>NW_026988438.1:5335000-8023333 GCF_030222135.1 Aotus nancymaae
GAATCAAATTTCATCATCTACTTGTATTTGAGCTGTATGAATTTGAATAAGACAAAGCAACTAGCCATTGAAGTTCCATTGCCATGAATTTAGTTTCCATGAATATAGTATGTTATTATATAGAGCTAGTTATCATGTGAATAGTAGCTCCTTGGAAGTGTGCACTCTGTTTTGTGGAAATATGTAGAAGTTCATATAGTTCAGGAGTCCCACCACACTTAGTAATCATTCTTCTGGCTTAATAAAAATAGTTCCATTGTTCTTCCTTTAATAAATTTGAGTTTATCAACTCAGGTTATTATTTTAATGTCTGCTTTAGGTAAGGTTTGTTAGCTGTTTTACGGGATCAGATATTAATCAAATTAAGTATTGAGGTCTGAATATTATAAGGTGACAAACATTTGCAATAAGATTACAAATCTACGTGGATAAACATGACTAATTTAAAAGAGCCCTGGGGAGCATTTTTTAGAAAGTTCAAATACCTGATGAACGCCGTGCTGTTATTTTAATTATCCCATAATATGGCACAAAATAACAATCTCATTTCATCCTTTTATTTACAAAGCTATAATTATTGTCGTTATATTTTACCTGCTCAATCTCTGAAAGATTGCTCCTCATTGAGAGATTCATTAAAAGATAATAATTAGATTATATTTCACAGATTGGCAGAAAGAAAATGTATCTTTGAACAATTGCATTTCCCTGAACAGTTGTTCATTTCAGAGTTGAAGACAGGTCTATTAAGTACTTTGTACCCTTTTTAAACATCTCAAAGCTAAATATTAATACTGAAGTTAGTAATTTGGCTCTGGTTTAATAAAAAATCAGCTACTATTTGTAAAACTGAATTTCTATGAATAAAACACAAACATAACAATATTTTCAAAAAATATTGAGTAACAAAGAAGATTAAATAATTTTATTTTGCAAAATAGATAAATTAATGTCTCTTCTGATGCTTAAAGTTCTTAAAATACTGACTTGTTTTCCTACTAATGATTCTCAATCCAAAAAGCTAAATAAAACATATTTTCTTAATAAGTCTATGATACTCACATATGCAGAGTATCCTGTTAGAAGAATAGTAAGAGATGGAAAATCAACTAGTATCAGAACACATACTGTTTTTAGATTTATTGCAAGTAAGTTTCATGGAATTTGTGATAAAAGGTCTTTTCAAAATTAAAAAGTCGGGGCCGGGTGTGGTGACTCACGCCTGTAATCCCAGCACTTTGGGAGGCCGAGGCGGGTGGATCACGATGTCAAGAGATCGAGACCATCCTGGTCAACATGGTGAAACCCCGTCTCTACTAAAAATACAAAAAATTAGCTGGGCATGGTGGCGCATATCTGTAATCCCAGCTACTCAGGAGGCTGAGGCAGGAGAATTGCCTGAACCCAGGAGGCGGAGGTTGCGGTGAGCCGAGATCGCGCCATTGCACTCCAGCCTGGGTAACAAGAGCAAAACTCCGTCTCCAAAAAAAAAAAAAAAAATTAAAAAGTCATGCACAAAAATGTGACTTCCGTGCAAAATAGGTTTGAGAAGTCATTTCATATTTTAACATGATTTTGCTATCCATGGTCACATGCTAGTAGCTGAAAATACTACTTAAATTTCTCTAGTAAGTAATTGAGCCAAAATGAAATAATGTGTTGATCAGTTATTGTTTTACCAAAATGTTTATACTTGGTGATGAACACCTTCTTCCCCGAACGTCCTTGTATGATTGTCTTTTTTTGACAACAGCACTCTGGCCAACTCACCACAAGTGCAGTACTGGAATATCTAGTGAGCCTAGTGGGAAGCAGGGAGTCAGTGCCTCTTTTACTCGGTCTAAAAGTAGGAAAATGCTCTTTGATTTTAAAAAGACAGTAATTGTATCAAATTTAGCAATTTAAAATGTGTGTCGGATTTGAGGAGCTCTCAGAGATATGCAGTGAATTAATCTGTGTGTCTCATTTTATGTTAACTAAAATATACTGACATATTAACAGTGCTATTTTGAGTTGGATATTTTATACATTTGTGTAGTTAGATACTATTTTCAATTCTTTGTTAATATATTTTCTGTTACTTTTTAAATTACTGGAAACAGTTTCTTCCAAAGGTTTTCAATAAATTCTTTATCATAATTGTTTTGTTAAGATAAATTATTTTAAATTTCTGTTTGCTTCTTTTTGTTTCTCATTTCTGCTGTTTGTCTTCTGAATATTTTATATATAAGTTATCTTGTAAACATTGCTTTTCATCCAAATGTTCATATAAAAGTCAGCAATGAAAAAGGAACTATAACAGGTGTTTTCATTCTTGAGGAAAGGAATGAATGTGCTGTTTATGGTAGATACTGAAATTTAACTTCCTTTGCAATTCAAAGCCATTCTGTTATCCAAAACATTTAAAAGAAAAAAAAATGAAATAAATGAATTACTATGGGTATAAAAGTTGAATTAAACTAAAAAACCCAACTGACATTTGAAACCCCTGTGGTAGACTTTAGTACACATGAGTATTTACTAGTGAGTTCTCAGGTATGTCTTGTGTATATGTGTTGTAATAGAGTGTGTATGTGTGGGTGCATGTATGTGTTTGCATATATACTTATTTGCTTTATGGGGGCAGGCTAATAATTGACATGTAGATACCAAAATGAAGCACAGAATAAAAATATTACTTGAACACAAATAATTTTGGAAGCACAAATATGAAAATCAGAGAACCAAAGTGTTCCTTCAAGAGGAAAGCGGGGTCGGGGATATTTTTGTTTTGCAGAGGAAGCTGATAGTAGATTCTCGAAGAAACAAGTCATTATGTCATTACCCCAAAGAAAGGAGGATGAAAATGTGTAGACAGGAGAGGGGAATTCCTTCTTTTCTGTTTTCATTTTCTTTTCTTCCACTGCATAGTATCTCTTGAGAATAATGTTTTCTTCAGATTTTATTACTAGTCCTCCTCCACATGAGAATGGCCATTCTATAGTGATACCTGCCACAGTAATGAACAACCCACTCTCTCCATCGGCCCTTATAGAACAGTTCTACCAGACTTACAGACCAAACAGTAGCTTAGGTTGGAACATATTAATTCCAGTACTCTATTGACTTTTTCTTTTTTGGTTTTGAGTCTTCCCAAAGGTGCATGTTAACAATGAGTTATCATATTCCATGGGCAAGGGAAAAAAAAGAGCAAATTAATATCATACCAATTGGTTTATTAGAATTCTCAACTTAATGCAGGCTGCCTGCCTTCTTTCTTCGGTTAGCAGCCCTTGACTGGGAAGACTTTTGACATGGACATTGAAAGCTACTGAGTTTCTTACACACAGGTTTTAGTTTTTGGGTTTCTAGACTATAAGCACATGACTACAATAAGTTGTATTGTTAAAAAAAAAAGAAAGAAAAGAAAAGAAATCTGTGACCTAATTATCTTTGCCAGGTCTGTCTCATAACCTATAAAAATGGACATGAACATTTCATGAAATTACCTCCTTGAGTGATTTGTACAGCTCAATACATTTTAAACAATAAATAGAAATGTAAGATGATATTATTCCATACAATGTAAAATATGCATGAAACTACCCATCTAGAATATTTGAAGCACTTCCAAACATATGGCCCACATTTACCACAGAGGTGAAGGGGCCATTTTCTAGCTATGGACCAGTAGCCCTTCTAGGAATGAGTCCTGGCACCACTGAAGTATAGAAATAAATAGGATCCATATTTCAGTTTATGGAAAATTTTTATTTTTCTGAAATACTATGTTATGATTAAAGTAGTTGAGTCCTCAAGACTAGATATCTTTAAACATGTTGTAATGGAGAAAGGTTCTGACTGCTTTCTGGTCCAGCTTTGATTTATGTTGTTTTTAAATCACCCCTTCTGAAGAAATGGGCAATGCCTATTAGAATATTTGTTCCAATGAAAGTTGATTTGAGTACAGCTCACTCTTTTCAGGCATTGAGATGATTAGAATGCCTTATTTCTGCAGGTAATTTCCTGCTGTCTTATCTACTCATTTGTAGTTTTCTTCTTCATGGTGAATCATGGAATATCGTGTTTTCTCACTGCTTTCCCTTCAGTTGCACGTGTGCCATCTCTCACTTTCTTAAGATTGTGTTGGCCAACAGCACTGATTCCCTAGGAACCACATAACCAAATCACCATGACGACCCCCACTGATCTAGCAGCAGAGACCATGTCACCTCAGCAACCAGTTCGTACTTACCTGGTGCTCTTAAATTTCTGATTTCCTCCTAGAGGTGCAATGCATTTCTGGTGAGGCACAGAGCTGTTTATAACAGCACTCTCTAAGTAGCTGTAAGGGAACATACAGGCTGCCTAACAAATTCATGACATTGTGAGGTGTGGCCTGCTGGGGTGAAAATAAATTGTAAGAGAATTCAGAGAACAGGTAATGGGCCCTACCTATGCTGCAAAACTCTTTTCAAACAGGTGCTGACTGTGCCAATAGATGTGACAATAACTGTCAGCAAGATTTATGACACTTTAACATAGACTCAATACGAGAGGAAAGGTTGAAACAGTTCTGCAATTTTGTTTAAAGTTTAGTGTCTCTTGCTTTTGAAGCAACTCTTTCTAGGCAGATGTGTCATTGTCTCATTGCGGGTCATTCGCAGCTCTCAGGGAAACTGAGGTCTCAGGACTTTGAATATGTATCTTGTTCTTGGGTGTGTTATGGGTTTTAGTCTTGGTGGTGATTGTTGATGCTGCTGTTTTTTAATTACAAAGGAAAACATCACAGGGTTAAAGTCCAGCATGTCTAGGTTCTTTTAAAATGTAGAGTGTATAATTATTGTTTTTTTTTTGCCATCTGGTAATGAGCTTCCATCACCTCAAATGTCATTGCCTCTTCTTCATGGACAACCCTAAGTAATTATGTTTTTTAGAGAGATAAGTCCTAGAAAGAATGATTTTCTGTTGTTTGCTTTCCATTGGGTATCATGTCTTAAATGTGACATTTGACATTCTTTCCACTTAAAACTTTTTTTTTGGTCCTTTTTTTTTTTTTTTTTGAGATGGAGTCACACTCTGTCACCCAGGCTGAAGTGGAGAGTCGTGCGGTCTTGGTTCAGTACAGCTTCTACCTCCAGGAGTCAAGCAATTCTTCTGCCTCAGCCTTCTGTGTAACTGAGATTACACGCGCATGCCACCACGTCTGGCTAATTTTTGTATTTTAAGTAGAGACAGGGTTTCGCCATGTTGGCCAGGCTGGTCTTGAACACCTGACCTCAAGTGATTCACCAGCCTTGAACTCCCAAAGTACTGGGAATACAGGCATGAGTCACTGTGCCCACCAAAACTTTCATATGTATATATAAAATTTGCATATAGCTGTTTTCTCATAAATTATCAGTAAATGAGCAGATTATATTTTTATTAATGTATTTTTCCCTCAACTAGTTTCTTGATTAACTCCTGGTTTCTGTCATCATTAGGAGTTGTGTAGGATGGACAAAATTTTGAAGATTAAATGAAATAGAACTCAGATCATGAACTGAGTAAAGTGATTACCCTGGTGTTAAATCTATTGTTTTCTAAGGCTAATAGACAGGTTTTTTGAAAACCATTTTACAATATGTCATGTATATTCAATGGAAAGTTAACAAATAATCATGCCAAGACCAGAAATGTCAATCTTCACATAAGTCATTCTCTCAATAGTTTAATATGTGTCAGCCAATCTAATTTATGACAACTCTCCTCACTCTACTCAAGCCCAAGTGTAAAAACACTAAGCATGATACCGTCTCAAAGCCTTTGCAATGATATTCTCTCTGCCTGGAATGTACTTATCTCAGGTCTTACTATGACTTTCCGTGGCTTCATATGGCTTCTCACTCGCTTCTTTCAGGTGACTTAAAACAGGTCATTGTTAAACTATTCTCTCTTAGGAGAAGCTTTCTCTGATTCCCTGTGTAAAATACCACCCCATCCCCTCCCATTCCTGACTCCCTCTCTATGTGTTACCCTTTTAATGAATCTGAACACTGTCATGAACTATAACATATGTGCAGAAAAATGCACGTCATATATGTACAGTCATTGAATTTTGACAGTCAGTACACCTATGTAACCACTCTCAGATCAAGTAATAGAACATTACCAACACCACAGAAACCCCTAGTTCACATGCCTACTCAATATGCTGACTTTTTTCACTATAAATAAATGTTTCCAGTTTTTATATTTTATATAAATAGAATTATATAGCATATATTCATTTGCATCTAGACTTTTTAGTTCCATATTTTCATTATTTTATAGTATTTGTTTTATGAGTATGCAGTTTTTTTCTAGTGGGAAGCTATTAGTTGTACTGCTATAAACATTATTGTTGAATATTATATATTTTTCTGGGTATAAATTGAGTAATAAAAATTGCTGGGTCATAAGGTATGTGCATGTTCAGCTATAGTAGACACTCCTCAAAGTGATTGTCCTGATTTACACTACAACCAGCAGTGCACTACATTGCTCTACATTTTCTCCAGCACTTTGAATGATGAGTTTTTTAATTTAGGCTTTCTAGTTTATTATTCTGTAAATATGCATTTTACTGATGAATGATGTGAAACATCATTTTATGCGACCAGATCATTTGGACATTTACTTTTGTGAAATGTCTGTCCAAGTCTTTTGCCTATTTTTTAACTGGCATTATGTATTGTTTCATGTATACTTGGAGGAACTAGAGTCTTTCGATGTCTCTATGGGTTGCAAATATTTCACTGTGTGCCTCGCCTGTAGTTTATTTATGAAGTCTTAAACATCAGAACATGTTAATTTTATTAAAGTCCAATGTATTGATTTATTACTTTTATCTTATTCCTTTTTATCTGTCGTCTTTAAAAATAATTTTGAACATCTGCTATGTTATTTTCAAGAAGCTTTATTTGCTTAACTTTAACATTAAGATGGAATTGATTTTTGTGCATGGTTTAAAATTGAGATCAAAAATAATTTCTTTTTTCATATCATTATCCAACTGGTGCAGAACTATTTATTGAAAAGACTCCTACACCCACTACTGAGTGGTAACATAATCTTAATCCCAGGTTTCCAAATTTCTGAATCCTGTATTCCCCACTAGGAGTCAGAAAGCTTTTTCTGTAGTGTCAGATAGTAGATATTTTAAGCTTTGGGTCATATACTCTCTCTCATACCTACTCATCCCTGCCACTGTATCAGAAAAGCAGCCAAAAACAATACCTAAATAAACGGGCATGGCTTTGCTCCAGTAAAAAGAGGCAGCAGGCCAGATTTGGCCCAAAGCCACAGTTTGCTGACACCTGTTACACGCTATGGGCCTATTCAGCAATCCTTGTGCCAGCACTACAGTTTCCTAGTTAATATTTTGTTAATCAGTTTGTTAATGTCTCCCTCTACAATAAATAGGTAAATACCACAGGGATTTTGAATAAAATTACACTGATTAATTTAGGGAGGATTGGTATTTTTGCAATCAGAGTCTTCTAAATGGAGAATGTGATGTGGTTTTTCTTTTTCTTTTCATTTTAGCTTCTCATAATAATGGTTTATAACTTTCTATGTAGTTGTCTTATGCCTAGATATTTGGTGTTTAATGATGCTATTCTATATAATACATTTTCTAACTTTTGCTTTCTAATTATGTGTGTTATACAGAAATACAAAGCTTTCTAAAATGACTTATCAATTCTAATAGTATGTCTATAGACTCTGTTGGATTTTCTTTTATTTTTTATTGTACTTTAGGTTCTGGGGTACATGTGCGATCATGCGGGATTGTTGCATAGGTACATACATGGCAAGGTGGTTTGCTGCCTCCATCCCCCGTCATCTATATCTGGCATTTCTCCCCATGTTATCCGTCCCCAACAGCCCCCTCCACTGTCCCTCCTTTAGCCCTCCCAACAGCCCACTGTGTGTGACGTTCCCCTCCCTATGTCCATGTGTTCTCGTTGTTCAACACCCACCTGTGAGTGAGAACATGCGGTGTTTGATTTTCTGTTCTTGTGTCAGTTTGCTGAGAATGATGGTTTCCAGATTCATCCATGTCCCTACAAAGGACATGAACTCATCGTTTTTTGTGGCTGTATAGTATTCCATGATGTATATGTGCCACATTTTCCTTGTCCAGTCTATCATCGATGGGCATTTGGGTTGGTTCCAGGTCTTTACTATTGTAAACATTGCCGCAATGAACATACATGCGTATGTGTCTTTATAATAGAATGATTTATAATCCTTTGGGTATATACCCAGTAATGGGATTGCTGCGTCAAATGGTATTTCTATTTCTAGAACCTTGAGGATTTGCCACACTGTCTTCCACAATGGTTGAACTAATTTATACTCCCACCAACAGTATAAAAGTGTTCCTATTTCTAAACATCCTCTTCAGCATCTTGTCTCCAGATTGTTTGATGATAGCCATTCTAACTGGCATGAGATGGTATCTCAATGTGGTGTTAATTTGCATTTCTGTAATGACCAGTGATGATGAGCATTTTTTTCATATGTTTGTTGGCCTCATATATGTCTTCATTTGAAAAGTGTCTGTTCATATCCTTAGCCCACTTTTGAATGGGTTTGTTTGTTTTTTCATTACAAATCTGCTTTAGTTCTTTGTAGATTCTGGATATTAGCCCTTTATAGTCATTGTCATCATAAATGATGACAGTTCTTTGCTTCTTTTTTTACACTTAATCTTTTTCATTTTTTTTCTTATTTCTCTGATTAAGATCTCCAGTGCAATGCTCAATACGTGAGGTGATAATGGACATTGGTGTCTTCTTCTTGATATTGGAGGCTGTGGGGGAGATTTCAATACTTCACTATCTCTCTAATGTTCCTTTCATACTTTTATGGATAAACCTTTTCAGATTAAAGATTTCTTCTTTATTTCAATTTTACTATGTTTTTGTTATAAATACATGTTGATTTTAATAAAATTCTTGTTGTACATCTATTGAGAGATCCATACTTTTTTTCTTTAGTCTGTGAATGTGGAGAATTACACTGCTGAATTTTTTTTTTTTTTTTTTTTTTTTTTTTTTTGAGACAGGGTTTCACTCTGTTGCCCAGGCTGAAATGCAGTGGTGTGATACTGGCTCACTGTAGCTCTGACTCCTGGGCTCAAGAGATTTTTAGCCTCCTGAGCAACTGGGACCACTGGCATGTGCCGCCATGCCTGGTTAATTTTTGTATTTTTTGTAGAGACAGGGATTTGCCATGTTTCTTAGGATGGTCTCAAACTCAAGCCATCTACCTGCCTCATCCTCCCAAACTGCTGTGATTGCAGGCATGAGCCATGCTTCCCAGCTGCTTAGTATTTAAAATTTAAAGCAACCATGTATTCCTTAAATAAATCTAACTTGGGATGATATATTATCTTGTTATAAAACACTGGATTTTACTTATTAGTATTACATTTAAAATTTTGCATCCATGTTCATGAGCATAGTAATGTTTTTTCAATCATGTCATCATTAAGTTTATTTAATAAGGTTATGCAAACAAAAAGTGCAAAGTGGGTAGGCAGTGTGACCTGCACTTGTGAATATGGCTCTGACTACTTTATCTAATGACACAGAGGCTTATGGCTTTGTGCCGGATGCAGACCAGAAAACGATTCTATTATAGGTCAAACCAAAATGCAAGCAGCCCTGTAACTTAAGCTGTAGGACAGACCCTATGGCTATATATATATATATATATATATGTGTGTGTGTGTGTGTGTGTGTGTGTGCGCGCACGCGCACGCACACACACACACAAAAGATGCTTTGTGGAGTTGATGACACAACTCAATAACAGAAATATAGTATAGTCTGAGGCTATGGCATTTGCAGCAGAAAACTGTAAGTCAACTGAGAACCAGCTCTGGACATGCTACTTGGACTATATAAAGATGGAACATCTGACCATAGTAAGTGACCATAATACAATCACAGGGCCAACCATATGCTGAGTTTTGTTAGACTGACCAAGTCATAAACTCAGCAGTTCATTGTAAGATGGAAGTAGAACACGTGGATCAGACATGTGTAGGGTCAGAGAGCAAGGAAATTTGCATGAGTGTCTGTTGTTCCCCCCACTGCTGGACCCCCACCTCCCCCTCAGCTCCTACCTCTGACTCTTAGGACCAAATGTCAGAGAAGGAAGAACTTTAACCATGGTTCATGAATGGTTTATCTTGCTTTGTTCGTGTGCATCGAAAAAGGGCTGCTACTACAACAGTGCTTCTTTGCGGGCAGTAGAAATGAGAAATTCTCAATTAGCAGAGCTCTGGGAAGCATGCCCAGTTATCCTTTGTATAGCGAGTAGCCCAGGGTGAGAATACACATGGACTTGTGTATCTGAACAAAGTGTTCCAAAGGAGATGCCTGTGGATGAACTTACAGGATTGGGGACAGTGTACCAGCATTGTACTTTTTCTTAGTGCTGGTAAGTACAAAATACAATATTTTTATCTTTTATTTTGGAGAACCTGTCCTGACATACTGCAGACCACTGGATCCATAATAGAGAGATGAATTTCTGATTCTTTAGAGAATTTACCTTTCACTCTCTATCAAGTCATTATCTCACAAGGTCTGTAGCCTACATATCACTTAATGGTCATCTAGTCCAATTAGCAAAAGAGTATACTGGTTCTCAGACTTTCAGTCTCAGGATCCCTTCCCACTCTTAAAAATTAGCGAAAATCCTAAATAACTTTTGCTTATGTGGGGTACATCTATTGTTACCATATAAAACATTAAAGCTGAGAGATTATTAACATATGTATGTATTTAAAAGTCATAATAAACCTATTACATATTACAAATAATATATATTTTAAAATAAGTATATTAAAAAAAACAAAAATTTAGTAAGAAGAGTGGCACTGTATGGGTTTTTATAAATCTCTGTAATGTCTGGCCTAATAGAAGACAGCCGGATTCTCATATCTGCCTCTACATTCCATTTATTGCATTATGTTGTTTTAACTGAAGTCTATGAAGAAAATCAAGCCTCACACAGATATGTAGTTGGAAAAAAGAGTGATATGTTAATAGTCTGTTCAAATACTTTTGGATATTAGTCGTTGGCATTATATCAAAATTCAACAAGTAGTATTTTCTTAAACGTTACTTGCAATGTGAAATATAGAAACGGGTCAAGCCATTTGTGTACTCTTTTGCATTAAAATCTACAGGTATGTCATGAACTTGAATGGCTTGGTTAACTATGAGTGATTTTTAACACCATGAATTAATCGTATGAAAATATTATCAGTTATATTATTCAGACTTCCAAATACTGATGCAGTTTATTATAAGTATCAAACATCATACTTCTTGATTTCAAACTAAGACTGGTAAATAAAAAAATTTTCAAAATTCCTAATTTTCAGTTGAAAATTTTTGTTTTGTTATTGGGAACAAATACCGTCAGTTGTTTTCCATCAAACTGAAAAACTCCTTCCATTTTTAAGAAAATATTTGCCAACTACCCAAAGACACCCAAGTCTGAATAGCCATCATTTTACGGTCAGTGCCTTTGAAGGTGCTCCATGAACAAAGTGGCTGATTTTGTTTTCAGTCACACAAGTGTTAATCTTTAAACAAGTATCACCTTTTGGTATGCAGCCAAATTGCTCTATGTATAGTCCCCATTTAACTACAAACAATACTGAAAAGCTGTCCTCAGAAGTAAATATTTAGGCCAGGCGCTTGGCTCACACCTGTAGTCCCAACACGTCGGGAGGCTGAGGCAGTTGGATCGCTAGGGCGGGTGGTGGAGACCATCCTGGCCAACATGGTAAAACCCCATCTCTACTAAAAATACAGAAGTTTATTGGGTGAGGTGGCGCACCCCTGGAGTCCCAGCTACTTGGAAGGCTGAGGCAGGAGAATCACTTGAACCTGGGAGGCAGAGGTTGCAGTGAGCCGAGATCATGCCACTGTACTCCAGCCTGGTGACAGAGTGAGTCTCCATCTCAAAAAAAAAAAAAAAAAAAAAAAGTAAATATTTAATGAAGTTTTTACTGCTTCATCAAGGACATTTTAAAGCTTTGTGTAAAAACTGCAATTCATGGCAATGAACAAGACATTAAAAACAAGTATAGTGAGATGCTACTTGTTTCATGCTAGAGATCCAGAAATTTTACACAATACTGTTTGGCCTCATCAGTGCAAATGTTAACACAATGTAATCTCTTGCGTAAACCTCATTAATCTCTTGAAAGCGTTTCAGGGACGTTCAGGATTCAAAGGCCACATTTGCAGAACTGTTGATATAATGGACCAATGTGTCATTCCACGTAATGTGTAAATGTTTCAGGTCTCTATGTTGCATTACGATAGGGTCAAGAGAGTTCACAGAACTCAAGTTAAAATTCTATAAGTGTATTCTTTTTATTCCATGTGGATCTAAACCGATTCTGATTTTTTTCTTTTTGAAATGAGTAAAAATAAATGCATTTTCCATTTTCATGGCTTTATATCTCACATTGAAGGTTGTGTTAATCTGCTTCAGAAAAAAATAGCATATCTGGTGCAGCAACTGCAATTGGTATTACTGTCTGGTTAAGTTTACAGCTATCCACTGTCATATACCATTATCTATATTTGTATAGTTGCTAGACTGGTGTCATAAATGGGGATATTCCAGAGACCACCTCCCTGCCTTCTTAAGAATTGAAAATGGCTTAGCCCAAATAATTTACTATTGAAGTATTTTGATTTTATACCAAAAATATGAAAGCTTTGTAAAAAATTGTTTCTGACAATATAAATGTTAGGAAAATTGATAAAGATTAAAAAAAATGACCAGCCATGAAGGCTAATTACTTTAATTCTATGACTTCGGAAGGCCAACGTGGGCATATCACTTGAGTGCAGGAGTTTGAGACCAGCCTGGGCAACGTGGCAAAACCCTGTCTCTACAAAAAATACGAAAAATAATTTAGCAAGGCAAGGTGGCATGCACCTATCATCCCAGATACTCAGGAGGCTGAGGTGGGAGGATCACCTGAGCCCAGGGAGAGCGAGGCTGCAGTGAGCCATAATCATGCCATTGCACTCCAGCCTGGAAGACAGAGTGAAACCTTGACTAAAAGACATAAATGATGGAAAAATGAATAAAATGGTGGGTGAAGCAATGTTGATAGCTGTTACATATAAAACAAAAAAGCAATGTGAGTGATCAGCCAACTGCCAAGAGTGTATAATCCAATAATACCCTGGAGGATCTTGGAAAACACCACCTGGTTGGTCTGTGGACCCAGTGATTACACTGTAAGCCAAATGCCAGCTGAAACTCTACTTATTATCTGGCTCCCATATGCCTTCATTCTATTAGGAGGACTAGGCGATCAGTTTGGATGTCAAAGTATTAATTTCAGTTTTTATTTTGTTCTGTTTGGAGATAGGGTCTTGCTCTATTCCCAGGCTGGAGTGCAGTGGCATCAGCTTGGCTCATTGCAGCCTCAACCTCCTGGGCTCAAGTGATTCCTCCCTCCTTAACTTCCTAAGTAGCTACAACTTCAGGCTCACACCACCACACCTGGCTAATTTTCATATTTTTGTAGAGACACGGTCTCAGTATGTTCCCCAGGCTAGTCTCAAACTCCTGGTCTCAAAGCATCCTCACACCTTAGTCTCCCAAAATGCTGGGATTACAGGCATCAGCCACCATACCTGACCCAATTTGGTTTCAGTTGTGAATCAAGCAAACCTCAAAAGTTCTGGATGTTCCTTGTTACCTAGTACATAGTCACTCGAGTAAAGGGTCTCAGGTCCCATTGGAAAAGAACTGGGAAAATTACAACTTCATATGTTTGTGTTAATAGTTTCTTTCCCTGAAAGATCTGTCTTCTCTTTTAATCAGTCATCTTCAATTAAGTCTGAGAATCAATGCAGGTCTAGAAACTGGGCAAAAGGTAGAGACTTGTGGAAGAGGAAGAAGGTATCCTGCCCTTAACCTCCTGATCATCCATTCTTGATTGGTTTTGGTTGTATAAATCAATTAAGATCCTTGGTGGTGTCCTTCTGTCTTTTCTATAGGAACTCCATACTCTATTTATTATTCTATTGTTTTATAAATTTTAGACTCCATGTTTACGACTCCTGTCTTCCTTCTCATCACCAAAACTGCATCTGTGTTGATTTCATTGTGTCAGTGAAATACCACCTCTTGGCATCTATTATTTAGAGATTGTATAATTCCCTTTTTTATTCAAGAATCCTAGTTCTGTAATGTGAACTCTTACCAGCTGGCCTTCAGAAGACAGTTCCCACTGAGCTTCTCAAAAATGCTGATGTCCTTCTCCACAACACAGTCTTCATGTTTTGGTTAATGGAGTGCCCAGTGGTCCATCCTTTGGATTATATTTATCTTGAGAGATATCTAGCCTTCTGTATCTGCTTTCTCAGGCATGCTCAATACACTGATTCCTTTGGTCCCTTCTTCCTTCATCATCCATGGCAGTGCAGAAATTTCTACCTCACTTAATGTAAGCCATAAATTTTTCAAGTACCATCCTAGCAGCTGTTAACATCATCTCCTAGGGTATGTGCCAGAATTTTAAATCTTACCATCATAGTGAAATGCTTCCATATCCATTAACTGCTGTATCCAAATGTATATTCTTTTACCCTTTGTCAGGGCCCCTCAGGCTGCATGCTCTGTGAACTCTTCCTGCTCCTGCAGATCCTTCAGCAACTTCAATGACAGCCCTTTCCCTCTCTTGGAAATCCTATATCATCTTTGTTACGGTTGTGCTGGTATTTGACCTTCAGTATTTGTCTGGTTGTCAGCAGGAGTAATGAGAGTAATCCCTGAAGGGCAAGGATTATCCTATAAGCAATCTACCCTTTGTCAGGCCTCCGTATGACCTTCAAGTAGGTGGAAGATACTACGTTGTGAAAAGACGAAGTGAGTCACTTCTGCAGGCCTAGAGAAAATCTGGAAATCTAGAAGTTCAAACTTTTAAATTGCATTGCTCCAGATATTCATGTATCATTATAACAACTCTTAGGGTTCTGATCAGGTAATAGACCAGAATTCTTTGAAGTCTGCTGCTTTGATATTTAGGTTCTGAACCTGGTCCTCTGCTCTCCTTGCTGTTTGGCTGCAGAAACTTCTGGCTTTTGCTTTTTGCTTTTAATTAATGATTAATCAGTGTGGCGTTTGAATTCACATAGCGCCATTAACATAAATGCACTGAAGGTCTACTATGTGCTAACCCCTGCTGATACATGGTGAAAAAGAGAGGTAGGGCTCTGCTTGCAAAGGAAACAGTATTTTACTTTTTTTTCCTTTTGAGACAAGGTCTCACTCTGTCACCCAAGTTAGAGTGCGGTGGCATAATAATGGCTCACTGCAACCTGGACCTCCTGGGCTCAAGCAATTCTCCCACCTCAGCCTCCCAAGTAGCTGTGACCACAAGTGAGCACCACTACACCCGGCTAATTTTTTTGTATTTTTTGTAAGATGAGGTCTCACCATGTTGCCCAGGCTGGTCTCAAACTCTTGGGCTCAAGCAATCCACCACCCTCAGTCTTCCAACATGCTGGGATCACAGGTGCAAGCCACCGTCCATGGCCTGTTTTACCATTTTTAAAGCTGAAGAAACTCAGACCACTTAACTCAAATGCTCTAACAAAAGAGCGTCGAGATTGTTAGAAACCTACTTGTGGAACTGAGAAAAAGGTGTCCCATGTGTTTTACTTATTTTACAAGTGGCAACTCATTCTATCCTGGCATCATCTCTAAGGGCTTTCTTCTCTAAAGCTTCTCGCCAGGTTTAATAGTGCCTGGTCCCTCTTTCAGGTCCTTAATGTAGCCCACACGTTTCCCTTTTATCTACCTTCATATTGACAAATTCACATTAATTTTTAGATGTAGCTGGTAACTTTCTAACTGTTGTTCAATGTTTGTGGTCTTGCAACTAATCACATATCCCCATTCACTCGTATAATGTATTAAAGAAGATTCTTAAGCCTCAGTATTACTTTCTCTGTTGGTTATAAGATTTAGCAAAGACATTTGTGATAAAAGAAAAAATTCACTTGTAATTAAGATACTCTTTTAATATGTTTTTATTCCATTTAATTGTATCTTATTCTTAGAAATATTCTATTAGAAGTTTAGGTGTTTTAATTTAGTAATCATTATAGAAAACATCTCTTACAAAGTACAGAAGATAAATTAAAAATATTCATTGCATAAGGATAAATAATGTAAATCTTCCAAATGTAGGGGTATTGTTAAATTATTCATGGCGTAGCCATTAAAAATGTGAGGTTAAAGAATTTTAATAACGTTTGAAAATGTTTATGACATGAAATACATGAAGAAATTCTGTTATAAAACTATACTGGGAATCTTTATGACTTTTTTTTAAATATATACATTCTTGAAATAGATAGAAAAGCAATTGTCTCCAAAAGTGGATAATACATTTTAATTTTCTCAGATTTTCTGAAATTACTTTGCATTACTTTTAAAATCAGGAAAGTGTGTTATTTCAAGACTTTTTATTTAAAAAGATTCTTACTGATATTTGTTCTTAAATTCCTAAGTCAGTAAGATCTTCAGATAAATTCTTTGACGCATATGAGCTGGGAAGAAGGAAACTTCCACGTAATTTAAGGAAGTCAATGTGGGAATATTTGAATGGCAGAAAAATCTAGAGTTGATATCAGACTTTGACTAAGACATTGTGATTCTAAAAGAAAAGGAGAAACTGTGATACAATTTTGTGTTCGGGGGAAGCACACTACATATAGTTAGTGATGTATAAGTAAGACAAATTGCTTGCTTTAAATTGCCTAACATTACTTTTATTCATATTAACTACTAATATTTTATCCACAGATTAGTCCATTTGTAAATTGACGTTCAATATAGTACATGGTAAAAATTTCTATTTGTACAGTTTTCAGCACATTTCTTTATCCTAGAGAAGTTCTAGCTGTTCTTTGCCTGTATGCATATGCAGCAGTGAACTGCTCATCTTTCATTTAGAACATCCTCTAATCTTTAACCTTTACTGTTATTTAACTCTATTCAATTAATATGCCCAGTCATACATTAGAAATATGTTAAAACTTGAATTAAATGTCTTGAATGAAAGCTTATAACATGACATCATTTTCTATGAAAGACTTTAATTAATTGAAGTCAGAAAATATTAAATGACTATCAGCATTTTCTATACTATTAAAATTCTTTTGTTTTAGAAATTAGAAAGAGGTATAGTTTGAGATAGCGATCATAGTTATTAGGTATTGGGTTCCAACTATAGTCCAGACACAATTAAATGTAACCCTCAATTATTTGTCCATTTTCTGCTAGTATCATTGTGCCAATGTTATATGCCAGGAAATGTGGTAGGTTCAAACAGAAACAAGGGCAGAAAGGAGAATTAAGCTGGTAATTATAATAAAGCATGGTCAGTGCTATAATGAGGAAGCACTGATGATAAAGGCACACTAAGGGCATCAAGTCTGGTGGCAAAGATTTGGGAAGAAAGGGAATACATGATATTAAACTGAGACCTGAAGAATGGGAGCAAATTAGGTAAGCTAAGGGCAAGAGGAACGCTCATGTTATTCGGGTTCCCGGTAAAGCAGGGCAAGAGGACACGTTTGAGGCGCCAAAGGTATCACAGCAGGAAATCACAATAAAATTGGCCGATTATTGGCCTCTGCAGCTTTTGTTTCTTTGTTTCCTAATAACGTTTAAGCACCAGGAGGACTCATAAAGTTGGTATATAGTGAAGTGAAGATAAGAACTCAATTCCCAAAACTGGTGTGATTTCCAATACAACATACGCCTCTTAAAAGAAAATCCAGTTCTGAAGCCCAGTGCCAAAGGATCCAGGGAACACTGTATTTCAGTTGTCTGTACAGACTGGACTCTCCACAGATTCTCAGAAAAAGATGCCTGTGACTTTGTGAAAGCCTAAATATGAACATAGAATAACCATTTAAAGGCAAATATCCTATTAGACATTGATTTTATTGTTGTTAATACTGACCAGCAAAAAAAAAGAGTGAGCATTTAAAACCTCAGCTGGCTCTTGTGAAATCAATTAGCACATCCTTCTTAACAAGGAAATGTGGACTCATTTATGCCTCTCCTGACTTACCTGCTTTTCCCCTAATATTTTTTATTTTATTTCCTTCTTTCTTCCTTTTGGTATTACACATTATTAAGCTGATTGATTCCAGTCTAAACTTTTAAAATCTTGCTTTACTGACAGTATTAATTCATATATTAAAATAGATGTGTATATATGTATATATTTAATATCACTGGGATAAAATTGAATTAATCCAAATAAGTAGATAGCTACTCAAAAATATAAGCTGCTTTCGAATGAACTTAAAAAGTCTATTTGGGAGTATTAGTTCTGAGGAAAAAAAGAAAGAACAAAATATCACTTAGATGTCAGGCCAATTCAATGAATAAGTCTAATCTTCAAAGTTAAGTTCTAGAATTAACCTAGGTCTCATGCTTTTTTTTTTATTTCTTGGAAGTTCATCTGCTTTCGCTGTCTTCTATTCTCTTGCTAACCAACATTAATTATTTGGAAAAAAGTTTAAATATAGACCTCTGAAAAAACAAGTTCAAATAGGCTGGTAGTTTAGTGATCCTGTGTGTTAAGACCTGGTAATGCTATGACATTACTGTAAACCTGCCTTCTAATGTCAGTCTTACGACATGAGAAAGCTAAACCGAATATAGGGATGACTACAATAATAAGATCATTGGCAAATCGAGACCTTGAAATTATACTGATGCAATCTGTGGGACCGTTACCGGGAAGACCATCTGCCCTGAGGAAAGGCAATCGTGCCATGTGATGGATCGCAAGCCACTAGGCCTATAAATAAATGCTGTTGTTAACATGTTTAGAATGCTTTGAATTCCAGCTCTGAATAGGAATCCCAAATGTACATCCATGTACATGAGAGAATTCATTAGCTTCAAAACCATTTCAGCCTAAATATGACTGTCTTATTCTCCTCCATATCAACCTCAAACTTGAACTCTAGGTATTAGGCCTTTATTTAATACCCTCGAAAATGAAGCAAGAAGGCATAGAAAGTCATTTATCACATGTACCCACTCATAGGTACAAGCAAAAAAATTGATCTCATGAAGGTAGTAAGTAGAATGGTGATTACCAAAGGCTGGAAAGTATATCAAAGAGAAGGAGTGAAAAAGAGGTTGGTCAATGGGTACAAAAATACAGTTAGAAGGAATAAGTGTTAGTGTTCAATAGCACAGTAGCGTGACCAGTGTTAATAATTTATCATATATTTCCAAATCACCAGGGGAGAGGATTTTGAATGTTCCCCACACAAAGAAACAATAAATGTTTGAGGTGATAGATATCCCAGTTACCCTGATTGAATCATTACACATTGTACGCATATGTGAAAATATCACATGTGCCTCATAAATGTGAACTATCATTTATTAATTTTTAAAATGGTGACAATCTCAAATGGTATCTTCATGAGATATGTATGTACTTTGAGTGAGTGAAAGTCATAAATAATACAGTAATAATCTGCGTAAACTCCAAAGCTAAAGACCGCTTCCATCGAAATGATTCTGTAATACTATATTGTCAAAAAGTCAGTGTCAATTATATAAACTCCTTAATAGTTTCCATTAGGATTAAAACAGGCCTACTAAACAAATTTTTGCCTTATTGAACAACTGAGAAATTCCACAAAATTTCCATTAAGATTTACAGAATATTGAAAGAAACATATTATTTCTCAGATTAAAAACTGAAAATCAAATGACATTTATGAATTGCAAACATGTTAGTGGACACTAAATTGGCAATGCTTACCTACCAGGGGAAATATCTGTGAACTGAGCATTGGCTAGTTATTGAAAACAATCTGTTTGGGCTGTAATGTGAAAAAGTAAACTAGCAATTACTTTTTCTGAAGCTCAGCTCATTACCTAGCTTTCTGAGGCAGAAAAGTAGATGTAAGTGAATGCTATGAGATTTGGCACAAAGTGGGACTGTGGGATGTTGTGTATTATGACAAGAAAATCTGGGAATATTGCAGAAATCAAAATGCTCTTAATGGTGCAATAAAAAAATCTATAAAACACTGCAATATAAAAATAAGCTGTCTTACATTAACTGGATGTAATGATGCCAAATGTGGAACTCTGACAGCCTAGGTGGATCTCAAAAAAATAAAAAATAAAAATAAAACGATAATCCATCTGAAAGGTAGTAATTTTTACTTGAAGCAAACACATAAACCTTACCATTAGTGTGAAGAATTACAGGTTGATTTGTTATTTTTGAGAAAAAGAGTTGCAACCTCCTTTGCTTGAGGTAGGGAAGAGAGAGAGAGAGAGAGAGAGAGAGAGAGAGAGTGTGTGTGTGTGTGTGTGTGATGTTATATAAGAACAAATTGTGTATAATAGCAGACAGGTAACATTAAAAGAGAGAAGAAGTGCATTATCTAATCCAGGGTTTCATTAAAACACTAAATTTTCTGCATCTGTGAACCCGTTAGTAGCTTTCTTGCCTCTAACACTTGATAGACTCTTCAATCCTTGGGTGATTTTCACGGTGGTGGTAAATGCAAGCAAAGTGCATGAAAACTCTGCAGCATGTGCTGGGCCACGTTCAGTGAAAGGCTCCTGGGCCCCATCACTGTTCACAGCTAAAGAGATGACTGAGCGTTTGCCTGGAATCAGTGTTGCAGCACAAGTGTCAGGGACCTTTGGAATCTCTATCCCTGTTCTGGCTGATTTACTTTGATGCCTGATTTACTGCCATGATTCACTAGATGCACTTGAACTTGAATGCAAGCACAGTGCGGCTAGATCAAGGCTAGGTTTGAGCAAAAAGACACCAAAGAGTAAAGAAAAAAATTTAAGTGGAAAAGAAATTAGTATTCAAATAGTAAGTATGACAGGTAAGTTATTTAATTTTAATGAAATAGAAAGAGACACAATGTCAAAAGGACCAATAATAACAAAAACATAGTTTATTAACTTAAGGCTAAATATTCATTTATTACTCTGGAAAGGTGAATATGGTTTTAGGTGAAACATTCTTTAAAAAAAGTAACTACGGAGGGAAATATAGTCATATACATCAAAGCAAGTTTCTAAAATGGCATATGTAATTCTTCAAGTAAAAAATACAGTAAATTTAGCATTACAAATAATTTTTATCGTTACAAAAACTGCCATTATTACCTGAAATGAGGCACTTACTTTCCTTTGTTTATAACGTCCTTGAAAGAAACACTTCACCTAGGTGTTGCCAGAAAAAGATGTCATTTTGAAAATTGGCACTGGACACATGAAAATTTGTCTAAGATAATTCTACATGTCTGGGCTAAATAAATATTTATTTGTGTTGCTTAGCAGCATAGCTAGGATAACCAAATTATATGATGAGATCCTAAGTTTCTCCTACCACCTGTGATATAATAGACTAATTTTTAGGAATTGCAAAAAGTCTTTTCTCAAAATAATTTTCCTTGGTCTATGATTCATTTAGTGCTGGGAATACATACATCTTGCGTTACAGCAAAGATTTCACATTGAGTAAAAGATATATTAATTACAAATTGAATGTCATCCACTGCTTTCCAATATCAAGGAAATAAACCTGGTAATATGGAACATTGGGTGGGTTTTCAGTTGTCAGTTAGAATGAGTGGTCAAGGAATACATCTCTAAGACGGTTACAATTAATACGAGGCTGAAGGATTGGGAAGCAATTATGGATCAAGTCAATAAAAGTGTACTGCAGGAAGAGAAGAAAGTTCAAGTCCAAAGAGTAAAATGGGCAGGGTTTTTGTCCTTTGAACAAGAGCAAGGAATCCCACCTGTCTATAGCCAAATGAGCAAGGGGGCAGGGGATAGGCTGTTTCCAGATGTGAACAAGGAGGTAGACAATCACAGGTAACTGGAATGTTTTCCGTACAGAGTAATATTATCTAATTTACAATTTAATATTAGTATAAATACAGCACACATATACACAAATTTCGAAATGCAGTATACACTTACTGGTTTATTACAAAGTGATGACATATAGACAACACTCCAAAACAGAGGAACATCGGCAGGGCAGCACCACGGAAGATTTTCTTACGTTCTCTCTCCTCTCTCCACCAGAGGAACCATTATCCTGACTTTTATTATGAATATTTTGTTAATTTTTCATATGACCTTAACACCTAAAAATATATTCCTAAACAGCATATTTTGATTTGTGTGTTGAAATAAAATAACTTAGTATCTATTCTTTTATGTCTAGATTCGTTCATTCCATCTGATGTTTGTGAAATTTGCTTTTTGTTGGCTTTGGCTTTCGTTGGTTCATCGTCGTTGCTCTGTAGGATTACGGAGATGGAGAGAGTCAAAGCAGAGCTGCAGTCCTTGTGAGAGTATCTGATTCTGACTTTCTTTTATTGCTAAAGCACTACCACTTGGGGTCCCAACCCAAGACCAGGGACATTTGCCAAGCCCCATACTTTGGTAGGCCTTCAGTTCCATGAGTCTGGCAAGAGTTCCATGAGTCTGACAGAAGCACTGTACCCTTTATCAACCATCCCTAATGAATGAAAGCCCGTAAGGCAAAAGTAGCCCATCTCTCCATCTTTAGCCAGGTGGTAACCCAAATTTTTTACTATCTTACTGGCTTCCTAAGCCTTCAAATGTGTGTGTGTGTGTGTGTGTGTGTGTGTGTACACACCAATTCGTGTATATATAGACACAGATGCCATCTGGAGATGTATATGTATACAGCAGTACAAGTTGTCCACATTGGTAGGATTGACCCAAATTACCGAGTTCTTACTACAATAAGTAACGTTCCCTAATCTGTCTTTTTAAATGATTACTGATTGCTTTTATGAGGACTAATTTAAACAATAAGATTTGAAGATGGGATGCAAATTAGATTAATATTGCTGTGGTCTCTGCAGTACATGAAGAAGTCTTGACTGTGTATGGTATTTGTGAAATAGAATTTTTTTAAGTAGAAATCTCATGACTTGCCAAATGTTAGGTTATGTAGGACATAGAAAATAGAAGAGATACAGAGACAATGCCCAAGAAAAGTTGCATTGAGGATCAACTATTCTGTCTCATTGTTACTATGTACCCTAGTCAAATGAGAGATTTTTCTTTAGTGTTATTAACATTTTAATTTAAAAATATATCCCAAGATTTTAGGCTTTGGAAAGATATTTATAAGATGATGCATGTTTTAAAACAAATAAAATATCAAATATCACAAACAGAGTAGACAAAAAGTGTAATCTTTTATTTTTAAAACCATAGCTATTAAAATCCTGTCAAATATATACAAATATATTGTAGGCTGTGTGTGCCATAGGAAACAGTGATGTCTAATAGTGTCAGAAAGCTAAAATCCAATCTAATCTGCATCCAGTTAGAGGATTTCCTCAAGAAATCCCATCTGGCTCAAAACAAATGTCATCTTTGACTGATAAACCGATGTCTAATGAATTTCTGAGCTGAGTGAGTCATTGAATTCAACAGTCATTTGCTGTAGTTGAAATGAGGTACCTTAAAGTTCATTGTTGATGACAGAAATAAGACTATTCAAAACCAGGAAATGGAAAAAGAGTACAGCCATATAGGAAACATTTTTATGAATGATACATTTGTTAAAACTGGATTCTTGATGTTTAAGTCAGTATGCTTAACATTAAAATCAAAAGTGGCATATCTTTAAAAAACCAACAAAAAGATCTAATGTAGAGAGGAAATATAAAATTAAGAGAATAGTTAAATTTGACTGAAAGTATTCAGAGATTTATAACAATAAACTCTGTTAAATGGCTTTATAATAATGGTTTATGACTAAAAATAAGCAATTGTTGTCACACAGGGATTTTAAATGTAGAGTAAGTGATCAACTGGTTGATTATAACAATATCAGGGTATGTAACAATGTATGAATCATATCATTGACCATTTAAGAAAAGTCTGGTTGTGCTAGTTGCACAATTGATTAGGACACAGTATTTATGATGCCAAGGTTGTAAGTTCATGCCTTACCTAGAGCATCCATACAAAAACAAAGTCAGATTGAGGGGGGAAGAAAAATGAAATAGGAAAAATGAGGTGCACTTTGCTATTATATGTTAACATTTAAAATCATAGTGACATCTAAAATAGGAAACATTCGTCGAGTCAATTTTTAAAGAAAGTTTTTACATAACATGAGATTTGAAAATATTGATGAACTTTGGAAACTACACTGGAGCTCTTTTATAATATTTTTTGGTAGATGCCTTTCAGAAATTATAAAAGTCTGATTACATAGTCTTCCACGTGTGTCTGGAAGTAGTTGCTGGACAAACATAGTGGCCATATATCCTGTATTATAGAGGATCATGCCATTTTAAAATATTTTTACATGGTTCTAAATACAAGATTTTTCAGTTTTTTTGTATCATTTTGTGTTTTGCTATACTTTGTGGGTCTTTTGGTTGAATAACTTTTAGAGAGATAATACCTTGATTAATAGAGCTCACTGGCTAGTCCTTCTAGAAATGAGGAGGGAAGGGCCTGCCCTGTGGTGATGTGCAAAAAAGTAGGAAGTACCAGGTGTGAACGCATCCCTCATGATCTGATGCCCTGTGACTCCTTTCCCTTTTCTCCAAAACCTCTTCCCCTCATACATTGTCCTTTTCATTCAGTGAAATCGTGTGACTCAATTTTTGATTCATACGATGCCATCACTATGGGTATACCTTGTGGGTGAGGGGCAGCTAAAACACAGCTATAGGTTTTCACCTGTTAACTCTTGTTCTTGTTGGTCTGCATGAAGCACCTTTGTAGTGTTAAGTTGATTTAGCTTTCTGTATTGCAACAAAACTACCTTTTCTTCTAAACCTCTCAATATATTCTGTAATTTACCCATTCATTTGATATCGAGTCTAAATTTTATCAGAAGCTGTTCTAGAAGATTGTGATACATTGGGGAAATGATTCTTGTTACAGAAATGTAATTCTACATATTAAAGGGCTTTTTATACCTAGGCATTTTTACTTTTATTTTCCCCCTGAAAACTATACATTATAGACAACCTGAAGTGATTATGAAATGCTGCTTTACTTTTTCTATCTCTTACTACCTACCTTTCCTCCAATACTCTCCTCCTACTGCCATACCTCACTATAATTTGATAGATTTGAAATAGAGTTAGGAGGATTGGTTAGTATTATAGAAAATAACATTCAGAAAAGTCTTGGAACAAATTTACATTCTCAAAAGTGTTAAAGCATTCCTATTTCTCTATATCCTCTCCAGTATCTATTGTTTCCTGACTTTTTAATGATCACTATTCTAACTGGCCTGAGATAGTATCTCATTGTGGTTTTGATTTGCATTTCTTTAATGACCAGTGATGATGAGCTTTTTTTCATATGTTTGTTGGCTGCATAAATGTCTTCTTTTGAGAAGTGTCTGTTCATATGCTTCACCTATCTTTTGATGGGGTTGTTTATTTTTATTGTACATTTGTTTAAGTTCTTTGTAGATTTTGGATATTAACCCTTTGTCAGATGAAAAGATTGCAGAATTTTCTCCCATTCTGTGGGTTGCCTATTCACTCTGATGATACTTTCTTTTGCTGTGCAGAAACTCTTTAGTTTAATTATATCCCATTTGTCAATTTTGGCTTTTGTTGCCGTTACTTTTGGTGTTTTAGTCATGAAGTCCTTGCCCATGCCTATGTCCTGAATGGTATTGCCTAGGTTTTCTTCTAGGGTTTTTGTGGTTTTAGGTCTTATATTTAAGTCTTTAATCCATGTTGAGTTAATTTTTGTATAAGGTGTAAGGAAGGGGTCCAGTTTCAGTTTTCTGCACATAGCTGGCCAATTTTCCCAACATAATTTATTAAACAGGGAATCCCTTCTCCATTGCTTGTTTTTGTCAGGTTTGTCAAAGATCAGATGGTTGTAGATGTGTATCATTATTTCTGGGGCCTCTGTTCATTCCATTTGTCTATATATCTGTTTTGGTACCAGTACCATGCTGTTTTGATTACTGTAGGCTTGTAGTATAGTTTGAAGTCATGTAGCGTGATGCCTCCAGCTCTGTTCTTTTTGCTAAGATTGTCTTGGCTATGCAGGCTCTTTTTCGGTTCCATATAAAATTGAAGTAGGATTGAAGGTTGACATCTTTCTTTACTGGGAAGCAAGAGTAGGCTCAAAGTTTTGAGATAGCTGTATTGGAAGTCAACTATCACAGAAAACCTGTCTATAAAAAAACAAAGTAAGTGAGCCAGCAGGCTCCCTAGCCCCAAGCTCAGGTAGGAAACATATATAAGACAACATCTAAAGTACAAAGCACTTTGAATAGACTTATGTTAAACAAATGCAGATTTTAGGCTTTAGAAAATTATAACTGAAACACACTTTTGGCCCCTGAAACTCCTTTAAGAACTAAAGAAAACAATATTTATTTTTCCATAATTATAAATAAAGAAATCTAACATAGAAAGCCCTGGTTGTATAAACATTTATTTGAGACTGAATTTCTGTCAAAATGGTATCAGACAATCACCATTTGCAGGTTACATATTGCTTACTAAAAGCAAACATGTTTACCAAATAAGCCATTTTGTATGATTTCATTTCTATAAAGTAAAATTGCATATTTTGTATACAGATCTTACTCTCATATTCAATAGATATAGACAGAGAACCTACTATGTGCCAGAAATCAGTTTACATGCTGGGGAAACAGTGATGAGATGAGAGAAGAAAGAGCCTCTCATAAAGCTATTTCTAGGGGAAGGAAAATACAGCAAAGAAAGAAGTTTGACACCTGTTGACGGGTGCCCTTCCTGAATCATTGGTTTATCTCCATTTGGAAAATGTTCTGGAACCTTTCTAATCTAGACTGCATTACATGATTCTGCTTAGCCTCTTTTGAACTCCAACAAGACTCTCCAAAACCCACACTAAATCCTATGTTGTCTGTATTTTAAATGGTCACTTATCTGATTAGTGAGTCACTTGAAAGGCAGTGCTAGTCTCATTCAAAACTGTATCCTCAGGGCCATCCCATAGAACATATTCAATAATCTTTGCGTAGTTGGATAATAGGTTGCAACAAAGTGTATTACCTGTTTCTGAGGAAGTTCTATAAAAAGAGAATGAAAACTAAAGTCTGTATTGGTAAATTATAATGAACTGATGTAAGTACAATGAAACAAGTATTTTTATTAGCCCTATAAACTTTGGCTGAGTAAACTTGTACTTGATCCCAATGTTTCTCTCACCTCTTATACTGTTTGCAGTATTCCAACAGTTCTGACTTTTCAATGTATTCGTTTGGCCAGGTATGGCAATCTTTATATCACAGCAGCTATCACTGGGCTAATGCAGGGTCTCCATGCTTGGTGAGGTTGGCAGTAGTGGATAGTTATCTTTGACTCTCTAAGAAATGCTTCAAAGTGTGATAAAATACAGTCCCTCTCCAAAGATGATTGCATCCTAATCTTCAGAATCTATGATTATATCATTTTACATCATAAGGGAGAACTGAGGTTGCAGATGGAATTAAGGTTAAGAGATTAACCAAGAGATTATCCTTGAATATTTGGGTGAGATCAATATAATCCCATTGGTCTTAATAAGGGAAAGAGACTCAGAAGAAGGAGGACCAGACAGGTGACAGGGTGAGACTGAGCCAAACATTGCTGTCTTTGAAGGGGGCCATGAGCCATGCAATACAGATGGTTTCTAGAAGCTGGAAAAGGTAAATGAATGGATTCTTCCACCGAGTCTCCAGAAAGAAATGGAGCTTGCCAACACTGTGATTTTAGCCCAGAGAGACCTATTGTTGACTTTGAACTCCAGAACAAAAAGATAAGAGATCTATGTTGCTTTAAGCCACTAAATTAGTAGCAATTTGTCATAGCAGTAGAAAGCAAATAAAAAGGAGGAGGGCAAGAAAATCAGACTGTACAAAGTCAGAGAGGAAGGTTGTAAAAGACTCAGCAAGAAGAACATAAGGACTTTGAAATTTATTCCAAGTGCAGCAGGAAGCCATTGGAGGGTTTCAAACTGGAGAGTTTTTAAAAGTAAACTCCATCTATCCTGTGAAGGATGGATTATAGGCATGCCTAGAGGATATCACCTAGAAAAAGAATGCAGATAGAAAAGAGAAGGCGGCCAAGGAAGAGATGAGGCACAGACATAGAAAAATTACCGGAAGGGCAAACCATATGTTACCATTAGTTATTTTTGGTGGTGACATGACTGATGATTTATGTGCTTTTTTTATTTATTTCTTTCTGTCTTACAAGTTTCTTTATTGAGTATATTTTACCTGGTGATTTTTTTTAAAATAACAATAAATGGCATAACATATGGAGAATAAATCAGACACAGGTATGTTAGTTCCCATTTTGTAAAGAAAGAAGACAAAGAATGACCCAGCAATGCAATAGAAAACAGAAACCATTGGAAGATTTTCACCGTATTTGTTTCCCTTCATCTAGACAGGTACAAATAGAATCTGGGCATTGGGATATTTTTATCATGCACCTGCAAATTCAGGTAAACTCTTCTTCTTGACGTGATTTCTGCAGAGATCTTTCCTGCTTTTTCGTGAGTGAATTTATAAAAGAAACTTTATTCCCAAATTATTCAATAATTTGAAATTTTGTTCAGCATAATGTATCTATTAAAGTGGCCACGTGCATATTCAGTAAACAGCAAAGTAAAATATAAAGAATATAATTTTTAAACATACATTCAAAGGGCATGTCACTGTGTATCCACTGAGTCTTTTCCTTTGTTCCCTCTCTCTTGTTCATCCTAAGGAAGATTTACAGTCGGTAATTTTAGTTTCCTCAGTCTCTGAATTGGCCATCCAGAAAAACCCAGACTACTGGGTGACTCATGCATGACCTGGCATTCTGCTTCACGTAGAAATGGCCAGTGTGGAACCAGTAGTGGTCAAAACTCTGTTTATTTGTCTTGTTCTTTCTCTAATAAAGAGTAGCCACTGTCAAAACCAGCACCTCTGAAAAACTGATTTCAAAAACAGAAGTTTCTCATTTCATGGCTTGAAATCAGACAGCAGGTACACAGAGGCACTCTCTAAGTGCAGATAGGTTAAATGGTTTTCTTGGGATAGCAGCACAATTCATCCGTAAGTAAGACCACCCCAGGATCTGAATTAGAATGAGGCATTTAATAAAATGTAGTCTCACCTGCTGGTTTAAGGATTGATACTCCCAATGAGGGAATGGTATAGATTTGTCTAAAAATTGGTTTCCTATTTGGGGGCTCATAAACACTGCTGAAATATGCCTTTTATTTTGTGACAATTGATAAAAGAAACAAATAAACAGGTTTGAATTGTAGTCAATCCAAGATATGAATATGAGCAGAAACAGTTCAGCTGACACAGAATGGGAGTATTGCTGTGACACTTTTCACAGCTTGAATACACATAAAATACTGTGAGAAAGGCAGCCTCGCCATGTTCCGCATTCTGAGTCAGTGCTGACAGTACAGCGCCATTTTGCAAGGGAAGACCCCTCAGGAGGGAAGAGAGACGACATAAATAATCATGTCATATCCAGCATGATGAAAATGCATAAATGAGAAAACTTCTCACAGAAAGGGACTCTTGAATTTAAACCTTAAAATTAGTATGTTCCCAAATGACATTCACAATTATTTCTTTAAACCCAAAAATAAAATGAATTTTCATGAACAAAGCAAATAAATTGTCATATTTTCTGCTGCTTTCCATACCAGTGCTAAAAATAATGTTCACACTTTAAAAGGAAGCATTTGTCCTTCAGAGATTGTGCCTTTTTTTGTGAAGAAATTGAAAAGGAGGTAAACCCTAGAAGCTACTAACAACTTCTAGAAGTTACCGTAGCTGAAACTCCTGGTATTACTTCCTGCTTCTCTATCCCAGTGTTTGCTTTGTTGTCTAAAATGACGACCCGATCTGCTGATTGGAAAAGTAAAATGTTCAGGACAACAGGATTTTTGCCCCACAGGATTTAGATTTTTTTACTCGTGATGCTGGTATTTTCTGCTTTCATTGAATAATTCTGTTGGATATATTACTGGTATTCACTGTAAAAATCTATAAAAATTTTCTGAGAATAAAATTTTATAATTGGGACTTTTATCTGGATCCTATAAAAGTGATTACATTGAAATTTTCCCATCAAGACAAAAAAGTGTAAGAGAGAAAGAGTTCAAGCTTCTGTTGGAGATCAGGTCTTCAGGACCTCAAAAACTGTAGATTCCCTATAATAATGATAAAAGAATTCACTGATTTCTGAACCAAACCAATTTTGGGATTACAAAGGAAAGCGCCAAAATCTGAGAAGATATTTTAGAACTTCAAGCAGTGCAGTCTCATGGCTACTTAAAGCATAAAATTCTTTCCTATATCTGGGTCAAAAATGAAGTAATTCCTTGAATTTGCAAGAAAGAAAGTTTCTTAATATTTTATCTTCCTATACTTAACATTGAATAGCATTTGCGTGTTTTTAGATAGCATGATACTTTGCCATTTCCTCCCTAATACTTTAATGGTAGCACCATGGATCTGCTATTCATGGTAATTGTACTGGACCTTAAGTCATAGCTCATCCAAGTATCTACTAACATGCTCTTTTTTTTTTTATTTAGACAGAGTTTCACTCTTGTCACCCAGACTGGAGTACAGTGGCATGATCTCAGCTCACTGCAACCTTTGCCTCCTGGGTTCAAGTGATTCTCCTGCCTCAGCCTCCCGGGTAGCTGAGATTACAAGTGCTCACCACCACACCTGGATAATTTTTGTATTTTTAGTAGAGACAGGGTTTTACCAGGTTGGTCAGGCTGGTCTCAAACTCCTGACCTCAGGTGATCAACCCGCTTTCACCTCCCAAGTTCTGGGATTACACGCGTGAGCTACGGCACACAGCCGACCTTTTCTACTTAAGTCCATAATAGCAGGCCATTCCTCTACCTAACTCTCAGAATATATGTTGCCTGTTGCTTCCTGTGGTAAACTGTATTATTGTCCACAGAAATGTTCTCTTGATAGAAGATAAAGTTGTATTTGCTTACATGACCTGTTGACATTCACCATGGCATAAGACTCTTTGCCCGATAGCTTATGTACAGTAGTTAGTGTCTCCTCTGAGCAGAAGCTCTAAGAGCTAACATGTAGTTGGTATGTCCTTTCCCTCCCCATCATAACCACCAGCAATAATCAGGTAGAGGAGACCAGGCACAGTGGCTCACACCTGTAATCCCAGCAGTTTGGGGGGCTGAAGTGGGCGGATCACGAGGTCAGGAGTGCAAGCTCAGCTTGGCCAATATGATGAAACCCTGCCTCTACTAAAAATACAAAAATTAGCTGGATGTGGTGGTGTGCGCCTGAAATCCCAGCTACTCAGGAGGCTGAGGCAGGAGAATTGCTTGAACCCGGGAGGCGGAGGTTGCACTGAGCCGAGATTATGCCGTTGTACTCCAGCCTGGGCAATAGAGTAAGACTCCATCTCGATAATAATAATAATAATAATAATAATAATAATAATCAGGTAGAGGGTATCCAGGCAGACTGAATCTGAGGGAGGGAAAGATGAAGCCAGTTGACAACTCAGCTTTGATGGACATAAGCATCAGTAAAAAATAAAACTCTATGGCTAAAAACCACAAAGACATACGGGTTCTTTGTCTGGCAGAATAACCTAGCTTTTTGTGACTGGTATTACATCTATCTCTCATAATTTGTACGCTTTCAGGCCATAAATGAAGTCATCAACACTAGATAGGCAAATTGGAGAAAACCAAATAATTAAATTTCAATCATTCGTTCTCTGGATTTTTATGTCTTTCATCAAGAGGGATAAGAGATGTTATTTTTACTCTTTTATTTTCCAGATCTCTTTCTAGGTATTAAATCCATTGAAAATCTGAGGTTGCTTGGAATGAGGCACACAGCTTTTCCTCCAGAGCCTGTGTTGGGCTTTGAGGTCAGGCCAGGGCATCTGTTTCCTGCAGTTTGTCTGTGAACACAGGCAAGACGTTGGTTGCAAACCCTGTAAACTGGTGGATGCATGTTGCCCACGTTGTAGGACACGTTTGTAGGTGTGCCACATACATTCTGGGTCGGGATATAGCATTTTATTTTGCCTACATCTTGAGTGTCAGTTAATGAGTCTGTAGTTCAGGTTAACCACATGAAGTAACAAGCATGAAAGGCAGAAAAACGCCACTGTTTTTTCCTCTTAGTCATGATATTTGATTTGTAAAGTTTTGTTTGCCTCTATCAAGGTGTTTGCTTAGAACAGGCTAAGGACTTGTTTCTCTAACCATATCTACCTCTGTAGAATTGCTTTCATTAGGGTTTTTTGTCCATTTTCTGATTTGTGTTTGCTTATGTATTTTAAAACAATAGTGATAGGTTAATTATTTCTTAATAGTATTATTATTCTTTATTATGGCATAGTGCTATGAATTGGATGGAGATTTATAACAGATCATTCTCTTAAATCACTGATGACAAAAATATGTACTGATTAAATGTGTGTTATTAGACAATATACATCATCTAAATAGAATGTATAAATTTTATGCTTTTTTAAAACAAGGTTTTAGTGTAGTGTATAACATGAGTGTATACTCATGCAAATATGTTATTGTTGAGAAACTGCTTATATTTGTGAAATGTCTTTAAACATATTTGCTTTAGGTTTTAAGCACTTTTATTGAACAATCTTCACTGTATCTCTTTAATTAGAATCAAGGATCACTGTATTTGTCTCATTACTAATGTTGCCCTTTTCACACCCTGAAGAAATATTAAAAAATTAGGTGGGTTTTTCAAGCACAAGTCACTAATGCAACATTTCAAAATAGATTTCCAAAATATGTACACTAAATGTTGAGAGTAATATTAAGTCGATCAGTTGCCTCCAAATCTATAGTCATTTTTAAAGCCTGATTCCATCATAAACAGTATGTCTTGGGAAAATTAGGAGAAATCTGTTCTTACATTCTGAAAAAGTATGCCAAAGAACAGCATGCTACAAACAGTATTCCAAAACGCTGTCGTCGTCACATCATTCTGTATTGCTGTATGTGCTAAAGGCTAAGTTTTGGCTGAGGCCCAGTCCATGTGGATGCTATCACAAGCCTTCCACTCAAGAGCAACAGTGCATATGGGTGTGGGCTGTTCTCTCTCATAGCAGAACCAGACTGACCCACCACAACACGTCAAGGAACCTCCTGTTTGGATGCGTCTGTCTATGGGGAGGTTTCCAGCTGGTCTATTTGCTATACATTTGGATGCTTTCATGTAAATAATGAAAACATTGAGAGAATTGCCCATGGAGTCTGACTAACAATCAAAGGCTGACTTTAGCTACTCTACGAGGACAAAATGATGAAGGCGAAGAGAGAAGAAAGAAGGGGTGTGAGTAAGGTGGGTGGCCAGGAGGAAAACAAAGAAATCAGGAAAAGCTTTGCAAGGAGGAAAAGGAGAGAGTAATGAATGGTTGAAAGTGCAAGAAGCACTTTACTCCTGGGACCGTTATATTGGCCGGAAGTAAATGACAGCAACTGTCGATTAGGCCTAACTACTAGAAAAATACCTTTGCAATCAATACCTGAGTGAGTTCTTTTCAAATTGAGGAATTCATATTCAGTATATGAAATATACCACAGAAATGACACCAAAATTTATTTTAAAGTAGACACTGTGATCCTTCTCTCCCAGGCTACACCAGTATAGAGTTATACCAGTAAAAAAAAAAAAAAAAAATCAGAGATAGTGTTTTTTAAAAAATGAAAATGAAAAACAGATTATCAAGAATTCTAATGACCCTGAAATTCTGCCTGACCAGTTCAGGAAGTTCAACGTATGATTTCTTATATACAAGCAAACATGGTCTTTCTGGCTCTAATATGATATAAATTGCCATTGCTTCTATTTCTGATTTTAACAATATAAGAATCTTAAGAAAGCTATTTACAGAGAAACCTTGCACTATTCCTGAAGCATGACAGCCTTGGCTGCCTCTGTCATTTCTCTCCATGATGTGGTCCGGTGTATTCCAACAGGACTAATGTGGAAATGAGGCAATACCAAGGGAATCATTATGTCTAAAATCTTACCTGTTAGATATATGTCACAATGGCTTCTGTGAGGTCAGGCTGTCTTTCTAATAATTTAAATTGTTAAAATGTCTTATATTTAAGCATGTTCATGAAATATTAAATGATAATTGGACACCAACTTCTGGAAAGCTCCATTTCGGGACTCAGGTGTTCAAAGATACTTTTCTATTTTCTGTCTTCATGACTCCTCACTTAGTTTAAAAACATGCTTAACTTTAAACCTTTGATTGAAGTCTGTCAGTTGTCCGTGGATCCTGTTGAAGGTCTAATACCGCATTAACCACAGATACTACTCTTGTATTTATAGTGGCGCAGTTTCGTTATCAGCCATGTAGACCATGCGGTAGAGATAAGTAAAAAGCAACTATAGGAAAATAAATTGATGCCAATTCAACAAATCTTCACTGTGCATTTACCAAATGCCAACCATAGTCAGAATCATTTAGAACAACTTAGAAGTCCCCAGAAATTTTCTATTAAAAATTCTAGATATAAGAAAAAGTGGCCTCACAAAAACCCTACTTCATTGAGATAAAGCTAATCTTAACAGAAGAGAGAAACTGAAATGTCGAACCCAGGAACCCATTACAATATTTTTAAACTATTTTAAAAGGACAGATGGTGGAGGGATCAATAAAATCTTAAACCCTTTAGTTTCACTTTTAAAAAATCAGATATATTCAAGATGCTCAAAACCTAACTTTTATTCCGTCATGTTTGAATTGTAGAGTCCTTAGGGTCTGATTAATCCATTCTACCATAATTGGAAGTTAAGAAATCTGCTTTTCTAATCGACAAAAATACTATATTTTACATCACAGTCACAGAATTTTAATGCTGAACGAAATGGCAGAGATCACATGGTCCTTCTTTTCCCCCACTCCCACATACACCAAAAATAATATGTTTTGCTGTGAAAGTTCACATGTGTATATACATCGCCTTATGTAGAAAGATGTGATCAATAGGAAAGGTAATGTAAGTGGCGAGTGTGCTGGTTGCAGGTGAAAAAATTTCATATTGTTCCTGCCTTTTTGTCCATTGAGGCATTTTTCTAAAATCGTCTTAGGTTGTTGGCACATATTTTATAATTCTAATAATAACCAAAATATGTTAAGTTATGATATGCTTATGTATTTATAACTGCAGTTATTGAAACACAGTCTGGAATCTCAGAAATTATCCAGACATTTAATGTTCAATAAACTTAGGAAAGTTTCCTATCAAGAAAGACTTGAAAAACATGTATTTTCCAACATATTTAAAGGACTGCAAAAATGAGAATTTAGGACAAAGAAAAGTATTGAGTATAAGTAACAAAGTCAGCGGTAAGTTCCGAAGCAAACTTTTCCATTATGTAACTATTTACCCAATTCCTACTTTCAGACACATTTTCCATTTTAAAATAGTGATAGTTACCCGTAAGAGAGTCGAACATCCAATTCTAAATCTTGGTTTATCTTATATCCTTTAGAGCAAGACCTCAGTACCCAAGTAATACATTCTCTGTATTCTTTGACTATTCAAAGTTTAGATGCCAAAAAGTTGATATCCTCAGCATGCTAACATGTGAAACTATATTGCGTGTCTTCAGTTATAAATACTCTGTCTTCCAAAGCATTATGTCCTCTCGGTGAGGCACATTTTTCATATGGATAGGAAGTGAAAAGACACAGCACTGGGTAAGGCTGGCTCACAGGTGTTGTGTGAAATCTATAAGATAGATTTCATGAAGGGCTTCCATAAAAGTTCTTTATGGTTACAGGGAGCCTCTGGTTGCAGCGAATGCTTGTATGAATGCTGACATTAAGTGTAAATAATAATTTCTGGCATTGCAAACTTTGTGGGTCAATAGGCAAGGAGATCTCCAGCCTCTAATTTTTGTCACCTTCTAAGGGCAGTTAGAAAATAACTACAACAACAAAAACCTATACTGATCCATTGATGCATGCAATTTCTAGTAATAGAGAAAAGGCAGTTCCAAACACATGGTTTTTAAAATAAATTTTAAGCCCAAAGGAGATGTGATATTTAAGTATTTGAACCTACTCCAAAAATGTTAACTGTCATTAGGGATTTTAAGGTCAAGGATTTCTCAAATATGCTAAATATGGATTTGTCTCCTAACTGTGTTCTTTGTTTCTCTAAATTATTTATATAACATCTTCCCACGTACATAGCTTCCAAAAATATATTTCATAATTGTACCTTCCAAAAATATATTTCATAATTGTTTTCAAATATAAAAAGCATTTCATATCTATCTTTGCACACATAATAGTGTCTAATTAATATACAGTGTCAATTATCAGGTACAGTTTAGTGAAACTTTTAGTGAGCCCAGCCCAATTGATACTTCATCCGTGAAGTAGTCTATGACTTTCAGCTTAAAGTAATAATTTATTTGCTTTTGCTCCACCACTGTATATTTAATTTTAGGCTTTTTTGTCTTCACTCAGACTTCTGCACTTATAATGCCTTGAGAAAGATGAATAGGATGAGCCCCTTAAACATCAGTGAAAAGGGCATTTCTGTATGACACATTTACTTACTACGCCCTCCCACCTCTTTGCTCCAGTAGTAATTTGTAGCCCCTCTATTATAGCAGTAATTGTAGTGGACTCAATCGGTGACTTGCCTCTGGACAGGCTAGTAAGTTGCACGTCTTGTTCAACCTTGTAGCACCCACCTAATGGCTGTATATTTTAGGAGCCCTATTAGGGCAGAGTATACCTGTATGGTCAAATCAGTAAGATACATATATTAGAAAATCAGAGTTAATCACGTTATTTTTGATTCAGTGTAGAGCAATAATGGTCTCTAAGGATGCAGAGTGAGAAAGTTTCACTAAGTAAGATTTAGAAGTAGAAATTTCCAATTCATTTTTTAAAAATAATAAACATTTTACTCACTGTTAATTGGATTGTTTTCTTCCTATTGAGTTGTGTTCCTTACATATTATTATTCTGCTTATTAACTCCTTATCAGATGCATAGTTTGCAAATATTTTCTTCCATTGTGTAGGCTGCCCTTTCCCTCTGTTATTTCATTTCCCATGTTGAAAATTTTAATTTTGGTGCAGTCCCATTTGTCTACTTTTTGTTGTCTGTGTTTTGGGGTCTTATCCTGAAAAAACAGTGGCCAGATCAATGTCATGAACATTTTCCCCATGTTTTAGTCTAGTAGTTGTATAGTTTTAGGTCGTGTATTTAAGGCTTTAGTCCATTCAAGTTGGTTTTTGAACATCGTATGAGATAGGGATCAAGTTTCATTCTTCTGCAAGTGGATCTAGGTTTCCCAATGCCATGTATTAAAGAGACTGTCCTTTCTCCATTGTGTGTTTTTGGCATCTTTGCCTCAGATCAATTGACCATAAATACATGGGTTTATTTCTAGTCTTTCTATCCCATTCCATTGGTCTGTGTATCTGTTTTTATGCCAGCACTATGCTGTTTTGATAGCAATTGCTTCATAATGGTTTTTGAAATCAGGGAATGTGATGCTCCAGCTTTGTTCTGTTTACTCGATTGTTGTGATTATTCAGGGTCTTTTGCATTTCTATGAGGATGTAAAGAGTGGGTTTGTTTTTTTTTTTTTGGTTGGTTGGTTGGTTTCCAAAATGACGTTGGGATTTTTATAGGCATTGCATTGAATCTGTAGACATTTCTGAAAAGAAGACATACAAATGACCAGCAAATTCACAAAGAACATTCTCAGCATTACTAATCATTAAGGAAATGCAAATGAAGACCACAGGGAGATACCTCACATCTGTTAAAATGGTGTTTATAAAAAAGATGAACAATAACAAAGGTTGGTATGGATGTGGAGAAGATGGACCCCTTGTATACTGTTGGTGGGAAATGGAAATTAGTGCAGCCTTTATGGAAAAATGGTATACCGATTCCTCAAAAAATAAAAATAGAACTATGATATGATCCAGCAATCCTACTTAGGGGTGTATGTCCAAAGAAATTGAAAATTGAAATCAATATATAGAAAGGTATCTATATTCTCATGTTCATTGTAGCACTATACACAGTGGTTAAGATATAGAATCAACCTAAATGTTCAACAGATGAATGTATAAAGAAAATGTGGACATGTACACAATAGAATACTATTCAGTCTTAAAAAAAGAAATACTGACATTAGTAACAATGTAAATGAAGCTGGAAGACATGATTACAAGTGAAATGAGCCAGGTACAGAAAGACAAATACTGCATTATTTCACTTATATGTGGAATCTAAAACAGTTGAACCGGCTGGGCATGGTGGTTCATGTTTGTAATCCCAGCACTTTGGGAGGCCGAAGTGGGTAGATGGCTTGTGGCCAGTATTTTGAGACCAGTCTGGCAAATATGGCAAAGCCCTGTCTCTACTGAAAAAAAAAAAAAATTACCTGGGCATGGTGGTGTGCACCTGTAATTCTAGCTACTGGGAGACTGAGCCATAATAGCTTGAACCTGGGAGATGGAGGTTGCAGTGAGCCAAGATCATGCCATTGCACTCCAGCCTGGGTAACAATGGAACTCAGTCTCAAAAAAAAAAAATAAAATAAGACAATTTAAAAGTTGAACTCATACAAGTATAGGGAAGGAATAAAGTGTTGTTGGTCAAAGGGTATAAAATTTCAATTAAATAATTTGAGGAATAAATTTTCAGATCTGTTGCATAGTAAAGTGACTATAGTCAATAATATATTTTATATTTTAAAATAAGAAATCAAATTTCAAATGTCTCACCACAAAAAAAATATGTTAGCTAGCTTGATTTACTCATTCTACATTGTAAACATATATCGAATCGTCACATTGTACCCATAAATATATACAATTATAATTTTTCAATTAAAAAGAAAGGTGTAAAATTACTAAAAAGCAGTAACTTTTAAAATATAAATGTTTTCTTCCTTTATTTGTAAAAGTCATAATAGTATCTACATCATGTGGTTATTGTATTAATTGAGATAATATATAGAAAATATCTTAGCAAAGTGGCTAGCATATTCTCTAAATGTAAATAATTGCTATTTTTATAATACTTAAAAGCACCAAAAAATGAAACCATTCATAGTAATGCAATTAGGCATGATTGCTCTAATAATTTACTTTATATATGTTCCAGTAATTTTTCTAACATGTATATGATATGTCTTCAACATAAATGTAGAATAGTAATGTGTATACGATACTGCAGAACTAAAATTTTCACTTATGTACTCTGGGTATTTCCTTTATGTCATAAATGTTTTTAAAATGAACCTGGAAACCATCATTCTCAGCAAACTGACACAAGAACAGAAAATGAAACACCGCATGTTCTCACTCAGGCGGGTGTTGGCCACAGAGAGAGGAGCATCACACACTGGGGTCTGTTGTCGGGGGCTAGGGGAGGGACAGCGGTGGGGAGGTAGGGGAGGGATAATATGGGGAGAAATGTCAGATATAGGTGACGGGCAAACCACCTTGCCATGTAAGTACCTGTGCAACAACCCATGTGCATGATCTGCACATGTACCCCAGAACCTAAAGTACAATTACATATATATATATATATGAATGATAGCAATGGCATTATAGTATTCTATCCTGTAGACATTCTTTAATTGACTTAATTCATGTTTTATCATATATTTATTGATTGAGAAAATACTTTTTGAAAAAAACTACAATAGCAAGAAATATTAAACTATTAAAAGATTTTGGCTTGCATGGTGTAGATACAATGTAAGAAAATAGCTAGTTCTGCAATGAGAGTGACTGGTAGAATTATTCTTTATTTTAATGAATGGATAGCTGTGTGATATCATTGGAAACATTTCTGTTACTAAATGGTGAGGCTGCAGTTCTTAGCAGGGCAGATGACATGTAACTGTGCTAAGTTAAGAAACAATAAAGCTTCAGCCATTTACCTCATAGTGATATGAACTTTGTACCATCTAATTTCTATTCCCTGTATACAAACTGGTCTATCACTGTAGTATGTGAGGCTAGCAACTAAAAGTATGAATAGGATTTCAGAAATTTGCATTTATATGAGTAATTTCTTTATGAATTAGATAAGAATTAATTAACCACTCACGTACTGTACAAAGGACTAAACAACAGCTTATTCTGTTATTTAAAATTTGCATTGTGCCAAAATTTGACTGGCCTTATCATCACATCATGGCAATTATGAATTAGTTTTAGAGATGTTTCCAAACTTGGAATTCTTCTGTTACTGGTGGGATGTCACTGACATTATGTAATTGTTAAACCTAGCACTATTAAGAATGACTGGTTGATTTTTTTAAAGACACTATTTGTTTCAGCTGTTGCTTGTCTTCTGTCAAATAGCTGAGGCAGAGGAAGCATGGCCTTTCTAGTGGGCAGAGACCCTATGTGAATTGGAGCTATTAAAAGTTCCACACATGCACACTATTTGACTCATTCCCACACGCTGCAATTAAGTGCTTGTTAAATGTTGCTTTCCTCTCTTGAATGAAAAGCTATTAGAAGGAAAAACTGTGGAAAGATTTAAATGTAAGCCTGGATTAGCTGAAGAAATAGACGCATGTCAAATTGTGACCAAGGAATTTGTGTTTCGTTCTTGGTGAAAAGAATGCTCATAATCAAATATTATGTCAAGAAGTATTCATACAAAAACATTTTATCGTATGTCAACCCTCTACCAGGGCCTATATAGGAGTTGAGACTATGAAGATGTGTGAAATATGGTACCTGCCTCAAGATGAGAAGATATGCACATTTAAAACCAGAACAATACAAAGCAAAATTATAATGTCGTGAGGATAAACATAGAACTTAACTATATTCAAGGCAATGGTAACATAAAAACTGTGAATTATTTCTGCCCAGAGGTGACAGAGAGATGCTTCAGAGAAAGTGAGGTTTAATGTGAATTTTAAAGTAGGAAAATGTATTCATCTAGGCCAACAGAGAAGGCTGTTTCAAACCGAAGAAATCACATTTATAACCCGCACACACACACACACACACACTGCTATGGACTGAATGTTCACCCCACAGAGAATTCATATATTGACCTTCTAATTCCTCAATGGGATAGTATTTAGAGGTGGGGCTTTTTAGAGGTAATGAAGTGTAGATGAGGTAATGAAGGTGGAGCCTCTGTGATGACATTAGTGTCTTTATAAGAAAAAAACCAGACCAGAGCCCTCTCCCTCTTTCTGCCATTTGAGAATACAGCAAGAAGAAAGTGTATGCAAACCAGGAAGAGGGTCCTCACCAGATACCACATTCACTGTCGCCTTGATCTTTGACTGCCCAGCCTTCTCAGCTGTAAGAGATGAATGTTTATTGTTATGTCATCCAGTGTATGGCATTTTTTTTTATAGCAGTGCAAACTAAGACACACATAAAGTTAGAAACAATACAGGCCAAGCACGGTGGCTCATGCCTATGATCCCAGCACTTTGGGAGGCTGAGGTGGGCAGATGACTTGAGGTCAGGAGTTTGAGACCAGTGTGGCCAACATGGTGAAACCCCATCTCCACTAAAAATATAAAAATTAGTAGAGAGGCTGAGACAGGAGAATCGCTTGAACCTGGGAGGCAGAGGTTGCAGTGAGCCAAGATTGTGCCATTGCACTCCAGCCTGGGCAACAAAGAGCAAAACTCTGTCTCAAAAAAAAAAAAAAAAAAAGGAAAGAAAAAAAGAAACGATGCAGAGTGAGAAACTGTAAGTCTGATGTTAATGAGGAAACGTATCAAGTGATAAAGATAATATAAAAGCAAGTAGGGAGGGTCTTTTATGTCATGCCAACAATTTTGAGTTGGGGTAACTAGGATTCATTGAAGGGTTTAATAGAAAGTGACTTGAGAATGTCTGCATTTTAGTAAGAAAAAACTCCAGCCAGGTGGATTAATGTAGGATTAGTTGTTGCCAAGAGAAAAAATAAAATCTGGAGGCTGTTGCCAAACACAGAAACTATCATTGCATATCACCTTCAAGGAATCTCCTGAGTACAGTGCCGAGAGCAGAGGGACATGTGAAGCGTGGGGCTGTCACATTCTTTTGAGGAGCTATTCAGGAGCCAACAGGCATTCATTGACCATGCTGGCAATCGCCTGCTACCGCAAATCCTGGAACTGTGTTGCAGTTGAGCAAAGCAAACTATGAACTCCTATAAACCAGAGCCCCTCAAGTGTATCAAAAAAAGACATTTTTTTCATGAGGTCTAGGACAATCTTCCACAAAACAATGAAATACAAATATGTTTCTAATAATTTAAAATTCTCTAAAGAGTGATTCCTAAAGTACGTTTTATAGATAATTAATCCTAGATATTGTCATCTCGATTATCTGTGTGTACAATGAGAAATTACCAATATTCAGGTATCTTTTTTGCACACATATATACATACTCGCCTCAATATGAACTGATTTTTAAAAAGATAAGTAAATTAAATAAAGAATGAACTTAGAGCTGCTTTACTAGTAACAACTGCGTGGTGGTTTGTCTGTATAGTTTTAGAAGACACCTTTTCAAAAGAGAAATGAGCTTAACCAGTGGACATACAGTCAGTATTTGTATATAGAGTTGTCATTCAGTTAAAATCTATTCTCTAAACCTTATCACATAAAAACTCACCGTTGAACTATACTAATATCCCAAATTATTCTCAAAACTAGCACTTCTGCCTCGTGTCACTACAACAATGTAATAAATCAGAAAGCCCACAGTACTTGATATAAATATCTTGGCTATGACTATAGGACAATGATCCTGAATCCATAAACTACATGTGCACATCAGTTTCATATCTTCACTCTACTGTTACATCTGAAATGAGATTACCAAACATACCATCATGTATCCTGTTAGAGACATTCCTTTTCTTTCTTTTTTTCATTTTTATTTTTTTAAGATAGGGTCTAGCTTTGTCACCCAGGCTGCAGTGCAGTGGCCTGATCATGGCTCACTGCAACCTCCACCTCCTCCCACCTCTGCCTCCTGAGTACCTGGGACTACAGGATTGCCCAACCATGCCCAGCTAATTTTCTGTATTTTTTTGTAGAGATTGGGTTTCACCATATTGCCCGGACTGGTCTCAAAGTCCTGAACTCAAACCGTCCACCTGCCTCCACCTCCCAAAGTGCTGGATATGCAGGCATGAGCCACCATGCTAGACCCCATTGTGATCTTTCTAATGAATTCAGAACTAATCGTATAACAAACATATTTGGTCACATCATCTCCATTTCCTGGTCCTATTATATCAGATACTATCAGGTACATCCTTTCATTCAACTACTCCCTGTATTCCCCCAAATAGATTCTCTGTTCTCAATATGAAAATCTACACATTTTATATCTTTTTTTCCTTTCAAATCTGATTATTAAGAAATAATTTGCAATCGGAACTTACCTTTCACTTAAGGATGGTAGGGCAACAGCCATTTCTGCAAGATAAGCGAAATTCTTAAGTAGTTAAAAACAATATGCGTTATGATCATCGCCTAGTTATTACGGGGTTTATTTTTTATGTGGAGACACTAATAGGTCTATGAGAAAATGTTTTCAGTCATGTACGACTTCTTCTTTTAACAACAAAAGTAGAATGGCAATAGATGTAGTTAAGGAGGTGTGAACAGTATGGCAGATAAAGATAACTACCGTGCAAGGCTATCTTCACGTAATTATGTTCATAGCTTCTTCAAAAAACATACGTCTCAATGGAAAAATGGTTAGGAAATAGGTTTTCCTGAACTAAATCTTCAATTTTTTATAGTTTATGCCATCTATAAAGACTTATAAAATACATTTCTTTTTTATCATAGGATATTTTCCTTCAAACCTAATTTTACATTTATGTATTGCTAATAATGATGCCTGGCATTTGTGTAGAATTTTTCATAAAGAATGTTAGTACTGAGCATCTATGAACAATCACTTGCCTACCTGACAGGGGATATTAAACGATTTCACATGTTTTATATTGTCTTAAATTGACGCACTATTAACTTACCTCGTTCTTCAGAAAATACACCATCATCTTGCGTTGTTTATGAGAAATAGTATATCAATTACAATTGGTTAGCATGAAGTTTTTGATTTTTAATCTTATTTTGACTTGAGTATCAGATTATTAAGTTATATATGCATATATGGTACTGTGTGCTTATTTATTGGTTTTAAATCAAAATATCAAGGAGAGAAGATACTAGAAGACATGGAGATATAGTGCAAACATGGTACAGATACTGTATGAATGATCTTTCAATAACCAAATTAGTAAGAGCACAAAAATATCAGTTTTGTTTTCTTTATCCTCATTAGCAAAATGTTGGATTTTGTTCTACAGAGAAACATAATTCAGCTAGATTTTGGAAAGCCGCGCTTTGCCTGCACCCTTACCCCCTTGGCACCAGCACACACAAAGGGATACTGGTAAAACCAATTTATTGGGAGCGATTTTCTTTTTCCCTTCGAAGTCCTAACTAAAAGCTTTTGTGTTTGGGGCATTTAAGTGGAGAATACCTTTTTTGTAGTGCTCTCTTTCAGAGCACTCAGTTCATGTGCTTTGCCATTATTTTAGAATGGTAATGCTTTCCTTTTAAATGATGCTTCCCTTGCCCCTCAAAGGCCCCATTGTCTGCCTGGGATCCTAAGTTTGGTTGCTTTTAGCCCCTGATAAATTAGTAATGGAACAGAATCAGGAGGCTCTGCGGCCTCTGTGCCCTGTTATTAAATTGTGGTCTGGTGCTAAAATGTATGTGTACACCGCAGCCTCTGTAATGACAGGTAACTGTTTGACTAATTGGCTCAGACTCAATAGAATCACAGAACTACAAGGACCTTTAAGATACTTTGTTCTAATCGTCTCATATTTTTAAGGAAGACTGAGGCTTGGATGTTCAAAGATGTGCACGCCATCATAAAAACAGTGAGCAACACAGTTCACACCACTGTGTATTCTGCTTCTCATGGTATCTCTCTCTGAAGGGAAGTTCGGATGTCCATTAAAATACAAGGGAAAGTGAACTTAAATTTGGCCACGTATTTTTGAAAAAGATATGAGTCTCATAAAAATATTTTATATAATTCAAGTCAGTTTTTAAAAAATTTGCCTTATAAACGATTTCTGTCTTAATGATAAGACACCTTGTATTTTTGTAGGACTCTGTTCTTCCCCAAATCATCCATCCTTATAGGCTTGTACCTGTGTTATATCAGTTAACATGTTAGTAGTTCTGAAAGATGGGAAAGAAGATATTATTATCTCTGATTTACCTAGTTTTAATCTGGACTCCACTAACCATATGTTTAAGCTTTCTCTCTTCTTGAAAAATCACTTTCTACATCATATTTTACTTGTCTGCTTGAATACCTCATCCCTCTGCCCCTTCATTAATCACAGAAAGCTTTTGAAGGCAGAGAATCTTCTTAAGCAAACTTCAAGACCCACAAATTCCAGCCCAGGGCGTCTTCACAGGCAATAAGCCTTTAGGGCATCTATTTAGTAAATGATCAGATGAATTTCTGTTTGACAGATGAGAAAATATTTCTTATGTATATGTTTTCTTGAGATCATATACAAAATTAGTAAAAGAGAATGAAACTACAGTTTTTATTTATGGACCTATTTATTTGTCATTGCACCCCATGGACAAAGACTCAGATCGTCTATACTACCAATAACTCACTTTTGAAAGGAATTAGTGTGACCACAGCTCTTCCAGAAAAGGAACTGCTTTGTAAACCCTGTGCCCCTGTCTGCCCCATCTAGAGCTGATCGGTTGACAGAATAAGAGAGACCCTGACCCATATTACACACTACAGACCATAGGCTGACCAGTGACTTAGAAGCTAACAACAAGGTATAAAGAGAGGCTAGGAAGGTTCCTATGTCAGCTAACATGTAGGGGAGCAGAAACTATGAGTAAGCAGAGGAAATTGGTTAGAAAGGAGAAAGAAAAGAGAACGCAGCATATGTGCATGAAAAATGTAGATGGCTGGAGAGATAGAGTACAAAGCCTATGAGAGAGAAACCGAGTGACCTGAGGCTGGAGCTGCATCACTTTTGACAACTTTACTTTTCTGTTTCGACTACCATCTACATGCACATTAAATACAAACCCCTTTATCATGAAGTAAATTCAGGAATCTCTCTCTTTTTTGCAATAAAAGCCTTATAATAAACTTAGTGAACGGCATAGGAATCAGTGACCCTTGATTCAGAAAGGTCAGTACATTATAATCTTGCCAAGGTACCTACTTATTAATTCCTTGTCTTAATTTTATGAAGTGTTACAGGCTTTTGATACAGAAAATTGGATATTTGCCACATATTTAAAGAAAATGTGTTATAAAATCTTCTCTGTGTACTTGATACTAAGATTTATTTTGGACTAAAATCCTATTACAGTATTCCTCAAAAGTGAAAATAAAATTTCCCTAACAAATAAAATAAATAAGATATATAGATTGAATTGAAATAGGAAATTTCTAAATCCAAGAACTGCAATTCAGTTCTGGTTGTTTTCAGCCTTGCACTATTTCTCCTGATCTAGCTATCATCTTGACCTATAAGGGTCCTGCTCTGCCATAATATAAGGTTGCATTCTGAGAAGACATATTTGATTCTTATAAGACTCAGAGATACAGTAAGGGAAATAGTGAATTCAGATAAGCATGTGAAAGAATATAGCCTCCAAAATACGTACTAACCGTAGCTCATCGTTAACAAAATGTTGACTAGTTATACTGTCTCCTTTAATTCAGAACCAAGCAGACCAATGAAGTTGATTCTTGGCAAGCCTTTAAACCTACTTGTGGTGGTTTTAAAATATGTCCAGAGATTTTCTGATGCTGCTTCCATTAAGTGGTGGAGCTTAGTTTCCCTCTCCTGGAATGTGGGATGGACTCAGTGGCTCACTGCTAATGAACAGAATAAAGCACAAGTGTTAGAGTGTGACTGCAGAGACTAGGTCATAAAAATCACTGCAGCTTCCTCCTTTCTTCCTAACTGTGCACTCTGAGTAAAGCCAGCTGCCATGTCATAAGGAGACTCAAGCAGCTCTACAGAAAAGTCAGAATGGCAAGGAACTAAGGCTTTCTGCCAATAGCCTTTGAGGGACTGAGGCCTCCAGCCAACTGCCACAGGAGTGAGCCATCATGGAATCAGATCAGCCCAGGTTAAGCCTTCAGTTTCTTGGTGATGGCTTACCTGCAACATCTTGACAGACTCAGTCAGAGTCACCTGTCCCTGAATCCTGGACCCTCAGAAACTGTGAGATAATAAGTGTTTATTGTTTTGAGCTGCTAAACATAAAGGTAATTTGTTATTCATAATAGATAACCAATACACTGCTCTTACATATTAGAGAGACACTATCAAAGTGAAAGTTAATGTTCCAATATTCAAATTATTTTTAATAACTCTTTCTCTACCAGAAGTCATACATAAAATGTTCAGTATATGTTCTAAATAAGTTATGCTTTGTAGGAATTAAATAAATTGCTAAACCAACATAAGATGTGCCTGCTTTTCTTAAAGGAAAGGCAAAATTTCCCCAAAACTGAATGCTAGGAATTCCCAGTCAAAGAATCTACGTCATCTAACATATTTCTTTTATTCATTTCTTCAATTGCACTAATCTCATTTTTAAATCTTAGAAAAAAACCAAATGAAGGAAGGATTTCTTACGCACTTTTACAGTGTTATTCTGGGAACTCTTTGGGTACGTCTTCCTGCTGAATTCTAAATCAATAACCTTGCATATGCTTGAAGTATCTCTATGTATTTATATAGGTCTATCTGAATACTAAAATACGTATGTTGTTTTTCATTCCATGTTTTATTTATTTATTTATTGCTGTTGTAGATTAATTCCTCTTCAGAGCAGCTGCCTGTGGGTGGTAGGTGAATCTAAGACCATCCTTATATAATGCATTATAATCTGGTGATGTGAGAGAAATATTTGGAGAGAGAGGAGAGAGAGAGAGAGGGAGAGAGAGAGAGTGTGTGTGTGTGTGTGTGTGTGTGTGTGTGTGTGTGTGTGATTTGAATGTGTAAGATAAAGATTTTAAAATCTAGAGGTCATGTAGTTCTATACAGTGGTTAGATCCGTAGGCTAGATACTAAGCTATCGGATTTGACTCATCTCCAAAACAAATACAGAAATTGGGTAATACTCTGATTTTTTTCATTAGCCCCGGAATTACAGACTTCCTAGTTTCAATATTTCTGTGTACCCTGTTAGTAATTTTTTTTATATTTGTGACTGCAGAGACTAGGTCATAAAAATCAGTGCAGCTTCCTCCTTTCTTCCTAACTGTGCACTCTGGGTAAAGCCAGCTGCCATGTCATAAGGAGACTCAAGCAGCTCTACAGAAAATCGGAATGGCAAGGAACTAAGGCTTTCCACCAATAGCTTCTGAGGGTCTGAGGCCTCCAGCCAGTAGCCACAGGAGTGAGCCATCATAGAATCAGATCTTTATTAGATTTTTATTAGATATTTATCTTATAAATTCTAGCTAGGTTACAACAAGATAAATATCTAATTTTATTTATTGAATATTATTTATTAATAGATATTAAATATTTATCTTGTTGAAACTTAGTTAGTAGAATTGTTATTAGATAAATAACAATTAAAATATATAGTAGAATTGTTGAAACCCAGTTAGTAGAATTGTTCTAAAATAGTTTGTTGAAAAAGAATTATAAAATGGGGCCTCGGCCAAGATAATCATGCCATTTACCTTATGTTCTAGTTACTGATATTTATATAACAAATCACTTGAAATTTAGTGACTTTAAACAATAAGCACTTGTTACAACTCATGGATTTGTGGGCCAGTAATTGGGTTAGTCATCTTTCTGCTCCATGTGGCACAACTAGATGATTTGACTTCTTAGCAGAGGTCTGAAAGGCTGAGTTCACCTAGATCTATCTTCCTCTCCATGTAGACTCAGCTTCTTTACATGATTTGTGTAGCTGAATAGCTAGTTGAATTTCTTACACAGTTGCTCAGGGCTCCAAGACCAAGTGTTGAGACAGGAGATGGAGGCCACCACTCTCCTAAGATATGGCCCAGAAACAGGCAGTTGTCTTCTGTTACTGTCTTTTGGTCAAAGCAGTAATGGATCTTCTAAGACTTGATAGGAAAAGCATCAAAACACTTGTGGCAACTTTAATCAGTTACACCATAGAAGACACACAAAGACATGCACTCATTCACAAACGTGTTTCACATCTTATAGACATCTCTAGGGGGAAACCAACTTGCGCATCATCCATATAACAAAAAACATTGGCTTTAAAATATAGGTAATGTTTAGATGACAAAGAAATTAAAACAAAAATCCTTCAGTTACAGTGAAGTACATCAGTTAGCTTAAGTATTAATGTGTTTTAACATAGTGGTGATTATTCAAGGAAATTGATTACAGAATGATGACTTTATGAGGCTGTATTAAGATCAACAGTATTCATTGAGTTGAACAATTGTATATTCCTTTGTGTATTAAAAGCTACTAAAACATTAAAGCAATCAAAGGGTTAAAGAGACATAAATTGATACAGTGGAATAACAAAATGTTGTCATTTTATTTTGAATGTTGTTGGATAAATAATGGTAAATGTATTTGGTACACTGGTATTTAGAATCTCAATAGAAATAAATACTTAAAAGGTCAAAAACACAGATGCTTCTTTACCTGCAACAGCAAAAATGGCAACATCTCTAGCCTTTATAACTGTAAACATTTTTCAAAGACAACAATTTATGGATGCTCTTCTATGAATTAGTCAATATATTAGCTTTCTTTAAAACATACAGCTGCAGCAGTAAGCCACATATATTTTATTTGGCCTTGCAAATTTTCTGTTGAGTTCTAGGAGCTATGGATTTTTGAGATATTTGGCTGAAACTCAAAATGAAAAAATCATTTTAAAAAATAGAAGTGCATTTCATTCTTTAAAAATGCTAAAAATATATGATGCAAAATGTCATAGTTTGGCTGTAATAGCAAAATTCTTAGAATCAATCAGTCAAAAATAACTGTGTTATTTAGGCGCAATTTGAAGGCATACAAACTAAAAACAGTATTTTAAAACCATCTATAAGAGTCTGATGGCTTCTGTACACACTGATAGCTATTTGCCTTATAAAAATAACAATTGAATGAGCACAGAGAACAGGCCGCCACAGAAAAGGCTGCCTTTTATGTAGCACTAACATGCACTCAATAGCATTTAGCTACTTTGTCTGGGGCAGGGACAGGAGGATGCTTCAAAAACAAAACGAGCTACCCCCTTTTGCCACCATTCCTATTATACAGTCCCCTTGCGGTAAAGATAAGAAGCAAACTAAAATTCACGTAAACACCCCGATTTGGAAAATGTATTCTATATGTTTACTTTGCCAGAATGAGCATGGTATTTGGGAAAAAAAAGTACACAAGTACTTGGCCCAATAATTTATTCCTTTTTATTCATTCATTTAAAGTATACTGATAAGGAATCTCCTATGTGCCAGATACTGCTGTCAACCATGAGGGTACATAGAAAACAGACACAGGTCTTGCCTTCGGTATTCTAAGAATCTAAGGGATAGGCAGATACAAACAGGTAGTTATACTATAGCTTAAAAAATGTAATTATTAGAGCAAGGATGAGATATTATGGGATATATGGAGGAGTCATCTAAGTCAGTCTTAGAGAAGCGGGTAAAGGTTTTCCAAAAGAAGTACCAGAAGGGCATGTGGGAATTAGCGTGGCCAAGGAAGGGGTGTAGAAGACACAATAGGAAGAAGATAGTGTGAAACTGTCAGAGGATTGGGGGGAATTGCGCCAGCTGGAGAAATTAACACAGAACGGGAGAGTGGCACAAAAGCATGGCTAGTTAAATGGTAAGGTGGGTAATATGTGAATGAGACTACTAAAAAAAAAAAAAAAAAAAAAATTAAGAATGCAAGAGAAAAGAAAGCATTCCTAATAGAGAAAGTGTATGCTGACCAGTAGGATCAGAGAAGTAAGCCCAGGCCAAACCATGAAGCCCCCTGTATGAAACTGAAAACTGCTATTCAGTGCTTAGTGAGCGTCTCTGAATGTTTTACACTTGTTATTAGGGGAAAGGAAGATTAAGATGCTGTTGCATAAATTTGGGTGCGGCGGGGATAGAAACCTGATAAAAGAAGTCCCTCCAGCTTTTACTGGCAGTCTCCTTAAAGTCCTTACAGATTCTGCCAGTGTCTATCACAAAGCAAATGCCATATACTGTTTATTTGTGTTACAGCAAAGCCCTACTTCTGGTAAAGTCTTTGTTTCAGTTATTTATGATGGCATGACAACCCTTCACACATTTTAGTGGTTTAAAACAACAACCCCCATTTTTCTCGTGATTTTGTGCATTTATTGGGCCAAATTTGGCAGCTTTTCTGCTTCTAGTGATGTTGGCTGTGGCCGTGGTTAACTGGGTGCACGAATGGGCTGAAATAGTCAAGATATCTCATTCACATAGCTGCCATGTATGCTGCGATGCTTGCACACCTGGGTCTCTTTCTATGTTGTCTCAAGGACTATCACTTTCCACATGACCTCTCTAAAGGTCACTGTAGAACAGCTAGACTTCTTAAATGGCAACTCATAGTTCTAAAAAGTGCAAAAATAGAAGTTGCTTGACTTTCTTAAGATTTAGCCCTTGTTCATTAATAATCTTTAGTACTCATGAGTTGAGCCTCTATTGTGAGTGAGATACTTAATTATGGCCAGGGCTTATCAATATTCTCTTAGGACCTCTACCTAAAAAGCAAATCAACAGAAGCTTGCCTATGTGTGTCCCAATCAGGCTACTGAGGTCCCTAGAAGGAGGTGTTTTTATTTGTCTCTATGGCCTTCTTAATATAGAAATCAGGGCCAACCTGAAAACATGCGGCTTGGCTATTTCAAATAGATTTCTGATAAAATGCATTAATCCTAAGAAGAGCTGTGAATTATCTTTTCATGGTTCTCTGCTTCAGCTGGATATGTCATCATACAGTAAAGAGCAGAACACTTAACAGTCAATCCACTGTCATCTGCCAATGTCTATTTTATACCATTAAGTCCCTCATCTTACTAGTGGCAATTCATGATGAATCCGCCTTGATCACATGGAGCTCTGTGATTCTACCTGTTGGAAGTCCTGGATGCATTTCAAAAATAGAACTGCACTCCTTCTACAAACTTCAAACCATGGAGGCTTTTCCTACCATAAAAATCTTGATATTTCCACAAAAAGGTTTTTTTCTAGGTGTCAGAACTCTGCTCATACAGTATTTCTTGGAGACTTAACTCTCATGTTTCAGTGTGGACCTCCAGTATGTTAAGTTGCATATAACATAAAGGATTCCTTTGGCCAAAGAGACAAATAAAATAAAATAAAAAATCATTGCCTAAGGGATAAAAAAAAATTCAAGTAGCAATTTTTAGGACACTGGGAGTCCCCAGATTAGGAAGACCTTGCCTTTAACTTTATGAATCCACAATGTTCTCAAAATGATCATTTCTCAAGCTTGGTTCTGAGGAGTCCTCAAGAGCAAGAATATTGCTCTTATGAAGGTGGCCAACATACAGTAAAGAACAGAACACACAACAGTCAATCCGCTGTCCTGTCCACAGTCCTAACATAGATTAGGAAGATTTTTGGAAAAGATACTGTCTGAACTGATTTCTAATAGATACACAGGATTTAGCCATGCATCGCGTGTGAGAAGACCGTGCACAGAAACCAGAGGCAAAGAGAAAGTGGCATGCTTCAGGAACAGAAATCTAAAAGCATGGCTGGAAAATTAGTCGTCGATTAGGGCAAAATGGCAATCGATGAGTTTAGGGAGATAAATAGGTTTTAAACAGCAAAGGTTCGTCTCATGATTATGTATCCACCAAAATATTTTAAAGAGAACTATAGCTAGACTATATTAGAAATACTAGTCTGAAAGGAAACTGTAATACAATACAATGAAAAAGGTGATGGCAATCGTAGTAATACGACCTGCTATTGTAGGCTTGGAAACTCACAGTTTACTCAGGGACATAGAGAAAACATTTAGTTTATGTTACCAGTAATTAATCTAGTTGATTTACGTCCATTTGTTGAGTTGTGGGGAAGTAAAACAAAATACAGTCTTGTCTACTTTAAAACAAGCTTGTTCTGACTCTTGGTGAATCCCTTTACGTAATGCATAGTATTTCTAAGATCAAACGTGCAGCCCTTCAGGGTGTTAGCTACCTGTCTTAGTCCTCAGTTTCCTTCCAAGATGTCCTCTGGATGTGTGATGGGAAAATTGTGGCCCAAGCTACCTCTTGCTGGGAAGGGAAAACAAGATTTGTTGAATAAAACGTCTTCTGATTTTTTTGGTTGCCTCTGTAGTGACCCTTGTTTAGTATACTGCTGCTAGCCCAGTCAGTGTTCTACGCTGCAGCCCGATTCTACTTTTAAGCGTCTAATCGGATTCGTTGGAGCTAGTTTGTCACTGACTCTGAGTTTATCATTCCACATCCACTCCCTATCTCTCACCTTCATCCCCTTGCACCGGCCCTTGCAGTGGCCCTGAGAAAGATGCCTGGCTCTGAGCCCAGAAATTTTCTAAGCTATTCTTCTAGGAAGAGTAACGACATTTGGGTTCCATATGTGTTAGTTTGCTCAAGCTGCTGTAACAAAATATCACACGCCAGGTGGCTTTTAAGCAACATAAATTTATTTCTCATAGTGCTGGAGTCTGGAAAGTCCAAGAACGAGGCCCAGGCAGATTCGGTATCTGAAGAGGACTTGCGCTCTCACTCTCACTCATACGTAGCTTCTTTTCATTGTGTTCTCACAAAGTGGAAGTGGCAAACAAGGTCCCTGGGGTGTCTCTTATAAAACAATTAATCTCATTTATGAAGTCCTGCCGTCATGACCTAATTATCTCCTGAAGGCGCCGTGACTTAATGCTATCACATTGCGGGGGGACACAAACATTCAGACCACAGTACCTCCATTCTACAAGGTAAATTCAATAAGGCTAATTCATGCTAAACTCTTTCTACCCAAGACCGCTGGGCTATTGGGTTTCCTTTTTTAAAAAATGATGGAATCTTGCCCTGTCACCAGGCTGGAGTGCAGTGGCATGATCTTGGCTCACTGCAACCTCCACCTCCGAGGTTCAAATGATTCTCCTGCCTCAGCCTCCCAAGTAGCTGGAACTACAGGTGCCCACCACTGCGCTCAGCTAATTTTTTCTATTTTCAGTTGTGACGGGGTTTCATCATGTTGGCCAGGATGGTCTCGAACTCTTGACCTCACGATCTGCCCACCTCAACCTCCTGAAGTGCTGGTATTACAGGCATGAGCCACCACGCCTGGCCTGGGTTTCCTTTTTTAGGCTGCAAATTGAACCGATAAGTCATCATCTTGGGAACTCCCATATTCCAGAGAACCCCTCTGCCTCACTTATACTTTCTCGTAACCTAAGACAAGATAGGATAAATACATCTTCTTGATTATTCACCACACAACCCAGGATTCATTCAAAGTTTTCTGTAGTGCATAAGGCACATTTCATAATGCATAATCTTATTATCATGACTTGCTGTTAAGGTATTTAATTGGAGAACTTTCCATGGAAGAAATTATTTCTGCTTTGTGTTCTTTTTTTTTTTTTTTTTTTGAGATGGAGTTTCGCTCTTGTTACCCAGGCTGGAGTGCAATGGTGCGATCTCGGCTCACCGCAACCTCCGCCTCCTGGGTTCAGGCAATTCTCCTGCCTCAGCCTCCTGAGTAGCTGGGATTACAGGCATGCGCCACCATGCCCAGCTAATTTTTTGTATTAGTAGAGACGGGGTTTCACCATGTTGACCAGGATGGTCTCGATCTCTTGACCTCGTGATCCACCCGCCTCGGCCTCCCAAAGTGCTGGGATTACAGGCTTGAGCCACCGCGCCCGGCCTGCTTTGTGTTCTTAATGACATTTAATGCCAGTTGATTTCCTAGAAAAAATATGGAAAGTAAACTTTGGAATATTGTGTCTAGTTGTAAAAGAATCAGACTGACAGATAAAAATATTGAATTCTAGAATATATAATTTAAAAATATCACCAGATTATTTTACCTCTATTAAAACATCACAAATTCTATCTATATAAAATATGTTTTGTTTTCTTTCCTTTATCCATTTTAAGGAAGAAGTTTCTGCTCAATGTTACATTTAATGATGTATAGACTATATATTGAACTGATTCTGGATTCATTAAATCCAATTATAATATCTAGTTTTTTCCCCTAATTGAGGATATCAAGTCAATCACTGGAAAGACAAAAATATCAACTCTAGGTGTTTTGTTGAATAGATGTGTCCAAAACTTCTGTTCTTCACTCATCCTTCTCTATATAATATATGATATCTAAAGCTTACAGAGGGAGAATATTAGAATATTATATTTGCTTGGAATGATCCATGCCAACACTTAGGTATTTCTGCATAAAAGTATGAAGACGTTATCTATATATTATTAAAATCATTGATTTAAAAGCAACAAATTCAGCCTAAAACACTATTTTATTTTTATGATACAAAACATTTATAGTTTGGCTTTCTTTTTCACTGAAATGACAGATTTTTCCCGCTGTAATATTTGTCTAAATTATTTTGGCAGTGGGCAACCCAACATGTTCAAAAAGAGATTGAAAACAATTGCCTGCATAATTTAGACCAGTTAAAATATCGTTAAGAAAATCCAGCAATTGCCCAATTAATTTATGTTAAAATTTTTCTTATATTCTGCATTTGTAAATACTACCATGCTGAATAGGGTTTGTCATTTATTTAGCTAATTTGGTCAAGTAAACTACTAGATACACTTAGTGAATAAAATCTCAGGCTTGTTCTGGTTTTATGTGGTTTTCATGACTCTTTGATTTCATTAAATGTATAATTGGCCATATTCCACTTTACATTTTACTGTGTAGACAAAAATCTTCATGAGTAGTGAATTATCTTTTTATAGATGTAAAACTAGTTTTAATTATAACGTTACCTGAGATAAATGTTAACGTTTTGGTTAGTAGCAACATTTACTAAAAATGAAATGTTGCTATTATTCCATGGTATTAAGTAGCTCTACGTAAGCCAAAAGGATTGCTAAAATTAACTAAAAGTGCCTTGTTGCCTGAACTTTAATAAGCTGAGGTCTCACTCGTAATTATACTGGTAGAAAGTTCCTAACCTAACTGACGTAATAGGGGGTGAAAGCTAAAGAAACTGCCTTATTTTATCAGTTGCAATGATGCCTATTGTTCTTATGATTAAAATTGACCAAAACTTCTTATAACATGATGATCATCATGAAAACAACAGCCTTATTGAGGTCTGAATTTATTGGCCTGTGCTGCTGGATGATCACCAGCAGGGTTTGATTTCAAACTTGGTAACACAAAATAGTAACTGGAAAGCAATTTGTTTCACTTTGTCTTAGTAGAATTATGATGGAAAACCGTTCACCTGGGAAAATCCAAATTCATACCATAAACATAATGCTGCTTATAAGGAGTCCTAATGATATACTTTATGAATTTTAATTTCTGTTTGGAAGTCAGCAAGTGTGCATTCTATAAATGTAAACCATCTGTTGGCACCTCCTAAAAGACTAGATTTCAGTCCATCCCAACATGAATTATTTATTTTGATGGATTTCTTTCCTAAGCAAATTCAACAGGGTGTGTGGGTCGGGTGTGTGTGTGTGTGTGTGTGTGTGTGTGTGTACACACATGTGTAGGGATGTATGTGTGTTTTAATTTGTTTTTAATCTGCAATAAAGTTTCAAACTCAGGACATGCATAATTGCAAACCCAGAAGATAAAAGTGTTCAACGATTTGAAATGTATTTATTTTACCTAACATTCTTGTGAAATTAAGGAACACCATTTAACGTTGGATCAAAGGTAAAAGGAGAAATGGTAGGAAACAATAAAACATTCCTGTAACTTTAACGTTTACCAATGCCAGAAATTCCTATTACGTACCAGAAAGGAGAATCCCGTAGCTATCCACTGGGAACCACCCATGATCTGTAATTACAAGGCAACTGCAATGACAATGGACATTTAAAATACATTGACTTTACTAAGTGACAATTTACTATATTTTGAATAAATGCAAAAAAAATAACTGGGATTAACTTAATAGACCTTGTTAAATTGCCAGTATTGCATTTTTACATAATTCTTGTTCATAAATATATAAAATAGGCTCTTATATGTCAACAATTTCTGCATGTAATTGCACTATCATCTTTGAGTTGTATTCAGCTTTTGCCTTTGTATGAAGAAATTCATTTGGTAGGACAGAGACAGTGCCCACTTGTGAATCTGTTCTCTGTACTAGGAAAGACAGAGATGAGTGCTCAAGGGAGTTTTTTTAAAACCTTGTTCAACAAGAAATGGTAGAGAATTTAAAAATAAAAGTTACACTACATAGAATGGTTTATTTGAATCTATTGAACAAAGTTCATAGACAAATCTATCTAAAATCTGTATTACAAATGAGAGCAGGACTTAAATCAGGTTTTAAGAGTCAAAATTTTCTTGGTTTTAAAAATGGTACCTCCCAATAATAATTTAAAAGCTGCAGATTTTCCTAGCAAGAATCACATTTCTTTGAGGGGTAGGCATAGTTGAAGCAACACACTTAGCCTAGGGCTATGGATTCTTTTTTATTCCTTTATATGATTACTATCCTGTTTATAACATAGACAAATTAAATCAACTGAAAAGTCTGTTCCTTTTTGCACCAAAGACCGAGATCCTGCTGTACATAGACCTGATTGTGCTTATGTGTATTTCCATAACACTTGTTGCCATTGGAGAGCTGCAGCTGCATTTGCTGTCTCTGGGCCTGTTCCCTCCCATTCCTTTCACCCTCTAGCAATTCTTCTCTTCCATTCAGGCAGATTTGAACTGATTAAATGTTCTTGGATTGTGCAAGGAAGCTATAGGACAAAGTAGCAGAGAATATCCTGTTTCATTTCCTCCTAATTTCAGCTGTTTATAAATTTCATCTGTAGTCTTTGAAAACATATCTTTAGTTACTCTTCTAGTCAACAAATCTAAAAAGTGTTTAATCCAGACTATTTACTGGCTCTTAACTGAAAAAGTTATAATGTACAGACAAAAATAATCCATATTCTTCTTCTCATCCAAAATACATTCTCCAAACATGATTACATCCATTCTTAACACACAGTCTTATTCTTCTAGTATTCTATTAAAAATTAAATTCAACCATACTTGAATATCTGGTATCACAAAGTCCTACTCATCTACAAAAATGTGAATGTTAAACAAGATTTATATTAATCCCAGTCACAGTTAGAAGAAATTTCTCTGTTAAATATGTCAACTTTTACCCATTGTATCAGTCTGTTCTCACACTGCTGTGAAGAAATACCTAAGATTGGGTAATGTATAAAGAAAAAAGGTTTAGACCAGGTTTAGTGGCTCATGCCTGTAGTCCCAACACTTTGGGAGGCCGAGGCGGATGATTACCAGAGATCAAGAGTTCAGGACCAGCCTGGCAAACATGGTGAAAGCCCATTTCTACATAAAAATATAAAAACTAGCTGGGTGTGGTTGCAGGCACCTGTAATCCCAGCTACTCAGGAGGCTGAGACAGGAGAATTGCTTGAACCCGGGAGGTGGAAGTTGCAGTGAGCTAAGATCATGCTATTGCATTCCAGCTTGGGCGACAAGAATGAAACTCCATCTCAAAAAAAGGGTTTAATTGACTCACAGTTCCACATGGCTGTGGAGGCCTCAGGAAACTTATAATCATGGTTGAAGACATCTCTTCACAGGGGTGTAGGAGAGAGAAGTGCCGAGCAAAGGGGAAAAGCCCCTTATGAAGCCATGAGATCTCATGAGAACTCACTATCACAAGAACAGCATGGGGGCAATTGCCTCCATGATTTAATTACCTCCCACTGTGTGCCTCCCGCCACACATGGGAATTATGGGAACTACAATTCAAGATGAGATTTGAGTGGGGACACAGCCAAACCATATCACTCATCATAGTCCTTTGCTTTATTTGGTTATCCTACTCAGAGACTCTTCCAAATAAAGAATGACATTCTATTGTACTGACACCACTTAAAGTCTGTTTTCCAAGCTAATAAAAATGTCTGTGTTTTGTTGAGGGTGGAAATTGTAAATGCACTTAGTGCTCAGATAAAAGAAAGCATGAAACTAATATGAGTTATTCTGATTTTTTTTTAGACAGGTTCTTGTTCTATCACCTAGGCTAGAGTGCATTGGCAGGATAATCACTTAATGTAACCTTGAATTCCTGGGTTCAGTTAATCCTCCCACCTCAGTCACCCCAATAGCTAAAACTACAGGAGTGTGCCACCATTCCTGGCTATTTTGTTTGTTTTTAGAGAGAGGATCTCACTATGTTGCCCATGCTGGTCTCAAACTTCTGGTCTCCAGCGATCCTCCTACCTCAACCTTCCAAAGTGCCAGGATTATAGATGTAAATCCCTGTGCCCAGCTGAGTTATTCTCATAATTTAGTTAGAAGAGATACATATAGACAAACTAGGGAGAAGCTGCTTGGCCCAGCCCTTGCTCACCCTTTCCTCGCTTTTCTTTGTAATGTTATTCTTGATGCTACTACTTATTTTGTCCATTATATCTTCAGTGCATATTTGATTCTGTCTGCATATCTTCTGCCTTTCCTGAGTATCCTAATAAAACTACCATCTTCACTCATGATTTGCCTCTGTTTGTCTGTTATTAGTGTATAGGAATGCTTATGATTTTTGCACATTGATTTTGTATCTTGAGACTTTGCTGAAGTTGCTGATCAGCTTAAGGAGATTTGGGGCTGAGACAATGGGGTCTTCTAAATATACCGTCATGTCATCTGCAAATAGAGACAGTTTGACTTCCTCTTTTCCTAATTGAATACACTTTATTTCTTTTACTTGCCTGATTGCCCTGGCCAGAACTGCCAATACTAGGTTGAATAGGAGTGGTGAGAGAGGGCACCCTTGTCTTGTGCCAGTTTTGAAAGGGAATGCTTCCAGCTTTTGCCCATTCAGTATGATATTGGTTGTGGGTTTGTCATAAATAACTCGTATTATTTTGAGATACATTCCATTGATACCTAGTTTATTGAGAGTTTTTAGCATAAAGGGCTGTTGAATTTTGTCTATGGCCTTCTCTGCATCTATTGAGATAATTGTTTGGTTTTTGTCTCTGGTTCTGTTTATGTGATGGATTACATTTACAGAATTTGCATATGTTGAACCATCCTTGCATCGCAGGGATGAAGCTGACTAGATTGTGGTGGATAAGTTTTAAGAATGGATTCCAAGTGGCATTTAGGGGGTTTATATAAGTACTACAAAAAGAATATTAAAATTTATGAGCTAGAAAATCAATATGACTATGATACAAGTATTAGAAAAGGAAAAAGTACTAAGAAAGAAGTCCCAGGAAAGAAGAAAGCATAAAAATAATTTTTTTATTTTTATAAAATAAAAATCCTAAGGGATCAACTCAGAAATTTAGAAACATGACAGAGTTACTGCAGAAAATGTGGAAGAGGATGATAATATAAGCGATAAGAGTAAAAACTGATTTAGTAGAAAGCAACGATTCAATAGATAAGCAAAAAAAAAAAAACAAGCTAGTTCTTTGAAAGTCTAATGATATGGACAAAACTCTGCCAATATTTAGACAGAATGATTAATAATGAATGAGGAGAATCATAAGAGAACATTATCTCAAAAAGCTAGAAATAAGGGTTTCGGGCACATAGAATTATTTCTTGAGCTTCAGAAATGTCAAGAAAATAGGGACAGAAATAGGTGCACTATGTCTCACAGTGAATAGGACCTCAGTGATCTTTGCTGTGATAGGTACATTGGTCTTGGAGCACATGCTCAAAGCCTGATTGCGGTTTACAAAACAGTGAAATGGAAGGTGAGAAAGTGAAGAAAAAAGTACAAATAACCATGCTAAAAGCTTAGCTGCAGGGAGAAGAGGAGAAAAAAACAAAAGAGATGGGAGGACAGTGTCATAAAGGACAGTGTAATTCTCTGCAGTGAATGAATCAGTAGAGAGAATTAACATGAAGTACAGGAGCTAGCAGTAGGTGTACATTATATTATTTTCTGTGTGTGAAAGTCTTTAGCAAGGGCATTATTTTAACCTTGTTATTTATTCTTACCTTAGCAACAACAGAGGGGTCACCAAGTAATCTCTGAACGTGCTTCCTGTTTCACAGTGCTCTGAAAAGATTTCAAGAATTCGTATTCTTTTTTCTTTCTTCCCACTTAATTAGGGGCCAAGGGAGATGTAGCAAGTAGAGTGAAATGTCTTTAATTGGATTCTATGTCTTGATCTTTCTTGTCATAAGAGTATGCACATATTGACTCTGCTGATTGCATTATGTGTAGTAGCAATAGGAGGGTGATTAATATGAAGATATTTAATCACTAAAACACATCTAATTAAATTATTTTATTTTTTCAAAGGCTTAAATGGGAATGTTTTCATTTTTGTTTCAAGTTTACATCTTCTTTCAAAAAGAGTTTCCAAGCTGGTTGATTACAAATAATTCTTAACCCAGGCAATGGAGAAATTTTAAGAAAGCTACTTAGTTCTGACACCATATTCAGACTTCATCTCATTATCATGTCCACTTGTCTTTTCTTTTATAACATTATTTACTTAAAACTTTTGTGAATGTTTTATATTGTTACTATAATCAATGTGAGACTTCCTCCAACTTCTACTGGCTGCCTTGCCACATTTAAAAGAAAAACTCAGTTGTTTACACTACCCAGTGCTAAGGGATATTGTTAATTCTAGGGAATTAATCAGAATTTGTGAATACTCATGGTAAGAAAATGCCTTACAAGGTACCACAGAAAAGCTTAAGATGGGGTGAAGAAGGAAAATCTCAGATGGGTTCTCTTTCTTATTTCTTATTTTACTTTTAGAATATACTTGATCACAATGCTGCATTTACTGTGGAGGAAAAGAGAGACACAATTTTGCACAAAAAGGAAGATTTTTAGGTATCTAGAAGGAGCTAAAAATAACAACTGAAATATATAAAGTACTCTGTATACATAGGGCTGATAAAACATGTAGAGAAGTACTTTCTAATATATAGTATTACAACAGTTTAAAGTTGATCAATGCTAATTCACATGCATATAGTTAAACTGTGTAAGATTCAGGGTTGTGAGGGGTGATGTAACTAACATGTTATCTAGTGTATATCTGAGTTGAAACTCAAATGCAGTCATCTGATTCTATATTCTCTGGTCCATTTTAAATAGCACCCTTCCTCATTAATGGCGATATTCTATCATGTGATATCAAGATTAAAGAAATAGATTCTTTTTGTCCAGTAATTCACTAGTTACATATATCTCCCTTCGTCCCCAATAAATGGCTGAATCCTTCCACTGAGGTTGGATTGAGGATGTGAAGAAAGCATGTTAAAAGAATCTGAAATCTCTTATGGATGTGGTAAGAGAGTATAAGACAGACATAATGCTTTCAACTCAAATTTTGGTCCTTTTTCTTAGTTCAATAGCCTAAGAAAAGCTGACTGTTCCCTCTAGATCTTGAATTTTCATCTATAGAATATAGTCCCCTCCCACTTCTTTTGTACCTCTCACTCCTTCTTTCTCTTTATCTTCACAAGTTCATATCAATGAAAGTGAGACCCACATAATATTGAGTCTAAACAGCTTAATGTCAGGGAAATGTTTATCAGTTTCATTGGACAGTCATAAATAACACATAACCTTTATAATCTAGGCATACTTTGTTTTCTGAGCGTGAACTATTGTTCATTTCGATATAATCTTATTAATGTGGTCATAACTGATACTGTCAAGTGTTAGTACCTAAACCAAAGGCACATACTGTATATTTGAGAGACAAACAGCCATATACAAGAGAAGCCCCATGGATGCAGTCTAACACAGAGGAGATGCATACTTCTGATATATACAATAAAATAAAAAGTCAGGAGGTTATTTTAGTTTCCAACTTCAAGTATTAAAATATTTTAACTGGGGCCGGACGCAGTGGCTCACGCCTGTAATCCCAGCATTTTGGGAGGCCAAGGCAGGTGGATTATTTGAAGTCAGGAGTTCACAACCAGTGTGACCAACATGGTGAAACACCGTCTCTACTAATAATACAAAAATTAGCCAGGCATGATGGCAGACGCCTGTAATCTCAGCTGCTCTGGAGGCTGAGGCAGGAGAATCACTTGAACCTGGGAGGTAGAGGTTGCAGTGAGCCCACTGCACGCAATTACACTCCAGACTCGGTGACAGAGCAAGACTCCATCTCGATATACATATATATATATATATATTTTTTTTTTCTTAATTGAATGTATTTTAAAATTTCATCCATATCACAGTATTCAAAAATCTAATCCCATTGAAGATAAGATAAACTTGATACCAGAAAGATTTTAGACACAATAGCAATAAGGATAGAGGGACAGGAAGCTGTAGTTATTTCAGATGTTAATAATCAATTATTAAGATTAGGCAATAGGGCCCTTAATAAACTGTTAGACAATCTAGTGCTAATAGCCTGGGTCAGACAGCTGGAGATGCAGGGGAGATCACATATACGAAAATCAGGGGACTCCTCAAGTGACTGACAGTAAGATGGCACAATAGGAGTTTGTAGCACTCTTGCCCTCACATAAAAATTAATTTAAACAATCATTTTACATGCAAAGAAGTCTTCATGAGAGCTAAGGAGTCTGGATGACAGATTATAGCACCTGAGTGGAGCATAGAAATAAAACACACATTAAAGAGGGTAGGAAGAACATTTTCACCTTATCCACATCACCAGTTTGTTCAAGCCCGTATAGCACAACCTGAAAAGAGATATCCTTCACATGGGAAAGAAGAGTGAAATGAGCACTCCACTTTCTGTCCACCCCAGAGCTATGCCCATCCTAGTGGACTCTGGCACCAGATTGGCTCCTGTGTACCCAAGCTCCAGTTAAACCCCCATGGACCTTAGTTCTAGGCCCATCCCAGAGCCATACCTGCCCCCACAGACCAAGGCTGAAGGCACTGCATCATAGGCCTAGGGACAAGGCCTATTTCTGTGGAGCCAGGTACCTGTTTAAGCCTTGTGGACCCAGGTGTCAGCAATGCTTACCCACTGACCCAGGCACCTGCCAGCCTGTCAGAGTATTCTAACATCAAGCCTGCCCCTGGACCACATCAAGAATCTCTGGATAGGCTGACTTGTGAAGAGTTTGCCCTTTCTGAGTAGTCTGTATGGACTGAAAGAGCTGCCATTTCTTTAAATAAGAAGACATCAAGCAAAGCCTGAACATCATGAATAATCAGGAAAACATGACAGTATCAAAGTAAAGCACCAGTAACTACCCTAGGGAAATGGGTAACTACAAGCTGCTTGACAAAATAATTTTAAATATTCATCTTAAAGAAGCTCAGTGAGCCACAAGTATTCAACAGCAGACTTGTTTTGGGTAAAATTTCAACAGCAGACTTGATCTGGGTAAAAAGGACGAAAAGGAGTGGAGGAAGCCTTCAGGACTTACAGGACACCATCAAGAAAACCAAATGTGCATTACAGAAGACTCAGAATGAGCGGAGCAAGAGAAAGGGCAAAAAGCTTATTTAAAGAAATAATGACAGAAAACTTCCCAATCTGGAGAGGAAAATGAACATCCTAATTCATGAAGCCCAAAGAACCCAAATAGATTAAACATAAAAGTCTTCATGGAGATATGTTATAATCGAGTTCTCAAAAGTCAAAGACAATTAATTGTGAAAGTAACAAGACGAGTGAATTGTTACACAAAGGAAATCTCTGTGAGACATTCAGTGGATTTTTCAACAGAAAGCCTGGAGGCCAGGAGAGGAGGTGTAACATATTAAATGAGATAAAAGCAAAAAAGAAAAGAAAGCAGACTAACCAGAAGTATAATACTCAACAAAGCTATCCTTCAGAAATGAAGGAGAAATGTTTTCCCAGACAAACGAAAGCTAGGAAATTGATCACTGTAAGACCTAACTTAAAAGAAAAGCTAGAGTTCTTCGAGTTGAAACAAAAGAATGCTAATTAACATTAAAGCATATGAAAGTAAAAAATAAAGCTCCCTATAAAGGTAGAAATAGAGTAAAATTCAGCATACTCTAATACTGTAGTGATAGTGTGTAAATTATTTTTAATCTAGTCTCAAAGTTAATAGACAAAACTTTAAAAACCTATAGCTACAGTAATTTGTGAATGGATACATAATATAAAAACATGTAAATAGTGACATCAATAAATAAAAAGTGAGAGAAGTAAGTGTAGAATTATTATCTCTAGTCAAAGTTATTATCAGCTGAATAAAAAGACTTATAAGATGTTTTACATAATCCCCAGATAACCACAAAACAAAATCTCTAGTAGATATACAAAAGAGAAATGAATCACAGTATACCACTACAAAAAGCCATCAATTCGGAAGTAATATAGTCAGAGGAAAAAAAAAAAAAAGAAAGAAATACAAAGCAGTCAGAAAACAAAGTAACAGTGGGAAGTCCTGTCCTAGTAACAATTACATAAAATTTGAGTAAAGTCTCCAGTCAAAAGACATAGATGACTGAATGGATAAAAATACAGTATCCAGGTTTATAATGCATGAAAGAGACTCACTTTAGCTTCAAGGACACACATAGGTTGAAAGTTTACAGAGATCAAGAGATATTTCCCGCAAATGATAATAAAAAAGAGCAGGGTGGCTCTGCTTACATAAGATGAAATAGATTTTAAGTCAAAACCTGTCAAAAGAGACAAAGAAGGTTATTACATTATGATACATTGTTTTATGATCAATTCATAAAAAGGATATAAAAATTGTATGCATATATGCACCAAACATTGGCACACATAAGTATATAAAACAAATATCTACTGAACTGAAGGGAGAAATAAACCACAATGCAATAACAGTAGGGGACTTTAATACCCTATTATCTTCACACAGACAGAAAATCAATAAGGAAACAGTGGGCTTCTACAACACCACTGACCATATGGACACAAGGAACATATACAGAACATTCCATCCAACGCGGCAAAATGCACATTCTGTTCAAGTACACACAGAATATTCTCCAGGATATATATGTTAGTTCACAAATTTTAACACATTTAATAAGATTGACATCATATTAAGTATCTTTTCTGACCAAAATGGTATGAAACTAGAAATCGATAACAGTAAGAAAATTGAAAAATTGAAAATATGAGGAAACTAAACAACATACTCCTGAACAACCACTGGATAAAAGCCAAATTAAAGAATATGTTGAGACAAATAAAAATAGAAACAAAACCTACTGAAACCCATGTAATACATCAAAAGTAGTTCTAAGATGGAAACTTAACAATAAATGTTTACATTTAAAGAAGAAGTCAGGTGTGGTGGCTCATGCCTTTAATCCCAGAACTTTGTGAGGCTAAAGCAGGCAGATTGTTAGAGTCCAGGAATTCCACACCAGCATAGGCAGCATAGTGAAAGCCCATCTCTACCAAAAAATAAAAATAAAAATAAATAAATAAAAATAGCTGAGTATGGTGGTTGCACACACCTGTAGTCCTAGCTATTTGGGAGACTGAGGCAGGAGGATCTATTGTGTGCAGGAAGTTGAGGCTGTAGTAACCCATGACTGCACCACTGCACTCCAGCCTGGGTAACATAACGAGAACGTGTCTCAAAAAAAATGAAAGAAAAAAGGTTTTGAATAAACAACCTGACATTCTACCTCAAGAAACTAAAAAATGAGGAGCAAATTAAACCCAAAATTAGCAGAAGGAAGGAAATAATAAATGTCAGAGCAAAAATAAATGAAATCAACACTAAAAAAATGATAAAAAAGATTGATGAAATTATGAGTTGGTGTTTTGAAAAAAATTTTAAAAATTACAAATCTTTAAGTAGACTAGGATAAAAAAGAGAAGAACCAATTAAAACCAAAAATAATAGAGGAGACATTACAACTGTTACCACAGAAATTCAAAGGGCCATAAGAGGCTCTAGTGAACGACTGTATGGTGACAAATTAGATAACCTTGAAAAAAGGTTAAATTTCTAGAAACACAAAATCTACCAAGACTGAATTATAAAATAATAGAAAATTTGAACAGACCAATAAATGAGTAAAGAAATTGAATCAGTAATCAAAACCTTCCCAACAAATGGAAGTCTAGAAACTGGTGGCTACACTGGTGAATTATACTAAACATTTTTTTTTAAATGCCAGTGTTTCCTAAACTCTTCAAAAAATGGAAGAAGAAGAAGAAATACTTCCAGACTCATTTTGCAAGGCCAGGATTACACTGTAAACAAAGCCAGATTAAAAGAAAATCAGAAGAAAAGAAAATTAGAGGGCTATATTCCTGATCAACGTAGATGCAAAACCTCCACAATATACTAGTAAACCAAATTTGACAGCACATTAAAAGGGTCATATAGTCATATACTATGATTAAGTGGGATTTATACAAATCAATAAATGTGATATACCACATTTCCAGAATGATATACGAAAACCATGTGATCCCCTAAATAGATGCAGAAAAAACATATGGAAAAGAATCAACAACTTTTGTGATAGACACTCACCAAATTAGGTATAGAAGGAATGTACATTTATTAACATAATAAATGCCATATAAGAGACATCTAAAGCCAACGTACTCAGCACATTAAATTGTGCATTGTAAAAGCTTTCAGCTTTTCCCTTAAAATCAGGAATGAGTCAAAAATGCTCTCTCTTAACATTTGTTTCCAATTTAGTACATACAGGAACTCCTAATCAGAACAGTTATCTAAGAGCAAAATAAAAGTCATTTACACTGAAAAGAAAGAAGCAAAATGGTATCTCTGCAGATGACATGGTATTATGTAAAGAAAACTCCAGACTATACCAAAAACTGTTAGAACTAAAAATGAATTGAATAGTATTGCAGTATACATAATGAACACACAAAAAGTAGTTGCATTTCTATAAACTGAAAAGGTACTATCAGAAAAAGAATTTTAAAAACAATTCCATTTAAAATAGCATCAAAAAATAAAATATTTAGGAACACGGTCAAAAGTGGTAAAATATTTATGCACTGAAAATGACAAAGCATCAATGAAAAAAATTGAAGAAGACATGAATAAATGGAAAAAGTCCATGTTCTTGAATTGTAAGAATAAATATTGTTAAAATGTCAATACTACATACAAAGCTATCTACAGATTCAATGTAATTCCTACCAAAATCCAGTGGCATTTTTCAGAGAAATAGAAAAATAATCTTGAAACTTATAAGGAACAACAGAAGACCCCAAATAGCCAAAGCAATCTTGTATAACTAGGAGATTGAGGCACTGAGGCATCACACTACCTGATTTCAAAATACACTACAAAGGTATAGTAATCAAAACAGTATAGTACTGGCATAAAAACAGACATGTCAATCAGTGAAACAAAACAGAGAACACAGAAATAAATACACACGTTTATCATCAGTTGATCTTTGACAAAGGTCCTAAGAACACATAATCAGGAATTCATAGTCTCCTCAACAAATGGTGTTGGGAAACCTGGATATCCATATCCTGAGCAATAGAATCAGACTCTTATTTCACAACATAATTTTTTTAAAAACAGATTAAAAATTTAAACATAAAACTTTTACCTAGAAACTGCTAGAAGAAAACATTGGGAAAAACTACCCAATATTAGTCTGAGCAATGATTTATTTTTTGGCTATGATCCCAAAATTACGGGCAACAAAACCAAAAATAGACAAGTAGTATTGCATCAGACTAAAAATATCTGCACAGCAAAGTAAATACTAGCATGAAGAGACAACCTACAGAATGGAAGAAAATATTTGTAAATTACACATCTGATGAAGAGTTAATAGTCAAAATATATAAGGAACCTAACATCTCAGTAGCAAGTAAACAAATAACCAGATTAAACAATGGGCAAAGACCTGAATAGACATTTAGCAAAAGGAGACATACAAATGGCCAAAAGACATGTGAGGAAATGCCTGACGTTACTAATTATCAAGAAAATGCAAATCAAAATCACAAAGAGATATCACCTCACACCTCCTAGAATCCTGTGATCAAAAAGACAAGAGATAAATGTTGGGGAAGATACGGAGAAAGGGTAACCCTTGTACACTGTTCCTGGGAATGTATATTGGCACAGCCATTATAGAAAACAGCATGGAAGTTTCTCACAAAACTTAAAACAGAACTACCATATGATCCATTTTGTTTTTTGTTACGGAGTCTCACTTTGTCACCTATGCTGGAGTGCAGTGGCGTGATCTTGTCTCACTGCAACCTCTGCCTTACGGGTTCAAGTGATTCTCCTGCCTCAGCCTCCCAAGTAGCTAGGACTACAGGCACACCCACCATGCCCAGCTAATTTTTGTATTTTTAGTAGAGACAGGGTTTTGCCGTGTTGGCCAGGCTGGTCTCAAACTCCTGACCTCAGATAATCCACCCACCTTGGCCTCCCAGTGTGCTGGGATTACAGGCGTGTGCCATCCCACCCTGCCAAAAGCATGTTGAATGGAGAAAAAAGAATTATTATAACTTTTCTTGGTAAACTTGTCCTTTAGTTAAAATAGCCTGAAGCACTCTTACTCATTATAACATTAGTCTTGCCAAGGAACTCACAATATTTGAATGCTGGAGGCCACTTAGAGACAAGCTCCTTACCTGTTGACTAGAATCTACCTCTGCGATATCCCTTTTCCAATGCTTACCTGGCTTATTCGGCTCCATTCTTTTAGTTTTTGAGTATTTTTCCCAATAGGGTCTATTTAAATAAATATGCTTTCTATATTTTATTTAATTGTTTACATTCAAATGTATATCTTCTTTACCTGATATCATTGTCAAGTAATTATAATTAAATATAGGGTTTAATAAACTTTTTAGTAGGACATTTATTTTAGCCAGTAGTTTTTTCTCTTATTATCAAACTTCAGCCCAGTATGTGTTTATGTGTGTGTGTGTACATATGCACATTTCCCTCATATAAATACAGTAAATCTGAAGACTAGTTTCAAGTTTGGGGAGATTTACTCATGACTTCTCCATGAATCTCAATTTTCCTTGCATTTAAAAAGTACTGCATACATGACTCTCCCTCCACACATGTGATATGAAGAACAGAAGTGATGAGAGTCATGGGGTAAAAAGAGTTGCCAGAACTTCATTAACGTCTTAGCCTATTCGGGCTGTATAACAAAAATACTATAGACTGGGTGGCTTACAGGTAACAGAAATTTACTTCTCACAGTTCTAGGGGCTAGGAAGTCCAATATCAAGGCACTGGCATATCTGGTGTCTAATGAGGGACCATTTTTCATAGAGAACTGTCTTTTCTCTGTGCCCTCACATGTGAGAGGGACAAGGAAAATCTCTGGACAGGGCTCTACCCTCATGACCTAATAAACTCCCAAAGACTCCCCCTTCTAATATCACATCGGGGATTAGTTTTAACGGATGAATTTGGGAGGAACACAAGCATTCAGTCTATAACAGTGTCATTGTACTAAAGGCTCTTCAGAAAGAATAAATTTTGAGAAAACATATGATGAGCGGAATGGTGATTTAATCTTACCACCCTTTCTTCTGAATTGTTAACGTTCTGTACGTGATTCAAGGCTTGATCCATGTTCTGTCTCCTTTTTATGTCTTCCCCAGTCATTCTGTCAGAAGCCGCCTTATTCCTCTTATGAGATAATAAGCATCTGGAGGGTAAATTGATCAATCTCTCTCTCTCTCTCTCTGTGTCTCTCTCTCTCTCTCTATCTCTTTCTCAGAATCTCCCATAAAACTTTATTTTATAGAAGGAAAATATCAATAAGAGAAATTTAGATTTAGAGATCTTCTACTCTTTCATTTTAATGAAGTTAGGTGATTTGACCAATATCAAACAGCAAAGATGGTAATATAAATCAGTTATCGTGGATCCCAGTTTAGTTTCAAGTTATAACAATGGCTGTAGAAATAGAAAAGACGTTTCGAAGCAAGATTTGACAATATTGTAGATAAATTGGAAACAGAGGCTACAGTCAAAGATGATTGAGTTATCATCAGTCTTACTGAGAAAACAGAGGTAGTATTAAAAGCAAAGATTTTTATTTATTGGATGTAATGTGTTAAGGAGATAATCCATACGTCATGTTTTATCTCTGAATGAAACACTTAAAAAGAGACAGGCTCAAATATATTTGCTTTGGAAAGTGAGATGCCATGCCAAAGTATAAAAGTATAGCTCCTATGTTTCTAGTAGTGTCTTAGGTGGATGCAACACATGACTTTGAATTTTCAAGAAAATCAGGATATTTTAATTAGGTATTCATTATTAAAATCTAATATGTTCACATCTATATGGTTCTAGGAATTTTTTACTGTCTCTGCATTGCTTGCTTCTCACAACCATTTTCTATCACTTATTCACTGTCTTTGATTTGCCTACCTCTTGAAGGAATAGAGTTCAGTTCCATTCACACTAGCAACAGGCCTCTAGACTCCAGAGTCACCACTGCACAATTCCTTTTTTTTCTTTTTCTGAGATGGAGTGTCGCTCTGTCACTTGGGCTAGAGTGTAGTGGCACAATCTCGGCTCACTGCAACCTCTGCCTCCCAGGTTCAAGCAATTCTCCTGTCTCAGCCTCCCAAGGAGCTGGGACTACAGGCATGCACTACCACGCCCAGGTAATTTTTGTAATTTTGTAGAGACAGGGTTTCACTATATTGCTCAGGCTGGTCTCGAACTCCTGACCTTGGGACATTCACCAACCTTGGCCTCCCAAAGTGCTGGGATTTCAGGCGTGAGCCACTGCGCCTGTCCTGCACAGTTCTTTAAGTGTCAATTCTGTTTCCCACACTTAGGCATTGGGCATAGTTTAGCAACATTTATACAACCTCAAAGCAATAAGCAAGTTTTCACTTCAGTCTCCCCTTTTTCTGTTTTCTTTTTCTTTTCCTACCTCTCTTTTTGTCTAGGAAAGGTAAATTACCTAAAAATAGGCTTACAGCATTTGCTTAAAGACTTTTCCATTTACTTACACTTAATGTCTGAAATTGCTTTCTTAAAAGTCATTCTCTCCCTCTATCTTACCCTTTTCCAATCTCCAATCTTCATACTGTCACCTCTGTTAACAAATGTGCATATGCTTCCTATTTACATAAAGTCCAAATTCCAAACATTTGCAGTATTTCGGAGCCACTCAGAAAGCTTCACGTGCTTTTTAAAAAACAGCCTTCATATATTTGGATGTGTTTCTTGTACATTAACTGCTGCCGACACTTCTATCAAATTTAGTAGCACTAACATCATCTTCAGTTATTATTATTGACTTGGAGGTTATTAAGGGTATAGGTGAATTTAAGAACTATGACCTTGCTCTGAGGACACCAATTAAATTTTATGACTTACCTTATGAGAAGCTGGAGTCAAAAAAGGGACAGAATAACTTTTTCTCCCTTCAGGTTGTAATATAATTTATGAACAACCATCAGGATTTGCTCAAAGTATTTCTACAATGTAAGATACTGCTTTGAAGGGCCTGGGTGGCATTACTGAATGAATTCTGACCTAGATTCCTAAGAGAAGCAGGTCTCACAGCTTTCTGCTCCTTCTCAGACACACAGTAACCTGAGTCTGAAGCACAGAAAGCTGTCAGGATTTGTGACCTTTACTGTGCGTGATACGAGCTAAGCCAAAGTAGAGACAGAATTACCTCTTACCTTGCTGAAAGTCACACTGGAGGTCACTTGCAGGACAATGTAAGGACAGGTGCCCTACTGCTTCTTTGCCCTGCAAGACCTTTCGGTTTGGCTGATTTATCCATCCTCACATACACCCTGCTCCAGTAATTCAAAGAGAACTCATGCTACACTGGAAGATCAAGATTGGTAACCACTGGAGCCTGGTTTCTGTGAAGGAAAATTATGTCAGCCTGTAGGCAGGTCAGGGACTGAAAGAATCAGATGAAATTGGCTAAGGTTTCTGCATTCTTCAGTTATCTGTCTAATAAATATGAGTCAAAGTTGATTTGCTCCATATTGGCCTTTTAATATAGATGTGTTGAAATGTATAAATTAGGTCACTTTTGTATGTATGTGTATATATATATACACACACACACACATGATATATATATACACACAAAATATATATATACACAATATATCTAAATATATATCCTGATGCAGTTTATCTTATCCCAATTAGTTACCTTTGCTTCTAAAAATAATTTGTGAGATATTTTTCTTAATTATTTAATCATTAAATTGCAGTCATGTTATAATGTTTGTAAAACTGTTTTTCTTAATATTTTCTCCTGTACTTTGCATATTATATCTCTAATATTCTCTTTTTCTATTTTATCTATATAAATGTTCTCATGATTTGTTAATAAGCTCCCTGGGGTTAAGGGAAGTAAATTTCACTTGTTCATATTACTTAGCTTTCCTACTTTCAGGTGAAATCAAACCAGTTATTAAAAAAATTCAAATTCAACAAATTTTTCAAAGGGCTTTTCATTTGCAATATATTTTTATTTGGCATTTATAAGCTACTTAAAGTCAGCTGATTTCTTAAGGACAATTTCCTGACTTATGTATGCTACAAGTTATTACTTACATGTCATTTTTTTATACTAAGCGGTATGACTTTTTATACTAAGCTTTTATACTAAGCTGTATGACGTAACATTTATATATTTAATTATACTATATTAGGATTTATGTTTAACCCTTCTTTGCATCATCAAAATAGCTCAGTATTTTGCTGACCCTTATAGAAGTACAGATAGCCATGAAAGAAAATGCCAAGGTAAAAATTTTAGGTAGGAGAAACTTTATGGTTGGACTACTAAAGGTAAATTGGGCTGCTGGTTGTTTTTCTGTTGTGACCTTTTGTCTTATTTACAGTATATATACAAATTCTTAATATTATAATTTATAACGATAATAGTAATGAGCACATATTTTCATTAAATGCCCATGGGGCTAGGTTAGATGAAAGCGCTGTACATTTATTGTGGTTCTGAAAGGCTTAGTCTAGGCCAGAACACAATTTAAGTCACTTTCAGACCATCTCTTGATGATGCTTGAGTTTCCAAGCTCTAGTTGGCGTTAATTAATTACTGAGAGTCAAAAAAAGAACAGAGCTGACTTGATATTAAAGATATATCTATTGAAGGAGACTGGAGAGCCCCTACCTAAAGGGTTAGTGCTTACCTGAACAGATTGCACAAATTCAATAGGGAGAATATATAAAAATTTGCAGATACTCTGTGTTTATTAAATATATATATATATATTAATAGCAACTTTTTCTTACCTCCTGAACTGTAACCATTTACTGTCACTCAGCTTATTAAGAATTACTCAGCAACTGAAAGACAGCAACAGAGAGCAAGATGTCAGAGTAAAAAAGTAGCTTCTCACAACTATAAGTAAATAAAGAGACCCCAATGGCAGAAACTAAGTTTTTTCACCACAGATCTTTCTTTTGGGGAGGGAGGAAAAGGTAAGGGGTCACTTTCTGACGTTTTTGATTGAGGAGTTAACCATAGTTCATTTTTCCTTAGGAGTCATCTTACACCTTGGTGACAGGGACAGCTCTGATAATGATCCAGAAGTCTGAACTAAGGTTTCTTAGGAGAATCCAGGATGGCACAGGCCAAAATAAAATTATGTTGCTATTTATCACTTAATGATCGTTTAAGTACTCCAAAGATTATAACTTTAAAAATAATTATGCAATTATTTAGACATTGAAACTTCTTGGTTGTTTTGGGTGAAAATCAAATGCTTTCTTAAAATTCTATGATTTTTCACAAGTACTACGTAATTATCATACAAGATTTCTTTTACATGGAACATAGGCTTTGAGGGATTACTTGGTTGTTCTTTTACAACAGTGGGCTGTAGAATGTAGAAATACTTTAACAGAGAAAGATAAAAGTGAAATCTCTTTGGCAGACATGTTTTCTGCTTATTGGGCACATATTAGTAATATGCAATTGATGAGGGAAGATATAGAACGTATGTGTGCTTCTGTGGTGTTATCTTCTCCACTTTGTCGCATTTTCCTTTTCATTATTTTTCAAACAAAATGTACATGTAGTGGCTGGTAAGGTAACAGGATCAAATTGTTTTTAATTATGCCTTCATTTCAAAAATAAGACCTAAAATATCTTCCTTTAAGGATTTATAAAGATAATATGGTAAAATAGGTACATATTAGTCCCCTTTCCCAACTAAACTTCAATCCCCTAATAATAGAGTCTTAATAAGTTTGGGGACACAATAATGATTTAAAATCACACACAAAGCTATGCTAACATATCTAAATCCCTAAAGTTTATTTTACTACTTAGGCTCGCAGGAAGTCTAGAGAAACTTTATACTGTGAAGATTCTTCTGGCCCACACCAGGCTGGGTAGGTATCAAGTTAATGTAGATTCCAGGCTCAGAAATTCATTGACCTTTTGACCTTAGCATATCATTTAACAAAGTTACTACAGTTTGTTTTTTCCTATCCTTAAAATGAAGATGCTAATTATCTACCTAGAAAGATTAGAGGACATAATGAATGAGTAAACACATAATAAAATTATGAAGTGCTATATAAATGTAAGGAATTACTATGACTTCATTGCTTGAAACTTAGGTGTTAAAATGTACAGTAAACAGAAAATTGCACAAGGCAGCCTGCCATGTGAAGATCAAACAGTAGTAAGCTGTTTTGGAAACACTTTTTAAATTTCATTTTCTGAAATTTTCAAATTTATCATACCTATGAGCTTTAAACTTTGCTGAATACGTTTTAACATTTAAAAAAACTTTTTGAAATCAGCAATAACGTTCTTAGAGCTGTAAAAACATGATGTTCCAACTGCACTTTTTTATAAGCTTTGTACCCTTTTCTTGGTTTTATTGCCAAAACAACCCATGGAAACAAAAGATGCAGAAAAGATATGAAAGGAAGTAACGACTGCTGAGCAGTTATCCTGTAGATGAATAATAGACAAGTAACATAAACAGATGCAAGCCTAACACGAATGCAAAATGAATGAGAGGAAACAAACAGCAAAAGCAGTTACAAGTTAGGCATTGGGAGTGGGCATTCATCTATCTCCCTTGGAAAATGCTCTATTGCTGACAAAACAAAATCCTTTTTCACTGTAACATAATCATTGTTTTAGATGTCTCTATCTTTTATTGACCTAGTAGAAACACTAGTAAAAAATTACTTTTTAAAAATTAAAGACCCAATCTAAAGCCTGCTAACATTCTCAGTCTGTATTCATGATATTTCAATAAGCATCTAAAAATTAATTACCTAGTGCACATAGATATAATATGGAATTCAACTGTGTGTAACCATTCAGCCATTCGACCACCCAGACATCTCATACAGAGAGGATTGCCTGTAACTACCCTGCCCAGGTTCAACTTCACGTCCACCTCCCTTCTCTCTATAGAAGACAACTTTGACCCTACATCCTGTACTATTTTAAGAATGATTGACTATGATCATTGCAATGTTTTATTTTTATTAAATCAGAAAATGTACTCTAAGAAAAGTTCTTCTCATTAAACCCAAAATGTAGCCTTGAAATTCCTAGAAAGTAAAAAATCAAATAGTATTAGTCTGTTTTTGCACTGCTATAAAGAACTACCCAAGACTGAATAATTTATAAAGAAAAGAAGGTTTAATTGACTCACCATTCGACATGGCTGGAAAGGCCTCAGGAATCTTACAGTCGTGGCAGAAGAGAAAGCAAGGCACAGTCTTCACATGTCAGAGCAGGAAACAGAGAGAACAATGGGGGAAACTGCCAAACACTTTTAAACCATCAGATCTTAGGAAAACTCACTATCAGGAGAACAGCATAGGGGAAATCCTCCCCATGATCTAATAACCTACCACCAGGTCCCTCCCTCAATTTTTGGGGATTACAACTCGACATGAGATTTGGGTGGGGACACAGAGCCAAGTCATATCAAACAGTTTTCATTAATTCTTATTTCTGATAAAAGGGTTATGAGTCTGAGAGAAACTTTTCTTTCACCAGCCCTGAGATATGTTTGTCATATGGTTGTATATATCGGAAACACCAATTTAACAGACATTCAAAATGGGTTCATACAAAAATAATATCATTAAGTTTTAGTGATATATGTGGTAATATAAATGGTGTTTAATAATTATCGCCTAGGAACAAGATTCTTGATTACTTTTTATGTTTATATTAATTTTGAATGAATTGAATGAATGATTAACAATCCTTAAACACTACACAGACTATTAAGAAAACTAAATGACAAATATTTTGTTTCTTTATGTTATCTTAAACAGGTGAATTTAAAAAGATCATCTATTTTTCAGTGCTAAGTTAATGATGCATTTTAACATCTCATTGCGTATCTTAGGTAATCATATTAATGATTCCAACACATAAACTATTTTGTTGCTCTCAGGCCTGTTTCTGATTCATATTCAAAATAAAAGCATGAAATATAGATGAATGAGAATTCAAATGGCATTTTTAAAATTACCTCAAATAACTGTAAAATATTAAATAGAATATTATATACACTTAAGACTATGTTCTCACATTAATGGCTTTGGTGGCTAGGGAGGCATGTTAGTGGATTGAACACATTACATCAAAGAATAAATTCCTCGTATATTAGCAATTTTACAGCCTGTCTCTTGAAGGAAAAAAGGACAATACACAAACCAGAGGGAAGTCAAAAGTAATAGAAGGAAGAAAAGAGGGAGGAAGGGAGGAATCGAGGAAGGGAAGAATGAAAACACAAATACATTGAGCATACCGTTTATATCCCATGTTGCTTGTTTCCGTGAAGAAGTCAATTTCACTTTCACATGTATATATAAATAATATATTCATATAAATACATATATATTTGGGTATATATATTTTAAACAAAGTAATAGCATATCACAAATGATTCATGTAGAAATGTGTTAGGCAAGTGAAAAGCTGGACTGTGAGACTTTAGCTGTGATTAAAAAATGAACCTCATTTACAAGAAGAGAACAAATTTAAGCACTAACAGAAAGAAGTTTATCCAGAATCCAGGCTTATTACTAGGGTTAATATACCAGACTGATGTATTGATCTTCTACCACATTGCCAAGGAATTAAGAAATGGAGGATAAATATCACATTACAAGTTAGAAAAGGGAAAAGAAAAGTGACCGTGAGTAAAAAAGCACTTAATGTTAAATTCTGAAAGTGTTTAGGGGTCTACATGATTGTTTTCACTACGTATTTCTTCTATTTATTTTCAATTTTTGTGAGATGCGTGCTAGTTTAAGAATTGAACTGGCTTCCATGTGTCAAGTTATTGGTTTATAAGTTTTTTAACTATCACAGGAAAGAGAAAGTTGGAAATGAATTACTTATTTCTAATATATAATTCATAGTGGGAAAAAATTTCTGGCTTTGATTTTTAGAAAATTTTAATAACTTTATTTTGATTCCTTCATGTAGATTTCCCAGCATTTCTAAAATTATTTCACTGTAATTACAGAACTATTTTACATCTATCAGCTGTATAAAATTTGATTCTCAATTTGATTCTCACTGAACAGAAAAAATTGTTCTTTTATCAATGTATATGTTGTTTCAAATTTTTTTCTTCTTTAGTGTTATAATAACTTTATGTTTTAGAATACAATATGGAAAGGGTCTCTGGTTCATCCTACTTTTGCTATTAATTTTTCTCGTTTTGGCAGAAATAATAACTTATTTTTTTATTAATTGGAATGAATACTCTCCATTTTTCCATGAAAATTGTTCTGCCTTCCATGCTTACTTCAAAAGTGATAAGCTGCCTTTTATGTTGGGAGTTTACCTGTTCTGAGGCTTGGTTAATTTGTAGTAATTATAATTCTTTTAAATAATGATTTTGACATCTTTCCAATCATTATTTAAAAACTATCAAATACTATCTGTAATTTGAAAAGTCTAAAACTGCAAGACAGGTACATCACTCTGAGGTTTTTTTCCTAATTTACAATAAAATACATATTTTACAGTAATTTTTGACGGAAAAGTAAAATAAGTGAACCAGCCTATGTCTTATTTATTTCAAAACTCTGAATTATTCATAGCATCAATTGTTTTTGTTTACCTGTGTTTATGTTTAGTGCATCCATGTGTGTGTTTTGTGCAGTGCATTGCCCATATATGTGCACACATGCACTAGGTAAGCATTCCAGAAACGTGGTCTGTTATTTATGCCTATCACATACGTTGCCACTCAGTTTTATAGCTTCACATAACAGCTAAATTAATTTCAAGAAGCTAAACATTAATGCATTGTCTTTTAAGTATGCAAGGACAGATTAGCTTTTTAGAGGAGAAGTTGAAGCAGAATTCAAGAAAGAAAATTAAACACTTACGGGTATTGGAAAAAGTTGCCATTTTCCAATACCCTTAGCTGTTTAGTGGTGCTTTACTTCAGGTCTCCACGTTAGACTCTTAGCAAATATTATATACTATATACTGCAATAACTTTGAGTTCCACCTTTTTATTTACAAAACTATATGAGCCACTGATTTTCAAAACAGTAATGGTCAAATAGCGGCATTCTACTTCACTAATGAAACCTCTGATAAAATCGATATCCACTCTTGTATTCTGAAATAAGGTTCCATTTCTGAAGCCCTTCTCTGTTGTATAGAATGAGTTTTGTTTCTTAATATCAAATTCTTTTGCCTGTTCCAAGCAAAACAGATGGTTAAGATAATTATAATAGAAATGGCATGCTGAGAAAACTGTAGAGAGACCATTCCATTCCTGTATTTTTCCTTTTCCTCTTTCTAAATGCAGTGTAGAACAGTGTGGGACAGTGAGCAAACATGCAAGTTAAATGAAAGTGATTTCTAGACTGGGCTCAGCAGATGTGACCTGTGGTACTCCGACCAAGTCAGCTCACCTCTATGATCTCAGCTTCTTCCGTAAGATCAAGAGGAGGGGTTTGTTTACCAGGTGACCCTGTTAGTCCTCAGATCTAATACCTGGGAAAGGCTTCCTGAAAGAAAAGAAGTCAGTCCGAGAGGGAGAAGAAGAGAAGGTTCCTGCAAAATTAAATGCAAGTTACTTTTTTGTTGACCAAAAGAATTTTTATGCAAAAGGCATTTAAAATGAGTTTCAAACAGAGAGCAGAAATGAATCTGAAATGCCTACCGTATGCTTTTTCAGCACTTTCTAGCAATTATGACAATTTAGGTGGTTATGTAAATTACACAATTCTTGTAAAATGATATAATTATGAAATGTTGGGGCAGAAACAGAAAAGGACTACATTGCTTTAAAGTGAATACTGCAATGATACAAGACTGAGAATACTCCCCTTCCATCACCTTTTCTAAGTCCCTTCGGAATTTACTGTTGCCAGTAGAAAAACATCAAAATCAAGTAACTTTCTAAGGGCATAAAGGTTAGTAAAAACTGGATAGGGTGGTAAAATATTTTGGAATGTAGTTTTATTATTTGGATTCAGATTATTAAATCTATATTTGCATAAACAATTCATTCACATAAAACTATTTTCAAAAATATTATTCATTCCTTGCAATTTATTTGGCATTCGAAGTGTTTAAACCACTGGAAAAATATCTGTAACTAATATTTCACTTAGCATTGTGTGGTTCATGTTTTCAAGAAGGAGAGAAATACATTATTGGGGGATATTTTACTGCTAAGATAAATTCAAGTAGTTTAAGAACCATAAATATACATATAGTATATGTGATTGTAAATTTCAGAAACCTTACACTTACTTTCAGAGAATGGTGTATGAAATTTCTTTTCCTCTTAAATCTGTAGTTACTATCCTGTACTTCATTCCTCGGTCAGTCAGCAAGGACAAGGGTACATGCCACTGTGTTTGTTAGAGGGAGTAGAGGATTCTTTTTTCTTTACTATCTAGGTATTACGTTGAATTTCAAAGTCCATCACAAGGTTCCTTACTTTTTTCCATAGTTGACAGTTTTGTACCAAGTAGACATAGAAGAAAGAACTCATAGCCAGAGGTTTGTAGCTCACAAGGGCTCATACTTGCCTGGAAATGGGGACCACGAAGATACCATGCCTTGCAGGCATTTGAGGCTGTTTTGTTGAATCTAAAACCGGTGCACTTCTCACTCTGAAGTTTAGGGTTAAAACTGCCTTTGCCAGGCCTTTGTTTAGTTAAGTGCATTTGTGATGTGAGGAGTGATAAACAGAAGCTTTATTTCTAGCTTCCTCTCACTCTCTGGGGAGTAGGTGTGGAGTGGGAGGGGGATGGAGAGGTGGTTGGCTTTCCTCTTCATCCACCTGTAGATGCAGCCCACACACTCCCTAGACTCTGTTTTCTCTGCTTTGACAGTTGGTTCTTAAAGAAGCAGATAATGTTTCCCCCGGGACTGCCTGTCCACTTTTTCTCCCCTCCTCCACGCATCTTATACTTAATATTCTCAGATGATAATCATCATATTTAGGCAATTTATAGGAGTGTGTAGAAAATTCATTTCAAAGCATTCTTGCTTTATCAACCTTCCTTGTGTGATTCAGTTCACAGCACGTCTGACTAAGAGAAAAGTCATTGGTGTGGAGTGTGGACTGCCAATGGGAGATATTTTCCCCAATGACACCCACCTTACACTTGCAAGATATCAAAAAGGAAATTCTGGGACTCAATTTGTAGGCAAGAACAAAGGACATTGGCATGAAATATTGCCTTACAAAATAGCAAATATGAACATCCTCCCTTGGCAAACAAAAAGAGAGACAGACAGACTTTGACACTGCTCTTCAGTCAGAGTTGCTTCAGATAGTCCCATTCGTCATTGGTCACCAAACTAGGGTGGGGATTTGTCTGAAAATTGTTTCCCCACCACTTCCTTCCTATGTCCCTTTTTTCTTTCTTTCCCCGTGCATAGCTTAAGGCAAGCCCCTTCTCATACATAAGCCTGCATTGTCTTGAGGGATCTTCTGTCTTCCAACTCAAGCCAAGACACCTCAGGAAATTACTCTTTCTTTTGCAACCTTTAAGGCAAAATAACAAGCATGAATAATAAGCTTGAAGAGTCTTTGTGTAGCAAAAACAAAATGCTGTTTCAGAGTGACCAGCGGACTCTTCCTGTCGCTCTGCATGTAGTGAAGATCTTAAAATTGTTGGAGATTGGAAATTGACACGGAGCGTGTAAAGAAGTCTTGCTTGTAGAGTAGAGCCTAGAATTTGTCACTAAAACAGACAGACTCATCATTCTGAGAGTTGCTACTTTAGTGAGCAATTTTTTGTCTTACAAGTACCTCTTCATTATTTTGAGAGCAATGAAACCCTAAACTAGTAAAGGGATAAAACACTTCACACTAAATATTGTTTTCTGATTAGTAACACGTTTGAGTATCTAGGTGCTTCTAATCGACTGCGCCCTTTAAAAAGTCAGTTTTTTGCTTTCTGAGTTGGGATTTGAATTAGTCCTGAGTGCGTGCTATATGCCAAGTAGTTTAAGAAGGAATCACACAAATTTTGAGAAGCATTTGGTTCACTCACGATTCCCTTGCTTTTGTCTCCAGGGTCTATATATGATGCCATGAAATTCTTCTCCTGAAGCAAATACATGGTCATATGGCCAGTCATCCTATGTTCAAAACAAATAATAATAATAAGCCAACCCTTAACCCCTGAAGAGATTAAATTCTTTTTTATTCACTAAATGACTCTAGATTTTGAGGGCAAGGAATTTTGAACAGAGCAGTCTTTCGTCTAAAAAGACATATGGATTCTAAAACACCAAAACATTGAAGGATTCAGTGTGAAATGGGCCAGTATGCAGGGGTCTCTGGGAAGATAAGACAGATGGATTCTAGGGAGCTCAACTATCTAATCTCCTTTAGCCCTTTACAGTTCTTCATTTAATCCTCTTATATTACTTTTAGATCTTCACTTCATTTTATTACATATGGGAGAGGAATTAAGGGAGAGGCAAAAGGATATGAAAGGGTAGCTGCAACCTGAAGTGGTCTTTAGCAAACCGGGATGGGCCAGTAGAAATACCTGGCCAGTGGTCTGCAGAACGCAGCCACCTGTCATATCTTTGGGTCTTGAAAGTATTCCTAAGAATTCTCAGAAGGACTAAGAGGAAAATCCAATAAACACATCCACTTCTTTCAAACCCACCGAATGAGGCTTTGACTAAGTTGAACATTACAAGGAAGACTTGATTACTTTGGGATATTTGAATAATGTTACTGATATCCATCCTTCAAGCACAAGGTACTTTTTTCTTTAGAAATGTAAAAACTGCACATCAACTCGACTTATTTTTCTTCCTTTTTCTTTGAAAAATCAATGAAGTTGACCATCTTTAATCAGAATCGCACTAAAGTGAACCTTCAGATACTATCAGGGAATAAAACACAGCATTAGTTTTAAGTAAATTTTTTCTGGTTAGCAGAAAATTACCATCCACTTCATACCAAGAGATTATATATAAATATATATAGACACATGCATACAAACACACTTATGTGCTATTACACTCATACATATACATAATACACAAACACAAAATATAATTTTATAATATGGAAATTATTTTTCTGCAGATGTCTTTTCATTATTTTCTTATATAGTTCTTTAAAATGCTAATAAATTATTTTTATTAAATAGTTTTTTTATGGAATGTTATCAGAAAAATATAACGTAACCTTGACAGTCATTAAAAAGCATATTTTGGGGGAGGCCAAGGCAGGAGGATGGCTTGAGACTAAGAGTTCTAGACCAGCCTGGGCAATATAGTAAGACCTGGTCTCTTCAAAAGATTTTAAAAATTAGCTGAGCATGGTTGTGATGCAGGCCTGTAGTCCCAGCTACTCTGGGGGCTTAGGTGAGAAGATTGCTTAAGCCCAGAAGTTCAAGGCTACAGTGAGCTATGATTGTGCCACTGTACTCCAGCCTGAGTGACACAGTGAGACCTTATCTAAAAAACGAAAGTGTATCTTTCACCTTGCTTAGTACAATTCATTAACCAACAATGAACAACAGAGACTTGTTTATATTTTTTTCTATCAGTTAAAACTATTTGGTTATCTTGGCATGGGATGGAATCTATCATAATTTCTCCTACTACACTTAACAAAATATTTACCACCTTTACACTTAGAGACAGATTTCTTGGGAATGAAGGACAGTCATTCATCATAAGTGTAGTTTGTAATTGCTAAAAAAACAATATCCCTAAAGATTAACCGAGTAATTTTCTCCTTGGATAGCTTAATTTTCTTGCATTTCTATAGTGGTATACATTTCATAGAAACAAATAAATAATACTACATACATAAATATAGATATACCTGTTCATATATATCCATATATAGTCACGCATGCAGTCTATAATGACATTTCAGTCAATGACAACTGCATATACAAGTCTAGACCCATATGATTAGAATACCATATTTTTACTGTACTTTTTCTATGTTTAGATACACAAATACTTACCATTATGTTACAGTTCTCTACAGCAGTCAGTAAAGTAAAATGCTATACAGGTTTGTAGTAAACTATACCATCTACATCTGTGTAAGTACACTCTGTGATGCTCTCATAGTGATGCAATTGTCTCAACACGCTCATTAGAATGTATGCCTGTTGTTAAGCCACGCATTACTGTATATGAGTGTATATATTATGAGTAATACTGACCAAATATTATAGACAAGCAAAATAATATAGAATGCTTTAAATAGGAGAACTTCTCTAACAAAGAAATAATCAGTTCTGCTGGTTTTTATATGTAAGTTAATTAATTTGGGCTAATATAAAATTTGTTCTGTCCTTTTGTAGAGTAGACTTTCTTATACTTTGGTTTTGTGTATAATTTCAGCACAGCCTAATCATTTTCTTAATGAAATGTATATGTCTATATTTACTGTGAGTACTCCTAAATGCTATTCTTCTTAATTCATTAATTCATTATCACCATTCATAGAAAATTATTTTTGAACACACACACACAGGAAAAATAAAACTGACGCTAGGTAGTTGAAGCTTTAGTCCTCTTCAGTGATGATGGAAGTAATGAGTTTTGAGACAGAAAAGAATACATTTTTTTTTTTTTTTTGAAACGGAGTTTCACTCTTGTTACCCAGGCTGGAGTGCAATGGCGCGATCTCGGCTCACCGCAACCTCCGCCTCCTGGGTTCAGGCAATTCTCCTGCCTCAGCCTCCTGAGTAGCTGGGATTACAGGCACGCGCCACCGTGCCCAGCTAATTTTTTGTATTATTAGTAGAGATGGGGTTTCACCATGTTGACCAGGATGGTCTCGATCGCTTGACCTCGTTCTCCACCCGCCTCGGCCTCCCAAAGTGCTGGGATTACAGGAAAAATACATTTTTTTCGAAGGTGTTTAATATGTCCAGAGCAATGGCAGATGTTGAGTATTTATTTGACCCTGAAAAGCTAACTGTTCATTTTTCTTCATGATCGATTTTACTAATCGCTACAAAATTCAAAATCATCTACCAGCTTCACTTTTGCTCACATCCATTAGTTTTGGGCAAAGCCACTGTGCTTTGTGGGTAGTCCTGTCTGAGTGGCATTATGAAGCACCCAGGGTAGCATTGTACCATGTGTTTGTGTGTGTGTGTGTGTGTGTGTGTGTGTGTGTGTGTACTATATACAGGTCTAAAGTTGTTTTCAGATTACTCAAATTTAGTGTCTTTTCAAGTTAGAGTCTTAGGTTTTATAAAACAATCATGAGCTGAAACTCCCATTCACAATAGACAGGTCACTTCAGGAGGTTGCAGCATTAAAATAGCAGTAAATATATTTCCTGCATTAATGGAGGACCGTTGCAGTGGGAAGTGGCTCATGTGCCAGAGTATGTCCAGCAACAACTTGGGCTTTGTCCTTCACTGTTGTCAGCCTGTTATTCCCTTCAACGTGGAAAAATAATAACACTAACTGCAGCTGTTTCTACCCTGTGTTCTACAAACCTAAAAGACATCAGTTGTAAAAATAAAATAAAAATAAATGACGAATAATCTTGTCACCACTGGAATTAGTGAGACACAGAAGCTGGTGACATAGTAACCCTCATCTTCAAAGCCAGAAATTCTCCTTGATTCAGAAATGGAGTTCTCTGAGCCTATAGGATAAGATGGGTTAAACCACTCTGTACGGTAGCTAGTTCAGCATAAACAAGGGCTTAACTAATGCCATCTAAATTGATATCCTTTTGAGACACAAGCTGACAACAATAGCAAAAAAAAAAAAAAAAAAAACTTGCTAAACTATTGTATTTTATATTTTCTAGTGGCATACATAGTCATTCAGAATTCTGAACAGAGACATGATCTTCAATGCAAGAGATAAAAGAGAATAGATAAAATTTTAATAGAATTTCACATCTTAAGTGCCCCTTCATTTTGCCTGCTTTTTATTTTAATGAAATTATATATAAATGTGATCACATAGGTGTGTGTGAAATATGTATGCATTATATGCCCTTGTTCCATGCTTTTAGTATTTGCTTTTTTGATATACTCCAGCACACAGGGCTGGGCCAATAAACAACATTGGTGCCTCTTTCTCTTTTCTGCCTTCTCTCTTCCTTCTCACACTTTCTGTGTAATTTTGTCAAGATAGAACCAAATAAGTTTTAGTTATACCACATCTGAAATAGAAATTTAGATCACTCTTATGTCTGGTAAATTGGCCTTGGCAGATTCTTTTTGAATACTTTCATTACGATCTATTCTTTTTGTTTGTTTGGCTGTTTCTCATTGATTTCTCTGGTAGTTTGCATATTTAGGAAATGTTTTGAAATTCAGACATTAGCCACTATAATTGTTTGAATAAGACTGTAGGAAAAGATTACTTTCCAAAGTGTGAATCTAGTTCAATTTACAGTGTGGTATGCATGAAGTTGGGGCAACTATATATATTTTCAGACCCTCCAAAGTGAAATTATTGTACAGAGTTCATCAGGATTGTGAAGGAAGCGCAGTAGTGTCCAAGGTAGAATGGACCAAGGCTTGGAACATCTATAGTCTAATCTGGACTGCTCATCAAATAGCTGTGGGCCTTGAGATAAGTCGCATATCCTTTCTAGATGGCAGTTTTCTTTTAAAACAAACAAAACGTGAGATTCTTGCCTGGTGTAGTGGGGACACCTGTAGTCCCAGCTGCTTAGAAGGTTGAGGTGGAAAGATCACTTGAGCCCAGGAGTTTGAGTACAGCCCGGGAAACATAGTGAGACCCTTATTAAATATATAAAGGAGATTCTTTTTTAACCATATGATTTATAAACTACTAGCTTTAAAATTTTGTAAAGTAAATGTTAAAGATGGCAGAAATTTTTCATTTTCAAAAGTAATCCCAAACATGAATTGTAATCTTATATGTTTTATATAATTGAGTCATCTCATGTATTATAAGTTAAATGAAACTGGATATTGATAAATATTTAATAATTATCTAAAAAATTTGGCCAACATAGATTTAGTGAGCTATGAGAGTCAGTTTGACATGTGTATAAATCATAAGATAATTATGAAAATCTTTATCATTTCCTCTAGGGAATCTTAATTTATAATCTTCAGGGAAAATAGTCATGATGTTAAAATTTAAAAGAGATATTACAGAATGCCAATTAAAATACTTCATTGTTAAAGCAATGTATAATTGCTTTAATTTTTAAAAATACAGTACTAGAAACCGTCTTTTCTCTTTATCAGTTTAATTTTCACATTTCAAACCTAAGTAATCTACATGCCTTTAAAAAATCTTAGAGTCAGAATGAGAAAAAAATATCTGTTTTGCTTACATATAATCCTCTTACGCGCGCATGCCAGATGGTGTTTCATATCAGGTCAGAAATAATGAAGGAATCTGGCTTTAAATCTAAGAATCAAGAAAAAAAAATGAGTAGGGATATTACATGTTTGTAATATCATTTCTCCCTGAAATTCAACCATTTGTAATAATTTCTCATAGGCTTCTGTTTCTGTGTGTTGATTTATTTTTACTTATTTCATTTCTATTATACCTTCTTGGGATTCTGAAAGATTATTTATGATGTGATTGGACATTTTCTCAATCCTTGGATATCTATAGCCAAATAATAATTTGACCTTCAGATATTTTAAATGGTAAGTTACTAACTAGTTTAGAAACGAGGGGATCGGTGACTTATGAAGAGGCAAAAATGAATCGAAATTCTACCAAGTATGAGAAATTAATTGTAAGACTAAATGGTCTAAATTGTTAAGTAATAAATAATTCTCTTTATATAATAATAGCACATTGTATTATCCATAAATATGACTGACTATATTTAAAGACTAAATGTAGGCCTTTGTGTTGTAGACAAAGTAGAAAATTATGCTCTTAATTAATCCACTAATTTCTATTATTTTCTTAGTTTCTATCACTTTTTAAAAATATATCATCTGATTTGATTCTGTATATCATTAACCTGATCAAAAGTAATGCATCACAATATTCTGATCACTCTTGTTAATATCTATATGTAAGAATGATTTGCTTATGTGGCCTTGACCACATTCAAGCTATAAAAAAAGGACAAACATTCCATTAATACAAGTAGTGGATTTTTTCTTTAAGTCAGTTTCTCTTTCTATGTAAAGAGCTCTGTGGACCCACTCCTTGATGAAACTGATAAAAATTATTTCAAGAAAGTGTTTAAGTCTCTGTACATCGTCTTAGGGGCAACAAATCTCTGGAAATGGTCCTTAAAAAGGCACAAATGGATCATGTAATGAATAAATAAACAAATACATAGTCAAGAAAATCTATTAAAACTATTGAGTCTCCCATATGAGTACTGAACTCCTAAAGTTAGAATGTCGTTCAGAAAAGACTGTATTGTTTTCCCCATGCCAGTTTGAAAGCTGTAGTTCAGAGGTTTTGCAAAGGGAAGAAACATTGCAAAAGAGAAAGCTCCATATTTCTTTCCACGGAACCTAAGGGTGCTTTCAAAAACTGTGAAGGTAATGATGAAAGGCAATTGGGAGGAGATTGGTGGATTCTTTGAAAATACAGGCTGCACTGTAGGGTATCTACTTTGCTGGAGAGAACCATGGATAGAGTCAACTAGGAAGTGTTCCCCTAACTTGAAAACATACCTTAAATACCAACCTCAGGAACTGTCTCTTCACATAATCCTGAATTTGATTGGATCTGTTCGTCAAGCAATCTATGCACCAGGGAATTGTTGAAAACAAGAGAATAAGAGGCTGGCAATTAGTGCAACTGAATATGGTCAAAGAAAGAGATAGTCAAAGAGGGTCCTGAAAAAGTCACTGTCATTGCAAGGTAACTATTTGACATAGCCAAGGTTGTATTCCCTTAGGAGCATTATTAGAAACTTCATTCCAGAAGAGGGCAAAATGGGTCATTTGGTGGTGGTGGTGAACTAGAGTTCACAGAGATAAGCCAGACAGTCACAAAACAAACAAGCAAACAGGTCCCAATGTAAGTACCCAGAATAGCTAAAATACTTTACCTAAAGTGTCAACTTTCTAATAAAAAAGTATGATACCTGAAGAGAAACAAAAATCTGACCCATACACAAGGGAGAAAAAACAGGCAACAGAAACTACCTGTGATTCCAACCAGACGTTGAGTTAAACAGACAAAGCCTTCAAATAAGCCATTATAAGTACATCCAAAGAAGTAAGAAATCATGGTTAAAGGAGAGAATGATAATAACACAGCAAATAAATGCTATCAATATATTATAAAAAAAATAAAAACAATTTCAAAAGAAACACTTAAATTCAAGGTTTGAAAAATAACTGAAGTGAAAACGTCACTGGATTGAACTTGCAAAGAAATAATTAATGACTTGAAAATTGACCAGTAAAGATTATATAATCCAAACAATTTTTAACAATGAAGAAAAATGATACTCAGAAATATTAACATATGCATGATGGAAAATAAAAGGGAAATAGAGGAGGAAGCAGGAAAAATATTTTTTAGAAAGGCTAGAAACTCCTCAGCTTTTTGGAAAAAAGTAATATACACATCTAGTAATCTTAAATTCCAAACAGGATAAAATGAAGAAATCCACAAATACACACATAGTAAAAATGTTAGAGTCCTGGTTTTGGCATGCTTATAAATCACAAGATCAGTAGGTACGAATCGATTGTATTTCTAGACCCTTGCAATTAACAACGAAAAATGAAATTAATTTTCTTAGTATAGCATCAGAAAAGAATAAAATGCTAAAAATAAATTTAACAAATGAAATTCAAAACTCATACTTTGAAAACTGCAAAACATTGTTGAAAGAAATTAAAGAAGATACAAATAAATAGATAAACATCGTGTGCTCATGGATTGGAAGACTTAATATTGTTAACATAGCAACGCTCCCCAACTTGATCTCCAGATTCAGTGCAATCACTATCAGAATCCAGATGGCTTCTTTACAGGAATCAACAAGCTGATTCTAAAATTCATTTGGAATTGCAAGAGATTCGGGCCAAAATAACATTGCAAAAAGATGAACAAAGTTGGAGTATCCACACTTCCTGATTTCAAAACAAGAGTACAAAGCATGAGTAATCGAGACAGTGTAATAGTAACATAAGGATAGACATATATAGCATGGAATTGGGAGTCCGGAAATAAATGCATGTATCTGTGGTCAGCTAATTTTAGATAAGAGTGTCAAGGCTATTTAGTGGAGACAATAGTCTTCAACAAAAAATGCTGGGACAACTGGACATCCACATACAAAGAAAGCAGTTGGACCCTTATCTCATACTATACAGTCATTCTCCACATTAGCAATGCTTCAGTCAGTGATGGACGACATATATAACTGTGGTCTCATAAGATTATAATATCTTAATTTTACTGTGCCTCTACTAGGTTTTACTGTTTTGACATGCTGACCTACAGAGATACCTACAATTGTGTTACAGTTAGCTGTCTACAGTATTCAGTACAGTAAATATGCTGTACAGTTTTATAGCCAGGGAGCAAGAGGCTATCCCATTTAGCCTAGGCATGTAGTAAGCTATATCATCTATATTCATGTAAATGCACTCTATAATATTCTCATGACAAAATCACCTAATAATGTATTTCTCAGAAAGTAGCACAGCCATGAAGTGACACATGACTGTATAGAAAAATTAGCTAAAAAATAATCAAGGACCTAAGCGTAAGATCTAAAACTATATATATATATATACGTGTATATATATACATATATATATTTGAAATGAACTTTATTTCTCTCTTGTTGCCCAGACTGGAGTACAATGGCATGATCTCAGTTCACCACAACCTCCGCCTGCTGGGTTTAAATGATTCTCCTGCTTCATCCTCCCTAGTAGCTGGGATTACAGGCGTGTACCTCCATGCCTGGTTAATTTTTTGTATTTTCAGTAGAGACGGGGTTTCTCCATGATGGTCAGTCTGGCCTCAAACTCTCGACCTCAGGTGATCTGCCCGCCTCAGCCCCTCAAAGTGCTGGGATTACAGGTGTGACCCATAGCCTAAAACTATAAAATTTTTAGAAGAAAACAGGAGTAAATCTTCATAACTTTGATTCAGCAATGGATTCTTACATATGATACCAACAGCATGAACAACAAAATAAAAAATATATAAATTGGACTTCATCAAAATTTACAACCTGTGTTTCAAAGGACTCGATCAAGAAAGTGAAAAGACAACACAGTGAGAGAAAATAATTAGGAATCATATATCTCATAAGAGACTTATTTCTATAACATATCATAGTCTCTTACAACTCAATAACAAAAAAATAAATAGTCCATTTCAAGAATGGCAGTGTCCTTAATAGACATTTATCCAAAGAACACATACAAATGGTACATGTACGTATAGAAGATATACTGATCAGCACATGCAAAGGTGCTCAGCATCCTTAGCCATCAGGAAAAGGCAAATCAAAACCATAAAGAAATACCACTTCACATCCATTAGAATCAAAATGTCAGATAACACTACTGTTGACAATAATGTGGAGAAATCATAACACTTATATCTTGCTGGTCAGATTGTAAAATAGTTTTGCCACTTTAGAGAACATTTTTTAAGTTTATCAAATGGCTAAACATAGATTTAGAACATTGACTCAGCAATGCCACTCTTAGGTCAGTGTCCTTGAAAACTGAAAGTTTGTATCTACAGAAAGCCTGTACATTAATGTTTAAAGCAACATTATATATAATAGCCAGAGGTCAAAACAATCAAAATGCCACTCAGGGGATGAGTGGATAAAGGAAATATGGTATAGTCATACAATCAAATATTATTCACTTATAGAAATGAATTACCTACTGATGAACATGAAGTAACCTTAAAAACATGCTAAATAAAGGAAGCAAATCACAAAATACTACATATTCTGTGATTCCATTTGTATGAAATATTCAGAATAGGAAAATCTACAGGGGCAGAAATAGATCATTAGTTGCTGGGAGAATAGTGGACTGAAGGTGGGAGGTGGGGGATTGGAGAGTACAGCGGCAATATCTAAACGATACAGGGTTTCTTCCTGAAGTGATGAAAATGTTCTAAAATTGACTGTGATGATGGTTGCACATATCTTTGAATATACTAAAAAAACTGAATTTCACACTTTAAATGGGTGAATGATATGTGGATTACATTTCAATAAATCTATAAAAAAATCTCTGTCCCCGGAATGGTGGTTCAGCTTCTTTTTCAAAGGATATAATGTAATATTTTAGTTTAGAAAGTCCATAAATGGACAAAAGTATGATCGGCTTCCCCTTGTCTTCCTTCAAGCCATCTCTTATTCATTGTAGGCAGGATTCACTTTCAAAGCAGATCAGGTATTCATTTCCATTAGCATTTGGCCTTTGGTCAATTCAAAGCACAAAAAGAGCTTGTGTTGGCAGGCATCTTAGACCACCAACAAATTCATCTATGAGGTTGAGCAAATATCATTGTGGTTTCCACTAGTTTTCATTAGAATGATATTTTTATTTAACTATTGAGTGCTTTTGCAAGGTGGTTTCAGTGTAGAGACAAATAGAGTAATCTTGATCAAGATTTATAACTCCTTTTTAAACTATGACCTTGTAAATATGACTTCAAGTATCATAGCTAAGTTAAGCTAGAGGTCAAGTGTATGATCTGTTTGGAAACTATTTCAAACTCCTCAATTTCTTTTTCTGGTCTCTAGTTTGAAATACTGGATTACCTCATGTTGAAAATGATTATTCTTTTCTCTCAAATTTTACATAATCTGAACTCTTTGAAGACTTACATGTTATGAACGCAAAGTTCCATCTGGGACATGTGTCTGTTTCATATGCATCCACCCTTCATAAAAAGCTTAGTTTATGTTAAAGCCAAATGAAAGCAAATGTTTGCATTTTAGTAATGATCCTACTAGGAAACAAACACTCAAGTAGGATAACTTAAGAAGGGTTTATTTACAAATTCATTTATTATTACAAAAGTATGGGCAAGACCATGGATTCAGATGCAGTACAGTGCCACCACCTGGACTTCAATGGACAAAGAAAGAAAAAGATAAAAAATGAGAAAGATGGAGAGTTGGCTGTCTTGAGGAGAGCATAATTTTCTATCAAGCATCAGTTCATTCCTTAAGCCCATGGTGACCTCACAGGGAAGGCATAAGGGACTAGATTGTTTAAGCTCCATGTGGAAAACACTCATAAAGGTCTATGTGTGGAAGAATGATGTTTTTTTACTTGCATCTCACTTTTGGCGTGTTTTGAGGTCTGTTCTCATGTATGATCTAAATAGGTTTTCTTTTTTAATTTCCCGTGTACCTGGTCAGCATATGACTTTCGTATAAACCTGGTGTAATTACTCATTTCAGAAGTTTACAGCGGTCTTAGAGCTTTAGAATAGTTGAGATCACTGGTCCAGATAAACAACCAAGAATATTTGTGATGATTTTTTTTCTTTAATGTTGATAAACATGAGAAAAGTGAAATTACAGAGATTGCAACTGGAATAAGGTACTAGCTTCAGAGATGTGGAGTCTAGGAAAAAAATCCAAGTGTCGAGGAAGCAAACAAAAGTTCAAACTTTAAATTCAAGTAAAGGTAGAGGAAATTAGTGAACAATTGTTCAGTTATAAAAATTATTACTAAAAATGATGATATTACTTATAAATAAACTGAATTATTCTCACTGTAAAATTTTAATATCTAAATAGGACTTTAGAATACTTAGGCATCTGCTTTTGATACACTCTGGATCTCTAGGCACTCCTTAGAGACTAGGCTCTCTGGCCCTTTTTCTTGTTATCTGATGTGAAGCCCGGATTATAAGGAATAAAGTGGCTTTCTCAATCCATACACGTCTTCATTCAATGTGTGAGATGAGATGAGATACTAGCTTAGAGGTTCAGAAGAACTTTAAAAACTATATATTTGTGCATTTCTCTTATTCAATGTACTGCATAAAAACTCTTAAACTGTATAGAAAATGGAGATTGTAGACTGTTGGAAAGAAACAAAAATCATTCATAATTCCATCTACCAGTGACAATGGTTACCAACATAGTGGCATAAATCCTTTATTTTAAGAACACACACACCTCCCTCCCCACCTACACATACACATGCACATTGACAAAAGAGGAAACTTGCTATGTGCATTTTCATAGTCACATTTTATTCTATAACTTCGGTTCATAATAACATGTAAACCAGATGTATTACTCAGGACATACAACAGTACACTAGTGTGACCTTGAAAATCCAAAAAAGTCTTAGACATGGCTGAGAGTTGAGTAACATTTACTCATGTTTACCAGCAGAACTGTATTTCTTCCCTAACCATATTCCTTATCTGCAACTTCTGTCCAGATTAGAAAGTTAAAGTAGAAAAAATTTTAAATTATGTCTTCTTCTTCTGTTTTATAACATCTGCATATTATTTCCTTAATGGCATTTGTTATAGTTTGCAATTGTATATCTTAGGTTTTGTTTTAAATTTGTTATACTCATTAGACAGTAAACTCCAGGAAGGCAAGAATGTTATCTGCTTTTTTCCAACTCCTTTAAGTTCTAAACAAATATTGACATACAGTAAGAGTTTTGTAACTAGTTGTGAATTAATCTGTGTAAAGAAGCAATATCCAGGCCGTATATACACAGAGGCAAACATACAGAGAGAAACATGCTTAACATTGTATAAATAAATATTTTTTTAAACGTTTGAGTTTTGTGAATAAAATGTGCATCTTTCAAATCTTGTTTTTTCCATTTACATATGATTTCATTGCATAGAGAAGTAACACTGGTTACTAATTACACTTTTAGTTATAGTTACTGTCTTGGAGCTCAAATCCTAAATCAGAATGGCTGATTACAAATCCTACCTTAGGCCATATACCTAACTGTGTCTCAGTTCCTCATCAGCAAAATGAGGATGATACCAGTAGCCACCTTATGAGAGTTACTGAAGATTAAATGAGATAAAACATGTAAAACACTTGTATACTAATTGTACTTACTATATATTAGTGGTTATTTTTACCATTATTACCATCTTTATTATTATTCGGAATACATCTGTGTGACATAGACTTTTATGAAATTTGAAAGGGAGTGTACCTGTCAGAGGCAGAAGAAGAAGAATGAATGATATTTATGCCTACTATGGGGTCCTGCACTTTGTGGGGCACTTTATAAATATGTTACCTCTGTTTTACCCTTGAGAATAATGTGGCTCAAAAACCTTAATTTTCTCCCAGGTTCATCATTAATCACCTTGACACACATGCATGCTTATATTACAGGTTCCTTTCTTATGGGATTGTTTATATTTGCCCTACATTGCCATGTTTTTCCTGTTTATTCTGTTTGAGAAATGTTACTGCATCTCTCAGCCACCAGGCAAGAGTCCACGTTTTTCTCAAGACTCCACTTAGCTGCTGCCTCTGATCATAATCATTGCATTCGTGCATTGGTCTTTTGATTTGCCGTCATGATGAGTCTAGGTACTTACAGATCAACTACTCTGTTTCAGCATGAACTACTTGGACTTTCACTTCACCGCACACAGATGGTGCTTATTAAATGTTAAGTGGGAGGAGAAGCAAAGGAGCCGGAGAAATAGGGAGGAGTGAATGAACTTCAGGACGGTACTGTGTGACTCTGACTCTAACACTGGTGAGGCAGGCTTTGGGCTTTCCTCTCAATTCAGTACTGTATTCCCTTAGTGTTATTCATTTGAAATTAGTTTAGATGATGGCAAAGATGCTGTTTGGGCGTTTAATTTTCTCTTGGTGTTTTTGAAATTGTGTTACCTTTTTGTGGGTAATATTAGTTACTGTGTTTGAAACTTCATTACTTGCTTTGTTGTACTTATGGAATAGAAGAGAGTAGGATAGAGACCAATAATAAAAGCAGGTTTTTAAGATTATTTTTTCTAATTAATAGAGCAAAATATGTTTGTTGAAGAAAAAATAGGGAAAATTGAAATAAGAAAATGCATTTATCCCATTATCCAAAAATAAGTGCCTTATATATATTTTTTCTTCCTAAACTTTTTCTTTTCTTTCTATTGAAATTTACAACCAAAACATATTTTTGCTCCTTATTTCTTAAACATTAAAGGGTGACAATTTTCTTTATTATAAAACATTAATTTGAAATAGCACATGGAATTATTTTTTTAAATCTCCAAAAGAAGAAAGTGAAAAGCTAAATGTGAGTTGAAAATGAAGACGAGTGAGTGGCAACAAATAGAGCTAGAGACAAGATTATCCAGGGCATGGAGGCCTTATCAGAAGGTTCAAATGTCACCCTAAGGACAGTTGGAAAGAACAAGTGTCTTTAAGCAAGGAAGCCAACCGATCATATCTGCGTCTGAGGGAGGCTGAGTAGGCGTGGGGAGACCAGTTAGGAAGTAAGTGCAGCTACTTGAACTAGGGTGGTGGCGTCAGAGATGCGCAAAAGTCAAAGTGTAAGGAGTACTTGAAAAGAGACAAATGGCAAGACAGAAAAAGAGGAAGAAGGAAAGAGCGAGAATGATGAACACGTACAACCTCACTGTACTAATAACTAGAGAAATGCAAACTAAAATACCTTTTTCCTTTTGTTTCATTGGAAACAAAAAAAGAAACATTTATTACTATCAATCATTGGCTATCATGTGAGAAAGCTGATATTGTTTGTACTTGTATGATGAGAGTGTACACTGTACCACTGTCACCACAGTTCTGTGAACACTGGTGGAAGGCACAAGAATCCTGGGCCAGAGATAAATTTAGTTTATTACTCTTAGCAGTAACTAACAGCAACCAGAATAATCAGCATTTTTTTCACTAGTTCTTCAAGCCCCAGTTCACACAGGACAACACTAAGGGGGCCAGATAACACCTGCCTCTGCAATGGTTTGCATCATAGGAGAAGAACTCTGAGCTTAGGAGAAATGCTGTTATATTTAAGAGTTAGCATGCCTTCCCCTTGCTCTAGAGAGAAACACGTTATCTTCCAAGGCTATTGACTCTATGTCTTTTTAAAAGATAGCATGGAATCAATGATAGACAATGCTTTGCTTGCCAGACATAAAGAAAAGTGACAAATTCATGGAGAATTTCCTCCTGGTACCACTTGTGAATATAATCTGGCAATATCTTTTCAATCTTTATTTCTCTATCTCAAGAATCACTCATATAAGGAACCATGCTTGAATATATTCATTGCAGCATTGTAACAGAAAAAATGAGAAAGCCTAACTTTAAATAGAAGAAACTCTAACAGAGGGATATATATACTGTGTTATTTTGGGCATTAATTAAAATGAATCAAATTGATATATATACAAAAATAGCTTTCCAGGACATGTTTTTGCCTGAATAAATCAAATTTTAGAGGGTGTTACAATTTTTTTCATAAAAATTGATATACAAAAGTCATATATTTCAAATTGAACTGGTACATATATGAGTATAAGAATTAACAAAAATTTGAATATATTTCATAATTAGTATTACCTCTGTGTAAATAAAGATGCCCAACAATTAGAAGTGATCATGAAAGGACATTATTGCCATTTTTTATGAAGTACACAGTCATGTAAAATGTTTAATTTTTTTTAAGTTAATTGGCAATACTTAGTAATTGATCGATTTGGAAAAGAAGCAAAACAGAGGTGTCAAAAATGGTGAATTAACTAGCTTAATCAGTTAGATGAATGGTAGTGAAATTTGCAAGGACTAGTTAATTTAGAAAAAAATATTTTGAGGGCTATAGGGACGATGAGTTAGACTCGGAAGTATTAGATTTGGAGTATTGGTGAGCATTCAAATTTAGATGTCAAATGAATGGTTTGATGCTAGGGCTTGAAGTTTAGAAAACAGATTTACTCTAAGCTGGAGATTAAACTGTGTAGCTCATATGTAAGATGATGGCAATTGAAGTTGTACTGGTAAATGAGAATTTGTAAGGAAAAAGCATAGTGAAAAGATGACTCAGGACAAAGCCTTGCATAATTTTATCCTTTAATTTTTAAATACAGTGAAAAGGAAGGGCAAAGAAGAATAGGAATAAGTGTCCAGAGATGTAGAGGAACACAAAATGTGGGAGTAAATATCACAAAACATCAGTGTAAATATCACAGCAGAGGCTAAGGAAAGAGACTTCATGAGGAAGTAATGGTCACACATTTCAAATACTGCAGCAATAGCTATTAGGATGATGAAGTCTTTCGATTTTAGCAGCATGAAGAGATGGGACCTATAAAATTAATATGATACAGTTTCATAAAATGTTGGGGAAAGGAGCCAGATTTGAATAGATTGAGGTGTGAGTAGGAGGAGAACACAGTGAAGAAACCTAGAAAGACGTTTGATTGTGACAGGATACCTTCACCTGGGAGAGGTCGTAGTGGTAGGGGAACATAACATTTACAGAGGTATTCTTTGAAGAGGAGAATTGCACGTGGATTAATATATTCAGGTGGCAAGGATACAGTGGGGGGAGTGCATACAAAAATCAGAGAAAGGTGGACATATAAAGCAGGAAGAGATGGGTTTGCTTTATAAATACAAAAACAGAGGTGTGATACATCACGGTAACAGGAAGCAGAGAGGAAAGGGAGGTGCTGGTTTACGTGGATTCTTAGATGGTGGACTGCTGAAGCAATGACCATTGATTTCCCTGCATTCGGTGATACAGTAATCTCTTGAGGTGAGAAAGATTTGAAGAGAGGGACATAATCCCTGTGTTGTTGGACGTGTGAGACTTGATGTTGTGGAGACTAATGGATTGATGATCTCCACCATTCTCACCCCACCACGGTGATTCATTCTGAAAATCAGATGTATGTTGAGACTTTGGATTGAGTCAAGTCACATTAAAGCTCTGTTGTGATTCTTTCGGCATATTAAAACGCTGTTATTTTCCTGGCAATGATATTTAGAAATAGGATTTTAAACGGCAAAGTTAAATGTCTCCAGATTATGCACATGGATATGTAACTAACTAAACTGAAAGGACAAAGCAACCATCACACTGGAGTGCTATCTGCTAATTAGTCCTGAAGAGTTGGCTGGCTGCCTGTGGGCCTGAAATGAATTCCTGTTTGCCTTTGTACTGAGTTAAAGAGTCAGGCATTTGCCCCCAGTAACGGAGGCTTCGCTACTTCTTGCTTGGCCGTTGCTCCACCAGATGTATCATATAAATACTCTAATGGATAGTGGTGGACTAGGAACATAGGAGATAATCTGATGCAGGCAGATGCTAGCAGTCAAGATTACTCAAGCTGTATTGAAATTTCCTTTGCACCTGGCACTGTAGGTGTTAGCCATGCCAGTTCAATCCCCCCAACACAGATGTTCTTGTTGTACCACTTTGTATGTATAACATTTAGGTTTCTGTTCAGCTTTGCCACAGTACACATAAATACTGTAATCCAAAGACCACCCATTTATTAGTGCACCTGCATCTTCAACCAGATTTCTTTCATTCTTTTCAATGAATGCTCAACATAAAAAAAAAAAAAAAAGCCATAGGGTGAATAACCTTTTCAGTTTGCCAGATAGATAGCTTAACAAAATGATGATATAATGATAAAATAACAATTCCAGAGTCCGCCATGCAAATCATCTAAAACGGTGTTGCCAAAACATGAAAATAAAGTGAAGTCTGCTTAATAAAAAGGATATTTTATTAACTTAGGTCTTAAGCTTTTCTTCATTTCTTATTAGGGAAGAGATAGATTATTTAAGAAGGTTATTTTTTTCCAAAGATAAATGCTCCTTTTTTTCTTCAAATGGGAGATTGGTAAAGCTTACCTCTTGAGGGACAGATTTTGCTGAATGTGAACCTCTGGAGCCCCCATTTTAAATTAATAGGAGTGGAGCTCTGTGCAGCTGAAGACTGCATATGACCTCCTGAATATAGGATAAAAAAGCCTTTGGAAGGAGGCAAGATCATTACTCCAGAGAATAGCCTTGCATAGTTGCTGTCCTACTGAAGTGGAGAAAGGGTATCCAAATGTTTTGATCTTGTTTTTATAGTTGCAAACAGTGTCTGTATCTTTCCAAATATCCCATTTTGTCGTATATCTCTCTATGAAAAGGAATTTCAATGCTACTTAATTTTGGTTTGGGGGAGATGGGACTGACGTTAATTATTCATTTGAAGCAAATAAATGTTTAAACATGAGATACAATTTAAAAATTGATGAATAGTGATGGGTTTTAAAGTTCATTTGGCATTTTTTTTCTATCAGTAGTAATAGTTACTCAGGCTTATACTCAAGTCCTCAATACATAAGGACTGCTTATTTCCCACTCAGCTTTAAGCTATGATTGTATTCTGTTTGAGACATGTGTGCCATAGAAGAAAAGACAAATGATGTAGGCAAGTATGTTGAAATTACTCCAGTAATTTAGTAAGTCATTGTATAGAATATATAGGCTACCAAGAAGCTAGCCAATTAAGAAATGAAGTGAAAAGAAGAAGAGAATCTAAAAGGAAGGAAGTAAAAACGATAAATCAAAAAAAATAATAAACTAGCTATTTTCAGGAGGCTATGAATATTCTTTTGCTTATTTCTAACAACTCTTGGATCCCTCATATAGGACCGAAAAAAACACTAGCAGTGTTTTCAGTGAGTAAAGAATCAAGCTAGCTACAGAGGCTACCTAGTACTCCTACATTTCAGAACTAAAGAGAGAAGGCTGGAATGCAGAAAAATGAAGAAGGGAACCAGTAAAGCCAGTTCCTTTAACTATTGTAAAATTAACGCAACTATTCTTATTTTGAATTCTTTTGTTTAACACAGAAATACTGGTGTATGTGCACACACAAAGAAACATAAATGCATAACACAGAGGAAAGAGGGAAGAAGAAGATGTATACAGAGGAGAAATAGAGGCTGTTTACAATCCTTGCAACCGGCAAAAGGGAGGGAAAGTGTTTGAAGGAGAAGTTGAACCCCCATTAATCCTTTCTGCCTCCGACTTCAAACATGAAGATTAAATAGAATATACTTCTTTATCCTAAACTGGTCTTTGTTTTCTTCAAGTTTTTAAGACCTTCTAATATAGCACATCCACCAGCAGTTTAAAAAACCCGAATACTAGTACCCACTATTCCTCTCCCAGCCTTGACATATTTTTCAAGCTCAAGTGAATGTTTTCTTTTAATAGTTAACAGTATTAGCAACTATTAAAGGTCTGTCTTTGGCCAAGTATAGTACTAAATGTATTGAATATACTCTTTCACTGGATGTTTTATTTTATTTTACAAGAGAGACAGGTGCTCACAAGGATTAAATACTGTTTTCAAAGTCACACAGTAACTTAAGGAGCAACAATCTGGACCCAGAACTCATCAAAAGCTTGCATGTTTAATCACTATAAAACTTTACTGAGAATATCACAGAGTAGAGCTTTACAAACAAACTTCTGTAGAAGTTCATCTACAAAGTTCTGTAGATGCTGGTTCAAGGATCAAATGAGAAATTGTGCTGACAAGTTATATATAATTTTTTGGGTTATTCATTTTATATTTTTTTTAGTTCACTTTGAAGATGGAGTATTGGAATCCATTTCTTTCCCCTCTTTTGTTCCAAATTTATACACTCATCCTCATGGCTTTTGTGTCCTGGTTCCCAAGTACAATAAAGGAGTTAAAAAAAAAGGTTGCCGCCTTAAGATGAAAATCGTAGTTTTATCTTGACACATATATCAGTCAGGATTTTTACTTGTAAACAACAGAATCCACTTTCATTTGTGGGAGGAGAAAAGGAACATATTTACTAATGTTAGTTACCCCCATAGTCTTTCCAAAGAACATATAATTAGGCTTAAATGCCATACAGATAGGAATGACTCACAGAGTACATTGCCTGGCATTCCCACAAGTCACCTTAATGTCTCTGCTTCTGTGCATGAGTCCAATACCTCAGCATAGAGAAGCTGGGCACAGGCTGCTACCCCTAGGACTTCAGACCCCATGCCCTCAGGGAACAGAACATCTCCATGCCATCCTGGCCAGAACTATTTCTGCCTGGTATCTCCTCCTTCAAGCCACTGCATTCCAAGCTCACATCTCATATCGGTGTACCTGATTGGCAAAGCTTAGGTCACATGTCGGCGGATTACACTTTGAAAGATCCCACACTGAGGAATCACACATGACGGCTCACACTCTGATAGGTCACACTCTGATAGATTACAGTCTGAGGTATCAGGTGCTATCAGATCATATGCCAATGGATAACATGCTGATGGATCACATATTGACCCCAAAGCAGGCAGAGGGAGAGAGCTTCTGTAGACTTCTAAAGGGCAGGGTTCCTATTCCTGAAACATAGAGGTTCCTTAAAAAATGTTGGGCAGCAAGAAGCATGACCAATAATCTCTTCAACTCCCAGTAAGAGGAACAGTATAATAAAAGATTAATTATGTAATCCCAGCACTTTGGGAGGCCGAGGCGGGTGGATCACGAGGTCAAGAGATCGAGACCATCCTGGTCAACATGGTGAAACCCCATCTCTACTAAAAATACAAAAAATTAGCTGGGCACAGTGGCGCGTGCCTGTAATCCCAGCTACTCAGGAGGCTGAGGCAGGAGAATTGCCTGAACCCAGGAGGCGGAGGTTGCGGTGAGCTGAGATCGTGCCATTGCACTCCAGCCTGGGTAACAAGAGCGAAACTCCATCTCAAAAAAATAAATAAATAAATAAAAATAAATAAAAGATTAATTAAAAGTTATTGCCAACATTTATAAATTCCATCTCATAAAGTTTTACCCTAATAGTTAGGTTTCTTCACATATCTTTTAATTATTTGCTAATAACTTGTATGAGTTGTGCTGTACTATTCATTGTCATATGTAGTACAATCTATCACCTCCTACAAAATATAGTTCCAACATTAGGTAAATGCTATGCAATGTAAGATTACTTGTATATTAGAGTTTGCTAGATTTTAGCATATATTATTTGATTTGATCTTTGCAGCAATTTAATGAGGCAAACAGGATATATCACACCATTTCTACTTTGTGGATAAAGAAACTAAATTTCAGAGGGTTCATATGATTTCTCAGCATCAAAAATCTGATTATGTTGTTTACTGTAAAAAATGTGTCAGTGGGGCCAACAGTCTCTTATATAAGTTGGAACTCTTTAACATGATTTATAAGGGTCACAGGCCCACGTCTTGCTTGCCTTATTAAGCCTAATATGCCTTTTCTGCCACATGCCCTGAAATTCTGTGCTGCAGCCATATTGAATGGTTTCTAGGTAGATTGAAGCACTAGGTTTCATCCCATCTTTCACTGCCTTTTGCACATGCCGTTTCTCCTCCTGAAACCACCATCACCTCCCTCTTCACTGGGATATGAGTCTCACGTGCTTCTAGTTGTTGCTTACACATGAATTCCTCAGGCAAATCTTCCCTTAAGGTTGGTTAATTTTTCTGCCTACAAACTATCTATCACCTTGAACTTAGCCTTGTCATAACCACTATCATGTTCTTCAATTGGTGTTTTTTGGTTTTGTTATTATTGTACTTTAAGTTCTGGGGTACATGTGCAGAAAGTGCAGGTTTGTGACACAGGTATACATGTGCCATGGCGATTTGCTGCGCCCATCAACCCATCATCTACTTTAGGTATTTCTCCTAATGCCATCTCTCCCCTAACCCCCCAAGCCCCACAGGCTCCGGTGTGTGATGTTCCGCTTCCTGTGTTTACGTGTTCTCATTGTTCAACTCCCACCTATAAGGGAGAACATGTGGTGTTTGCAATTGGTGTTTTAATTACATGTTTTCCTATATGGGTTCCACATCTCTTTACATCTCATTCTATATACTGTAATCTCTATAAGGACATGTATTATGTCTGTGTAGTTCACTTCAGTAAAGCCAATTTTTAAAAGAATTTACATTTTGTAGTTAGTATGCAAGTTTTCATTTTGAATACATGCATTATTCAACTAATTATCAACTGGTTGGTGTCATATGCCAGAAATGATCTTATCCAAAGTCTATCATTTTTCTTGCCTCTATCTACCTGTCAGTGAACTGATCTATCTTCTCTAATATATATGTTATATATGCATATGTTGAATGGTTTCTAAGTAGATTTAAGCACTAGATTTCATCTCACCTTTTGCTGTACTTTTTGCACATGCTGTTTCTCCTCCTGAAATCACCATCACACTAAAATGAGAGGCTGATTTCACCTTTTCCTAGCTATTATACAATCTTTAGAGAGGAAATAGGCCTTTAAGATATCTGAGAGGGGATTTACTAATAGGTTGGAGTAATGGAAACATGAAGGCAGAATTAAGTTGATTAAGAGGATAAAAACATATGATATTTCTTGATTAGCTAATGTTGTGGACACATACACACACAATGAAAGCTTATACAAATGCTTAAAGTGTTTACAAATAAAAATACTTTCACTCATATCAAAGAATTGCCAGAAAATAACTACCAATGCTTCATAGTAATACATTTCTTTTTCCCCTAGTTATTTATCTATATGAACATACGTTCTGTTCCCATACTGATGACCCTGTTTTTAACATCCCTTTTTGAATGTGGAGAATAATTACTGCCCTGTAGTGACAACACAGGTCTTGGCTATTTTGTAATGTTCCAGAAGCATGCTAAACTTCCTTTTAGCCAGTTGACTAAGCACTTGAACCTTTTAGTTCTAATGGGCAAAGGGCCAATGAAGAGTTTTACAAGACAATTTTGGCTGTATCAACTCATCACCAAATCATAAGTCCTATATTTTCTCAGCAGTTTTATGTTTCCCAATTTAAAATGTGAGTGGATCGGTGGACTCATCTAATGGATTGAAGTATGGTTAGTGATTTAACCAGAGATTTCAGGCTAATCATTTTCTTGCTCATATTAATCCATATAGACACACTTAGAAATGTGTCAGCTCACCAAGCTACTTGTAGAACTGTGTAGAGGAACTGCAATAAATCAGAACAGTTGAAGCTTTGGGTGACACTGGGATTGAACATAGGTACATATATAAGGCCCCTCAAGTTTTCATGTATTCAGATTTCATGTAGGATAGCAAAGCATGTTGAAATTTGTAAAAGGAAGCACCGTCCTCATTTTAAAGTACAGTATGTAATTTACTATTACATAGATCAGTGTTTTCATAAATGTTCATCATGTTGAAAAACATTAATGGACAATATTTGTAAGTAAAATTATACCAATTCATTTTCTACCTATCTAGGAATGTGCTTGTCAGTGAGTGCCATTTTCACTTCTTATTTTCTCAAATAGTTGTCTCTGGGATGCTCAGTTAAATTAATGAAGGAATAAATATCCTGCAATTAATTCACTGGGGAAGGAGAGAATAGGGATGAGACATAGGTAGCTTTTATCCATGTTATTTGACCAGAAACTTTAGATTTTCTAAATATTACAGACTGTCAATTGGCATCAAGGGTTTCTCTGCCCCACAGCTACTGAAGTAGATGAAAAGTGGACATCTTTCCAGTGGTCACCAAAATACGTCTCATGGAAACAGATAAGGTTTTATGAAGCACTTTGATCTCAATTATCCTATCTGATCAAACCTCTTTACATTTCCTTCATATTCATGATGTTTTCCATGGCCCTAGTGCATATGCTTGAGCAGAGTGTGCTTTATAAAATTCAAGAAGATGCCATTCATTTAGACCACAGTGTGAATGCTGACCCCTTGAGTTATGCACTATACAACCTGCACAACTGCATGCATGTGTTGGCTTGCAGGGTTATGAACATCTAGGATCAGAAGCTCTTTTTACTTTTGTTATTATATCCTAGCTGGCTAACTTTTATTTAAATACATTGGTGCTAAATATTCGGTTTTCCATGTGTACTCTTCTCTGAGCATAGGTGAATCATTGCTGCTTTGGAAGATATTCATTATCAAATAAAGGAGTATACAAATAAGGAGAAAACAAAGTATATATCCATCTTTAAGTTCTGTGAATATTGCAGTTTATTATTTGTTCCTCAACAGAATTTTATTGACTAATCCAATTATCATCATAAGGAAATGGCTTATGACTGTTTTTAGTGTGTGTCCACTAACTTAGGTGTAGAAAACCTTAGAGGATAGACAAAAAAAATAAATACTGAAACTTTTAACTTTTTTTTTTTCTTTTGGCTACTGTTGTTTTTGATACTGGCCCTGAAGCAGAGATTATTCGCACATCTGTTGATTTTTTTTTCACGTTGCACACATTTGCACCTTTTTTTGAAATGTTGACTGAATCGCTTAATTGTAGACGAGCATTCATTTTAATGTAAATCTTACAGTATTACATGAGTGAATGTATGAAAATAGCTGGGAACAGTTTAAATTGGGCAGAATTCTGCTTTGATCATAATGTGCCTCTTCAGCATTAAAATAAACTTGCAACATACGCTGAAAAACATGTGTAATAAGTGCCTCTTGCATGGTGACTTATCTAGAAAAAATGAATCACTATTTAATAGAATTCAAACTTCATAAAATACTTTAACAACTGGAAACGTGAAAATATGATTAGCATCTTACAGTAACAGATCAGTACCTGGCTATTTCTGTTTCAAAGAAGGAGTTTTTAAATTTTAATACTGTCAAATTGTAATCATTTCTAGAAATACTTGGAAACAAAACATTTGGTAGGCAGTTCTATATAATACTTTATTATATTGTTACAGACTTCTAATTTACTTATGCTATTTAAAAGATACCTAAGAATGTAGCAAATTGATTTTAATCTTTAGAGAAGTCAGTAAAAATAATGATGTTATCAGTTTTCTTGAATCATTATCAGGATTGACAAGAATTAGTCATGACAAAGGAGTTTTCAGTGGTGTGAGTAAATAACAACAGCTTTTGCCCTTGAAAAATACCTTGGTAAGATATTAATAGTTAATGACAGATACCTAAAGGCACTTTCCTACAATGTTGAGAGGAATTATGATATCATGGAAAGAACCCTAGACAGTTGCTGGATTACTGTGAGCAAAAAATTTATCATCTCTGAGTTCTTTCCTCCATCTGTAAAACCATTAACAGTCAGAAATGCTATTGGTTACAAGTAAAAAAAAAAAGTCCAGTTAACAATAGTTTAAGCATATGAATACATGAGTACATTAAACAAGAAAAAAGAGTGGGAAACTAAACAGAGCTAGATAAATATAAGAAGTGATTACTACATTACAGATAATCCATTAATGGTTACCTTTATCAAAAGAAATATATTTGTCACTTCAAGAAGTATTCTCTGAAATCATGAGCAATTATTTTGTTCCTAGTTACTACTCATTGTAAGCCATATTTAAAGGTGAGTTTATCCTTTATTGAAGCCTCTTATAGAAGACTGTCAGGAAAGCTTCAAGTATACTTAATACATTATTACTAATTCATCATATGCTTATTGATTGTCTGCTCTGTGCCAGGTTATGCATTTGGACATCTGAAAACAGAACAACAAAGTTCAAAGCAACATGATATATGATTCTTATCCTTAAAAAATTTGTAATTAATTTGGAAATAGTGTTCACATCTACAGATATATATTCACCAGGCAGTCCTCTCTATAGAGAGCTCCATGTGGATATTCCACAGCATCCACTATACCAGCACATCCAAAATTAAACTTAACATGTTTCCCACTTTCCCACTTGCTTTTCCCCCCAGATATTGCCTCTTAGTTGGTGACATCATCATCAGCTTGTCTACCAAACCTGAAGCCAAGTAGGCACTGCCAGGCCTTCCAACACTCCCCACGTGGCTATTCATGATGCTGTCAGTTCTACCTCTGAAGCAACTTTCGCTCTCATGCACCTGGTCATGGCTTACTTTAACCCCTTATTATCTCTCACCAGCATTATTTCAATGCTTGTCTAATCGATCACCCTGTTGTTTCTTACCACATTGCCCTTGAATCCATCTGCAATGGTCTGAATATTTGTGTCTGCCCAAAGTTGATATGTTGAAATGCTAACCCCTAGGTGATATTACTACGAGCGAGAGCTTTGGGAGTTGATTAGGTCATGAGAGTGGTGCCATCATAATTGGGATTAATGCTTTTATAAAAAGGGACCACACAAGGATCCCTCAAGGCTTCCATCTTGTGAGGTTACAGTGAAAAGACAGTTATCTAGGAAACAGGCTCTCACCAGACGCTGCCTGGTGAGATTCATTCCTACATGAATCTATTTAGTCCTAGAACTGTGAGAAGTATATTGTTGTTTATAAGTGATCCAGTTTATGGTAGAATTGTATAGCAGCCTAAGTGAATGAAGATACCATCTTTCACAACTCCCTAAATGTCCTTTATAAAATGCAATCTAACTGCTTTTCTACTTAGAAATCTTAACTACACCCTAGGCAAATATAAGGAAAATCCAAGCTCTCAGGCCCTTCATGGCTGAGACTCCATTATATAATTTCAACTTTTTAGACTTTCACTAAGCTTCTACAATCCCAACTCTCCCACAACCAACCACCCTCCATAGAGTTAAACACTCTACCTTTTTGACAATGGTGTCTTACATTACTTTTTACATGTTAGTGCTCTTAAGGAGACTAATAACTTTTTACATCTATCTCAGTCACTTTCCGGAGTACCTGGCATACATTGATCTACTAAGCATCTATTGGTGCTCAATGTAACTTCATTGAATGAAGTAAATGAATAAATGAGCAAAGAAAACATACATAGTGTTATGAAACAATACGTATAACAAAATAAATATGGAGATAAAATGTAAGCCAAGAAAATAAAAATTCTTGCCAAATTCCTAATCAAGAAGGAACAAAGAGAGGCAATTAGAAATTCATAGCAGCTATGTAGAAATGGGGACAACTTTGGTGGATAATGTGAGGAATAAATGAGTTGCACTAACATATTTTTAGTGATTATGCTCAACACGAGGAGTTGTCTCACTAAGTGGTGAGATAGCCGAAGTACAAAGTGATATGTATCATTCGTTAACTGATAGGTCTTGCACTCTGGAGGCCAGACTGTGTGAATTTCTGACTCTTATTGCTGCCCGGTGGTGTAGGTTGATACCAAAGGGTCATAAACACATTGTGTTTTTATAACATTTAGCAGAGGGCTGGCAACGTAAGAGAAAGTATTACAGGACAATTCTTACTAAGCAACTTTAAAGAACTAGATTCAGAAATGGGTGAATCCACCTGCTCAATTTATTAAGCAGAATGACTTCCATGCAGGAGCAAGTTGGCCTCCATAAGTTCTAGACTTATGGCCAGCTCTGAACCTAGAGTGAAATCTAAACATCTCCTTGTCAATTATCGTACTCAAGGTCTCAGTTTATGCCCTGTGCACCACTGTGTACTCAGGAACTAGATTTTTTCTTGTCGTTTTGATTCTTGTTTTTGTAGTTTCTGACATTATAGTAAGTATTAGCTACATAAAAAATATTTTACTTTGCAACATTGTTATCTGAAAAGCTAAGAAATTTTATACTTTGTTATCACTACTTCTTTTGTTTCAGAAATCTTAAAGCCTAATTAAGAGCTTCATTATAGTGCTCTGCCACTTGCCCAGTTAAAGTGAAGCTTTGTTCTACTTACTAACTGAATCCCACTGAATCCCACTGAACCTTTTGCTCTACAATGCCTTATGCCTAGAACACCTGGGCATCCTCTATTTGTTCTATTCCTTGTGGAAATGTGACCAGTGTGGATTTTATTTCTGCCTTTAGGTTAACAGTGAGCCCACTCCTGTCCCATGCAGCCTGCAGAGTGCTGACCTAGTTACTCTATCTTCCTTTGATTTCATGGTGAAAATGCTTATATTCTGGTCCTTTCCTGGGGCGTCCAGCCTAATTACATTTCCCATTCATCTGATCCAAATGCCTTCTTCGATCAGACATTTTTATTTGCTGTTCTTTTGTTCTTCTATTCCTTTTTCCTATTCATTCTGCATTCTCCTAACACTTTAATATTTGTAGCCAAATGTCTTTCATCTGACCCCCACCACTATCAATCAAATCATTTCACTTCCAATATTTTTCAAGCTATTCTTGTGGATATGTTGGTCCATCAAAAGTGGAATAGTCACAGAATTTATAATTGTATTACTTATAAATAAAGTTTATTTAGTCCAGTGGAAAAAGCGAATGAGCAAGAAAATTACTATGGAACTGATTGAAACAATGTATTTAATCGCAAGGTAAGGTCAGTACCATTCCTCTTTTAGAGATAGGGTAACTGGATCCCAGAAAGATTAAATGACGTACCTGAAGTTTCCCTTTAGCTAAATCGAAATACAGGACTAGAAATCAGAACTTCTGAGACATATTTCAGTTTAGTACCTTCCACTTGGACCTTCAGCATAGTTGTACCAAACGTTAAATTATTTAAATATTTCTGTACAATTGGCCCTGTCCTTCCCGGTTCCCCCCATCCTTCCTCATGACCTCCCAGACTTTTCCAGATCCAACACCTAAAGTGTCAATGCCAGGTGCCTTAGACCTCTGGGACCCTATTTCCTTACAATATCTAGGATACACTTTGGCCAGTACTCTTGCTGACTGTGAAATATTTTGATATCTCCTCTATTTTAATACCATCATGGTAGCAATTCACATATGACCATAAAACTGTTAATAAGAGCCTCAGTTTTTAGCCAGTTTGGCAGCTGGGAAGAGATCAGGTAGGCTTATTTTCTATGATGAAATATCAAGGTATCCTAAGCCATGGGTTCCTCTTCTATAATGCAGCCATTATGTGTGCAGGTTATCTCCCAAACCTCTTTGTTTCATCCTATGGAGATTAGGGCTTGGGGGACTGATTTAGATTTAGATGGGGGACTGGCTACTGCTATTGCTATGGGTAGTAAAGTCTTGGGTCTCTGATGCAGGAGACTCATGTCTTCTGCCAGCTTCAACAAAGCTGTGGCAGGCTAACATGTTAGCTCTCAAGAAAGGTGAAATCTCAGATGTTCCCATATCTTGAGAACTGGTGTATATTTCCCTAATGAAAGTTTCTCTTCTCTCCTAAGTTTTCCCTAGACCTCTGCTTTCTAATTTTTTCTTACTATTTTCAATACCTGAAATCAAAATATCTTTTTATTGATAATTTATGCAGAGCAGATCCTTTTTACTTACAACTCACATTAGGACTCCTGCATGAATCTGTTTAGCCCCAAATGCTAATTTCAGTCCTTTGTTGAGGCAAAGGAAAGAACTGAAGACATGTGAAGGTCAACTCTGAAATGTCACCAAATAACTCAGTTCTTTCACCCTTTCCCCACATATTTTCAAGTCCAAAATGAGTCCCCAGACTCATTTCCCTTGGGCAGGTCAGTCTATTTCATGACCTTAGTTAGGAGGCCTCCATCAGAGAGAAGTTATGATTCCATTTGTAACATTTGCTCAATAATACCTACCTTTTCACCCGATGAATGCCTGTGAGCTTGTCAAACAGAAACCACTAGTAGGTATTCTTTGAAATGTGTATCTCAGCTGTACAATTGTTATTCGAGAAACAGACCTTTCTAATAATATTTTTCCAATGAAGTTGATACTCATTTTGCATTTTTACCTAAAAGAAAAAAAAAATAATAGAAAGGTTCTATATGGATGCTTTAAACTATCGGGTAAAAGTGGCAATCAGTCCAAACACATTAAAATTCTATTTTCCTTTACAAGTGTTTGCTGCAGATGACCCCCACTGATCTTAAATATATTTCTGTATCTGTAACTGAATAGAGGTTTTCCGTACAGCATGTTCTAATGGCACTCTGGCCTTTAGCCAACAAGGCACTGAATAAGGCTATTTTTAAAATACAGAAACTGGGAACAGCTGCAGCAATCAAATTTGATAAAAACAGAGAGGAACTTTGCTTTTTTTTTTACGGTTTGTTCAAGTTTAGTCTTCTTTCATAGAACTGCTTTTGTTCTGTTGTATGAAGGGCTGCAAGACCAATACAGTGAAGCCCTTTTAAACAAATAACTTTTAAAAGAATACGACTAAATAGAATAATTTTCCTTTGTACCAAGAGTTTCACTGCAATAGTATTTTTAAACTGTTAAAAAGGAGGAGGCAGAAAAAGAATCAGGTATGTTGGCAAAGTCTGTACTACAGAAGAGGTTTTGGTTCCTCCACCCCACAAAGCAGCTCCTTGAAAGGGAAGATAAAGTCCTTAGTTTCTCAGTGTTGAAAATCTGGAAGTTTGCATTTGACTCTCTCTTAGGGTTTCAAGTGTGGCTAGAGGTAATGGTACTTTTAATGTCCATTTCTACTTTTCACATTACTATTAGTCATGAATGTTGCTGTGTTTTCCAAAAGCTAGATTAATATTAGCGCAGTTCCTTTGTAAAGATAAAATGACATGTTTTTTAAAACAAGTTTCAAGGGAAACTTTTTCACAGAGATTTTTTGTACTTATCTGACGCCCTCAACTTGACTATGTACAAGGGCTTTTTAAAAAATTCAAGCTCTTGGGAAACTTGTCAGTGCATGATTAATACATGTCATGAGGTGACTAGATACTGAAAATCTCTTATACTGTGGTAAGTTGCAAGTCGTCTCTTTGAAGTGATTTTATGTGTAAAATATTTCTCTGCGACTTTGTGATCGAAATGACAGTGGAGACTGTATTTCTTGTAGGTATCTACAAATGGAATTAATTAAAAAATTCCGTCCAAATAAAACTATTTATGTCAACATTAATTCAATTTAGTAATCCAAGACAGTTATATAATTCTTTGTCTGGAGACATAAGGTCATGAAATAAAATTACTTCAAAAGAAAGGGAGGGTGGGGGGAGGAGAAGAATATACAGAATAGAAGTATTCAGGTGTGTACTAAACTGTACTGACTTGTTAACAGTTAGCTGATTAGATATGATGGTCCATCTGCCCACAATCCGTTTATAAGCTTTAAAAAAGAAAACTTTAGCAGTCTTTTCTGACTAGAATAATTCCTTCTTTGAGGCATGAGTCAAGAACTGCTCATCTTTAAATGGTGAGGCAATGAGGAACGTGTGTTTAGTGCTTTTGACAGTAACAATCCCTGTCTCAGTTCGTGAGTGAGGGGTCCTCCATCCTGCATTAACAGCAAAACTCCTTAAATGCACACACTGTTCTAAGCAGAAACTATGACATTCCTGTTGTGCAGAGCCTTGAACTCAGTGGGTTTTCAAGGGTTCTCTGGCAAGTCACCAGACTTCATGATATAATCCTATATTTTTCGGCACCAAACAGTTCTACACAAAGGTTGCTGAGATTTAATTCTATTTAGTCATGTAGCCTATTCTCTGAAGACAAACTGCCAAGACAGTAAGATTTACTTCTGACCAGCAATGCTTTTATGCACAATAACCTCAAATATTACAGAGTCTTTCAATCTCTTGCTAGGCATATAAGACTTCTATGTAACCAGGGTAAATTGGATACCAGAAACAGCTCTGTTATACAGGGAAATGTTTACCGTAAATCACTTTTACTCATCATCATGTACTGTCCTTAATTTAATTTTCAGCATTAAGTTTATATATGAGTTCAAATGCACAACCATGTTTCTAAAATTTTATTTTTTATGTGTTTTTCATGTTTCACTGAAAGTAAAATAAAGGGATCATAGAAACATCTCATTGTAGTTTATATTTCAAGAAAATAACTGATTTTCACACTGTTTCTGGATATTTAACGTAAATACTGAGTAGTCATTTGTCAAGTAATGTTGGCAGTGCCCTGTATTACACTGCATTTTAAATTGAATATCTGCTTGTGTGCTTTGTATTGCTTTTCATCGCTGGGACTGCTCAATTCTTATGAGATTAAGAGTGGGTGATGTCCCTGGTGACTTCATCCCCTTAGCTGGCATAAGTGTTAGGATCCAGGATGCCCCTCCAGAAGCTTTTCAGAATTTGCTGACATCAGCCTTCATTCATGAGTGCTTGCTTTGTTTAGTGATGGCACTAATATGAGAAGACACGTGAAGTCGCTTGGTTTATAGAAAAGGGCAGAAGAGGCACGGTGCTGTGAAAACATTCCCACACACACTAACGGCTCATTCACACAGAAAACAAGTGAGAGCCTTCAGTCCCTTCACAAAGCTTAACGAGAACAAACTGCTTCAAGAACCCAGAAGCACCAGCGTTCATATTCACCACTAGTTTATCCTCAGAAACTGCACTTCCATTTACTGATAATACATGTGGCCAGTGGCAGCAATGGATTGCTGTGGGAAGTCTTTAAACTCTTTCTCTATGGGTCTTGTCATTGAAATACTTAGGATTTCTTCGGTTGTGTGCCTGTGGTGAAGATGACTTTTCAAGTACACTATAACACAGTGACTTGCAGGCCCTGAACTGCTACGGTCACAATAGAGAGAGGCTGTTGACATTATGTTGTACTGTGACTTCTCGTCTTTCCTTATTTTTAGACTCATTTAGAGAAGTTCAGAATTTTAGCATAAAAACAAAGTTATAGTCAGCTCTGGCTGGTTCTTTTCAAAAACTAAATGGCTTTAAAAGAGATGATCAAATCCATTCTTTAAAAGTTCTTTTTAAAGTCAGGCTTCTTCTGTGAATGTATATGTATTTCTGTACATATACCTTAACCGCTCATTTTTTAGGGTTCAACAGGGAATGGGAGATTTCACACTGCTAGATTTTTTTTAAATAACTCTTGTTAATCCATTTATGTACCAGATTCTAATCTTCTTCTTATATTTAAAAAATACATTTTTACTATTCCACATGTAAAAATAAGTGAGATGATGTGGTATTCATCATTCTGTGTCTGGCTTATTTCACTTAACGTGGTGTCCTCCCGGTTCATCTATGCTGTCACAAATGACAGGATTTTATTCTTTTTATGGCTGAACAATAGTTCCACGGTGTATATATAAGCCACATTTTTTATCCATTCATCCATTGTTGGACACTTAGGTTGATTCCGTATACTGGCTATTATAAATAGTGCTACAGTAGTTGAGAGTACAGACAATCTCTTTTGACGTACTGATTCCATTTCCTTTGGATATACATCCAGTAGTGGAATTGCTAGATCATATGGTAATTCTATTTTTAATTTTGGGAGAACCTCCATACTGTTTTCCATAATAGTTGCACTAGTATACATTGCTGCCAACAGTGTGTGAATGTTCCCATTTCTCCACAACCTTACCAGCACTGGATTTCTTTTGGCTTTTTGATAACCACCAGTCTAACTGGAATTAAGTAATATCTCACTGTGGTTTTAATTTACATTTCCTTTACGATTAGTGGTACTGAGTGTTTTTTTCACCTACCTAATAGCCATTTCTATGTCGTCTTTTGAGAATGTCTATTAAAGTCTTTTGCTCATTTTTAAAATGAGTTATTTAAGTTTTTTCCCCTTGAGTTGTTTACATTTCTTTCTATATTCTATATATTAACCTCTTGTTAGAAGTATAGTCTATATATATTTTCTCCCATTTTCTAGGTTATCTCTTTCCTCTGTGAAGAGTTTCCTCTTCAAAAGCTTTTTACTTCAATATAACTCCATTTGTCTCTTTGCGCTTTTGTTGTGTGTTCTTTTGAGATCTTATTTAAGAAGTCCTTGCCCACCCTAACATCATAAAGCATTTTCCCTGAGATTTCTTCTAGTCGTTTCATAGTTTCAAATTTTACGTTTAAATCTTCAATACATTTTGAGTTGATTTTTGTATATAATGTGAGTCAGGGTCTAGTCTCATTCTTTTGCATGTCACTATTGAATTTTCCTAGCACCATTTATCAAAGAGACTATTTTTCCCCAATGTGTGTTTTTGGCATCTTTGTCAAAAATCTATTGGCTGTAGATGCTGAACATATTTCTGGGCTCTCCATTTTATTCTATTAGTCTATGTGGGTCTGTTTCTATGCCAGTGCCATGTTGTTTGGTTACTATATCTTTGTATAGTGGTATATTTTGAAGTCAGGTAGTGTTATCCCTTCCACTTTGTTCTTTTTTCTCAGTATTTCTTTGGCTATTTAGGGTATTTTGTAGTTCTGCAGAATTTTATTTTATTTTTCTATTTCTCTGAAGCAGGGGTTTCTAGCCCACAGACCGGTAGGGGTGTAGAACTGGGTCGTGTAGCCGGAGGTGAGCAGCAGGTGAGAGAGTGAAGCTTCATCTGTTTTTTTATAGCTGCTCCCTATCACTCACATTACCATCTGAGTTCAGACTCCTGTCAAATCAACAGCAGCATTAGATTCTCATAGGAGGTACAAACCCTATTGTGAACTGTGCATGCAAGGGATCTAGGTTGAGCCCTCCTTATGTGAATCTAACATCTGATGATCTGTCAGTGTCTCTCATCATCCCCAGGTGGGACCATCTAGTTGCAGGAAAACAAGCTGAGGGATCCCACTGACTCAAGATTATAGTGAGTTGTACTATTACATTGTAATACATAATAAAATAATATATAATTATATATTACGATGTAATAACAATGTCAATAAAGTGCACAGTAAATGTAATGCACTTGAATCATCTCAAAACCACCCCCCGCATCCCTGTGGCTGGTCTGTGGAAAAACTGTCATCCGTGAAGCAGTCCCTGGTGCCAAAAACATCGGGGACTGCTGCTCTGAAGAATATTATCATTATTTTGATAGAAATTGCATTAAATGTGTAGATCACTTGAGCAGTATGGCCATTTAAAAAATAATTCTTCCAGTTCATGAATATAATATGTCTTTCCATTTATTTGTGTCTTCTTCCATTCATTTCATCAAAGTTATATAGTTTCATTGTAGAGATCTTTCACCTCCTTGGTTAAATATATTCCTAGGTATCTAAAATTTTTGTAGCTATGGTAAAAGAAAGTTTTAAAATTTCTTTTTCAGAGAGTTCACTATTATCATATGGACATCCTACTTATTTTTGTGTGTTGGCTTTGTATTCTGCAACTTTAGCGAATTTATGAGTTTGACTAGTTTTTGGTGGAGTCTTTAGGGTTTTCTGTATGTAAAAGATCATACCATCTACAAATAGGAACAATTTGACTACCTCCTTCCCAGTTTAGATGCCTTTTATTTCTTCCTCACCAACTCTAGTGACCTTTCCACCATCAGCAGTCTTCTTGTGCAATGCTTTGATGACACCCACAGCAACTATCTTTCTCATATCACAAATAGCAGAATGACTCAGAGGATAGTCAGAAAAGCTCTCAACACACATAAGCTTGCCAGAAACCATATCGACAATGGCAGCATCACCAGACTTCAAGTATTTAGGGCCATCTTCCAGCTTTTTACCAGAATGGCAATCAGTCTTTTCCTTCAGCTGAGCAAACTGGCAAGCAATGTGAACTGTGTCACTATCCAGTACAGGGACATAGCCTTTACTGATTTAGCCTGGTTGGTGCAGAATAGTCACCTGAGTAGGGAAGCCATTTGTTTCCATTGGTGGGTCATTTTTGCTGTCATCAACAATGTTGGCACAGTAAACATCTTTGACAAGGACATCCTTGACATTGAAGCCCATTTTGTCCCCCAGAAGAGTTTCACTCAAAGCTTCATGGTGCATTTCAATAGACTTTTCTTCAGTTGTAACGTTGACGGGGGCAAAGGTAACCCAGTCACCACTTAGCACACAAGAACAGTACCAGAAGCACCAATTCTGTAGAATCACCAATTCAGACCAGCCATAAGGGCCTGTCAGTTTCATGAGTTGGTGGGATGATGCATTGCAGAGTTTCAAGCAGCATAGTTCCACTGGCATTGCCATCTTTAAAGGTGATTTTCCATCTCTTGAACCAATGCATGTTAGCACATGGCTGTAGCATGATGTCACAATTTCAACCAGAAATTGGCACAGATGCTACTGTGTTGGCATTGTAGCCAGTTTTCTGAAGTTTCCACTTTCTTAATTATTTCCTTGTATATTTTCTGGCTGTAGGGTGGCTCAGTGGAATCCATTTTGTTAATGACAATAACTGTTTCACACCCAGTATGTAAACCAGAAGGGCATGCTCATAGGTCTCTTCATTCTTGGAGATACAAATTCAAATTCACCAACACCAGCAGCAACAATCAGGACGGCACAGTCAGCCTGAGATGTGGCTGTATTCATGTTGTTCACAAAGCATCTATGTCCCAGGCTATCAATTATAGTCAAGTAGTACTTGCTGCTCTCAAATTTCCACAGAGTATCAATGGTGATACCATGTTCACATTCGACTTTAAGTTTATCCAGGACCCAGGCATACTTGAAATAGCTCTTTCTTATCTCAACAGCCTCTTTCTCAAAATGTTCCATAGTTCTTTGGTCAATCCCACCACATTTGTAGATCAAATGGCCAGTAGTGATGGATTTGCCTGAATCAGTGTGTCCTTTCATGACAATGTGATGGGAGTCTTTTTCTTTCCCAGTTGACTTTAGGGATGGTTTTCATGACTCTGGTGTTCTGGGGGCAAATCTATTGCAAATAAAGTTGATATCAGCTTTAATATCTCCTATTTCATTCTTGATTTTATTTTAGTCTTTTTTTTAAATTTAGCCTAGCTAATGATTTGTTGATATTTCTTTATCTTTTCAAAAAACAAACTCTTCATTTTGTTGATCTTTTGAATTTTTGTTCTTAGTATCAATTTTGTTTATTTGTGCTCTGAGTTTTATTATTTCCTTCCTTCTGCTAATTTTGGCTTTAGTTTGTTATTAAATCAGTAACAAGTCATAGGTCTTTGAGGTGCACTGTTAGATTGTTTCTTAGAAATCTTCTTTTGTGATGTAGACATTTATTACTATAAATTTCCCTCTTAGAATGGGTTTTATTATGTCTCGTGGACTTGGTGAGATGTGTCCCATTCTCATTTGTCTCAAGAAAATTTTAATTTTTCTTTCAACTTCTTCACTGACCCATTGGTTATCTAAAACAATGTTGTTTAACTTGCATGTATTTGTTACATTTCCAAAACTTTATTTTGTTAATTTCTAGTTTTAGACAATTATGGCCTGAAAAGATAGTTGATATGATCTCTCTTCTTAAATTTGTTTAGATGTTTTTTGTGGCCTAATATGTGATTCATCCTGGAGAATGTTCCATGTGCAAACGAAAAGAATATGTATTCTACAGCTGTTGGATAAAACGTTCTGTAAATGTCTGTTAGGTCCATTTGGTCTGTGGTGCAGTCTGCTGTTCTTTGTTGATTTTTTGTCATTATCTTCCCAGTACTGAAAGTGGGTGTAGTTCCCTACTATTCTGTATTGTGGTCTATCTCTCTTTTTAGATCTAATAACATTTGTTCTATATATTTGGGTGCTCTGCTGTTGGTTACATATATATTTACAATTGTTATATCCTCTTGTTGAATTGATCCCTTTCTCACTGTAAATAATGACCTTCTCTGCCTCTTTTAACAGTTTTTGACTTAAAATCTCTGATATACATATGGCTTACTCTGTTCAATTTTGGTTTTTGTTTGCATGGAATATCTTTCTATATCCCTTTGCTTTCAGTCTGGCTTTTTTGGTGAGGTGAGTCTTTTTTGAGGTAGTATATAGTTGGGTCTTATTTTATTTTATTTTGCCTATTCATCCACTCTATCTCTTAACTGGAGAATTTAATCCATTTATATGCAAGGTTATAATTGTTAGATAAGGACATATTTCTGCCTTTTTGTTACTTATTTTTTCCTTATAGATTCTTTGTTTCTTTCTTCTTCTCTTGCTGTTTATCTCTGTGGTTTGGTGGTTTTCAGAGGTGCTAAGCTGTATTTATTTTCTCATTCTTGTTTGATTGTCTTCTGTACTTTCTTTGTTTGTGGTTACCAGAGGCGAACATAAGGAGTCTTGTAGTAAGAATCGACTGTCTTAAGATGATGGCAACATAAAATTACTCTAGATGATTTTCCTTCCCCTCTAAAATTTACATTTTTCTTCACTTATTTCTTTATCTGTGGTGTGTTCCTTAGCTATTTATTGTAATTTTTGTTTTTGATCATTTGACTTTAAACGTTCTTACTAGAGGATTGAAAGATGTATTAGCACTCATATCACTGGAATATTATGAATTTGATTTATTAACTTACAACTACTGGTGAGTTTTATACTTTCATTTGTTTCCTGTTAGTAATCAGGGTCCTTTTGTTTCCATTTATAGCATGCTCTCAAGCATTTCTTGTAATACCAACTTCATGGTGATGAATTCCCTTAGCTTTTTCTTATCTGAGAAGATTTTTATTTCTTCTTCATTTCTGGAAAAAAAACTTTGCTTGATATAATATTCTGACTAACAGCTTTTAGATCTTTCAGCACTTTGAATAGCATCCCTTTCTATCCCAGCTGTAAGGTTTCTGCTGAGAAATCTGCTAATAGTGTAATACAGATTCCCTTATATGTAACTTGATGCTTTTCTTTTGTAGATTTTGGAATTATTTCATTGTCTTTGACTTTTGACAGTTTGATTATAACATACCTCAGAGAGAATTTTTGGGGTTGAATGTAATTGGGGATCTTTTAACTTCCAGAATCTGGATGTCTATATCTCTACTAATACTTGGGAATTTTTCAGCCATTATTTTGTTAAATACATTTTCTTTGCTTTTCTCCATCTCTTTCCCTCTGGCACTCCTATTATGAGAAAATTTATTTAGTTGATGGTGATCCATAAGTCCTGTAGCCTTTCTTCATTCTCTATTATTATTTCTACTTTCCCCTCACCCCCGCTGGCTGGGTTATTTCAAAAGAATTCTCTTGAAGCTCATAAATTCTTCTCCTTCATCTTGTCTGTTGTCAAAGCTGTCAATTATATATATATTTTTCATTTCTCCAATTCTGCTTGGTTCTTTTTTGTTTATATATATAAAATAAAAAGATGTATATATAATAAAAAAATTGTGTATATATATATATATATCTTCCTTAAATTTCTCATTCAGATCATGAATTGTTTTTCTGATTTTATTGAATTGTTTCTCTATGTTCTCTTATATCTTGCTGTTTCCTTAAAATTATTATTTTGAATTATTTTTCAGACATTATATGAATGTCTTTTTGGGGGTCTGTTATTGGAGACATTTTGTGAGTGCCATGTTTGTTTGCTTTTTTATGTTTCTTGTGTCCCCACATTTATATCTGTGAATCTAATTGAATAGTCACTTGTTTTCAATATTATTGAGCAGCTTTTGTAGGGATAAATGTTTTCCTGTAGATGGGTCCTAGGGTTAAGTGTGGTGCATTGGCTTTAGCTCTAGGTCAACTCAGTACTGTGGTCTACGTGCAGTTTGTTCAGCTGTAATCCTCATCAGTGATATATATGATTGCCTTAGTGGTCTAGGTTGCAGGAGTTTGTGATGGCAGTAGTGTAGTTTTGCTGAGGACAGGAACACTGGGCTGGTTGTTGGACCCTGTGGCAGTCTGAGAAAGCAGAATTGTCAGTGGACCAGCTGTTGGACCAGGCATGATAGCAGTGGTGCCAGGCATTCCTGCAATACTCTTTGCAGGGAAATGGAACCACCACCAGACTGGCTGGCTGCTGGGGCTCTGGTGTGTGCAGGTGTGGTGATGCCACGCAGGCTTATAGCTGTCTGTCCAGGCAAGTAAGACTGCTGCTGAACCAGCTGTTGGGCTAGGCAAAGGTGCATGTGAGTACAGCAGGGCCCAGCTCTTAGCCTTCTTGTGGAGATTCTTCAGAGTATTCTTCATACGTTACCCCATGTACTATTATAAATGGGAGCTCTGTACTTTATTTTAATTTTGTGATGACATTTGAAATAACTTAGTGGTAGGATTATTAGCTGGACTGTTTTAAGGTATTATGTATGTATTCCTTTGTAATACTTTTTTCTCTTCCATCACTGACAAAATTTATTTATTTTTGCATAAGTTATTGGAGTCCAGGTGGTATTTGGTTACATGAGTAAGTTCTTTAGTGGTGATTTGTGACATTTGGTGCACCCATCACCTGAGCAGTATACAGGGCACCATATTTGTAGTTTTTTATTCTTCATCCGCTTCAAGCTCTTCCCCCACAAGAGTACAAAGTCATTCTTACGTGTTTGCATCCTCATAGCTTATCTCCCACATATCCGTGAGAACATATGATGTTTGGTTTTCCATTCTTGAGTTACTTCACTTAGAATAATAGTCTCTAATCTCATCTAGGTCACTGCAAATGCTATTAATTCATTCCTTTTCGGCTGTGTAGTATTCTGTCATATATATACACCACAGTTTCCTTATCCACTTGTTGATGGATGGGCATTTGGGTTGGTTCCACGATTTTGGAATTGTGAATTGTGCTGCTATAAACATGCGTGTCCAAGTATCTTTTTCGAACAACGACTTCTTTTCCTCTGGGTAGACACCCAGTAGACGGATTGCTGTATCAAATGGTAGTTTTACTTTTAGTTCTTTAAGGAATCTCCACACCGTTTTCCATAGTGGCTGTGCTAGTTTACATTCCCACTAGCAGTGTAGAAGTGTTCTCTATTCACCACATATACGCCAACGTCTACTGTTTTTGATTTCTTGATTATGGCCATTCTTGCAAGAGTAAGGTGGTATGGCATTATGGTTTTGATTTGCATTTCCTGATCATTAGTGATGTTGAGTTTTTTTCCCATATGTTTGTTGGCCATTTGTATATCTTATGAGAATTGTCTATTCACGTCCATAGCCAACTTTTTGATAGAGTTGTTTTTTTCTTACCGATTTGTTAGAATTTGTTGTAGATTCTGGTTATTAGTCCCTTGTCAGATGTATGGACCCACTCTGCAGATTGTCTGTTTACTCTGCTGACTGTTCCTTTTGCCATGCTAAAGCTCTTTAGTTTAATTAGGTCCCAGCTACTTATCTTTGTTTTTAATGCATTTGTTTTTGGGTTCTTGCTCATGAAATCTTTGCCTAAGCCAGTGTCTAGAAGGGTTTTTACAATGTTGTCTTCTAGAATTTTTATAGTTTCAGGACTTAGGTTTAACTCCTTAATCCAACTTGAATTGATTTTTGTATAAGGTAAGAGATAAGGATTCAGTTTTATTCTCCTACATGTGGCTAATGAATTATCCTAGCGCCATTTTTTAAAAAGGATGTCCTTTCCCCACTTTATGTTTTTGTCTGTTGTGTCAAAGATCAGTTGGCTATAGTATTTGGGTTTATTTTTGGGCTCCCTATTCTGTTCCATTGGTCTATGTGCCTATTTTTGTACCAGTACCATGCTGTTTTGGTAACTATGGCCTTACAATATAGTTTAAAATCAGGTAGTGTGATGCCTCCAGATTTGTTCTTTTTGCTTAGTCTTGCTTTGTCTATGTGGCTCTTTTTTGGTTCCATATGAATTTTAGAATTGTTTCTTCTAATTTTGTGAAGAATGATGGTGGTATTTTGATGGGTATTGCATTGAATTTGTAGATTGCTTTTGGCAGTATGGTCATTTTCACAATATTGATTCTACTCATCTGTGAGAATGGGATGTGTTTCCATTTGTTCATGTTGTCTGTGATTTCTTTCAGCAGTGTTTTGTAGTTTTCCTTCTAGACATCTTTTGACTCCTTAGGTATATTTCTAAGTTTGTTTTTTTCTTTTGGTTGTTGTTGTTTGTTTGTTTTGTTTATTCAGCTATTGTAAAAGGGGTTGAGTTCTTGATTTGATTCTCTGCTTGGTCGCTGTTATTGTATATACAAACTACTGATTTGTGTACGTTACTCCTGTATCCAGGAACTTTGCTGAATTCTTTTATCAGTTCCAGGAGCTTTCTGGGGGAGTCCTTGGGGTTTCCGAGGTAAAAGATCATCTCATCAGCAAACAGTGACAATTTCGCTTCCTCCTTATTGATTTGGATGCCCTTTATTTCTTTCTCTTGTCTGATTGCTCTGGTGAGGACTTCCAGTACTATGTTGAAGAGAAAGGGTGAGAGTGGACATTGTTGTCTTGTTCCACATCTCAAAGCTTTCAACTTCTCCCCATTTAGTATTATGTTGGCTGTGGGTTTGTCATAGATGGCTTTTATTACATAAATGTATGTCCCTTGTATACCAACTTCGCAGAGAGTTTTAATCATAAAGAGATACTGGATTTAATCAAATGCTTTTTCTGGATCTATTGAGGTGATCATGTGGTTTTTGTTTTTAATTCTGTTTATGTGGTATATCACATTTATTGTCTTGCAGTATTAAACTATCCCTGCATCTCTGGTATGAAACCCACTTGATCATGGTGGATTATCTTTCTGATGTGTTGTTGGATATGGTTAGCTAGTATTTTGTTAAGGATTTTAGCATCTATGTTCATCAAGGATATGAGTCTGTAGTTTACTTTTTGGTTATGTTCTTTCCTGGTTTTGGTATTAGGGTGATGCTGGCTTCATAGAATGAATTAGAGAGGATTCCTTCTTTTTCTATCTTGTGGAATAGTGTCAAAAGCATTGGTACCGATTATTCTTTGAATGCCTGGTAGAATTCTGTGAATCTGGCTAGTGCTGGACTTTTTTTTTCCATAGGTAATTATTAAATTACTATTTAAATCTCACTGCTTGTTACTGGTCTATTCAAGGCATCTAATTCTTCCTGATTTAAGCTGGAAGCATTGCATTTTCTTCCAGGAATTTACCCATCTCTTCTACGTTTTCTTTATGTGCATAAAGGTGTTCATAGTAGCTTTGAATGATCTTCTGTATTTTAGTGGTGTCCGTTGTAATATCTCCTGTTGTGTTTCTTAGTGAGGTTATTTGGATATTCTCTCTTCTTTTTTTAGTTAATTTTGTGAATGGTCTATAGATTTTATTTATCTTTTCAAATAATCAGCTTTTGTTTCACTTACCTTTCATATTTTCTTGTTTCAGTTTCATTTGGTTCTGCTCTGATCTTGGTTATTTCCTTTCTTCTGCTAGGCTTGGGTTTGCTTTGTTCTTATTTCTCTAGTTCCTTTAGGTGTGACGTTAGAATATCAGTTTGTGCTCTTTCAGCCTTGTTGATGTTGGCGTTTAGGTCTATGAACGTTCCTCCTAGCATTGCCTTTGCTGTATCCCAGAGATCTTGGTAGGTTGCGTCATTATCGTCTTCCAGTTCAAAGAATTTTAAAATTTCCATCTTGATTTCATTTTTCACCCAGTGCTCTTTCAGGAGCAGGTTATTAAATTCTCATGTTTTACATGGTTTTGAAGCTTCCTTTCGAGTTGATTTCCAGTTTTATTCCACTGTGGTCTGAGAGAGTGCATGATATGATTTCAGTTTTCTTAAACTTATTGAGGCTAGTTTTATGGCCTATCATATGGTCTATCTTGGAGAGAGTTCCATGCGCTGTTGAATAGAATGTGTATTCTGCAGCTGTTGGATGAAATGTTCTCTCTCTATATATATCTGTTAAGTCCATTTGTTCCAAGGTATTGTTTAAATTCATTGTTTCTTTGTTCACTTTCTGTCTTGCTGACCTGTCTAGTGCTGTCAGTGGAGTACTGATTTCCCCCACTATTATTATGTTGCTGTCTATCTAACTTCTTAGGTCCATTAACAATTGTTTTATAAATTTGGGTGCTCCAGTGTTAGGTGCATATAAGTTTAGGATTGTGTTATTTTCCTGTTGGACAAGGCCTTGTATATTATATAACATCCCTCTTTGTCTGACAGAGTAAGACTCTGTCTCCAAAAAAAAAAAAAAAAGAATAGCTACCCCTGCTTACTTTTGGTATTCATTTGCATGAAATGCCTTTTCCCACCATCACTTTACTTTATTTGAATCCTTTTATGTTCGGTGAGTCTCCTGAGGGCAGCAGAAAGTTGGTTGGCGAGTTCTTACCATTTTGCAGTTCTGTATCTTTTAAGTTACCCTTGCATTCATCAAGTTCTTTGTTGCCTGTGTACTTTGGTTCTTTTTTTTGTTTTTGGTTTATAACTTGTATTTTGGTTTTGTAAGTTCTGTGTGATTTATGCTTTAAAGAGGTTCTGTTTTGATATGTTTCCAGGATTTGTTTCAAGATTTAGAGCTCCTTTTAGCAGTTCCTGTCGTGGTAGCTTAGTAATGGCGAATTCTCTCAGCATTTGTTTGTCTGAAAAAGACTTTGCTTCATGTATGATGCTTAGTTTCACTGGATACAAAATTCTTGGCTGATAATTGTTTTGTTTGAGGAGGCTGAAGATAGGGTCCCAATCCCATCTAGCTTGTAGGTGTCTGCTAAGAAATCTGCTGTTAATCTGATAGGTTTTCCTTTATATGGTACCTGGTGCTACTGTCTCACAGCTCTTAAGATTCTTTTCTTTATCTTAACTTTGGATAACCTGACAACAATGTGCCTAGGGGAAGATGTTTTTGCAGTGAATTCCCCTGGTGTTCTTTGTGCCTCTTGTATTTGGATGTCTAGGTCTCTAGCCAGGCAACTAGACTTTCCTCAATTATTCCCCCCAGATGTATTTTCCAAGCTTTTAGTATCCTCTTCTTCCTCAGGAACACTACTTATCCTTATGTTTGGTTGTTTAACATAACCACAGACTTCCTAGAGGCTTTGTTCATATTTTCTTATTCTTTTTTCTTTGTCTTTGTTGGATTGGGTTAATTTGAAGACCTTGTCTTTGAGCTCTGGATTTCCTCCTTCTACTTGTTCAGTTCTATTGCTGAGACTTACCAGAATATTTCACATTTCTAAAAGTGTGTCCAGAGTTTCCTGAATTTTAGATTGTGTTTTCTTTAAGCTATCTCCTTGAATATTTCTCCCTTCACTTCTTGTATCTTTTTTTGGATTTCCTTGCATTGGGCTTCGCCTTTGTCTGATACCTCCCTGATTAGCTCAATAACTGACTCCCTGAATTATTTTTCATGTCAATCAGTGATTTCTTCTGGGTTTGGATCCATTGCTGGTGAACTGGTGTAATTTTTGGGGTTTGTTGAAGATCTTTGTTTTGTCATATTACCAGGGCTGGTTTTCTGGTCCCTTCTCATTTTGGCAGGCTCTGTCAGAGGGAAGGTCTAGGGCTGAAAGCTGTTGTTCAGATTCTTTTGTCCTAGGGGGTGTTCCCTTGATATAGTACTGTCCCCTTTTTCCTATGGATGTGGCTTCCTATGAGCCGAACTGCAATGATTGTTTTGTCTCTTCTGGGTTTAGCCACCCAGCAGAGGTCTACTTGGCTCTGGGCTGGTACTGGGGGTTGTCTGCACAGGGTCCTGTGATGTGAACCGTCTCTGGGTTTCTCAGCCATGGACACCAGCACCTGCTCTGGGGGAGGTGGCAGGGGTGGGGGTGCGCATTGGACTCCATGAGGGTTCTTAGCTTTGGTGGTTTAATGCTCTATTTTTATACTAGTTGGTCTCCTGCCAGGAGGTGGTGCTTTCCAGAGAGAAACTGGTAGTAGGCAGGGCCCTAGAACTCCCAAGACTATATGCCCTTTTTCTTCCACTACCATGGTAGGTAGGGAAGGGCAATCAGGAGGGGGCAGAGTTAGGCATGTTTGAGCTCAGATTCTCCTTGGGTGAGTCTTGCTGCAGCTGCTGTGGGGGGTGGGGTTGAGATTCCCAGGTCACCGGACCTGTGTACCTAGGAGGATTAGGACTGCCTCTGCTGAGTCGAGCAGGTTGTCAGGGAAGTGGGGGAAAGCCTGCAGTCACAGGCCTCACCCAGCTCCCATGCAAACTGAGGGGCCAGTCTAACTCCCACGGTGCCCCCACCAACAGCCCCGAGTTAGTTTCCAGGTGGAGGGTGAGACAGGCTTCAAAACCTGCCTCCCAGCTGCGAAAGAAAAGGTCTTGGTTCTTCCCCCACCTGTGGAGTTTGCAGCCTGGATTTGCACCCTTTCTTTAATTCTGGCCAGGAGGCTTCTCGCTCCGTACAAATTGTTACAAAGTTCGGCTAGAAATTTCCTTCTCCCTGCAGAGTTTTACCCCTGCTTCTCTGGCTGCCCTCCCATTGGATCCCTGTGGGGCCAGGTAGGAATGGCCTGCTAGGGCACCCGGTGAGCTCCCAGGGCCTTTCTGCTGCTTCCTCTACCCCTGCATTTGGCTCAGCTCTCCAAACTGACTCAGCTCCTGGAAAAGTCAGAAACTTCTCCTGCAAATGAACCATCAGCTTCTCTACTTGGGGTGTGTGTTTCCCTTTCCCACTTCCTCAGTTTGGGAACTCACAGTACTTGGGGCGGCTCTTGGGTCCTACAGGAGCAATCCGCTTCCTTCGAGGGTCTGTATGTCCTCTCAGGATTGCTGGTTTGTTCTTGCAGTCTATCGAGCTAAAATTTACAATGTGAACTGCTCTGTCCAGAGCTACAATCTAGTCCTGACTCCTGTTTGCCACGATGATCCAAGATAACTGATAACATTTAATTGGTTAGTTCTTCCTGTTGTCACAGTAAGTAACATGGAATTTAGAGTCAAGCATACCTACTTAGAAAAGCAGATTTTCAATTTTATGTAAAGACTTGAACAAGTGACATAGTTTCCCTGTCAATAAAATGAGGGGAATAATACCAACCTCAAAAGGACTGTTGTGAGTGTCCAATGGAAAAATACCTGTAAATCCCTTAGCAGGGAGCCTGCTCATAGCAGGCATATAGTAGATATATTAGCCCTCCCCATACTGTTTCTCCTTTGTTAATAGACCTGCAATTGGATTGTAAGTTCCTTAAGGTCCGAAAAGCTGCCTTTATGTTTTACATGCTTGTACTCTGAAACATAGAGTTTGTATTAATAAATTTTTGCTAAAACTCTTTCTACCCACCCCCTTTTAAAATTTATGTCTTCTGGGTTATGTAGGTCATGGAAAACAGCTATTTATGCTTGAGAGAAGAATATCTAAATTAAGAATCTATTAGAAATAGATGGACATTTTGAAGAAAAATCCTTGAATTACTCACTTTGGTGAATGGGTTTCATATGTTCCTTGGCTTTTTAAGTTTATTCTTAGTCCTTAGACACATTTCATATTGTATGTACTGGAAGACATACAATTTACAAACACTCAAAAGGGAACAACTCCGTAGCTAGCCTGGTCTTACTGTGTCCAAATAACGACTCAACAAATATCAATATAATTAGCAATTTACGTTGATTTCAAAATGCTCCTGCTGAGTCAATGAGTAGCTCCACATGGCCTCTGATGGTGCAGAATGTTGCTGGACACTCTGCACAAAGGGGTTTATCCCACTCTGCCCCAGCCTTTCTCCCCCTTTCTTCAGTACCCACTATATTCTGTGAAATGCTACAACCCACATTCAGTCTGTATTTGTAATGCATCCTCTTCTGTTCCTTCACATATGGCAGTCTGAAACAATTACATAATGAGACATTTTATCAGGGCATAACTGTCAGAAATGAAGACTAAGCTATGAATAAATATTACTCACTTATTAGCTGTGCTGCTCGTGTGTCCTGTAATCTATATGTGCCCCTGACTTTCAGATTTACATTCATATTCCTGATTACTTGTGTAAAAAATGAATGCAGCACTAATTATGTTCAGAAAGACATACATGAAGTTTATAAAGATTTATAAACTTTAAAATGACACGTTCTATTCTAAAGTACGGTTTCTTACCATTTCTGTGCTAGTCTTTTTTGCCAGTCTGATGAAATCTACTGACTCTTCTCAGACATGTTTTAAAATTTATAAAATAAAATATGTAGGCTAAAAAAGGAAGTCAATTATATTAAACTACTGTTAAAATTTTGATTTTGAGATATATATGCTTTTCTAGTAAAAATTATATTAAAATACTGTTAGAAATTTTGATTTAGAGATATATATGCTTTCTTATTAACAAATTTAAATCTAGAAGTTCAATAATTATTAAAATTTGACATAATGAATATAAATAACATTTTGAAATATTGCATAAAATGAAAATTAAAATAAAGTTTAATGTATTATTTTACAGGAACTATTGTAGATATTTGGGTATTGTAGATAATTAAAACATATTGCCTTTTCTTAAAGTAGGAATTATTGTAACAACTATAACATGATATTTATCAGTGACAAAGTCACAGGTATTCCTGCCTACATTTATATTTGAAAGAAATGCTTAATTTCAATTACCTGTTAGTGAAAATAAAGTTGCATTTTTCCTATTCAGATTCACAGACCATGTGTTAAGAATCCTGATCCAATGTGACCCAATTTTGATGATTTTATTAAGTTTCTTCCCTCTGAAGTACCTCTTACAGATGTTCTGTTTTAAATGTGAAAATACCTAATTTGAAAGCTTGTCTTGTCTCTGTTTACTCCCTTGGAGATATTTAAAAAGACATGTAAAGTCTTTCAGAAACGTCCTGTGTTTTCCTTCAAAAGTATACTTTATAACATTAAATCGAACAAAGGCAACATCTTCCTCTAGATAGATACATATGCATCTCAATATCATAGTGTCAGTATTTCACACTGCTTGACACATTACTTTTGAAGGTAAAGCTGTTTCCCACCTGACATCTCCAGGTCTGGTTGCAACTTCCGCCTTCCTATTTATGACTTTTCTTTTTCTCACACTCAAGAAAGCCAAGCAGAAGCAGTGATTGAGCACACTAATGAATGTTCAACTGTTTTACTGTCTTTTGTAATGAAGTTACTTGGAAACTTTTGGTGTTCCATGATAAATAACAAATGGATTGTGGCAATCCTCATCGTACACAAGCGTGGTGAGAGGCCCTGGTTGAGAACAGCTGTTCTATGCATGGTTACATACACCACGGAATTAATGCTGGAACATTAATGTCTTTCAGGCATTAAAAAAAAAAATCGCCATTTAGCATTTATAGCAGCTGTACTAAAGTGAAAACCTTACTGATCTCAAAGTGTTCATGTTTCTCTAAAGCATAGGTTGGCAAACTTATGTAAAGGTCCGCATAGTAAATATTTTCAGCTTTGTTGACCATATGGTCTCTACTCTACCTTTGTAGTACAAAGAGACAAGACCTAAACCAATGAATGTGGGTTTGTTCCAATGAAAACGTATTTATGCGCACTGAAATTTGAATTTCATGTAATTTTTAGATATTATAATACCTTATTTTAATGTTTTTTCTTTTTTAAAATATATAAAACTCACTTTTAATTTGTTGTGAGCCATACATCATCTTTTGCTGCTCCCACGCTTAAATATGAAGCCAATAGCCAGGTAGCAAACCCATTAAGTAGGCTGATCTAGCTGGTTAAGCCATCCCAAGGAGAACTGTACTTAAAAAATAACTCTTAGCTAGAACATGAGGTGAGGAAATGTGATGTGCCAAAGGATACCACATATAGGAACAGAAGTCAGAATTACATAGAAACTCTCTCTGTCTGAAACCAATCAGGACCCTGATCTCAAAGATAACATGGAGGGGGAATCAGTTATATACAGACAGATTTCAGATCGCGCTGTATCAAAAAATGTGGAAGTGTTATGGGAACAAATTTGTGCAATGCAAATGTGGAGTTTCATTTTGTTTTTGTTTTCTCTTCCTGAACGCCTAATTAAAAGGAGTATGGTATTTATTTGCCTTTGCTAGAGTTAGTAAACATGGAACTATTCCTATAAACTTATTTGTGTTAGCAAGAACATGAAAGTTTAAAAGCCCGGGTATCCTAAACCTCTGAGAAATGTCTTCACTACTGATTATTAACAGCAGAATTGATATTCAAGGCATTTTTGCAAGCAGAAAAACAAAGACAAATTAAAAGAAAGAAAAAAATCAGAAGAAGGGTGGTAGACAGTAGCAATATGGTGTGGGTATAGACAGATCCCTGTGATTCATGAAAAAGTGAGGGCTTAGATTAACTCTGTCTTGAGAAAGTGTTTCATTTCTTATAGAACGGTTCCCATCAACCAATTTCAGATCATTGCGGAAATCAACACAAAATTCTACCTATTTAGGAATCAGGCCGTGCAAAATACTAAATGTGAGCTCAAATCCTGTGATGGTGATCATTGTGGTGGGAGCTGTTGTTTTATAAACATCAGCAGGCACACATCTGGGACTCCAGGGCTTGCCACAATGTCGTTTTCTGGTTGACATGTATCTAAGAAATGCGTATATTAACACCCAGGCTATAGAGCCAAGCACATTTTAGTGCCGGCTACAGCTGAAAGAATATGTTTCCATTCCTTGTCCATCTGTTCTTGGCAACATAAATTTAAACTAGAAACACAGAATAAGTTTCATGAGAAATATGTCTAAATGGGGTTTAGAACAGCAAGGTGGATGCTCTACGTTGACATTTGATTTTGTAGCTAAAATATTGTTTTTACTTGGAGTAATCTCATGCTATAGCTACAGCTTAAAGTTAAAAATAATGGATTTTTATTATTCACTTAAAAGTTTGGTGGGTTTGTCACGTATTCTTCTTAAAGTGCTTTTATTAAATTTCCCTACGATCCTGGGCTTAATGAACTTTGAGATTGCAAAGCACTATTTGCTGCCACACAGTTGAACTGCACTGAAAATAAATCATTAGCATCTCTAAACTCTATGCTAAAATGGAGTCATGAGTGAGGAGTGAGCACATTCTGTACAAAATAGATTCCATACAAAACACATTTGTTTGCTTCTCTATGAGTCCGATCTAAGCTATGACCAATTATTACGTAGGTCTCTTGTATAATAATCATGACTCCCACTGTATTCCACCCCTTTAGTTTTCCTGCTAAAACTAAATATTCAGAAACACATAAGAATATTAAAATGGAAAACAACCATATATGTTCACCTAGACTTCGGCCCCCAAATCAAGGCTCCCAGCCCTCTGAGTTAAATAGGTGAGCAGATGGGCTGTCACTGTGTCTTGTGACAGGACTGTCTGGGATTCTGTTGATGTGAACTCAACTTCTGCTTTCTGGCTGAATGAAAATATTCAGATTGGAAAGGAACCCTGAAGCTCACAGTCCAACCCCCACCTTTATATTAAGATGATTTCTAAAATTTTGTAAAGTCTGCCCTATTCATATGATTGATGTATCAAATGTAGCATAGTGGATCAAAGCAATTGGCTTCACATGTTGGCTCTGTCGCTTTCTAGGTATGTGAATATGAATAGTTATTAACTTCTCCAAGGTTAGCTTCTCTATCTGTAAATGCAAATAATCACATTTATGTTAAATTGGTCTGAAGCAGGAGCAAACGAGATAGTACAAAGCAGTTAGTCCTAGTAAATACTCAACAAGTGATACCTCTTACTACTAGCCCCTTTCTAATATCCTCTGCTAAAAGGAATTAATAATTATTGCATGGGACTAATTATCTAGTCTACTCCAAAACAGTATTTTGGTAGAATATTGCATAATATCAGAAAAACATTTCACAAAACTACTATTGTTTTTTTCTTTGCACAAAGTTGAACTTCTGCACAAAGTAACCTATTACTGTGGACAAATTACTCAAGGATTTGGGGACTCCATCCTCTAACGTATAAAATGAGAAGCTTCAACTCCATGATCTCTAAGGTCCCTTGTTCGAGCAACTTAACAAAGTAATGTTTGACAGCATATCCTCATATTTTATTTATAGTGTCGAAATGTGTATTTGCTGCCAAATGTCTGATGTGGGATGTATAAATGGTCCATATATACATGTGGAATAACATTAAGTTTGTTGATGTTAAAAACTACTGGTATATATTTTTTTGGTATTATTTGGCTCAGAATCTGTGCTTCCCATTTTGTTTTGGAATAAGCTGACAGCAAATCATTTTCTACAGAACCTCAAGGTTTAGTTAAACTGAGAGTTATAAAAGTAGGCCATCTTTTTATTACTTTAGGTTTCTAAGACAAGCTTTTTTTGTGAAGTGGCTTTTTTTTAATCTCCATAATATCGAATAGTATTAAATTTTGGACATATGTGTACACATTGTAACTTAAAAGGCATCTGCTTTCTTTCAGATCTGAGCGACCAGCTGCTGGAGGTGGTTGGCTTGGAAGGAGCCATGGAGATGGGGCAAATATACACGGGCCTGAAGAGTGCTGGCCGACGACTGGCTCAGTGCTCCTGCGTGGTCATCAGGTAGTACTCTTTCTGTAATTGACGAAGGGGTTTCATATGGCATAGCCTCAAACTCATTAAAAGTATGCAGAACTCTGATAGTAACATTGTCTTATTTGAGCTCCAAATGATCAGTGATTAATACTAATGTATTTCAAAATAGAGAGCATTGGCAGATTTTATAAAATACTGGTTACCTATTACTTATCCAGTTTGGTGGAATCTGATTATCTCTTGTTAAGTGCCATAGACACATTGATGCATGAATTCAAAGATACAAATTCTGTGGTTTATACTCATTAGTCTACTGAAGCCCCAAAGTATTTACTGGGCTAATTATATAATGAAAACAATGATGAGACACCATTGTTTCATGGACTAAAGTGTCACAATGTTTCTATAAAATTAAATAAAAAATTATTGTGCGGTAAGATTTTATATGTTTTAAATTTGAACTTTTTCAAGTATATTTTTCCCCAAAATTTCACCTGCAGGAGAAAAATAATAATAATAAAGGTCTTCTATCTCTCTTTTTTTTCGAGATAGAGTTTTGTTCTTGTTGCCCAGGCTGGAGGGCAGTGGCACGATCTCGGCTCACTACAACCTCCGCCTTTCTGGTTTCAAGCAATTCTCCTGCCTCAGCCTCCCAAGTAGCTGGGATTACAAATGCCCGCCACCACACCCAGCTAATTTTTGTATTTTTAGTAGAGACGGAGTTTCACCACGTTGGCCAGGCTGGTCTTGAACTCCTGGCCTCGTGATCCGCCCGAGTGAAACCACGGATTGTAGCACAAACATAGTTGATGTTATTTATCTGAAAGTGTTGGTGCTGGAAAATCTGAGATATCAAACACTTTTCTCCTGCTTTGCAATGCAGGGTTATGAAAACAAGGAAGCTCTTTTGGCTCTGGAAATTCTGATCATGCCATTAAACATAAACCTTGATATTTTTCTTTGGCATCCAGATTTTTTTTAATACCACCACATTTACCAGGAAGCTCATATTATTCTTGTGACTAAGGTACTTTTCAGGGTATTTAATAATAGTGGAGAGTTGAAGCTCGTTTCATAGGAGATAAATTTAGAGCCCAACTATTACCATATTGCCTTCCCTGGTCTCATCATCTTACATCTCACATACAGTCTGTAATATAAAGTATTTCAGTGCTATACCTAAAATGAAATGTTCTCCCCCAGGACTAGCAAGTCTCTGCCAATGCAAATTGATGGGGAGCCGTGGATGCAGACCCCGTGCACAGTGAGTACAGAGTACTTGATGTGCTGTGTTTTGCTTTCCTGAATGACTAAATAACCACAGTATCTGGTTTTTTTCTTTATGTCTTTTCAACTTACCAGCAAATAGTCTTGTTGTTGTTGTAGTTGTGTGTCAGAGCCACTTAGGTTTTAGACATTATATACCCTTGGCAATGATTCAGCTCTTAAATGTTTGTGATATCCTAAGTATAAATAAATCTATTAAATAGATCAATGATAAGCCATAGGCCAATTATAAACTCTGGAACTAAACCAAAATATTAACAAAAGTTTCTCTTAAACTTTTTGTGTTTATGTCAGAGCACCCCATGAAAATATTATAGACCTGCAGACAAAAGCTTAAATCGGAATTTATTTCTCAGCTGTTCTTTTGCCTCCTTTTGGGGATTTGAAGGCTTTCTTCTCTGCAGAAGAAAAAAAAAATTCCTCTCCAGTTTTTACTATAGTTGTTTTTTCCAGAATGAGGTATTTAAGTCAGACATTTTGCCCCTCTCAAGAAAATTCAATTTTCATTTGCATAGTGAATATTTTATTACATTTCAAAAACATGTTAGGAACTGCTTTTGGCACTGAGAGTAGAAACACGAACAAGACCAACAATGTAATTTTTTCAAGTTACTTACATTCCACTAACAGGGGACCAAATAAATAAACAAATATATGATAAATATAACTTCAAAGTGCAAGAGTGATTTAAAAAAAAATAAGGAGAAATGATGAAGAGAAACTCGATTAAGTGTGGCGAATACTTCTTGAGATAAGTGGATCTGGGAGACCTCTTTGAAAGGACTGAGCCAAAAGCTCAGTATGAAATCAAAAACAAAAAAATTAGCCGGGCATGTTAGCACACACCTGTAGTCCCAGCTACTCAGGAGGTTGAGGCAGGAGAATGGCTTGAAGCCAGGAGGCAGAGGTTGCAGTGAACCTTAATTTTGCCACTGTGCTCCAGCCTGGGTGACAGAGTAAAACTCCATCTCAAGAAATAAAAATAAAAATAAAAGGCACTAAGGAGGATGATGTGACCAAGGCTTCCAGAATTAGGGGAGAATGGTAAGAGATCAAGTAGGAAATGTAGACACATAGACAGAAAACAGATCATGTAGAAACAATGATGGTAAAGAGTTAAATTTTGATTCTAAGCCCAATAGGAAACTACTGAAAACTGTAACCATCATCTGATTTACATTTTTTAAGTTCACAGTGGCTGCTCTGTGGAGGATTGATTGTACTGAGCAGCGATTGAGAGACTGGTCTATCCCAGTTCTCTGGGCTTGGGGAAGGATAACAGCAGGGAAGTAAAAGGAAAGTGGATGAATTTAAGCTGTATTCCGGAGGTGAAACAGGAAAAATTGGCCAATGAGTTCCTGGGGGTGCAGGACGGGGGAGGAGGGAAAGAACTGAATTGAAGTTAACTCTTTTTAAAATTTTTTTATTATTATACTTTAAGTTCTGGGGTACATGTGCAGACTGTACAGGTTTGTTACATAGGTATACACGGCCTTGGTGGTTTGCTGCATCCATCACTCTGTCACCTACATTAGGTATTTCTCTTAATGCTATCCCTTCCCTATCTCCCCATACCCTGCTGTCCCTCTGCTAGTCCCCCACCCCCGACAGGACCTGGTGTATGATGTTCCCCTCCCTGTGACCATGTGTTCTCATTGTTCAACACCCACTTATGAGTGAGAACATGTGGTATTTGGTTTCCTGTTCTTGTGTCAGTTTGCTGAGAATGATGGTTTCCAGATTCATCCATGTCCCTGCAAAGGACATGAACTCATCTTTTTTTATGTTTGTATAGTATTCCATGGTGTATATGTGCCACGGTTTCTTTATCAAGTCTATCATTGATGGGCATTTGGGTTGGTTCCAGGTCTTTGCTATTGTGAACAGTGCCACAATAAATGTACATGTGTGTGCATCTTTATAATAGAATGATTTATAATTCTTTGGGTACATACCCAGTAATGGGATTGCTGGGTAAAATGCTATTTCTAGTTCTAGATCCTTGAGGAATCGCCACACTGTCTTCCACAATGGTTGAACTAATTTACACTCCCACCAGCAGTGTAAAAGTGTTCCTATTTCTCCACATCCTCTCCAGCATCTGTTGTCTCCTGATTTTTTAACGATCGCCATTCTAACTGGTGTGAGATGGTATCTCAGTATAGCTTTGATTTGCATTGCTCCAATGACCAGTGATGATGAGTATTTTTTCATATGTTTGTTGGTTGCATAAATGTCTTCTTTTGGGAAGTGTTTGTTCATATCCTTTACCCACTTTTTGATGGGGTTGTTTTTTTATTATAAATTTGTTTAAGTTCTTTGTAGAGTCTGGATATTAGCCCTTTGTCAGATGGGTAGATTTTTCCCATTTTGTTGGTTGCTGGTTCACTCTGATGATAGTTTCTTTCACTGTGCAGAAGCTCTGAAGTTTAATTAGACCCCATTTGTCCAGTTTGGCTTTTGTTGCCAATGCTTTTGGTGTTTTGGTCATGAAGTCCTTGCCCATGCCTATGTCCTGAATGGTATTGCCTACATTTTCTTCTAGGGTTTTTATAATGTTAGGTCTTATGTTTAAATCGTTAATCCATCTGAAGTTAATTATTGTATAAGGTGTAAGGTTACACTTACCTGAGAATGATAGTGTCGTTTACTGAGTAGTTAAAATTCAGAGAGAAACTGGTTAGAGGGCAACAGGGGAAGCTCCTAATCTTGCAGAAGCATTGTGCTAAATGCTTATGTTATATGTAAGTATTTATTAAATATTCACACAAATTCTAAATAATGGAACCATCCTTTTTTATATGGGAAAAATACAAGTTTTAGGAGGTTAAATAGCATACTCAAGGTCAGGTATGAACTAGATATGGAACTAAAATCCAAGACTCTAATTAAAGCCCATTCTCTCAACCACTAGTTTAGACAACTTTAGCTACAGATTCCAAACAGCACAGATTAGCATGCAAGAAGGTTTTTCATTTTGCCTTTGTAATAGTTTTACTCTGAAGCTGTTGGCTCAAACTTTGTGTATAGCACATAAACATAACTTTGTATTTGTTTCTAGTGTATTTGTTTAGCTACCTGAAGATTACATCTTCTTTCCTCCCTTCACCAGCATGTATACACATACATCTTTTCTGCAATCGTTCACTCTCCAAATGACACTTCTAAATTCACATGATTATATTCACGTGGATGTTAAAGATGTTGTTGATGACGGTGATGGTGAGAGTGATGATGCTGTTAGCAGTGGTGGTGATGGTATTGCCGGGGCGGTGGTGGTTATGATGGTGGTGAGGGTAATAGTGACTATTGCGATGGTGGAAATAGTGGTAAAACTTGTGGTAGTGGTGCTAGTTGTAATGGTGGTGGTTGCATTGCAAGATAGTAGTGGTTGGTAGTGGTGCTGTTTTTAATGAAAAGTCACTTTTCCTTGGCCTTGGTAACAAAAGAATAAGTAAATCAAAGACAATAAAACCAACTGGCTTCCATGAATACTCTTTGTATTATTTTGGACTCTTCTCAGGAGAAGAGGCACTTAGCCCTTATGCCATGTTTTAAGTTAAGAAGCAGTCACAGGTGTGATAATATCTAACATTCATTAAGTTCCCAGAATGTCATGTACAGTGTGAGACACTTGACCCATGTTGACACGTTTAATTCTCACAAAAAGTTTATGGTTATCCTTGTTTGATGACTGAAATAACTGAGAAAGACAAAGGTTAAATAGTTCGTCGGTTCTGCACACCTAATAAACAGCAGAGTAGAAATGGAAACCCAGGCAGTCTGGCTCCAGCATCTGCATGCTTCATCTCTGCTCCTCATTGTGAAGCTCAACAAAAAGTGGCCCCAGTGCCTACTGGAGATCTCCCTCCAGAGTGTGTGACTTTTGGTAAATGACTGACAACCTTTCTCTCCGACTACGTTTCAAGCTTCCCCAGCTAGAAAATGTCTGCCTATTGAAATTTAATTAATGTGTTAGAATAATTTTAGCTTGTTCAACACAAGCACTTTTAATATTTTGTAAATTTTTATTTCAATAAGTAGTAAGACATTCATTTCTCCTGGTAACGATCATGATTTACAATTGTTAAATTAACAATTTTTATGTGATTTATATTTAATTTTCTTCCCTTGTAAACTCACTCATTTAAAACATTTATTGCAGCCTACAGCAGGCCAAGAATCATAGTAGACTGTGGCTCATTATTGTGATTGCACATTCTGGCATACTCTTTTTTTCCTAGAGACACATGGGGTTCTGAACTTTAAATTTCGCTCTAATGGAAGAGAATACTTAGTATTCATAACACTGGGATGGTTAACTATGGAGTGTTTTTTGCTTCAATTGAATAACACAATATTTTTCTTACAGAACATAAGAATGCTACAATGTTAAAATTCTCTGCTGAATTTAAATATCTGTAAGCCGATACTCAATTTATGAAGGCATTGCTCTAGATATAATTTTAGAGGAGTACAGAAGTTCTGTTTTTCTTTAAGTAGAATAAGTCAAATGGAAATATCAATTAATGCTTGCTTAAAAATCAAGACAACGTAAGTTTTGGAGTTGGTGCGTAGTGATAACAAAACAATGTGATAGTACTTGGTGCCACTGAACTGCACGCTTGAAAATGTAAGTTAAAATAGTGACTTTTGTGTCACATATATTTTACGGTAATGAAAAAGTCATTGAGAAAAAAATAATGTAACGTTTATTTATGAATTTCACCAATATTGAGGTGAAAGATCAGGAAAAGAAAACACCAAAGAGCTTAATACTAACTCTTCAAATACATATTTTATAATTATTTTTAGGACCTTCTTAATTCTGTCACTGTAGAGCCATCGATATAAACTTGTCAAGTGCTCCTGTGTTCCTTGTTTTGTAATAATCACTGAGTTAACACCGAATGATTTTAGCCATATAACTATCGCTTGTGGGACTAAGCATATCCAACTAAAGAGAATATTAATTCTGGAAGAGCGTATATTGAAAATAGTTTGAGAAGAGCTGTCTTTAGGCCAGACTCCAGAGCCTATTTTCTTCTTTCTTTCTCCTCCCCCATCCTTCCTCCTGAGCACACAGAACATATGATTCTGTAGTCAATATGTTCCTATAATGGGAAGAAGAAAGAGCAGCTTGGGGTGGAGAGTAGGGGGATAGGTTGGTAGGATAGGAGAGGACGTAGACTAGGTCAGATTTTATTTTGTGTCTGTAAAACCAGCACCCCTTTACTACCCATTTATTTTAAGTGATACATGACCAGTAAGTTTTATTAAGTGAGAAATGACTATACAAAGCCTCAGGAACCTCAAATTTATTTTAACTAAAATGGACTCATCATTTGCCTCTCCACATCTCTCCTTCCACAAATAATCTGGTCTTCTCACATCGTAGAACTGTGATACTTTCCTATGTCATACTGAGATAGTGAAACCATTGAAACACCTGGTGTTTCCTAAGGTAGAAATCTGAAAGTCATCCTGCTCTTCTCTCTATAACCTCAAATCCCATTTACATGTCCATATAGTGATATGATGTATTTCTGGAAGCTTTGCCTTTCTTTCTTTCCCTACTGCCCACTGTCTTAGATTTGGCCCGTTTCATTTCTCTCTCATTCCTGGCAAAACCACATCAATATTTCCCATCTCAGTTTTTGTTTTAATGAAATCTGTGCTGCACGTTTCCATCAGAATGGTCACTGTAAAATATGAACCTCACCGTGACACTCTTCTGCTTAAAATATCCTTTAGTGACTTTGTCTGATAAAATGTAGTTTGAGTGAGGCTTCCTCTTTTACCAACATAATGTCTTACTTTTTAAAAGTCTTTTCATGTATTTCCTTCTTGTCCAAACAAATTTTTCTTCTTCTTTAGTTTGGTAACACAACTAATTTTTTGAGACTCATTCCCTGCTCTGCCTCCTCCATAAATCCTGCCCTGAGCAAGACCCCTCTACTTCTCCACTCCCTTTTCTCCAAATAGCCTAAAAGCTCAGCCTCAGTGTTTCAGGGTTTTATCAAAACACCAACAACATTACAATGTCACTTTATATGTCCAGCTCCTTTCGACACAGGCTAACTGAGGTCATGGACCGTGATTTAGGTCTTCTTGGTGGCCCCAGAGTATAGCACTGTGCCTCACATGTAATTAGATTGCCAATACCAAGTGCATTTTGAATTTGCAAAATTCTGAAATACTTCTTGGGGTAGTATAACATTTTTTAAAAATGTTTTCTACTAAATCTTCTTTCACTGAACATAATGTAGGTTGGCTAGCAATTCATTCACATATTTTTATATATAAATACATGTAAAAGTTATTTTGAGTTATCTTTATTCATTATATTCTCAAAGCAAAGAATCTGAATGTTCAGAGGAGAAATTCTTTCTCAATCTCAAAAGATTTAATCCTCCTATTTCCTGAATGGTATGATTAAACTTCTTTGGGCCACTTGCCTCTGCATTACCAATTATATATTGATTTTGCACATTCTAAAAGCTGCATTCTGTCAATTATGTGAAATATTAATAGGCATATATTATTATTCGTGACACATATATGAAAAGTAATGCCAACAAGATTTTAATGCAGAATTACTCTGGGTATTTTATGATGAATATAGAAAAAACTTCTGAAGCTTCCTTCCATGTTGTAGAGAACAGAAAGGAAGTCATGAACATATGATACATTAAATAGGAAAATGACCACAGGTAGAATCAGGAGACTCAACACGTGATAGCTGAGGCCACAGAAACCTCTAGAAAACATTTACATACGTTTTAAACTCTCTTTGCCTTTTTTCTTTATCTTCCCTGGCATAGTACCTCTTAAGATCTTGAACCTGTTTGCCCAGTCCTAGCTTACAACTACCTTCAACATGCAATTGAGCTCTGACCTGGTGCAGGACCAATCCCTACCAAGTCTAGTAGTCTTGGTATCTTAGATAAGAGCCTTTTAATTTCTGGGTACCTAAGAGCACCTGCCTCCTGCTGCCCAGATTTCTACTGTGTGAGCCATTCCATGCGACGCCATTTTCTGACTTGAATGCCAGCTTCCCTCCCTGGCACTAGCACCTCCTTGACTTGGACACTCACTACTGGCTTTGCCTTCATTTGTGTCCTGTGCTAGGAAGACTTGATCTTTTCTCTATCGTCCTAGCTGTAAGGTCTGTTCTCGCCGAGGATAAAATGAAGAAACTGAGGCCAGCACGAATAGATCCAATGCAAAGGAATTTATTTAGGCTCCAGGGTGAGGTTCTGCAGTCCCACAGGAGGGGCCGGAGAAGTCGCACAGACTCCTCTTCGACATGGGTTTTTATAGGGAGTGAAACAGTTCGATTGGTTGTGGGAGAGCAGGACTGCTATTGGGTAAGTTACAAGCCTTTACCTAGGACTTGGCTTGTTGTTGGTTGAAATTACTCGGCTGCTATTGGTTGTTAAGACTCGGCTGCTATTGGTTGTTAAGACTCGGCTGCTATTGGATGTTAAGACTTGGCTGCTATTGGTTCTTAAGGCTTGACTGCTATTGGTTGTTAAGAGGCTAAGGTTACAAGACCTCGTTTGCATACTGGGCTCTTTAAGGGAAGGCCAGGTTGTGCGAGCGTGGGAGAAGGGAACATGCCCGAGCATGTCTGAGCTTGCCTGAGCTTGTCCGGGCTTGTCTGGGCTTTTGAAAAAGAATGGGTGGGGGCGGTGTGCATCCGAGCTCCCAACGAGGCAGCCAGCCTTACAGTAGCCACTGTAGTTATTTGGAGTTCATCTTCATTTTGACACTTGTTTTTGTACACCTCACAACAACTTTAAAATGGAAATTATTTAAAAAGAAAAACAGTGTTCTGGAGCTTATTACATTTTTTATTTATGTGGTTTTTTTTCAATTCTTCAAAATAATCATAATATTAAAGGGTTAGTTACTCTTTAATCACTTGCTAAATACACATTAATCTCAGGACATTTAGATATAAATTGAAAAATTGTGTGAATTTAAGTTTTTCAAGACCCAGCAAGTTAGAATCAGCTAGATAAAGGTTGCTGGATTTTTCAAAATATAAGAACAGCCTGGAGATATTTGGAGGAAACTCTGGTTACAATGCCTAGATAAATTGTTTACCACGCTTACCATGTACCAGTTTCTGTTCTATGTGTTCATATTTATTACTTACTTAATCCCCACAGCAACTCTAAGAAGTCAGTAAAGTTAATATAATCCCCATATTATAAATTTAAGAAAAAACCTAAAGCCAGAGAAGTCAAGTAACTTGCCCAAGGCCACACAGCAAAAGGCAAAAATAGGCCATTGGGTTTCAATCTCTTAATTATGATGCTTTGCTGCCTCACTCAGTCATTCTTCAGAGCCTTAATGTATTTCTAATACTAACAATTACAACTCTATCATTTAAAACAGAAAATCCCTTTTCAGCTTATTTATTTATTTAATTTTTTAAGTTGGAATCTCACTCTGTAGCCCAGGCTGGAGTGCAGTGGCATGATCTCAGCTCACTGCAACCTCCACCTCCCAGGTCCCGGTTCAAGCAATTCTTCTACCTCAGTCTCCCAAGTAGCTGGGATTACAGGCATGAGCCACCATGCCTAGCTGATTTTTGTATTTTTTATTAAGGACAGGGTTTCACCATGTTGGCCAGTCTGGTCTTGAACTCCTAACCTCGTGATCCACCCATCTCAGCCTCCCAAAGTGCTGAGATTACAGGCGTGAGCCACCGCACTAGGCCTATATTATTTATTTTTATGTAATGCATATTTTGCTTCCCAGTGCAGCCAAAGCTATCCGTCATATTTTTGACAGAATTACTACTGAACAACACAGCTCTGATGATCTTACTCCCTTGATCTCAAAGTTCAATGCCTACTCATTTTTACATAGAAAAAAGTATAGAATCCTTGTCATGGTATTAAATTACTCTCCCAGGACTGGCACCAGAGTGTCCTGCCTCTTAGGAACCACTTCCCAGAGTTTTGCCATGCATGGTACTATATTTTTTGCCTCAAATCCTTACCCTCTATTTTGTGCTTTACAAATAAGTGTCATTCAACCTGGCATGGTGGCTCACGCCTGTAATCGCAGCACTTTGGGAGGTCGAGGTGGGCAGATTGCCTGAGGTCAGGAGTTCAAGACCAGCGTGGCCAACATGGTGAAACCCCATCCCTCCTAAAAATTAAAAAAAAAAAAAAAATTAGTCAGGTGTGGTGGCACGTGTGTGTAATCCCAGCTATGCAGGAGGCTGAGGAGGGGAACTGCTTGACCCAGGGAGGTGGAAGTTTCAGTGAGCTGAGATCGTGCATCTGCACTCCAGCCTGGGCAACAGAATGAGACTCCATCTCAAAAAACAAACAACAACAACAAAAAAAAAACAAAAACAAACAAACAAACAAACAAAAAACAGAAAGAAATAGATTCATTCTTCTGTTCTCCAGGCAGGCTACCATCAAACCTGTGACTTCTTCCAGTAGTTATCTAGGACCCACGGTTTGCATTTCTTTCATCTTGTCTTACCGATGGTTTATTAATTTCATATACTTAATTTTTCCCTTTTACTCAGATTGCCTGAATTAATTATTCTATCCTATTGGGATATATGTATTTTTATAAGTTATTTCAAAATCTTTCTGGAAGGCAGTAAGATATAAATACATATATACTAAAAATAAAATAAAATCTCTTCCTTCAATGCCAAGCTTAGAAGCAATTTCCTCATAAAGCCTTTTTAACTTCCCATCTGTCAGAGATATTTGCCTGATCCTTTGTATTCCTGTGACTCTGTTGATATCTTATCAGCATTCCAATTCACATACTTGTATTTCAGCTACACATGCCTGCGTCCAGCTCTTCTAACTTAATTGTAAGCATTTTTAAATTTTATCTTTAATTCCCCTTTATACTTTGCAAGTGTCTTTTTACATAGTACAATTTCTGATAAGAAATTCATAGCCATTTGAATCATTGCTTCACAATATGTAATACGTCATTTTTTTCAGGCTGCTTTCAGAATTTTTTTCTTTGTCTTTATTTTCAGCACTTTGACTTTGATAAGTCTGGGCATGGGTTTCTTTAAGTCTATCTTGTTTTGGTTTCTCTGAGCTTCATGAATCTGTAGCTGTATGTTTTGCCAAATGGGCACATCTCCAGCCATTTTTTCTTCCAATATTGACTTGTACACCACATACTCTCTCCTTTCCAAAAACACCTCTGATGCCGTGTTAAGCACTTTATGTATTGTCTCATAGATCTTTGAGTCTGTTCATTTTTAATTTCCTTTTATATTTTCTGTGGTTTACATTGGACATCTATACACCTGTATTTGAATTCACTGACATTTTTCTCTTTTATCTCCATTCTGTTATTGAGTCCTTTCAATTTATGTATTGTATTCTTAAGTTTTAAATTTTCCAATGATTCATTTTTTTAAATATTTTCTATTTCTCAGTTCAGACTCTGTGTCTTTCATTTCATTTCAAGAGTGTCTGCCATTACTTCTTAGAGCATGGTTATAATAGCTCTTAAGTCCTTGTTTGTGAATTCTAACAATTGTATCATCTCAGGATTTGCATCATTGGCTATATTTCCCTTAGGGTGTTTTTGAGATTTTTCTATGATTAATATGTTAAGAAACTTTATTATATTCTGAACATTTTTAATATTGTGTTATGAGACTCCAGGTATTTTCAATTCCTGTGGGAAATGTTAATTTATTGTTGTTGCTGTTATTATTTTAGCAGGTAGTTGACTCTGTGAGGTTCAGGTTACAAAAGCTGATCTATCTTCTGTGAGTTGTGGTTCCAATATGTTTGGCTTTCAAAGTGTTTGCAATGTTACTCAAATTTATTTTACTTGTAAAAGATCCATATGCCTGTCTGAAAACTTGATGGTGACTTACCCCAAACTCAGTTCTTAAAGTGATCAGTATGTTTGTTAAGGTCAAATCTGTGCATACACAGCTCAGGGATAAACTCAGGAGATCAAACACAACTTCATAGGATAGCTTTCTTGAGCCTGCTCCTCTCCATGATCTCTCTGACTTATCTTTACTCTCAGGGCTCTCATACTGTTTCTCTGACTAGGAATCCAAGGCTTTAGTTTCCTTGCTTTGTCATGTACTTCCTGAAGTAGCATCAGCCTCCAAGGCTCTGTGATAAAGGAATATAGAGAGAAAGAGCAGTAGGGATTCCCCTTGCTTTGGGGAACATAGTTTCTCTAGTCAGAGAAAAGGTGTTTCCTCCATTGGAGTTTTAGTTACCTTCCACTGCCATGGAATTGCCAGAGGACTGGGATGGAAATGATTAACAGAATTTTTTTTTTTTTTTGAGACAGTGTCTCGTTCTGTTGTCCAGGCTGGAGTACAGTGATGTGAACTTGGCTCACTCCAACCTCCACCTCCCAGGTTCAAGCAATTCTCATGCCTCAGTCTCCCTACTAGCTGGGACTACAGGCACGCACCACCATGCACGGCTAATTTTTTTGTACTTTTAGTAGAGACAGGTTTTCACCATGTTGGCCTGCTAAACTCCTGAGCTTGGGCAATCCTCCTGCCTTGGCCTCCCAAAGTGCTAGGATTATAGGCATAAGCCACCCACTGCTTCTGGCCTGATTAACAGAATATTTTTCCCACTCACTCTGATCTGTAGGGTCCTTCTTTCCTATTCCTTGTACCTGTAGGACAGGGTTCTTCTCGGAGCTTTCTATCCGTACCTGGCATACAATTCCAGTTTTTGGTCTGCTTTTAAGTCCAGATCAGGAGATACAAGAGGAGAGAAAAAAACTAAAAAACTCATCACTGGTTTCATGGTACTTCATGTTCTGGTTTTCTTCCCCAATCTGCCTTGTATTATTTTCTTTTCAGCAACTTCACATATCTGCTCCATGTGTCCTGTCTAGGGTTAATAGTTGCATTCAGTGGGAGAGAGAGAGTGAAGAGTGCTTACTCCTTCTTAACTGAAATTGGTACCCACACCCTCACTCCATTAGATTTTCTCGTTTATGGCTATTTTGAGATCTGGCTAAATTCTCTCCATCAGATTGGCATATTATCAGCTAGAAGTACTTATGTGCTCACTCGGAGATTTCATAGATTATTCTCAATTTTCATATTCCTTACAAAAATACTAAATAAGTCTAATAAATGCCCTAAACCTTGAATCTTAAAACGTACCCAATTGAGAAAATATCAGTAATACTTTTTCTACTCTTGTGCCCTACATTTAAGCAGTTTGAGACAGCATTTACCATGTTGAGAGAAAATAACTGACCAAAAAGGCTTAGTTGTTTTTACTCACTTACAAGATGATTAAGGTTTTCGGTATTTCTATAGGTGAGTAATGATGTGGATGACCACATAAGATTTTCTTTTTTAAAATTACATTGTAGGCAAGCACATTTTAGGACTATTCCAAGTTGGTTATCTGTTAGTATGGGAGACTTTTAGATGATATGGATGAAGTTAGGTCCGAGGTCATGAAGCAGAGTTACACAACTGGGACTGTTGCTAACTTCTCTTATTCCTGAAATTGTCTTCAGTTCATTAAGCTTGTTTGCCTAAGGATGAAAAGTTCAGAGAGGAAGAAATACGATGCTTCCGAGGCTTTCTGAAATGCACAGTGATGAACCAAGGAGCACAAGTGTAAAACAGACAGGAGTCCAATGAGACTCCTTTATATTTTGACTTTCTTTAGCAGTTCTAAACTTAGCAAACACAGCCTAGGGCATCCAGGCAAAGAAGCGACATAAACCATTTTAAGAAGAGATTGTTTGAATGGTCCTTTCAAAGACCCATTCAAAGTTGAATATCATGAAAATCCTTTCTATTTCAAATACCATTTAAATGAGCCCTTCCCGTAATATATATTAGAAAATATAATAATATGGCCGGGCGCGGTGGCTCACGAGGTCAAGAGATTGAGACCATCCTGGTCAACATGGTGAAACCCCATCTCTACTAAAAATACAAAAAATTAGCTGGGCATGGTGGCGCGTGCCTGTAATCCCAGCTACTCGGGAGGCTGAGGCAGGAGAATTGCCTGAACCCAGGAGGCGGAGGTTGCGGTGAGCCGAGATCGTGCCATTGCACTCCAGCCTGGGTAACAAGAACGAAACTCCGTCTCAAAAAAAAAAAATAATAAATAATAATAATATCTGTTGATCACTTTTTTCCCATAGTCTGTGTGCTTATATCTTAATTTTTAGTTCAAGAAACAGTAGGTATTTTTTAATTTAACTTGGGGATAGAACTATGTTTCTTGACTAGAAGCTACTAAAGTCTAAATATAAATAGTAAAGGAGAAAATATAGCAGGAATAGGGCAAATTTGAGAAATAAAAAAATCGCTAGAATTTGCATTTTTTTGTGATAAGTAGATCTCCTTTTATCTACTACCTAAATTAACTAGAGGACTGGAAACAAATCAGTAAGTCAGACAACCTTACCACTCTCTTACCGAAGGATCTCAGCCATTTTATTAAAACTTTTGTTTACCAGAGTTTTATTTAAAACTCGTTCTAGATTCTACTATTTTAAAAGTTATTTTGAGAAAGTTGGCATCTGCAACTGAAATAGTCAATTTTTCTAGCACTTTAACAGAAATTCAGTGTAGTCTGAGCTTAAAAATATTTTTCACTCCTTGAAAATAATGTTTTATGGGATATCTGTAAGGAAGGAAGGGAAAACCTGCTTAAGAAGATTACTTTCCAAAGGGGTAGAAAACAGGAATGAGGGCTGGAATCCATAGTCTGTCTTTGTTTTTTTCAGTGACTTCTGGACTTTGGAGAGTTACTTAATATTTCTTGGAATTATTTTCTTATTCTTAAAACCTGCTACCTACAAGTCACAAAGAAGTATTGAATGGTGGTTGAAAATTACCACACATCCCATTTAGTGACACTAAGACAGCATTAATTAATTTCTGGTGCATATTAAGTATTGTTATATTTAATAATACATCTGAATTTTCTTCTTTTTCATAATTTAGACTGACTTGCCTGTAATCCCTAATTATACCCCCAAAAAAGTTAAACAATGTTTTTCTACAGTGGGACAATATTTGACATCTTTGAGATTCAGCCACACTGTTACAGAAAATATAGCAACATTATTGTTTTCTCATTGTCATTTACAGTTAAACTGATATTTTAAAAGGACATCATTTTATCATATTTAACTTTAATAATTACATAAAAGGAAAATTACGGTAAAACTTATCTAGAACAGGTGCACCGAAAATAGTGCTCTGAAATAGTGCAATGTAAGTTACCCGCAGAGTTACGTAACTCTTGAATCTCCCAAGATCCTTGCATTAAATTGTTTAGCTTTAAATATTAAAGAATTCTTAATGTGCTAGGTTGATTTTTTGGATAGTAGCCTTGTTTTGAAAATGTGAAACGAGTATTATTTTCTAATTAAAAATTGCACAGCAACTTAACACTTGCTGACTTGCTAGACGCACCATTTTTAAAGAATCTTAAGTTGCTCTAATGGCTTATTTTGCCAGGGGGACAAAAATCAACAGAAGAACATGTTTATGTATTTTTAGTGATGAAAGAGAAAGAGAAACCCATAAATAATCAGTAAGAAAATGGTTTAACAGGTAGATGTAGATAATGAATATTTTCCTGATGTGCCTAGAAACTGCATTTTGCCTAATATTTAAATACTACAGATAATCTGTTACAAAAATAAATACTACAGTTTTTTTGTTTGTGAGACAGAGTTTCTCTCTTGTTGCCCACGCTAGTGTGCAATGGCACAATCTCAGCTCACTGCAACCTCCGCCTCCTTGGTGCAAGCAATTCTCCTGCCTCAGCCTCTCAAAAAGCTGAGATTACAGGTGCCCCACCAACATGCCCAGCTAATTTTTATATTTTTCGTGGATATGGGGCTTCATACCATGTTGGCCAGGTTGGTCTCAAACTCCTGAGCTCAGGTGATCCTCCCGCCTTGGCATCTCAAAGTGCTGCTATTACAGGCGTGAGCCACTGTGCCCAGTCAGTTTGTTATTTAATAAGCCTAAATGATGATATTTTGAAGAGATAGAAAATTGTCTTCTGCCCTCTTGAAACATACTTTCATGAGCAGACTGCTGTTCTTGTGAGTATATGTTTTAGGGTATAAGTGGTAGGGAGGTTCCAAAAGCACCTTTACCTCATTGGTAAATTCTTTTGCATAAATTTACATTTTTAAACATTTATTTTTCCAAAGACTAGCACGTTAGTGTTTAGTTGGGCATTATTTTGTGCATTCCCCTGTTACTTTTGCATTAATTAGTTTTGTTTACCTGTGCATAATCTTGCCTAATTTCACAAGTTGTTTTTTGTAATTGACAATGCAATTTACTGCATGTCTGCTTTCTGGCCCTCAAACAAGAATGTTAAGGAGTAAAGCACCAATCTTTTCATTTCAGATTGTTAACCAAAAAAAAGAAAAAAAAAAAAAAAAAAGGATTGATTGTGACTAATTTCCAATTAATTTGCAGTAGTTACAGGGGAACAAAACCATTGCACCTACTAATTAAAATTTAAAATATTCCAAGGTGTCATCTTTAGGTGTCTCTGGAATATGTAATTTCCATTGTGGTTCATTGCTGGATCTGTAACACCCGTGAGTTTGACAGCTCTATTAATTTAAAGTCTCAGTAATACCTATTAGTAGAAAACATGAAAAAAAAATACCATTAATCATTTATTTTAATTTTGCAGTTCTGTCATTTTCTCAGTATGTTTTAAAATTATGATGACACCATAATATGCACAAATCGACCTGGATAAAGGGGAAATGGATCACACTACTTTGGAAAGATACTGAAGTACATTATTAGAGCTTAATTAATGCCAAGCTGATTAGATATGATTGCGTTTTATACAAAAATATTTTTAAAAATCTTTTTCTTGTCATAGCATATTTTAAATGTTAGCCATCCCAAATGTTGTTTACAATTAAGTTTTCATAGTTCTTCACTTTAATACATTCAATTTAGATATTGTTAAATGAATGAGGTTTTCTTTTATTCTTTACTTTGAAACCTGAATTAATCTAGTCATTGGTTTCCAATTCAAAAAATTAATTTCATTTTGGCAGTATCTCCCATAGTCATATTCTCCTGTAGGTATTCCAAGCCTACGTTGGACACAATGTCTAAAAACATGAAAGGTTAAAATTTAAATGAGAAATATACCAGAGATGTACTACCTTATGGACTTACATTGATGTGACCCAAGCCTGTAAATATGATGCTTACCAGAATTCTGTCATTAGTTTGCAAGAGGACCAATATTCACATCCAGTTCAAAACTGAGTATGTTTCTCGGGAATGGGCAAAATTGGAAATAATCTCTAAGTTGATGGGTATCATTAGCCTAATAATGCACAGATTTGATTGCTTTCAGCAGTTAGAAATCTCTCTTCTGGTGGATACAAACTAGGTTCAAGGTCTGGGCCTTACTATTCTCACACATTTGCCTTCTGACCTTACCTTCTCTAACTAATCATTTTCCTTGATCTCTGATTTTATGTATTAAAATTAGAAAATGAGGCTACCATATTCTAAGCTCTTCATTAAGAGGTAATAAGCTGTATCATTGAAAAACTTTAGAAGGCTCACTTTTTATCACTAATACAAAACCGATCTAGTGTTCCCTAGGGATATTCCAGGGATAGTATACCAATTTTTAATCAAAATGAACTGACTAGAATGTCATCGTTTATTATTTTTATTTCCATGAATATTCAGAACACTGTTGCACATATTTCTTTTGAGGAGACTTAAACTCCAAGACTTTTTTTTCTTTTTTTCCTTTAATTATGCTTTATGTTCCAGGATACATATGCAGAACATGCAGGTTTGTTGCATAGGTATACATGTACCATCGTGCTTTGCTGTACCCATCAACCCATCATCTACCTTAGGTATTTCTTCTAAAGTTATCTCTCCCCTTCCCCGACACCCGACAATAGGCCCTGGTGTGTGATGTTCCCTTCCCTGTGCCCATATGTTCTCATTGTTCAGCTCCCACTTATAAGCGAGAACATGTAGTGTTTGGTTTTCTGTTCCTGTGTTAGTTTGCTGACAGTGATGGTTTCCAGCTCCATCCATGTCCCTGCAAAGGACAGAACTCATTCATTTTTATGGCTGCGTAGTATTCCATGGTATATACGTGCTACATTTTCTTTATCTAGTCTATCATTGATGGGCATTTGGGTTGGTTCCAAGTCTTTGCTATTGTGAATAGTGCCTCAGTAAACATACATGTGCATGTGTCTTTATAATAGAATGATTTATAATCCTTTGGGTATATACCCAGTAATGGGATTGCTGGATCAAATGGTATTTCTATTTCTAGATCCTTGAGAAATCGCCACACTGTCTTCCACAATGGTTGAACTGATTTATGCTCCCACCAACAGTGTGAAAGCATCCCTATTTCTCTACATCCTCTCCAGCATCTGTTGTTTCCTGACTTTTTTAATGATTGATTGCCATACTAACTGGTGTGAGATGGTATCTCAATGTGGTTTTGATTTGCATTTCTCTAATAACCAGTTATGATGAGTTTTTTTCATATTTGTTGGCCACATAAATGTCTTCTTTTGAGAAGTGTCTGTTCATATGCTTCACCCACTTTTTGATGGAGTTGGTTGTTTATTTCTTGCAAATTAGTTGAAGTTCCTTGTAGATTCTGGATGTTAGCATTTTGTCAGATGGATACACTGCAAAAATTTTCTCCCATTCTGTAGGTTTCTTGTTCACTCTGATGATAGTTTCTTTTGCTGTGCAGAAGCTCTTCAGTTTAATTAGATTCCATTTGTCAATTTTATCTTTTTTTGACATTGCTTTTGGTGTTTTAGTCATGAACTCTTTGTCTACGCCTATGACCTGAATGGTATTGCCTAGGTTTTCTTCTAGGGTTTTTATGGTTTTAGGTTTTACATTTATGTCTTTAATCCATCTTGAGTTAATTTTTGCATAAGGTATAAGGAAGGGGTTCAGTTTCCTGTATATGGCTAGCCAGTTTTCCCAACATCATTTATTAAATAGGGAATCCTTTCCCCATTGCTTGTTTTTGTCAAGTTTGTCAAAGATCAGATGGCTGTAGATGTGTGGTGTTATTTCTGAGGCCTCTGTTCTGTTCCATTGGTCTATATCTCTGTTTTGGAAGTCGGGTAGCATGATGCCTCCAGCTTTTTTTTTTTTTTTTTTTTTTTTTTGCATAGGATTGTCTTGTCTATATGGGCTCCTTTTTGTTTCCATATAAAATTTAAATTAGTTTTTTTTCTAATTCTGTGAAGAAAGTCAATGGTAGCTTGATGGGAATAGCATTGAGTGTATAAATTACTTTGGGTAGTATGGCCATTTTCATTCATGTTGATTCTTCCTATACATGAGCAGTGGTGTGTAGTTCTCCTTGAAGAGGTCCTTCACAACCCTTGTAAGTTGTATTCCTAGGTATGTTACTCTGTTTGTACCAATTGTGAATGTAAGTTTATTCTTGATTTGGCTCTCTGTGTGTCTATTATTGGTGTATAGGAATGCTTGTGATTTTTGCACATTGATTATGTATCCTGAGACTTCGCTGAAGTTGCCTATCAGCCTAAAAAGTTTGGGGACTGAGACGATGGGTTTTTCTAAATACATAATCATGTCATCTGCAAACAGAGATAAAAATTTGACTTCGTCTCTTCCTATCTGAATACTATTTCTTTCTTTCTCTTGCCTGATTGCCATGGCCAGCAATAGGAGTGGTGAATAGGAGTGGTGAGAGAGGGCATCCTTGTCTTGTGCCAGTTTTCAAAGGGAATGCTTCCAGCTTTTGCTCATTCAGCATGACATTGGCTGTGGGTTTGTCATAAATAGCTCTTATTATTTTGAAATAACCCAAAGACTTCTTCATTCTCTCTGTCACATTCAGGTACACCGATCAAATGTAGATTTGGTCTTTTCACATAATCCCATATTTCTTGGAGGCTTTGTTCATTTCTTTTCACTCTTTTTTTCTCTAATCTTGCCTTCTTGTTTTATTTCATTGAGATGATCTCCAATCTCTGATATCCTCTCTTCCACTTGATCAATTTGGCTATTGAAACGTGTCTATGATTCACGAAGTTTGCATGCTGTGTTTTTCTGCTCCATCAAGTCATTTATGGTCTCTCTATGCTGATTATTCTCATAAGCATTGCGTCTAACCGTCTTTCAAGGTTCTTAGTTTCCTTGCATTGGGTTAGAACATGCTCCTGTAGCTCCAAGAAATTTGTTATTACCCTCCTTCTGAACCCTGCTTCTGTCAGTTCGTCAAACTCATCCTCCATCCGGTTTTGTCCTCTTGCAGGTGATGAGTTGTGATCCCTACAAGAAGAAGGGCCTTTCTGGTTTTTGGCAATTTCAGCCTTTTTGCGCTGGCTTCTTCCCATCTTTGTGGATTTAGCTGGTGTCCTTTAAATGGGGTCTCTGAGTGGATATCCTTTCCATTGATGTTGAAACTATTTCTTTCTGTTTTATAGTTTTCCTTCTTACAGTCAGACCCCACTGCTGCAGGTCCACCGGACTTTGCTGGAGGTCCACTCCAGACCCTGCTTGCCTGGGAATCACCTGCGGGGATGCAAAACAGCAAAGATTGCTGCCTGTTCCTTCCTCTAGTAACTAACTGTCTCAGCAGGGTACCTGCCAGATGTCAGCCAGAGCTCTCCTGTATGAGGTGTCTCTTAGGAAAAACGGGGGTCAGGGAGCCACTTGAGGTGGCAGTCTCTCTTTTCAGAGCTCAAGTGCTGTACTGGGAGATCCATTCCTCCCTTCAGAGCTGCCAGCCAGAGACATTTAAGTTTGTTGAAGCGAAACCCCAACCACCCCTTTTCCCAGGTGCTCTGTCCCAGGAAGTTGGGACAGTCTGTGAAGGGCTGCTGCCTTTCTTTCAGAGATGCCCTGCCCAGCAAGAAGGGAGTCTAGTGACAGTCTGCCTGCAAAGGCCTTACTGAGCTGCATGGGCTCTGCCCAGTTGCTGTGTAAACTTCCTGGTCACTTTGTTTACACAGGTGAGGTTAAAACCGCCTACCCGAGCCTCAGCAATGGCGGATGTTCCTCCCACCACTGAGCTCAAATGTCCCAGGCTGAGCTCAGACTACTGTGCTGGCTGGGAGAATTTCAAGGCAGTGGTTCTTAGCTTGCTGGTCTTCATAGGGGTGGGACCCGCCAAGCCAGATCACTTGGCTCCCCGGCTTCAGCCCTCTTTTGTTCAGGGACAGGCATTCCAGGTGCCACTGGGGTATGAGAAAAAAAAAAATGCTGCTGCCAAAGCAGCCGCACAGTTCTGTGCTGGAAACCTGGGAGGCTGGGGTTGTGGGCACCAGAGGGAATCTCCCGGTCTGCAGGTTGTGATGACCATGGGAAAAGTGCAGTATCTGAGCCAGAGTGTCGGGTAAAGTCCCTAATGGCTTCCCTTGGCTAGGAGAGGGAGTTCTCCGGCCTCTTGTGCTTCCTGGGTGAGGGAGCCTCCTTGGGCTGCTCCCACTATCTAACCAGTCCCAATGAGATGAACCTGGTACCTCAGTTGGAAAGGTAGAGATCCCTCGCCTTCTGGCTTGTTCTTGCTGGGAAGTGCAGACCGGAGCTGTTCCTATTTGGCCAGTTTGGTGGAAATCCTCCAACTCAAAGACTTTTAATAGATTATATTGTATCATCCTCATGACAAATCTGTGAGGTAAACAAAATGGCTTTTATTAAATATGATTTTTACATACATAAATTAGGAGGAGAACACAACTATTTATTTAAGCCAAGTCAAGAATATCAGTGATTGGTCAGGTGCACTGACTTATGCAATCCCAACATTTTGAAAGGCTGAGGAGGGCAGATCACCCAAGGTCAGGAGTTCAAGACCAGCCTGGCCAACAGGGTGAAACCTTTCTCTACTAAAAATACAAAAGATTAGCTGGATGTGGTGGCGGGCACCTGAATCCCAGCTACTTGGAAGGCTGAGGCAGGAGAATCGCTTGCAGTGAATCAAGATCGCGCCACTGCACTCCAGCCTGGGTGACAAGAGCAAGCCTCTGTCTTAACAAAAGAAAAAAAGAATATCAGTGATTCATTTATTCATTCTTTCAACAAACATTTATTGAATTCCTTCTCTGTAAAGCTGCAGACATTTTGTCCTAGTGTTACAATGGAGAAAAATACAGAGTGAACCAAAAAAAGGCATGATCTCTGAACTCAGTGCAGGTATACATAATTCAAATAGTCCCACAAATAATACAAAATCTCAATAATGATATAAGGTCCGTGAAGGAAAGTTCATGGTCTTATGAATTGTGATACTACGGTACTGTGATACTATTGTACCATGACAGGGTATAATAGAGGTGTTTGATCTCGTCTTAGGAGGTCCAGGAAGGTTTTCAAAGAAACTCAAAATTGACCTGAAAACCAAAAGAGGAGGAGGATATAACTAGGCACAGAGAGAGGGAAGAATGTCTGTCTTATGCAGAGAAAACAGCACAGTGTGGGAAGGAACATGGTCTGTACAGGAGTCACAAGGAAGACATGATGGATGTGAAATAGAAAGAAGACAGGCAGCATGGGGTGAGGCACACGGTTCAGTGGGAGCAGAGCAGCAGGACCTGGGAGCCCTCAGCAGAAATGTTTAGCTTTAATTTAATGATAATATGGAAGTAAAGAGAGATTTTAAACCGGAAAGTGATGTGAACAGATGTGCTCAGTGACCAGAGCATTCAAGGTGGGGAATGAATTGGCAGGAGAGGCAATGACCAGGTAGAAGAATTCTGCAATTGTTGAGGCCTTAGAACGTGGTAGTAAGAAGGAAAAAAAAATTCAACAGACACAAAAAATATTTGAGGGATGAAATTGATTAGATTTAGTAATAGATGACTGATTAGGGGAGGTAAGGAAAGGAAGGTGTCAAGGATGAGCTGAATTTCTAGATCATCTTCAATAACTTAATAAATGATAAAACAGGGGCCGGGCACGGTGGCTCACACCTGTAATCCCAGCACTTTGGGAGGCCGAGGCGGGTGGATCACGAGGTCAATAGATCGAGACCATCCTGGTCAACATGGTGAAACCCCGTCTCTACTAAAAATACAAAAAAAAATTAGCTGGGCATGGCGGTGCGTGCCTGTAATCCCAGCTACTCAGGAGGCTGAGGCAGGAGAATTGCCTGAACCCAGGAGGAGGAGGTTGCGGTGAGCCGAGATCGTGCCATTGCATTCCAGCCTGGGTAACGAGTGAAACTCTGTCTCCAAAAAAATAAAAATAAAAAAATAAATGATAAAACAATACCTTGAAACGGGAGGACCTGAAAAACAATCAATCAGTTTCCTCTCTAGTCCAGTACTATATCAACTGAATTACTCTCCCTATTCCCAAGCACATTGTTAGAAATATCAATTATCCACACAAAAAAACTGTCATTGCTTGGTGTTATATGTTATCAAAATTGGACATCTGTATCCAATTGTATTACCATGATGTAGTTCAATGTTGAGGAGAAACTCTCTCAGATCAGTGCTATGATGCTCCAAATAGCCAGGGGTATGGTTGAGTCTCTGTTGGTTAAAAAAACAAACAAACAAAATTAAGTATGCTCTCTGATGGTTAGTAAATGTCCCACATTAATTTTTTTCTAATCTTTCTTTTGGGTAAAATTGGCATCTGGAATGTAGCAGGAATGCTGCAAGGTGTCACAGGGAGACGGCAGATAGTCATAATATGCCATTTCCAATGCCACCCAAGGAACACAGAAAGCTGTGTTATCTCAGAAGACGAGTTAGCAAAATGTGTTTTCCACAGGACTAAGTATAGTGATGCTAAAATTAACATGTATGAAGCATGTATATGACATGCATAGCCTTATTTGGTATTTGCTGTGGTCTTTCAAAGTAAGCACTATTGTTATATTGCTTTAGCAAATAGAGATTGAGGGTCAAACTGAGATTCTTTGGTGAGGGCTTTATAGCTGCCAGTGACTAATCTGGGAAACAAATCCTTGCCTCATGTCCTGGGCCCATGTTCTTAACCCTCTCCTAAATGAAAACGGCCATATAGAAAAACTTTGCTGAAATATTACTCAGTAAGAAAAGTCAAGTCACAACTTGTAAATACCGTCTAGTTATAGTTAGCAAAAGAAGTGTTTTTGTGGTGTTTTCTTAAGTTTTTGTCTTCTATTTTCCATGTGAGCAAAGATTTGCAGATGCTCTAAGAAAAGATAAACAGTTACTCGTTTAAAATTGTGAGGATCACTTCTCTGTAGAGACCTGGAAATAATAAAAATGCTTTTAAAATGTCTTTGACCTTCCCTGGCAACCAGCTTAGAACCACAAAAATATTTTGGAATGAAGAACACAATTTATATTTTGAAAGAGATTTCAAGTCCAGGTATGAATATTTCCCATGCAATGTGGCCAAACAGCCCATCACTTTTAGGAATAAGTCTTCTCTTTTTCATACATATTTAAACTTCCTGTGAATTTCATTGGCAAGGAAACCTCTCAAACCCATTTTTGAAGGGTTTTAAGTCTTCACATTGATTTCTCTGAATTTGATGTTAGATCAAAGACTTTAACATTAAACTTGGAAATTATCATTCCAGAAAATAATGGCTAGAATCATTTAAAAAACTGGCAAAAGGATTTTAGAAAATTGTTATCTTTCATTGCTTTGCTTTTTTGGCAGTTATGGACCTGAAAAATTTAGCATGTACTTTATTCCTGCTGTCATATGGCTCAGCTACACACACACATGAATTCAAAATGGTTTCCATTATTAGAAGGAAACGATCTTATTCCAGAATCAAGCTAGGTAACTTTTAATGATCCAGATAATTGCTGAATTAAGCTCTACTCACTTGCTCTGAAAACCCCATTCATTTTTCAGGTAGCTGAATAAATTCAGTGATAATAAAATCTGAAAGAGATGAAGCAGGAGAAAATTTTTGGCTAGATACAGGGTGAATATTTCACAGGAAAAATGCTACCTGCTGAGGTATTTTTGAAGAACCATCATAATATTAAGCCCACCCTGGTGCAAAGCAATGAGAATTAATTTAAAAGAGAATTCATTTGAGCCAAATTTGATCAGTTGGTACATTATCGAAATTGAGGAATGTTAGTATATATTCTAATTCAGAATTTTCACAGAATGATTTCTGAATGGTGGCACTTAGTATAGCAAAGATATGCCAAAGAAAATTATTTCCTCTTATCCTTGTTTTAGCTATTGACCCAATAAATCATGATTTTAAATTAAAACTATTTCTTTCACCTTATGCCTCATAACGCTAGATTTAATTTTCAGTATTTGACTTTATTATATCAAGGGTCAGCAAATTATAGCCTGTGAGCCAAATCTGGCCAGCTGCCTGATTTTACATAGCCAAAAACTTAAGAATTGTTTTCACATTTTTAAATGGCTGAAAACATCCAGAAAGGAGTAATATTTCCTAACGTGAAAATTACATGGAATTAAAATTATAGTTTTTAGACACAGAATTTATTGTAACATGGCAACATTAATTTACTTACATACAGCCCAAAACTGCCTTTGCTTTATAAGGGCAGTGTTGAGTAGTTCAGAGACCACAAAGCCTAAAACATTTATTGTCTAATCCTTTACAAAACATATTTGCCAACCCTTGAAGTAATATGAATGACTACTTAAATATATCACTCTCAAATATAATAATTCTATATTTAGAATTAAGTCAAACAACATAAGAGCTTCTATCACGGACATATAGATCATCGTAGCAAACTGAGGCATGCCTCACCTCATTTGATGTAGTTTGAAGGTTTCACCCTAATTAATAGAAGAGTAACCAGCACACCGAGGATTGACTGGAAGTGTTTATATAATAGCACTTCTTTCAGTTTTTCCCCTACCTCTCTCACTATTTGTACTCTCCTGCTGCACTCTCAAATGTCAGCATTCCCCAGTTACAAAGTCTAACATCTGCTATTCGTATTAGCCACACTGCCCTTCAGTAATTCCTTCTCAGTTGCTGACATCGTTATAAGATGATCAAACCTAAATCCATCTCAAGACCTGTTCTCCCTTCTGAACGCCACACCCACAGACTCAAAAGATGCTGAGCATCTCCTTCAGAATGTCACCCTCAACAGTGGCTTCACCAACCTCCTGATTTTCACCCCTACCAAAAATGCTTCTCTTTCTATAGGAAGCATCACTGCAAGCTGGGCACAGTGGCTCATACCTGTAATCCCAGCACTCTGGGAGGCTGAAGTGGGCAAATCACAAGGTCAGGAGATCGAGACAGTTCTGGCCAACAGTGGTGAAACCCCGTCTCTACTAAAAATACAGAAAAAAATCAGCTGGGCATGGTGGCACACGCCTGTAGTCCCAGCTACTCAGGAGGCGGAGGCAGGAGAACTGCTTGAAACCAGGAGGTGGAGATTGCAGTGAGCTGAAATCATGCCACTGCACTACAGCCTGGGCGACACTGTGCTAGACTCCATCTCAAAAAAAAAAAAAACATCACTATACACATAACAATGAAGACCAAAAGCATGGAAATTATAATGAAATCTTCCTCTTTTCCCAGTGCCCCATGAACCCACTAATCCATCAGATCCTGTACTTGTGCCTCCTCAGTGTCTGTTAAATCTGCCTCCATTCTGTTCCCATTGGCACTGCTGTGACTCAAGTCTATTTCAGTTCTTTTCTGGATTACTACATTAACCTTCCACCGTACCTCCATGCCTGTGCAATGGCACCAACCCCTAATCTCTGCTGTCAGAATGATGTGACTAAAACTCAGTTTTAATTCTGCCACTGTCCTTCCACCATGATCTAAATGGCATTTTTTTTTTTACTCTTACTGTACCCTGAAAATATCCCTAGCTCAAAGCATATTACATTCTGCCATCACATGTCTTCTATCATCATTATACTACAAACACCTCAGCTAGGTTTAAAAAAATGTCTGTTCAACTTGCAGTCCTCCACACCGAAATAAGGTAGGCTGGTACCTAGTACGTTAACAATAAAGGTCATTAAAGTTGAGTAAGTTAGGATATTTGTTTCCACGTGTTTTGGAGGTGTAGAAAAAAGCACTGTTTTCATTCATTTATTCAGTTGCTCAGTCAGTCAACAGATTCTTACTGGTCTTGCCCCTTAGGAAGAGAACTAAAATGAGAAATAGTCTGGGGCGTCTCAAATTTAAAAGCACAGAGGAGTCACCTGGGGTTCTTACTAGAAAGCAGAATCTGATTCGGAAGATCTGGGGTGGGACCGGGGAGTTTGCATTTCTAACAATGATATCAGTGCTCCTAGCCTGTGGATCACATTTGGAGAACGAAAACACTAGAGTGCAGGAGACTCACCTGCAGAGGGATTTTTGAAAAATATTTAAAAGTTGGTACCAAAGTAGTATATGCACATGTAACCAAACAATGTACAGACTTGCAAGAAACATAGCTATCCCGGGTCCTTTACTTCTCTGTCACTAGATGGTCTCATCAGATGCTACCACTGTGATTCTTGGACTATTTCTTGTCATCGTTTACTCCCTATCTGTAAATACGCTTTGTTGTTATATTTGTATGGATTAGTTTCAGGGATACTGCACTTAGTGTTATACAAAGGTGGCTTCTGACACTCTTACATTACTGGATTCAACTCTGTTACTAATAGTTAACATTTACTAAGTGCTTTTTGTGTACCAGGTAACAGCCTAAGCATTTCGTGTACATTGATTCATTTAATCCTTACAAGAAACCAGTAAGACACTATATTAAAAGCTCTATAGTATTGATGAGGGAAATGAATCGTAGTATCTTGCCCAAAGTCCCCAGATAGGAAATGGTGGGCCCAAGCAGCCATTAAGCTGTTCTGCTTCTGAGAAGTATATAATTTTATTTAAATCAATAAAAAATATATAATCATTGACACTATGAAAATGTTGTCAACTGCAGAACCAAGTACTGACCCACAATCACATTTTCTTTCCTGCAAAGCTTTAGCATTTCTATCTTCTCTTTGCAAAGTTATCCTTTTAATAGTTCTCATTTTCCTTAAAAAAACAAAACAAAACTCTACCCTATCAATGTATCTATTATTCACACTCCTTTCATTTATATGCCAGAAGCCCTTCCCTTTAGGTTTCAGTCTAGCTCTCTCGACAATCTGCCATCCTGGATCTTTTGTTTTTGAGTTGAATCTTTTGTTTTTTGACTCTTTCTTAGCTCACTCATTTACTTTGCTACAGAACACCCCAAATATGTTTTAAAGGGTACATAACAGGCAAATTCTCCAGATACTTTTGTGACTGAAAATGTCTGCATTCTACCCTTGCAGTTAATCAATACATTGACTAAGTATAGAGTTCTCGGATAAAATTAACTTTTCCTCTGGGGTTTGAAGGTGTTTCTTCATTGTCTTCCAGCACTAATGTTTTTAAAAAGCCTGATGCCATGCTGATTTTTATTTTTCTGTAAGTGACCTATTTTTTTCTCTCTGAGGACATTTAGAATCTTCTTTTTATCCCTGCACTTTGAAATTTGACAATAATGTGTGATTTAAGCTGGGCAGGACAGGGATAGAAATTTGATTGGCAAAAAAGACAGGGAATGCTCTCTAGGGCAATAACTAGCACAAAGGTGCAGAGGTGGGAATTAGCAAGGAGGGCCCAGGAGATTTGAGATTCAACCGTCAAACCCAGCTCTTGCATTTACCCACTTGAGTGACGTTATGCAGGTAACAGAACGCTTTTAAGTCTCTTTGTCCTCCAGTGTAGAATAAAGATGTTGACAGCTACCTCCCAGAGTTGTTAGGAGGCCAAAATTGGATATTATAAAAGTAAAATTATTTTTTAAATGATTTGAATAGGAGGTATAAGAATTCCTGAAACAAACGAGACCCACCTCTCTTCTAAACTTACCAGAATGCTTCAATAAATGCTTATGGAAAGGATATTGAGCAGTTGTTTAGATAACAAGAGAAAAAGAAATGCTACTTTTCATAATAAAGGGTTTTGGAAATATTTGATGTTGGAAGACAGGGAAGCAGGAAAGAAATCACCAACGAGCTGAATCAAATACTGCCTGGAAAACTAATCAGGGAAAGACCCATGTCTCTTCCCTCTAGTGTTAGTTGGCCTGAAGAAAGTCTTTGAAGAGAACACAAATATCTGGGGAATAAACATTATTTGCTATGTACTGTGAGACATAAATGCCCTCTTCTATCCATTTTATGAAATTCTACTTCAGTTTCACACTGTTCTATAATAGGACTTTTGTTGAGGGCAACTCAAAGAGGTGGATGAAATAGGTGACACCTGAATAACGTGTAAAACACTTCGCATAAAGCTCAGCATACACTGAGAGCCAGATCAATATTGTTTTTTTTTCTGGTTCTTATTCTTAACATTATAACTATGAGGTGGAAGTATTACAACTATCAAACTATGCAACCTTAACAATGTAATAGAAATAAGAAGACTATGCCTTATCACTTTTGATTCTGTTACTGGTTTCTATACTTCATTCTGATTTCATATTGAATAATTATAAAAGTGAAACTGAATCCATATTTTTTGGATTTATCTTTTTAGAAGTGGCCAGTCTTCATTTGAAATAGGAAGACAGAAATAGAAAGAGTCATGGGCAATAGAATAACCTTTCTCTGCCACTGTTTCTTTCCTGAAAGGGTACATGATAAGGAGAAATGAAGAGTTATAGGAGGATGCCATTCTGTATCTGATAGTATTTACCTTGCATTTTGTAAGCAATGCTCTTCTACCTTCATGGAGCCATTCCACTTTCTAGGAGTCCCATCACCACTGTTTATGAGTGCCCAGTTGTCTCTTTCAAATAATAATGTCAGACTCTCTTAGAAAGTAAACAGCCAAAATCAGTGTTGCAAAATGCCTTGTTCATAGCCAGTGCCCAATAAATATTTGATGTATCAAGGAATAACTGAGAAGTAATTACCTGACTCTTAATAGAAGAAGGCACTCAAAGAGAGGTCATTTGCTACATGTCCTCGGATTGCTGAAACTTAATATATTCTAAAGTCTTTGGGGATACTATTTTTGATTGAACTGTGGTCTAAGAGACTGTTATGATTTCCGTTATTTTGCATTTGCTGAGGAGTGATTTACTTCCCATTATGTGGTCAATTTTAGAATAAGTGTGATGTGGTGCTGAGAAGAATGTATATTTTGTGGATTTGGGGTGGAGAGTTCTATAGATGTCTGTTAGGTCCACTTGGTCCAGATATGAGTTCAAGTCCTGGAGAACATTGTTAATTTTCTGTCTTGTTGATTGGTCTAATATTGACAGAACAGAAATCATAACAAACAGTCTCTCAGACTACAGTGCAACCAAATTAGAACTCAGGATTAAGAAACTCACTCAAAACTGCACAACTACATGGAAACTGAATAACCTGCTTCTGAATGACTACTGGATAAAGAATGAAATGAAGGCAGAAATAAAGATGTTATTTGAAACCAGGAGAAGGAAGACACAATGTACCAGAATCTCTGGGACAAATTTAAAGCAGTGTCTAGAGGGAAATTTATAGCACTAAATGCCCACAAAAGGAGCGAGGCAAGATCTACAATTGACACCCTAACGTCGCGATTAAAAGAACCAGAGGAACAAGATCAAACAAATTCAGAAGCTACCAGAAGACAAGAAATAACTAATATCAGAGCAGAATTGAAGGAGATAAAGACACACAAAAACACTCTTTAAAAAAATCAATAAATCCAGAAGCTGGTTTTTTGGAAGGATCAACAAAATAAACTGAAAGCCAGACTAATAAATAAGAAAAGAGAGAAGAATTGAATAGATGCAGTAAAAAATGATAAAGGGGATATCACCACCTATCCCACAGAAGTACAAACTACCATCAGAGATTACTAAAAACACCTATATGCAAATAAACCAGAAAATCTAGAAGACATGGATAAATTCCTGGACAGTTATACCCTTCCAAAATTAAACCAGGAAGAAGCTGAATCCCTGAACAGACCAATAACAAGGTCTGAAATTAAGGCAGCAATTAATTAATAACCTACCAACCAAAACCAGTTTAGGACCAGACGAGTTCACAGCCGAATTCTACCAGAGGTACAAAGAGGAGGTGGTACCATTGCTACTGAAACTATTTCAAACAATACAAAAAGAGGGAATCCTCCCTAACTCATTTTATGAGGCCAACATCATCCCATTACCAAAACGTGGCAGAAACACAAGTAGAAAAGAAAATTTCAGGCCAATTTCCATTATGAACATTGATGCAAAATTCCTTGGTAAAATACTGTCAAACCAAATCCACCAGCACATCACGAAGCTTATCCATGACGATCAAGTCAGCTTCATCCCTGGGATGCAAGGCTAGTTCAACATACACCACACATCTACAACCATCTGATCTTTGACAAACCCGACAAAAACAAGCAATGTGGAAAGGAGTCCCTGTTTAATAAATGGTGTTGGGAAAACTGGCTAGCCATGTGCAGAAAGCAGAAACTGGACCCCTTCCTGACACCTAACACTAAAATTAACTCCAGATGGATTAAAGACTTAAACATAAGACCTAACACCACAAAAACCCTAGAAGAAAACCTAGGCAAAACCATTCAGGACATAGGCATAGGCAAGGACTTCATGACTAAAACACCAAAAGCAATGGCAACAAAAGCCAAAATTGACAAATGGGATCTAATTAAACTAAAGAGCTTCTGCACAGCAAAAGAAACTAGCATCAGAGTGAACTGGCCACCATCAGAATAGGAAAAAAATTTTGCCATCTACCAATCTGACAAAGGGATAATATCCAGAATCTACAAAGAACTTCAAAAAATTTACAAGAAAAAAACAACCCCATCAAAAAGTGGGCAAAGGATATGAACAGACACTTCTCAAAAGAAAACATTTATGTGGCCAACAAACATGAAAAAATGCTCATCATCACTGGTCATTAGAGAAATGCAAATCAAAACCACATTGAGATACCATCTCACACCACTTAGAATGGTGATCATTAAAAAATTAAGAGACAACAGACGCTGGAGAGGATGTTTAGAAATAGGAACGCTTTTACACTGTTGGTGGGAATGTAAATCAGTTCAACCATTGTGGAAGATAGTGTGGCAATTCCTCAAGGATCTAGAAATAGAAAAACCATTTGACCCAGCAATCCTATTACTGGATATATACCCAGAGGATTGTAAATCATTCTATTATAAAGACGCATGCACTTGTATGTTTATTTTGGCACTGTTTACAATAGCAAAGACTTGGAACTAATCCAAATGCCCATCAATGATAGACTGGATACAGAAAATGTGGCACATATATACCATGGAATACTATGCAGTCATAAAAAAGGATGAGTTCATGTCCTTTGCAGGGACATGGATGACGCTGGAAACAATCATTCTCAGGAAAGTAACAGAGGAGCAGAAAACCAAACACCACATGTTCTCACTCATAAGTGGGTGTTGAACAACGAGAACACATGCACACAGGGAGGGGAACATCCGACACCACGGCCTGTTGGCAAGTGACGGCTAAGGGAGGAATAGCAGGGGGTAGATGGATTGGGGAGGGATAGCATTAGGAGAAATATCTAATGCAGATGATGGGGGATGGATGCAGCCAACCACCATGGCACATGTATACCTATGTAACAGACCTGCACGTTTTACACATGTACCCCAGAGTTTTTACTCATTGTTATTCCTCTAGTGGATAGAAAAGTAAGAATAATAATAAAACAAGAGTGTTCAATGTATATAAAACAGGCATCAGGGTCTTAATTACGGTCCCTGTTAACTCCCTTCAACCAGGATTTTCCCACATGAGCAACCTGAGCCTGAGGGTTGAGTCTCTGCAGCTTTCTAGAGCTGACACCTGGAATTTCTGTGACTGGGATGCCAAGAATCCACCTCCTTAGAATTATTCTCCCCTTTAGTAATTTTGCTTCTGCCCAAATATACCAAGACATGGAATTATCCAATGAAACAAGGGATGCGAAGAGCCAGGATTCATAATAGGCACTTATTGAACGCTAGTTTCCTCCATGTGTACTCTACTAACCAAGAAGAAAATACAAACAATTGGTTCTCATTTCCATAAACAGACAAAAAGGATGTGGATTTTTTTTCCCCTCCCAGAAATATAGTTAGTTTAAAGAAACAGTCGGGTACTTTGACTATAGAATAATTTCCAAGAAGACAAGTTACATATAATTTTTCAAATAGTACTGGCCGTTGTTCTGATTAGTGACTGAAAACTGGAGCTTGTGTTTTAGTCACATAGATTAAAAGTCTCATTGTGTCAAGAGCACTGAATGAGATACTGTGCTATTTTTAAAGGCATAGAATCATGTAATTTCTTTTTTAAAAAAAGGGTTTTTAATATAATGGTCATAAACAAAATTTATATGCCCCCCCACAAAAAAGAAACACAAAGAAACTAAATCTTATAGAGAATAATTATGTGACATTTTGGCTACGCTTTGTCATAAATTGATACTAACATATATATAAATGCCTGGAGAGATATATTTCTTTCATAGTCTTATCAACTATTTGGGAATAATGATCTAATTTCCCAAAATGTCCTAATACTGTTATACCCTGTAAAGCATTTAGTCCAGAAATTATGAACCAGAAATCTCAACCTTCTTACTTTAGCTCCTAATATTCTATTTGAATGTAAGGTTATCATGTAAGTAATAGTGATAACTGCTTTCCCAGTACTCATTTAAAAATGACATTTGTGCAGAAAATGATTCATTTTCATTTTCAATGGTAAAAAATAGCGTCTTTCTGCTTAGCCTCCCACTTCAGCATCTATGACACTATTCAATGTGCTTGTTCATTTTATCTTTCCTGCTAGACTATAATTTCTTGGGGGCAGAGACTGTATACTGTCTATTCGAAGTTCTTGATATAGTGTCTGAAGCATAGTAGGGGCTGAACAAATTTTGTAAAATGAATAAACGATGAATGATGCCGTATTGGATCCTGTCTACTGCTAGAATTTCAGAGGAGTTTAAAAATCAATCATGTAAGGTACCGTATAATCTAATGCTGACTTACTGAGGGAAAATCTGGTAGAGATCATTTTCAATCTGCATAGATAAGTGCATTCTGGTATCTTATCTGTCAATTCCCTAGTTCATAACAAAAATAAGATAAAGTTGGATATCCATAGAGTTTGAGGCTGGGTCAGCCTTAGCGGCCTTTTACATGTGCAATTTATTGTTGCAGGGAAGAGGACACTGAATCCTTCCAGAATAACCTGATTCCAACAGGCTTAAATAAAGTTGTTCATTCTTTTAAGGTTTTCCACATACTTCCATCATTCTAGACTGTGAAGTAGATTTCCATTTCCCAAAAGCCCCACTGCAGATTTTAATGATCCTGTCCACGTGATATACATTTTTTTATTTCATTGCTATTAGTGAATGACAAGTGAAAGATATTCATTTTAACTTGAAAATGTCAGGTGTGCACTTTAAGAGATATATTTTTTGCAGCTGTTAATGAGGTGCTGTTTCTTTTTGAAAGAAATACTCATCTCTGATGCGGATGCTGTGCAGGTGACAACTGATATTTAATAAGCGATGGTTCTTGTATTAGTCGCAGTTCACTAAAGAAAATGTCTCACATTGCTTTTGAAAAACTCTTGGCGTCACTAGCCCAAAGGCAAGATGTGACCTTTTTATTACATAATGAGAATCATTTATTATCTTACAATGTATCTTAAAGTCACAGACAAAATGCCACTTTGATAATTGCTTTCAATTAGCTTTGAGCATAGCATATATTCATAAAATGTCTTCTCTAATTTCAAGTTGAATTAGAGAAAATTGCAGACGTAATCTACTTTAAGGTTGTCTCATTTAAGGTGATTCGTAGTTTTATATCAAAGAAATCAAAACGAGTAGCTTTAGAACAGTCTCTCAAAGTGTTTTAAGCAGGCTTTTCAATATTTGATCCTATTCTATTGCCAATTAATTAACAAATTAGAAAGCTAGTTCATCATTTCTGACCTTTTATGCATGTTAACTTTTGACTTTCATTTCTAATGACTGTTTGGAAATTAAGCCTTGCAGTTCATGTTGAAAGAGAGAAACAATCTGATTAGCAAGATAAATAAGGCCTGCCTTGATACTGAGTTCGTCTTGATACTGGGCTATAACTAGGACTCTGGAAACTCTAATGGTGCATTCTTTCCTGACTTCAACAAATAATACATAACTAATGGTCAAGAAATAATACTGGAGAATCGTGTAACCTAAGGGGACAGTTCTGGGATATTAATGCAAGTGAGATTAGAGGTAACATAGTATTTAAAATGTGACTTTGGAGAATTTTAAAAATTATCATGATTTAAGTGCACATCCTTATCTCCCTTAAAAATATTTTGGAAATAATAGAAACTCTGAAGTTTCATTTCACACTTGTGGTGTTTCTGTCATTCATGAAATACTATTAACCTTAACAGAGAGTCTCACAATTTGGTATTATATCTGGAGATTACTTTCTCTCCCTCTCTCTCTTTTCTTCTAGATAAAAATTACACACAAGAACCAAGCCCCAATGCTGATGGGCCCTCCTCCAAAAACCGGGTTATTCTGCTCCCTCGTCAAAAGGACAAGAAACCGAAGCAAGGAATAATCCTGTCTTGTTTCATTCTTAGAAATTGAATTAGCATAATTGGGCCTGGAACACATATGCTGGAAGTCTTTGAACCAGTTCATGTCTCCTGCTCATGCAAAATCATGGAATTGGTTTAACAGTTTTTGTTACCGAGCTAATGTAAAATTCAGCTATTAGAAAATTTATTGTCTCAGTTTTTATAGGCCTCCTTGCATGAAGAAAGCAGACGTTTACATGAAGTGAAACTGCATATTTTGGTTGCATGCATTCCCACAGATTTTTACATCTCCCGCCCATCTCTTCTCCAATTTCCATTTACTAACCTGTGAGAAAAACCTGTGAAACATGAAAAAGGAAATACCATGGGAAATGTGATGCTCAGTATGATTCTAATTATTACTATGTACTAATCAGTAACGCCACAATGATCGTAATTGCAGATTGCTATATGTTTCCCTTTTAGAATCAGTGTATCAGTGACCTATGACTTGAGGAGAAACTTTTAATTCAAAGGTTTTATTAAATAGTTGACTACAATATCTTGCTATTTATACCTAGTTTTTCTTTGACAACTAAACTCAGAGGGGTGGAAATAAAAATATCAGGTATAAAGTTTTCTTGTGCTGAAAAACACAGTTTTAATTTGCTTAGCTTTCTTTTTAATTCCAGAAATAAGTGAAAGCATATTACTTGACAGTAAAGTTGTGGTAATATGACAAGCCTTGTTCCTTTCTGCATGAGAATCTAAGAGAGAATTCATAACCACACCAACAACCAAATAGATGTTTTAAACGATGTGCCTAAGCAATGTGTTTCCCACCAAAGATTTAGAAACGGATGCTTGAGAGAAATTGGTTAACGCATAAGTAATTAAGCATGGTGGAGCAAATTTGTGGTTCCTGTGATTCATTTTCTGATGACTAAAATGCTGGAAAGAGAGTGAGTTACCCATTCATTATGATTAAAATTCTCACCTTCACAGACAGACAGTAGACCAGACAACACAATCAAAGCTCCATAAATGATTTCTTGCTTTTTTCAGTCATTTATAAATATAGGTGTAATTTTTCATGAATCAGTTAAGTACACTTGAAGGAAGTAAACGATTGTATCAGTTTCTTTCTAGTAGAAATTGGTACCTGTAATAATATTGAGCTTTTGGAAGCGAATCATGCATGCAGTCAGCTCCCTCCTCCTCACCTACTCCACTCCCATCTCTATGACATTTCAAATGTTTACATGGAAACGACGGCCTAGATCACTGTTGAAGGTGTTCACGGCACGGTTGGATTCTCTGTTTAAAGAAATCACGGGACGGTACTTTTCTTTTAGTGTTTCATTAAGCCTATGATATAAAATGAAATGCTTCTGAACAGTCTTGGAATCTTGTTCATTCATATTGACCTGCATCTCATCATTGCATGTTTTATGTTTTCAAACATGCCATAAGGAAAACGAGTGCTTGAACTGCATGATTTATTAGTTTCTCTCCACTCTGCATTAAAGTGCTAATGATTTATCAGTTCTATTTTGTTATTGATTCATTCATTTTTGAATAACAAATAGCATTTAGTGATTCTGTTGAACACAATCCCGTGCATGGATTTATGGATTTCAAGTGAAATTGCTATAATTTTAGTTCTTTGGTTTGAAAACTCAACTGAATGCTGTTATATCAAATAGCTACTCTCAAGCAATGTGCTATAATGGAAGATTATGTACAAAGTATATTCTTTTAGTGTTCCTGGAACATTGGATGGTAAATATCAACCAACAATAAGCTTAATTACTTTAAAAATAAAGCTTCTGAATAAAATTAAGACATAATTTAGCATTCCCAGGAAAATTATGATTACAATTGCAAATTTAGTACAGCAATCACTTGCCCTGGTATAATAAAAAATAAAAAAGTTGTTTGGCAGAACAGTAATCTAGACCAAAAGAAATCTCACAACGCTAACAAGTGCATTACTGACACAATGTTACATAACACACACATTGATTTTTGTATCTATGGTTACAGGTAATAAATATTTTCACATGAATTGACAAAATTTTCTACAATGGGCAGGCAGGCTTTGTGTCAAAAATATATTTTGAAGTCACAAATTATTTTATGTTCGCTACAACATACAATTACTTCTTGGCTACCTTTTATAGTATATCGTTTGAAGGCAGCAACAGTTTGTGAATCATTCTTAACAATCTGTGCAGTAGAAACTGTTGGATAGACAGTGGGTTGAGCCAAATTAAACAACCTGCCTGTAAGACTTCAATAACTGAAATAACGGGATGCAGCTCCACTCCGACATAGCTGTATGACTACAATTAGTGCTAATGGTGGTTACGTTTTCAGTCAGTTGGATTCTTTGGTACCAATAATAAACGTTCAAATATGAATCCAATTTGACTTTTCTCAACTCATTTTCTAAAGACACTGATGCGCTTGCCCCTTCAAGTATATGACCCCTGGGGTTTGGAAAGTAGTTTTTAAAAATGTAACTTGATGGGTTCGAAATCAGAGAAGATATTCCCCCCAGCTTTATCACAGCTTCATATGAAAAACATACAGTTTAAGGAAAACTCTGAACTGAAATTCTAGAGTATAAAATATTGAATGATGATGCCACCTTTACGAGAAGAAAACTTGTACATGTGCAGATGAATTTTGAGCTACTGAGTTGCGCTCTTTTAATACAGAAGACATAGCTGTATAAAGGTTTAACTGGATGAAAGTCTTAAAAGTAAATTAATGCTGGACTTAACAGTACTCAGAAGCAAAGGGGAAAAACAAACATGCATTCTGCTAAATACTGCCATACACTGCATCGATGAGATTCCAGAGAGAGATTCCAGAATAAACCTCGACATCCACACTTCTAAGAAATAGGAAAGGAGGCATCTACATTGAACCAGAAAGTTTAAAAGACATAAATGTATTTTTTCCACTTCCATGTGTATACCATGTGTATTTGATGTGAAAATGCTGGTCAATGTATTGTGGTGGAAGGAGATAGCTTGTAGGAAGTTAAAAAAATTAACATGTTAAAACCGTTTTTATTTTATTTAAAATGGGTTCATGTGATCATAGCCAGAATGAAACAAAGGCTCAGATGTTTAGCATAGTCTACTGCAAACAGAAATTTAAATCTCGTGAGGGCTAATGAATTGCATGCGTGTTTCCACATTTTATTTTGTTTTTCTTTTTTAGGGGTATGGGAAGCAGCTGGAATTTTTCAGGGAAGAATTTGTTTGGTATCTCAGACTGTATTCTCTTTGAATGAGACAAGACTTTGAGAGAATTCTTTTCCTTTCTGTGTCAATGTCAATTTGTTGCTCATTGGTTATAAAAAGGGAAATGTACTTTTCATGGCACATATAACCCCCAAAGAATTATTCAATACAGAATAATTAAATAAATAATATTGAATCCTATTTTCCATTATTATTCAAATAACTAAATAATTGTCTCCATTAAAAAATTAAACCCTTGTAACATATATTAAGGCTGTAAACCTAAAGAAAATAAATAAAACCCTCTAAAAGAGCTATTATTTTGTGAGAGGCAGAAATCATCATTTAAAGCTCCCAACTAAATTCTGCTGTGTTTCAATAAAGTTTGAGTAAACTCACATTTGAGAGATTCTGTATAACCTTATTGTGTTTAAAAACATGGAACTTATTTAATTATAGTACCTTAATTATTTTCTCAGAAAGTGATATATGCAATATCCTGCTTTTTGAAATAAAAATGTTAACCACTCAGTTCAGTGTCATTTGTTACTGCCATTCTGGCCAGATTTTGTCTCTTAAATGAACTACTCCAGCAGCTCCACACAATCCTCCTACCCCGCTGAATATATCCACTAGGGATATGAGGCCAGACACCCTACCTTTTGTCAGGGAGTAATTAGGGACTGAATTATATGCAATTAAGAACAAAATTAGTCCACTTTGTAGTACTTTGGGCCCCAAGCTGCTGCTGTGCATATTAATCCAGCAATTTTAGATTCCAAGTAAGCCAACAACCTGAATGATGAAACTGTGGGAACACAAGCTGAATTTTCTGGATGAAACCGATTTCTTATTTTGTGTAACAGACTTCAACAAATATCTCTTGGGCACTGACTAGGTTCAACATATTATGCAAAGGGGCTGCAGCAAGTAAAACATTCTTAAGGAAACAATTTCTTCTCTAAACACCTTTGAATCTTTTAGAAGAATTACGTAAACAGATGACCATGTCACACAACTGGGTAAGGGAAGAACCAAGGGAAGTAAAATAGGATACGATGTATTCAAAGGAGGAAACGATAATTTAGTGAATAAATCCGAAAAGGCCTTTAGAGAAAGGAGATCAGAAAGAGGCTTTTTGAAAAGCTAAAACTTTACAGGAGGAAAGAAGGTCGAATTAAGGAAATTCAGAATCAGAGAAGGTGAAGGGGAGCAGGAACACAGAAATCAAGTCCTAAATTCTTCATGGACTCATCTCATTAAAAAGTTGGGGAATTTACAGCTAACTCATTTGGATAATGCTTATACTTAAAATTATTAGCGAAACAAGGAGCAAGAGAAGAAGAAAGCACAGAAAGAGGGAAAGAAGCAAGTAAGAGAGGGAATGGGAAAGAATAACACAACCCCCCAAACTAGAAATGGCTATAAAATGTAATTTTACATTACGGAAGAGAAACGACGAAAAAAATAATTCCCAGGTATTTTGGCTTGCAACTCTGAAACCAGTATCTGGTCATTCTCCATTTTCAGGGAGTTTGATTAGATGATATTCTGTGAATGTAAGTGACTTCATAAACTCTCTAAAGCTTATGAAACTAACTAGAGAACACTAATTGTAAAATGTTGATGCTAAGTGTTTAAAAACTGAGTATTAAAAATATATATAAAATAAGTTAACAATTTTTAATAGAATATTAAATCTTTCCAACAAATTACAGCTGATGGCAGAATCACTAGCAGGTCCAAAAAGCTCTCTCTCTTTTACTCCGTATTTGGATCCAACTGTTCATTCCGTGAAGTCAGTTGATCGCAGAAAAACATTTTTGTTTAAAATAGTATTGATAATCTTTAAATTCCCAGGGACTTTATAATATATTGGTTGAAAAATTAGAAACCATGTTTGAGCTGAAAGAAACATGGCCAGGCATGGTGGCTCACGCCTGTAATCCCAGTGCTTTGGGAGGCCGAGGCAGGTGGATCACCTGAGGTCAGGAGTTCAAGATCAGCCCGGCCAACATAGTGAAACCCCATCTCCACTAAAATACAAAAAATTAGTCGGGCATGGTGGCACATGCCTGTAGTCCCAACTACTTGACAGGCTGAGGCACGAGAATTGCTTGAACAGGGGAGGCAAAGGCTGCAGTGAGCCGGGATCACGCCACTGCACTCCAGCCTGGGCAACAGAGTGAGACTCTGCCTCAAAAAAAAAAAAGAAAAGAAAAAGAAGACGACTGCCTAATGTGTATATTTTTTCTACCGCAGCTACATTTTTAAGATCTTCCATCTTCAAGTACCACATAGGGTTTCTACATCATTTTTGCCACTCAAAAAGATGGGACTTCACAGTCACAAAAGTTTCTTTCAACATTTTGTGAAAAGTTTGAAGACCACCCCGTGTTGAGTCCCCAGTGCCTTCTCAGCTTTGCAGTTGCGGGCGGCACACTGACATGTTTCAGCGTGAGGGCTCTGGTGCCAGACCCCGCTACAACGCTTGGATCTGCTGCTCACTTGCTGTGTGACCTCAGCCAGTTATTTAAGATCCCTGAGCCTCAGTTTTCTCAACTGTGAAGTTAAAATATGTATTAAAAATTAAATAACACATTAAATAATTTAGAGCAGTTCTGGCACATAGACAATATACCAGGCCTGGGTGTGTGCTACAGCAGGACAATACAAATTCACAGTGCAGATCTTATTCTGTTCTGGAAAGACAGCTGAAAAATTGTTCGTGTTTACCTGTTAGAAACCTAGTTGTCAACTTCAGGTTCAAAATAACTTGTCACTGTATGTTCAGGTTATGCGTGTAACATTAGACTCTCCCTAAACAAATTCCCTCACAAAATTATCTGGACATATGCAGATATGCCAGAATAACCTCCAATCTCTAAATCTGAGCAAATGTTATTGGACCACCAAGAGAATTCTACAGTTATATAACTTCATAGCATTTTGAGAATTAAATATAATGTCATCATGAGACACGTCACCAGAACCCGTGGCCACTGTTGAAAGGCACGCCCTTCTTGAAGTCCCCATTAAATTCTGATTCATATTCTTTGTGTTTCTCCCTTAACCCCACAATCATCCCTCAAACCCAAATCAGTTTTATTTAAATTTCAAAATTTCACTGTCAACACTCAAAGTCTGCAATGAGTACACCTCTTACATTCCTTAAACGAACCTCTCTTTGGAAAACACCAGGACCAATAATAGTTGACTGGTGCCCATGCCTGTCAGATCCCAAAAGCCACACACAATTGGTATTACTTTTGCCAGTCTCTCCTCCCCCTAACCCACCTAGCAGGGATCCAGAAAGCTCCCCTGGTTCCTGCTATACCACACACCCAGGCCTGGCAGGCCGGGAGAAGAACCACCAGGAGTAGCGAGAGCGTCTACAGCCCATTACACTTCCACGGCTCCCACACACTGGGGTTTTTCTTATTTGTCCCTGGTCAGACACAAGCAAGGGCATCAGCAGTCTTCACCCTGCCAGCTAGCATTTCTTCAGAGCTGCCCTCTCAAGGGCTCTGGTAGGAACTGCAGAAACCATGGACTTCATGAAACAGGGGAGAGGCTGGAAAAGTAGGAGTGTGGGCAGTAATGAGAGGCCACTGTGGCAGAAGCAGGGACACTGAGCTACAAAAAGGAGGCTGCTGTGGACAGAGAAGGCCATCGGAACAGAATGGGGTCAGGAGGCGCCCCTCAAAGGTATCCTATATTGCACTATCCTGACGAACCCTCCACTAAATCCATTAAAACCTCACCCATCACAGGTACTAACAATGTTAATTTTAGTAATCAAAGTAGAAGCCGATGTTTCTATAGTGCTTGCTTTGTTCCAGGCATGATTCTACACATAAATGAACTCATTAGAGTTCCGTAATTATCAACACCATTTGCATTTCACACATTAGAAAACCGAGGTCCAAAGATATCATTTAGAACTTCTAGTTAATCTCATAGAAGTAAAAAGTAGAACAGAGGATACAAGATGCTGGGAAGGGAGAGTAGGAGATTTGTTAAAGGATCCAAAATTACAGATCATTAAAGGAAATACGGTCTAGGGTTCTGTACCACTGCAGGATGACTGTAGCTAACCGTGATATATTATGTACATTCAAATAGCTCAAAAGAGGATATTAAATGTTTCCAACACAAAGAAATAATAAATTTTTGAGAAAATGGATGTGCTAATTACTCTGATTTGATCACTTTTGATACATTATATGCATCAAAACATCACTATGTACCCCATGAATATGTACAATTATACTTTGTCAATTTAAGAAAAAAAGCAGCCAACAAACATGAAAAAAGAAAAAATGCTCATCATCACTGGTCATTAGAGAAATGCAAATCAAAACCACAATGAGATTCTATCTCACGTCAGTTAGAATGGCAATCATTAAAAAATCTGGAGACAACAGATGCTGGAGAGGATGTGGAGAAATAGGAACACTTTTACACTGTTGGTGGGAGTGTAAATTAGTTCAACCATTGTGGAAGACGGTGTGGCAATTCCTCAAGGATCTAGAACTAGAAATTCCGTTTGACCCAGCAATCCCACTACTGGGTATATACCCAAAGGATTATAAATCATTCTATTATAAAGACACATGCACACTTATGTTTACTGCGGCACTGTTTACAATAGCAAAGACCTGGAACCATCCCAAATGCCCATCAGTGATAGACTGGACAAGGAAAATGTGGCACATATACACCATGGAATACTATGCAGCCATAAAAAAAAAAGGATGAGTTCTTGTCCTTTGCAGGGACATGGATGAAGCTGGAAACCATGATTCTCAGCAAACTGACAGAAGAACAGAAAACCAAACACCACATGTTCTCACTCATAAGTGGGTGTTGAACAATGAGAACACATGGTCACATGGAGGGGAACATCACACACACCAGAGCCTGTTAGTGGGTGGGGAGCTTGGGGAGGGACAGCAGGGGATGGGGGAATAAAGGAGGGATAGCATTAGGAGAAATACCTAATGTAGATAACAGGGTTATGGGTGCAGCAAACCACCATGGCATGTGTATACCTATGTAACAGACCTGCATAGTCTGCACATGTACCCCAGAACTTAAAGTATAATAAAAATATTAATTAAAAGAAATTAAAACTAAAAAAAAACCCTCTGTGACAGAGTCAGTAATGGAGCTCAGAAACGCAAAAACATATCTTCTTTTCATAATCACCATGATACAATTGTCTTTCACCAGGCCTGAAGGATCAGGTTCAATGTAACATGATAAAACCTATATTTATTACTTAACTTGTAATAGAAATATTAAACAATAAAATTCTCATCTCATAGTATGAGTAGAAAAAATTGATTCAATTGTTACTATTACAGCAACTGCCACAAGAAGATTCAAGACCGTGAACCATATCCTGATGTTAAAAGAACATTATTGAAACTCAGAATCACCTAATGACTATCAATTTAATAGAGAAGTTGTTGGTGATGTTTCTTATGTCAAAACGCAGCTTGGAGGCAAGTGGGATTCATCTGGCGATAAACACATCAGATAAAAGACCACATCAGCAACTTCTGTATTGTAACAAGTAATTTTAAAATCATTACAATGATCTGATGGATTACTTGAATTCAAATGATAAACAGATCAATGGATAGAAGGACAGATAGATGAATAGGTAATTTTCTTTTTAGAATTAAAAAAAGTAAAAACACTTTTGATTCACAAATTCATTTATATTTTTATGTAGGCCGGGGTCCCCAACCCCAGGGCCATGGATCGGTATTGGTCCATGGCGTATTAGGATCCAGGCTAAACAGCAGGAGATGAGCAGCAGGCGAGCATTACTGCCTGAGCTTCACCTCCTGTCAGATCAGTGGTGGCATGAGATTCTCACAAGAGCGCGAACCCTATTGTGAACGGCACATGCGAGGGATCTAAGTTGGGCACTCCTTGTGAGAATCTAATGTCTGATGATCTGAAGCAGAATACTTTCATTCAGAAACCACACACTACTCCCACCTCACCCGCCCCATCCAGGAAAAACCTGTCCCTGGTGCCAAAAAGGTTGGGGACCACTGATGTAGGCTACTGAATACTTCAAATTTTCACCCTGAGTTATTGGCCTATCTGTTTAATAATGTTTTTTCTAACCCTGTCTCTTTAAAATTATATATACATTTTTTATCCATGAAATTAAATATAGTTATATGCCTAGGACTTCCAAATTTATATCTCCAATTCAACCTTTTCTGAACTCAGCTGATAAGTTTAGTGGCTATTCCTACAGCATAACTTAATATCTCACAGGCATATTAAATTAAATTCTTCCAAATAAAACTGATCTCACCTCCTAACATTAACCTGTTCTACCACCTGTGTAACTTTCCCAGTGAATTTCACCAGTTGGTGCCCACCTAGTTTCTCAAGTTAGAATCCCAGGAAAATCCTCAACTACTGAAAATCCTCAATCATTCTTCCAGATTGCCATTCCTAAGAGTCCTATCCACTCTACCTACCACCCTGATATGTATCAAGTCCATTCCCTTTTACCACCTCCATTGGTGGAGGCCTTTGCTTAGACCTTCATCATTTCCTGCATAAATTATAGCTGCAGGCAGGGGTGGATCCAAGTTTTTTGGGTCCTGAAGCTCCCACACTTAGTGAGATCTCACAAAGGAAAGGAATATAAAATTATAAGGCAAAACAGACATTTAGAAAGAAAACTAATTGCCTGACCCATTTCCATATTTTTTCCTGTATTTTTGGCTGCATCCCCTTTGATCTTCTCTTTGTAAACAACAATTCTATAATATTTTTGCTGAGAAAATATAAATATAACTCAATCTTTCCTCCAGATTGGCTAAAAGGTTTTAAATTTATAGTTTAGAGATTTATTTTGGCTTTGTAACTTCTGTTGGTAATATCACAACAGTAATTCCTTCACAGCCTCTTGCCCAGGTGATGCCTCTGAGAATTCTAGACATCTGACCTTGGTGGTCGTGGTCCAGCTCATTCAGGTTTTCACAAGGCCAGGAGAACAGGTGGCTGGAGTCAGAATGCCCAGTAAGTATGGGAGTAGTACCATCTCTTTGTGATCCTCCTTCTTAGAGTCAAGATTGGTGGAGATAATCATCTAGGCTACTCAGAGTATTGCCTGGAGTCCTGGTGGTTGTGGTGGCCCCATAGTAAGGCAGCAGTCTGTGGCTCTGCCATATGACTGACTGGGTTCTTGCTCCCTGCTTGAATTCGTCAAGTTTGGGAAAGGGCCTATGCAAGTGAGGAAACTGGTAGTTTTAGCTTGAGGACTTCAAGGTAAGTCAGGCTCTGGCTGCTGTAAGAGGGTCCCAGGGATAGTGGTGTAAACCTGTATCCCAGCTGCCCATTTTTACAGAATGTGTGTCTGGGGAAACTTAATGTCTCTGAACTGTAGTTTTCTCATCTGTTCAAATAAGCTTAAGTACAGCACCTGTTTCAGAGTTGTGAGGATTAAATGGATATAATTTTCAAAATTATTTTCTACTGGCAAGCACTGAAATAGTATCTTTTAGCTGCAATGGAAATACTGGACAATAGTCATTGTCACAGTCATAGTCATAATAGTTATATCAGCAGCATAAAGTCTTCTTTATCCCTATTGTCATTCTTGTTCGACAATTACGTTTTTTTTCAAATAGGTAATCTCCCTTATTAAGTCATCTTTTTTTTGGAGATGGAGTCTCGCTCTGTCACCAGGCTAGAGTGCAGTGGTGTGATCTCGGCTCACTGCAACCTCCGCTTCCTGGGTTCAAGCGACTCCCCCGCCTCAGCCTCCCGAGCAGCTGAGACTACAGTTGAGCACCACCACACCCAGCTAATTTTTTGTTTTTTAATAGAGACGGGGTTTCACCATGTTGGTCAGGATGGTCTCGATCTCCTGACCTCGAGATCACTATTTTTCATATGATACATGTCCAGCATCCTCAAGTAAGCAAGGACGTTCATGAGCTGGACCACGTCAACCTTTCCTATGCCTTCTCCCATTATATCCCCATGTATCACCCACGTTCTTTCACGATTGTGCACTTTGGCAAGTTTTATACTCACGGCCACATCTCCTTCCTCAAAGATTCATTCACTTTCTTTGGAAGAATGTCTGGAACCACTGTGACCCAGCAGAGATTATGTTGACTTTTTAGTGAGTCTTTTTTGGACTCCCTTAAGACCTCCTAATACCCATACTAAAATGCCGCTTTTTCTGTATTTTAAATGATTATTGTTTTATTCTTTTATTGAACTGGTGAGTCACCTGAAAGCCAGCCTTGGGTCCTATTCACTACTATTCCCCACAGGCAATCTCATATACGTATCCAATAATTTTTGAATGAATAAATGACAACTGCCAAAAAATCTTCTGGGTTGCAATAAAACATATTACTTGTTTCAAATATAAAAAAACACAAACCATCTATATTGGAGAAAGCATAAATTTACGTCAGCATTACAAAAGAAATATTTTTATTATTCCTTATAAACTTTGACTGAATAAACTTACACTTCATCCTGATGTCCTTTTTACCTCCTGCCACTTTCCTGATGCAGCAGCAAAACATTTCTAACTTTTCAGCTAATTCAGTAACCAATATGGTATCCTGTCACTCACAGTGACAATCACTGGGCCAGTTCAGGATCTGCAGACTAGTGGGGATAGAGTCATGGACAGCTGTCTTTGATTCTCCAAAGAATGCTGAAAGGTGGTAGGCAGAATAATGGCCCCTCAAAGATGTCCACATGCTAATCTTTAGAATCTGTGAATATGCCATGGTCCATGGCAACAGGTAATTTAGGTTGTAGCTGGATTAAGGATGCTAATCATGTGACTCCAAAATGAAGAGATTATCCAGGTGGGCCTACTGTAATGCCAAAGATCCTTTAGACTAAAAGAGGCAAGCAGAAGAGGTGCTCAGTGTCAGAGAGAGACTTGAAGATGCTACTGCTGGCTTTGAAGATGGTGAAAGAGACCAAGAGACCACAAACCAAAGAACGCAGCAGGGCTTTAGAATCTGCAAATGATAAAAATTCAGATTTTTCCCTAGAACCTAAAAAAGATATGCTGCCTTGTCAATACTTTGATTTTAACTCAATGACACCCGTTTTCGACTTCTGAGCTTAAATGCTATAAAATAATAAATCTGTATTATTTAAGCTATGAAGTTATGGGTAATTTGTTACAGTAGCAATTGGAAACTATGATAAAAAGACATTAAAGTAGGATCTCCTGTTCAGAACTGCCGCTCTAGGCAAGCAGACGACACACTGATGACGCTCGTGAAAATAAAGGTTGTCTCACTTAATCTTTAAAATGTTAGGATACTTTAATCCTCACTTACTGCATCTGGATTGCTAGAACCCAGTACATATATGTTCTTACATTTGATGCTAATATAGATAAATTGGTGAGAGAGAGAGAAAGACTGATTTTATTGTCTGGTTCATAGCTTTTTATTGATAACATTCTAACAGGGAAAAAACAAAAAATAAAAGCATCTGTTGTAATGACCCCTACTTCACTGAAGACAGCTACCTCAATTAATTTTTCCAGGTGATTTATTTAATTCTGGCTTTAAGTATTGGGAAATTTGAAATACAATGTGTATTCTTCCATTCTCAGGAAAATTAAGGCACTTTCTTTTCTCTGTAGGTATAATAATAAAGATGTCTGTAAATGAGAGGGTTAGCATGCAATTGCTTATGTTATGCCTGCCCTGCATTTTCTGATACACTCATTTCACAAGTTCAGCTTCAGCGGGAGCAATAACTGAACAGAGTTGCTAATGAAGGCTCCCTTGCAAGCTGGGTCAGAGTCCTACTTTTTGCATTTGGATTGATAGTCCAGTTTGAAGCTTCATAAGAAAAGTGTACTGACAAACACTAATGAATGTAAACCAGTTTATATGTAAATTACTAGGTGTTTAGAGGGAAAAATTAAGGTGTTTGCAAATATTTTACAGTATAAAAACTTTCTAGATTTCTTGTTCATGCATCAGAATTTCCAGAGTCAAAAAACGGTTGCCAGCCAAATGAAAGCTTGGTATGTTCTTGAGTTCTTTTACAGTTCCAGGACCTTCACTCTTGTAACTGACTTATTTCTAACTATTAGAGATTCTATTGCTATCCAGATATATGGAAGAAATTAATGGATCTATTCAATGGTTTTTCGAGTACAGCTTTGGCTTTGGTATAATAGAAGATTGGTATAAAGATCGTATATTATCAGATCCTAATGAATGTTCCAGAATTGCAGTTATGTTAAATAATGTTCCCAGGCTGGGCATGGGGGCTCATGCCTGTAATTCCAGCACTTTGGGAGGCCTAGGTGGATGGATCGCTTAAAGCCAGGAAGGCGGAGGCACGGGAGTAGTTTGAACCCAAGAGACAGAGATTGCCGTGAGCCAAAATTGCACCACTGCACTACAGCCTGGGCAACAGTGAGACTCTCCCTCAGTCAATCAATTAATTAATTAATTAATGTTCCCTTAAGGGCATTTTTCACCTTACATTCCAATTCAACTAGATTTACAATAATTGAAAAAATAAATTTTAAATTAGAAGGTAGAAATAATTGTTTTTGCCCATACAAAGCTTTAAAATAATTGATGATTTGCAATTCCATGATATGAACAGTTGTCAGAGCCCTAGAACTCTCAGGCCTCACCTGAGTTTACCTCCAGCTAAGTTCCTTACTCACTGACCGCTTCTTGCCTGAAAACGCTCCCCTACAAGGAAGCTAACATTCTAAGGCTTGCCTAGGCTCAACCCAGGAGTGCAGCAGAGTAATATCCCCAGCTCAACCCTCAACCAACTGGAGATGGGAATCCAGTGAGAAGTGTCCCAGCCTCCCTGTTCTTTTAGCTCTGACAATTCAAAGGAATGATCCACCCAGTGAGAGTGAGCCAAATTGTCCACATTAGTAACCCACTCATCATTGTGCCCTTTATTGGCTTGTTTATCCGCTTTTCTCACTTTTCCCTATTTCTTACATTCACTTCCTAGTTTTATCTTCCAAGTAAATTAGCAATTCCCAAGTCCTTATTTCAGGCTCCACTTTTGAGGGAATACAAAGACAGTATAAATCTCTGGCCTAAGCATGTTGTTCTTTTAAAAAGACCTAAACATCAAAGGCTAAAGGAAAAGCCGCAAATCAAATGATTTGCAATTTTTGCCTCAAGAGGCCAAAAGAGTAACGTAAGGAGTGAAATCCACTCGTAAAACTGCCTAAGTGGGCACTGGATGATGGTGAGGACTGTATTGCACTTGGAGAATGAATACTTTGTTTATAGGTGGCCATAGCCAATCAGGATAAGCAATTTGTTGCTATATGAAAAAGTTAGATTAGCATTGCCATTTCTCCTATTATTCAAGGGAAGTGACAAATTCGTATCTTTATAAAACATCCCTTAATGTTCAAATGCTGTGACAGACAAAAATTCCTCTGTAGATTTCATTTAACCCATGAAATCTAAGTTCTCATCACCTTTTACTTGAAAACATTTTTCACTGGAAAATATCAGATCTAAAGTCAGGAGTTGAGCTATATGTTTATCTGACAATGATAAGATTCACCCCAGTCTCACCAGCTCCAATTTAATTGCAAAACTGGACCATATTTGGAATCACAATTGCTGTGACTTGTTTCAACTGAAATACTGAAATTAAATGTGCTAAAACACTGACGTACCAAAAGTGTGGATCTCGCGAATACTTTGATAAATTTACAGCGTGTTTATTGAATGCCTATGAGCTAAACAAACACCCATGAATAAAACAGCCAAAGTCCATTGGCCTCCTGTGCATTACACTCTAACTGATATGACTATTGAGCCATCTCTATTAAACCATGTAAAATGGCATTATCTAACCTAAGAATTATAATTTATAACTTTCATGACCTGCAGTATACTTGGGAAGTTTACATGTAAGTATTTTTATAACAGAAGCAATAGCTTTCATGTTATGTTTTTTGTTTATTAGGTTTGCAGTGTTTATTTCATCTTTTGCTCTTTCCTTATTTTGCTCAGGTTTTCTAATCAATTTAATTGACTCTTACTTTTACTCAGGACTTTTACCACTACCACCACATACTAAAATGAAAGAGATAAAAAGTCAATGTGTCAAATGGAATTTCTACTTTTAGGTCCTTGAGGAATCGCCACACTGTCTTCCGCAATGGTTGAACTAATTTACACTCCCACCAACAGTGTAAAAGTGTTCCTATTTCTCCACATCCTCTCCAGCATCTGTTGTCTCCAGATTTTTAAATGATCGCCATTCTAACTGGCAATCCCATTACTGGGGATATATCCAAAGGATTATAAATTGTTCTATTATAAGGACACATACACATGAATGTTCACTGCAGCACTGTTTACAATAGCAAAGACTTGGAACCAACCCAAATGCCCATTGATAATAGACTGGACAGGGAAAATGTGGCACATATACACCATGGAATACTATGCAGCCATAAAAAATGATGAGTTCGTGTCCTTTGTAGGGACATGGATGAACCTGGAAACCATCATTCTCAGCAAACTGACGAAAGAACAGAAAATCAAACACCGCATGTTCTCACTCATAGGCGGGTGTTGAAAAATGAAAACACATGGACACAGGGAGGGAAGCATCACACACTGGGGTCTGTTGGGGGGAACTAGGGGAGGGACAGCAGGGGGTGGGGAGTTGGGCAGGGATAACATGGGGAGAAATGCCAGATATAGGTGATGGGGATGGAGGCAGCAAACCACATTGCCATGTATGTACCTATGCAACAATCTTGCATGTTCCTCACATGTACCCCCAAACCTAAAACACAATAAAAAAAAAAAAATATATATATATATATATATATAAAGGCAATGTGGTAAGTGATTTATTTACATTATATAATGTTGCTATGTTTTATTATTGGAGCTAATGATAATCTTCTCATGATCACACAGCTCAAAGTAGGAAACGAATATCATCTTGACTCCCTCGAATACTTTTCACCACTCTACATGAGTGCCTCTCACGGTAGTGTAGGTAACAATATGCCAGAAGGGAAAGTTAGTTTCTTCTGGAATTATCTAATATTTGGAAAAAAATTAATTTTATGCAAAAACTAACACAAATCCATACACATGTATATGATGGAAAAAATAAAGTAAAACAAATTAAAGCAAAACTTCATGTTTACAGTAGATCACTCAAATTATTCCCCCAGGCTCCCTAGTTTATGCAGTCAGAACTTTGGAAAGCGCTTTGGGAAACCACTGACCCCACACTCACATCTTCACCAACAGCTGGGATCTCACTTCTAAGTTACAGACCAGTAACCTACTTGTATTTCTGCTTGGATGTTCCAGAGGCATCATAGACTCAACATCTTCAAAACGTGATTCAACCACATTCTTACATGACAATTGGCTTTCCTCTTTGTGTTTGATTTTCTACCTTCACAGAATCACGGCCCACTATTTTATATCTAGCCACCAAGTCGGTTCCATTTCATTTATTTCTCATCTTTTCATTCATCTTCTCCTTCTATTCCTACCGCTATTGTTTAATTTTTGGTCTTTATCTTTCATTTGAACTGTTTCAAAAATTACCTAACCTCCTTGTAATAATTTCTACTTTCAAATGATTACCACATGACACAATAAATTTTTCTAAAAATATATTATCATGCCATTTACCTGTTCACAACCTTTCACTGGGTCTCATAAGCTACTATAAAATCTAAACTTATTAACCCAGTGAATGAGGGCTTTAATGATCAACTCTACGGCTTCCTATACAGTTTGATCTCCTGCTACTCCACCCTTCTAATATTCTATACTCAAACTATTCTCTAATATAATTTTCAAGAGACTCCATCTTATAAGACACTTCTGTCTTTGCTAGTTACCATACCGATCACTGTGGAAATTTCCGTTTCTCTTTTACTGATCAGCTTAATGATCATACTGAAGCCCTTTCTGATTATTTCTCCAATCTAGAATCTATTAATTTCACCATTTAAGCTCTCTGCTCCATCACAGTGCTGCAATAATTTATGTAGATATCTAATTCTTAAATAGATTGAGACTTTCTCAAGGGTAACAACTGATGCTTTTTCATCTTTACATCCCCAGCATTTGTAAGACTAGGTACACACGCAAGCACACCAGACTTCTCCTCAAAATCATCCTCTTTGTTTCCAATGTCAACTCCTTATTTTTCATCTCAGGTGTTAATATTCTAAAACCTTCTTCTTGTCCCCTAAATCTGAGGAGTCTTTAAACATCTGCAATTTCCCCCTTGTTTCTTCCTCTGCATTAAATGTGAATGGAAACTCACATTAATAAGTTAATAAAATAAAGGTCTGTGCTTTTAGAGATTGAGGTTATGATCAACAAAGTGTGACTTTAGATATGATTCAGGCCAAAATTATAGCATGGGAAGCTAAAGATAGCATAGTAGAAATGAATATACTATTAAGTAGAACTCTCAGGCCACTGAAATAAAGGAGAAAAGAGAGCAGGTCTTGCAAGTGCAGTAGCTTCCAGGATCCAGTTTTACAGCCTCAGCCACAGAGCGATTCTAGAACAGAGTCCAGACCACCAGCGGTTGTACTGAGAATGGGCCTTCCCAAAGAAGGTGCTGAACACTCTGAATCAACTTCAGCTGCCCTGTCTTCCAGTGGCCAAGGTAGTTAACATTAGGCCATATTTTTTAAAAAAACAAATCTCAGTGGTAACATGAACAAGAAAGAAAAGTCTATTTCTCACTCACATTATAATCTCTCATGAATTGGACTATGTGATGCTGTTAAATTAAGCAAAAGACCTCTCAGGTCACGATAGAAAGGAAGTAGAGGGGGGTAAACATAGAGATCCTTTACAAACAGGCATGTAAATGGCGTGCATCGTATCTGCTCATATCCTACTAGCAAAACAAGTCACACCAGACCCCATCTGCATGGCCCTCACCTAACTGCAAGGAAGTGTAAAATTTCTAGATTTTCTGCGTGCCAAAATTACGGAAATTGAAAGAGAATTTGGTTAGGATGGCGTTGTAGCCATCACATAACCTTAGGTGTATCATACTTTTAGTCGTGCAAAGACAATGCCCCCTGATTTTTAATCCACTTATCCCACATTTAACCATGTATACAGATGAACTTTGGGATTAAATGTCTTGAAAACACTATATAACTGTGAGAGGAAAAATAAAACATTATTTCAGAAAAAAATATGAATGATGAGCAACACATTTTTCCTTTTTTGTAAGACGGTAGTTAGCAGAAAAGCACAAAGCTGATACTATAGCAAACGGGACAGTATTATACCATATTAGCAATTTGACTTCTGGAGAGTTACTTAAGAACACCACAGTTCAGTTTCTTCATTTATGAATTTGTTTTTAATTAGACTTTTCCACCAAGGTTAATTCCATTAGAATTAACAAGTACATGTTAAACGCTTCTAACAGTATCTGCTACAGAGAAAGTGCTCCAAACCAGGGGCTGTTATCCAGTGTTAGGACCATTGTTTTTGCCACTATCACGATTATTATTACGTAGATCAACTGGACAAACAAAATCCTGTTATGTCCCAAAGAATGAGAATTCCATTCAAGTAATTTAGAACAAAACTTCCCATATATTATGTGGCAATCTTTTAATGGCAAAGTTCAAAGTTAACATTTTCAAATGAAAAACTGAAAATACGTATGTCTCAAATCCTTTTACACCTTCTCTGTACTATCAGAAGGTACTTAGAATTCTGCACATTCTTTCATCTACCTTCCTCTCTAACCTTTTCTCTAATTACTCCTTCCCCTTGCTTTCTGGTTATCAGCCACGTAGATGTTCATTTAGTCCCTAAAACATACCTCCATAGAGGGCTTCTTTGCATAGTCTGTTTGCTTTGATAACAAGAGAAGAAAAAAGTATCTTGCAGGCAGAGCAAGTAGCCTGTGCTTACTGATAGCTAAAATAACCCTTTAATAAAATCTTTCCTTGAGCTTGCTGTTGTTCAACTAACTATAAGAGGTGCCACTGTTGGAATCACAGGGTCACCATTTAGCAGATACTTAGGGTCCCAGATTTTCACTGGTGTTAACTCAAATCCCTCCTGATGCTGCTGGGACGAACCTGTAGTCTCATACGGCCATCATGTCTGCTGGTATTACTACACCGACAGCCACAAACTAGCAGCAGGAAAAACAAAGTCTTAATGCCTTCTTTTTTGGTTTGAGCCTCCTGTGAGTACCTCCTATCAGTAAAGAAGCCAGATGGCCAAGTTTTCTAAGAAATGTAGTTTGCAGGTTTCCAACCCTGGAGGTACAACAGACAACATGCGTGGAGTGATAACCCACAGAAACTCTGCAAAAAATATCCTGCTATATATTCTCATAGTATTATATATCTCAACTTCAAAACATCCTCCTGTACATAAGTGAGTTGGAAAAGTGCTAGATGCCATGAAGTTGAGACATACAATACTATCAGTATACAATACTTTTTCAAGTATACTTTTTCATATACAATACTATGAGTATACAATATTTTTCACAGTATTGTATATCTCAACTTCATGGCGTCTAGCACTTTTCCAACTCACTTATGTATTTTTTAAATTAATATGTCTCTCAGGGAAATGTAACCTTCATAAAGATAGTGGAAACAGTCATATATTTACATTTTATTTTGTTCAACAATTAGCATAAAACCTGGTTCACAGTGGGCATTCAACAAATATTAAGAAGATGAATAGATGATATGATATTTTTAAGGTATCACAAATAATTTGATCAAAAATTACTAATATACTACCAATACACACTGAAGAATTTGTAGTTTTTATTCATTACTGAATAAAGTGAATTTTTAATTTTTCACATATTTGTGAATTAGCTTCAAAGTTCTTATATGATAATGTGTCTTTAACTCTTTGTGTTAGTATAATCTATTTTGAATGAGTTAGGAAAGACAAGAATATTAGAAACACCAAAAACATCTTATCGAAATCATACTCCAGAGTTCAGTTGGGTGAGTGGTAGTGAAGAATGGACCACACAGTGGTAGAAAACCTTGTTGGATAATAACTGACCTAGAAGACCATTCTAGCACAACTCCAAGCTCTCCAAGGAATTCCAGGCCTTCTACCCTCATATTTTCTTTACCCTCTTCTATCCTTGCTATGTTAGAAAATGTATGTATTTTAATGTCTATTTGCTCACAAGAGAACTTGTTAATGCATTCAAAGCTTGTTCCACTGTATACAGTCATAAAACAAATTTGTGACTTATCATGAACTGGTTTAAGAAATAATGCATAAAATAGGAGTTTAAAGCACTTAGTATCTACAAAGAGCTGCAGATGGGCTAAACAGTATTTTCAAAATGTTTATACATGTTTGCAACTTTTTCTATGCTCTCTAGAAACTACGTGCTGTGAGCTCTATTTGCACATCCATGAAGAATTAGTTGGGTTTTGGCATATTTTGGATTACCTTAACAGATGTAGTTCTAAATATGTGGTATTTCTTTTAATGTTGTTATATCATAGAAATACTTTTTTTTTCTTGTTCTCAATATGTGGTATCTACCTTTTAGAGGCTTTTTTAGAGGATGACAAATTTTGCCTAACTAACACTCATTTATTCACACACATACACAGGCCACCTCACACAATTTGGCAAAGTAAACTTACTTGAAAAATGGAAGAGATTACAGTCATGTGTAACATATTTTAATTAGAAGGCATTAAAATTTATATTAATGAATAGAATTTTAAAGTATTATTGATAAATGTTCGTTTGGTTGTCACTTTATATCTTTTGTCTTTTTGTAGAATAAGAAAAACCCATTCGCAAAAAGAGAGGTTCCCTTTTGTTCATGCAACTGAAAGATCAGTGGTGACCCTTTGATCAAAATGGTTTGTTGCTTAATAAACACATCAATGAAGCTTTCTAAATAATCCTTTGATTTCAAATAACTTATTTTTGCTGCCAAATACATGCTATTAACATTTTAGAACAATGAAGTGTGTAAATTGAAGAACAAGGTTCTTTTTATCTTATTCTGAGTGTTATTCCACTTTATCAATGCTCTTAAATTTAAAATCCCCGTTAAGAGAAAGGAAAATAAAATTTAAAAATAGAAAACAATAACATCAAATCTATAGTCCTTCTGAGAACTCAGTCTTCTACTGGTTTCTAGTTAAAATATTTTTTGCAAAGCATAGTAGCATCTAATTTTGTAGCTATAGTGAAATACCTGGAAATTTGTTTTACTTTAGAATTATGTTGGAATTTTATTTTTCAAATTTGAAAATATTTTAAATATATTAATGTTTTTAAGTATATAACTTCATTTTAATTTTTTAAATTATTCTTTTTCTAAGTCTTGAACATATTTCAAGTATCTGATTATCATGCTTCCTCTCTTGTATCAATCTGAACAAAAGTATTATTCTATGTTTAATTTCTATCATAATTCTAATTTGCACATTTTAGAATCAAAAAATATTGAGAGCTAGAAGAACCCCTTACTAAACCCTTTTGAAAATTATGCCTGTATCAACTTGAGTTTTTGGCCACATTCTTAGAGTTAACTAATGATAAAACTAGAAATACAGCACCCATTTACTCCAGAACTACTTCTACCTCCAGAAATAGCTCTAATTGGCAAAGAAAAAGAAAAAAAAAACCCTGAGACTTTTAAAACAAAAGAAGTATAGTCAAATCTGAATGATAGAATGGTTATTTCCAAAATATTTGGTTTTAGAGAAACAGTATGAGTAATTTTAGAGGCAATTTACATAATTCTGTTTTATTAGGCAAATATTAAAATTACTTTGCTTCTCCTGAATAAACAATGTCTGATGATAATGAGGATAATTGAGGAGTGGGGTTGACAGTAGTTTGCAATTTTTTTCACAGAATTTTAATATATGTCTTAGGTAAAATGAAAACCCCAAACCATTTTAGTTAATCAAAACCTATAATTGAAATAACTGAAAAATAGAGGAACACCACCAGAAGAAAACATAATCATATGAAAACACATAAACACATGGTGGGGAACAGCATACGCTATGGCCTGTCGGAGTGGGCTAGGGGAGGAGAGCATCAGGAAAAGTAGCTAACGGAAGCTGGGCTTAATACCTAGGTGCTGGATAGATCTAGGCAGCAAACCACCATGGCACATGTTTACCTACGTAACAAACCTGCACATCCTGAGCACGTACCCAGGAGCTTAAAATACAAGTTGGAGAAAAAAAACTTAAAAGAAAAACAGACTACCTCTCTATATATACTTACTAAAAAAACAGGAAATCTGAACAATAAATTTTGTGCTTGATTAGCTAAGGAGCCTAGCGGGCCTTTCATAAGCAATATTATGCTTTCATCTAAAAAGTTAATATGATACTTGGATTTTTTTAAGTTACAGGGTTATTTTCAAGAGCCAAAGAATGCTGCTTCCACTTAATTACCTATTAGGGCCTTATTAACATATAATGTCCAATGTTAATTTTTATATTTTTGGGGTAATTTATTTTACCCAGAGAATTTAAGGAAGAGCAGTAGAATTCATTAAATCATTATTAATTGGAAGATTAAGTCTGATTGAGTTGTTTATCCTGAGGAGAAACTAAATTAAAACCTATAATTGAAATAACTGAAAAATAGAAGAAACACCAGAAGAAAACGTAATCACGTGAGAACATGAAGACACATGGTAGGGAACAGCACACACTAGGCCTGTCTTTATGACTTTTTTAGGTGTATTAGTTATTATAATGGCCAATAAGAGTAACTGCCATTGGTCACCTCAATTTTATTTAGAACAGATGTTCTCCAAACATGGGCTCAATATTAGCAGCACTGGAATCACCTGGGAATTCTTAGCCCCTATGCCCAACCTATGTATCAGATCACATCTGTAGATAGAGCCCAGCTCTTGCTTTTAACAAGCCATACTGGTGATTCTAATAAAAATAAAATAATGATTGAGAATTAATGTTTTAGAAGTAGGCTGGGGGAAAGAACAAGTGATACTAAGCCAGGCATGATGGCTCAAGCCTGTAATCCCAGCACTCTGGGAGGCCAAGAGGGGCAGATCACGAGGTAAGGAAATCAAGACCATCTTGGCCAATACGGTGAAACTCTGTCTCTACTAAAATACAAAAAATTAGCCAGGTGTGGTGGCACACGCCTGTAGTCCCAGCTACTCAGGACACTGAGGCAGGGGAATCACTTGAACCTGGGAGACGGAGTTGCAGTGAACCGAGGTCACACCACTGCACTTCAGCCTAGGCTACAGAGGAAGATTCTGTCTTAAAAAGAGGGGAAAAATAAAGAAAAGTTAATCATGCACACACATATATTAAGATACGATTTGTTGACTGAAAAGTTAAGCTCCTGCTTCTTTCAAGATTTTTTGGTTTAGAAACACCACAGTCAGGTAACAAAAATGTTGTCTAGCCACAGTCATCTGAAAAATTAAGATTAATATTATAATATCACTTGATTTTAGATAGAGAAGGGCACACTTTTCTTCCTTTATTATAACAAAAAAATGTACTTATTAAAAGCTGATTGGAAGCCATAACACCAATAAAATAGAGGTACTTAGTTCAACACTTAAGAGTAAATATCTTATGTATATTTCGTAATATGCTAACTCACTTTCAGCTTTTCTTTACCAACTCAATTCGGCTTTTAAACTAGTCAAAAGCCATCTCCAAGGTTCGTCTTCCGCCTTTGGTTCTGCCTGGCACTGGCCAGGAAGTGTGCTTCCCTCACCCCCTCCTGTGCTTGCTCCGCCACTCCCCATCTACTTCCGTTCTGCAGTGGCGTCTCCCCACTTGTTAGTGTGCTTTCAGTGGATTTTCAGGGTCTTTTTCTGGTCACTTATGTAAGCTGGGGGCAGACAGAGAAGAAAATGGGTGTATGTTTAAACCTTTGACCTTCTCTACCCACCCAGAATTTAAATATAATCACATATTTTTTTAACCATTTATGGCTCACTTTATCACATTTCCTATCAAGACAGAAACCAATCAGTATCTCCCTTTGGTGTGGGAATCACCAGGACCTTTTAATATGTGAGGGAATGTAGGATCACACAGAGCGAGGCCAAGATGAGTTATGACATACAATTGTGTTGTCACACCCACTAGGTGACAGGGTTGAAATTTGCCCTCCAGGCTCAACAATCTGCCCGTGCTGATGTCTGTGCTGGTGTTAAGTGCTTGTCAGTCCTGCAGTGCCACAACACCCAAGTGTAAGCTCTGAAGCTGCATTTCTCTTCCTTACTCATGCTTGACCATTATTACCCCAAATACGACACCAGGCAATGTTTGCTCTGTGGAATTTGCCTTCCTCCTTCACGTAAAAACTGTACACACACCAGCTCTTTCATTACTACTTAGACTTCTGTCTTAACAAAAATACCAGCTTAAATTCTACTTTTCCTCCATATTTTATTTGGGGAGATGGTTTCTTTTTTCTACTAGAAAGCCTTTCAGAAAATAACCTGTTCCACTCTTGTTTCTTTACCTTTAAATCTCAGGGAGGAGCAAAGGGTTGAGATTTCTTTCCTAAGTCTCACAATCGTCGCATTATTTCCTTCCCATTTCCTGTGACCAGTGAAGAAACCCAAGAACCTCAAGAACTTGTAGTTGTGATGGATTCACAAGAAGTTTTATTATATCCTTTTACAGCTGCCTCACCTTCCTCAGCTCCTCTCCTTCACATTCCATAATTTAGATATCTACTTACCTGCTGCTTTTCCTGGGGGACAGAAGTAACTAAACCCTGCCTGCTCAAGCACGCTTTTTTATGTCAGTGTGTGTACCCTGGTCTGGCCTGGGTAAAAACTGTTAGTTTGGCAAAGCTTACCCACCTTCAGTGTTTCTTCCCCTCTTTCAGAATCTCCTTGGCAATGCCAACTGTAGATTGTTGCATTCTATCAAAAATGATTAATATTTCCCACTGAAACTGATCTTACTGATTCAGTGATCAAGCAATGATCATGTTACAGACATTAATGTACAATATTTATTACCAGATCTTTGATATGTAAGGGTTTAGTTTTTACAAAATATTTCCTTTAAGAAGCAACCTAGGATAGCATAAAATTCACTGGGTTTGCAGTCAGCCAGATGTAATTCCAAAATCCTGAAAAAATGAAAACAAAAAGAGAAGAAAAAGAAGGAACAGAAGTGTGCAATGATAAATGAGAAAAGAAGTAAAAGCTGCTCTTGTACTAATAGTTATTATTACATTTGAACAGTGCCACTAGGAAAAAGAAATGAATGATGCAGTGTTTATATTTCAAGGGAGTTTCCCATGAACTTGAGAAGTATAAATAATGAATACTGAATTTTTGAAAAAAGGTATGCATAGTGAAACTTAAAAGAAAATTCCAGGGGAAAAAAAGGATTCTGCTTTCAGCCATTATAAAAAGTAAATCTGTTCATAACAAATAATCCAGATGTCATCAGAAGCAGACGGCAATGAACGACTTTACTACTGAAATCAATAGAAAGACGCGTCATCTATGACCATTTCCTTCTGTAAAATAAGGAGGCCAGCCAGATCCTTGGGATACAAGCCCACGGTGTCTGAAGTGAAATTCACTAGTAAAACCAATTCAAATGAAGAATAAAGGAACTCTTGAAAAGTTCTCAAAGAAAATGCTTTAAAAGTACAGGATAGTTATTTGCATATCACAGAGGAGACTGAAATTCATTAAATGAAAGAGAATTCATGAGTTCAACATTTTTGTAACTCTAATTTGGTTTAGAATAGGTAGACTTTAGTTCGTGGTATTTTGCACCATGTTTTTTTCTGATTTTTGTTTTTAAAGTCAGTAGCTCTCTCAAACTTTTGATATATTTACATACATACACATATATACATATATAGTTACTTACACATATGTAACAATTTATATAGACACCTAGCTTTCCAACTTTCCTATCTTTGCTCATTTACTACCCTAGCAGTGACATATTACATTTCATAAGTAGATCCTGTCATTAATTTATGCCAAAATAAGACTGGCTATTTATAAAATACTAATCAGTTCTAAGAAAAAATATTTTCAGATTGCTTATGGCTTTATAAAGTTTGCTTTAATGTCAAATAAAAATGATTATTTTCTTTTTCCCAATGATGTTTTCTTAGTCATTTGCTAATGGTCTAATTTATTTTTTCATTCAGAAATAAAGCTATTCTTTGATAAGTAATTCAGAGGGAATAAATTATCACCAGACTTGGGTTTTGGTAAACTAAGTGTTAAAGTTAGCAAATACCACAATCTGCATTTGATTTCTGTGCTTTTCCTGTTATTTACCAAGTGTCTCCTTCTGTGCCATAAATAATTTAGAGTTCAAAGTGAACTATGCCTCTAAGTGCTAGAAAGCCCCAAATCACGTTTATTTCATTTGCTAATGTTACCCTCACGTAACCAGAATCTGAAACCACTCCACTCTCCCCCTAATTTTAAACAAATGTCTTTTATAATGCCAACTTTAAGAATTCTTCTGGAAAACGGTAGAAGAGTAAATTTAATATGCAATGTTAATTGATCATAGAACACTTTTTGTATGTTTTATTACTAGTGGCACTATAATTTTACATGCCAGTAATAAAGGAAAATATATAGTTAATATGACCAAAAGATCAGAATATGAAAGCAATTAGTATGGATTGATTTGGAAAGGGTTTTCCTGATATCTGTTATTCAACAATGGCATTTAAAATGTAAGAGAATTTAAATTTATATGTAATTTGAGTCAGCATATACATAACCAACCTTCAACCCTTGAAATAATACAACTACAAATCTAATTGAATATTTCTTATGAGAATGTCTCATGAATAATTTCAACTATTCACTTCACCATGTTGTGAAATCAGACAGCTGATTCTTCCCAGTAGGAAGAATGAAACATTTTGCTGCTTTACAGTGGTGATGTCCTTACACTGAAAAGCAGTCATTCCAAATGATTTTTGTTAGGTTTTTTTTTAATGTGACCTTGAAGCAATCTTTAGAAGGAGAAAAGATGTAACAGAAAGTCTAGCCCATACTCTCATTTTCATGATGGAGAAAGCAGAGATCCAAAAAGTTTTACTTTCTCAAAGTTGCAAAGTTAGATTGCAGTAGGTTTGGAATTAAAACCCCAGGATTCTTGTGGAAAGTGAGTGAAATTCTCAAACTCTCAAAAATATATACCACAGGCAAGATTAAGGTATCATTATTACGGTGTCATTATTAAAAACAAACAGTACCTCAAAACAGTATCTAACTTCCTGTCACTAACTTAAATGTCCTACTTGAAACCAAAATATGGAAAATTCTTATGTTTCTCTTCTGTCTTAGATCAAATTAGAAAATAAGAGTTTTAAGAACATGAGAACCTGTCTGCCTACGTACGTACCTGGGTTGCATCTGCTTTTTCTTTATCTTTATTTATATGTGAAATGAGAGCAATATTTAGCATTAACCAAAGAGGAGCGCACAATGCTAAATCTCTCAAGGCTTGTTTGCTCATTTTTAAAACATGAGTAAATCACTGTCAAAGGGCTTTTGTGAGAACTGGCTGTGATGGTGTATATAAAGAACTTAAAACAGGGTCAGGCACATAATAAGAGTTCAATAAACTACTTTTCAATTACAAAGTGTTTGACTTTACTGAATTATCATTTTCTCCAAATAACATCTGATTCAATTACTCTATTTTATGTAAAACATCTTTTATTATACATATCCACAGACTTTTTAGCTACCTCATCCCCCTGGTTTAACATATTAGCTCTTGTTATTAAATGGAAGGAGATTAACATAGTATATCTCAAGCATCAACAATAAGGCACATACCTAGATACTTCATTCATCACTCAATTATAATCATGTAAGTATTAAAATCCCCCATTGTCTAAACATGGACATTCAGTTCCAAGAAACTGACTTGACTAAAACTCCCTAGCCATGAGCTGTTGAATTCAAATCTAACTATAACAGCTTTGCAAGTCCATCAATTATCTAGTCTATCAAGAGACCTCAGAATTTGAAAGAACATCCAACTTTAAAAATTAAAATATATGTATGTTCTGTTTTAAGTACTCTTCTGATAGAAAAACAAATTTTGTTTAACTCACATACAGTTCCATCCTTCTATGTCATCCAACACCAATGAACAATAGAGGGTTACAAATAAGTATACTTCCAAATTCTACCGCATAACGCTTACACAGGATAAGCAAATTCCTGACTTGGTCAGACTTGAGCCTAGGACCTTGAAGAATCTCCACCAGAAACAAAATATTCCCCTCCTTTCATATTCTCCAAGCTTTTCCAACACAAAAACAGGGAATCAGGTATTAAAAGCTGCATGCATTGAAAATAGCGGCCTATGACAGGATATGATCATCTCCTTAAGAATATTGAGACAGTCTTGCTGGCCAGCATCTCTCTAAGCGGTACAGACACTTGGGTTCATGCAAGTGACTGAGTTGTTTTCCTTCTCATTTATCAAATGGGCTCTCTTCTGAAACCACAGTGTTTATGTAAAACAAACAAACCAATCTCCACGAAGTTTGCACTCTAAAATTTACTGCGCATGCTGTCAGAAACTTTCCAACTGATGATATAAAAACCTTTTGAAAGTTTAGCTATGATGCATGTTGTTGAGGAAATTTTGGACTTGTTCTATTAGTGCTCAGGTGGCTGTAATAAAGAAGCTGCTGGGGAGATTTGGCAGGTGTCCAAATGAAGCTAGAAATGTACATGTTTATCACTTAGAAGCCGCATACACCTACTGTTCTTCTTCGCCAAAAGGTAACAATTCCACATTTTATAGGCAATTGTCTTTCCTTTTTTATCCCAGAGGCTCACCAAAATTCAATAAGTTTATTTTAGTGAAAACCACCTTGCTGCACTCAGCATCTTGCCTAAGCAAAATTCCTTAAAATAAAATGAGCAAGAGCCATTACTGCAGCGTGAACAAAGCCAAAATGATCACGAGCTCGTTACTTTCTAAATGAGCTCATTACTATTAATTTCTCCTGTCCTTAGAGAATATTTGAAAAAGCAAGTTCATCAGGAGAGTAAAATAAATGTTAAAAACTGAGTTGGTAAAAATATCTCTTCCCTTCTAAAAGGCATCCTAAGTAAGGACATCCCATAGGACACTAACTCTCAACGGCACAGGCTCTGAATAGATCATTTTAGGTGATTAGCTATGCACGATTCAGGGAGCACACATGGATGTTTTGACATTGGTATTAAACAGAAGATAAATGTTTGTAGAGCCACCTCAGTAAATGCATATAATTCAACAGATTCTGTTCTCAAGAAACCTATGACACTCCCTCCTTGGAAGTCTCTGGAAGTCTGTAATTGGAAAGAATGTTAACAATAGAGGCAAAAAAATAAAAATAAAGAGTAACATTTAAGAACTTTCTTTCTCTGCACACCAAATTCTATGACTGTCCCTATGATACCCTAAATCGGAGGACTTAAATATGCATGATGGAGCCATATGGCCAGAGGGCAAAGCTTTAGGTGGGAAGAGTGAGGTGAATAAAGCATTCTATTTCTGTGACACCTTCTCAAAATTCCCTATTGAACAGCAGCTCCTCTCTAGCTTTTTGACATCTGCCTTCTGCTAAACTCTTAATTACCCCCAGTTTTTAATCCACACAATGGGATAAGTAATAGTTCTTATATTCCATGAAATAAAAGATAGTATATGAAAAGAGCTTACATGTCCTCTGACACAGAGGAAGAGACAAAAAAATTGCATATTATATTAATGAACATGGACAGCATTTTCATTCCTCTCTCTGTTTCCTACCAAATGGAGCACGTAGAGAGACAAGCATAGACCTACTTCTCCTACTGTGAAAAGACTAGCGGGTCCAGGTGGGCCTTGGGACCACAAAGAACACTGGTGGAGACAAAGGTTCCTTTTCTGTGAGTTACACTTCCTATGCTTCCTAAACACATGAGGGTGGTAAATCTTCAGGACTAAGACCAGGAAAAAGAGCAAGGTAGACTGTTTGGCTGGACTTAGTGTCAGCCTTATGTTAACGAGGCAGAAGGAACCTTGACTCACACGAGGTTCAGCCTATTTTGGTATGAAGAAAGACGACACTTGGATTTGAGGTTATTTGTACCATCCCCTATTGTAACCTTTCTTATAAGCCTGCAATACCAGAAAACCATCAAAAATTGGTAGTTCCAGATTCTTGTAATTGCCATAAAGATAACACCTCAATTCTCTCTCTAGCTCTCTCTCAGTCTATCAGTTTAAGTATCCATCTTTCTATATTGCAACGATTTTTTTCCCAGGAGAGATCATTTTCATTATTATGCAAACTTCTGGCCCTTTCCCCAGGTGAGTGTACTTAATGATATCTTAGTTCAAAAAGCCAGACATACAAAGCTAAAATGCTACTGATTAGCCTGCAAATCAGTAGCATCTATCCTCTAAGTAATACTATCAAACATTTTAATTTAGAACAGAAACACACCTTTCAAAAAAAATAGCTGCTACGCTTTATTACGATTCAAGCTGCTAAAAGCAATAAAAAATGGAAAGGGAGAAACCAGTATCTCATTTAAAAGCCAGAAATGCCCAAGTATTAAATAAGAAAGTGTAACACTAATGAGTGTCCAAATCCAAAGCAGAAAAATCAACAATGTATAAGTGGACTTCTGGTACTTACAATTATATTTCAAATGCTTATAAACCTATATATCACTAATATACTATTTTAAAAGCAAAGGAAATGTTGTAAACCAAACAAAGGTTGGTTGACCCCTGAAATGTATATATTTTTATTTTAAAAATGTATAACCTTGAAAAATGTGAAAATAACAATCTTTCCTAGTCTATCTTATAGTGATTGCATTACTAATACTACCAAGTAAGTTACACATTAAATAAAACCTTCCATGCTGTGCTACTCAGACCTTCCAGGCTATGCTAACCTCTACAACATTTCTCTGAAGAAAGTCAGGTGGAACACCTTGGAGAAAAAGGCTTTGCCCCTGATCAACCAAAATATATAGAGGGCTTTGAATAATTTATCTGAAGCTGTCAATTCATACGCCCTAATGTACTCTTTCAACATGAATGCCACAGAAGGTGAAAGATCCAACTCACTGTTCTTCCTTCAGGCTCTAACATTTTACCACTGTCTGGAAAATATCCCAACTATGGCTAAAAAACACTTGTATAAAGGAGACAATCAGAAAAGATCATAAAATACTCAAAACTCAGAAGCTGTGAAAAGAAGACTGTATCTTATTTGTAGGCCTCTGAATATTACTCTGTATGGTTTTCTTCTTAGGCATCAAGCAACTGATTAAAATGGGATTCATTTTATAATAATGGCATTCAAACTCCATGAGCTTCATTCTTTTTTAATTCTGTGCGTTGCTCACATTTTATTTGTTTGTCTCAGAGGTGTATTCTGAACTATATGAACAAAATATAATGTATAGCTTTTGCCTAACATTAATATTTCAAATGCTTATAAACCTATCACTAATATTTTCAAAGCAAAGCAAATGTTCTAAGCCAAACAAAGTTTGGTTAATCCTTGAAATGTATACATTTTTATTTTAAAAATGTATAACATTGAAAAATTAAGGGTGGTAAACCACACTCCAGCCCAAATGCATTTGCTTTTTGTTCAAAATAATCAAACTACAAAGACTCAGCTACAAATGATGAAAGAAAGATGAACAATGTTGAGGAACCGCTTTTCATTATTCTGTTTATTTAAGACGGTTCAAGACAAAATTATCACAGAGAAACTAAGGAAAAAAAGCCAATCTGGGTTATAGAGACAGAAATTAAGGTAGAATCATTATGTGCAAGAGTGGAAGAGCATGGCACAAGTGCCTTTCAAACTTTTATACACAGAACAGAGCAAGAAATATATCCAACTTCGGCCGGGTGCAGTGGCTCACGCCTGTAATCCCAGCACTTTGGGAGGCTGAGGCAGGTGGATCATGCAGTCAAGAGATCAAGACCATGGTGAAACCCCGCCTCTACTAAAAAATACAAAAATCAGCTGAGCTGTAGTCCCAGCTACTCGGGAGGCTGAAGCAGGAGGATTGCTTGAACCTGGGAGGCGGAGGTTACAGTGAGCCGAGATGGCGCCACTGCACTGCAGCCTGGAGACACAGAGAGACTCTGTCTCAAAAAAAAAAAAAGAAAAAGAAAAAGAAAGCTATATATCCAACTTCATCATCCAGTAACATATACACATATGCTCACACACCATCACAAACACACATACACACACGAGAAGAGAAAGAGCTAAGATACAATTTTCGTGAAATAACACTTATCATTACGTGAAACCTAGTCTACTTTCCAACCTATCTATCCCATTGTTTTGGGCCATTTTCATGCTGCTATGAAGAAATACCTGCTACTGGGTAATTTATAAGGAAAGAGGCTTAATTCACTCACAGTTTCACATGGCTAGGGAGATCTCAGGAATCTTACAATCATGATAAAAGGAGAAAAAATGTCCTTCCTCACACGGCAACAGGCGAGAGAAGTGCAGAGAAAAGGGGGAAACAGCCCCTTATAAAATCACCAGTTCTCATGACAACTCACTCAGTATCAAGAGATCAGCATGCAGGAACTGCCCCATGATCCAATCACCTCCCACAAGATCCCTCCAATGACACGTGAAGATTATGAAAACTACAACTTCCGTGTTATCTCATCTTATCCCATCCTGTTCTATTCTCTTTCACCTGTGTTGGGGCAACTTCTGTGCTCCAGATAGTTGCTATTGCCTTTACACATCCAGGAGGTAGGATGCGCCCCAGCTGCATCACGCATTTCTTGCTTTCTTCCCTGAAGCTTCTCAACCACTCCTGCTCAGGACTAGATAAGAATGCCATCAACCATTCTGATAGCTGCATAAAACTAAAAGTATGAGGTAAATAACAGATTTTGGAGTACTCCTTGACTGTTAGGGGACTGGAGTCATTGAAAAAAAAAATTCCTCTCTTTCCTTTTTCTGAAGCACATGACTGACAATTTTTCAGTTACAGCAGTGGAGTCTCATGCACATAATAATGACAGAATAACACACCTGTGGATTGCTTCTTCCTTCTTCCCAGCTTCACTACTCTCAGTCCCCAACTGCGATTCCTTAGGATCAAATTCATATAAACCATTTGCATAGTACTCTAGGCTCAATGACTTTTTTAGGGGGAAATGCAGACTAAGATACCACCTTATTTTTTTTTAATGTTGATTGTAAATTGATTTCATGATCCATTCATATTAATTTGCAATGCTGCAATCTAGGCCTTGGGAGGGGAAAAAAAAACTCAAAAAAAGACACTTGGTGATGGTAGAGATGAAGAATATTTATACCAATGCTCATACTAAGTGGCTTGTAAACTACCCATTGATGAGGGTTACTTAATATACCTAGTGTAACGTGGCTATAAGGAAAACAGTCTTTATCAACCCCACTCAGTGCTGCCTGCTTTTATGATTTCACATGAAAACAAAACGCAAATTCTGCATTTCAATTCAATCTAACAAATAGGTATTGAGTTTCTACAATGCTGAAGGTTAGAATGTATCTAGAAGAGAAGTGAAACATGTATCCTTTTGTGATAAGAAATTGGAAGTCACATGGGTACTGTTGACAGTTTCAAACTCTTCATTACAGGAAATTAGGATTTTGAGGAGGAAATAAAAAATATAGAAGTGACAAAGTTTCTGTATCTATCTATCTATCTATCTATCAGATTAAAGAAGAGATTTAAATGAAATTTGATGGCTGGAGCTTAAATTCTCAGAAAAAGAAATACATAGAAAAAAATTTTTAAATAACAACTAGAGTAACCAATATAACTGAAACAACTGAACACAGTGTGAGTAACACAATTTTGCATCAGCTTCTTATAAATGAGTATCCAGGGAATGATAAACGTGAAATTTTATCATGAGTAGCTACATATGTCCATATAATTATTACAGGGCTTCCCTGATTACTAAGTAGGTTTATTGTGAAAATTTCCTCTTCTGTGTATTTGTAGTCTTATCTTTGCCCATCAATCTGCTGGTTAGTTCTTTTCCATAGATCTCTAGAAACTTTTTTTTTTTTTACATATTCTGAATAGTAATCTTCTGTCAGTTATATGTGTTACAGATGAAGGAATCGTACTTCATTAGTATTCCAAAAGAGTCCCAGTAGCATCTGACAAACTCTTCACTTGCCAGGCTGAATTTAGTCAAAAATAGATGAGGACTCTGAAAGAGGGCACTGACTGTTTTAAGAAGTTTTATCTGTGGTCCAGAAACATGATATCCCAGGATTCTAAAGAGTCCCTATCATTGTATTTGAAGCACTACGAAGATCAATGGTGAGGTCAAAAGGTGAGAATTGTGCAGAGACAGTCCCGCTAGATCAAAGGCTTCACATTCATTCCTCCCTAAATTTCAGAATATGTAAAATGATCTGTAAACACTTTTAAGGGAAAAGAACAGAAAAATTGCCCCCTGTACTTATGCTGTTAAGCACAGGGCTGACTAGAGTCATACACTGATCCATGATGTAGATTGGAGGTTGGCAAACTATGGCCCATGGGTCAAATCCAGTTTGCTCCCTGTTTTCATAAGAAAATTTGTATGTAACACAGCCATGTTCATTAGCTTATGAATTACTTGACTCTTTTCAAAAACAAGTACAAATTTTAGTAGTTTGCAGAAGAGCTTATAGTCTGAAAATCTAAAATATTCACTCTCTAGTTGCTCAGAGAGAAAGCTAGCTGATTGCTGGTCTAGATGCTTACCGGTTAGCTATATTGAAAGAGGGTTTATTGGGTTAATTATTGGATAAGATTATTTTAAATTTTAGGTGACACTTTAAAATTACAATTACTGTATATTTTTATTGTTTGATCTGGAGCAAATTGTTTCGCTAATATACATAACATGTTCTTATCTGTTAACAAATACAAAAAAAAATTAACTCCCTAAGAGTGATGAAATTCTCAGTACAATCAATCCCATTCAATTGGATCATGTTCGTTTTTGCCTCCAATCTAGAAACTGCATTGTAAATCTACAGATTACATGGGTTTCACCACCATCTCCAGTAAAAAATCCATTTAAATTGATTAGAAAACAGTTGAACTGATAGTGCTGTATCAACAAGACCTATGTGATGAGGTAATGCTTGCTGGATATTTAATGTTAAATTAATGAGGATTATGCAACCATTACTACTCTTAGAGTACCAGTAATAGATGTTTTATTATTATGTGAATAGAGAGATTCCTTCTTCTCACTATTTTGCTTGTACACTAACTGATGTGGCAAAGCTTCCTGAAAAATTGAATGCTGAGGTATATTTTGAATGCAGGCAAGAAAGTATGAACTGGAAACTATTTTTCTGAGTTAAAGTAATTAATAACATTAGAAAAGTTCACTTATCTATGTCTCATCATTCATGCCTATCCTCTCATAAATATAATGCTCTTGATAGAAATCTGGGAAAAGGTTCTCTTGTGGGCAGCTGTGGCAGTCAGCGTTCAAAATGATCCCTGATGATGCTCATCTCCTGGCAGTCACACCCTTGTGTTGTATCTTCTCATATTAAATAGAGCAGTCTTGTATAATCAATAGGACATTGCAAAAATGATGGCATGTGATATCTTCAGCCAGTTCATAAAAGACATTGATAATTCCACTTTGTTATCTTGGATAATTTATTACAGGGAAGCAGCTGTTATTACCTAAGGATAGTTAAGAAGCCTTAGGGTGCAGTGTCACGTCAAGGAAATGAGCCTTTTGCCAAGAGTCAACAACAACACTCCAGATATACGAATCAGCAACCTTAAAAGTAGATTTTCTACGCCCAATGAGGACTTCAGGTGATTGCCCATATCTTAACTATAACCTCATAACAGACTCTAAGCCAAAATCACACAATTCTTCTACTCACAAATCCATAATCCACAGAAGCTGAACGATAATAAATGCTTATTATTGCTTTAAGCCACTAAGTTGTGGGATAAATTGTTATGTTATTAGATGACTAATATACCCCTTCTTGAATAATTATGGAGCCCTGCTTTTCTGAAAGGACTTGTCCACATGAAATAGCCATGGCATCTTGCAACAGAAGGCCCCAGTCCAAAGGCCAGACAGCAACTTCATGCAAAATAAATGGCCATTCTCCGTATACATTCAAGCCTATCAGGGTTCCTGGATTAATGTACGGAACGTTGCAAAGGGAAATGCTCTGGACTAGGAGACTGACAAAGACACTAGCTCTACTCATTTGAAGACATGTGACATGGAGCATGGCACACAACTTCTAGATTTCATTTCAGTAAAACTGAAATGAGTCTTTTCCTTGTTCCAAGCATTATGATGATCAAATGAGGGAATTCATGCAAAAACATCTTTGAAATCAGTAAAGAGCTATGTCCATGTTAGCAATTGCTAGTCCTCGGCACCTAGTTTAAAAAGTATAACCTGGCTCCTGCTTGTGTATTTTTATCTGCCTTTAAGACTGTGTCCATTTTTCTTGGTCTGAATTACTGGACATTACAATTACTGTAGCTCATAAAATTGTCTTCCATGCCTGATGCACGCATATGTACTATATTTATTTGCTCTGTTTAGCGCTGAACCCACAGGTTTTTCCACAGGGGAAAAAAAAAAAAAAACAGGCCTTCCTTTCCTTTATTAATTGTCCTCAACTTTCCTCTCCTAACCATGTTCAGGCTGGCTTGCCCTATCTATCCAATATAAGAAGATTCTAGATCTTCCACTCTTGATCATCTCTGGACCTGTGCTAGAAACCATCCCATGCTAAATACAATAAAGAATTAAAAGCAACACACTTTCTAGTACATGTTCATATCATTATGGATGTAAGAAACAACATTTAATTATGTTAATTCAGCTTATATTACTCAATTTATTCCTTTGTGTAATACCACTCATAACAGAAATCCCACTAATAGTTATGCTCTGTATCAAAGACTATCTAGGTGCTAGAAATAAAGGAGTTAAAGAGGAAAATCTCTACCTTCGCGAGACCTTTAGTTTAGTGAGCGGGTACAGGCCCTAAATAAACTGTATATAACACACAGCATAACAGACACTGTTATAAACAAAACCAAAGAAGAGAAGGATTGTAGGCGGTCTTAAATAGATTTGCCAAAAAGTCTTCACGGACATAGTGACATTCAAGTGAAGAAAATGCCATGTAAATGCCAATGGAAGTGCCAGTGTCAGTAGAGGAAACATCCAGTGCAGAGGCCCTGATGTGGAGACATGTCCAATTTGTTTAAAGAAGAGTAAGGAGGTCATTGTGGTTGGAGCAAAGTGAGCAAGGTGAAATTGTAATAGACGAGGCCAGAGGTTTTAACAGGAGCCCAGATCTTTTCCAGTAACTTGGGTTTTACTTGAAGTGTGATGGAAAGCCTTTTTAGAATCATGAGCAGAGGGTTGATCTGATCCAATTTATGTTTCTAAAAAGATATGGACAATAAGAACAAATCGAAGGGGCTTATGGCAGATGCTGGTGACTGGTGAAGAGGCTTGAGAATGATGGAACTGGATTGGACAGGTGGAAAAAGAAGATATGGTGAGAAATGATCAGATTTTTGATGTATTTTGAAGACAGAGCCAAAACAATTTGCTGACAGATTGATTTATGGTATTAGAGAAAGAGGATGATTCAAGGAATTTTGGCATGAGCAACTGGAAGGATGGAATTGCCTTTAAGTGATGAGAAAGACTGAAGAAAAATCAGCTTTTAAAGAAAATAAGGAATTTATTTCTGAATATGTTAATATTGAGAGCTCCATTAGACGTCCAGGTAAAAATGTCAAATGGGCAGTTAATTATGCAAGTTGGAAATTCAAGGATGATATCTGGGTTCATTTAGGATTAATCAAGATTTGATTGTCCTAAAATTGATTATTTTATTAAACCTAAAGCTAAAGTGTGAATTAAAAACAAAAGACGGAACCCTGGAACACTTTAAGTTTAGATAGGCAAGTAGAAGAGACATCAGCCAAACAGCTTGAGAATGAGCTACCTGTAACTCAGGAGAAAAACCATGACAGTGGGGTATCCTGAAAGCCAAGTTAAGACAGCATCTTCAGGACAAAAGGCCCTTCAACCCTGTAGAATGCAGTTGATAGGCCAAATATGGGACAAAGAATAAGTGCAATGCAGGAGTCATTGGTAACTCTAACAACAGTAATTTCAATGGGGTTGTAAGCATGAAAGCCTTAACATGGTAAATTCAAGAAAAACAGTGGCAAGGAAATTAGAGAGTGCTGGTGACAACTGTTTTGAGAAGTTTTCTAAGTAATGAAAAAATCCAGTGTTGTAACCAGGGAGAGGTGAAAGATCCAAGGAGAATTATTTTAAGGCGGGAGATATACAGACAAATTTGATTTATGAGGACAATTTCAGTGGAGAGAAAAGAAGCAATGATACAGCAAAGAGAGATCTTCTTAAGCAATATGCCTGAGTGGGCACACAGAAACGGGCACATAGAGGGAAGAACTGTCCAGTGCTTGCAGTAAAGATAGGTTTCAGCAACAGACACAGTTCACAGGCACTGGTAATAATTAGGCAAATGTGTTTGCTGAGGCTTTCTGTAATTCTCTTTTGAGTGCTTCAATATTCTCAGAAAATAGCATGTTGGGTCATGGACTGAGAATAAGTGTAAAGGAGCAGGTGATGAAGATTTGAAGAGAGGAAAGACAATTTGAAATAGTCATCAAAGAAAATGGGAGAGTGACTGGATTAGGAAACCACCATGTGAATTATAGGCATCATTAAAAGCTCACTTTAAATTTGCGGTCACGTTTAAAGTGATGTGGTGTGCTTTTCTCTAGCCAGCTTTCTACTGGGCAGAAGTAGAAGGGAGACAAGTTGGATGTATATGTGACACATGCTGGCTTTGCCAAGAGAGTACAGGAAAGTGAGTGAAAGTCAAGGGAGATAAGTGTACGGGCCAAGGAGTGGTTGCAGCTAATGAAAATGGAATTTAAGCATATAAGAAGAGAAATAGAAATAGGAGGAAGGGTTTTTACCATTAGAGGATAATAAAAAGTGGTTGGTCAATTGACTATAGGCCCATGAGTTAAACAGATTGTTGGAGTTGGGGTTTTAGACTACATGAAGTGGAAAGATAGGAAGTGGTTGTTAGAGAATGGGTTAGTTGTTAATTAAATTTAGAGGAACTGCAGTTACTGATAATGACAAGTTTTAGGATGTGATCTTGCAAGTGAGTAGCTGGGGACACAAATATTGAAGGAAAGGAGAAAATATCATCTAAGTAGATATTGAAATTCTTAATAATTACAGCAGGATTTGTGGTGGAGAAAGTGACCCTAAACGAGGAGCTAATGGCTTGAGGGAATAAGAGAAAGTGACAAGAGAATCAGTGTTTGGAAAAAAACTCAAACACATTCAAAAGTGATTTTTCCTATTCTTTCAACACAACAATAATCACCAACAGAGAAGAAAAATTCTGTAACCGAATATTGGATTCTTGCCATCACTAGGCAAGCAATCAATTCTGCAGCAGACCAACCGGGTGTCTTCCAAGAGACATATAGAGCAAGATATGAAGAAAGGGGCATGAGCTTCCATGCTGTCTCTGGATACACCACCCTCCAGGAACCTTCATGTGCTCTGCCATCCAGAAGCTCTCCAAACTCAGTCCTCTATGGCCTTCTAATGAAACTTCATTGGACAGTCATGACTGACAACCATGTATAAATGTGCTAGGACAAAAAGAGCATGATCTCAGCTGAGAAAGTCAAGTCCTCTCTAAAAATATATGCTTCTTGGCCATTCTCTACAGCATTTATTCCTCCAAGATACAGAGTAAGACCTCTCTGGAATGACCCACAGTCAGATTAGAGTCCCGCTTTGGGCCAGTGAAAGGAGGGCAGGAGAAGATCAGAGAGATTGATTCTGTTTTCTGAGGCCTAAAGCACCCCAACACTTTAACAGAGCTGTGGGAGTTAGGAGCCAGGGGCTGTGGACAAAAACCATATGCAAGTGATATCACAGTTAGAGACTGATATGGTTAGGCTTTGCGTCCCCATCCAAATCTTATCTTGAATTGTAATCCCCACAATCCCTACATGTCAAGGAATAGACCAGGTGGAAGGAACTGAATCATGGGGATGCTTATTCCCCATGCTGTTCTTGTGACAGTGAGTTCTCAGAAAATCTGATGATTTTTATAAGGGGTTCTTTCCCCTTCACTCAGCACTTCTTTCTGCCACCTCGTCAAGAAGGTGCTTTGCTTCCCTTTCACCTTCTGGAATGACTGTAACTTTCCTGAGGCCTTCTCAGCCATACTGAACTATGAGTCAAATAAACCTCCTTCCTTTGAAAATTACCCAGTTCTGGGTAGTATCTTTACAGCAGTGTAAGAAAGGACTAATACAGTCAATTGGTAACGGTAGTGAGGAGCTGTGATAAAGATACCTGAAAATGTGGTATCTTTGGAACTGGGTAACAGGCAGAGTTTGGAACAGCTTGTAGGGCTCAGAAGAAGACAGGAAGATGTGAGAAAGTTTGGAACTTCCTAGAGACTTCTTGAACAACTTCGACCAAAATGCTGATAGTGGTCAATGAAGTCCAGGCTGAGGTGGTCTAAGATGGAGATGACAAACTTGTTGGGACCGGAGTAAAGGTCACTCCTGCTATGCAAAGAAACTTGTGGCATTTTGCCCCTGCCCTAGAGATTAATGGAAATTTGAACTTAAGAGAGACGATTTAGGGTATCCGATGGAAGGAATTTCTAAGCGCCAAAGCATTGAAGAGGAAGCAGAGCATACGTTTGGAAAATTTGCAGCCTGACAATGCAATAGAAAAGAAAAATCCATTTTCCAGGCAGAAATTAAAGCCCACTATAGAAATCTGCATAAGTAATAAGGAACTGAATGTTAATCGCAAAACAATGGGGAAAATATCTCCAGGGCATGTCAGAGATCTTCACGGCAGACCCTCCCGTCAAAGGGCTGGACGGCTAGGAAAAAAATATGATTTCGTGGGCCAGGCCCAGGGCCTTGCTGCTTTGTGCAGTCTGGGAATTTGCTGCCTTGCACCCCAGCATGGCTAAAAGGGACAAACATACAGCTCAGACCATTGCTTCAGAGGGTGCAACCCCCAAGCCTTGGCAGCTTGCACATGGTGTTGGGTTTGAGGGTACACAGAAGTCAAGAATTGAGGTTTGGGAACCCCCATACAAAGTCCCCACTGGGGCACTGCCTAGTGGAGCTGTGAAAAAAAGGCGACCATACTCCAAACTCCAGAATGGTAGATCCACTGACAGCTTGCACCGTGTGCCTGGAAAAGCCACAGACACTCAATGCCAGCCCATGAAAGCAGCAGCTGAGACAGGGCTGTACCCCACAAAGCCATACGGGCAAAGCTGCCCAAGAACCACAGGAACCCACCTCTTGCATCAGCATGACCTCCATGTGAGACACAGAGTCAAAGGAGATCATTTTGGAGCTTTCAGATTTTACTGCCCCACTGGATTACAGACTTTCGTGGGCTTTGTTTTGGCCAATTCTCCTATTTCAAATAAATGTATTTGCCCAATGCCAATACTCCCATTGTATCTAAGAAGTAACTGACTTGCTTTTGATTTTATAGGCTCATAGGCAGAAGGAATTTACCTTGTCTCAGATGAGACTCTGAACTTGGACTTTTGGGTTAATGCTGGAATAAATTAAGACTTCTGGGGACTGTTGGGAAGGCATCGTTGGTTTTGAAATGTGAAAGGGATATGAGATTTGGAAGCGGCTGAGATGGAATGGTACGGTTTAGCTGTGTCCCCACCCAGATCTCATCTTGTATATCCCCATAATCACGATATCCCCTATCTGTCTAGGAAGAGAAAAGCTGAAGGTGATTGAATCATGGAGACAGTTTTTCCACGCTGTTCTCATGATACTGGGTGAGTTGTTAAAAGATCGGATGGTTTTACAAGGGGCTCTTGCCCCTTCATTCCACACTTCTCTTTCCTGCCACCTCAAGAAGAAGGTGCCTTGCTTTCCCTTCGCCTTCTGCCATGATTGTAAGTTTCCTGAGGTTTCCCCAGCTGTGCTGAACTGTGAGTCAATTAAATCTATTTTCTTTATAAATTACCCAGTTCTAGGTATTACCTTTACAGCAGTGTGAGAATGGACTACTATAGATACCAACTGCAGCAAGGAGGGACACTGGATAGGATAGCCTCATGACATGGAATTGTCAGATGAAAAACTGGATGCTTTTAAAAGCAATACAAGAGAATTGCTTATATGTTTTGGCTCTGTGTTCCCATGCAAATCTCATGTCAAATTGGAATTCTCAATTTCAGGGGAGGGACCTGGTGAGAGGTGGTTGAATCTTAAGGCAGATCTCCCCTTACTGTTCTCATGATGATGAGCTCTCACAAGATCTTATTGTTTAAAATTGTGTAGCCCTTCCCCTTTTTACTCTCTCCTGCTCCACCATGTTAAGACATACTTGCTTCCCCTTCTGCCATGACTGTAAGTTTTCTGAGGCCTCCCAGCCATGCTTTCTATATAGCCTGTAGAACTGTGAGTCAATTAAACTTTTCTTTATAAATTACCCAGTCTCAGGAAGTTCTTCATAGCAGTGTGAGAACTGACTGCTATAACTGTCTTCCAACCATAATGAGGAGTAAGGAGGCCTACTTCATCTCTGGGAGATGAATATGCAGTGAAGGAGCAAAGCTCAGCCACTTGAGATGACTATAGGAGCAAGAAAGTGAAGAGACTCTTCACCGAATGTGAGAATGTGGGTAAGTCTGCTAATGAGCAACTGTGTATAGAACAATCAATTCTATATTTTCTATTCTTTAGTAGCTTGGTTAGATATTCAGGAACACAGATGTAGAGGTGAAACAACCTGTACACATCCAGACATGACTGAACTGTAGCTGAGTTCAACTGTATTAATGATTTACCTGGAGCCATGCACTAGCGATCCAGGCTGAAAGAGTCAAAACAGTCTCTGGCTTTGGGAGTTCCTTCTGCTTCTATAGGTCCATAGTGTTTTTATGATAGGGAAAAGCTTGTGTTCCATAGCCTAGTCAAATGGGAAGTAAAATGACAGTGTACAATTTTGACAGTAAGATAGTGACTCTGGTTAAACATGTAAATTTGGCAAGCTGATAAAAATAGTTTCAAAACAAGAAGCAACAAGATAAAGTGGAATGGACACTCAGCTTACATTCCAGTGTCATTTACTCCACTATTTGCTTAACTTATTTGGGCTTTAATTTTTCATTGATATAAACTGAGGTCATACCACATAAATGTGAAGGTCCTGACTCCAAATTTCCAATATAGTAGCCTACCAACAAGGTAAATAATCAAATTATTTTTTATACATTAACTTTCCTTTCTACTTAATCTGCTTCGGGGTATGTGAAAATTGTATTTGTTTATGTAGTTAAAAACTTGGAGCTCTAAATAAATAGCATAAATAAATTTTGCTTTTATATTAGAATGTATTTCAAAGAATGAAACAAAATAAATGTTTATACCAAACAAAAAGTATTACAAAAATTATCTTCCCTCATTCCCAAAGGACAGCATTTTCCTATCTTTCAATCATTACTGGGAAATTTATTGGTCATGATTTTAACTGATTTATTATCAATATATAATTAACATAAACCATAGAAAAGAATGATGAAAGGAAAAATGCATAATATACAAAAAAGGTGGTATAACATTAAATAAATGAAAATAAAAATGTAAACTATTTCTGGGAAAACTATAGTTTTAAGATTGAAATAAGCATTATTCTTGAGAGTGCTTACACCATCATAGCTAAAACCCATCTTCAACACTTAACTTCTATGTTTGCTTCCATTAAACATTTTTAATTTTGCAACTGAAGTGGAGGACTGTAAGAACCAGGTTGGTAGTAGAGGATGTATAAAATAATAGACATTTCTCTTCATCTTTAACTCAAAGAGTAGATTGTAAATAAATAGTAATATTGTGACTAAATATTAATTATCTATTGATATGTAGCTATTGATATTACCCCAAAGCTTTAATATCTAAAAACGGCAATACGCATTTGTCATTTCTCAGCTTCCATGGGTCAGAAATTCTGGAGCAGTCTGGATGGGCAGTTCTGGCTTTGGGTTTGCAGCGATGTTGCAGTCAGATGTTGGTTAAGACTACAGTCAACTGAGTATCTAAGGAAGAAGTATCCAGTCCCAGGCTGACTCATTTTCATGACTGGTAAATCAGCACTGGCTGCTGTAAGGCCTTGCTTATTCTACAAATAAACCTTTTTCAAGGAAGTTGAATGTCCTCATAATATGGCAACTGGCATCCTTTAAAAGTACTGGCATCCTTCAAAAGTGATGCAAAAGAACTACAGCCAAGCAAGAGCTATCCCTTTTATAACCTATTATGCCTTTTATAATCACATAGCAAGATTTCCAGCATATTCTAGCTGTTAAAAGTAGGTCACAAGTCCAGCCCACAATCAAGAGTAGAGAAATTATGCTTCTTTTTAAAGGAAAGAATAGCAATGAATTTGTAGAAATATTTTCAAATTATCAAAGATTACATGGTAAATTGATTTCCCTACTTTTTAATTGAGTGATGATTATTTTAGTCTTAGATCTAAGAAATTCTTTTTAAAATATTTGATATTTTCAAAAAATTGATTTTCTTTCTATCTTTCTTTCTCATTTTCCTCTTTCTCTTCCTCCTCCTCCTCCTTCTTCTAAAATTGATTACTCAATTGATCACCTCAGCTCTATGTTTTGGAACCTAGTAGATATAGCCTAAGTGTTTCTTTCAAGGTCACCCAATAAAACGTGGAATGCAGTTTAAGTTTTCCAAGTGACAGATTTGCTCATATTCTTTTTAGTTATTCTGAAATAACCCATTGATGACAGCAGCTTGGATTTTATTCGTAGGCTCTGTGATTGTAAATATAAGATTCAGGGAAGGGAGTTTCTAGTGAATATGAGATAGATACTTGGGTGTGGGGGAGAATTTATAAAAACTTAAAGTGACAAGGTCATAGAGAGAATTTTGGCACCCAGATAGTATAAATTTGGTGCACGATGTGGTAAAAGAAATTGAATTGATGACTAGATAATGCACTACAGACCTTTCAAATAGCAAGAGCAAAAGTCATTTTTCTTTTATTCCTTATTTATTTTAATTAATAATGTATGATGGTGATCTCAGCAGTTCAGCACAGCAAGTTCCAATTCTCTCATTTTCTGTCTGCAGTACAGAGATGTGACTCTGCTGTCAATATAGGTTGTGGCATTTGTTATATAATAAAAACCAAAACCATACTTAGTGTGGCTAACTTTCTGAACCTCTCTACATCAAAAGGATAAATTGTTGTCTGTGCTAAGAGATGATGTCACCTCATGGCTTCTTTAAAATAAAAGGCAAAGTTTTATAGTGAGCAGAGGCAAGGGTTGAAGGAGTCACTCTCTGTATACAAGAAAATACAGAAAGCAAAGAAAAAATATTTCAGATTTTCATAGGATATCATATATGAAAAATGGCCTATTGAATAAGTATAAAATATATTCAGCCATGCATAACTACTATGTCCACTATTACTATATTGCACACTTAATTTTCAGTAAATTATTTTTGAAAGCTTAAATGTTTAGCCAAGACCAGCAAACTTTTTCAAATATATAAATATCTTTGCTACTCTCAAGCCAGGTGTATGCTATACTTTCCATCTGAATTACAATGCACACGGATCAAAGACTGGCATCAAAAGAACTTTCACTGGCAGTGAAGGTCAGAAACTTCAAAAATAGTGCTAATAGAACAAGAAAGTAACAGGAAAGTGCTATCCAAGAATGGCTGTGTTTAGTGCACAAGCAGGTGGCTGAGGAATTTTTCCATAGTTTAGTTAGGAAGTACATATTCTCATTCCAACTTGTATTTGAAGAATTTTTAAGTGATTTCTTCAGGATAAAACTTCAATCCCAATGACTAAAAAGTGACATAATTCTCAGTGTTTTTTCTATGTTATTTACAAAAATAGAAATGCCCTGTGAACATAAAAGCAATACTAACTTTTTATTTTAGAACAGTACATTTTAATGTAAGAACTTAATGTAATTGACTTTGTGACTTATGGAAAAGAAATTACCAACTGATCATTGATTTTCAGGCTCATCTTCCTGTTTAAGGCTCTGGATGTTAAGAGAATTGTGGAGAAACTGAAAAGATTTAAGTATTTCTAAAGAATGAAACAATAGCAACCTTTTTTACCAGACCAGTATTTTCCACAAGGTAGGTTTTAGGTACTGCAACATTCTATGGAAGAAGAAAATACCTGAATTAAATGAAAATTCTATCACCCAGAAAATTGTTCTAGAACAAAAATGAAAATTTCAAAGTTTTAGATTGTTCTCAAAACCCCAGGGGGTAAATCTCATTGCTTTTTTTCTATTTTTCCCCCATCTTTTCTAACACGGAACAATGAAAGAGCTAAGATGTTTTAAGAGAGCCAATAGAAGCCTCATCTGAGTTCTGTCAGACTAGAGCTGAGTCAGTTGCTACAAGGAGACACTGCCAAACAAAGCCAGCCGATAAAAGGAAAGTTTTCCTTTATGAGTGTGAGTTTCTAAATAAAATCTTTTCACGATTTGGCTGAGTATAGAAGTTTGCTAGAATCTGTGTAGCCCACAGGGAAATGGACAGGAAACCGTTACTTTGTGAAGTTTTTATCATTGCAAGTGGATTGGAGAATGGAGGTATCGTTTTAGATTGTAATCAAGAAGTATCATAGAAGATATAGGGTCAAAGTCAACCTAGAATTTTTCTTTGAAGGGGTTTTTGAGATTGGTGTAGCTCTTCAGTAATCACATACTGAATGGTAATATATACAGACACTGTTTGTCTTCAGCAGGCCAGAGAGGAAGTGGAAACAGGACACCCAAGAAGCCTGGCTCTGAAACAGCACGTGAGAGCAGGAGCAAGTTCATTTATGGCTAAGTCCGCTCTGAGTGACACTCATCTCTGAGCCTCTCAGAGGCAGCATTGCTTGACAGAAACAGTAGGAAACTGTCATTGGTTATGCAGCGGAAGTGCGGCAGGAGAACAGGGTCTGGAGGCAGGGAACCTAGGGCCAATTCACGCTGACTTCCTAGAACTGGATCCAAAGGAAACCCCACCTCTCCTTGCCTAAGTAACAACAGGCTCAGAGGCCACTCTTTTTGCAACCCTCCTCCTTTCTGCATTACAGATGAAAAATGGAAAGTACCTCTGATTGGTCCCCTCCTGCAACCAATCAGACTGATCACAAGCCGTCTCTGTATAGACCATACCTTTGTAGTTTCACTTCAACCTGATTGGTTGCCTCCCACAACCAGACTGGTCGCATGCCAGGTCTTCATTTACATAGAATGTAACCAAGTAACCAATGGGAAACCTCTAGAGGGTATTTAAACCCCAGAAAATTCTGTAACCAGGGCTGGTAAGCCACTTGCTTCCACTCTGTGGAATGTACTTTTGTTTTAATAAATCAATGCCTTTGTTGGTTCATTCTTTCATTACTTTGTTAGTGCATTTTGTTCAACTCTTTGTTCAAAACGCCAAGAACCTGGAGGACTCATCTCCTTCACCAGTAACAGAGGAGAGAAAACAGCAATGGAATTTACCACAGCTTAAGGACCAAATCTTCACCTGTGTTTCAAGAACCTTGTAAGCCCCAAAGATCTTCATTATTGGAAATCAGAGTAAAACTTGTTTTTAAATAATAATAATATGGTACTTCTTACTCCCAAGTGTTGGGGAGCAAATACTTGCCCATTAAATACATAAATTATGCTTAGTACACTGTAAAAAGCTTTCTGTCTCAGTATGGCATGGGTTTTATTTGTACTTGGAAAAAACCTTACAACTTTAGAGATTTGAAATGGACAAACTGAAGTTTTTTCTTGTGATCAAAAAAAAAAAATGAGAGTAAAATGGCAACATTATGGTATATACCATAAATAAAAAAGATTTCTGTGAACTAGTATAGAATACATTATATAATAAAGAAATGGCAGCCTGTGATTCTCTGCCCCTCAGCTGTCTGAGAAGAAAGAAAAGACAGTGAAGTTCGTAGTAGAAGACAATGTACCCAGGGAAGCTGGACAGCGCTCAGTAACCTTCCTGTGATGCACCTTCTTTGTCTTTTTTTCTTTTCTTTTCCAGAGACACAGTCTCGCCCTGTCACCCAAGCTGGAGTTCAGTGGTGCAACCTCAGCTCACTGCAACCTCCGCCTCCCGGGTTCAAGCAGTTCTCCTGCCTCAGTAGGATTAGGATTACAGGTGTGTGCCACCACATCTGGCTAATTTTTGTGTTTTCAGTAAAGACGGGTTTCAACATGTTGGCCAGAATGGTCTCGATATCTGGACTGTGATCCACCTGCCTCCGCCTCCAAAAGTGCTGGGATTACAGGCGTGAGCCACCACGCCCTGCCACCTTGTCTCTTTCTAATGTTTTCATGTTTTTTCTTTTTTTTTCCTTCTGTGAATGCTTAATTTCATTTCTTTAAAATGTTTCTTAAGTCTTTATCTTTTCAGTATTACATTTATAGTAACTTTATCACTTTTTTAAAAATTTCCATAACTTTTATTTTTTAAGTATTACTTCATTCTAAAATATTAAATCTTTAGCCTAATAATTTTCCATATTTTAGCCTCTTGTTTAAATTTTAATTTTCTCTTCCTCATTTAAACCAGTTGTTTGGCTTACAATTTTGCTTCTGTTTTGATTTACAACTGTCTTCTTTTTGTAACCATATTTCTCTCCTCATAAATTTATCTGCTCTTTATTTTTATGATTTCTCTTGATAATGACTGAACAGTGAAGACAGTGGCTACCATGTATAAGAGGATAGTATGACTTCTGTTCCGATGTGTGCCACCTCTACTTCCCAAGCCTTGTTTCTTGTTTTGGTGTAAGTAAAGAGTGTTTTTGTACGAATAGTGTGATATAGACAACCAATTTAATTTTGTTCCATACACAGATTTAACTGTCCCAGTGCCATTTATGCAATAGTTTTGCCACAATGATGTCTAATACCACCTCTGTTATATGACATATTTTCATATTGATGTCAGTCACTTTCAGGACTCAACTATGATATTTTTATTGAATTTTTTCTGAAATTAGAAATATATGTATTTCTATATATATATTCTAGCTATATCCATATGTCTACATATATATGGGAAGAGTCATATAAAGTTATATTTAGCTACATGCCTACAGATACACACACACATAGCTATATAGATATCTGCATATATATGGAAACACTATACAGAAAATCAAGAGAAGTGAAGATTGTGATTCAAGGAGGGAGCTGGCAAAGGGGACACATCTGAAGGGCGCACACTAGGGATCTCAAAGCCACTAATATTGGGCCTATTTCTTTTTTCCTTTTCCTTTTTTTTTTTTTTTGAGAAAACAGTCTCACTCTGTGGCCCAGGCTGGAGTGCAGTGGCATGATCTAAGCTCAGCTCAACCCCTGCCTCCTGGGTTCAAGGGATTCTCCTCCCTCAGCCTCCCAAGTAGCTGGGAGTACAGGCACTTGTCACCATGCCCGGCTAATTTTTTTTTTTTTTTTTTTTTGTATTTTTAGTAGAGACAAGGTTTCACTGTGTTAACCAGGCTGATTTCGATCTCCTGACCTCATGATCCCCCGCCTCAGACTCCCAAAGGGCTGGGACTAGGGGCGTGAGGCACCGCACCAAGCCTAGGCCTATTTCTTAAGCTCATAGGAAGCACAGGGGGAGCATCCCTAGTCTGGAAATCTAAAATCCAAAATGCTCCAAAATCTGACATTTTTGGAACATCAACATGACACTGCAAGTGGAAAATTTCACACTTGACCTCATGTGATGGGTCTCAGCCAAAAGGCAGTCAAAATTTTGTTTTATGCGCAAAAACATTAAAAATGTTATATAAAATTACCTTCAGGCTATGTGTATAAAGTGTATATAAAACATAATTAAATTTGTGTTTAGACTTGGTTTCATTCTCAAGATATCTCATTATGTATATATGAGAATATTCTAAAATCTGAAAAAGTTCAAACTTCAAAACACTTGCTGTCCCAGGCATTTTGAATAAGGGATACTCAACCCATATTAATAACCATTGCATTGTACATATATATTATTTATAAATACCTTTTATACATGTGGTTTATCAATGGTATATACATGAGCAAAAATAGAATTTATTATTTATATTTACTAAAGTGAAGAATTCATGTGGAATCCAAGGTAGAGTTTAAGAAGGGGAAAGTAAAATTTTGCTTTGTTCAGGTAAGTGTCAGATAGTTGTGAAATATCTAAGTTGAGATAGGTATTCATTTCTGGAGCTCAAAGGAGTAGTCTGCTATAAACATGAGTTTGGGAATCTTTAGCATGCAATCGGTATTCAGCCAATGAACGAGTGCAGAGAAAAAGAAGATGACGTAAGGTTGAACTCTGAAGAAAACTTTATTTCAGAATTAAGAAAGAAAACTCTAACAGAGAGACAGCAAAAATTTCTGCCAATGAAGTAGGAAAAGGCCGTTTCAGGGAAGCGTAGGCGGCGGGGTTAATCTTCAAAAGAAAGCCAATGAACAATTGTGGTCAACTATGTTGAGCTATCTAGGAAGACAATTGCAGAGAAAGAGGTCACCGCACCTTTGAAAGGAGCAGAGAAGGTGCAGGGCTTCTCTAAGAAATTCTTCACAAAACGTATGTCTTCTTTCCTCAAATACAATAAAACCTAGATAAAATTTAAAAATAGTAGCCAAACAAGTGGTAATAACAACCTAAATTGGTAAATGTGGAAAAGAAAAAGTCTGAGATTTTGTAGAGAGTGGGAAAAGAGAGCACTGCACAGATCCTATCCCCACGTCCCAAAATCATGATGGTGTTTGCACAGAGTCCTGAGCAATACCTCAAATTCTTTAATGAAACAACCAAAGGTAGCACATTCATTTTCTCTTCTTCAGACCATGAAGCAAAGGAAACAACATCTGGAAAGACTGCTGTAAAGTAGAAATGGAGAACAAAGAGGATGACTTCATTAGAAGAAAAGGCTCGTGCACTACACATTCCATAAGAATAGTAATCTGAAGTCACATGGGTACGTAGTAGACCCAGTTAAGGAAGATTTACTGAAGGCTAAGGAAGCTTAAACCTCAGGCTTCCCTCACTTACAGGAGTCTCTTATAAGACTTTAAACCTAATTTTATATTCAGAATGTTGCATTATTTTCCATGATGAGGGCCCTTATATTTGCATACACTCATTAAACCTCAATTCACCATTGTCTATAACTAGGAAAAGCAAACCTTGGTATGGTGTACACACATTCACACATACACACAGACACAGAGGCAAAACTCAAAAAAGAAAAACAGAGAAAGCAGAGATCCTGCTGCAAATGACACTGCCACCACTTTCACTCCGATTTTGTTCCCTATCCCACAATCATTGGATAAAGGAAGTACCTCCAGACTTTACACCACATCTCTTAGAGAAAATAAAACAAAGCCGGCCTCAGTACTGTGTGAAGAGAGCCTAGTTACTATCCCAATTATCTAAACAAATAGAGTGTTTAGGCAGAGACAGCAGGGTATAAATGAGACACATACGAGGAACTGGCATGACAATTAAGCAAGCATACCAAGGCAAAGCTACTTAAGAAATAAAGCAAGGAGAAAAAAGAAAGAGCCCATCCCATTAAGAAACATATCTTGAGATACAGAAAGAAATTCTTTAAAATTGCTTCATATAGCAGAACAAATTAGAAAAAAATACGATTTCTATAAAAGAGAAGATCCAAGGTAAAATAATAAAAAACAATTTGACTATAATTGCAAATATAAGGGGAAAATGAAGATAAAATTGTTATGATAGAATTGATACATTAGAAAACACACAAAAAAATTACTCAGCTAAAACTTAAATTGCTAACATGGTAAAACGGTTTGAGATCATCACGTATATATAAAAAGATTAAAGAAATTAGAAAGAGACAAATTTGACACAAAGGATAGAACTAGATAAGCCAACGCAAGTGTAATTTCTGTTCTTGAAATTAAAAAAAAGAGAGAGAGAACAGAAGTTATTGTAAAATTTAATGCAAAAGAATTTCTCTGATAAAAAAATAACTGAATCTGCAGGTTGAAAGAAAATGCGGCTCCAGGGTAATTTGATATAGAAATCTCAATTTCAAACTATAAGCTAAGTTAGATATTTAAGTATTATTTCTTTAAAGGCTTTCTTAGGCATCTTAAATTAAAAATCAAATCACAAATAATAGGAGAAAATCAGTGACATGTCAAAGTTCTCTTCAGCAACCTTCAAAGCCAGAATACAATGAAGTGATTTCTACAGAGTTCTTAGAATAGTATGACCCAAAAGATTATGCCCAGTCAAAGTATCAGTCAAGTATAATGACCATAGGCATATCAGATTTGAAAATTATCAAAGAATATACAACCTACAAATTCTTCTCAACAAAAATCTGGACAAAGCAATTTAGCAATATAAGAGAAAGATCAAATAGAAAACACAAAATAAGCACAAAGTGGTTGATGGTAAACATAAACCAAACGAAACAGAAAAACAAATCAGAAGAATATTAAGAATGATCATTTCTATAGAAGAAATAAGTAATAAATATACAGTGTATATAACACTAATATAGAAACACAAATTAAGGGTAATAAAATTCAATGAAAAGAAAACAATATTTTATATAAAAGAATGTAGATAGTATAATTTTATTTTAAAAAATATTTTTGTCAGTCATTTGTTTATGTATAGAATGACATATATAATTTGCTTTGTGTACATGAAGGTAATTCTGAAGGAGTGCTATTCAGATTTTTTTCAAAACTTTCATTCTTATAATTTCTGTGCATGATTTGAAAACTTTATAATTAATTAGTATTTACCACTTTTGCAGAAACAATAAAGTGATTTGTAAAAAATAATAAAACACAAAAGGAAAAAGCTCACAATGTTAAACATCACTAATTACAAATGGTAGAAATGTAAATTATTATTTTCTTCTTTGTGTTTTTCTACAATGTTCTGGTTCCCTCACCCCACCCTGTAAAAAATTATAAAACCAATGGATGGAAATAAGGTAAGTAAACGTAAGAAAGAGGATAAATGTAGAAAATTAATTGAAAAGGTTTGGTGATGAGTAAGACAGAGAAAAGGTGAAAAAGACAGAGAAATGCATAATGGAAAGGACATGTAGACTTAAAGCAAGGTTTTCATTCAAGTAGTGAAAACTAGAGAATGTTTCTATGCTGACATGAAGGCTCCTATATATCTAGAACACTGATACTGAAGGTGATAATGGAACAAAGTGAAGGAAAACACTTTTCTGAAAAGGTTTCAAAGGATGGACCCAGAGGATTAGCAGTGATTGTCCTTGAAAATACGGAAGGCTGGTTATTCTGTTGCAAAAGAAAGGAAGAAGGGAAAAAATGGACACAAATATAAGCAGGCCGCAAGTTTAGGGATGGAAAATATAGAGAATCTCATTTTGGTGGTTTCAGTTTTTTTGGTGAATTAAGTAACAAGTTCATTGTCTGAGAATACAGTAGAAGGAGAAGATATTGGATTAGCTGGAATAAATAATAGCAGTTATTTTAAAAATTTTTTAAAAAGCACAGAATGTTTAACGTGCTGCTTTTCCAGAAGATCAAAGCAACAAAAATGTATTTATTGTGTACACAAGTTATCTGTCTCATAGTCACTCATGACTCAGTTCTTTCCAACCTGTGATTCCACCATCTTTTAGTTCTTCAGAATCTTCTCTATTCAGTCAGCAGATGAAGAAAGAGGATTGTGTGTAGAAGATATTTTTATGGGTCAGATCTGAAAGTGATGGATATAACGTTTGCCTACATTTCATTGGATGCAACTCAGGAATATGGCTACATCTAACTGCAAAGGGCTCTGGAAAATGTAGTTCGTTTGTGAGTCCAGGAGAAAGAGGAAATTGGAGAGAAGCTAACTAGTTTCTGCTTCCGATGAATAATTAAATGTTTGATAACCAAGAAAGTGATGTGAAACAATTTCAGACAGTAAGGAAATCAGCCAGCTTGTCATATAATATGATTGTTGTGCCATGCTGACAGTAAGTCAAAATGTATTAAGTTAATGAGCTTAAATATGTAATCAAAATGTATAGGTGAACCCCTTGGCTTAGTTGGGTAATGTCCTCCAAGCTTTGCAGTTCACATTAGACGCAGAAAAGACAGGTAGCAGGGTTCACCCAGAGCTAGCTTTTTTTCTAGGTGAGTAAAACAGAGGGAGAAACAGACAAGCAATTGAAAATATTTGCAAAAAAGAACACTGTTTATGGACCACAGAAGCAAGGCAGATCTAAGAAGATATATCTACAGATATTTAAAAAGTGATGAAGTCAATGCATTGGGAAGCTTAGTGAAGCCAGATATTCGTGGCCATAGAAATATCTGATAGAAGAGCTATAAAAATAAAGTTGTTTGCCTCAGAATGGATTATTTTGGATCTCAGTTTTTAAAGTCTGGTGATAACAGGGCTTGTGAATATTATTATAAAAGGGAAAGGCAGTGATATAATAAATGTAAAGGTCACTGGAAGACAGGATGTCAGGAAGCTGAGAGGCCAGGGGACAGGATTTGTACATATTAAAGTTATCAAGAAAAGTGACATGAGTAAAACTGAAAATCAAGTTTTAGTCTTTCAAGAACAAACTTGGTGAAAAGTCAGTTGTTAGATGACAGCAGAAATGAGATGGATAAGGTATTTTATCCAGAGTAATGAATCTCAAATAAATGAATTCAAGGAAGTAATGGATTATAAGTAAAAAGGGAAAGTAAGAAATTCTAAGAAATATACCTAGATCCTGTGGTGAGGAAGAAGTAAAACAACCTCAACTTATGAAAAAGAAGAAGAAATGAACCTAGTTATTTTCTAGATTTCACTGAAGGCAAGAATGAAAGAAAAATATTCTAAGAGGAGGTTAAAGATACAAGGGAGCTTTCTGATTACAGAGAGGGTGACCCAGGAGTTGCTGTTGGAAAGATGTGTGGGTGCTTAGGTCTGCTTAGAGGATATCAAAAGGAATACAGAGATAAGACTAGAATAATAATATAAAGTACAGAGCTCCAACACCCGGTGGTAACTGGTGACTGGAGTGAATAGAGAGGAAAGGTATGTAGGGTTTGTAAGATGGTATGGAGGTAATACTCTTAGTTTCATTCTAAATTATTCTTTAAAGAAGCTGCTCCTTGCATGAGGGGAGAACAGAGAGGAAGTGAAAGAAATGGAACAAATGTTTTAATATTCAGTGGTAGAATATACAGTTATTGGTTATTGATGCGAAAAGACAGTTAGAAGAGAAAAGAATGACTGGCTTATTTCTGGCTTAAGCCACGGAATGGCTTTTGGTGTCATTATCAACTGTAGTAAAGCACCCCATAACAAACTTTCAGTCAATGACGAAATACACATGTGGTGGTGGTCCCATTAGACTATAATGGAGTTGAAAACTTCCTATCACCTCGTGACATTATAGCTGTTATAAAATCATAACACAAGGCATTACCCACGTGTCTGTGGTGATACTGGTATAAACAAACATACTGTGCTGCCAGCCATGTAAAATACAGCGCGTACAAGCGTGTACAGTACATAACACTGGATAATGATGATAAACTGCTGTGTTACTATTTTCAAGTGTATTTCTTCTACTTATATTTTTAAAAAGGTAACTGTAAAGCAGCCTCAGGCAGGTCCTTCAAAAGGTGTTCCTGAAGAAAGCATTACCATTATAGAGAACGACAGCTCCATGCACGCCACTGCCTCTGAAAACCTTCCAGTGGGACAAAATGGGGAGACGGAAGACAGTGAAACTGATGATCCTGAACTTGTGCAGGCCTAAGGTAATGTGTGTGCTGTGTTGTGTCTCAGTTTTAATTTTTTAAAAAGTAGAAAAACAAGCTTAAAGATAGAAAAAAGTTTATAGAATAAGGATATAAAGAAAATATTTTTGTATAGCTATATGTACTGTTGGGTCTTAAGCTAAATGTATTACAAAAGAGTCTAAAAGTTAAAAAAATTAAAACGTTTATAAGGTAAAAGACTTACAGTAAGCTTAAGATAACTTCTTATTGAAGAAATCTGTAAAATAAAGTTAGTGTAACCTAAGTGTAGTGTTTTTTAAGTCTGCAGTGGTGGACAGCAATGTCCTAGGCCTTCACATTCAGTTACCATTCACCCATTAAACACAGCAACTATAAGCTCCGTCCATGGTAGGAGACCTACACAGCTGTATCTTTTTTTATCTTTTTATTTTATTTATTTATGTATTTTTTAAGGCAGGGTCTCACTCTATCACCCAGGCTGGAGTGCAGTGGCACCATCATGGTTCACTGCAGCCTCAACCTCCTGGGTTCAGATGATCATCCCACCTCAGACTCCTTAGTAGCTAAGACTACAGGCTCACACCACCACATCTGACTGATTTTCTGTAGTTTTTTGTAGAGATGGGGTTTCATCATGTTGCCCAAGCCAGTCTCGAACTCCTACCTTAAGCAATATGCCCACCTCAGCCTCCAAAAGTGCTGGGATAACAGGCATGAGCCGCCATATCCAGCCCATTTTTAATCTTTCCTGCCATATTTTTACCACACATTTTTTTCTGTCTAGATACATACTTACCCTTGTGATACAATTGCCTACAGTAGGAAGACAGTAACACGCTGCACAGGTTTGTAGCCTAGGAACAACAGGCTACACCACATAGCCTAGGTGTGCGGTAGACTATACCATCTACGTTTGTGTAAGTACACTCTCTGCTGTTCACACAATGACAAAATCACATAATGATGCCTTTCTCAGAATGTATCCCTGTCATTAAGCTATGCGTGGCTATACAGGGAACATTATCCAAGAACATATAAATTGTAACCTGTTTCATTAAAACATTTTTGAAGGAGGAAAAAGATAAATTAGTAATTCAAACGGAGATGTTAAATTACATATCTGCCAAAGGAAAAACTGTCCGGGCTATGAAAGTGGAGGTATGTCAACATTTTTGGATTGGGTAGGGGTTGCAGAACTGACAAACAGACTAAAAAGCAGCAGCCAGGCAGGTCAGAGAAAACCCTTCGGAAGCCTGTATTATTACAAGAGCCACACAACAAGAAGGAGAAATAAATCAATAGTTGGAAAGATGCCAGATGCCAACAGGTAAATAAGCAAGAAGATTTTAAAGTGTCAGTTGATTTTCATGATATGCAACCCATCGTTTCTATTTGCGTAGTTGCCCAGAATTTTCTGGAATGAGACCTTACTAAGTATTCAGATTTCCTGAACATTGAAAATTATTCTATTATACTCAATGCATTGAGAAGCTTAGATTACTATAAGATATTATACTCAATGGAATTGAGTATAATATCTTATAATTTCACTGCTCTAGTCATAATCTGTAATTTAAAATATTTATGTCAGACATAGTGCTTTACATAGCATTGTTGTTAGATAATGTATTTAGCAGTTTAAAAACGAATCAGCCTCTGCGAATGCCATTTTCAGTATAGGTATTAGTTCAGTTTTGTTAGTGTATACTCTAAATATGTATCAATAGCGGAGAAATACTTCGTAGAGAAAAGTAATTTATCACGGATGACTACGGTGCAGCAAATCTTCTATACTAAATACAGTATCTATTGAACTTTAGTAAACAACTTTCTACGTTAATAATATCTACTTCAATTTTCAAATTTAAAAATTATTATATGTAAAGTACTAAGTGACTTTATGTTTTCTTAAGCAAAACAAAAATTAGCACTCAATGTAAATAAGATGTAATTTATTCACTAAAAGGAATTCAACTTATAACTACTAGAAATCCTGTCAAGTCCTGAGGTCAAGTCCTGATATACTAATTTATAATACTTAGGGCTTACCAAGAAGAACCTGAAGTTGAAGAAATAAGAAATCCTTCCACGATTCAGGGTTTGCCCCCTTAAGTCTTACAGCTTTATTAACACTTTTTTTTTCAGTTAAAAAAAATACAGCACATAATGGATATTTATAATTTGCTCAATACTCTAATAACCTCTGGACCTAGAAAATTCGAAACGTTTTACAATAAAGGCCAAGTGCATGTTTACTTTTGGCTTTTTTTCTCCTTTTCTTCCATTCCTTTAGGCAACCTTAGATTAACAATGCATTTCATTTGTATTTATCTTATCGAGCTAATTATTTTTAAATAATATAAACAACCTCAAATGAAATACATTAACTAGTATAACTGACTAAGGACTCCTCTGAATAATGTACTCCAATCTTAACTATTTGTCAGCTTTATTAATCCTAAAAGCATGGTTTTACCTGGCTGATGACAGCATAGTTCCAAGGAACCAGAGCGTAATGGTTAAGAACACAACACGGGCCGGGCGCGGTGGCTCACGCCTGTAATCCCAGCACTTTGGGAGGCCGAGGCCGGTGGATCACGAGGGTCAAGAGATCGAGACCATCCTGGTCAACATGGTGAAACTCCGTCTCTACTAAAAATACAAAAAATTAGCTGGGCATGGTGGCGCGTGCCTGTAATCCCAGCTACTCAGGAGGCTGAGGCGGGAGAATTGCCTGAACCCAGGAGGCGGAGGTTTCAGTGAGCCGAGATCGCGCCATTGCGCTCCAGCCTGGGTAACAAGAGCGAAACTCCGTCTCAAAAAAAAAAAGAACACAAACACTGAAACAAGATCGCATGCCTTGGAATCCTGGGCCTACCAATTTCTGTATGACATTGATGAAATTATTTAGTCTTTCAGTGTCTGTTTCCTTATCTGTAAAGTGGGAATCATAATGCTATCTTTCACATATGTTTGAGTAAAGACTAAATAAGTTAATATATGTAAAGAATTTAGGACATAGCCTGTCAAAAATTAAGCTCTATATGAATATTTGCTATAATAAACATTAGCTAGAATATTGTTCTCTCATTTTCAGAAAGACAATCTCAATGTCTCTTAAATTCTGACAATTAATTTGTTGGGCAAAGCGCCACCATCATCTATGGAATATCTGTAACAGAAATCCCAGAGGGTACAACTAGAATTTGGGAAGCATGGCTCACACCTTTATTCAACCTGCATTTCTGAAGAACCTACTATGTGCTAGGTGGCTTCTAGCCTTTACATTAGAAAAAAAAAAAAAAGAGCAAGTCTGTCCTCAAATACTGCTCCATTGTATTTGTGAACAGGTAAGTAGACAGATTTTATTTCACACTGATGGTGCTACAGTGCACGTATCCAAAATGGACTGTGGAACAGGGAACAGAGGGGGAAAAGAGCAACCACATCTGCTCAGCAGGAACAGCCCAGATTCACAGATGTGGTCAGACCTGAATGGGTCTTTGAAGCCTGACTGAAAAACTCATTCTATTTTAGTGATTAAACATCTTAGCTATCAAGAAGCATTATAAAAGTCTCTGCCCTTTAAAATTAAATGTATCATAAAACTTTATCTTGACAACTGTCTTGGGACTTTAGGCAAAGGCACAGCGTTGACACGAGCTCTAGATCTCTTGCTCTTCTTTAATTCTCTCTAACAAAAGTCACAGATGAATATAGAGCATAAGTGATTTGTATTATCAAACCCATTACTTCCTCCTCTTTCTATGTCTTCAAAGATCAAAGAAAATGCCATAAACATTATTCTCAAGGATAAAAGGATGAAGGGGGAAAGCTACAGAAATATTTGAATACCAAAATGTATTAAAATGACAGAATCCCATCAATGAATACTTAGTTGAAGGGTAGATGGAACTGTAGGCAGTTGTAATAGCATTTAACTTTTTCTGTATTTTAGGCTAATGTTCAAATACACAGTTTCATCAAGTTTGGCTTGGCAGTCACATCCCACTCATTCTGAGGGCGTATGGCAGAGAGAAGAGAAGCCAGTCTGCTCACAGAGTAGATGGATCTCAATCTCTTACTCATCTCATGGCAGAAAAGCTTTTTTTAGTTGTAGTGCTGCCAACATGCAAAGTGAGGAGCAGCTGAAGTGGCTTATAATCATCTGCACACACTTTGGGACAGTGATAACTTCTTTTGTGTACAAAGAACAGCAGAGGAAGCACAGCAACTTAGAATTAGAAGAGTTCTATCTGCCTTTTCTACTTCACTCCCTGCAGTTAAAAGAGAAAGGGTACAAAGCAGGCAAAGATCATATGGGCTGAACTAAATTACACATCTAGCCCATAGTAAAATCAAGCCTAGAATCCAGATTTCCTGGATTCCAATCATGTTTTATTTATACTACATTATGAATTCTTCCTGATAATGGTAAGTGAATACAGAACACCCTTCAAATTCTGGGAAAGTGCTTTCTGAGACCTTCTCAAATTCAAGAAGCATGAATTTTATTTTTAAAAATGAAATGAAATATAACTGAAAAATGTCAGTGATACCTTCAGGCTTTAAATGCATCTATAATATGGGACCACAGTGTATTTACACAGCTAGTAAAATAATTGTCTCCAAAAGCACATTTTCCTCTAAAGTTACATGTTTCATATTACAAGTTAATTGCTTTCTTCAGTTTTTACTAAAGTTTTATCTTTCACAGTAAGAACAAATTTTGTACTATTTGAAACATTTGCTGAATCAGGTTCACAATCAGTTTTTCTTGTTTTCATATAGTACTTATGGTAGGATTGATAAGTTTAAATTTTCATGTTGCCATATAGTTTGACATATTCATTTTTTATTTATTGAAACGGTTAATTTCTGGATAAAACCATTAATACTTTTAATAAAGCTCCACCACTGGCATCTGGATTTGATTCCCGAGTCATTTTTATAAAGAAATAGAGGGTGTTTTTAAGCACTCTACTGGAATTTTGTATGCTGTACATATGAGAACATAAAGCCACAACAAAATATGAATGCTCACTGCCTAAAGCTCATTTCTACACTCTAGCCTTTTGCTTTTACTTGCTCAAGCTCATAATTAGATAAATTACAAATTACTGTATAATATAGAGTTCTATCATTTGAATGTCCCCTTCAAAACTCATGTTGAAATTTAATCGACAGAATCACAGTATTGGGATATGGAACCTTTAAGAGATGATTAGAGCATGAGGGTTCTGCCCTCAAGAACAGATTGATGCTGCTATCACAGGAATGGGTTAGTTGTCTTGGGACTGGGCTCCTGATAAAAAGAACAGGTTTGACCCAATTTCTCCTCTCTCTGCCTTGCATGTTCATTTATCCTTCTTCCATGAAATAAAGCAAGGGGAAGGCCTCACAACATGCCACTACCATGTTCTTGGACTTCGCAGTCTCAACAACAATGAGCTGAATAAATCTTTTTTCTATATAAAGTACCCAGTCTGTGGTAATTTATACAGCAGGAGAAATGGATCAATACACAGACCTATGGAATCTCTCAATAATCACCTTAAGCAGTGTGTTAAATCTATCATGTCAAGAGTATCCTACGTTCTATTATATTCATCTTCTAGCCTGCACCTCAGAACGCACTTCTTTTCCTCGTTTGAATTAGCATTGTTTGCTTACTAGGGTGTGTCCCTGTGTACCATTTTTTTGCATGTATATGTACACAATAGATGTTTCAATTCCTGAAAAGTTTTCCAACGCAAGCATAGCACATTACATAATAAAACCTTTTCTTCTCCCTCTTTCAACCAAAGAACTTTTGGCTGTTAGATAGAGTCTCTGAAGAAACCCTTCAATGATGTATTTAAAGCATTTTTTCAATGGTACAACAAAATTTCAGCAAGTTCATTTCAAGAGGAGAGAGCTTATTTCTATGATCTCCTCCAGCAATTTGCTCTTTGCAGTTTTTCTCTCATCAGCACTTTGATCCTTTTCTGAAATAGGCTTTTTATCTCTAGGTTAGAGCTCCTCTCCTTATGCAATTGTCCCAGGTTCATGCTGATCTCCACAGTTCTTTCTTCAACTTCTCACTAGTTGGTAGCAATCTCTTTGTACTGAAAATATTTCCCTTTCCAATAGGCTAGTCCTCCTATCCTAAATCAATACAATTTAATCTATAACTCTACTGATGTTGTAAACTTTGAATAATTTATAGATTTGATTGTAAGTGGATGAGATTATACAGAATAACCATTCTTTGAAGTCATAAGTTATATATGATCTTTTTAAGTTTATAGAACTTAAACTAAACCCTGTAATAAATGTGAAATTATAAACCAAACATACTTTAAAAACATATGATTTCTTATAGTTTTCAGTCTGTATTTTGTTCAAGTTTTCCATGTAGGGTGAGGAATGAACTCTCAAATACAGAAGATGTAAATAAGTGGCAACATTTTACATTTTCACAGAATTTCACCCTTTCATCTGGGTTCTATGAAGAGAACTACCTAATATCTTGGCATTTATTCTAATAGAAAAAAACTTGTTTGTGATATCATAATCTATCAAAAGGTAAAATTTTAAAGCCTTGAGTTGCAAGGAAAAGAGTGACAGCAATTTGAAAAAGAAACATTTACTTTTTAAATCTCATTGGAAAAAAATGATTGATTTCTATAACCCAAGACTTTGAAAAGATCTATCTCTTAGTTTGAAATAAGAGTGGGAGGACTATTTTTGAAAAGAGTATTATGTTTGATTTGGGACTGAAATGTGTTATAATTAACATGTATTTTCTTGGTAATTCTTTTATAATGAACTTATGGTATGTGATCTAAATCAGGCTGAACAGATTATTTTCTGGAATATTTGCTGAAGTTGTCAAAAGCAAAGCTTGTGTTTCGGTGTTGTTAGATGGTATTATACCAGCCTGGAATTGGCAGAGGCCATCTCTGCTACTATGATATTGCTGTCTGAAAATAAAAAGAACCTATAAGAAAACAAAGATTAGAAATGGACGATAGAGATCTAGTTTCAGCATGCTTTATCGCTCCTAGGCATTCCATCTATAAAAATCAAAAATACTCCTGATTGCTTAAGTAAAACCTAGCAGTGATTAAGGTTTATCTGTCATTATGGAAAATAAACAGCAGGAAATAGAAAGACTGAAAAAAATAAACAGGACAAATAAGCCCATAGAAAAGGAATAGTAAGAAATAAACACAAATTTAAAAATTATAATTTTTCAAAGTGACTGGGAAGTTACTACTAATACTGTAAGACTAAAAAGAAAAGATGAGACTATGAGAAAGAATCAGTATCAGAAAAAATAAATATCATTGCCAAAGTTAAAAACTTACTAAAAAAGCCAAACAATAGAATAAATGAATGAAGAATAAATCAGTAGTGTGAAAATTAAAATCAAATACATTTCTAGAATATAGAGGCAAATCACAAAGAGATGAAAATTGTTAATGTCAAGTCTGAAAGACACAAAGTATGTATTTAGGAACTCCAACATCAAGTCCCCAGAGAATTATTAGAAGGAAAGAATGAAAGGAAGAAATTTAAAAGTGAGAAGCCCCAGAGAATATTTTATTTTCAGACTGAAGAAAGACTCAAGTCTTCAGATGAAAAAAAGATATCAGAAACAAAATTGGAATATATTATAGAACAAAAGACTTATATAAAGATACCTTCCATTAAAGGTAAGAATAAAAAGAATAAAGGTAATAAGCTAAGGACAAAAAGAAAATTCTAAAGTTTCTAAAAGGAATAGCATATGATCCCTTAAAAAATTAAGTAAAATTGACATTAGACTTCTCATCACAACTAAGGCCACAGCAAAAAATTTTACATTTTAGAGTATAAATACTTTGAATTTATAAGTCTATACATAAAAATTATAATTTGAATGAATAGGCCAATAAAGTTATTTTCAGACATTTAAGAAATCTCTATCATAACCACCTTTTTAAAACATGATTCTAAGCCAGGGGTGGTGGTTCACACCTATAATCCCAGCACTTTGGGAGGCTGAGGTGAGTGGATGTATCACCTGAGGTCGTGAGTTGAAGACCAGCCTCACCAACATGGTGAAATCCCATCTCTACTAAAAATACAAAAATTAGCCAGGTGTGGTGATGAACACCTATAATTCCAGTTACTTCGGAGGCTGAGGTAGGATAATTGTTTGAAACTAGGAGGCAAAGGTTGTAGTGAGCTGAGATCACACCACTGTACTCCATCCTAGGTGACACAGCAAGACTCCAGCTCAAAACAACAAACAAAAACACAAGCAAGCATGTTTCTAGAGGTCCCAGTCAATGTAATAAGGACAAGCAAATAGTGGTGAGTGGTGTCTTAGCGTAGCTTTCCAAAGAAGCAGACCTTGAGGCAAAAATTGATGTGCTACTATTTTTTCATAAATGCAGTTGGTTGACTGTAAAAACCTGGCACAACCTGGGATTTTGCTGTCCTTGAAGGTCCTAGAACCAATCACCAGTGTAGAGACAGCTGTAGAATCACAGAGAAGCAGGAGCGACGCAGGAAACAAGAACAACAAAACAAACACTACAAAGTGGCTTTACTGAGTTGGCCACTATTTGCAATCAAGCACAACTGGTTGCTCTGTCTACAGTGCTATCTTCAAAAAGTCTAGTCTTGGAGAAAAAAATGGAGTTAAGATTCACCCATTAACTCCTATGCTCTACTGGTTTCTCATTGGGAGGTAATACCACCAAACTTCTGGTTTTCACACTCTTGAAAATGCCTAGTATCTTATACCTTATCATCAAGAGGGAAGTCATGAAGTTGGGGCAAGGAGTAAACAGTGGGGGACATTAGGCAAGACTGGGACAGGTGAACCACAGAGGACCTAAAGGGCTACATAGGACAAGTCTAATACAATTAGCATAAATATTGGAAAAGAAGAGCTACCACTACCTTGTCTGCAGAATGTGCGATTGCCTGCTTAGAAATGCACACCAGAATCCAGTAAGTGATTATCTCTGAGAAGATAGCAACTGGGGGAGACTGAAAGAGGATTTTTATATTTTGTTCTAAATACATGGGCTTCCTTCCTATAATGAAAAAATCTCACTGGACAATTATCACTAAATGTGAAAAGGTTTCAATATATATTTTTAAAGTAAGAAAAGTCACTTCTTCACAACCTTCCCTGATCATTTCACTAGAAAATGGATTGTCTCTCAAAAGAGACAATCATTAGCAGTTACCCGATCTTCTACATAAGATGGAAAACATACTGGTGATCACTTAGCGATCAGAGTAACATTGGAATACTTCTCAAGCATCTGATTTATTCCCTCACTGTGACTTGTAAGTATTTTTACAAATATTGTTTGAATGAATAAAACATAATAAAAGAACACATTTCCTAAATTTTTTATCACAGCCACAGAAAATAATTTAATACAAAGAGCCTCACATAAAAATTTCATTTCTAGATTTACTAATGTAAAGTTCACAGAAAATTCAAGGTTTTGGCAGTAATACCAGTTAGTAAATGTTATAGATGACGTTTTTAATATAATCCAAAATTATTTATACTTTACATTTATTTTGGAAAGCAACAAAGACTAGCAATAATTTTATAAATTTAAGTCTCATATGTGACCTGACTTTTGGTGTACTAATTGCAATTGCAACTGTTACTATAGAATTATTGTAGAAGTATAGACTAGCCATCTACATTTGATATTTATTTGCTTAAAATATATCATTAACATGAAGTTCTTTTTACAAAATAAATGTCAACCATTTCTTAAATAATTACTGTTTAAACAAAGAGAATTATTCAACATACCACATGAAGAGGAACAATCAAGTGCATTCAAGGTTTCAGAGTCTAATACTGGGCTCTTTTAACCAATGGTCTCCAAACCGAAGTAGGTGAACCAAAATGGATGCATAAAATGATACAGCAGAATGCAAAATAAAATAGTACAACTCGTATATGTGCTTATTTCAACCTCCTCCTTTTCAATAATCATTTTTTTCTCATTTTTTAGCTTTATAGTTTTACAGTTTTATGCTACTATACTAGTCATTAGCCTAACATTCTCAATATGCAACTTTAAATTACAATATGTTTTAAACTAGAAATTTTCCACTTCCTATAAAATGTCTTATATGCTAACACACACACATACAAGCATGAAGTTTTAAAAATATAATATTTTCCATTTGCCCACATCTGTAACCTTTATAATAATACCCTTTACTTTTTTTTCCACCTATACTTCCATACTTCTGACTTAGGATCTTTCTTCCTTTATCCATTTTTTATTTCTTGGTGTGCACTTGCTGATAACAGAATTTCTCATAGTTGGAAAACATTTTAGCTATGCCTTCATTGCTTTATAAATATATTTTTGCTGGATATAGAATTTTGAGTTGATATTTACTTTTTCTTTCAGTATTTTACATATGTTATCCACTGTTTTCTGGCTTCCATAGTTTCTGTTGAAAATCATCCATAAGTCTTCAGTATTAGCTATGATATTTAAATAGCTTAAAAGTCATCACTCCTATGCTCACAATGAGGAAAAAGCTGAACAAAATCACCTGCTATTCTTACAACTAGCAGAGAACTTGGATAACACGACAACCCCAAATCCTGAAAATTAGAGAGACTAACAAATAGAACATCAGAGCTGAGTTCAGCTTACTGGGAGAATAAGGTGCTGGAGCTAATAACTTATAAGAACACTTAAATGTTAGTTAACAAATTGCTGGAGGTTGCACATGACTAGTTTGAGGGTTAAGAATTCCTGGCAGGACAATTGTTGGAAGATTGCTCACATTTTTACAAGTTTTACCTCCAGAAGCCCCACATGGTTCTCCTGGTAAAGATCAGAGAAAAGATCCTCTGTGCTTCTGGAAAGGAGAAGGAAAAGTAACCACTTCAGAAAACACACAGAGAAAAAGTAAACACTTTGAAATATGCCTGGAACATTCAATTCTCCATATCAAAGGCCTACCCTGAAGGCAAACTACTTTACCACAGCCCTATCTGACCTAGAAGGGCAATAAAACAACTCCAGCTCATGCTATTCTTCATGTTTCAAATAGAGAGGAAAAAAACAAAGGCTAAGAAACTCTTCTGAAAGTCACATCCCAGGGACTCAGGCCTACTAAAAAAATTCTGAGATTTAAATAAAACACATACTGCAGAAAGCTTTGCCTATCCCGTGAGTATTACCACATCAACAGAGCCCAGTGTAGTAACAGTGAATTATAACTGAGAGAAGTGAAAAATATACTTTCTGTGGAAATCCAATAATAACAGAGATTTCTAACAGAGAGAGGTGAAAGATACAGTTTCTACGTAAACTCAAACACAACAAGGGAAACAAAGGTATTAAGTCTAGAAGAAACTTCTGACACCTACATCAAACATTAAGCACAGCCTAACTCTGAGCTAAACATAAACTTCACACCAAAGCCCTATTTAGTATGGACTTAGTTCTTATTACCTGCTACATTATGTGCAGCTTTCAAGAAAAAGAAATTGCAAGGCATGCTAAAGCATAGTCTGTAGAGGCAAAGCAAGTTCCAGAACCAGACACAGATACGGATTGCAGAGATTTTCAAATTACCGGGCTTGTAAACAAAAATAACTGTGATTAACATACTGAAATCCCTAATGAACAAACATGCACATTAGGCAACAACAGATTGGTAACATAAGCATAGAGACAAAAACACTAAGGGAGAATTAGAATAAAATGATACAAATAAAAAACTCTGTGAACATAAATGAAGAATGCTTTGGATGCCCTGATCAGAACACTGAACAAAGCCAAGCAAACATAAAAAGGAACAATGGCACAGAGAGTGGTGGCTCATGCCTGTACTCCCACCACTTTCAAAGGCCAGGTGGGCAGACCACCTGCGGTTGAGAGTTCAAGACCAGCCTGATCAACATGGAGAAACCCTGTCTCTACTAAAAATACAAAATTAGCCAGGTATGATGGTGTATGCCTGTAATCCCAGCTACTCAGGAGGCTGAGGCAGGAGAATTGCTTGAACTAGGGAGGAAGAGATTGTGGTGAGCCAAGATTACATCATTGTACTCCAGACTGGGTAAATAAGGGGGAAACTCTGTCTCAAAAAAAAAAAAAAAGGAAAAAGAAAAAGAAAGGAACAATAGGAGCAAAAAATTAATGGAAGGTCCAAAAACCTTAGAATGATTACAAAAGATGTAACATTCACATACCATAAGGAAAACCAGAAGGAGACGAGACAAAGAGGAACACAAAAATGTGAATAATGGCTCAAGGCCAGACCCAGTGGCTCACACCTATAATCCCAATACTTTGGGAGGCCTAGGAGGGCAGACTGCTTGAGGTCAGGAGTTTGAGATCAGTCTGGCCAACATGGTGAAACACCGTCTCTACTAAAAATATAAAAATTAGCCAGGCATGGTAGCATATGCCTGTAATCCCAGCTACTCGGGAGGTTGAGGTAGGGGAATTGCTTGAACCAGGGAGGTGGAGGTTGCAGTGAGCCGAGATTACGCCACTGAACTCCAGCCTGGGTGACAGAGCAAGACTCCATCTCAAATAATAATAATAATAATAATGGCTCAAAATTTTCCAAACTTAATCATACACCAAGCCACAGATTAGCATAATTCAGAGAACACTAAACAAGATAAACATTAAAAAGTCTACATCTAGGTATATCATATTCAAGTTTTAAAAAACAAACACAAACAGAAAATATTGAAAGAAGTCAGAAGATTTAATAATTGCTTACCTATCTAGGTACAAATAATAATTACATCGGATTTCTTTTCAGAAATGATGTGAGCAAGAAGAGAGTGTAATGAATTGTTTAAAGTGATTAAAGAAAAAGAAATGGTGGTCGAGGTGAATTTGGGTTTTAACTACGTCTTCACCTAAATTTTGATTGTGTTCTTTCCTAATCTCTGCTTCCTTGGCTCTGAAACATTGCAGGAGACTCATTTCCCCCATTAACAGGTTTTGAGTTTAGCTTTTAAGTCTTTCAGGCCATGGAGTTCAAAATTCAACATGCATCTTGAGGCAGAGATAAACAAGCAGTTCCTCCAGAAGGATGTTTCAAAATACAGACTATTTCACTCTCCTTTAAAGATGTTTCCAACTCAGTTTCTAGTCTCCCCTACCACCCCACAAGTCTGCAAATATGTCAGAGTGAATGCCAGCCATATATGTGGGATTCCCCAAGTGTCAATCTAAATTTAAAACTATGCAACTGTTAAAAGCTCTGCTGGCTTCTCTTTCCCCTAGCAGAGACCCTCTGTCTAAACCAAGTTATTCTTACCTCATACCTTTATTTTCTAAATGCCACCAGGAAAGAATAAAGCTGGAGTTCTAGAGATTGTAGCTCTCCTAGGAAAGTCTCTTTCATCCTGGAATTTTATTTCACCTAGTTTTCACTTATGTAGAGTACTCTGATAGTCTCAAAATTCTGATTTTAGAAATTATCTATTATTGTCATCTGTTATGGAACATTCATTGGCCTACCACAATGTATTATATCTGACCCAGAAGCCACCTTTTTCATTTTAAATGATATTTTAAAATATAGTTTACAATGTTTCAAACACTAGAGTAGAAGTACAAGTTTATTCTTTATTGCCAAAATTATACACATATACTGGGGGAACATACTTTAAAAATTGTTTTACAGATATGGGTATATTATAACAATTTGGTCATCAAAATTTATGACAATTATTTTCTTACACTTCTCCAAAAACCACCCGTATCTGATTTCTTAGCATGTTCACAAATCTACTTCAGATGAAATCAAGCCCTTCGCATTACATAATGGTAAAGAGATCAATGCAACAAGAAGAACTAACTATCCTAAATATATATGCACTCAGTACAATCTAGGAGCACCTAGATACATAAAGCAAGTTCTTAATGGCCTACAAAGAGACTTAAGACTCCCAAACAATAATAGTGGGAGACTTTCCCAACCCACTGTCAATAATAGATCAACAAGACACAAAATTAACAAGGATATCCAGGACTTGAACTTAGATCTCGACCAAGCTCTGAGTAGACCTAATAGACATCTACAGAACACTCCACCCCAAATCCACAAAATATACACTCTTCTCAGCACCACTTCACACTTACTCTAAAATTGACCACCTAATTGGAAGTAAAACATTCCTCAGCAAATGCAAAAGAACAGAAATCATAACAGTATCTCAAGACCACAGTGCAATCAAATTAGAACTCAGGATTAAGAAACTCACTCAAAACTGCACAACTACATGGAAATTGAACAATCTGCTCCTGAATGACTACTGGATAAATAATGTAATAAAGGCAGAAATAAAGATGTTCTTTGAAACCAGGGAGAACAAATACACAACGTACCAGAATCTCTGGGACACATTTGAAGCAGCATGTAGAGGGAAATGTATAGCACTAAATGCCCACCAGAGAAGAGAGGAAAGATCTAAAATCAACACCCTTATGTCACGATTAAAAGAACTAGAGGAGCCAGATCAAACAAATTCAAAAGCTACCAGAAGACAAGAAATAACTAAGATCAGAGCAGAACTGAAGGAGATAGAGACAAAAACAACCTTCAAAAAAATAAATGAATCCAGCTGGTTTTTTGAAAAGATTAACAAAATAGATAGACCACTAGCCAGACTAATAAAGAAAAGAGAGAAGAGTCAAATAGATGCAATAAAAAAAGATAAAAAGGATATCACCACCAATCCCACAGAAATACAAACTACCATAAGAGATTACTACAAACACCTCTATGCACATAAACCAGTAAATCTAACAGAAATGGATAAATTTCTGGACACTCACAGCCTCCAAAGGCTAAACCAGGAAGAAGTCAAATCCCTAAATAGATGAATAACAACGTCTGAAATTGAGGCAGCAATTAAATAGCCTACCAACCAAAAAATGTCCAGGACCAGAGGGATTCACAGCCCAAATTCTACCAGAGATACAAAGAGGAGCTGGTACCACACCTTCTGAAACTACTCCAAACGATACAAAAAAGGGAATTCTCCCTAACGAATTTTATGAGACCAACATCATCCTGATATCAAAACCTGGTAGACACACACCTGAAAAGAAAATGTCAGGCCAATATCCATGATGAACATTGATGTGAAAATCCTCAATAAAATACTGGCAAACTGAATCCAACAGCACATCAAAAAGCTTATCCATCATGATCAAGTCACCTTCATCCCTGGGATGCAAGGCTGGTTCAACATATGCAAATCTATAAATGTAATCCATCACATAAACAGAACCAAAGACAAAAACCACATGACTATCTCAATAGTTGCAGAGAAAGCCATCGACAAATTTCAACAGCCTTTATGCTAGAAACTCTCAATAAACTAGGTATCGACAGAATGTATCTGAAAATAATAAGAGCTATTTATGACAAACTCACAGCCAATAGTATGCTGAATGGGCAAAAACTTGAATCACTCCCTTTGAAAACCACCACAAGACAAGAGTGCCCTCTCTCACCACTCCTATTCAACATAGGATTGGAAGTTCTGGCCAGGGCAATCAGCCAAAAAAAAAGAAATAAAGGATATTCAGGAAAACAGGAAGTCAAATTGTTTCTATTTGCAGATGACATGCTTGTATATTTAGAAGACGCCATCATCTCAGCCCAAAATCTCCTTAAGTTGGTAAGTAACTTTAGCAAAGTCTCAGGATACAAAATCAATGAGTAAAAATCACAAGCATTCCTATACACCAATAACAGACTTAAAGAGAGCCAAATGATGAGTAAACTCCCATTTACAATTGCTACAAAGAGAATATACACCTAGAAATACAACTAACAAAGGATATGAAGGACCTCTTCAGGGAGAACAACAAGCCAGTGCTCAAGGTGGTAAGAGAGGACACAAACAGATGGAAAAAAATTCCATGCTCATGGTTAGGAAGAATCAATATCGTGAAAATGGCCATACTGCCCAAAGTAATTTATAGATTCAATGCTATCCCTATCAAGCTATCACTGACTTTCTTCACAGAATTGGAAAAAACAACCTTAAATTTCATATGGAACCAAAAAGAGCCCACATAGCCAAGACAATCCTAAGCAAAAAAATAAATAAATAAAACTGGAGGCATCACCTTACCTGACTTCAAACTATACTACAAGACTACAGTAATCAAAACAGCATGGTACCAAAACAGAGATATAGACCAATGGAACAGAACAGAGGCCTCGGAGGCAACGGCACACATCTATGACCATCTGATCTTTGACAAACCTGACAAAAATAAGCAAAGGGGAAAGGATTCCCTATTTAATAAATGGTATCGGGAAAACTGGCTAGCCATATGCCAAAAGTTGAAACTGGATCCCTTCCTTACATCTTATACAAAAATTAACTCCAGATGGATTAAAGATTTAAACATAAGACTTTACACCATAAAAACCCTAGAAGAAAACAGGCAATACCATTTTGGACATAGACATAGGCAAGGACTTCATGACTAAAACACCAAAAGCAATGGCAAACAAAGCCAAAATAGACAAATGGGATCTCATTAAACTTAAAAGCTTCTGCACAGCAAAAGAAACTATCATTAGAGTGAACCAAAAAACAACAGAATGGGAAAAAATTTTTGCAATCTACCCATCTGACAAAGGGCTAATATCCAGAATTTACAAAGAACTTTAACAAATTTACAAGAAAAAAAACAAACAAACCCATCAAAAAGTGAGTGAAGGGTATGAACACTTTTCAAAAGAGGACATTCATGCAGCCAACAAATATATGAAAAAAAAAGCTCATCATCCCTGGTAATTAGAGAAATGCAAATCAAAACCGCAGTGAGATACCACCTCATGCCAGTTAGAATGGTGATTATTAAGGAGAAAACAGATGCTGGAGAGGATGTGGAGAAACAGGAATGCTTTTACACTGTTAGTGGGAATGTAAATTAGTTCAACCACTGTGGAAGACAGCATGGCGATTCCTCAAGGATCTAGAACTAGAAATGCCATTTGACCCAGCAACCCCATTACTGGGTATATACCCAAAGGATTATAAATCATTCTATTATAAAGATACATGCACATGTATGTTTACTGTGGCACTGTTTACAATAGCAAAGACTTGGAACCAATCCAAATGCCCATCAATGATAGACTGTATAAAGAAAATGTGGCACATATACACCATGGAATACTATGCAGCCATAAGAAAGGATGAGTTTATGACCTTTGCAGGGACATGGATAAAGCTGGATATCATCATTTTCAGCAAATTGACACAAGAACAGAAAACCAAACATCGCATGTTCTCACTGATAAGTGGGTGTTGAACAATGAGAACACATGGACACAGGGAGGGGAACATCACACACTGGAGCCTGTTAGGGGGTAGGGTATTAGGGGAGGGATAGCAGGGGGTGGGGGGATAGGGCAAGGATAGCATTAGGAGAAATACCTAATGTAGATGACGGGGTGATGGATGCAGCAAACCACTATGGCACATGTATACCTATGTAAAAAAAATGCACGTTCTGCACACATACCCCAGAACTTAAAGTATGATAATAAAAAAAACTTTTTAAATATATGTAAAAAATGATTGCTTCTCTCATTAAAAAAAAATCAAGCCCTTCAATGGTACTTGCTGAGAAATATTTATACATAAGAAGAATCTGATTTTTATAGAAAACATATATGCACAGATATTTACAACTGTCCTTAAAGATAAAGCAATATTCTTAGGCTGGGCAGGGTGGCTCACACCTGTAATCCCATCACTTTGGGAGGCTGAGGTTGGTGGATCACCTGAGGTAGAGAGTTTGAGATCAGCCTGACTAACTTGGAGAAACCAAGTCTCTACTAAAAATACAAAATTAGCTGGGTGTGGTGGTGTATGCCTGTAATCCCAGCTACTGGGAGGCTGAGACAGGAGAATCGCTTGAACCTGGGAAGCAGGGAGATTGTGGTGAGCCAAGATTGCACCATCGCAGTCCAGCCTGACAACAAGAGTGAAACTCCAACTCAAAAAAAAAAAAAATGAAATATTCTTCATTGGTGGAACTTTTTGGAAAATTGATATGATGATTATGAACTATAGGAACATTTTAAAATAAAATCAACTTTTAGATACAGGAGGTAGGTTTGCAAGTTTGTTACACTGGGATATTGCTTGATGTGGAGGTTTGGGGTATGAACTCCATCACCCGGTAGTGAGCATAATACCAAATTCCTAGTTTTTCCACCCACACCCACATCTCTGCCTCCCCACCGTATGAGTCCAGCGTCTATGGTTCCCATGTTCACGTTCCTGTGTGTAGGAGCACTTTTTTAAAAAGATAGGAACCGTATACCTTTTGCAGACAATCATTTTACTTATTTAACATGTACTTACATATTGAATGCGTTTTCTTCTTGAATTCTTGACATTCACATTCAAGGCCTAATAAAAGAAAGATATTGTATATTTTACTATACGAATTAAATCAATTATGATGAGTTTTATCTTCCATACATGACCCTCAATTGCCAGTGTTTCTATTTCCCAGTGTATCTTCTTCTATATACCTTCCAGATGTTTCCATCAATAAGATTTTTCTGGATATTCAGTCCTTTATGGTAGCTTCATATTTCTCAAACTTCAGTGATTTTTTTTTTTGATCTCTTGTCTTATTTTGCTTTCTTGAAACTATTCTGCCAAGCTTTTAGTGCTGTCTGAAAAGCATTCAGCTATCTGAACATCTGGAAATAAAACCTTGCAATTAACAGTCACATTTTCATCACTGGAAGTCTGTTAGTTTGTGAACATCTTGCTCTTGCTTTTCTGCTAGGTATGTTGAGAAACTACACCATCTGGGTCTAACGAAACAAAAATTAAACTGAGCACCAGAATACTCATGACATGGTTGCCCAAAGCGTCTCTGTACCTTATTTCATCTAGGCATTTGTTTTACCTTTTCTGGGCTGAGTGCTTTTTTTACTCCGTGATGCCAAATTGCCATTGACATAAAATGAGAGTATACAAATGTCCTCTCAACAATGATTTAAAATTTAAATGTTCTGATGGAACGAGAGTTCTTAAGATAAGTTCTGAATTTTAATAACACAACATGCTTCTTTTGAGCATCTAGTCTTGTTTTGACTTGAATTAACTAAAATAATTTAGGAATCTTATACTTTCTCTTCACTGTCACACACAGAATAGAATCTAATTTATGAGGGTCTCGGCTACTGTATCTCAAATTCTGGCTGCCTTAAAACAGAAATATAAAACTACATAATGTTACATTGTTACGTTACTTTGTCCTGAAGTGTTGCAGGAACAAAATACAAGTATCATTTAATTCTTGTAAATTATTAATTAGAAACATGCTAAAATATTGGACTGATTTTTAGGTGAACCATTAAAATGCAAACTAAGTTTTGTATTTAGAACTTTAGGTCAATAAACAAAGTTAAAAATAGTTAAATCCACAGGTTTTCAAAGTTAACTAAGTGGATTTCTAGTAATTTTGAAGAGCCATTTTAGATGGGATTTGATGGAAACAAGGGCATGAGAAATGTGGGTAATATAAATAAGTAGCGTCCTTAGATGCCCTCACATCCTCATCAAAGAAATTCAATTTTCATCTGGTTTACAGATCAAGATGCTTCATACAGCTTGAATAAACTTTTCCATGACGTTAAAAAGAAAAATATATATAGATAGTTGATGCTATCAGTGCTTTACTCTACCTAGATTTTTTTAAAAGGAGGTCTAGATATAATGGGTCATTTTCGGAAGCAAATTCATGAGAGAATTAGGATGTTTCTCCTACTACCTTTAAGTTTTACCATCTTAGAACCAATTAGAGAAATGAAAAAAATACACGAAAAAAACTAAATTTCAAGAAAGCACCGCATTTATAACATCATTCAAATTAATGAAGACTTGGTAGAGGCTTTTGTATCATTTTTGAAGAAAACATTGGTTGATGACTATTATCAACTGTAGCTTTAGTTTTTACACAGCCATATACATACAAAGGATCTTCAAAAGTTCAGAAGCAATGCATATTATGAAAAAAGCACGGATTCAAGTTTTTTGCATTTAAAAAATGGTACTAACTTGTTATAACATGTCTGAACAGGATCTGAGTCTGAAGCACTGGAAAGCAAAAGACATCAGTTTGAAAAAAGTCCCTATCAGAGTAACTTGAATTCTGCTAAAATTGAAGCAAGAAAAGTATCAATTTTATGGTGAAGCTTGGGTGGAAGAATGGTAAAATCACAGGTGCCTTACAAAAAGTTTATTGGGACAATGCCCCAAAGAAAGCAGCAGTTTACAAATAGTTAACTCTTTTTAAGAAAGGACAAAAGGATCTGGAAGATGAAGCCTGCAGCAGGGATCATCCACATCAGTTTGTGAGGAAAAAATTAATCTTGTTCATGACTTAACTTTAGAAGACCAATGATTAACAGCACAGATAATAACCAGTACCATAGTCATTTCAACCGGTTCAGCTTCACAATTCTGACTGAAGAACTAAAGTGGAACAAACTTTCCACTGAACGCCACAACAATTGCACCCAGATGAGCCGCAGAGAAGAGCAGAGCTTTCAATGGAAATTTTAAACACGAGAAATGAGCCAGGTGCGGTGGCTCACGCCTGTAATCCCACCACTTTGGAAGGCCGAGGCTGGCAGATTGCCTGAGCTCAGGAGTTCAAGACCAGCCTGGGCAACATGGTGAAACACCGTCTCTACTAAAATACAAAAAATTAGCTGGGCTAGCGGCGGGCGCCTGTAGTCCCAGCTACTCGGGAGGCTGAGACAAGAGAATTCCTTGAGCCACAGAGGCAGAGGTTGCAGTGAGCCGAGATTGTGCCACTGCACTCCAGCCTGGGCAACAGAGTGAGATTCCGTCTCTCTCTGTCTCTCTCTCTCTCTCTCACACACACACACACACACACACACACACACACACACACGTGAAATCATGATTCTGAAGCATTTCTTTGAAAAACTGAAATACGGAGTAAAACCTGACCCTACCATTACAGTCCTGAAGACAAAGCACCAAAGCACGAGCACGGCTAGCGAGAGGAAGATGTGGTCCTGAAGCATTTCTCTGAAGAACTGTAATAGGAGATGAAACATGACCTTACCAGTACAATCCTGAAGACGAAGCCCCAGCACGACTCGCAAGAGGAAGACGCGGTCCAGTCAAAGCAAAAGCAGACCAATCAAGAGCAACTATCATGGCAACAGGTGTTTGGAATGCTGAAGGCATTTTGCTTACTGACTTTCCCGAGGGCCGAAGAGCGGTAACACCTGCCTATGCTGAGCGTGTTTTGAGAAAGTTAGCCAAAGCGTTAGCACAAAACACCTGGGAAAAGCTTCACCAGCGAGTCCTTCTCCACCACGACAATGCTCCTGCCCACTCCCCTCATCAAATATTAACAATTTTGCAACGGTTTTGTTGGGAAATCATTATGCATTCACCTTACAGTCCTGATTTGATTTCTTCTGACTTCGTTTTGTTTCCCAATCATAAAACATCTTTAAAAGGCATCCATTTTTATTTGGTTAATAACGTTAAAAAAGACTGTATTGACATGGTTAAATTTCCAGGACCCAGTTTTTTAGGAATGTACTAAATGGCTGGTATCATTACTTACAAAAGTTTCTTGACCTTGACAGAGTTTATGTTAAATAAAGTTTATAATTTTTTATTTTTCTCTTAAATCCATTTTTCTGTAAACTTTGTGAAGTTCGCTCATGTTTGTGTATGTGTATTATATGTGTATATATATTTATATATAAATGAGGCATTATATTTGTATATATATAAAAATGAGGCATTATATTTATATATATATTCATAGATATACAGCTTTAGGAAAGCATGTTAGGAAATGCATATATATGCATTAGGAAAGCTATATATATATATATATATAGCTAACGTATATTATGTGTGTATATATCACTAATGCATATTATATATATGCACACCTATACATAGATGGCTGGATAATTAGATATGCATTAGGAAAGCTGGCAGAAATATTTAGATCACTTTTTTTTTTTTTTGAGACGGAGTCTTGCCCTGTTACCTAGGCTAGAGTGCAGTAGCATGGTCTTGGCTCACTGCAACCTCCACCTTCTGGGTTCAAGCAATTCTCCTGCCTCAGCCTCCCCAGTAGCTGGGATTACAGGTGCTCACCACCACACCCAACTAATTTTTGTATTTTTAGTAGAGACAGGGTTTCACTATGTAGGCCTGGCTGGTCTCAAACTCCTGACCTAGTAATCCACCTGCCTCGGCCTCCCAAAGTGCTGGGATTACAGGCATGAGCCACCACGCCTGGCCTTTAGATCACTTTTTACTTGACACTTCTATTTTACTCAAAACTATTCTGAAAATTCTATCCTCAATGTTCTCAATAAGAATCTCACCAAAAAACCTTTCAAATACATGTTATAGTCAATATTAATTATCCAACATGTTATTAACTATTCTAACTAGAGATAAAAGTCTCAAAACTATGCAGGCAGCTGAACAGTCAAGTTATTTAGTGAAACTATACAAAAGGCTATAATAAATAATGTAATTTTACCACAGATACCAAAAAAATTTTTAAGTGGGAAAAACTCTCAGAATTTTTAATAACTATCCTAGCAGTTGGTCATTTAAAGAAATGGAGTTTTCACCTGTATTTCTTGAAATCTAACCAATTTTTAGTAAATCTCTTAGCACTCACTGTCTGGAACGAATTAATAGAGCTCTAAAGTAGAAATCTTTTTTGTTTAGCAAGTTGGGCTAGTAAACGACAGTCACCCTGATTATTTGTCATTTCAAAAAACCTAGTAGTTGAAATGACAGAGTGCTCGTGTTCTCCCAAAATTCATATGTTGAAATCCTTAATGTGATAGTATTTGGAGGCGAGGTCTTTGAGAGTTCATTAAGTCATGAAAGTAGAGCCCTCGTAAGTGGCATTAGTACCCTAATAACAAGCAGACAGAGAGGCTCCCATTTGAGCTGCACTGAGAAGTTGGCACTCTGCAAGTGGACGAGGGCTCTCTTCAGAACCCAATCGTGCTGGTACCCTGATCCTGGAACTCCTGCCTTCAACACTATGAGACATTTCTGTTGTTTAAGCCTAGTGGCTTAATTCGTTACAGTCACCCAAAGTGATCAGTACATTAGTATTAGGAAACAAAGAATGTAATTTGGGCTCAAATGTGCATTTATTATGGTGAAATAACAAATTCAGGGATGATAGTGATTCTATTAGTCATTACCCACTCACTAGTCTAATAGCACTGCGTAATCAAATAGATAGTAGGCCTGGAGCGGTTGGCTCACACCTGTAATTCCAGCACTTTGGGAAGCCAAGGCAGGTGGATCACCTGAGGTTGGGAGTTCAAGACCAGCCTGGCCAACATGGTGAAACCCCATCTCTACTAAAAATATGAAAATTAGCTGAGCATGGTGGCATGTGCCTGTAATCCAAAGTACTCAGGAGGGTAAGGCCCAAGAAAGGCTTAAACCTGGGAGGTGGAGGCTGCAGTGAGCAGAGAGTGTGTCACTTCACTCTAGCATGGGCAACAGAGTGAGACGCTACCTCAAAAAAAAAAAAAAAAAGATAGTAAAAATCCACCTGCAGATTAAATTTGTACTTTTGTAACAGCCTGCTAAAGGTTGGTATGTGTTTAAATAGATAGCTGGACCAGCCATCAATATCAGCACAAACTTTCTTGTTATTTTTATACTAACTTCACAAGTCTTTCGCCTCTCTCATTTTCAGCTATCTGTATTTTATAGTACACATCTGATAAATCAAGTCTGAATCGTCTTCAGGTCAATTCTCCTCCACAGGCAAAACTATCTGAGGAGTTTTTTCATTTAATCTGCCAAGACATTTGACATCACATCAATATTAGGGTATTTTTTAAATTTTTTAACTGTGATGAAAAACATGTAATAAAGAGTAAAAACAAAGTAAGCAATTATTTGTATATAAGATGGCATAACAGATGCAACATACAGCAGGAAATCTTCTACGATCATATGACAGCACCTATTTTTCTAATCTTCATCATCACAAGGAATGGCCATACAGTGTTCATTCAAATTATTATGAAGCTCTGTTCTTCAGATTTCATTTGGTAAATATTCTCAGTAAGTTGTTTCCTTTCATGGGTCTTTAATAGACACATCTTGAGAAACAAGAATCAAAATACATGGCCATATTAATATTGTTTCATGTAGTCACAGAGCTTTTATCAGTTTATCCATTTTGAGGACATAGACCACTCCTACACATGTGTCTATTAGTACGCCTGTTAGCCAGCTCAGTTTAGTCCTTTGGAAGAGAAACAGATTTCAGCAGAGTACTTGCCCCAGGGTATCTGAGTCAAAGCTAAATGAACTAGTATTCTTTTGCCCCAAGCCTCTCACAAGAAGAGACAAAATTATATTAGCATTTCCTTTTTTAACAGTCATTAATCAATTCTCTTTCTCTCATTTACAATCTCACTTTTCTTTCTTCTATCATTAATTTCCATCTAAAGCTTTTCCACTAAGATAGGTCCCTCTGGTCCAGCCCATGGTCCAGTCCATATTGCTGGGAGCAAGATGACACAAAGGAAGGCTTCCCCTTTCATTCTATTCCCAGTCATAGAGAGTTAGATGGGAAAAGTACAAAGAAATAGAGCCATTAAACAAAATATTTGCCACAAGTTTGTCAGGCCAAACTTGGCAAAAACTGGAGAACAAATAATTCATCCCATCAATCTCTTTGGAGATCTTTCAGTTATATTCAGATTAATAGGCACAATTTTGGTTGGGGGCATACTACCAGCCTCTGGGATAGTAACTCTAACCTAGGAATCATTGGGTATAGCACTGAAAAGAAACTGTTTACATATAAGGGAAGATTTGAATGTAAGCTCCTGTATCGTCTCCTCTCCCTTCTTTTCCAAGTTTACTTCAAAGGCGCAATAACTTATCTAATGGAGACCCATCATTAGTCCTCTTGATGAAATAAAATTTAAAAAGATAAAGCTGGAAGCTGTGGAGCAGCCCTTCAATCCTTTGTTACCTGCATCTTTTTAAATAGGTGTTTTAATTGCACATGTCAGTTTTTGTTAACCCATTACTTTGGGAATATATTTTAAAAGTCCATTGAGTGTGATATTTCTCTTTACCCGTTGTTTCTCTAGAAGTTAATTACTTAATCTGATGAAATATAATTAGAAGGATCAAAATGATACAGTATTTTTTTTTGTCACGGTTCTTTGATAACATAAACAGCTTTGGCTTCAGTTAGTGAGTATGGGAATCCAAACCCAGAATGTGTATCAAGTTCTGTCAATATCCATTTAAGTACCCTTCCCTGGATCAACAGGTGAAAAGCCAATGTAATGTACTTGCCATCTATGCTGGCAAGCGTGAACTGTAGATTTTGCCTTTTCTGTTAACATACAGAAAAATTTATATTAATACTTTGAGCTTTGGTAGAGCCCACCAAAGTGTGTTGTCATTTGGCACATCATTGGATGGTTTCAATTTGTCTGTGTTCATGGACCTTGAAGTCACCACTTCAAGAAATCCAAGTAGGACATCAACTACTTGAGTTCAGTCATCACAGACCCTGACACAGAGTTGCTTTGGTGAGCATCAGCGTGCCTTTGAGTTTTCTCAGAATTTCCATAAAGATTTACAAAGAGCAGTACACTATGTGGTGGTCTCTCTGCGGTCCATTCGATCCATTTTCCAGAACAAATTGAAAGCGTAAAAGTCAATATAGGCCCAAATAGTGAGCTCTTTTTTTTTAAAGTTCTTCTATCATTGCAAAGAACACACACAGCCTGTAATACAGGCTCTGTACTTTTCCAAGAGTATTTTACTATTTGCTGAACGTACAACAGCTGATTTATTTTGTTGTAGAGACAGGGTCTTGCTATGTTGACAAGGCTGGTCTCAAACTCTTGGCCTCAAGCAATCCTCTCACCTCAGCCTACCAAACTGCTGGGATCACACATGTGAGCCATTGCACCCAACCGTGATTTTCACGCTAAGTCTTGGCACTTGTTTCTGGAACTGTCCTTTGTGAATTAGGCTAACTAAGACAATTGCTCAAAAATGTGTCCACTCAACAATAATAGCAAGCAAGTCCTCAGACAGCTTTATAGTAGGTCATCTGAAGAAAAAGGCTACTTGCTTACTAATGTAAGGAGTCTTTCCTGTAAATTACCTGGTAGGATGCTCTTACATATGCCCTTTTAATTCTGTCTTATTTGGAAACTTCTTTTGGCATCTCTCCCTTTTTGCAATGCTTTACTGGGGCTTTAATACGGCCTTAAACCATCTATGTATTTGGGCTTTCTGTGTAGGTAGCCAATAATAAGCCAGTAACTACCATTTTTTTTCTTTTTTTCTTCTTCCTTTTTTTTTTTTTTGAGACGGAGTTTTGCTCTTGTTGCTCAGGATAGAGTGCAATGACACAATCTCAGCTCACCGCAACCTCTGCCTGCCGGGATCAAGCAATTCTCCTGCCTCAGCCTCCCAAGTAGCTGGGATTACAGGCATGTGCCATCATGCCTGGCTAATTTTATATTTTTAGTAGAGGCGGGGTTTCACCATGTTAGTCAGGCTGGTCTCGGGCTCCTGACCTCAGATGATCCACCCACCTCAGCCTCCCAAAGCGCTGGGATTACAGGTGTTAGCCACCGTGCCCTGCTGCCAGTAACTATCTTTTAAAAGGAGTATACCCAGAGGGGAGCATCTGGTCATTTTATAGGACAAAAGACAAGAGGTAACTGTAGTAGCAGTGGTTATAGGGTTTTACGAAGGACGCTGGTTGGCTAAATATGAGTGGCCAATACTTCTAATATTATTTCAACACTAGGACCATGTTATCCAAAAGAATAACTAGCATTACAGCCCTCCATTAAATATGGCCTTACTTAAATGATTTTAAGGATAGGATCCAACAGCATTCGAAAGCAAGGAATGTGATTTTCCCTAAAAGTCAAGAAAAGCCAATAGACATTGTTCAGGTTAAGAAACAGGCAGTAAGAATAACTGATTATTATTGGTCTGCAATAAGTCATAGGTTGCTCAAGTCCATGCAATGCTTAAAAGATTCGCTGTCTATGTGGGGCTCTGGAGTTTTGTGGGGTTAATCAACCATTCCTGATTATCAAGCAATTTGTGACTGTAGTAAATTTGCATTGGGCTTGATTCTTAGGTTCTAAGATAATTATAATATCATCAATAGAACACTGCCAGTTGCACTAGATCCACATCCCATGTCATCATATCACAACATTATATGAGAGAATTCAAGGATTTTTAATCCTACATTCCAAATGTTATCCAGTCTTTAAATTTTTACCCTACTGCAATAGCATCCCCACATCCCTGTAAATTAATTTTGTTAGCCCTAAAAGACTCATGAGCAGGACTAGGCAGTACTGTACACTGCGCTTCTTTATCTAATAGACCTAAAATAGTTTCCATTCCACGTCCAGGCCATTTCAATCACACAATGTGTTACTGCAGATTGGATCTAAAGACACTGACCTTCATGTCAATTTTATTCTTATATTACAAACTAAATGTTAAAAGAGAGCATTTTGGCCCCTAATACCAGAAGCTCATTAAAACTTTTCTTTGCTTGTATTTTATCTAGGTGCAAATAAGCTGAGCATAACTTTCTTGGTATTTTTAACATCAGGGGGTATTTGAGGAGAGACGGTTATGAGTCCCACAATTTCCTATGAAATTCCACCAAGCTTTAGGTGATCACACTGTCAATTTCCTCCTTTTGCATACCAATTTTAATCAGCCATCCCAAGACTTCCCTTCGATGTAATTAGACTCGGAATAGTTGCCTCCTTTATTATCTTAAAGTTTCATATGAGGAAGTGGAAGGAAAAAAAAGTTATTGCCTGCCTGTTTTGCATGTTCCTGAGGTCCTAGTAGCAAGTCACAGTGCCCTGCTAATTATAGCATCAATCATAAGATGAGTGGAGAGCAGGCATCCCATGAGGGAGTCTATTTCCACAGAGGTGAAGGATTATAGTCAGGGAGTATCCCACTACATCAAATGCCAGGAAAGAAAAGCCTCTTTGTCCCTCTGGATCTGAGAATTTCTTCTTGCATTGAGCAATATCAGGTCGCCCAGCCTGGCTAAACCCCTCTAACTTCCATCCCCTCAAGCAGTATGAAAATGGGGAGTAGTGGGAGCCTCAGTAGTACCAGATAAACCAAACAGGCCAAAATAAAAGCCATAAAGACCCAAAAAAGCTATAAAATTAAACTGCCATTAGAACAGCAGCCCACAAAAGTAGGCTAAGACATGCATGGCTTAACAGCGTGACTGACTGCTAAAATAAAAGATTTAAATAGGAGCCAGAATCTCCTAACACAATAGATAACAGTTCCAGAATACAATAAAAAAAAATCACCCATCATACTAAGAATTAGGAAAATAAAAATTTGAATGAAAAAAGACCATCAACTAATGCCAACACTGAGATAAAGCAGCTGTTGGAATTATCTGACATAAAACTTTAACACAGTCATCAAAAAACACTTCAACATCAATTACAGATTTTCTTAAAATAAATAAAAACAGAAAACTCAGAAAAGAAATAGAATTTATAAAAAGAACCAGTGGAAACAAATGGAAAATATAGAACTGCTGGCTTGGTTCAGTGTAAGACTAGAGATGACAAAAGATAAAATCAGTGAACTTGAGGACAATCAATAGAATTTACCAAATCTGAATAAAAGGCAGAAAAATAGACCAAAAAATTGTGAACAGAGCCGCAGGAGCCTGTGAGTTAAAAACAAATATACATCAGTCATATCATTACAGTCTCATAAAGAGAGAGAAAAAAGAATGGGACTGAAAGATTATTTAAAGAAATCATTACGGATAACTTTCCAAACTTGACAAAAGACACAAATCTTCCATCTAAGGAATCATGTGAACCCCAGACAGAATAAACTCAAGCATATCTACACTAAAGCACAAAATCATTAACTTCTGAAAACAGCCAGAGAGACAGCACATTATCTACAAGGGAATACCAATTCAGCTGATTTCTTATCTGTAACCATGAAGGCCAGATCAAGCGACACAGTATTTTGCAAACGCTGAAAGAAAGGAACTGTTAACTTTCTTCTTCAGGAATTAAGCGGTAATTTCCTAGGAACCTCAAATCCCTCCTTTCAGCAATTAATCGTATAAACAGATGGAAAATAAGCAAGGCTACAGATGAATTGAACAACAAAATTAAATGAAAAACTTACATAGAACCCTCTACCCATTAACAGCATAATGCACAATTTTGTAAATTACTCATGGAAAATTTACCAAGATAAGTCATACCCTGGACCAGAAAACAAACCTCAAGAAAGTTTAAAGAACTGAAATCATAGAGTGTGTTGTCTGACTAAAATGAGTCTAGTTAGAAATCAGTAACAGAAATTTAACAAGAAAACGTCTAAATACTTGGAAAGCAAACAACAAACCATTTAAAAAATTCACTAAAAAGATGGAAGAAAAATCACAAAGGGCAGAAGTCAAAAAAATTTAAAATTAGGAGAATAGGGACAATCAATTAAACAAAAGCTGTTTCTTCCAAAAAATTAATAAAATTGACAAACCTCTGCAAGACTGACAAGAATAAAAGAAACACAAATCATCCGTATCAGGAATTATATAGGGGACATCATCACAGATTCTATAGCCATTAAAAGAATAATGAGAAAGAACAGTAGACAATTTTGCATACATAAATTTGACAACTTAAATGTAACAAATCCCTCAAAAGCTGCAAACTACCTAAACTGGCCCAGAGTGAAATAAATGTTCTAAATATTCCTATCGCTATTAAAGAAATTTGATTCATATTTTAAAAGGACACAAAAAGGAAATCTCTAGTGTCACTTGGTTTTACTGGTGAATTCAACTAAACATTTAAAGAATTAACACCACTTTTGCAAATTTCACACTACCTATTTCAGAGTTGGAAGAAGAAGGGACACTTTCTAATTTATTTTATCAAAGCCAAAGACAGTACAGGCCAATATCTCTCAAGAATTTACATGACACTTTCTCATCTTGGAAGATGGTCTACGAAAAAGCTGATAAGCCAGATACTAAAGAGAAGAAACTCAAAACCAAGAAGACTGATAGTGACAGGGTGCAAAAGGGTGACTTCAAAGTTAAAAAGCCCAAGAAGGGGAAGCCTCATTGCAGCTGAAATCCTGTCCTTGTCTGAGGAACTGGCAGATATTCCTTATCTGCTATGTATTCCAGAAGGGCAAGTACAGGAGGAAGTACTTAGCCGCTAAATCCAAAGATGAAAAAAAAATGAAGGTTGGTGGTGACAAGAAGGGTGGTATACCCAGGTAACTAAACTTCACAAAACCCCATTATTATTCTAATGAAGATGTGCCTCGAAAGCTGTTGAGCCACAGCAATAAACTCTTCAGTTAGCCCTCGAGAAAACAGCAAGCCAGCATCACCCCGAGACAATTCTGATTATTCTCACTGGGTGCTACAGAGGCAAGGGAGTGGTTTTCCTGAAGCAGGTGGCTAGTGGCTTGTTATCTGTGACTGGACATTTGGTCCTTGATTGAGTTTATTTACAAAGAACACAACAGAAATTTGTCATTGCCATCTCAACCAGAATTGATATCAGTAACGTAAAAATTCCAAAACATCTTACTGACACTTATTTCAAGAAGAAGCCTAGACACCAGGAAGGTGAGATCTTCAACACAGGAAAAGACAAACATGAGATTACAGAGTAGTACAAGATTGATCATAAAGGTGTGGACTCACAAATTTTCCCCAAAATCAAAGCTATTCCTCAGCTCCAGGACCACCTGCATGAAATGAATTTAACCTCAGAAATTGGTGTTCTAAGTTCCTTAAGAACCTAATTACATAACTGATAACAAAAAAGAATTTACATAAAAAACCATCAACAAAAATATTAGTAAACCCAATCTAACTAAATGTATAAAAAGAACTTTCCTCCATTACCAAATGGCATTAATTCCAAATATGTAAGACTGATTAAACATTTGAATATCATTCAGTGAAATCCATTGAATGAAGAAATACCTGAGACTGGGTAATTTAAAAAGGAAAGAGGTTTAATTGACTCTTAGTTCCACAAGCTTGGGGAGACCTCAGGAAACTTACAATCATAGCAGAAGGGGAAGCAAACACTTCCTTCTTCATATGGCAGCAGGAGAGAGAGACATGCTGACCAAAGTGTCCTTTATAAAACCATCAGATCTCATGAGAACTCATTCACTATCACAAGAACAGCATGGGGGTAACTGTCCTCATGATTCAATTACCTCCCACTGGTTCCATCTCGTGACACATGGGGATTATGGGAACTACAACTTAAGATGATATTTGTGTGAGGACACAGCCAAACCATATCACAATCCTATCAACAGGCTAAAGAAAATCATATGACTATTTTAAATGGCCCACAAAAATAACAAAATCCAACACTGATTTATGATTTAAACGAAAAAAGAAACTTTCAGCAAATGAGGGATAGAGAAGAATTACCACAGTTTGCTGAAGACCAACTTTAAAATATCATTCAGTGTAATCCATTGAATGAAGAAATACCGGAGACTGGGTAATTGCTAATTGCCCTTGGAGCAGCGAAATGGCTAGCAATTCCAGATAACGTAAGCATATACCATACTCTCCAGAGCATCTCTGATTTACACAATTGGGGTTAGGGACATCTCTTGCATGGAAGGACTTAGCCCTGGGTTACTGCCTTCTACTGAACCATTTAATTTGGCATGGGTGGATACATCATTCTGATGAGTTTATGCCAATCAGGTCCCACCTTGTAGCTGAGAATGTATCAATGCCAGTAACCACATCACTATTTTCAAAGGATGCTGCAGGATGGAGGACAATGCAGCTCCACTGCACTAGTAAACCCATTTCTGGAAAGATACTTTCAGGTAACAGTAAAATGCTATAAAGATTAATCAACAGTATTATGATAGATATTGACTGTGGGTGGCTTTTAGAAAGGATGGTCAAAAAAGGCATCTTGTAGAAAGCGATGCTGGAGCTGAGATCTGAATGATGAGAAGGAACTGCCCTTGTGAAAAGCTTGGGGAAGAACATCTAGGCAGATCAATAATAGTCCAGTTGTCTATTTCATTGTTCACCTCCAAGTCTGTAACGTTAACAAAGTCAGGGGCCATGCCCGCTGACTCTGCAATACCTACCTGAGTATTCGAATGATTTGGTACTTAATATTTCTGATTAAAGAATAAAGAGGGGCTGGGCATAGTGGCTCACGCTTGTAATTCCAACACTTTGGGAGGCCAAGGCGGGTGGATCATGAGGTCAGGAGTTCGAGACCAGCCAGACCAACATGATGAAACCCCATCTCGACTAAAAATACAAAAATTAGCTGGGTGTGGTGGTGCACACCTGTAATCCAAGCTACTCAGGAGGCTGAGGCAGGAGAATCGCTTGAACTCAGGAGGCGGAGGTTGCAGTGAGCAGAGATTGGCCACTGCACTCCAGCCTGGGGGATAGAGAGAGAGACTAGAAAAAAGAAAGAGAGAAAGAGAAAGAGGGAGAAGGAAGGAAGGAAGAAAGGAAGGAGAGAAGAGAAGAGAAGAAAGAAAAGAAAAGGAAGGAAGGAAGGAAAGAAAGAGGAAGGCAACTCCAAGCACAAAAAATAGCTTGATGAAATGTTTTGGAATTGTCTCTGAAAGACTAGAAAGGAGAAGCACTGTTTTAGACCAGCAGGATACATGAACAAAGGCATGGCACATTAGGAAAGAGTGGGAAATCTCAAGTGAAACCGATGGACTATCATGCTGGGCAAACAGGAAAGGAACTCAAATAAGTAAGACTGGTTTCAATTACAGAGAGTTTTAGAATCCAGATGTAATTACCTCTGATGGCCTACGCACAGAGGAATCATTGTAAGTTCTTGAGCAATGAAGTAGAATAAAAAAGAAAAAAAGAATTTAAATGAGACTATACTGGAAGCAATGAGTAGGCTCATATATAAAATTAACAGTTATGATCTTCAATGATAACTGTTATGTATATATAAAAACAAATACTGTTGAAAAGACACTAAATAACCAGATCGTGTTATAATATTATTGAGTGGTTATTATGGGTTCGATATTATTTTAAATACTTTACATGTAGTTTTTCAATCCTGATATGACTATATGAGGTTAAATACTAGTTTATTCTATTACAGATAGAAACTGAGGCACAGAGAGCAAAGAAAATTATCCAAGTTCACCCCAGGAAATAAGACATGGAGCTGAGTGGTAATCTATTCTTGATTAATACTCGATCTTATCATTCTATAATCCTATGACGATAAGAGGATTTTAGAGTTTTTTAAAAAGAGTAAGAATAGACAACACGTGGACTCACCTATAAAATATTTCAAATTTTGTCTCAGCATGTCCAAGGAATAGTTGAAATTTTTTACCAAATGTCACCTATAAGCTCTTGAATTATATTCACCAGACATTCAATTATCTTTTTAAAAGGACATGAGAACTTTAATTTTCTGCATATAATTTCATTGTGTTCTGTTCATGAATTCCTTTTATGTAGGGTCTGAGTTATTTATTAAATATTTTTCCTGGAATCTTTTATTCACATTTAAATATTTTCACTAATAAGCTATAATATTTAATTTTAAGGGCATTTTCTTACCATCTTTTTATTTCAATTTTATTAAACTCTTACAAAATATCTAAACACTTCTGATTTATACTCTAAGTAGATAATTCTACTTGTAAATAAAATGTTTAAGGCGAATACCCACAAAATATTGCATGAAAGCATGTTCTTTAGAATAAGGATATTTCCTTTAGAAATTCATTGCTTTCTATAAAGTAAATAGTTTAATACTATTTATTTTCTTAATTCAGGAGAAAGCACTCCTGTGGTAACATAATTGGTTCTTGACCTCTCCTCACCAAAAACACTCATGCCTTTATTATTTTCTTTTATTTTGTTTTGTTTTGTTTTGTTTTGTTTGAGATGGACTTTCACTCTTGTCACCCAGGCTGCAGTGCAGTGGCACAATCTTGGCTCACTGCAACCTCCACCTCCCGGGTTCAAGCCATTTTCCTGCCTCAGCCTCCCAAGTAGCTGGGATTACAGGCATGCACCACCATGCCCAGATAATTTTTGTATGTTTAGTAGAAATGGGTTTTCACCATGTTGGCCAGGCTGGTCTCAAACTCCTGACCTCAGGTGATCCACCAGCCTTGGCCTCCCAAAGTGCTGGGATTACAGGTGTGAGCCACTGTGCCTGGTCATCTTTACTATTTTCAACTCCAGGTAGTAGAAACATAGACTTCAGTTGAGTGCTATTTCAAAAATGTATTTAAAGTATTTTAAAAGCTTTTCCCAAACATTTGCTATTTTAATCTGATTTTATACTTTTCAGCTATAAAAAAGTAAATTATTCAGACAGACATTTTTTAATGTCTCCTTTCAATGTCACTGTCTAATATGGCATGATGTAGCCATAATTTTCTTTGAGGAAGTTAATATTTAGGTACTAATTTTTGATGTTCTGCAAATAAGATATTGATTGCACATTATAATGTTTAATCAGCTTTTCTAAGCAGAGATGCTCTTCACTTTTTCAAATTCTATAAGATGTTTTAGCTATAATTAAAGAGTCAGCTATACTGGAAACCATTGTACTTTGCTTTTTCCAGTATTATTGCATAATTATTGATTGCCAGACTACTTTTAATTCTCTCTTGTTGATATATACTGTATCATTTTAAAATATTTTATTTAAAAATCCCGTAAATTACCATATTATATCCCTTAAATCTTTTTCCTAATTATATTCTATACTTTTGTATCAATGTTTACAAAAAATAATTGTATAGCAAATTTTTAGCCTATTAGGTATGTAATTAATGACTAAGCACATTTACATGGAGAAAAGCTTCACTCCTACTCTCCATTTTGTAACGTTTTCCATGGCACAGTGGACTAATATCTACGAATCTAATTCTGCAGGAATTTTTTGGGCACTCATCCTAGAGAAACCAATCATTGAATATCCAATGAAGATACTTTGAGTTTTTTTTTAATGAAAGAATTTTTTTTTTCGGCTGAGAAGTCCTTAGGAAACTTACAATCATGGCAGAAGGAGAAGCAAACACATCTTTCTTCACATGGAGGCAGGAAGGAGAAGTACCAAGCAAAACTGGGGGAAAAGCTCCTTATAAAACCACCAGATCTTGTGAGAGCTCACTCACCATCACTAGAACAGCGTGGGAGTAAATATCCCCGTGATTCAATTACCTCCCACTGGGTGTCTCCCATGACATGTAAAATTATGGGGACTACAATTCAAGATTTGTTTTGGGAAGGGACATAGCCAAACCATATCAGTCCTATTGTACCCCTTTCTGCCCTAGGTGGAGCACAAGTTGTTATTTTTTTTATTATTATACTTTAAGTTCTGAGATAAATGTGCAGAATGTGCAAGTTTGTTACCTGGGTATACACATGCCATGGTGGTTTGCAGCACCCATCAACCCGTCATCTACATTTCTCCTAATACTATCCCTCCCCTAGCCCCTCACCCCCGACAGGCCCGAGTGTGTGATGTTCCCTTCCCTGTGTCCATGTGTTGACTTACAGCACCAGAGCAGATAGGTATATCATCAGCAAAATCACATGCTTTCTCAAAGGATAGATTAACCTGCATGGCTAACAATTCATTTAAGGAAACTCAAGCAAATCCTGTTTAGGTATTTACTCTTTTTACATATCTTTGCTTTAAGCTCATTGATTCATGAAACTGAACAAGTTAAAATAGAAATAGGGACACATTAAGCCTCTCTTATTCAATTACTCCATATATCCTTAACCTTAATTATATTGGTTTGCCCTTCTCCTGTGGCTGTTAAATATTATAGTATGCAAAACTCTTCCTGGTACTATTGACAAATATGTCAAGCCTTGTGATCATCAAATCTAAGTGTTCTGCCTTTTGTCATCTGCAGTGAGTTGTTGGCACTGAGGTCAGTTTTATAAAGTTCTGTACGAGTCAAAGGACGAGAGCAAGAATCACAAACAGAGGAAACTCAGTTGTTGTATCCTGCCTAGTTGAGCCAGCTCTTGTGAGCACAAGAAACAGAAATTCATTCAAGTTAATCCAAGAGAAATGGAATTTATTATAAAGAGGATATATCCATCTAAATTCAATCAGGAAAAAGGAATCACAGTAATTTGAACAGGAACTTTTTAATGTAAAGAATTATTAAATATGACAGGGAAGTGACTATAAGGGTATAAAGAGAACTCTGCTGGTTAGCCTAGGGCTCAGAGAAAGGATACAACGAAGAACAAAGTTGAAGTGGGGATTCCAAGGTGGGGTTCAGACCTTGTTGGAGAAGGTATAGTTGCAACCTCCAGAGAGGTTTGCTAGGTCACTTGGATCAGAGCTGGTCCACGGTAGCTGGGCAAGGAGGAAATGAGATGTCAGCCACAGTTCGTAAGTGAATGTATACAGAGGGAGTGAGGATGCGGCTTTTCCATGAGAATTGGAACAAGTAGTCTTCCGGTAGAGAGGGTCTGGGAAGCAGCCTTTTTAGTCAGGCAGATGAGCTGAGATTCTGGCAGGTGTAGAGAATTACAAGAAGCCCTCATCCTCTCACTGTCTCTCTAGCGTCCTCTACTGACAGTACTTAACATGTGTTCACCATAACAGAAATGCTCAGTGTTCAATCCATTATTGCAATGCAGGTAATACAGGGTGAATTTGGAGCTCAGGGACAATAAAATAACAGCTATTGCACAGATGAGAATGGAATAACTAACACTAGAAAATCATAAGGAATGAAGTCTGTACTTAGAAACCAGTTTGTTTCTCTTTCTTAACTGAAGGTTGTCCTTTCAGTCTCTCTAAACTGAAATTTTTTTCTCAATGTAACTCTTAGTCTACTCTACTCTTCTGGGCCCATTGTCGGCTTCCTTCTATACAATTGCATCTTGTACATTACCATCACCGTCCTTCTAACTCTTCTCTGTATGAGCAATTTCAACTTCCATTCTTTTTTTAGGGGATAGAGTCTCACTCTTTCACCCAGGCTGGAGAGAAGTGGTGTGATCTCCACTCACTGCAACCTACACCTCCCGAGTTCAAGGGATTCTCCTGTCTCAGCCTCCTGAGTAGCTGGGATTACAGGTGTGTGCCACCACGCCCAGATAATTTTTGTATTTTTTGTAGAGATGGGGTTTCACCATGTTAGTCAGGCTGGTCTTGAATTCTGACCTTGTGATCAACCCGTCTTGGCCTCCCAAAGTGCTGGGGTTATAGGTGTGAGCCTCTGTGCCCAGCCAACTGCCATTTCTAAATTATGCTTTCTATCAGTAGTTAATATCCTAAGTTCCTGAAAGAGAGAGTATATTTAACAAACTTTATTGTTTTGTGCCAGCCTCATTAAGCACATAGATGAACTGTCTGGGGCCCATTCCTAGTCATTAGATTATGGTTCTGTACCTGGATGTGAGTCACATGGTAAAAAAAGAACAATACTCCCAGGAAACCCTCTACAGCAGGAGTCATAGATGGATAATTCCTCATTGCAAGGGCCATGGCCTCAGAGAGTGATTAGAGTATATATATATATATATGTATGCATGTATAAATATATTTAATTATAAACATACTTATATTTGCACATATTAAATATATTAATATTTGCACATATTAAATATATTAAATATACATTAACTATATTTATAATTAAATATATTAAATGTTTACTGTTAATATATTAAATATTAACCAAATATGTTATATATTTATATATTATATAACAGACCATTATATAATATGTATATATAATTGTTTGAATGTTTGTATGTATGCATCCCCTCAACATTTATATGTTGAAACCCTAATCGCCAATGTATTAGGTGGTATTAGGAGGTGGGACCTTCGGGAGTTTATTGGCTCCTGAGGGCAGAGCCCTCATGAATGAAATTGGCGCTCTTATAAAGGAAGCCCAAGGAAGCCTGTTTGCCTCTCGTACCATGTTAAGAACAGAGCAAAGAGGTGCTGTCTATGAGAAAGCAGCTCTCACCAAATGCCTGCCAGCATCTTCACCTTGGACTTCCCAGCCTCCAGAACTGTGAGAAATATATTTATATTGTCTATAAGCCACTTGGTTTAAGGTATTTTGTTACTGCTGCTCTACTGGACTAAGACTATCTGTGTGGCAAAATTTTTCATAGAAAAAAATCAACTATATTTAAGCAGTTTTATATTTTATCCCTTCTAGGTGTATAAACTTCAATCATAAAAATCCATTTTTCTACATCATAAAACATTTTTTGTTTTTACTGAATCATCTTCCTTTTTTTTTTTTCATAAATTCCCTTTTTGGTACGACAACATCAAAATGGATCAAAGGAACACAATTTATAATGGAAGAATGATATCCTGATTATTATACCTTTCTGCATTACTCATGATGACCACAACTGTGAATGAAGAAAATCGAACTCTATCAGTTTAAATAAGAAAAGGAAATTCATTGCCTTCTTGTGATGATTAACGTTAAGTGTCAACTTGATTGGATTGAAGGATGCAAAGTATTATTCCTGGGTGTGTCTGTGAGGGTGTTGGCAAAGGAGGTTAACATAAGAGTCAGTGGACTGGGAGAAGCAGACTGACCCTCAATCTGGGTGGGCACCATCCAGTTAGCTGCCATGTGGCTAGAATAAAGCAGGCAAAAGAAGTTGGAATGAGCCGACTTGCTGGGTCTTCCAGCCTTCATCTTTTTCCCATGCTGGATGCTTCCTGCCCTGGAACACCGAGACTTCAAGTTCTTCAGCTTTTGGACTCTTGGTCTTATACGAGTAGTTTTCCAGAGAATCTCGAGCCTTTGGCCACAGACTGAAGGCTGCACTGTTGGCTTCCCTACTTCTGACATTTTGAGACTGGGACTGGCTTCCTCGCTTCTCAGCTTGCAGAGGGTCTATTGTGGGACTTCGTCTTGTGATCATGTGAGTCAATACTCCTTAATAAACTCCCCTTCAATATATACATCTGTCCTACTAGTTCTGTCCCTCTAGAGAACCCTGACTGATATACTTGTGTACCCCAAAAATAATGACTGCAGTTACTGCTGGATTCCCAGACTCAAACGGTGTTACCTATTTCTCAGTTCATCTTTTCTCTGCAATGGTTTTATTCTCCATAATTTTTCACTACCTGCTGGCCCTCACTACTCCAGACGTTATCACTTCTGACAGTGTCAAAGTCATTGTAGGCTGGTGGCTGCCCATAGGAATGTCCATCACTAATGGAAGCCTCGGGCAGCAAATATCAAACTGTGCACATAAAAGCCACAGAAGTGTACAAAAGAATTTGCTCACATTTTTTTCCTGTGCATTTCTTTAGCTTGTTTGTAGATATGTAACCATCTTTTCAACTGAAAGAGCAGCTAACTTGCAAATAAATAGATGTATAAGCTTTTGATAAGTTGGGTACATATTTTATGTGGCCAAAATTGGGTTGGAAAACATCTTGTTTACTTTCTGCAGCTTTGCCATTCCTTGCAAATATCTCTATACCAGTTGGTCTCAGTTGGGTGATTCTCCACCCACACACAGCACTCCCCAGGGACACTGATCAACAGATAATATCTAGAGATATGTTTAGTGGTCACAACTGGGTGGGAAGGTGCTACTGGCATATACTAGTAGAGGTCAAATATTCTGTTAAACATCCTATAATGCACAAAATAGCCACTCACAACAAAAAATGTCTGGCTCAAACTTCACTTGTGCTGATTGAGAAACCTGTTCTGCATAACCATGCCACCTTCTCTCTCTCCCTCTGTCTCTCTCTCTCTCTCTCTGTCTCTCTCTCTCTCTCTGTCTCTCTCTTTCTCTCTCTCTCCCCCACCCCACAGTATCTCAGGCAGCCAAGGCAGGTAGGAACTATAGTTGTCATGCAAAATAAAACCTAGTCTATATCTAGACCTCACTGGGGAAACATTAATTGTATTAGGCTAGACTCTTGGTTGCAAGTGACATAGATTCAATTTCCTTTCTATAACCAACAACAAGAATCATTAATAACAAAACACTAAGTTTCCCAGAACTTAAGACTAGAATGTGCCTGGGTAAGAGAAACGACTAAATACCAGGCTACTAACATGCACAGGCATCCTCTGCATCTCTCAGTTTTGCTCTTCTCTCCATGTCAGCTTTATTCTTTACCTTCACATCAGCAAAAAAAAAAAAAAGCTCACACATTACAGCATACAATTGCCATTAGAAAGAGACAATCTGGCCGGGTGCGGTGGGTCACGCCTGTAATCCCAGCACTTTGGGAGGCCGAGGTGGGTGGATTGCAAGGTCAGGAGATCCAGACCATCTTGGCCAACATGGTGAAACCCCATCTCTACTAAAAAGACAAAAAAAAAAAAAAAAAAAAAAAAAACAGCTGTGCATGGTGGCGCATGCCTGTAGTCCCAGCTACTTGGGAGGCTGAAGCAGGAGAATTGCTTGAAACCAGGAGGCAGAGATTGCAGTGAGCAGAGATCATGCCACTGCACTACAGCCTGAGTGACAGTGTGAGACTACACTAAAAAACAGTAATAAAAAAGAAAGAGACAAACTTAGTATTTTGGTTGCCCATTCCAAAAATCCTGAGGCAGGATTCTGAACAACCAGACTAAGTCCAAGGCACACCATTGGCTTAATAAACTATGAGAAGAGGCATAAAGAGATGCTCTGCCAAACTTCTCCTGCCTCCCCTATAACCATACGCATGAGAGTAGGAGGTCATTTTCAAAAGAAGGAACCATGGGTCATCAATTTCTTAGATGCTCTGCATAATCATGTGGAGGGAAATCAAATGTCCAGAAAAATTACACATATGCTTCCCATTCCCATATATTATCACTTAATTAAAAAAATACTTGATTGTCTTAGGTAAAAATACTTCCCCAAAACCTCTGGTAATTACCCTCCTCAGGGTATCACTTCTTTTCTACCATCTCCTCCTATCCACAAAAGAATTAAGTAGTCCAAAAAAATCCTGCAAATTCAAATTAATTATAGAAAGCCTACTCAAACTACTATACAACCTGAATATTTGTTTTTAAATGATACAGTTAATTTTTTTTTTTACATCCAACAAGCGTAACCAAAAAACTTAGATGTTTTGCCTTTCTGGGTAGAAAATAATTTAAAATTAGTTTGCAAAAATACCAATATGAGCTGAAGAATACCTGTCAAAGACTAAAATTATGTGGTTTATAATGAAGATAATTTAGATTCATGGAAATTTCATCAGAAATTGAAAGCATCTGCTTTTCTTAAGAGAATATTTTCCTCTGTAACAATGCATAATGTTCACTTGCTTGGCAAGTCCTTTTGTTTCCCTTGGAGAATAAAAAGAAAATTCTACACAACCGTACTTGTTCAACGTATCACAAATTCTGAAACAGAACTTCATTAGCAACTATAGAAGAACCTTAACCATGACTTCTCAGTATAGAGGGTATGGTGATATAAGCTTGGGTGCTACGTGAAGTAATGAAAAACAACATGGCAAAAACTACCCCAACTATGACAATTTCACAAATAAAGAAGAAATGTCTCGGACAAGTATTGTGTTCTATATACACTGACATTGGCATCCATTAAGCAAAATAACATTCATGGCCTGATGGAATTACAGAAGATGAAATATTTCAAGATTCATCATTATCTTGATGATGATTACCTTAACGATAATTTTTAGTCATTATCATATCATTTCATTAAAAAGGGAAAAGGCCTCCAACCTAAGTCTTCTGACTGTTTAATATAAAGATAAGGTTAAAAGTCAAGTCAATGGAGGTCACAAAGTGCAACGTCGACAGAGTGAGGGAGTAAGTTGGGCAGGAAGGAGAGGCAATCATCTATAAAAGCTACTGAAAATTTCTCAAAAATTGACTTAGCAAGTAGAAATAGGAAACTTATTGCCTAAAGGATCCTTACTTCTAGCCTAGTCTGGAGGCTCAAATCCTTCCAAATTGATAAAACTTTGTCCATCTGGATTTCTTGATATATCAGTACTTCCAGGGAAAGTCTTCATTTATATTTGAAAAAGTGTTTATTATAATTAATTTTAAGTATTTGCAAATAAATAGCTTTTCAGTCATAGTTTAAAATAGAAAATAAATGATACATTTCATAACTTTATATATAAGTGATATATTATTTTGGAGCAGATATAAGTTTTTAAACTAAGGAGCTTAATTTGAAAGAGATATTATAATTAGTATATTATTTTGAATATATATTCTAAATTCTGCAAGGGCATAATATTGTTTTTCTTTTTCAAGAAAGACTACTTATACGAAACAAAATTTTAAAAACTGAATAAATACAGGTACATAAATATTTATACATGTTTTTCTACCATCAGTTTCAGAAACCATCCTTTCCTCATAAGAATCCTGTTCTGTCCATGTGGTTGGAGTGAGGTGGACACAATGTTGTTCAGTCTTTGTGGCTGGGGTGAAGTGGACACCATGCTGTTTAGTTCCTAAGACGGTGATTCGGTGGAAGCAATACCGTCCAGGCTCTGCAGTTACAGGGAAGTGAATATCTGCTCTCCGTGCTCCATGGGGAGACACGAGTCAGGCCTAGTCACAGTATTCTGTTCAGCCAGTTACAGTGAAGGACTGAAGGCTGTGTATGGGACATAGCCAAGTCACTTCATGTCTCACTGAGACCTTCTTAAAGGTGATTACGGGCAAAGCTCAATCTTTATGTCATTGCCATCATAGTAGGATCTGAGTTTGAGCTGCTGATGGCTATGTTTTTTTTCTGTGTGGGGAGAGCCTGAATAAGAAAGAAGCCAATACAAAGAAAGAACTAATAAGTAAAGTCAGAGAGTCATTTTGAACTCATTTCAGCCCATAGAACCAACCATACCTGAAATGTCTGTTAGACTTCTATTTTATTCTAAGTGGAAATAAATCACCCTCTGTTTCTTCAGCTATTTCAGTTTGAACTTCCACCACATGCCTACTCAAACTGCTATACAACCTGAGTGTTATCAAGTACAACAATTACCACTATGATGATCAAAACTTAGACTTTCCTAAAGCCTGTTCAGTGTAATGTTTTGAATTGTTTAATACACGGCTAAAAGCAACTAGTGGGAATGGAAATATTTTTCTACTGTGTGAACTTCATGGTGCATTCACTCTCAATACAAATATTTATTGGATGCCTACTATGTTGCTGACTTTGTTTTGTTACTAGAGACATAACAATGAGCATAACTTTCTAATCTGACTTTCCAAAATCATGATAGCAAACCTTGTGTGCTACCAGATGCTCTTCAGGAAGATTATTCCTCAACGGCCAAAAGTCTTACTCACTGAAGGCCCAGACCTCAGTCCCTCACCAGGAACTGCTTTGATCTTAGGAGGTGCCTGTTAAAGTTATAGCCCATATAATTTTTATAAGAAAATATAATTTTTGTAAGCTTGAAGTATTAATAAAAATGATTTTTAACAAGACCCCAAAATCACAAACACTAAAGTAATTTATTCTTTTGATTACATTAAAATCAAGAATTTCTCTTTATCAAGTAAGACCATAAAAGAAAAACAGGAGCTCTCTCACTCAGTCACCCAGGCTGGAGTGCAGTGGCATGATCTCAGCTCACTGCAACCACCGTCTCCTAGGTTCAAGTGATTCTCGCATCTCAGCCTCCAGAGTAGCTGGGATTACAGGCACCCACCATTTTGCCTGGCTAACTTTGGTATTTTAGTAGAGACAGGGTTTCACTATGTTGGCCAGGCTGGTCTTGAACTTCTGACCCCAGGTGATCCATGTGCCTCAGCTTCCCAAAGTGCTGGATTACAGGTGTGAGCCACCACACCTGGCCCTGAAAATTGTTAATTTGGTAAGGATGTGCTTCAATCAGAATTCTAATGAACTGCTAGCAAAAATGTTAATTGGTATCACTACTTTGGAAAACAATTTGGCATTATGTAGCAAAGTTTAACATGGCAGTAATCTGTGACCTAGCAATTCCAATCCTTGGTTCACCCTGTAGAAACTTTTATACAAATTATAGGAGACATATTATCCATAAAAAAATTTTCATAGTGGAAAAAGCTAGAAACAAAATACCCATGAACAGAACAGGTAAATAAACAATGATAGCCACTCTTGGAAAGATTATACAGCCATAAAAATTAATTAACTATAGCTACACAAAACGATTTAGGTGAACTTCAGAAGCAGTATGTTGAATGAAAGAAAAGCAAATGACATTATATGATATTTTTCTATAACTTAAAAACAAGCAGAACTAAACAACATATTGTTTAAGAACACATACATATGTAGTAAAACTATTTTTTAAAAAAGAAAAGACAGCAAGGGAATAATAAATATAAAAGTCAGGATAGAGCTATGAAAAGAAAAATCTTAGACAAAATAAATTTAACAGACTTTGAGTAATAAATAATTTGCAAATGGGCCAGCCCCTCAACCAGAATAGGTTCAGAGAGACTCCCACATAGCCACGTTATGGACAGAAAAAGGAAAGTGATGTACAAAAAGCAGAAGTGAGGTAGAGAGGCAGTCAGATTGGTTACAGCTCCGCATTTGCCTTATTTGAACCCAGTTTGAACCGTTGGCTGTCTTTGATAGGTCAAAACTTGGTGATTGGCACAAGAATGTGCGACAGTCTGTCTACCCATCCAGTTAGGTTAGTTTACCATATTCAGAGAAACATTTTGACTATACTTAGAATATGTGAGGCAGCTTTAGATGAAATTTACATTAACAGTGCTAGCTAATGTTTGATATAATGGCACAACATTTGGATAGTAGAGGAAAAAACAGGCAGATTTATCAGCATTGATAAATTCTAGTTTTTGATTTGGGATTTAAGATTCAGAGTATTTGTTTTATTTTTATACTTCATATCTTACATATATGTTTTATGTATACTATTTTGAGTTAAGATTACATATTTCTAAAAGAGAATTGTGCACATAAGTTAAATATTAATTTTAAAAAAACTACAAAAGATATTATGAAAATATCAGAGGAATCTGAAGTCTAGCCAAACATTGAATTACATTAAGAAATAATGTCAATTTTTAAGATGTGTATGATATTATGGGGTTTTTTAGAGTGATCTTTTAGGGACACATATAAAATATTTACAGATTAAATAATGTAATGATTGGAATTCACTTCAAGGTAATATGGAGATTGACAGGGAGTAGGTGGGGCAATGGTGAAGCAAGAGTTGGCATGTGTTGATCATTGTTGAAGTGGATATTAGAAACACAAAACTTATTTATTATCCTACTTTGGTATTTGTTTGAAATATTCATAATGATGAGAGCAACAAAGAAAACCAAATTCTCTCCAAATAAGATTTTTATTAAATGACTTTTAACTTTTGACTGTGATTCTATATGGAAAAATGTTACAGAGCACAGTGGCTCTCACCTGTAGTTCAAGCTACTCAGTTAGCTAAAGGGGGAAGATTGGGTGAGGCCAGAAGTTCAAGACCAGGCTGAGCTAGCTAGCCAAACCCTGTCTGTAAAACAATAATATTTTTAAAAAATTAGTTTGAGCCCAAGAGTTCAGGACTGCAGTGAATTATGGTAATGCCACTGTACACCAGCCTGGGTGACACAGTGAGATGCCATCTCTTTAAAAAAATTTAAAAGTCACCGGTACAGAAAAGGCTGTATCAGTTTCCTCTTCTGGCTTCCCTCTTTATCAATAATATTATCCTACTCTTAATCAGTTCAACTTAAAACTGTTAAAATCATCTGTTTGATGTCAATACTTAAGGTCATCAAAGCCTACTACACGTCTTCCATCAAAATGCCTTTTGCTTTTCTCACTTTATTTTTTCAGTGGCCTGACCCACTCATAACCAACCCCATAGCATCTAGTGACTCTCAATGATTACTGAAAAAAGTCCAAATTTCCTTGGTTACCTCTCGCAGCCACCTACAACTGATCATCTTTGCCTTGCTAACTGTTTATTTTACATACTCTTTTTTGTACTACTCCATCCACAAAGATCCCACATACATTAGCCCTTCTACTTTCATGTTCACACTCATCTGACTACCTTCAATAAGCAGCTAAACAATTGTGCCTTTCTAATTCAACATAAATTCACCTTTCCAGGACACTTTTCTCTTATGGTAGGGGAGTTTATTGTTTTTATTTCTCTTTTCCCACAACAATTAAAAAAGAAAGAAAGAAGTTACAACCCAGTTTTTAAAAAATCATTGCCTTGGTGGATCCAACATGGCCGAATAGGAACAGCTCTGGAGTGCAGTTCCAGCAAGAACAACACAGACGGTGAGTGAACACTGCATTTCCAAATGAGTTATTACTGCCCACAGACCAGGAGATTCCCTGGCTGAAAAGCGCCACGAGTTTCCAGCACGGCTGTTTCAGCTGGCGCAGCAGGTCTCCGAACAAAAACTCACACAAATCTGGGCAGCCGTTTCAACTGGTGTCTGGAATTCTTGGGAGAGAGAGCTGCTCATTCAACTGAAAAAAAGGGGGCTGAAAGAGGCAGCCAGGTGATCTGGCTTGGGGGGTGCCACCCCCACAAAGACCAGCAATCTGAAATGTTCTGGATTGAGAGTTTCACAGCAAGCACAGCTGGACCCGGGATGGTCCAGCTCTGTGGGGGGAAGGTTGTGTGCCATTACCAAGGCAGTCCACAACTACTGAGGCAGTCCGCCATCACCGAGGCAGTCCGCCATTACCAAGGCAGTCCGCCATCACCGAGGCAGTCTGCCATTACCAAGGCAGTCCGCCATCACCGAGGCAGTCCGCCATCACCGAGGCAGTCTGCCATTACCGAGGCAGTTCTAACTATACCTATATAAACAAAATTACAAGGAAGTTCACACAGCAGCTGGGCAGAGCCCACAGCAGCTCAGCAACGCCTATGCTGGCAGACTGTGACTAGGCTACCTCCTAGCTGGGCAGGGCATCTCTGAAAAAAGGCAGCAACACATCAGAAACTTATAAATAAAACCCCACCTTCCAAGGACAGAGCACCTGGGAAAAGAGGCAATTATGAGCTCCACTGCAGCAGACTTAAACGTACCTGGCCAGCAGCTCTGAAAGAAAGAACGGAGCTCACAGCTCAGCACTTGAGCCTCCTATAAGGGTCAGACTGTCTCCTCAAGCAGCACCCTGATACCTCATAAAGGAGAGCTCAGGCTGACATCTGGCAGGCATCCTTCTGGGATGAAGATAACAGAAGAAGAAACTGGCAGAAACCCTTACTGTTCTGCAGCCGCCGCAGGTGATCCCCATTCAAGCAAGGTCTGGAGTGGACCTCCAGCAGTCCTACAGCAGAAGGGCCTGACTGTTAGAAGGAAAACTAAAAAACAGAAAGAAATAACTTCATCATCAACGAAAAGGACGTCCACTCAGAGACCCCATCCTAAAGTCACAACTACAAAGACCACAGGTGGATAAATCCACAAAGATGGGAAGAAACCAGTGCAAAAGGATGAAAATACCCAAAATCAGAACGCTTCTCCTCCTCCAAGAGATCACAACTCCTCACGAGCAAGGAAACAAAGCTGGATCGAGAATGAGTCTGATGAATTGATAGAAAGAGGCTTCAGAAGGTGGGTAATAACGAACTTCTCTGAGCTAAAAGAACATGTTCTAACCCAATGCAAAGAAACTAAGAACCTTGCTTGATGAAATGTTAACAAGAATAAATAGCTTAGGAAAGAATATAAATGGCCTGATGGAGCTGAAAAACACAACACGTGAACTTTGCAAAGCATACATGTTTCAATAGCTGAATCGACCAAGCAGAAGAAAGGATATCAGAGATTGAAGATCAACTCAATGAAATAAAATGAGAAGGCAAGAATAGAGAAAAAAGAGTGAAAAGAAATGAACAAAGCCTCCACGAAATATGGGACTATGATCTACATTTGATAGGTGTACCTGAATGTGACAGAGAGAATGAATCCAAGCTGGAAAACACTCTTCAGGATATTATCCAGGAGAACTTCCCTAACCTAGCAAGCCAGTCCACCATTCAAGTCCAGGAAATACAGAAAACACCACAAAGATATTCCTCAAGAAGAGCAACCCCAAGTCACATAATCATCAGATTCACCAGGGTTGAAATGAAGGAAAAAATCCTAAGGGCAGCCAGAAAGAAAGGTCAGGTTAGCCACAAAGGGAAGCCCATCAGATTCACAATGGATCTCTCAGCAGAAACCCTACAAGCCAGAAGAGAGTGGGGGCCAATATTCAACATCCTTAAAGAAAAGAACTTTCAACCTAGAATTTCACATCCAGCCAACTATAAGCAAAGCAGAAATAAAATCCTTTACAAACAAGCAGAAAGATTTCATCACCATCAGGCCTGCCTTACAAGAGCTCCTGAAGGAAGTGCTAAACATAGAAAGAAACCATACCAGCTATTCCAAAAACACACCAAATGGTAAAGAGCATCAACACAATGAAAAAACTGCATCAAGTAATGGGCAAAACAACCAGCTAGCATCAAAATGGCAGGATCAGATTCACACATAACAATTTTAACCTTAAATGTAAATGGGCTAAATGCCCCAATCAAAAGACACAGACTGGCAAATTGGATAAAAAGTCAAAACTCATCAGCGTGCTGTATCCAGGAAACCCATCCCACATGCAAGGATACACATAGACTCAAAATAAAGGGATGGAGGAAGATTTACCAAGCAAATAGAGAGCACAAAAAGCAGGATTTGCAATGCCAGTCTCTGATAAAATAGACATTAAAGCAACAAAGATCAAAAGAGACAAAGAATGGCATTACATAATGGTAAAAGGATCAATGCAACAAGAAGAGCTAATGATCTTAAATATATATGCACCCAATACAAGAGCACCCAGATACATAAAGCAAGTTCTTAATGACCTACAAAGAGACTTAGACTCCCATACAATAATAGTGGGAGATGTTAACACTCCACTGTCAATATTAGATCAACGAGACAGAAAATCAACAAGGATATCCAGGACTTGAACTCAGAACTGGACCAAGCAAGCCTAATAGACATCTACAGAACTGTCCACCCCAAATCTACAGAATATACATTCTTCTCAGCACCACATCACACCTACTTTAAAATGGACCACATAACTGGAAATGAATCACTCCTCAGCAAACACAAAAGAACGAAAATCATAACAGTCTCTCAGACAACAGTGCAATCAAATTAGAACTCAGGATTAAGCAACTAACTCAGAGCCACACAACTTCATGGAAACTGAACAACTGGCTCTTGAATGTTGACTGGATAAACAATGAAATGAAGGCAGAAATTAGATGTTCTTCAAAACCAACGAGAACAAAGACACAATGTACCAGAATCCATGGGACACATTAAAGCAGTGTCTAGAGGAAAATTTATAGCAATAAACGCCCACATGAGAAGCAAGGAAAGATCTATAATCAACACCCTATCATCAAAATTGAAAGAGCTAGAGGAGGAAGATCAAAAAAAAACTCAAAAGCTAGCAGAAGACAAGAAATAACTAAGATCAGAGCAGAACAGAAGGAGACAGAGACACAAAAAAACCCTTCAAAAAAATAAATAAATCCAGAAGCTGGTTTTTTGAAAAGATCAACAAAATAGAGAGACTGCTAGCCAGATTAATAGAAAAGAGAGAAAAATCAAATAGATGCAATAAAAAACGATAAAGGGAATATCACCACCGATTCCACAGAAATACAAACTACCATCAGAGATTACTATAAACAACTCTATGCACATAAACCAGTAAACTTGGAAGAAATGAATAAATTCCTGGAGACTTGCACCCTCCCAAGCCTAAAACAGGAAGAAGTTGAAACCTTGAATAGACCAATAACAAGGGATGAAGTTGAGGCAGCAATTGATAGCCTACTAACCAAAAAAAGCCCAGGTCCAGATCAGTTCACAGCCAAATTCTACCAGACATACAAAGAGGAGCTGGTACCACTCCTTGTGAAACTATTCCAAACAATCCAAAAAGAGGGAATCCTTCCCAAATCATTTTATGAGACCAACATCATCCTGATACCAAAACCTGGCAGAGACTCAACAAGAAAAGAAAACTTCAGGCCAATATCCAGGATGAACATGGTGCAAAAATCTTCAACAAAATACTGGCGAACCAATTGCACAGCACATCAAAAAGCTTATCTGTCATGATAAGTAGGCTTCATCCCAGGGATGCAAGGCTGGTTCAACATACGCAAGTCTATAAACGTAATTCATCACATAAACAGAACCAAAGACAAAAACCACATGATTATCTCAATTGATGCAGAGAAGGCCTTTGACAAAATTCAACAGCCCTTTATGCTAAAAACCTTCAATAAACTAGGTATTGATGGAACGTATCTCAAAATAATAAACGCTATTTATGACAAACCAACAGCCAATATCAAACTGAATGGGCAAAAACTGGAAGCATTCCCTTTGAAATCTGGCACTAGAGAAGGATGCCATTTCTCACTACTCCTATTCAATATAGTATTGGAAGTTCTAGCCAGAGCAATCAGACAAAAAAAAGAAATAAAGCGTATTCAATTAGGAAAGGAAGAAGACAAACCAACTCTATTTGCAGACAACATGATTGTATATTTAGAAGACTGCATCATCTCAGCCCCAAATTTCCTTACGCTGATAAGCAACTTTAGCAAAGTCTCAGGATACAAAATCAATGTGCAAAAATCACAAGCATTCCTATACACCAATAACAGACTTAAAGAGAGCCAAATCATGAGTGCAATCTCATTCGCAATTGCTACAAAGAGAATAAAATACTAGGAATACAACTAACAAGGGACATGAAGGACCTCTTCAAGGAGAACTACAAACCACTGCTCAAGGAAATAAGAGAGGACACAAATAGATGGAAAAACATTCCATGCTCATGGATAGGAAGAATCAACATTGTGAAAATGGCCATACTGCCCTAAGTAATTATAGATTCAACACTATCTCCATCAAGCTACCAATGACCTTCTTCACAGAACTGGAAAAAACCACCTTAAACTTCATATGAAATCAAAAGGGAGCCCATATAGCCAAGTCAATTCTAAGCAAAAAGAACAAAGCTGGAGGCATCACACTACCTGACCTCAAACTATACTACAAGGCAACAGTAATCAAACTAGCATGGTACTGGTATCAAAACAGAGATATAGACCAATGGAACAGAACAGAGACCTTAAAAATAATGTCACACATCTACAACCATCTGATCTTTGACAAACCTGACAAAAATAAGCAATGGGGAAAGGATTCCCTGTTTAATAAGTGGTGTTGGAAAAACTGGCTAGCCATGTGCAGAAAGCACAACTGGACCCCTTCCTGACAGCTAACAGTAAAATTAACTCCAGATGGATTAAAAACTTAATCATAAGACCTAACACCATAAAAACCCTAGAAGAGAACCTAGGCAAAACCATGCAGAGCAACAGAAGCCAAAATAGACAAATGGGATCTAATTAAACTCCAGAGATTCTGTACAGCAAAAGAAACAATCATTAGAGTGAACCAGCAACCAACAAAAGGGGAAAAAAAATTTTTGCAATCCACCCATCTGACAAAGGGCTAATATCCAGAATCTACAAAGAACTAACACAGATTTACAAAAACAAACAAACAAACAAACAAACCCATTTAAAAGTGGGCGAAGGATATGAACAGACAATTTTTTAAAAGAAGACATTTATGAAGCCAACAAACATTGAAAAAATGCTCATCATCACTGGTCACTAGAGAAATGCAAACCAAAACCACATTGAGATACCATCTCACACCAGTTAGAATGGTGATCATTAAAACATCTGGAGACAACAGATGCTGGAGAGGATGTGGAGAAATAGGAACACTTTTACACTGTTGGCGGGAGTGTAAATTAGTTCAACCATTGTGGAAGACAGTGTGACGATTCCTCAAGGACCTAGAAATAGAAATTCCACTTGACCCAGTAATCCCATTACTGGGTATATATCCAAGGAATTATAAATCATTCTATTGTAAAGACACATGCACACGTATGTTCACTGTGGCACTGTTTACAATAACAAAGACCTGAAACCAACCCAAATGCCCATTGATGATAGACTGGACAGGGAAAATGTGGCACATATACACCATGGAATACTATGCAGCCATTAAAAAACGATGAGTTTGTGTCCTTTGTAGGGACATAGATCAATCTGGAAACCATCATTCTCAGTAAACTGACACAAGAACAGAAAGTCAAACACGGCATGTTCCAACTCATAGGCAGGTGTTTAACAATGAGAACAAAACACATGGGCACAGGGAGGGGAGCATCACACACTGGGGTCTGTTGGGGGGGAATAAAGGAGGGATGAGGGTCAGGGAGGTTGGGGCGTGGTAACATGGGGAGAAATGCCAGATATAGTGACCAGGAGATAGAAGCAGCAAACCACACTGCCATGTAGGTACCTATGCAACTCTGCATATGTACCCCGGAACCTAAAGTGCAATAATATATATATATAATTATATATATACATATATACATATTCTATATATAAAATCATTGGCTTACAAAGATGGCCACAGCTCCTGCCCTGGTTTAACTTGCATATTTAAAGAGTGTGAGGGAGTAGGCATGGCCACAGAGATGGTACTATAAAATATACAACATGATTTCTTTTCCTCACATTTCATAGAACCCCGCCTCAGTTCCAAAAGAGAGCACTAGAAGCACAAATCACTCAGAACATTTACTACCTACCTTGTGAAAAATGCTGTACAGGTGTGTGATTATAAACGTAGAGTAAAAGTGGCTGTTTGGGAAGTGGTGTCTGCAAGGGGGAAGGTCAGGGGAGGGCTGTCTGATATTTTCACCTGCTGGGACGATGGGTAAGCTGGGTTAAGAGAAGACCTCGTCTTGTAGCACGGGTGCACCCCACTCCCCCTTTCCTAGATAAGGCTGAAGCTCACTGGCCATGGAGAAAACAGATGGCTGAGCACGGTGTGTGGGTGTAATAAGACAGGGGGCTGTGAACGGCATGAAGAAGCCATCAAGAATGAGAAGGAGCACACCCCTTTGATCCATGAACACACGTTCACTTGACTGTACTCAATTGATCCCAGTTCACTCCGCCTTCCAGTCAGGTCCAGGTTTCCTCTTCCTGAGAAAAGTTTGGAGCTATGCAGGCATGGAGAGAGGGCAGAAAATCAAAGCCCATCTATGAGAAAATGCAAAGGATTCCAGTGAGGGGGTAGATGGAAAGAAGGAAGTTAAACCAGGAAATAATCTTGCACAGAAAGTGAGGAGGAGGCAGGGCGATGGGGAACTATTCCATTTAAATTAACTAAATTTAAAAAATCTGGGGCCCTTTTGGCAGATAAACCATCTCCCCTGAGTACTATGCTACCCATTCCCTACTCTCCTCCTCCATCTGCAAAGGCCCCTTTTCTTCAACAAAACCTTCCCTAACACATCTAGCCTTCAGTGACCTCCCTTTGAAACAGCCTAGTGTAAACAGGTCCCCAGAGAGCCTCTGACCAGCCTGCACGCTGGGAGGAGTGGGCACTGGGGTGGAGACTTGGGCTGTTGGTGTATTTGCACCGGGGAGGAGCTCGGACCCTCCTCTTCCAGGGTGGAACCTGGGATTCAATCTGTGAGGTGAGAAGCTTATACCAGCAGGGCTCTCACTCTGCTGAGATCCTGTTTCCCCCCTTTTTTTCCCCTTTTTGCCCAATAAATTTTATTTTTCTCACCCTTCAAAGTATCTGTGAGGCTAATATTTCTTGGCTGTGTGACAAGAACCCATCTCTTAGCTGAACTAAGGAGAAAGGCCTATAACACCTTCTTATTGGAATACTTTCTTCTCTTGACATTTAAAATACTATATCCACCTGAATTTCCTTCTGATTCACTGACCTCTCCCCTCATGTGGTATTCTTTTCTGACTTGTCTTTTATTTGGCTTCAGAAAGTTTATATTCCCTGGATTCCCTCCTGCCCCATTTCTCTCTCTTTTTTTTTTTTTTTTTGAGACGGAGTCTGGCTTTGTTGCCCTGGCTGGAGTGCAGTGGCATGATCTTGGCTCACTGCACCCTCTGCCTCCCGGGTTTCAGAGACTTCTCCTGCCTCAGCTTCCTGGGTAGCTGGGACTACAGGCACATGACACCACACCCAGCAATTTTTTTTCTTTTTGTATTTTAGTAGAGATGGGGTTTCACCATGTTAGCCAGGCTGGTCTCGAACTCCTGACGTCAGGTGATCAGCCCGCCTCAGCTTCCAAAGTGCTGGGATTACAGGTGTGAGTCACCACACCCAGCTTCCATTTCTCTTATCTGTAAAGAAGCCTCAGTTGGTCCCATGTTTATTATATAAACACTGGTGATTCTAAAATCCTTATCTCCAGCTCACATCTCTCTATATATAAAAGTCCACAAAGCAGAAAAATTGATTCTCTCCATGTCAGTCAGTTAGTTGAGGAAAATATTAGTCATGCTAAGCATTTGCACAGGAAATGACTTAACGCAGAGAACTAGACAATTATTCCGTATTCCTCCCTTATCCATTGTTTCACATTCCATAGTTCAGTTACCTGATGCTAACCAGTACAAAAATATCACATACAGTAAGATATTTTGAGACCAAATTCACATAATTTTTACAGTATATTGTTATTGTTCTATTTTATTATTTGTTATAGTTGTTAGTCTCTTATTGTGCCTAATTTGTAAACTGAAATTCATCTTAGGTATTTATGTATAAAAAAAAAATAGTATGTACAAGATCCAATACTATTCACAGTTTCTGGCATCCACTGGAAGCCTTGGAGCATATCCCCTGTGGATAAGGCGGGGACCACCGGACGACCATTGGCAGGACTGGGAAAGCCACAGCCAGGGACAGGAAATCGGGATATGCAGAGAACACAGAAACCACTGTTAATAGTCTCAGCTACTTGTAGCACTCAAGAAGGTGATTATTATTATTATTTTTTTGAGACAGAGTCTTGCTCTGTCACCCAGGGTGGAGTACAGTGGTGCGATCTTGGCTCACTGCAACCTCCGCCTCTTAGGTTCAAGCAATTCTCACAAGGACATCTTAAATCCACCAGGGAAAACTCAGTATCTGCCATCTTCAATGCCCAAACAGCTGCCTACAGCTCCCAGAGAAGAATAATGGCTGCTGCTTCTTGTTCACCTTCCAAATCTCACACAAGGGTTTCTCATTGGCAAAACCTAAACCGGTAACTGCTGGTAAGCGAAAACGAGAAAGGTAGATTCCAGGTTTTCTGTCGCTGCTTATGGAGGACAATTTAAGAGTAAAGCCTCTGAGAATCAATAAGCAATATATCTAGGCATAACCAAACTTCATACTTTTCAGTTTTTCTAACTCGGTAAATAATACCACAATACATTCAGTTCTTCAAACCAATTATTTTGAGTTCAGGGGAATGTGTGCAAGATACGCAGGTCTGTTACGTAGGTAAACCTAAGCCATGGTGGTTTGCTGCACAGATCATCCCATCACCCAGGTATTCGGTCCAGCATCCACTAACTATTCTTCCTGAGCCTCTCTCTCTTCCCACCTCCCATCCTCAAACAAGTCCCAGTGTGTGTTGTTCCCTACCATGTGTTGATGTCTTTTTTTTTACGTGTGACTCACATGCAGTAAATCAGGCAAGTCCTGTGAACTCAACTTCTAAAACAATCCTGAGTCCCTCGCTTCTGCCACCTCCACTGACACCTCCGAGTCTAGGCCTCTCTCATTTCTCACTTGGATGATTCCAGGTTGAACATTCTCACTTCAGAGCGTCTCTTTGGTCTCATGGCATATTAATAGCCACCTCAACCAGTACGCTCCCAACTACGATTTTGTCAGTTACCTTTGAACATATCAAATGTATTCCACTGGCCTGCAATGTTATATCCTCAGTATTCACCTGGCTGATAACATTTTGTCATGCACATCACAGCTTAATACTCATCTCAGAGGAACGGTCTTTCCTACTCTAAAACAGCACCTGATGCCTTAATTCTCTAATATTTATTGCCATCGGAATTTCTTTAATTTACTTGTTTATTGTCCATCTTGTCCTTCAGCATTAAGTGTCACAAACAAGGAATTGTTTGTTCACCACCATGGTATAGTGCCTAGAACAGTACATGGAGATTGAAAATGCTCACGTAACATGCTAAACGACTGACCAATCTAGCATGTGTTGTCCTCAGTATGATGTTTCTAGGATAATTGTGGTATTTCCTATGTCTTTAGGTCTTACTGAACGCAACAGTCCTGATGCCACAATTTTCCTGTAACTCTTTCTAAGTACCATGCCTTGTCCATAGCCCCTACTAAACAAGGAGTCCTTAGGAAACCATTCTGTACTATAAGACAGTACTGCCATTGTCACAGACGGTGTCCTGGGAGTTTGTCTGAAGACAGCCAGTTCTTAGTCTGGTCAATTACCTAAATTGTAAAAATATTTGCTAAGGAAGATACTATCTCTTATAATCTTCGCATAGGAAACAGAGAAAAGTAAACAGTAGTGGAAACTGAAGCTGAAAGTTTATGATGAACAGAGCCGGGAGTGTGGGTGTGTGGGGTGCAGGGAAGACAAGAGCTACATTCAAGCCAAAAGTATATGCAAACAGAAACAAGGAAAGACAGAAAGTATGTTCTGTATATATCATGTAACTGGATGGGAGAAGGAAGAGCAAGACCTTGCTGGAGTTGCTAAATCGAGTTTATGGCTCAGAATGAGAGTACGGATCCACAAATGCTCATTGCTGGATTGCCTTGACTTGACTTGGAACTAACAGGAAGTAAGCCTCAAAATTCCTGGCTTCCTGGGTATGTGTACTCACCATCACTTCCCTATAGTGTGGAGAAGCTTGGCTGAGATTCCATTTTCATACCAAAATAAACCTAACCAGATAGTTCACTGCTCTAATTTTTATATTTGTGTCTTATTGTTTAATCTTTTATTCCATAAATATTTACTTAGCATCTGCTATGCATTAGGCACTGTTCTAGGTTTTAGGGTATGATGTTGAATGAAAAAAAGACCAAAAAATCCCTAATCTGCTGAAAATTACATGATAAATAATAAAATTAATAAGTTAACTGTAGTTTATAAGACAGTGATAATGCTAAGAAAAAGAAAATAAGATGAAGAAAGGGGTATAGTATACAGAAGAAAAAAGGAGGGATGACTTTTAGATAAGCTGGCCGTGGAAGGAATCGGTGAGAAGGTTACTTTTGAGGAAAATAAGAGCACTACTATGAACACGCTTGAAAATTCTAGGCAGAGGGAAGAACAGAGGCCCTGTGTTGGCAAAGTGCCAAGTGTGTTCAAAGACCAGCAGAATAAGCATGGGTAAGAATGAATTTAGGCATTGCAAGGAGGTTGATCAAATGTGGCCGAGGGAGCTTCAGAAAGTTTTCTGCTGAGACTTTCTCCTTTCACTGTGGAATAGAAAGTGAAGTCGTCAGCTGAGAGTGAGGATGGGGGAGGAGGTATTAGATTTCTCTGTAAATTCCCAGTTTTAATGTATTTCCCTTAGTAGGCAAAACGCTTAGTATTTGTTGACTACGTAACTGACCAAAAAAAAAGAAAAAGGCAGTAGCTGTGCCGTAGAGGCCCAACACTAGTCACGACTGTGTTGAGTAGGTTCATTACTTGCCGTCTTTAAAATTCAGCCTTTTGGCCAGGTGTGGTGGCTCACGCCTATAATCCCAGCACTTTAGGAGGCCAAAGCAGGGGATCCTGGCCAACATGGAGAAACCCTGTCTCTACTAAATACAAAAATTACCTGGGCGTGGTGGCAGCTGCCTGTAATCCCAGCAGCTCGGAAGCCCGAGGCAGGAGAATCGCTTGAACCTGGGAGGCTGAGGTTGCAATGAGCTGAGATCGTGCCACTGCATTCCAGCCCAGGCAACAAAGTAAGACCCCGTCTCAAAAAAAGAAAAAAGAAAAAGAAAGAAGGAGAGAGAAAGAAAGAAAGAAAAAAATCAGTTTTTCTCATTAGTAAAATTAGGCTGTTAATAGCTACTTTATATTAGTCTGTTCTCACATTGCTATAAAAAACTACCTGAGACTGGGTAATTTAGGAAGAAATGAGGTTTAATTGACTCACAGTTCTGCGTGGCTGGGGAGGCCTCAGGAAACTTAAAACAACGGCAGAAGGCAATGGTAAAGCAAGGCTGTCATCTTACGTGGCGCGGCGGCAGAAAAGAGAGAGAGAAAGAAAACAAACGGGAGGTCCCGCGTTCTTTTAAACAACCAGATCTCGCGAGAACTCACTAACTAGCCCAAGACCAGCAGGGGGTAACTTCACAGCCATGCTCCAATCACCTCCCACCAGGCCCCGCCTCTGACAAATGGGTATTATAATTCTAGATGACATTTGGGTGAGGACACAGAGCCAAACAATGTCATACGTAGCCGAGGGAAAAAAGTACGGATTGACAGCATTTGTAGGGAAGTAATTAGGAAATGATGACTCTTCAACAATCAGCTTTCTGGAAAGATAAATTGGCTCCAGGACATCACTATACCTACGCTTGACCTCTAGTAAGGGTTGGATAAAATAATAAGGGAGAGCTTAGGCCGGGCGCAGTGACTCACTCCTGTAATCCTAGCATTTTGGGAGGCCGAGGCGGGCGAATCACAAGGTCGGGAGTTCTAGGCCAGCCTGACCAACATAGTGAAAACCGGTCTCTACTAAAAATACAAAAATTAGCCAAGCATGGTGGCACGTGCCTGTAATCCCAGCTACTCAGGAGGCTGAGGCAGGAGAATTGCTTGAACCTGGGAGGCTGAGGTTGCAGTGAACAGAGATCACACCCCTGCCCTCCAGACTGGGCAACAGAGTGAGACTCTGTCTCACAAAATAATAATAATAAAGGAGAGCCTGAATTTGTTCAAAAGCTATATAAATATAAATTGTTATTTTGAGATTTCATAGAGGAAACAAGAAAAGCAAAAGATATAGTACCACCTTATTTTTTGTTGGAATTTATCAAGTATCCTCATACAGAGAATGATTAAAAATTAATGAAAAAGTTCAATTTCTCACTTATGTGAGATAGAAAAAAGCTTTCTTACCATAAATATGGAAGATTTTAAGCTTTTCTTAACTTCTAAAGAGTTGATCATTTACTCTTTTTTGTTTTATTATTTTACTGTTTAGACATGCATCTCTGTACATACAAGGACCAACTCTACAACTTCGAAGACATTCCTTTAAGTTATGAGCTAGTCAACTCTGGAATATTGAGTACCATTTGATATTAAGAATCCTTTCCATTTGGTAATGACAGATACAAATGGTGAAGAATGCATAGACAGTGAGCTATGTGTTAATTTTGGTGAACTCTACATAATTTATTGTAAGCTTGTGGATTATATGCTGTTTATCGAAGTGGGAAAATAAATATAATACAGATAGTTATACATGTGACTTTAGTTTCATGATATCTAAATATATTTACTTTTTTTGAAAGTCATATTTATTTTTAGTTTAACCTCTCAAAAAAATGCACCTTTAAAAATCCCTATGTAGAGGCCGGGCACAGTGGCTCACACCTGTAATCCTAGCACTTTGGGAGGCCGATGATAGCAGACCACAAGGTCAGGAGATTGAGACCATCCTGGCTAACACGATGAAGCCCAGTCCCTACTAAAAAAAATTCAAAAAGTTGGGCATGGCAGTACATGCCTGTAGTCCCATCTACTCAAGAGGCTGAGACAGGAGACTTGCTTGAAGCTGGGAGGTGGAGGTTGCAATGAGCCGAGATCACACCACTGCACTCCAGCCTGGGTGACAGAGCAAGATGCCATCCAAAAAAAAAAAAATCCCTATTAGAGATTACAGGGTATCATAATATCTACCTTACTATATATATTGTGATTAGAGAAAAATGGTGTATACCACACTGTAACCTTTTTAGGCAAAATTAAAGGGAATTTTTAAAATATTTCATCATCTCTCTCTCTTCCCCATCCCTTCACCTACCCTATAAGAAAGATAAATACAGAGGAAAAAAACTTGAAATATCTTAGGACACATTCATGCATAAAATCATAACTAATATGCAAATGATGTAATAGAAACAAAGTATGTCTTTTCTAAAGTAAATAATAGGTATTTACTCTATTTTTAAGCCCACCAGTGTTTGGAAATAGGTTAGTAATTTCCGACCTGTCAGTCTCCTTTGTTATTGACGTTGGGGCTTATCTTGGTTTCTCAGCATGTTTCTCTCACATCTTCAGAACCAGTCTGGTAATTTTTCACTGCCCTATGCACATTTATTTAATATAATGGTTAACATACAATTCGTTCACCTCTACTAAGGGAAAAAAAAAAAAAGGAAAAAGGGGCTGAGTGTAGTGGCTCACGCTTGTAATCCCAGCACTTTGGGAGGCCGAAGTGGGCAGATAACCTGAGATCAGGAGTTCGAGACCAGCCTGGCTAACATGGTGAAACCCTGTCTCTACTAGAAATACAAAATTTAGCCAGATATGGTGGCATATGCCTGTAATCCCAACTACTTGGGAGGCTGAGGCAGGAGAATCGCTGGAACCTGGGAGGCAAAGTTTGCGGTGAGCCAAGATTGCACTATTGCACTCCAGCCTGGGGGACAGAGTGAGACTCCGTCTTGGAAAAAAAGAAAGAAAAAACAGAACTCAAAGAAAGGAACAATACCTCAATAATTCCTAAAAAATTAATATTTAGAAAAATCAGTTATATCTTTCTAGAAATAGTGATGGATGGTCTCGAAGTACAGATTGATAATATACATCATATTTCTCATGCCGCAAATCCAATGTTACATTTCAAATTTTCTTTTTTAGATTTCTGAAAAAACAAAACCTGTTTTTAATTATGTTTTCATTGGAAAAACAATGTTATCTAGAAAATTTCTTAACAAAAATGTTCATTAATAGAAGAGTTAATGTTAAATATATCAAGAAATCTAATCATCCTTGAGTGATTTATACATATGTAACTTTAAAGGCAGTGTAAAGACAATGGAAAGTCTTGCTATCTGTTCTCTGGCAGTCCATGTGCATGCTATCAACATTATGTTTTGGGAGATCACGAAGCTTTCCGTTTTGGCATAGAGTCAGTGTTCAGGATTATATGGATATTCCTTATTGGAATATAATCACCTTCCCATTTATTTTATAATATGTACATTTATAAGTTTGTAAGCTTTTCGATAATGCTTTCCTATATTGAACTCATTACAATATCAATTTCATAATTTTTAAGAAATCTTTTTTCCCCAATTCTTAATACTATTTTGCCCTTTATGTTTGTTTAAGATTGGTGTGTTGGTTCAGCCTGTAATCTCAGCACTTTGGGAGGCCAAGGCAGACAGATTGCTTGAGCCCAAGAGTTCGAGACCAGCTTGGGCAATAAAACCCAGCTCTACAAAAGATTACAAAATTGGGCTTGTGGCATTAGCCTGTAGTCCCAGCTACTTGGGAGGCTGAGATGGGAGAATCATTTGAGCATGGAAGGTTGAGGCTGCAGTGAGCCAAGATCACACCACTGCACTCCAACCTGGGCTACAGAGCAAGATCCTATCTAAAAAAATAATTTGTTTTTATTGTTTAAAAAACACATCTTAGGCTGGCCGTGGTGGCTCACACCTGTAATCCCAGGACTTTAGGCGGCCAAGGTGGATGGATTACCTGAGGTCGGGAGTTCAAGATGACCTTGACCAACATGGAGAAACCCTGCCTCTACTAAAAATACAAAAATTAGCCAGGCATGGTGGCGCACACCTGTAATCCCAGCTATTCGGGAGCCTGAGGCAAGAGAATCACTTGAACCTGGGATGCATAGGTTGCAGTGAGCCGAGATCGCACCATTGCACTCCAGCAGCCTGGGCAACAAGAGCGAGCCTGTGTCTCAAAAAAAAAAAAAGAAAAAAAAAATCTGAGGAGAATATATAATTCAATACAAAATACCAAACTATCAGAGATTCTTAACCTCTTTTTGTGCCATGGACCTTTTTGGTAGTCTATTGAAGCCTAAGTTATCAGAAAAACATTTTGGAATGCATAAACAAAATATGTAGAATTATAAAGGAAACCTACTATATTGAAATACTGATATTCAAATATTTTTTCAACTGTTTGATTCTATTAACACATTAAATAACAAGACCTAGCAATATGCAAAATAACTACCACAGCAGTGATGAGCATAAACAATAATTTGTGATACCGCCAAGAACTGTAATATGACTTAAAAATATCTCTGTCTATTCATGATAAAATTATAAGTACTGCTTGCTGCCTACATTTACAATTGAAGGAAATGCTCAGTTTCTTTTGGGGGCTGATAGGAATAAAGATGTAATTTTTCCCCATCCAACTTCACACAGCCCTTGAAATCGATTTATGGGCCATGGGCTTGGTGTACCTGATGTTATGAACCTCTGACGTAAAATTTTAAATTTTACAAAAGTGCCTTCCTTATAATACCTATAATTTAGAGTATCTTCCACTAAGTTGTTTAGTTTTTTTAGATTCCTTTCACAGTGAACACAGCTTTGATTCCTTCTTTGTCTTTTTCTCCATCCCTTTAGCTAGTAATGTATTTGACTCAAATGGAAAACTCTCTGAATGCTTGTTGTTTGGGTGAATTGGAGAGAAGACAAAAATGTCTCATTTTTTGTTTCAGTTTGCATGGTATGATCAAAATATAAAGTTTAAGCGAGAAACCCATAGCCTGGATTCCCTACTGTGTGCTAGTTATATGTCTACTTAACTTTTCATTTTAAGAAGTGCTATAACTTCCCATACTGTCTGTGCCATATAGTTTTGCTTTTAAAGAAAGGGCTGATCCCTCACATGCAAGTATGAATAAGACTTCGTTCAAAGAAGAGATGAATAAGGCTCTCCTTTTCATTTATCTTGATGAGATGCTTTGAAGACAATATATAAGAAAGCTGAGATGCTAAGAGTTTAAGTCATTTGGCTCTAAATCACAATTATTATGCAGTTAAACCTCAATCTGATTTTCCGAAATTTAGTTCAGGGTCTCCTATTGCTCAGCCATATTATGTAAACAAATTTACAGAATATTTATCAAAAGTGTTATGCATTCTCTTTCTTCTCTGATAAGTGATCACTATTTGTCCTCTATATGGTATCAAAAGCCTAGTTTGTTAATGATTTTCATTTGTCCATAAAGAACAAAGTTATGATTAATGAAAATTATTCAATAAAAAGCTATTCCACTTCTTATTTATAATGTGTCTACTATAACTTTCTAAAATATATATGGAAGTGTGTGCAATTCTTGTCAATATGAGAGGTGTCCCAACTAAAATACCCTGCTCCATTACAAATGTGCTCATTCAGATATTTTATACAATTAATATATACCATGTTGAAAACTGAATACATAACATGAAAAGTAAGATATGAGAATGAAATAAAGTAATTTGATAGCAGAAAAAGTAAATTCGAAGTCAACAATTCAAGGGCAAGACCCTTTTCTGATATCGAACAGAACAGTGATCCAAAGTTTCAAACAGAACCTATTTTGGAGCTCCTCCCACTCATGAAATGGGAAGCTCATAGGAATGTAACTTCAATAAATAGTTTTTGAAAACCTCCTGTATTGAGGACAGGGTGCCAGGTGTTTGGTAAGATAAAAATGGAACGTGAAATGATGCCTGTCATTGAAAAACTTGAAAATATTGATTGACTCATTCACTCAGAATACCCACTACGGGGCTCTTCCCAGTGCCGAGAATACAGCGATAAGTGTGATAGACAATGACCCTTCCATCTCACAGCCTACATTCTAGTACCAGAGACGGATAATAAATAGGTAATAAATCTCTCATCTTAGATATTGTTAAGTGCTATCAAGAGCAACATAAGTAGAGCAGAATACAGGATGGAAAGTAAAGTGCGTTGCTGTTTTAGATCATGTCATTAAAGGCCACCTCCAAGAGGGTGGCACTTGAGTGGAGGCTTTAATGAGAACAAGCCATAGGAATACATGGGGGAAACAGTTCACAGATGTCCTAAAGTCTATGAATTAATAGATTCAAGACTATGGCACAGCAGATCAAAAATCTGAAATAAGAAGGTGTGTGGTATGTCAAGAAACAGCAAAAAGACCATTTTAACTTGAGCTAAGTGAGAGAGCAGATGATGGTAATTGAGGTCAGGACTTGATGACTATGCCAAGGACTTCGGGTGTTATTCTAAGTGTGACAAACACTATCGGAGGCTTTTGAGGAGAGAGCTGATTCAATCTCCCTTTCATACATATATGTATAAGGCACCATGCTAGATGAAACAAATAAGACGTAAACCTTTCTCATGACTGAGGGAGACATGGGCGTACAGACAGACACATCAGCAAGGGAATGCTATGGACTCTGAAGTTTTTGCACCACAGTGAAGACATCTGACCGCACCACGTCCAGGCTGCCGTCCAGGCACCTGAGAAAGCACTGGCTAAAGAGGAAGCCAAGCTGACAACTGACACCGATTATCCAATAAAAATGTCAGAAGAAAAGAATAGACTGCGGAATTGCCCACCTGAAGAGGAAGAAGAAGACACAAACCTAGAAAAGAGATCAAGAGTATGAACAGAGATGGAAGAGCTCAGGGAACTATGTCAGGGAAACCAAGTGAAAAATAGTTTGAGGTAGGAGAATTATTCAACCACTCCAGTCATATAAGCCTAGAGTAAAGGCTGCGAAGAAGCGAGGACCATCGCACTTAGGGCTATGTATTCATTCATCCATTTGGTCCATTTTTTTGAATACTCTTTATATACCAGGTACTGAATGAGTTTCTTACCGGGGCAGTGTTGAGTAAAATAAGGTAGAAGTGTCACGTCTTCATGACATTTACAGAAAAGTGGATAATGTCAATGGGAAAAATGAAAAAATAATCACACAAATACAGTTTTAAAAACTAATAATAATAACTTCTATAAAAGGATAGCGCCTGGTACTGTTAAAATACATAATGCAAAGCTTTATCTAGAGTGGGAAGCCAAGAAAGAGTTTTCTGAGAAAACAATGAAAGAGCTGAGATCTGAGGTCCTGAGTAACCCAGCAGAGCAGCTTTAGTTCAGAGTTGGGAATGGAAGGGAGTCAGGGTCGTCCCAATGGTTTTTAAGAATTTCTTGTTTTGTTCTGGAAATTATAAAAGTAGCTAATGCCTGTATCATTTATTTTCTGAAAATCTGTTTATGAATTTTGACTCTATATAGTACCGAAAAAGTAGTTATTTCATTTCACCTAACCTAAACTACAATGACGGCCAGAAGATTAAGTAAAGAGAGAGAAGGAGAGAGAGAGAGAGAGATGGGGATAGAAACAGTACTAATATAATTATTATGATAATATCTTAGAATAAAAAAGAAACTTTGATTTGCAGCCCTTGAAAAAGTTTAAGAGCATCATTTGGGGTGACTCAGAGCATGAGTGGGATTCTAGAATGCTTAACAGTTGCAAAGCTAGAAAAGATTTACAAAATAACAATCACATTATCTTCAAGACTTTGACTTGGAAGATCCTTAAGATTATGTTTAATCCTCCTCTCCTATCAACTGTGGGAACTTTGGGAATGTACTTCCCAAACTTCTCTTTTAGCAACAGTTTCATCTTCTTTAAATAGGTTAATAGCTATTTCACATGGGTCTTGTGAAGATTACATGGTATAATATATGAAAGGTACCTTGTTTAACCCTATAATGATAAACAGTAGCTGTATTATTGGTGTTGATGGTATTGATGGTGATGATTCTGATAATGATGATGCTGATGTGTTGATGATGACAGTGACAACACGATATACATGAATTTATTCACTGTCCTGGGTAGCGGAAAGGTCCTGACTTCAAAAGACTTACCGTCTAGCTGTTGACACAAGAAATATGTTAAAACACATACAAATTCTACAATTTGCGTTGTCCTTTGAAAAAATGGAAAGTGCAAATAAAGACTAGAGGACATCAAAGGAGGGTCTTCTTAGACAACATGTGGGATCTCAATGAAAAACTCAGACTGCCGTGAACCGTAACCATAACCCCTTTCTTATATACTGTACGAGGTTCTTAGAACTTCTTCTGCAACAAGTTACAGTACCACAACTGGGCAAAGTGAATTTTTTGTCTTGTACTTCTGGAAGCTACAAATTTGAAATCCACATGTTGGCATGTTCTTGCTTCCTCTGAAATCTGTAGGGGGATCTTTTTTTGCCTTTTCCTAGCTTCTGGTAGTCTGACAACTATCACTGGCGTTAGTTGGCTTGTAGATGCATCACTCCAGTCTTTGCCTCCATCATTACGTAGCGTTCTGCCTGTGTATCTCTGCATCTTCACATGGCTGTATTATTATAATGACACCAGTCATACTTGATTAGAGACTCACCGGACTCTAGTATAGCTCATCTTAACTAAATATAACTGCAAAAACCCTATTTCCCCATAAGGTCACATTCTAACGAACGGGGGGGTTAGGACTTGAACACATCTTTTTGGCCGGGAAGAACATACAATTCAACCCATAATGTATCAGCTTTGTTGATGCAAGGGTTCTTTTTTCTCATGGAGCTGTATGTTCGGTTTTATAACAAAAGTGAAAAGAGTAGTAGAGATTTCTTCTAGCTAAAAATGACAATAAGCCAACTTAAAAAGAAAACTTTTTGGAGAGAAGTTCACAAAATTATAGACAGTTGTTGGAACTAAGAGGAACTCTGGGACTCTCCATCTTTGTCTCTCTGCTTTTCTTCTCTTTGAGTACTTGCCATTTCCTCTCAAGCTAATCTTTGCATCACTGGGTATGTGTTCTAGGACCATGATTTTAAGTAAAGAATTAGAGAATAACTCCGCGTCCTTTAACAGAAAAAGCCTAGAAAAGGACTCCGACTAACCTTGTTTTGGGTCTGGACAAGTGACTGTGGTTGCTACAGATACTATGATCATGGCCTAGTATAGTCATAAGCCCAACACTTTTGTCCAATGCAGTTAAGTCTGTTCCAAAAACTAGAAAATTGTCCTGGGTAGACATATTCGTTTGCTTATAACAAAACACAATCATTCCTTGGGATCCGTGGAGGATTTGTTCCAGGACACCCTTGTTGATATCAACAGCTACAGATACCCAAGTCCCTTATATAAAATGGCATAGCATTTGCATATAACCTACGCACCTCCTACTCTGTTCTTTAAATGTTCTCTAGATAACTTAGATTTACTCATAATACCTAATACAATGTAATTACTCTGTCAATAGTTGTTAAGCATTTGTTTTTCCATTTTATTATTTTTTATTGTCATATTGTTATTTTTATTGACTATTTCTCCCCAAATATTTTTGGTCCATGGTGGGTCAAATCCATAGATGGGGAACCCAGGAATATGGAGGATGGACTGTACCATAGACTAACTGGCTTAAACAATAGGAAATGTATTTTCTCACAGTTCTGGAGGACAGACGTCCAACAGCAAGATGTTGGCAGGGTTGACTTCTCCTGAGGACCCTCTCTTGGCCTATAGATGGCTATCTTCTTGTTATGTTCTCACATGATCTTTCCTCTGGCATGCTCATTTCTGTGTCTTTATTATCTCTTCTTATACAGACAGACATTGTATTAAATTAGGGCCCACCAAAACAACCTCATTTTACCTTTATTCCTTCTTTAAAGGCTACAAATACAGCTACAATCTGAGGTACTGGGGGTTAGGGCATCCACATATGAATCTTGCACTAACGCAATTCAACCCATAACAATACACAAAGGTAAGAGCCATCAAGCTTTTATCTGATTAACCACTATCTCCTGTGTGCCAGGTGATCTGTTAAGCAGAGCATGTCACACAATCTTTACAAAAATCTTCTAAGGCTAACTCAATAATTGCCTGGAACTTCACATATGAAGTCAAAGCTGAGAAAAGTTTATATTTTGTCAAGGCAATGAAGGAAAGCTCAAATTCAAACCTAAGTTGTTTATCTCATTGCAAATTCTCCATGCTCAAAATCATATTGTACTTACAGAATTTTTTTGCAAGTGGGGAGTGGTTCATTTTTTGTTTTGGTTTAGACGTGCTGTGTTTTTCTCTAAAGACGAAGAATGATGCTAAAACAAGGAACAGGTTTAAATCCTATAGTCTTTTGTATTATACACTTCGGGCAACCTTAGAGATAATGTTAAGGGTTTCCACATGTCTCTTAACAATTTCTGTTCATAGGCAAAGAGAAGACAGATCATTTTGGGAAGAAATTGATAATTTTTTTTAAGAAAACATCAAAAGTTTAAAGAACAGATATACCTCACACTGTAGAGAAAATGTATTTTAAATATTTAGAAGCTTGTGTTAGTCTATATGTTTTTATTTGGAAAGCTGCATTAATTAGCAAAATATAAGTCTTATCTTTTGATCAGGGAATAATTGAAGACCATTTCAGGTCAGTGGCATCTATACAATTGCCTTATACTCCAAAGACCAAAAATTCAGCACAATGTATCTTAGTTGAAGCATCGCTTAATGTTTATGCTCGTGTTTCCTAAACACAGAACTACCACTAACCTTTAAAAAAATAGTAATTTTGGAATCTTATCACACAAATAAACCACACGTTAATAATATACAATAATAAAAAACACATTAATTGTTGTTTTTTGTAGCGTATGTGTACTAATCGTTTTGGGGGCAGAGTAAAGTTTGTGGTTGGCCATAATATCAGGCTAATTCTTTATAGAAAACAAAGGGGGAAGGAGGGCCACACTCACTTATTTGCTTGTTGATGATACGCTCAAGATCAATAACTGAAACCTCACATAACGCAAGAATACTAAGCAATTTTATTTCATAATAGGTTGTGGAAAGTGACCACACTTTGCATTTCCTGACTTTGTGGTAGTTTGGGGCTTTCAGTGGCTCCATCAACATAAAGAAAATGAGAGTCTAGTGATCTTCACCTTCACAGTACTGCGAAAATACGTGGAAAAAACTAACAATCAGGAGGAAGCAGACAGATCTATACAGCAGTTTGAGTTTCAGCCCAAACTCCATCTCCACATATACTTTCACATTATATCAAAGTGCTTGAAACTTCTAAATGTGATGCAGGCCAAAGTATCAGCACTTGGAAGCTATTAGGTCTCTATAATGACGTTGCATTGCCTTTGAGCAGGGATAATATTCTTTTGAATTCAGTTTGTTAAACTAACTTCACTAGAGCTCATTATTTAAATGATGGCTATTATTTAATATTATTAAACTAGCTTTACTTATTGAGAAAAATTAAGTTCAGTATTAAGAACTTTATCACAGTCCCAGCTAACCTTTTGAAAGAATGAAACTGAGATAGTCAAAATATGTCTGATCATTGTTATCATATGAATTATCTAAGACTAATTAAAAAAGCTGTCAATATGGCATTATAGAATATATATTTAATAATTAGGATTTGAAGTTGGAAAATTAGTAAGATATTAGTAAAAGAGTAAGACACATGATATTTAATATTAAGAATGCTGTTGTGTTAATGTTTATTACAAACCAATGTAAGGTAACTAGTATTTGATTTCTGTTTTACTGATGTAATGGCAAAGACAGCAGAAGAAATTCTAAAATACCTCTGGCCGTAGGGAAATAAAAGAAGTAAATGAAATGCCAGCACAATGTACAGAAATGCACAAAGCATAACCTTTTCAAGGCCCTTGAGATGAATATATTTGATAATGCTTATGTCTGAATGCATATGAGACATAGACTTCTAGGCACACAAAAGAAAGTAAAACCCTCCACTTGGCCTCTTTTATTTGGGCTCTGGTGAAACAAGAGAATTTCTATCTCTAGTTGTCAAAACATTCTGGCTACAGAGGTATCCTGACTTAAAAGCAACATATTGGCACTGCCGCTAATGAGAAAAATGGAAGAGATTTGGGTCATCTTTGATCAAACTTGACTAGTGGCAAAACTTCAAGGCCTATTTAACCAAGGCAATGCCTGGTTCTTCTACCTCCTGGTGCCACATGTTAGTACAGTGTGGCAAAGATAGACAAAGTATTTAGACATGTATTACTCCAAGTAAATTTAGACTCTATTAAAATTTAATATGGCCTTTGCTGAACTTTATATATGACCTTTGGTCTAAATAGAAAACAGGCAATAAAAGATCCTGTTTCAATCTGTTTTATTTCATGATTCCATCTCAGAAGGGTTTAAAACATATTTAAATGCCTTATGTACAAAATCCTATGTTATTTTGATTAATATGTTGGCAATTTTACAAAATGTTTGTTTTTAATTACCAAAAGGAACCAATCCATATTAACAATTAAATGGTTGCATTTTTTAAAAATTCTGGCTGCTTATTAAGCTTGAGTTAGCCATAAAAACATTTTTGGCTTCCCTACAACGAAAGAAAGATTTATCTAAGCTACACTATTAAAAAATCCATTTAGGCTGTCAACAAGTATGTCAAATATCAACCCAATATGATTTAAAGTTTCAAAGCCATAAAAGAGAAATATTCCTTGGACTCTTATAGAATTCGCATGGTTTCATGGAATCAGGGGAGACTGAAAGTCTGATACAAATACAAGTGGAAGATTGATGGTTGCCTGGGTTAGCAGAGTTTGAGAGATGACCAAGTCCTCCTGCATGTGCTTGTGTTCTGGGCCAGCCTAGGTGTGACCTCTACTTTTCCAATTCTCCCCGTTCTGTGTGCACATTCCTGACCAGTCTCTATTCCAGTTCACCTTTACAATTACAGTTTTATTGGTCTCATTGTAAGTATATTTTGCATTGTAATTCCATTTGTCTTTTCCCACAGGACTACTTTCCTTTATCAAATGCACAGTCACTGAACATTCACCACAATTTTTAGGAATAATGAGTGACAAGAACTTGGTTGTTGTCCTCAGAGAATTCACAAGCTAACAATTATCTAGTAAAACTATTCAGGAAAAAGTACACCATGAATAAACCTTTACAAGGTCATCTTTTCAACTTTTATTTTATTCCTAGTAAAAGAGGTATTTATTTTATCCCTAAATACCTCTAAGTATACTTAATGCTTATAATCTCTTCTTTCGTAGTTCAAAATTATTAGTGTCTATTCATATCCAAGTAAAGTAACATTCTCTGATTTTCAGTCACTACTCTATTCTTAAATCAATAGCAGTGTGATAACGAGCATATATTCATTATCTAAGAAATTTTATTTTTTACCTCCTGGTGAAATTAATATTGCTTACTTTGTTTTTACTATTAGATTCCAATATCTATTTAAAGAACTGCACTTTGCACTTACATTTTATTGTCCTGACAAATACAGGCAACAAAAGCAAAACTAGACAAATGGAATTTCATAAAACTAAAAGGCAAAGGAAACAATTAACTGGGTGAAAAGGCAACCTATGGATCTGGAGAAAATGCTCACACAACATGGATCTGATAAAGTGTTAATATCCAAAATGTATAAGAAATTAAAACCTCATAAGAAAACAGCAAAAAGAAAAACCAAATAACTCAATTTAAAAACTGGGCAAAGAACCTGCCTAGGTACGTCTCAAAAAAAGAACATACAGATGAACAACAGGTACATAAAAATGCTCAATATCACTAGTAATCAGGGAAATTCAAAGTTAAACTAGGAACTACTATTTCATGACTGTTAAAAGGGCTCTCATCCAAAAACAATAAAAGGTAAGTGTGGCAAAGATGTGGAGGAAATGCACCCTTGTACACTGTTGGTGGAAATGTAAATTAATATAGCCATTATGAAAAACAGTATGAAGGATTCTCAAAAAATTAAAAATAGAACCGCCATATGATCTAGCAGTCCCACTACTGGGTATATAGCCAAAGGAAAGTAAATCAGTATGTGGAAGAGATATTTGAACTTTCATGTTCATTGCAGAATTATTCACAACGGCCAAGATATGCAATGAACTTAAGTGTCCCTCAAGACACTTTGGGACAAAGATAATTGGATAAAGAAAAGGTGTATACACATAATGGAATGCTAGTCACCCTTTAAAAAAAGAAGAAAATCCTCTCATTTGTGACAACATATATGAACCTGGAGAACGTAAGTGAAGTAAGCAAGGAACAGAAAGACAAATACTCATGATATCACTCGTGAAATCTAAAGGAGTTAAACTCATAGAAACAGTAAAATGGTGGTTACCAGGAGCTGGGGTGGTAGCGAGGAAGACTGAGGAGATATTGTTCAAAGAGTACAAGATGTAGACAGGGGAATAAGGTTTTGAAACCCATGGCACAGCGTGGTGACTATAGTTAATGATAATGTAACGTATGTTTCCAAATTGCAAAGAGAGCAGATTTTAATTATTTGCACTATTAAAAAGTATGTGAAGTGAGGGCTATGTTAATTAGCTTGATTTAATCATTCTATATTATATGCATATCTCAAAACATCACTTAACATGTGCAATTAATATAATATATACTATTATTTGTCAATTAAAAATTATATTAAATTAAATTTTTAAATTTACATTTTTGCAGTAATGTCACCCAAAACATGAGAGTGGTAAACTCAAAAATCAAGAATTTTGTAAAAATAAAACATCGCAAATGTAATGTTTATCATTGAATTGTCTTTTTGAAATTGATGTATTTACTTCATGATGGTGTTCAATACTTTCTCCCCTAACGTACTCCAAAAGGTGACATATGCCTACTATACATTATACTCAGAGTACCCTTCATATTGGATAACTAAAGATCTCTTAGTACAGCTAACAATGTCATAACAACAGTGTCTCCTTTTCAGAAAACTTTAATTCAACGTGAAGTGCTCCAGCAAGGAGAGCTATTCCACATATGCTGTCACCTTTGACCTTGGTGGATTGCTCCAGAAATGTCTGGAAACCAAAGCAGAACCAATCATATACTTCATCCTAAGGATACATAATTTATAATTAAGAGACATGAGAAAGGGCCTTTAGACAGTTGACTCATACTGACTCTAGCATTATGTAAAGAAAATAATAGGTAACTACCAAGTGAGGCTACCCCAGGAGTAAAAGAGCATCAGCACAGGACAATTTGTAAACTTCATTTACACACTAACAGTTTAAAGGAGGAAGTAGAAAAAAACAAACAAGATAATCTTATACTGGTGCAGAAAAGTTGCTGGAACATTCAGAAACCATGGTGAAAACTAGCAGCAACTTGAAATGGAAGAGAACTCTCTCACCTTTCCGGGGTATCTATTTAAGAAACAAAACTTATAGCAAACATCTGATTTAATAATAAAAGGTTGGGAACTATTAAATAGACTAGTATGCCTGCAATCTAGTGGCCTGATGGACCCAGATCACACAGAATCAAGTTGGTAGCGACAGTCTTGGCTATGGGAAAAACTACCGTATACTGGATGCTGATTCGGAGCATACAGCCTTCTGGAGAACTTTGTCCCAGCCCTAACTGGCAATATAACTGTGTTTTTAAAAGGCGATTTCACCATTTTATCAAGCTAGCTGCTTCAAGATGATGGGGAAGATGGTAAGACTACTGACTTCCCCAGGCATGAGCCTGTCATAGCACATCTTTGACCACGGTCGAAGTATTTGCATTATGGAAATTGTCAACGTTACGAATTAGGAATTGGGAGAGTAAGGAGGTGAGTGGAAGGGCATTGATTTGTCAATATACCATTGAGAGAGGGCCAAGTTAGAAGAGTTAGGTAAGGACAATAACCGGAATAGTGGTTGGGATGGAAGAAAGAAAAATCATTACTTGGTAAAGTTATGATTGTCCACATAGAAAACACAACCAAATACATGGACAATTTATTATAATTAATAACAGGGTTCAGCAAGTTTTTTGAACATAATTAGTGAAAAGAAATAAACTACAGCTACAAATGTCAACATGAATTATATTTCAAAAATATACTATTGAGTGAAAAAAGCAAAGTACACAAGAATAAAAACAGTAGAATTTCATTTTTATAGAGTTCAAAAACAAGCAAAATTTAGCACCATATTGCTTCTAAATGTATACATCATTTATAGATATAAATATATTTTTATATATACTTCTATATAAAGAGAGAATGTTATATATAAATATATATGGTAAAATTATACGTGTGTGTGTGTGTGTGTGTGTATATATATCTATATATATTTTTTGAGATGGAGTCTCCCTTTGTCACCCAGGCTGGAGTGCAGTGGTGTGATCTCAGCTCACTGTAACCTCCGCCTCCCGAGTTCAAGCGATTCTCCCGCCTCAGCCTCCTGAGCAGCTGAGACTATAGTTGCATGCCACCATGCCCACCTAATTTTTTGTATTTTTAGTAGAGATGGGGTTTCACCGTGTTAGCCAGGATGGTCTCGATTTCCTGACCTTGTGATCCACTCGCCTCAGCCTCCCAAAGTGCTGGGATTACAGGGGTGAGCCCCAGCGCCCAGCCTTTTTTTTTTTTTTTTTTTAAAGGATTTGGCTCTGTCACTCAGGTTGGAATGCAGTGGTGCCATCTCCCCTCACTGCAACCTCCACCTCCCAGGCTTAGGCACTCCTCCCACCTCAGCCTCCCTGGTAGCTGGGAGCAGTGGTGCACACCACCATGTCCTGCTAGGTTTTTGTATTTTTAACAGAGACGGAGTTTCACCATGTTGCCCAGGCTGGTCTCAAACTCTTGTGTTCAAACAATCCGCCCACCTTGGCCTCCTAAACTGCTGGGATTAGAGGCGTGAACCGCTGTGCCTGGCCAACTCAAGCCTTAAAGTAATCCCTGCTGAGTGCTTCACTTCTGCGGCCTTTCAAATTCCCACCACCTTGATCTTTTGTTCTCCTCATTAGCTGGCATTATGCCACATATTTTGATTTTGATAACTTCATATTATTGACATTGTTCTGGATCACACAAATGGTCCTATCTCAGTTTTTTAATAGCTGCAGAATATTCCCGTATTTAATGATTTCTTTATTAATAATCATGCAAAATGCATTTCTCGTTACCTCTGTTGCAACACTGCAGTGAAAATTCATGTATAAACACACAGAGGGACAAAAAGACTATTTTTTACTATGAAGCATAATTCTGGAAGTGAAATTGAATAATTTTTAAAAATTACCTGCCAATGAAAAGCTGTGCCAATTTGTACTTTCACCAACAGTTCTTGAGAATATCTTTTCTCCAATAATTAAGCATTTTAAGTTTTAGAGCTTTAATGTGCAAAAAAAAACTTCAATTGGTAATTATTTAATGTGTAGTGGAAGTAACCAGTGTCACTTATTTATGTGTTATTTATTAGTTTTGTAACTGATTGTTTATATCCTCTGCTCACTTTTGTATTGGGTTGATCAGTCCAACCTGGGTCACAAAGTGAAACTCCGTCTCAAAAAGGCTTGAGTTTAGTGAAAGAGTAGCGAATTTTCACTTCTTACTTGATACATTTTTCTCAAATTTGTCTTAAATATGGGTTGTTGTTTACCAGCAATAACACGTAAAACATGGGCCAGCAAAAATAGTAACTACTGACATCTCAGGTAAATGAGGGACGCTCTTGGTGAAACTGAGGAATGTGCAATAAGCATTTGAAGCATGGATTGCTTAGGTGTTGGAAGAAGATACACAAATTAGGTGCTGGCGTTACTGAAATGTGATCATTTTACTTTAAAATGTTTTCTATTTTGTAAGTATAAATAAAGTGCTGGGTATTCTGTTAAAAAGTGAGGAGAAGGCCGGGCGCGGTGGCTCATGCCTGTAATCCCAGCACTTTGGGAGGCTGAGGTGGACAGATCACGAGGTTAAGAGATCGAGACCACCCTGGCCAACAGGGTGAAACCCCATCTCTACTAAAAATGCAGAAATTAGCCAGGCGTGGTGGCTCGCCTACTACGGAGGCTGAGGCGGAAGAATGGCTTGAACCCAGGAGGCGGAGGTTGCAGTGAGCGGAGATTGTGTCACTGCACTCCAGCCTGGCGACAGAGCAAGACTCTGTCTCAAAAAAAAAAAAAGAGAGAGGACAAAAACCAAGGCTCACAGGAATCAAAAAGGAAACGCTGCCTAAGGAATTCTAAAAGACCTGTTTTGATTTTTCACATTTTAATAAGATACAGAAAAAGAAAACTGAAATAACTTTATGTGTGTGTGTGTGTGTGTGTGTGTGTGTGTGTGTGTAGATATATGTACAAATTTGAAGTTGGAAGTTTATTTAGAAAGCTAGGAGGACAAAGACACTACATGGGTTACTTTGCTGCAAAACATTGCCATCACAAGTATCTAGAACTTAGAAGGGAGAATGTGAATCCCTTAGACAGTGCAATTACAGAACATAGGGAAATACTAGTAACAGATGTATTAGAAGAGACATCTACATTAACAGACATTCCTCAAGTAAAAAAATGTCAAATATGCCAGCCAGGAAATTTCCAGATAGGAAAACAGGCAGGCAGGCATACCTGTTCATTGTTAGGGCACAGTCCAGCAAACCTAAGGAATGCATGAGACCAAGCCACGCCATCTTCCCAAGCACCAGAAATGCCCTCCTTCTCAACTGCCTCAACAAAATGACACACCCACATTCAACGTCTACACAATTCTAAATCTGATTGTGGAAGAAATCTCACTCAGAGCCTTGCTTGTTCATAATTTCTCCTGCTAATACTAACTACATCTATCTCTTTTAGATTGATCTGATTTACCTGCAGCATGCATTTTCCATTTGAAAGTTTTTTAATAATCTTTTACTGACAGTTTTGTTTTTATCTGTTGTGGTCTTCCATCTACTAAATTTACAACACAAAAGTCTTGTTGCTATAGAAGTAGGGAGGGATTCATGAAAGTGTGGATATCTCTCTATCAATAACTTTCACCATTATCATACTGGAATCAGTCCCAGGTAAAAGCTAAATTGAGAAGTAGCAGGTACAAGAGTCTCCAGGAAATTATCTACCTTGCTTATTGGACCTAGAGTTTGTCTTTATCCTGCCACTAATGTACAATTGGATTAGGTAATGCAACATTCTTCTGGTTGTTCGGTCATATTTCTCTCTGAAGAGCCTGAATATAAACTCAGTTAAAAATGCAGGAGGTTGGGAGGTAACCACAGATTTTAAACCCACAGCTGTAGTAATTTATCCCCCTAGGAAAGATATACTAGTTAGGATGCTACAATAAATGGAAAACTCTGAGGGGAGGGAGCCGTTTGAGCCTGAATAACTCTGAAACCAAGTAACAACTTCACAAATAGGAATTTCAGATGAAAAAGGTTTATGTATCAGAGAAGAATCAGGTGAAACAGATATTCTGAATGCAGGACAAAATTTCGCATGAGGAGATAAATGCTGGGGTGACATACTATGTTACATCAGTCGTTCTGATTTGTTTGTTCTTTCCCCTGCACGTTCACACTGCTGATCTCCCTCCCTGGAGTCACGTATCAGCCAAGGTTCTGTTCCCCTTCTCTTTTGTTCTTCTCCCCGTTTATAAACTCACAACTGAGATGAGTCATTTATTCACAGATCATTCCCAAACATCATATCTAGTCTTGACCACCAACTTATGCTCCCTACAAATTGTAAAGACCCATAGGGATTCCGCACTGGAAGAGACATTAAAAGTGCTCTAGCCTACCGTCCTCAAGCAAATGTCTCTGCCATATTCTCAACCAGGGTGTCCAATCGTTTGACTTCCCTGTGCCTCATTGGAAAAAGAATGGTCTTGAGCAACACATGAAATACACTAACTATAGCTGATGAGCTAAAAATAAATCACAAAAATACTACATTTTAAGAAAGTTTATGAATTGTGTGGCGCCACATTCAAAGCCGTCGTAGGCCTCACGCAGCCTGCCATCTGGGCATTGGACCAACATATACCTAAAGCCTTCTTGTGATACAACAATTCACAATTTTTAAAGAGCTGTTGTTTGCATTGGGCAGAAATTGGCATTCTCAAACTTTCATCCACATCTTTGATCTGACCTTTAGTGCTTATAAAAAAAGGAATATCCTTTTCACATTACAACACTTCAAATGTCCAAAATATTTACCATAGCTCCTATACTATACTATAGGCTAATCGGGCCTAATTTTTTTAAATTAGTCTTCATGTGATGTGGTTTGGAGTAAATACAGTTGATTGCGAAATAATAGTCACAAATTCTTTCCAGCCCTGAATGCACATGGAGTTTATCCCAAGAAGAGGATATACGTGCTCTGCAACTTTGAATCTGGTTTGGTCTTGTGGTCTGCTCTAAGCATCACAGCAGAAGTGATGTGACAGGAATTTCAAGCAGAAGCCTTGAGAAGAAGACTTGTCATTTCCACTCTCGCTTTCTTGGAACCTGAGACATCCTTGTGAAGAAGCCTGAACTAGTCTCCTTGTGGGAAGACCAGCTCTGCTGTCAGCCGTCAGCAACCTTCAGCCACTTACAGGAGGCATTCAGCCGCAGTCTAACAACCAGATGACTACAGTTGCATGGATGACCCCAGATGAGAGTAGCAGAAGAGCCACTCACCTGAGCATGAACAGATAAAATTATTGTTGTTCGAAGCCACAAAGTTTTGGTGTGTTTTGTTACCCAGCAATAAATGATAAATACGGCAAACTGCCCATTACCCTTTCCAATCCCTTAGAGTTTCTATCTCTGTGAAATTATGGTACCCAACACAGAATAAACTACTCTCATTTGAGATCTGACTAAAGCAAAATATATCAAAATTAGCCTTTTTTACATAATTTATTTCCATTGTCAAAGTTTTAAACTTACTCTAAATTTCAGGTATTACATTCACATATGTATAACAGAACTACTCTCTCTCTATAACAATAGCAAAGGCTGGGTGCGGTGGTTCATCATGCCTGTAATCCCAGCACTTTGGGAGGGCGAGGCAGGTGGATTGTCTGAGGTCAGGAGTTCAAGCCTGGCCAACATGGCAAAACTCCGTCTCTACTGAAAAGACAAAAATTAGCTGGGCAAGGTGGCAAGCACTTGTAATTCCAGCTACTTGGTGCCTGTAATCCCAGCTACTCAGGAGGCTGAGGCAGAAGAATCACTTGAACCCGAGAGCCAGAGGTTGCAGTGAGCTGAGATGGCGCCATTGCATTCCAGTCTGGGTGACAAAAGTGAAACTCTATCCACCTCCAAAAAAAAAAAATAGCATAGATTAGAAAATATTTACATGTTCTTGACCTTTATAAGTTTCTTTAAAACATGCATAATTTCTCAAAAATGTTTTTCTTATTGCTTTTTTGATAATTTACTCCTCTTGTCTCTCATCTCTTCCTGGAAACTGTTGGATATTGGCCATTTAGGAATTTAGGATCAATCCTCTAAGTTGTTTTTTTTTTTTCCTTTATTTTTCCCTTATTTCTGTCTGCTACAATTTATGAGATTTTCTTTTTTTCGGTTTAGTACCCATGGTTTATATTGTCATATTTTTTAATTTTAAGAGATTTCTCTTAATTCTATTACTGTTTCTTTATAAAGCTTTCTGTTTCCATTTCGGGGATTTAACAAGTATTTTCTTCTCTCTGATAATATTAAATGTAAATTTCCTTCCATTTATGTGTTGGGTCTATGTCTTCCGGGTTTTTGTTTCGGGAGTTTGTTTATTGTTTTTAATTTTTTATTTGGTGTCATTTTTCTTCAGATTGGAGATCTTCTTACATTAATTAGTAATCCTTAGCTGACAAATCACATCTAATAAGAAGCAGCTAAAAAGCTGATAGAAACTGTAGGCAGGGGATAGGAAGAGGAAGAGACTGAAGGAGGAGGAAAAAAGAAGTTTTGGAACTTCAAGTTGGATAATTGGGGCCCGCATGTGTCAATATATAGTGATTACTTTTTCTGAAGGACCGTGCATTTTCCAAGAAGAGAATCCTCTGGCTGTATGGCTGATGTTCCAGAAACAAGATAGAAAAAGAATCGCAGAGGATTTCATATTCACTGTGCTGATTGTGACTTGACTGCTTCTGTTCCACTCCTCTCTGCATTTCCGTATTGGACTGGCTGTCCCTGGACCCTGAGCTTCTGTGGCTTAGTTTCTTCAGAGTAAGCTCAGTCTATTTAGGAGGTGTCAGTGAGGTCTGGGGGAATGCAGAAGCGTTTGGGATCTGGGTGGGCTAAGGATACAAGTATACATTTTACGTCCAAACTTTAACCTGATTCTCCTACTATTTTTCCCCCAAGTCTCTTATCTTAACTTCCTTGTTAACTGGTGCTTCAAGTTCTGAATCTCCTGAAATCTTGCACTTTGAAGTTTGAATTGGCCCACTTCTCATTCATGCCCTCCTCTGCAGCACCTGATGCTCGTCTCCTCCACTGATCTGAGTCACCATCACTCCTCCTTTTTACCTTCCAAACTGTGCTGAGAATTCTGCTCCACTGATTTCTCTCCTGTTCTCTACAACTTAGTGGGCTTAAACCTTTTTAAATTATTTTATTGACATTTCATGGGGTTTCTCAAGAGGCAGAGGTGACAGATGAGACAAATCAGGATGAGGATAAAAGGTTTTAGAATATTTTTGTTTAAATTAAGAAATCACATAATGTGCTATTTAAACCCTATGTATTGCCAAATTCTTGGGTTTTCTCGCCTACAAAAAAACTATGCCAATGATAACACTAAAGATAACTTTACCAAAAAAAAGGAATCGCAGAGAGGATAAAGATAAGTCTTATTTTTAAAAGGTATGCCAATTCAGCAAGTCGATATACATAACTTAGAAAAATTTGAGCTCCAGACTTTGATGGTGATTTTATTTGAGAACTAAAATACTCTTGGGATGAAATACCACAAGTTGTCATCATCTTGCTTCTTCATTCTGCAATCATCAGGCTTTAGATTAGGGTTGACAAATCATGGCCCATGGGCCAATCACCTATTTTCTTAAGGGAAGTTATATTGGAACACAACCATTTCCATTTATTCACACACTGTCTATAGCTGCCTCGGTGTTACAAACAACAGTAATTACACCAGAACTGAGTAGTTCAAAAACATTTAGTATCAGGCACTTTGCAAATAAATTTTGTTGACCCCTGCTTTTGATGATAAAACTACAAGAATATAAGATTAGTGGTGCTGTTTGGTAAATGAAATAAATAAATAAGTAAAGTGGAAAATAAGAAGTGAAGAGTATTGAACATTTTATCTTTCTGAATTATGCAAAAATGATTTTTAAAATTGTCTCTTCTGTTTAAAAGGTGAGACTAATGCCTCAAATGCAGATTATATTTGAAACATATTAAAGTCGGAATCTACTGTAACAAAACTCTTTATGTCATTAATCCAATTACATAAAAGGGTCAAGGCATCTGTTAGCCTGATTCAATTTTTCACTTTAATCATGGTGAACACAGCACTGTGCAAGGAGTAGGGCACACCTGGGTTTCAGTGCAGACTGTGCTATTAACATACTCCATGGCCTTGGGCAAGCCACAGTCTTTATAGATTTAAGGTTTCTTGTACATAAGGTCAGGCAATTAAATTGCATGATCTTGCATTAACTGTGATTCCATAACGTCTTGAAAACAATGCAGTTAAAAGTTTCGTCCCCTGCACATGATGTTATTAGACTATTTTACTGGTTTTGATATTTTAAAGAAAAGTATCAAACACTGAAATGAAGAATACTGAAACTGTGGCTATATTATGATTCCTATGCGCCTACACTTTATTTGGATTGCCTTGGAAAAATGGTTTATGCAATTCCATGCTCCACTTTTCTTCTTACTAAAGCAGCAGTAATAGTGTTTGTATCTTTACTGTATCAAGATAAACTATTACTTTTGGCAAAGCTATTTGAAAAGACTTGGAAGAAAAGAGGTACATAAATATTAAATTCCTGTTTTTCAATTAATTTTAGGTTATGATAGTACTTCAAAAATACTTAACCTTGCCCTTTAAAATATTGCATATAGAATGCAAATGAAATGCTAAATTTTACATAGTCCTTACTCATGTGTGAAAAAATTAGATATTCTGCATCGTAGACAACTCTTCTGAAATAATGTCACCATGTAATATCACTGTTAGCTTTCCCAGCTGAGAAATGCTGTTTTCATGAATAGTGATAAGAAAGGAATTTGAATGGAATTTTACATTCTCATGCCTTGTTACATAAAATTGTCACCCAGGACTATAAATTTTATCCCTTTTACACTGAATATAAACTATCAATTTCAAATGGATAGCATAGATTTTGATGCATTTCTTTCTATTTAATTTTCAAATGTTAGGTAAACAATGGTGGGCAAAGAGGACTCAGAATATGATTAGCAAATAGTAGATATATTTAATCAAAACTAGTCCTTTTCTGTTAATATATAACATTTAAAACCTTCTTCTTTGTGTACTCTGTAGAAATTGGGAAGTTTGCTTTACTAATCTAACCTACTGTAAAATTTTTTCAGAATAAAAATGTTTAAAGTTCTAGACTTTTAAAATACATAGCAAAATTATTTTTAAAAAGTATTCTTTCTTAGCATTTGATACTTACATTAGCAATTATAATACTCAAAGATTATGTTGATATTTAAGTAGAAAACATGATTTCATGGGCCGGGCGTGGTGGCTCACGCCTGTAATCCCAGCACTTTGGGAGGCCGAGGCGGGTGGATCACGAGGTCAAGAGATCAAGACCATCCTGGTCAACATGGTGAAACCCCGTCTCTACTACAAATACAAAAAAAAAAAAACATGATTTCATAATAAATGAGCTATGACTGTTTTATAGGAGATAGTAAAATAGTGAAGAAAATATACTGTAAATAAATGTCCCATTCAGTCTTTTTTTAAAAAATTCATTTATTTGTATATAATGTAATAGTCAGAAAAATGTAGTGCTGCTGTTGAAGACCTTGTCTTTGCTTGCTGAGTTGAAATTGATTATTTAATATTTATGAAGCAGCTATAAAGTCCGTTGAAAACCCACAAAGCCTGATCCTTGTCTGAGTGAGTGTATAGTAACATAACCAACCTTTGTAAGGAGCTACTAGTGAAAGACGTAGTAGAAGAAAGACAAACATTTTACCAAAATGGCATTCTAATATTTTTTTAGACTTTTTCACTTCCTATCACTGTTCTATCAAAACAGATTATTAAAGTGGACTGTTTTTATAGCTACAATTCAGGGCCGTATCTCCGGTTTTGCTTCTATAACAATGGATTATTTTACCCATATCTTTTCATACCAAGTTTTGCACTTCATTTATGAGGACTTTCGGGGCTGTAAGCTCAATCTAGTTAACTTGTATAGCAGTAGTTTTGTTTTCCTCTTTTTTTTAATGAATAGTACATTGGTTTTTGCTTTCCATCTGATTTTTGTTCTTTGAAGTTTTACACATTATTTCTCCTCTGATCATTCTGAGCATTGCAGCCATCATGAAATTCTTGTCTTTACCAATACACAAACTCTGGGATAAGAGAGATTCACTTCCTCCCTGTTAATAGAATTGTACTGGCCAAGAGAATCCTGTAATTCACAAATCCAGCTCCACATGACTCCTGAGATAATTTTCATTATGCATGATGCTATAAGTTCATGGTAATATGTTACAGAGCCCACTCTCAGCAACAAGACTCTAAACATGCCACTGACTTCAACACAACAATGGACTCCTATGATGATGTTGATATGAGATCACCACCATCTTTGTTGCTTCAGATAACTTCTTAGAACTTTGATGTAACCTTTAAAAATCAAACATCTCTTTACATGTCTTCGCCAAATGGCATGAAAGTGTATGACTCACACATGGAATAACAAAGGAGCCAGTGTAATTGAAGCAGTGTGATCAAGCAGAAAGTCACAAGACATAAATTCAGATATATAATGGGAGTGTGGGGGGCAGTTTATTTCTGATAGGCAGTTTTTAAGTTGACTCTAATGCATCCCACCTCCTGGTATTCATGTTTTTGTTTAACACTCACACTTTGAGTGTGGGCTGCACCTAGTGACTTGCTTCTAATGAAGAAAGTACAGCAAAAATCATGACATATCACTTCCAAGATTAGGTTACAAAAAGCTGATAGTTCCAACTTTGCTCGTGTACTCTTACTTCCTTGCTCACCCTGTGATGGAAGCCAGCTGCCACGTTGTGAACTGACTTAAAGAGAGGGCCACGGCAAGGATGAAGAGAGGCCCCCATCCAACAGAAGTGAAACCTGCCAACGTCCTCATCAGCAATACTTGAAGAGAATCTTCCCCAAGGGGATTCTTCACAGGAGACCACAGCCTCAGCGGACACCTCATGAGAGACCCTGACTCAGAGAAACCGGCTAAGTTGCACCCAAATTCTTGGCCCACAGGAACTGTGATATGTAAATGTTTGTTGTCTTAAGCTGTGATATTTTGGGGCAAGTTGTTATGCAGTCATAGATGACTAATATATGCTACTCAAGATCTTATAGGTCATTTTGATGACTTTCATCTCTCTGAATGTGATGGAAAACCATTGGAAGATTTGGGGAAGAGAAGTGATGACTTATATTTTAAAAGAATCACTGCTGCTGTTGCATTGAGTATGATTTTGGGGGAATAAGGGCGGAAGCATGAAGAGGAGTTTAGAAGCTATTTTCCTAGTTCAAGTGGGAGATGATGAAGTCCTGAACTCCAGTGGAAGCAGTGGAAGTGATGAGAAGTGGTCAGAAGGGTTTGCTGATGGAATAGAGGTAAGCTGTAAAAAAGAAGGGAAAAAGTCAAGAAGGTCTCCAGAGTATCTGACAAGATTAATATGCTATCTACAGAGATGGGGAAAGCTACGGAAGAAGGAGATTTAAAGATGAAGGATATGAGAGGTCAGTGTGAGGGCTGTCCCATTTAATATACCTGTTAGACATGCAAGTGAAGCTCCAAGTGATCAACTAGATGTGTGAATCAAACGATCAGGGGAGAATTGCAAATATAAATTTAGGAATATGCAAAACACAGGTGGCATTCAAAGCCTTAAGTCTTGATAAAACCCTCTAGAGCTTTACATTAACTAAAAGAGAGGTAATCTAAGTACCGAACTGAAAATCATCCCAAAATTTAGAGGTCAGGGAGCTGTGGAGAATTTATAAGTAGGATCCTGAGAGAGACCAGATTATCAGGAAATAAGACCAGGGAAGTGCAGTGTCCTAGAAGTCAAGAGAAAAAAAATGCTTAGGTAAGTTGTGTTTAAATACATCTGTTTTGTCAAATGCTACTGACGGGTCATATAAAATAAAATGGACCATAGATTTTAGCAACATGGAAGTCATTGGTAGCCTTGATAACAGCATTCTGGCGGGTGTAAGATGCATTGAAAAAAGAATAGGTAAAGGGAAATTTTTAAATGTTAAGTAAAGACAGATCTTTGATGGAGTATTGCTGTCAACAGAGGAGGGAAACAAGTGGTAGCTTGAGGAGTCACTGAGGTCGAGAGAGGCTTTTTTAAACCAGGAAAAATAACAGGAGGTTTGCATGCTGATAATTCATTTAAAGAATATAAATAGTTGCCAGAAGATGAAGCAAAAGTTGGAAGTAGGAAGTCGTTTCATGAAAAAAAAAATGCACTAATTTCAAGGAAGAAACTAGTCTGTCGTAATTATTTTTTAAGCTAAAAGAACAGACTTTTTTGAATTCTACCCTAAGTGTTGAGTGGGAAAAAATGCAAATGGGAGCACAATCTGATGAGAAAGCAATAAATATCTTTATTACAAGTTTTTTTCCCCTGTGTTGTATATATGTGTCTGTGTATGCGTGTGTGTGTGCGTGTGTGTGCATATATATATACATATATACACACACCTGTATTTTGATAATAAAATATTTGTGCTTTTCATTGTTGAAAAACAAGTAAAATTATGACTCATGATTCAGGGTTTGTGTAACTGATATTATTTTTCATTTTGTATAATTTTTCCACAATTATGCAGCACTACATAGCATTTTCTCCCCCATCTGTAGCAGTGGTTTTCAGACTGTAGTGTGAGTAATCACCACCTGGAGAACTGGTGAAAAAGTCAAGATTTTTGCTGATAATACTCAGAAAATGATTTAGTAGGTTTGGAATAGTGCCAATGAATTTGCATTTTTAATAAACATGTCCGGATGATTCTGATGATATAGTATTGAATGAATGTGATGAGAAACTCTATTAATAGAGTTAGAGCTACATAGGTCTTTGAGATTGTGATGAGACGTTGGGCAGGCATGCCATAACGCCGAGAGCTAGGCAAGGAAGTGGACTATAGTGAAACTGAAGAAGGCTCAGGTTCTACAGGTTCAGGTCATTTTTCTGGAATAAAATATAAACATATTTTATGTTTTAGCTATTTGTTCCTTTGATTTATTTTATATCTCCTATGAACACCAAAATACAAAAAACAGTTTAATTCTAACCGAGATTAGATAATTGTTTGTGAGTCTTAAGTTTAGAGTTTATATGTAAATGACTGGGCGATATCCTTACTAGTAGGAGTTTAAAGCAGTTTATTACACTATAGCGATTTGCTCTTAAGAAGAGGAGTTGCCATAGTGTTAAGCAGTCAATTCTCAAATATTCAAAACAACTTTTATCTAATTTATAGATTACTCATGTTCTTTATAAGTGGTTTTCTATCCTTTTCACTTTAGATTCTCTCCATCTTAACAGTTAACCTAACAGATAGCAAACAGAGGAAGAAAGCAAACAAGAAAACAGAATACTCATGATTAAACATTCAGAATCCTTCATGTTTTATGTGTCTTCTGTTCAGTATCATAAATAGAATACCAATTAGTTGGCCTTGAAGAAATAATAAAGTGATAAGTATTTGGTCATTTGTGTTATTACATTAGGGAACCTAGAGTTAATATAAAGATCAGAAAACGAGCCATACTTAAGGATTGTGAGAAATAAACAAGTGTGAATTTGATCATCTTTACCAGGTACAAAGAGGGGGAAACACAAGGAATTTGTTGACATCCATTTGGGGCAAGGAACTGTGCAAGAATCTTAGAATAATAGATGCAGTGCCTGTCTTCAAAGAGTTTGTAGTTTAGTATAGAGATATATATTTATAGTATCGAGACATATATAGAGATATATACCTCTATGTATAGATGTATATAGATAGATATAATTTACTATAGAGACTTTTTAGTTTAGTGTTGAGAAATAAATATATAATTTAGTGTAGAGAGTTTGTGTTTAGTATAAAGAATCTGCAGTTTAGAGAGGTAGATATATAATTTGCTACATGCTATGATAGAGCAATACATATGAGGGTCTGTGAAAATCTAAGAAGGGAATACAGCTTAGACTAACAGTGAACGTCAGAAATGCTTCCTGGGGAACATGATGCCTGGGTGCTACATGAGAAGAGCTTTTCAGAAAAGAAACAAGTCGGGATAGAATTCAGACAGAAGGATATGACATGCAAAAGCACTGAGCTCAGTGCACTGTGCATGAAGGATTGAGAGCTGTCTAGAAAGTTTGAAGAAATAGATGAGGAAAGACAGAATCAGATCAAAGATGGATCTTTCATGCTAACCCACGTAGTTTAAGGTTTATCCTGAAAGCCTTAAAAGGTCAAGAAAGTTGATAACTTTAGTCCCCAGACTTAGTTGCCTATGTATGTACTTGGCTAAAACAGTGTAGTGTTTACAGAGGAAACTGCACTTGACATTTAAAAATCAGAAAAATTCATATAAAATCCAGATTCCCAGACTGAAAATTAGAAAACTGATGTACGAAGTACTCAGATTTGCACAACTGGCTAAGAGGCAAAGTTAGAATTTCAATCCAGACATACTGGCTGGAGAGTGCTTGTACATGATCATCACCTCATGATCAAGATAATCTAAGATTTGAAATGCCTGGCATGGCATGTCCAAGTGAGTGCCCATGCCATATCCAATGGAAGTTAATGCCTGTGACATGATAAACATCAGAAACATTTCTACTTACCCTTTTGTTCTGTGGGCTATGACTAAAGAAAGATACATTTGGAAGAGACTGGAGAGGATATGGTATAGTGAAGTTTTTAAAAACATTCCCTCTGTTTTCCTTGTGCAAAGATGTTGCCTAACTTTCACAGCAAAATAGATGTTATATAGTTAGTGGAATCTCCTAAGATCCTCCAAGCCAAATGACTTCACTTCCTCTGTGTTACCCTGAGATACCAAATGGTTTTTATAACTTAGTGAAAGAATCCTGGTACCGATAATTTGGGAATTTACTCTCCCAAGACTGATGGAGTAGAAAATTCATCAAAATGACAATGAAAGTTTACATTGAATTGAAGGATATTTATTTTCTTGATTTTTTTGTCTGTTTCATTTTCCAGAATGGAGAAAAAAATAAATATTTTGTTCCCTTTTAGTTTTAAAAGCAGAGCATATTTGTGTTTGAAAATAAGAAAATTCATATAAGCAGAATAAACAATGGAAAGAGTTTTCAAAAATGTAATGTCTGTACAATCAAGAGATAAATAGTATTGAAATTTTTATGTATTTCCTTCAAGGTATGTGTTTTGGAAACATTTTAAAATTATATTTACATGCACAAGAAAATGTTGGTACACTGAATAAACAGGATTGAATAAACATTCCAGTCACCATTCTAAATGGTTACATAATATTCCATTCATAATATTTGCCATAGTTTATCAAAAAATTCTCCACCATTGGCCATTTAGTCAGTTCTAATATGCTAAATTTTTATATATAAATATTTTCGCCTTTGTTCAATGTTTTTCTTACTATAATTCTTATAAAATAAATTATTAGTTTCTTATGTGACTTTTAAAATTTTTAATACATTTTGCCAAATTCTTGCTCAAATTTTTCAGCTGACTAATATTAGCTAGTATTGTCTTTCATCCTTTTCAAGTCTAATGGCAATAAAGTACTATGAGATAAGGAGCTCTTAATACATGTTTCCTAAATGATTAACCAATTATCCCAATACCAAATATTTAATTATGTTTCCTATTAGTCAAGAGTTACCTCATTACATTTTGAGTTAATATATATATTACGTTCCATTTCCAGATTTTCTCTTTCATTCCAATTACATGCTTGTTAAGACTTGTGCCTATACCACATTGCATTCATTAATAATGTATAAGTTACATTTTAAATTGTACCTCAAATACTCTTCTTAAGACACAATTTGGGCTTTTAAAAATTTATTCATTTGTATAAGAAAAATCTAATTGGGATCTTGAGTGAAATTATGCTAAATTTATAGTACATTTGGAATAAATCAACATATTTGCAATTGAATATTTTCATGTTATGTCTCATTTATGCAAGCTTGTTATATAAAAACGATACTAATATTCTATGGTTTTACCATAAAAGTTCTGTCCATTTTTATACTGGATATGTTGTTATTAAGAATAGACTCTTTTTATCTTGTAGCTATTTTTGGCTACTTGTAAAACTGTTATTGATTTCAATGTATTCAGTTTTATTCACTTTTTATATTTATACATTAGTGTTATGCTGTTTCAGTTGATTTCCTTTGATTTACCAATAAAAAATTGTAAGTATAGAATAATTTTGCAATTCTGTTCTGAGTCTTCCATTTCTATAAAAAGCTGCCAGATTATCAGGCAATCAAAAAGTATGTTTCCAAGTGTAGCCATCAGAGGACATATGTGGAATGGGACGTGAAGGGTTATCTAATGTACCTTCTGTCAGGGCCAAATGTCTAGCACCTGTAATGTATGATTCTTTAAAAGAAATTTTTGAAAATCTGCAACTTCTGCATATGGTATTTTTTTCAATTTAATGTAATTTTTAAATTAAATTTTTTAAATTAAATTTTAAATTAATTAAATTAAATTAATTTTTTGATTTCATTGCTTATATTCCTTATTATATGCTAAAATTTCTGTCTCTGGTATCGGGTAGGCTTTTATTTTCCTTTCTTTTTTGAGGGGTTAATAAATTCCTTAAAGACATAAGAAGACACACAGCAAATGGAAACAGATGGAAAGCAAAGCAGAGAAATCATTGTCCACTGGTGTCCTGCCATAGTTTAGCACCGTTTCTGAGAAACGGCTGATTTTGAATAAACTCTCAACAAAAGCCATTTCCAAAAGGCCTAGACAAACAATAAAAACTTGATAAACTGACTTTTATTAATAAGTCTGAAATTAAAAGGAGATCTTTCTAACACTATCATCTTCACTTCTAGGGACAAAGGGAAAATATCACTACATGAAAAAACACCACTGATAAAAAAGCAATTGAAAACGCTGTATCAATTCAAATGGACATATATTACCACCACCACCTGTTCCTCAGTCACTGTCTTCCAGAACAAATAAACTCACAGTGAAGAGATGCTGGGTCTTAAACTGGAAAATTACAGCTGATGACAAATATTAATTGCCACCCCAACTCATGGAAAATTTGTTGTATTTTTTTCTTCTTCAGTTTTAGGACGAAAATTTATATTAATGATTCCTTTCTTAAGCCTGTTTCTCAAAGTGGAGAGAAATAACATCTGTGGTCGGTTGATTGGACTTTGAATATGACTCATAACGTATTTTACCTCATTTTTTTATCTTGAAGAAACATAAGCTACTATGTTTCCATTATCATAGGAAATGTAGATAAATGAGTGGCCTTTCAGTCTAAAAAGACATACTAGTTTGGGCCAAGAGATAGTTAAGAAGAATAAAATTAAATCTGACTTTTATCGTGTTTATTGTGGGTCATTCCTTCAGACAATTAATTCTTGAGCTTCAAGACCACGAATTTATTTTGAGATGTCAATTTTAAGACAGGGAGGAAAAAAATGTTCAAGGCAATGATAATGTCCCACTTTAAAGTTCTTGTGTTTTTGCTTAAATGGTTATAATAACACATGCTGTAGAAATTTTCTATATTTATTTTGGAATTACTGCTATGTGCATATGTATTATTCTTGGTAGGATGGGCATCTTCATATCTAGGGCATCCCACTATGATGACTGATTATGTTCCAGCTGGTCTTTCTCTACTTAGGAATGAAATTTTTTACTGGAGTAAATTTAATCAGGCAATCTTGTTAAATGTGGCACTGGTCCCAATCAGTTGAAACTTTTGAAAAAAAAAAGAATGTACAAGAGAAAAGACAAAAGCTGCAGTCTTTAATATCATGAACTTCTCCAGTGTGAGTTCTGAGGTTGGGCAGTCTTTGGTTCATATCCTGAATTCATCACTTAACAGCTCTGTGACTTGCAAAGAGCTATTGAACCCCTCCTACTTTTGATTTTCAGTAAGTTGGAAAATAATATTCACTTCCTAGGCTTACTATGAGGATGAAAGGTGGTAATGTATATATGCACTTAGCCAAGTGTTGGATACACAGGAAGTGGATGATAAATGTTTCCTTTTATTATTAATATTATGTCCTCCAGCCAGCATCAAAGAGTGATTTGCAGGCCACCTGCTTCCTTATAACTTGAGGTACTTATTAAAATACAGATTCATGGGTCTGTCACAACACCTACTGTTGCAAGAATTCTAGAGTTGAAATCCAGAAATCTGTATTTTTCATAAGAACCCAGGAATTCTTATGCACATTAAAATTTCAAGATAATTACCGAAATCCATTAATTTCATTTTTAAATACTGTTTTCTTATAATCTAGTAGCACTATAAAGACTGTTTTAAGTAACTGCATCATGTTATCTTATCAACGGGCTCTCTTCTTCCTAGAAGAAAGCAAATGCACATTGCTGGGTTTTGTGTTTGAAATGCGCACCCCCCCTACTGCCATCCGAGCTCAGGCCCATGTAAAACTGCTCCCATTCTGAGGCCATCTTCTCTTGAGTCTTACTCATCTCTTTTTTCCCTGCACATTACCAGTTGGATTTTTCTAAAACACTCATTAGACACTGTCTTTTTCAAAGTCTTTAGTAATCATTCTCTACATGATAAATTCTGAGCTTCTGAACATAGAAATCAAAATCCTCAAAAAATGTAGCCCCTGCCTCTCTGTTCAGCCATATTTCCATCCTGTCCATGACATGGTATACCCCACTGAAACAAAAAAAACTTACCATTTTAAACACTTTCTTCTGTCCTGCTTCCAGGCCCTTCCTTCTATCAGCAAATGACATTAAATTTCTTCCTGTTGAAATGATATCCACCAAGATCCAGTTCAAATACCATCTCCTCCCAAGAGCTTTTTCTAATCTCTCCAGATGGAGAGTACCCTCTTAAAACCCTTAGTTAGGAGCACTTTTATAACCCTTAGATTTTTCTTTGTATTGCTATGCTCCCATTAGGTTTTTAATTTCGTACAGGTGAAGAAGACTTTGTCTCTTCATCCTACGATCCCTCATAGTGCTTGACGTAATTCTGAACTCATAACAGTGGTTCTAAAGTAACCACTGAATGAATAAATGATAGTAACATGTAACTTGCAATAATGATTCTCTAGAGACACTCAACTTATGAAATATTTATCTTTGGGTACTTTTAATTATTCTTGGAATGAAAAGGCATTCTTACTTTACTGAAAGTGCATGGACCTTAGAATTCACCCCATCTAAACATTCTCACTACAGTTAATAAATCTGAGAACTACAATGGCTTGCTCAAATCATACTGCTAAGAATGACACTGGTACAGAAAGTATTTTGGACTAAGTCTCTACCCAAATTGTTTATACATTTATTTCACCATGAATTGCTTTTTTTTTTTAACTTTTGTAGACGCTTATTCTATTGCTACAACAATGCTGCATAATTAACAATCACAAAGTTCCAGCAGCATAGAGGAAGCGCATATCCCCACCCTTAGGAGACTGTGGTTGATTGTGGTTCGGCTGAACTATACCGTGTTCTGCTTCAGGTTGCCGTTCAGTGGGCTCAGCTACAGACTGACAACGGGGTTCATGTCTTATTCATGTGTGTTCTTTCTGGGGGACCAAGTTAAAGGGGCAGTGACTACCTGGGGCTTACCTTTTTTGGCATGTCACTAGACCCCATCATTTCTGTCCACGTTCCATTGGCCAAAAGAAATATTTGGTCAAGCACAACACCACCACTTCTAGTGCAGAAAACTCTGAAGCCACATAACAAAATCCATGGAAGTATGGGAAAGATGTGATGAGCACACTGACCAACCTACCACCTGTCTCTATAATTACTTTTTATTATGCATACATTTATATTTAATATCTAAAAACTGGATTGTGTGTATCAAAATAATTCATTCCTAAAGATAAAATTATAGTTACTCTTTGTAACATCAGGCAACTTTTAGGAAATTAAGTGAAAATTAGCCATATCGAAATGTATTCTCTATGTGACCATTATGAAACTGAAAAACATATAGTTTTGACTTCAAACTTGACAAAATGTTCCTATGTCTGGCTGTACTATTCTTTATTATTTGTAGTTCTATTACTGTGAAAGATTATAATGACTCTATTCAGGCTAGCAATTTAAATGAGTAAACTCTATTTAAAAATATTGGGAGGCTGAGGAGGGTGGATCATGAGGTCAGAAGATCGAGACTATCCTAGCTAACACGGTGAAACACCATCTCTACTAAAAATATACAAAATTAGCTGGATATGATGGCACGTGCCTGTGTCCCACCTACTCAAGAGGTTGAGGCAGGAGAATGCTTGAACCTGCGAGGCAGAGGTTGTAATGAGCCAAGATTGCTTTTACGTGTATGTATGTGTGTATATATATATATATATATATATATATATGACCAAATCTTTGGCTCCCTGCATGGTTGCCTAAAATCTAAGGAAAATTTTATATATAAGTACTTTGCTAGGCCATCTTATTTATATATAATCTCATTTCAGAAGTTTACTACTTTGCCATGAAACTTAGTAAATTCCATAGCTGCATTTTTGGCCCTATTTTTGTTATAATACTATGGTCAAACCCGGAAGTTCCTCTCAAGCCCCTTTTATATAAGATGGGACAGTGTTTGAAAGCGTGAATTGGAGAATTTAGAGCCTAATAATGTTTTTTTAAAATTAAATGCAACCAGTAACTGCTGTATAATGGTCATAACTAAAACCTTGAAGCTGAAAATGAAAGTAAAAGAATAGTTTAAAGTAGGCCAGCCATGGTGGCTCGTGCCAGTAATTCTAGAACTTTGGGAGGCTGAGGTGTGCAGATCACTTAAGGTCAGGAGTTCAAGAGCAGCCTGACCAACATGGTGAAACCCCGTCTGTACTGAAAAAACAAAAATTAGCTGGGCCTGGTGGTACCTACATGTAATCCCAGCTACTTGGGAGGCTGAGGCAGGAGAATCGCTTGAACCCAGGAGGCAGAAGTTGCAGTGACCTGAGATTACACCACTACTCTCCAGCCTGGGAGAGAGAGCAAGACTCTGTCTAAAATAAACAAATAAATAAAGACAAATAAAGTGTGTTATTGTGGCAAAATTTAAAGATTAAATACCGATTCTCTCTGTTATTTTGAATCTGTTCAGATTGGCCATCAAAAATCCTTAGCCAACTTTTATATTAAATGCTATAGTTTGAATATGGTTTGTTTGTCCTCATCAAATCTCATGCTGAAATCTGATTCCTAAAGTTGGAGATGGGGCCTAATGGGAGGTGTTCAGGTCGTGAAAGTGGATCCCTAATGAATTAAGTTAATATGCTGGGGAGCTGGAGGGAGGAGTGAACGAATTCTCACTGTCAGTTCCCTCAAGAGCAGGTTGTTAACCACAAAAGCCTGGCTCCTTCCTCCCCAACCCCTGCTTCCTCTCTCCCCATGTGCTCTCTGTGCACACAGCTCCCCTTCACCTTCTACTGTGAGTAAAAGCAGCCTGAGGCCTTCTCCAGTTGCAGGCGCCCAATCTTGAATGTTCTGACCATCAGAATTGTGAGCCAAATAAACCTTTTTTCTTCATAAGTTATTCAGCCTCAGGATCATTTTAGAGCAACACAAGATGCCTACAACAATAAATTTCATGTCTAAGTGAACAACTCTGACTTTGTTTTTCTTTTGCCATATATAGTTTAATAAATCAGGCTCTCTTTTCTTTTCCCAAGAATTCTGAAGAAGGTGACACATTGAATGTGTTATTCGCCCTAAGTCACCATAGGTAAGAATGGGTAAAGGAGGTCCCATAGGAAAATGGACCCCCATTTTCAAACTTTCATCATCAAAGAAAATACACCAAAAATGACTTACTATTGTCTAAACATTTCAATTATTTTGCAATGTGTATGAGGTGGGGTGGAGAGGCAAGAGGAGAATTTCAATTTGAAGCAGTTTGTGATGAAAATAAGTTGTTTATTGTGATATGATTTCCCAATGTTCTATTAATTGCTTTAACCAGAGTTCAGGTCAAGGCAAGAGCTATGTACAAATTACTCTGAAACTATTGCTCACTTTGGCAGTGTTGGCTCTTTAAAAAATTCTTCAGCTCCCATTAGAATCATTTATTCCTATTCACAAGAAAAACCCTTCGAATTTTAATAATGCAAAAAATGCTGGGCTGGTAAGTAATACTAACTTCACAGGTAACAAAGTATTTAATGGTAAGATATCCCACCCTGGTCCTTAATTTTATTTCCTGTAAAATAAAGAATTAGGGCTGGGTGCGGTGGCTCGCGTCTGTAAGTGCAGCCCTTTGGGAGGCCCAGGCAGGCGGATCACAAGGTCAGGAGTTCAAGACCAACCTGACCAATATGGTGAAACCCCATCTCTACTAAAAATACAAAATTTAGCCAGGCGTGGTGGAGCGCGCCTATAGTCCTGGGAGGCAGAGGTTGCAGCGAGCCAAAATTGCGCCACTGCACTCCAGCCTTGGTGACACAGCGAGACACCATCTCAAAAAATAAAGCAATAAATAAATAAAATAAAGAATTGGTACTGCATCATCTCAGCCCTTCCTCTGATGCTAAGCTATTGTAGTAGTAGAGAAATATCAATCCATATTCCAGTCCGAGGTGTGGAGCATGTGACAGGATAATTTGTTGAGATACTATTTTGTGTTTTGTTTTCACTGCTATAAAAGGATTAGAAAAAAATCAGACCTATTTGTATTTTCATGGCTGTATTCCCCTCCTTCCTCATTCCAACAAGTAGCCAGAATTTGTGTTCCTTTTGTTACCTGAAGATACATTCTTTTTCCAGCTTTTGTTTTCAAAAGGCACAAAGGGTGAGGGGTGATGCTGGAGGTTGGAGAGGGAAGCAAAGAATTGGGGGAAGGTGCAGGGGACCACAGCATCAAAGAAGAGAAAAAAGGTTATCTTGACTAGGAAGGGGATGGAGATCTGCTGGTCCCATGATTAACAGGGATCTATGTCCCAGCGCCTGCTTAACCCCCTGAGGTATGGAAGAACTGGGTAAGGTTGGCTGAGACATGAGATGTCCAGAGAGGCTGTTCCTGAAGGGCTTAGCAAAGATCCCTATGACTGGCACTATTTACCTTCAAGCAGTGGGCTTGGCATAAAGAAAAATGAAACCATGTCCTTTGCAGCAACGTGGATGTGGCTGGAGGCCATTATCCTAAGTGAACTAACTCAGAAGCAGAAAATCAAATATCTCACATTCTCACTTATAAGCAGGAGTTAAACAATGGATATATATGGACATAAAGAAGAAGATAATAGACCCTGGGGACTCTAAAAGGTGAGAGGGTGGGAGGAGGGTGAAGGTTGAAAAATCACCTATTGGGTATAATGCTCAATACTTGGGTGATAGGTATATTAGAAGCCCAACCCCACCAATATGCAATATACCTATGTAACGAGCAAATACATGTCTCTCCTGAACCAAAACTGAAAATAATTTCTAAGAAAAGAAAAAGTGGGCTTGGATACAGAGCACGTCATCATAGTAGTACTTGACTGAGCCACGGAGATCTTCCCTCATTTTCCAGTCATCCAGGGAAATCCTAAATTTCCCAGTTGCTCTAAAGAGGCGGATGGATGTTGTTAGAACAACTGAGGTGGGCTCTCTTAACAGCCAAAAAAGATAAGGTTTGAAATCAGATTCAATTTGATTTAATGACATAAAGATAATATGACATTTCTTGCTTGTGAGTTTAGGAACTAAAAATTATAATGACCGGATGTATTGAGCAATAAAAATGTCCTTAGCAAATGAATTATAAATATAATTCTGAATAATGAGATTAAAATTCTTTTCCTCCGATGTACACCTCAAAATGAAAAGTTCAAACCGTATATATCAAGTAAACATATATGTTAAAAATAGAATGAAAATAGCGTTATAGTTAGTTAGGATAGATTATCGTAGGTAAAGATCCTCTAGGATTTTTCAGTGCATAGAAAATTTAAAGCTCTTGAACTTATTCGTATATACCCAAATGATGAAAACTAAAATTAAAAAAATACAGCATTCTTTAGCACTTATCTGTACCTATCACCAAACATTTAGGAGGTTTGACTCTATAAAGCTTAGTTATTTTGAGAGAGAACCCAGAGAATTTGTCATCATTCACATACTGTGTCAAGCACCCTGACTAGCCCCAATTCTAATCTTAACAGGTGGATTTGGTTAAATCACTTAACTCTTCTGATTCTCAGTGGTATCACCTGTAAATTAAAAAGACTGTAATAGGAGATTCTGTGGCTTCAACTAACTCCAAATTTCTTTTATAATCATAAAACTTTAAAACATTTTATTTTCCTGTTCTTTAGTCAAATATCCCAAACCTTGTTCACTGTCATGCATCTAAAAGAAATACTGCCAGTTAAAGCAGTCAAAAAACGATTCTGTCATCAACTATCCATTTCAGAATTCCCTTTTCTTATTGTCATAAGAGTCCATTTGAGTAACACATCAAAGTCTCAATGCTACTAGGAAAACTCCCATCAGTGTTGAATTGTGGCAGCATTACCCACCTTGTTTTGTTCACAAGAAGCCCTCCAAGTAGTTTAAGTTGTTTCAATAAAAACCCACACTGAAAGAGTCTCTTACATTAAAATTATTTACCAACAATATGCTGCCAGCTAGCTACAAAGGATGAGATCTGAAAATGTTTTAGGGAATGGCAGCATCTTTGAAATCAGCATCATCTTTTAGTGTATATACTGCATTCAATTCACTAAAAACAAGGAACGTGCATTAGTCTCAATTATGATTTTCTTTAAAAATGCCCTTTTCCAGACACATATAGTAGGCACTTGCCAAATGTGGAGCAGATACAGAATCTCAGAGCACCAACATTCTTTTAAATCTAAAGTTCTTAAATATTTGCTGGAAATCAGGCTAATCATTGTAAAAATCAAAATTTGTATACACATTTTTGTACATTAGTGCTTATCAATGAGAATTGTTTATAATACTTTACTGAGACTAAAATGAAGGCATTCATTTCAACTCCAAATATTTGCATTTGTCCACATGCTTTCAGGACCGGAAAGCAGACAAAAGTAGTAATTCTATTTTATAGTTCAGAAAACTTACAGCATAGACATCACTGATTTCTACAAAGTTATGGAGTAGGTACTATTAAGTCTAGAATACAAATAATCTTACGCTGTTTGTCTTTCATTTTGATGGTAATAGATATTACAATTAAGGTCAGATTCATTCTCAGTAAATCTTTGTGGTTATACTTTGTACTTACTCAAGTGTAAGAATATTTAGCCAATAAAGTAAATTTTCTCACATTCTCTAAAGAAACAATAATAGAAATAACTAATACGAAATAGAGAAAAATGTAGGGACGGAAAAGTGTAATACTTCTCACCCATTGTACGAAATAAAAATAAATAAAAGGTTCCTCTTCAAAACTTTCCTCTTGGTTCATTACAAATAAATATAGTTTCTTCAAAGGTTAATTTACTTTAAAGCTTTTGCTAACCATCTTAAAGTAGCTGCTAGTCATAATAAAGAAATAAGTGCATCCTGTGTTCTTATTTCTTACACTTCAATCTAGATACTGGTCCTGACATGCCGGGACAAGCCCAGGCAAGTCTTAGGTCATCGCGTATTCCCCTCCCTTATCTGGAAATGTTATCTCTTCTCTAAGCATTCCTCAAGTTAATCCTCTTTTCCTTTGTTCTCCTCTGCCTTTATTTCTTTAGAAAATTTCCAAGTTTTTAGCCAATTGAATCAAGCACAAAATGTGAGGTCCCGTTCCGGCCAATGAAAACTGAACACGGCATTAGGGAGATTGCATCAGATTATGAAAGTTATTAATGTCCTGTCTCCTTCGTTCAGGTGTGCTCTCGTGGCAAGACTTGCAGCGAGTTGCACCCTTCCTGCAGGAAGTAAACTAGCCTTGCTGAGTAACCCATTGTCTTGATGTGGATTTTTTCCGAAGTTATAAACTTGTTTCCAACACCCATCCTAAGTATCATGGCCAACACTCTTACAACAAAAGGCAGATTAACAAGAGAAAAGCCTAACAAATGTATTTAAATTACACGGGAAATTTCAGAAACGAAGATCTAAAGGTCCAGGGAAAACTGTCTTTCAATGCTTAGATTTGATAAAGAATGGACAGCCGGGTAGAAATGTGACTGCCCAAAACGGTATGATCTTATGGTATTGGACTGAAGGGGAAAACCCAGCAAAGCGTGTCTGTCCATATTCTTCTTGGTCCTTCAGCGTGGCATTTCTCCATCCCAGATATGGGGCAGGACCCCTCTGGAATAGATATCATCAGGGAGAAGGGAGAGGGAAGAGAGTGACCTTTGTAGGTTTTATGGCTTGCTTTGGGGAAGAAGGGTTCTAATTCTTTGACCTGTCTTGGGGAAGTTGAATTCTGCTTTCAATAACTTGCTTTAGTAGAGAAAGGTGGGTGGGAGACAGGAGGACTGGAGAAGGTCAGACAGACCTTGCTTGTGAGGCCTTTTTAATGCCCTTCAGTTCAAAGTACTCAGCACCCCAAGGCACCACACTTTGGGGTATTGTGTTCTGAGCCCCAACAACACCATGGGTGATGCAGCCTGTCTTACTGAACTCTCTGTGAAAGTTTTACATCTAGACAACAAACAAATCATATATTTGGTTTCCTTGACCTACAGAAAATAAGCTACACAGTCAAACTGCAGAAGAAGCTTTTATAAATAGACAAATATGTAACAAATATGTTTCCTCCCCATCCCCGGCACCTTGTTACTTTTGAAACATGCATTCACCTTTATAGGTACACACACACACACACACACACACACACACACCCTCAAGTACCTATGTTTTTAATTCTCGGTTTAAAATTCTCAACTCTTTCCTTTATAGACACAAAAATTAAGCCCATATATATGACTTCAGTCAGGCAGCAAATCTCTGTAATAGTACATAAACCACCTCCTGACAATATTAGCAGCCACTTCTTAAATTCTATATATTGTATTCATATTACTAAACACAAAATACAAATTTCCCTTCTCTGTAATTCTTCCATTAAAGATATACCACTTCATTGAATTAGAGATTTTCATTGAACACAAGCCAGCCATTAGGATGAGATAATGAATACCAGATATATGTACATATCCCACTCTTTTTTTATTCTTAAAAGTGTGAGAGAAGAAACTGGGAGAGACTGATGCCTCTAAGCAGTTTTGTCTTTAGACACAACCAATAAAAACTCATTGTTTTACAAATACAAAAACAGTGTTTTTATGTTGTGTGTGTGTGTGTGTTTGTGTATTTTGTCATATAAAAAAGTTTTCTTGACAGTTTGGTACCCTGCTGAGTAAGTGGGAATTACAAAAAACAGAAATGTAGAAGGGGGTGTCCTCAGGCCAGAGGAGTCCGTGTTGGAGAGGACGCCATGGAAATCACGGATAGAGTGGGAGTTTGCTTAAACTGGCAACACCCAATCACCCCAAGAGAGGTACTTAGACAGACTTGGTTGCCAGGATAACCATTTCCTCCTCTCTACTTGGTTGGTCCAGTTTTGATCGATGCTTAGAACTGCCTGAAACTCTTGAGAAGCAGAAATAAGATGCAGGAGACGGAAACCTGCCTACCTGGTTAGTTGAAGCGGTGGAACGGGACACGCTCCATCTTAGGCCGAGGCAGATTCAACCCCCACTTGGGACCGATTTCCATCCTGCTCTGCCCAGCCGCGGCGCAGACTCGTAGGCAACAGCGCTCAGGTCTTCTGCATCAAGCAAATCATCTGTCTTGGGATGAAGGCTGTTGCTGGGCTGTGAGCTCAGCTTAATTCAAACTCTATAATGAAATACGGTCTGTGCTTCACTTGTACTTTTGTCCCTGGTCCCAGAAATATTTAGAATTGGCCTGCATTACATGTTATCTCAATCGTTCTTGGTTATAGCTTTTTATGTAAGATTCTTCCTTAGAACAAATGATATATACGATCAATGTAATTGGAAACGGTGCCTAACATTGCTCTCCTATTTCATTTCCTTTTTTTTAGCAATGGCTAAATTGATCATATTTATTACACATTAAGAAACAATTTGTGTTTGTAAAAATTTGTGAGAGGATAGATAACATTCTAATGATAAAAAGTTTACATCTATAATGGAGTATTACCTTAGTTTTCAAGTTTCTTTTTTTTTTTTTTTCCACTCAAATTGAATCTAGGGAAAAACAGGAGAACACTGCAGTCTCCTCAATTAATGAAAAAGTACACAGGCCCGGTGAAAACCAGTATGCAGCCATTATCTTAATCACTGTACCACGTGCCTCTAATTAACAAACAACGTTCACAGTCAAGCATTCTTTTTTGAGACGGAGTTTCGCTCTTGTTACCCAGGCTGGAGTGCAATGGCGCGATCTCGGCTCACCGCAACCTCCGCCTCCTGGGTTCAGGCAATTCTCCTGCCTCAGCCTCCTGAGTAGCTGGGATTACAGGCGCGCAACACCATGCCCTGCTAATTTTTTGTATTTTTAGTTGAGACGGGGTTTCACCATGTGACCAGGATGGTCTCGATCTCTTGACCTTGTGATCCACCTGCCTCGGCCTCCCAAAGTGCTGGGATTATAGGCATGAGCCACCGCACCTAGCCCACAGTCAAGCATTCTTAAGTGTAGTTGTGAAAATAATTTTTGCAGTAAGTTACCTATTTTTTTTTTTTTTTTTTTTTTTTTTGAGACGGAGTTTCACTCTTGTTACCCAGGCTGGAGTGCAATGGTGCGATCTCGGCTCACCGCAACCTCCGTCTCCTGGGTTCAGGCAATTCTCCTGCCTCAGCCTCCTGAGTAGCTGGGATTACAGGCACGCGCCACCGTGCCCAGCTAATTTTTTGTATTTTTAGTAGAGATGGGGTTTCACCATGTTGACCAGGATGGTCTCGATCTCTTGACTTTGTGATCCACCCGCCTTGGCCTCCCAAAGTGCTGGGATTACAGGCGTGAGCCACCGCGCCCGGCCCGTAAGTTACCTATTTTTTACGAACTTCCTTTTCTAGTAAATATCACTCATTACTGCTAAATCCCATACTCAGAATCCTAAGGGAAAGTGCTTGTAAACTCAGTAACACATAGCTGATGTGAATTTCACAAATTCTGAAATTAAATTTTTTTTTTAGGCTAGATTAATGGAAAGCCAGATATACTTGGTGGGGTGGGTAGCACTTGGGAACAGGATACACAGCATAGGTTCGATAATGCTCTGAAAACCGAAAGGTAGTTCTTTGTTTTTGAGAGGGAGTCTTGCTCTGTCACCAAGCTGGAGTGTAGTGGCACCATCTCAGCTCACCACAACCTCCGCTTCCCGGGTTCAAACGATTCTCCTGCCTTAGCCTCCCAAGTAGCTGGGACTACAGGCATGTGCTACCATGCCCAGCTACGTTTTGTATTTTTAGTAGAGACGGGGTTTCATTATGTTGGCCAGGCTGGTCTCAAACTCCTGACCTCAGGTGATCCTACCACCTCAGCCTTCCAAAGTGCTGGGATTACAGGCGTGAGCCACCATGCCTGGCTACCAAAAGGTAGTTTTGATGCTGCATCCTTATGTAAACTTGACATTAGGCCTTTTTATAGTCTACATTTATTCAATTTTTTATATATATCTATTTTTCTGCAGAAAAATATATCTGTATTATATTCCAGAGTGTTGTCCAATAATCTTTAAGAATTATACAGTACACTGTATATTGAGATACAGATTTCTTTCCCCTACTGTGAAAAATAACAAAAGTTTCAAATAAGAGATTGTGGGTTGGTACTTTGGTTTAGAGATTCAGGTTAGAAACGTCGTTTCTCGATTGTGGTCCACAGTCAGGTGCTTATACAGAAAAAAAGTTTTCACAAGTATGAGGCAAAATGAAATACATACACAACACACACGCAGATTTTAGAAGGCTATACAATTTAACATATAGAGCATATTTTAAATATATGTTCTTTGTACTGTTTTTTTGTTGTTAAAATGCATGAAAGGACAAAGTTTAAACAAATTTAATATAATGATAATAATTGGGTTTTATTTGCTATTCTAGAATGCAGCAACACCTCATCCACAAAAGAGAATGTGTGTTCTGATGAGCAGAGCAGAGAAACTTGCTTTTATTAATATAGACAGAAAAGAGCTGAGGAAAGCAGAATCAAAAAACAAAAGCAGACTGGTAGTTTCAAAGGGTATTTTTGTTTGTTTGTTTGTTTGTTTGTTTGTAAAGGTTTAAGCAGAGGGGACTTCCTTATCATACTGGCTAAACCAGCTTGCGGGGAATTGGCTATCATCTCTCTCTTTTCTGATTTCACTGAGGGTCAGAAAATGACTTATTTTCTACTTGGTGGTTTGAAAGGTGAGTGTCAATAACTCCGTTTTGTTTTGGTCTGTTGAGTGTAGTGCAGGAGTTCATTCCAAACCAACGATACCCTATAAATTTAATTGAACAAATGTATTCCTTTCATAAAATCATTTGATAGTCAAAAGTGGGTTATTCCCCCCCACCTTTTGGTTGTTGTTGCTTTTAATTGACAAATAAAACTGCATATAGTTACCATATACAACATGATGTTTGAAACATGTATACATTGTGGAATGACTAAATTGAGTTAACATATTTGTACCTCACATAGTTCTCTATTTTGTGGTGAGAATTCTTAAAATCTACTCAGCATTTTTCAGTTTTTCAATACAATACATATCATATTCTTGAAATATATAAGAGTATGATGAATACGTATTCACCATGTTTACAATAGTTGTTTGTGTTCTTATCCGGCAAAATAAAATGTTGTTAGCTTAATGTTGACCTTTCAATATCTTTTTTTTTTCCACATTTTATCAACCTAAAATTTGAACAAACTGAAGAGCTATTTAGAAACCATCAAGTCTCTACAAAAAACTCTTTCTGGTATTCTAAGTCTGAAACAATTTCTCCATTTTCCTAGGTGACTAAGTGGTAGCTGATGAACTGATAGACTCAGGGCACCGTGGAAGAAAAAAGAAAAGTAGAGATGGGAAAAAAGGGAAAGAAAAAGAAATATGCCTCGAGCAATCATTTCCGATAATATTAGTTGATACCAACTTACACTGTTCTTATTATAAGCTTTTCTTAGAAAACAGCGTCTTTATGTCTACATGGTGATGTTGAATCAATATCTTTAGCAGTCCTCACGGCAAACTCCCTGAAAAATATTTTATTGTTTTTACTCTCATCATTTAGACACATATTTCACAAACTGTAATCCATACAGCATCAGTCTTACGAGATGTTTGCCAAGGGAATAAAATGATCAAACACATTTGGAAAGTTTAGCATAGTCGGTCCTTACCGCAGCCTCGCTCCCCATCCCCATCTCTCAGAGGCACCCTCCCCACCAAAACGCTAACACTGAGATTTATTCACAGGAAGCATTTGCTTGTTAAAGGCTCTGAAAAGTGCCAGAGGGTTTTTTGTTTAATGTTGTTTAAAATCAGTTTAATTGTGTCCAAACCAGCATTTCTCAAACTTTCAAACTTACCTTCTCAACTTTTTGTTTTTCATTTCCAGATAACTTCTATTAGCATTCCATGATAAGGTTCTTTCCTCAGGTCATACTTTGGGAAACTGTGTCCTTCTGTTTATTGTGTTAACCGCAGGTGTTTAGACTGCACATTAGAAAGGGCTGCAAATCAGACCTGAACAATTAACTAGCAACCGGTGATTCATAGTTTGAGCGGTTCTGTTCATCCATTTGTTGGCTCTAGGACTTTGGGTGAATCCTCTCACTCTCTTTAGCATCTGTTTTCTTTGCTGTAAAATGGCACACTCATCTGTCGAAGCAGGGTTGTTCTGAAGATCCAGTGAAAGAATTCATGCAGTAAATGAAGTGTTCAGTTCTCCACATAGCATCAAGCAGAGCTCCATTAAATGTCTGCTCTCAGCCCTCTGCCACCCAACATTAACAAATGAACAGTTAAAAGTTAATTTTTTTAAAAAAATGCTTCTCCAATACAAAGTCTTATAAATTCCAAGGAAATGGTTTACTCTACTAATCTTGGGTTAGCGGGCTGTTATTTCCATGACTACTGAAAAATAACTTTACATATGGATAATTGCAAAGCAGATCAATTTTCAGAACAAATGCCCTTGAAAATGTCTCTTTAATTTTCATTTAATTTGAAGAGATTCGTTTGTAGTCCTTATTCATGCAAAACTACCATTGGCATCACTTAGTTCTTAACTAAATTAGGTAATGTAAATTATAAAAGCAAAATAACTGAACAGACACAAGAATCTTGTGCTCATATCGTCGCTCCACAACTTCAATTTAAAAACTAGGAGAGCATTAGGACTCAGAGTACAAATGAAACAGTAATTAAAAAATGTTGAGAAGTTAAGAGTTTAAGCGAAACCATAATGAAACAAAGCAGAATTTTACACTTCGTCACAGAAAATCTGAAACAGGATTTATAGAAAAGAGTAATAGAGTCCATTTTGCCTCAAACAGGCTAAATCCTATGATGAAAATAAAACAGATTAATATGCTAGGGATTGAGTTAGAGGTGTCAAAGACCAAAGTTTCAACAAATTGAGTTCCAGAGATCTAATTAGCTTTTTATTAGTAATTTGTGAGCCAGGCAGCATTCAGTCTGTAAATTAGAAGGGAGATCTGATGAACTAAACTGAGTGGGTAAGTTTTACACGCAAAAAAATTTGAAGGAAAGCAGGAAAAAGGGGCAATAGTGGATTGGCCATTTCAAAGTTACTTTCCTTGTAGGGATGTAAACAAAAACATGTTGGTTTAATGAGATTTGGCTATTTATCTTCCTCCTGATTTCTTGGACGATCAGATCTTACAAGTAATCAACTTAGGTTTCAGTTTGGTGGTGTGGTATGTGGTACCTTAGCATGAGTAACTCCATTTTGAACTTGCTATCATTTCTTTAACAGAGGAAACATGAGGAGGATTACAGAAGACCCCCTGAAGAGGTGTTTCGTGGTTATAATGTCTCTACTTTTAGTTTACGCTCTTGATTTGGTGGGAGTATGCTATATTATCTGTGCATTCCTGATATAATACAATGTTTGCTCACTGCAGATGATGAATGTGAATAGAGATTTTAATACGAGGAAATAAGTTTAAACTTTGGCATAACAGATTTAGTTTAGGTACAATTAATATAACCTAACCCCAAGATGTTAAGTCCCTAAATAATATTATTATTTAAAGCTATGAATTCTCTTTGTTTTAGCAGCTTTAAAAATACTATGTGTATCTATTAATTCCACCAACAAAGTCATTGAATATCTACAAGGTGGCAAACACTCTGCTAGATGATGAGATTTCAATCGTGAATAAGATAAAACGCCTGTCCTCCTGGAATCATGTGTCTAATTGTGGAAGCAATATTTCATAAACAAGGACAGCCAATAAATGTATTCAATCTGTGATAAGTTGAACATCCCAAAAATAAAAAAACGTCTTTAGCCAACTTCTAAGATGACCACCAACAAACCCAGTCTCCTGTTATTCACACCCCATCTTACATTGTGAGAAGACTGACCTGTGTGATCAATAACATATGGCAGAAGTGATGGTTAAGTCACTTCCAAGGTAAGATTGCAGAAAACCACGGACTCCATCTTAGGCTCTCGGCTTATTCAAACAAGGAAGGTCACGTTGTCAGCAGCCTTATGAAGAAACTCACAGGGCAAAAAGTGAAAGTATAGGGCCAAAAGTCAACAACAAACTGAGACTTGCCAACTACCATGAGTGAGCTTAAAAGCAGATTTCCTAGCCACAGATGACTATAGCCCTACTCAACAGCTTAACTACTACCTCAAGAGAAGCTGTGAACCAGAATCTACCAGCTAATTGCTCCTAGATTCTTGAGTCATAGAAACTGTAAGGCTATAAATTTAAGCTCCTAAATTTTGGGATAGTTTGTAACTCAGTGATTGAAAACTAATACAGGTCTTTCACTGCAGATAGTTTGAGAAACAATAATTTGGAGTGTTCTTGGCCAATAAAAATATATTCAAGGCTTAAATATGAATTGACAAATTCATATTAAGCATGGGTCTGTGTTGGAAAATAAGAAGAGTAGTATGGCATTGATAATAAACCAGATGTCTACTGATGCCTCTTCCTATTCTGAGATTGAGGCATCAGAATCCTAGCACTGATATCCCCCATTACACAGAAATGAGTCAAGTAGCAAGAGCTATTTATAATAAATGTCATGGCCTTTTCCTCTATTTTAACCGATAACACATTATTTTAAGAATTCTCAGTAGATTTTAGTAGGAGTGGGTGTGACAATGTGCGTATGCATAGAAAAGAATATTTTTGCTTTAACTCTAAATGCAAAGATTATTTTTAGGTCCCATCCATACACGTACCTGAAGTAATGGTATTTTCCTTCCTGAATGCCTTCCTGAAAATGCTGCCTGCCTTTATTGACTCAAATGTTGTCAAGTGTGTTACCTACAAATTTCTCCTAACAAAGGTAAGACTCTTCTTCCTAAATAACTTATTTTTTGGGTGGATCACTTGCTTCCAAATATATTCGATAAACCAATGTGCATTGATGTGATATGACACAACAGAAATGAGTAATTTTAACTTACAATGTAAAAGTGAATCAAGAACAAAAATCTGAGTTTTATTTAGAATGTGTCATAAGATACAAAGAAGATTTGTAGCTTTCTTTGATGTGCTCACATGAAATGCCTGTAGTCAAACGGCTATTTTTAAACTTGAGAAGAAATTCAGGACAAAAGGAACATTTTAAATATAAAAGGGAATTCAGGGAGATCACAAAGAAGTGAAATCACTATTACAAAAGTTCAAAGACACATTGTTCTTCAAATATCAAGAAGCAGACTTAAATACCATTGGTGACCCTTATTCAGGGGACACTTTCTGGGGTTTAAGGGAGTGATAGACATGAGGCCATTCTTTTGCCCCCTTTTCAGAAACTCTTGATTTTGGATCACTATTATGTTTAACTTCCTTAAGACTAATTCTCCTGTTGTGCTAGGCATTTTGAACTCAGTAAGATCTCAACTGCAATATAATTGGTATGCTGTGGCAGACATCAGGTCAGCTGACCACCGAAGACCAGGAACAGGACTCTGATGTGGCAGTCCCCTGTCTGAGAAAGTGAGTGTTGCATATCAGGAATTTGCTCCTACATGGACGGGAAGCTAGAAAATTTTTCTAAGGCAGGATGTCAGGCTATTGCCAGATGTAAAGGACAGTCCTAAAAGCCATCCAGAAGGACATATTGATAGATTTCAATGGCAACAGGCCAGTGGAGGCTGAACTAGAGAGGAGAGGTCTATTGTCAAATGTTACAGAAAAAGCTCTAACAAACCAAAATGGCAACTTTTACAGAGTACCAACTCTGCAAGGCAGTTTAAACATGTTAGCATATTTTCTTCTCACACCAATTTAGGACTATAGGTTTTATATCCATTATTCACATGTGGAAACAGACTCAGAGAGGTGAATTGGTTGACCTGTGATGGAGCCAGCATTCAAATCCACGATCGTGTCTCATGCCAAATCCTCTTTCTACTATGTCGTTTTTTTGTTTTTTGCTTTTTTAGTGAGTTCAACATAATCAGTGGTTAAAAATTTTAAAACCAGGGATTTCTTTTTTAAGAGCTCTTAAGGGCACCCAGTACAAATCCTTTATTTAATATGTTAAGAAAAGAGAGAGCGAAAGAAAGGTCACATTAGTACAAGCTCTGACTCTGAATTATAAACTTCAGATACTTTGTGTTGGGCACGTAAATATCACATCCTTAGAAGTCACAAAGAATCTGTTTCTGTGCCAAAGGAAAAAAAAGGAAAGAAACCTACGCATTAGAGAAATATATTTAGTTCAGTACAGCTTTTAATTTTCTTTTGATAATGGTTTTAAGAAAAAAAACTTGTTTCTTTTTATTTTTCAGCTTTATTGAGGTATCATTGACAAATAAAAATCGTATATATTTAAAGTATATAATGTGGCATTTTAATATACATTCACGTACTGCGTAACAACCTTTTAGTCAACAACGGACCTCATATACAATAGTGGGTTCATAAGATTACAATGGAACTGAAAAATTTCTATTGTCTAATGGGCATGGCGTTGTAGTGCAATGTGATACTCAACTGTTTGTGTTGATGCTAATATAAACAAACCTGCGGTATTGCCAGTCATATAAAATACATAGCACAAACAATTTCATATGGTATATAATACTTAATAATAAATGACTATTATAGGTTTGTGTATTTGCTGCAGGGGTGGGGCCCTCAGGCAGAACCCCTGCTAGGGCAGTGCAGAAGGAAAATGTGGGGTCAGAGCCCCCACACAGAGTTCCAACTGGGGCACTGCCTAGTGGAGCTGTGAGACGAAGGCCACAGTCCTACAGACCCCAGAATGTTAGATCCACCACCAGCTTGCATTGTGTGCCTGGAAAAGGGGCAAACACTTAGAAAGCAGCTGAGATGGGCTCTGTACCCTGCAAAGCCACAGGGGTGGAGCTGCCCAAGACGATGGAAACTTACCTTTTGCATCAGTGTGACCTCAATGTGACACAAGCAGTCAAAGGAGATCACTTTGGAACTTTAATGTTTAATGACTGCTCTATTGGATTTTGGACTGGTATGGATTCTGTAGCCCCTTCGTTTTGGCCAATTTCTCCCATTTGAAATGGGTGTATTTACCCAATGCCTGTACCCGCATTGTATCTAGGAAGTAACTAACTTGCTTTTGATTTTACAGGCTCATAGTCAAAAGGGACTTGCCTTGTCGCAAATGAGACTTTGGACTCAGACTTTTGAATTTAAGGTAAAATGAGTGAAAACTTTAGAGGACTGTTGGGAGGGAAGGTATGATTGGGTTTGAAATGTGAGGGCATGTGATTTGGGAAGGGCCGGGGCAACGTGATATGTTTTGGCTCTGTCTCCACCCAAATCTCACCTCGAATTGTAGCTCCCACAAACCCCACCTTGGGAGGGACCTTGTGGGAAGTAATTGAATCATGAGGGGTGGGCTTTTCCTGTGCAGTTATTGTGATAGTGACCAAGTCTCAAGAGAGCTGATGGTTTTATAAAGGGAATTTCTCCTGCACATGCTCTCTTCCCTGCCACCATGTAGGACGTGCCTTTACTCCTCCTTTGCCTTCTGCCATGATTGTGAGGCCTCCCCAGCGATGGGGACGTGTGAGTCCATTAAACCTCCTTTTCTTTATAATTACCCAGTCTCTGGCATTTCTTCATAGCAGCATAAAAATTGACTAATACTCTAACCAAAGATTTTTTTCAGAACATAGCCCGATCGTTAAGCTATTCATGACTGTATATATGTTGTGAAGTGATTAGTACAATCAAGTTAATTACCATATTCATCACCACACATAGTTACTTTTTTGGGGGGAGAGTGTGGTAAGAGATTTACTCAGAAAAATAAGCAAGATCTTTTAGCCAGAACTTATTTGTACTCAGATATTCAGGCTGTGTTAGTTGTCCAGTAATTTTTTGTTTGTTTGTTTGTTTTCAGAAAAGTCATTTCCCAAAACATTGCTTAGGTTAATATTTAAAATTAGTTTAAATTTGTAGAGAAAGGCAGTTCAAAAGTATGCTACCCTTTCATTAATTCATTCATCCAAAAACATTAAATACCTTCTATTTGCCAGAGAATAGGAACACAAGGTCTTAAAAAGTTTATCAAATTAAAAAATGGTAACAAATACTTATACAGAATATAGAGCTACGGAGAAATGTCAGCTTTGAAAGCTCACAAGAAGAGGTTCCCTATGGCTAGTTAGGGGTTCAGAATTGGGGAAAACCAACTTATTCCAGAAAGACCTTACAGAGGAGGTACTTTAGGCAGCCAGGCTGGAAATATTCTTTCTAATGGATAATACATATAAAAAACTAACTTTATTGTTTGTGCTTTAAATCGTTCCAAATCAAGTTATGACTCAGATGAATAAAATTATATTTCTAAACAAACTCTTGGGATCCTTTTTTTTCTTTCTTACTAACCTGTCTTTTACATTTAAAGAAACCATAGCAACCACACCTGCATCTCTCATTGCTGTCCAGAAATCAAGGACACAAAGTGGAGATTAGTGAAGTCTGGCAATGTTTTACTGTTTACTTTAAAGTCATCAAAATCGTTCTTTTCATTCTAAAAGAAATGCAAATGATTTTTTTTTTTTTTTTTTTTTTTTGAGACAGAGTCTTGCTCTGTCACCAGGCTGGAGAACAGTGGTGCTATCTTGGCTCACTGCAACCCCTGCCTCCCCAGTTCAAACGATTGTCCTGCCTCAGCTTCTTGAGTAGCTGGGACTATAGGAACACACAACCATGCCCAGCTACTTTTTCTATTTTTAGTAGAGACGAGGTTTCAGCATGTTGGCCAGGATGGTTTCGATCTCTTGACCTCGTGATCCACCCTGCCTTGGCCACCCAAAGTGCTGAGATTACAGGTGTGAGCCACCATGCCAGGCCAAATGATCATATTTTTAAAGGCAGGTAGAGTCTTTGTGTTTTGTTCCTTGCTTATTAGTTATTCCAAATATTATGCATCTCTCAAAAATTAAGATCTATAACCACCTAGATATATTGCTGTTCTATAAATAAAAAGTTCTGTTGTCCTTGCAAACTCTAATTTGAACTCTAATAATTTATCTTTAATTAGTTAACTCTAATAAACTATTGATTTCTTCCTTCATGTAGTAGATTAAAAAAAACATGTCTCTGAAACATACATGTTGTAACAAACCATTTCAAGTATCAGAAAAAAAATTATCTTTTACTTTCCACTTGCAATCCAACCTATTAGAAATAAATGTAACTTAGTGTGAAGGATAAGTGTGCATACTTCCATGCCATTCATTTCGATCATAAGCATTTTAATATGTATAGATAATATAGTATCTTTAAAACTATAGATATATACCACACATTCTTAGTGGGGGTGATATTGCCCCCAAGTGTTGAAAACTGGTTCTTGGAGGGATGTATCTGAGGCATGATAATGGTTTGTGACACTCTAAAGGACTATAGGACATAAATAGATACACAGTAAAACTGTGGTATTAAAATATGATGGGAAGGATGTGATAAGGAATAAAAATGTCTAAAAAAGCTCCTTGGGGGCAATAACAAAAAAAATGGTTGTGAATACATATATATGTGTATATACACACACCTTTACACTATTTTTTTTTTTAACAAAAACAGGATACATGATACTGTGTATTGTCTCTTGCTTCTATTATCATTTAACGTGCTATATCACATGTAAATGATAGTTGTATGCAAATCATTTCAGAGGTAAGGTAAGTAACATCGAGAAATACAAACAGGGTTTTGGGAAGAGTGTGGACCATGGCAAACTGTGAGCCCATGCTTCTTTATAAGGAACATCTGCTCCTTTATACCAGCTCCAGCTCATGATTGCTATGTGGGAATTTAGGCCAGTGTTATCATATTCTCTAATTTTTCAAGCAATGGAAGTCTAAACTTTTATGTATAATCTGAATTTTGAATGTTGACAATAACTTTCCCATGAGGGTCAACATTATGAGGGTCAACTTTATATGGGTCAAGCAAAAATGGGTCTGCACTAGCAAACATTCTGGTTTCCCTTTGGACTTCTGGTAGAAGTTCAATTCAGTGTTCTTTCTTTCTTTCTTTCTTTCTTCTTTCCTTCTTTCAACTCTTTCTCCTTCCTTCCTTCCCTCCCTTCCTCCCTTCCTCCCTCCCTCCCTCCCTTCTTTCTCCCCTCCCCTTCCCTCCCCTCCCTTCTCCTCTTTTCTTTCAAGTTTTGCTCCTGTTGCCTAGGCTGGAGTCGCAATCTCAGCTCACTGCAACCTCCATTTCCCGGGTACAAGCGATTCTTCTGCTTCAGCCTCCCGAGTAGCTGACGTTACAGGCGCGCACCACACCCAGCTAATTTTTTTGTATTATTAGTTGAGGTGGGGGTTTTACCATGTTGGCCAGGCTGGTCTCCAACTCCTGACATCAGGTGATCCACCTGCCTTGGCCTCGCAAAGTGCTGGGATTATAGGCGTGGGCCACCATGCCCAGCCAAATCAGATTTTTCAAAGAAATGTTGACAGACTAACTGCAACACAACCTCCTGTAACGGAATTTCCACAAGCCTATGGAATCAGAAATTCTATGAATCCAGCCAGGGATCTCACTTTTTAAACAAGGAGTTTCTAATATAATCTGAAATTTGAGAACCAACCATATAGCATACTTTTTAAAAGGTATATAAACATAATTGAATTCTGAAGTATAAGAGTATCATACTTTGTTAAATCCATTCCCTTACTGGTGGATATTGAAGTTGCTGCCAGATTTTTTTTTCCTTGGTACATAATATTTCAATAAATGTCTTTATGCACCATTGCTTTTATTTTTGTAGGATAGATTTCCTGAGTGAGGATTATTGGGTATAATTTTAGGGTCTAATAGATGTTCATTTTAGAGTCTAGTAGATATTGTAAGCTTACTTTAGAAAGGTTTCAAAAAGTCAACATTCCAACCAGCAATATATATGAGTGCCCTTATCTTATAATCCAACTCTCCATATATTAGAAACTTGCTTCCAACTTGATGAGTTAAAAGCATTCTTCATTTTTTAAGTGTACAGTGTAATGTACTGATTTGGGGGGCAGTTAAAAGTTTTTTGTTTTTTTAATCAAGTCCCCCCCAAGATGGAGTCTTACTTTGTCACCCAAGCTGGAGTGCAGTGGCGCCATCTCAACTCATTGCAAGCTCTGCTTCTCGGTTTCAAGCAATTCTGCCTTAGCCTTGAGTAGCTAGGATTACAGGCGTCCTCCACCATGCCCAGCTAATTTTTGTATTTTTTTTTTTTTTTTTTTGAGACGGAGTCTTGCTGTATCGCCAGGCTGGAGTGCAATGGCGCAATCTCGGCTCACTGCAACCTCCGCCTCCTGGATTCAAGCGATTCTTCCGCCTCAGCCTCCCGAGTAGCTGGGACCACAGGCACGTGCCACCATGCCCAGCTATTTTTTGTATTTTTGGTAGAGACAGGGTTTCACCGTGTTGGCCAGGATGGTCTCGATCTCTTGACCTTGTGATCTGCCCGCCTTGGCCTCCCAAAGTGCTGGGATTACAGGCATAAGCCACGGCACCTATCTTTTTTTTTCTAATCACATTTATTAAAGTTGTTTGCAATTCCTCTACTTGAGGGAGTTTACAGATACTCACCAGCTGAAATAACAGTATTGAGAGTAAGAGAGGGTACATCTACACAGTATCAATTTCCTTGATACTCTTACCTTCTTCCCAGGCTCCACCCCCTCCCAAATTTCTGCTGCTCCTCCCACAGAGCGTTCATAAAGCCACTGATTATCTTTCACCCTTCTGTGAAGGCTGTATGTTTTCCTTTGGAATTATTTTCACTTGTTCATTTCCTTGGCCAGTTTTGCTGTTTAATTGTCTTTTTCTTATCTGTTTGACGTAGCACTGTGCAAACTAGATGGTTAACAATTTGCCTTACATACTGTTTTAATAAAACAAATTTTAAAAGTTACCGTTGTACTTAATACTCTACTCAATTTTGAGCAAACTTCATTTGATTTTAATCATAGCAACCATTTAAAACAAGCAGCGCCATTTTAGCTTGTTTCCTTTCACTTTCTTTAACAACATGCATTTTCAGCATAATGCCGTAGTAAGTTAATTGTAGAGAAGTCACTAATGAATATTATTTTACTTTATTAAAAAACAGCAAGGGAACTATAAACATTTAAATAGTTTTACATGCAACTAAAAACTTTCCAAACTCAAAAATGGACTTTCTTTGGAGAGGGTGGGTAGCTTTCTCTCAAGAACTCTTATTTCAAAATCCAAATGGGATTTCAAAATACAAGTAAATAAATGTCAAAGCCTCTTGGCCTCTGCTCTACCATTCTATGCCTGAAATCCTGCCAAAATGAAATTTTCCATTCAGAAGGACTGGCATTTACTAAACTGATTTTTAAAAGACATTTCTCAAAAAGTAGTGGAAACTTTGTCCAGCTTTTTATGTTCCTGTCTTGTAGACAGAACAGCTGCCTCTGAAGATATTTTCCAAGATCTTACATTTTCTGAAAAACAAATTTTCAGCCCTTCCACTGTCTTCAGCAAATGGGTCTATTGGTTTTTCCCAGTGCCAAGCATAGAAGATAAACAACTGTCAAACTAGAAGCTAGTGTCTCTCTGAGTATCAAGGCACAGAAAGGACAGAAGAGTGTTTCATTAAGTATCAATGCAGGGAAAGGACAGAAGAGAAACTGGGAGAAAGAAAAGAGCGAGGTTCAATCCTTCACAGGCAAGAGGGACACGTTTATCTCAGAACTGTATGCTGTTTCAACAAAACCGAGCTGTAGCGAGACTAGCTGCTTATTCACACGAGAACATCGTTTTCAATTACCATGAAGATCAAAGAGTTAAAAGATATGAATTCGTTTAAAGAACTCAAAAGGGAAAATGCCGAGCCACTGCAGTACGTAACAAAATCTGAGACTTAGAGCGCGGCGCCTGAGAGTGCCAGTCCACTAAAGGGAGGGAGAAGGGGCGTAGAGCTTATGGGGGCCTGGGAAGGAGTGAGGAGACTTTGGGAATGGAAACTAAAACTATCAGCCAGCAAAAACTCTCATTATTCCTAAAATGAAGGAAAAGAAAGCTTTAAAAAACTAACAAGACACTGTAGGATACATCAAATGTAAAAATGAAAATTACAGACTGTTAAGTGAAATAACTGAAATCCATCTACAGTCGAACAGTTTGTCCTTTTAAAAGCAATGACTTGAAGCAGCAAGCAAAAGTTCCCAGTCCTTAAGACTCTCTTCACTCTCAAATCTTTCTTTCCTCTAGTGCAAAAGCTGCCTAACCAGTGCACGCCGGAATTATCCTCAGGTGAGCTTTCCTCTAATTTCGGTCTTAATTTTTTTTCTCTGTTGCTATTACTCCCAGACCCCATCCTCTTTTTTCTCATCTAGTATCTGTTTCAGGGACGGGACAAAGAGGAGGCAGCGAGCTGAAAAAAGTTTTGTGGTTTGGGATACTTGGGCCTTTGTTGTGTCATTTCCCCTACCCCTCCACGCCCCCAACCACGTGACCAAGAAAGGCCGGAATTTTGTGAATGGAGACGAAAGGTGGCTGTTGGGGCGGGCGGGACTCCGCCCCCTTCCCCAAAGCGGCCAATCTCCTAGCGGAGCGCTGAGGGGTCAGCAATAAACAACAATGGGCTGGAGATTTACGGCTCGTTATTGGCTGCGGAAAGAACCTCGCGGGGACCTAACCCGAAGCTCCGCCCCCTCGCGGTTACCCTGGATACCCGTCAGGCTCCGGCTGTGGAGAAGGTCTTTGGAAACTGTTGCTCAGATTACAGGGGCTGGGTTATTCCAGGAGTGCGGGGCGGTGGTGCACCCCTGTTACTGACCCCCTGCTTGGCTGCACCCTCAGAAAGTGCCCGTGAGGTTCACTGTTCCGACCTCGGGGCCCAGGCTGTTCCTGGAATCTCTCCCTGGCAGGGGTTAAAATGTAGTTCCCGCTCAAAATGCTTATAGGTGAGCGCGTTGTGAACTCTGATTTAGTAGCTTCAGGGAACGCGCGGGGTCTGTCTTTGCTGTCCATAGTTACTGGTTGTTTTCCCAGTAATAAGTGCGATTTTGTTTGTTTTCTTTGCTTGTTTTGGAAACAGGTCTTTCTCCTGCACAGGTCCGGGGTTGAGTGCTGTGCGCTCTTACACTCCATTTTCATGTGTCTCCATAACGTTCCATTTAAGGAAGGAAACTTTCAAATTGAAATTGAGAACTGCAGCACGTTTCCTAACGGGCGGAACAGCTGCCGGAAACGTCTTTTGGTCACCAGTTCTGGTCACATATGAATTTCAACAGCATTGAGTCCCTGGTCCTATCGCCGCGGCCTCCCGTCCCCTGTTGGACGCTGGCTCTTCAAGTGACGCTTTGCTGTACTGAGTCCCATAGCAGGGTCAGGGCAAGTGGCGTCAGAGATGCAGCCCTCACTTCTTAACGTCCTAGTTATTGTCCTTGAAACCCGAGCCGTCTCACCGCTCGCCCCCAACCCTGGGCTCTGGCTGTTTAAAAGCTGGAGAGGAAGTGAAAGCGTCAAGTACAGTAAGTGACACCCTCCGCCTTCGTGTATACATAACAAAAGCTCAGGAAACGTGCGGGTCCTAGGATATACGAGCCACCCCAAGCCCTCCCTCCTGCTCCCCACAACCACAGTGGACTGGAAGTACCTTTTCCCAGCGCTCACGTGCGGACAATTTTGACTTACACTTTTCCACCTAGCTTACTCTTGTCCTCCCATCACAGCCTCTGCTAATCAGCAATTCTGCATCTCCTAGATGCCTTCCTCATAGATTCTTTATGTTTCTGTCCCACGAACGACAGGATCTAATTATAGTTGAGGATGACTGTTTAAAAAAAATGTCTGGATAAACCATAATGGTGATGGTGGGTTTTGAAAAACGGGAAAAGAAATTGGGCCAAAAGCTTAGTGGGAATGAGGCTAGAGAGCGAGGTGGGCTCTAGTCAGGGCAAGATAGAGGGGTTGGAGATTCTGAGGGGAGGGGCATTGTGGATCGCGCCTCGAAGTGTATTCCAGAAGGGCACAACAGTGCGTTAAGGAAATCAGCCCAATAGTGGACCTAACACCCCAATAATGAGAACTGGCAATTCGATACACATGGTTTCAGTATCCCCGGGCGCCTTAACAATAAGCAGCGGGTTTCGGAGGAAGTCGAGTCTCTCCGTGGCGTTTCCAGGCTGCGGACCCAGCGCCTACCCGCCGAGCACCCCCTAGGGCCGGGGGCGAGGGAGACCCGCGGGAAGGGGCAGCAAGCCGCCTGATTGACAGCCCGAAATCTGATCTTGTGAAAGAGACGCGGAGCCAATGGGAGGCAGCGATCCATCAGTTTGGATTGGAGGCCCCTGGAGGAGAAGTAGAGGAAAAACCACCGAATTGAGCTCTGTCAGAGGCGCTTTCGGCTTCCAAGGGGGAAGTGCTGGGCAATAATTAATGTTTTTATTAAATTTGGAGGGAAGTTTTTGCAGCCTTTCGCCTAGCGTGGCCTTCAGGTGGGTCTTTCCAACAACTTTTTATGTCTCTCCAGATAATTGCATGGTTGTGGGTCGCAAAAACTATCCTGATGAAAGAGGTGTCTCCGTCTCTTTAGTCCCGTTAGGTGCAAAGCAAGTCTCGTTGATCGCCATTGCTAGTTTTGCACACGTTTGCGAATCAGAGCTGCCCGGGGTACACCGACCGCGCAGGGAAACATCGAGAGTGTAAATAAATACATCGCCTCTTGTTCGGATTTTTGCTACTACCGAAAATATATAAATTGTGAACTCTCTTGGCTCTCTTTGGATCCAGGTGAAGGAGGCGGTGTAGGGAGGGTTATTTTTGTGAATGGGACTGTCGGAGGGTAATTAGCTATGCAAATTCAAGAGCTTCATTCATGATTTTTTTTTTTTAAGCCTAAAAGCCATCTTGTTCCCCTCTAGGTTGATAGAAGTCCAGATCCCGAGGAAATCTCCAGCTAAATGGTCAAAATATAAAATACTGAGCTGAGATTTGCGAAGAGCAGCAGCATGGATGGATTTTATGACCAGCAAGTGCCTTACATGGTCACCAATGTGAGTGATCAGTTTGAAAGTTGCTGTTTATAAACTTGACTCCAACGGGGGTGGGGAGAGGGAGAAAATGAGAAGGGAGGGGGCACGGGGGTTGGGATTGCAGATACTTATCTGCTTTGTTGCCACTGTAGGGCGACTCTGCTTCTAGAAGCCCAGTCTTCAAAATGAGCTTACCTTTCAGTGATTTGGATAAGGCATAGTTTTGTTTTTAAGACCCCTTTTTCTGATTAAAGTGCCCAAGATGAGTGGAAGAGGAGATGGAGGGCAGCAGCAGCTGCTGCACTCAAAGTTTTTGGCTGGGTTTGTCTGCCACATTGAAAAGAATGAAGTTGAGACAAATGCTGACACTTTTTGTTTATATGGGGTGTTTTTGTTTCTCCCCCCCCCATTTTATTTCTCTCTCTTTTTTAAATTTCTCTACTCTTTTTGCTTTTTTTTTTTTTGGTTTGGTGCGGGGGGGCGGAGGGGTTGTCCAAGGGAGAATAAAATCCACTGTTTTAATCTAGCGTTGAACCAGCCTAAAAACAACTTTAAGTGTAAATGCTTAAGCTTGTTTTGATGCTGAGATACCATGAATATATGACTGATAAATAGTAATGTGCTAAGATCGGCACTGGGAAGCAACTCTCCCTAGCTGCTGAATTCTCAACATAAGCTTTCACTGTCAAATAAGTGAGAAAATGAATATTACAGTTGATACTATGGACTTTTATTTTTCTATTCAGAGAGAAGATCCACTAGACTTGTGTATGCGTGCGTGTGTGTGTGTGTGCGTGTGTGTGTGTCATCTGAGGTTTACATTCTTTTAAAGGATTTTATCTTTCCCTTTGTAGAGTCAGCGTGGGAGAAATTGTAACGAGAAACCAACAAATGTCAGGAAAAGAAAATTCATTAACAGAGATCTGGCTCATGATTCAGAAGGTGAGGTTTGATTTTGGGCTGAATCCCCATTTTTTTTTACCTACAATCTCCACCCTGCTAAAAGAAAAGGAGCACTTCAGTCTTTAAAATAATAAACTTTGAAATTACTGAATTTAAGACTTTAACTTGGAACAATTTACATAATGTGGCAGCTTGCATGGAAGAATATTTTATGGTCCTTATCACAAACTAATGAAAGAAGGAAATAAAAACTTAACAATGACATCCTTCTTTTAATCATTGTTTTGTGTTTAAATACCTTTGTCCATATGGCATATAACTCACCCCATTCACTAAGATAACAATTAAAAAATATCCAATACAGTGGGACAAATTCAGCAGCTATGTACACTGCTTACTTTCCTTCTTTCTACTTTATTGCAAGTTAAACAATATTAGTGATTGTTTGGTTTTCCACCCCTTTACACTAAAACCATCTACTGTTAACAAAATTTTCAAGGGCAATTTTGATGACTAAATTGTGAGGTCATAATACCTTGTTTATTGACCATAAGATGTTCACTGAATCATACTTAAGGCCTACTTAATCATTATAATACTGTTTGGGAAATTAGTTTGTAGATTCTTTTTATGAACTGTTGGTAGGAAGTCAATATATTACAAATTATTGCAGCCATATGGAGACATCCATAATAAACTTAATATACTTAGATTTAATTATCAAAGTTTAGTTGGCAATTTTAATTAGATATACTGAATTCTGAAACTTCCTCAAATCTTCATACTATTTAGACACCTCCCTCCCTCCCTAACAGGACCATATAGTTTTGAACTTGATGATAACCTAGTGCCAGAGAATTATGTGTCTGACTTTTATAAACCTATTACTGTAGCATTTTTCCTCTAAAAACTTGTATTTGAAGTGATTTCTTTTAGTTTTTAGGTAATAAAGGTGAAAACATAGTACTTTGACAATTATGCCATGTATTGTTGTATCTTTTATGTAAGATTCAGAAGATATAAATAAAATGCTTTTCATTTTCCTAATCTTCCCCTCACTACTATTTTAGCTGGAGTTAAATACATTTGAGAAAGATTTCAGTGAATAGACACACATTCATTTCAGCCTTTTTGTGAATTCGGGTAATCCTGAGCTTATTTATTAAGCTGTTTGTTACAAAGGAAAAAGAAAAGATGATTGACTATATTCTTTAGTTGACTAAAATAATTTCTTAAAGAGTTGCTTAATAGGCATGAAAAGTAGGCAGTATTATGAGATATTGAAGTCATGCCTCCTATTTTCTTTTTATGTTGACTACGTCTCTTGAAATTAAATTTATATTTAATACCAATTTCATGACAAACATTTCCATTTAATGAAGACTGCAGATTTGCAAATCTTATGTTTATGTCTTTGACTTGTTTTTTAGAACTCTTTCAAGATCTAAGTCAATTACAGGAAACGTGGCTTGCAGAAGGTAAGGCAAAAATTGCTTTAAAAGTGGGGAAAAGCAACTCTGGAAGGAAAAAAAAAAAGTCCTGAACTTGCTGTCTTAATATTCAGCCCAATTAATTGAGCTCTAAAAGAGCCACCTCATGTGTCATGCATACATTAGAGCCTCTGATGAGTTTGTCTTTGGGGACTCTGGGGCTGCACTACCCAGTGTCATCACAAATTACCAGGAGAAATTGCTTCCAGCTCACAATCACATCTGCTTTTGGCAAGAACTAATGCACCAAGACTTCAAGTTCTAAGCCTCTGTTCAGATTTTAATTGCAATTGATCAGGTTTATATTATTGTACCTCCAGAGACCTCCTAGAGCCAGAACCCGGCTGGCTTGCTGTTTGCTTTCGAGCAGCGCATATCATTATTTGGTGTTCTGGTGGAGGACTTTTCTGATGGCAGAAATTAGTTTCTCTGGGTTCATCAGGACGGGATGCTTCAAGATTTAAGTGCAAGTGTCTTCTTTCCACCTTGTTCACAACACAGAACGTTAGGTGTGTATCTAATACTTAGGAAATCTGTGGGTTTAAAATAAATGTTTGGGAGATATGAGGATTTTTTAAATGTTTTCTATGTGTTACTCTTCATGTGATGTTTGTTGAAATTGACCTTTGCTATTTTGTCAGTTTTATTAGGATTTATTTAATATAGCAAGGATACATTTAAAGGCATTACTTTTATTTTGGATGATTTAGTGATAAAAATTTGTGGTGCAATCTGTTATATCTTTAATTGTATGCAACTTTATTTGTAGGAACAATGAGATACTGCTTCATAAAGCTTTGTACAACTTCAAAAATGCCTAATATTGAGGAACTTTTGTTGGCATAATTTGAAATTTTTCTTTTGGATTTGGCAAAAAATGTGAATTATTAGTTTTATGATGTGTTTTGTGGGAAATGCAAAGAGAAAAATTATAGATATTTAATCACTGAGTGTATAACTGTGTTACTTGGTGTTCACATTATGTGGGAAGCATGCAAGTTTTGGAACAGATTTTAAGATGGTTAAAAAGGAGAGAGTGCCTTTCTTTAAATGGAACCCAGGTGTTGCTGTAGCTACTTTGAGGCGGACTGATGTGTTTTATCGGTGGTCTTGAATGCAGTTGATCAAGTTGCTGTTAGCATGTAAAATAAGTTTCTTTGTTTTGCTGATAGTCTAGTTCTCCAAAGAGCTTTTTCAATCTTTATCAATCTTTAAAGTTAAATAGCTTTCCTAATAGTCCTTAGAAAGGGTGATTGTATTTATATGTTAACGAAGGTAAGACTTACTGAAAGTTTTGGCTATATTTAAAGATCATTTTGCTAGTCTGTGTAAATGAAACTTATTGCAATAGATTACTTTTTATTGCAACCTAAGTCATGTTCAGATATAACTTTTTCATGGAAGATTTGCATGGAGATTCTTTATTAACTTATGCCTATTAGTTTAGCAAAGTCAAAGGTTGTGAGAACATTACATTTATGAGAGAATTTATTTGTTTCTCCAAAATAACTTAAAATATCTATTTTAATTGTTCTGGAAGGTTTGTTGGTTCTTAGATGTTTAAATCTCATTGATTCCAAGTCAGTGCACTTGCTGGCAGATTTTGAATGTGCATAGCAACTCTGTTCCTGGAATTTTAAAATGTGGAATCTGACAGACTCTTACCATTTTATAATCAGTTTCAGTACATTTCTTTTTTAACTTTTGACTTGTTTTATGTCTTGTAGCTCAGATAAGTGATTTGAATAATTTATCCAAGTTTATCTTTTAAAACTCTGCAGGGAATAGTCTTTCCCCGGTATTATTAACATACCTGTAAATCAAGCCTTAAGATTTAGCATTATAAAAAATAAACCTAGAAAAAGATCAATGCATTTGAAAGAACATGGACTTTTGCTTAGAAAAGAATTATAATTTCAGTTAAGTTCAGGAATTAATCATGAATGTTTTATATGAATTTCCAGGTAGACTACTATTTACAAACTATGAATAAGATTTCATTTTAGAATAATTTAAAAATATTCAAAATAGTTTACATTAATTTATCATATCATGAAGTAAGCAAGAAGTTGTTAATGTGATGGTTACAATCTAATAGTGAGAAAAGAGATCTTTTTAACTTCTTGTTTCTAGACTCCACTTTTTTTTTTTTGAAAATTAAATATATTATTTTGCACTGATATTTTAACTTGACTTATCCCACGTCTTGAACAGTATCAACCAAGAGACCCCAAAATACCCTAGTTTATTTGTAGCAAGATGTGTCCATTTATGTCTTTCTAGACAGCCAGAAATTAAAATATTGCCAAATTGGCAGACTATGAACTGTTTGTATATTTCTTTTCATAAGGCTCTATAGCCAAGAAAGTGAACATGGAATTTTAAGACATCTTGAACCTTTTAAAAAAGATCATTGGCAATTAACCAAGTTTCTCCCATGAGTTAGAATTCCACTGGGAAGTTAAACAGGTCTAAAAACCTTATTAGATATGAAAGTCAAGTTAGTTGTAACATGTCATATGATAACTGTGTTTTTGAAAAATTATGAAAGTCCTCAAATATTTGTGAAATGATATCTTAGCTATTTAGTTTGTTTTTTTCTGTAAGACTATTCATAAATTTTACCCCAAATGCAACATATGGATTAGCCATGAGTAAATTATTGTGAATTATAAAATTTGTTTTATTTCTAAGGGGAAGTTGGAACAGATAAGGCAGGACTGTTTGAGGGTGAGGATGGAACGAGTATTTTTAATTCAATAAAGTGCTCTCTAAAAATATGCTTGCATTCTACCAAGAAAATTAATTTTTATACAGAGATTTAAATATGTTTGTGGAGAATATAACTTTACATTAATATAATTTCCCAAGAACTAACACTGCAATATAATGGTGTTTTTTTTTAACAGCTATACATAGTTAAAAATAATGATCTTATTCTAAAGAATATTGAAAAGTTAATGTTTTCAGTGACCACAGTAGCAGTTAAAAAAAAAAAGTCAGAGAATATGCCAATTTTAAAATGTTGCCTTACCCACTTTGTTATAATTTTACTATGTGCAATTCTTTATTGATTCTTTGTCTTTTGAATTAGACTGCTACTGACAGAAAAGCAATTGCAGTTATTTGATCCCATGAAATAATGAGTTTAAATATCAATCCTATCAACATCATGGTGATGTCTTATTCTTAACAACCTAAAATCACAGTTAAAATGGAACCTCTTGTGGATGCGGAACAAAACTAGAAAGAAGTAAAAAATTGAGTTAAGAAAAGATGGCATTCTCCCAAACTTGCTTCTTAAAACTCACCTACTAACACAACTTAAAGGGAAATCACAGTTTTTAGTATATATCTAATGTAGATGTATAGCTGTTCTCTTGACTGTTATTCTGTTTCCGGTCTAGATGTTCTTTGAGGTTCTCTTTCATCAACAATATTCTCTGTCTTCAGGGTAAAATGTTTTTCAGTGGCTTTGTATTTAGTCAAGTTTAGTGCGGCCGCCACACTTTGAGTAAGAGTTTTATCTCCAAGAACAGCCTCTCTATAGCAAAGGTTATTACATCATACCAATAATTTTTTTTCCTTTTGGTTTTATGTGACCTTCAAGCAACAGTCGGATTGACTTAAAAGTAGAGATGTCATTACTTTCTCCTCAATTCACTTTAATGACTGATGCTAAATTTATATTCAAAATCATATAATATTTCTTAAATAATATTTGCTATTGTTATTCACTGTATATAATGTCATTCACAATATACAATAGTCATAATACACTCATTTTTATTTTTCAAAAATTCTACTTTTTTTTAATGGAGCCTGTGATTAGTTATGTACTCATGAATTGTTTTTCCCCGCTTGGTGCAATAAGGATTAAAGGCTTTAAAAACTACATTATTTTATGTGGTTTACATAAAACATGAATTCAGAATTAAGCATTGAATTAGAGAAGTTCATACGGTTTCTTATAATTGAACAGCAATCATTTCATGTGTATGTGGGCGGGGGGAGGATGGACTATCACTTCTCTGTTGTATCAGAAAATAATCTAAAACATGAGAGAAAGACTTCTCATTTGAGTTCGATTTAAAGATAGCAGACAGAGTAAGTATACTTTATTTCTAAACATTCACTGGAATCGCATAAATTTTTTCATCCATGTTTTATTTACAAAACAGAAAAGGTTTTGTAAAAATAGAAAAATAGGATTTGGTATAGTGTACTGTAGTTTTTCCAGAGGATCCCAATAAATGAAACATTGCTGAGTTTTTCTATTTCAGTTTTAGGAAAGGTGCAGTTTCATAAATTTATAGGGTAACTTATTCCCTTTGACTTGTGTAGAATGTTATAATCAAAAAATAATAATAATAGAGTCAGACCTCTGTAGCATTAGATAAAATATTTGGCTAGAAACAACAGCTTGTTGGCTCTTGTTGGCTCTGAGCTTCTCTTGAGTTTTCAAGGTACTGCCAGTCAATTTTAGTTAGGAACTTAGCTGATTTGAGACTCACCACAACTAAAACTTTACTGTTATCGTAAGAATGTAGAAATATGGAAAGAACGGCTTTATCGAGTATTAAAGGGGTTTTTGTCGTTGGAAAATTGCCTCCTTTTTTTGTATGTTTAACTATGTTTATATTTCTGCATTAATTAATGCTTTTACATCTGTACAGTCACTTTAATGTTAAAAGTGGATGTGGTATAAAACCAGGCTTAGTGGACTCATGATTATTTTGTTCCACGGCCTGTAGCTTCAGTTTAGGATTAAACAGAATACCACTCCATAAATGTGGATTTTTCTTGTTTTACTTCTTATTTCAAATAAAATTTAAATTTCTCACAAGAAATTTGTTTCTAACTCTTTGATTCAAAGAGAAATGCTACAGAGTTCAGCAAGCAGTTTACAGTATTCTTACAATAAAAATATTTGAATAATAGACAAGAAAAATGAAGCATTTCTGTAATGGTTTTTCTTTTCCCTTTTTTGAAAACTTCTTTGCATCTTTCTGTCTCGTCCTTTTTTCCTGGTTTTATATATGAAACTTTCTGGAACAAGTTACTCTGTAAAGCAGGATGGGATATGTGTATGTATGTATTTGTGTGTGTGTGTATATACATATGTATGTATCTTTGTAAACTTGTCATTTATTTAATGGAACTGAGCTCTGAGACAGAGCAATAATATTGGTATGTTTATATTGCAAGTCCAAGTTTACTTGCTTTAGCTCCCTGGAAGGGTGTGACATGAAAAGATTGTGGTTGGGCCACATGGCTCATATGCTGGACTGTGTTTTTGTGAATGGAGGCAGAACTCCAGTTCTGCCTGCTTGTCTTGAGGAATTGCTGAGGAGATCAGCTGTCTCATTCACCGGCAGAAAGAATGACTCATACATCTTCCGCCTTGTTTGGCTCCAGGTCATTGTTACAGTGGATAGAACTGGTTTTAATTAAATATTAACCCCTTTTATACTTGACATTTGTTTTATTTGTAATTCTTCCGCTTTTTCTTTAGCTTTAAAAGAAAACCCAACAGGCACATAGTTTTAAGAAGAAGAGGGTTTTTGCTTGCCTGCAGCCAACCTTGGAAAATTTTTCATCGCTTACTTTTTCTTAAGTCATGATGATTATTTCATTTGAAAGTTAAAAATAGGCATAACATAAAGGCAAGCTATTTTAAAATTACCCACCCCCAAGGCAATATTAGGTAAGAAAGGATATTCAAATTAAAAAGGAGAATTGGGGAGTCTGTGACATATAGTCATGATTAATATTTTTATGTGTTTATTTCTGATAATATGTATTGATATGTAGCAAAAAGAGAGAAAACTGTAAAACAATTTTGGATAATAATCTAGGTAAAGCAAATAGCTGAGAGTGCAGATACTACCCTTTTAAAGCTGAGATCCTGAGACTTCATGGCAACTTGTCTATTAATGTGCAATGAACTGATAGAGCCGCTCCAGCTATTACCAATAAAATCCACATGCTTAATCTTCTTGAAAGCATTATATTGGTCTTTTGCTGTATACTCTCTCCCCTTCTCCTTTCCTCCTCTTCCCCTTCATCTTTAATTACATAGCGTGGGGAAACATTTTCATTCCCCGAAGGTGATTATATCAGGCACAGTTTATAATGGATAGTAGTGGAAAAACATTACTTTTTTAGGTTGACCTCTATTGTTAATTTTCAACTTTGGAGTCGGTGTGGCTTGCTGCAAATTTTCAGGCAGCTGTAGTTTGCTCCTTCACAGAATTCCCCTGAATGAAGAAAAAAGGAAATGTATGATAGGAGTGTGGCAATACTTTGTCATATTTTCCTTGCTTAGATCCAACTTGTGTTTTTAGTTAACTTCTTTCCGTTTGCTCTAACTTGAAATTAGAGGTATACTTAAGCCTTTGTCTATTTAAGTAGCATGCTGCTTCATTTGCTCTATTCAGTTGCTGAAGATTAGCTTCTGTGAAAATGTGAGTCATATGTTTTTTGTTAAAATTCTGTAATATGTTCAGGAATAAGTGTGAAGTATTTATTCAGTATGTTAAGGAGTTAGAACAGGAATAGGAATTCTTATTCTTTTTACAAATTGTTAGTGTGCAGCTATTTTCTGTATATCTGTGAGGTATAGCTTCTAGATTGTTCTGCTCCTAAAATTTGGCCCTTTCTCCCCCCACACATATTCCAGCACACATCACACACCCATCAATAACTCTGTGGTGCTGTTGCAGTGATACATATTATGAAGTTGCAAATTTGCTTATGATACTACAAAAACAGACAAAAGACCTTTAGGACATTCATACCATCATATTCAGTTACAAATATACTTTTGTTACTCACCAGCTATTTTTAACTTTTCCTGTAAAGGGATATTATATTTTTATTAGATTCTTGTAAATGCTGGCTTTTTAAAAGCCCAGTAATTGTTGTGGTTGATAAATTTGCATCTCAATAGTTACATCTCTTTAGCTGTTAATTCTGAGGGAAAACCAAAGCAAGGCTATAATGGGGAAAATGTGCAGGATTTGATTCTGTATACTTCCTGTTATTTATTAAATATATATTTAAAACACTTGTAATTCTTTTGGCATGAAGACTTACTTGAAAGCGCACCCTTCAACTTGTAATTTATGCATCTTTTGAACATTTTTTTCTACAGTGTCAAAAAAATGTGTTAATAGCTGAGAGAATGCTAATGTACAAATTATAGTTGTTGTTGTTTTTTTCCTGTCCAGTAGTCTTTCATTAGAAGTAAAGATGATAAACTGAGCATTGTAATGACAGGTACATTTCCCTGTATGACTTGAAAGACAAGGGTGGGTGGGTAGAGGACTGGACAGAAGAAATTAAGGAACATTTCTTGAGTAGCTGGCATTGTGTTCAGACTGTTTCATTTAATCCTCACCAGAAAATGTGTATTATCACTATTAAACTGATGAATAAAATTCAATTCGAAGAGGTTCAGTAACTTAACCAGAGTTGCGCAGTTAACATGTCACAGAATGAAGATTTGCAGTTTGCTGACTTTAAAGTTGTTACCTTAGAGTATCAGACATTAGAGCAATACAAAGAAAAAAATTCTCCTTGCAATATGTGCTGATCAAATAGGCATCAAGTTTTCAGTTAAAACTTGAAAAAGTTCTTAATTTGTTTGATTTCTTTTGGTCGTGGGGATAGAGTGCGTTCCTAATGAGGCTAATTATTGGTGTACAGAAGACAGCTGTTAGAAGACAATTGAATGTCACAATGCATACACTTTTATAATAGGCACAATTATCAGATTTTATGCTCTTCATAATATAAACATAAAGTTTATTCAGCCAAATATGTCTGTAATATGTCTGTTTTGAAAGAATACTATTAAGCTAATAAAAAGAAACTTTAATTCTGGATATTGTATTCCTTTTTTATATAAGGAATGTGGAATTCCTTTTTATGTAGATTTTTTTCTTAAGCCATTTAGTTACCAACCTGAAGCATTTTCAAAAGAGACTGTTTATTTTGATAATCATTCCCCATCCAGAATAGGCTCGTTTAAAAAGTTAATTAACAGCTATTTAAATATGACTTGGCTGGATAAAAAAGTTTCAGTATTATATAACACTAATAAAGTAATATCAGCTAGTCAAATCACAGTTAATTAGGATGATAATTCATTATATTTTTATCCAATTAAAAGTAACCTAACTTCTATTTTTCGGGGATGTGTGTGTGGGTGTGTGTGTATTTATGTGTGCTTGTGAAAGCTTATTTTAGTAATATTCAGTTTGAAATAGGTTACTTCGATGTCTAAATCAACTGATGAAAACGTTTTAGAAGTGAAAAATGCACTTGGGTTTTGATTGCTGCCAAATGCATTAAGTCCTTGCTATTCAGTATTTTTCCTTTACTAAAAATAGGAAAGTCTTTTGACATTAGGACTGAAGAAATAGTGGTATTCTTTCTGTTAGTGATTAGTAGTTGCCAGGAAAATATTTTGAATGAAAAGAAGACACGTGTTACTGTTTATTATTTTATTAATATGAATATAATCTTTGAAATATAGTACTTTATTATATATCACCCAAATCAAGGACCATTCTTTCATTTAAAAAACTTTGTAGCATACTTTGGCAAAATTCAGGGCAAGCATTTTAAATTATTGTGTATTTTGCATGACAGAGAACATACACCAGCGGATGTTTCTAAAAAAGCAGAGGGACGTTTGTCATAACTGCACATCACTTAAAATAATTGTGTGGTTAATTTAAATGGGCTGCTTACACACTGGCAGTGGGTGAATTGAAATAGCTTTTGCTCCTTTCTTAAAAAAAAAAACTGCAGGAAATGGAAATTCTATAGCTTTCTTTATTTTACCTCTTTTATTTCCATCTGGCAGGTGAAATTCAGAGGGAATACACCTGCCATCCTCATATTTCTGACATATATGGTTCCTAGTTGACACTGATGATCCCTTTCTATTTCCCCTCATATGTAGTGTTATCAATACCATTTTAAATAAGAGCTCATTGGCAAATAATAGGTTTGATCTCAGCCTAAGAAGATCTTACTTGACAGATTTTACTTGACATTCCTTATGCTTTTGGCAGTTTCTCTCTTAATTTTTTTTTTTTTAATTTTCTTTTTCTTCTTCAGCTCAGGTACCTGACAATGATGAGCAGTTTGTGCCAGACTATCAGGCTGAAAGTTGTAAGTATAGTATGACTCATCTCTTGTATTTTTCTTTGTCTTTCTGGTTTCTTTCTTTCCTACTCTCTCTTTGGTTGGTTTTCATGTCTAGTGTCTTGTCTTGCATTGTACCAGCGCCTTTTTAACTTAGAGTCATAAAATGATTTGATTTGTCAGGTTGTGACATCAGCAGAAACTCTATTTTGAGTAGAATCCCTGAATTCTGTGTATCGGAAGAGAACTCCAAATAGTAGGCAAGGAAGACTGAGTTGATTAAAAGATGGTCTTGTTTTTCGTATTTGGTAAATATCTTTGGGAGGAAATAGGGTATGATCCGTGAACGTGCACATGTTTACTTCCAGTTTGCCAATATGCTTACAGAGGAAATCCTGGATACTGATGCAAGGTAGAGTTAAAGTCTACTTGAGATTAGTTATTGTATAATTTATAAAAGATTCTGGACCAAACATTCATTGGCTTATTGTAGTGTTTTTACATTCATGAATTTGTCACCTGTTTTTATTTAGTTTTTAACCTGAAATTTTCTGCTTTCTGGTTGCAGTAACACAAATGGAAGTAGCCACTGGCTTCTCTCAGGGTTCTTCCTCCTGCGTTCCTTCCCCTGAGCCTTGCTCCAGGGTCTGTCAGAGAATGCATGAGGAATGATTCATGGAGTACTTACCGTTCCTTAATCACAGAGTGAGCGTTTTGTCTGTGCAAACGTGGCTGCCTCGGGGTTTGCTGCTGATATTTATAATTTGCTATTCTACCAGCTAGCTGCCGTACTGACCAAAGGAGCAAATAGTAAGGGAAAGGGTATAAATGCCATCTGGATTATAAAAGTAGCCTAATGCATTTTTGTTCTGTTGGTGACATCTAAACTTGTTTTATTTCTTCAGACCATTGATAGTATCAGAGGAGGCAATATCAATAGTAACGAGAGATGCTTGATATCTTACATCTTATGAAACCCATATGTTCACACCTTTATATCGTAAATCTAATACAAATACCTGCATTACTTCAAGTAACAGATGTTTGTGGGCAATGGTTTCAGCATTAATGTTTGCTATATTAAATTTCTCAGGCGTAGAGGGTTGTGCAAGGTTTTGCCCAGATTCTTTAACAGGTTACATGTTTTAGCTCAGCTTAGTTAAAAAGAAATTACTGTGGGTAAAATATACATACCAACAAATTTATCATTCTAACTATTTTTTAGCGTGTAGTTCAGTTGCATTAAGTACATTCACACTGTGGTACAACCTTCACCGCTGTTCAACTTCAGAACTTTTTTATATCCCAAACTGAAGATCTGTACTTGTAAAATGGTAACTCCCATTCCTCTGCCCTCAGTCCCTGGTAACCACTGTTCTATTAGCTTTATTTTTGATCCGAGAAGAAAATTATATAATGCTGTTTCATGTCTAAATACAGGTATTTGGCATACGCTTTCAAGAAACTTACTCAGCAACTATATAGACGTTAATTAGAGACCCTTAGAAACACTCCCAGAAGGACGATGGCTCACACAAGTCCTCCCTTTCTTAAATTAACATATGGGAATAGAATGGTCATATTTCCAACATTTCCCTTCCTGTGTGCAGTTGAATTCTTTCTAAAAGCTAAACATGTTGTCTGAGTAAAAGAATTGATCTCATTGAGTTATTTTACATCTAAAGTCATTGGTAACAATTCCAATACTATACCAATTGTCAGGGTAAAATAAACCACTTAGAGGTAATTTTTTACCCCTTTGCTTATGTGACCTCTTTTCAGCTTTTCTTACTCTTTAATATTTAGTCTCTTTTTGAGATGGAATCTTGTTCTGTTGCCCAGGCTGGAGTGCAATGGCACAATTTCGGCTCACTGCAACCTCCGCCTCTTGGGTTCAGGTGATTCTCCTCTCTCAGCCTCCTGAGTAGCTGGGATTACAGGCGCACACCACACCACCTGGCTAAATTTTGTATTTTTAGTAGAGACAAGGTTTCTTCATGTTGGTCAGGCTGGTCTCGAACTCTTGACCTTGTGATTCACCTGCCTCCACCTCCCAAAGTGCTGGGATTACAGGAGTGAGTCGCCACACCCGGCCTTACTAAGTTTCTTTGAACTCTCTTCTCCAGGTCACGCTGGTGTGGTTTTTTTCCTTTTTCTTCTTACTCGTTTAATCACTCCTCTCACTCTACTCATCTTTCTTCTCCTCTTTGTGGACCTCTTCTTTCCCTAGGGTTCTGTCCCCAAAGCTTTCCTCTTATTTTACATGCACCATGCCAGCATTGTCCCTTAGAACTTTCAGTGATGGAAATGACTTTACCTGTGCCACCTGATATAGTATCCACCAACCATGTGGGCTGTTCAGAACACGAAATGTGGTTAGTGGGACCGAGGAAATGAATTTTTAACTTTATTTAATTTTGATTATTTTAAATGTAGACATGTCTGGCTCCTGGCGACTGTATTGGTCGGCACAGCTTTGAACAGCGATGTCTTCCACGTTGCTGTCTCCAGCCTGGTTCTTCCCTCTGAAGCTGTCTACTGGACATCCTTGCCTGATTCCCCGCTAGTGTCCCTGTGCAGATTAGAAAAAGGCAACACGTCTGGACTCACTCCCTCAGCCCTCGGCTGTGCATTGCACAATGCACTATTTACACGCCAACTCCAATCTTTAACGCAATGCTCCACAGACACAATTTACACTCAGCAACATTGAAATCATGCTTTTTCCTGACCAACATTGCTCATTTACTTCTGTGGCCTTTCTAAGTTAGTGGCATAACCATCCAAACTGAAGTCCTGATATTTATCCTCAGACAGCTCGGTTCTTTACCATAAACCTCAAATTGCTAACCAAGTTGTTGATCCTCCCTTTCAAAAATATCTTACTTTCGTGGCCTCTCCTTCATCCCTATTTCATTGCTTTGGTTCACACACCCACATTCTGCCTTGATTGAACTTCTGAAGCAGCCTTTTGGTTGGTTTTCTTGCCTTCGATTTTCCCTCCTTGCGAGCCATTAAGGAAGCAGTGCAGTAGCATTAACACAGAGCTCTTTGGCCTTGTTAATTTTCTTCTTAAACTTTCTGCGGGACAAAGTCCTATTTCTTTAGCTGTACGGAAAATTGTTCTATAACCCAGACCTTGACTATCTTTTTGATTTTAACTCTTGCTACTCCAGTACCCTGTCTTTCCCTTTCCTCTGTACTTTAACCCGTCTAATTTTTCAATTATCTGGGCAGATTGAGCTGTTTTAAGTCTCTTTGCCCTTGCATATGTTCATTTTGCTTTAAAAGTTTTCGTTTTTGCTTTGCAGTCTGGTGAAACTCCTGTTTCAGAGTCACCTTAGATTTCACCTCATTGAAGTCTTTCTCAGCCTTTTCTTGCCGCCTTTACCCTACAGTTAGCCAGACTCCATGGCATCTTGTATATTGTATTTATTATATTATAGTATTTTAGATACATTTGTGTCTTTGATAAGATTGTGAACTTCCTGAGGGTACAAGAAGCATGTCACAGTCAGCATGGCTTGCATGTTATAGAAGAACAATAAGTAAAATTGCCATTGTTTTCATGATCAACTTCTTAGTGCTTATTTCCTCCTAAGATCTTCAGAGTCTTAATTCCTTTCTTAAGGTAGAACCATATGATATGCCTTAAAACCGCATGTATAGCCTCATTCTGGGAAAACTTACTGAGACCGTGATAGTTTAACCAAATGTTTTCAGAATTGTGAAGGTTTATTTTACTTCAATGAGAGAATATTTGCAGTTTAACAAATGTGGCTTTGGGACATGTGAATAAGACACACAATAATTTAAAGACCTATAAACAGAGGCAAAAATAAATCTGAAATAGCCTAATTTAAAAAAAGTGGAGGTATATGTTATTTCAAGTTTTCACAGACAGGAAGGACTACTGTTCATATCATAGTGACCAGTTAATTTTGATCTTCACTGAAGAAAGGAGAAGAAAGAAATGATTTAACAAGAAGAATAGGGCATTTGTATTAGATGCTAAAGAGGATTTCTGGCTGTAGAAGTTTATCAAATATTGGAATTGAGAGGTTAAGTGGTCTCCAAAATGCCGTTAAACAGATGTTTGATTCTCATCTGTCTGGGTATGCTTAGTGGGGGCAGAGGGACCCTATCTCTAGAAAGAGAAAGAAACTCCATCCCCTCTGTGTGGCCTGTCTGTAAACTCTGTGGGGATATTTTTAAAAATGTAAATAGGCTGGGTGTGGTGGCTCACGCCTGTAATCCCAGCACTTTGGGAGGCCGAGTTGGGAAGATCACGAGGTCAAGAGATTGAGATCATCCTGGCCAACATGGTGAAACCCTGTCTCTACTGAAATATAAAAATTAGCTGGGCATGGTGGCTTGTGCCTGTAGTCCCAGCTACTCGGGAGGCTGAGGCAGAAGAATTGCTTGAACCTGGGAGATGGAGGTTGCAGTGAGCCATGATTATGCCACTGCACTCCAGCCTGATGCCTGGAGACAGAGCGAGACTCTGTCTCATAAAAACAAATGCAAATAATCAGATTTCTTTGCATACCTCAATGAAATAAGATGCTTCTGCCTGAGCTTTTGCTTTAGTCCTTTGGTAAATGAAAGTTAAGAGGATGAAGAACAGAGTTTTGCTCAACACTGCATTATAGAATGTGCATTTGACTATAACACGTTTAAATGCATGTAGAATAATAGAGATCAGAGCATCCAAAAATTGTGAAAATGCGATTAAACCACAACACTTGGGAACTTTCTAGACATTTTCCTGAGCATTCTTTTTATTTTTGTTTACAAAATATTTCAATTGGAAATGTGGAATCCAGTGATGGTATACTATAGATTGCTAACCTTTGACGGAACCTAACTTTGAAGCAAGTATAGGCATTAGAAACAGGTGAACACAGATCCTGGGCATGGTGGCTCATGCCTCTAATCCCAGCACTTTGGAAGGATGAAGTAGAGAATCACTTGAGTTTGGGAGGTGGAGACCAGAGTGGGCAACGTAGTGAGACCCCATATCTATCAGAAAATACAAATAAAAACCAAGTGAAAACAACTTTCTACAAGTGCATCTCAGGAAATCGATGAAGACTAAGAGAAACAATAACATGCTTTAACGAATTGTTCGTTCCATAGCAATAAATATTTCCATAACTCAGACACTCTGGTGGAAAAAATAGAATTACGTTAGGATGTGCTTTAGTCCAGAAAAAATAGAAGTGTATCTCCTTGAAAAGGAAAAATTAAGAAGTATTTGAAACATAGGTGAACCTTATGTTTCTGAAGTGGATATACATTTGTATTTAAACAGAATTTTCCTAAATTATATACTTTAATAACATCAATAATCTTGTTTTCAATCTTATTTTATTTTGAGACAGAGTCTCGCTTGGTTGCCCTGGCTAGAGTGTAGTGGCACGATTTGGCTCACTGCAAACTCTGCCTCCTGAGTTCAAGTAGTCTACCCTACTTCAGCCTCCTGAGTAACTGGGACTACAGGCACGCACCAACACACCTGGCCAATTTTTGTATTTTATATAGAGATGGGGTTTTGTCCTGTTGCCCAGGCTGGTCTTGAACTCCTGGGTTTAAGTGATCTGCCCGTTTCGGCCTCCTAAAGTGCTCGGATTGCAGGCATGAGCCACTGTGCCCAGCCTTAAATTACATATTTTTAATTTAATTCTATCAGTTTTGTTTTGTTTTTGTGATGGAGTCTCATTCTGTCGTCCAGACTGGATTGCAGTGGCACAATCTCAGCTCATTGCAACCTCCACCTCCTGGGTTCAAGCATTTCTGGCCTCAACCTCGCAGGCTACAGGCAAGCGCTACTATACCAGCTAATTTCTGCATTTGTAGTAGAGATGGAGTTACACCATGTTGGCCAGGCTGGTCTCGAACTCCTGACTCAAGTGATCCTCCTGCCTTAGCCTCCCAAAGTGTTGGGATTACAGGCGTGAGCCACTGTGCCCAGCCTTTAAAAATCTACCACCTTTCATTTTGTTCTTCATGAAAAAGTTATGTGATATTTTTATAATTAGTTTGTTTCTATTTGGTTGCATTAGTTCATTTCAGTATTTTCTCTATAGTCATTCACATGATAGATGATGTTCGTATTTACATTTCATATTCTCCTAGGACACTTCAAGGAGTGTGCATAACTCCCATGGTTATGCAAAATTCCCACCAGGATAGATCCTTGTAATTCTACTGCCTTGTCTTACACTCAAGAAAACACACTGGAATGCAAGTTGATTGGAAAAAAATGTTATTAAAGAAATAGTAATAACCCTGACTCTACGCTATTTACAAAAGCTTATCTCTTGCAAACTTACATGCTTTGTCAGATATCTGTAATACAATACTAGTGGACCATACAGAAATCATCGAGACAAACCACCATGTGGGGAATCAACTGTTTAAAACCACAGTTATTATTACATGGATGACACTTTCTTTAAGTAAATGAAAATCATAACTACACTTTGTTTCTTTAGGAATTTCTAGTTTTAAGAATAGGATTTAAGTTCGGTGCAGTGGCTCATGCCTATAGTCCCCGCACTTTGGGAGGTCGAGGCAGGTGAATCACCTGAGGTCAGGAGTTTGAGACCAGCCTGGCTAATGTGACAAAACCCTCTCTACTAAAAATACAAAATTAGCCAGGCGTGGTATCGAATGCCTGTAATCCCAGCTACTTGGAAGGCTGAGGCAGAATTGCTTGAACCTGAGATGTAGAGGTAGCAGTGAGCTGAGATTGTGCCATTGCACTCCAGCATGGGTGACAGAGTGAGACTCTGTCTCAAAGAGAAAAAAAGCATTTGACTCTTTTTTTCTTTTTTTGCAATGAAGTGGAGAAAAGAAATACTTAGATTACTGTTACAAATCTGCTTCTTAGAAAACTGAAGTCAGACAGGTCTATGTAGAACCTGACTGAATAATTTATGTTAACATGTACTTGTCTAGGATCAGAAAATTCCATGTCTGATTTGTTTTCATGATTTCCTGCCTTTTTACTAAGCTACCTTCCTACATTTTGTTTCTTTCAACACATACAGTGAATACTTTACAAAGCTGATTTTTTTATTACCAATTTTGAAAACTTTCTTGCCCGATTACATTTTTTGATATGAATGATTAGGAAAACTTTGTCTTCTTTCATTTTCCTGACTGCCTTTACCAAAATGAGAGGACACACTCAAAGAGAAATGGCATTTCTTGGATTTAAGAACACGAGTATTTTTTTGTGGTTTGTTTTCAGTTTTAAATTTTTTTGAGGCATATTTAAACATGTCACCAAATAGCCAGACTCAAGCTATCCATTTCAAGGATGACTAGTTGCATACCATCTCATCCAAGTTAGTATTCCTGAGAGCTATATGATAGCTGCCTCTTGATGGTTCTGGGTTTCTTTTGGGTATGCTTTCTGTAGCTGCTGCTTTGTAGGGTTTTTTTTTCTTTTTCTTTTTTGGTCCTTTGCTTTTTTCTCTTTTTTACAGTTTAAATATTTTGTCAAAGCAGTATATTCATAGAGTAGGAAAAAATGCAAATAAAATTACTCGCCATTCCTGCAACTCCACAACTCACAGGCCTCTCTAGAAGCAACTGCCTTTTAGTTATCCTACATATTAAATAATACGCTTACACTGCAGCTTCTTGTTTCATCAGTTTTAGATTCTACCTGTTGTCCTATGAAGATAGAAAAGCATGTTGGATAGGTTTTAATTACTTGAATGCCAGTAATCAGCTGTTTGATTCTACTTCTGTCTGTTAATCTTATTCAGACCTAGGCATGAATAAAATCATTTGGAAAGCTTGTGCAAATGCAGCCTCATATTTCCTGTCCTGTGAGAGCTTGACGTTAGAGGCCTAGAACTAGGCTCCCAAATCTCTAAGGAGCTGTTAGGTGATTCTGATGCGGGCCCTTTATGGAGTGCAAGGTTAGATATTTTGTCATGTACTTGACTGTAAAATAAAAGACAGCAGTATCAGCCTTTTACATTTCAGTTGTAAGATGAACCTTATCATTCACACCCATATAGAATTTGTTATGTAACAGAGGCAATCCGTTTCTGAAAAATATTTAAGTAACATGTTGTCATCTTATTTTTAAAATATGCTAGGGAATTAAAAAATGAAGTCTATATAAACGTGATATTTTCAGTATATTCTTGTTTTTTATCATCTTTGCTAGAATTATATGTATTTTCTGCTTCCAAAGATTATTCTCTAATTTAGCTGTGAGAAAGTCATTGCTGGTTGTAGATTTCTGTTATAGTAGAATCAATTCTAATTTAGAAGCATAACTAGTAAATTGTAAACCTTCCCAATGCTGATTGGAGAGAACCAAGGCATTGCTGACCCACCCTGTTCTAGGTGTGTCTGGTAGGAATTCTTGTCATTAGATGTTCCACTCTTCCATTGGTGCAGAGGTGTTCTATGTCACAATTAAAGCCCAGTCTCCCCCTTTCAAGTAAAGCAAAAATTTTAGTTTGATGCTTGATTATTTTGCAAGGAATAAATTTTTCAAATCAAAATGAAAATCTAATGAAAAGTAGGCTCCATCTTGCAAGCAGGCTCTCTTGCAAGAATTTTTGTTTCAGATATCTTCCCTGGAATCCATCAAGTCCAATAAAAGAAATAAAATCGAAATCATAGACTTTGGGTATGTCTCTTAACCTTTATTTACTTAAGTTGACAGGGAAACAAATCTTTCAGGCCCAGAGCCACGTTATGATTTTGTGACAGAGGGAAAAGAGAAAGGATACTATCTAAATATGGTGAATGCATGCTTGAATTTAAAAGTGGGTTTTAGAAAAAAAACGTAATTAGTGGGGGAATCATGTATGTAGAATTTACTATGCAGGACCACTTTATTTATAGTAAGTAGGTCTACTTTCCTGTATTGGTATACTTAAAATTTTCTCATTGGGAGTTTATGGAATATAACTATTACCCAGGTGCAGCCAGTACTTATGTTCTATATGCTTATAGTGAGAAAATCACATTAGTCTTAATTTTGACAACGTATGCTCTAGTAGATACTTGTCACTATTTTTGGTTTTACCAGTATGTTCTTGTTAAGATAGATAGGGCAAACTTAATGCCAAGATGAAAACCAAAAAATAAAATCCAAAACCCTACAAAACGGGTGCTTGCTCTTCCAGTTTTTTAGCCTGAAAGCTAAAAATATATATCGTAACCCAAGTCTTTAGCTTTTGCTTTCTTATTTTTTCTTTAATTTTGTCCTTAATATGACAACATATTGTAGAAATTGGCTTTTCAAATATGCTCAAGGGAAGTATGTCCGCAAATATTTTTTACTTACCCTCCCTATAATTAGTAACAAGTTATTTTGAAGAAAGTGACCTATACCTTCTTTGGTTGAACTTGACCTCATCTTAAATAAAAATTTTGTTATGCAGTGAATGGACTTGTTAGAAATATAAGCCAAACAGTATTTATTAGAAAAATCTAGGTAAAATTATTTGCAGAACCAAATATTATATTTGTTTCCATATTTTTAATAAATACACATACATTTGTATATGCTGATATGTAAAAACATAAACACAACATTTATTACTCTTTGAAACTAAAACAAAAGCAGTAATGAAAATAAATATATTTTGGGGCTACCACTTCATGGAATATGTAAGTTTCCTGAAATAAGATATAAAGAAGAAATAATCTCAGCTCTAAACTAGTACTTGTGGACCTTCACATCATAATTATATGTTTAGTGTTTGTTATGGGTTTTTATTCATATCATTTTTTCATTTTTTCTTTTTATCATAATAAACATCTATTTAAGATGCACAATGCATATTTGCTTCTTTCTGTTACCGATTTTTTTCCTAATGAGAGTTTGTGCTGTGTCTTACTAAGTAAAAATTTTGGTTAGATGCTGTTGCTTCTTTAAATCTAAAGTAAAGCACCATTTGCATGTAATTTTTTCATGTAATTTTATATGTATATTTGCATTATATGGTAGCTAACGGTAATGTTAACTCAAGAACTCCATTATTGGCAATATATCAGGAATGGCTAGATTAAAAATCCTGTTTATACAATGTCTGATTAAGCTATAAGATCAGAAAAGTACCTTTGTGCAATGATTTTATATGTAATCTTTTGAATCTTGTAAATCTAGACTTTAGCAAAAAAGGTGTTTTTTTGTTTGTTTATTTTGCTGTAGGTGTGACATTATTAAACTATGCAGAGATTTGTTTCATAGTAACTCCTAGATGTCGGCTATACAGTCCTGTTATTAGTTTTGAGGTCCTGTTGAAAAGGTTTGAATTGTGATGGACCCTTTAATTGTCTCTTACTGTAGCAGAATCTTGTATTCACGTTTCTGTTTGCAAAATTGGAATGATTATATTCTTGCAAATGAGATCCATATCCATTAGCTTTATTTTTATGATTTCAAATATGAATAATAAATCTTAACAGTTTAATAATTCTTATTTTACCTATGAGATTTTAGTTTAATTAATTAATTTATTGGGCACATATGCCTACACAGTTGTAATCTGCACAGATGTTAAGTAGGTTGATAAGACTCTAGATGTTTATTCATTCAATAAATGTGTTTTGAGTCCATATTATATGCCAGGCTTTGTCTTAGTCACTAGGGATAAAGTGGTGGAAAAAGTCAGAAAAATATCTGCTATCATGGAGCTTATTTACTCCATGATAGCAAAGTTTTTTTTTCAATTATTTTCTTCAATTATTACATGTTGAAGAAAATGTGCTTAAGTTTCATGTAATTTTATGGTATTTTTTGTTCGTTTGTTTTTTGTTTTTGTTTTTGAGATAGGGTCTCACTCTGTTGCCCAGTCTGGAGTACAGTGGCATGATCTTGGCTCACTGCAGCCTCAATCTCCTGGGCTCAAGAGAACTCAGTCTCCTGGGCTCAAGCGAACTCAGTCTCCTGGGCTCAAGTGACCCTCCCACATCAGCTTAGAACCATAGGTGTGTGCCACCATGCCCGGCTAATTTTTGTATTTTTTGTAGAGTTTGGGTTTCGCCATGTTGCCCAGGCTGGTCTCGAACTCCTGGGGTCAAGCAATCCTCACGCCTTGGCCTCCTAATGTGCTGGGATCACAGGTGTGAGCCACCAAACCCAGACTTAATTTTATGTTTATTTCAACAAAACGTCCTCTGTCAAAAGGCAAGGCCACTGGATTTTCCAGTGGTTAATGGCTATCGGTGTCTGTGTTAACACCTTTTTGACCTATGCTAAAATTCATGTTATAGGGGACTGAGAAGTATATCTTTGGACTTTTTAAAATTATGTACTCTGGGCCGGGCGTGGTGGCTCATGCCTGTAATCTAAGCACTTTGGAGGCCAAGGCGGGCGGATCACCTGAGGTCGGGAGTTCAAGACCAGCCGGACCAACATGGTGAAACACCGCCTTTAAAAAAAAAAAAATTATGTACTCTAATGTTAATTATTACTATATACAGAGTATTGTTCTATTCATTGAGATCATATTTGTTCTTTAATATTCAGATCAGATGTTATTTTTCCCTTGATTATCTTAGTCAGAATTAGCTACTTCTGTGTTCCAATACATACTTTACATACATTCTAATTTTAATCCTACTTTCATTGGCTTGTAGAGGATGGATCGTGCCCTATTCATGTGTATGATTCACATTTTTGAGGTATTCATTGAATACTGAATTGAATGAATAGCTTCTTGGGTATTTAGAATCTTATTTTTTTTTTTAAATGTATTCATGCACAGGTGGGTTGAACTGTTTGAAAACTAATGCTAATATCTGCTTTTATTTCCCTCTGTTTTATTTTTCTTTGTGGGCTAATGGAAAGCTGTTTGCATCTATGTAACATTAGAGCTAAATGTCAGTTATCAGATTAGGGCACTCCAATAAATATTGTTAGATACTGCTGTCTCACCATACATTTCTCAGTAATCTCTATTAGGACAAATACTCTGAAATAACTTGATATTGTTCCCGTTTTACGTGAAGAGAAACCCGGGGCATAAAATAATCAAATAACTAAGGCATGTGATGACTGAAATTACACAGCTGAGAATCCCAACTCATGCTTGCTTTGTCTGTGCAGATCTTCCCTCCCTGGTGGCCAATACTCAGACTACACGTACACGTTTCAAAACTGTTTCTATTCTGAAAACAAAAATCTGCATGGCTAACGAACATTGTTTTTCACTGATAGTTTTTGAAAATTCTTCTCATCAAGGTATGACAGATGAAGAGAGACCAAGAGAACCCTCCAATAGAGGTCTGTCCCAAGAAAGATGTTCTGTGAACTCATTTGAGTGAATAGCTGTCGGAAAAGTAGATGGGAGGCCATGAACTATTCTAGTCCTTGTCTGGGCTGCAGTGTGTGCAGCCCAGACAAGGACTTCAAAGATTCTCTGCTTCAAAGATTCTCTGTTATTTATTCAGAATTTGAGAGATGTTTAATGATAACACTGCCTATTTGTGTGTTGTTTATGCACAGGTTTTGGCCCCAGAATGTTTCAGGCATGGTATATTTTTCTCACTGGAGGAGAACAGCCATTTGGGAATGAAGGCAGTCGTAGTAGTAGCGGCAGCAGTGGAGACATTAGTAGTTGCACTAGGAGTATTACTAGTGTTCATGGAATTCCCACTGTAGTAGTAAATATTCATAGAAATTTCAAAGCTGCAGCTTGAGATGATAAAGATGAATGATATCAACACCTTTAATCTAGAGATGAAAAACTGAAATCCAAAAAGGTTATCAGGATCTTTATGATTTTAAAAGAAAGATTATATGCCCTTAGCCGTGCGTTGGGAAAATAGCAGATAAGACAAAGTATACACCTGGATACCTTTACTTATTAGTGATTTTTTTCTTTATCACATTCACTGTTTGTGACACTGGAATAATAAATACTTTTCTCACCCATTTTCTTATTCAAGAGGGTATTTTTAAATTCTACTACATCACTAGCACAAATGTATATTTGCTGGATGAAGGAATGAATTCAATTCAATACCTTTATGCCAGCTTTTGTCTCCTTTATCAATGTTAATGTTATATATGCATAATTCTTAGCTTAGTATTATGTAGATTTTTCACATTAATGATCATGAGCTATAAACCAATACAAAATTTTGGATACATTTTGATTAGAAAGAAATATATGTCCCCCTTTCTCCATTTATTCCCCAGAACTTTTCAACACTGACATTTAGTCCTAAACCGTTAGATGCTTTTCTTAGAATTCTTTCCAGCCACAGAGTTACCAACAAAAGTTCTGTCAAATACTATCAAGGCCACACGACATGGTTAAAAATGGCTCATCCCTATCAAGATGTATGGGTAGTATTGAAGCAAACCTCTAAGTAGTGTTAGCTTTTCCTTTGAAATGGTGGTCATGCTGTGAAGTGAACTTTTACTGCTGTTTGGGGTTGTTTTTCTCTGTTCTCATGAACACAACAGCCTTATTATGTTGATCTGATTTGACTTCCTAGTCCTTAGCACTGGGGCCAGAATGTCAGGTGATGCAGTTGTCTCAACTCACGGGTCTACAGGGAAAGCCAAAGAGCTGGATGTCATTGCTGTGTTTCTCTGGATTTTTTTGCCATCCCAAATTTCCATGTTCTTGTATTCTTTCAGGAGTCAGTCTCTGTTTTCCTTGGTGAAAGCTCTATTTTCAGTCACAGTTTTATTGTAGATTAAAGGCTGATGCATATCAGCTAATCAATAAACTTCAGTCATCCTATTTTGCATTGAAGCTGTCCTGTTGATTAAAGTAGAAATTTAGTCTTTTGGCTTTTAAACAGCAATTTCTGAAAGTTTAGATAATGTGCTTATGGAATGTGTAGACCTATCCTTTTATGTATAGGTCTTATGTAGAGATGGAGACTTGAATTTATGTGTGTGTGATGTACATATAAGCAGGCTAATATATACAAACATCTGAATTTTATGTAAAATATAACATTCTTTTCTTATAATTTTTGTTAAATTCTAAGAAAATGAGAAGTCATCAGTAAACTCTCTCTCTATATACGTACAGGTGTGTGTGTGTGCATTACATTTTCTTACCTAAGATTGGTATTAAAATGCTTCAAAAACCTTAATGTAAAATTTCAATAGTTGTAAATATAGCAAAACACACGTGACTTTTGTGATTACAAAAGTAGAAAAAGTATGCTCTTTTTTCATCTTATTTATAATAGTTAAGGAATAACAGTTTTAGACTCTTTACATTTGGCATCTTTATTTTGCTAACATGTAGCTTGTCCTTTTGGTTAAATTCCTACCATAGCTTTTTTTCATAATAAAAAATAAGTAACGTTCACAAACATTCAAAGTGCCAGGCATTGTGCTAGGTGCTGTGAACTGAAAGATGAATACAATACTAGCAATAATACTAATCATTTATATTTGTTTAGCATTTTAGATTTCACAGGCCATTTTCACATCCTGCATCTCATTTGCTTCTCACAACGACCTTGGGATATAGACAAAGCTCATACGAGTTTAGTCTGGTTCCTGTATAAGGAACCACATTCATAAGTGTTAAATGGCAGAACCAAAACTGACCTGGAACATTTTCCCTTGTATGCATTCCAGTAAAATGTACAAACTTGTTATTATTTGATTTGCCATGACTGTACAAGTGAATTAAAGACATACAATAAGTGTTTTTGCCATATGCATATTTACATACATAAATTTGTATGCTCGTATAATGCAATAAAAGAAAAATGAAAAATTTATCAAAAATGATTTTTATTCTTCATGGAATTATTCTAATTTATAACATAATGCACAAACTAATACATATATGGAAAACAAGGATGTAGCAGACAATCGCCAAAGTTCCCTGTTTCTCTATGAAAATCTTTATCCTTGTGTTTTGGATTGTAGAAATGTGGTTAAGTTCTATGTATATGTGGGTCTTTGGCTTCGGGAATCCTGAATGTTTGCTTAGCAAAATGATGATGTTCTCAAAACAGAATTTTTAGATTTTGGTTTGGACTCTATTTGGCAAGATATAATTAGGCCAGCAACATTTACTAATGTTGCTGAAATTAATTGTATGTCACACTGTGCATTTTGTGTGATCCTACTTTTTTATATTATTTCATGCTACTCATAGTGTTGATGTGGAAGACACAAAAGCCATATGATACAAACATGATCAGATTTATTTAGGCGACTCAGTCCAATGTACTGCATAAGAGTAGGACATTGGACCTTTGCCACTTGAGTTCAAATCTCTATTATTTACTAAGTTTGTGAGCTTGTACAAGCAATTTAAGATCATTATGCCTCAGTTTCCTCTTGCATAAAAATGGGGTAAATATTATCTTCCCTAGGGTGAATGGAGTACTAAATGAGTATATATATATATATATACACACACACACACACACGTGTGTGCGTGTGTATGTGTGTGTAACATTGTATATGTTTATGTGAAATATATAAGTAATATATTTGGCACATAGAACATGCTATTTAAGTTTTTATTCTGTGTATACAAAAATATACAGATATATGAAATACACAATACATACCATTTATAATATATCACAGGTGCATTCATTTCTGATCAACTTACCTTTTTGTGTTTTTCTTCATACTCAAATAATGTCTCCCCATACCAGTATATGGGCTGTATCTACTGTACCTTTACATACTGTAAATAGTTATAACAACTTGACCTTTTGAGGTTGATCACACTAAGTAGTTCAGTGCATATCTGTAGTGATACTGTCAGAAGAAACTCTGAAGTGTTATTTGTTCAAAACTACTGTCTCTTTGACCATAGGAATTCATAAACAAAAAGTATTGTGCTGGAAACACTCTAATACTTATAATACAGACCCTGTTATAGGATCAGTTAGCATCTTACGTGTAAGATTATGGGTTATGAATTCCAGTCAATCAAGAACACCCTAATTCGTGGGTCTAGCAGAATTGCTTCTATCCTCAATGTTTTTGTTGATTCTAAAGTTGATGTATTCGTTAAAAGGAAAAAAAGTGTTGATTTTTCAATTAAGATGCAACCTTTACAATGCAAAGCAATAATAATTATAGTGTTCACTCAGCCAGAAGAAAAAATTTCACTATTTAAATAGCAATAATCAAGATAAGAACTACGTTAGAAGGGTGCTAATTTTATGATCATTGCTATTTAAATGATAAAAATGAATCCACGGGACCCTTGCTGTAACACTATTTGCAGTGAAGTGGCCCTCTGGAAGTCCATTTAAAATTAATGGACTGCTTAAATTTTGACTGACCAAAGATAACCTTATAAAATAGCTACTTTTCCAATGAATCAATTATTAGACCGTGGCTGGGCTTCTACAGGACCAGATGTGTTTGACCCAAAGTATCTCACAAATATTAGTGCAATCATTATATATAATAACAGATTTTTTTTTTTTTTTTGAGATGAGGTCTTGTTCTCTTGTCCAGGCTGGAGTGCACTGGGGCAATCATGGCTCACTGCAGCCTCAACCACCAGCACTCAAGCCATGCTCCCAACTCAGCCTCTCAAGTAGCTGGGACTACAGGTGTGCACTACCATGCCCAGCTGTTTTTAAATTATTATTTTTGTTTGTAGAAAGGAGGTGTTGCTGTGTTGCCCAGCTAGTCTTGAACTTGTGGACTCAAGTGATCATTCCTCACAAAGTGTGGGGATTGTAGGCATGAGCCACCATGCCTAGCGTATGATAACGGATTCTTATATTTTCAGCTTCCAAGGGAAATCAATAACAACTAAACAAATTGGAATTTGAGTTTCAACAATTGGATTCTGCGTGCCAAATATAAGAAAAATAGATTCTAGTTTTTCCCTCTCCAAAAGGAATTACTAGCATCAGAGAATTTGGCACTGAGGTAAAATCTTAAAGTAGCTATAAGCTCACATGGTAATGTGTGAGCTTTGGAGTACCGCATGTCTAGGTTTAAATCTTAGTTTTATAATTTGCCATTTTTATGATTTTGAACTAATTAATTAACATCTTTAAGCTGTGTAAGAAAAAGGGGAAAATAAATGGGTGGATGTAATGATTAAATGAGGTATCTTGTATGAAGAATTTGGCACGTAGATGGGTATTGAATAACTCAGTAGCTCTGTAGAGTCAGGCAACATCAATATCTACTTAATTTATTTACTGTTTTGAGAGCAGAGGACTTTATAAGCAACAATAACAGTAATGAAGATTCAGAATAGCAATGTTGATCATACAATTAAAGGAATTTAAGATAATCACTTTTGATCAATTTAGCCATGAAAGAGTTAGTTTGTGATGTCGTTACTGCTGCCACATACTGGTAGCATATCTTCCCTAGATAGATGTAATTACTTATTATAGATTGTTCTTTAAGATGTGAACACTATCTTCCTTTCCGTTGTCCTCCACTAACAACTCAAAAAGAAGAAATACTTTAGATGTAGCAGCAAATGCGTTACAGGTCTTTAATATATGTGGCAGGTTGTCTACGCATGGTACTCTAAGTATTTAACTTAGGAAAGGTAAATAATCTATGTATGGCTCCCAGTTTTTAAAAAAACGGGTTCCAGAGAACCAACCTTTTTTTTGAGTCAGAGTCTCACTCTGTTGTCCAGGCTGGAGTGCAGTGGCATGTTCTTGGCTCACTGCAACTTCTGTCTCCCGGGTTCAAGCCATTCTCCTGCCTCAGCCTCCTGAGCAGCTGAGATTACAGGTGCCAGCTACCACTCCTGGCTACTTTTTGTATTTTCAGTAGAGACAGGGTTTCATCATGTTGGCTAGGCTGGTCTGGAACTCCTCACTTCAAATGATCCACCAGCCTCAGCCTCGCAAAGTACTGGGATTACAGGTGTGAACCACTGCACCTGGCCAGAACAAACCATTTTTAAGTGATGATTTTGAAACTCATTCCATTTTAGACACTTGCATAGTTATAATGCCAGGATAAAGATAGAGAGATACTTAAGTATCTATTTATATGGGAAACAATTCTTATGCATAAAAACATTAGAAAAAAACATGATTCCTGTCTTGAAAAAGCATACGGCGAAGTATGGAAGAAGGGGAAGCATATGCTGGGACTAGTTAAGGTACAGTAGAGTGGGGAAGTTAAAATAGCATGTAAGACTGCAGGCTTTGGAGTCCTCCTAGTTAGGCTCAATGCCCTGTCTCCTACTTCCTATTAATAGCTGGGTAACGTTGGTACACCACTTAATCTCTTAGTACTTCCATTTCCTCATCTTTCAAAGGGGCTTTGAAGCGTGAGGTTATCATAGACAGATGTGTAAGGAGGATAAAATAGGCCACTCATAATTATTACTATTATTACTATTACTGTGTTGACAATTTTAAAAATACTACCTGACTACAGATTAAATGAATGGTCCTTACAGATACTAAATTCTATAGTTTTTTTTTTTTTTTTTTTTTTTTTTTTTTTTTTTGAGACGGAGTTTCGCTCTTGTTACCCAGGCTGGAGTGCAATGGCACGATCTCGGCTCACCGCAATCTCCGCCTCCTGGGTTCAGGCAATTCTCCTGCCTCAGCCTCCTGAGTAGCTGGGATTACAGGCACGCGCCACCATGCCCAGCTAATTTTTTGTATTAGTAGAGACGGGGTTTCACCATGTTGACCAGGATGGTCTCGATCTCTTGACCTCGTGATCCACCCGCCTCGGCCTCCCAAAGTGCTGGGATTACAGGCTTGAGCCACCGCGCCCGGCCAGTTTTTTTTTTTTAAAGTAAGATCAACACAAATTAGAGTACTTGAGAAAGACCTCACGAAGAAAACGAAGCCTGACCTAGAACAGAAACCAGAAATCTACTCATGAAATATTGGAAATGACAGAAGCCTAGCGATTATTCACCCAGTGTTTCTGTGTTTGTTGGATAATAATAGCTAATACTTGTGTAATGTTCACTGTGTGCTAGTTCCTCTTCTAAACACTTTATAGATAAGGCAGCCAATCTTCATAACATCCTTCTTTAGTAGAAACTATTATTATCTCCTTTTTGTCGTGAGAAAATTGAGGTACAGAATAGTTAGGTGGATTGTCCGGGGTCACACAGCAGCCAAGTTGTAGATCTGGCTCCAGAGTTTACACTCTTAACCACGATGTTACACTGTCTCTTAGACCTGTGTGCCAACACTAAGATTGTCAGGAGCAAAACAGTTTGCCCAAAGTACCCAAGGAGTGACAGAACTGGAATGATCTTCCTTGGTAGCTACTTTTTAATATATCTGTGCTTACCACACATCAAATGGCTTTTCAAGATTTTATGATTTACCCAGTGATGAGGGGAGGGCCTATTATGTTGGAAGAAGACCAGGTATGAATTGCTCTGAAGTAAGAATGAGCATTTTCTGTCCATCAGAGAGAATGGTTGCAGTGTTTGAATATAGACATTGACACTGGATAGCGATGGGAATGAGTTTTGATAGGTCATTTTGTGAGTTAGAAAAACTCAGATGTATTCTAGGTTCATCTGAAGAACAACCGGGCCAGCCTGGAAATTCCTGAGGATGAAAATGTCTGTTATTGGGGAGGAGAAAATGGAAAGAAAAAAGCAAAGGAGTATAATGTGTTTTTGTAAATGGATTTTGGCATATAGGCACACTTCTACTTAACCATATTTAAAACAAATACATGCTAAATAATGCATATATACCAGACATTTTATGTCAGTGGAATCAAATGTAATAATTGAAAGAAATAGTCACTGGCTAAGAATTTATGCATGCCTTGTGTGGGAAGAGGAGAATCAGGCTTTATCTGACTTAACTTTTATCCCTGTGCACACCCTCAATTTACAAAGCTTCTATTTACTTCAAAGGGGTGAGGAGGAGAATGCAAACCAGGCCTATCATGTTTGTGATCACACAATTGTTTTGCAGGTGGTATCCATGTGTTTCTCCAAAGCTCATCTTTTCTATTTGCACATTTGGAAGGAAAGCTGAGCGCTCTTTCATCTTCATACTTTCTAGTTTCTTGGAACTATCAATTACAAAGGAGTGCTGTATAAACCTTCTTTGTGTGTTTAAGTGCTAATATAAGCTGCTGAATGTATCAGCTGGCTACAGTATTTGACGCACCTTACACCTGGAGTTACTGCAGACGCTTTGGTCCAGAGCTCAGTGTTCTAAAGAATTAGATTGTAATGCAGAAAATAAAATGAGAGAGAAATATAAAACAAATTCATTCTGCATGCAAGTCTCCACCATTGCTGTTTGTTGTCATTGTTTGCCATGCTATTTGATCACCAAGTGATAGAAAATGATTATCCCTACAATTGACCTGTGATCTAGAGCAGACGTAATACCTGTTCCTTAAAATGGGCTTGGTGCCAACAGCTAAGCATCTCAAAAGTTTACATCTAAATAGGTGCCTCAGGTTTACGTAACAGTGAATATAGTTTGATGTTTTTTAAAATAGGCAGTTAAACATTAGAACACTTGAGTATTTGAATATACCACCTCATTTAATAATAGAGATCCACCTTAATAATCATATTTTTTTTTTGACATTTTGTACTTTTCCTTGGAGTCTTTTAAACATTTTACTAATCCATAGGGATTAGTAATTGATATTTATTTAAATGAAATTTGTGTGAAAATAAAATCAAATGCAGAGTTTATTTCCTATGTAGTGCCTCTGTATACTATATATTATGTATAAGTGAAAGACTTGCGTTGTGCAAGGATTAGTATGATTTGATATGTATTTTGATGTTAGTACAAAATCCTCTACCCAAGATAGAAGTAAAAAGATTTGTAATGTTCAAGTATCATTGCTTCCATGCTGAGATTTTCTATTTCCAATAACACCTGAACACTACTGCTACCTGGTTGCGCTCTACATTTTATGCTTAATGTGGTAATCTAGTTTCCCCTTATTTGCAGTTAGCAAGTCAAAGTAAAAAATACACATTGGAATGTTGCCATGACACTATTGCTATGGAGGCAAATTTAGTAACAGTTGAAATATCTTGGTTCCCATCAGACAAGGCTTGGTTCCTGAAAGATGGCAATGATCTTATTATATGGAGTTCTCTCCTGTAATGTAGCCTTAAGGGGACCCTTCTGGAATAGTGTAATAGGGAGACTCTAGTGGCGATGAAAAAGAAACAAAGATCCTTTAAACCAGCTGCTGGGAGGCTATATCAACAACTCTATAAAGTGTAATAAGAGTTTAAGGAACATTTAAGAAGCCCTTCTGGATTATAAATAGAGTGAAAATTAAGAACATTTCTTAGGTTATAACTGTATGTAATTAATGAATAGTTGTGTAATACTTGATTTTATATTTTCAGCTACTGCAATATTTCTTTATCAGTAGATCATATCAACTAAGTCAAATATAATTGTAACTTGGTATAAATATGTCTTAGTATAAATTGCATGCAGGGTATTGGTATCGAAATCAGATTTCACAAGCTGCATATCTATGATTAGAGTACTTCTCAGTAACTGTTCATTTTAAAGACTGGGCAGGTGGACAGGAGTAATCTAAACTCCTTATGAAATACTGTGATTTGGCTTGGTTCATTTGTGATTCAGAACTCCCAAGTGGATCCCAGTGAAAAATCAGAGATGTGTTCTTGTAGGAAAAAAAGGAGTGTGTTAAGAAGTCACAAAAATTACTCATAATATGCTAGTATAATTCAAAAATTCTTTGTTCCAATAATAATTTTCTTGGGATTATTATCTTATACGTATGGAAATGTGATCTCTGCATTGATTGGTCCAATACATTTAGTTCCTACAACACTTGGAAGGTATTTAACGAGGTATTAAAATTAGTTTATTGTATAGGGGTCTTACACAGTGTCACCTCTTTCGTGGCTGTGGTTACGTCTGTCCAGGGCTTTCTTGCTTGGCTTTCCTTTTCAGCACGTGGCTTGTTTGCTTCTCATTTTATTGGCAATGGCTAGGTTTGTGTCAGTAGAGACTCGTAGTTCATTATTCTGATGTAGCTCTTGTGCTGTAAATGTTTTTAAGTTAATATTTATTTTATTGTTAAGAAATGAAAAAAGAAGTTGACTGTTAAAAAAAAAAAGTGGCCCTACCCATTCACAGACTTTACTTTTGTGTGTCATACCTCTCCCCTGTTTTTCAGGGGGGATTCTTAATCTTACAGAGTTACATGAAAATTTTTCAAATTGGGTGAAATACTTTAGGTAAAAGCTTTTTCTGTAAGACTGGCAGTTCCTCATGGAAACTCCTTTAATATACATTGAATTAAATATTAGAAGAGATTTTTTAAATAACATTTTCCAAATTTATTTTGGGGTAAAAATTATTAAAATGTTGTGCCAAATAAGCACTTGGTTCAAATAAAAATTTTTTTTTTTTTTTGCAGGATTTACCCCAGCTAGTATTAACAGCTGTAACGATTGAGGCCAGGTGACAGAAAATTTTGTTTTAAGAAGGTGTTTATTGTCAGGAAAATTGTGAGGTTTCCTTTGTAATCACTCTATCTTTGTTATTTTGGCAGCCTGTAAAGTTTTATTGGCATTTACTGAAAGGTACTTTTTTTGGACCTAGCCAGCTGGCTTTCTTTTTTTGGGCAAACTTTCCTAGCTCTGGGATTCAGAACTTATTTTCAGCTTTGATTGTCTACCAGTGGAGTTGTTTTGAACAAGGAGCCAAGTGACTGGTGATGTCTGAATCGATCTCAATCATGTCTTCAGTAGGGTGACATAAGAATGCTGCAGGTGTACTTCAGCCATTGCGGGTTGTTTTCTACTTATCCAGCATGTCATTTTGGTGCTAAAATAGTCCATTTAAGACCATTCACACTACAGACCCTTTTAACATACAGACTGGAAGAAAAGTATGTGAAATTATGTACCAAAAGTAAGGATTCAATAACTCAAAAGAGAATAAAAATTTTCAAGCAGTATGCGATCACCGAACTGAAACTGAAAGATCCTTTCCCGGAGCTAAATATTAAAACGGGTAGTGCACAAGCATGGAATAATGGACTAGTAATAGTATTTCCCAAGACTCATCAGTGTGGCGTATAGATGTGGAGTCTTATTTGTCTTGGTGTTGGTCTTCTCCACATTGTGAGCCCTGTACCGTTGCTCTTACCTCTGGGCTTATTTGAAGAATTGTTTAGATCATGCTAATGCTTGTGAGATGAATTCTAAATTTAGAATTATACTGCTCTGGTTCTGAAGACCATGGTAATAAATTCATTTAAGCAAAGATTTGCATGACTAATTACTTATTTTATTACCTTTAATATACTGCTGGAGAAAATTTATTTCATGCTAACATATTTATTTGACTACTTATTCTTAGTGAGTAAAACTTAAAATCTTAGAAATGCCTTTTTAGTAATTATTATTTCAAAGTGATGACAGGCATATTAGTATTTGGTAGTCTTCTGTGGCAATGCAATATTATCTTAATTTTGTTTTGTATGTTACTATGGCGCATAGATAAAATAACTAATGTAAAATCTTAAGGTGGAGCTCCTGTGTTTGTGCTTTGATAAAAGAGGAAAATTAAAGAACACATTCATCATTTACTTTTAAATCAGTTACCTTTAGATGTTACGTCTTTATCAACTATTGTCTGTTGTTTCTGATCTGCTTTCTTTTTTTGGTAGCACTGGATTTCAAGGAATATATTTACCACTTTGTTCTCAACTATTTGATAGAGGTCTATACAGATTGTCTACAGAGGAGAGCACTGTGGAATTTGTTCTGGCATTCTGGTGGAGGTAGGGGATGCAGGGTAGAAGGAAGCCCTCTTTTCTTTTCTTTTCTTTTCTTTCTTTCTTTTTTTTTTTTTTTAAACAGGTTCTTGTGGGAAGAACCTATCTTCATAGTCACTCGGTAGCCAGGACAAAGCACGTTCGGTGTCTGTGCATTCTGCGGGCCCATCTGCTGTAGCATTCCTGAGTACTTCATCCTGGACTGAGAAACACCAGGAAGTATTGGATTCTTCCAGCCCCTACTCAGCTAGGAATAATAACAAATACTCACCAGTCTTTTCCAAATACTTATTGTCCATTATTTGAAAGAAATTACAAAATTACTAGGCAGAGAAGATATCTTTATTTTTGGAACTTTGCAGGGCTTGGCTTAAAGAGTGTCCCTATTAGAGCAGAGTGGGACAATTTCTGTAGAAGAGGTGTTTTCCATATTCATAAAGGTCATAATTAGGTAATTTATTAAGTATAGCAAATTTTGAGAGGTGTGGATTTGGATGGGTATCTTGATTCAGGCACTTCATTTCAATTTATTAGATCTGTTTCTCAAATAGCTGCAGCTTGTTCAGGTTTTATTCCTGCCAGTTGGATATGAAGTACTGTATGTTTGAGCTCCCTGTACAGAATTTGTTTCCAAAAAAATAGTGTCGTGCTGCTTTCCATCTACTGGACCAGTAGGGGTAGGAAGATCTGATTTGAAGCCAATGCAAAATGCAAAACTGATTAGATTTGGATTGTTCATACATTAGGCCTTCCTTTCCCTGTTCTTATCCTTTTCCAGATGGAAGAACCAGTTTCCTCCCAGGGCGCTTTCTCCTGGCAATTAGACTGTGAAGATGAGGATCATTTAGTACCACTACTGCTGAAGTATCATTATATTAAGTTTGGGCTTTAAAATTTAGAGGAATGAATCAACATATTCTACATTTGGCCTCTTTATTTTTCAATGAATGAAACTTGTGATGCTTTTAAAATTAGGAATATAACTTTGTCTTTCAATTGTGCCTTTTGTTGATTCAAATAATAACATCTTACTTTCTCACATTTCCTACTGGAAAGTGAGGGGTCCATGTAGTCAAATTTTAAAGCATCCAGTGTTTTAAAATGTTAACCGTATTGCATCCACTGCTTTCTAATGTGTATTATGTGCCCTCCCTCCCTTCTTAAATTACAGTACTTGTACCCAGTTTTGCTTTTTGTAATGATTAAGGATTGTCATTATGAACGTCGGTTGCCACTCTTTGCTGAAATGCATCAAATGCCATCGGGTATTATTGAGGCTTGTAGAGCTCTATGCCCTTATTACTAAATGGCTTTAGAATGTTACGCCCTTGGAATTCTTGTGTCAGACATTTGCCATTTTCCTCTTGTCTCTTACATCTGTAAGCAGGCACTTACACACAGGCAGTGCATTTTAGAGCTATAAAAACGATTACTTGGCCTAATGCCTTCATTTTGCAGGTTAGGAATAGAAGCCCAGAGAGGCTGCACATTTAGTCCGTGATCATGCAGCTGGCTGCAGGTGGAAACTAGGTAATTACACCACCCCTAATCCAGTGCTCTCTCTACCAGGCCACAGCTTTTGCTTTTTCCTTCTGTCGGGATACCTTGTCCTAACTGACTTTTTCCATGTTTACTTTTATTTATTTTTTCCTCTTAGTGTGTAGTTGACTGATAGAGAAATTGGAAACAAGATTAAATAGAAAAAGTCGTGAAGTAACATCTGATGGCTAGAAGCTCTGTTTCTACAAGTCAATGTACATCCTTGAGTTTGTTTGTCTTCTGTATAAGGAAGTGGTTGGACCAATACTAGTAGTAGCAAACATTTACTGAGTACTTGCCACATGTCAGGTACTATTAAGTTCTCCTATGTGTTACCTCATTGAATTCTTACACAGATCCCAAGTGGAAGTTCTGTAGGATTTGTGACATTACAATATTTGGTATTATAATAAGTAATTTTGATATGACAATATTTGCTATTACAAAACGGGGAACTGAGTAACACAAAGGTTACCTAGCTCACCGAGGTCCTTCAGTTAGTAAGTGGCAAAGCCAAGATTTAGTCTTGAGGCCGGGCGCAGTGGCTCACACCTGTAATCCTATCACTTTGGGAGGCCTAGACTGGCGGATCACGAGGTCAGGAGTTCGAGACCAGCATGACCAACATGGTGAAACCCTGTCTCTACTAAAAATACAAAAATTAGCTGGGCATGGTGGCACACGCCTGTAATCCCAGCTACTCAGGGGACTGCAACAGAAGAATCACTTGAACCCAGGAGGTGGAGGTTGCAGTGAGCCAAGATCGCACCACTACACTCCAGGCTGGGTGTCAGAGCAAGATTCCGTCTCAAAAAAAAAAAAAGATTTAGCCTCCATGTTCGTAACTAGTCAGCTTTTATGTGGCTGAGTTATCTGCATGATCTCTTTTGGCTGTAACACTTAATGATTCTGGATTTGAATGACAACAACGACTAACGGCATTAAGGACTCAATGTACGCTTTATTTATAGTGGCTCTCTCAGTCCTGTCAGCAACTCTATGAGGCAGGTGCTGTGATTATCGCATTTTATAGATGAGGAGACCGAAGTACAGAGCGGTTAAGTTGCTTGCCCAGTCTTTAGCTAGTGAGTGGCAGTGGCAAGATTTGGAACTACACCGATTTAAGTGCCTACCAGCTTTGCCACTGTCTTACTGCCTGAGAGTAGGTTCTTGAGTATTTAACCTGTGAGTGTAACATGAGTTTTATAATACTTATTTTTGCTAATTAGAGGTGATGGGGTGTGTGTGTGTGTGTGTGTGTGAGAGAGAGAGAGAGAGAGAGAGCATGTACATGCATATTTACATGTAAACACATAGTCATTGATGATTTCTTTTTTTTTTTTTCGAGATGGAGTTTTGCTCTTGTTGCCCGGGCTGGAGTGTAGTGGTGTGAGCTCGGCTCACTGCAACCTCTGCCTCTTGGGTATAAAGTGATTCTCCTGCTCAGGCTCCCAAGAAGCTGGTATTACAGGCATCTGCCACCACACCTGGCTAATTTTTTGCACTTTTAGTAGAGATGAGGTTTCACTATGTTGGCCAGGCTGGTCTCGAACTCCTGACCTCAGGTGATCCACCCGCCTCGGCCTCCAAAGTGCTGAAATTACAAGTGTGAGCCACTGCGCCCCTACTGTCACTGGTGATTTCTTATCTATGTCTTAAATAAGGGGTAGGCAGGTAGATAAGTGAATGAAGTGACCTTAGTACAAGTGGTATGGGGAATAGGGTGGTGGGGACTGTGGGGACTGCGGCATATAGGAAAGCGCAGATCCTGGTTAAAGGAGCAGCTGATACCAGGCTCAGCCAACTCTTGACCTGTTTTTCAAGCAGGAAAGTGGACCCAGTATTGCTGGATAGTGTGTATGTGTGTGAGTGTGTGTGTGTGTGTGTGTGTATGTTCCTAGAGAAGCCAGCAGTTTCGATTTTTAAACCAGGAAAAGATTTCGAAGCTGATTTTTAAATGATCGCAGTTAATTGAAGTTATTTCAACCACTCTGAAACAAAGAAATGTTGGCAACATCTGATTTAGATTATCAGGGCTGGGAGAAAGTGACACTCCGAAAGTGAGAGTTGGCCACATCTTGGTATCCCTAGTACTGTTTGAAAAGATGAAAGATGGATCCCAATCCAGAATACTTATCCATTCTCTTCTATTAAGATGTTATATGGTATTCTGCAACGTAGAGACAGTTGAATCTAAGTCTGCTTTTGAGAAACAGCTGCCTCATGAGGCCGCAGCGTTCATCCGAAGGCCCCAACTCTGTAGAGTGAGGAACTCTGGCATCTGATTTCAGCTCTGTCCTCAGTCCAGTTTTCAAGTCTGTAGACACCTGATGCTAAATAGGGGTGTGAGGTCTAGGATCACTTCCAGAACGTTTTCCCAACTCTATCTCTTTCATTTAGGTACACCCCTTGTGGGATATCTGCATGGATCCCTGAAAGAGAGTTACTGATAGGAGTCTGGGATCTCTCTCTCTCTCATTCTGTCTCTCTTTCTCTCTCTGTCTCTCTCGGAGTTTGGGATCTCTCTCGCTCTCTCTCTCTCTCACACACACACACACACACACTCACAAAAGTTTAATGCTGTCTTCTTTGAAATGAGTTCTGAGACTCAGGACTGATTTTTGAACTGCCCAGGAAGACCCTTGCAAGTGCTAAGGATCTACTTCAGGAAGCAAGGTGGGGCATATTGATGACGGCTTGCCTTCCTCCATAAAAGTAGCTCTACTTTTATGTATTTCACACATTGGCTGTTCCTTTATGATTCCTTTAGTACAAAGGTCTCTGAAGCTAAAACAAACACTGGCTTAATCCTGAAAACTTAATCATATCTAATGTCTGCTTCAATTTAAAAACCCTGATGTTCCTAACAAGGGATGAGAGTTTACTTTTTCCCTGTGTTGCCAAAATAACATCCAGAGGCAAACTGGGTATTTGATCTCAGCAGACTGACAATACTCCTTTAAAAACTTTGTGGCATTTTTTTTTTTATAGCTGCTCTCCTTAAAGAATATTATTTAAGAAAAAAATACATATCAACTTGCTGTGCTATGGTCTAAATTCCTGTCTCAGAAATATTATAGGTGAATGTATTTCCAGATGCTGCAAATAATGGAAAATCATGAAAACTCGAATCAGGGTCCCTGTCCTTAAATGTGTTTCAGTTTGCATTTTGATAGCAGTTTAGAAATGTTATCGCTTGTTTTGTCACAGACATAATTCACATCTTTCTTCAGGCACTGTAAACAAGAGAAATGGTTTAATGGCCCCATAAAGGCACTCTGCTGATGGCTAAGATTAGGCCCTTTAGTAATGGATATTGCTGTGTGTATGTGTGAGTGGTATATGTACACAGTGGGGGTGGGGAGGGCTTGGGAGAGGTAAATGTACCAGAAAAGAATCTTTGAGAGCCTCAGATGCAGCTGAAAGTGCCTTCTGCTTTTGTGTGTCTTGGAAGATGGATTCACAAAGCATGTGACACCATTGTCTTTATTTATACTCAAGCCTTCCCCTTTGCTTCTAGAATTTAACTGAACACTAATTGAGGTCATTGCGATCCATTTATTACCTGAAATTGAAGTGATATTAACTTAAAGTGAATGCTTTTCATCTATTGAGTGTATTCCTAACTACATATATTTGTATAAAAGGCTGTGTGCATTTTTCATGCCATGCTTGTATCTGGTCTTAAATAATCTAATTTATGTACACCTTTTACTTCCCCCCTCCCTTTTATAGAGATTTTTTAAAAAATCACTGCTATAGCCAAGTGAACATTTTTTTTACAAGCACTTTAGTGTCCACATCATGATTTGTTTTGACTTTTTCAGTTATGTTTTTTAGACAGGTGCAAAAAATTCTCCATGTTATACATCATCACCCTGGTCTAAGAAAATGCCTTGAAATTTCTCAAAGCACATAAATTTGTAGATATTTAGTCTCAATTTTGTGTCATTTTTTTAATCAGCTAGTTTGTGTATATTGCTGTAAAATTGGCTACACAAGGCTGTTCATTTTTGGTTTTGAGAGTCAGAGAAAACCAAGAGTTAAGAGATTAAAATTAAGTGTCCTTTGTTGACTAGTTGAGCTGTCTCTGTTACTAGCAGGTGTCACTTTCCAGCCAGCCACTTTTATGTTTTCCTTATCCTTTTTCATTATAGACTATATTCTGGAACAGGAATCAGCAAACTTTTCTCTGTAAGGAGTCAGATGGTAAATATTTCAGGCTTTGTGGGTCGTATGGTTTCTGTTACAACTATTCCATTTGGCCATTGTAGCTCAAAGTAGCCCTGGACTAGACTGAAATGAATGGGTGGGAGAGTGTTCTACTAACGCTTCCTTTACAAAAACAGGTGGAAGGCCGGATTTGGCCCATGGGCTGTAATTTGCCAACCTCTATTCTAGAACAGCATACAGAAGACTATCCTAAAAGAATTTTTGAACAGACCACAAATTGCAAACTCAAAATAAAGGGACTGTCTTCAAGGCTCTTCCTCCAAAACCATTGATTTGATTTCTGTTTAGAGACGAATTAAAAATGTGATGTGTTTCTCTTCCCAGGGTAATTGTTTGCTACTCACAGAAACCGCTACCCTATTTCACTCTTATGACGAGAGTTGGGAGGAAAGCTGAGTGAAAGGTCAGAGCCAAGACAACTTATCACTGTGTTTGCTTTCACTATCCCCATATAGAAGGAGACCTTTCCATCATTGTGACATTTTGGTTATCAGAGTGTAGGGAAAGCTTCAAATGTAGAATAGCAACATTCTTTCTTCAGTGGAATATGAGTGGTGTGAATTTTTAAATGCTTTTGGTCACAGTAATAAATTGCAAGAAGGCAGAATGCCTAAAAGCAAGCATGAATACTCTGAGAAGTGTTGTTTTTTTTTTTTAAGATGCAAGTGCCAAGAATATAGTACTAAGGTCGTGTATACAGATACATTTATCATACACACGTGAATTAATCAAACTTAAAGAATACTGTCTGATATCTTTATTGGGGAATTTAAAAAACACTAAATAAAGCTCTAATTGGACTTCTAGGAGCTCTTGATAATAAGGACTGTGTCTTACTATTTATCTTTCTTCCATAGCTTCATATTCCTTCACCCTCTCAGGACCTGCCATAGTGTCTGGGGCATGGTAGATGAATTAATAAATGAATGAACGAATTAGCTGCTTAAGAAATGAATGAATAAAAATCTCATATAATGTGATAGTGGTGGTCATACATGAGTGTGTGTGTGTAAATAAATTTGAATTATATGCGCAAGAGTTCAACAGTTGCAATGTTAAGATTGAGTCCAGGGCTCTAATTCTTAATGTGTTATGACAGTGTTAGATCTTTAGTCAGACACGGTGCTTAGCTTCTTTATGCCTTTTGAAAAGATCTGTTAAATGGGGATGAATATATATATTCTTGTCTTGAATGATGAGACTCAAATACAGTATGGGACTATTCTTTGAAAATGGCTAATTATTATGTGTGTTTGAGTTACTTTTTTGTTGTTTATATATATATAGGTTGTGTTTTCTGTTAGGATTACAATTAGTGTTTTCTGTTAGGAATCCAAACTCAAGCAGAGTTTGTTAACACTTAAACATATTATCTTTGTTAAATGTACAAGACATCATCATCTTTACTGTAAAAATATAAACAAAAACATACGATTCATAGATTTCTTTGTTCATTCTCTGGATTTACATTAACCTGTCAGTTATAACAAATATTATCTGTTTTCAATGCAAGGATACAAATAATGCCCCAATGTCAGGATTGTTTGGGAAATTATTCTCCTATGAGCAAATTTTAAATTCGTATTCTCAGCCAGGTGCAGTGGCTCACTCTTGTAATCCCAGCACTTTGGGAGGCAGAGGCAGTCAGGAGTTCGAGACCAGCCTGGCCAACATGGTGAAACCCTGTCTCTACTAAAAATACAAAAAAATTAGCCAGACGTGGTGGCGTACGCCTGTAATCCCAGCTACTCAGGAGGCTGAGGCAGGAAAATCGCTCGAACCCGGAAGACAGAGGTTGCAGTGAGCTGAGATTGTGCCACTGTACTCCAGCCTGGGCAACAGAGTGAGACTCTGTCTCAAAATAAATACATAAATAAATAAAATAAGTAAATAAAAAATAAATTCACATTCTACACCCGTATTTCAAGTGTTCAAATGTTATTTTAAGTTATGTATCTACCCTCAACCAAAGATGTAGTCGTATATCACCATTGCTCTTGGAAATCTAAGGGCATTTCTATGCTCTGGTAGAGTAATAATGACAAGATTGTGTCCCCTTTCTAAAATATAGGTAGAAAAAATTGAAAGCAATGATGAGTCACAGTTCATAGTTCTAAGATGAAAACAGTTACTAATTAAGCAAACACTTCACGAAGAATACCATAACCCCAAGTAAACTTCTGAATTAAGAAGTGGTTAAGTTTATTTTGGAAGTGCATTTTTTAAAGTCTTGGTATTTTCGAGCTCTTAAATTTAACCATTAGAACAACTCAAGTCATCATTAGTCAGCCTTAAGATGTGGTTTTAAAGGTCACGCTTCCATCAAAGAAAAAATGCAAGACACATCGCTTGAGCGTTCTTTCTGCCTTTCCTCCCAAAAACTTGATTGTCCGGAGGAGTTGTGGATCATAAAAGTTTCCATGGAAAATGTGTTTGAAGAATGCCTGAGGAAGACTGCAGATTTTCCAGATAAATTATCTGAACTGTCTGAAGTTAGGGATAAAAATATAATATCATTTTGAACCACCGCTTTGCAAGTGAAATGAAGGAGTTAACTCACTTGATTTGATACACTTGAAGAAGGAAAGATTCACTTTAATTAAAACTACAAACAATACAGATGCCCGTAACTCTGTTTCAGACCCAGCAAGGATGGTACTGTAAAAGAAATGAAAAGTACCTAGCAGCCTCAGCAGCAGGCTGGAGCCATGTTCAACGAAAGTAATTTAATTAGTGTTGATCATGACTCCAGATGATGGTGATTTGATAAGGAATAATTTAGTACTTAACAGCCTTTTACATGCACCAACTCCATGTGGGAAGGTAAAGCAAATTGCACAAAATGAATGTGCTGCTTTCGCTTGTGCCTGTGCCAATGAACTGGAAAACTGCCTGTTAGCAGACTCAGATTCTCAGCCCTGTGATGAAATACCCAACACATTTTCAACTCAGCCCTCTCTGATGAAAGTGAGTACACTACTCTTATTTAAGAATAAGTAAGACAAGTCATTTTTGTGACATAGAATCTCCAGGAAGCAGGAAAGTTAAAACGAGAAAGATAATGTAGCCTGTGGCTTTTGTGCAATACGTTGAAGAATTTTAGGTTGGCTTTCTCTTTTTTTCCTCACATGCAGCAATTCAAAAAAAAAAAAATTCTTGCCAACTCAGATTCATTGGATTACTTATTTGGCTTATGATTAGGAAAAAAAAAATCAGTTTCAAGGGCCCACAGCTATGTAGCTACATCTATCTAATAGATAAATATAGGTAACACTAGACCCATGTGACTGAGGCCCACATAGGTTGAACCTGTTACGGAAAGAGCTGAGGATCCCGAAACTGCTGGAGCTGGAGAAACTATAAGAATCCTGTTGGCATCTAAGGAAAAGGAAGTTGTTGCTGGATTTTTTTTTTTTTAACTCTTCCAAGTACTAGACCTGTTTGAATGCAGCATACATCAGATCACAGTGGATTCAAATTTGCCAATTATGAGCATCACCTAGAAAGTTTTATAAGATTCCGAATCCTGATACAACCAAGCTGTAATGATTGGAATTTCTGGGAGTGGTGTATTAGTTTTCTCCAGCTGCCATAACAAAGTATCACTAACTCGGTTGCTTTGTGAAATTTGTTGCCTCACCATTCTGGAGGCTGGAAATTCAAGATGAAGGGCGTCAGCAGGGCTCTGAGGACTGTGAGAGAGAATCTATTCCCTGCCTCTTCCCTAGCTTCTGGTAGTTTCCTGGGAACCTCTGGCATTCCTTGGCTTGTAGAGGCCTCATTCTTACCTCTGCCTTCATTTTCACGTGGCAGTCTCCCTGTGTGCATGTCTCTTTATCCAGATTCCGCCTTTTATAAGGATATTACTCATATTGGATCAGTGCTCACCTTAGTGATGTTATGTTAATTTAATCTTCCAAGTAAGGCCACTCCTGAGATTCTGGTGTTGAAATTTCAGCATGTAAATTTTGAGGGGACACAATCCAACCAATAACAAATGGGGTCTGAGAATCCGTGTTTCTCCAGAAGCTTCCTAGATAATTTGATGATGCACCAGATATGGGGATCCTGTATTCAGGCATTGGCTTGTGTCTGAGAACCTTTTGAGAATTCTTATGCCCTGCAGTAGACTGAATGTTTCTGTCCCCCTTCCCATCCTCACCCCCAGAAAATTCAGATAGTGAAACTTAAACTCCAACGTGATGCTATTTGGAGGTAAGGACTTTGGGAAGTGATTAGGTCATGAAGATGGAGCCAATGGGATTAGTTCCCTTGTTCCTTTATTAAAGAGATTCCAAGGAGCACCCTTGTGATTTTTGCCATGTGAAGTTGCAACGAGAAGATGGCTATGAACCCGGATGTGAGCTTTCACCAAACATTGAATCTGTTGATGACTTGACGCTGGATTTCCCAGCTTCCAGAACTGTGAGCAGTAAATACCTGTTGTTTATAAACCACACAGTCTATGGTATTATTGTTACAGCAGCCTAAACAGACTAAAACATGCCCTCTCTTCTGAGGTCACTTCGGGAAACTCACCAGGCCAATCTGAAAGCAGTAGAGCACCAAACAGCATTTCCACTAGCATGGATCATGCCTTTTGCTTCTAGGTCAATGCGAATGGACATTTTGATAGGAGGCTGCTGTCATTCTAGCAGCCATTCCTGATGGCACCCCAAACATGCCATTCCTCCCAACCCACCATTCCCTACCCATCTGGAATAATTTCTCCTATGAAGTTGAAGCACATTTTCAGATGTCTCAGCTGGGTCAAAAAACCAGACGTGTTCAAGTAACTTAATTAGTGTAGCTTTGATTAATCCCCCTCAGGTGTTTTTAAACTCTATATTGATATACATTCATTATAGTGCAAAAATCTGAATTGTATAGTTTCATGAATTTTACATATGTATATATCTATATAACCACCACCCAGAGCAAGACAGAAAATGTTTCCAGCAAGTTATGTTTCCTGAATTCCCCACCTGTGAGATCATCTGTGTTTTTGCATGTAGTTTGTCCCTTTTTATTCCTGTGTTGTATTCATTCCATTGTATGCATATGCCATGATTCATTTATCCATTTGCCCATTGATGAATATTTGAGTTTTTCCAGGTTTTGCTACGATGAATAAAGCTTCTTTGAAAATTCTTACACATGTGTTTTGGTGAACATATCCCCTCCTTTTTCTTGGATATATACCTAAGGGTGTATTAACAGATCATAGGGTAGATTTATGTTGCCCTAGTAGATATGGCCAAAACGTTTTCCAAAGTGCTTTTCATACTAATCCATACTCTCAGCATCTTGCATAAAGATTCCCATTGCTCCTGGGCAACAAGAGCAAAACATCGTCTGAAAAAAAAAATGCCCATTGCTTAATGTCTTCACCAAACCTTGGTAATGTCTATCTTTTGCAGGTTAGTCATTCTAGTGCTATCTGTATCTATCCATCAGATAGCTATAGCTATGTAGTGATAATCTCATGTGGATTATTTTGCAGTTTTCTGAAGAATAAAGATTTTAAATACCTTTTCATATATTTTGTTGTTGTTTCCATTTGTTTTGTCATCTGGATATCCTCTTTTATGAGCCGACTGCCTGTTTCAAGACTTTTTGCCCATTTTTTAAATGGGGAATATATTTTGTCTTGTTTATATGTTGCAATTCTTATTTTGTTAGATATGAGTTCTTTGTCAGATCTTTCTACTTGAAACATCTTATAGCTTGTGACTTACTTTGCTTTGTTTTAAATAATGTCTTTTGAAAGTGTTCTTAATTTCAGTGAAGTCTAATTTGTTGTTTTTTTTATGGTTAGTGTTTTTTGTGTACTGTTTATAAATATGTTCCTAATTCATGGTACTCGAGACTTATAATATAGTAATATTAAACAGTATAGTCTCTTATATGGCTGATACAGATGATAAACTTTATATCATACTGCATGCATATGAATTAGCTATAGAGGTCTTATCAATTTTTAGTCGTGTGTATTTGATCTGATCTCTCAGGTATAATGTGATTTGTTATTTGAATTCCTTATATGTTGCTCTGCTTTTTCTTATAAAAATGTAAGACCTGATACTTAATCATCTCATCATCTAACTCCCACTTGCAAGTAAGAACATGCATATACCCAAGTTTTAGCACTACTTGGGTTTTTGCATGTTCTTACTTGTAAGTGGAAGTTAGATGATGAGAACACATGGATACAAAGGGGAAGAGCAGACGCTGGGGCCTACTTGAGGGTGGGAAGATGACGAGGATCAGAAGAAAATAACTACTGGGTACTAGGCTTAGCATCTGGCTGATGAAATAATTGGTACAACAAACCTCCGTGACACGAGTTTACCTATACAACAAACCTGCACATGTACCCCTGAACCTAAAATGAAAGTTAAGAAAAAAAACAAAAACTTGGGTATACACATTTTGCTAAATATGTTCAAAGATGTAATAAATAATTAAAAACCATTTGTTTAAAAAAAAAGAAATGCATGGTTAATGTATTACAAAGATGTGTCATTTAGTATTTGTTATTCTAAGATGTCATGTATACACACACAACATGCAGATATACACAGGGAGACAATTTTCTTTCTTTTTTTTTGAGACAGAGGCTCAATCTATAGCCCAGGCTGGAGTATAATAGCACAATCTAGGCTCACTGTAACCTCTGCCTCCCAGGTTCAAGCGGTTCTCCTGTCAGCCTCCTGAGTAGCGGGGATTACAGGCGCCCGCCACCACACCTGGCTAAGTTTTGTATTTTTAGTATGGACGGAGTTTTGCCATGTTGGCCAGGCTGGTCTTGAACTCCTGGCCTCAAGCAATCCACCTGCCTCAGCCTCCCAAAGTGCTGAGATTACAGGTGGGAGCCACCAATGCTGGGCCTTGAGCACTACTTTAAAATCGTGGATTTTCTTTTCACATTTAACAAGTTTTGTCCAGGAAATTTAGGACACATTGACAAGTGTAAAGAGAATAATGTTAACTCCCTCCTGCCCTTCATTTGGCTTTTATCATTTATCAACATTTTTCTAATCTTATTCATCACTTTCCTCATTCATAATTATTTTTTAGAGTATTTTAAAGAAAATTCTGGATATTTTATTTGTACATATTTTATGAACCTCTAACATTAAAACTTTTTAAAATACGACTACTGTGCCATTATCACATCCAACAAAATTAACAATGATTTATTAAATTATCAAATACTTGTCTATATTAAAATGTGTTGTTACAGAGTTGTCTTTTTACAGTTGTTTGTTCAAATCAGAATTCAAACAGGTCCTCTTATAATTGACTCTTGAGGCTCTTAAGACTTTTCTATGAGAAGAATTCGAGCTTTCTGACTTGGTAAAGTTAATGCACATGAGTATTCCTGACCTACGGAGATATACAAAATTTCTCTTTTGTTTTTATTTCTTTTTTCTTTACTTTGAATAGGTATATTAACCATGTGTGTACACACACACACTTTACCTTAAAAAATACTTTGAAATAGAATACCCAGGGTAATTATTTTATTATTATATATTAAGTTTCTTAGATCACTTAAGTAAAATTTGCCAATTTGGCAAATTGGTTTTCTAGGATATTTCAGATGACTCTTGAGTGCCACTGAATACTTGTATCACAATTATGTGCATATAAAACAAATAATATTTGTTTTCCTGAAGCTTGGTAGTTTCTGATATCAATTTTTTTCTTTTTTTATATAGAATTCTAAATCTCATCTTGAATTGTATTTTTTCTTTTTTTATAGAATTTGTGATATCAAATTTTTATATGAAAAATTATATGTAACATTCAAGCTAATGCAAATTTATAATGCTGTGATGACATAACTAAGATTGAATGACAAATGACATCATAAACGACAAGATTCCACTTGTCATATCTTCCTTGCAGATTTAACATACTGTGTTTTAATTTCAGTTTGTATAAGAGTTAGAATACATCTCCAGAACGTGTGTCTCTGTCATGTTTATCCCTTGACTATTCATACCTGTGGTTATTTTATGTAAATTACAAAACCTATTCTTATGAGTACTTTTTCCTTTTTTAACACAATTTTCCACTTATAGCAAAAATTTAATTATTCTAATTGGATTTCTAATAGGCATTTATTTTCAGTTTTGTATGGAAGAATAAAAAATATATAGTTTTTTGCTTTTTTTTTCCAAGAGGAAGTCTCACTCTGTTGCTCAGGCTGGAGTGCAATGGCATAATCTCAGCTCACTGCAACGTCTGCCTCCTGGGTTCAATCAATTCTCCTGCCTCAGCCTCCCAAGTAGCTGGGATTATAAGCACCTCACATCTTACCCGGCTAATTTTTGTATTTTTGTAGAGACAGGGCCTTGAACTTCTGACCTTAGGTGATCCACTTGCTTCAGCCTCACAAAGTGTTGGGATTAGAGTCATGAGCCACTGTGCCCAGCATATACCATGTTTTTTAATTATTGGATTTAAAGCTGTGATTCCCTCCCCATATAAATATTTTTCTAGTTTTCCTATTTTGTGATGTAGCTTTGTATGTTATTAAACACAAAGCATAGAAGCATTAACATGCATTAAGTCACTGTAAAAAGGTGAAAGCATCATTTGATGTAGAATAATTGTTTTATGGTGGATTACATGTGACAAACAACTTTTACGTATTTCTCAGATTTCATCTTCACAGTTCTGGTAATTAGACAGGCTGATACTTAATCTCTATTTTATAGATGAAAACTGGCCTCAAAGATGTTGAGTTTTTGCCCAAAATAATATCAGTTGCTTCTGGACCTGCTCCTGGATTTTCTTTGTCATAGACTAGCTGTCATTTCATTAAACTATTATTATTGATGCAGTTCATATATTTTCCTTTCAATAATGCTTAAAATTATATTTTGGTCTTTAGTTGAATCTTGACTAATCAGTTGTAATCTTTCTGTTTTAGTCATTGGAATCCGTTCTGATGTTTTCAAAATGTACTTTCTTGAAACTAAGCTCCTAGCATTGTTAATATCAGTTAAGCAAATGACAAGTGATTCACTTCAGTTATGAGAGAAAATTCAAGCATGCATTTTGTTCCACAGTAAATGCAGAAAAGGAGTATATGAAAATTCTTTGGAATCTTCTGCTATTGAAATTCATCAAATGTGATTTTTCTTACATATATATGTTAATATGAAATGTGAATAACATTTTTAACAAAAGAAGTAGAACACATTAATCTCCGTAATTCATAATAGCGTTTAATTTTTGTGGGTATTTTTTTCTTTTTTCTAGTGGCTTTTCACGGCCTACCATTGAAAATCAAGAAAGAACCCCACAGTCCATGTTCAGAAATCGGCTCTGCCTGCAGTCAAGAACAGCCCTTTAAATTCAGCTATGGAGAAAAGTGCCTGTACAATGTCAGGTAAAGCCACCAGGTCTATGTATATAGGAGAGTGGTTATTACTGAAACAAAAAGTCCAGAATAATATGAAATCTCAAGTCATATTTTATGAGTTGCACCTTTAATATGGAACAAGCTAATTAGGCAATGCATTTAGCAGAATTCTAAACAACAATTTACCATCCAGTCACACACTTTGGATTCATTTTAAAGCAATAATTTTCATCCAGATCATTAGTTGCTTTTCTACTATAGTGATGCATCTTGGGTTTGAAAAAGGGGTCTTATTTGGCACAAGCAGCTTTTGAAAGTTCCCATTAGAATGAATGCATTATACACTTTAGATAGAGTGTTTGTAGAAAAAAATGAAACATTTGGCAGGTCTAAGCAGTACATTAGTTATCTGTCAGGCTTTGCAGATGATCTATAAGATGAGTTCATGGACAATTGCAATAAAACTGGAATTTTATAAGGCTTAGCAGAGGCTATTATCTATTAAAAAGCTGGTTGTTCTTCTGATGATAATAAAGGGTGGTGCAGTAAAAGTACATTGTTCATTTGTTAGAAAATTTAATAACATATATGTTCATTAAAAACCCTTAAAAGTAAATTGCATGCTGCTACTTTTCATATTGGCCTATAATTGCATAAAGAAAAGGTTGGCTGTCTCTACTGACTATTATCATTCTCAATTACAGTAGAAACTTAGTTCTTAAAAGGAGTTAGTTTGGAAACTTACACAAATGATTCCAAATATTTGGATGTTTTATAAGTTATATCACTTCAGATTCATAGTACATTATGATCCAAAGGGGTCTTCTATTAAATATTTCCTCAGATATTTTTTGCATACACTGTTTATGTCCAAGGTATATAAGATTCTAGAAACTTAGACTTGTACCGTTATGGCAGCTGACCAACGCTCAGATATTGTATTACCATTTGTTCTTGCAAACTTGTCTTTTATATTTGCTTTTCTAAGAGGTTCGCCAGAGCCTGAAATTATGAGCTAGCTCAATTGAAACTGCAAAGTTTTATTTTAAAACGTCTCTTGGCCGGGCGCAGTGGCTCACGCCTGTAATCCCAGCACTTTGGGAGGCTGAGGCAGGCGGATCACGAGGTCAGGAGATCGAGACCATCCTGGCCAACATGGCGAAACCCCGTCTCTACTAAAAAATACAAAAATTAGCTGGGCGTCAGGGCACACGCCTATAGTTTCCAGCAACTTGGGAGGCTGAGGCAGGAGAATGGCTCGAACCCGGGAGGTGGAGGTTGCAGTGAGCCGAGATCGCACCACTGCACTCCAGCCAGGCACCTGGCAACAGAGCAAGAGTCTGTCTCAAAAAAAAAAAAAAAAAAAAGTCTCTCGTAGAAGCTAACTATTAAAGCGTACTGAGTTTAGATAAGACAGTATTGATTGATCTGAGTTCTATTTTAGTGTCGTTTTTACATTTTCTCCTTACAAGTATTGTGTATCCACAGCATTCTTATTTAACATATGAAAGAATTTCTAGTCAATGACAGTTAGATACGGAATTGTCATTGCATTTCAGCATTAATCAGAACTGTGACTGTGAAATCATCACTGTTTTATATGCTATATCTGACATCCATAAATAAATAATAAAGGAATTACCTGAATATTTTGAGTTTCTTTTGGGGGATGAATAATCCCCAGTGTTATATAGTATATGCAATAAATTCTGGTACTTCCATCTCTATACAGAAAATGTTATTGAGTACAGCATTTCATGGGGGAATAGTATCATTTTTTTCTTCATTCATGAGAATGAGTTAGGTGAACCATTTCGTGAAAGAAGTGAGGTTTTATCCAGAAATACTGGTGAAGAACATAGGTGAAACCAAGCATGAACTTTATTATATGAACACTGTTGACTTTGCTTTAAAGCAAAAGCAGCCTTGTGCAGCATATATTCCTTTACTACTTGTAAAATTTTTTTGCAGCTGGATATAATTCTGTTGCATTGATGGAGCCACAGAATAAATTATTTCATAATTTAATTCAAAAAGAAATATTTCTTTCTTAAAAAAAGTATACTGATCCTTGCTTTTTATTTTATTTATTTATTTATTTTTTGGTGACAGGGCCTCACTCTGTCACCCAGGCTGGAGTGCAGTGGTATGATCTTGGCTCACTGCAACCTCTGCCTCCCAGGTTCACGAGATCCTCGCACCTCAGTCTGCTGAATATCTGGGCCTACAGACATTCGCTACCACGCCCATCTAATTTTTTATACTTTTAGTAGAGATGGGGATTTCACCATTGTTGCTCAGGCTGGTCTTAAACTCCTGTGCTTAAGCGATCCTCCCATCTCAGCCTCCCAAAGTGCTGGGATTATGGGCATGAGCCACTGCGCCCAGCAAATGCTTTTTATTTAAAAATGAAATACAGCACTCTAACTTAGAAATATCCTGTTGTTAAAAAATTTGAGAAAATTTATTTTCAGTAAAATATTTTATAGATGACAAAAATTAGTTAAATCACATTCCTGAAAGCTACACATAGGAAAGCAGTTTAAATTCATAATATGAAATCAAGCTTACTCATTGTATTCTTTGGTAATTGTGAGTGTTTAGAAGTTAGACTATAATAGGATTTTATTCCTAATAAGATTATTTTGTAGTCATTCTCCAAGAAAGTTTAAATATATCAGAGACATTTTAATTTACCTCATTAATCTTCATTATCCCATGTGAGGAAGTTAATGCCAAGAATCATTTATTTAATATAATAATATGAAAATAAAGTAAAAGCATTGCCTTCTTAAAATCCCACCACAAATAAAAGCAAGCCAGGTGTAGCCTCTACCTTATTAAGCTGATGCTAGTTCTTGTTTTAAAATCTTACATAATATAAAAGGATTATAATATCAGCACTATTTAATGATTTAGGAAAAATCTATCAAACTTTATCAAATAGATATATCAAGAACAGATAGAAAAAAATACCACTGCTTTTTGGACAGTAATTTTCCTTATACTAAGTTGTTTGTATATGCATTGAAAATACACATTTTATATTTGTTCTATTAAAAGGTTTTGCATTAATTATCCTATTTTCTATTTAAGGGTTTTGGAATTTTGAAGTTTATCTGTTCTGGAATTTTAAAAAACAATAGCAACAATAAAATTTTCATTTCCATTTGACTTAAGTCTAAAATATCTTTTCTTCCTTTGGATTAGAAACTTTTTTTAAAAAAATTGCTCCAAAGAAAGAAACATTCTCTTTTCTTTTGTCCCCTGGGTAGTGCCTATGATCAGAAGCCACAAGTGGGAATGAGGCCCTCCAATCCCCCCACACCATCCAGCACGCCAGTGTCTCCACTGCATCATGCATCTCCAAACTCAACTCATACGCCGAAACCTGACCGGGCCTTCCCAGCTCACCTCCCTCCATCGCAGTCCATACCAGAAAGCAGCTACCCCATGGACCACAGGTAACCTGCAGATACCAGTTTTCTAGAAACTGGTTTTTGCATTCTTGAAGAAATTTCTATTAATAGTTCTGAAGACCTAGAGTAGATTTAAGGTGAGCCTATTAATTTTACACATCTGTGCAAACTATTTTTAGAAAGAGCTCACTCTATCTATACTTTTTATAAACATTCCTTTTATAAACATTTAAATTGGTTGCTAAAATGGAAAATTAATCTACTGACATTTGAATGTTTCCCTTTCGCTTTGCTTGAATTAAATTGCTTCACTTAAACTTTAAATCAGATCATCCCATTTTTATGAGCATATGTGTGTACTTGTTCTGTAAAGTTAGGAGACTAATTTTAGTAGGTAGCTTATGGAATTAGGTTTTTTACCTTGTATTGAATGGTTCAGCTATACATAGTTTTGCAGAATAGAACTTATTTGATTAAAACTGTTTACCATCCTTTCCAAGTGATGAATATTTAATGTCAGTAGAGACTTGACTCTGGACACTGAGAATATGCAATTAAAGAGATAGGACTGAGTTAGTATTACTTAAAAAGGAGCAAGGCAAGAAACCCAGCACAGATCTAGGGAGAAGACTGTGTTGGGTAATTATTGACTCCTAGAGATTAAGAAATTCATATTTAAATAAAATATTAAATAAAACGTTTAGAGGTTCTGAGAAGCTTAAAATACAACTTAAAATCCAGGGTGCTTATATACAGCATCTCTCCTTCTTCTTCTTCTTTTTTTTTTTTTTTTTTTTTTGAGACAGAGTCTTACTCTGTCTCCAGGCGCCAGGCTGGAGTGCAGTGCAGTGGCACAGTCTCGGCTCACTGCAACCTCCGCCTCCTGGGTTCAAGCAATTCTCCTGCCTCAGCCTCCCGAGTAGCTGGGACTACAGGCACACACCACCACGCCCAGCTAATTTTTGTATTTTTAGTAGAGACGGGCTTTCACCATGTTGGCCAGGATGGTCTTGATCTCTTGACCTTGTGATCCGCCCACCTCGGCCTCCCTAAGTGCTGGGATTACAGTGTTGAGGCACCTCGCCCGGCCAGCATCTCTCCTTTATCTCTTCTGTGTGCAGTGGTGTGCTGGTAAATGTTTAATGGCCTGCATGGGAGAAAAACAAAACACCCCTATCTGTAGCTTTTGCTGGGTATGTGATGTACATATTGCTTTCATGACCCACTATGAGCCATCGCCGTGACAACCCTCAATGCCGAGTTGGAAAGAGCAATAGCACAGCGTAGTGTAGCATTTCTATCATAAGGATACGGGAGACATAAGTAACCTCAGGTGCATAATTGGTAAAGAAATATAAAATAATTAGAAAGTGATGAGTTTTGCATTTTTATCTTTTGTTTTTAACATATATTTTGATGGTGAAGTTACGTAGTTTGACTCTTAATAGTGACTGTGTTTAAGAAATGGCTCAAAAATTTCCTGTAATTTAACAATAGGTCAATGCAAACTGTCTCCAAGACACCATTGTAAAAATAATGCAACCAAAGGAATCTTCTAGACCTGCAGAGGAAAGCAGAAGATGCCACTGGCAACTTTCTGAATATAAGGGAGCACTGAAATCTGCTTTTTATAGTTTTTTTCATGGGACTCAATCTCTAATTCAGAAACTCATTTTGCAATAAAGGGCATAAGATGAAAGCATTCTTTACAATGTGATACAAAGCCTTATCTTTTCCACCCTTGTTTTCATCACTAAGTCCTCTTGTGGGGTAGTTATTAAATGCTTCCTATTATCTTTTTCTTCTCACCCCGTAGCCTTGAGACTTTGTCAGAGGGCAATGGTATGTGCATCTGTGTAAACAGTTTTGTAAATACAGATGAAAGAATTCTTATTGCAGGGTGGGCCATGAAACAGATGCACATTGTGCAGAGCTAAAAGGGAAGGAAAGTATGAACAAACAAAGTTTTATTTTCTCCACTACTGGCGACTTCTTGGAGTTCTTGATAATTGAATCTCCCTCTTCTGATCAGGGCCAGAATTATAGATTGTATAATTCGCTTTTGGTGCAAACTAGTTATTTCTTAGGGAAGGTGACTGCTGAATAAGCAATGTGCCTGGTTTTAGGTGACCTAACTTGAAATGCTTTAGCCAAATCCATTTTAGTTTCTCTACTTGAAGTCAAATATTTGAGACTGAGAACAGCCGGCCCGGAACTCCAAGAGGGAAGCTCGGGGTCTTTTCCCACTGACCCCTGACTGAGTTTTGAGGACAGTACCAGCTGGCCAGTCCCAGGAAAATCTCTAAAGCCGTATGTTTCTGAGGAGGATTTCTTAGAGGGCTCTGGCCAACAAATGACAGTCCCTCAGTTATAAATGGCAAATTTGCTCTGGGAACAGATCCTTTTCCCAGAACACCCCCTCCAGCCAGGCACCCCACTTCACTCTGGGAACGCTTGACGGCCAACTGGCCTGCACCCTGCTTCCTTTCCTCAGCCTCGCTCTGCTCCTCGGGCCAGCCCTTTGGCACCTTTTCCTGAACCCACTGTGCAGGAGTCCTGTCTCTCTTTCTCAGAGTTTCCACCACTTACGCCCCGTTTTTTCTTTATTGAGAACATCGGCATGTTCTCCTTATCTGTTAACTCCTTTGCAGAAGCTTCTTGAATCACTTTCTCTTCACCATTGGTCAGTGACTCCTAAGAAATGCATAAAAACCTTGCAAGTTTGCGGGAAGCATGTGTGTTTGATACATATATGTTCCCCAGCAACTTCCAACTGGGATCAGGTCGACTCGTAAAAACAAACGGCTTGATTCCTTACAAAGCTTTCAGTTACAAGTATTATTAACTTCCTTTTAAGGCTTCACAAGTGAGCCAGTTTCTTATTTTAACTTCCAGTTACAATTTTCTGATTCACTCCTTGACAGTTCTTAATGATAATTTCTGTTTCTTTTTTTGGCTAATGAAATAAGCAAGAGAAGGGAAATGAATGCAGTGCCATTCAGCCTAACTGCTTTGCAATATCCGAGCTTCTAAGTTTATTTTCTGCAGGTGTAGGTGGAATTTCAGTGCTTTCCCTCACCACCAGTGAGCCTAGAGTTAAATCACAGGATGGAGTGTTCTTAGAAATGCTACAGCAATCGCTTTGCCGTTCTTTAGCTTTTACCTTATTTTCATTTAACATTACCGAAATTAAATGCTAACTTTCCAAATTAAAGTCTCAGGAATGCTTTTAGTGAGGGGGGGTTTAATAGGCTTATATTTGCTCATAGAAATGTTTTATAGGTTATTTTTAAGCACTCCTGGGGCATTTTTAGAGCACTTTTAAATCTTAAATTAATCCACATCTTTGTGGTGGGTCAATGATATTACGGATGAGAGACACAGAACAGAACGATTATGTGATTAGCCAATCGTTATAAAGTAGAACCAAGAACAAAGAAGGTATAGGACGTAATCCTAGCCTTCTGCCGAGGCCTCAGAACTTCCTCATGTCCTAACAGTGGGACTTGCCCCAAATCTATGCAACACTATCTGTTATTTTCACCTTTGGAAATCAGTTGTATATTTATGCTTGTTTTTATCAACCTGATACTGTATTTGAATCTATTGGAAGCCAATATGGTCTGCATTGCTGTTTGACAGTAAAGAGGCAATTTTTTTTAAAAGCAGCTTGGTTTCGAGTCCTTATAATACCCAGTTTTGTTTCTTACAATGTTAATTAGGACATTGTTGAGGAATTAAAAGTCCTACTGATTTGAGAAAAGAGTCATTCCTCTCTTGCTTTCTCAGCAATGGATGATAATGGAAGGAAAACCAATAAGTAGATTTTTGTTTCTTTTTTGTTTGTTTGTTTATTGATTAGTTTGGTAACAGATTTAAAAGACAGAAGATGCAGTTTGAGATCAGACTCTGTTCCCCTCCACCTTTTTTTTCCTCTTATGTAATCACTTAAGGCCCTTTTTGTGTGGAAATACTAAGTGATCCAATTGATTTAGATCTGAGCATTTTAGCCATTAAGGGGTGTGTGTGTGATCCTCAGAGTTGTTCATTGCTCTCCAATCTGTACTCAAAGTCCATCTTTAATTCATATAGTGCAACAGTGCCACGAGAGACTGATTAGAAGGGGAATACAAGTCATATGATTAAAAAGCATAGAGCCACTAATCTAGGAAAGAAAAATGTAATGTTTGTTAAAGATTTCCACTTCAGGTCAGCTGGTATCATTTTCATTCACTAAGACATGAAAAACCGTATTAGTATTTTAAAGAATGTTCCATGTTTCCATTTCATCTAAAACACACTCTTTTACTCCCTAGATTTCGCCGCCAGCTTTCTGAACCCTGTAATTCCTTTCCTCCTTTGCCGACAATGCCAAGGGAAGGACGTCCTATGTACCAACGCCAGATGTCTGAGCCAAACATCCCCTTCCCACCACAAGGCTTTAAGCAGGAGTACCACGACCCAGTGTATGAACACAGCACCATGGTTGGCAGTGCGGCCAGCCAAAGCTTTCCCCCTCCTCTGATGATTAAACAGGAACCCAGAGATTTTGCATATGACTCAGGTAGGCCTGTGCTCTGCTCAGATTACATTCAGGGCAGCTTTTCACCTCCCTTGTCACATTGGTTAGTGTTGATAGCAGACTGGGTAGCTCTTGACCACTTTCTTAATGAGATCAGATTTTGTCCCTTCATTGAAACTTTATCTACGTGTAAAGAGTTGGACTTCAAGTCATTTTGACGTGACGTGATGGTTGAGATAGTGTCTGGAAACAAAACCAGTTTAAAGAAAAGTACACTTTATAGAATTATGTACACTCTCAGCTCAAGAGGGACATTGCAGTTTTTTTTCTTAATTCAGTGCTTTTTTAAAATTTTTCTATTTTGCTACTGCAGTGCTACTTAATAACAATGTTTACCAAAAGTAATATTCTTCTGACATGGGTCATATATTGCTTATAACATTAAAAAAAATTATTGGTGGCAAAGATTCTAAGGGTTTGTAAGTAAGAATTCCTATATATTAAGATGGGAATAACACAGATTATTCATAGAGCTTAGCTTTGTCTCTGTGAGCTAGAAAGTAGTACAGAGCAGCATGTCAAGGGAGAGAGAGGTTTCCTGAAAGGAGAGAGGGTTTGAAATCTTTTCCAAATAATAGCACCAACTTTGCCAGTATTTGAACCTTGAGATTTTAGAAGAATTACTTAACTCTGTTGAGTTTTTCCTTCTATAATCTGCCAAATCAGGACATCTGTTTTTAACACATCTCAGGTATTTTGAAAAAAAAATCTATGAAATAAAAGCTAATGTTTATAAGGTTACCATGTACCTTATAAGGTTACCATGTACCTTATAATCACTGAGGCAGGCAGTGATTCTCCTGCCTCGGCCTCCCGAGGCAGTAAAATATTATTAGCCTTATTGTATCTGTGGTCAATGGTTGGTTGTGGATATGGAAATATTTTAGAACAATATCATTTCCTTTTGTCTGGATATAAAGTTTGGGCATTCTTTATGAAGGGACTATTGCTTCCTCTGTAAGTTTTTCTATCAGTCTTCTGGAGTAAAAACTATCTCCACGTCTTGAGTTACCAATTTGCATATAAGATTACCTGCTTCATAATGAACTTCCCTTAAGGCTCTACAAAAGAGAGCCTTATGACTTAGAAGTCTCCCTCTGGTCATCCTTTGTGTACCCTTCTACACTGGCCAATAGGTTCAAAGGACTAAGGAAATTGGCCACCTTGAGGCATGCCTCAACTTCTAGAAAGTGTGCCAGCTCCCCAAGATCTATTAATTCTCTGCCCAACTGGCCTTAAGTCTACTTCCAGGACCTGAGCAAGTTCATCCCAGGCCCTGTTTTCTGAAGGCAGAGCACATTGCTCCTATAAATAGCCCTAGGTTCAAGTGTGGCTAAAGGGCAGCTGTTTGTGAGGGCGTGAGGATAGATCTTGATGTGTGAGCCTCTCACAGTATGGCACGATATGAGATCAAGGATAGGAAGAGAGACAAAAAGTGGGGTGGGCTAGGATCTGAAGACTGGGCACTGGCTCTCTCCATACCATACTCTACCAGGCTAATTTTGGGGATTTCCTCAACTACTAAATTTGACATAACTATGAGTTTGTTATGGGTTAATTGCAAAGATGAGGAGCAGACACCATATTTATCAGTTTGCTTGGTTGATTTATGATTTAAGAAATTTTAAGAGATTGTATAAGGGTCTTTATTTGAATTTTTGCCCCAGGGACTATAATTTGGGGACCATCTTGAAATTCTCATTGTGGTTTCAGTTTAGAACCTTTTGCATCTGTCCATTGGTGTCTGTAATTAATAACCCTGCAATACAGTGGGCTCTACTATAAATAGTATACCTTTCTTTCCGTAAATTTCAAATCCTGTTAATTGATAATTTAATTTGTTATGGTTTCATCATGATTTCAAGAAACCTTACGTGGAAATCTACAAATTAGCTCAAATAATCATAGCACTAAAAAAGTTTCTTTTTGTGCTCTAAAAATGGTTTTTGTTTGTTCGTTTTGAGTCTCCCTCTATCTCAAAACAAACAAACACTCCCAGGCTGTAGTGCGGTGGTACATTCTCAGCTAACTGCAACCTCCGCCTCCCAGGTCCAAGTGATTCTCCTACCTCAGCCTCCCGAGTAACTGAGATTACAGGTGCACGCCACCCTGCGCAGCTGGTTTTTGTATTTTTAGTAGAGACAGGGTTTCACCATGTTGGCCAGGCTGGTCTCGAACTCCTGACCTAAGGTGATTAGCCCACGTCTGCCTCCCAAAGTGCTAGGATTACAGGTGTGAGCCACCATTCCCAGCCTAGAAATGTTATTATATGTATGATACCAAAAAGAGCAACACTGAAACTGTTTTCTTGATCTGTGATTGTTCCATGTGTATCTTCTCATATTTATATCATATATACAGTTATATGTAGTGTGGTATTGAGAATGTATAGCTTTTCTTAAGAAGATGTGAAACTAATGGAAAAAACATTTAAAGATTCTAATAAGGGCGAAATATAGGAATTTGTACTGTCAGAGCTAATTGCATTCATACATAATATGGACTTCAGAACCAGTTACTGACCCTCAAAAGCACAGATTGAGTCATGAATAACTTTCAAAACATAATCCAGCATCCTTTTTTGAAGGTATGTATAGCACCTCTTCTGTAAGTATGACATATGTCTTGCAGATTACTTGTAAAATACTTACCTGAGAAGCTGTTAATTTTATATTGTATTCTCCCCTTTAAATTATATTTAAAATTGCCAAAGTTGTATCACCTTTGAGTTCTAATTTCAATATTGCCAATAGGATACAGTTCTGTTTTGCTCGAACAGTCAAATGGTAAAATTACAACTTTCCGATAGGATTTAAAATAAATACAGTAACCCCATAACCAGGGCCTATGAAAAATTAATCTGTGGGTATCCAGATATATTTTACTGGCCACAGAATTGCTGCAGTTGAGTCATCTGTATATGTGATACATTGCAATCAACAAGTATGATGCATAGATATTTTGTTCGATTGTCATTAGTTTTTTTTTGTCCCTGCTGAAAGTACACTTAATAACCTTTGAGGAAATCTAATGTATGTATCACTGAGTGATTTCTTTTTTCACCTAGTGGTGTTGAACAAATATCACATTAGGAAGTATTTTATGTGTGGTTTAAAAACAATGTAAACAGCATTTCTTTATTTGTATTTGTATTTTTATTTTGAGACAGAGCTTCACTCCGTTGCCCAGGCTGGAGTGCAGTGGTGTGATCTTGGCTCACTACAACCTCCCCTCCCAGGTTCAAGCAATTAACCTGCTCCAGCCTCCCGAGTAGCTGGGACTACAGGCATGTGCCACCAGGCCCGGCTGATTTTTGTAAATTAGAGAAGGGGATTCACCATGTTGGCTAGGCTGGTCTGAAACGCCTGACCTCAAGTGATCCGCCTACCCCAGCCTCCCAAAGTGCGGGGATTATGGGCATGAGCCTCTACACCCTGCTGTAAAAAGCATTTTCTAAGTCAGTTAACTCAGCATCTATGATCCAAAGGCTATTCCTACAAAAAAAGGCCTTTAGAACTCTTCATTGCTTAATTCTATACACCATCAATGTTGTGTAAATAAAGGAAGCTTTGTAAGGGAAAAGGTAGCATGACTGTGCTCTAATAAAGCCTGACATTAATTATGACATGGGAAATGGAAGGTCTATTAGTTATAATTATAATTACAGGAATGCAATTTCAACTGCCGAATATTTAAGATAAAAAATGCAAAATACTATGTTGGTAGAGTAGAAACTTTTTTTCAGGAGAAGAGGAAAGAATTTTGATCAGAAGACAGTGAAGAAACAAGAACTAGATATTTAGGGCCAATTTGATGAAGGAGTACAGTGTGATTATGATTGTATCATGATATTAGGTTCTAAAACATCCGATCTAATCCAGCTCTTCTTGTCCCTTTCCTTCTCTTCTCCAGCCTATTGTGCTGCACAAAACAGTACACATTTTTTTGTTGTTGTTGGTTGGCTATTTTTTCTAAATCCAACATTTTTTTTTTCACACCCTTATGTTCAAATGCCCACATAAAAAGTGTTAAATACACACTGAGTGCTTCATTTGGAGTGTGTCATGGAGAGTCCCTTATGCGGTGTCCTTTTATCTTAGAGTCAAGACCATTTTCCCACTTTCAAGACCACATATTTTGCAAATCTGGAATGCCCACTGAGGCAGATATTTTAGATGTTTATAGCAATATATATTTTATTAGGGCTGAATGTGTTGCTTGGTTGGTATTTTGCTTTTTTTTGTTCATTTTATTTTACTTTTTGATGTCTTACAGATTTTTTTAGAGGGATAATGGGCACGTGAAACTAAACTTTGACTTTAGAAAACATCAGCACACAAGGTTCACATGTGTTGATGGGGGTATTTCACTCTCAGGAATTTATTCTAAGAAATAGTGAGAAATACACAGTGAATGTTTAAGAGAGACAGAGAGAAAACAAAATATTATAAATATATAATAGGTGAACGGTAAGGTAAGTTGTGGGTACCTGTAAAAGAAATACTATACAGCCATCAGAAGTCAGATTTTTGAAAAATATTTAATGAAATGAGACTATTGAGTTTTTAAAAGTATGTAAAGCATAACTCATGCAAATTAAGAGCCAGTACAGAAATACCTTGGCTATATGTAGGTGGTGATATTATAGGTGATTTTTTTAATCTGTGAAGTATTAATACTTCATGTTTTAACAATGCTTATGTGCTGCTTTCCTGGTCAAATAGAATTAGTATTGTTTTAAAGATCAACCCATTTATAGTTGAAGAAGAGAAGTGTCCAAATTCACCACATCAGTCCTGTAAGTGAAAACAGGTAAAGGATGTTATAGTCTCATATGCTGTAAGCATAAATGACTTTCTATTGGTTTGTATCTAGGACTGCCTTAGAGGAGGGAATAATGCCCCCTACTTAGTGGGATTCATGTTCATCTTCCACAGTGCTTGCAATCCTACCATTAGTATTTTATTCCTTTGCACATTGAAGTGTATTTAAAAATCTTAACCCAGGAGTTGGTTGGAGGGGTAATATATATTAATAAGGTGTTTTTAGCCTAAGGTGTTGTTATCCTAATTAGTTTAAAGGGTACTTCTTGGCCGAGTGGTGGAAGAACTTCATCAGAGTAGGGAATGAAGAGAGGGAAAGAAGAACTTTCAAAGGCAAGAGGAAGACAGCTAAAATAAGAGAACGAAGGATAATCCTGCGTACTTTGAGCTTAGGGAGAGTAGGAAATAAAAGTAGAGGGTGGGGGTGAGAAGTCAACATTATGTGCTTGCCAAAGAAAATATTTTTGCGTTTTTAAATTGTGTTTCTTAAAGCCACTCCTGCTGATACTGATGAGGCCTTTTTTCAGTTTGGAGGCACCTAACATTTTGGTGGCGAATGTTGTTCGCGCTGTTTTAAATTGGAAAGTTGACACAAATACATGTTTCATAGAACTCTGAATCCCTTTATTCATGAAAGGTCTTGAAGTTCACCTTCTTCAAACTTCTACTCCACACCCAAATTTTACAAATAAATATCTGAGGTTCATCCAAATGAAGTAACTTACTATCAGTTACACAGATATATTGTGAAGCAGGCAAAACTAAAATTAGGATTTTCTAATTCTCAGTTTAGTGCAGAGTTCATGGTTTGTCTTGCTACATAGTTGTTCAGATTAAAAGGAAATACTGAGTGTTTTTGTATGATCCGGGGTAATAAGAGCATCTGCTTGAAGATGTGAGGTATGCTTTCCTTAATTTGGGAGGAGCACATTTCGCATTAAATAGTGCCCACTTTTTACTCTAAATGTTAGGTGTTCACTGCGGTGAAGTAGAAAAATATAGCAACTCAATGATATAAATGACGAAGATGCATTCTACTTTCTTTTAAAAAATATGCCACAAGCATTGTTAAGAAATGAGATTATCAAAGAAGTGATCTTTTGCAATAGCTTTTTGGAAAAAGGTTGAAAAGTAATGAGAAGAAAAAGTCGCTAATTAATGGCTCTTCCAAGCTATAAATTCTTTGATCGCATGAACTTAGAGTTTAAGTCTTCTCAGCGGACCTCACTCTTTCTTTCTCAGTGCCCTTGATGGCTCAATGGCTTACACTTCGCCTTGAGCGGGGGTTTTCAGACCGTTGTCAGCTGAATCCATTTTTCACAAGTAAGCTTATGAGGGACTGCAGGATGCAAAACAGATGTAAAGAAAGCTGTGTTTGAGGAATAGGGCGCTTGTTCCATTCTTCATTTTTTTTCAATTTTTTTTGAGATGGAGTTTCGCTCTTGTTCCCCAGGCTGGAGTACAATGGCACGATCTCAGCTCACCACAACCTCTGCCTCCCGGGTTCTAAGCGATTCTCCTGCCTCAGCCTCCCGAGTAGCTGGGATTATAGGCATGTGCCACCACGCCCAGCTAATTTTGTATTTTTAGTAGAGATGGGGTTTCTCCATGTTGGTCAGGCTGGTCTCAAACTCCCAACCTCAGGTGAGCCGCCCACCTCAGCCTCCAGACTCTTAGGATTACAGGCGTGAGCCACCGTGCCTGACTCATTCTTCATTTTAAATCCATCCATCGTTCACCCCAACAACCCCTCCCAAGCTGCTCATATACTTCTTTACTACCTTAGGGCTTTGACAAAAGCCAGTAGAAAAGCCTGTAAATTTAGAGAACGATTATCTGTCCTTAGCACATTGAAAAATTATGTGTAGGCAGAAAAATGATGAAATAAATACTGAAAAAATATTTACCTCATGTTAAATATGTTAAAACTGGAGTATGTTTAACTTTCATCTGTCACAGCTGACAGATCTATCTGGTATTCGCATAGGCCCAAGCTGGCACTTTAATGAAGAAATCTCGATACTCTTGGGTTTCTGAAGTGGCAAGAGAGGAATGTTTTCATGTTGTAAATGTTATTTGATGTTTTGCTGTGTTGGTGGATACTCATCCTCATCAAACAGTAAGGAAAAGTAGTGAAGTAATTCCTAATGCTGCCTGTAGTAGTAAGCATTGCTTGGGCTTCCGCTTGCTGAGTTTATAATATGGTTTCAAAGTGAAAGTTACAGGATTAAATCATTGGGTGATGGAATGAGAACGAAATGGTTATTTTCTGCATCTATATAAAAATATTTGAAATGAGTAGTGTTTTATGGGTTTGGAGATGAGGTGTCAGAGCCTCGATCAACTGACTAAACTTGAGCAAAACGTAAGAAAAAAAACAACAACATTCAGGCAGCTAAAATACCCCAGTTGTTTATTTCTAAACTGTCACTATTGCTTTTATTACTACTACTCATCTAGCCGTACCTCTGAAATTGTGTCATCAAGATATTTTACCTTAAAAAATAATTTATTATTATTTACTTACAGAGGAGATACGTATCCTAGGGAAACTAACCTCATATATATTTTCTGATACATTTTTCTTTCATCCTTTCTGAACAATTGGGGCACACATGAACAATCAAAAATATTACCCAGGAAACACAAAGAATGCAGTGATTACAAAAGGAAGCTGTTGAAAGATGCTAATTAAAGTCAGGTGGAGCACAGGGAGTAGAAATAAAGGTAACTGATGTTTACTTTGAACATCCCAAGCCTTGCCATAAACTAGCAGGCTTCATTATTTCCAAAATGGAAAGCCCATGATCAATAATTTCTCCCTCTTGAGCATTCTATGTGTGTGTGTCTTGTTTTGTTTTGGCTGATTTTTTTTTTTTAAAAGAGGTGGGGTCTTGCTGTCTTGCCCAGGTAAGTTGCTAACTCCTGGCCTCAATAAATTCTCTCTCCTCAGAACTCACCAGTGGTTGGGATTACAGGCACATCCCACTACTGTTTGAATTCAGCTGTCGCTTACAATTCAGTGTTTTCACATTGAATAAATTATTTTATCTTAGTTATTTTTTAAAAAACTGTATTATTGCTGGGATTCTAATTAGGCAGCTAAGGAGGAAAGGAAGTAGGATAGTATTTTTCTGTTCATATTCCCTTTGAAAGCATGGAAGAGTCACCCACCAAGTTCTTACTAATGAATGCCTTTTTCTCTTCTCAGCAGCCACACAGTCTGTCTCGAGGCCCACCTCCCTCTTATATAGTTACAGGAGAAGGCCTAGAATTATAAAAACCACAATATCTAGAACTCTCAACACCTAAACAAATTATTTCAATATAGATAGTGCATGTTCTACTCAAATCAACCCATTATGAATTTTATATCCAGCCCCTAATAATTATAAAGTTGTATTTCATGTATTGCCGTCATCAGACTTCAAATATATTGAATAATGGAAGTTAGGCAATGTATTTTTAAAAAATTAAATTTGAAATATTACATTTAAAAATATTCATCTTCATTTTGTCATTTTTATTTACATATTTTTGAACCACCTTAAAGAGTAATTCCTTAGAAAATACTGAGTATTTTTAAATCCCTGAAAAAAAAAGTTAGCAAAAAATTAATAGTTCAGTATATGTTCACTGTTTAGTGGTTTTCCTCTGTCCCATATTTTTTTCTGAATGGTGGGTTCATCTCCCATCTGCCTATGTTAAGTATTTTAGTTTTGAGCTCTAACATATGGCCATAAATTTATTTATTTATAAATGTATTTATTTGCCAGATACTAGAAATTAGAGGTTAAATATTTCTCATAAGCCCATAACAATCCTTCACAGGTTTAAAACCAAAGACGGGGCAATTTTTATGTTTATCCTCTTCCTTTTCTGTAGGCATGCTAAGGACCTGTTGATCAGTGGTTTAGAGATAAACACAGGGATTGTTTACTGCAGCTTTTTTCTCACGTAGCTTCAGGTCACTGAAAGAAAAAAAGTGCTTTTTTCTCTTTGGAGTCAAAGACCAAATTACAAATGCCTGATAAAACCCATTCCATATTTAACACTATTCAGGATAGGACTGACTCTTCATAAAGTATTTCCATAATTACTCATATATTGCTTCCTCCCCCTAAAAACTCTGGATATTTTAAAATATTGCCAACTTAGTAATATCCGGTGCAGCAATGATTATGATTCCATGAACTCTGGCCTTTTGTTCTTGATATGTAACACTTCCAAAGGCCAAACTGTGGCCTTATTCCATTCCAAAACATCATTTGCTGACGGCTACATTTCCTCCTGAAACATGGCAGCTCATTTTTTCTCCCCTAACTCTAAAACGATTGCTGAAAGAAATTCAAGGGTAGGATCGCTTGGGAACTTTAAAGAACGAGCTATTGAACTTTCAGAAAATGTTAGCATCCTATCTCTTTCTCAACATCCGAAGAGAATTTTCTTTTACTCAGCCAGTGATTTGTGGACTAGTAGATCACTTAATCTCTGATATTTAGGTGCTTCAATTGTGAGAAGTGACAGTGATGTCTTCCTAATTCATTTTGTTATTATAATAGAGGTCATAGATGGGCCTCTCAATTTGACTTTGCTTTTTATTGCTTAGCATGTCTGATATGAGTTTTCCTCATTCTTTTTGGAGTTAAAATTGCAAATCTCCCAAACCAGTACTCTGACCGACTATATCAGTTTTTCTAAGAAATACTTAAATATGCTCTAAATCCACAGTTACAGTAAGTGACATTGGCTAGTGATTTGATTTGAGAATTGAGACTACAGTCTGGATTTACTCTTTTTGCATTAACACAGGTCAAATGGACAGGGACTGCATTTTAAGTCAGTAATGGAAGGCTGAAGGCTGTCTTAAACCAATCATATCAGTTTTACCCATGACTGATTGATCCCTAGGGGCAGAGCCCCGTAGGCATTTCTCTTACATGAATGGACGCTATAGAGCCTGGAGTTTCATTCATAAAATGGAGGCAGAAAGGAAACACACACATACACACAAGCGCACACACACACACACACACACACTCACTCACTCTCTCTGGAATGTCCATTTATACAGAGCTGAAGGGTGTAGTGTTCCATCAGCTGCTGCTTTTGCCAGTTGACTGAAGTAATGATTAATGCTCATTGGTCCTGCTTGCAAGTAACCTGACACTATTTATGGCCTTGCAGTATTCCTAATGTATAGTGAATGAGAAGACAACATTCTCAAATCAGAAACATAAACAGGAACTGGTGGGTCTGAATTCCATTCAAATATGTCATTTCAGCCCCACAGTGTTTGTCTAAGTTGGATTTTACAGGCAGGAAAGGGGGAAGGGATGGATAATCTGCTTGTGAGCTGTACTAGCTTGGAAAAAGGCAATTAGAAGAGGGTGGAGTGATTTTACACTGTGAGACTTTTAGTTTCTTTTTAAATAAAACAGCCAGGACATTTAGGCCCAGGACTGCTTATTTCAAGTGGGTAAAATGAACATACAACTGTTTCTCTAAGTGGAACTGAGATTAAAAATTAAATGAGACAATTTAAAGGTACATGGTTGGGTATCGCCCTCTCTCTCGCTCTCTCTCTCTCTCTCTCTTGCTCGCTCTCGCTCTCTCTCTGGCTCTCTGTGTATGTGTGTGTGTGTGTGTCTTTGTGTTTGTTTCATGATTGTGAACAAAAGAATGGAACATACAACTTTTTTTAAAGTGTTTAATTAAGTGTATGCTTTTAGGTTTCAAATATAGTTGGAGAATTTTTACAGTTAAATGATTTCTATACATAAGTGAGTTAACTAATAGGCTTGAGGAAAAGAGAAGTTTTATTTCATAAAACATTTTTAACTAGGACCTGAATAACTTGAAAAAATTTTCAAGGAATTCTTATCAGATTAAATAGACATTATTGTTTTTATTGCGTGTGTGTGTGTGTGTGTGTGTGTGTGTGTGTGTGTGTGTGTGGTTTACATTTAGTTGTTTCTAACAGTCTGGAAAATTTTACAAGAGAGTAATTCAAAGATAAATATGAAAAATATCAAAAAACAAAACCAAAAGAACAACAAGTGTGTGTCACTGTGACTCATTTAACTATTCTCTTTAAAAGTGTTTCTGAATTCTCCATTCTGGTAATTTTTTTTTTTAGTGTGTGGGTTTGTACAGTTCACTGCTTCATCTGTTTTTCTTAGTATTAAAAAATAAAACCACTCACTTAGTATGACACTGGAAATATTATACTAAATCCTGAGCCTGACACCCATTTACAATTTGTGTCATATTGAGCATGTTTTGTAACCCCTTATGCCTTCGGCTTCATTTATAAAAGGGCAAATAACTCCCATCTCTTAGTGTTTTTGTAAGGATTAAATATAGTTATGTTCATAAAGTTACTGATACAGTTTTTAGCACGTAATAGGGGTGTAGGCAATAATACAGGATTTCCATTGACATGATTTTATTTTGACTACATCGTCAAAGATGGCCAGTCCTTTATTAAGATGACATTATTATTTCTAATAATTAAAAGTACAATATTTGGGGCTAGAGGATAAGATAAAATAAGGGCTGATACTCTTAAAGCAATCATATTGTGCAAAGCTGGCAGATACTATACTGTTACACTGCTTCTGATATAGGGAAACAGTCATGCTGAACTTATTATTAGTATTATTCATATTCAAAGCAAATAGAAAAAGTTATCTGAATATTGTGGTGATCCAAAAAGAGATGGAAATGAGGACAAAGCTGTATTCATGGTATGTTTTTTCTAATCGTGTAGATTCCAGCAATGGAGAAATTTAGCATTGAAGTTCCACATTAAAACACTATCACTTCAGAATTTTGTGTGGCCCATTTTGGCAACTGATGGCATCCTGTATCATTTTTTCTTTTAAACCTCTGTTGATTGTCAGAGTATGGTAGTATGAAGTAGAAACTCAAAGTTAGCTGGGCATACGGCTCACACCTGTCATCCTAGAACTTTGGGAGGTGGAGGCGGGCAGATCACCTGACGTCAAGAGTTCAAAACCAGCCTGACCAACATGGTGAAACGCTGTCTCTACTAAAAATACAAAATTAGCCGAGCGTGGTGGCACATACTTGTAATCCCAATCCCAGGTACTAGGGAGCTGAGGCAGGAGAATCTCTTGAACCTGGGAGGCAGAGGTTTCAGTGAGCTGAGATTGCACCATTGCACTCCAGCTTGGGCAACAAGAGTGATATTCCGTCTTAAAAAAAAAAAAAGAAAAAAAGAAAGAAATACTCAAAGTTAAAATTGTGCCTATGTTTTCTATCACTTCTGCTTTATTTTAAAATTTTAGCTTATAGGACTATCACAGGCTTGTAAAATTTGTAATAGTGTGAGCCTAGTAGATATATAATCTAATGTGGTTTGGATCTGATCATTGTTTGTGTGGGTACTGTCCAAAAACGTGTCCAAGTGCTTAAAGAGAAGTTTATAATTGTGTAGATAAAATTTTATACTGTTATTTTTGACCATATAGCCTTAAATTTTCAAAAGCACCTAAGTTCAGATAACTGTGATAACGGCATTATTTACTTACTTTACTTTTTCTTTATTTACTTTTCTTCACTTTTCTTTTCCTTTCTTTTTTTTTTCAAGACAAGGTCTGGCTGCGTTGCCTAGGTTGGAGTGCAGTGGTATGATCTGGGCTCACTGACACTTCTGCCTCCCATGCTCAAACCATCCTCCCACCTCAGCCTCCTGAGTAGCTGGGACTACAGGTGCATGCCACCACACCCAGCTAACTTTTAATATATTTTTGTTAGAGATGAGGTTTCACCATATTGCCCAGGATGGTCTTGAACTCCTGGGCCCAATAAATCCTCCTGCCTCAGCTTCCCAGAGTGCCGGGATTATAGGCATGAGCTACTGTGCCCAGCCTACTTTTTTTTTTTTTTTTTTGGGGGGAGATGGAGTCTCACTCTGTCACCCAGGCTGGAGTGCAGTGGTGTGATCTTGGCTCACTGCAACCTCTACCTCCTGGGTTTGGGTGATTCTCCTGCCTCAGCCTCCAGAGTAGCTGGGATTACAGGTGCACACCACCATGTCCGGCTAAATTTTGTATTTTTAGTAGATAGAGATGGGCTTTCACCATTTTGGCCAGACTGGTCTTGAACCCCTGACCTCAGGTGATCTGCCCACCTCAGCCTCCCAACGTGTGAGGATTACAGCCATGAGCTACCATGTCCGACCCCTAGTTTTCTCTCTTTATTTTTTTTAAGATTTTGCAAATGCTACTACAAGCATATTAAAACCATCTAAAAGCTAGCATAGTTCTCCCCGTGTATCAGTCTATCAGCAGGAGATTCAGTACATCTGAGCCATGTGAAATAAATATCTCTGCAGATTTTGCATTATTTATATTCACAGTTTACTGGAAACCCTAAAGAGAAAGATCCCATCTAAGTGTGAGTGAGGTAAAACTAAATTCATCACTCCCTTGTCAGGATTCCTCCAGCTTTGCTGCCTTCTTCACACGAGGTTCAGGAACTAAGATGTTACATTCATGTGAAGTTCACTAAGTCGTTACATTCACATCAAGTTCAGTAACTAAGATGTTATGTTCACATTGAGCTTCCTGATGAACAGCAAATAGGTCTTATAAAACTTGACTTTTCTTGCTATCATTATCACATGAATTCAGATATACAGGTCCTTAGTTTGGGAGATAATTACTTTTAGATATGCTCTACAATAGAGTGGTCATGTATGGTAAAAGAGGCAAAAAAAAATGTTATTTCCATTATCATCCATTCTAGGAAACTTTATAGAATAAGTTTTCTCAATTGACTACACTCAGTTTGACATCTGACAATTGGAAAAGCAGGCTAAAAGTATATGGCATATAGGTGATGTGTTTCCATTTAAACACATCTGCGTAAAACTCAGCTTATTTATGCACCCTTGAAAACCTTTGGATTTTAAACATAAACTGTGAGCCTACCAGGAAATGAGAAGAAGTAAGCAAACAAAAAAATCTAGTAAAGTACTAAGTTTAAAAGAGGTAAAATATTGGCAAGATCTGCCACTATGCTCATCTTTCTTGAATGAGATGGTGACATTAGTTCTTAATACAACTCAGTATTTTTTAGATAGTAGACATTATCTATTTGATAACTAGTTGAAACTCCTAGGTATGCACTGATACATACATTTTTTACTGAGCACATGATAATTTCAGATATGTGTTTACATATACATTTTGGCTCTGAATGTTTAATGTGCCAAGTTTTAGAAATCATCCATATGCAAAAGACAAGTTTATGTGGACTTGACTTTGTAGTATTATATCCACAGGGAGTTAGTCAAATGTATAGGCAATCCAACTTTGCACTATAGACTTATAGGAAAGCAAATCCACATTAAAATACAACATCAAACATTTATATTTTACCGAGATTTCTCATTTACTAAGAGATTCGAATGCTTAATTAAGTTATACACTCATTATTGCTAGAGGAATTTAAGCAGAAGCATCAAATGGAAGAGACTTGTTTGTTTTTCTCCCTTATTTAGCGTTTACAATATGTAATAATTCCAGATTTGCTCACTATTTAATAGCAGAGCAATTTCAGCGACCTTTGAACAGATATCTCAGATAATTGCGACAAATCTTTTTTTTTTTGCCCTGGACTGATGTAGCTCCTTGAAATTTTAAGCAAACTCTATCCTAAAGGAGAACCTCCATTCTGCCCTAGAGGAAGCAAATATGCAAATCAGAGAGTGCCTAGCAATTTTAGGAACTGCACTTTGTGGTCAAACCTTTGGTAAAGCTTCGCAAATCAATATTATGTTTCCCAGCATAGCTTGAAAATGCAAATCAAAAGACAGAGAAGAAGGTAACATTTTTAAAAAAATTTCTGTGTGCATATCTTAATTTGAAGAGAACTTTACTAATGTTGCTAAACGTGAAGACTAATCAAATTAGGTAATTTGGGGTGTTAGTTTATTATTCTTCTTAACTTCCGCTACATTGATTAATGCATTAAAATGACAACAGTGCTTTGTTGCTTTGAATTTTTGCAGCATATTAGATCAGCTTTCATCACCATGAACTCATCTGTATCAAATTATAGGCCGTTTAATTTCTGTAAGCTGATTTGGCCAGTGCTAATATGTCATAGAGCTCTTTGATCTACAAGTTTTGAAATAAATAAAATTCTTTGTCCTAAATTAAATTTACATAATTTAATTTTTAGATTTAATTTAAAACTTTTAAAACCAGAGCCCTTTAGGAGCTAACATGAGGGGGGTGATATGGTAAAAAGAAGCTCAAAAGAGGTACCCCAAATAGTTAAAGCATCTAGTAGAGAGTCTGGCTTTAAACCTTATAAATCATAAGTTTATAATGAACTTTAGTCTATTTTAAATATCATAGATTAATAGATTTGTGAAAAATATTCCATAATACTATACTAATAATCAATGAATCATTCATCTCATATAATTTAAGAACAGCAAATTAAGATAAGAAATGTAACTTATTTAGATGTATAATTATCTCTAGTTTTAAGTACCGTGGTTAAAGTAGTACTCAGTTTAAATATTTGTGAGGATCACCTAAAAATAGTCTGCTGTTAATAATAAGTCCCATATGGTGAATTTTTACAGTGTGCAGATACTGTGCAAAACATTACACATAACTTACTTCATATACTCCTCCCAAAAACACTTTTAAGGATGTCATTATTATTATTATTCCCATTTTACAGATGAGGAAGTTAGGAGTTAGAGACGTTAAATAAAAACAAAACGTCATACTCCCATGCAATGTCAGAACTAAGATTCAAAATCGGTTCTATCAGATGACAAGGTGCGTGTGTATAACCATTGTGTTGTACTAATTATCCTAAAACTGCAATCTGTGGATGCATAATAAGACAGTGTGAATAAGCTGTCATCTTAATATTTTTGCATGGGTTAAAGTACAGCTTGTTATGGTTGTTGAACTTTGTACATTTTATTCGTGAAAAAACAGAAGTGAATGCATATGCAATGCCTCCTTTCTCTGCCACAAAACATTTGCCTTTGAAGTCGCCGCTTAGCTAGTTTGGATCATAGTCAAGCATTTAACAAAAGTTAAAACGTAATGCCAAACTTCATTGGCTGGATTTTTTATTAGATAAGGTAGAAATGAAAGCAGCAGGCAATTTAATTAGCAGTAATTTTTCTGGGCAAGTCATTACTTTGATGAACTTCAGAGCAATGTTTATGGCTCCTAATTAACCATGTTAGTCATTTGATTGAATAATCACTTTGGAAATGTTTCTACAATTTGATTAGCGTCTGACCCACTCTGATAGTCATAAATTAACTGATATCACTTTAGGATAACATGACTTTACTTACTTTATGGGAATAATCTTCTCTTAGCCATATTTTTTCAGGCTTCTCTGGACTGTATAAAGGACACCAATTTTAAGTATAGACCATATTTGAACAGTGCTAGCCAAGGGTCTGCGTTTTTAGAGCTAGTACTAGAGTACAAATAGTAATAGGAATTGCCAAAAACACAATATTCCATATATTTCTAAATTGCCATTCATTGCTTTTTTGAGAATTTAGTTCACAAGTTGGGCCTTTGGAAGTGTAATAGAGATTCTGGCATTAGCCTTTTTATATAAGTCATTAATTTATTATGAGTTTTAAACCAGTATATCATAAAATATCATAGATTAATAGAATTTATTAGGAATATTATAAAGTAAATATAGCAATAAACAAATCAGCCATTGGAATAGGACTAGTATGTATTAGTGAAATTATCCATCGCATCTCGAATTTGATGTAAAATGTCTAGTTTTCCAGGATTATGCTAATTTTGTTATAACACTTTTATAAGGTGTTCTTTGACATTAAGTAGTGAGTTTCTCAGAAATGTTTGTATTTCCTTCCTCCCCACTTTCCTCCCCCTCTGGGAAGGAAAGACTGCATTTAGTCACACTTATATGTAATAGAGTTTAGCCTATCTGTTTTCCTCTAGCTGCCTCCAGAGTCAGCCAGCTGTTTTTATAGCTGCAATCCAGGTGTGCAGCAGTCAATAAAAGTATTTTGTGGCAGGGTGTCAACATTAGTACAACAAAATGCTTGCCTCAAAGCAGCTGCTGAGCTGATCGCAGAGTTATTAACACTGTCCCTTCCAGCCCCAGCTGCTTTAAGGGACCTTACGCCTGGCAATAAATCAAAATAGCATTAAAAATTAATTCGAAGTACCATTGGTTAAAAAGTTGGCCTGAAATGGATTGCTATTTGGTAACCTGAAAGATTAACTATACCACAATCCTGTTATAAATGCAGTATTGGGAAACAATGTTAACTCTGTCTTCTATATGGTCAGAATTATAGGCTTCATAATACTTTATATAAAGAAGGCATAGTATAATAGCATCATAAAACTTTTGATAACACATTTTACAGTATTTTCAACTTGAAAGCTTCTAAATGTTTCAAATGTTGCTATATTCATAGAATGCTATAGGATTATACAAATTTATTTGGTAAATGTCCCGGCGCATATTTAAAACTTGTGACCCTGTTTCAAGGATACCATCACGTTCACGTGGGTTGCTATTTGAGCTGACCTTTAGCAAGGTTTATTTGGATAACACTTTAAATGCACATTCCTGTTCAAAAGAATCAGCATTCACCAGGATGTACTCTTCATTCTTTCACTTCATGTGTGGGCCCTGCCTGAAATGTTGATTATATGTTGACGTGTTCCCCACATGGGAACCCGTGTCAGTTTCTGTAACTTTTCTGTCTGCACCCTGTCCACTGATAACCGCAGCATTTCATCTCCAGGCTCTTTTTGACCAATGTTGTTTCCTCTTTCAGAAGTGCCTAGCTGCCACTCCATTTATATGAGGCAAGAAGGCTTCCTGGCTCATCCCAGCAGAACAGAAGTTAAGTTCTCCATCATTGAAATCCCTTGTAAATACCATTCAGAATAATCAGACATCCCAAACATGTCATTTCATTATATTATTTGGGAAAAATCATTTATGTTCCCTAAGCAATTGTTTTAAGACTATCTCCAAAGTAAAAAGAAGATGTTTCAAATAGTGCTGTTTTGTATTGGGTTGTTAACATGAGTCACATGCATAGAAACAACTGAAAAGTGGATTTCTGTGTGCCTTTTTGCCAAAAACCACATTCTTTTAAAATAGAACATACGCTTTGTAGATTAGCCCACTTTATGAACTCTGCTGAAATGTATCTTCAAGGAATAACTGGTTTTGCTTTTACAGATCTAGTCATAGTTTTGGAATAAAACACCATCAATTTAAAGGTTTTCACCTTTAAATGTTCTGGATTTTACATTTTGGGACTTTTTTTTTTTTGACGGAGTCTCCCTCTATTGCCAGGCTGCAGTCAGTGGCGCGATCATGGCTCACTGAAACCTCTGCCTCCTGGGTTCAGGTGATTCTCCTGCCTCAGCCTCCAGAGTAGCTGGGACTACAGATGCACACCACCATGCCCGGCTAATTTTTGTGTTTTTAGTAGAGACTGGGTTTCACCATATTGGCCAGGCTGGTCTGGAACTCTTGACCTCGTGACGCGCCCACCTCAGCCTCCCAAAGTGCTGGGATTACAGGTGTGAGCCACAGCTCCCAGTCCTGGACAAATAATTTGGATGAATGAGATTTCACTTGGGAGGCCTGGAGAAGCAGTTTCCTTGTGGATAGGCTTGTTGTAACCGTGGTAGGAAAGCTTGGCCTCTAAGGGACTTTGATACCTAAGAAGTAATGGTAAAAATGATTGCATCTGGATATAATCCTCAGTAACGGATTTCTGAAATATATGCATGGTTTGTAACCTAAACACTCCATGTCTCTTTAATAAGATTGATTTGGATGCATCATTTTAGGCTAGATCTAATATTGGTTATTTTGTATAAATGATATTAGTAGAATTTTAAAGGGCAGTATGAGATGGTAAATACAAAATATATGAAATTAAAAGTTTTGCACAAATGCAATGTAATTATTGTTGCTTCTGTTGTTAATATTATATACCGACCATAGAGAGCAATACATTTGAGAAATAAAAGTAAACTCTATGAAATTTATTCCTGGTAATTAAAGATAGCAACAACAGAAGTTCACAGCAGAGGATATTTCGGAGAGGAAATTATTATGAAAAGCTGTTGATTTATTTTACAATTTTTTCTGTGGACTTAGTTATGTTACAGCAAAAAAAAAAAAAAAAAAAGGAAACTTGTTTTTCCTCTTATCTTGCTAATTGAGTACAGGATAGTTAACCCATCTAAATATTTCCACAAGAAAGTAAGGGGATAAAATAAATCTGTCTCAGAGCATCAGAGAATAATGTAAAGTAAATAGCAGTAATTCACCTTGCTTTCTCACTTTTTCATTGAACAATAAAATTTAGATGAATCTGAAAAAGGAGACAATACATTATAAATCCTTGCCAACGTTTACGTGAGCTCTGGCTTGGGTTAGCAATAATATAAATAACTAACTTTTATATAAATCACTGTGTACTATCCATCACTCTAAGCTTGCATATATTAAATCTCTACAGCAACCCTGTAACATGGTAGGTGGTGTTACTGTCATTCCTGTTTAACAGATGAGGAAACTGAGGCACAGAGGTTAAATGACTAGGGTCACGGAACTGAAAGGTGGCAGAGTCATTTTCTATCACAATTCTTATGTTAAATGGTTATATTTTTAAGTGTTTATGAGCTTCATTTCTATCGCAAATGAATGTATTCCTTTTTCATCCACAGGCTGTATGTTTGAAAAGGGCCCCAGGCAGTTTTATGATGATACCTGTGTTGTCCCAGAAAAATTCGATGGTAGGTTTTACACTTTGCTTCAAGTTTTGATTTTTTTTAAAGATGGAATGATTACCTTCGCCTTTTCTGAAAACTGTGGACATCCCAACGTAAAGATTTCTATGCACATAATTCATTATGCACTTAATTCTAGCTAACGTTGACCTATTACAATTTATCTCTTTCTTTCCCTTAGTAAAAAAAAACCTTTTCTTTTGTCTTAGGGGAGAATCCATTTTTGGAGAAGTAGCCAAAGAGCATCATTCTTGCTGAGCTTTGTGTAGAGTAAGAGGGGGCTTTCCATTGCCCTTCTGAGCACATGCAGCTTGTTATTCGAGATTTATTGAAAGCTGATCCTGTAATTAACAAAGCGGAGCAGAAAGCGTGCTACTGTGGATGTACTGATGACTAATGCAACCTCTCTTCTTTTATTGTTCATGAAAAGATGCATTATGGAACACAGGAACAACATAACTGCCCATTTAGTTAGTGATTGTTAGTCCTTTTTTTTTTTTCTGGGGAAGACGTATGTTACTAATGTAGCATTGCTTTGTAATTGCTTGAGAGGGAGTTAGGAAAGCATTACCTTTTTAACATCACTTGCTATTGCAATGCAAAGGTCTCGGATGTTAGAAAAGGGTGTCAAGTTAAATAGAATTTTCTTCTTTTGACAAAGGCGACAAAAGTTTTCATCTTGAGGAAGCTTGGGTAAAAAGTAAACAGTTAATTGATTTAGTGGTTCTTCACACTTGTCTTCGTATTTCCTGCTTTGATTGTTTAACAGGAAAGGAGCCAGGGGCCCTCTGATTAGCTGATTGCACAAACTTTGGGGATCATGGCTATAATGACTTGGGTGTTCCCTGAAGTTTTAAGTTGTCGTTATTTAAACAGCAAAGTACATGCTCAGATTGCTTTTCAATTTCTAATTAGTTGCTTGAAGACTACCCTATGTTCCCTGAGATTTTTGCTACCCTTACCCTTCTCAGAAGGGCTGGTAAGTCTAGGGAAGATCTGTTTCTTTAGCCTCCCTTTAAAAATTCACTCAAGGTCAAAAAAAAAAAAAAAAGCCCTATAGGAATCACATTTTTGGTTTTATTCTACAATAGGTGTTAGTTTTAAGCTTATCGTATCAGAGAGGTGAACCGTACTATTTAGCAACATTAGCAGAGCATCAGAATTCTTAAAATACAGCTTTTTCTCTTCAGACAAACTATGAGGCCTCTTATTCTTGCAATGACCTTCGTTAGTTTCTTTCATGTTTGATGAGCTTCATATTTCAGAGATCTTGAAAATTAATAAGGGCTTATAAGGAAGAAAACTGTCTCAAAATTATGGACAGAATTACAATATAATCTGACAGGCCAAGGTCACACTAATATTTAGAGAACTAGCTGACTTGATTATTCCCTTCAATTTTTAAATACTCTTACATTTTATACAAATAAAACATTTTTTGGAAGATAGTGTTTGTCTTATATTTTATCAGTAACGTAGAACAAGAAGAAAGAAAACGGGGTTATTTTTTCACTGCACATGGTCAGTGTGATCAGTCACATTTATAGGCAGAAGCAATATAGAGACTATAAAATTTCACAATGTTTCACTCTATCTGCATAATTGCTCAGTTACTCCCATAAAAAATAAACTATAAAACTCAGAAGGAAAAACTGAGATAAATAAAACTGTCATTGAAATCAATGTGAAGATACACTTCTGTGTTATCATGTTGAGACCAAAACAACAACATGATTTTTAGCAGCTATTGACTCATACATTTTATATCTTGGTTTAGGCTTTTCAAATTTTGCCCTTTCTATAATTATTTTAAGAGATATAGATCTCTCTGCTGACTTTTAAAAAGTGTGCGATTTGGTCTATTTTATAATTCACAGGTAGTGTGACTACATAGGCTTAGATATATTTTATCTGAATTGTTTCTTTAGTGGAGAAGAGTAATTTATGCATAAACAAAGATATACTTGCAGGACCCTAGACACTCAATCCCCAGTGTGAGCAGTTCCACTATTTTTGAGACGTGTGGCTGGAGATAGAAGTAAATAATTAGACGTCATAAAACTTTGTATTTTTTTATTGTAAAATTAAAATCACTGACCAGATTTATACCAGAAGCATTGCAGCACTAACACCTTTATTGCTGTGCTCTGTTTAACAGATTTTTACACTAAATATGAATATCAAATAAATGTAACACCAACTTGTTGTGCTTCAAAATACATACTTACAGAAATCTCTGGTGCATGCATTTTTAAATTGAAATTTTAGAAAAAACAATAGCAAGTTAAATTCAAGTGAGTGAAATACAAACAAGAGATAAAGAAAATAAGAGAGAATTTTTGTTTGTTGCCAGTTAAAGAAGTAGTAGCTTCAGTATGAAGGTATGTGATGTTGTGAAGGATGGATAGTACTATGGTGATACAGTATGCCCTGAATTACCCACAAGATTTTCCTAATTTATATAAAGTGAAGATTACTTAAGTCAGTTTAGGATACTATTAAATTTGCTTTGGAACATTTGCATTAAAATTTTTGATAGTTTGTCATGAGCAGGTCAATAAATGATACTTTGCAGAATTTAATTTGTATGAATAAAATGCCCAGAGCTTAAGACTGATTATTTCCTCTTCAGCGTTGCTTAGAGCAGTGCGTAATGGCATTAACAATAAAAGCAAAGAAGTCTGATTAAATATGATGGTTTTTAAAGAAATCAATTTTTAAAAAAGGTAATTCCACAGTATTTTTGTAAGTAAATGATGTATGTCATTCATATTGACCCAGGATTTATTCTGCACCTGTGTTATATGTAGTTAGTTATCTGTAAGTCTGTATAGCTTGCTTGTTTATATTCAACTGTTTAACTACTTTAAATTCCTCTTTAATACTATGTTTAACCATTTAACTATTTTAAGTTCCTTTTTAATAATGTATTTCCTTTTTAATAATAATAAAGTGATTGATTGTGGTTTGACCATATTAGTGACTGATTTAATGTAAATTTTATGTAAATAGCATGATATTGCTAATAATAGAAACTTTAAATGGTTTTAATTCAGGGGACATCAAACAAGAGCCAGGAATGTATCGGGAAGGACCCACATACCAACGGCGAGGATCACTTCAGCTCTGGCAGTTTTTGGTAGCTCTTCTGGATGACCCTTCAAATTCTCATTTTATTGCCTGGACTGGTCGAGGCATGGAATTTAAGCTGATTGAGCCTGAAGAGGTTAGTTTAATAGATTTTAATTAGGACACTCAGACATGTTATAATATGTATTCTGAATCATTTATATTATATATAAATATATATATTTTATATTATAAAATGTATTCTGAATCATTTTAGGACTTTAGAGAAACTTCCTGAATTAAAAAGTGTGCAAAGGTAAAGCGTGTCTACCTTTATAATCACCAATGTGCATATTCCTTTCAGTTGAATACAATCCTACGAAATTGATGTTGGAGAAAATTAACCAGAGCATCATTTGCACCTTTATTTAGGAATGTCTGGCTTCAGGGTTTGTAAAGGAGCATCTAAATTAGAGAAAGAAGCAGGAGGTTTTATGGTCTTTAAGGGAGAAGAACCATGTCTGCTAAAGTCAACTGGTTTTGGGGATGGAGAGATTATTCTTTCCAATTAGCAATCATTATTTGGACAACCTGGATTTTTCATGAGGGTTAGAGAGGAGCATTTAGAGACCAAGGTCATGTTCAAAAGAAGATGGGGGCAAAACAGCCATGGGGGATAAAGGCATGCAAGGGCAACAGTGGAAATTTCTCAGCCCTTAAGTGTCTGTTACAAGACACAGGCCTGGCAGAAACATTTTCCTTTGTTAGTGATACTTGTTCCGAGTCAGCTGGACCAGCATATTCCATTGGAAGGTTGGGATGAAGGTTAATAGCACATAAGAAATTACTAAAATGAGAAGAGTCTGAATGGAGATAATACTGTATGAAGAAATGAAGGACACCTTTAACTAACTTCAGCTGTCCTCTCTTTCCCACTCCCCACGTACAAATGAAGTATTGCTGTGAAGAATTTCTCAGCTCAGTTGTTATTCTTCCCAGGACCAGTTTTAGGCTTAAGGCTACTATTGATGATTTACTATTAGTGTAAATCATCAATAGCATTTTTGGATCCGACGGAAAGGTAAAGTTAATATCAAATTATCATGTCTTTATTGCTATGGATTCTTTCTGTGCTCCTATTAAAATTGGCTTTAGTTTGTATCAGCCAAGAAAGCAATGGAAGATTTTTAGCTAACATACCTCTGACTGACTATATTAGGTATTGAATCTAAATACTTTAGTAATACTGAGAAATTCAGTAAGTTTAAAAATATTTGAAATCCGAAGTGATTAAGTTTCATATACACTGAACATCCACACCCTCGACTACTGGGTCCATCCGTCTTAAATTTCCTGTCTTTATTAAACCATGTATTCAATTGTAATCAGATAATATGCCCTAATTTGATGTCCAGAAGATAAGGTTACATAATTTAAGATTTAAAAGATTATCTGACTCAAGAATGTACTGAAAGTATGACATAAGAGGCACTGGTTAGCACAATGAAGTCTCCTTCAGTTTGTATGAATATTTCGGCAGCACTAGCTGGGAGTTTTGCAGTATCTCCGTTGCCCCATACCAAGCACACACATACGGAGCGATCATTATAAGAATTTGAAAAGTCTCATTATCTAGGATGATGTTTGGGTGTTTGAATGCTGTAGTGTGTTTAAAACTTAGCCGTCAAAGAAGATTAGTTTTTTCATAGATAAATGATGTAAGTGAAAGACCACAAAAATGTAAAGCACTAAAAAATTGAGACTAGAAACATTTAACAGAGTAATTTAAAAGCCTTTCACGTAATGGGAGTGTGTGCTCTTCACCTCATGGAAGATGTTCATCACTGCAAGAGTTGGTTCATGCTGGAACTGAGCACATTCAACAGGGATTTGTATCAGTTAAACAGTTACTTCTCCCCACCTGTGATTAAAATAAACTGAGCAGAGGGTTTTTTTGTTGTTGTTGTTCTTGCCATATATTGTTAAGATAGGAAAAAATGACTGAATTATGCCAGTATTTCTTGATCCACTCAGAAGAAAAATTCTTTTGCAAATGATTAACCGTTTTATATAGCAGCTGTTGACTTTTATGATGTTCAGATTTGAATAAGTAGGAGATTTGAGCAGATGACCATTACGTTTCATCAAATTCTGAGTTACAGAGTTTTTTAAATGCATGGAAGAAGTAGAATTACATCTGTTCCATACAACAAACTGACATCTAGATAACTTTTCTGTAGCAGCCTCATAAAGTTAAAAAAGGGCTGGTTAATTCAGAGTCAGTAGAGCATTTCCAAATAATAACTAACTCAATGGGAATTGTGCAATAAGCACTGAATGTCTCCTAAGGCTTTTTGTTCAAAATGAAACATCCCATATCTGATTGCTGCATTGCTGACTGTGGCAATTACTTCCATCAGGCAATGTCTGTAGGGTCTTGTTTAAATTTCTTCTTTGGAAAGGGTTTGTGAAATTTCTTCAGTCTGTGTGGCCTGTGGTCACCCTGTTCCCTCTACTGCCCAGCAGCTCACTGGGTGCCTTTGTCAGCACAGTCGGTGAAAGATGTCTCTGAAGCCATCTTGTTGAAATTACTGATGGGTTTCATTTCCTTTTATTTTTACTTATTTTTATTTTTGGAGATCGTCTCGCTTTGTCACCAGGCGCCAGGCTGGAGCTGGAGCACAGTGGCGCTATCTCGGCTCACTGCAACCTCTGCCTCCCAGGTTCAAGCAATTCTCCTGCCTCACCCTCCGGAATAGCTGGGACTACGGGCACATGCCACCACGCCCAGCTGATTTTTGTATTTTAGTAGAGACGGCGTTTCACTGTGTTGGCCAAGATGGTCTCCATCTCTTTACCTCTTGATCCACCCGCCTCCGCCTCCCAAAGAGCTGGGATTACAGGCGTGAGCCACTGCGCCCGGCCTGGGTTTCATTTCTTTATATTTCAGTTCAAAATGATATTGATTGAGACTCCAGGCCTGCACAGATTATCTGCTCAGTGTGTTCTGGGTAACATTCGAAAACACATAATCTTTAATATCTCTTTTTCTGAGATATTTGAGATAATGAAATATTATTTTTGAATTAACCATGACTCCTAGGCAATTGTTCCAGGAAACAATTTTTTTTTTTTTTTGAGGCGAAGTTTCGGTCTGTCACCCAGGCTGGAGTGCAGTGGTGCGATCTCCGTTCACTGCAACCTTCGCCTCCCAGGTTCAAGCGATTCTCCTGCCTCAGCCTCCCCAGTAGCTGGGACTACAGGTGAGTGCCACCGTACCCGGCTAATTTTTGTATTTTTAGTAGAGGCGGGGTTTCATCATGGCGGTGGATTGCTTGAGGTCAGGAGTTCGAGACCAGCCTGGCCAATATAGTTAAAACCCCGCCTCTACCTAAATATACTCATGATGCTGAGAATGAACCAGCATGATAAGCATCAAAATCCATTTGTGGTATGTTTAAAAATCATATTTCTCCCCCCAGAGACATCCACAGCATTGTCTTAAAGTTGTTGTGAGGATTTTATTTTCTAGGTACTTCTGATGAGTTTTTAGAAAATAATCATTTATAAATGAATTCAGAAATCATTGTTTAAGGGGTTACCAATATTTTATTTTCACATCCCCTCCAGGTTTACATGCTCTTCCGCTGCTATGCCTATTAAAGATTCACTGATATCCATAGTTAGGTTTTTGAATGAGATTTTCTTTAAAAAATGCTTTCATTTCTTATTGCCCCCCACCACCCTCATCCCTGCTTCAATTCACTATTTCTCAGAAGATTTACGTTAAAATTAAGTTTATCTTTGGAGAATTAAGATGTACCTGCCACTGTGATTGTCTGCTGGGATATGTAATGTTGTCCCGGTTACATCACATCTCTCTGCTCTTTAAAAAGCATACTGATGCATGTGATGAAAGTACTTTATGTCTTCATTCAGAGAAAAAAATTACTGAGAGAAAAAGCGCTAGGATTGGTATTTTTAAAGGTAGTAAAAAACAAGTCTGGAGAAAGGTTATTACTAACAAAGTGAAGGGAGACAGAATGATCTTTTAGAAAAGCATTCTATTTTAGTATATATGACGTAGCAACAACTTGGAATTTTATGGAAATGAAGGCGCTCCCTAGCCCAATTAGATCATGCCCTCTTGGGGTTGCCTAGGTTTGCATGGCAGCTGCAGTTTCTGCTCAGACTAATAAAAAGTGGAAATTAATGAGTGAGTGACTTTAGCTGGGGTAGCAAAAGCAAGCTACCCTATTCTGTGAATGTTTTTACTAGCCTGGGGTGGTGATGAGGTAGGGATATATATAAACACATAGAGAAAAGAGGATTTTTTTCAAAGCACTATTGAAGAACTCTATCTTAATACATTGCTCCTCCAAAGCCACATAATAAAAAGCTCTGAGGTTTTTTACTAAACAACAAAGTAGACATTCTGCTTTAGAGATTGTTGTTTGTGGACTCATATACATGGTGACCTTTCCTGCTTCCTTCTTATTTTTAGCATCCAATTACTGTTCTCTAAATGAATGCTTAATTCACCAGTTTAGTATTGCCCACAATTTTATTCTGCTGATCCTTTAGGCAATAAAAATTATTTGCAGTTTGGTTTATTAATTAGTATAGTGTTTCCTCTGCTACACACATTGTCACTTGTTCACTTTCTATAGTATTGAGAAGGGTATCTTTTTTTCTTTGGTTTATCATAACCTCAGTAAAACACCTTTACAAGGAGATCACTAAGCTGCTCTTTATAGTTTTTGTCTGAAAAACCAAGAAGGAAAAAACAGACAGTATATCTCAAAAGGAGAAACTTTGTGATTTTGGTGAATTGTAGCCTGTACATTCCTGTTGTAAAAACATTCCCTTATTTCCATTTAATTTTGTATCCAAAACAATAGTAACAAAGAATTCTATTGTAGCATTTCAGAAGGATCACTGCCCGCCTGGTTTAAAATGCAAACCAGGCCAGACACAGTGGCTCACACCTGTAGTCCTAACACTTTGGGAGTCCGAGATGGGTGGATCACCTCAGGTCAGGAGTTCGAGACCATTCTGGCCCACATGGTGAAACCCCATCTCTACTAAAAACATAAAAATTAGCCAGGTCTGTAATCCCAGCTACTCGAGAGACTGAGGTAGGAGAATTGCTTGAACCTGGGAGGCGGAGGTTGCAGTGAGCCAAGATCGCGCCACTACATTCCCAGCCTGGGCAACAGAGTGAGACTCCATCTCAAAAAAAGAGAAAAGCAAACCGGGACACAGGAAATCCAGATGACGGTAGCTTTTGCTACTTTACTTATATCCTTGACTTGAACATTTTTTGTGGGTTTGGAAGTAATTAATTAACTAATTAATCAATTTTTATGAAACATGCTGATAAGTTAACACTTAACACTACAATGTAATTCTCTTTTGGTGGCAGGTGGCCCGACGTTGGGGCATTCAGAAAAACAGGCCCGCTATGAACTATGATAAACTTAGCCGTTCACTCCGCTATTACTATGAGAAAGGAATTATGCAAAAGGTGAGCAGCTAATACAGCATTAAAATTCATTGGAATGTTGCACAGTAATCTGCACGTCATACTTTAAATACTACATTGCATTGCTGAAGCAAGGTTTTCAGTATTTTAACAAATGCTTAGCTCTTGGTTTTGGTATTACAAACCTTTCTATGTATAAATGCATAGACATTGTGGACAAATGTGTAGTGATATTATATACAAAATAATAGGCTTTCTGGAAGTTCCTACGTTGCTGCACATGGTTAAAAAGGATTGTTTTAGTATTAATATTACATGTATCTTCAGAAGTTTTTATTCCGCATTGTCCACAGTTACATAATTCTGAAATGCTTTTATTTATAGCAATAAAGAATCTTACACTAAATTCTCACTTTTTTTCCTTGTTTGGATTCTTAAAACATTCAGACATTCAATTTTCTCCTTTGTAAAAACATTTTTTTCCTCGCCTCACATCTTGCCTAGTTTTATCATCTGATACTTTGACATCCTAAGCCATTTATTAAAAATAAATATTTGATCTTATTTGGTTGGTGGAAGTTTAATATATTTTATTTTAAATGAGCTTCCCATAATATTTGAGAGTAGCTCTTTTTTTTTTTTTTTTTTTTTTTGAGACAGACTCGAGCTCTGTTGCCCAGGCTGGAGTGCAGTGGCGCGATCTTGGCTCACTGCAACCTCCGCCTCCCAGGCTCAAGCAGTTCTCCTGCCACACAGGCGTGTGCCACCACACCCAGCTAATTTATGTATTTTTAGTAGTGACAGGGTTTCACCATATTGGCCAGGCTGGTCTTGAACTTCTGACCTCAGGTGATCTGCCTGCCTTGGCCTCCAAAGGGCTGGGATTACAGGCATGAGTCAATGCGGCCAGCCAAAAGTAGCTTTTTAAAAAGAATAGAGATAAAACAAGTGAATTACACTTAAAATAAAATACAAAATTTTTGAAGAAAGCAATAAATAAATGAATGAAGATACAACATGGATATTTGTTATCACACCCTTTAGCTTTGCATGTGTACACAAATCTAATTGCCTTGACTCTGAACCAAGTTTATGATTTACCTATTGTGAACATTACATTTTTATTCTGTATCATTTGTTTATTTTAGGGTTTGTAAACATAGTTACATGTTATAGATGGTGGCATATTTTCATGTCATCAATGCTGAGAAAAACTAGATTAGTTGCTACATGAAGCTTATTAGAGCAGCGAAAAATAGCACTGTTGACCTTCCTAGAACATAGAGAATCAATGCTCTAGAATTTACTGGCTCAGAAGTTAGAACTTCCATGATCCTTAAAAGAAAAGGTTGATTTCAGTTTTTAGTTGCTTCCTGGGGTTTCTGAATCACACCTTCAAAATATATAACGGGTTGCTACCTGCTCCTCCTGTCTTTTTCACCTCAACTCTGGGGTCATTTTTAATTCCTCCCTTTTCTCTCACTTCGCCTTTTGTAGTCAGATCCTTTCAAATACATTTCATTCCTTTCTTTTCACCACCGTCTTCCCAATGCAGGGCACATCACCTGGGCTGTCACAGATGGCGCTCAGCGGTTTCCCTGGGCAGTGCTGCACAGTAGTAGAAGATAATGCAGGCAGGAATTAGGTTTGAATGCTAGCCTCTCACCAGATTACATTCTTGAGCAGATTCTTTTCCTAATAAATGGTGATATTCTTACCTCATTAAAGTTGCTGTGATTATTAAACGAAATAATGTACTTGAGATACTTTACATTGTACCTGGCACAATAAGAGTCTCCAATAAAGGGTAGCTCTCAGTGCATCTCACATGCTGAAGTCAGTGTAAGCCAAGGCATATTTGGCATAGCTCTCTTGACCATTAAGTCCCTTATTAAAGGGAGCATTTGCAAAGGACTAAAAGTTACTATGAGATCCCTAACTACACCTTAGCTTTTAGATACAGTGGTAGACAGGGTATCTCTAGGCTGTCGTGCCTGGACTTAAATATTCTCAAATGTGCTCAACCTTATTGCTAGTATCTCCACTTCCTCGTTCTCCTTTATTCATCCTCGTATCCCATATCACATTTATACATATTTTCTTTTAATAAGTTAAAAAGGCAAAATGCTACGATATAGATACTGAATGATGGGTTAAAATGTTGTTGCTTCTCGAATTTTTCCGTAATTGGCTGTAATTGTTAGAGGAAACTATTCACAACTCACTTATCAGCAAATAAAGGAAAGTGCAATGTGATAGATGTTTGGGGTGTCACTGTATCAGGTAAGAAAGGGCAAGCTGTTTAATGGACATGCACTAGTTCAGGGCTACAGTATTTGTAACTAGCACAACAATCAAGGCCCCTTACAATTTTTATGGCTATACTTACCCTTCTTCTTCACATTCTTCTTGCTGTTCCTTGCCACACCCCTGACGCCCCCAATGCATCGCTCACATTCTTTATTTTTAAAAATTTATTTATTTACTTATTTAGAGAAAGAGTCTCACTATGTTGCCCAGGCTGGCCCTGAACTCCTGGGCTCAAGCAGTCCTCCTGCCTCACCCTCCTGAGTAGCTGGAACTACAGGTCTGCATCACTGCACCCAGCTAATTACATTCTCAAATGTGTACCATTCTGGTGTTCAAATAAATTCTAGTATAGTCATTCAGAGGAAAACTTTGCTATCCTTTTTTAAATAGCAAAAACTATGATGTTGAATTATATATTTTAACATGTAGGAGAAAATATTTATATGGCCCTATTTGGTCACTGACTTAAAACTTTGTGGGCATAGGCCGGGTGTGATGGCTCACGCCTGTAATCCTAGCACTTTGGGAGGCTGAGGCGGGTGGATTGCCTGAGCTCAGGAGTTTGAGACCAGCCTGGATAACATGGTGAAACCCCGTCTCTACTAACACAAAAAAAATTAGCCGGGCACAGTGGCATGCACCTGTAGTCCTAGCTACTCTGGAGGCTGATGCAGGAGAATTGCTAGAATGTGGGAGGCGGAGGTTGCGGTGAGCAGAGATTGTGCAACTGCACTCAAGCCTGGGCAACAGAGCAAGACTCCGTCTCTTTAAAAAAAAAAAAAAAAAACTTTGTGAGCATATGTGGTGTATGTAACATAAAAAAATAGAAGATTAGAGAAAAATAAAAATAACTTACATCTAAACATGTTAAAAAAAATGAAAACTGGTCATTAATTTTAGTAATTACAGAAGAAGTAAGAAACAATGAAATAGTGTATATTTACCTTACAGACAATGCCTATGTGTACTTCTATTTCAAAATCCGGAAATGCCTAGAACAATATATACCAGTATGTTCACGGTGGTTATATTCTGGATGATATAATTACAGACCCTTTTTATTTTAACTTAGTCAATAATTTCTAAGTTATCATCTGGTATCCCCATATTACTTCTGAAATTTTAAGTGATAAAACATAATTTAAATTCCCAGCCATTGAAAGCACAGCTCTAAATCTATCTCCTTCTTTACTTTTGATTTATGTCCCTTGAAAAATGCCTGTTTTTTTCTATCTGTCTCAGTGTTGCAGTTTGCCTATACTTAATGTACAGCATTTTTCACATTAGTAATTGTATTACTAATAATGGAAGACATCATTTCCCTTCGTTGGGATCCCTTGTTCTAAAGTCAGTAGTGTTTAACCTAGTCCAATAAATGAAGTAGTAACCCTAAAAATGTTTATTCAAAAGGAATGCAGAAGGAAGCAGGAAAGGCAGAGTTCTTAAGAGATTGTATAATCTTGATTGCATGTTATACATTTTAATTCATTTGTTACATAATTTCTAAGTATAGCCAATGGCAACCCATCAAAGTCCAATACAAAGCAAATGTCTCTTCCTCCACAGCTCCAAACAAAACAAAGCACATTATAAAACACTCAGAGGTATGCAGGCCATTTATTTTATTTTATTTTTTCTCAAAATACTTTGAACAAAGAAAAAATAAAGGAAAACTAGAATTTATTACCTCAGCTTTGTTCCTGATACTGCCTATGGTCATTTTATCATTTCACCTTTAAGACCCTAATTTCTTTTGTATAAAGGATTAAAGTAAATAAGTGTGTGCCAGACTCCTCTGTTTATACCACAGTGCTCTGTGCTGGAGACTTCCATCCCAACCTCACATAAAAGCAATGTCGCTTTCTAAGGCGCCATTGCTGTCTCCATTTCACAGAAAAGGCCCCTGAGAGGTAGTCTAAGAAACAGGTCCAAATTCATAAAAACTACTAAATACTCACTCCTTCAAACCTAGGAACATTGAGATTATTTGAATTCTCTAAAGTGATTCCTCTGACTTAAATTCCGGGCAAAAGGTAAAAAAAGTTCTAGACTGGGCTCGGTGGCTCACACCTGTAATCCCAGCACTTTGGGAGGCCAAGGCGGGTGGATCACGAGGTCAGGTGTTCAAGACCAGCCTGACAAACATGATGAAACCCCGTCTCTACTAAAAATACGACAATTAGCTAGGCCTAATTGTCGTGCGCCTATAGTCCCAGCTACTCAGGAGAATCGCTTGAACCTGGGAGGCAGTGGTTACAGTGAGTCGAGATGGTGTCACTGCACTCCAGCCTGGGTGACAAAGCGACACTCTGCCTCAAAAAAAAAAAAGAAAAAGAAAGTTCTAAATTTGATTTCAGAGCAGCAGTGTTCATTGACAATTGTTTCTTTTCCCCCAAAGATATAACGATACTTTATAACCCAGGAATAGACTGTTGACCCATATCAAAATCGGCTAGCAAATGCCTTGTTGATACGGAGGAACATGGAGGTGTTGTGTCACCTTCAGCTTTCTAAAATCTCATACCTCCACATGCCCATGCAAAGTTACTATCAAAGTTAATACAAACAACTGTATTCATCCACTCGCCCCCTTGGGTTTTGAGAGCATCTCAGCGTTATTCGTCTCACTCAATTGCTTATAATTTTCTAGGGAAGCATTACTCTTTAGAATTTAAGTTTGGGGTATGTCATACCCTATAAATTATGCTACTTCTTTATTCCAGGCAGTTGTCACATTTCTTTTTCTCATTTCCTCCCTATGCATTGTGTATTTTAAATTCCTTTCACTTTTTTACACATCTTACTTCAATCTGACACTTTACACACATCCTTAATTCTGTCTAATGCATCTTGCCTTCATTTTTAAAAGTGATGTATCCAAGATGCTGTCCTTTTGATCCATCTTTCATTTAAATAAGGCTATGTATCTTTTCTTTCTTTCTTTTTTTTTACGTGAAAACACACAGTGCTAATAAAGAAAAAAAGTAAAGAATCAGTTTACTCTGTGAATCAGTGAATTACTAGTCTAGTCTTACTGGGAATAAAGCACCTTTTTCTTTTAAATTTTGAATTTAATTTTCTACCACTTCAGATACATAATATTAAGAGAGAGAGTATACCTTAAAAGTACAAATTTGTAGATACTGCCTTTCAAAAATGCAGAAAATAACTTTCAATATGAAATGCCTGCATTAAATAATTGATTTTTTATTTTTCAAAACAACAATGTAAATTTACCTCTATATTAAAACAAGCAAATTCCTGTGCTTCCTAGCTATATCTGGAATGAATTAATTATTATTGAAGTTCAACATATGGCATTTCCCTTGACTGAACTGTAGTTTATTCGACACAGTAAAGACTTTTTTTTTTTTCTTGTATGTGTACCTGCTATTAGTTGTTTGCCTTTTGGGGACCAGAGTTACCCACCCTTTCTGGTATATTAAACCGTGTTTTTGTGTTTTTCCTTCCCTATCCTTCACCATCTGGCGATGGGGAGGATGGGTTTTTCTCTTCCATGTTATCATCAGGTGGCTGGAGAGAGATATGTCTACAAATTCGTGTGTGATCCAGAAGCCCTTTTCTCCATGGCCTTTCCAGATAATCAGCGCCCACTGCTGAAGACAGACATGGAACGTCACATCAACGAGGAGGACACAGTGCCTCTGTCTCACTTTGATGAGAGCATGGCCTACATGCCGGAAGGGGGCTGCTGCAACCCCCACCCCTACAATGAAGGCTACGTGTATTAACACGAGTGACAGTCAAGCCGGGCGTTTTGCGCTTTTCCTTTTTTCTGCAAGATACAGAGAATCGCTGAATCTTTGTTTTGTTTCTGTTGTTTGTATTTTATTTTTAAATAATAATACACAAAAAGGGGCTTTTCCTGTTGCATTATTCTGTGGTCTGCCATGGACTGTGCACTTTATTTGAAGGTGGGTGGGAGTAATCTAAACATTTATTCTGTGTAACAGGAAGCTAATGGGTGAATGGGCAGAGGGATTTGGGGATTACTTTTTACTTAGGCTTGGGATGGGGTCCTACAAGTTTTGAGTATGATGAAACTATATCATGTCTATTTGATTTCATAACAACATAAGATAATGTTTATTTTCTCTGGGTATCTATGGTACAGTTAATTTCACGTTGTGTAAATATCCACTTGGAGACTATTTGCCTTGGGCATTTTCCCCTATCATTTCTGAGTCTCTGCAGGTGTACAAAAAAAAAAACCCAATCTACTGTAAATGGCAGTTTAATTGTTAGAAATGACTGTTTTTGCACCTCTTGTAAAAAGGTATTTAGCAATTGCATTTGCCGTTTGTTGTTTTGTTTTGCTTTATATAAGACTTGCAGAGGATAGCCATAAAATGGGTAATTCTCTCTGAAGTTGAGTAATCACCATGACTGTAAATGAGGGGCACAGTTTTGGACTCTGGCTCCAAACTGAGTCATAGGCCAGTAGCATTACGTGTATCTGGTGCCACCTTGCTGTTTAGATACAAATCATATTGTCTTTTAAATATTTTGAAACCCATTTCAGTTAAATAATGACATGTCGTGGTCCTTTGGAATCTTCACTTAAATGTTAAATCTGGGATCAAAATGAAGCAAAAAATATCTGTCTCCTTTTCACTCTGTTCAGTACATAAATACATTATTTAATCAATAAGAATTAACTGTACTAAATCACATATTATGCTGTTCTAGTTACAGCAAGCACTCTTTAAGAAAAATATCCAATACACTAAATAGGTACTATAGTAATTTTTAGACATGGTACCCATTGATATGCATTTAAACCTTTTACTGCTGTGTTATGTTGATAACATATATAAATATTAGATAATGCTAATGCTTCTGCTGCTGTCTTTTCTGTAATACTCTCTTTCATGCTGAATTTACTATGACCATTTATAAGCAATGCAGTTAACTACAGATAGCATTTCAGGACAAAATAGATGACTCAAACCATTTATTGCTTAAAAAATAGCTTACGCCATGCTATGCTATAAGCAGCTTTTATGCACATTGACAAATGAAGAGTAAGCTTCAGCTTGCTAAGGGAAACTGTGGAACCTTTTGTAACTTTTGGTGATATGGAAAATTATTTGCAAACTATCAAAAAATACGAGGAAGTTGCTGTGTGACATAGTGCTGGCACTGATACTATCTATCATCTCTGTTTGGACACTTCTGTAAATGTGATTGGATTGTTTGAAAGAAGATTTAAAGATTTAAAGTTTCAAAGTTTTTTGCTTTGTTTTTGTTTTGCATTTGCAGAAAATATTGAAAGATTACGTGTTTCATTCACCTTCAAAAAAACATGAGTAAATGGGGATATAGGATCTCCGAATAGCTTTCTAAAAGATTCAGTCAAGGAACATGAATTTTGTTCAGTCTATCAGTAATATCCCAGAAGAACAACTTTTTAAAGAATCTATAGCAAAATGCAAAAAAAAAGAAAAAAATTCTAAACACAAAGTTAAAATAGACCTATTATAAAAGCATTTCATAATGAGCATGGAAAAGATTGTTTAAAGATGATCCCCCCTCAGCTACCAATTTTCCAAAACTACACAGATCACAGCTCATTTCTCTAAATGGAACAGTTATTGAGAAACCCAAACACCAAAATTGCTACTATTCACATTTAATCCTACAAAAAATACTCCAATTTCAAAATATGTATGTAACCTGCGATTTCAATGATTGTTGTTCATATACATCATATATTATTTTGGCCTGTTATGGACCTAAAAAAGAAAACTATGCCTTAAAAATCAGAACCTTTTCCTCCTACTATGCGTATGTGGCCATCTACAGCACTTAGAATAAAAACAGATGTTAAAATATTCACCGAAAGTTATATTAGGAAAATAATTGAGATATATAGTTAAGATTTGAGGAAATTGAAGGAGAAAATTTAAGTGAGTCTTTAAATATATTCTGAATGAAAACTGTATTGAGGATTTATTTTTGTTCCATTTTTTTCTTTTTCCCTTTTCTCCTTTTCTTCTTTTTAATAGTCTAGTTTCAGTCAGTGAAGAAGAATTGGGCCATGTGTTATCACAAGAGATCAATGGCAAAAATGGTATTCACCATATAATATTTAAGGACAAACTATATGTTTTGCTGTTTAAGGTAGTGACTCACTGAACTAAATATATAATTGACCAACATTAGGTGTATTTCCAATGCAGAAGGGTTGAAAATATTACATTATAAACTCTTGAAAAATGTATCTAAATTTTTTTAAGTTCTGTTTTTATTCCACTTTTTGTTTGGTTGTGTTTTTATGTTTTTATTTTCAGGTAGATTAATAAATCTGGCAGCTGATTTCTGCAAGATTCTTGTGTTTTGAATTTCTAATTGAATTGGCTACTCAGACGTAGAAATCACTCATTAATGATGGCATGTCTTCTTTCAACTTTTATCTTCACTGCTGTTTGCTGTCTCTTGATGACATGCTAATACCCAATAGATTAATTGCAACAAACTCTTTTATATCTCAAATAACTAAGGAAAAATAATTTTTCTTAAGTGATGTTCATGAAAGTCTTCAAAATAAAATCCACAACGCTGACAGTGCAAAACGTTTTTCTCAAATCATAGAAGAATCACGGAGGTCTAGTTTCCTACAGATGCTGTAACAAATTACTACAACCTCAGAAGTTTACACAAATTTACCTTATCGTTCTGGGGGCAGAAGTTCAAAAGAAGCCTTAAGAGACTAAATCCAAGATGGCCATAGGTCTGGTTCCTTCTGGATGTTCCAGGGGAGACTCTTCCAGCTTTCACTTCTAGGGTCGGCATTCCTTGGTTCCTGGGTACAATCTCTTGAATCTCTGCTTCCATTTCTGCCCGCCTCTTATGAGGACGCTTATGATTACATTTAGGGGATGCTCAGATAACCCAAGACAATACCTCATCTCAAGATCCTTAATTAATGACGTGTGCCAAGTCCCTTTCACTAGATCAATTATTCACAGAGCCCAGGATTAGAACATGGATATAAGAGATAGGGCAGGGCTGTTATTCAGACCACCATACAGAGGAGGAAGACTGTAGCAAAGATTCTAATTGATTAACTCAGGAACAATAGCATTCTGCTGCGGGAGCTAGGATTTGAAAGTACTAAGGATCGTTTTTATTTGTCACTGAGATATTTTCCCCTTATTCTGCATAAATAAATTTGGAAGCTTGCTATATTAAGTTCATCTATTCCACTAAAATGTCTGCTAGTCACATCAAGCCTGTAGATTATTCAAATCCTTCCCCACCACCAGGAATGCACTATGTAATGGGAGAGAAAAATAAGGTGTAATAATAATGGTAATAACAGTTAAATTGGTGGTCTAATCCAGATTTTATTTTTTAATACCTTTCTCTTGGTGTTAATAATGGGTTACTATGTGATCTTATCATTTGCTAGTGATTATTTATTAGTTAATAACAATGTATAAAATATGTCTGTTACTAAAAAGAAAAATTGTAAAAATGAATCAACTCATCTTTATATAACAAGGAAAGAAATATATTGCCAGAAGTTACAGAACTTTGCCAGATCATGGGGGTTTCTAAAATGAGCCACTTCGTCTATCATGAAGCCTTTTCAGAGCTTATAATGAGAAAACATTACAGAGGAGAAGGTCAGTTGGATGTTTATTGCTTGGAATCTTAGAAAACAAAAACTAAAATTTAAAAATAAGACGTGAATAAGCTATTTTCCAGTTGCAATTTGGTATGGAGAAGAGAGGAAATAGAGTTATTAAAAACATACAAATTGGATAAAAGTGATGGTGAGAAAAATATAAGGAAGGCAAATGTACATATTAAACAATTCTAATAAGAATTGCAAAAATCAAGTTTCAAAAAGATGGTAGTGTTGGACATGATACTAGAAAACTTGACCCAGTTAATTCAGAGCTCAACTAGTACTTTTAGGACTTCCTTTTTTTTCATACATGAGACTCACTTAGACATACTTAAGAAAAAATAATCGGTTTACGGAACGTATGGTTTAAGGGGAGAATTTGACTAGACTAGTGGATACCTTTATAGAAATATTAATGATTTTAGAATGTTCAATTAAAAGTGTATATACCGTAGCTATTGTTTATGGATTCATATGTAAGGTAGGGTCTTTTTTGCATATAGACTGCAATATTCTTATTTACTTCCATTCTAAAATTATATTTATGCTTCTATGGGGAAGATAATTTTAATTCACTTGGTTGTATTAAAATTATACTTACGGTTTGAGAAAACATGCTATGAAAATCGTGATGATAGCAAATTAAATATACTCAAAATTTAAATCTAAAATAAAAGCCCAGAAACTGAAAATATTGGACTGTCGTGATCACTCTGAAAGGTAGCACATCTGAAACTGATAAATGTCTCTAAATTTTTGGCTGCCTTCTGATCCTCTTGCCATTTTTAGTAGTTTACAAACACAGCACTTAAGTAATGTCTTTGTACTACTTTTCCATATATTCTTCTCCTTCTGGATAATTTAGGTACCAGGACACCTGATAAATCCTTTTTCAGTTCTATGTTCTAATCTCTTTAAATACCTTGTTTCACATAAATCCTTCAATAACTAGATCAAGGAGAAATTTGGGGAAGGGAACTAAGTAAACTATTTCAGTGACGCCCACGTGCCAGACAGCCAGATACGTGACATGTTACTGCCTCAAAATTGCTTGGTTTTGTCTGATGAGAAGCTGAGGCTAATGGCAAACCCAGAATGTCTTTGTGTCAAGATGTCGTGGTCACAGGCAAATCATGAACCCTACATTTTTTGTGGAACTTGGACCTAGCTACTTTTCTGATTTAATTTCTAATGACAAAAATATCTATAATAATAATGCACTCTGCCAAAACAGTGTTATTTAAATAAATTTTTTTTTTTTACCATTTATGAATAGTCTTTGTAGAAAAATCTAAAAAGGAAATCAAGCACTATTTAACAACAGCAACAATAAACTGAGTTTTTTTTTTTTTTTTTTTTTTTTTTTTTGAGACAGAGTCTTGCTCTGCCACCAGGCACCAGGCTGGAGTGCGATGGCACAACCTCAGCTCACCGCAACCTCCGCCTCCCGGTTTCAAGCAATTCTTCTGCCTCAGCCTCCCAAGTAGCTGGGACTACAGGCGCGTGCCACCACGCCCAGCTAATTTTTGTATTTTTAGTAGAGACGGAGTTTCACCATGTTGGCCACAATGGTCTTGATCTCTTGACCTCGTTATCCGCCCACCTCACCCTCCCAAAGTACTGGGATTACAGGCGTGAGCCACTGCACCCGGCCAACTGAGTTGTTTTTTAAGTGTCTTTAAGCATTTAGAAGTCAAACTGATTGAAGTACTTCTTTGTTTCTTTCTGTTGGAGAGGGGTACAGCTTAATGAAGAAACAGAAATACTAATCAAATTCTTCAGAAAGTTAAATACACTTTTCCCATAATTTACATTATTAGACAGGACTTCTGAAAGTAATAGAGTTTTCAGAAAACCTTTAAAGCATAAAAGATTCAAAGTCAATTCAGAAAAAGCAAAAAAAAAAAATGGTTTTTAAAGTAGAAAGTAAGACTAGAAACATAGAAATTATTGTATGAAACAATCTTAATTGTTTTAAATGTCTTATTTCTGCAAAGGGGACTATAGCCTTCTTGTACACATTTGATTTAAGTGACCAGTAAAACTATCTTGTAGAAATTTTAATGTGGGAATTTAATCGGCAAGGTTTGTGGGGAGAAAGAAAATAAGATTACACACGTGACGTTACTTTTTTATTTTTATTTGAGACAGGATCTCGCTCTGTTACCCACGCTGGAGTGTCATGTGAACATGGCTCACTGCAGCCTTGTCCTCCTCCCAGGCTCAAGCCAGCCTCCCACCTCAGCCTCCTATGTAGCTGGGACCACAGGTGTGTACCACTATGCCCAGCTAATGTCCGTATTTTTTTTTTTTTTTTTTTTGTAGAGGTGAGGTCTCACCACTGTTTTTGGTTGCTTTTTGTTTTTTTTTTGTTTTTTGTAGAGATGATGTCTCGCTATGAGGGTTCTTATGTTGCCCTGGCTAGTCTTGAACTCCTGGACTCAAGCAATCCTCCTGCCTTGGCCTCCCAAAGTGCTGGGATTACACGTGTGAGCCATCATGCTTGGTCATTACTTTTTAAACTGCAAAATACTATACTACTTTCAATGACCACAAAAATATTTTTCTTTATTCTTAAAAATATTTGTAAACATTACATTCTTTAAACAAATGTATATATATTTGGAGTCTTGCTCTTGTTGCCCAGGCTGGCGTGCAATGGCACCATCTCGGCTCACCACGACCTCCACCTCCCAGGTTCCAGTGATTCTCCTGTCTCAGCCTCCCAAGTAGCTGGGATTACAGGCACCTGCCAACCATGCCCAGATAATTTTTTTAATGTTGAGTAGAAACGGGGTTTCACTATGTTGGTCAGGCTAGTCTCGAACTCCTGACCCTAGGTGATCCACCCACCTCTGTCTCCCAAAGTGCTGGGATTACAGGCGTGAGCCACTGTTCCCAGCCAAAGAAACATTTTTATATTTTAAAAAAATTGTGGTAAAATATATAAGAAATACTACTCATCATTTTAACCATTTTTAAGTGTACAATTCAGTGGCATTAATTACATTTGCAGTGTTGTGCAACCATCACTATTATCTATTTCCAAAGTAGTTAGATCATTTTATTCACAAAGTAGTATTAAAAATGGTCAAGGAGGCCTGTTGTGGTGGCTCATGCCTTTAATCCCAGAACTTTGGGAGACCGAGGCAGGTGCTTCACTTGATATCAGGCATTAGAAACCAGCCTGGCCAAAATGGCAAAACCCTGCCTCCACTAAAAATACAAAAATTAGTCGGGCGTGGTGGTGTGTGCCTGTAATCTCAGCTACTCAGGAGGCTGAGGCAGGAGAATCACATGAACCTGTGAGGTGGAGGCTTCAGTGAGCTGAGATTGCACGAATGCACTCCAGCCTGGGTGACAGCAAGACTCCATCTTCAAAAAATTTTTTTGAGTAAAAATAAATAAAAATAAAAATGGTCAAAGAAATACGTTTTCATATATTACAATTAGAAATGTAAACATGCAAATTTATGCTTTCTAATAATTTAAATGAATTGTAGTTTATTTACCAATTGGTTGGTCTTGATTTTATACTGTAGTTTGACAGCTTTATTAAAGAAAAAAAACTGTATATAAACAGTGTTGTGCAAAACACTATTTTACATAGTTCCAACAACTGTTGAAAGGAAAAAAATTTAAGTAACTAGCTTATTGAATATTTTCAAATCACTCAGTATTTTATATTTGTATTTACAAACAGCCTCTCAAAACAAACCACATCAAACAACAAACTGATCTTTCACGCTCATGTTTATTTAGTTTGAATTAATAGATTTGATTAACATGTCATAAAGACACAAACATACGGCAACCATAGATTATTGTTAAACTCTTTAGCACTGTAATAATTTCAGATAACTTTTTTTTGGGGAGAAAAAATTCCAAAACTGAAACATACTAGATCTAACCACAGTATTTAATTAAAGCGAAATTAGGCTAATGAGATATATTGGCCCTGTCTCCACTATCCTCTCACCGTACTGTGGGTTTAAACACTGAGAACTTCCTAAATTAAAACAGAAACTGGATATTTTTCTGTGACTTTTCAGACTTGAGTGCCCAGATTTGAGTATATATGATGGTCCTGGAACCAATCTCTAGCATATACTGAGGGACACCTGTGATACCAACCCCTAATGCGATGCGTTCCAAATGTGTTCATTGTTTCTGATCTGTTGGCTTTGTGAAGAGCTTGTTTTGCAGGTGTAAAGAGTAAATATTACACATATAACTCATAAAATTGCCATTCAAATTATTTCACATGCCTACTTCTGAACTCCAGTATCAAGAAAATTATGAAACAGAATCAAGTGAAAAAAGACTTTGTTTCCTGCATTTACTGTTTACTTATTTTCACAGGAATTTGTGATTCTGTAAAAAGCCTGAGGCAGTATTTCTAAAACCAAAACAAGGAGAAATACGAAAATAAATATTTGGATAATTCTGATTCTAAAGCAGAAAAACTGTACACTGATTCATTCACTGAGTGGGTATTAATTCACTCGTATTAGAAAACACTCTGGATTATTCATTTCACTTGGTTCTATGTTGGGAAATCCCTTAGTCAATCCTTTAGAATCCCCACATGTGAATATCTTACTAATCCATTTTGAACACCTCTATAGCATCAGCTGACTGTATTTTCTGGATCCAAATTCATCGGTAGATTTATAGGTTTATAAAAAGTGATCCTTGTCCTCAAACTATGTATGACTCACCCACATAGATCTAACATACACTTGGATGGTATATGATGTGGCATCTCATTTACTGCTCAACAATGTGGCTTAGACCCTATATAAAAGGAGTACAGTAAATAACTAGCCTTAAGATTGCTGATGGCAGTGGGAAGCCTGGATACTTTTATTCAAATTTATGAGTGTTTAAGTTCAATCACACCTGTTGCTATCAAATGAAGCATTAATCAATCACTAAGGTAATTCTATATGGCACATAATGCAGTGGGATGTTGAAAATTTAAGTTAAAATCAAGGCAGGGCAGATCACTGACTCATTAACTCGTGGACTGCCTCGATCATGAGCATTTTGATTAAAAGCATTTTCAACTGCCCACTTGCTGTGCACGTGTACGTACTAGGAATCCTCACTGTGTCCTAAAGGGGTCATTGTATTAGTGAGTGTTTGCTGGTTCCAATCAACAATTACCGGGTTAGGTTTTCAAAGCCAAGAGGCCCCATTCTGTGGATGCTGTGGAACGCATCTAACGACTGACCCCTTGCCAGACCCCACGACCATCGATGCTCAAAAGGGGAACTAGAAGTGAGTCACAGGATCTTTCGAACTCTGAGGGATTCCAGTCCTGGAGCTACGGGTCCACTGCAGTGAGTACTTTGTAAAAGAAAGCTCCTAACTTGGTACTGCCTATGTCCTACAGTATATCTCAGGACAGTCCCTGTTTACACCTATTTTCTCAGCATGATACTAACAGTGACCACTTTTACTGTCAAAGTTTAGAAAATAAATTGACTCTTTACCTGATCCCGAGGTCAGACAACCTGGTTGAAATGCTCTTCTTGGGTTGCCTTGCAGGAGAAATTTTATCGTTTAATTATCACAACATCCTTCCAGAACAAATATCCCAAAGAAGAAAACTTTTCTATGTCTGGTAAAATTAACCTTTTCCCCCTTTTATATCTGCGGTGACCCAAAACAGCTCTCATCTTCTATTTTATCAAATTTCCTACCAATTGTGGAAATTTATAGAAATGAGGGACATATGCATCTGAGTTTTTGTGAGGCTGAACTGGGTAGATTGTTTAAGGTTTGTAAATTTTAGATATACCTTCATGAAAATGAATGTAGCACAGCCATGCCTGTTTTAAGTAGAAAGGGAGCTTAGTAGAAGGACAGTGAATAGATGGCAAAACTGATGGAAATAATAGAGAACTTTGCTTTAAACTCTTATTTATTGATTATTCCTGTTGATTCTTCCAGCAGGAGATAATAGTGGGTCTATTCAGGTCACCGTTGCTGAAATCAATGATCATCAACTATCTTTCCTTTCTTGCATTGCTTCACGCGAGATTCAGAGCCCAAGAGAGAGAAATCAAACATTTCTCCTTGATTTGGGTTCCCACCTGGTGCCTGTATAAAGACACGAGGCCTTATCTTACTGTTGCATTAAGCCCTTGAGCGAAGGATGAGAAGTAATTCCCCCAAGTAACTGACAACTTAAAAAGAAGTAGAATTAACTCCTGGGTGTTAAGTCTTTCTCAAAGTTACTAAAACTAATATCCTCGGTCTTTAGAAGTGAAAAACTGCTGGATATACAATATCCTTTTTTATCTTCCATTTTTTCATGAAGAGAACTTTGGATATTTTGATTCCTGAAGTATCTTAAAGCTTGCTGTGGTAGTACATGTGTATAAAAGCAGTGATTAGGAAGAACCAGAAATATTTAGCACCTTATAGAAGAATGTAATCTGGAGGAATCATGACGCTAACAAAACAATGCACATGTAACATAGGTATTATGTTGGATTGCCAGGGCTGCTGTAGCCAAGTAGCACAGATGGTGGTTTAAACGACAGAAAATTATTACCTTGTAATTCTAGAGGCTAGAAGTCTAAAGTCAAGGTATCCGCAGGGATGGTACCTTCTGAGGGCCATCTATTTCAGGCTGCTTTACTTGACTTGTACATCCTTCCACTGTCTCTCTCATCTTCCCTGCACACATTTCTGTTTCTGCCTAAATTTCCTCCTATTTGAAGAACACCAGTCATAATGGAATTCAGACCTACGCAAATGACCTCATTTCAATGTACCCCTATAAAGACCCTGTCTCTAAATAAGATCACATTCTGAGGTACTGGGGTTAGGACTCCAACATACCTTCTTTGAGGGACACAATACAACCCATAACAAGTTCTTAAATTATGGCCACATGAAAGTGATCCATAAAAATGAAATGATTACCACCAGTATATGTGAGATTAAGAGGTGAATTGCAGCTGGGGGAGGTGGCTTACACCTGTAATCCCAGCACTTTGGAGGCAGGCAGATCACAAGGTTAGGAGTTCGAGACCAGCCTGACCCAGGTGGTGAAACCCTGTCTCTACAAAAAGCACAAAAAAATTAGCCGGGCATGGTGGCACATGCCTGTAGTCCCAGCTATTTGGGAGGCTGAGGCAGAAGAATCACCTGAACCCAGGAGGTGGAGGTTGGAGTGAGCCAAGATCACGCCACTGCACTCTAGCCTGGGTGACAGAGTGAGACTCCGTCTCAAAAAAAAAAAAAAGGTGAATTGCAAATCTTTCTTATATTACATGATTAATATGGAGAAATAAATTGTATAAATATAACCAAGGCATCCTCCTTTATTCTCAATGGAGATGCTTGAAATAAATCGTATTCTCATAGTCTTCTTGTAACTCACTAACACTTTTCTTAACAAGATGTTATATGAAAATAAGCATAAAGAAATTACTCACATAGTAAATTTAATGAAAATCTAATAAGAAAATGTAGGAATAATAAATTGGGAAAAGAATACTATAAAGGCAAAACCAAAAAAATGGTTGCTGTAATAAAGCTAGTATAGTCTTTCTGTTCTCTGGTTTTTAGGACCTAGAAACTAGCGATGTGGCAGGAAGAAATCTATGAACAAAAACAGTATAGACTTCTCTGAGCTAAAATGAGAAGTTAGATGAGGAAATTTGCGTTGAGCACTACTTATCATTTAAGCACCATTGAGCAACAAGCAGCATGGGTTTGCACAGAACTAATCATGCCAAACAAATCTGATTCCTTTTTTTTTATTGAATTACAAGATTAGTGGATGAATGCAATGTGAGAGATAATACATTAGGATTTTAGCAAAAACATTTGATACGGCATCTCATGAACTCTAAAACAAATTCAAATAGTCAGGAATATTAACACCGAAGTAAGGAATGGAAATTAAATGAAGGATTGCAAAGAAAAAGAAGTAATAATCAACTGTGATATGGCAGCTTGGGAACACATCATTATATGGTACTCCAGTGATCACAGGATTTATTCAGTACCTATCAACATTCACACTGCTTTCTTGGACTTGATAAAAAGAACAGAATAAAGGACTTAGAATGCACCCCATGACTACAGACAATATATACAATCAATCCAGTTTAGAGAAAGAAGAAAATAGATTTTGCCCCAAAGATTTTTGCTGCTTTTGAAAGTAGTTCCTTACATTACTAACCATTTATTCACTTCATGCTCTAAAATTCGGTCACAGATACCCTTATTCATCTTTTCTTGTGTCTTAGGACAAGCCAGGTTTTTCAGTCCTCCAGTGTTCCTGGTCTGACAGTAAGGATCCATGGAAAAGGTGACAGAGGCACTCTTGGTTTCTTGACTTTTTAGTGTTCAGGATACTTGGATTCCACCAGAGTGTATGGATAATTTATGTTACATAGCACCCCCAAGATGAAAGTTAAATATAATACTTAATTAAATAAATAGAAGGAAGTAGAAGTATTCCAACGAAATTCTCAGTTGATACAAGGTGCTGCTAAAAGCAGTGAGGCCAGTAAAGTCACACCAATGCCCTGGCACCAGTAAGAAATGCATATATGAAACGCAATGCACAAGAGTAACTTGGAGGGGAGAGAAACACACAGCAGCAATGCTAAGGGTGCAATGAGCTGACAGAAAATAGCAACTTGCAAATAAGTTTACAGTGTCGGGTATCACCCAAGAGACAGAACACAGTGTTTGATCTATTAGAAGAAGATGAACAAGATTCATCAGTTTCTGAATATAATATTAAAGTTTCTTCTAGAAGGCAGAATTTATTCTCTTTAGAAACATTTCTTTCTAGAATAACAAAAAGGTAGAGAGAAAAATCAGAGCATAGCAACAGGAATGATGATGAAGTGACAGGATCAGCTTATAATGAAAAATCAAAATATGTATAGTATTGTTAAATAAAGGAAAAAGAAGCTATAAAGTCAGTCTGCAGATACACACCATCTGTTAAGGATTACGGCAAAAGATAATATTTTCTAAAGGTCAGGAAAACATACAACTGGAAAAACTGGAAATAAATAAATTGATACCTACATTAGTAATAATTAAAATCTTGGTGGGAGGGAGAACAGTATATATAAGGGAAAAAGTCTTTCATATATCACCCTTTGATTAAAGAATTGGCTCAAGAATGTACCATAAAATTAGAAATGCAATGACTTTCTGAACAAGGGCTTGGAAGAATATATGAGAATATTCTTGACAAATTCGTAGATTCAGTAATCTATTTGAATGAAGGTTAAATTCTAGTACACGCTTTTGATAAATTCACTATGAAAGTAACTGTTGAATCTGCACGTTTGTTACTGGTTTGCATGGTCCAGTGTCTCTCCGCCAAAGCAATGGGTGTTTGCCTTGACAATTCTTGAGCGGGGCTCTCTCTTGCGTTGCAGGATATACAGCATCTGTAGCCCCTAGGTACTGCATGATAGTAGGTGCCCCGTAACTGTAACAGCCAAGCCCCGCCCCCCACCCCCACGAGTTTTAGATGTCTCTTTTTTGACTCTCTCCCCAGAAAAAAATCTCAAAAAACTGTTGAACGCACCATAGCAAACCCATGTTCAGGTTAATTGTCGTATCGGCTTGGGAAACTCTAAGATGCTTATGGTTATTCAAGAGTACAATGTCACAAGGGCATTTCCTCAGTCAGGATATACCAAATTGTGCTAAATGGTTGGAAAAGCATAGCGTATTTTGTTCTTTCTTTATATATCCACATGGTGCAACTGCAGTCCTGTTTTAGTTTTCCTTCTGAGGGTACAGTATCAAGCCAGAACATTGATGATGTTTACTTCGTCGAGGGGAAAGAAAGCAACTTGGTAATCATCTGCTCTGAAGTTAACACTCAGCACTTTCGTTCACAGTGACTGGCCACAGAATGTCACATGGCTATGTTTGAGTTGAAGTGAGTGGGGATATATAATTTTTTTTCAGGAGTGGGCATTTAATATGTGAAAACAATCTGCCATTAGCCTTTAATGCTTCTTTTGAATTTAAAGGAAAATAACATTGGAATTCATCATAAAGGTTCCCATAGTTGAGATGACACCTTTAAAGGAGATGATGATGACTGCACTGATATTCATAGTGAGAAATTTAGGAAAGCATGGATAGCTGCTTTGCATCTAGCCACACAGAGTTTGCTGAAGACAAGGGTATCAACATCGTAAAACCGGAACTTGTCTTACTTGTTTATTACTTTTACTGAGGAAATTGTTTTATTGTGTTTATAAAACATGCAATTTTTAATTACTTTAATATAATTTGTTGAACATGCTCTGGACATAACAAAGATAAAGGAGACAGCACCTCCTCTGAAGAACTCACAGTTAAGTAGTCAAGAAAGACACAGAGGCCATTGACTATAATTCAGTGTGGGAAATTTTGTATTATAAATATCTAATAAGTATTTGAGTACAGTTATAAGAGCAATTAATCTTGCTTAAATGTGAATACGTAGACATCTTTATAGATGAGTTGATATATGACATGAACATATAAATTTGATGGACAATTTCAGATGGATAATGGGGCCGGGCAGGCGGAAAGAAGAAAGAGAGAGAAAGGGAGAAAATCTGGGATTTTCAGATTCTTCTGGAAAACTTTCTTAAACTATGTACCTTAATCCCCAATTCCAAAGACAACAGAAAAGTTGGAGGTACACTCATTCTGATCAAACTTCCAAGATGATTATAATTCGTCTTTAACCTGTGTGAACACCACTAACCCTCCATGTTTTAAACTGGAGTTCTGGGCTGGGCTCTTTAACCTTCAAATTATTTGGGGTTTTATTTTGAAATAGAAATTCCTGAGTTTCAGATTGAGCCGTAGGGTGAAATGCAAATCTGTATCTCACATAATTCTACTATAAGTGATTTATGGACCTCACTGATTGTGAGTGGGTAATTAAGGGAAATATGGCAGGAAAGAAGACGAGTGAAAGCTGAGACCAAAGTTTACAAGTCTTTTGATGGCAAGGTGAAGGGCAGGGATTACAGCCTATTTCTTAAGGACTGTGTGCTTAATTAGACTCTTTTGAGTTGGGATACATTAACAATAGCCCTCAGTTTTTAAGATCAATACAGTTTAAGAATCAATTATATGGGCCAATATTTTCCAAAACTGCTTAATCAAAAAATCACTTATGACAACTGTGAAAATAGAAATCTAGGATAGAATAAGTAATCTGGCACCTAAAAAGTGAACCACTGCAGCAATTCCATAGAAATATGTAAGTGGTAGATTCGTGTCTGTTGGCATTCCAGAATAAACAGGAGTGAATGGGAGCTGGACAGAGCGTGGAACAGTCAAAGCAAAAGCGTAGCTGACCAAGGCTCATCAGTGGAGAGCAGGAACCAGTGGAACAGGCAGGATCACACCAGGGCCTGAAGAGTGACTACAGCCAGTGTCAACACAGGCAGGCAGGTCACACCGAGGAAAAATGGAAGGAACCTTCTTGCCGTGCACCACATACTTCAGAACATAAGAGGCCATTTCTCCTCTGCGTGGAGAAGGCATGCTGTGATAAAAATACGTCTAGCACTTACAGAAATTTCAACTCTAGGACGCCTTGTTTGGGATCGAGGGACAAAGCCTTTTTGTAACACGTGGCCCCTTTCTCTGCCTTTAGGGGGCTTCCAGGTTTTGCTTTGCTTTGCCTTTTGAGTCACTGGCTTCAGGTCCCTGTGTGAGTTCTTTTTTCTCTGGTGCCCATTCTTGGCCTTCTAGTCTTACTTCATGCATTCCACCACTTATTCTGACATGTTGTAAAAACCTAAATCCTGGCACCTACTTCTAAATCCTAATTCAAACTGGATATTCTGCAATATCCACAAGCCTCTCATATTTAATGTGTCCAAAACAGAATTTAAAAATCATCTTCGTACACACCTTTGTTCTACTGTGTTGGTCCCTTATCTCACCCTATGCTTACTCTTCTTCCAGTAGGCCACCTGCCCTTCTCAAATACAGAAATCTGGGGAGCATTTTAGAGCATCTCTTGTCATATCCCCTTGTCGGTTTCTCTCACAACATCTTCCCAAGTCTATTCTCCTTGCCTGAAGCTTTGTTCTTCTCTCATTTGTTCTTCATTAATGCATTCAGAGATTTTTCTAAAATCAGCATGTAATCCTGTTTAAACCTTTCAATGGCTATAATTTTCAAAAGTTAAATCAAATTCCTTAGGATATTATTTAAAGACCTTATTATTGGACCTGTACTATCTTTCTAGAGGCATCCACTTTATTTTACACACACACACACACACACACACACACACACACGGTCCTTCACACCAGTCTTACAGAACAAGTTGTGGCTTCAGGAATGCATTCTATTTTCCCTAATGCTACTATGCTTTTGTTCTTCGTCTTCCTTCTATCTGTAATTCTTCATACTTTATCCTTTAAATCCTACTCATCTTTTAAGACATTTTCACTGTATCTTAGATTTCCTCTCAGACCTTATCTCCAGGACGGATGAACTAATCTTCTTTAGAAACTATGCATTAGCTACTTTTATCAAAATTGAAAACACATTATTATAATCATTATATTATAAAGAAGCTAAGTATTGTATCAATCATATAATCTAGCATTCTCATTAATGCAGAGAAAAAATATTCTTGAATGAACAAATGAAAGACTGAGTGATTTAATGAATAGATTATTTACTTAATGTCACAGCAAATGGGCTTGGCTTCGACACACTTTCTAGTCTGTATATTAGTCTGTTTCCACACTGCTGATAAAGACATACCTGAGACTGGGAAGAAAAAGAGGTTTAATGGGCTTATACTTTCACATGACTGAGGAGGCCTCACAATCATGGCAGAAGGCAAGAAGGAACAAGTCATCTCTTACATGGATGGTAGCAGGCAAAGAGAGAGCTTGCGCAGGACAGCTTCTGTTTTTAAAACCATCAGGTCTCATGAGACCCCATTCACTGTCTCGAGAACTGCACGAGAAGTGTGTATAATTCATTTGTCTCCCACTGGGTCCATTTCACAACCCGTGAGAATTATGGGAACTACAAAATGAGATTTGGGTGGGGACACAGAGCCAACCAGTCTGACAAATGACACCCATGATGATCCCATACGCACCCAGGATAGGTTGTATACTAGCACAATATATGAGACCCATGTTGTAAACCCTAAATTATTTGCTACAGCAAACCCAAATGGAAGGGAGAGAGCACATTAGAATCAGGGAAGATGGTTTATGAGTTAATATGCCATCAGGGTGGACTAACCTATGTGGGTTGCTCAGTCATCCAAATCTCACTGTGTCTGTCATGGGATTTTGGAATCTCTAAGTTTAAGTTCAACTCTTTTTATATTTGGTCCAATGTCTGAAGGAAGTCACCACAAGTCAATTTTTTGGAAACAAGTCAGGTTTTTAATTCATAGCTTAGTGCATCCTACATTTCTTAGGACTGGAAAACTGTGCCAGGTTGCTGAGGACAGAGTGATTCACTCGTTCATTCAACAAAGATTTATGAACATGTCAGGCATGTTCTAGCACTTGGGATACATAAGTTAAGACAAGAGACAAAAATGCATGTTTGTGGGTCTTACATTCTCACGGTAAGACATGGAAAATATGCGGTGACATGAATAGATTAATTAAAATATCTAGTATATTAGAAAGTGTTGGGTCATATGAGAAAAGACAGAACAGAGAAGGGTGTGTGTGTGTGAGAGAGGCAGATACAATTTTAATTAATGTGGACAGAGTAAGCTTCATGAAGAAGGTGACATCTCAGAAAATATTTGAAGCAAGAAAGTGACTTAATCAGGTAGATATCAGGGAAAGAGAGCAGCCATGGGAAAGAGGCTAAGATGGTGAATATCTGCCCCATAAGAAGAGTAGGAGGCCCGTATGACTGAAGTAGAATGAGGATTGGGGAAGCAGCAAAAAATGAGCGAAAGGAAAAACGTAGTTGCCAACAACTGAAATGTCGGGCAGGGATCAGGAACTCAGTTTCAGACGTGTTAAGTTCGAAATATCTACCAGACATCCAGTGGACATGAAATTCATTCTTGGCTAAAATATTTGCTATTTATAGGTAGATGCAACCACCATTTTTTTGTGGTGGACAGTGTCTGATTATTATTTCCTATGAAACAGTTAAAGTGGGAGTAGCAACACTAAGGAGGAGGAGGTAGCATCAGGGAATATAACCCTGAGTTCTGGGGTACATGTGCAGATCGTGTAGCTTTGTTACATAGGTATACACGTGCCATGGTGAAGGTTTGCTGCATCCATTGCCCTGTCATCTACATTAGGATTTCTCCTAAGGCTATCCCTCCCCGCTCTACCCACCCTCTGCTATTCCTCCCCTTTCCCCCTACCTTCCAGGCCCCAGTGTGTGATGTTCCCCTCCCCATGTTCGTGTGTTCTCATTGTTCAACACCCACTTATAAGTGAGAACATGCTTTGGTTTTCTGTTCTTGGGTCAGTGTGCTGAGAATGATGTAAACCTGAGTTCTTAACATGTAGAATGGTATTAACTTTGATTTCTTAACACTTTATATTGTTGCACTGGACTGGGTTAACAAAAACAATACAATATTTTAACTGGTTTAAACAAAGGCAGTTGGTATACAGAATTAAAGAGTTAAGAGGAAATGAGGATGGAGGCATGATCTGATCAAGACTCCTAGTTCTGCAATTCTTCCAGCTCTGTCCTCCTTTGTGTCAGCTTCGTCCTTGGGCTGTGTATTAGTCAGGGTTCTCTAGAGGGACAGGCTAACAGGATAGACATATATATGAAAGGGAGCTTATTAAGGAGTATTGACTCACACGATTAAAGGTGAGGTCCCACAATAGGCCGTCTGCAAGCTGAGGAGCATGGAAGCCGGTCCGAGTTTCAAAACCTCAGAAGTAGGAAAGCCAATAGTGCAGCCTTCAGGCTGAGGCAGGAGAATCACTTGAACCGGGGAGCAGAGCTTGCAGTGAGCCAAGATCGCGCAACTGCACTCCGGCCTGGGCAACAGAGCGAGGCTCTGTCTCAAAAATGTAAATTTTAAGTGATGTTCAAATGAGGTCAGCTGCTGAACCCAGAGAGCTGCTTATTGGACCTGGTAAAGAAAGAACATGTTTTTTTGCTTTAGGGGAAGAATTAGTAAAAGTCACATATAATAAGTTTATTAAAAACAAGCTTATTCATTAGTAGGTTAATACAATATACAATAATAGATCATCTCTAGATACCAATTTCATCTTTCTATCTTTTCTCCCATTAAGAGTTTTGTTCTTTGCACCAAGAACCGATAATACCATTTGACCCAGCAATCCCATTACTGGGCATATTCCCAAAGGAATATAAATCATTCTACAATAAAGATACATGCACGCATGTTCACTGTGGCACTATTCACAATAGCAAAGACATGGATTCAACCCAAATACGCATTAATGATAGACTGGATAAAGAAAATGTGATACTTATACACCATGGAATACTATGCAGCCATAAAAAACCATAAGATCATGTTCTGTGCAGGGACATGGATGGAGCTGGAAGCCATTATCTTCAGCAAACTAATGCAGAAACAGAAAACCAAATACCACATGCTCTCACTTATAAGTGAGAGTGGAACAATGAGAATACATGGACACAGGAAGGGGAACAACACATATTTGGGCCTGTTGTGGGTGGGGGACAGGAGCAGAGAGAGTAGGATAAATAGCTAATGCATGTAGGACTTAATACCTAGGTGATGGATTGACAGCTGCAGCAATCCACCATGGCACGTTTCTCTGTGTAACAAACCTGAATGTCCTGCACATGTGTCCTAGAACTTAAAATAAATTTTAAAAGAAAGCAACATTTCAAAAGAAAACAAAATGACAACAAGGCTGGGCGTGGTGGCTCATGTCTATAATCTCAGCATTTTGGGAGGCTGAGGCAGGTGGATCACCTGAGGTCAGGAGTTCAAGACCGGCCTGGCCAACATGGTGAAACCCTGTCTTTATAAAAAAAAAAAAAATAGTAATAAAACAATATAAAAAAAGAAAACAAAATAACAACAAAAAGGTTTGTTCTTTGCAATGCCTCTTCTTGATTCTTCTCCTCATTTTTTGTTCCATAAATGTGCTTTAAAATGTCTTCTGTTTCAGGTGACTGGGCCACTAGACACACGTATTGGTTTTGAGTTGCAACACTTTTAGGATGAATAGTTATATTTTTAAATTTCAAATGGCATTTGGACTCTTTTGACCACTAGTAAAACAGGAGTAGAAGGTAATCAGCTCATTGTTTAGCTTTAACTCGGTTTACAAGTTTAGCCAATGAGTTTAGTACCTACGGGTAGTGTTTTACTAGTGGCCAATAGAATCTGAGCTCAGTTTGGAACTGAAAATCACAAATGCTATTTATATTATCGATTCACAAGAGAAAGGTAATTTCTTGTTCTTCTTTTATAAAACTGGTATTTAAAAAATGGATTATTTAGTAGCAGTTCGGAAGGAAGTATGGCTCTGATAACATTCAAATGTCTCTGTTATTTTGCTCTTCTAACTGTCATATATCAAGGACTATTAGGCAGCTTGATAACCCCATGGGAATGTAATTAAATTGTCAAATATTTATTCAGAATACACTCTGTGTCAGATCCTAGCCTGAGTTTAAGTCTCTGTATTTGATTGGTACATTCTCTTCCACAACTCTATATCCTTGATTCCCATGGGGAAAAGGAAACACTGCAATATCAGACTAGGACAGGAGTCTAACAGAGTAGATCAGCATAAGCTGAAATGCATATGCATCAAGTTCAGGGGAAATCCTGGGACACTTAGTCTTGACCCTACACACTACCTCTCAGTAGGCTGGTAACATTAAGAAGTCTCCAAACCAGGTGTTCTTCCAGATCAATAATTAACTGGTTCTTAAATGGCTTCAGGGTAAAGCATCTATTTCTTTCTTTTTTTTTTTTCATTTCAAGTTTTAATCAAAGCTTGTATATAAGATTACTTTATTCCTGCATCTTCTCAGTTGTTTCTTCCTTGTATTTTGCCCTTTTCCTTTCCTTGGCAACTTGGTGAGATTTGGCTTTCTGTTCAAGAATCTTTTTGTGGGACACAGGGAGGGGAACATCACACACCAGGGCATGTCGTGGGAGGGGGAATAGGGGAGGAATAGCATTAGGAGAAACACCTAATGTAGATGACAGGGTGATGGGTGCAGCAAACCACCGTGGCACGTATATGTATGTAACAAACCTGCACATTCTGCACATGTATCCCAGAACTTAAAGTATCATAGTTATAAAAAAAAAAAAAAGAATCTTTTTGCGGTCTTTGTCCAGTTTTAGCCTAGTGATAATCACCTTGCTGGGGTGAACGCCTCCGTGGACTGTTGTGCCATTAGCCTTTTCCCGCTGCACCTGTTCAAAGTAGGTGACATATTTCTCCCTGTAAACCTGGACTACTTTGCCGATTTGCTGACCTTTATAGTGTCCTCATACAACCTAAACTTCGTCAACCTTTCAGATAAGCATGGATCACACATTGCACTTCTGTCTCAGCTCTTTGGAAACAGGGAAAGACATTATCTTCCTGTGAATGTGGGAAGGTTTATAAAAATGCCTTTTGTGGTTTTGCTTCAGTTGGAAGTCACAAAGGGATTCAACTTCATTTTGGCTACTCCTGCTTCAGTGATGGCCGCAAAAGGCGCATCTATTCATTCATTTATTCATTTATTTTTTTGAAATGGAGTCTCACTCTGTTGCCCAGGTTGGAGTGCAGGGGCACAGTCTCGGCTCACTGCAACCTCCACCGCCCAGGTTCAAGCGATTCTCCTGCCTCAGCCTCCCGAGTAGCTGGGATTACAGAAGGGCACCACCACACCCAGCTAATTTTTGTATTTTTAGTACAGATGGGATTTCACTGTATGGGCCAGGCTGGTCTTGAACTCCTGACCTTGTGATCCACCCGCCTCGGCCCCCCAAAGTGCTGGAATTACAGACGTGAGCCACCCCATGCCTGGCTGCATCTATTCATTTCTAACAAACACTTATGTATCTTCACCTCTGTGTCATTCATTGTAATAGATGCCCAAAGCACAGAGCTGAATAAGATGAAGTCCTTGCTCTTACAGTTTATAATGTAAGAGGGGAAGCACTGCTTCCAACTTATCATATAAAAAAACTGTAACTGGAGTTTTTACTGTAAAAAATACTATGAATGGAGTGAATAACTCTTCTTTGACAGTTAGTGGGGAAGATAATACAAGAACTAGTCACTCAATTACGAATAGAGACTCACTGGTACTAAAAAAAGAGCATGATCAAAAACATGGACATGTGACACAAAAGAAAATGAACTCATTTGCTAAGTTCTAGAATTCAGGAAAGCCTATGAGGTTGACTATGCGATGTTGGTTCACTTAGACGTAAAATTTTAAAAGGCAGAAAATATGACCAATACATTCTAAGTAATATCATGGAAATTCACATATTGGTGGTGTCTATGGGAATAGTGTCAGGAAAGTCCACAATTTTAATGACCAATAGAATTTGCCAGATGGGCTACTAATATTAATGTTATTCAGAATCATGGGAGTCTGCAGTATGATCTATAAATATTATCGGGAGTAAAATTAGCAAGATGAAAAACATGGATCTACTTTTACAAAGAAATAAATCAACTTCAGTTGTGAGTGGTGATTGCAAGACAGTTCTCTAAGTGCTCTCGAGCTGATCCAGTTCTTCCCGCTTTCTAGCTTGCAGTTCTCAAGAATAATCATAGAATGTGCTGGGAATGCAGCATCTTGCAGTAGCAAGGGATTGGCCGGAACAGGCTGGGCTCTGTTTCAGTCCCCCAGCAGAACAGGATGTCTTCTTCAACCCTTCAGCCCAGCACATCCCATCACCCCGAGGTATAAAACCCAAGGTGGGCTGCTTTCCGGGGTTCCTCAGCTGCAGTTCAAGCAGGATATGTACAGATGAGACTCCATCCATTTTAGACAGCTTTCCTGAGCGTTGCGGGACTGAAATATGAGGAATTCTAGGTTTCTGTTATTTTTGTTGACTATCTGTAAGAAATAAACTCTCTTCATATAATCTGTTGTGTGTGTTGCAAGGGTATTCTGTATCACTGGACTCAGACAAGCTGGTAAGCAGGGAGCAGCAAACCTACTTTACCACCAAGCCCACGGGTCTTAAAACTGATCTGTCCAGATGAAGCAAATCATAGATGCCTGTGTTATTTCTTTGTATAAAGCGTCACAGAAGTCCCAATCATAGGATACGAAAAGATGGACAATATAAGGTGAATTTCCTAGTAATCTTTATAATTACCAGATGCAAAGAAGTGGAGTTACAAGTTAAATTTGTTGGTTGTAATTTGTCAGTTACGATTTTGTGTTCAGCTACTAAAAACCTCTTGCTAGAGAATAGATTAAAATTTTAATTGCACAGAAATATATAAAACGTGCTCCAGGAGTGTTTTTCATCCAGGAATGTGAATTGAGAATGAAAGAGACTTACAGAAATTAGTTAGCTGCTTTAAAAAAAAACACACACAACTGAAGAATATGAGTAGAATGAACGTAAGAGTTAATACAGTTAAGCCTACAGTGACTTTTTTCTTGAGCTTGTTTGCAGCATTCACCTTAGGCAGGTCAGCATGAGTACCCAGTAGGGATCCTTCAAATATGCAGACGTATCTTCCGTGGCAGAAATGAACATGTAACACAGCTCTGAAAAGTCTTCTAAAAGTCATTCTCTAATTGTGTCTTCCTCTTCTATCTGTATTCTACATTGGTGTCTTATAACTGACTGAAGTTATAAGTTGTTTAAATCTGAGTGGTTACAAGATATATTCTAATAAAATAAATATCAAGCAAATTGAAGAACCATGTTCCAGTACTAGCTTGATAAACACACAAGAGGACAGTGAAACAATGGAATTCTAAACTTCTTGTGTGTGTATAGATGTGAAGAAGAAAAGGCATAAATAAGTTTGGAGTTTAGAGCAAATCTTTTTGTTTGCATGTGGCCCAGGAAAGGTACTAAGAGGTCTGTGATGGTTAATAATGAGTGTCAACTTGATTGCATTGAAGGATGCAAAATATTGTACCTAGGTGTGACTGTGAGGGTGCTGCCAAAGGAGATGAACATTTGAGTCAGTGGACAGGGAGAGGCAGACCCACCCTCCATCTATGTGGGTACCACCTCATCCGCTGCCAGTGCAGCTAGGATAAAAGCAGGCAGAAGAACATGGAAGGACTTGACTTGCTGAGTCTTCTGGACTTAACCTTTCTCCTGTGCCGGATGCTTCCTGCCCTCAAACAAAGATGAAGACTCCAAGTTCTTTAGCTCTTGGACTTCAGACTTACACCAGTGGTTTTCCAGGGGGTCTCTGGCCTTCGCCACAGACTGAAGGCTGTGCTATCAGCTTCCCTACTCTTGAGATTTCAGGACTTGGGCTGGCTTCCCTGTTCCTCAGCTTACAGACCGTCTATTGTGGGATTTCGCCTTGTGATTGAATGAGTCAATACTCCTTCATGAACTCCCCTTTATTTTTAAAAATTAATTAATTAATTTGGAGACAGAGTCTTGCTCTGTTGCCCAGGCTGGAGTGCAGTGGTGATCTCGGCTCACTGTAACCTCTGCCTCCCGAGTTCAAGCAATTCTGCCTCAGCCTCCTGAGTAGCTGGGACTACAGGCGCGTGCCTCCATGCCTGGCTAATTTTTTTCGTATTTTAGTAGAGACAAGGTTTCACTGTGTCGCCCAGGCTGGTCTCGAACTCCTGAGCTCAGGCAATCCGCCTGCCTTGGCTTCCCTTAGTGCTAGGATTACAGACATGAGCCACCGCACCTGGCTGTGAACTCCCCTTTTATATAACATTTATCCTATTAGTTCTGTCCCTTTAGAGAATACTGACAAATACAGGGTTCTGTTCCTGTCCCCTATTTTTGCCATCTAGGTGCAGAAGATAAAAGCCCTGAAAATCAGTTGCAAAATCTTCCTGGGCTGTGTCGACTGGGTGTTTCAGACCTGACTTGCATTTGTTTGCCTTTTCCAAGTATCTCATGGGCTCTTACGCAGAGGACGTAATATAGCCTCCTTATGCAGCTTCGAGAGAACTCAATCATTTTGGCTTTAGCATAAGATATATCCCAATTTTGTCCATGGGCTGGAGGAAGTAAAAGCAGGAGTTGCGTGAGGTTCATCACTTTGCTTGGAATGGATAGCAAGATGACTTAAGAAAGCTGACCACAAGTGAGAGGTAACAGAAGAAGAATATAAACTGTACACACTGCTGAAGAGTCCGGTCCTCCGCCCTGAGCTTGGTAATGTCCTGGGCCAAATCCTTAGTGTGACAAGCAGGAGGCTGAATGTGGTGAAGCTCTGAACCTGGGAAATGGCCATGGGGAGGCACTTCTTGTAAACGTTTATTATTATGGAAAGTTATTAATATACAAGGCACTGTGTCAAACTGATTTTGGCCCTGAAAAGATAAAAAACAGAAAAATACTTTCAAATCCATGTACGTTGTCCACAGTTTCCCTCAAGAACATTTCTAGCTTTTGCTTTCGTCTCTTTCTTTTTGTCTTTGGAGAGAGAAATTCTATCTAGTCCTAACCTCTGCCATCCAACCTGTGAGTAATTCTGGGATAAACAACTGACAACGTGATTTATTGACTTGAACAATTTTCTATGTTCGTAATTATTGTACGGTATAAATTTTATTTATTTACTTATTTATTTATGTAGTTTTTAGACAGGGTATCACCCTGTCGCCCGGGCTGGAGTGAAGTGGCACAATCATGGCTCACTGTAGCCTCAACCTTCAGGCTCAGGTGATCCTCCCACTTCAGCCTCCCAAGTAGCTGGGACTATAGGTTTGCACTACCATGCCCAGCTAATTTCTTATTTTTCTATAGAGATGGTGTCTGGCTACGTTGCCTAGGCTGGTTTTGAACACCTGGGCCAGAGCAATCCTCCTGCCATGGCCTTCCAAAGTATTGGGATTACCGGCCTGAGTCACCATGCCTGGCCAGTATAATTTTTAAAGGTTATTTCAAAGTTTATTGTATAGATGTCCTACAATTTATATAACCAGTTTTCTAATGTTTGATACTTAGTTTATTCTGGGTTGTTTTTATTATTTTGTACCATTATAGAACATATATTTCTGTTTGTATTTTTATCTTAGAGTTTTTTGGTTAAATTTTTAGAAGGGAATATTCTGGGCCACAGAATAAGCTGCTGTGCCATTATTTTAACTTTTGCTGAAGTTCAATCAACCAGGAGGCAAATCATGTCAAGGTCATTTTAGAGAAGAATAACAAAGCCATATCTCTGAATAAAAGGTAACCATGCAAAAACAAATCAATACAATCTTTTTAGTTAAGGTAAGTGACTATGGAAGTTCAGGGTGGTTTATTGAATATTAGAGTAATTGACTTATTTCTAGCTACAGGGAGGTGTAAATATACTCTGGGTTTAGGGGGAACAGTGGAAAAGGCCTGGGAACATTGTTTTCTTTCTACTCATGGAGGAAAAATATTTTTTTTCAGAGTGAATATAATATCTCATATCCAGACAATCATAGAATCCCAAAGTACATGCAGACCTAGGCATAACTATTGGCATGAGAAGGGGGTGAACATAGTGCTGTGGTTATAGCAGGAGGAAGTGGGGACACCAATTACATGTTGAGATTTGATGGCAGCAATACAGAGAAAGAATGAGAGAAGGAAATAGCAGAAGGCAACAAGAGCAATAGTCTAGTAAGGTAAACAGAGGGACCCAGAAAGTATAGGATCAAAATGAGTATAGAAAGAAGAGAGCAACTGACATGTCCAGCATTGGGAAACTGTTAGAACGAATACAAATCCAGTAAAGTTACAGGTTCCAAAATCAACATACAAAAATGAGGAGCAACTTACAGTTGGGACCATACTCTCAGGCCTTAAAAAGATAGCTTGTTTGCGTGGGAGATAATGAGATTCAATATGCAAAATTAAGGAGAAATGAGACAGGAAAAAAATTTTTAAATTCATATTATATTTTTAAACTCCTGGGTCCAAGGATATCTGAAATCTGAAGATGTAAGCCCAGACTTCCTTGTTATCCTAAGCCAAATCAACTCTTTTTACTTTGAGCCTGTGTTCTGAAGTCATTGGGTTGGGCATACTCTCTCTCTCTCTCTCTCTCTCTCTATATATATATATATATATATCCCGAGTAGCTGGGATTACAGGCACGCGCCACCATGCCCAGCTAATTTTTGTATTTTTAGTAGAGATGGGGTTTCACCTTGTTGACCAGGATGGTCTCGCTCTCTCTTTTTTTTTTTTTTTGAGACGGAGTTTCGCTCTTGTTACCCAGGCTGGAGTGCAATGGCGCGATCTCGGCTCACCGCAACCTCTGCCTCCTGGGTTCAGGCGATTCTCCTGCCTCAGCCTCCTGAGTAGCTGGGATTACAGGCACATACCACCATGCCCAGCTAATTTTTGTATTTTTAGTAGAGACGGGGTTTCACCACGTTGACCAGGATGGTCTCGATCTCTTGACCTCGTGATCCACCTGCCTCGGCCTCCCAAAGTGCTGGGATTACAGGTGTGAGCCACCGCGCCCGGCCGCATTACATCTTTTGAGGCTATGTTATTAGGTGTATACAAATTAGGAATCATAGTTTCCTAGTGCCTTGAAATATTTCTTCAATCTTTAATAATGTGCCTTGGCTCTGAGTCTACATTGTCTGATATTAGTGTAGCTTCAAGTTTCTTTTAGTGTTGCTCAGTAAGTTTTGTCCTCCTTTTTAAAATGTTTTTGAATATTAAAAATGAAAATGTCTCTTAAAATCAACATTGATTTTAAGAGATTTTAATCTAAATTTTTTAAATTGTAATTTTAGTTCATTTACATTTAAAGTGTTTATGTAATAGTGTTCAAATCTAGCATCTTCCAATTTTCTATTTATGTCATCTGTTCTATGTATTTTTGATTATTATATCTGATACTAATTTGCTTATTAGTGATACATTCTTTTACTATTATAACATTCCTTAACATATTAATATCCATGTAGAGATTATGACACTCTCTAATGAAAGTGTAATGTAAATTAAGACTTTTACTATTTCCAGACAATGCAGTGACTTCCAAACTGCACACATGCATGTGTGTGCACACAAAGACACACACACACACACACACACACACACACACACAGGCCTAAACATTGGATTTCTTTCAGTTAGGTTTGCCTACAGCTTTATCTTTACTCCTGCTCCTCTACATATTGTTTCTTCCTATCTGTGCTGCTCTCTTTCATCAGTTTCATCTGCCTAAGAACTGTCTTTAGTAGTTCACTAGGAAGATGCATGGACTGTGATGGTGTCCGGTCAGAAGTGAACACAGCCCTCTTCTGGAGATGCAGATGAGGGATCACTGATAGCTACGTGTAAGCTGTTCCGGTTGAAGAGTGGGCAACAGTACACTGGCAAACCCTCTTTCGGATCTCTTCTGGCTCTTGACTTTCTACTACATTGCTATCTTTGAATGTTGGCCTCAGTCTATAATATTCCCTGTCAGACTCCCAGATCTTTATTTTGGATTCCTGGATTGAAAATTGCATGGATTTATGTCTGGCAATTTACTTGACTTCTCTATGGCTGAAACAGCCTCACGGTGACAAGATTAAACTGGTTAAACTCAAGAGACTGGAAGTTTTAGTGAATGATACTTATAAGCTGATTTATACTGAACAAAGATTATCCTGTAAATAATGTGAATTTCTCAACACCATGCAAATTATACCTTACTTCTGTTTTATGCTCCATTAATGCATATAATTAATTTTCTATGAAAATACTGAATTATGTTGCTGATTTTATAAAATCTAGACTATTTAACATTTTTGAAGATTAAATTTCAAATATGTTCATGTATACACATTCTAACTAAGTACAAAACGATAGTGACAATTGTTCAATGGGCTTTGTTCACACTATTCAGCTATAACATTCCTTTGAGTGAGAAAGCACTTCATGTTCTCAGCATAAAGTTCTTTGTTGCTGAGAGTGTGCTTTTCCCCGTCTGAATAGCCTGAATTGAGTTTTATTTTGAGTTTTGTATCTGCTTCAAAGATTGTTAGCACACAGGCAATGCTTTATGAAAATACAGAGGTTGTAAATGCCATTTTTCTATTCTTGAAACATGTCTGCAAATGACAGATGATTATTGATTTCTTGGTAGAAAAATGCACAAAAACTAGCAAGACCTGACTGCCATATAAGCTCACATATTTCTTATACGTAGCAGGAAAATAACATTCATTATATACTTTACAATTTGTAACAATGGAACTGATAGCGTTCTTGTTCCCACGTGTCCTTCCATTTTGATTCTTGGACACTCTGTAGTCTCAAAACTATGCCCCTTTCCAACTCCAGCTCTCCGCCACATACCTTGGCCTGAAAACAGGTAAGATGCTACTTTACAAAGCCTTATACTAAAACAAACAAAAAAAAAAACAACAACAAAAATCGTGAGCTTTTAACAAGTTGATCTATTGAAGAAAAACCAAATGCAACTTATAGCAAAAAATATCTTTATCTTTCTGAGTCCATCAGAGATGAAAAACAGCTCCCCCTCCACCTTTTACCTAATCAAAAGCTTAAATCTGTTCACAGGCTTTACAGTCCAGCATTGTACTATTGTATATTGATTGCGCCAGAGGGCACCTCCTTGTGGAGAACAATTGATTTTTCTTTGTTAGCAAAGCGATTTTAATAGTCTTTCTACAGCCTGTCATGTTTCAAGGCCCCAGAAGCAAGATGCACCTGTTACTAGAACTTAGTGATCAATCGTTCAATCCACAGAAAATGTGCCTTTCTGCTGTGTGAAAACCCCTCCACAGCAATTATTCGGAAGGTGACTTTAACTTGTTTTGATATGCTGCCTGGGAGTCTCAGGTGTGTTGCTTAAGCATTTTTACCTCTGAGCCTGAAATTAGGTGTTTTGTTAAATTGCCATTAAGACTGCATAGTCACAAGAACAGATTTTTGCCATTTAATGTTACTACAGCAGCTTTGTGCCAAACTTCCTTGCCAAAGAAACTAGCCCAAAGTAAAGGTCATTGCTTTGAAGAGTGAATGATGATAATAACTCTATTTGTATTGCCCTTGATATTTGAAAATGGCTCTTCTGGCTAATTGTGAGGCGTGACTAAAAAGTCAAAGGTAAGATCTGTAGCTTAATTCTGCACAATCGCTATCTGTTCTCCTTGACCAGCAGTGACCACTGTTTCCTTAAGGTTATATAAAGTGTCTCTTATTTTTTTTCCTCTTCATGTATCAAGCTCAAATAGTTTCTCTGTGTATTGAGGCTTCTCTGTGATCTATGAACAAGTTAAAGTCTTTAAATACTTCTTGAAAGCCTCTACAAAGCTTATCAGCACTATAAATAACAATGGGTTATCTAAGTGTCCTAGACAACAATATTATTGGCTATCACTGGTTAAGATGTTGCATATATTATCTTAATTAACTTTCAGTCAAATCCTTTAGGGTAGGAATTATATGTCATGCTTTATAAATGAGAAAATTGGAGGGAAAGATGAACGTAAGTGACAAAATCAGAATTTGGACTCAAGTCCATTCTCTTAACCAATACTGTACTATTTCTCATCACTATGGTGAAAATATGACCCAGAAGTGTAGAGGCCTTGCTTGGATCTTAAAGTGCATTAAAATCCCTGTCATCCCTAGAGTGTAGAAGACAAAACCTTCTCTTTGACCTAGCAGACTTGCTTTTTGTTTGTTTGTTTTTTGGTGAGACAGGGTCTCACTCTGTTGTCCAGGCTGGAGTGCAGTGGCGCTATCTCAACTTGTTGCAGCCTCGACCTCCCGGCCTCAAATGATCCTGTCACCTCAGCCTCCCGAGTAGCTGAGACTACAGGCATGCGCTGTCAAGCCCGGATAACTTTTTTTTTTTTTTGTAGAGACGGGGTTTTGCCATGTTGGCCAGGCTGGTTTCACACTCCTGAGCTCAAGTGATCCGCCCTTCTTGGCTTCCCAAAAGGCTGGGATTACAGACATAAGCCACTGTGTCCATCTTACAGCAAACATTTTTTGATATCTGCTGAATACCAGACAACATGATGGACATTGTGGTAAAGTAACAAACTGGGAAATACACAATTCCTGATTTCAAGAAATTAGTCATGAAGTAGAAAGAAGGAATGGTTACTAAGAGGCTCAGCAGGGGAAAGCATCTCAGCCTAGAGGTAGGAAATGTTTGATGGAAGATATTGCTTCTGTATAAGGTGTAGAAATACGAAGAGGGCTATTATGGGCTGAACTGCGTCTCCCTACAAATTCATGGGGAAGTCATATGTGTGTCATATGTTGAAGTGGTAACCCCTTCTGCCTCAGAAAGTGATTTTATTTGGAGAAAAGGCCTTTGCAGATAAAGCCAAATTAAGATGAAGTCATTAAGGTGGGTTCTAATCTAATCTGACTAGTGTCCTCATAAGAAAGGAAAATTTGGACATAGAGACACAGGGAGACCATGTGAAGCTTGGATTTATGTTGCCACAAGCCAAGGAATGCCAAATGTCACCAGCAAACCACCAGGAACTAAGGCAAAGGTATGAACAGATTCTCTTTCACAACCCTCTGAAAAAACCAACTCTTTCAAATAGACTTCTGGAAATTGGCTAACCTTGATTTGAGACGTCTGATCTCCAGAACGGGGAAGCGATACATTTTTGTTTCTGAAGCCGCTCGGTTCGTGGTCCTCTCTTACAGCAGCTCTAGCAAACCAGTGCCAGGGTTTTGATAAGAATAATGGTAGAGAGAGAGATACAGAGGTTTGTTTTGTTTTGTTTTGATGTTAAGGAAAGAAAAGGCAAAACTTGAAGACAAGGCGATGTTTGTAGTCTGAGTAGGCAGTAAGGAGCCTCTGAATGTTTCTGAGTAAGCAGCAGAGTGGCATTTTCAAAACTGTGCTTGAGTGAAGTTTCTCTCACATCACAGGTAGGAAGATCAGCAAAGGCAGACTCAGCTCACCTTGAGAGTGTCCTGTAGCTGAAAGTTAGTGGAAAAGAAGGGAAGAAAGCTTGATTTGAGGAATTTATTTTAAAACTGAACTTTCTTTAAAGATCTAATCAACTCTGACCTTTATGTTTGTAAACCAGTGGAGGGGAGGCAGGAAATAAAGATGAGAAAACAGGTTCCAGGCATTTCACCTGAGGGATCAGAACGAAGAATAATAATGTAGTATGTTAGATCGACAGAAGGAAAAACACTTTGAAAATGCATCTGTCTTGTTCCACATGTTCAGGTCTCGTGAAGTTAGAAAGAGCCCTCAGATGGTGAATCAGCAGATGTGGATCTTAGCATCGGTTCTCCAAAGAAGTCTAAAAGCAGTTAAACAAATGACTCTGAACTTCCTGACTTAAGTTCAGGAGTAGATGTGCAGGTTTGTTGCATAGGTAAACTTGTGTCATGGCGGTTAGTGGTACAGATTATTTCATCACTCAGGTATTATTAGGCCTTGAACCCATTAGTTATTTTTCCTGATCCTCTCTCTCCTCCCACTCTCCACGCTACGATAGGCCCCAGTGTGTATTCTTCTATTTTTAAATAAAAGAAAATGGTGGATGTATTAGTAGTTACATTCCTTCCAGTTCTAGTAGACATATTAAGGAATGTGGTAAGCTTACTTTCACTTTAGATGTGTGTTGTTTCATCTTGCTTCTCTTTCTCAGTGTTTCTATGCTGTATTAATGCAATTAAAGTTTTGAATAAAACTGAACTCATAAGAGTTTCCTCACTAAAACTGAATTTCCTAATCATTCGAAGGGCTCATAGAATTTATATGTGTCCATAGTCACAGATGCTATAAGTATACATAAATGTGTTAAAATTAGAGCTTAATAAGGGAAAGACAGCAAATGAAGTACAAGTCACAGAATTTTTTTTTTAAGTAAAAAGTTCAGAAGCCAAGTAACTTTTCAAACAAAAAAAAAAAATAGGTAGCTAAGAAGCAAAAAGGACAGGTGTAGGAAACAATGAGGGTCGATATAAGCCAGCGGCAAGCAGGCGACGAACAGGTGCAGCAAGAGGTGCAAAAACGAGTCGTCTGTTATGGAAAAGTCACATCGAGGGTCTGGTCTGTTTCTGTCTCCGTTACCCAGGTAGAACAGACGCGCTAAGTGAAACACATCAGTGCAGATTACTAACACCTTACCAACGTAAGAGAGGTTGACAGCAATAAAAGAGAAAGTAGTGATGCAGCCTTAAATGCTATTTTCGTAAGTGATGCTTTAATAAGCCTGAACAAATCATTTGCCATAGCAGTTAAAAGGAGTCAGGGATTAGCAAACCAGGGCCAGTGGGCTAAATCTGGCTGACTTCTGTTTTTGGAAATAAGCTTTGATTGGAACACAGCCGTGCCCATGTGTATATGTGTCTATGGCTGCTTTTGTACTACGGTGGCAAAAATGGTTAAGTAGTTGCAAAAGAAACTATACGGCCCCAAAAGCCAAAAATATTTACTATTTGGCTTTTTACAGGAAAAGATTTTTTTTACAGGAAAAGATTTCTGACCACTGCTCTAGAGGGTTTCCAACATACATTTTAGAAAATTCTCAGCTCTTAATTGCTTGGGTTAAGATACTTTTTTCTTTTACCTCCTGACTCTGTGGTCTTGGACTTGACATTTACTATTCTTTAACTTTTAGTTTTCCTCATGTATAAAACAGATATAATACAAGTCTGTCATGAATAGTGTCCCTGCTAGGACCAGTGAAAATGGTCTAAGCACTCTAAGCACCGCTGTGCTCACTTACACATCGATCTGCGCTTCTGAATTGCTCCCATGTTTTTGTCTCCCTCCTGCAGTTTCCGTCAACCGCGTTGACACTTTCAAGATACTTTTGTGACCACCAGGCATTGCAAGGATCCTCAAAGTTCCAAAGTTCCCCAGCTATTTGTACCAGTTTAGAATAGAATGCCTCATACCATCATCATCTTTTCGAATTTGTGAGAGGCATACCAAAACACTACAAGTTGTGCTCTAGACTTTTATTTCTATTTATTTATTTTTCATTTGCATAAATTTATAAGATACAAGTGTAATTTTGTTGCATGCATAAATTGCATACTGGTGAAGGCAGGGCTTTTGTGGTAGCCATCACCCAAAGAACGTATATTGTACCTCTCTCTAGCAACACTGCTCTTTGGGTGTTAACTCAGAGTCATCTATATCCATTAAGACCTAGGCAGAATTTCATAGTGTAGGGCCAGGGACAGTCTGACAGCAGGCTATACTAAGAATCACTCTATCCTTCTGAAAATAAAAGGTAGTATGGAATCAAGTTGGTCATTGATAGCTCTCTCTCCTGTTGGAATGAGTTTTCATGTGACACATTCTCAGTTCTCCATGCAGAGTCTTCCTAGTTGCTCTTCATCATTTTTGCAAACAGTACCAAAAAATCAGAGTTTCAAAAAATGACACAGCATAGGCTAAAGCTGGTGACACTTTTACCACTTCCTACTATTTTAACTCTTACAGTATTCAAAATAGGAATTCCTGAATATGTTTAGAAATAGTTTCCTTAAGATAATGTCAATTGCTAATATTTACTGGACATTTGCTATATGCCAGGTACTGTGCTAATCACCCTGATGTATTATCTTATTTAATTCTCAAAAAACTCTGAGGTATTGGCATTATTTCTACTTTAAAAACAGGAAAATTACAGAAATTGCGTGAGGTCACAGTTAGTGGTGGGAGCAAGGCCTTCAACCAGGCTTTTTCATTCCAAAGTCCACGCTCTTGAGCACAGCCTGTATTGTTTCTCAGTATCAGTAATTATTATGGGTTGAATTGTGTCTCACAAAAAATGACATGTTGAAATCCTAATCCCTAGTACCTTAGAATGTAGCCTTATTTGGAATAGGTTCCTTGTAGATGTAATTAGTTAAGACGAGGTAATACTGGAGTAGGGTGGGTCTTTTTTTTTCTGCTCCCTCTGTCACCCAGGCTGGAGTGCAGTGGTGTGATCTTAGGGCTCACTGTAGCCTCCGCCTCCCGGGTTCAAGTGATTCTCCTGCCTAAGCCTCCTGAGTAGCTGGGATTACAGGCATGCACCACCATGCCTGGCTAATTTTTGTATTTTTAGTAGAGATGGGGTTTCACCAGGTTGGTCAGGCTGGTCTCGAACTCCTGACTTCAAGCAATCTACCAGCCTCAGCCTCCCAAAGTGCTGGGATTACAGGTGTGAGCCACCATGCCTGGTCCAGGGTGGATCTTTAATCAAATATGACTAGTGTCTTTATAAAAAGATAGCCATGTGAAGACAGAGAGACATAAAGGGAGAACACCATTTGACAAATGAGGCGGAGACTGGATTTCTGTGGCTATAGCCCAAGGGGTACCAAAGATTGCTTCCAAACTACCAAAAGGTAAAAAAGAGGCAAAGAAGGACTTCTCTTCAGAAGGAACATGGTCCTGCCAACACCTCGATTTTCAACTTCTAGTCTCCAGAATTGTAAAAAATATATTTCTGGTGTTTTAATCCATCTAGTTTCTGGCATTTTTCTGCATCAGCCCTAGGAAAATAGTACAGCCATATAAATAGAGAAACTCTAAGAAAAAAGATGAAATGCCATAAACAGAGAATCTGAAATGTAATATACCCTAAGGAGAATGAGAGACTCCAAACATAAAACCGCCTTCTGAGTGTGATGGTTAATACTGAGTGTCAATTTGATTGGATGGAAGGATACAAAGTCTTGATCCTGGATGTGTGTGTGGGTGTGGCTAATGGAGGTTAATATTTGAGTCAGTGGGCTGTCAGAGGCAGACACACCCTTAATCTGGGTGAGCATAATCTAATCAGCTGCCAGCAAGGCTAGAGTATAAGCAGGCAAAAAAACGTGAAAAGAGAGACTGGCCTAGCCTCCCAGCCTACATCTTTCTTCCATGCTGGATGTTTCCTGCCTTTGAACGTTGGACTCCAAGTTCTTCAGTGTTGGAATGAACGTTGGACTCCAAGTTCTTCAGTGTTGGAACTCAGACTGACTCTCCTTGCTCCCCAGCCCGCAGATGGCCTATTGTGGGACCTTGTGATTGTGTGTTAATACTTAATAAACTCTCATATACATATATTAGTTCTGTTCCTCTAGAGAACCCTAGCTAATATACTGAGTAAGAAAGTAGAGAAAGAGGAGACTACAAAAAAAAAAGAAAGAAAAAAGTGAACAAAGTAATATGGTTGTAGAATGAGTTCACTAGATTTCTGGTGACATCTGATTTTAATGGAATATTCATAAAAAATGAAAGCAAGGATGTAAAACCAAAGTAGTTAAATCCATATAACTCATTATTAACAAGGCTAATATTTAGGGGTTTGGTGGTGGTGACTGAGTAGAGAGAATTACAGAAAACTCAAGACCAAAACAAAATAAATAAAGGTTGGATTTAATGCAAACCTCAAATTTAAAGTAATATTCCCATGTGGCATCATAGAAATGGCATCCAAAGGAATAAAAACTACAGCAATAATTTAGATTTATAACCATAAATTTTCTGATGGAAAAATAGCTAAAATTGTTCTCTATTGAAATAGTCTATGATTGTTACCTATCTCCTCTCAGCTGGTCTCCCTTTTTCTAAATATTAGAATAGAGCGTTAGGGTATCTCAATTCTGCAGTGGGCTCAAACCAATTACTCCTGGTTTTTATATGGTTCTGAATAATAGACACATCTAATGTGCAGATGCTTTCAAAGATTCATAGAAATGTTAATGTATTTAAAATAACACTTTTTTTTTAAACCCTAGTTAATCTGAAAACAGTCTATGTAGCTATGGAAATTGGAGTTGTGTATGCAACTCCAATTGAATTATCAAGTGTGCAAATGCTCTGCATCTAAAGCTATACTCTTACTTCTTCTTGCCTTTGTGGCTGCTTGGCTTTCTTTTCCTCAGACCTTATCTGCTTGGCAAATCCTATTCTTCCTTTGAGGCACAGCTTAAGAATCACTTCCTCTGTGGAGCCTTCCTAAACTATTTGTGCTTAGCCCTCATTGCTAATTTTCATCTTTGTGCTAACGGTATCCTTCTTTTATATTATGTATAATATTATCTGGTATATTTGTGTGCTTGCCTGTAGAATGTGGGCCCTCAAAGTCAAGGCCAGGCCTCTTAAATGTTTTCGTACCTAACACCTAGCACAGTGTTTGGCTACGTTGGTACAGTAGTCACTCACTGATTAATGAGTTCCATGGATACTTAGAGCCCAGACAGCCAAAACGAAAATAAATCATCGGGACTACATCAAACTCAAAAGCTTCTGCATAGCAAAGGGAACAGTTAACAGAGTGAAAACTTAACCTATACAATGAGAGAAAATTTTTGCAAGCTACATATTTGATAAAAGGCTCATGTCCAAAATATAAGAAACTTCTACAACTTCATAGAAAAAAAAACTGTGAACTAACTTAGAAATGGGCTAAGGACTTGAATAGGCATTTTTTTTTTAATGACGTAAGAATGACCATACAGGTATGTTAAAAGATGCTCAATGTCAATTAATCATTAGGGAAATGCAAATAAAAACTACAACAAGGTTTCACCTCAGACCTGTTAGTATGGCTACTATCCAAAAGTCACAAGTTAGTAAGTGTTGACAAGGATGTGAAGAAATCAGTGCTCTTATACGTTGTTGAGGCAAACGTAAAATGGTGCAGCTTCAGTGGAAAATAGCATGGAGGTTCCTCAAAAAATTAAAAATTGAACTATCATATGATTGAGCAGTCTCAAGTCTAATTACGTATCCAAAAGAATTGAAATCAGGATCTCAAAGAGATATGAGCACTTTCATCATGTTCTTACAGAACTACTCACAATAGCCAAGATTGGAAACAACCAAAATGTACATTGACGGATGAATGAATAGAAACAAACGATGCTACATACGTACAAGAGAATATTGACTTTTCCTTTAAAGAAGGAAATTTGCTATGTGCAACAACATGGATGAACCTTAAGAACATATTAAGTGAAATAAGCTAGTCACAAAAGGACAAAAACTGGATGACTCCACTTTTGTATGTTCTATAAGAGTCAAACTCACAGAATCGAAGAGTGGAGTAGTGGTTGCAATGCCTGGGTAAAAGAGAAAATGGGGAGTTGTTAATACACAGGTATAAAATTGTGTTATTCAAGATGCATAAGTGCTGGAGATCTGCTGTATGATGATATCGTTCCTATAGACAACAAAACTGCATTGTACACCTAAACATCTGTTAAGAGAGGAGATTTAATGTTGTGTTCTTACCACAATGCATTTAAAAAAGAAATGTAAAAAATGCATGAACACACGTAATTTGAGAAAAATATTAGGGAAAATGCAAAATAATTTGTTAGCTTTATTCAAATCTAGAGATGATCCAGGATAAGCTTAGCCTACTCAAGCAGAGATAACATCGGTGTGGAAACGCTAAATGCCTATTCTGCTTCTATCTTGCGGCTAAAGGAGAATCCTGTTAAAAATGAAGCCACTATCATGGTTAAGAGGATTTGAAATCTAAGATCAGAGTGACTGCTTTCAGTGAATACAAGTTTCTAAGACTAGAAGACAGATATTCTAAAGTTCAGAAAAAGTCACTTCTCAAATCACTAAGTTATGTTGACTCTTCCTTCACAAAGTTGACCAAGAATCCCTTCACTCCTTTTCTTATTGCAGTCAAACATTATCATGCACTTTAATAGAATAATAGACAAATTGTTATCTCATTTCTCCGCCTCAATTCTGTTCTTTTCTCAGTTCACATTGCACACTGCCTGGCTTGTGCCATTCCTTGGTTCAGATATCTTAAATTGTTCCCCATTTTCCTACAGATTAAAGTTTATTTTCCTTAACCTAGCCCCTCATTGCTCCTCCAAATTTACTCATCTCACAAATCATCTTTCTAGCATCATTTCCAATGAGGTTGTTATTTTATTTCGTTTCAGTTTTTAAAGTAGATGTAATTCATTAAATGAATTTCTAAACCTAACTGGATTATTCTACTTTCGAATGAATGTTTTGACAGTGCTTGTCACTACCTCCCAGTGAAGGACCCAAGTTTCCTGCAAACTTTTCTTCTCTCCTGTCCCCTTGAAATTTTTGAGTGACTTGGAAATTCTTCCACCTTTGTGGTTCCACCAAAGTCTTTAAACTTTGCCCAAGGAACTGTGCTCCTGGTGAAGAGGCCCTAGAGAGTGGTATCAGTGACAGTTTGAATTACATTCTCTGCTCTAGGATGTCACAGCTTACCCCAAGTCTTGGGTGAATCAGAAATACATTTATCTCATGATCGATCTCATATCACTTAGTTTGTAACACTCATGTGGCACTTATTATCTGTTTGCTAGTTTAATAATCCAACTTGGTTGTATTATCTGCTATTAACACAGCATCATAATTGCTTTCTATATCATAGGAAGAAGGTTGGAACTACATTTCTCAGAATTGCCTTTTCTGTAAGGCTCCAGGTTAATCAACATGAAACACTACTGAAATTTAGAATGTGAAGAACAGTGGCTGTTATTCTTCTCAGGAAGAAGCAGCCAGACACATGGACAGGGGTGACTCACCCTGCAGCTTGGATAATTGTCTTAGTTTCCTCAGATTGCCAGAACGAAACATCATAGACTGGGTGGCTTAAACAACAGGCATTTATTTCACATAGTTCTGGGAGCTGGGATGTCCAAGATCCAGGTACTTCCGTGATCAAGCTCTGGAGAGGGCCCTCTTCCTGTCTTATAGATGGTCGCCTTCTTACTGTGTCCTCACTTGCAGAAGAGGCAGAAAGCTCTGTTGTCTTATAAGGACACTAATCCCATCACGTGGGGCCACATTCTCATGACCTCATTTAAACCTAATTATCTTTCAAAGACCCCACCTTAAAAACCTTCACATTGGAGAGGGGGTTAGGGCTTCAACATGTGAATATTGAGGGCACACACTAAGTCCAAAGCAGCTGAGACGATGAGTGAGAACATTCCAGAGCCTTGAGAATTACATCACCTTTTGGAAGAGTTTTTGAGAACCATCCCTTTGGTGCTTTAGTTTGAGATTGAAAGTAGCAGTTTTCCTGACCTTAGCTCCACAGCCCTCCCAGTGATTATTTAAATCTTTAGTTTCCTATATTGAAACTCTTCAAACTTAAAATGCATCGAATAACTTTTGTTTTTATTAACTGAACTCTGATAGCTACACGAATCTTTCATAATTTAGAATTAGGAAGTCCTATTGGAGTAACTAGTTCTGTTTAATCTACAGCTTGTTCTCTTCCAGCCTCTAGGCAACCTATAGCTCTCCTTGTACCTCCTCTTTCTCACTAAGCAGATTGTTACCACACTTGCTGCTGGGTAAGGCAATCAAACTCAATTTAACCCTTGAGAACATGTGACTCTTGGGCTGGAATCTCTCAACATTGTGGTTAACATGAGTTGGCCTTGAAAGTAAAGAAATGAGACTCCACTACTGTGATTTGTGCTATGGATACAATGTCTGTGTCTTCCATATTTTCTTCCCAGCAGTCAGCACTCCACTTCACAGTTAGCACCCTGAAATATGTCAATCGCAAAATGGATTTTTCCCTTGCCCCAGAGGGGAATCCCCATATAAGAACCTGAAGATACCTGGATGGATTAAAAGCGGATGGGAAAAAGTATTGAAAGGAGAAATATTGGACTTCCTGCTTCAATTGAAACATGGTAATTCTAGCATTGCTCTCTGGATCCTGACTGGTGTTGTGAGAATGCCCTTCCTAGATCTCATGGACTCCTGTATGTCTTGCCAGTATGCCATGAATGCAAGGCACTGACTGCTCTTTAAGGGAACCATTTCCCAGGGCTCTGTGTGCAGAGAGCACCCTTAGTGGATTAGGTAATGTCTTCATGACAAGCAGCAGGCTTACTTACTGCTTACTAAGAAAATTGTTGCTCTCCTAGGCTCAGTATTCCTTCCCTTAGCATAATCCACTGTGCATGCAGGCAGCTATCTGGGCATTCTGCATCACCTCCATGGACTTGGGAGGGGGTAGCAAGGGAAATCGACACAAACATGTGAATGCTCATGCTGCTTGCTGTGCCATGCATGATTAATGAAGTTCTTTGTCTCGAAACCAGGAGTCTCCTGTCTCCTGCCAGTATCTATGAAGCAGAAACAGGCTAACTTATTAGTTTTAAGCAGGATAAAATCAAATTCCAGACGTGACAACTGGGGTACACAGTTTGCATCTCAAATACTAAAGAGGGGCACCCAGTTCCATGCTTTCTTTTTCTGTTGGGTGATGAGCTTCATGAAGACAGAAATTTCTATTTTATTTCATCGACTTTTGTAGCCCAATAGCTTTATATATTTTATAACTGTTTCAGCACTCATTAAATATTTACTGAATAAATTAATGAAAGGTATGAATACATCTTGCTTTCAACACTTCTAAACATTCATTAGAATACCACAAAATCTCTGTGGAAATGTAGATTAACATCCTTTATCTCTGAAATTCTGATTTAGTAACTTTGATTTTTTTAAATGTGAGAATTAAAGTTACTTTGTGAAGTAACTTGTAGGTTACAGGTTCTCAATATTAATCATCTACTTCTCTATCCCTTATTTCCAAGTCATTCATTTTTTAAAACAAACTATAAGCAATCTCTGCTCTCTGGATTTTTTTTTCATGTTAAGAATTTCAGTTTAACAATCTCACAAGTAGCTGCAGTTTTCTTACACGATTCTGACTGTCCTGATAAATTCTCTGTGGAGTAAAATCAGGCGTTTATAAGATGAGTCCGTGGAACTGTTACTTCTCTTGCTTTCTTAAAGTAGAAGCACCATTGCTATCAATTACTATTGGCTGAGAACTTTATATGTCGAATTGAATGGTATAGATGCTACCTCTTCTTTATCTTTTCTGCATCATCCCTGTTGGAATACAACTATCTTTAACTTTGTAATGAATGATTCTTACAGTAACTGTGTAGGTTGTGAGTTTTTGGGTTGATTCTTTTTACCCAGACAGCCCAAGTACCCCCTGTAATTATTCCCAGAAATTCAGCAATTACATATCATTGGAAGCTTCTGGTGCCCTCTGAAGCCTAATTGCCACCAAGTCTCTGATGCCATAGCTGAGAGTTATGGTTTCATGGCTCTGCCTTGGAGAGGCTGGCAGTGAGCCAGTAAAAGTAAACCAGTAGGTAAGAATCAAGTGAACTGGGCCAACATGGTGGAGTCTGCCAATCTCTGAAGTAAGAGCTTGGCTCTTTGGTTTTGGAATGGCAGAATACATTTTGGTTTTCATTTTCTAATTTGTGGTTCGAAATGCCTCAAGATTTAGTCAAGGATTAATCCTGTGGTTTAACTTCCTTTTTCCTGGGGGTATGAAATGTTTGAGTCAAGCCACCAACCCATATCCCAGCAAATGAAACTTATTTGCATTTCTCATGTGTGGGAGCCTAGTAAATGTTGATTGCTTCCAGCTCACTGACACAGCAGCAGTGTGCTTTCCATTTTGTTACCAAATAATAAAACCTCAAACAGAGGCACTGTCTCTGGGCTTAACAGGAAGCATGACTCACACCTCTAACCACGAGAAGGGGAAACAGCAGTGATGCACTTAACTTGTTTAAAATGCTTGTTAGCATCAACTTTGTAACATACATTAGAAACAGTGGTCTTCCCAGCACAGTCTCTCCTGCCGAGCATGTTTAGGGGCTGAAGGGCAATTTCACTTCAATAAGAGAGCCTGTGAAATAACATACCGTGTTCTAATGGGCCCAGCAGAAGAACCCCATCATAAGGATTTTATAATTATGGATTTATTTTTCTGCATCTCTGCTTATGTATTGGGATTTTTTTTCTAGTCGAAATGCAGGAAAACCCCACAACGCAACCTCCACCATCACCACCATGACCACGAAAAATGCACTGCACATTGGCTTAAAAAATAAAGCTAATATTTGGTTAGTAGACTTTAGGCAATATTTGAAGACCAAGTTTGTGCTCTGTTCTCTGATTTTCTCAGGCATTTTTCTTTTCTTTCAAACTGTTGTCGTTTGCTTGTCTTGTCCTAGTAGGAAAATGGCTGCAGTGGTGTCAGGCTGCCTATCTCTCACCATAAGATCTGGAATAATAGAGCTTTCCATCTTTATTCAACTACTGAATAAAAGTATTAGGCTTTACTGATTAGACAAAATTAGGTCATTCATATCTCTGCCTCTGAACCAACTACTAATCACTGTGGACAATGCAGGGCTTAGGCCTGTCCCCCGGACCATCCTGAACCTGTGAAAGCAAAGGCAGTTTACTGGATGAGGCCACGTAGCCCTCTGTCATCATCCCCCAGACACAAGAGAGGGCGTGTCCCGCCAAAGTCAGCTAAATCCAGGACACGACAGCATGGCAGTTACATGGTGCTTCCAGGGAGGAAATCCACAATGTCACTGTAGCGTACAACCCAGTGTTGGCCTAAGTTGTGGAGATGTATGTTGGTGACTCCAACATTAGCAGAATTATCTTTGTGATTTTGCCAAATCTCCTAATCTGATTCCTCAGTTGTATATCCGTTTTCTTTTTACAGCGGATATTTCCTACAAAACTACTCTTGGGCTTTAGCTGTGTGTGTGTGTGTCTGTTTTAAATTTGAATCTAGTTTATGCAACCTCATTCCAACACCAAAAATAATTCAGTCACTTCAGTGCCATATGGAATAAATAAATGTTTCAAAACAAATCAAACTTAATTCTCTGCAAAAATCCTCAGCATTGGTTACTCTGATTAAATATGTAAGGCCAGCAAAGGCCCAGGCTATTGGCAGGCTTATAAAGGAGAAATGAAAGGAATTCGAAAGCAAGAGACTAAAGTCACTTTATGAATTGATGAAGTGATGGCAGAATTGTTATTTTTACAATTTCTCAGAATAAAAAAAAATATGGGTTTGCTGCTGAAAACTGTATGGTGATCAGAGTCTTCCAAATCATGCCAGGGCACATGACTTGTGTGTTTGAGGGAGTGGATCATCCAGACTCTAACTCACATTAGAAAATAACCAAAATTGGAGGGAAATCTTACCACTCAGTTCTATTCAATTTAAGAAACCAATATTGATTAAGCACTCTGGGAGAAGGGAGAGATTGAGTCTGTCATCAAGGAGCTTACTATATTTTAAAGAAATGAGATCATTATCTAACAATCAAAAAAGTTAAAAACACAAGTAATGAGTCTCATTTTAGAAGAAGGAGTTGATGGAGGTTGTCAGTAGTGAAATCTATCTTATATAAGGATATTAATCTATGGTAAATAAGATGTCTGTGATTTTATGTTCTCAAAAGAAAAGAGCAAGCTGTGAGTTAAACTTTATAATTTTAAGTTTACTGATAAAGAAGAAGAGAAAGAGTTATTTTTATTTCTCAAAATCTCTGTTCCTAAGTGGCACAACCAACATAAAAAGTAAAGTTTTATAAGAAACTAAAATATGTCCTTTTTTCCCACACCATGTGGCTTCCTTAGGAATCTTGTCTGGGTTAAGAGTTTGAACATCTTGGTCAAACATCAAAGTCAGATAGAAGTGAAGGAAAACTGAAGTCATCGCCTCCAGGGAGATGTCATTGGATGTCAATCTCTGGCCAGATTTTAATAACCGAAAGAAAAAGAAATCTATGTTTATAAATTGTATACACAGAATTTTGTTTTTCCTGTACCATCCTACAGGGAAAGAAATTAATCAATTTCTATGTCAAGATAGAAAGGGAGATCATTCAATATTTCTCCCGTAAACAATTGTTAGCTTCGTGTTAGTCCACAGAGAAATGAAGTTCAGTAAGGCACAGTTTCTATCCTTCAGTATTTCATAATCAAATATTACAAACACATTTATAATCAATTAAAATACAATGGGAAAGGTACTATAAAACCAATATTTATAATTTCTATGAGAACAGAGAAGAAATGGGAAAATGGGAAGAGAGTGAGATTGCGGGATCAGGGAGATCCACAGATGGTTATATTGAGGATTGAAGAATTTACTCAGCTGAAAAGAGAAGGTTGAAGGGAATTCAGGCAGGAAACACTCCACAGAGAAACAGAAAGAGCATGTCACCTTGGCTGAGTTAAGTTTGTAAGAAAGAGTTTTAATTCCTCTAAGAAAGTCATATAGAAACCTATTAAGCAGCTACATACAGAAACCTATTAAGAGATCATCTTGCACACAAATACTATCTGCAGTAGATGTTATAAAGACCAGGCACGGTTATTATAGAGACAAGGTATGGTTGTGACATTCAGAGCTCTGGTTGAATATCTTGATAAATATTAGAGGTGCTTGAAAGTGCACGTGTTTGCGTGTGTATATGTGTGTGTTTAAGCGGGGCCAGAGTCAACATTAAAATGTCAATGAATGTTCCTTCCTGCCTTCGGTTTTTCATAAAATGGTTTTTATTTTCAGTCCTATAATTAAACATGTAACGTCTCTAAATCTTTATTATCTCCTTACTAACCTTCACCTTTATCTGTTGCACAATAAGGATGGTATTAAGGAGAAGAGATTTATTGGGTGCCAGAAACTGCAAGGGATAAAATAGTCATTTCTTTTTCACCCATTGCTGGGTTCATGTGAAAAAAGCATGTGAATTTATTTAATGTAAGTTTTACATGACATGGGAACCTTTGTAAATGAAGACCCAAGGAAACAGGGAAACCTGATTTCTTTTTTTTGTTTGTTTGTTTGTAGAAAATCATTTATTTAGGGAGAGAAACAGGAGAAGGAGAGAGAAACAGCTAACTCTCACGCTGAGTGAGAGAATCCAGAAAGATGGAATCCGGGAGAGGAAAGCAGCTTCCACACTGAGTGGAAAGGAATAGAGAGAGATGGAGTGTAGGAGGGGAAGTCAGGCTTCCATGAGCGAGTGTGGAAGGGGACTCCAGAGGGGAAATCCAGGAGAGAGAAAAACAGCTTCCACGAAGGGAATGTTCGTGGAACGGGTCCCAAACGTGGAGTCCCGAAACCTGAAAATTTTTATGCTTAGGGTTGATGAAGTTTGAATAGTTGCTTAGAAGTATAAACGAACGAAGCATGATCTAATGGTAATAAAGTAGGGGAACTTAGGCAAGATCTTTTGCTTCAGATTCTTCTTCATGTCCCTGTGTCCTCAGAGATAAAGACATTACTTTCCTCTGGGAATAAGGAGGGCATCTCTGGAATGAGGATCTTATGACCCACTTCAGATGAAGGCTAGATATTTACTTATTTATTTGTTTGTTTGTTTGAGATGGAGTTTCACTCTTTCTGCCCAGGCTGGAAATAACACAATCTTGGCTCACTACAACCTTTGCCTCCCGAGTTCAAGTGATTCTCCTGCCTCACCCTCCCAAGTAGCTGGGATTACAAGTGTGCACCACCACATCCAGCTAATTTTGTATTTTTAGTAGGGGTGGGGTTTCACCATGTTGGCCAGCTGGTCTCAAATCCTTACCTCAGGTGATCAGCCCACTTAAGCCTCCCAAAGTGCTGGGATTACAGGCATGAGCCACTGCACCTGGCCAGATAATTCTTTTATGGCTGCATCAGGGGACAAGTGTGGGAGAAGATGAAAGTGGCCTTTCTGCTTCTGCTGTTTTCTCAAATTTTGAGGTATGGAATTTGGGGTATCAAGTCTGGAACCCCATCAATGATAACACAGTTTCCTCATTATCTAAAATCAATGTTCTGTTCTTGTGCTTAAGATAATTGATAGGATATTTCTTAAAACCAGTGACTTCCAGAAGCTTCTAAAGTTGCAATTAATTGGGCAACTGTGTTGATTTTTTATTTTTCAACATGATATTTTTTTCGAATCATATATTTACGACATTTTCAATGTAGAAAATTCAGGGAAAAAGAAAAATATGATGAAAAGATGATGACTGTACATTCCCTCATCCAAGGCAAATATTTTTGACATGATGTACTTCCGTTATTAGTTGTAGTATTGTTATCATAACTTCTAGACAGGTTTAGTCCTTCAATTAAGACCTCCTTCTATCTCCCTATTCTTTTTATATCTGCACACATTTTCTTTATATGTGGCAATTTATGTTAATCTTTGCCAGCTTTAAATACATTAATGTAGCCAGATTTCCCTTAAGACTACTTATTGATATCTAAGTAAATGAAAATTTCCAGCCCTTTGTAAGAAAATTTCTCATAATTTCCTTTGAAAGCCAACATATTTATGGGAGCCCTTTGCTATGAATCTTCTTTAATATCTTCTAAATTAAAAAAAAACTTCTAAATTAGACCTACAATGTGTGTTGAAATCTTTGAAAGTTGTAAAAATAATTATTATTTCACTGATTCCACTGTAAAACATAGAGCATTAGTGCATTTCTATTCTTCACCACAATAATAACTTTCCAGATAGTGGTAGACTAATACAGTATGAAGTTATTTCTCAGGCTGTGCCTGAGAAAGGGAAACCAGTTATATAGACATTTAAGTGGAATAAAATGCACTAATGCTCTCATAAAAATAAGTAGGGCTCTAGTACTGAGATTAGTATTGGAGACAGAGAGACCACCAAAAGGGTATGCATAGGTCAAATGTAAAATGCAGTGTCTGATAAGTTTGTAAATGTCAACACTACACGCAATCTACTACTGGTGCTCCTAGGGAGTGGCTATGTGGGAGTGCAGTGAGATCAGAGGATGGCAGATGGGAAAAGCAGAGATAAGAAACTTATGTGGGGGAAGAGTATGTTCTCAATGTCGCATAAAGAACTTAAGATTTTAAATATAGGCACCAGCAGACAAATTTGGATTTAAATCCAAATTAATTAACTTACTCACCTGTAGTTTATCTGGAATAATAAATATTGTTAAGATTTATTGCCTAGAGTTGCATAGCCAGTAGGTAGCTCAGTCATATTCAAACCTCGGCATTCTAACATCAGAGACCATGTATCTGACAACACCATGATAATAACTTTCTAAATAGTGATAGATTAATATAGTATAAATTTATAAAGTTGGGAGCATAAGTTCTGGAGAGAAAGTGCTATTTTTAAAGCATGGAATAGCTTTAAGAATGGAGTCCTGGCCGGATGTGGTGGCTCTCGCCTATAATCCCAGCATTTTGGGAGGCCAAGGCAGGCAGATCAACTGAGGTCAGGAGTTCGAGACCAGCCTGGCCAACGTGGTGAAATCCTGTGTCTACTAAAATACAAAAATTAGCCAGGCATGGTGGCATGCGCCTGTAATCCCAGCTACTTGGGAGGCTGAGGCAGAATTGCTTGAACCTGGGAGACAGAGGTTGCAGTGAGCCAAGTTCATGCCATTGCACTCCCATCTGGACAACAGAGCTAGACTCCGTCTCCAAAAAAAAAAAAAAATGGAGTCCTTAGGGTGACCAAGTGGTCCTGAAGGAAGTTTGCAAAATCAAAAATGTTTTATTAACACTACCAGATAGTTATCTGCTTCACTACTAGAAATGTATCTGCTTATTTCTTCTGTGTTAAAATTTGCATTCATGTTACAAAAGCAATAGTGGATACAATTCCTGATGCCATAACACAAATAAAGGCAATGGCACCATACTTACTAGCAGTCATTATTTTTTACCACAATTCATTCACAGGGAGGGGGAAAAGACATAAAATTTTTGTAGTAAATCTCAATCTTTGAGTTCATGCCTATTTAATAGTGTTTGTGAAGAAACATGAAGTTCTCATAAAGAACAACTACTAAATATCAAGATAAGCTGGTTATTTCAAGGAAATGCACTAGTATGATTGTTTCAGTTGCAAGCTAAACTTGCCACATTATTATTATTTTTTTTTTAGGAAAATGGTTTTACTTGAAAAAATGGCTAACAGACAAAAACTACAACTATTCATGCTTGCATAGTAGACAAATTTTCTTGAAAGCAGAGGAAGTGAGTTTGTAACTTCAGGGAAAATAATGGGCAGGTGTTTGTTGTCGATAATAAAGTTTAAGTGTTCAAGAGATAATTAAATTTTGTAAAACTTATATCCACCACTTTTTGGTACTTAAATACTTTCCGATAAGATTGGAAGTGATACTGGTAAATGTAATTTCTAAAATGTATAATGACTTGTGTCAGTATTTGATAGATCTGCTTAATTCAATAAGTTACTGTGATTCATATGGCCAGTAAATAATGTTACAAAGGCTTGAGTGAATAATAGTTACATTTGTAAAGCATGATAAACAAATGAATGTTAATGTAACACATTCCCAAAGGTTTATTGATATGATTTCAGATACAACATTGTAACAAATTTTTAAGAAACTACTGCATGTTGAATTTTGCTGTGCTATCAGGGAAGAATATTGACAATTATCTGAAAAGGTTATTGAGATACTCTTCCATCTATAATTATATAACAGTATGAGGCAAGGTTTTCTTTATTCATTTCAACCAATACTACATATTATATCAGATTAAATTCAGGAGCAGATATGAGAATATAATTGTATTAAGCCAGACATTAAAGAGAGTCACAAACATTTAAAACAATAGCACTGTACTCATTAAATACTTCTGTTTTAGAAAATTTAGTTATATTTTATAAAAATATGTTATTAGCAAAATATGGGGCTACTGTTTCGTTTAATGATAAAATTTAAGTCAACACATGTAATTTTAGAGTTTCCAGGTGTTCGCAAGTATGACCCAAAGAAGCCAAAGCTTTTATAGGTCCTTAATGACTTTTAAGAGTATGAAAGTGTCCTAAAGCAATATATTAAAGAACCGTTTACTTAGATTTAAAGCTTCGCTGAGAGACTAAGTTGATGTGTATCTTTTAGGGGAGTTGTAGAACTCCATTTAGTCTCAGTTTCCTACTCTAAAGATGGCCGTAAGGTTAATAACTACTTTTAAGAATAAAATGAGAAAAACTACCGTTCCAGAAATAACAATAGAGATTCAGTGAAGGGCTCTGATAAAGCAGGAGACAAAATTTGGAGCAATTCCTGATTGACTACATGAAGATATGGGAAGAGCGCAGACTGTGATGTGAATGGCGGTTTTCTGAACGTGATGACTTTAAAAATGACCTGTTTTATCATGATGAGAAATATATGAGGAATATATTTGGGCACGGTTGTGCGGGGGGATTGTTTCTGGTTTGGAGATGTTGATCTTGTACTTACAGAAGATAGCCATTTAGTGATCTCGAGTTAGATGTTGAAAAGATGATTATTTACCCAGAGAGTAGACTGGGCAGGGGACATGAATTTGGAATGTATTCGAGGCTTCAGTTATAAATTAAGGGAACAGGTAAAATTTCCAGGAAAAGCATGTATATAGATAAAAGAAGGAAGTGGAGAATGAGTCTATGATTCTCAGAACAGGTAGGACAAGACAAGTTTAAAAAGAATACTAAGAATGAGTAATCAGAGAGGTAGAAAGAAAAGAGGATGTTTTGGAGAGGATGTGACGAAACTTTCAAGGAATCAGTTTTAAACACTTCACAAAGTTAAATAAAGACTGTAGGTGGTTTGTTAGTTTAGGACAGTAGTTTTTTTTATGATAGTCTAAGCCAATAGTTCTCAAACTTTAGCCAGCATCAAAATGAGGGAATAGGGCTGGTTAAGACAGATGATTGACCCTCAACCCTAGATTTTCATTACGCCTATGATAGGGGCCCAAAATTAGCATTTGTAACAAATTCCCAGGTGGTTCTGATGCTGTCAATCCAATGACCGCATTTGGAGAGCCATTGGTTTAGTCATTTAGAAGAACCCTGCCAGTATTCACAGAGAAATACAATAGGGTTGTGGAACTGGAGTGCAGGGAGGTTATCGAGAAGTAACAAAGTGAGCCTGCAGTTAGCTCTTTAAGAAATTCATCTTTGAATATAGGGCAGTAGTTGCAGAAGATGAAAAATAGGGGAAGGAGTATTTGAAACTTATATGAATAAATAGATGGATAAATTAAATGGTTGAGACTTAAAGTTATCTATAACTGATGTTGAAGTAGGCAGAAAAGTGTTTGATGATACAAGAGCTTGTGGAACAGGTTTCAGAGGTCGTGTGTGGGGATTAACATTGAACGACAAACAATGCTGGTACAGTAAGGGCTACAATACATTACAGGTTTTCTAGCAAATGTTAGATACTCACTTTCATAGTTAATATTTCTATAACTCTATAAGATAGAGGGTAGGAAGAAGAGACGTTTCTCTAAGATTCATGGGAAGGAGGAAAGAATGGCTTATTTATAGAAAGGTTAATTGATTTCAGGTTTAACTGAAAAGGAATTGTTAAAATTCAGAGAAGAGGGATGCCTTGGAATGAATCAATAGAGAAAGGTTTGACTGTGGTTTAAGGAGCTATGGTAAGTAGCCTTTAGGATGGTCCCCAGTGATCTTCATCTCATGATATTTATTGCCTTGTTTAGTTTCCTTCCTTTGAGTGGGGGAAGAACATGACTTCTTTCTATTGAACATCACAGACATACTGGGGTACTACTTCTAGGATTAGATTATAAAACACAGTCATTTCCATCTTGGGCTCTCTCTCTTGCTGTCTTTCAGATTGCTTGCCCAACTAGAGAAGATGTCAGACATTTACTACCAGCCTGTGCTGTGGCCAGCTCTTGGCCTCAGTGACTTAAACTTTTACTAGTATGTAATGCTGTTTTTTCTCCATAATGTTAAAAAGAGAAATAAAGAAAGAAAAAAGCAAAGAAAGAAGGAAAGCAAGAAAGGGAGAGAGAGAAAGAAAGAAAGAAAAAGAGAAAGAAAGAAGGAAAGGAAGAAAGGAAGGAGGGAGGGAAGGAAGGAAGGAAGGAAGGAAGAATTATTAGATTGTGAGATTTCTTTTTGAATACACAAATGTAAGTTTTTAAGAACATATTCTTTTGTAGTCACTGTCCTAAGCGAGTATATCTGCAATTTTGCTATTTACATTTAAGATGATGAGAAATTTTATGAAATCTACCTGCTTATCTCTTTTTATATACTATTGATAAAGACAATTCTATATGCAGTTATGGTGAAGATACATTTGGTATGTTTTTCATCCCATAGAGTCAGAACTTTGAGCCAACTAACCTGATGGATTATAACTGTATATATGCCTCCTTCTATTCTGCACAGCCAGATAAGAAGCCACTCTTCTGATTTGAAGAGGACTCCTATTTACCACATAAGCAGAGTTTTCCTCTAACTTTTAATTAAGGTTTAGACAGAATAGAGTTTAATGTATGTTCTATCCACTTGTCCATCTTTCTGTCTATTCATTTGCTCAACATATATGTAGTTATTGGATGTTAACTGAATCCAAGTGCACTTGTCAATAAATGGGCAGGTTCTCCTTTGCAGTAATCTCTCTACCACCACAATCTTAAAAGATAGAAGAAAAAAGAGACTTTTAACAGATGGTAAATCATATAACTTAACATTATGAATTCAATAGTACTTAAATTGCATGGTTATTGGCAAATTTCCATAGAAAATAAACACCAGTGAGATCTATTTTCTTCCCTTGACCCTTCCTCCTTTCTTTTCTCCTCTTTCCTTTCTTTCTTTTTTTTTTTTTTTGAGATGGAGTTTCGCTCTTGTTACTCAGGCTGGAGTGCAATGGCGCGATCTCGGCTCACCGCAACCTCCGCCTCCTGGGTTCACGCAATTCTCCTGCCTCAGCCTCCTTCCTCTTTCCTTTCTTTTGAAAAATGTATGCATCCTTGAGAAATAGACATGCAATAATGGGTTTACACTGTGTGTGTGTGTGTGTGTGTATACACTTGCTTTTAAAAAGACCTGCCAAATACAAGGAGTTACTAATCATCACATTATAAACATGTTCCTGAATCAAATATTCATAAGAAAGTAAAGATAGATACTTTTCTAGCAAGTGAAAAAATGTGCTATTCAGATGTTGGTAGCATAGAAAATAACACTCATCTGAATTGTCTGAACAAGGAAATAAACAAAAGTACATTTTCACTCCCCTGACTCTTTCAAAACAATGAAAGGAACTAATTTGTTAACTGAATTTTTGTTTCTTTCATTAGTTCTTAAAGCATTAAAACGTATTGGAAAATCAAGTATTTTGGTAACTAATGGTGAATTTCAATGTAGGAAAAATGGACGTTTTCCATGTTCAACATCACTAAAAATCTGCACAGAGGGTTACCTGTGAAAAGCAGTTTCTCAGTACACAGATTTACGGGGAGCCTCAACAGGAATCATTAATACTGTTAATTTTTTAGATGGCATGGCAGATTTAGGGTAAATGATACTAAAAAATATGTTAAGATTGTCCCGAGTCTCTGCTCTTATGAAAAAATGATCATAGAAGTTCTTTCTTACCATCAAAGCAGATGGCTCTAATGATTTTTCAAGCCATAGTTAATTCATCTGCAAACAGCAGAGATCGGTTGGCAAATGTGTACTGAGAGTGAGACATTACTGTTCATAAACGCTCCTAAAGTTTGTTTTGTCCTATCATTACTGGAAAATGGTGTTTACCCAAGTTAAATTATTTGTGTGAACCATCCCTGAGACAGTGCTGCAGTTATAATAAATTGCCTGTAAAGTAAGTGAACATCACTTGGTTAATGTGGTTGTGGTAGTTCAATTGACCTCATGGAATAAGTGATTGCATCTATGTTCTCTAAATTAAAATTTTATAAAAGAAACATCATGTCTTTTTCCATTTTGGAAATATATTTACTCAGATATGTTTAACGTATCCTCTAAGACATAGAAAGTAGCACATGTATTATTATGAATAAATTTTCAATTAGATATAATTAATAAAAGTTATTTAATAGTACAGATATCAAATATGAGATTATTGAAAACTTCTAGCACATGTCATTCAGGATAAAGCCAAGTAAGCTAATTCATTAAGGCTTTTGAAACATGCTAAAACATTTACATAAATTTATTGGGCATTTTCTTTCAACTTGATCATAAGCTCTAGTTTTAACTAGGGAATAAATTATAAACAGAATACCTATGTTTACTTTTTTGGTAATATAAGCAATCTTCTGAACCTGAAATTGGGATTTTTTGGGAAAACTTATTTTCACAAAAGCTTTCAGTTGCTTTTATCAATATTTTTATGGCCTGAAGTTAGAAGGTGATTGGAGATTTTAATCTTGTCCATATTATACATTACAGACAGATCTGGGGGATAAATATTCATTCCCAGAACATGCATTTATCACTTATTGATGTGAGTAATGCTTCCAATTAGGCCACACAAGCCTTGTTTTCTTTCTTAACTGATCTTACTTGAGCTAAAATATGTTTCATGATTTGTGATTGATGGTTTGCCAGATAAACCATTTAAAAGGTAGTAAAGATAGACAAAGGTGTTGGGATGCCTCTGACTATAATAAATAACATGAGATACGTGTTAAGAAAACTGTGAAATTAGATATTGAAGAGCATTGATGCTTGGGGTAGTACAGTTTGAATCAAACTGGAATTATAAGTAAAAGAAAGTTGTATTCTAAATTGCTTAAACCAAAGAAAGTTACAAGTATTGGTGATGGGCTGTCATCTCTTTTCCATGTTGGAATAGTCTCACAAGCGTTCAGCTAACTTTCTCCACCCCAAAAGATTTCCTACACTTGCACTTTAATAAACACTTTGAATTGAAATGTCTATAGTTCAGACTCCTAGAAAATCTGAAATGTAACGGCTAATCATAATATTCTTGACTTTAATTTTCTGTATGAAATATACTATCCTAGTGTGTATGCCATGGTTAAATAAATTGAAAGTCTTTTACGGCACAGATAATCCTGTGATACTTGACCTTCCATATCTACTTTCAGAAATATGTTTTATTTTCATCCCTGATCCTCTTCTCTTCAAAAGAGACTGTATTTTCTCATTAGTTAAGTTCACAAAAAACTTTTTGTAACATTTTAGACTCTTTGAACAAACATTTGTGACTTTGTTTTCAGAGAAATTATAGAAAACCAGTGCTCTACCATGAATTTTGAAGGGTAGTGTTGGTTATTTAATAGTAATTTGAAAGTATGGTTGTTTGAATAAAGAAATCAGTTGTTTTTTCATTGTTCTCTTGGTATCTATATTTTCATCATGAATATGACTCTGGGAAAAAATCTTGCATTTTAAGTATCTTAGCAAGAGAATGTGTTCGTTCCTAGCTTTTTTCCAATTTTTATAATTAATTATTTTAAAATATTTATCAAATCTTCCGTGTGTGCCAGGCATCGTGTTAGGTGCTAACGGTGAAATGCTGAACAAGAAAAGGTCCTGAAAATTGTAGCTCAAACTCCTTTGGTCTACAGACCTTTTATGGTACCACTTAACTTGCAAAGGTTTATGAGTTTTTGCAATTTATCAAACCCCTTTACTTAGCATAGCAAGTGAGGTGTGACCTGCCATACCCGATTGTTGCATGTAACTAACACTGATTGTTTTAATGTCAAAACTATCAGAAGAATATGATGTATGAAAATTCTATTCTTTGAAATGTGTTATACCTTATGTAAAGAAAAAACATAACCCTACAAAGAGAGCAAACTCTCTCTGTAGGGAAATGTTTAAAAGAGTGAGAGGAACTCAATATCAATTTAATATCATGTTGTGATACTGAACCAATATTTCTAAATCTTGACTTTAACACCCACAGTGAAAATTGTAGTTAGTACCTAGGTGGTAACAGCTAGGAATCCTTGGCTCTTGGAATTAAGGTTTCCCTCTGAGAATGAAATTAGAACAACTGTCATGAAACAAGTGAGATCAGCCATCTATAGAAATAACTGAACTAAAGTAATAATCCATGGCTGAAGAGTCTAGAAACACCTAATAATACATTTCCATGACTAGAGTCTGGGGTGACTGCCATAGCATGGCTAAAGCTATCATATACTCAATTTTGTTTGACCCTATCTATAACAAAAGTATGTTATTACAAGAGAACCTAGAAAAAGAGTAACAGAAAAATCTCCAGTTGTGAGGCAAGGCTAGTTTTGAATGTCCTCATTTTGGCCTGAATAGTCCATCCTGTTTCTTTTTTTCTTGCTTACCAAGGAGTTCCCTGACTATTTGCTTACCTTTATATCCTGGTTAAGACAGGTTATGACCACAACTAGATCACATCTCTAATAAGTGTTCTCTAATATCTTTAAAGGCTGGATTAAGAGTAAATTGTGGATGGGGAAGAGGATTTGTGGCTTTTGGTCAAACAGGAGAGAGGAAGCTTTGCCTAGATGGGCATCAAAGAGGGCATATCTGTGGGCCAAACTCAGTGTATAATCTCTGATGGATACTTTTAAACTGAAACAAGAATTTATTGAGGATCACATTAGTTAAAGAAGACTTTAGGATTTCCCTCCTGCCTCTGTGTAAATGGAGAAAAACATTTTCAGATGATTAAAGTTTATATGTATGTATGTGTGTATACATATATATGTGTACATGAATATGTGCATGTGTGTTTGTGTGTTTGTGTGTTTGCTATTTATATGTTCCCTGGGTAACTACTTTTTTAAAAAACCAGGAATGTAGTTTACTCTCCATTCTAAAGATGATACTAATTTTTTTATTTTATATCTGGATTTTTATTAAATAGTTTCCTCAAGATAGTTTCTTCAACAGGGAAGTTTTGAGCTTGTAAACTTTTCAGGAGATCTTGTACTTTGAAGGTAATAAAACATTTTAGGTTAATTTGTGATTCTCTGAACACTGAACAGAAGCTTTTGGGTTTCTCGCTTCTGAGAGAGCTCATTGATAAAGGGGAGGTTTGCATAATCTTAAAGCCAGACAACTTCACCAAACGCAAGCCTTGGGCAGACCCTCTAAGGACTAAAATATACTTTAGTAGCTGTCGGGAGTGGAGATCTTGTGATTTTCTCACGTTCCCCTCCCATCAAGTCCCCTTGCAAAGTAGCAAGGAAGTGGGGGTAGGAAAGAGGAGACGCTGAGCCCATCCACCTGTAAGACAGTTGCTACAAGCCTGAGTGACCTCATCAGGATAATCTCCTTCTTCTACCACAGTGATTGTTTCACAGAGTCTACCTCTGAGCCTTGCTTCTCAGGATGTACTTCTTCCAATGGAATATATTTAGGAATTGGCAATCTCGGACAGAGAGACTTGGCTGGATGTTGCTGCGTGAATGGACAGAGTTCCTCACTCCTCTAAGACAGCTGGATATAGCCAGCTATTTCTAGCTTTCTGAATGCGATGTGGGTATGGATTTTGAAACTGTGAAGCCACTTAGGCAGTCTTAGAATGAAGGTGATACTATGAAAATCAATGGATTAATGGGGGAAAAAAATCTTAAATGACACCTTTCAGCTGCGGAGTCAACCCAATATCTGAAGCCCTGTCTGCCTCTGCCTCCTTCACATATATAAGGCAATCTCTTTTTGCTTAAGTCAGTTTCATTCTCTGTTTCTTAAAAAAAAAAAAAGAGTTAATAAAATGAAAACTAGTCTCCAGATATTAATGTGCTCTTTTTCTCCCATTTTACATTCAGATGAGTGTGTACTGCTTTGCAATCATTGAACCTGTGCCCAAATGCCCCGTCCTGTTGTTTAGCTTTGGTGAAGAATGGTAACACTTGCTCTCTGTCTTTATCTTAACGTTAGAAGGCAGTGAAGGCGATTAGGTTTTTAAAGTTAAAAAAGTGAACATCATGACATCCTTCCGTTTGTGATAAGAGGGTTATAAAATATGCTCAAAAGAATACAAGTAACCTCAGTGTACCAATAATTTACGCTGAAGACCGGTTGAAAATCATTCATAGAGATAGATATTTGTAAGCAGATTCCCCACAACACAACGACTTTTATCTCACCTTGAGTATAAACTATTAATTCCTATTTCTTTGTGATTCTTTGAACTATATCATTCTCATTATGGGGAATGTCATGAAAAAAAGGCAGCAAGCCTCTGCATGAAGAGCTGTGAAATCCATTCGGGAGTAACAGCAATCAACTCGTTCATCTAACACAGTGCCCGCAAGAATGATGCTAAAGTTCAAAATGCAGGGAAAACAAGAAAATCTAAAACAGGCCTGGAGGGGATAATACGCCTTCTAACTTAGTCTGGTGGAAGAGAGGTCGGAGTGGTGTGTCTGGCACTATGACCCCAGCAATGGCTTTAGTTGGGATAATTTAGCCCGAGTCTTCATGTCTGGTGCTAGAAAAGCAGCTGGCACCATGAAGGAAATCTATTCTAATGAAGTAGGATAGGAGATATGGTGCCATTTAGCACAGAAGGGTCTTGGTTTGCAGTTTCACTATGGAATGACTGCTATGTGGCACCAGCCTACTATCTGGCACCCAAATGCTGGCTTCCTATTTAAAATAGCTCTTTGTGTCCCTGTAAACCGGGAATTTCAGGGAGAAAAGCCAGAACAACTAAGGTGAAATAAAAGCTTAAGAGAGGCAATCAGAGCGTACAGCTGACATTTCATTGACTAAGGTATGAAAAGCCTTGTATAAGATGAACAGAACGTGATCATATTTGACAAATAACTTTCTACTGCTGGGAAAACCGTGGTAGTATCTCCTATCTGACTATATGCTGTCAGGCAGAGGGAAAACTGTGGTAGTATCTCCTATCTCACTATATGCTGTCAGGCAGAGGGAAAACCGTGGTAGTATCTCCTATCTGACTATATGCTGTCAGGCAGAGGGAAAACCGTGGTAGTATCTCCTATCTCACTATATCCTGTCAGGCAGAGGGAAAACCGTGGTAGTATCTCCTATCTGACTATATGCTGTCAGGCAGAGGGAAAACCGTGGTAGTATCTCCTATCTGACTATATGCTGTCAGGCAGAGGGAAAACCGTGGTAGTATCTCCTATCTCACTATATGCTGTCAGGCAGAGGGAAAACCATGGTAGTATCTCCTATCTGACTATATGCTGTCAGGCAGAGGGAAAACCGTGGTAGTATCTCCTATCTGACTATATGCTGTCAGGCAGAGGGAAAACCGTGGTAGTATCTCCTATCTCACTATATGCTGTCAGGCAGAGGGAAAACCATGGTAGTATCTCCTATCTGACTATATGCTGTCAGGCAGAGGGAAAACCGTGGTAGTATCTCCTATCTCACTATATGCTGTCAGGCAGAGGGAAAACCATGGTAGTATCTCCTATCTGACTATATGCTGTCAGGCAGAGGGAAAACCGTGGTAGTATCTCCTATCTCACTATATGCTGTCAGGCAGAGGGAAAACCGTGGTAGTATCTCCTATCTCACTATATGCTGTCAGGCAGAGGGAAAACCGTGGTAGTATCTCCTATCTGACTATATGCTGTCAGGCAGAGGGAAAACCGTGGTAGTATCTCCTATCTCACTATATGCTGTCAGGCAGAGGGAAAACCGTGGTAGTATCTCCTATCTGACTATATGCTGTCAGGCAGAGGGAAAACCGTGGTAGTATCTCCTATCTCACTATATGCTGTCAGGCAGAGGGAAAACCGTGGTAGTATCTCCTATCTGACTATATGCTGTCAGGCAGAGCTCCTTGGGAACCTTAGTCTCTGGCCAACTTGTAGGTGATTGTTCTATTTTTCCCATGTTGCCTTCTCCTTCATACCACTATCTCAAGGCACAGTTTCGTGTGTAGCAGAAAACTCGGCAATACTTCATACACTGTATTTACATGTATGAAAAATGGAGCTTTAACAGCTCATTGTAGATTCTTTACAAGTCCAAGATATACACTGAAACAATGAGGAAAAACAAAGGCCAGGGAAATAAATAATGGAGTTTAGAATTATAAGCTAACCACTTCACAAATGTAGCCTATCTTTAGATAGAAAAGAAGTGTACATTATCCTCCCAAGGATTCAACTTTATTTGCATATTACACTTTGACTTCTTTTCATTCATTCTCATTTTAACTAATCTCCTTTCTCTGGATGAATTCTTAGTTTTAGTTGTTTTATATCCTTTTTGCTCTGTTGTTTTCAATAGGCTCGTATTTAGAAGTTGATTTCAGGCCGAGCGTGGAGGCTCATGCCTGTAATCCCAGCAGGGAGGCTGAGGCAGGTGGATCACGAGGTCAGGAGTTTGAGTCTAGCCTGGCCAACATAGTGAAACCCCATCTCTACCAAAAATACAAAAAATTAGCCGGATGTGGTGGCAGGCGGCTGTAATCCCAGCTACTCCGGAGGCTGAGGTTGGAGAAATGCTTAAACCCAAGAGGTGAGGTTGCAGTGAGCTGAGATCGTGCCACTGCACTCCGGCCCGGATGACAATGCGAGACTCCATCTCAAAAGAAAAAAAAAGGAAGTTGATTTCAATAATGAAAAGGTTCTGTAAGGTAGCCTCCAGGGACCTGGAGCTAGTTTGTAATAGCTGAGAAGATACCAATTTAAATTTGGTGATTTATTTCTTTAAAAGTAGTAAGTAATTTCTAATAACTAAAAAAGGACATGATGAAAGAAAATACCCTTGTTTCTAAAATATGCTGAAGAAAATAATTTATCAGTGATACTGTCTGGCCTTAAAAGATCTAGACTGCAGAAGAAAAAATATAGAAATTAATACAATTGAATTTACGGACATAGTTGCTAATACAAAATGGGGGTCAGAAAAAGTAATATTTTTCATTTTATAACTTTCATATAAATATATGATTTAGACCTTTAATAGAATTTCACAGTACACCTTCAAACTAGGTAATATGGTTATTATTACCTCAATATTACTGGAGGGATAATTATTTGAACAAGCCTAAATAGTTCTGTCTAGAATAAAGTTGACATATTTATGTGCTTCTGTTAATGTGTCATGAATTACGCAATCTTTATGTTATCTGATTTGATACTTTTAAAAGCAACCTCTGAAACAGAGTGGCTTAATCCAATAGAAGATATTTCTTGTTTGCATTACGTATCCAAAATGGGATGGGGGAAGACTCTGCACATATTCAGGAACCTAGGCTGATGGAGGTCCTCATCTTCATATGAGCTGCAATGATCACAATAGAGACAGAGAAGAGAGAGAATTGTCCGCTGCCTCTTCAGCTGTCTATCTGGTACTGACACATGTCACTGGCCAAATCACATGGCCGCACTGAACTTTAAAGGAGGCAGGGCATTACAACCTTACTGTGTATTCAGAGGAAAAAAAGTAGCAATATATTTAAAAGCATCCTAATGATCGCCAGAATCCACTACAATCTTGATTATCCTCAGATGACTGATAAAGGGGTTAAGTAACTCAGCAGAGACTGTTTACACATTCCCTGGCTTTTCTCTGCGATGCTTATCACTACATCGTCTCTTATCTCCTACTGATAGATCAGAAGCATAACTTGATACATGGAGGGTTTGGAAACACTACAACTAATTGCCACACAGGGTTGTTCGCTTGTTTAAGTGACTTATCATTAAAGACTTAAAATAAATAATAACAACAGCATGTAGGCACTTTTATTATATTATCTCTTTCAACTTTTATTGTGTAATTACTTTTTACATGCTAGGATTTGAGACTTGGTGATTTTAATGCATAATTTTTATATCCCTGTTACCCTTACTTGCAAAGAAGAGTATAAGCGAATGAAAAACTGTCATCAATAAACTTAAATATATAACACATATAAGGAATTTGGAAACAAGCAATCAAAGAGTTAAAAAGCTAAAGAAATTAGTTGTCCCTCACTGTCTGTGGGCAGTTGATTCCAGGCATTCCAGCAGATACCAAAATCCTTGGGTGCTTAAGTCCTTTCTAGAAAGTGTAGTATTTGCATATAACCTATGTACATCCTCCTGTATTCTTTAACTCATTTCTAGATTAACTGTAATACCTAATACTATGTAAACAATTGTTAAATATACTGTTTAGAGAATAATGTCAAAGAAAAAAATGTCTATACATATTCAGTACACATGCAAACATTCATTTATTTTTCAAACAGTTTTGATCTGGAGTTGATTGAATTAGAAGATGCAGAGCCTGCAGAAAGGCATGGCCCACTGTGTATTGCTAGAGAAATACCAAGACTGACACTTAAAGTATGTTGTTATTCTGCATTTAAAGCAACACTCATGACTTACCCAACAGAATCCGGGCTGCTGGAGGACGCTAACCCTCAGAAAGAAAATCTTCCTCCAAGGCACAACTCATATTTGGTCCAAAAGAATAAAGGTCAAGGAAGATTTACTAGAGAACAGAATTTTGAGAAACTCCTTTATTTGACTGAGTAACTTTCTCACCGTCAGGGCAGAGAGTCAATGCTCTTCCCAGCCCTGAATATTGCTGTCCTTTGAGCCTTGCCGTAGTTTGAATGTTTGTGCCAATGTGATAGTTTTGCAAGGCAGGAATTTTGCGAGCTGATTACGTTATGATGGTAGAGCTTTCATAAATAGGATTAGTGTTCTTATAAAAGAGGACCTTCGCCCCTTCCTCCATGTGAAAACACCACAAAAACACACTATCCATGAATTAGGACATGGGCCCTCATTAGATGCCAAATCTTCTGACACCTTGATCTTAGACTCAGGACTGTGAGAAATACCTTTCTGTTGTTTATAAGCCACCCTGTTCAGGGAATTTTATTAGAGCCACCCAAGCAGTCAAAGACAGATTCATAATTATTGTTGCCCTTTGTCGCCTTTTCAGATGGGTATTTTCAAAGTTATCTTGTTTATGCTCTACTACGATATATTGATTGTGTTGAGGGAGTTTCATTATTTTTCATGGTTTATTGGATATTTGGATGTAACAACTGAATAAAATTTTGAATTGTCTCTTGATGGGATGGAGACTTTTTTGGTTGTATACAGGACAGTTGCATCCTGTAAGGTGAGGCAGTTTTGCATGTTTATTTTGGGAGACTAGTGTGAGTGGGTGTTAGCAACCAAGGAGCAGAACATAATAAAAACATATTTTTATTTTGGTCTGCTGCCCAGAATCTCTGTGGGAAAACCCCTTCCCTATTCTTAGTCCATGTGGTTTTGATAGACTGGCAAACCCCACCCCATCCTTCAGTTTCAAGCATGGGTAAAAGACCTAGGCTTGGCCGGGGAAAGTGTACCATTCTCCAGAAATAGTAGTTGGTTCAAGGAGGGATGTTAACACCCAAAACGAGTGACTACAGCTCTCTCTGGGTAATTGGTGGGAACTCTTGGAAAAATGTGCTCATCTCTATGAAATTGCCACCAATTAGGACAATGTAAAGCTGAACTATTGGTGGCCTTTTCCATTTTTATTCTAAAAGTTAAAATTTCTGATTTTGTAATAATGCACATAAAATATTATTTCTATCCTTTAAGATTGTTATGAGATTAAATGAAATGATGTTTATATAGCCATCAATCCATGGCTTTGTCTAGCTTAGAATAGGTAGACATAAATGTTAGGTAAAGCTGTAGTATAAAAAATAGAAAGAATGTAGGGAATTGAAATATACAATGGATTATGTCTCTATAAAATACTGCCTGTATTGTAGTATTCACCGCTTTATTATTTTCAGTTATGGCTACATTTCAATGACTCAGTATTGAACTAATCACTACAAAAATATTCTCTTCATGACATATAAAAGGCATGACAAATACAATAAATTTTGTACATCAGTAGAGATGCATTATATATGCTCATGATGACTCTAGGGCTTGCAAGTTTTAACAGTTGTTCAACATAGCTTTCGTGTTGAGTGTGTTTTATTCCATCCAGATGCTCTGAAATCACTTCGCCATCAGTAGAATACATATTGTTGTAAAATTGGCATTGCATAACAAGAACACCCTATCCCATTGTATAGTGTTGGTATTTATATGCATTTCAAAATTTCACCAGTGAGATTCATTAGGAAGTGTCAACACACTCTGTGCAGAGGCCCATTTTAGAAGAATCTCTGTGCCCCTTTAACTTTATTCTCAGCAGTCTCTTGCCCTAATTTCCAGTCACTAAAAAGACAGGTAGCAGATTAGGTGCTGGTAATAATTATCAAATGCAAGACACCTGCTGTGAACTCAAACTACAGTCTCAGCTACATGGGCAATATTTTTGATATAAAACTGCTTTCTTCATTATTCTCCATGAAGGAGACAGAGTAAGTCTCCACTCAACTCCAAGAGTGACAATTTTGCTTTGAGAATAGTAATTTAAACTGTGATCCTAATCTACAGGGACTTTCAGGATAGAAACACACACTTAGATATTTTCATTGAAAATTTTTTCAGGAATTGGTGATTGGTATTGCAAACTAGAAAATTCGTTAAGTAGACATTCACTAGAATTCTTCATTTTATAATTTGCACATAGTGACTGGAATCTGAAAAGTGAATATGCTGCTTTTGAGAGTCTTTCTTTTCTGTTCTATGCACCCTATAAATTCCATGTAAACATTCAAATCCATAACGTTTTGCATCTATTTATAGACCATCCTCCATAAAATTCAGTCCCATTAGGATTAAAGACACAGGCTTTTTGTTTTGTAAAGTTAGAAATAAAAGGGGAAGGCTGGGCACAGTGGCTTACACCTGTAATCCCAGTGCTCTGGGAGGCCAAGGTGGGTGGATCACCTGAGGTCAGGAGTTTGAGACCACCCTGACCAACATGATGAAACCCTGTCTCTACTAAAAATACAAAAATTAGCTAGGCTTGGTGATGGGGGCCTGTAATTCCAGCTACTTGGGAGGCTGAGGCAGAAGAATCACTTGGGCCTGGGAGAGGGAGATTGCAGTGAGCTGAGATTGTGCCATTGCACTCCAGCCTGGGCAACAAGAGCGAAAATTCATCTCAAAAATAAATAAATGAATAGAAATAAAGGGGGAATAGATATCTTAAATACCAGACTCCAGACTTTCAAATGCCACAAACAGAAACTCTTCTTATTTCTCAATGTGAAAAAGTAAGTTTCTATAAAAACATTTTTAGGGCCGGGTGTGGTGGCTCATGCCTGAAATCCCAGCACTTTGGGAGGCTGAGGTGAGTGTATCACCTGGTCAGGAGATTGAGACCACCCTGACCAACATGGTGAAACCCTGTCTCTACTGAAAATACAAAAATGAGCTGGGCATGGTGGCGTGTGCCTGCAATCCCAGCTACTTGGGAGGCTGAGGCAGGAGAATCACTCGAATCAGGGAAGAGGAGGTTGCAGTGAGCTGAGATGGTGCCACTGCACCCCAGCCTGGCAACAGAGCTAGACTCTTGTCTCAAAAAACAAAAACAAAAACAAACCCCACATTTTTAGATGACATGAATGTTTTTATGAGGGCTGATTTTGTGTCTGTGCAAAACTGGATCATACAGCCACAAACAGGGCATGATGAGAGCAGAGAGGGAGGGGAAAGTAGAAGACAGAGAAAAGATTTTTAATGGATGGTTCTTTTGCGGACAACTTTTTTTTTCAGTTTTCTCTTTGAGTTAGTCATTTAAGGGTCCAAAGAATGACATTAGAATTTTCTTTTGAATAGTCTAATTTGGATCATCAAAGCCACTGGATTCATGAAGTCTTGGAGATTAGCTAATGGAAGCGTTTTCCAGACACCTTTGAATTGAAAAAACTTTCTGTTCAATATATAGGTACACAGAGTCTGTAGAACTTTAATTTTTAAAATAATTTTTGAGTGACACATAATAAATATATTTTAAGTAAGTAAATATATACATATAGTTTCAGTTAATGAATTGTTTAAAAATATAAAATATTTAAGTGCAACTTTAAGAACAGAAATAATACATAAAAATATAAATTTCTACCTTTTCCATTAAAAATCAGTTTTTTTAAAAAATTTAGTTTTATTTTAAAGGCCAGAATTTGTTGAAAAAGAAAAAATCTAATAGCGTGGCATATTTGGTTTTGTAACTAAATAGCCATTGAAATATACATTTAAAAATGCATGTTATAATATGAAAAAGCCATTGAAAATACATTTAAAAATGCATGTTATAATACAAAAAAGCTACTAAATTATGACCAGATGTGTAGAATTCTTGCTCTATACTTAAAAAAATAAATTGACTGGTTTACTTTTATGATTATCATGTTTTGTTTCTGACTGCATACATAGGAAGAGATTCAAATTGTTATTTGAAATGTCTGCAAATAATACATTGTACGCCGGGTAATTTTTTTTTCTCATGATTCAAAGCCATGTTTAATAATCATTACATTAGTTTATGCTTTTCAAATGGATTTTTGAAGTACAAAATACACAGAAGAATTTTGACCTGATGAAGAGAAAATGAACAAAATTTGCAGAATTATGTTATTATGTCCCTAGTTTCCTTATTACATTTCAACATCAGTGTTCCCCGTGCTTCCTGCCTTTAACAAATGGTCAATTACGGATATAAATTCAACAACATTTGACCGAGAATTTAAAAAAGAAGCAATGTGCTGTTTAAAACTAATGTGCTGGCTGGGAGTTATCAATTGAGTCAGAAACAGTGACTGAGTCATGAGCCAGCTCATCTGACTTCTCAGAACTTAGCATGCTTATTTAAGGACACATGAAGGGCCATAAACTAGTCTCTTTTAAAGCAAACATCTTCTACATAATTATTTGATTTTTAATTTAAGTAATGAATGTTGCAATAGGTAAATTAATATTATCTTTAGTTATATAAACTGCTAGACTTGAGGATCAACAGTTGGGAAAAACTATTGTGATCTAAGCTCTTTGGTTTCCCCCAAAGAAACTTGAGGCCCAGAGAGTTGATGCCTTCACTAAGTGTTTAAAGGTAGCGTGATGTTGAACACAAAATAGCGATTTATCAATATTTATTTTATGTTGTTATTGGTATTTATAGTTTTAAAATCATTATTTTTATTAATTTTGGTACGAAATTTTTGTTTCATGGTATATATTTTATTGTTATTACTTTGAAATGAAAAATAAAATTTGGTTTCTCTTCTTAGAATATTTATGCCATTATTGGCCGGGCGCAGTGGCTCATGCCTGTAATCCCAGCACTTTGGGAGGCTGAGGCGGGCGGATCACGAGGTCAAGATATCGAGACCATCCTGGCCAACATGGTGAAACCCCGTCTCTATTAAAAATACAAAAAAATTAGCCGGGCGTAGTGGCATGTGTGTGGTCCCAGCTACTCGGGAGGCTGAGGCAGAAGAATCGCTTGAACCCAGGAGTCAGAGGTTGCAGTGAGCCGAAATTGCACTGCACTCCAGCCTGGTGACAGAGCAAGACTCTGTCTTAAAAGAAAGAAAAAGAATATTTATGCCATTATTATAGATGTCAAAGGTCAAGCAAAGTGGGATTACTGGCATTTTCTATTTATAAAGATCTGATAGTGTTTATTTTCTTCTTCGGTATTGTGCTAGGTGTTGTGCATAGCTTTTTAATCCTAATTATTTGACTGTTGTGGAACAGCCTATGTTTTTTAAAAATCTCAGAATTTCTGACATTGGTTTTTCAAAAAATACCTTAGTATTTTGGACTCAAAACCTGATCTTAAAGTATAAAACAAAAGCGAAAGAAGAAATGAGATTATTGGTAATTTCTAACTACTGAATTCTTTGCACAAAGAAGATCCCAGCTTTATACAAGGTTTACATTTTCCATTCTTAATTTTATTTGTCTGATACACACAGTAGTGTATCAAATAGGAAAGTAAAAATCAAAATTATTTTGAACAGAGGGAATTAAATGCCTAGAATGGGTTGTGCTTTTAATGGAAGAGCTAAGAAACCAGACAGAGGTTGTTTAAGTAACCCAGAGTTTAGTATCAGCAGGTAGCTGCCGCCGTTCTGTAGCGTGAAGGACCTCCTGGTATGGAGGTGACGTGGAATCTAGAAACCTGCCAGGAGGCTTGGCCTGTGCCGGAGTTGAGGAGACTTAGCAACTACTGAAAAGCTATCCAAGGAAATGAGAGAAGGAGAGAGATGCCTCGGCTTCTATCTTCCTTCTGCCTCCAGTCTCCCACTAGTGCCCAACGTGACCCGTGCTCAGACAGAAGCACCTTTGATTTCCTCTCCCTGTTTCTCCTCTTCTGCACTGGGAAATATTCTTGTGATACAATACAGACGTGAGGAAGGTTCTTGTAACACCCTGATTTATTGATTTATTTTATTAGTGGACTATGGAGACAATGTTAGCTACTTCTCACTCTGCCATTACAATGCACTTCACACAAAATATTGTCACACATTTCATGTGACATACATTACTCACTTGAAGATGTACCTTCCTCAATAAGCTTTGATCTCCCTGAGTAAAGAAGACACCCTTTCAGTTTTCAATGCCTGGGAAATCATCTTGTGTATACCATGCACCATGTATGAACAGAGCTGTAGAGAGGTAACCCATCAGCTCCTATAATGAAATGATGCCTGAATGACAAAAGCTGGAAATAGAAGAGTAATGTCCACAGTAATAACGCCCATGCCTCATAGCTACATACCTTCAGATTCTGCTTCCCCTCGGAGGGTTTTTGCTAATGTCACTACTGCCCTCTCTAGTAAGAAGCCTACTGTATTCCTTAATAAACTCAACCTCAACACCCAAACATTGGCCGTAAAGGGAAAAACATCTCTATTTGGGCCATGATCAGGTAGTAAAGGATGGCTGCTACTTGACATACACACACATACAAATAGAAACGTCTCCCTCCATTGCTAATTTTGATATGTTTGGTTTATTTTATTATCTAAGCCAAGAGTTAGTTAACTGCTGGCTAAATTGACATGGCGTAACAAAGGACAAATATTATCCCACACCTGCCTTAGGTTTGTTAGAGTCATGACCTTTACTAGGCATCATTAGATGATAAACTAAAGTACATTGAGTTTTCCTCCCTCTCTCAGTCTAAAAAAAATATTTGTAAAGCTTTCGGAACAAAGTGGGGTTCCAAGGTGTACCTTGGTGTACTCTGTCCTCACTGGCTTGCCTGGCTTTGACAGGTATATAGGAGGCTGACACTGAGGCCATTATTGAAGCAGTTTTGTTGACTCTGGCTCCTGATTTAGAGGAAGAGCTGTAATCACTGTAAATCACATTTCCAACAAATGTGTCCTGAGTAAGCTCTGTAAAGGAACACTGGACCACATAGCTGTTCTTCCACACATTTGTTTATTCTGCAAATGTTTATTCGGTGCCTGCCCTTGCCCTGTGTAATACACTGAGAATACAAAGGTGAAAAAAATCCCTTGTTTGGTCCTCAAGAAGCACAGGTTGTTTAGTCTCACAGAAAGTAAAACTTAAAAATAATCATTTAAGTAGACAATATACAGGTATTCTGATATAGGTATACATAAAATGCACAATGAAGGCGTTAATGAAGAACTCATACAGGAGGTTGTCTTTGGGCTGATGGGGTGAGAAACAAATTCTAGGCAAAGAGAAGATTTGCAAAGGCATGGAAACGCAGGAGAACATAAGGTTATCAAGGAGCTAAAATTACTGCTTTTACTGGATCAGGGGTTGGGAGGAAGAAATGGATATGAAACTGAAGGATAAACTGAGGCCGAGGCAATGTTCCTTGTGTGCCTGCCTAAGGTGATTGAAATTTTATCTTGTAAGTCATGAAAAGCCATTGAACATCTTTGAGCATGGTAAAAATACTTCAAAGATCTACCTGTTAACAGTGGGGGAGAATGGATTGAAGTGAAGATTAAGTTTAAAAACTGGAAACCTAGGTAGAAATACATTTTACTAATCAGGCCGGGCACGTCTGTAATCCCAGCACTTTGGGAGGCCGAGGCAGGTGGATCACAAGGTCAGAAGATCAAGACCAACATGGTGAAACCCCATCTCTACTAAAAATACAAAAATTAGTTGAGTGTGGTGGCGTTCGCCTGTAATCCCAGTTACTTGGGAGGCTGAGGGAAGAGAATCAATTGAACCCGGGAGGCCGAGGTTGCAGTGAGCCGAGATTGCGCCATTTCACTCCAGCCTGGCAACAGAGCGAGATTCCGTCTCAAAAGAAAAATTACATTTTATTTATTTATTTTTTTTAAGTTGAATATATATATATATATATATATATATATATTGTTTATTGCATTTTAGGTTTTGGGGTACATGTGAAAAACATGCAAGGTTGTTGCATAGGTGCATACGTGGCAGTGTGATTTGCTGCCTTCCTCCCCTTCACCTATATGTGGCATTTCTCCCCATGCTATCTCCCAAAAATTACATTTTACTAATTGATGAGGAGACTTTTATTTAAAGCTCACTGAATAGATAATACATTAAGAGATATCCAGTATGAGGTCAGTCAGTGCACCTACACAAGGGAAAATATGGTCACAGGCCGTACCCTTGTGGAATCACAGTTCATTGATGAAGTAAGATACTGCAAGGGCACTTGCAGTGGAGCTGGAAAGAGTTGAACATTACAGAAGTGTGAAGGTGGACGAAACTGAACTTTGAGACAATTGTACGTGGGAAGATGAATACATCGAAGGTATTTTATGGGTTGAATTGCGTTCCCTATAAAAAAATTTAATAAATTTAAGTCCTAACTCTTAGTACCGCAGAATGTATTTTTACTGGGAAAAGGGTAGTTGCAAATGAAATTAAGATGAAGCCGTACTGGAGTAGGGTGGGCCTCTATTCTGTTATGACTGGTGTCCCTATAAAAAAAAGAGAGAAAACTGGTTATTAGTCAGGGTTCTCCAGTGGGACAGGACTAATAGGATAGACGTATATATGAATGGTAGTTTATCAGGAGACTTGACTCACACAGTCACAAGGTCAAGTCCCACCATAGACTGTCTGGAAGCTGAGGAGCCAGGAAGCCAGTTGGAGCCCCAAAACCTCAAAAGTAGGGAAGCCGAAAGTGCAGTCTTCAGGCTGTTCCAGAAGCCTGAGCGCCCCGGCACATCACTGGTATAGATCCAAGAGTCCAAAAGCTGAAGAATTTGGAGTCCGATGTTTGAGGGCAGTAAACATCCAGCACAGGTGAAAGATGGAGGCCAGCAGACTTAGCCAGTCTAGTCTTTCCACGTTCCTCTGCCTGCTTTTATCCTAGCTACACTGGCAGATGATTAGATGGTACCCACCCAGATTGAGAGTGAGTCTGCCTCTCCCAGTCCATTGACTCAAATGTTAATCTCCTTTGGCAGCACCCTTACAGACTCACCCAAGAACAATACTTTGCATCCTTCAATCCAATCAAGTTCACACTCAATATTAACCATCACAATTGGATACATGCATGCAGAGAGTACACCATATGAACATGAAGACAGAGATTAGGGTGACATGTCTACAAGTCAAGGAATGCCAAAGATTGGCGGCAAACCACCAGAAGCCAGGGGAGAGAGATGGAACAGATTCTGCTTCACAGCTCTCAGCAGGAACCAACACTGCCAACACTTTGATGGTGAACTTCTAGCCTCCAGAAACGTGAGACAAATTTCTGTGTGGCTTAAAAATTCCAGTTGGTGCTGCTTTGTTATGGCACCCATAGGGAACTAATACACAGGATCGTCAGGTTCCCAGCTTGGGTAATTTTATTTCAGAGTAAGAAACATGATAGGACCTTGATCTTCCCTTAATGTGTCACTAAAAAGGAGCTATTTTTTTCTTGCTTCCCTCCTAATTCCTGAGATTTTTGCTTTCATCAGTGAATTGTTGCAATTCTTATTAATTAATTGTATTTGAAGTTGCAAAAAGACTGACTTAATGATTTCTGGTGGAAACATTGATTCTTGTTTCAAAATTACTGGTTTACTACAGTCAAGCACTGAAGCACTTGCAGGATTTTGGTAAAAATTCAGACAAGAATTAAGAAAATCTCTTCTGATTGTTCATATTGTTCAATCTGTTCTGATTGAACTGATTGTGGGCCACACAGTTCTGGCACTAATAAAAATAAAGTGTATTCCTTGCTCATATAGTTATATGAACAACCTACCTGTATAAACTGTCCAGCAGTTTGATGGTTTATTGCTTTATAATACTTTAAACTCCACTTTTATAAAAACCATAGCCTGTTAGCACTTTCTCTTGATCTTTGCAGAATACTATGAAAATAGTAATAAACCTCTGGGAGGAATAAACAATCTGCCTGTGACAATTGCCCAAGTGCCTTCTGGCAAGTCTAGTCCTTTCTGCTCTCTTTAAAGTTTTAAAGTGCAAATTGCTTTGCAGCAGCAATATATTCTGGTCAAAGTGAGGGGAAAAGTACGAGACTCACTTAAAACTTGAGATTGATGATTGAATCATCTGAACTTCATCAGTGGTTTTGTGAAATTGGTTCTTTTCTAGGGAAGCAGTTTTTGCCTATGAGTCAGATTTTAAACTACTATTGTCTTCTATTATTCTTCAATAAAAAACCAGAAATGGAGAGAAAATATGGTGACTCGCAATTTATGGTCATGATTTAGAGAATACGTTTGCTCAGCATATAATGTGGCTTGATAATGTTACATGTGGCCAAAGCAAGCCATGTGCTGTCCTTCATCTTGTATATAAACATGAGGCACTTTCTACTAACATGAGGATGGATAGGAATGGGCCCTTTGTGAGAATGTTCTCATGGAGAACTGCTTTGAAAGGACTTAAGAATTATAGCATGCCGTTAGCTACTCTTCGCGCCCCAATTCTACCTTCTTTATTTTTCCTTTTCATTCCTATTATTAGGTACTGTTTCTATCTTGCAGCAATGATGTCTGCTTTTAATGTTGGTATTATTCCATCTTTTAAAATTTGTTCTATTATAATCTACTGCACATGAAGTATGGAGTCAGAGATTTAGAAAAATTGTCCTATAGTACTATGATCCCTGATAAAATAACAAAAAATAGTATTGGGTTTTGTTTACTTATTATTGATATTTGAGAATCTGCCCAATTATTTTGCCTGACCATAGTAACACAGTCACCTCTTATTTATTTGTTTTTCTACTATAATATGGCTTCTAATTGTTCCTAATTGCTGAGGCCTTTCCTAGTCTTTTTTTCCCTAGTCCTCTCTTCTGTATTTGCCATGTGGATCATTCTACTGCTCCTTCACTTGGCTTTTATGGCATTCTCCCGGGTCTTATATCTTTCTTACCATTTGTTCTTTGTCTCTACCTTCTTTTCACCCATCTCGGTTTCTCATGCTCACTGGGTTATCTCATCTATTCACATAGTTTCATCTTCTAAACTTAAATGCATGGTCCAAACCCCTTCCCAGATGTATATTCTACATTCTACTGGATATCAGCAAATGATCGTCCCATAGAAAATTTATACGTACTATGTTGTAAAGCAAACTTACCTTCTCCTACCAAATTTCTCACCTCATCCTATATTTTCTATCTCAGTTGATAGAATCATAGCCGGGAAATTTGAGTAGATATTTATAATAAATTTACCCCCCTTCTTTATACAACCACATATAATTAATCACAGAATACTGATAACTTAAAATCCTAATTCATCCCTTCTCATCCATCCCTACAGTCATCACGTTAGTTTACATTCTCATTATTCCTTATCTATCTGCTGCTTCTTTATTAAGTAGATCTTATTTTCCCTTTCTTGTCCTAGTCAAATTCAGCTTTAACCCAGCTGCTAGAATGATTCTTCAGAAATGCAGATTTAAGTACATGGAACCTTGTACTTAAAGTCTTTCAACGTCTTCTTGTAATTTAGGAGATGGATCCTAAACTACTTAACTCAGAGCAAAAGCTCTCTTCTCTGATCCTGGTCTGTATCTCTGGCGGCACCTCCAGCTAGCTGCTCCCTTACACTTTATGCTTCAGCAATGCCAGATTGCTTGCATTTTTGTCAGACGCCATTAGCTCTCTGCTCTGCATCTTTGCTTTTGCTATTTGGAAGACTTTCCTTTCCCCTCCTTGTCCTAGCTAACTTTTAAGAACTCACTCAGGTGTCACTTTTTCCCAGACACCTTTCATTGCAAACCATCCTCTGTTCTCCATGGAGTATAGCAAGTATTCAGTAAATATTTGTTGAAGGAATTACTCCACTTCATTTGTTGATCTAAGAGGTGAACAATCTAAAAACATATCAATATAATATTAGAACTACTAATACTAATTTTCAGGTCAATGTAAAATGTGTATCTTCTGCATAGATTTATTCCATGTGGAGCTATTCCTTTTGGAAAAATTGTTCTCTTAACCTTTGTGTAATCAGTTTCTCTTTATAGCATCATAGGTTACATCATGTGCTATTATTTGAGTAAGCAGAAAATATTTATACAAAATTTATACTAAATATGAAAATTATATGTATTTGTTTAGACTTGGGGAATCAAATATTAAACTCTGGCTAGAAACTATAATCTAAATGTTTATTCCTTAGTTTTGATAGACAAGTTAATAGCATTTCCAGGAGGCTCAGCGTTAAGATGAAACTATAATGTGTCATGGGGGTAGTGATAGAGATACCCATAACTCTTTCCACTAATTCTAATTATATTGATAACAGTATATTTTCTTACCATGGAAGATGATATTGGTGGGGCATTTGAGTTATAATTAACTTTGTTTAGTTTACCTATTGGATTGTATCCTTGAAGTTCTTAGATCTAAGGAGACCTACCTGAAAAGTTTATAGATTGAGATTCTCCTAAGTACAAAAGCAAAGGCCTTCATAGATACTATGCCCACTTTAGCGAGGATAGTGATGCTGAAGTAATTCTCTGAGATTTATTCCTGCCATTTCAATTAGATCAATGAGTTAACAGAGCCAAATTATCACTTTTCAAAGGATTTTTTAAAACAATTATGTCTTTCCACTATTTTCAATGGAATAGTAGATACACAAAAGATTGCATGCAATGTATACATGTAAGTAATGGAGTTTATTACTAAAGTGATCATCACTGATAGAGTGATTCTCACTAGTAAGAAAATCTTCTTAATGGAAACTAAACTCTGGGTACTCATGAACATAAAGGTGGCCTATTAGTCTGTTTTCATGCTACTGATAAAGTTATTCTTTTACGAAAGGAAGAGGTTTAATAGACTTACAGTTCCACCTTTCTGGGGAAGCCTCACAATCATGGTGGAAGGCAAGGAGGAACAAGTCACGTCTTACATGGATGGCAGCAGGAAAAGAGAGAGCTTGTATAGGAAAACTCTGCCTTATAAAGCCATAAGATCTCATGAGACTTATTCACTATCATGAGAACAGCACAGGAAAGACCTGCCCCATGATTCAATTTCCTCTCACCAGGTCCCTCCCACAACATGTAGGAATTCAGAATGAAATTTGGGTGGGGACACAGCCAAAACATATAATTCCACTTCTGGCCTCTTTCAAAGCTCATGTCCTCAAATTTCAAAACCAATCATGCATTCCAAACAGTCCCCCAAAGACTTAACTCATTTCAGCATTAAGTCAAAAGTCCACAGTCCAAAGTCTCATCTGAGACAAGGTAGGTCCCTTTTGCCTATGAGTCTTTAAAGTCAAAAGCAAGTTAGTTATCTTGAAGATACAGTGTGAGTATACAGCTATTGGGTAAATACAGCCATTCCAAATGGAAGAGATTAGCCAAAACAAAGAGAGTTTAGGCTCCATGCAAGTCCAAAATCCAGCAGGGCAGTCAAATCTTAAAGCTCCAAAAGAATCTCCTTTGACTCCATGTCTCATATCCAGGTCACACTGATGCAAGAGGTGAGTTCCCATGGCCTTGGGCAACTTCTGTCTCTGTGGCTTTGCAGGGTGTAGCACCCCTCCTGGCTGCTTTCATGGGATGGCATTATCTGCTTTCCTCTGTGGCTTTTCCAGGGGCACAGTGCAAGCTGTCAGTGAATCTACCATATTGGGGTCTCGAAGATGGTGGCCCTCTTCTCACAGCTCCAATAGGTGGTACTCCAGTAGGGTCTCTGTGTGGGGGCTCCCATCCCAGATTTGTCCTCCACATTGCCCTCTCCATGAAAGTCCTGCACCTGCAGCAAACTTCTGCCTGGTCATCCAGGCACTTCCACACATCCTCTGAAATCTAGACAGAGGTTCCCAAAGCCCAATTCTTGACTTCTGTGACTGGCAGGGTCAACACTGTGGAAGCTGCCAAGGCTTGAGGCTTGCACCCTCTGAAGCCATGGCCAGGGCTCTACGTTGGCCCCTTTCAGCCATAGCTGAAGCAGCTGGGACATAGGGCACCAAGTCCCTAGGCTGCACGCAGCATGGGAACCCTGGGCTGAGCTCAAGAAACCACTTTTTCTTCCCACGCCTCCATGCCTGTGATAAGAGGGACTGCCGTGAAGACCTCTTACATGCCCTGGGGACATGTTCCCCATTGTCTTGGAGATTAACATTGGGTTCCTTGTTATTTATGCAAATTTCTGCAGCTGGCTTGAATTTCTCCTCAGAAAATGGGATTTTCTTTTTTACCCCATTGATAGGTTGCAAACTTTTCAAACTTTTATGTTCTGTTTTCCTTATAAAACTGAATGTCTTTAACAGCACCCAAGTCACCTCTTGAATGCTTTGCTGCTTAGAAATTTCTTCTACCAGTTACCCTAAATCATCTCTCTCAAGTTCAAAGTTCCACAAATCTCTATGGCAGAGGCAAAAAGCTGCCAGTCTCTTTGCTAAAACATAACAAGAGTCACCTTTGCTCCAGTTCCCAACAACTTCCTCATCTCCATCTGAGACCATCTCAGCCTGGATTTTATTGTCCATATCATTATCAGAATTTTAGTCAAAGCCATTCAACAAGTCTCTAAGGAGTTCCAAACTTTTCCATATTTTCCTATCTTCTTCTGAGCCCTCCAAACTGTTACAACCCCTGCCTGTAACCCAGTTCCAAAGTCACTTCCACATTTTCAGATATCTTGTCAGCAGCACCCCACTGTCCTGGTACCAATATACTGTATTAGTCCGTTTTCATGCTGCTGATAAAGGCATACCCAAGACTGGCAATTTACACAAGAAAGAAGTTTAATGGACTTACAGTTTCACATGGCTACAGAAGCCTCAGAATCATTGTGAGGGGGTGAGGAAGAGTAAGTTATGTCTTACATAGATAGCAGCAGGCAAAGAGAGAGACTTGTACAGGGAAACTCTACCTTATAAAGCCATCAGATCTCATGAGACTGACTTACTATTAGAAGAATAGCATGGGAAAGACCTGCCCCCATAATTCAATTACCTCCCACCAGTCCTTCCCACAACATGTGGGAATTCAAGATGAGATTTGGTGGGGACACAGCCAAACCATATCACATGGCAACTATAGACACTGGGGACTACTATCGGGGGAGGAGAGAAGAGGGCAGTGGTTGAAAAATTAACTCTTGGGTACTATGCTGAGAACTTGGATGACAGGATTATTTGTACCCAAACCTCAGCAATGAACAATATATCCAGGTTACAAACCTGCACATCTACCCCTGGAATCTAAAATAAAAGTTTAACATAATAATAATAAATTAAAATAATCATGACAATAAAAATAACAACACCAACATAAAAGTCTCCAAAGGGTACTTGATGCAACAGCTGGCTTTATGCATCAAGTTGGCCAAGGTATAGTACCTGGATATCTAATCAAACACTTATTTAGGGGCTGCCATGAAGGCATTTTATAAATGTGATTAACATCTATAAGCAGTCCACTTTAAATTAAGAAGATTGCCCGTGATGATGTGGGTAGGACTCATCCAACTAGTTGAAGGCCATAAGAGCAGAACTGAAGTTTCCAGAAGAAGAAATTCTGTCTCAAGACTGCAGCATCAACACCTGCCTGAATTTTCAGCTTCCTGGCCTGCCCTACAGATTTTAGACCTGTAGTCCCCAGTCATGTGAACCAATTCCTTAAAATAAATCTCAATGTCTTTCTCTTAAAAAAAAACATAAAGGTAAAATAAAAATAAAAGCTCATAAAAAAGAAAACTCTCTTAATACCAGTCCAAATTCCACAGTGAGCCATTTCAATTAATAGTGGAACTGTGAAAAAGGCTTAATGAAAGAAACTTAGACAGTAGCCATTTTTTTCACTGACCTTTTGTATTATTCTTATCTAGTATAAGTAATACTAAACTGGCAGAGAGAAACACATGTGCAAATCATTCAATTAATTTCTTACTTTTTCTTTGTCCTACTGTACAAAGAGTTTTTTTAAAAAATTATACTTTAAGTTCTGGGATGCATGATATGCAGAACATGCAGGTTTGTTACATAGGTATACACTTGCCATGGTGGCTTGTGGCACCCATCAAGCCATCACCTACATTAGGTATTTCTCTTAATGCTATCCCTCCCCTAGCTCCCCACTGCCCAGCCGTCCCTAGTGTATGATGTTCCCCTTCCTGTGTCCATGTGTTCTCATTGTTCAACTCCCATTTATGAGTGACAACATGTGGTGTTTGGCTTTCTGTTCCTGTGTTAATTTGCTGAGAATGATGGTTTTTGTCTTCATCCATGTCCCTGAAGAGGACAAGAACTCATTCTTTTTTTATGGCTACATAGTATTCCATGGTGTTTATGTGCCACATTTTCTTTATCTAGTCTATCATTGATGGGCATTTGGGTTGGTTCCATGTCTTTGCTACTGTAAACAGTGCTGCAATAAACATACATGTACATGTGTCTTTATAGAAGAATGATTTATAATCTTTTAGATATATACCCAGTAATGAGATTGCTGGGTCAAATGGTATTACTGGTTTTAGATCCTTGAGGAATCACCACACTGTCTCCCACAATGGTTGAACTAATTTACACTCCCACCAACAGTGTAATAGCATTCATGTTTCTCCATATCCTCTCCAGCATCTGTTGTCTCCTGATTTTTTAATGATTGCCATTCTAAGTGGCGTGAGATGGTATCTCAATGTGGTTTTGATTTTTATTTCTGTAACGACCAGTGATGATAAGCTTTTTTTTTTCATATGTTTGTTGGCCGCATAAATATCTTCTTTTGAGAAGTGTCTGTTAACATCTTTCACCCACTTTTTGATAGGAGTTTTTTTTTTTTCTTGTAAATTTGTCAAAGTTCCTTGTAGAATCTGGATATTACCCTCTGTCAGATGAATAGATTGCAAAAATGATCTCCTATTCTGTAGGTTGCCTGCTCCCTCTGATGATAGTTTTCTTTTGCTATGCAGAAGCTCTTAAGTTTAATTAGATCCTATTTGTCATTTTTGGCTTTTGTTGCCATTGCTTTTGGTGTTTTAGTCATGAAATCTTTGCCTACATATAAGTCCTGAATGGTAGTGCCTAGGTTTTCTTCTAGGGTTTTTAATGGTTTTATGTCCTACATTTAAGTCTTAATCCATCTTGAGTTAACTTTTGTATAAGGTGTAAGGAGAGGATCCAGTTTCAGTTTTCTGCAATTGCCTAGCCAGATTTCCCAATACCATTTATTTAAGTAGGGAATCCTTTCCCCGTTGCTTGTTTTTGTCAGGTTGTCAAAGATCAGATAGTTGCAGATGTGTGGCATTATTTTTAAGGTGTCTGTTCTGTTCTATTGGTCTATATCGCTGTTTTGGTGCCAGTACCATGCTGTTTTGGTTACTGTAGCCTTGTAGCATAGTTTGAAGTCAGGTAGCATGATGCCTCCAGCTTTGCTCTTTTTGCCTAGGTTTGTCTTGGCTATACAGGCTCTTTTTTGGTTCTGTATGAAATTTAAAGTAGTCTTTTCTAATTCTGTGGAGAAAGTCAATGGTAGCTTGATACGGATAGCACTGAATCTATAAATTACTTTGGGTAGTATGGCCATTTTCTCGATATTGATTCTTCCTATCCATGAGCATGGAATGTTTTTCCAATTGTTTGTGTCCTCTCTTATTTCCTTGAGCAGTGGTTTGTAGTTTTCCTTGAAGAGGTTCTTCAGATCCCTTGTAAGTTGTATTCCCTTTGTAGTAGTTGTGAATGGGAATTCACTCATGATCCGATTCTCTATTATTGGTGTATAGGAATGCTTGTGATTTTTGCACATTGATTTTGTATCCTGAAACTTTGCTGCACTTTTCAGTTTAAGGAGATTTTGGGCTGAGATGATGGGTTTTTCTAAATATACAGTCATATCACCTGAAAACATAGACAATTTTTCTTTCCTCCTAATTGAATACCCTTTATTTCTTTCTCTTGCCTGATTGCCCTAGCCAGAACTTTCAATACCATGTTCAATAGGAGTGGTGAGAGAAGGCATCCTTGTCTTGTGCCTGTTTTCAAAGAGAATACTTCCAGCTTTTGCTCATTCAGTATGCTATTGACTTTGGGTTTGTCATAAATAGCTTTTATTATTTTGAGATACATTCCATCAATAGCTAGTTTGTTGAGAGTTTTTAGCAGGAAGGGGTGTTGAATTTTATCAAAGGCCTTCTCTGCATCTATTGAGGTAATCATGTGGTTTTGGTCACTGTTGCTCTTTATGTGATGGATTACCTTTATCGATTTGTGAATGTTGAACCAACCTTGCATCCCAGAGGTGAAGCTGACTTGATCGTGGTGGATAAGCTTTTGATGTGCTTCTGGATTTGGTTAGCAAGTATTTTATTGAAGATTTTCAAATTGATGTCCATCAGGGATATTGGCCTGAAATTTTCTTTTTTGTGTGTTTCTCTGCCAGGTTTTGGTATCAGGATGATGCTGGCCTCATAAAATAAGTTAGGGAGGAGTCTCTCTTTTTCTATTGTTCGGAATAGTTTCAGAAGGAATGGTACCAGCTCCTCTTTGTACCTCTGGTAGAATTCAACTATGAATCTGTCTGGTCCTGGACTTTTTTTTGGTTTGTAGGCTATTAATTACTGCCTCAATTTCTGAACTTGTTATTGGTCTATTCAGGGATTTGACTTCTTCCTGGTTTAGTCTTGGGAGAGTGTACATGTCCAGGAATTTATTCATTTCCTCTGAATTTTCTAGTTTATTTGCATAGAGGTGTTTATAGTATCCTCTGGCATTCTGATGGTATAGTCTGTATTTCTGTGGGATCAGTGGAGATATCCCCTTTATCATTTTTTATTGTGTATTTGATTATTCTCTCTTTTCTTCTTTATTAGTGTGGCTAGTGTTTTATCTATTTTGTTGATCTTTTCAAAAAAACCACCTCCTGGATTCATTGATTTTTTGAAGGGTCTTTTATGTCTCTATCTCCTTCAGTTCTGCTCTGATCTTAGTTATTTCTGGTCTTCTGTTAGCTTTTGAATTTGTTTGCTCTTGCTTCTCTAGTTCTTTTAACTGTGATGTTAGGGTGTTATTTTAGGTCTTTCCTGCTTTTTCTTCTGGGCATATAAATTTTCTTCTAAACACTGCTTTAGCTGTGTCCCTGAGATTCTGGTACCTTGTGTCTTTGTTCTCCTTGGTTTCAAAGAACTTATTTCTGCCTTAGTTTCATTATTTACCCAGTAGTCATTCAGGAGTGTGTTATTCAGTTTCCATGTAGTTGTACAGTTCTGAGTGAGTTTCTTAATCCTGAGTTCTAATTTGATTGCATTGTGGTCTGAGAGACTGTTCGTTATGGTTTCCATTCTTTTGCATTTGCAGAGGAGTGTTTTACTTCCAATAATGTGGTCAATTTTAGAATATGTGCAATGTGGTGCTGAGAAGAATGTATATTCTGTTGATTTGGGGCAGAGAGTTCTGTAGATGTCTATTAGGTTCACTTGGTCCAGAGCTGAGTTCAAGTCCTGAATTTCCTCATTAATTTTCTGTCTCGTTGATCTAATATTGACAGCAGGATGTTAAAGTCTCCCACTATTATTGTGTGGGAGTCTAAGTCTCTTTGCTTCATGAATCTGGGTGCTCCTGTCTTGGGGCCATATATATTTAGGATAGTTAGCTGTTCTTGTTGTGTTGATCCCTTTACCATTATGTAATGACCTTCTTTGTCTCTTTTGATCTTTATTGGTTTAAATTCTGTTTTATCAGAGATTGCAATCTCTGCTTTTTTTAATTTGCTTTCCATTTGCTTGATAAGTATTCCTCCATCCCTTTATTTTGAGCCCATGTGTGTCTCTGCATGTGAGATGTGTCTTCTGAATACACCATACTGATGGATCGTGACTCTTTATCCAATTAGCCAGTATGTGTCTTTTAATTGGGGCATTTAGCCCATTGACATTTAAGGTTAATATTTGTAATGTGTGAATTGATCCTGTCATTATGATGCTAGCTGGTTATTCTAACCATTAGTTGATGGAGTTTCTTCACAATGTTGATGGTCCTTACAATTTGGTATGTTTTTGCAGTGGTTGGTACTGATTTTTCCTTTCCATATTTAGTGCTTCCTTCAAGAGCTCTTACAAGTCATGCCTCGTGGTGACAAAATCTCTTGGGCATTTGCTTGTCTGTAAAGGGTTTTATTTCTCCTTCCCTTATGAAGCTTAGTTTGGCTGGCTATGAAATTCTGGATTGAAAACTATTTTCTTTAAGAGTGTTGAATATTGGCCCCCACTGTCTTCTGGCTCATAGGATTTCTGCAGAGAGATCTGTTGTTAGTCTGATGGGCTTCCATTTGTGAGTATCCCTACCTTTCTCTCTGCCTGCCCTTAACATTTTTTTCCTTCATTTCAACCTTGGTGAATCTGACAATTATGTGTCTTGGGGTTGCTCTTCTTGAGGAGTATCTCTGTGGCGTTCTCTGTATTTCCTGAATTTGAATGTTGGCCTATCTTGCTAGGTTGGGGAAGTTCTCCAGGATAATATCCTAAAGAGTATTTTCCAACTTGGTTCCATTCTCCCTGTCACTTTCAGGTATACCAATCAAACATAGGTTTGGTCTTTTAACATAGTTCCATATTTCTTGGAGGCTTTGTTTGTTCATTTGAATCCTTTTTTCTCTAAACTTGTCTTTACACTTTATTTCATTAAGTTGATCTTCAATCGCTGATATCTTTTCTTCCACTTGATAGATTCAGCTATTGATACTTGTGTATGCTTCACGAAGTTCTCATGCTGTTTTTCAGCTCCATCAAGGTCATTTATGTTCTTCTCTGAACTGTTTATTCTAGTTAGCAATTCATCTAACCTTTTATCAAGGTTCTTAGCTTCCTTGCATTGGGTTAGAACATGCTCCTGTGGCTTGGAGAACTTTGTTATTACCCTCCTTCTGAAGCCTACTTCTGTCAATTCATCAAACTCATTCTCCATCCAGTTTTGTTCCCTTGCTAGCAAGGAGTTGTGAGCCTTTGGAGGAGAAGAGCTGTTCTGGTTTCTCAAAATTTCAGCCTTTTTGTACTGGTTTTTCCTCATCTTTGTGGATTTATCTACTTTTGGTCTTTAATGTTGGTTACCTTTGGATGGGGTTTTTTGTGTGGTCTTCCTTTTTGTTGATGTTGATGCTCTTCCTTTCTGTTTGTTAGTTTTCCTTCTAACAGACAGGCTCCTCTGCTGCAGGTCTGCTGGAGTTTGCTGGAGGTCTACTCAAGACTCTCTTTGTCTGGGTATCACCAGCAGAGGCTGCAGAACAGCAAAGTTTGCTGTCTGCTCTTTCCTCTGGAAGCTTCATCCAGAGGGGTACCCACCAGATGCTCTCCTGTATGAGGTGTCTGTTGACCCCTGTCCACCAGAGCTCTCCTGTATGAAAAGTCTGTCGACCCCTGCCCGTCAGAGCTCTCCTGTATGAAGTGTTTCTCGACTCCTTCTGGGGGGTGTCTCCCAGTCAGGAAGCATGGGGGTCAGAGACCCATTGGAGGAAATAATCTGCCCCCTAGCAGAGCTCAAGAACTCTGCTGGGAGATTCACTGCTCTCTTCAGAGCCAGCAGGCAGGAATGTTGAAATCTGCTGAAGCTGCACCCACAGCCGCCCCTTCCCCCAGGCACTCTGTCCCAGGGAGATGGGAGTTTTATCTATAAGCCTCTGACTAGGCTGCTGCCTTTCTTTCAGAGATGCCCCGCTCAGAGAGGAGGAATCTAGAGAGGCAGTCAGGCTACAGTGGCTTTGCCACACTGCAGTGTGCTCTGCCCAGTTCAAACTTCCCGGTGGCCCTCTTTACACTGTGAGGGGAAAACCGCCCACTCAAGCCTCAGAAATGGTGGACACCCCTCCCCGCACCAAGCTTGAGCATCTCGGGTTGACTTCAAACTGCTGTGCTGGCAGCAAGAATTTCAAGCCAGTGGATCTGACTGAGCTTGCTGGACTCTGTGTGGGTGGGATCCGCTGAGTTAGACCACTTGTCTCCCTGGCTTCAGTTCTCTTTCCAGTGGAGTAAACGGTTCTCACTCTTCCATCTCACTGGTGGGGTTCCAGTGCCACAGGGGTATGAAAAAAGAAAAAACTCCTCTAGCTAGCTTGGTGTCTGCCCTAACAGCCACCCAGTTTTTTTGCTTGAAACCGAGGGCCCTGGTGGTGTAGGTACCAGAGGGAATCTCCTGGTCTGTAGGTTGTGAAGACTGTGGGAAAAGCGTAGTATCTGGGCTGGAATGCACCGTCCCTCATGGCAGAGTCCCTCAAGGCTTTCCTCCGCTAGGGTGAGGTGACGCCCCACCCTGTTTCTGCTTGTCCTCTGTAGGTTGCCCCCACTGTCTAACCAGTCCCAATAAGACGAGCCGGGTACCTAAGTTGGAAATGCAAAAATCACCTGCCTTCTGTGTCGATCTCACTGGGAGCTGCAGACTGGAGCTGTTTCTATTTGGCCATCTTGCCACCACAACTGTATAAAGGGTTTTATGTAGAATGAAGGTGTCCTCAGTGTTTCCAACTAGTCACCCATCTGTCTACTGTGATCTTGTTCTTTTGGGAGTAAAGTGTCTCTTGGGTTAGGGCAAAGATTGGTTTTTGGCATGGAAGGTGGTATTTTTATTATCAATGTAATAACGGAAAAGGACAGTTGGAAAAGTTATCACTGTCTCATGGCTGTTCTTGTAGCTGATACTGATTTAAAACCTAAAATAGGTGCAGCGCTGACCTGCTTCAGAATGATGCCTGAAGTGGCAGATGGTGGGATTCTATTTAAACCAGATTGTTCATGCCCAATCTCATGCCCTTGTGCATTTCAGCTGCTATTTTTCATTTGTTATAAAAATGCCATTATCTTGACCAATAATGCAGTTTCTCAGATAGTTTGAAATCCTTAAAGCCTTATTTTGCAGAGAGCCTGTGCTGGAACACCACTGACTGTGCCTCGTGTGCATTATATTAGGCTAATGTAGGGTGGAAATAGCAAATTGACTTTGATAACGGATTTTCGAGTGTGCTCTTTGTGGATGAAATGCTGTTTCACTTATTATGATTTTTTCAGGCAGTAATTTATTTGTAAATGTCTTGACTGTACTTTAATGCCACTCTGTCTCTGGGGGTGAGTCTGTGTTACAACCAGTTACAGAGATAACAAGATTAGGAATACATCCTCACGTGGTATCTGTCTAGGGCTTGAAACTTCTTTTTGTTGTGACAGACAGACAGACAGACAGAAACAAACGATTCAAAAAGATTTAGCAGCAGTAGGGTAGGGAAGGCACAAATTAGCATATAGTTGCCCGCAGGCATTATATATGTAGGTTTTTTTTTTTTTTTTAAATAAGAAAGTCAGAAGCTGGCCTCTGAACATTAAGAAACCATTTTATTTATTTAATCAAAATTCACATTTTATTTAGATTGAAATAAACTATACAAATTAATTTTCTTCACAAAAAATAAGTGATATTTTCCATGTTTTTCTAGATAAACCACAACACTTATTTTTGTAGGTTTTCCACATTTTGCTTATAAATCAAGATGAGTCAGTAGCTAAGAGTCATGGAAAAGACAGAAGAAAACCAGACAAATCAGTTGTCAGTATCCATGGCTTCTGATTCTGTCTTAAGCATAAAACAGAAGTGTTCAACATATTCCTGCTAAAAAGTATAGGAGATAGAGGCTCCACAAAGGAATATGAACAGCAACAATGAGATGTGGAAAAACGGCAGCCTCCTCCATTCAAACTTGAACTGTCATTTGTTCCTTTTAGTTCATTTAAGAAAGACAAAATCTACACTGGAACCCTTCTTTGACGAGCCCACAAGCTTCTCTCTGGTAATTTCTTATAACAGTCCAGTATAGATTTTTAACATAACTAAAACCCCTATTAGTCAAAGGTCAATTGTGGGCTTCACTATAACATTTCATGAAATGTATTACTTCTTCCCATACCTCTTCAAAATACATTTCTTCAAAGAGTACATAACACCCGATGAGTAGAGATCCACAGTGTTAATAGATGCTATGTCTAAAATGACTTAACTAAAACAATTCCAGAGTGCCACCAGCAGAGATCACGCAGAAGGAACCATGGCACTTTCAATATTCTCTTCTGGAAGAATAGATAGGTCTTCAAAATAGGACAGTTCAAAGAGGGGACGTTTAAACAGGTAGATTATCATTGGCTAATGGATTCAATGCAGTCCTATAGTCAAAGATATTTAGTGATTAAGTGGCCTACATACACCTTACAGCTTTTCTTCCAATATCAAATATAAGAAAACCTATTTTTAAAAGTCTCTTAGCTATATTCCATGGTTTCTGAATTATCTGTGGGAAGATCTGACTTACTTGTATAGAGTTTAATATATGTGTCCACCATTAAATCCAGGTCATGTTTTATATCAAAATTTATGTTAAAGCCAAGTTACTCGACCTTTGGTCTGTCAAAGTGTTCCTCAAATATACTTTAAGATGCTTTTGTCAATTTTCATACTGCTCATTCTCAACCTTCATCACTGGAAGAATACACAGGACCTTCAGCAATGTATACATTAGGAAAAAACTTGCTGTCAGGCAGGTGGAGGGCTTCATAGATGGTGGTTAGAAACTCTGTATCTTTCCCCCTGTGTTTCCATTTGATGCTCCAACAATGAAGTTCAGCTGATAGCGTGTCAGGATTGGGTAAGTCACTTCTGTACATTTCAGCATGGTGTTCCTCTGACGTATTGAATTTGAGTTGTCCCATGACTGAGGGTACCAGAGATAAACATTTAAGAGCTTTGAGGTGCTGTTCTGAAAATGTATCTTTAAGTTCCTGAATATTGTGCTCCACTGTTGGTATACTTGGGGTTTCTTTATACTCTCAGAGGTTAGCTGAGATTCCTGCCAAGTTCCCCTGGCAGGCTCTGGGGAATTTCCTAGGGAGTTTCATTTGAACATCAAGTTTGGTTGCTATATTGGTGGCTTCCTCAAACCAAAATTCTGATAAACTTCAGTATTTTCCATCACTTCGTTGAGTGAATGCAGTACTGCTGTCAAGCTACTGGCTGCAAAGAAGACATGAGAGGTTTGCCCCTGGACATTTTCTCCAAAGGCTCTTGTAAAAGATAGGACATTTTTAAGAACAACAACAGTAACAATGAAATCAAAATCTGTTACCCCACTGCAGAGTACAAATGCTCGGCCAGCTGTACAGTTATTCCATCTAATATATGTGTCACTATTTATACCATCTAAACATAAAACAAGTGCTTGCAGGAGTTCTACTAAAATTTCAAAAGCATCATGCCTGCTTGTCCACTGAGAATAGTAGATTTCCTTCAGTTCTTTACCCCTTTCTTTACTGTTCTGAAAAAGAGCAGAAATTACATTGTCAAATTCTAAAAGCAGTTGTGGTGATCGATGGAAAAAAGAACAAACTTCCTCAGTTGTTCCTAATGCAACAGATTCTCCCATAACAGGTACTAATTTTGCCAACCACATACTTAAGGCACAGGAAGAGCATCGTGTGTAGATAGCTCGAGGATGTTTCTCTAAAAGTCTAGAAAGCAACAACTTTCATTTTGGAAGGAAAGCCACTAGACACAACGTAAGCCTGGCCACGATAATACTCCATATTTAATCCCCACTTCTCTGTTATCGTAGTGTGAAATTTCAAAGCCAAACTTTCCGCATCAGCTTCACAAGGCAGGAAGCCCACAATTTCCTCTCTTAGGTTATGGGATTCATCAACAAACCTCACCAACAGTAGGTGCTCTTCCATTGGTATGTCCACTACATCGTCAGTGACATGGAAAAGAAGGGTGGGTCTCTCACTTCCCTGAGTTTCTTCTCGAATACAGCTCTCACAGATCTCTAGCATCTGCCTCTGCTGTGTTTTTGAACAAAACAACGTGTTAACTGCTGTTGTCTCAGAGCGCTTTCTTAGGACCTCTTCACCAGATTTTATCCGGCACTCCAGCAGTGCTTGAAAGTTATCTGGAGTAAACAGACCTTCTGGGATTTCATCAGCCTCATGTCCATCCAGAGATATGTTTTGCTTCCCATAAGAATCAAGATTTCAAATAGAGATTTTAGGTATTCTTTGTTTTCCTTCTCTTCAAGGGTTAGAGGTAAAATGTCCTCATCTTGCCCTTCACCCTCTTCTTCAATCGGGTTATGAGCATTGCTATTGTTGGTTTCTTTATGTTTTTGTTCCTGTTCAGAAGTTTCATCTTTTTTTTCTGTTTCAGTGTCCTGATTTCATCTTCACTCAGTTCTTTTATACATTTTCTGTGTCTACTATGTGGATTGTTAAAATGACTGGTAAGATCAAACATTGTTGGTATTGCATTATCTCGAAAAACTGTCCTAGATGGCCTCTCCCAATGACTTAACAAATATCTGCTTCAATTAATTTTGAAAAATAAAATAACCCAATCATTAACAAGCCAATCATTATTCAGTTTTCTGATGGCTCTGCAAAAAAAAAAAAAAAAAAAATGTATAGTTCTACAGACCACAGAGATCTCAAAATGTTGTCTGGCACATAATCGATAATGTTTATTTAGCTGATCAGGCGTTTTATCTTCTAAGCCTGCTCTCCTACAATTCTCCACCCACTTCTGGCATCTCTGGGTCCCGCGGGAACCGGAAGAAGGCCAGGTCGGACCGCGAGCTCTTCCGCTTGCAGTTTGGGGCGGCGCATAGTCGCCCGCCGGCTGGCCCAGCCCTCCCGCCTCCTCGGGGCAGTCCGCCCGCCTTTTGGGGCTGAGGAGGGCAGCCAGGGAGTGCTGGCCCGAGTGGGGGCGGGTTGGAGGGCGGAAAGCCTAGAGGGCCGGGTGGGGCGCCGCGGTCCGGTCCCAGGCTGGGCTGGAGACGCGGCTCCACAGTGCTGTGAGCGGCGGAAGATTTAACAGCGCCGCCTGCTCGCGGCACCTCCCACCCGCCTGAGACGCTGCCGCTTCCTTCCCACAATGCACCCTGATGCCCAGGGGTGCCCTGTCTTTCCTCAGCCTTCCTTTCCCAAGAAACCATTTTAATATATTTTCTGCTAATACTATGGTGAACTTGGTGTTGGTGAGTGATGCTGGGTGGGGAAGCCAGAAACTATTTTCTTTCCAAAAATAAGAAATGTGAGTCAAATATGTTAGATAGTGTCATTATAGGGGCTCTCACTGACTTCTCAGATTGAGTGAAAGTTCGTATGTCAGTTGTTAGAGGGGGATATGTTCTAGCCCAGGGTTCCATAAGCTTTCTCTGTACAAATCGGATGATAACTATTTCAGACTTTGTTGGCCATATGATCTCTTGTGATGACTCATCTCTGCTAATGTAGTGCAAAAACAGCCATATACAATGCACAAGTTGAAGAACATGACTGTGTTCCAATAAAACTTTATTTATAAAAACATGGAGTTGGCCACATTTGGTTCATAGGCCATAGTTTGCATCTCTTGTTCTAGGTTAAGTGAAGAAGGGTGTTCGAAATGCTTACACATTGCACTTGCTACTCTTTTTAAAATAGCTGTGAAGATACCTTACCCCATATAATCTAAGATTTTCTGTCCTTGGCCCCTTCTCCACAACTTTGTTAAAATTACAAATTTCATACAGTTACCACTATCATCCTCCACTTGTGTGCATTACAAGTGATTCGAATTTTTCTTGAAGGACATCAAAAAAATCTTTTAGTGCTGACAAAAATCAAGTCCTTTGGAGAGAAAGTTAATTATTACTGTCTTAGACAAAGGTTTAGGATAAAAGTTGATTGTATTTTCAAATAATAGCCTTCAAGGGCTAAAGGTGTTGTTTTTCAAGCAGGTGGACCTATTTTGTTCTTTCTTTTTCTTTTTCTTTTTTTAAATTCTTTCTCCCCTCCCCTCTCCCTTTGCCGCTTGATTGTATCATACTGTGTTGCTGGTTGCGGAGGTGCTGCGTCACCTCCTGTATTGTTGCTTGATCTTTGATTTCCTGTGAAGCACAATGAATCTTACATTAGACTCTTCTGAGTCAGGCGGTGCACCATCTGTTCCCAGGCCTGGGAAACGTGAGTAACAGAGAGCAACAGAAACCAACAGCTACCCCAGTTTTTAGCAGAGTATTTGTATTTACATAGCGAGAGAGAGCCAGACAATTCTGATTTTAGGAAAGGTAGAAGGTTATATTCCTCACATTCATCGAATACATTTGACATAAAACCTTTATACAAATCATTTTACACATTAGTACACTCATAGGATGGGACAGGTTTGAACCTTTTTGCGTTTGTTGTTCTGGTTGATGTTAGATTTAAGTGGTTGGGAATGGTTGTGTAATTGTATGTAAGAGCTGCATTGCATGAGGCTACCCAGAATACACAAAAGCGGCTGGCAAACCTAGGTATTGAAGCTGATAGCAGGTCTATAACAAATTGAAAGAATAAAGGCCAGAGTCTGGTTGCCAACCTGTGATAGCATTTAAAAGCTTGAACTAACCTTCTGTTAACATGAGAAGCCCATTACTACACAGCTTTAAATCCCCTAGCTAAATAATTAACTATAGATAAAACTCCTTTAACTATACATTGCCCTGGTAGTACTTTATTCAAATTAAAAGTGAATCACTTTCATAATACACTCATCAGTTTAAAGGCATGGTATATACTAACATTAGTAAAACATGCGTCTGTCATGAATTAAAGCATTAAAGGACCATCTCATTAGGGTCACACAGGTCCTCAACATGCTATAATGACTTCCCTAAATATATTACATTGATTACAGAAACAAAAGATACTTTTAGAAACTATTTTAAATAATTCATTGATCATCCTGCACTGCCTTAGTTCTTAACAGATATTTTTAAGAACTGGCATTCGATAGGAATCCAAAAGGCCGCCAAGAAATTGTATAAAACTGAGGAACCTATAAAAATAAAGGACACAGAAAGCTACTTAGGTTAACTCTATAGACTGCGGGCTGGCCCCCTCTGAAGTCTGTGGAATCTCTAGGGAATGGAAAGTTCTGTTTTATTCAGTCGCTGAAGGTGCCTCCTTTCAGTATTGACCCTGGCACATCTGGTATCATACTTGAAGACAAAACTTTACAATTTCAATTCATAATTGAAGAGTATCAAGCAATGGTGATTTATTCAATTGCAGGAGGTTATGAGAGGGTAGACACTGTTGAGAACATAAATAGGTCTCCAGTCGTCAGAGACAGTTTTGTAGATTTTCTTGGCTTCAGAAAGAGATATTTTGAGGCAAACATTGGACTACTTGGGGCAGCGAGAGGTAGAGAAAATGTGATGTCATGTTAGGGAAAAAAGGGGATGGAATGAGTTAATGGAGCACTGCCACTTTAAAAAAATATTATTTCAATGTGATTGATCATAGCCTTACCATAGTTTTCTACTTTGCCTGTTCATAACTAGAATTAATGCAGATGCAGTCCAAGCTCAGCAAAAAACATTTCCGATAATGGGAACAGCTCTACTTCTGGAACCCCAAATGTAATCTTGACACGTTTATAATCACCTTTAAGAAATATAGAACAACAACCCAGTGTTGCTATAAACAGCATGCTATTTATTTTCAGAACTGAAAGTTTAGTGTGGAGCATGTTAAAATCCATTCTGCCTGTGTTGAAGGTATTTTTAGACTTCCAAAATTCATGTTGAAATTTTATGTGATTTAAAGAAAAAATCTAAGCACTTTCATTTCCATCTTTTCACTAATACGTGATCCTTCTGAGGGACTTCTGAACTGAAGGCCTTTGACTTCTCTCTGTGCAGTCTTTATGTCAAAAATCTATGTGGGCACTTGGACCAAAGGGTTTTTTCACAACATTAAAATAAAAATAGGTTTTCCAACCTTTGATCAACACTCTGGTCTACACAGCTGTGTTTTTCATGGATCCAAGATCCACATTGCCAATTGGGGCAGCCCGTCAGGCAGTTCCAACCCATTCCAGGAGAACACATTGCAGATTTTACTTCCTGATTCCACTCACGTTTCCATTTCCTTGACATTAGTAGAATTCAACGACTCCGAAATATACACAAAACTCACAAATGTTGTGCATAAAGATTGAAAAATGAAGAACTGAAGCAATTTTCAAGCAAGTCAAACAGAAAAATAACTGTGACCTCAGGATTCATGTCTCAGTACATCCTAAGATGACTTTTGACTTCTTGTGGGTCTTTACTGGTTTTTTGAATTTCTTTGCATCTGTTTTAGTGTTGAGATGAAGAATTCGCTATCTAGTCCTAGTAAGTACCACGATCCATATATTTGCCTAACTAGTACCTGACAAGTACACACTGCTGCCTAGTCTGTCTTGTTAGTGATGAATTTGTTTTGAGTACAATTGTGTTACATTGTTGAATCATGGTTGATTTGGTAGTGTATAGCCAGAATTTTTTATCTTTTGCAAAAATCCCTCTATGCATGCTTCCTCAAACTTACTACAAGTAAATTTATTTAATTTGGAGAATTTCACAGTTGGACTGATTGGACTAGCTGTATATAGCAGTTAGAACAAATCTCTGTGGCCCTCAGTCAGTAGCTCCAGCCTGCCTGTTGGTGTCTCCATCTCTTCTTACTAGTAACCTCATCTTTTCTTCATTTCTTTTTGGTCCAGTTTGAACTCTATGGTCCATACTAGTAACTCTCCTCCAGTGACATAAACTCTCTTGCCTTTTCATTGTATTCAGGCAAATAATCAACTGACTTCTTTATCTGTGCCAGTTCCTGGGTAGCACAGCATAGCTAAAAAAACAAACACAAGATAATAGACTGATATGGTATGGTTATACCTCCTTACATCTTCCATGATTTTCATTCACTACCACATTCCATCAGTTTAACATGGTGATTATCTCTTGCACCCATTTATACTAATGTGTGCAATCACTATTCTAGTTAAAACTACCGTTATTTCTTTCTCTTTTCCTACCATTATCAGCACAGGATATTCCAAGATCTACTCTTAACTCACTCTGATTCTTCTTCTCTAATAATCTTTTTGAAATGCGTATATGTTTAAGTCTCTCCTCTACTGTTAACCCTTTAAAGCTGCCCAATCCTCTTAAGATTAAAACCAAAATTTTTGACCTGGCCTCTGTGATTCTGCACAATCTACCACTCCTTGGACTCTCTGTACTACGCTGGCTGGCATCATCTTCTCATGATCTTTGGTGACCAGAGACCTCTTTGCTACCTTGAATGTTCTTGCTCCTTTTCCAAGGTAAATGCTATAAAACCTTCAGATCTTAACTTGGATAGCAGTCTACAACAATTGCTTCTTCCTGTCACTCCCACTCTATCCTGTGGGCCTCACCCAATGACTTAATGACTAGGATTATGAAAAGCAAATCTCCTGGCCTCCATGTGGGACAATTCAGTGGTATAATCCATGTCCTCCAGAGCTCCCCATGGAGTCAAGTTCAAGTCAGTTTCCAGCTGAGACCACATTCTTGCTTTGCTTTCTTCCCTGCTTCTCCTGATTTCCTGAGAACACTTCCTCAATTACTTACTCATACAAGACTCCTGATCTCAGGCTCTTTCTAGAGAACTCAAGGTAAGGTACACTCTACATTTTTCCTTATTACACTATACAGGCCTTTATATGTATATTTGTGTCTTTGATTATTGTGTTCACCTCTAAATTATAAGCTCATGAGGGAAGGAATCATGTATGTTTCGCCCTCCTTGTATACATACTACCTTACAGAGTGTCATGAACATGGTGTTCAGTATATAATGTTTATTGAATCTAAGTATCATTATCCTGCCTCAGTGAGGGACCGGGTTGAACTGCAGGTTTCTCACCAATTTCTGGCCATGATGAGTACTTGTAGGCACAGGGATGCCCACTGTAGGAAGAAAGTACAATGAGAGGTCATGTGTTTATTCTTTGATCATTTTGACCTCTGAATCCTATCTACCGTGAGTTTAACATGGACTTACTGAATCATGATTTTATCTTATTTTGGCTGACTAGTTCTTTCCTAGCTATATCAATATATATGTCCAATCCCTTGATCTTAGCTAAACTCAGGACCTCTGTCCATTCTTGTTGTCAATTCATGATCCGGACCAGTTCATTGATCAAACTGTGACATATTCTCCATGTATGGAAGTATATGGAAATTTTATATTTCCACAGTTTAGAAAATGGAGAGACTAGGTGAACAGAAATATGTTTATTTCTACAGAAAGATTAGCTTGCCTACTTCATTTCTGTAATTTTTTGAATCATAAATTTTCTATTTTGTTAGTGCTACTCTTTCAAATTTAAAAATGTACATGTGAGCATATCTTTTGTTAAGCATTTCATTAAAATACTAAATAATTTTGATCCAAGATTATTCTCTCTGTATTTATGATTACAATATTTTCTCAGATTTTACATTTAGCATTAAAAAATTGGAGTCCTACTTAAATTACATTTCTCAAATACAATTATATTTAATTTTATATGTGTTTTTTCTGTATGTAAAGGGGAGAAGGCTAAAGTTAGACCTCAGTTAATACGAGCAAATTCCTTTCAGAAAAGACTGAAAGTAATAAATAAGGAACTGTGAGGGGGTGTTATGTATTTTTTTCTTCTTAGTAAATTAGAGTTCCTGTGCCACCATTTATAGTTTCCCTAGTAAATTTCCCTTAAACAGAGTAATTGCTCACTAGAGTGAATTTTTGGGCATTGATTGAGGGACTACTTATCAGAATTCACAATCTGGAATGTAGTAAGAAGAACTTTTATGAGAAAATGTTTGTAAAAATTATATGAGAAATATCTACTCTTAAATACGTCTCCAAGGTTGGTTATGAGTTTTATTATGCCATTGAGAAAAGAACCAAAGTTTCCATAGAACCACAGAATTCAGCAATAAAATGAAGCAAGTTTTGGATTCTGAAGCACATGCATTAAACTCAACCAATGCTTCACCTCACTTAAGTCACTTTTAGAGGCAAATATTGCATGGTTTTGGAAGGAAAATTTCATGGTTGGTCAATGAAAAGAGAAGAGACCATCTCTGACTGATGCGTTTTTCAGAGGTTCCTAATTGCAGTTATCCTTACGTTATGAATACCACTGCATGGTAATTCATCTTTGCGTCTGCCCTTGTTCACATTATAATCAATTGCCAGGCAGTGGTAGAGCTGCTGATTAATTTCAGAAAAAAAGATTTTAAGAATTCTTGGATTCTAATTATTAAAAGGTAGTTAGGACTGGCATAAATTTCTACCTCCCTGGCATTGTTTGGCAATACTTTTGCAAAATTAAATATGTATCATTAGAAAGAAAAAGTAGAAGTTTTAAAGAATAATAATATTTTTATAAAGTATATTTAAAATATAATTTTCAATAATTTAAATATATTAAAACTTACATTTTAAAATATATTTAAAATGCAATTTTAAATATCTTTTATAATTTTATGAGTTTATTTATACTCAAAATATAATAAGTACCAACATAAATGCTCTATGTGCTAAACAATTCTTACCTAAAATGCGATGTAGCGCTCATTAAGTAAACTAAAAGAGTAAAAGGATCCCCAGTAATTGGTTGATGGCTTGGACAGATATTTGTCTCATACAAAATGAGAAATAATCAAGACAACTGATTTCAATTTTGGCAGGAAAATATGGTAAATATTTAATTCTAATATTTACATCTAAAAATGACCTACGGAGAGTTTTAAATAAGTTTTCATTAACAGATTAAATAAAGAAGGAAAGGGGAGTTCTATTGTGGAAAAGGAACAAAACATGTTTGATACAGATCTTGCAGCTTGCATTTTTACATTTTGGACTTTATTAGGAAAACCTTTTCTGTAATGATGTGTCGACTCGTGTTGGTAAATATATACACTTTTCTGTTCACTAGGAGTGAATAAAACTATGGGCTTGTCTTATCTATGTTTTGTAATTTGATGTGGAATTTTTTCCACTTTGGTAAAATTTCATTTGCATTGCTTTTAGCGTGTGTTATAAAATATTTAGATTTCATTTTTTTCTAAATGATTCCATGTAACATTCAAAACTTTTGAACCATTAAACCTGAAGTTTCAAGTCACACTCCTGAGACAGAATTGTAAAAATAATTCGGGTATAGTAAAATTAGAAAAGTTTAGGAAATTGATGAAAAATTGAAAATAGTTTTCTGAATAAGAAGTAGAATTAGTTTTAGATTGGTATTGTTTTTACAAATAATGTTTACTGATTAATGCTCTCCTTTTTCCTTTAAGCATTCAAAGCACAACATATTGCCCCCAAAGATATTACTTAACAATCATGCTGAATCCCTGATTCTATATTCCAAAACATGTCTATCAATATCTGAAAATACAAAGATTATTTTTACTTCAGATAGCTATGATAGAAAGAGAGTTAACATTGTGGGCAATCTATATGTCCATTCAGAATTTCAAAGTCAGCTTTTAAGGGCTAAAAGAAAAGGAAATGGTGAAGAAGAAACATGTGCTCTCAAACACAGGAATACATCTGGAAGGATTTTTAGAACTGTTACCTAACATGCATGTCTATGTGCTGATATGAATTCTCCAGGTCACCATGTTCATAAAACATCACTGATAGCTAATTCCTATCTTCTAGCGCTCCTAGCAATATTGAAAATATAAAGCCCATCATGATCTGGAAAGACACATCTCAAACACCATAATCCAGGATATTGAAATTCCAAAAGATCAAAATCCCAGAAAGATTGTTCTTGGAAAAATAATGTTAAAAATTCTTTTAAGAATGTTTATTTACATTTTTAAATGTAAATAAAGAAGATTTATTAGAGAAATATTGAAAAGCATGACAGAACACTTCATAGGCCACTTTGCACAATAAAATAGGCAATAATAATAACATATGTATTTCTGTGCATAGGTACTCAGGTATAACAACAGTCACATGGGTATTTGTATTCATAAAGAAATAGGTCAAAAAGGGAAATATATAAATGCATATTGCTATGGTTGATAATTGTGAACAACCCAGCTTTATAACTGTGGTCATCTGAAATACCATAACTAACAACCTAACTCTTTTGAGATTGATCAGAAATGGCAATCGGTCAACACTGCATATGTAATCAACTAATGAGCCTCTTGATCTCGATACAGTTTATCTTTGGAAATGCAGATGTACAAAAAGGACATTCTTCATTGATTGAGGACAGTTTAATGTACATACAAATGATTACAAAGTCAGTGTCATAATAATGCACTTTTATGGAGTCAAATTTGCAAAAGATGCATAAAATCAATTAGAACTCTTTAAAAGTCTGTACAATTTTTATCTCCCGTATTGAAATATAAAATTCATAGCATAGGGAATTGTTAAAAAAATGCTGACAATTTAAGAGAATGGGAAAAAAGCTTATAAAAGAAACAAAAACAAATCTAAAAAGAAAATTCTACATATGAAAATGTGAATTATAGGGACAGATTACAGGCAATTGCAGTTAGTCCATAAGAGCTGGCTGACTTTTACAGTTGTGAACTGTATATTGAAGTCTTGTATCACACCGAAGAGCTGCTTTTTTTTCTTTTAGGACACTGCTTTACTTGGAGGATGCATTCAGATTCATTTTCTATGTGGCACTATTCGTTTTGAAATTCTTCTGTGATTCTATATACACTGACATAAGCATTCTCTATTAAGTTTTCCCACCTTCCGTGCCATGCTTCTGTGCTGTTTGGGGTATACGGAAATCAATTCCAAATGCACTAGTATACTGACTACAGAATTGGTGGAAATGATAATAGTGATCAAACAGCAACACTGCTGTGTGTCTGCTGATGCTACCATGCATATAATTATTTTCAAACTAGTCAATAACTTCACTGGCTTCTTCAGGTAAATGAAGATTTAATTCATTAAAAGGTACCTGCGTGTCATCAGCTGGAAGGAATGCCCATTTAGGCAAATGATGTATTTTCCAACTAAAGTTTTTGTTGTTGCTGTATCACATTGCCAATCTACTCATCTAAATTTTTCACCAAATGAATTGTGTTGAAAGGAAAAAACAAATTTTATTGGTAATACCTTGAAATTAATTTTTAAAAGCCTTGATTGCACGTAATTGAAAATCTGTCATTATGATTTTGGGATTCAGCTGAAATCCATTATGTTCTGCGAAGTCCACCAAATCTTCAAATAAGTGTTTGTAAAGTGCTTCACTTTTTTTTCAGTCATTAATACATATTCCAAAGTCTCTTACAAGTTACAGCCTCTGTATTGTGCCCTGCAATAAAAAAGTACAACTTTGGTACAAGGAGTCCCCCTTCCTTCTCCCAATAATATTTAAACTTTCTGATAAAAACATTTTAACTTGTAACAGACTTTGGAACATTCCTAACTTTGTTGGTGTGTCTTCCCATTTTGATCTTTGGATACACTTATTATTATTATACTTTAAGTTCTGAGATACATGTGCAGAACGTGCAGGTTCGTTACAAAAGTATACACGTGCCATGATGGTTTGCAGCACCCATCAAACTGTCATCTACACTAGGTATTTCTCCTAATGCCATCCCTCCCCTAGCCCCCCAACCCCCGACAGGCCCTGGTGTGTGATAGTTCCCTCCCTGTGTCCATGTGTTCTCATTGTTCAACTCCCACTTATGGGTGAGAACATGCGGTGTTTGGTTTTCTGTTCCTGTGTTAGTTTGCTGAGAGTGATGGTTTCTAGCTTCATCCATGTCCCCGCAAAGGACATGAACTCACCTTTTTTAGGTCTGCATAGTATTCCATGGTGTATATATGCCACATTTTCTTTATCTAGTCTATCATTGATGGGAATTTGGGTTGGTAAACTTGTATCAAATTTGTTCTGCCTCAACAGCCCTAATTTCAGTCTACAGAAACTCTGTCTTGTTTCTTCTGAATATTTCTTGGACTCCTGCTTTTCTCCATGGTGTATCATTTTATCATAATTGAAACACAGTGATTGGTTTTTGGTGTTTGCAGGTACAACCGTTGGGTCAGAAAATTCCAACAAATAAAATCCCAAAACCCTGTGATACTGTCAAATATATGGTGTAAATGGTGAACGGTCTATTTTTGGTTTATACACTCTTTGGTGAGGACTTTTTGTCATATTGCAAGAGATGATTGAAAATAACAAAAAATAATCAGTTAGCAATTAAACTTACTCTTGGTTGTAAATACATTTTTACACTGATCTGTTAAACCAGTTTTTGGGGCTTTCAGTATTCAATTGATAAAGAGATACTTACTGGTCACTTTGTATGTGCTATGTGATTAGATAGATACAAAAGAAATAAAGAAAACATGAGATGCCTGATCACTGGTAACTTGAAATTTCTGCCAGGAGACAAAACTAGCATATGTAAGACAGTAACAGAACAATAATTCGCCAAAGGGAAAAGTATATATTCTGATTTAGTTAGAAAAGGCTTTAAGCAAGAGTGAAATTCAAGTCGATACTTCTGAGTAAATTTTATTTCTGTAGGCAGATGGGAAAGAGGAAAACCTTCCATGTTTGGGAGAGCAGAAATATGAGTTAAAAAGAACTGTGTGTAAGGGCAGTTTAAGCAGTAGGACAAACAGGCAGTCACCCTGGGGACCTATGCCTAGGTGGAGTTGAAACAGCACTCAGGAGGAAAAACACCATTGAAATACAAAGAGATAGAGAATACTTTTTTCTAGGCTGCCTTTTGGAGAGAATGAATACTCTATGTTCCTAGAAGAGTACTTTAATAAGAACTGGAGTTGCTATGAATGATCCTTAAACTTAGTTCTTCATAGGATAGATTTGGTTGGTGTCAGGGCTTCTTTGTGGGGTAGTATTGAGAGTTTGCGACAAAGCTAAGTTGCTCGAGACAATAGAAAACAGTCTTTTCCACCCTTCTCTTAAACTGCGCCTGGTTTCTGCTCCGGATAAAAGTCACAATCTACTATTTTATGAGGCTGTTAAATTTATATCATGATTGGGGCAACCACAGTTTGTCATTGTGTGTGCTTTGATCTTGTTGCTATTCTGGATGAATGTGGAAGGCTACTATGGTGAAGACCAAGACTATTAAGGGAGAATAAATGTATGACACAGAAGAACTTAAAAGCTGGGCACAATGAGTTGTTGGGATTTGTCATATTAAGCAATGATGATAGACACTCAGAAGGACAGCAGATTAGTAGTTTGAAAAAGAACTTGGGCAGAGGGGATCCCAAGACAGAGAATACCTATAAGGAGTTTGGTTTTAAATTATGTCATTTATTTAGGTGTAAGGTGATAAATATTTTGACAACAGTAATGACTATTATAATGAAATGGAAGAGATAAATACAAAACATTGTTCAACTGATAAGTAGTAGGGCCTAGAAACAGTGCTTACAAATGAAGTAAAGAATTGAAGATGATTTTTTTTTCAAGTTTGGTTAACAATATTCACAGAAATAGTTGGAAAAAAGAGACAATTTGGTGAGAAGTTAATGCTACACTTTGAATATATGGAATTTTAGGTTGAAAAAGGAATATTCGTGCTGTTTTTTTCTAATGTCTGCTAATTTGTTATAATACATAATTTAGCAATTGTACAATTGTGAAAAGTAGTTGTAGATAAATTCTAGGATAAATTGAACATGAAGTAATAGCATTGCATAATTGTCTTTAAGTTTAGCTTAGTGTAATTCTTTATAAATTTCTATTTTGAAAAATGATACACTTTAAATGATTACGAAAAGAGTTAAAATCATGACAACTATTCACCATTTGATGACTGTTCTGTTTTTGTCCCTGTGTTTTAAGCTGGTAAGGAAACCACAGTAAATAAAAATAAGATGTAAATAAAGACAATTAAATTATATTTAATCTATTTTATATAAATATGTATTATGCTTAATTATTACTATAAATACAGGTACAAATTACTTGTAAACTGGTACATTTATATCTGTATGATTAATCACCAGAAGAAGATTTGCTGGCTCAAAATGTGTGTATTTTAAATTTTGTTAGACTTAAAAAGCTGTGGCAATATATAGTCATACCCTTAGAATGTATTTATTTCCATATGTAGCCTATTAGGTGTTTTCTTTCTGCCTATGCAAATTTGATGTGTGCAAAATGGCACATCACTGCATTTCTTTGACAACAGCTATGATAAGCATTATTTTATGTTTATTGTCTACCATTTCTGTTGTGTGAAAGGCCTGCTTATATTCTGTGTTTATTTTTCTGTTGTATTGTTAAAACAATTTTTTTTAGTCTATTTCTTGTCTTTGATTTTGGTACTTGTGTTTTTTGCACGAGTTTTTTTTGAGACAGAGTCTAGCTCTGTCACCAGGGGCCAGGCTGGAGTGCAGTGGCACGATCATGGCTCACTGCAACCTCCGTCTCCTGGGTTCAAGCAATTCTCCTGCTTCAGCCTCCCAAGTAGCTGGGACCACAGGCATGCACCAGCACGCCCAGCTAATTTTTGTATTTTTTAGTAGAGACGGGGTTTCACCATGGTCTCGATTTGTGACCTCGTGATCCGCCCGCCTCGGCCTCCCAAAGTGCTGGGTACTGCGCCCAGCCTTGCACATGATTTTTTTAAAAACAGTCAAATATATAATTTTCATGTCTTTTGGTTTTTATTTTTCTGCCTGGCAAAAGTTTATGCTCATCTTAATGTTAAATAAATATTTTCCTAAAATTTTAAAAAATTTTACAATTAACTTTTTTTTTTATCAGATAATTTTATCTAGAATTTATGCTTGTTTATATTGTGAAGAAGTGACCCATATATTTTATTTTGGGGTGGATGGCAATTACATAAAACTATACAACAAATTAAAGATCTTTTTAGTACTCATTAAAATGCCAAATATATATTAACTTCCCCCAAAAATCTATTTCTCTAAAGTCTATTTCTAGAATCTCTAGGATGTTCACTAATTTAGCTATTATTATTGGATTAATTCCATATAGCTTTGAATAAAGATTTATAATAAATATTACCATATTGTAAGTTAATTATACCTCATTTTTTCAAAAAGTTTAAAGCATTTTTTCATATATACTTGCTTATAACAAATGTAAAATCAGTTTTTAGAAAATACTTCCCCTGTAATTTCTCTAAGAATTTTGATTAAAATTGCATTAAATTTACGTAATAGAAAAAAACACATTACAGTTATAATTCTAAGTTTCCCATTTAAATCTGTTTTATAGTATATTTTTACAAGTTTTTATATGTATTATACTACCTTCTTACATTTATTCTTACGGATTTTATAATTTTGATCATGAGAAATAGAACAACAGATTTTGCATAAAATACAGGACCACCTACTAACAGCCACAGAGTAATAAGATTAAGACTAAGACTCTCTATCAGGGCGACTTTACTATTTGATCATCTGCACTAACAGAACATTATTATTCCAGAAAATGTTTGCTTTGGAAAATAACATTGAAAATAATTATGTTGTTGCTGGGCACGGTGGCTCGCTTGTAATCCCAGCACTTGGAGACTGAGGCGTGTGGATCATGAGGACAGGTCCAGACCAGCCTGACCAGCATGGTGAAACCCAGGCTCTACTAAAAATGCAAAAATTAGCGGTGCGTGGTGGCGCATGCCTGTAATTCCAGCTACTCAGGAGGCTGAGGCAGGAGAATCGCTCGAAGCTGAAAGGCAGAGGTTGCAGTGAGGCGACACTGCTCCGCTGCTGCACTCCAGCCTGGGCGACAGAGCAAGACTCTCTCAAAAAACAAAAAATAAATAAATAAAAAAAGAAAATAATCACGTTGTTTCAGAGATTTCCAGAAATTTCATTTGTTCAAATTCTATGCAACTTGGTCTCATTAGGAGAAACAGCCTCCTTTTCAGAAAAATTAGTTTACTTAGTTGGGTTTTACTCTTTATGATTTGCTTCGAAACTGTCATTTTGCTTTTTCCATCAATCCTAAACTATTATGTGATGAACTTTGTCAGATCCCAATAGAGAACTCTCCTTGAGTGGGAAGACCTATCTGAAATTAAATCCCCTCAACCTTGTAAATATCTGTCCATTGACTTTGTCTTTCTAAAATTCTACTAAGAGTCTATGGAGGTTGTGGTCTCCCTTAATGCAGTAAACAATTAACTTGGCTTTACTTGATGAAAATTATTTTAATAGACTCGTTGGCCAGTTGACAGTCAACAGTTATTGTGCTTTTCTTCCTTATTTCCGTTTTTAACTAATAAGATTACTTTTAAAAGCTACTGAGTTATTCACCTACAGCGCTAATCGCTTCTATTAAGTCTAAAATTTTCCGAAGAATTTTCTGGCTTTTCTTTTCCCAAACTAATCATATCATTGGAAAATAAAAATACTGTGTCTTCTTTCTCAAATTTATGTCTATTTTACAAAAATCCTGCCCTTATTTTATTAAAAGCAAGTTAAATGAATATGAAGTAATAGCGTATAAAGTGGTGATAATCATCTTCATATTATTTCTGATTTTCTTTGGATTGTCTTTATCATTTCATAGTATAATAAATATTTAATATTAATTTTTATATTTTTTGTATCTTAGTTCTTAGTCTCATTTTTCTTAGAGGTTTCATTAGAAATATTTAATAACACATTTTAACAAATGTATTTTGGTATCTATTAATATAATCTTATGATTTTTAAAAAGCTTTTCTTTTTTTTAATAATATTAAACATTTCCCAATGTTGAATAATGCTTGCTTTACTAGAATTATAATTCAGTGAGGGGTTTGATTTAATTTTTAAAGACTTTAATAACTTTATCAGAAATAACTTTATTAGAAAAGGTATCTTTATGATAAGAATTTTAAAACTTTTATCTTTATGATAATAAGAAAAATAAAAGAATTACATCTATATTTGGAGATTATGGCATGAAGTTAACTAGAGCAGTAAAGGCAGAACCATTTGAATTTTTTCCCAATCATCTTTTTTCTTACTGGAGAACAGTATTCAAATGATAAAATTTGCCGAGTGCAGTGGCTTATCCATATGATCCCAGCGCTTGTAGAGACCCAGGCGGGCAGATCACTTGAAGTCAGGAGTTTCAGCGTGGCCAGCATGGTCAAACTCCATCCATACAGCAAATACAAAAATTAGCTGCGCGTGGTAGTGGGCGCCTGTAATCCCAGCTACTGGAGGGGCTAAAGCAGGAGAATCACTTGAACAGGGAAGGCGGAGGTTGCAGTGAGTGGAGATGGCGTCACTTCACTCCAGCCTGGGCAACAAAGACTCTGTCTCAAAAAAAAAAAAAAAGAAGGCCGGGCGCGGTGGCTCACGCCTGTAATCCCAGCACTTTGGGAGGCCGAGGCGGGTGGATCACGAGGTCAAGAGATCGAGACCATCCTGGTCAACATGGTGAAACCCCGTCTCTACTAAAAATACAAAAAATTAGCTGGGCACGTGTGCCTGTAATCCCAGCTACTCAGGAGGCTGAGGCAGGAGCATTGCCTGAACCCAGGAGGCGGAGGTTGCGGTGAGCCGAGATCGCGCCATTGCACTCCATCCAGCCTGGGTAACAAGAGCGAAACTCCGTCTCAAAAAAAAAAAAGAAAATACATAATTTGATATTTGCTTGCTTAAGGTTAAATTGAGTCTCAAGTTTGCCGGGGAGTAATTATGAATTCATTTAGCAGCTCTCACTGCGTTCTTGTCTCAGGCCAAGACACTGTTTAACTTTATGTACTGGAAAAATTAGAACATATGATAACAGAATCACTTCAATAATTACCAACTTAATGTGAAGTCTTGGAGACGCTCCAAAGCACATAAATCTATAATATAGAAACTGTAGATAAATACATCTGAAATGTCTTCTAAACTAAAACTTCTAAAGCGAATTGTTAGAAAACAGTTATTTAATATTTAGAAAAAGAAATTGATCATCACTAGGGAGCAGGAAAGAATTATTAAACATTATAATTAACCTTATTAAAAATTTTAGTTGCATTATCAGGTCCATAGGGAGAGTGTTTTTGTATGAATATTGTATATACACAGTATCGTGCTAATCTGTAGTTTTAAACATATCTCTTTATTTTGTTTTTATGTAAGAGTTATATCTTTGCTAATAGTAGGACTTGAAATCAAGTTTTTTTTCCTCGCAGTAAATTATAAATGTAGATATTTTGCTATTTAGAGTTGAAGATGAGATGAGAAATCGGTTTCTAGTCTAACTCCCCTATGTTCGCTTTAGTTGATCTTTCTGTCTGAAAGCCTGTAGCATCAGATTTATCTTTAGAGTTCAGTTATTTCTTAAGTTGTGTCTAGATATATCTTTTTTATTTGTTATAATTTGGATTTGATAATTTTTTATTACTTCAGCTATGCTGAGGTCTTACTAATATTCTTCTTACACCAAATAAAATATTTAAAGTGTATAGAAATATAGAAAAAATTAGTACAATTTTGAACGTGTAATTTTGCCCTATTTTCTTCCTCCTGCTTTGGTTTGTTGAGAAGTAAAACCGTAAGAGATTCAGTAGTGACGCTAAGTTATCTCCGTCCCATTTTGAGAGAAGTAATTGTTGTACTCAATTTGTTGTTTGTTATTCCTGTGTGGGTTTAATCTGTCTGTATATTATGTACATTATGTATACATAATAAAAATGTAGTATTTTATGGTAAAGCAATTGTGTGCATAGTATTATTGTATATTTATAATCCATATACTTGCTTTTTTCATATAATATTAGGTTTTTGAGATTTATCCATGTTGATTCATGCGTCTGTATTTCATTCATTTTAATTCAGTATTGAGCTACATGAATAAATAACAATTTAAAAATAGGCTGTTTAAATATTTTCTGTAATTCTGAAATACATATTCCTGTACATGTCTCTTTATAGATATGTGCATGAGTCTTTCTTACGTGAGCGTTTCTGTATTGCTTTTCTGTATTCTTCCCCAGGTTTTGTATTGGGTTGTTTAACTTTTTCTTCTGGTTTTGTAAATGTTCTTTAGATTTCTAGATACTAGTCCATCATTATTTACATGGAATATTTTTTCTCCTGGTTAATATGTTTATGGTGTTTACATAAATGATTTGTGATTTGTCTTTGCCTGCCCGTAGGTATAATTAATCTCAGCATAGCACAGATATGTTTTAGAACCTTTCAGGCTGTGGGGTCCTGGAGAGCTTTCTTTAGGTTGGTCAGGCAGGAAAATCAGAATATTCTACTAGGTAATAGGGAAAAACTCCCCTCAGTTCAGTCCTCTTTTGTACCAAGCAGAAGAGAAATGGTTCTTCTTGACCGATGGTTCACAAATAATTCAGTTTATGAGTACACCTTCTTCAAGTTTTTGCTTATTAGCTAAATAGGCTACTCCCAGAAAAAAGCAAAGTGTAAAACCACTTTACCATTCCACAACAGAGATTCCATCAGTGTTTGCTACCAAAACTCTCAGTAGCCTTAACCCCAAGTCTGTCAGTCTATTGATTGTCTCCCAGGCATTACCAAAATAAAATGCCTAACTGTGCTTTTCTCTGGAGTATTTACCAGCAAGATTATTTATTTGTTAAACCTCTTTAACAAGGAGCTGAGGATGATGGGGCTCGGTATGTGAGCTCAGGTGGCCATTTTCCCAGAATCCTCTACTCCATATCCTGATTTTAACTTTGTAAGAAATAAATATGTATTAAAGAAGCCTGGAAATACATTATCTCATTATCTTCAGGCTCATTATCTGCTTTCCTCTGACTTCTGAGCTTTCCCAATTTGCAATAATGACAAGGAAATTAATCCCAAACCAGCCATCTTTGTTTTTTCTTATTATTGTACCCCATTAAAAGGTTTGAATTTTAATGAAGTTGCCATTTTTGACACAATAGTGTTTCTGATTCACCTGTGGATTCCGGTTACGTGTAGTGACACTATGCTGTTGCCCTGGAGATTCAAAATGATGAGCTATAGGAAGATGTTTCTTAAAATAAGGGGAAAAGAGTAGGAGAGATGGGATCCTAATTCCATTCTTCTGCAGTTCTATTGTGCATGTGAATCTCTAAAACCATCCCTTTTAAAAAAATGCGTATTTTAAGATACCATTTTTGTAGGGTTAAGAAATTCACAATTTTTAATGACCATTCCAAGAGTTTGAGAATCATCGTTTTAAGGAATGACATTGAGCTTTGTTTGAAGGATTTTATAAAAGAAAAAGAACTGTCTGAGCAATGGACAAATTAGGTCACGTAGATGCAAAATTTCTCCATGCAGTTTTTATGCAGGCACTCCTGAGTTTGAGAATCATTGTACATATGTATAGGGTATATTCTAAGCTACTCATATAAGTATAAAAAATATATTTCTATTTCTTCTATGAAATCTTTATGTAAAGTCAGTTCCATCTTGCCTATGGTCTATATTGTTCATTATTTCACGTATTCTTTGTTTGCCTTGGAATTACCTTTGAGTTCCTCTGTGATGATGACAGGGTAAGAGATGGTTTAGTGCTAAAGACATATTTCTCCTTATTCCTATCATTTCCCAGCCATGTTAGAAACAATTATTTCTGCAAAATCTTACTCTCTTAATAAGTCTCAAGGAGGAAAGGGAGATTCGAAGGCCATCTACGTTTGGCAAGAATTACATATTCTCTTCTGCTCCTATACATTCACAATGCATATTAGCATGTTAAAAGGCTCTGAGAAATCCTGTTGTAGAATATCTGATCCTTGATCACCATGCTTTAATTCTAACTGATGAATTTAACTTAAAAATATGTTTTTAGGAAACATTTGTGTTTAATGGGTATTATGGTCTGAATGTGTCCCCCTAAATTTATATGTTGAAAACTTAATCTCCTATGCAACAGTGTTGGCAGGTAGGGCCTTTTTGGAGGTGTGTAGGTCACAAGGCTCTGCTCTCATGATGCATTAATGCCATTAAAAAAGGGCTTTTTGCCCTTCCACCTACTGCCATGTGAGAACACAGTGCACCACCCTTCCAGAGAACGTAGCATTCGAAGTGCCATCATGGAAGCAGAGAGCAGCCCTCACGAAACACTAAACCTGCTGGTATCTTGATCTTGAACTGCCCAGCCTCTAGAGCTGTGAGAACTAAATATCTGTTCTTTACAAATTACCCAGTTTCTTGTATTCACATATAGCAGCACAAAATGCATCTAGGACAATATGTCTTCCATTTAATTCAAATGAGTTTTGGTTATGGTAAGAAGAGCGCAAACTCTATAGGCTCAGATTTTGTTTTATTTTTCTTTGTCCTCTCAGTGTTCAGTTCAGCATTTAGCTCATAGTAATCAAACAAAACTTTCCTTAATAACCATTTGTTAAATAAATGAATATATTATCTTTGTGTGGTGGATGTACACTACCTTGAAAAGAGTGTAAAATTCACAAGTGGTAAAAAGAAAGAAAGTGGCAGTACTTTATCACATGGAATCAGCTAGTGCTTGCTTGAACAGTTGTGTGGATAGGAGTTCTGCTATTAGCTAATGTCATTTTTGTGAAAGAAAATAATTTTCTTATTACAGTACATTGAAAAAGTTATATAAAAATAGCTTTTATGATTGTTTACCACTTGGAATTATCTTACGGAAACCATTATTAACATGGTGTCAAAGTCGAAATCTTGCAAATGTCAAAGAGCAGAAGAATCTCAAGACACAGAATTGACATGTGAGCTTGACAAACTCTGGTCAAGTTCTTATACGGATTAATAAACAGACATTTTATGAATCTAAGAAAAGAATGCAGTGATTATAGAATAAATTTACTAGTAACTAATGCCAGATCAGACTCAGTTCCTTTTTAGGCAGTGTTTATTCCACTGGAAAATCTGGGGAATGCTCTACTGCAGATATATTGTAGCTTGATTTTGAAAAGGCATTTCACAGTTTCTCATCTTTATATTTAAAGACGAGATGAAAGTAGAGTTACGGGAAGAGCAGGCCCTGTTAGCAGTTTTGCAGAGGTATATGAATCTGGAATAGCAGTGGCTTGCAAAGTATCTAAAATTGGTTTTTAGATACAAAATTGTTTTTAAAATAACGTCAGGGTTATTTACAATTTCTATCATTAATTCTTAAGCTCCTCCCTTTCTCCCTCTTACTTCTTGTCTTTCTTCACCTCCCCCTTCATTACTTCATTCTGCTCCTTTTCATTCTTCTTGTCACATTTCCATGTAAAACAGAAATCCTGTTTGGAATTACTTCTCTTTAGATTTTCTCAGTTAACTCATATTTGTTAAGTCTAAAATGGAAAGAGTAAGATTCACTCTTTGATACATTGGAAATTAGAGGCTTTCAAATGCATTATAAGGCAAGTTCTGTAATTGTGAAAAAAGAGTTTATAGTTCATTTAATTGCTGTTAAATTAGCCAAAAAAGTGAAACATTTTTTGGAGTGTTATTCGTGATAGCTAAATTAACCATTCAATTATTTGAGCTAGAGTAAATATGTAAAAATATATCAGCATATCAGTTTTCACAAATATGTTTGCACACAGAATTATATTTCCTTGCCCTCTATAAGCAGAGTTAATTACACATATGTGAGTTCTAGTTGAAGAAAGCCCAATTTACCAGAACGTCAGAGATTACTGGTTTGGGAATTCTATTCTTATACTACTAATGCATCTGAACATCCCTTTTTAATCTTTCATATATTTTGCATGTACACTTTTTAGAAGTAATTTTATGCCTTATTCACTTAATAAAGATATTTTGTATTATTTCAAATAGATAGTTGTATTTAAAGACAGATAGTTAAGAGTCACTCTAACTAAATCAAAATATACATCCAATTTATAATTGCCTCATCATGTCACTTCTCAGGGAGCATTTGACTTCTCAGGGAGCATTTGACTTCCTGGAGTGAGCTTGGAAGATGCCCTTGCAATTGTATCAGTTTATTTGCTCCCATCACACTCTCCCTAAACTCTCCTTTGGTCCCCAGTAGCGCCTGCATATTTTGAGACAGCATAGCACACTTGTTAGGATTCACAGTGGGCTCCAACACACTTGAAGTCATGCTTCACTTATGTAACTTTACTGTGATAGTGGATTTTAGGAGTCAACTTCAGGGGGCCGTGGGGCATACGGACATTTCATTGAACCTTATTCTTAGTATGTCCTTGAGGATGTTTCTGGATGAGAATAACACCCTAACCTATAGACTGAGTAAAGCAAATTGTCCTCCCCGGTGTAGGTGGGTCTCATTCAATCTGTTGAAGGCCTGGAGAGAACAAGGAAGGCTGAGTAAGAAAGAATGCTCTCTGTCTGCCTATATGAGAGCTGGGATATCTGTCTTCACTTGCCTTCTTCAGACTAGGACTCTGACTGGAACTTACACCATGGGCTCTGCTGCATTTTAGACCTTCACACTCCTACTGGAATTATATTGGCTCTCTTAGGACTAAAATTCTTAGCCTCCATAATTGCATAAGCCAATTCCTTATAATAAATCAATTAGTCTATCTAGCTACCTGTCAATCAATCATTTCTCATTCATCCAAGTATCCTAATGGCGTTGTTTTTCTGGAGAACACTGACTAATACAATCACTATTTTATTTGTGGCATGTAGTTTTTTCTTTAGTGTTCAATTTTTTGAATCGTAAATATGTGGTATACCACTCCAAATCTGCCTAGCACTCTGCCCACACTCCAGAACTGAAGCGCTTATCCCAAAGCTGCTGGGCATGGTGGCTGCTGCTGACTCATGACTAAGTCCCCTTCCAGAAACTGCCTCTGCCCTCACCCAAGGCCTCGACCCTCCCCTGGTGCCACCCACATCTACGAACTACCACAGGGCCTGTATAAGCACCCCACCACTTTGCCACAATTTGCACAACTCTGCAGCTCTCCCGGCTCCAATGCTCCATTCGGCTAGAAAGGGCTGAGACTTGTGATCACACCACAGTCCATCTTTTTCCTCTTTTGCTAACCCACGCTTCCATTATACATGTTAATCCCGAGAGCTCTTCCCAATAAACCTCCTGCATTCTAATATCTCTCTAGAAGTTTACTTCCCAGGGAACCTGATCTGTGGCAGTACTTACCTCATAGGAATAGCTGTGAGGTTTAAATGAGGGAAAATCTTAATAAATCTTATCTAAATGTACATCATTATTAATAAGGATGTATTAGATCAGATCCTCAATCTTAGTATCAGATTGGTGAGGTTTGAAATCTGATAGTATCACTTACTGTCCATGTCACAACTTGCTTTACTCTCTCCTGTGTCTCAGTTTCTTCATTTGGAAATAAATAAAGGTAATTCCATATTAAAATGTTATTTTGTGGGTTAAATGAGATAACTACATGTAAAGGGCTTAGAACAGTGCCTGGATCACAGGAAATTCAATGAATGCTAACTATTATTATAACTCCTATAATCATTCTTCTCTACTTAACCGCAATAATGTAACAAGATGTCTCTGCTGTAGCACTCACTTCAGGACACCTAGAGTTTGAGACATTAACTCCAGAAACTACCCTAGATAGGTTATTTCTGATTCAAAATGAAATGCCACAAAGACACAACTAACTAAGCAAGAAGAAAAAGTAGAATTTGAGGAAAATAAGGTAGTTACAAGACTGTCCTTATTCCACAAACTTTTATGCGTTTTGGTTTTTGTTTATTTTTGTACTATTCACTTGCTAAATTTAAGCAGGTAATTTAACCTTGTTCTTTTTTCTAGATAATTTTGACTTTAATAAAATTAACTGTATGGTGGCTCAGGAAAGGTCAGCTTGAGTAGATTCTTTTTTTTCTTTTTTTTGAGATGGAGTCTCGCTCTCTCATCCAGTCTGGAGCACAGTGATGCGATCTCGGCTCACTGCAACCTCCACTTCCCTGTTTCAAGCAATTCCCCTGCCTCAGCCTCCTGAGTAGCTGGGATTATAGGCACAGGCTACCAGGCTTATTTTTAGTAGAGACAGGTTTCACCATGTTGGACAGACTGGTCTCGAACTCCTGATCTCAGACTACCCACCCACCTCGGCCTCCCAAAGTGCTGGGATTACAGGCATGAACCACTGCACCTGGCCAGCTTGAGTAGATTCTAAGTCCTGGGACAGAATAGTGTACTAGGAGGAAATAGGGGAAGAGAACTTAGGACTAGGAGACTTGAATTCTAAAGTTGACTCTCTCAGGCATGTGTATTTCATTAAAAACTTTTAAAAACTTTTGTTTTACTTATTTTTAAATAAACTTTTTATTTTGGAATAATTTTTGGTTTACACAAAAGTGACAAAGTACAGAGTGCCCAAGTTCCCTTCACTCTGTTTTATTTTAGTGTTCACAACCACAGTACATTTGTCAAAAGTAAAAAATTAAAATTTGCCACAATACTATTCACTAAACTAGAGACACTATTCACATTTCACAAGTTATTCCACTCATGTCCTTTTTGGTTCCAAGATCCAATTAAGAATACAACATTGGCCAGGTGCGGTGGCTCACGTCTGCAATTCCAGCACTTTGGGAGGCCGAGGTGGGCAGATCACCTGAGGTGGGGAGTTCGAGACCAGCCTGACCAATACAGAGAAACCCCGTCTCTACTAAAAATACAAAATTTGCTGGGCGTGGTGGCACATGCCTGTAATCCCAGCTACTCAGAAGACTGAGGCAGGAAAATTGCTTGAACCTGGGAGGTGGAGGCTCCGGTGAGCCAAGGTTGCATCATTGCACTCCAGCCTGGGCAACAAGAGCGAAACTCCATCTAAAATAATAATAATAATATATTGTGCTTAGTCAATTGTCTTGTCTTCTTGCTCTTCAGATTTGTGATAGCTTCTCAGTCTCTCCTGGTTTTTCATGAGCTTTAAAGTTTTGAAGAAGATTTTTTACTTACTTTCTAGAATGTCCCTCCATTGGGGTTTGCTTGGTGTTTTCTCATGATCAGACTGAAACGATGGGTTCTTGGGAAGAAAACCACAGAGAAGAGATGTCCTCCTCATTGCATCATATCAGGTGGCATATGACATCAATATGACATCCTGGTGATGTGAAATTTGTCACTTGATAAAGGTGACGGAGTCATTCCCTATTTCTGCTATAACAAATTTCCACAAGTTTAATGGTTTCAAATGACACGCATTTGTTTTCAGATAGTTGTGTAGGTTAGAAGTACAACGTAGGTATCAAATGGCTAAAATCAAGGTGTCAGCATAGCTGTGTTCTTTTTTGTGAGCTCTGCTTCTTTGCCTTTGCCAGTTTCTAGAGGCTGTCTGTATTTCATTAGCTCATTTACCTCCATCTTCAAAATCGGATTCAAAGCCTCTTCAAATGTTTTCTGATTGATCTCTTCATCTACCTCCCTCTTCCCCTTTAAGAACCTTTGTGATTATACTGGGCCCACCTGGCTAATCCAAGGTAATCTCCCTATTTTAAGGTTATCTGATTAGCAACCTTAATTCTCCCTTGCCAAGTAACATAATATCATCACAGGTCTAGGGATTAGGATGTGAATGTCTTTGGGGAGAATTAGTCTGCCAACCACTGGTAGTGTCTGCAAAGTTTTTCTACAGTAAATTAACTATTTTTCTATATATGATTTTGATTCTCAGTTTTCTTATCTGTGGAAAAGGGATGATAATCATGTTTGCCTCATGCAGACGGTTTGGAGGTTTAAATGACGGTAGTGGAAGTATGTGGCACGTGGTCCCCTGAATGGTAGCTCAAGCTGAATCTAATGGCGATCACTCTCTTTGTACACCTTCTTCCTCCAAGGCAGGAATGTGATTACTCTTGATTGTGAGATACGTGTTCTTAATTTTGCCTCACTTTTATTTGAGTACAAAATGTGTGAGATCCTCACTGGTATCAGAGAGGAGAGCATACTCTTCAAACTGTATCTAAAATAAAGTAAGCTTTTAATTAACAATTCTGATGTAATCAAGGGCCTATTTACTTGTTTGTAAATAATTTTTATTTGTATGCATATTCATTTATCCTGCACAGGGAAATGGACAAGGTAATATTGAATAAAGACTACTTGTTAATTATGCACTTTGGGTAAATACAAATATAGAATTCACAATGAGACAGGAATGTCCTTATCTAATAATAAAATGCTTTTATTTTTATCTACAATTTTACAGTGTACTAAGTTATATCCCTGAAAATATTCTAAGAGTTCACTATATGCTACAGAATGGAAGACAGAGAAAAATACAGTGCACTCTGTAGTACCGAACTTGGAAGCAAAACGGTTGACTTGTTCTTGGTTGGCAAAACTAATGGAGCTCATTTACAGTACTCAAGCTGTACTTTAGTGTGTGGGCAAGCCAATATAATGATAACTTGGTACTGGGGCCAAAGTTCCTGTTCTTTCTATTCAATAACGTAAAGATAAACACTAAGTATTAAAAATAAACAAGAAAATTTAAAATATTAAAACACTAAATATGTATGTAAACTATCAGACTTAAATAAAGGAATGAATTTTCTTTTCTTTCTTTTTTTTTTTTTTTGAGAGAGAGTTTCACTCTTGTTGCCCAGGCTAGAGTGCAACGGTGTGATCTCGGCTCACTGCAACCTCCGCCTCCCGGGTTCAAGTGAATCTTCTGTGTCAGCCTCCTGAGTAGTTGGGATTACAGGCATGCACCAGCATGCCCGGCTATATTTTTATTTTTAGTAGAGACGAGGGTTTCTCCATGTTGCTCAGGCTGGTCTCGAACTCCTGACCACAGGTGATCTGCCTGCCTCAGCCTTCCAAAGTGCTGGGATTAAAGGCGTGAGCCACTGCACCTGGCCTAAGACTCAATTTTCTTTTCAGCTAAAGGAAGTAGGGAAGAAAAATGGATTTTTCTTTGTCTTAATAAACAGCAGCCAATGAGATTTACAGCTTTATAAAAAGGCTACATCTGTCCTGCTATATATCTTTGTAACTTTAGGAGTCCTGCGCCGTTGGGGGAAACACGCCTAGGTAGGACCTACTTGATGGTGACTGTTGTTTAATAAATACTTGTTGATTAACTGAATAACCACGGATGCCAAGGCATTTCTTGATTTACGGGGTGCTAGCCAGCCATTTGGGGTTGCAGACACAGCCCTTACCCTCCATATTAAAAGTCTCAGGGTGTTGTAGGAGGCAAAAGCCCAGGTCAGGTGGATCTAGAGAAGGGAGTTATATTCCTGGTTTGTCACTTTCAGTTACATGAACTTAAACAAACCACCTTACTTCTCTGGGTCTGGTTTAATAATTCTTAACACAGTTGGACAAGATTATTAATTTTCAAACCTTTATAACAATGTTTTTTCAGGCTGGTCCTTTTTAGAAAATGGAAATTTTTCTGAAAAGCCCTGTATTGAACACATGTGGTCCCCCAGAAGTAGAGCAGAATGCTGGCCTTTCTTTTCAGACAGACTTTGGAGCTCTTCCTGAAAACCAGGGCATCCACAAAACAGTTTAAACACCACTGAAATGAAAAGCTTCTAACAGTACTGTCATCTCTAGAGTTGATCACCAGTCACCTAGACCAGCAATTCTTCCCCATGGCATTGTGACTCTTTGCTGAATCAGTTGTTTTACTACTCATGTTTATTGGCAAAAGAAAATCAGTTGCTGGATCAACTTAATAATCTCAGTGGATTAATGCAATGGATCAGTTCTCTATTGCCGATTATTGAGCCACTCCAAGTTCAGTGACTTACAAGAGAAATTTGTTATCTTTCACGATTCAGTGGGTCTGCTGGGCAGTTAATCTGGTCTTCAGTGGCATAGCTGATTTCTGCAGCAAGCTGTGTGTCAAGATCAAAATTAGAGTCACGTATAGAAAGGACAATCCAGAGTACCATTAAGAGCAGCACAGCTTCCAACTGGTAATCAGTACTCTGTTGTAATGTAGGTATTTGACCTAAAGGTTTCTTCATACATAATGAACTGTAACCCACCTTGATGTGTAAAGTAGACTGTAACCCTCTCTTGTAACAAGTAGCCGAGCCCCAGCCAATCACAACAGCCAAACTTCAGTCAACCACTCACAAGAAGCCAGCTGTTCAAAGCAGGTTCAAATAAGACAAAAACACCCAGCTGTAACTAATAGAGCTGTTTCTGCACCATACTTCCCTTTTCTATACAAAACTTTCCTTTTTCTATCCATAAATATTATTCAACCATGTGGCAGCCTTGGAGTTGCTCTGAACCTATTCTGGTTCTGAGGACTGCCGCATTCTGGAACTTTTCCTTTATTTTGAGACAGAGTTTTGCTCTCGTCTCCCAGGCTAGAGTGAAATGGGGCGATCTCGGCTCACTGCAACCTCTGCCTCTCAGGTTCAAGCAGTTCTCCTGCCTCAGCCTCCCAAGTAGCTGGGATTACAGGCACCTGCCACCATGCCCGGCTAATTTTTGTATTTTTAGTAGAGATGAGGTTTCGCCATGTTGGCCAGCCAGGCTGGTCTCAAACTCCTGACCTTAGGTAATCCACCCACCTCGGCCTCCCAAAGTGCTGGGGCTACAGGCGTGAACCACCGCACCTGTCATGGAATTGGTTTTTGATCAATTAATCCTTAGTTTGTACAGAGTTTTTCATTTAACAGTTGGCATCAGGAGTGGGATTCGAAATAGAGCTTCCAGGGACCTTCAGGAGCATCGACTGACCAAGTGAGGCACCTTCCAGGGTCATCGTGTCCCTTGGTCACTTGCAGCAACTAGGGATCATGGGTAAGTTCTTTCTCAGATTCTGAAGTTCCAAGGATTTGTGTTTTAGGCTATCTGAGTTTGTTTAGACAAATTTTTGATCTAAATTGAGTTCAGAAGTTGGCACAAAAACTGGAATGGGTCCAGGACTGGATCAGATACAATAACTAACTTGATTGGATCCAGTTAGAGGCCTCAGATGTCTGACCAAGCAGGCAGAAACAGGCAGTAAATGGCAGTCACTGCAGAGGGTATGAACTCTGCTTCTGTAGATTTGCAGGAATTTTGTGTTGCATTCTTTTTGTTGTTTTTTTTTACTTGCAAGCCTAGAGAAAAATCACTGACAAAGTTGATCATAGGGATCTCAGAATCAACGCCAAGGTTCATTATAAAAATGGGATCCATACTTTCTGAAGAACTGAATACTCCACCTTCCAGCTAAGCCTGCCTTTATGTGTATAGTTATTAGGCCCCAGAAGCAAAGAATACTTACAAAAATGGCATAATCTTACTAAATAAAATAATTTAAAATTACAGCGGAACATTCAGAATGAACAGCCCTGTACTTTAAGAAGTGCATTTTAAAATGAGGGCCCCCAAATTAAGGCTTACCCAGGGACCACTACTAATGGGCAGAAACTTCCTCAAATATTTCGGTATTTTTATTGCCTCCTTTAAAAACTGTTTCAAAAGACAACTTAAATGGCTGATTGTTACAAAATAGCAGAATCTGCTAATGTTTGGCTTAGCTGCTATCCCATCCCAAAGGTGAAAAGAAAACTACAAAAAGTACTTATAAAAGGTGGCTCTCAGGTAAAGTAGGCTTTCTTCTTTTTCAGAGATATCCATGCTGAGTCCAGGCAAAGAAGACACTTTTTTTGGTCCTATTTGTTAATGGCCTCCACCTTGAACTATGTAATTTTAGTTAAGAAATAAAAGCGAAGTCAAAAAGCTCTCCTACTGAACTAAATCAGTCACCAAAATACAGTCATGCTCTGCTTAACGATGGGGATGTGTCGTTAGACAATTGTGTCATAGTGTGAACATCGTAGAGTGCGTTTACACAGACCTAGATGTATAGTCCACTACATGCGTAGGCTATATAGAGTAGCCTACTGCTTCTTGGCTACAAACCTGTATAGCATGCTATTGTTCTGATGTAATACAATGCTGAGTATATGTGTCTCTACATATAGAAAAGGTACAGTTAAATTATGGTATTACAATATTATGGAACCACCATTATACATGCAATCCTTTGTTGACCAAAATGTCCTTATGTGACATTGTACACTGTCCTTCTGTATAATTGTACAGCTTTCTGGCCTTTTGCTGTCTATTTTGAAATCCTTTTGTAAAAAAAAAAAAGTATATCGATAAAGAAAATCTCTATTTGTAAGAGTTTCTATCTCTGTGCATTAGGAAGAGAGGAATGATTGAGTAACTAGAAACTCTTACTATGGAAAAGGCATTGGTTTAAATTTACATAAAAAAGCTTATCTTTGTTTAAGTTGCTTTTCCTGGCATCTTGTTTTAACTAGGTCTTTTCCTGTGCCCTCCTTCCTTGGCTTTTGCAAACGCTGGTATTTAGGCTTCTGGCAAATGCTGGTATTTAGGTAGAAAGTGGTGTTTGGAAAAGATGAATGAGCCCTCAGAAAAATGGGTGATGGTTTGTGACAATATCTGTTTGGGTATGACTAAGTCTTCTTTCCAGTGATGAAAGTTAATCTTTCCTCATTGCTGGAACTTCTTGGAACAAGAATTAATGACAATTGAGTTTCTTTGGAAAATCTGTCTTTAGGCAGGTACAAGGAATTTAAAAAGCCTTGCTTTGCTTATCTATTCTTCGCTATAATATGACAAAATAACATATTTTAGGGTGGTATTTTCAGACCTTCTTCAATGACTAACTTAGTTTAGTGAGTAGTCCATGCATAATTCTTAAGAATGAGTATATTATCTGAATGTAAATGCCATAAAAGTTTATAAATGAACTTGTCATAGTTTCAAATATATTTTCAGCAATTTAAAATCTTCAAATCATATTAAATTAAGTAATACTCATTAAATACCTGAGTCATTTCTAAGTAAGTTAAAATACTGAAACATTAATTATTAAGAATAACTTTGTTTATGTATTTTAACATCTTGTTTTTATATGGTATGGAGAAGCAAAATATATTTGGATTTATTAATCAACATAAAACACTAGTTAAACATATATGTCTCAAAATTATGAAATGGCTTTATCTACAAATACTGTTAGAAAACAGTTCAAAATTGCTTATTTTCTAGGTTCTTCACTGGAAATTAAAGTTACTAAGAGTTAAATTGTAATGCATGTAATTAAAACTACTAAAAATAAGAGTAACATTTATGCAAAATATATAATAAAAAAGAACAATATGTTTTTGGTGAGAAAGGTTATAAAGGAGATATAAAAGTGTATTTTAAAGTTATTTTGTCTCATATAGACATTATTTAAACATTGCTTCAAAATAAATGTAAAAAGATACAGATCAAACTAAATGGACGTCAAAAGTTTAAAAAAGAAAAAAGTTAAAATCTTATGTGGATAAACTAAGGATATAAATTCATTATAAGAGTTTTTAAAATTGAGCCTTAATATCAAAAGAAAATTAATGTAAAAATAAAAGTTGGCTTTCTGTTTTAACCAAGATTTTTGTGTTGTATTAATAAGAGATAATGAAGATTTTTAGTCACCTTTTGAGTAAACTGCAAAAACGGAGAGAAAGAAAGAGAACAAAAGAGAAAGAGAAACAAATATTCTGTGCCTTATTCTGACTTTATTAAGTCTTTTGATTATTTGGAAAACCAAGTCTCTTCTCTATGAAAGAGTAAAGCTTTTTATCTTTTAAGATGTTTTAATTATCACTTTGGTTACCTGACTATTACTTTACAGTGACATGTGATCCTATTTTGGTTAGGTATTTTAAACCCTTCATATATTTGATAGACTTCCAAAAATCAAATTTTAAAATCAAAACTAAGTCTTTTTGATCTCAAACTAACTTTGAGATGTTCTAGAGGGCCCCTGAAGCATCCAAAAGAGATATATGAAAACCACTTACATGATATGTTAACTTATATGGAAAGTATTATCCAATAAGAAATGATGCTTAACCTTTTTTGTTTGATTTATAGTTGTATAGATATATTATTAATATGTGGCCCAAAATTGTATAAGCTCAGGATATGTTATCAGTCATAATTATTGTTATTACATGAAATTATTGTGGGCAATAGAAATAACCAAATTTCCTTGCCAATTCCCTCTTTAACCATAACCATTTTAAGTCTTGTTGTCTGTAGTTAATTGTAAATTCTGATTTTTTTTCCCGAAAGCTCTTTATAAGCAATTATAATCTTAAAGTGTTATGTCTTCAAGGAGGTTCGTGGAAAGATTGGAAAGGACTCTGACAAGCACAGGTTGCTGATAGCCTTAAGCTCATACCACTGGACTCAGTAAGAATTCCCAGCACTCTAATGAAGAGACTGACTGGCTCATAAAACTGCTAACTCAAGCAGTACAAGAACTAATTGAATACCAAGGAAATACTTTGGCAGATTTTCATGCTAAGTCAGCCAGTGCTAAAATTGCTAAGACATGCAATTTGAATGAACTCCATGATCAAGTCAAATTACCTGTGTTAACCCATTTAATAAACAGTGCTACGAACCTGAATTAGAGAAACAATGTTGATAAAATTAAGAGAATATAAATCCAGTGTTAATAATGGACTCATGGAGAGCCTGGACAGCCACCTGGTCCCTTCTGAGTACTTAAAGCATCCATTATTAAAAACTATGTAGCCCGTGACTCATCATCAGAGAGACAAAATGATCCAAATTATATTTAAAAAAATATGGTTCTAAAATTGACAAAATTACTTATGACTAATGTTTGGTTAGTCAAACCCTTAATTTTGTGAGGACATTCACAAGTTCAGGTGCATTTCTGCTGCCTAATGGGCCATTTGAACATTTACAGAGGAATTTTTTGAATTTTGATTTTCAATGCATGTTTTCTGGTTAGATAGAAACTTTTCCATGAAAGAAGGCTGATGACATAACAATAGCTAAAAAGGTTATTAGAAAATGTGTTTCCCTCATGGGACATTCTTGGAGAAATTTCCATCAGTAGAGGTACTTATTTTATTGAACAAGTGGGAAACAATTAAATAAGGTACTACAGATACAGTAGCATTAGGTAACACTGACTGCATCAACTAGATTGTCTTGGTCAAAGGTACTTTAACTGATGACAATACGATCCACTTTCAGTAGAAAATGTAAGTTGACCCTTTATGACATAGTCACCGAAAGGCTCATGTTTCTAATGATAGAACCACATGTATTTCCTGCTCTCCTAAACTCTAATATCACGAAATGCTACAAGGCTTTAATACATTGTACTAATGTGTACTTTCCCAGTGTAAAAAACACTTTTCATGATCCATCAGCTGAGGAAAATCAAACCCTCTAAGATCTGGAACTCAGAGATTGGGTCATCTAAAAACATATTCAGAGAAACACTGTTCTTGCCACCCATACTTCACAAAATATCAGGGCTTCAAACCTTCAGTGCACATCTCACAAGTCAAAAGGGCCCTCTGGACTACTGGAACTTTACTCTCACTGGAGACCTTAAGATCAAGCTAGTTAGGGAAGTTTCCAAAAGCAGAGACAGCGTAGGCACGAGGAGCTGTCCCAAAATATGGATCAAGACTTCTCTGCTATCATGAAACTCTTGTTTCTTTAATTTTTTTACTCATGCCTACCTCTTTTGCTTGGCAGGTATCTTAGTCCATTTAGTGTTGCTCTAGAGACATACCTAATACTTGTAATTTGTAAAGGAAGGTTTATTTGGCTCGTGGTTCTGTAGGCTGTGCAGGAAGCTTGGCACCAGCATTTGCTCCTGGTGAGGGCCTCAGGCTGCTTCCACTCATGGCAGAAGGTGAAGGGGAGTTATCACATGCAGAGACTGCATGGTGAGATAGTAAGCAAAAGATAGGAAGAGGGGAAGCGTCAGGCTCCTTCTGACAACCAGCTTTCACAGGAACTAACAGAGCGAGAACTTACCCCGTACCCTCCAAAGAGGACCTTAATGTATTCATGAGCGATACACCCCCATGATCCAAACACTGAGGATCAGATTTCGAGATGGGATTTGAAGGGAGCAAACATCTAAACTGTAACATTCTGCTCCTTGCCCCCTAAAATCTCATGCCTTTCTCACATTGCAAAATGTCAGAAACGTCCCCCAAAGTCTTAACTTGTTGCATAATCAAGTCTAACTCCAAAGTCTTATCTGTGACCCCATGCAAGTTTCCTCCTGCTACGAGCCTGGAAAATAAAAAACAAGTTATTTACTACTAAGATATAATGGTTACACAGGCATTGGATAGACATTTCTGTCTCAAAACAGAAATTAGCCAAAAGAAAGGTGAAGCAAGCCCCGCACAAGTCCAAACCTTAGCAGGGCAGACATTAAATTGTAAAGCTCCAAAATAATCTTCATCGACTTCATGTCCTGCATCTTTGGCACACTGGCGTGAGGGGTAGGTTTTTGAGGCTCCTGTCTTCAGATTGATGACAGGAAGATCCACTTTCAGTAGAAAATGTAAGTTGATCCTTTGCTGGGCGTAGTCTATGTGGCTGTTCAAATGGTTTGGAACCTGGTGCCGACAGCTTTCCTGGGCTAGGATGTTATGCTGGCAGTGGTTCTATAATTCTGGGATCTGGAGGGTGACAGTCCTGCTCCTCTTACCCTACTAGGCACTGCCCTAGCAAGAACTCCCTTTGGTTGCTTTGACTGGCAGCAGGCTTCTTCCAGAGTATCCAGACTTTTCAATATACCCCTTAAGCCACCAAGCCTACAAGGCTCTTGCATTCTGGACACCTGAGGACTTTGCACCACATGGTTGCTGCCAAGGCTACTCCTTACACTCTCCAGAGTGCCAGCCAGAGCTGTAGCCAGAGCAGTAGCTGGCTGGGGCTGTCCAAGTGTGGCTGGAGCCGGAGTTGTTGCGATGCAGGAGCAGCATCTGAGCTGACACAGGGCAGTAGTGTCCCAGGCCGGTCCCAGGAATATTTTCTGTACTCCTAGGCCTTTGGGCCTGTGATGGAAGGGGTGGCCTTCAGAATTCAGATTTCTGAAATGACTTTTGGGGCCTTTTCCCCTCTGGATTTGATGATTAGCACCTGGCTCCCTTTTATCCATAGTAACCTCTCTAGAAAGTGATTTCTCGACAGCACCCTTGGATTCTTCCCTTGAAGATGCTCTTTTCTTCTTTACCACATGGCCAGGCTGCAAATTTTCCAAATTCTTATGCTCTGCTTTGCTTTTAATTATAAATGATAAATTTCACCTTTAACACATTTCTTTGCTACCATATCTAATTGGAAGCTATTAAAAGCAGCCACACCACTTCTTGAACACTTTTAGAAACTTCATCTGCCAGATACCCTAGGTCATCACTCTTAAGTTCCAGCCTTCCACAAAGGTCTAGGGCATGGACACAATGCAGTCGAGTTCTTTGTGATGCCACAAGAAGGGTGACCTTTGCTCCAGTTCCCATTTTCTCATTTCTTTCTGAGATCTCAGCATTCTCTTTACTATTTATATTCCTATCAGCACTTTGGTCACGACCCCTTACCCAATCTCTAAAGAAGTTCCAGACTTTCTCTTTCCTTCTGAGCCCTCCAAGCTCTTCCAACCTCTGTCTGTTACCTAGTTCTAAAGCTGCTTTCACACTTTCAGGTATCTTTATTTAAACACCCCACTACGGGTATCAGTTTTCTTAGTCCATTTTGTATTGCTATAGAATAATACCCAAGACTGAGTAATTTATAAATAAAAAGGTTTTATTTGACTTACAGTTCTGCAGGCTGGAAAGAAGCCATGACACCAGCGTCTGTTTCTGGTGAAGGCCTCAAGACCAGCATGTGCAGGGATCACATGGCAAGAGAGGATGCAGGGGAGAGGCAGAGGGGAGGGGCCACACTTTTTTTTCTTTAGTTTTCTTTTTGTTTTTAACAATGAGAACTCATGAAAAAAATTGGGCAAGAATTCAATCATACTTCTCTCTTTCACCCCCTCCAAGAGGACATTAATATATTCATGACCCAAACACCTCCCATTAGGCGCACCTCCAACATTAGGGATTAAATTTCAATAGGAGATTTGAAGGAGGCAAACATCAAAACCATGGCAGCAGAATAATGCTGTAATTAAAATTTCACAATCAGTAATTTCTGTGAGTAACTTGACAGAGTGTTGAATCTGTCATATCAAACCGAAGTCTTTACATGACCTAAGGAATCCTGTAATTTACTCTGTGGGTTAATTTAATAACATCCCTAATGTAACTGTTGTTCAAATCGTAATAGTAGTAAGATTTTGCAACCAACTTGTTGACATTCCCTGTTTTAATGGGATGCAGAGCCAGGACCAGTAAGTATATCACACAACAGACATGCTCAAATGGAGTTTTTTTTTTTTTTTTTTTTTTTTTTTTTTGCAAATTGGCTATGTGCCATGGTACCTGAATGTTAATTTAACCTGTAATAATTCTGTCTCAGACTCGTGGCCAGAAACTGTTAATTTCCTCATTCCAGGTAATGTATATATGAGCAATAGGTCTTTGTGTCCACCCAAAGGTTATGTTTTTATTTATGGAAGATTTCACTGTCCATCTAATCTATGGGCAACATTATGTCTTGTTGGATTGAATGTGAAGGGGCAATGTGGGCTTCAGACTTACCTTTGCTGCTCCACATCAGTAGAAACAAAACACTGGTCCACTCCTCTTACCTTACGTCATACATTAAAGAGAACATTGCTAGGAGGTCTTCATCCTTCTGGAGGGGCATCATTTGTTAGGCCCCGTTTTCCATGACGTGGAGTAAATATATAATAAATGAGGCAGTGATTAGACATGTATCCTTCATAATAGGCTCTATAGCAGATGCTTCTGCAAAGGCTATGATTGCAGAGCAGACTTCTTTAAATTATCTTGCTAAAGTTGTACTAAATAATAGAATTTGCTGTGAATTACCTGCAATTGCTGGCACTTCTTGTTACACATGAAGGAATACATCAGGTATTAGAGACTTGGTTGCAAGGTACTAACAAACAGCCTGCTTGGTTAAAATGGGTAGAACTTTTTGTCTGACACATTCTTTCATCTATTTAATTTTAGCTGGTTTGGTTTATGGGGACCCTGGCTAAGCAGCATATGACTATCCTTCTGATAGTCCTAATAATGATCTCCCTGGTGGACTGTAGTCTCTGAAAAGTTTTAAATGTTTGAACGCAGCCATCTGTAGAATGTTAAATAGACTTTCTTTGATTGGAAGACAAAAAGTTAAAGAAATGTGCATTCATGAGAACACCACAAGCTATGAATGACATAGTGAGACTGGCAAGCCAAAATGATGGCAACTGAGAGTAGTGCTAATGCCCTCCTTTGGTCACAGTCACCTAGATGAGATCCTGATCAAAAGGGAGAACTTTTTAAACACAGTTGTTGGAGGTTATTGTTTTGGACTGAGCTCCTGCACTACATCCCAACAGACTAGACGAAATAAAAATGAAGTCACTCATGTTAAGCGCCACATAATGAAACTAAAACTTTAAGAAAATAAATCTCAAAACAGATCCAATTTTGTTTTTCTCCTTCAAACAGGAGATTCTAGGATAATAAGGAAGCCTCCTCTGCTCTCTTATAAAAAAAAAAATCTGAAGAGACCTGATGTTCCTCAGTGGTCTTTTCCTGCTGTTCTGTTTCCTTGTTCCCATCAACAAAACCCACCGTTCGGCCTTTCTCCAGAGGGATTTGAGACCAAATAAGTCCATTTACAATGGTGGCAGAGTGACATCAATGCCTAAGGTTTTCTTTAATCTTTTTCAACTAAGAGGTTGACAAAAGAGGAAACTGTTAAATTGCGTTTGGCCAAAAGGCTTTTCCATACACAATGAACTGTAATCCAACTTGATGTGTAAACAGATTTCAACTTACGCTCGTCATAAGTAGCTGAGCCTCAGCCAATCACAACAGCTGCAGTTCAGTCAACTACTGAACTATAGGCAGCCAACTATATAAACCAGGCTCAACTAAGGCAAACACCCAGATGTAGCCGATCCAGCTGTTTCTGTACGTCGCTTCCACTTTGTGTATGTTACTTTCCTTTATCCGTCTACAAATGTCATCCAACCCTGTGGCAATCCCGGAGTCACTTTGAGCCTATTCTGGGTCTGTGGGCTGCTTCATTTTTAAATTGTTTGCTCAGTGAATCTTTTTAAAATTTAATTCATTTGAAGTTTTTTTTTAACCCAAGATAATATTCAACAAATTTGTAGGTCTGTTTGGTGAAAACCTTGCAGGGACACCGCCCCCCCCACAATAAATAATATGTATATCTACATATATTATATGCACTAAAGTAAATATATGATGCTGTATATGTGTGTGTTTATATAGATATACACATATTTCTAAAATTTTCATCTGAATGATTAAGATATTCATTGAATATTATCTTGTGGAATAAAAGTTGACTCTACTTTGTGTGCAGAAAACGTTGAGCCATCATGTTCATCTTGTTTCTGAACAAAGTAGATATAAAGCTATACTTTTAACTAGCAAATTTTTTTTCCAACAAAGAAGATAATAAATAGTGTATTTGTAAGGCTCTTTTCTCATAGTATGTCCTCGCATTCCTCATGAAAGCAGACTTTCGAGCTTTCACTTTCATTACTTCAGTCTTAAAAAGCATGTATCTGACTTTCTTAGCTCTTTTGGAGTTCTGAAACAGGAAAAATAACATTGAAGCATATTGTTGCTATGTCGTTACATGTTAGAACTGGGCGTAGCAAAATTACAGTATTTTCTGACTCATCAAATGATAAATTCTGGTTTCAGAATGTCAGGAAAAACTACTTAGAAAAGGATATTTTTTCCTAATTGTTGAAGGAAAATTCAGAAGCTAAAGTTGAAAATTCTAGTGATGGGCAAAAATTGCACAGGCTTGGTTTGATAGCCTTAATTAGTGATCTTGTAATTGGGTATTATGTCAGTTGTCATGTAGCTGGCAGCATTCACTGAGAACATATCGAAATCCCTTTTCTTCCACTCCCTCTCAAACATTGTCATTCATTTGGGTGACTATTCATGCATAATATAATAGCCCTGGGGTGCAATTAATTTTAGCAGTTGCACAACTTAGTAAAAAAAAAAGGCATCACTGGTATTATGTGTGCCTTGAAGGTCAGATGATGCCACAATTTGCACCTTTGTTGTGAGACATGAAAATTAGCAATTAGCATAAATATATTGATTAACATATGGGTAGTTTAGCCCAATATACTAATAAAGCTGATCATATTTTACCAACTATAAGCATCCTTTGCACCCTCTATAATTCAACATACAATAATTCTTTAAAAAGTGTTAATTGAGATAGATTTTGGACTAACAATGATCACTGCATAAAGTATGCACTACAGCAAATAAGATGGGTTCCTGCTTTAGAAAGCTTTAAAAATAATAGTATAATTGAATTTATTTGGTACCACCCATGTTGTGTTAGTGATATGCTTGTATAGTTTCTCCGTTTTGTTCTTCTCATATTTCTCCCATTCTTTTCATAATTAAGGCTGCTGCCTGCATTGAGATCCTCATCATCTTTGTTTTCCATTGTTGCCATAATTTCATATCTATTTATGAGATTTATTGCAGATTGTTGTTCAAATGCCACCAGGGGGATCTTTCTGAGTTATTCATTTGACTCCTGCCACTCTGTTACGACTTTAGAATACAGACCTAAAATTAAACTTTTGGTTAAGGTAATTCCAAGAATTATGTTGTTGACGTTTGTTGGTGGTTTAATTCATTTCTCATCCCTTACCCTTGCAAGGTAAGGAAGTTTCTGTGGTGAATAGACAGCACACATTTTTCTAAAAGAACTATTATTTAAGGTGTTAATAAGTAACATCTATTGAGCACTTACTGTATCTCAATTATTGTTTAAAAACTTTACATGTCTTATCTCATTTAATCCTCTACAAGGTTTCTCAGAAAGTTACGATAATTGCTATTTCTATTTTATAGATAAGGAATCTGAGGCACAGACAGGTTATTTAGTCAATGGCCACAAAATTATTAAGCAATGGAGCTGGGATTTGTACTTATAGAAGCTGAATCAATGCCTATAGTTTTTTCAATAAATATGAAGAAAGAAAGAGGGAAAGTAATGGAAAAATCCAGCAGTCACCTTCCAGTGTTTTGTTCTCTGTAAATGTTTCCAAGCTAGAAGTTGTAGGCTACCTCTCACCTTGGTATTTGACTAACGGAGGTTTTTTTTGTTTTACCAGAATGTTTTCATTTTTTTGGTGTTAGTTAAAACTGAAGGGCATTATCTGCTATAAACCAACATAAATAAGTATAGGTCACCTTGCAGTCAAAGTAAATGACAAATATCATTTAAGGGCTTAAGTCAGTCACTGTTGTATACTGTGTAACAGAGATGTTGCATGCCCCATTTAACTTCTCCTAAGTAAACAGATACTGTGGCTCGTCCTTTCTTTTTCAAGGTTATCTGTAAGCATATTGTGCATTGAAAAATAAAAACTGAAGCTGAAGTGGGTGGATTTGGAAAGAATGCACTGTCAAGTAGTATTCGGTAGTTATGGATTTCTTTACGAGTTGACATCAGTTTTCCAGTTGTTAAACTCTAATCGAAAGTGATGTGATATTTGTTCCCTAGGCCATCATTCTGGATTGTTTATTGTTTTTACTTCATCTGTCCAGTGGTGACACCAAATAAAACATCTGGCTATTTAGGAGAGAACTAATTTTAAGAGATTACAATTGCACAACTCTTGTTGATGAAGCACAACTGCCAGGGTTGGACTGTTTTTGGGGGAATAGGGCAAATTTCTTTGTTTTAGTTTGTATCTTTTTGTTGCTGTTCTGGAAAGGGAGAAGAAGAAAAAAACTGGGAGAAGACAGGGAGAAGAGGACAGGAGAATTTGGGATGGATTTGTTGGTAATGAGTAAAATACGGAGAAGTAGTGACATTGTTGGGTGTTGATCTTACTGAGCAATCTTCTGAGGGCCGTAAAATTCTCAGGTCACACAGCTAAGAAAGAACAGAGCAGGCCGGCCACTGTGGCTCACGCCTATAATCCTAGCACTTTGGGAGGCTGAGGTGGATGGATCACCTGAGGTCAGGAGTTCGAGACCAGCCTGAACAACATGAAGAAACCTCGTATCTAGTAAAAAATATAAAATTAGCTGGGTGTGGTGGTGGAAGCTTGTAGTCCCACCTACTCAGAAGGCTGAGACAGGAGAATCGCTTGAACCCAGGAGGTGGAGGTTGCAGTGAGCCGAGATGGTACCATTGCACTCCATCCTGGGCAACAAGAGCAAAACTTCATCTTAAAAAAAAAAAAAAAAAAAAGAACAGAGCAAGAATTTAAGCTCAAGCAATGGCAGCCAATATTGTGGTCTTTATAATAACACCCCAACTCCTAATTTGCAAGGTATTGAACATTTGGGAATTTCCAGGATGTGGAATATTTCCTAATTTCCAGGAAAACCATTTGATGAGGCACTTCACATGTATGATTTCATTATATCTTTACATCTGCCTTTCAGCTTTATTACCATTATATAAATGAGAAACCTAAGATTTAAAAGAATCGTGAAGATTTTAAAATATTAAATTATTTGCCCAATTTTTTACAACTGTTTATCGTTGAAGATAAAAATTGATTTCAAGGGTTTATCAAAGCGTCTCCTTGTACCATCACCAGCAAGAATACTCTAAAGACTTGTATTGTAGATCATCTATTCTTTGGAAGTCTGGCCTCCAGAGGCCTGGTATGAAAGTCAACCAAATACAGTGTTCTAGTTAGTTCAACTCTGAAAACTATCTCTTATTATTAATTTTTATTACAGTTGCCTATTGCCTGTATCTAGATTACTAGAAAATTTAGAAGCAAAACAATACCCCACAAGCAAACACTTTGATTTGTAATTTAAGGCTGAATACATTAGGAGAAAATTCAACAGAATAATATATTTATTCATTGAACCATGTTCTAAAGAGTAAACAAATTTTATTTTATTTTAACCTCAGAATCTATCCATAAAAATAGGTAGGATGATATATAGGATGGCAACTACCTGAACAAAATAAACTATCAATAAATCCCACATGTATTTCACATACACATATGCAACATTTGATGCCTTTGAAGCAATATGCACACTGGAAGACACTTTAACGTCCATGCAATATATATTTTTTGAACTAGCTTCACAAATACTCAAGCAATAAATGTGCCCCTATAAAGAACACTAAAGGTGAAATATTAACAGACGAGATTATAATTATGGAATCAAATTTGTGTGTCATTTTTAAGTAAACACTGAGAGCATTATAAACCCATTATGCGTTTGGATAATACCTTTGACAGTGGTTCCTATGATAGCGGCTTTACAGGGATGCTAGGCTAGACAAACAACTGGGCAATTGAAAAATTATAGTGTTGGCTATGAATCAAGTTGAGTTTCAACATCTGTTAATTTTGGAAAAGTTTAAACTCTCTCACTCCCTCTCTAAGTGTGTGCATAATATTTACTGTTTGTATATTATACTTTTGTAAATTATTTCAATAATCAATGTGTTAGTCAAGGAACTTTCTTCTATTACACATTGAGTAAAATGATCATGATATATTTAACTATTGGGTGGTGGAATCAAAATGTCTGTTAAATTCTGCTCTATAAGGTAATAAATGTGTAATCTTTCACAATTTACTTAATCTCAGTACCTCAGTTGATAGCTTAATCTGCAAATGGGATGAAAATAGTTGTTATCTGAAAGGGTTGTTGTGAGGATTAAGTTAGTATCTGTAAAACATATTTTACTTGCTTAGTAAATGTGAGCTTTAATGATATTGATGATGATTATATTGCATGAATAATGATGTGTTCTACTTTTCTGAACATTGCAGAGAAAATAAAGTTTGGGCTACTGAAACATTAGATATTATTCAAAATATTCATTTCAGATTCTTAATAAAAATAATAGGAATAACTAAAAATTATTTGAAATTAGCATAATACTAAGAAAAGCTTTGTCAAATACCTGATTATTATTGCAAACCTAAACAGCCAGATCAGAAAACCGAAATTCAAATTAAAAGCAAAAAGAAAACAGGGTGCCTTGATAATGGAGCCTGTGCTAAAGTTTCCTTTGCTTTTTATATCATGAGAATTGTCAAGTGGCAAATGGTTCTGGTTAAAGGAGTGTTATGTGTGCTAAACCTGGGCAAGTGATAGAATCATACCTTTAACTACCTGCCTTGTGGATCCACAGAAATGGCTAGCACTGCATAGGCACTGAAAGATTAAATGGTGAAGATTGTTCCAAGGGGAAAGGGGCTCCAAAAACTGCTATTTAGATTCCGACCAAATGGACAGAATTTAGAACATAGTTGTAGTGAGCATTTTCAAAATGGTCTGGAAAACACATTAGAAACAAAGGAAAGATGTTATGAACATTTGAAACCAGATCTAAGGTTAGTTGAATCAATGTCTGTTAACTGCTGTTACATTGTTTGGGTACAAGTGAAAATGGTACAGTGGGTATCTTTTGTGTGTTAATATTTTTAAAACAGGCCAAGCCAGGTGCAGTGGTGCATTCTATAGTCCCAGCTATTCTGGAGGCTGAGGTGGAAGGATCTCTTTGAGGCCAGAAGTTCAAGGCCTGCCTGGGCAACATAGCGGGTCCCCACCATCCCCCAAAAAAAAAAAAAAACAAAAAAGCAGGCTAAATCAAGAGGAGACATATGAAACAGAAGGAGAATCCATGTAATTTTAAACCTAAGGCTTTACATTATCAAAGTAGCATTCTAATTTTCTGTTGACTATGATATTATTGTGAAAATTAGATGCAACTTGGTGTCCATTTGTCTCAGATCTAACAATTTTTACCTACTTTTTGAAGCTTACAACCAAGGCGTCTACTTCATTTCAGCCAATTAATTTCTCACATTGTTATTAACTGTAGTCATCATGTTGTACAATGGATCTCTTGAACTCAGCCAATTAACTTCATTTCCCTTTTGTCTGATGGCTTCTTCCAGTGGTGTATTCACTGAATAGAATATTATGCAGTCATTAAAAAGCATCATTGTGAAAAATGAGCAAAATGTAAAATCTTTTTGACAGTAAGTAGAAAAAAGATTTAGACAGCAACGTAATATGATTACAACCATATAAAACATGATAATGAAAGTAAGTATGTCAAAGTAGTCATTCTGGGGCAGTGGAATTCTGACTTATTTTTTCTTTTGGTCATAGTTTTCTAAATTTCTATAGCTTTTACTCTGAATAACTCTCAAAGGTGAAATAGAAGCTCCAATGACTAATTTTACTACTAAGGATATGAAATAAGCCATGTTGAAGGAAAAACAGATAGTTTACCATGACTTCCCAAACTTTAATGAAGAAGTTTTTAATCACCAATTTTAGCAGGTATCTTAAGGAAAACCTTATTCAGCCAATGGCTTATTCTTTCACCTTGGATACTATCCCGGCATCACTCTTGTCAATCTTGAATACTTCCATCTTCCAAACGTCACCTCATGCAAAATCGATTAATTTTACCTGTGCTCAGCTGGATGCTCTGAAAACTCTGTCAAAACTTGTTACCTGGACACTCTTATGTAAGAAGAGGTGGGGCAGAAAAGCAACCTGTGCAAATTCAAAGTACCACTGTGGTTTAAAATTCCGAAGAACAAATTGCTACCGAAAAACAAAGGCAACCAAATGGGAGGCACGCTGTGGTTCTGGAACTGACCTTGAGACAATACCGATGACTTTACTCTTCCCTTGAGAATAGGTTTTCTGTCATTATTGACATTAGCACTTTTGGATATATACAGAGCCTAAGTTCTGTCGCTACAATCTCAAGACACTTGCAAACTCCTCCTTTGTATCCGAAGACTCTTTCTCAAGTTGAGTTTTTAACTTAGGGTGTATAATTTCATATTTTAAATTTCCTATTCCAATTTTTATTATTTGATGAATTTCATTTATAATAGTAAAGAATAAGTAGAAACTATTTTAATATATATAAAATATAAACATTATAATAGTTAGGTCATAATATTCTGGTGTATACAGATAAATACTGTATTATTTATCTGGTATTTAAAATGCACTAGAGTACTTGAAACATAAATGCAACTTCAAAATAAAAGCAATAAGATTGGGAGTTATGTCTTGTTGGCAATTTTTTTAAATATCCTTAAGGTTCCTATTTGGAAATATATTTGTAGGAAAAAACAGGACATGTCTATGATGTCTTTGTAAATGTGACAGGATTCTTGACAGAAAGAGACCTTGGAATATTCCCATTCCTCAAGACTGAAGGAAAAAAAAAATATATATATATATATATATATATATATGTGTATTTATGTGTGTACACACGCACATATACATACACACAGACAGAGACAGAATTCACCATAAAATAATAGGCAAGATATGTCATTGAAAATCATGACAATAAGTTACTTCTTCCTTGGAGGTGTTCCTCCATCCTTAAACAATGAAAAGAATATTATATTGGATCTTTTGTCAATGCTTGGCTAGAACTTAGAAACTGGGCAAGACTTAGAATGGGCCTATTTTCAGAAACCCCTCTCTCCATGTTCAATGGGGAAAATCTTTGATTGGAACTCACCACTTAAAAAGGGTATGTGTGAAGGGATCCTTGGAAGATTTTCAACATTTGATGACATAGCTCCTTGGATGATTTTCAAGACCTGGAGGGGTCCATAATGAAGAATCATGCTGCTTCCATTAGTGTATTTTTCCTCTACATGTTTGCAGACAAAGCTGAGAATCTGTCCAATTTCTTGTTTGGCTAAGGTAGTCTTTATTTTAATAGAAAGGCTAGTCGACTTGGCACATTTGCAAATGACAAGAGCAAATGAAAGCTAGTAACATTTAGATAATTCTCATAGCCAATGGGAGATGACTTTGTGTATGTGACAGCTGCACTTTTTCTTCCACAGTGGTTTATCAAAAGGAGTAATATATTCTAAAAGCGATGAAAAAATTTTGTCTCGTTTTACAGCTGTTAATCACCATAAAATTTTATAGTAATATTGTGAAAGAAATTTAGTTGGGATATGGGCATTTAAAAAGAGAATTGTACCTTTACATAGTTCATGCAACTTAACTAATATGCCACTCTTCTTTTCAATGCTTTAGAAATATTTAATCACTAATTAGGTTGATGGGTGAAGTATTAGTTTTAGAAATTCTACCAGCAATAATTGATTTATTCTTAATTTAAAAAACTGGAAAGTGTTGATATGTATTAATAACCAGGTTTCATTTTTCTTGAGACAATAAATATAGTATTACAACATGTACTGAAAATATTTAGTTATAACTGTTAATTATAACAAAGAGAGTTACTATGCTATCATTTACTAAAATCTGATTAATTTGTGTAACTAAACTTTGTTGCTATAATTGTGAAAAGAGATTTTATTCCTTATTAACAACAACTAGAACAAAAAATAATCCTGCAGAACTAAAAGAAAAAAAATCACAAATTTAAAAAGTCACATTTAGGGCTCTATGACTTGTGGGGATTGACATAAAAGTATAATGCTTCTTGATATTATTCTATGACCCAGAATGTATCTAAAACTCTTTAGTAAAATACATGCTTTATTTTATTAAAAATAGAAGTGTTTATTATGTTAATAATTATTAGGAAATGTATGTTCATTGATGAACTCTTAAAGTAATTTAATGAATATATTTATTCATATCCAATTAAATGTAATATACTAGTAATTAATTAGTAACAGACGCAGGTATAGATAAGAACAGTGCAAATTTTTAGCTGGTAATATTCAGGCCAAACTTTTAAAAACTGTGTGTAGTTGATATTACCTATTAAGCTTCCATTATCACCCAAGACCAGAACATTTAGCTTCAGCATCATGAGCAAAATAAAAACCAATTACACATGAATTATTTATTATAAAAATGAAAGATTGCTTTGGTGGTTGTTATGAATTCATATATTCAAGGCAGGCAAAAAACCAAAAACATAAAGTTTCAAAATTTCTATTATCTCAGGAAATGTTTCTCTTATACTCCAGTCAAAGTCAGAAACTCTGCAAATAGCTTATTTAATACTAGAGTTGGTGAACATCCTTGGACTAAAGGATGGGTTCTGTGCAATCAGTTCAGTTATGGCTGTCAGTGCAAGTCTCTTCAGTAGGGCAGTTCTAGTGAAACTATTCTCAATTTAAAATGGATTTCTATAGATTCCAAAAAGTGGAAAAAAATACTTTGAAATAATTGTTGAGTGAGAAAGGACCTCCCACGTTCTATTTAACAGAAATTATATACCTGCTTCCACAAAATGGATTTTCTATTTAGGTAAACCATTCAGTTGAAAAATGAAATGGGCCATAATAGCATTTTTACTCCTTAAAATTTCACTTCAATGGCTCCCATTCTATTTTACCCAGTGGAATGTGAATCCTTACACTCAAAAGCCAAAAAAGCATGGGGGCAGGGAGGGATCTGTTTTATGGCTTTAGAAATTATTGTTTTAAGTGATCTGGCTCTGAGGTAGAGTTGCAATGGAATATTCCTTTAGCCAGTGGCACAGACGGGTATTTCTGGAAGAGATTCTGCCCCCTTGTAGTGGAACGTGATGTACATTTTGATTCCCTGGCATGCCTACACTAACACCCATCTGTTATGATGGCATTGTTCCTAAAAATAGGTGATTTGCCAGGTTCCAGAAGACCTAGGTGTCTGGCATACATATACATCTCTAAAGGTGTTTTCCAGAACTAAAAACAACACCACCACAACCAAAAAACCAAAAAACAAACCATGGGAGCTTAGTTAGGGTGCTTTCTCTTAGAGAATAATTTCATTGGTGGGTTATTACAAGCAATTATGTCACTAATGCATACATTTAGGAATAAGCACCGTTTCTTATGTTTAACACTGGAAAATCTGCATGTGGAAAGAAATTCATTGGGACTTTGAATAATAACTCGTCTTATGTATAAACAACATTCATTTTAGCTGCTCTCATTCCTGAATACCAAAATTTTTTCATTCACGTTATTTTCATCAGTTCTAGAAAGTATTCCATAAGCTGGTTTGTTAGAGACTAGAACCTCCAGAAGGACTGCTGTGACCAGTTTTGAGATGGAAATTCATACCCCACAAACTTGACAAGATAGGGTTGATTGCCTGAGGTTAAAAAGCCCAGAAATGGCTTAAGTTAAAGTCAAACGATGGAAATCCTATAGAGCTCTGGGGCCCACAGGGGGTGGTTGGATAATTTGGTTACTGAAGAGAAGACATCCCGTTGCTTAGCTACAGGATTCTGGGTGGCAGCTCTTTTCCCTCACATTTCCTGGCGTTTTGTTTTTGTAAATGTAGTTTCTTGCAAATGAGAGTGTCTGCATGCAGATGTCCACATTGCAATTGTTTTGATTTGTAAAATGAAACAGTATTAGAGGAAGAAAAATACTAGGAAATGTAAAATTCAGAAAGGAACTTCCCCCATGTACTTCACTGCTAAAATAGATGAAATCAAGTAATGTAAAACATTGTAGAAACTTAAAATTGTGATGTGCGCTTTGCAAGATGCAGTATTTTGACTGCAACACTGAAATCAGAATATCATTTATCTCTTTAAGAATAATAGCACAAACACCTGTTGTGTACATGATTTAAAAACTCTGATATTTAGTCTACTTGTTGAAAGATTTTTTTCAAAAAATCAATGTCAAAGATTTTATAGACATATTTAGGTACATTATTTATTTCATCTTTGAGTACATTTAAGTTAAATTATCACATTTTACTTTGTATGCTAGTTTCTGTTTTAAATTCCTTAGCACTAGGGTGTAAGGTATAAAGTATAATAATTTCTGATTATCATGCCACAACCTGTAAAAGTCATCATCATCATTTCATTATAATCAGTTATCTGTTTATTTTGTGGTGTTAAAACATTGTTGAATTATTTAAATTTAAATAGCAAGGTGTTTTTAATATAGTTCCATGGAAAACATACATGGCTGTATTTAGAAAATCATTGATAAAAAAGTTGTGAAGTCAATTCAAAAGTTTATAAAGCTTATATTTTTATAAAGTTAGTGAGGAAATGTCAAAAGAGTCATCATGCTCCTCTATCAGATTTTCCTTATTTGGGGACAGACTAAAAACATAATAACTTTGAAATTTTTTTTACTACTGTTTATTAGGCATAGCACTGGATAAAGAGCATTAAAACAATGGCGAAAGAAACTTGTTAGGCTAAGAAAGCCAATAACGTTTTGCATGGTAGATTTAAACTATATGTTACCATACAACTTAAACTTTGTAATTTCTTTGGTTGTAAAAAAGAGATTTTTTTTTTTTAAATTTTGGAAAAAAAATACCGTTCAAGTAGCAATTAGTCATTCTATGGTCAAATAAACCTAAAAATGTGAAACTGAAGCTAAGAAAGGATAAAATAAATTGGGAACCTAGAAAAAAATCTGAAATTGTCATCGTGGTATTAACAGTGACATTGTCAGAATCCTTACCACATACAACATGCTAGGAAGCCAAAGATAAAACAAAACAACAACAAATACACACACACACACACACACACACACACACACACACAATCAAGGCATCACAGGAAACCAGGACAATGCTTCAAAAAGGCTTTATGGATGATATGTGACTTAAATTGAGTTTCGACAGAATGCTATGATTTTTGAGTAGAGAAATGAAGACAGATATTCCAATAAGAAAAATAAGAAAATTTCAATGAGAAAATCACGATAAAGAAGTATTGAAGAATGTTCTACTATTAACATTTTCTTTCGAATCACTAAAATAGGCATCAATTTCTTTAAAAGATAAAGTTATTGAACATGGTAAAGATAAGTTGCCCATCCAGAGACAAAATTAACCGCTTTCTTTGGACACATTGGGTCAAGCAGATACATACAGAGAGATACACATAGTTGTGATTTATGTTCCGTTAAGATCATATATCTTTTTTTTTAGAGAATTTGTAGAAAAGAAAAGCACTAGAAGATTATACACTAAAATCTATATTTTATGTTTTGTGGAGCCTTTTTGTATTTTCGTTTTGGTCGTCTATATATTTTTAAATGCCCAGCAATAAACGTGTATATTGTACCACAGTGTAACGTTCTAGGTTCTCTGAAAGCAGTGAAACCAGAATTTGTATTTTGCTATAAAGTAGTTACTTTTCTACTTGCTACCTGTGATTAAGAAGTCTAACTATAGATGTCTAGAAGAGTACTTAACTGATTAAAGTTAGATCATATTTTCAAATGTGATAAATATTCTTAATATACTTTCTTTTTTTTTCATTTAACTGGCCTGGGTAAATTTGCATAACTAATGAAAGTTATACAGCCCACAACACAGTTCCCGATACCCTAGGTATTTCTACGAGTATCTTTGAGGCTGTTTATGTTGAATACTATTTATGAATAATGAATGCTTTTTCTCTCTTTCTTCCTTTCTGTAGCCCACCCTTATACTGCAAGCCACTGTTAAAATAGCCTGCATATTCAATAAATGGCTTCTGTACAACAGCTTATTAGAAAAAAGACAACCTGGTGAGTAGATGACACATGTTTCTCCTAGTTTCTTCCTCCAAACAAGAATATTAGATATAGGACTTTTTCCAGGGTATTCTCTGTGGAAAACCAATTTTTGTGTTTTATTTTGTGAGCATACCATTGAAAAATGTTTTAGAAGCAAAAATTGACAATAATTACTATGATATAAAGTTTAAAACCATTTTCATCAGTAGACTAAAAAATCATTCTGCTTTTTATGTTTTAAAAATTTTTTAAATAAGTAAAGTCACATGGTTTATTAATGATATTTCTATAGGAATTTAGTATAAAGAAAGATTATTGCTTTCAGTTTATACTCACAAAGACTTTATTTAAGTATCATCCATTATGTGTTATTTTTAAAAAGAATGCTAGAAAGGTCAAGGTTATGATATTAGATATATAAATGAGAATCTCTTAAGATACTTCTTACTATAAATACTTAGGGACTAGTATTTAAGTACATTTATTTAAAGACAATTTGTAAACTAGAATTAATGAAAACCTAAACATAATAAATCTATGTAGAAAGAGGCATTAAGATTAAAGGCTGAGGATATAAAAGTTGATGATGGACAAATATTATCGGTCACTTTATATTTATTTATTAATTTATTTTTTAGTTTAGTTTCATTTCATTTGTTTTCTTTCTTTCTTTCTTTCATTTTTTTTTTTTAACTGTAGGAAATGCATGTTGTAATCTCTGGACATCTTTTCATTATTTAAAAATGTAAAATATACTTTTCATCAACACTTTGAACCTATCTAAAGGAAAAATGTATATCATTATTAAAACCTACTTTCCTACATTATTCTAAAGATTAAGACATTTTGAGGTGGCCATATTTATTTGGGCAGGAGCAGGTAGTTTTGGCAGAGAAGAGCATTCTGGTCCCAGCTTGTTTACACCCTGGTCTTTCACAGCAGCACAAAACAAATTAAGAGGTTTTAATCAACACAGAAAAGTTCTTTCCAAATCCAAACAGCTGGTCTGAATAATTTATTCACTTTTTATTTAAACAACGTGCTCTCATTTTTTTCTTATGTGTTATTTCTATTCTGAAAACTACAATACCCTGTTTCCAGGTTGAGAAACATGAGTCTGAATTCTCTAGTAGAGGGAAGTGTGACATGAAATGAATGTGTTTGAACGTAACAAATGAGAAGCAATTAAATGTTATTAAACTAATGGGTAAAATCTAATGTCTATGGAGAGTCCTGGTACAATTCAAGTCACACACACACACACAGTAAAAGGATTATCTGGAGGTTTTGCTAATCTTTCGGCTCAAGGGTGTATATTTTTATGTTTCTTTTTTCAGTAGGTTAGGTGACAAGCAGAAAGTAGAAGACTCAGTGATATGAAGATATACCCTTTATTCTGAATTAGTTTGGGAGGAAAAAAATGACAGCTATTTCCATGACAAGGTTCTTTTTTTTTTTTTTTTTTTTTTTTTTTTTTTTTATTGCATTTTAGGTTTTGGGGTACATGTGAAAAACATGCAAGGTTGTTGCTTAGGTGCATACGTGGCAGTGTGATTTGCTGCCTTCCTCCCCTTCACCCATATCTGGCATTTCTCCCCATGCTATCCCTCCCCAATTCCCCACCCCCCCGCTGTCCCCCCCACTCCCCCACAACAGACCCCCATGTATAGTGCTCCCCTCCCTGTGTCCATGTGTTCTCCTTGTTCAACACCCACCTATGAGTGAGAACATGTGGTGTTTGATTTTGTGTTCTTGTGTCAGTTTGCTGAGAATGATGGTTTCCAGGTTCATCCATGTCCCTACAAAGGACGCGAACTCCTCGTTTTTAATGGCTGCATAATATTCCATGGTGTATATGTGCCACATTTTTCCTGCATGACAAGGTTCTTAGCAAGAACCTTGGATAATGTGTTGACTACAGCTCCCCAAACATCTGTTGGTTTTAAAGATCATGGTGCTTTGAATGGAGTAAGAGACTAGTGCTATGACAGACTATCTACTCAAGTGAATCATTCCACCCCCCTCACTATTATTTATGTATGGATAGTTCATTCTTCACTGTCCATCTGAAAACATAGTGTTGTAGAGTGGACACGCAAAGAACAGCAATGAGGCTGCTTTTCAGTCAAGGTGGGGCTCGTTCTATATATCCAAAATGGGGCCAAGTGCAATATGATCTTTTCTTTTAAAGCTGATAAAATGGCTTAGAGTCACTTGCCCTTCCAAAACATCAGCAAAATTGCAAAAAGAAATGCTTAGACTTTGATGATGATGATTTGAAAGGCTGTCACTCATGTGGATGAAGATATTCTGATTTCACTTTCCCCCTTGTTTCTGCTGTGCCAGTTTTATAATCTCATAGCTAGACTGTATCAGGGTACACAGTCTAAGCAAGAGGTACTGATAGTGGTGGTGGGAGGGAGCACAGGGATTGAATTACACCATTTTGATGTGAATCCAGGATCTAGCACTTACTAGCTGTGGGATCTTTAGCAAGTTAAGTTAAGCCTCAATTACCTCTACAAAACAGTAGAATAGTAACAGTGCCTAACAAATAGAATCAAATGAAGTGACAATTATGAAGTGCTCAACCATGTACCTGGCATAGTGTAAGCACATAATAAATCTTATTTTACCAAGCTATTTTCTAGAGAAATGCAACTTCAACTCTCATAAGGACTTCGTGACAGAACTTTATAAATATTTTTTCTTCAGTTTAAGATTTGAATTCAAGGCTGAGCTAAACATACACACACACACACACACACACACACACACACACACACACACAGTTTCTCTGTGCCTGCCTCTAGCTCTCTCATTCTCTTTCCTATATACATACATGCACACATACACATCTCTAAGTGAACATAGTATGTATTCTACATACATACACAGTTTTTGACTATCAAATATCTATGACTTCACAAAATTTGGATTTATGAGATTCTTAAAAGGAACCATGGAACAACATTGGAGTAAGGAGAGAAAAGAAAGACATTTGTGTGAAATCAGTGTATAAAGTCACAATATTGGAGTGCAGTTATGAAACTTGTGTATGAAACTCGCTACTCTGCCTTCTCCCTGAAAGCTTTCCTTTTTTCCGAGAGAACTTAGTACCACCTAGGAATTATTATATTTTTCCGCAGTCTCCCTGTTAGCTGACTCCCTTGTGCACATAGAGGTACAACAGTTTAATAAAACAAAGGTGACTTGACGTTGCCAGCACAGGGTTGTTTGTGTTCACCTGTGACATTTACAAGTGAAGACATACAGAACCTTCTTTTGTTTCCTGGATAATCGTTCAGGTGTTAAAGAAGAAGTTGATTCAGTTTTAAATGGCATGATTTTCTCAAGCCCTGGGAAAATAATTGATGGATTTTCTTCTTCTTTTTTCATAGCTCAAGTATACAAACTGCAAAGTCATGTCTAACTGTTTAATTTTACAAGACTGAAAATATTGAATTTAAAGCTTAGGCTTCAGTTTAGGTTTATTCCTGGTGTTCAACACTGTCTAAACTTTCACAGGCAAATCGGAAATGAAACACAATCGAAAGTAAACCATGTTTTCTTCTGCCTGCAAAGGGGCCTTAATATTTCATTTTATGTTGTCAAATGGAATCTAATGAGAATGTGATTTTATACAGATACCTTGTGTCAATTATTCCCTGTATTCCTTCTAAAGCGATCTGTGCATTCAACTTGAAGCTTCATTAAGGATCAAGCCAAGTAGTCTTTAAAAAGTACAGGGTTTTGGTGATAGACAGATGGTGGCTTTCATGATGTCAGGAAGTGTCAGATATTATCGTTGGCTGTGGGATGGTGGCTACTATCCAAACAGATTGGGAAACAGACAGAAAGAGCAAGAACACCATTTGTTTTATTTAGATACATTGTGAACAGAAGGAAGCAAGACAGAGCATACTTTTACACATCTTTTTTCCACTCCTTGTGAAAACAGTTTAGGATTTGTTATGTTATATTAGCCCTTTCATTATGCAAAAACATGTGAAAGCCAGAGACACTGGTAGAGGAATTTGTCTCATTGTGATTTTCTATGAAGTTTGTTTATTTTTATTCTTACAGAACATGATTTTTAAAAAAAATTCCCTTTCATTGGCAACATTGAGTGCTAGAAACAGAGAGAACTGAGATGATGCCCTTTAGAAGTGCTATACCGTTAAGAGAGTATGAAGTGGTATTGACTTCATGATCCAGAATGAGGGCTTCTCAGAGAACCTTATCAAAGATTCAGTTCCAAAACAGAACTTCCTTGCTTGTGATGAAGCTTGTTATTTCTCTAACAATGTAATTCACATTGGCAGCCAGAGGGCAGTATCAGTTCCAGACAAATATGCTGGTCCAGTTACAGGATCCAAGCTGAGTATTTACTTGGCAGTAGGCCTAGGCATCAGGGAACTGTAGTATATTGGTGTGGGCCTTTTTGTTTTGATCTTCATGTAAAGAAAGTGAAAATTTGATAGAATATTCAATTGGTAAAAATACCTTCAAACTCTGTTTTCTGAGAGTTACTTACATTTACCTATTACCATAATCTTCTACTTCAGCCCATAAGAGGTAACCAGATTTTGGACATTTTGATGGATCAAAGATCTGGTGCCACAGTCTGCTGTACAGAGTGAATATATTGGAATTTGGTTTCTAAGGCAGCCCCTATATATTTGAATGTGAGGGACCATACTAAATAAGGACGAACATGTTGCTCAAAAAAACCAACCAAACAAACAAACAAAAAAAACAAACAAAAAACTAAAACCAAACCAGTAGTATGGTGTCATATAAAATCCAAATATTTAGGACCTGGAAGGACTTTGGAAGAGCATTCTAGATTAGTGGTTTTCACATAGTGCTTCAGAAAGTTCCTAAGTTTCATGCAGGCCCTTTATGGGCTGCGCTGGAGCGTGAGGACTCCACTCTACTGTCTCCACTTCATCTCAACAGCTGTGTCAGTGATGTGACTTTCCAGCCCAGGGCAAACAAGGGTTGGAATCTTGGCTTAAGAGATGAGCATTCCTGTAGTAGAAAAGTGTAAAGCATTTGGCTGGGGCTGAGTTGGCATGACTGTATTTTAATTGCTCCCTAAGTTCAAATAGGAGTCAAATTCTAGAAGGTTTGCAGTAACTGTGATATAAGGTGGAAGAACCTCCTTCTCACCTCCTTTCATACCCCATTGATATTTGAGGCCTGAACGTGATAAAAAATACCCAGAGGCTTTAAAGAAAAAAGAGAGCCTGAAAAAAAGTAATCTTAGCCACCTTCCTAGGACTCCCTAAAACTGCACAAGGCTGTACTTCGGCGAATGCTATCCAAAGCAGTACAGACACGTCTTTTGTAAATGAGCAACTCCACAGCAGCGTAAGAAATATTGTGAATTATTTACTGGGGGAGTCTTGAAATTACAGTATACATACTGAATAATAACTAATAGTTTAGTCATGGTCATGTGTTCATTAAAAGGCAAAACAAAACTCTCATATAATTTCCTCTGTTTCTTGAGACAACCCCATATATAAAGGGGAGACCGTACTGAGGCACCTGGTGGAAAGCTGGACTCTGGATTGTGGGAGGGACTGCAGTAGACTGAAAAGAAGGGTGACATAGACCCTTCACGCTAAGGGCATCTCTGAGTCAAGAGTCAGTCAGTGAATCTCACAGAATTTCTACAAAGTTTTGGTTTATGCAGTAAATTTTATTGCCTTAAATGAAATTAATCCTTGCTCTATCTTGGAAAGAATCTGAAGCATTTGACAGGTTAAAATTATATTTCCCCAGAGCATGAATTTAATATCAGCCCTGGTTAGAAGTCATCAACTGTTGCAAGAACTCTTGTAAAGAGAAATGTAATATAAGAATATTTGCTGAAGCCATTAATTTATAGCATGGAATTAAAATATGCAGGAGTCATCTTAAATCTCACTAGGACTTTGAGAGGTAGTACACATTGAATCTAGATTTTTGTGGGCTATCAGAAGAGAAAACCTTCGATATGTAATTTATTGCTCAAATGTTATTTTATTATTAGGTTTCAAACAGCTAAATGGAGAATCAGGTGTAAATTAAGATGGCATTGCATTAACAGTTCAGCTTCTTATCTAAAAACCATGCTGGGGCTTTGTTTTAGTGTACTTTTCTATGAAGTTTATTTTTATTGTTACAGAATGTAATTTATTTAAATCATTGAAAAATATAGAAAGCTTCAAACAGAGAACTAATTTTAAGCTCTGCAAAATATTATTTTTTCCCCTAATTTTAGGAACAGGATAAAAAACTCCTCACTTTGCAAGGATTACTTGCCTAAGCTGCTTGGTCTCAGCCTCACAGCTTCTAGAGCTGCAAGCTCTGACCAAGTGTTCATTTTACAACATCACATAGATAATTCTAGATGTCACCATCCAGCCCTCAACACTTGCTGAAAACAACATTTTGAACTTGTTTAAAACAACATCTTAAAACACGTGGTCTGGTGTCATAACCTACCTCTTGTGGTTGGAGATTTCTAAATCCCACACACCTACCTAATAATGGCATGGGACTGTTCTTTTGTATGGTGTGTGTGTGTGTGTGTGTGTGTGTGTGTACTATATATATATAAAATATATATGATATATATATAAGTAAAATACATATATTTGTACTTATTTTGTTTTTATAACACCAATTTCGTCTTGAAGTACTTATAATTTCAACCGTAAAATTTATGCCTTTATAGAGACAGAGGAAGAATTATAGATGCTGGCACTCATTTTTGGATCTCCCCAGTTTCTGAGAGAAAGAGCTGAACTGCAGTATACTGAATAGGAAGAAAACCCTGAAATTCATTCTTAATGTAATATGCAGAGATGACATATTAACTCTTATAGCAAAAAGAAAATTTATCTACATTCTTATCATTCAAAACAGTTGAAATCGACATTTTAACACATTTCCTTATGGTCTGTTTCTGGTTTTGGCAGAAGTGTGTGTTGTCTTTTAAAAAAATTAGTTATATCATAATATTATATACAATTTAAAATACTATTTTATATTGGACTTTTAACAGCTTTCTTGCATGATGAGGTTTGTACTAATTTTTATGCTTTTCATTGTTATTTCTTCAATATTTAATTTCCCCCAATTTTACATTTATGTTATAGTCAGAAGAAAGTATTTAAAATATGAAAATAAGAAAGTCAATGTGGCAGCAGTTTTCTAGGTAGGCCTGAGTTAGAAGAGTGAGGAAACACGAGGCTATTTGGGACAGTGACTCTTGGTTTAAGCTGGGGAGAGTGAACATCTTCAAATTGTAACCGCCGCCTCCCTGCTGATAAAGGGTTCAAGTGATGTCAGTAGGATCTATCTCTCTTGGTTATGTTTTGTCGTGACTTTCTTCTCAGACTCGATGGAGGAAAGTTACATGCTTCAGGCTCACAGAATTGCAACACGAGTTCAGAAGAATCTATTTCCCCGGTAACTCAGAATTCTGTAATTGAAATGTGTTGACACTGATTGACTTGATTTGAGTCCTGTGCCCTCTCTTGAGCCAATTGTTGTAGACATGAAGGGAGTGAGCTGACTGGTTTTGCCTATTTCGTGTATTCACCTCCTAGACTCTAGGGGTAAAGTTTAAAAAGCATGATTGAGAGTGGAATGAAGAGTTTACTTCATATACTAACCCTCTAAGAAGAGGAAACGAATGCTGGGAGTAAAAACTAACAAATTCCACTAGAACTTTTATGACAACACACCACACTCTCCTTAATGTCTTCCTGTCTCATCTACATGCCCTCATGTACTTCCTATCTCTTCCCATGGCTTCAGTGGTTTTAAATACATAGCTATGTTTTCAGTGCATTTCCTCTTCTTTTTGTGCTGCCTGTTTGACTGTATCCCTTAGGCAGCTTGATCCACTTAGAATGCCTCAATCAGAATATGTATGTATCAAATATTTATTTCTATCGCAGCATTCTCTCCCCAGGAGGAGGCCTGTCTACCTATCAAGCAGACATCTCTATTTGGATGTTCTGCCCTCACAGAACATCATCACGAGTTCCATGGTGAAAATCTTATCTGCCTTTATGAATCTGTTTTTCCTATTCACCTTCTCTTAGGAAGTGGCACCTTCTTCCCCATTCTTCTGTGCCCGTTACACTCTAAGTCCTACTGCCTGGTTAATCTTTGATACTATCAATGTCTTTCTGTCTCCCTTGCCACTGTTATATTTTGCCTGTGCTGCAGTACTGGTTTTCCAGCAGATTTAGCTGAGGCTGGTCCAACTCTCCCTCCTGCCAAAATTAACTTTCTAAAATCTGATCAGGTCAGTTCCCCTTAACACCCACAAATGATTTACCATTGCTCTCTGAAGAAGACCTATTCATATTGTTTACAAGAGACTTTTATGCTCTAGCCTCTCCTTATGTCTCTCTTCACACAGGCCCTGAATTAATGGGCCACACAGGACAACTCGCAGTGGCTTGAGTGTGTTGCTTTTTTCTTTAATTACCTCCAAGCATTTGCATATATTATCACTTCTGCCTTGGCGACAGGCATATTAGCCTGATTATTTTCTATTCTGAGGTCATTTCCTATGGATAAGCTCTTCGGTCACCTCTCACACCTACTCTAAAGGCAAGGGGGTGTATGCTCCCCGCAACCTAACCTGAACCGTTGTGAGAGTTTTGTCATATTTTTGTAATTTCTTTCTTACTCGGCTGTCTTCCCCAGTGGACTAAAATGCCTTGAAGGTAGTGACTGTGCCTTCGTCAAAGTTGTATTTTCAGCATTTAGCCGCTACCTTGTGCTTGTTTCCCAAAGTAATGTTTATTGAGTGAATGAAGGCAGTTGTTACCCCATGTTACAAATAACAATCCCAGTCACAGAGAAGTTGCGGGTGTTAAAGTTCAGACAATCAGTGTTTTAGTGTGATTGTGGCTACAGACAAGCATTTTAGCTTTATAGTCAGCCTGTTACGTTTCTCTCTGCAAATTTTTGGGGCAAAGTCAGTCAGAGTAGTCCTGCCAAAGAGGATTGTATCAAAATGAGGTAGCTTGTTTTTTTTTTTTATAAAAAAAGTATGTATATAACATCGGTTCAATAATGACAGATTGATTAGGTTTCATCTCTGAAGGGCGTTGATAGCCTAACATGAGGGCGGGAATCATTACCTTCAGTTGGTCATTAATCCTTATGAAATATCCTTTCCTATAGTAGTAATTGCTCTTATAAATTGAAAGTGGAAATATATTTATGCAAGGCCGAAGATTTCTGTTTTCTGCTATTTCAGATATATGTGCAAGGTATTTCTAGAGACTTAATGTTCTGTACTTAGGCTTATCAGATTGCTTAATACAGGTTTCCACACTTAGTCTGTGTAGTGGGTAAGATTTCCTCCTTCATCACTTCTAACCCTGTGATCAAAGCAACAATCAAAACCCACTTCATGTAAATGTTCTTCCGAAGAACATATGTACATTTTGCAACAGCCACTCTGCCTTATTACAACATAACTTGGTTGAAAATTCTGGTTATCTGTGTATATATCATGAGGTTTTCTTATAAGAGGATTATTTATTCTTATGGAGGCAAAGCTATGTGAGGAGAGGAAAAAAATATATTCTAAATTAAGCATCTACTTGACAGTTTGAGGGGTATTTCATTTATTGATTTTAACCCCATCATTTTTATTTGATATAAAGGTGAGTGGTGATTAATCCATATGAGCAAATGTAATGAAATTAATAGATATATGTTTAAGAGACTATCCATAATTGCTGGCTTAAATGATTAGGGTTTCTACAGATGTGTTATCAGAGTTTCTTTCATGTGTAACGGCAAATAACTGAAGGCTACATATTTTAACTATTATTTGTGACCAATAAGACCCTCCTATCTAACCCTACTTGTGGTCAATAGCACCTAATGGTGACACAGCTGGCCACCTAATAAGCTGTGCAAGAGAAAACTTGATGGGTGGGTAAATGAGTAGATACTTAATTTGGTCACATTTGCAATAAGTTCTAAGCAACTGAACAAACATTCTTAGATTACAGAACTTGAGTAAGGTGAGTTTCTGAGGACAGGGACAACCCTTTCTTTGTAAGTCTTTTTTGTAAGTGGCCTCCATGTTACAGGAAAGCACATTCCCTACAGGTGTCTTTCTTTTCCTTTATACTCAAGTGGAAGAGGGAATAGAGTTGCTGAGTCTATCACAAAGACTAATACTAAGATCACATAGGATAGGAAAGTAAACCCAGTTAATCCGTCTCTGTCTCACATTTGGTATACTTCTATACTTGGAAGAAATACAGAGATTTCTAGAATTCCTGCTTGAGAACTATTAACAGAAGTTTGAATTTAAATTGCACAAGTGTGCTGTTGCCGACTGTCATTAAGCCAACTCACCTGACTTATGAATAAGTTGAACTATTGCTCCTTTCAGTCATGTGACTCAGTCAGCCATTATTAATTTTTTACCAAAAAAATTACCTATGTACAAATCATTTTCCTTTATGCTTTGCTTTCCATTGATTTCCAATTGGTTTAGTGAATGTGCTGAGTGTTTTTCAGATTATAATGTAAGGGTGATTATTTTGGATTTTTATAATTTCAAAAGAACTTCTGAAACAGTCACATGCATTTTTAGAAAAGATCGGTGATGATGATAAGAAGAGCATTTGAAACAGTATCAGGTATGAAATCAGACAACTTGGGTCTGACTTGTGACTGTCCCAGAGTTTAGCTACTTGTTTTCACACAAATTACTTAATCATTCTAGGATTAGTTCTCAGAAATAATAGAAACGGCCTCAGAGGAGAACCATGAGTATGAAATCTATGTGAAAATCCTTATTATAGAGTCTTGCTCCCGGTAGCTGGCAATAAAAACATATTTTTGAGTTAATTATTAAATTAACAACTAAAGAAAATAGGCATATTTCAGAAGACCAATGCAAAAACAAAGAAATGTACTGATAATTAAACTGTAGTTGAAGTCATTGTAAATGAACCTTAAATAATGGAGTTACAGAGAGTTCAATTTTAAATTAAGATCAAACTACCCTGAATTCCAGAGGTTTTATTAAACCTTTCCATTGATGTTGGCCTTAATAAGTAAGTTTTTGTACCATATTGAGGAACTGGATTTAAATTTTCAATATCCTTGATGAGTTGGAGAAATAAAATGTGAGAAATGACATACTGAATTTTTTAAATAATAAACGTATTTGTACAGTAAGAACTATAGAGAGATCTAAGTATTGGTAATGATAAGACAAAATAAGACTCCTTGGTTATGGTATTCTTTCAGTAAGTTACTAATATTATTATAATGGCTTTTTATGCAGGGTATTGCAGAGGGATATTAAGTAACAAAATCATTTATGAGAATTTGTCATTATAAATTATCAGTTCACACATTCTTTTATGCACTTACTGATTTTCTAAATACTGAGAACCCACTATGTGTCACACACTGCTCTCAGTTCTGGGAATATGAAAGCAAAGGCAAAAACTGGTTTGCTGACCTACCAAAACCATAATCCAGGGAAAAAGAGCTATTAAAAATATTTTACAAATACAGTAAGTTTTATGAAAGGAAAACAGTACTAATAGTACAAGTAAGAGACCAAAGACTTGGGATAAAGTTCCCTGTAGTCTGACACCCAAAGATCTCAAAAGAGAGTAGGAATCAGCAAGTGTAAATCGTGTGTGTGTGTGTGTGTGTGTGTGTGTGTGTGTAGGCCTGGAGATTAGAGCATATGTCTATGGTCTGGAGTGGAGAGCTGGAGGTCAGGTGAAAAAGTAATCAGAAGCAGGCTGGCTATGGTGGTTTGCACCTTAATCCCAGCACTTTGGGAGGCCGAGGCAGGCAGATCATCTGAGATCGGGAATTTGACACTAGCCTGACCAACATAGAGAAACCCTGTCTCTACTAAAAATACAAAAAATTAGCCCAGTGTGGTGGCACATGCCTGTAATCCCAGCTATTCAGAAGGCTGAGGTAGGATAATCACTTGAATCTGGTAGGCAGAGGTTGCAGTGAGCTGAGATTGCACCATTGCACTCCAGGCTAGGTAAGAAGAGCGAAACTCCACCTTAAAAAAAAAAAAAGTAAGCAGAAGTAGATATTAGAGAGACCTGTAATCCTTCAAAAGCATTAAAGATATGTGCAAGTGGATGCCACTCATGCATTTTAAGCAGGACATAATATGGTCATATTTGTTTTTCTGTTGTTGTTGCTGTTAAATTAAGTCTTGATCCTGTACGGTTTGTTAAAGAAACATCTGTAAAGACCACACAAATAACAAATGGAATGTAGCACCTGGAGAAGGTAAAAAAGAGCATTGCATATTGTTTAATAAGTTAAAAATATTTTTAAAGAAAATAGACCATGTGGGGAAAAGGCCACCATGCTCTAGGGTGGTGTTCTCAAACGATCTGTGGTGGAGGACTAGTTTTCTTTTTCTTCCCTCTGCTGTTTCCAGTCTGTCACAGACAGACATTTCCATGAAATACAATGAATTACTTAGAAAATAAGCTTTAAAATAACAGATATACAAACTATGAACCTCATTTTTTTATCATTAGATTCAACAAACACAAAATTACATTTTCACAAATGCAATCAGAAGAAAACAACAGAGGAACACAGAGAAGAATCACAGGAACTGTATGTGCTGCTCACTGAAGGTATGTGTGCAGGTGATTAAAATTTCTGTGCTTACCTTGTTGCAGACCAATAAAAAACAGGACCTGGACCACACTTTTAGAGACTTCTGTTTTAGGAATTAGTTTGCATACCACTAATGATATTAACTTTGTCTCCAAATTTGTTATGGATAAGAAAGCAAGAAAATTAGTATCAACAACTGGGATTTGGGTACTATGTAGAAAGATGTGAAACTAAGAAAAAAAAGAAAAAGAAAATTCTAGGATTTTTGCCTATATAGCTGGCTACCTTATTGTCAAGGAATGTTAAATTTACTGGTTTTCTTTGAATAAAAATGGCTTTGGTGCCATTTTCCTGTCATACAACCCTCCCAGGCTAAGGGGCATTTATTACACTGACAAATTTGTGTTGGCAGCAAAACCCAATGGGTTTGACTTTTCTGGTTTTCTAGAACATTACATTATAGTAGCCATTTTGTATAGTCTAATATGTCTCAGTTTACAGCAACAATCTGCATCCTGAGAAACTTAACATGGAAAAAGAGTGATTGAAATATTCAAGTAATATTGGCTTTTAATATTTTGAATAATAGAAAGCAGGAGAGAGATTTTCAAATGAGCAAATGAGCAGATAAATAGATATATGGATACCAATGGAAGTTAAAAATTAATAAAATTGATATATAAATATTAATAGAAATGAAAACATTAAATATACACTAGCAATAAAACACATTAATTCAAAACTATTCTATTTTTCCTTAGTCATTCATTACTTTACATGTTAACTCATTTTTATTGAGGATTTATATTAGCCTACAACTGTATTAAGAGCTATGATAATTAAAAATATAAACCTCTATGTGAAAAGTGCTCATAATATGAGGAAGAGTGGACAAAAACATACACGTGATTGCAATCTGAAGGAATAACCATTGAAGAAGCAATGTCTGTAACAGAAGTTTGGTTTCAGGAAAGGTTCGTGAACCTTCCGTACCCTCTTTCTAAAGATAGGCAGATATTATCATGGGAGGTCTGATGCTCTGCGATATAAAACAATCAACACATGTATTTTAGGGTTCTCACACAATTTCTCAAGTTCATATCATTTTCACAAGCCAGTTTTCTTACACTGGGCCCATACCACCTTTCACTTTACCTTTTTTCTTACTGGGATTATTCCCTGTCATTAGAATTCGGTAATAACCAACTAGTTATAATCAACCAGTAATAAATAAAATGATAATGTTCATTAAAATAACTGTGATTGATTGTCTATTATGGGCCAGCCACTTGACAATTTTTATTTAACCCATTCAAAAACAGAGATACTGTATCCATGTTAGACACGAGGAAAGTAAGGCAATTGGCCTAAGATCATGCGGCAGTTCTGTGGCAAGCTGAGAAGTCAAACTCAGACCATTCCGCTGCCGCATTCTCCTTATAAGTCCATCACTGTGATTTTTCTATAGACTTCCTCCTGCCTGAGGCCCAAGTCCTGTGTATTGGTGCCCACCTACGTTCCAACCCTTTGACACAATAGGACAAGATAAATTTATGACTCTATCTTTTTTCTTGGTGGTGTCTGGTTTCTCCCCAAAGACCGAGTCTAGTACATTATGTTGCAGAACAGATGAAGTAGGCTTCTCTAGATCTGAGAGATTATTTTTGAAACTTGCAACTCATTCAAACCTATTTTTGAAAGAAGGTAAAACTTGAATCTTGAATATATCCATTTTACTTACTTTTGTAATCATTAAGAGAACATAAATAAAACTGATGTTTTCTCATTGTTCTTCCACAAAACATTGAAAACATTAGTTAAGCCCTAGTTTGACTAATATATTTGTATGAACACTTGTATTCTCAGTGTTGTGTTTGGCAAGCATTGGGCATTTTAAATTAATGAATTTCCCAACCACTTAGGGAGAAGATTTAAAACAAAGTTTACTCTCAAGATGTAACTCGAGACTGAGTTATACCACTGTTTTATTATTCCTAATGGCACTGAGTCAATCCACAGCTATTTCATCCTGCAATTTTCTACTGTTACCAAAATGCATAATATTAATCATTGTAATACTTCATAAACTGACCATAAACCAATGTTTATAGTCAGTTAATCATTGTATTACTTTGCTCTAGGTAATTTAGTACATTACCATAATGTAGCAATCTACTTAATACAAATTTTAAAGTGAACACAATAAAGTTGTATGGCATTAATATATTATGCATTCTAACCTGAAATTTTAAAATACGACTGAAGTTTGGACAGAGTTCAGATGTTCTATGACTTTGGTTTCCTCTAGCTCTGCTGAGAAATAAGTAAAGACTTAATGAAGGTCATCAGTAAACTATTATTCTACTTTTAACTGTTTATGCATCCCTTTCTCAACCTGCTTTATGCCACAATATAGGAATCTACAACTACTTATTTTAAAAATACTAATAACTCTAATTAAGGAAAGCCTACTCCAAGTTTTAAAATATCAGTAATTTTGGGAATAGGTGGGAATACTGTCAATAAAGTGAGATAGTGCTTCTCTTTTTTTTTTTTTTGAGATAGAGTCTCACTTTGTTGGCCTGACTGGAGTGCAGTGGTGCAATCTCAGCTCCCTGCAAGGTTCGCCTCCCCAGTTCAAACGATTCTCCTGCCTTAGCCTCCTGAGTAGCTGGGACTACAGGCGTGCGCCACCACACCCAGCTAATTTTTGTATTTTTAGTAGAGATGGGGTTTCACCACATTGGCCAGGATGGTCTCAATCTCTTGACCTCGTGATCCTCCCACCTCGGCCTCCCAAAGCGCTGGAATTACAGGCGTGAGCCACCGAGTCCAGCCAGTGCTTCTCTTTTAAATGACTTCAAGGAATTTTTTTATAAGCACTCTTAAAATTAACATAAGCATTTCAAGATAGTGAAATTGGACATCATCTTTATTTTGAGAACTAGCATTTATCGAGTGGCTAGTATGTCCCAGGAATAGTGCTAAATACTCTTTTTTTTTCATTATCACCTTTAATCTTCATTGTAGGCCTGGGGTAAAGTTTGTACTTTTGGGACATAAAACTTGGAAATCTTCTATTAATGCCAAGCTATGGTATTAGTTGGGTTTTTTAGAAGTGAGTAAAGAAATCTGTATAAATGTGGACCTTTCCTCCACTGTTCATATGATATAAATAAAATGAATACTATGGACATATTAATGCCTCCCATCTGTGAACGTCTCAGCATAAGTATCCATTGGTGTCCACCCTGATAGGAGGAGATGGTAGAGTCAAGGAATGGACAAAGTATTGCTCGGAATTGAGAATGGCTGCATATATGAAGCTGTCTAGTCACCTCCAACGTAGATGAATATCAGTCAGGTAGTTTCTAGACATCAGATGAAAAAATAGACCCATGTCAATGATGTTTCCAAAAGAAAATGTTGGAGTGTATAAGAAAAAGTATGTGGGAATTCTCTGGTGGCTGCTGTTATCGTGGTTCACTTGCATTTAAAAAATATTTTCACTGTTTTCAAGTGATTAAGGTCTCTCAAGATTATTATTGCTGAATAAATATATGTAGAATTTTAATATTTTATGGATATTTTTTCTATCCGGTGAACAGTCTTTTGACTTTTTGTGTGTGTGTGAGACAGAGTCTTGTTCTGTTGCCCAGGCTGGAGTGCAGTGGTGCAATCTTGACTCACCATAACCTCTGAATCTTGGGTTTAAGCAATTCTCATACCTCAGCCTCCCCAGTAACTGGGACTACAAGCACATGCCACTATGCTGGCTAATTTTTTTTTTTTTTTGAGATGGAGTCTTGCTCTGTCACCCAGGCTGGAGTGCAGTGGCATGATCTTGGCTTATTGCAACCTCTGCCTCCCAGGTTCAAGCAATTCTCCTGCCTCAGCCTCCCAAGTAGCTGGGATTACAGGTGTGTGCCACCGCACCCTGCTAATTTTTGTATTTTTAGTAGAGACCGGGTTTCACCATATTGGACATGCTATTCTCAAACTCCTGCTCCATGATGATCCACCTACCTCATGATCCACCCACCTTGGCTTCCCAAAGAGCTGGGATTACAGGCGTGAGCCACCACTCCCGGCCTACTTTTTGTATTTTTAGTAGAGCCTGGTTTTCACCATGGTTTCCAAGCTGGCCTCAAACTCCTGACCTCAAGTAATCTGCCAGCCTCGACCTCCAAAAATTCTGGGATTACCGGCATGAGGAGCCACCATGCCTGGCCTCTTTTAACACTTTTAAAGCAGAATCTGTGCCTTGTACCTTTTAAAAAAATTCTATTCATTAGTCTCTATCAGAATGTGTTGAACACTGGAGAAGTGGAACACATTAATTTAATTAAATAATTGAAAAATGTGTTTTTCTTTGGTGTGTTTTCATTTTCTGTTAGAAAATAAAAGTTTCTGTAATGAATGTACTTGTTCTTAGAGAAAATAAATGTAACAGGTAGAAACTGCTTCAGCAATGAGAAGAGAAACATAATGAGGAAGCTCATTCATTGCTTCCTAAACTTGCTATACACTAGAACCACCAGGAAGTCTTTAAAATTTCAGAGCCAAGACCATGATCCAGACAATGGAATGCTAACCTAGCTGGTGGGTGGGTAGTGAGTCAAAGGTGTCACTATTGTTGAAATTCCCCCATGATTGCAGCAAGCAGGCAAGTTAGGAACCCATTGAATTATTTTATCATGTGTAATGGGCATCACTTTCAAACCTAGCATTACTCTGTTTAAAATAAATCCTTCTTAGATTAAATATTTTTATGTAATAGTTTTGTCCAAATGTATACATAACAATGATTGAGTAGAGATTGTGTAATACTCTGTATCTTATGAATGAATGTTATAGGTCTAGGTTCTGAGAATTAAATTTCTCTCACTATACATTAGGGAAAAGAAGACAAAAATAAATACAGTATTTGCAGAAACATAGTTAAATTATAAGATTTACTGGAAAAAATACAGAGCTGACAATAGCATATTTAATATGTTTTCAATAATGGCAATACTCTGTTAGACTTCAGTGCTAATGTTTTCCAACTCTTAGTTTTGATCACGAGTATTTTCAAAAGAAGCTTATTGAGAATACCCAGAGAAAGCAAAATTGGTAAACAAAGAATCAAACTATTTTTTTCTCTTTGCTGTATGTTTCATTTCCAGTGTTTTGGTTAACAAAAGTATATGCTGAGTTAATAATAGGAATATGAGTAATAATATTGATAACCACAGATATACTGGCCATTTATTGAGCATCTATTTTAGGTTCTTTTTATAGATTATTGCCAATCTTGAAATTGACTATATTAGTCCATTTTCATGGTGCTGATAAAGACATACCCAAGACAGGGAAGAAAAAGAGTTTTCATGGACTCCCAGTTCCACGTGACTGGGGAGGCCTCACTACCATGGCAGAAGACAAGAAGGAGCAAGTCACATCTTAACATGGATGGCAACAGGCAAAAAGAGGGCTTGTGCAGGTAAAAACTACCTCTTATAAAACCATCAGATCTCATGAGACTTATTCACTATCAGGCTAATAGCATGGGAAAGACCTGCCCTCATTACTTAATTACTTCCCACCAGGTCCCTTGACAACATGTGGGAATTAAAAATGAGATTCGGGTGGGGACACAGCCAAACCATATGATCGACCTTGATATTCACCTCCTATGTTGAAAAGGAAATGGACATCTAGACTAACTGATACACAGCATATAAGTGGCAAAGCTGGGACACCAAGCTAGATCAGCTCAACTCAAAAGCATATGATTTTTGGCTTAATGAATCCTGTGCCTCTAGTCACAATAGCTAAATTTGTTCTGATTTCATCCACATTTACAGTGGTCCTTACAATATGTGTGCCACTTTATTTTCTCAGTAGACTAGGAAGATAGAGTTCTAGAAAGCATTACTTCTGGCCTAAGTGAGATCATATCAAAATCAGGAAAATCAAGAAGGATGTGTGTGTCTGTATGTGTGTTTATGTGAGAGAGAGAGATTCCTTAAATGTGCAAACTTGGAGTCCAGTTTTACACATAGAAGGGTGAGATACAAACAAACATTGCATGCCAGTGGGGATTAAAACTGTAGAGCTTTTGGAAATTGGCTCATCCCTGTGTTTGCCAAAACCAGTCTGGTGCTTTGTGTCACACTTCCCTGCCGTATGCAGGCATGCTGGCTCTTTTCCTAGGGAAACTGTTTATTTTAAAACCCACCCGAAAGACACTATTGGGTAACAGTGGTTATCTCTGTTTTCTGCCATACGGGAACCTAATATTTTATAATTGTCCAGTTTAATGGCTTCCTGTGTTCAAGTGACAAAAATCCAACTCAAACTAGCTCAAGGCAAAACAACTGCAGCAAAAAAAAAAAAAAAAAAAAAAAAAAAAAGCCCAACAAACAAACAACAAGTTTACTGGAAGAATTTCTGGGTAGCTCAAACACTGAAGGATGTTCTGAAGAAGTAACACTGCTTTAGAGCTCTTAGCTAGATCAAGTGAAAGTCTCAAGGCTTTCTGTTTTTTGTTAGTTCTCATTTCCTGTAGCCATGTGCACTCATTTCATTCCTTTCTGTTCCCCATGTACTGAGGAGTGCGTATGGAGGATTCTGGCTGGAGGCCCAGGGGGTGAGTGCAATTTCATGCCTATATCATTTCAACTTGGAGATATGGAGGAAACCACCCCTGTTCGCAGAAGGGTAAAGAATACCACGGAATGCCTTTGCTTGTCCTGGTTTAGGTCCCCTGCTGTCTCCTGGACATGTCACGGTGGCCAGGTCTGCCCTATATGCCCAATCCCCAGAGTTCCAGGATTAACATTCTTTCCAGAGTTGAAGCAGAAGGAAGCTAACCCTGAGTGGAAGGGAAAGAGTTTGCTCCAGAAGAAGAGGAAGAAAGAGTGCCTAATGAACTAAACAATCAGTGACAATGACATAGATATTTGATTTCTTCTTATTACTTTACTTCTTATGGAACCCGATACATAAGTAACAGATTTAGCTTATGAGGCTGGTGCTTTCCCTTCCAATTCAAAGCTGATTGAGGACGTAACTATGTTGTTGAACACATAGTTAAACTACAAGTGATTAGAGTGTCTAGTGGCCATTTTAGTTTTGAATGGTAGATAAAAGTGTAGAAATTGGAGTTACACTTGGGGTCAAGCCAAGGCCACTCTCTTGTATTGATGTTTTATAGCTTGTCTGAACCTCATATGTTTTAGAAAATAAATGGGAGAATAATGGAACGCATTAGGTAGTATTTTACATAGACGCAAAAAAAATCATTTTATTTTATTTTTTTTATTTTAACAAAGGGGTTTCATTATGTGGCACAGGCTGACTTCAAACTCCTGGACTCAAGTGTTACACCCACTTTAGCTTCTGAATGTGCTGGGTCTACAGGAGCTTACCACTATGCCCCGCCTAGAGAGATTATTTATAAAAGCTCTTAATCAAAAACCTGCCATGGAGTAAATATTCAACATATGTTAAATAACAGTAAAAACAGTTAATAGAACCTAATAACAACAACAAAGAATTCTACAGTGTAATCATGAGGTAGGGATTAGAGTGAAATTGTCAGTTTTAATATAGTCAAAAGAGACCACATATTATATGTGTGTATTGCAGATACATACGTAAATACACACATTCAACATACTAATTTAGAAGGTGAGCAGCTTAAGTCATGTGAACAAGGTATGTAGAACTTCAACAATTGCTATTAACGTCAGTTCTGTTTTGACGTTTCACTTATCATTGGCCAGAACTTGAACTTGTATAGTTAACGTTTTGCATTTAAGTCTTTCCTATTGAAATAATCTTCCATATCTGTTTATTTATGGAATCCTGGACCTAGTTCCCAAAGCTTTCCCCTTATGAAAAACATTCTATAAAAATCACTGGCTTTATTTTAAAAAGTATAAAAACTCACATATTATAAAACTTTTAAAGATATATTTGTATTTTTCTTAACTTCTTGCGTGATTTAAATTTCTTCTTGGTAAATACATGAACAATAAGGAAAGAATAGTCCATTTGATATTTGTAAAAAATATGTGGAATGTACAGTGGAAACAATATAGTTTAAAAGTTTTATGCCCAGAATTTATTTAACTAAATCTATAAGAGTAGAGAATTAGTGCCTTTGTAAAAAAGAATTCTACTGGGGAAAAAAAGACCTTACCAAATTTTAAAATAAGATAGTATTTTATTTTATAATAAAAGATTATTTTATTTTTAAGAAAAATTATAATTGTTGACCACCAGATGGCTCCCATATTTTTAAAAATTCAGCAGAAATAGTGGAAACTGTTCAAAATAAACAGATTTCAAAGAAACAAAGGTAAAGAAAATGATATAACCTGTGAAAGTCTTAAGCACATATTAAAATAAGTAAAATAATTTTTCATTTTTTTTCTTAAAAACTTGTATGAATTATTTATGAACAGCACAGCACAATATGCCTTTCAGGGTTTTACGCCAATCTTTGAAAATACTATTTTTCTGTGGCAAATACTACCCCATAGGTGCTATTATTCTCCCCATTTGTTCGCCTCCTCTTTCTTTAAGTATCATTCCACCAGACATATAACAATAATGTCACATTGCAAATCAAGGTTCTCCATGAAAGCAAAATAATTTTGACCTGTGTCAACAATGGAGCCAATTAACGATGTGGGATGCATTATGCATCACAGCTCAACTACAGTGTTGCTGGTGTCACGGCCAATGTTCTAGAAGATGCGTTTTACTCACCTTAATATGTAAGCTATTGAGATAATAGACCCTGCACTTGTCACTCTGACAGCTTTTTAAAGGCTAAGCTGCCCAATTTGTCTTTCATTAAAAGCTCTAGGGCTGTTTTGCGTTATACAGTCACTGAGCCATTGAGCTTTCAGAGTGTACAATTCTATTTTGAGAAAATTTTTTGTCAATAAAAAAGGCGCACGTTTCAATGAGTCATCTTAACAGAGCAAACTCATGAGAAGGGGTTGACCTGCACTTCCACCCAGCTACTGGGTTTTCCCTACCTTTTCTTGTTAGTACAAGCTTGCCCCAGTGCCTCGTGCCACAGGGAAACCAGAAATGTGGAGACAAGGTCTCCTTAGCCCATATGGTTTTATTTGCGTTCTGCTGGCACAGTTATAGTCATACAGTAACCAACATAAATTTTTAGTTTTATTATCACCTCTAAAAAGAGACAGAAATGTGAAAATTGAAGCCAGAAGGTTTGTATCACAGGATTAATTAGGCAGGGCCAAGTGGAGTCTCACTCCTCCTGGCAGCGAGCGCCTCAAGAAGGTGCCTGCCTTCAATTACGGAGCACACAAAGCAATTAAAAACCCTGTTTCTTTTTCCTGAGGTGTTACTTGTTACTTGATAAATCTCTTTTTTAAAATTCTCTGGGGATCTGAATTGGCTAGAGGTGCAATCTACCGGGGTAGATATTCATGAAAAATTGATTTAGCTCTAGCCTAAGTGCAATAGGTTTAAAATAAACCTGAAAGGAATGAACAGTGTGTTTCTTGGCTGACATTTTATTGGCCATTTTTTTAAATGCACAAAAGACTAGATAATTAAGAATTGAGACATTATGGATCTCCACTAGAAGATATGAATCAAATTGGTCAGCCATCCTAGGCATTTTATCCTAAGTCACAGTGCACATTTGATTAACCTTTTCCACGGGGCTATTTGTACATTCTATGGACAACACTGTGGTGTGCAGAAGTCAGATTAAGTGCATGCCTCCCAGAACCCACATTCCCTTTCTAATAGAGAATTGGCTTGGTATGAAATGATATCTTTTTACCTGATATATGTCCTAGCCCAGTGGGATTTGAAACTTGGATCTATTGTTTTATTTCTCCAAAAGAAACTTTTCTTGCTTTTCAATGTTATTTTTGAGAATTGCATTATCCTAACTCTGGAATGATTTATAAATATTCAGGAGTAAGCTTCAATTGTCTTCTGTTCAGCTAGTTTTGTGGACTGGGATTTTACCAGTAGTACGTAAATCACCTAGCTAACCCTTTCCTCTGAAATATAAATAATTTAAAATATGCAATGTGTACAGTGTATAACTGGTACAAAGAATAGTGCTCTATCAAGACATACGAGCTTAAGCTTCATCTGTGATCTCATGCTTCCTGTTGAATAGAGAAGCAAAATTTGTTTTTTAAATCGATAGACAAAAAAACCAACATTGTAAATACAGGAATGAGATTCTACTTTCACTTAAAAAAGTATATTAGGTACAATTTAATACAGCAATGAAGACAGTAAAATATTTTAGTGTATGTTATTTTCTATGATTTGTGTTTCTAAATTAAAAATACTAATTTATTTCAGAAAATTATGATAAAAATTGTATTTTATCCTCTCCTGTCTTTTTAAATTGTATTTTTTTCTCTCTTTTAAGTTTAAACATAATGTAAAGGTTAAACAAATTGTTTTAAAAAGAAATTTTAATAGATGCCAAATAGGAAAACATTTTAAATGGGTGATTATATTTAGATTATAATCAGAAAAAAATTTGCAGTGTTTTAGTGAAGATAATTTTGATAAAATATAACCTTGGAAATCTAGATTCTAGTTATTAGAATTTTAATTTAAATGTTATTGAACTTTTTACTTATGGATGATTATCTTTTTCCATTTCTTAAGAAAAGCACGATATTTTCTCAGGCTTGTCGCAATATATGTTTACTCTATTGTATTGTGATAATGTGCCTAAATGTCTACTGGAAGAGAATGCCAGAATGGCATTATGTTAAGAGAGATGAATATGTGCCAGAAAATGGCACCTATGTTCTTGTATGTTGACTTTAAGCCTGGATCAAAAGTTTCAGCAATGGAACTAAATGAAAACATGATACATTTTGCCATTGGTTTTAGTAAAACTGATTAATTTGTCTATTAGTTAAAACAGTCTGAAGAATTCAGACAGTGACATAATCATTTTTACGGAGCCAATTATTTTTAGTGGCCTTGAGTTGGCCTTTGGGAACTATGATATTGTGGGTTTAAAGTTCTTTTATGATACTAATATTTTCTCCTCTCCTTTTGGCTCTCTACTATGTATATTCCTTACTTTAAAGTTCCCCAATATGGTTTATCAAGTGCCCAGATGTCTTTATGATTCCCTTCCCCTGGTATCCAAGCCTTTGTATAATCTCAGGCCCTTGGGTGGAGGTGGGATTTGTGGCTGTAACAGGTGTTACTCGAGTTGTTAGATTATAAAACAAAGGTGATGGGCTTTTGCAGATGCAACTAAGCTTCCTAATCAGTTGACTTGTGTTAATTTAAAAAAGGTTAGTCTAGATAGGCCTATTATAATCAGGTGAGCCCTTTAAAAGGGGATCTACAGGTCAGAAACTTAAAGTCACAGAGATTCTCTCTCTGGGCTTGAAGAAGCCAGCCCTGTGAGTCTTATAGCAATAAGTAAATGAATTGTACCAACAATCACTTGAGCTTGGAAGCGAATCTTCCAAGCTGCAGTCCTCACTGATTTCATGATTGCAGCTTTTTACCATGAGTAGTAAACGCAGGTAAGCTTAGCCATGGCTGGACTCCTGACCCTGGAAAACTGTGCTATAAGAAAATTTACTTCATGGCCACAGATAACTAATAGACCCAATGATGGTATTCATATTCTAGACATCTAGTTCCCAGGTTTTACTCAAGGTATTAATATCACAGTATGTCAATTAGTGTTACAGATCACACTGGGTAAATGAACAAATTTGTGAGTTTCTAGAACTAGTTAAGTCAGTTTCTCAAAGACTTTTCTAACATGCATGGTGAATCTCTAAGAGGGATCGATACAGGCAGTATATCCTGAGCTTCTTAAAACTTTGAACCATTTTCTTCTCATGTGGCAACTTCAGAAAATCATGTTCCATGGAATGTGCTTTAGATTACCTTTGACACAAAAATAAATGTTTGTGTCAATTCATCATATTAGTTTAAAAATCATTATCCTTTCTCTCTAAATGAGAAATTTGGTACTACAGCTGATTGAAGAAATTAATTCAAGTTAAGATTTTAATAGCTGTTGGTAGAACAGTGTGCTCAACATTTTGGAGTATTTTTACTTTAATGTAACATTGAAGTAACAGGGCTTCGACCAGAAGAATAATCTCCAATAATGGAGATTTTAATAAATTTCAAAAAAAATTATTGTAAAACTCTTAAAACTCAAAAATACAACTTGAATTAAAGTTCTGTACTCTGATTTCTTCTATGCTAAAGGCCCGTATGCATGAACATTTGGATTCCTAAAGTAGGTGTCTGCCTATGAGAAAACACGTAGGTCACACATGTTGTTTCCAAGATTCCAGGAATGGTGTTTTCTTTTAATGAAAAGGATGGAAAATGAAAGATGTTGCCAGGGAAGACTTTCCTTCTCTTCAGCAGCAGGGCTATTTGTTAAGCCTGGCTGCCTCTTCCCTGCTCAAGTTCCCAGTGAGTCCATTTTTATTCCCTTACCTCTTCAATTTCCTAGTTCCCACTGTTCCATTTGAGACCATTGTCCTGAAAGCAACGTGAAGAATTTCGACAACATTTTCTGCCTCTGTAAACTAACAGATAAGTCTGAACGGTTGCAAAAACAGAATTAATGGAAACAAGTATCAATAAAGTTTAACTGAATTAATTTAAATATACACCTTTTACTTTAATCTCCATTATTAATGTCCTTTAGCCTAGTATTTAAACTTTCATTGTAATGTTATTAGGCTCACTGATAGAAATCTGGAGTTGCAGAGCTTATAGTTTGCAGTGAACGCCAAGAACGAAATCCTCAGATAGTTCCAGCTGAGCGAGGCTTGGGGGTAGCTCTTCCAAGAGAGTCCACCCCAGCATCTGTCCACCAGGTATTTATTGAAAGGGGTTGTATTAACTACAAACATCCACTTGATGGTCATTTGAGGTGGGTTGCTGAAGTACCTTTTACCTTGCAAAGCATTCAAGGCTGTTTTCAGTGTTCCTTTTCACACCACACACTACACTCCCTGTCCTGTTTTCAGGATCAAGGAGTTTCATTCCCATGCACAAATAACATACACAGTGTCTCAGTATTTTTCTATGACCTGACCTCAAATGCCATGCACATAAGCTTGAATAAGTTGCCACGTGCCCCCCACATCTCCCCCTTCCTTAATTCTTTTTTTTTTTTTTGAGACGGAGTTTCACTCTTGTTACCCAGGCTGGAGTGCAATGGCGCGATCTTGGCTCACCGCAACCTCCATCTCCTGGGTTCAGGCAATTCCCCTGCCTCAGCCTCTTGAGTAGCTGGGATTACAGGCACACGCCACTATGCTCAGCTAATTTTTTGTATTTTTAGTAGAGACAGGGTTTCACCATGTTGACCAGGATGGTCTCGATCTCTTGACCTCGTGATCCACCCGCCTCAGCCTCCCAAAGTGCTGGGATTACAGGCTTGAGCCACTGCGCCGGGCCTCCTTAATTCTTAGAGCATGCTGGTCATCCAATGCAAGGTAATCTTCTATCGTTCTTCCCTGGTTATAGATGCGTCGGGTGGCAGCACAGAGCTATCTCCAAATGCCTAGCAGACAGATACAAAAAAGAGTAAGTATAGCAGCCATCACCCAAATGCGTATGTTTAACCCAAACAACCATTTGGGTTTAACCATTAAAAGCCTTCTTGTAATTGCTTTGACCATTCTTCAAGTGGTTTCTTTAATTCACACTCAAAAGTGGAAATTTAAGAAGGCAAATGGTTGTGATAAGCTTCTTGCAGATGTGCTTTTCTAAATAACCGCAAGGTGGAATCTCCTTCCCAGTTCTAGGTTAAACTTACAGGGAGCCACAATTCTGCTCATTATATTAAGATTATGACATAGGTTATATTTGACTGTATAACATTTTGATGAGATAAGCATGTAGCATACCAGCTACTGGAAGAGACTTTAATTCTGTAAAAGGACTGATTCTGCTCTATATGAGGAACACCTTGCCCAAACAAAAGTATATAAGGGTGCGTAGTACAAATCAAGACTGTGTCAGTAATATTATTCTGCAAAGAGAGGATATAGTTGCCACCACTAGTAATGTACTCACCATGTGAAAGAATTTGTTTAAAAAGGGGAAGTCCGGCTGGGCACAGTGGCTCACGCCTATAATCCCAGCACTTTGGGAAGCTGAGGCAAGTGGATCACGAGGTCAAGAGATCGAAACTCTCCTGGTCAAAACGGTGAAACCCTGTCTCTACTAAAAATACAAAAAAAAAAATTAGCTGGGCATGGTGGCGCACACCTGTAGTCCCAGCTACTCGGGAGGCTGAGGCAGGAGAATTGCTTGAACCCAGGAGGTGGAAGTTGCGGTGAGCCTAGATCGTGCCATTGCACTCCAGCCTGGGTAACAAGAGTGAAACTCTGGCTCAAAAAAAGAAAAAAAAGGGAAGTCCTAGTCTCCAAATTTGGGTATAAGCAGGGTTCAAAGCTTGTTTCCCTTTTAGTTGTAATATTGGTCCTGAAAGCCCATACTCTGACCAGGTGATAGAATTATTGGAGGGACTCCCAAATCCAAGTCTGATTTGCAAACATAAGATAACCATAGAGACCCCAATTAAGTAAAGTGTTATTGTCAAACAGAGGCCCTTGGCATGGCACAGGCTGTCTGCACAGAGATTAACGGCCTCAAACTTATATCTTCAGTCCCTACTCGGATGTCATATAGGAAGATCAGGCATTTGTGTAGCTTCATTAGAAACCTTAGTAAGATTAGTAGTAACAGCAGAAATAAAGGTCAAATTTGCAAGCTTAGCATCTCTTTTGGGCTGATAGTAAAGATACTCCTGAGGAATGAGAGTAACATACTAGTCTTGTGGTATCGTGGAAAAAGAAAGAGGGGGATTACTAGACCATAAAGTCAAGGAGTCATTAAGTTTAATCCATCTCAAATTTTCAGTTAAAGTGTATGACAGGGGCATCTATCGACCTTCTGTCCAAGAAGTATCATTAGATGACAAAGGTGGGTCAGCATCCCAACATGTAATAACATTAAAAACAGGAGGATTTAGAACATAACTCCAATAAACATGTTCTTGAGCTGATCCCACTTGGCAAAGAACAAGAATTACCAGCCACCCTAACATCCATGTCTGTCTTACTCTCTCAGAAGTTTCTCCAGTTACCACCAGATACATAAGAAGCTGGTTCTCTGCCGTTGCAGTTGCTTATTGATCCAGTCTCTTTAGTGGTCCTCAAGTAATGTCAGGTGCCTTCCAAGTCATCACCATCATTGCTGGTGGATTCTCCAAAGACAGCTCCTGTTCTCAAGGAGAGAACCCCATATTCCCCCTTTTTTGTTTATTAAGATAGACTTTAAAAGTTTAATGAGTTCAATTACTAATGGCCTGACTGGTTGATTATAGGGAATGCCAGGTTTGGGTTGTATGTGCCAAAGTTGTAATGCATATGCAAATCCAGAACTATGATAGTGAGGTCCATTATCAGTTTTTATAGTTTGTGGAAGGCCTAAAGTCATAATAGATTCAAACAAATGAACAATTGCATCTTTAGTTTTTTTTCTCCTGTCCAGGGGGTAGCATGTGTTAAAGCCATTTAAGTGTCCATGGTAATGTGGAGGAATTTAAAACATCCAAAGGGTGGGCACTGAGTAACATCACTTTGCCAGATAGAATTAGGTACCAAACCTCATAGGCTGGCACCAAGCCCTAAGGACAAAGGGGAGAGAGAATGTTGTTGGCAATCAGGACATGTTTTAATAATCAGGTGAGCCTGAGGAAGTGTTAAATGAAACTGTTGTTTAAGACTGAGAGTGTTCTAATGGAAAAAAAAAAAAAAACATGATCAGCTTGAGCTCACAAAAAAGCAGGAAAGTCTGTAATTCATATTTGTGGTTGTACCAGAGCATCAGCTGGAGCGTTCCCTTCTGATAAGGGGCCAGGTAACCTAAAATGAGAGCGAATGTGTGTGATGTAAAGATGGTGATGGCGGACAGAGGAGCTTTTGCACTGCAAGAAAGCAAGCTAGTAGAGATTCATTAGTAATGTCCTCCACATGTGCAAGATCTAAATGAGTAATGCTATACACCGCATAAGCAGAATCACTAACTATGTTTTGGTGAAGGAAAGTTTGTAAAGTCAATATTAGGACACCTAACTCCACTTGTTGCATAGTTTAAAAATGTTCCTGGATTTTGTGCTGCTAGTTTTGCATGCCATTTTTCCACGTTATACCTGTCTTGTTTTTATTATACCATCTGTAAAGACAGTAGTGGGGTGAAGCCAGGGCTCAGAGACAACAATGGATTCAAATTTAACAGTCATAGTTTGTAAAAAGTTCAGAAGCTTAGACGCTGGTAAATAGAAGCTGCTATTACTAATAATAAAGTCAGCCATTGCTACTTGCCAATTAAGATCACAAGCTAGGAGAGTATGAAATTGTTCCCTGCTTAATCGTAGGAAAAGAGTAGCAGGGTGATATCCTGATAACTGGACGCAACATCAGGGCCCCCTTATGAGAAGAGACGCTATTAAGTCTGTGGTCTTTTGTGTATGTTTGAAGGGCTATGAGACAGGTACACAACACAAAAAATACAGACGGGGCAAAAGATAAAGCCTACCTGTTAAACTAAGGCATGGAAGGGATGGATATTTTAAGTGATTTTTACCATATTCTGGCCCTTGAAAGTTGCCAGGATAATAAACCTGCATTGAATTAGCTGTTGCATGTAAAAAGAAGAAAAAGAAATAAAAAAAAATTTTTTTTTAAAGTCTTTAGGTGCTGGCCATTTTCTTGCATTAGCCTTTAGCTGGAATGCCTTAGAAGTGAGCTCGGGAAAGCAGGCTGTGGCTGGTTTCGTCCCATCTGCGCCGGGCTCATTAGGCAGCCTCTCTTTCTAACAGCCTGCCACCTGTTGCTACTCTTAGCCTGAGAGGCAGGAAGGAAGACTACACGTGGCAGCAAGAGGCCTGGGAATGACCAGGTGGTAGAGTGTGTGTATAAGCACGAAGGCAGGAGGCAACAGCGTAACAGGCTGGGAGAAGACCACTCCCCTCATTCTCCAGATCGCCTACGCTTGGAGCCGACGCTGTTAGGTAAGGTACTGAAAATATGCTGGGCTTTTTATCATTTTTACTACCCGCAAGCAGAGAGGGTCAGGGGAGGAGCAGACATGCAGCACGGGGTCTGCTGTGAAGTGTCCCAGCCACGGTGTTTTTAAACATTTTATAAAAAAGTGAAACAAACATTCCTTACTGCTGCGTCTATCTTCTGAAGATGACAGCAGCTGGCAGAGCTCGTCCACCTCAGCCTAGTTAGCATGTACCGTGTGGCTACAGGAGAGCGCCCCTTATTAGCGGGCTTCTCCCCCAGAGCTCTGTACCCTAGGCTGCTCCACACTCCTCTGCCCACCTTAGGCTAGTAAGGTCAGGGAGCACATGGACTGTTTCTTAGCCCTTTCTCCAGGGGGCCAGGGAAGACAAGGAATTGTTGGTCAGCTGAGACATGCGAGGGGTGGCAGGGAAGGTCAGAGGTAGGAAAAGCAGCAGCACAGCAAGCAGCAGGCCACTTTCTGGGCACGGTTACTAAAGCGCGTGACCATGGCGAGGAGGATTCTCAGGACCGGGCTGGAGCTGCCTGCAGCCACCTGGGAACTCGGTCTATGCCTCTTGGCTTCCCCTCCGTCACCACAAACCCAGAAAGGGGCAACTTGCCTAGACTGCCAGTGACTAAGTGGGCATTCCATGACATCTTAGCAACTCTCCAGCCCCAGGCCTCTGTGGGCAGCAAGAAAGCCAGAGCTCTCTGGGATAAAACCCAGGAGGCAGCATGCACCTTTCCCTTATACTCCAGGGAAACAGAAAAAAGGCAAGGCCAGAAAGGCTGATGCTGGAAGTAGGGAGTGGGAACTTGCATATTAGGAAGACAATCATAATCAGCCACTTTCCTTCCTTCCTCGGGGCACCCCTCCAGCAGGGAAGTTTGTTAAGGGGACGCGGCCACCAAATCATATAGATGTTCGCTGACCGGGCATCTTATCCAAGAACTGTCCCTTGGGCAGCCTCCAGTCTCCTCAAGGGGGACGGGAGGTGCTGTTGCCTGAGCATTGCCAACAGATACAGGTCTTTAAGGGTGGAGGAAAAGGCTGTGGTCCGTCCTTATCCTCAATAGAAAAAAACCTCTTATTCCCCATAGAAGGGAATGAAGCAGGGAGACAAGTCTCTCCCTGTTGTTCTGGTTCCTGTTTTTCCTTCTCTTTAAATCTCCTGAATTCCCCTCAGGTGGACAAGATGGGCGGTTTGACTCACCACAATCTGGTAAAGAGAATACAACACAGAGCGTACCAGAGCCCAGGTGGTCAAAACAGTAACATTAGTAAAATGACCATGCTCATAGCCTCTTTGCAGATAGCGACCTACCTGCTCCCGTAACTCTAAATCTAAGGTTCCTTGATCAGGAAACCAAGGGCATTCCTGCCAAATTAAGAGTATAAGCTGGTGCAGAGCTCCAGGCTCTGCAGTGCACTGAATAGCCTTAAATAGCTGTTGCGCTGTTGTGAAAAATACTTTCTGCTCTTTGGTCATTTTTTCACCCATGATAACCCAGCCTGATATCTTACAAATGCGTCCCGTCCTCCTGATAGGAGTCAGGACTGTCCCTTAGTGGGATTCCTTGACAACTGATGACCTCTCCACCTTCACACATAAATTCAAGGTGATCACATCCAGTTGCAGAGCTTATAGCTTGCAGTGAACGCTGTGAACGAAGTACTCAGACGGTTCCAGCTGAGCCGGGGCCAGGGAGTAGCTCCTCCAGAGAGTCTGCCACAGCTTTCTTCCACTAAGTACTTATCGAAAGGGCTTGTATTAGCTACAAACATCTACTAGATGGTCATTTGAGGTGGGTTGCAGAGGCACCTGTGACCTTGCACGACATTCAAGCTGCATTCTCGGGAGGCTGTTTTTAGCGTTCCTTATCACGCCACACACTCCACTCCCTGTCCTGTTTTCAGGGTCAAGGAATTTCATTCCATGCACAAGTAACATACACAGTGCCTCAGTATTTTTCCATGCCCCGACCTCAAATGCCTTGTATATAGCTTGAATATGTTGCCAAATGCCTCCTACAGGAGTCAGGTTGTTGATAAGTACCTCTGTGTCTTACTTGGTGTTTACATAAGAAAAGTCATTGCTGAAAACCTTGGAATTTTTTTTTTTTTTGTAAACTCACACTTGGAGAGTTTACCCATATTTTAAAGCATTTCTAAATTTCAAATTTATCTAAAATACTAAGTTGTACAAAGATTCCAGTGCCTTAGATACTTCCTTTTCACTTAAATTCTTAATGGTGTGGCATTATTTTCACATACAGCACTAGTAATTCTGTTCATCCCCTGAAAACCATAATGGATTGGAAAATACATTTCTTCCTACAAATGGATGCAATGATTTTATCATTATAAACCAGAGGGCGCTCCCTAAATTAATGAAAAAAAAAATGGACTTTATGATAACTCCAGGATTGCTGAAATCTGGCACCATTAACCTTTTGTGACAGTGGCCCGACTCACTCAACTTGGAGCATACTGATTTCCTGAAATGCAAGATGGCCAGGAACAAGGGAGGATGCATCTCCCTTTTTGAAGGTTTACGTAGTACAGCTGCCTTCACTCTGAAGAATGACTTACTAGCCATTGGTGTAACACATCTTTCACTTCACACCCTCTCAGTAATTTTTCCAAGGTCGCTCCCCTCAGTACCAGGGCATCTAGATCAGGATAGCTTCTTGCATCAAGCCACATAGTTTGCACAGGAAGCTCTTCTCTCTAATCACGTCCTGTGTTGATCCCAAGTCACTGGTCTAGCACCATTCCATGCCTTTTTGGCCCTTTTGGTGCTGGTTTTCTTTGCTATTCCACGATACTTCATGAAACATGCTTCCATATCTTTGAAACACTCAGAGACAGAAACGGGTACAAGCCATTCTGCTCCCAGGAGGCTGTTGTGCATGCACGTAAATTCACTGATGAGCAGACGCATTTGGGAAGGGCATTATCTGATATCACCACAATATTACAGAGCCCTCAGAAGTTTGTCAAGCAAATATTTTGTATAGTCTCATATCAGCAAGTAGACATTTCCTAATTGTTAATATTACTCAAGCAATACTTCTGAAAATAAGGCATTTTCTACCCAAAAGGTAAATACCATTGTTCACTTTAGAAGAAAGAAACTGCCTACAAATTTAAAAGATTTAAACAAGTTCATTTTGACATGTCGGGGAAATAATTTCCTTTGAATCCATGATTATTCAGCTATTACAAAGTCTGCTTGAAAGCAAGTGTTATTTTGAGGTTACTCTGTTTGAACAATAGTCATAGTGACTAAATGGATGTTCTTTGGTTTGAGGATCCTTTCTGGAAATAGTTAAATATTATATTTTTCTCTTACCTATCTTTTATATTGTTTTTCCTTCTCACTATTTAATGATAATTTTAATATTTCAAGATTTCCCTCTCTTCTTCCTTCTCTCCACCTCTCTCTCTCTTTCTCATTCCCCCCCTACCCCCACACCCAGTGAGAATGAGAGCCAGAGAGAAAAAGATAATGAGTTTCTTCATGCCACCTTTCCTGGCTCTTCAAAAGAACCTATACTTTCTGTTCCTCTCTACTCATTCCCTGTCATTCTTCAGGTACCTCTCTGATTCCAGTCTGACTTCCTCCATAACAGTTTGAAATTCCGTTTTTGCTATGGTCACCTTTATCTTCTTTGTCATTTAATGGAACAAGTAACTATTAGCTGTATGTCATTTGATCTCTCATTGGCACTCACATCTTCGGTCACTCTCTTCCTTTGTCTCACAGGTCACTGACTGTTCTGGATTTCTTTTTACTTTTATAAACATACGTCACCGATTCTGTAGCTGTCTCCTTTGGCAATTTTACAAGTCCTAGGATTCTATTCTAAGCCCCTGATGGTTTGAATGTTTGTCTCTACTGAAACTCATGTTGAGATTTAATTGCCATTGTAAAAGTATTAAGATGTGGGGCCTTTAAGAGGTAATCAAATTATGGGCACCACCCTTATGAATGGGTTAAGATCCTATCATCAGAATCACTAGTTATCTCAAAAGCACGTTGTAATAAAGCCAGCTCAGCACCTCATACATTCCCTTTTGCAGGTACCCACTTGTCCTCCTACTCTCCTGCCATGAGATTACACAGCAAGAAGGCCTCACCAGATGCTAGCACCATGCTCTCAGACTTATCAGCCTCAGAACTGTAAGCAATTAATTTATTTTCTTTATATATTACTCAGTCTATGGAATTCAGGTAACAGATAACAGACTAAGATAGCCCTTTTTCTTTCATGTCACCTATTTATTGTCTCAACCATCTCATGGTTTCATTGACTTCTATACACAGCTGACTCCTCTTTTAATTATGTATTATTGTATAACAGACCACTCCAAAATTTACTGGCTTAACTATTTTATTATTTCTCACTCTTCTTGGTGTTGACCAGACTAAACAGGGTTGCTTTATTCGTGTAAAGTTGGATTTGGCTGCATCATCTGTGGGCTCAATTGTGCTGAGACAGCCAAGATTTCAATTCACATGGCAGCATTTGATGCTGGTTATTGGCATAGTTTGCTTGAGACTGTCAGTTGGCTCATCAACATGTGTCCTGTACATGTGGCTTGGGTTCCTCACAGCATGATGGCTGAGTTCCAAGAATTGCTCCAAGAGGGAGAAACCCTAGAGGGGGAAATAGATGGTGAGATCCTCTTAAAAAATGTGTCTGTAACTGGTATATCATCACTTCCACCACATTCTATTTGTTAAGCTGTCACAGGGCCAACCCAGATTCAAGAGGGAATGAAAATAAATGCCACATGTTGATGGAAAGAATAATAAAACTTGTTTGGTCACCTTAAGCCCACAAGAGTGATCCCTCAGTCATAAATTATTTAAATTCATTCTACATGCAAAATACCCTGACCACTCCCCATGACCCTCCATCAATTTGTGACTGCATTAGGTTTAGTGTCCAGCATTTCATTATCAGGTGTGAATGAGGCACCTCGGGCTCCTCTTGAGAGGAAGAGAGATGAACTAGAAAACAAGTTATCTGGTCCCCACAAACTCAATAAGTAATAGTGAGACAAGGACAGAATTTGATAGACACATGCATTCCAAAACTACAGTGCAAATAGCAGTCACTGGTTCATAAACATCCTGAAATTTAAGTGAGCAGATGTTGGTTCCTTGGTTAGGATTTCTTCCAGCTTTCTTAGGTTGATTTTCTTTGCCTCTTAGCTTTTTCCTCTGGGCTCCTGGCGCTTCAATTTGGGTCTCCTTTTTCACTAAGAAAGAGCCCACATGTGTAGCTGAATGATTTTCTCAGAATGTGTTCTTTTTGTTGAAAATTGGGTATCTCAAAGATCTCTTAATTTTGAACTACCACTTTTGTGTGTGTGTGTACAAGCCAGTACAATTCCTATAGATACTTGGTGGTTTTCCTGAGGATAAAAATATAAGCCATCTTCCTAGACAAAAGTAACACCAAAATGTCTTTGTAAAAAGCTTTTCCCTACTTTGGACAGAGTTTTAGAAGCCCCATTGTCTAGAAGAAAGTTTCAAAGAGACACAGTGGAGTTTTTAAGAAATGTCAAATCTTCCTGAGTTTTTAACAGAAAGTTCTTGTAGCCACATATCTGAGGTCTTGACTTTGAAACTGCATATTTACTGAGAGTGCCTTGGATTTGATTTGATCTTTGTCCTAAAGTAATTTCTCTCAAACCTACTTTGAGAGACTGTTGTTGATGGAGATTGGGAATAAGAAAAATTCCCAACAAGTCTTGGTTAAGAAATACTCTCTCTAGATCCTGCTTGAAAGCTATTTTTTTAAAAGTTCCTCTCTCTATGTGTACCTTATTTTATTGACATAAAACAGTTGGCACGTTCAGTATTCTACATGCTAAGCTACTCAGAAAAATAAAAAAATAAATCTCACTTGCTTAATTTTCTATTTTTTTGTGTTTCCACAAAAAACATAAGCCCTCTTCCCCCTTTCCAGCATCAAATTACATTTTCATCCCTATATTTCCATTTCTCACTAGCAGTCTGCATTATACTACCTTCTACCTGATTTCTAGGTCCAAAGCCAATGCCAAGTGTTTTAGCTTTGTGTTATTTTGGCACCTCACTAATTTCTGTTTTGGTAATTATTGCTGTATATCACTGCAAAATTCATGGCCTAAAACAATTTCATTATCTCTTATGGTTCTGTGGATTGACTAGGTTCAGCTGGGTGTTTCTTCTGCTCAATTGCACTGGAACATCTAAATGGCTCACTCATATGGGTGATACTTGATGCTGCCTTTTGGCTAGGACGGCTGGGGCTGTCATCTAAAAGTGAACATCCATTTAGCCTCTGGGTTCTGGAGTAAAGTGTCCCAACTTTGAGCATTTCAAGAGAGAAAAAGCATTGCTTTTAAAGGTTAGGCCTAGAACTACCACAATATCACTTTCACATCATTGTATTGATTACACCATCATAGAGCCAGCTCACATTCAAAGAGGAAGATAAACCCTATTTCTTGATTTTTGTAGGGTGACAATTCATGGCCATGTTTAATCTGTCACAACTTGCAAATGTCTGTAACAAGATATTTCTCTAGAGCTCCAGACTTGAATACTGTACTGCCTGTTTGACACATATACCTGGATGCTTTATAGGCATGAGGGCTGACTTCATGGCATGTGATGTGTGTATTCGCACAGGTCCTCACATTTTAGGGATCCCACACTTGGTTTAATGATATGCTATTGCAGTCTTAAAATTTGTAATAATTTTTGAATAAGTACCCCTGATTTTTATTTTCTACTGACTCTCATATGTAGTCAATCCTGACTGCTATCTTTTTTGTTTTGTTATTTTTTGTTTTGAGACAGAGTCTCGATCTGTCACCCAGGCTGGAGTGCAGTGGCACGATCTTGTTGGCTCACTGCACCTTCCGCCTCCCAGGTTCAAGTGATTCTCCTGCCTCAGCCTCCTGAGTAGCTGGGATTACAGGTGGGCACCACCACACCTGGCTAATTTTTGTATTTTTAGTAGAGACGGAGTTTCACCATGTTGGTCAGGCCGGTCTCTAACTCCTGACCTTGTGATCCACCCACCTCGGCTTCCCAAAATGCTGAGTTTACAGGCCAGAGCCACCACGCCCAGCCCTGACTGCTATCTTAATGGCAACCTCTTCCTTCAGTGTTTCTTACCTAATTAAATAGGAATAAATCTCCTTAATATAGAACTTAGGACCAAATTTGACTTCTTAAATTTTGTTTGCAAAGCACTTACAGCACACTTTGTTATTGCATTTATCACACATAGAATTACTTGTTCAAAATCTGTCTTCATTTCCAGAGTGTAGATTTATCATCTCATGAGGCAAAGGACCTCTTTATTCATGTCATATTTCCAGTCTTTACAAAGAACATGGCAATATAAAAAACTTAGCATGTTTTGGATGAATGTAGAAACAAATGAATAAAAAATGTGTCGGATTTTAAGTAAAGGGAAATTACCTTTGGGGAAAAAAACACAAGTCACATAGAATGTATAGTTGAAATAAGTTTGTGGTTTTTTCAGAAATAATAAGGGGAGTATCTCTCAGATCTTACGACACAGCAGCACTGGTGGCTCCGAGGGAAGCCACCTTATTTCATAAAGATATGGGATATAGCTGTGATACTATAATTTTTATTTCATGTCTTGATGCCAAAAAATTCTAAGGAAACTGATTTGAGTCCAGCATGATAAATACAGGAGAATATTCATGGTTCATGGATGGAGCTAGATTCGTGAAAGACATGATGGTCATAAATTAATTACCAAGCTCATGGAGAAAAGAAGACTGAGAAACAAGTTGGATAAACTCATTTGTATTATTGTAGTGATAATTATGTAAAATAATAGAGGCCTTCATAAAATAAAAGGTTGGGTGGGTACGAAAAACCTAGAAGCAAGATAAAGGAAAATTGAACTAATATGAGATAATAACGCATGAAAGGCAAGAAAGAAAACTGATTTCTAACAGAACATACAATAATTTGAAAGAGCTAGGTAGGCATTTAGACTTTGAGGACTATAATTCTTTGATCAAAGGCTGATTTCTCAGAGCTCTGTTGCATGCAGGTAACGGGTGGATGCTTTTCCAACTGCTTTTTTGGTTGTGCCTGAAAAGCGTGATAGGTTATGGAGGGCTAACACCTGATAAGCCCATCTGTTATTTGACTCTCTTTAAGACTGTTTTTGATCAGAAGTTGCATCATTACCATTAGAATAAGAAAAATAAAGTCCATTTCACACCTTTTAATCTTCAACTTTCATTGTTCACCATAGTTTATCATAAACCACGTAATCTTGTAAAAACCTCCTTCACTTTGTGCATTTTCTTTTCTTTTTTTACTTACTGATTTAAAACTTTATTGTTAATTTTTAAAATGGGGAAGAAAAACTTTTATTGGCAACCATCAAAAATATTCACAACAAGACTCAGACCCGAGGTAGAGACCCCTAAACAGATGATTTTCCCTCAACTTCTCAGGCTGGAACAGATTTTAAACCAAGTTGGAGAAATCACTCCAACGCTGGCCACAAACTAACCTCTCCATCCTGGCCTTCATCCTGGTTGGAAGCTGGTTCACTTCATCCAGGGGCTTAGTTCGAGGGCATTCAGGGCTTCCTCAAGTTTGAGCATCCCTCACTCCTGGCGCTGGCGATGCCACTCAGCCATAGACTGGAGCATCCACTGGGCCCGGAGCTTGTATATATAGGAGCCATAAACCACGACCTCGGTGAAGTCTGGAGACTCAAGAGCCTTCAGCTCGAGCATGGCCTTGCTCACCTGCTCGATGTAAGGGATTCGACATCCGTCCCGGCCAAACATGGCTTCCAGCAGCCGCGTCTGGACCTGGAACACTTCTGGATCTTTCAGGTCTTCGGGAACTTTCACCCACGGCGGGATAGTTCTACGTTCCGGGAGCGTTCCCATCTTATGACCCTCGCCAGCAAAACCACGCTCCAGCGCAAGCCAGGCCTGGCCGCGCCTCAGAGCTCCACTTTGTGCGTTTTCTAGCCTCAGTTTTTTTTTTTTTTATTTTCTCATGTTAAATCTACTTGAATCGTGGTCAGCTTTACTTCCTCATTCCCTCGGTTTCCCCTTCTCTCCCTCCCTCCCTCCCCTCCCTCTGTCTCAACCTTCCTCTCTCTCCCTCTCTGTATGTCTTTGTCTCTTTCTCTTTTACGTTCTTTCTTTCTTCCTTTGGGTACACGCTACTTTCTTCTCGACATAATAGGAGTTTTGTTCTGTTCCATTCTTCAGAAATTTTCCTGATGACAAGTAGGGCCCTGGTAAGGCTCATATAGAAACATCTGAATGTTTGACTCATTTAATTAAGTAAAGTAAATTACCTAAGTTAAAGTTCTGTGTGGTAGGACACTTACAAGAGAGTAAGACTGTTCATATTGGGACATCTTCATGTCTCCAAGATTTTCCAGAGGACAGAGTTCCTAATGCTGTGTTGCTTTTTGGAATTCACTAAAGGAAATCCATGCTTTTAAAATATTTGATGCTTCCCATTTTAGCTTTCTTTCTCTCCCTTGTGGCTCTATGTAAAATATCAGTCAAATACTTCAGCATGATCCTTGGAAAAAATAATTTTAAAAAGAGTATGTTGTTATGATTGGTGGATGACTGAAAAAAGTATATTCATAACTAGTGTTTACATATGATTGCGAGGAGATAACATCCCAATACTTTCCATATTCAAACTTATTTTGGTAGCTCCAAATTTCTAAATTTGATTTAAATTTAGAAACACAAACTTCTAAAATTATGTGAATTTCTGTAGATATGCAAGGAATAGGCAACTAGCATATAAATAAACATGGGCTGCATACTGTGGTTTCTTTATTTGTCAAAGAAAAGCAGTGTATTTTTTTAACTTTTAGGCTCAGGGGCGCACGTGCAGGTTTGTGACATAGCTAAACTCTTACAGGGGTTTGTTGCACAGATGATTTCATCACCCGGGTACTAAGCCTGGTAGCCAATAGTTACTTTTTCTGATGCTCTCTCTCCTCCCTACCTCCTCCCTCAGGTAGGCCCAGTGTCTGTTGACCTCTTTGTGTCCATGCATTCACATCATTGAGCTCCCACTTTTAAGAGAGAACATCGGCCTTGTTTTCTATATCTGTGTTAGTTTGCTAAGGATAATGGCCTTCAGCTCCGTCCATGTTCCTGCAGTGGACATAATCTCATTCTTTTTTATGGCTGCATAGTATTCCACGGTGTATATGTATCACATTTCCTTTATCCAGTCTAACACTTTTGGGCATCTAGGTTGATTCCATGTCTCTGCTACTGTGAATAGTGCTGTAATGAACATTATGTGCATGTGTCTTGAGGACAGCACAATTTATATTCCTTTGGGTATATACCCAGTAATGGATTCGTGGGTCAAATGGTGGTTCTGTTTTCAGGTCTTTGTGGAATCATCACACTGCTTTCCACAATGGTTGAATTAATTTACACTCCCACCAACTGTGTGTAAGTGTTCTGTTTTCCTCCACAGCCTCGCCAGTATCTGTTTTTTGACTTTTTAATAATAATAATTCTGACTAATGTTAGATGGTATTGTGGTGTTATTTGCATTTCTCTAAGGATCAGTGATATGGACCTTTTTCTCATGTGCTTGTTGGCAGTATGCATGTCTTTTGAAAAGTATCTGTTTGTGTCTTTTGCTCACTTTTTAATGGGGTTGTTTGTTTTATTTCTTCTAAATTTGTTTAAGTCCCTTATTGATTCTGGTTATTAGACCTTTCTCAAATGCATAGTTTGCAAATATTTTCTCCCCTTCTGTAGGTTGTGTGTTTACTGATGATAGTTTCTTTTGCTGTGTAGAAGCTCTTTAGTTTAATTAGATTCATTTGCCAGTTTTTGCTTTTGTTGCAACTGCTTTTGGTGTCTTTGTCATGAAATCTTTGCCCATTCGTATGTCCAGAATGGTATTGCTTAAGTTGTTTTCCAGGGTTTTTATACTTTTGGGTTTTAATCCATCTTGAGTTGATTTTTGTGGATGGTGGAAGGAATCTTCAATTTCAGTCTTCTGCATATGGCTAGCCGGTTATCAACCATTTATTGAATAGGGAGTCTTTTCCCTATGGCTTCTTTTTGTTAGGTTTGTCAAAGATTGTAGATGTACAACCTTATTTCTGAGCTCTCTATTTCGTTTCACTGGTCTCTGTGTCTGTTTTTGTACTAATACTGTGTTTAGGTTATTGTAGCCCTTTAGTATAGTTTGAAGTTCGATAGTGTGATGCTTTCTGCTTTGTTCTTTTTACTTAGGATTGTGTTGGCTGTTTGTGTTTTTTTTGTTGTTGTTCGATATGAATTTTAAAATAGTTTATTGTAGTTCTGTGAAGAATGTCACTCGTAGTTTGATAGGAATAACATTAAACCTTTAAATAGCTTTGGGCAGTATGGCAGTTTTAACAGTATTGATTCTTTCTATCCATGAGCATGGGATGTTTTTTCATTTGTTTCACCTCTGATTTCTTTGAGCAGTGTTTTGTAATCCTCTTGTAAAAATTTTTCACAGCCTTGGTTTGCTGTATTCCTATTTTATTCTTTTAATGGCAGTTGTGAATGAGATTGCATTCCTGATGGCTCTTGGCTTGGCTGTTGTTATAGGACAGGAAAGCTAGTGATTTTTGTAGATTAATTTTGTATCCTAAAACTTTGTTGAGAAGTTGCTTATCAGTTAAATAAGCTTTTGGGCTGAGACTATGGGTTTTTCTAGATATGGAATCATGTTGTTTGCAAAAGGGATAGTTTGACTTCCTCTCTTCCAATTTGGATGCCGTAACTTCTTTCTCTTGCCTGACTGCCCTGGCCAGGACTTCTAATATTATGTTGAAAAGGAGAGTTAGAGAGGGCATGCCTGCCTTGTGTCAGTTAGTTTTCCAACTTTTGTCTATTGAGTATAATGTTGGCTGTGAGTTTGTCATAGATAGCTATTTTAAAGTATGTTTCTTCAATATCTAGTTTGTTGAGAGTTTTTCACGTGAAAGATGTTGTATTTTATTAAAAGCCTTTCAACATCTGTTGAGATAATCATGTGCTTTTTGGTTTAGTTCTGTTTATGTGATGAATCGTGTTTATTTTTTTACATATGTTGAACCAACCTTGCATCCCAGGAATAAAGCCTTTACGATTGTGTAGATGAGCTTTTTCTGTTCTGCTGGATTTGGTTTGCTAGTATTTTGTTGAGGATTTTTGCATCAATGTTCACCAAGGACATTGGCCTGAAGTTTTCTTTTTTTGCGTATGTATATCTGCAGGTAAGGTATCTGGATGATGCTGGCCTTATACAATGAGTTGGGGAGGAGTCCCTCCTCTTCATGTTTTTTGAAATAGTTTCAGTAGAAATGGTAATAGCTCTTCTTTGTGCATCTGGTGAAATTTAGCTGTGAATCCCTCTGGTTCAGGGCTTTTTTTTTTTTTTTTGGTGAGTAGGCTACTTAATACTGATTCGGTTTTGGAGCTCGTACTGGTCTGTTCAGGGATTCAATTTTTTCTTCGTTCAGTCTTAGAAGAAAAGCAGTTTCACATGGAATTTGACACATGATAGAACTCAAATAATAATTTCACCCATATTATATAGCCTGAGTTGTTGGAATTGACATCTTTATTGCTACTGAATTTAAGGTTATTGGTCAGCTTTAATTCTTAATTCTGCAATATGAAACAGTTAACAAACTTAAAATTTCATTAAATTATAAATTATAAATTATAATTCCATTATATTTTTATGACAATTACCCTGTGATCAGATGGATAAACAAGATATTATTGGCTCCTACTTGATCAAAATTCAATGTGCAAAATGTTAACAAAATAACCTTAAGAAATAAGACATTCCTAATCACACGCCATAGCACTTTATGTCATGTAGCTAAGATCCATTATCCTAGAGATACTAGCTTGCTTAAGTATGCAGAAACATATTTGGATAACTTGTGGAAGAAACCATTTTGGAAGATCATTTTCATCACAAAGACTACTGTCCAGTTATTTACTATTTACTTGACAAACAGGGAAAGGTTGGACAAAGGCAGTCTGTCTTAAACTGCAATAACCCAGTGACACCAGATTCCTTGTTTAGAACAAAACAAAAAAGGAGCATAGGATTAAAATAGTCTATTATGTATGGATGGGATCTCAGAGAATACAGTAACACGTTTTATATAGAAGTTTCACACTAAAGTTACCCTTTCCCGGTCTACCATCCTCTAGTAGCAAATCAATAGGCAAAGTTTAAAGTGTCGTAACATTTCCTGAAATATGAAGCATATTTTAAAATTTCTTCACATCAGTTGTAATGAAAGGATCTAATTAAATAAAATGATTTGCTAGTTTTCCGATTGCTAGATCAATTATTAATTTAAATTAGAGCTATATTTTTATGACAATTACCATAGAATCAGATGGATAAACAAAATATTAACTACTACTTGATCAAAATTCAGTGTGTAAAATGTTAACAAAATAACCTAAAGAAATATGACATTCCTAATCACATTCCATAGAACTGAGATTCCAAATGCTTTTAATTAACTAAGCAACATCAAAGTGAAAGTAATAGATTAAATGGAAATTAGAATGCTTTAATGTAAAGAACTTTTGAAGTTTCAAATAAATGGACCTACAAGAAAGGAAAAGAGGCAAAGTAAGAGGGAAAATAAGCTGCTGCCATACCTGATTTTAAGGAATAAAAAATTACTTGCCAGAGTAATTTCAAATATTTTAATTTATAGCAAGGCTTGACCTATAGGAAGGGTAGCACATAATTGATCTGATTTCTAATATTTTTTCTATATGTAACAGTTAATTTTAAGCTTTTCTTTAAAAACTCTAAATACCTCCAGCTGGTTTTTTAACTGGTAACTAATTTGGTTAGCGACAGTGATAAGCTGAAGCTGTCTCCTGTTGGATCTGATCATGAACATCTCTTCCTAACATTGTGTACGGTATAAAGATCTTCATGGGAATATTTACGCCATGGTATAAGCAAAAGCTATAATAAGGCTTCCCTGCAATCCCAGAGAGCCCGGTATAATACATTTACCATCATTATAACTGACTAGCAGGTACAATAGGTGCATACTCTATCATTGAAAGTAAAACACAGTATCTTCTTTATGCTTAGAATCCTTCAAAGTAAATTTAAATGAAATTTATAGCAAGATACTGGTAGAGCCTTCTCACTCAATGACGTTGGAGAAAACAGAACAAGGTCACTACTCAAGCAATGGAGAGAAAAATTCTCTAGACTTAGAAAATTTTTGACGAAATATTTTTGTACTCAGCTCCACATTTCTTTACTTGTGCATGCAAAGGATGCCATGTTTTAAAGTTTCTAAGGAGAAATCATAAGTTTGTTAACTGTTTGATTTTGCAGAATTAAGATTTAAAGCTGACCGATAACTTTAAATACAGTAACAATAAAGACGTCATTTCCAACCATGACTTTGGCTATATAGAAATGAAGATCTAACAAGGATGATCTATGAAAACTATACAATTCTGAAACTATAAATGCTTCGCTCAGGAAAAAAAACTTTGAAATTTTCTTACGTGTAGTAAGTTTTGTATGTTGATAGCGGTATTTATTGAGTTAGTCCTACGACTACGAGGATCCTTTGATCTACGTGTGGTGCGTTTGGGTGCTTTCTGGTACTCATTTCCTCATGTGTGGTATGTGTTTGTGTTTGTATTTGTGTGTATGGTTTGATTAAAGTTTTTCCTGTAGGAGTGGAAAACTTTGTAAAAGTTTTGCCTTCTGTAATCATTGATTTTAATGTTAAAAGTTCTACATTCACTCATGCTTAATTGAAGAATGTGTTACTGCATCCATGCCAAATAGCCAGAATTACATTTTCCATAGGAAATGGCACACTCCTGTGTGATAGTAAAATCTTTCCTTTTGATTTTTGAGTATAAACCTGTGACTTTGACAGTGTAATGTTTGAAGTTACTTATTATATACTTTTGACTAACTTTAAAACTACTGACCTGTAGAGTCACAAGTTTTCACATAAGGGGAAATCATCACTCAAAATTCTGAAACACTTAAATCATTTGTGACAGTGCAAATTGGTAGACAATTATATATAAATAACTGTAAATGTACATGGCATAGAAATGAATTCTTAGAAAATATCAGTGACTGAGATAATAATTTATGCATAAAATGTTTTTAAAAATATTGCGAGACAAATAAATGAGATAAGCTAAACTTCCAAAAGTGGAAATTAGTTAAATTTTAAAATTTATATGGTGGAAAATTGTGGAGTCATATTTTTAAAATGGAGGTAATGTAAAAAGATGCCTTTAGAATGGGGAGTGTGAAGATAAGGATAGGTTTGAACTCCAACTTCATCATCTTATGATTTTGACTTTCAGCAAATCAATTCAAAGCTTTGATCCCTGAACTATAAAAGAGATTGTTTAGATAAGTAGGAAAAAACTGTATAATTAAAGGCTATTAAATATAAAAAATGTTATAAATATATACACAAGCTATAAACTTAGAAGTACAGTATGATACAAATGTTTTCTTTTAATAATGTGTACATATGCTTTATTTCAGAAGGTAGACTATTCAAATACATTTCTAAAAAAAATGGAAAAAGATGGGAAAATATTTGCAAAAATGGTAGTAGAATAATTGAGTTTCTTCTTACACACTACTTTTTACTCTTGGCGAGGAACATGTATTATATAATGAGAAAGTAGAAATCTTCAAGAAAAAGATGGTTTCTGATTATGTATTCCAACTTGTTTTGGTAGATTTTTACAGAGAAGGACTTGATTTGAATACATTAACAAAAATTCTAGTAATTAATAACAGCTTGAAAATAAAACACTTTTTTGTCAAATTCTTAAGATGTGAGTTTAAAATTCCTCTAAATCACGGAAACTTTATGACAGAAGCTCCTTGATATTTATACTTACACAGTTTTGGCCTTAGCTACAGTTATAAATACCGTTTGTTACATACTTAACACAAAGTTTTTCTTGTTATAAAGATTTATTACTTTGTTTTACAAGTTCTTGTTATGTTCACCCTTGCTAATCCAGTCTGCATTGTTGGAGAAATAAGTGGGATAAGATGAATGAGAAAGCATAACCGCGTGTTCACCAATGGTGCATGAGCCCGGGCAGACAACTTACTGTAGTTGGATTTGCCTTCATCAAGAGTGAAAATAGAACATTTGATAAAGTAATTGCATAAATCTTCAAGGATAATATTTTTCTTCTCATTCAAGTTAACATGTAATCTGAAAAAGACGATCTACACTGTGCATTCTAATTACCATAAAGTAGAAAAAGGTTTCTGAGGCAAGGTTTTCAGAATGACTTTACATGCTTTTATTTTACTGGTAGAGGAATATTTTTCAGTGACAAACTTTGTTACAGTTTATCAAATCATTGAATTTTGTAACTGAAAACAATTTTAGTATGAAATCCAAATGTCTCACTTTACAGATAAGGAAACGGAGACTCAGGGTGATAAAGTGACCTATCCAAGGATACACAGCTAACGGCAGGATCCTGCAAGGGCCTGGGGCTACCTGGAAGCAATGGCCTGGTTTTTTTTGTTAGTTTGTTTTTCATTTTCTGTCCTAAGTGCATCACACATTTTTCTAATTAAATGTTTATTTTAAAAGTGCAGGTGTCTTCTAACAAAATGTATAGCTAACAAAGACATATAAACTGTTTACTTCAGAGTTTTTGCAAATGCAAACTTAAATAGCAATGCAACAACTTGGAGATGAGCGTATCCTTTCACTTAGACATTCCGCTGCACAGCCGAACTCTGAACTTGAATAATTGGATTTTGCACGTGTAGATCCTTGGTTCAGATGTGCCAGCTTACTCTTCAAGTATCACCTATTTGAGCTTTTTAATAAAAATCTTTTTAAAAACTTTATTAGTATTCACCACCTGCCTGGCAATACTTTTGGATCCTGGTTGCCTGTTATTTAACTTAGATCAACTGATTTTTAAGAAAAACTGTACATCAATAATTATAAAATATGTAGATGTTAATTCTAATAAGCACACATTATAGATTTGAAGACATTTTAAAGTGTTACTGACAAAAATGTATAAATCTTACTAATATTTGAGTCATATATTTATTAACTAGATATAGCTAATAGTTTAGAAATATTAACTAGATATAGTTAATGTTTTAAAAATAATGTTTTTGAAGAGTGGCCAGTGGCACTTTTTTATATTCATGTCTATTTAAATATAAATAATTTTATTATATAGTGATGCATTTTCTATGCAGGATATTCAGAAAAGATAGACAAACAAAAAAGAAAGTTCCCTGTAACTACACTGCCCAGTGAATTAATATAATATATAGCTTAATTTAAAAAGATACTGTTGCTCAAAAGTCTTGAAATAATTATAATGATTATATATATGCATATACTCACAATTCATCTAACATTTTCACAATGATACATAAATTAGAACTATTTAGCTAATAAGTATAGTAATAGATTTTCCTCATTAAAAATCTCTTATATTTTTGCAATTGCTATTTTAAATTTTAGACACAATATTTTAATGTATACAAGTTTTTGGCATTTCTGTATTTTCTAGATAATAAAGATGATTAGTATTTCTGGTGCTCTATTTTCTAGCCACTTAGTCCAAGTAATATTTTTAACTTTGAACTAAATGAGGGTCAACTCTTTAAACATCAAATATGATATTAAAATGTAGACAGCAATCTGTTCTAATATGTTTGTCAGTATATTCTTTATTTTATTTTCAGTGTAAGCTTTTTTCCTCAGATAACCCCCACCCCAGCAAATATATATCCTTTAATGGAAGTATCTGTCAGATGCATTAGAGCCAGTCTTGTAAATATTTATCAAAGCTACTTTTAAAGTATGGTACTGCTTTAAACCACTACTCGTAACCATTTGAAACTGATATGGAATATTGAGTAAATAGAGAGTTCAATCTATTTTAAATGGTATGTTAGTTATCTAACAAACTGTAAAAGCACTTTTAGAGTAGTAAGAACCCTGCATGTATTGTGAAAAATGACATGCAATTTTAATAAAACATATTCAACAGTCTTTTTCCTAAACAAAATATTTTACATATAACTCAAGATGGTTTATCAATGATAATACTAAAAATCATTTGAAACTATAAAAGTAATTTGAAATAATCTCCCAGAGTGATACTTTAATGTTGGATTGATAAATACTGTGCTTCTTCAAATGATCTTTCAAATTTAATTCTTGCTGCAGAGAAAAGAAAAGATGTTAATTTAATAAGAACGTTACATGCCATGTTAAAAAAAAATGAATTAGAAGAACAGTAAAACTTCAACATACTTCATTTTTCAAACATTCTTATTCTATTGAAAATTAAGATTTGTTCAAATTGCATCAAATTATTTATGAGAAGTCTCCTGTTAGATGTTATTTATTTTTATGAGAACATGTTATCTACTATATATATTTTGCTATCTAATTTCATAATTGATGTATCGCTTCCTAGGTACTTACAGTCCATCTGTAATGCTGTGGCTAATTTTTATATTTTTAACAAGAAATCCTACTTTTGCAAATAAATTAACATGTTAATAAATATTTCTTTCCCTCTGATTTTATACTTGCTGTCTTCCTATTTCTTCATTATTCATCTGTCACTCTTAATTCAATAAATAATTATTAGAATATTATTGTATGCAGAAATGTAAGAGAAACAAGAATATTCACGATCCTTTCCCTCAATAAGTTTACATTTTAATAGTAAAGATATGATATATAGGTGACATATGCATTTTATTACTGAAGTAATAAATGTATAGTGTGTTATAAAAATGTTTGCACTTTAAGATTTTTAAGCCTGCTAACTCCTACCACTTTTTCTCAGCCTACCACCAAGAACACTTAGGCTTAAAATACCAATTGACAAAGTGTGTTTTATTCTTTTCTAAGCAAAAATACCAGCATAGGTTCTTCCAGTCTCTCCATTGTTGTGCAGATCTTGACAGAAACCCACTATATTTTTGGGGCCAGGAATGATGTCTAAGACGTAGAAAAGAGCCAGTTATACATGAGCATCATAACTCGCAGAATTATAGTAAAGTGCTATTTCACAAAGGATGATATACCTGTCTTTGTTGATGTGGGATATATCTAGATAATGGATCTAAAATACACAGCCTATGGGCCACATCTAGACTGACTTTATAAATAAAGTTTTATTAAAACACAGACATGTCCACTCATTTATTTGTCTATGGCTGTTGTACTAGAACAGCAGAGCGGAATAGCTGTGACATAAACTACTGTGGATCTAAAAAATACCCTAAAATATTTGTTGCCTGGCTCTTTACAGAAAAAGTTTGTTGATCCCTGGCTTAAGTAACACAAATTTATGACTATATATTAATTTTACTGTTTCATGAAATCTCTCTGTGTGTGTATGTGTGTGTGTGTCACACATACAAAAGTAATATCAAACTGACTTCAATTTATTTGGGATGATGCTAAATTTAAGAATAAATATGAGTTGAAAAAATATATAAATAATGATACAGGTGATGTATTGCTATAACAACTATAAAATAAGATTAGATTGAGATACTAGTCTTAGGAATACACTTTCTGTAGCATAAAATCCCCTGATTTTACATTAATTAAAAACTTGTCAGCAGACAACGAGAAAACCACAGAATTATAATTTGAAGACCAAAATTTCCTCTTGAGAAGAAATCTGGAATTTAAACGATCCACACCAGATATACCCCTACTCCTTCTTCCCTCCTCCCTCCTTCTTTCCCACATGAGTGACTAGACACAAGAATATACATACAGATGGTTTCTGACCTATGATAGTCTAACTTATAATTTTTTGACTTTATTATGAGTTTGTCTGGATGTGGACCACTGTGGAACATCTGTGCATAAATACTGAAGAATACACATTGATAGAGAAAAAAAGAAGGAAGAAGGGAAGGAAGGGGAAAAGGAAGGGAAGAAGGGTGGGAGGGAGAAAAGAAGGAAGGAAAGAAGGAGGGAAGGAAGGGAGGGAGGAAAGAAGAAAAGGAAATTTGTCAGTAATATCTAAGTATTATTTTGCATAATGATTTTTTTGAACACAGTTTCAGCATTAGACTTTTTTATGAATATGCCACGCTATACTCTCAACCTGATTCTGTATGCAGTATAACCTTTTAAAGGTATTGCCTGATCTAGTCAGAATTCCCAGGGTAAGATATATTTACATCAGTAAAGAATGGAAAGTAAAATATATGCAAGTTTTGATTAAAACCTAAGTCTATATTAAGCAGTTTAAGACTGAGTTAAGCTTAAATCTCAGTTATACCCCACAAAATCATTCATAAACATTTATAAATGCACCAGAGTAAAGGTTAGAAAGATGCCCACCTTGGGTCCAGTTAACTTGACCTTTGATCACTATATACCCCAGGAGTCCCTGTTCTTTATTATAACTAGAAGTGAGAAAAGGGACTTTCTCTTCCTGCTTCCGTATTCCTAGCACCTAAACAGTGCTGACATATGTGGCACTCAGAACATCTGATGATTGGTTGCATTAGGATGTTCACGTTTTTCTTGCTTTCTTTTTCTTTTCAACAGATTATTTAACTAGAAAGAAATCCCGTTTCTTCTAGACCTCAAAGTTTATTATGAGCAAAGTAGTTAATGGCTTTTCAAAGATGCTTTAGACCTAGGGTGATGCTGTATCATATATAAATGCTTAATCTTTTTGAACATAAGAATTATATACATGGATACAAAAAAGGAAAAGTCAAAAATGTTTGACCTGCAAAACTATATAATTTGAGTTTTGGCTGATATAGAAACATTATTCTATTTCTTCCCAACTGATTCGGCCCTCTCTGCTCTTCCAGGTTGCTGGAGTAAATGCATCCTTGACCCAAAATGAAATGTTTCAACTACTCATTTAAAGGCTGTTTAAAAAATGACTTTGCTTTTAGCAGTCAGTATTCCCCTTTGTAATACTCTGCTGATTCACAAAGCTGTCTGAAAAATTCATGATGTCGCTGCAATATCAGTCTGAATGGGGATAAAGTATCCATTTGGAGATCAGAAAATTTACTTTATTGGCTAAAGGGGTACTCCCCTTTGGTATAAAGAAAAGCATTAGAAAATCTATTAAGGCTGAGTTATGTTCTGCAGTCACCATCTTTTCTTGTTACAATTAGTATTTCATTTTAATTGTGCTGCTATATAATTTCTTATGAAAAGATACTCAGTGTGAACTCTGAACAAGACTTTTTTTTTTTTCCACAATAGACCATTTTTTTCCATGGACACTTTTCTACTCTTCCTTAGGTTGTAAAGAGGGGTACAGGAATTCTTTTTTTTTTTTTTTTTTTTTTACTTTATGTGTTATCAAGGGCATATTTTCATTGTTTCTCCTCATACCTACCTCTTGGGTTGTTGTTGTTGCTATACCAGGAAAAAGACATATACATCCTTTTCAGTGAAGCTGTATTTTGTAATGCCTAGCAAATTATATTTCTGCTGTCTCTCATTTATGTGGCCATTTCATCTAGGTGGTCACAGGAAGCATGTTCTTAGCTTCTTATTATAAAATGAAGATAGCTTCTCCCTTTTTAGAAAAATAATAGCTTTTATACTTCTTTAAGACATACTCTATTCTTCACTTTTCTTTGCCTAACTCTTCTACACAACCTCATTTCCTCACAATATATTCATTTATTGATTGAGCAATTATTGAGCACTTACTATATGAAAGAGCTTCTTTGTTGTTTTTGCTATATTAGTTAAAATATGAACAAACTTGGCCGGGCGCGGTGGCTCAAGCCTGTAATCCCAGCACTTTGGGAGGCCGAGGCGGGTGGATCACGAGGTCAAGAGATCGAGACCATCCTGGTCAACATGGTGAAACCCCGTCTCTACTAATGCAAAAAAAAAAAAAAAAAAAAAAAAAAAATTAGCTGGGCATGGTGGCGCATGCCTGTAATCCCAGCTACTTGGGAGGCTGAGGCAGGAGAATTGCCTGAACCCAGGAGGTGGAGGTTGCGGTGAGACGAGATCGCGCCATTGCACTCCAGCCTGGGTAACAAGAGCAAAACTCCGTCTCAAAAAAAAAAAAAAAAAAAAAAAAAAAATATGAACAAACTTTCCCAGCTTTTATAGGGTCAGAATATTTGAGAAAGACAAGTCGGCAACTAACTTATGCTCAAGGGGTTTGGGGAATGATTTCTTCCCCGTCACTGAAGCCCTGGAAATTAGAAGTGAGCCTTGAGAGACAAGACATTGCAAGCTGAGGAAACAGTGTTAGCAGAAGAAGATCATGTTATAAAAAGCATGGAAAATTCATCCCTAACCCTCAATGTGACTATGTTGGAAGATGCTTTAGGGAAGAAAATAAGGCAAAGTGAGGTCATAAAAGGAGGCCCTAATTTGATAGGACCAGGGTCCTTATAAGAAGAGGAAGAGGGCAGGGCATGGTGCCTCATGCCTGTAATCCCAGCACTTTGGGAGGCCAAGGAAGGTGGATCATGAGGTCAGGAGTTTGAGACTAGCCTGGCCAATATGGTGAAACCCCGTCTCTATAAGAAAAAAATAATAATAAAATGAGAATAATAAAAAAAGTGGCATGGTATTTAAAAAAAAAAAAAAGAGGAAGAGATAGCACAGATCTTTTTCTCATGTATGGTCAAAGGAAAGGCCATGTGAGGATACAGCAAGAAGGTGGTCATCTACAGGCAATGAAGAGAAGCATCATCAGACACCAAACCTGATGGCACCTTGATCTCGGACTTCTAGCCTAGAAGCATGAGAAAATTAATTTCTGCTGTTTAAGCCACCCAGCCTGTGGTATTTCATTATGACAGTCAGAGCCAACTAACAAGCCCGGAGTAAAATCCTCTTGTCATGAAGTTCCATACGTCCTCTTTATTCTCTGTTAGGGATTTGGCTCTCCAAGTTTGAGGTCTGAGAAATTGGGACACTTTTGTTAGAATATCATTCCCCTCAACTTCTCATAGTAGTGATGAGAAAATTTAGAGATGAAAGCGAGGAGAAATTTAGAGATACTTGGGCAGACAGAAAGAACTGGATTTGGCATGTGATTGGCTTTAGAGATAAAGGAGAGAGATTTGGTGAAAAAACAACGCCTCTTATTTCACCTGTAGTTCTTAACCTTCATGATTTACTGAAAACATCCTCTTGAATATAATGAAGCGCACCTGTGTACTTGTCAATGAGGTATGTGGTTTTTCTGTCATGGACCTAGCATCAATTAGGTTTGGTGTCTCTGGCTTCTGTGACTGCACTGTCCTATTTCTCTTTCAAATCTTGGGCATTGCCTCCCCACAACCCCACTTTTTTTTTTCTATCTGATTCCTTTTATTTTAGCTTAAGTATTTTTATTGACTTACTAATACTTAATGTTGGTTTCATTTCCATGGATGATAGCTAACTGTATAAACCAAGTAGAATTGGTCCTTAACATATAAAATAGATACACATCTTAAAATAAATTTTTGTTTAATAAAAGACATCTGTAATATCCTGTGATTGTATATGATGTCCTCTGGAGTATACTGGTCTTTTGTCTTTGTTCCCTAGTCAAATGATTTAGCTTTATTGACTCACTATTCCATGTTAGCTATTCTGCATATTTTGCTTATTTTTCTTTTTCTTTTAGATTCAGAGGTTATGTGTCACTATTTGTTACATGGTATTACATGACAAATTGTGGGCGACAGGCTTCTGGTCTACCCATCACCCAAATATTGAATATTGTGCCCAGTAGGTAATTTTTCAACCATCACAGTCCTTCCTCCCTGCCTGATTTAGAGTTCCCAGATTCTTTTTCTCCAAGTTTATGTCTATATGTACCCTTTGTTTAGCTTGCACTCGTAAGTGAGAACATGAAATATTTGATTTTCTGCTTCTGTGTTAGTTCACTTTGGACGATAACCTCCAGCTCCATTTATGTTGCTGCAAAGGACATAATTTTATCCTTTATGGCTGTACACTATTCCATAAAGTATATATACCAAGTTTTCTTTATCCAATCAACTATTGTTAGACATTTAGCCTGGTTCCATGACTTTACAATTGTAAATAGTACTGCACTAAACATACAAAAATGGTGTCTTCTGATAAAACTATTTATGTTCCTTTATGTACCATACTGGTAGATACCCAGTATGGGGATTATTGGGTGAAATGGTAGTTGTAGTTTTAGTTCCTTGAGATATCGCCATACTTTTATAGAAGTTGAGCTAATTTACATTCCCACCAACAGTGTATCAGCATTCATTTTTCTCTGCATTCAAGCCAACATTGGTTGTTTTTTGACTTTCTAGTACAAGCCATCTAGATTGTTATAAGATTTGATAATTAGTGATATAGAGGATTTTGTCTTGTGTTTTTTGGCTGCTTGTAATTTTTTTTTTTTAGAAATACCTGTTCATGTCCTTTGCCCAGGTTTTAATAGGGTTGTTTGTTTTCTTGTTGAGCTGAGTTCCCTATAGATGATCAAAATTAATTATTTGTCAGAGGTATAACTTGTAAGTCTTTACTCCTATTTTGCTTTGTTCCTGTTCTTAGAGGAAATGTTTTAAATTTTTCACCATTCAGTATAATGTTGACTATGCGTTTGACAGAGATGGCTCTTACTATGTTCTCTCTATGCCTAGCTTGTTGAGGGTTTTTATCATGAAGTGATGTTGGATTTTATCAAATACTTTTTCTGAATCTATTGAAATGATGACACGGTTTTTGTTCTTAGTTCTGTTTAGGTAGTGGATTACATTTATTGATTTGCATATGTTGAACCATCCTTGCATCCCTGGAATAAAGCCCACTTGGTCATGACAAATTATCTTTTTGAGGTGCCAGGAGAGATCATTTGCTTCTAAGATTTTTATTAAAATTCTTTTTTCTTAAGTGCAATGTATAAATCTATGGTCCTGTACACTCTAGTTACACTTATACAAATGCCCCCTGGATTTTTTTAGTTAAATGTCTTCCCAGCAGTATAATTCATTGTGTAGCTTTCTATAGTTAACGAAGTATCTTCATATACATTATGGGATTTTTCTACCCTATACTATAAGGTTAGAGGTATTAATTCCATTTTACATGTAGGATTCTGACCCTCAAAGAGATTAATTTTTCAAATCATGAAATTAGTTATAGAAGCAAGAAATACTCAGATGTCAACCACAGAGCTATTTAAACTTGTTCAGAACTTCTCCAAGCAAGTCTAAAACTGGTCAAGACACTTCTAAAATGAAACTTGGAGTGTTACCAATGTTACCCACAAGTGGTCTCCTTTTCTCAAATTCCTCAATTAACAGGGCTATTATTTACCTAATCAGCCTTTCATCAAGTCCAGTATCTGGAAATTAATCAGTAGTTGTTGAGAGTGGTAAAATGAATAAATTTTTTTTAAAGTTGATTCTCACATTTAATGCCCATATAAAATCACATACAAAGTCATTAATCAGTATGATTCTTCATTCCCACTGCAGCCGCCCAAGATACTAAACAGAACAAACAAGGGAATTGGCATAAACAAAGATGGACTCTTGTGTCTCTGTTCAATAAGAAATAAATATCCTGTATATTTTTAAATCCAGTGGAAAATTGTTACAAGTACTTAAATTTATCTCCTAGGTAATTTAATAAAAATAAAATCTTAATTTTTGATTCTATGCTATTTTCTATTTATAAGCCTGTTAATTATTACACAAAGAGCAATATCAGTAATTTGGTCTTTCATTTTTGTATTGGTCTTTCTACTAGTTAAACTTAAGTTTTAAAAAAAGACACGATATAAATTAATACATGCGATCTTGAAGATTCAGAAAGTAATACTGGTGACTAATGACAATGATATAAGGAAGACTAAACATTTCTTAATCACAATAAATGTTTACTCTGGTCTGGAGACCATTTCTTATTTGATCATCCTCAGAAAATATAAAATGTCAGGGCCATTATTTTTTATTAACTGGATCTGGCATGGGCATAAATAGTAAATTGAAGTATCTTTTTTGTTGTGGGAATTGAGAGAAAATAGGTTGAAAATATATTCCGACAAAATATATTACATATAGTTACTTATAGATGGGCAAAATTGATTTTATTACTTTTTTAATAAATAAAAATCTCAGGTAATTTTGGTAAAATACAAATAAGCTGTCTTGTCACAAAATGAATAGTTTGTATGTCTGGCTCATCACAATTTTAATTGTAAATCTCAGGAAATGCAGAATATGACAATTAAGTTAGGAAGTGCTCAATGGATTGCAGAGTAGTAAATTTTATTAAATTTCTTCATAAAATAACATTGACAAATAATCTAATACAGAACTGTTTGTGTACTACTGGGTATTGCTGAAGGAACAAATAGGCAGTTCCAAATTCACTCAGAAGATGAGTTCTACTAGTTACTTCTCAGTCATTTACATGCTATTCTGTAACATAATTTGTAAAATTATTTGGTTCTTTGCACAAAAAAGCAGAGCTTTATAAGAAGCAACATATTTAATAGCAGAAAGCTAGTATTTCAATACATTGTAGGATGTCAAATATAAATCCATTTAGTGAGAACATTAGCTTAATATTTTAATATACATTCTAAAATATATTTGAATGGAAGAATACTCAGAATATAGGAATAATTTGATGTAAAACATAAACTAGAAGATTTTGTAAAAATAAAGTGAAGGTTTTTGGGATTTATTTCCTTTTTCTTTAGCTGGCCTGAGTTTCGGTGGTGTCAAAAGTCTCAGACAATGTCTTCTTTGTTTGATGTGGCTGGAAGAGCATTATCTATGGCACGTGTGTATGTGTCTTTTTTATGTCAACAGTGTCCCCAGGAAAGTAATATCCACCCTCAGCTCCATTAAAAACCAGAGTCATGTTGTACTGTATATTAGATTTAATAATTCAGGCTCAATAATACAGTGTCGTATGCCAAATAATGTCCACTAATATTCAAACAGTAACCTAAACCACAAATCAGTCTGACTTCTCACTCTTCACAATTACTTTCTATCACTATCATTAGATATCCACAACATAAGAAAAATCACTTTGACATAGTTACTCTAATAGTAAGATAACCATAATGCATCAGTTTTACACAAGACTCACCCAAGTTATACTATGGAGTGTCCATCACAGGTTTTAGAATGCTGCGTGCATACTTGCTGCACAAGCCTAGGAGCTGGAGAGAGTAAAAGTGAATCCCAAAGTTGCGTGTCTTCCATTCACAAGAGACCAATGACTTTTCTTATTTAAATGGACACGGATATAATATGTGTATATGTGCTCCCAGAAAGTATTTAAACTGTGATTCTAAAAGGTGGATCTCTACCCCAACGATCTCAAACTAAAAATAGATTTATTAATTTTTCTTAAATTCAATTTAAAAGTATGAATGTATGTGTGTCATGACTTGAAATAATTGTCTCTTTAGCAATTCTACAGTAGTCCTTGATTGTAGTATGTATTCATTTGGGACACTCACTTAACACAATTGTTCTTTACAGTTTTATGTTTTCATGTGTCATTGTCTTGATTATATAATAAGCAGGAAGTTGGGTAATAAGCTTAACCATAGCCTTACTTGGTTGAAATTCTTCTTTGAGCTTGACACACATGTTATGCACATTGCAGGTCTCAATAAGAGGTTAATATCTCCATTTTTTAAAATAAGGTTGAAAATGACTCATCAGCTTTCCCTTCTTTCTTGCTGAAAAATCACAAAAATAAATGTGCAAACAGTACTGCACAGCTGGAAAAATTTTAGTGCAGCAGGAATCAGACAAACAGAATTGGATGATCAGAAAAGAACAGAGAAGATTGAAAAAGTGCAATGTGATGCCTATAAGTAAAATACACATTTAAAAACATTTGTATTATTGGTTACATTTTTTTTACCTCTAAGATTTTATTTTTGACCTTTCATAGACATAGCCAAAATGAACTTTGATGAATGGGAAAAATATGTGATCAGACCAAGAATTGTATTCATTTTTGTAGTCTCTATAGAAGATTTTAATCAGATCTTATGCACAGCATTTCATATAGATACTCAAACCTGTATTTTTGTTATTTGCAATTCCTCCTTGGTTAATAGCCGTAAGAATCATGTGTGTATTTAGTGTTTTTACTGTTTCAGTATACCACCTAACCTTGCTGATTTCCCCCATCCCTTTGGATTTTCCTTCTAACCTCAAAATTTACAGTACTTTATCTTGCAGAATCATTTGGTTTTGCCATAATTTCTAAATAACTGAATCCAGGTGGAATAGAGATCTTTAGGTAACAAAAATCATCCTCTGTAGAAGCAGTTTCTACTGGCTTATTAGTTTTTCTTTGTTATCTCCCTTTCACCTGGGTTAAATACATATCATGTAAACATCATTATTGTTAGCACAGTGGTTTCCCATGGCAAATCCCCATACCACCAATACATTCTTCTCCATGTCTACCTCACATTATTTAGCATTTTCATAATGGGCATAAAATGAAATCATTTTAGAATACATTTCAGTCACCCAGAGAAAATTGCTTTAAACTAATATCTCTGACTAAATGAAAATACAGTTATTATTTTTCCAACATGCCTTAAAAGCTTAGAACTGTGAGATAAGAATATGAAGAGAAAGAGAAGGAGGAACAGGATTGGGAGGAGGAGATGAGGGCGTGGGGAGAAGGAGAAGAAAAGTAAAATGTTAGATTTATATGTCTTCAGTTCCTAACAAGGTTAGTTTCAAAATTGTATTTAAATCCACTGTTTAAAACATGGACACTCTTCTCCATGAAAGTAAGAGTAAAAGTGTACGCAGAAGGTAACAAACTTACTCAGATTAGGGTCAAAGATTTCACTTTCTTTGACAGTGAAAGAATCAGACGTGTAGGAGCAGGGGCTGTGACATCGGTTCTTTCATGAGTCTTTGGGAGAGGAAGGGATGCAGGGAGGTAGAAGGTAGAAGTTGTGGTTGGGTTGGGGGAACACACTCTGTTGAAGGGTGAGAGAGGTGAATCTAAAGACGGCACAATTGGGGCATGCAGAGTGGTCTTTAGTAATGAGTCCAATATGATAATGGGTTAGAGAAAAACAGATCATTGTTGTGCCAAGGATGGGATTTGTAAATTGGAGATCAGTTAGTTTCTCTTTACCACCAGGGAAGTGGTATTTTTGTAATGTAAAAAACTAAGGACTTCTGAGACCAACTTGGGTTTTAGTTTAAGCATTATTTTTTATTAAGTATGTATTCGTAAACAAATCACTTAAACTCGCCAAGCTTCAGTTGCCTGATAAGCAAATAAGAGTAAATATCAAATTTACCAGTTTACTGTTCTAGCTTAGTCATATTCTTACCATCCCTGACATCTGTCTAATATTTATTAGGTATTATTTCGATTATTATGTCTCTAAAACATTTTTTTTTTGAAAAATTTGTATGTACTTTATGTGCTTTGAATAAGATTTAGTTCAATAGTTCCTCTAAATAGGTAACAGTTTTAACATAAAAAAAATCACTAAACTTCTTTCTGTTCTCTGTGTTTACTTGAATTTTTAAAGTCTTTTGCCTAAAAAATAAATTCTGTTAGCAATAATTTCATTTATCTTTCTTAGGGGGTAAGAGGTCATTTATACTTCAGAGTATGATCTTTCTAGACAAAGGTTCATTAATTTTAGTTGCAAGGGGAGAGAAAAAAGGCCCAAAAGTAGCCCATGGAACCCATCAGATCATTTTCTTGATGGCCAATTCTTAACCACTCTCAACCCAGTTTCCCTAACTCTAAAAGGGTATTTACCATCCTTATAGGCAGGATATGAAGATTAATTAGTTAAGATTGCAAAAAGTGCTTTAAGCCTGAAATGTTGTATGAGATAATAGGATAAATATTAATAATATCCTGCTGGAAGTACAGAGACAGCCATAGTTAGGTAACTAAGAAAAACAAATTGCAGTGCTTGGTATGAAATTGAAAATCACTAATGGAATGAAAGTTTGTTCATACTGGGAGCAGTGTTGCATCATGTATAATGTAATACCAGGTCATTTTCAATTGTTTTAATTGCCATGAGCAACTGATCTTTAGAGCTGTTCCTGACAAGCTTTAGCACGGCCCTAATGATTGTAAAATAGTGCCAAAGACCACCATTATCCCCTATTGAACATTAAATGGTATCGACCCTCTTCTCTGGGTCCATCACTCAACAGACTCCTTAAAGTAATTCACGACACAATTAACATTAATTAACTTTACGAAAACCCCTCAAACTCTCTGTCGTTTTAAGACTTCAGACATTGGAGAAAGTAAAGAGCAACTAACAAAAAAGTTATGAATCCTCTTGTGAGAGCCATCAATTAGGGTAAGTAAAAGATTCCTAAATTTTTATAACCCTCATTTATCATTTGCCACTCCTGATGAGTTTATCCTGTGCAAAGATATCTTTAAAGCCATTCAGTTTGAAAAGAACCATTCATCTCTGTACTTCACATCCACTTTAAAACGGAGAGTGCCAAGCTTCCAAATTCATTGCAGAGTAAACCAAGCATCACAGGTGATTTCTGGGCCCTGCAGAAATGCTACCCGAGTATCTCTCAGGTATGCCAGGAAAAAATTTAGCCTTGTCCTTCTCGTCTCCGTTTCTAGAGAACTCTCCTACAGGGACTTTATATTAGTTAGGGTTCTCTAGAGACACAGAACTACTAGGATAGATGTATATATGAAAGGGAGTTTATTAAGGACAAGTGACTCACATGATCACAAGGTGAAGTCCCACAATAGACCCTCTGCAAGCTGTGGAGCTAGGAAGCCAGTGTGAGCCCCAAAACCTCAAAAGTAGGGAAGCTGACAGTGCAGCCTTCAGTCTGTGGCCAAAGACCAAGAGCTCCTAGCAAACCACTGGTGTAGTCCAAGAGTCCAAACGTGAGGTACGTGGAGTCCAGTGTTTGATGGCAGGAGGGATCCAATATGGGACGTAGATAGAGGCTAGAAGACTCAGCCAGTCTCGTCTTTCCGTGTTTGCTCGCTTTATTCTAGCCGCACTGGCAGCTGATTAGATGGTACCCACCCAGATTGCGGGTGGGTCTGCCTCTCCTAGTCCACTGGCTCAAATGCTAATCTCCTTTGGCAACCTTCTCACAGACACACCCAGGAACAGTACTGTGCATCCTTCAGTCCAGTCAAGTTGACACTCAGTATTATCCATCACAGATTGTATTCCTGCTCTATGTTCAAAGTGACGAACAAAAGCCTTCTCTAGAATATAAGCAAAAACAAGAATCTAGCATTCCTTAGGTGTGTGACTCTTTATATGTATTCTCCATTTAGTCTATACAACCTATAAAATAGACATTCCTATAATTTTAGTTAAATGTGATAACATAAAAATTGCTTTTACTCCAACCATATAAACATAATTGCTCATTGAGGATAAAGCCAGGGCTCAAATCCAGGTCATTTTAAACCCACATCTATACCCTTTTCATTTCAAATATAGCAAATATAAGTTATTTTACTGTATTCGAAGCATGGGAGTAACTACATCTGGAGCAAGAGCTGAACTATATCACACACGACTAACCTTCAGAGAGAAAAAAAGCTGGTTTTCTTTGCTAGGTAAGAGCCTAAGAGCGAAAAGGGTCAGAGAAAGCTGGAATATCTATTTAAAAACTGTAAGTTCACTGCTAGCTAGCTCAAAACTATCCTGGAAGAGGTCTTGTTTCTCTTAGTTGGAAAGAAGGCAGCAGTTTATTTTGTATACTCCACTCATAAGCCACCAAAAGCTTTAGAACAGTAGAATCTTGTTTTAATGCACTCCTGGTATTTCCATGGTGCTTCACACATGGCTTTCAATTATAGGTTCTTACTTTTTTGGCATCTTCCAAGAGGATGATACAAGCACAAACTTCCTGCCTTATTCTGTTGGCTCTACAGTCCCAGAGGTGTCAAATCCATGTCATTTTCATTTCTCAAGGATAGTCAGTATTGAAAAACATATACCTCTAGCTGCATTTGTAGAAGCTACTTATCTGTTTTAAGACTCCTGTTCTTCAAAAGTAAGTTAGCCTTTCTGTTACAGCGAAATTTGTCTGTAAAGTCCAAGTGTGGTATATGAACAGCTGCAGAAGGTTATTCTAGTTGTTAGAGAACGCAGTTTGTTTTTAAAGCTTAGAATGAAAAATGGAAACTTACCTGTACACCCAGTCAAAAATAATAATGTAGCAAACTGTAAAAATATTTCTGGGTCTGTGACTTTCAGATTTTAAAAAACGAACGTGGCTTACATATTGTGGATTTCCCCGTTATGCATTTTCTTCATGTTATTATTTTTAATATTTATGTTCCTAATGACAGAGTGTCTTAACCTGGCTTAAGCATTCTAGCCAATGCCTGGGAAGATAACTAACATGCTTGTGCAGAGCCTGAAGATAAAAGTTTTAACTCTTACATTTAGGAATTGTAATTTTCTAAACATTAAAAAAATCCTAGATACGGGCAAAGGGTATGGAAAACTTCTTATGAAAATTTAGCTAGGTAGATTTTATAATCCTTGGTTATAAGCTTAAATTTGATAATACCGATGAATTGATTCTTTCATCCAATACATATTGATGAATGCTGATAATTTTTCTGGAGCTCTGTTAGGAAGTAGAGACAAATGAGGACCAAGATCCACCCTCTTTTGAGAAACCCATGACCTATAAGAAACAATCAGAATACAAAGTAATAAGTACAGTGATAGCAATGTGAATGAATATCGTGATGGCAGAGCGACATGAAGAGATTACTTTCCTTGACAGCCCAGGGTGGTCAAGGAAAGCTTTCTGTTGGAGTTGTGCCTCAGTTTCAAAGGCAAATGGAAAGGCATAGGGACTTTTGCAGACCCCGCCTCCAAGAATAAGGGAATGATTAGGATACTTGAAGATTTATATTCTTTTAAATAATTTGTTATTCAAATAGTATTTGTAACCATGACTGTATCCAATAATTTACTAGGAATTTCTACTTCTTAGGAGTATTCACTTCCCTTAAAACTAAAGGATGTCTGGATGTTTAGGGGGTTTTGATCTGGTGCCAGTCATTATCTCTTTTTTTATCACTCCTTTCCAAAACAGCAAAATGCCAGTCATCAGTGTTACAGAAAGTTTCTTCTAGACAGAAGATGGGCACATACTCAGGGACTCTCTGTTCTTTTCACTTCATGGTGTTAAAATGGAATGAGAAGCCAAGTCCTACTTCTCTCCTACCCTTCAAAGTCCAAATTGTAAGAGTAAGCATCATCCATCCTTTTGTGATAGAAAAGATGTAAAAACATAGTAACTCACCTTAGGAAAATCATAGCCCAATGGAACAGATAGACACACAAAGAGATAATAATATATTGCAAATAATCTCTTGGTGTAGACATTTACAAAAGGCTATGTTAATACAATTTTGTAGGTATTAGAGAGAGCTGGTTTGAGGAGATAATAGCCCACTTGGGTCGCTAAAGATGGGCGTAAGTTTTCGATGAGGGATGGGAAGAGAATTTTAGACATACAGAGCAGCCAATGAAAAAGCCAGAGGTGTTAAAAATGCACAGTTCGTTCAGAAAACTTGGACTATAATGTATACAGAAGGGAAGTTTATAGTGGGAAATGAAGCTGTAAAGATCATTTGGGACTAAGTTTTGAAGGCTCTTTTATGCCGTCATAAAAAGATTATATTTTATCTTGAGGGCAGTGAATAGTGAAGAAGTTTTAAAATAGAAAGTGATAATGTCAGGTTTGCCTTTTTAAAAATCTCCTGGAAAGAGAATGGCGGTGGGATGTAGAGCAATGTGAAGCCAATTGCAAATGTGAAGGAGTTTGCAAATTGTAAAATTCTAAACAAGCATTGGGCGCTGTCCAACACTGACCTCCTCAACTCTGTGCTGAGTGTAGAGTATCAAGGAGGATCCCAAAATCATTCTTAAATAGATGAGAAAATTGTTCAGTCATTTATTCAATTCAACAGTATTTGATTGGATCAACTACGCACAGATAACTTCTCAAAATTAATAAATATTTTAATATTTGTAAAACATATTCTATTTCCTCCCTCTTCTGAACACTGACACCAAGCAGATATGTAAACATATACATGCTTACAGTGGCAACATTGAATTTTTCTCTTCACTGTTTTCCTTCTAAGTACTTTACTCACCTAATACTTAGTGGTTTCTCACTTGGAAAGTTTTTCTATTCTTCATGTATCCTAGGCAGTCCTTCAACTCTCTCTAGCCCTCTGTTCATTTTCTCAAGGCGTATTATAAATGACGAACTTACTAATTTGAATTTTTTTGAACAATACCATTTATTGTACATGGTACCGTATGACCTAGAGCTAAAAATATTAATGCTAAAATTATTCAGTTTCTTCTAAGATTTCAGAAAGTGTTGGAGAAAGTATATGTACAAGTGTCAAAATTGCCATTATCTGGAAATAACCAATTAAAAAAATATACAGTGTCAAAATGCTTCATATGAGATAATAATGAGGACTACAAAATTAATGGAAATTGAAACAACATATAAAAACAAAGCAATGATAAAATGCAAAGTCACAAAATAGAATATATTTTTGGGTCGGGTTACTAAGTGTTTTAAGAATGTTACTTTTGTGCATATTAATTTATACATGCAATACAACATATTTGGGTATTTTGGATATAACTTGACATTTTGAGTTTAAAGTTTAAGATTTAAAATGCATAGTAACAGCCAATATTTTTTAAACAGATACGTGATTACATAACACCTCACTAGATAAGAAGAACTTACTTTAAACACACAGCAATTAAGACAATATGATTTTGGCAAAAGAAGAAAAAGATCGATTAATAACCAAAAATATCCCAGAAACAGTCCCTTATAAGTGAAATTCAGTGTGTACTGATGGTGGCTTTTCAAGTCAAGGTGGATACGAAGGGCTAATCAATTACTGCGTTCAGGACATCTAGCAATTTTGTTAGCCAAGATAGGATAGGCCAGGATACATTGTGGTGGAAAATAATCCCTAATATCTTAGGTACTGTAATCAACTCTGTTGGGGCCTAGCCTAGATATCCTTTCCATTAATGTGCTCTTCTCCAGATGCTGTGAATGTTGGCTGCTTAACGGCGCTCAACTGCACCCCTCAGCAGATAGGAGGCGCCTTGGATGTTTCCATTAATGACATCAGGCTGAGGATATACGTCAACTAACTGCATCTTTGCTTAGCTGACTTCTCTAGCCTATCCTTCCTTCACTCCTTTCGAGTTCTCACTCAATAATCCTGTCTACAAGTATCTTTATTAAAGTCTCTGATTCTCAAGAGCCTGAGCTAAGATGGCCTAATATAGTGAGAGGTTCTGTCTCACTTATAAAATGTGAAATGTGATTTGACAGAGGCTCATTTCTTTTTGGTGCCTCTGGAATTCAGGCTTCCACCAGTTTGTTACAGCACTGGCTTAACTGACTGACTGATCAGTCCCTGTGTGGGAGAGAAAAAGCAAACAAGAGTGGATAGAGGATCTCCACTTACTAGTCCTAAGTGACAGGACTAAATAACATGCCATTTCTTCTGTTAGTTTATTGGCCAAAACTGAATGCATAGAGACTGGGAAGCACAGGAGAGGACAGAATATATTTAAGCCCCACTATCTCTCCATAGCAGTCCTTTTTTAAAAAATAAGTTAAAGCTTTGTGCATGTGTACATGCAGGTGTGTGTGTGTTCTAAAATCCTGGTGAACTAAAAATTATGAATTATTAAGGTCACTACAGGCAGGTGTCACTTAACAATGGGGATACAATCTGAGAAATGTGTCATTAGGCAGTTCCATCATTGTGTGAACATCATGAAGTGATGGTACAGAAAACCAAAATGGTAGTTGACCACACACCCGCCTATATGGTAGGGCCCGTTGCTTCTTGTCTACAAACCTATACAGCATGTTACTATACTGTATCATATACAGTAGTAACTGTAACACTACGGTAAGCATTTGTATGTCTAAACGTGGGTAAGGTACGGTTAAAATTAGATAAAAATGGTATACTTGTAAAGGGCACTTACGATGCATAGAGCTGGCAGGATTGGAAGTTGCTCTGAGTGAGTCAGTGAGTGAGTGGTGAGTGAATGAGAAGGCCTAGGACATTACTGTACACTGCTGTAGACTTTATAAACACTGTACACTTAGGGTAAACTAGATTTATAAAACCTATTCTTTCTTCAATAATAAATTAGTCTTAACTTGCTGTAATTTTACTAAATATAGTTTGAATTTTGAAAAACATTGACTCTTGTAATAACACAAATACTTTGTATGCTATATAAAATTATTTTTTTAAATATCTTTATTCTGTAAGCTTTTCAGTCTTTTTATTTATTTATTTTTTAAACGTTTTTGCTAAAAAGGAAGACACACACATTACTTTTTTACTTAAACTTTTACAATGAAGACACACACACATCAGCCTGGGCCTGCACAGGGTCAGGATCGTCATTCTCACTGTCTTCCACCTCCGTGTCTTGTCCCACTGGAAGGCCTTCAGGGTCAATGACATGCGTGGAGCTGTCATCTCTTACAATAACAATACCTTCTTCTGGAATACCCCCTGAAGGACCTGTCTGAGGCTGTTTTACAAGTAATACATTTTTAAAAATAAGTAGATGCTGCATACTCTAAAATAATGATCAAAGTCATAGTAAGTATTGGATGATAGGAATTTTTCAGCTCTGTCTTAATCTGAGGAAACCACTGTGTTATGTGCAGTCCGTCACTGGCCAGAACCATCATTATGTGGCACATGACTATATATGTAAACAAGGCAGAATATTTTCAGCATTGTGATGTCAGGATAACATTCTTTTTTTTGTTTTTTTTTAATAAAGCTCTAAATTTTTTAAAAGTGTTAAAAGATTTCGCTCTCCCCTCCAAAATATTTTACAATTAAAAAAAAATCAAAAACTATGTTCTATTTTCTCAGCCACTGTACAAGTTACTGTTTCCACCTCAGGACTAGTCTCTGCCCCTCGAACACTCTGTCCTTCCCTCGATCCCTCCTCTTTCAATATTACTCTAAGTTGGTCTATGAAACCCTCCACCCTCTCTCCCCACCCCATGCCCTGCTCTGCCCAGCGTGGCTACTCTTTGCGATTCCAGGCCCTTGGCTGCAGGCGAAGCCGAATGGATGGGTGGGATGTACACAGGCAGTGCCCAAGGGGCAAGAGTATGCTTTGTGCTTCTAGGAGAACCACTTTTTTCTTGGTCACGTTTTTTTTGGTCCTATGAACACCTGTTATGAGGCAAATATTTGGCTTAGAGTTGCCCACAGCCATGCAGCTCTGCTTTTTCTGCACGTTCCTCTGGGCGTGAGTCCATGACAGATGGGTCTTATGACTGTACCGTTTGTTTGCTTGTGGATTGTTAGGGACAGGAAAGGGGCACATGACTAGAATGGGGCTTGATGGAGTCCCAACTGCTCAGAGAGTAGGCACCAAACCCCAGGGGAGGAAGTTTTGGTTTTCTAGTAGGCAAAGCAGGGCCAGCCAGGACTATGGAAGGTGGGGAAGAGGGGAGAAACATCCAACCATATAGCTCTGGAGTGAGCCATGTTTCTTCTGAAAAGCCCTGTTCATTCCCCCCACTTCATTCTGTAGGTCCCAGGAGAATTCCAAAGAGGAGGAAGAAAAAGAGGAAAATGATTGTGTTCTGCTGATGGGAAAAGGCAGGAGATGACACAGTGCTAAGGGCTGGGGAGAGGCCTGCTGTGATCTGCAGCTGTCACTGCTTCCCTGTTCTGTGAGCGAGTTCGTGCAGGCCAGAAGCCAGGCCCTCAGAGGCTTCATCAGCTCTGTCCCTTGTCCTTGACTAATAAGACTGTATGTTGGCCCCCACTGGACACAGATAAGACCACACGGTTCTCTAGCTGTTTGCCTGTCATCTCCACAGGGCTCCAGGCATCTTCATCCTGCCCTGTGCCCAGCTGGTAGTTGGTGTCCATGCCCCAGGCAAAAACACGACCATCCTTGGTCACAGCATACCCCACAGAGGCCCCACAAGCCACTGAGGAGACGGCAGGCAGCCTGGAGATGAGGGTGGGTATGCTCTTCTCCTCAGCACCCTCCCTGAGGCCCAGCCGCCCATATTCAGCCCGGCCCAGGCTGTATGCTTTTCCTTCTGAATCCATGCAGACTGTATGGTGCTGGCCACCAGAGAAACCCACCCAGGACTTGGTGGAATTATTGAAGGATGTTAGGTTCTGGGGTATGAAGCAAGATTCTGTGCCCGGAGCTCCAAGCTGACGGTAGTTGGAGAGGCCAAAGCCATACACGTGGCCCTCGTGAGGGATGGCAAAGGTGAAATAGGCACCACAGAAGGTATCCTGGAATCTCACGTGGCCCCGGCTTCCTGTGGATTTCAGCATCACACACTTGGGGACGAGGAGTCGTTCAAGGCCTTGCCGGCCACCATGGTTGGCAAATAACTCAGGCACACAGCCTAGCTGGCCCTGTTTGCCGCAGCCCAAGGTGTAGAGGTCACCATCAGCTGTCAGCATCACCAAGTGGTCGTTTCCTGAGGCCACCTTCACCACAGGCCCATCCAGCTGGACCTGTACGGGCACCACGCTCTTCTTCATGGGCTCCAACAGTCTGATCACACCGTTATTGTCCTGGAAGGAGCCCCAGAGGAAGACACGGCCATCCTCGGTGAGGGCTGCTGTGTGACTGTCTCCTGCTGACACCTGTACCACCTTCTCTTGCAGCTCCGCTTTCCCAGGGACCATCTCCGAGCCCTCCACTGAGTGTCCCTTCCCAGGGCACCGTCATCATTGCAGCCGAAGGAGTAGACCTGGCCACTTTTGCTTAGACACACAGTATGCATGCCCCCAGCCTCGGCCTGCACAACATCCTCTGGAATGGATACCAGGGCCGGTTTCTTCCTCTCCATCACATTCTTACCCAGCCTCAGCTGGCCCACATCGCCCTGGCCCAGTGTCAGCACCAAGCCGGGTTCTGTGCTGTGGGACCTGTGTGAGACCTTCACCTTCTTGTTTTTGGGGATGGCATCTTCTGGGGGTGACCTTCTTTTAGCTATGCGCTTGGGTGGCATCTTCCTGTCTCGTTGCACGTCGGCCCCAAGGAACTCCGGCCAGGATAACATTCTTAAGCAGAATATGAACTCTGGAAACATTCAGGTAAAAAGAATTTGGATTTTATGAAAATATGAAAAGACAAACATGGACATCTGAATTTTATAACATCGACTTTGTGGAGCATGTAAAAATTTTATGCAAAATATTAGAGCAAAAACACTAGTGATTCCGTATAAAAATAGGCCAATGATCTGGCTGTTTCCTGTTTGTACCAGATTCATTCCTTGTCTCTCTGCTGCAAACTATGCTTCCCATGCCCCCTTGTATCAGTATATTATATAGGTAGGCTGGCTAATCCAGGGCACTGGTAGGAGACTGCTGAGGACAAGAGATGAAGGCTTCATCTACTCCTCCTTCTTTCGTGTTTTCCATTAAAGGGTGCATCTCCATTTCTCCTGACAGGTAGCTTACATCCTGACTGAAGCTGCTGATGGATAGCCCTGGCTTTTGTATGTAGTAGTCCCCTGTAATGCAAGAGGGATGTATTCTAAGACCCCCGGAGAATGCCTGAAACCATAGATAGTCCTGAACCCTATGAACACCATGGTTTTTTTTTTTGAGATCTGATAACCTTTGTGGTTTCTAAGTGATTAACGGGTAGGGAGCCTCTATGGTGTGGACACACTGGACAGGAGGAGTATTCAGGTGGGGGACACAGGATGGTGAGAGGTATCTTTACGCTACTCAGAACAGTATACGGTCTGAAACTTACCGATTGTTTATTTCTGGAATCTTCCACTTAATATTTTTGGACCATGGTTGACTGCAGATAACTGAAACTACAGAAAGGGAAACAGCAGAAAATAGGGGACTACTGTACTGCTACCAGATACGCTGATGGCCTGTCAACATAGGTAGATAAACTCAACCTCAGTAACAGGCAGGAGACTGCAGTATTTCAAATCCGTTTCAGTTGTCCCACATCCATGTTATTAATGTATGTTTTAAAAGACACACTTAAAGATGGTGTGCTTCATTTTCTGTATAGTGTACTGTGTTAGTCTAGGATCTCTGAAGCAGAGGTCATCAGATTAAACACATAAGGGTAACATTAGGGAAATATTTGTGTGTGGAAAAAATGGGGCAGTCTCTGAGTAAGGCTGGGAGTGTTGTCAAACCACTATATACGTCTGACTCTGAATCACATGGGGAAGAACGCAAGGTTAGGTGGTATACTAGTTTCCTAGACTGTCATGACAAATTTTCACAAACTGAGTGTCTTAAAACAGCAAAAATGTATTGTCTCCTAGTTCCGGGGGCTTGAAGTCTAGAAAAAAGGTGTCAGCAGAGCCATGTTCTCTCTGAAGGCTGTAGTGAGAGCTCTTCCTAGCTTCGGGTGGTTGCCAGCAATCTCTGACGTTCCTTGGTTTGTAGCTGCACCACTCTAATTCCTGTCTCCACCGTTACATGGTTGTCTTTCTCTTGTGTGCCTCAGTGTGCCCCAAAGTCTGTCTCTCTTTATAGGGATACCACTAATTGCAGTTACAGTACACTGTAATGGGCATGACCTCATCTTAACTTGATGCATCAGCATAGAATCTATTTCCAAATAAGGTCACATTAACAGGTTTCCAGGGTTAGACGCTCAACATATCTTTTGGGGGGATGCAATCCAAACAAAGGCAAGTGGCAAGGTAATCACTGAGTAGTTCTTGAGCCAAATCCAGCGGTTGATCTCCTGCTTCTCCCAAGCACAGATATCCACCAGTGTCCCTGTTGCATTCGGTCATTGGCCAGTGAGCAGCCTGTGGGAAGTCTGGCCTCTTGCTAACCTGGTGATGAATTTCAGAGCATGGCAGCTGGACCCTTGGTAAATTATGTTCTCTGTTGTTGAGTATCCGCAGTATACATTCTCTTGGCCACCACATGTACGTTTCTGCAGAATTGTGTGTTTTTAAACATCAACTGCAGATTAGTGTCAAATAATATTAGAAACTTTATTTTCAAGAAGTTTCTTTTAAGGTATCTGCAAACTTAATTGGTATATCAATTGGCAGGTGTGAGATAATTTTATGGGTACTTAATTACTAATTTCCTATGCAAGTCAATATTTGAACTTTTAATTCTCAGTTGAGCATGCATCAAAATGGTATTTTAACTGCTCAAAGTAACTGCAAAATTTCTGAGTGTATTTTTAAGCTTCTGTATAAGCTCTCTCTGGTACTGTCACCGTGGTCTTTGGTTTAAAAGCATAAACATGGTAACACCATTTGATAGGTAAATATGTTAAAATCAGAAGTTCTCTTTTTTTTTCTGAAAATATCTTCTTGACAGGCTCCAAAATATGTTTTTTTCTTTAAAAATTATAAAAACATACACTGGGCCTGGTGCAGTGGCTCACACCTGTAATCCCAGCACTTTGGGAGACCAAGGTAGGTGGATCACCAGGACAAAAATTCAAGATCATCCTGGCCAACATAGTGAAACCCCATCTCTACTAAATAAACAAAAATTAGCCAGGTATGGTGGCACACGCCTGTAGTCCCAGCTACTTGGGAAGCTGAGGCAGGAGAATTGTGAATCGAGGAAGTGGAGGTTGCAGTGAGCCAAGAACGTGCCATTGCACTCCAGCCTGAGTGACAGAGCGAGACACCATCTCAAAAAAAGTTATATAAAAATTCTAAAACTGATAAATAGAAGGTGAACATTAAAATCACAGATAAAATTATTCCCCACCCACATATCTACATATACATATGTGTATATAATATATATGATATATAACTATATTATCTATATACTTCTAACTGTGTTGTATCTTTACAGAAAGCATGCATATATGTGTAACTGTGTATGTATTCCTTCATCTCTATAATTGGAGGCCATAATACATTCTGTTCGGCTCTGTGGTAGTTACAATTCTAGAATAACCCTCAAGATTTTTGGCACTGGTACATACGTCTTTCAGATACTCAGTAAAATACTCATTTAGCTACTGCTGTGAAGAGGTTTTATTGATATAATGAAGGTCCCAAATCAGTTGATCTTAAGGCGGGAAGTTTATCTTAATCATATCCCTTTAAATCTGAATCTAGAAGTCAGAGATGGGAGAAGTCAGAGATTTAAAACATGGCTGGAAGATCGAAGGGCTCCTTCCAGGAGCTGAGAGTGTCCACAGCAAAGTAGAGGACTCAGTGCTGCGATCACAAAAAACTGAATTCTTCTACTAACAAGAATTAGTTTGGAAATGTAATAAATAGTTCTTGAGCGCCTCCAGCCAACACTCTGATATCAGGCTAATCTAGTGACGCTTTGTCAGATTTCTGACCCACGAAATTCTGAGCCAATAAATGGACATTGCTTTAAGCTGCTAAATTTGTGATATTTGTTACATAGTAATAGAAAACTAAAATAGTATATTGTTTTTAATGCAATAATATAGCATTTCTAGTTTTCCACTTTAAAAATATACCTCTGCTACATTATTGCCAAAAGTTTCATATCATCCTTTGTAAGTCTCAATGAAATTTCTTCTTATGAACAATTTCTATAAATAAAATTACTTGAGTAGAGACATATGCATAAACGTTTTAAAGTTTTCTATTTGAATTGCCACAATTGCTTAAAATACGTACTTGCATTAATAGCCGTATCAGAAGAATTTGAACATGCTCACTTTTCTATTTGTCAGCAGCACAAATTACGGTTTTTTTGCCCAGCTGAAAAATATTTCATTTTCTTGGCTTATATTTATTTGATGACTAAAAGTATATTACATACATCTTTTAATTTCTTATTTGTGTTTTGCTGATGCATTTTATCTATTTTTAATTCGTATAATTAATTTTAAAAACCATAAAGCCATTTGCCCCTTAGAAGTAATATTTACTTTTTCACCATAATATATGTTGGCAATATTTTCTGTCAGTGTGTCATTTGCCTTAGGCATTTATTCTTTTTAAAAATTTTTAACTATTAGAACATTTTTACAAACTTGTAGTGAAAAAATGTTTATCAGTCTTTCTTATACTTTTTTTGCTTTTGGAGCTCTTTAAATTCCTAATCATTAAAAATTCATACTGAACTTACAACAAAAAACTTACAACAATTGTACATTACATTATGCTTAACAATTTCTGGATATAAGAATGTTTGCATAATACATTTAAAAATTAAGGATGGCTTCCTAGAGCAGTTTCTAGTTCATAGCATAATTGAAAGGAAGGTGCAGAGCACCTTTTTATATACCTACTGCCCCAACACATGCATAGCCTCCCCTATTATCCACATCCCCCATGAGGGTGGTACATTTGTTTCAACTGATAAACTTACATTGACACTTCATTATTACCCAGTCCATAGTTTGCATTCAGATTCACCCTTGGTGCTAAACATTCCATGGGTTTGGACAAACGTATGATGACGTGCATCTACCATTCTAGTATCTTACAGAGTAGTTTCACTTTTCTAAAAATCCTCTGTGCTCCACCTATTTAGAAACTCCTTTTGAACTCTTGAAAACATTGTTAATTTTATTCTCCTTGTAATTTTGCCTTTTCCAGAATGTCAAATAGTTGGAATCATCCAGTAGGTGGTCTTTTCAGATGGGTTTCTGTATTAGTCCGTTCTCATGCTGTTGTAATGAACTGCTCAAGACCGGGACATCTGTAAAGGAAAGAGGTTTAATTGGCTCATTAAAGTCCTCTTCTAAGTTGCTGGGGAGTCCTCAGGAAACTTAAGAGTCGTGGCCGAAGAGGAAGCAAACATGTCATTCTTCACAAGATGGCAGGAAGGGGAAGTGCTGAGCAAACGGGGAAAAGCTCCTTAAAATCAGCCAATCTTGTGAGAATTAACTCACTTTCAAGAGAACAACAGCATGGGGGTAACTGCACCCATAGTTAAATCACCTCCCACCAGGTCCCTATCATGACACCTGGGGATTATGGGAACTACAGTTCAAGATGAGATTTGGGTGGGGACACAGCCAAACCATATCAGGTTCTTTCACTTAATAATATGCATTAAAATTTCCTCCATGTCTTTTATATAGTAACTTGATAGCTAATTGGTTTTAGTGCTGAATAATATTTCATTATTTGGATAGTCTACCGTTTATCTCTTCATCTACTGAAAAACATCTTGGTAATTATGAATAAACTCTGCTATAAATACCCATGTATAGGTTTTTGTGTGAATATAAGTATTCAACCATTTAGATTACTACAGAAGGGGATGACTGCTGCATTGTATTGTAAGACTACGTTGATTTTATTAGAAACTGCTAAACCATTTTCCTAAGTGGCTGTCATGTTTTTGCATTCCCACTAGTTTTATGTTTGATTTTAGTTTCTTCTAGAAAACATGTTTCAGAGTCTTGTTTTTCAATGAACTTAATTAATCTCTGCTTTTTAATTGGTGTTTTCAGACCATTGATGTTCAAAGTGCATATTGGTGTACTTGGATTAGTATCTACCATATTTGTTACTGTGTTCTATTTGATGCATTTCTTTTTTCCTGTTTTTGTTTTTCAATCTTTTTTCTTTGTAGTTTTCACTGAGCATTTTATATTGTTTTCTCTCTTTTCCTAGCATGTCATATATATATATATATATATATGTTTTACTTAATTTAGTGATTGCCCTAGAGTTTGCTATATACATTTACAACTAATCCAAGTCTACTTTGAAATAACACTAAACTGCTTCACAGGTAGTATATGAGGTCCTTGTAATAACAAAACAATTGTAATTTCTCCCTCTTGCTCTTTGTATTATTGCTGTCATTTACTTCATTAGCATACATAAGAATACCACATACACATATAATATATACGTAAGCTTATGCAAATAAATACATTGTTGCTATTATTTTGAACAAACTATTATCTGTTAAATCAGTTAAGAACAAGAAAAATATTGTTTACCTTCATTTATTTTTTCTCTAATGCTCTTTCTTTTTTAATACATAGACCCAAGTTCTTTACCTATAGTATTTTCCTCTTTAAAGAACTTATTTTAACACTTTTCACAAGGTGGGTCTGCTGGCAACAAATTTCCCCTATTTTTGTTTGTTTGAGAAAGTCTTTACTTTCCCTTTATTCCTGGAAGATAATTTCATAAGGTATAGAAATTAAGTCACTTTTTATTTCTCTGAACACTTTAAATATTTCACTCCACTCTCTCCTTGCTAGCATGGTTTCTGAGGAAAAGTTGTATGTAATTCTTACCTTTGCTCCTCTGTAACTAAATTTTCCCCCCACCCCACCCTGCAGGCTGTTTCAGGATTTTTTCTTTAATTTTCTGTAGGTGTAACATTTTTGGGTTTCTCTCATTTATTCTATTTGGTATTCTCTGTGCTTCCTAGATCTGTGGCTTGGTGTCTAACATTAATTTGGGAAATTTCTCAGTTAAGATTGTTTCAAATATTTCTTCTGTGTTTTTTCTCTTCTTTATTCATCCCCATTATGCATATGTCACACCTTTTGTAGTTGTAACACACAGTTCTTGGTTCTTGTTTTTTTTTTCAGTATTTGTTTTCTTTATTTTCCAGTTTTTGAGGTTTTATTGACACATTCTCAAGCTTAGAGATTCTCAGCCATGTTCAGTCTACTGATGAGCTATGAAAGGCACTCTTAATTTCTGCTACAGTGTTTTTGATTTCTAGCAATTTTTTTGAGGGGTTATTTCTTAGGATTATCCTCTTCCTCCTTGCATTGCCCAACTGTTATTTGCATGCTGTCTGCTTTAACATTTAGATCCCTTGTCATAGTTGTTTTAAATTCCTGTTCTGATAATTTCAGCCTCTGTCTGGTTTTGCTGCTTGTTCTGCCTCTTCATACTGTAGTTTTTGTTTTTGTTTTTTGCCATTTAGTGTGCCTTGTAAATTGTTTTTGGTAGCAAGACATAATGTTAATGGGTCTTTAGTAATGTGATTGTAGGTTGTAGCCTGAGGTGAAGCGTTCTATAGAGCTATGACGAGGTCTCAGTCTTTAGTGAGTTTGTGCTCCGGACTGTGAACTTCACATGTCCATCTTACTCTAACCACTTTCCTCCACCTGAGGTGGGACAAGGTGGCTAGATTGAGCTGAAATGTGTATTTCCATTCCCTCAGGTGTGCTATACTCTGATAAAACCCCAGGAGGTTAGGCTCTGGTAAAATAGATTCTCCTGTGGGCAGAAATTATTAAGAAGGATAGAATTCCTCAATATTTTAATGTTCTGCAGTACAGATGAAGGTAGATGTTTGTCTAAGAGTTAAAACTATTACGGTGCTTGTAAGAAGACGTAATTTTTTTAAGAAGCTGATGAGAGTTTTCATTTTGATAATTCTGTTACGCTTATAGAATAAGATTGGGGTTGCTTAAAGTCCTTTGTATTTTTTGTTTTTTAAGATAACATTCTTATCAGAGAATGAGCCCAGGTGGCTGATAGGGCTTCTTACAGAATCTAGGAAAGTTTTATTTATTTATTTATGTTTAAAAAATGCATCTATTATTTGGTTAGCTGGTTATAAAGACTGCAAACCAATTTCTCTCATTATCTCCCTGCCGCCCCCCGCTCCCCCGACAACATTCAGAATAACTCTGTGGATCCAGTAATACATGAAAAGGGAAGTATTAATACATCACAAGTTGAGTCTTTTCCAGAAATGTAAAGTTGGTTTCACATTTGAAAATAAGTCAGTGTAATTCAGTCCACTTACAGAATAAAGGAGAAACTCATATGGTAAATGTAAACATAAAGTCCAACTTTTATCAAATAAATATTCTAGGGAAAGAAGCGAACATCTTTAATCTGAAAATGTATCTACAAAAGTACCACATAAAACACCCTACTTAAGCAGTGATATTTTGAAAAACTCCCTTGTACTGGGAACAATACAAGGATGACTTCTCTTATCACTTACATTCAACATTGTAGTGGTGCTTGTAGCTGGTACGAGGTAAGAAAGTAACTAAGAAGTGCAACTGTTAGAGGGAAGGAATATAACCGTCATTATTCAGATGAATGTGATTGTGTGAGTAGAAAGCCAGAAAAACCGATATATGTATATATACACTCAAAGCTAATTTATCAGGTCAGCATACAAAAACCACTTTTATATTTATATTCTTGCTATAAACAGGTTGAAAATAATATTTTTAAATGATAGCATTTTTAGTAATGTTAAAAATATTTATTTTCAATAAAATTGTTAAAAATATTAAATGTTAATTGAATTAAATGTTAATGTTAAAAATATTAAATATTTTCAATAAAATTTAGAAGATTCACTTGATTTCTATAAAAGATATTGAGAAAAATTAATGATTATGCAAATAAATGGAGGAATATATCATTATTGCAGACTGAAGCTTAGTTTTGAAAATATGTCAATACTGTTTAAATTGATTCTTAGATTCAGCAAAATCCTAATGAAAATTTTAGAAAGTTTTCTTTCTGAAGTTAACAGGATGATTGTAAAATTTATATGGAAATGAAAAGCACAAGTGAACCCATCAAGCAGACAAAGAGGGAGGACATGCATGGCCATTTATTAAACATACAAAAAACTACAATGATGAAGAAAGTTTAACACAGCACTGACTATACTAGTAAATCAGTGAAATAGAAGTAGATCTGTATTTACATTCTCTCTTACTTAGAATAAAGCTGGCACCGTAATGCAGTAAGGGGACAGACGGTCTGGTTAATAAATGGTGTGGTGTCAACTGGATGCATATATGACAAAAAAAATCTTGATTCCTCTCTCATACCATAAACAAAATCAGTCTTGGATGGATCACAGTCTAAACCTGAAAGGTAAAATAATAGAGATTTTAGAATTTAAAAAAGAGATAATTGACCTTTGAATATGTAAAGACTTAAAATCAGAAGCAAACAACATTAATCATAAAGAAAAAAATGGATGAATTGGACGGTATTAAGACATAAATTTTTGTTATCACGATACTTTTAAAGAGTTAATACACCACAGTGTGGAAGAAAATATTAGAAATACATATAGTCGATAACTCATGAAAATAAGAAGAATTCCTGTAAATCAATAAGAAAAAGACAAAAAAAATTTCCATTCTGTGGGTTGTCTGTTTACTCTGATTATTTCTTTTGCTTTGCTGAAACTTTTTAGTTTAATTAGGTTCCATTTATTTATTTTTGCTTTTGTTGCATTTGCTTTTGGGGTCTTTGTCATGAATTATTTGTTTATAGAAATATTGAGAAGAGTTTTTCTAAGGTTATCTTCTAGAATTTTTGTGGTTTCACGTCTTAGATTTCAGTCTTTGATCCATCTTGAGCTGATTTTTGTATAAGGTGAGATACAGGGATTCAGTTTCACTCTTCTCTATGTGGGTTGCTGGTTTTCCCAGAACCGTTTATTAAATAGAGTGTCCTTTCCCAAGTTTATGTTTTTCTATGCTTTGCCAAAGATCAGATTGCTGTATTTGGTTTTATGAGTTCTCTCTTCTCTTCTTTTGGTCTACATGCCTACTTTTATATCAGTACCATGCTGTTTTGGTAACTATAGCATTGTACTATCATTTGAAGTCTGGTAATGTGATGCCTCCATATTTGTTCTTTTTGCTTAGGATTGCTTCGGCTATTCAGGCTCTTTTTTGGTTCCAGATGAATTTTATAATTATTTTTTCTAATTCTGTGAAAAATGATGTTTGTATTTTTTTTTTGGTTTGTTTAAAACTTTTTTCCAGTTTATGGAGAATTCATTCTTTTTTTTATGTGTGTGTGTGTGTGTGTGTGTGTGTGTGTGTGTGTATTTTTTTGCACTTTAGGTTTGGGGTACATGTGCAGATAATGCAGGATTGTTGCATAGGTTCATACATGGCAATGTGGTTTTTGCCTCCATCCCCCATCACCTATATCTGGCATTTCTTCCCATGTTATGCCTCCCTACCCTCCCTACCCCATAGTGTCCCTCTCCTATTCCCCCCACAACAGACCCCAGTGTGTGATGCCCCCCTCCCTATGTCTATGTGTTCTCATTATTCAACACCTGCCTGTGAGTGAGAACTTGTGGTGTTTGATTTACCGTTCTTCTGTCAGTTTGCTGAGAATAATGGTTTCCAGATTCATCCATGTTCCTACAAAGGACACAAACTCATCATTTTTTTATGGCGGCATAGTATTCCATGGTGTATATATGCCACATTTTCTTTGTCTAGTCTATCATTGATGGGCATTTGGGTGGGTTCCTGGTCTTTGCTATTGTAAACAGTGCCACAATGAACATATGTGTGCATGTTCACAGACTGGCAAATTGGATAGAGTCAAGACCCACACAATACAGTGTGCTGTATTCAGGAGACCCATCTCATGTGCAGACACACATAGGTTCAAAATAAAGGGATGTAGGAATATTTACCAAGCAAATGGAAAGCCAGGAAAAGCAGAGGTTGCAGTCCTAGTCTCTGATAAAACAGATTTTAAATCAACAAAGACAGAAAAAGACAAAGAAGGGTATCACATAGTGATAAAGGGATCAATGCAACAAGAAGAGCTAGGTACTCTAAATATATATGTACCCAATACAGAAGCATTCAGATTCATGAACCAAGTTTTTAGAGACCCTTAAGGAGACTTAGACTGCAACACAATCATAGTGGGAATTTCCTCAAAGATCTAGAACTAGAAATAACATTTGACCCAGCAATCTCATTGGCACTGTATAGCCAAGGCACTGTTCACAGTAGCAAAGACTTGGAACCAACCCAAATGCCCATGAATGATAGATTGGATAAAGAAAATGTGGCACATATACACCATGGAATACTATACAGTCACAAAAAAGAATGAGTTCATGTCCTTTTCAGGAACATGGATGAAGCTGAAAACCATCATTCTCAGCAAACTAACACAGAAACAGAAAAGCAAACACCACGTTTTCACTCATAGGTGGGAGCTGAACAATGAGAATACATGGACACAGGGAGGGGAAAATCACACACTGGGGCCTGTTGGGGGGTGGGGGCTAGGGGAGGGAGAGTATTAGGAAAAATACCTAATGTAGATGACAAGTTGATGGGTGTAGAAAACCACCATGGCATGTATATAGCTATGTAACAAACCTGCACATTCTGCACATGTATCTCAGAACATAAAGTATAATAAATACACTTTAATGTACACTACTGGGTGATGAGTGCACTAAAATAATAGAATTCACCACTACATAATTCATCCATGTAAACAAAAACATCTTGTTCACCAAAAGCTATTAAAATTAAAAAGAGAAGTTTTTATTGTGGTCAGCCTCTAAAAAAAAAGATTAAAAAGTGCATTAGGTTTTAGATTTTTGCCTGTTCAAATCCAAGACACTAGAATTGGCATTCCACAAGAGGTTTTCTAGATAACCAATAAACATGAAAATATGCTGAAATTCATTTGTCATCAGGGAATATACATTAAAACTACAAGTATAGTACATTTATCTCAAAGAGTAATAGAAGTGTTTTTCATAACTTCTCTATTTCTAGGGATCCAATACTCAAAATTGTGGCTTCTAGAATTAACCGCAATGCATTCTAAGGAAATTTTATGAAACTTGTGTTGGTTCACATATTACACTTTTCCAGATTCAAAGCACTACATTGTGAGGTGTTGTAAGGAAAGATCTTACTAGGAGCTATGGGTGATAAACGTCTGGGTTAATTGTGCCTATGGTCTAATATCAAATGAAAAGTGATTTAGTTGAAATAGTTTTAACATTTTTTTCCAGTTTTAATTTGTAATTAAAATTTTTAATTTTGTGGGGCATGCACATCTAGAAGAAACAGATAAATTCTTGGACACGTACACCCTCCCAATAGTAAACCAGGAAGAAGCTGAATCCTTGAATAGACCAATAACAAGTTCTGAAATTGATGCAGTAATTAATAGCCTACCAACTAAAAAAAGTCCGGGACCAGACTGTTTCACAGCCAGATTCTACCAGAGGTACAAAGAGGAGCTGGTACCATTTTTTGATTTAGTGTATTTAGTGTATTCTATTGTTTTGAATGAAATAAGCATAGTATTCCATAAAACAACAACAACAAAAAACACCATAAGCATCACAATTAGACACAACTATAAGTGTACCAAAATTAGTAAAATTAAAAAGGCAGAAAAATATCTGGTTGGTCAGCATATTGAGAAAATTACAGAAACAACACAAGTGGCCAACAGTGGATAAATGGATAAAGAAAATGTGGTACATCTACACAATGGAATACTACTCAACGTTAAAAAGAAGAAAATCTTGTAATTTGTAACAACATGTATGAATCTCGTAAAACATGCTAAAGGAAATAAGCCAGGCCCAGAAAGACAATTACTGCATGATTTCACTTATATGCGGAATCAAAAAGTTTGGAGCTCATGGTAGTAGAGAGTAGAATGGTGGTTACCAGGGACTGGAGTATGGGTTGTGAGAGAAGAAAAGTGTGGGGAGGTGGACAGGAAAGGGGAGAAGTTAGTCAAAGGGTAGGGAGTTTCAGTTCGACTCGGGGAATAAGTCCTAGTGATTTATTTGCACAGCGTGATTACTATAGTTAATAATGATTACTACATATTTCCAAATTGCTAAAAGAGTAGATTGAAAAACTTCTCACCACAACAAAAGTTTAAATAGGTAAAGTGATGGATATGTTAATTTTCCTGATTTAATCATTCTACAATGTATATATGCATCATAGCATCACATTTTACCCCATAAAGTATTTGCAGTTATTATTTATTAATTAAAGTAAATAAAGACAGGGATAAAAAGATAAACTGGTGCAGCCATTTGGAAATCTATTTGACAGTGTTCATAAAAGGAAGCATACAGCAAACTCTGTTACTCCAGCAATTTTCATGCCGGTTGTGTAACCAAAGAGCATTATTTGCTTATAGCTAAAAGCTGAAAACAATTCACATATTCATCAACAATACAGTGAATAAATTATAGTACATGCATACAATGAAATGCTATACAGCATATGAATTTCATACAGCTAATGTGAAGTGAAAAAAGCCAAAGTATTACTTTTATAAATCTATTTGTGTAAAGTTAAAAAAAAAAAGGCAAATTAATTAATGGTGCTAGAATTCAGGGTGACAATTACTATTTCCAGGGTAGTAATGACTGAGAACAAGCCTGAGGGGTCTTCTTGCATGCTAGTAATACTAGCATTCTTGACTTACATTCTTTTTTTCTGGTGCATTCACCTAGTTAAAATTACTGAAATAAACACAATTTGCATTTTTTTCCGTATGTCTATTGTTCTTCAATTAAAAAGTATTTTTTAAAAAATTAAGTCTCAAGTAAATTAATACCTAAAAGAAAATATCATCGTCAGAATATGCCATCTACCTTGGGTGTGTAATGTTTACACAGGCATAACAAAAAAATTTAAATTCCCTGATAGTATGGCAAAGTGGGGAAGTATATTTGTGTGTGTGTGTGTGTGTGTGTGTGTGTGTGTGTGTGTGTGTGTTTTGGGGTAATTTAGCAGAGTGGTCTTTACATTGAGATATTCACATCTTGTTGTATACAAACTCTCAACAACCTTATGTGACACCCTAGCGACTCCCAGTAATAATTGGGTGAGATTTTAAGGCAAGTGGACGTCCAATGTTACGTACCTGGAAGGATGTCCCATTAAAATACTTGATTTAGGTAGAAAAAAACCCTCAGTTATATTAAATTACATATCAATCAAGCAGATACTTATTTTTACATTACTAACCAAATTTAACAGGGGCTTCCACATGCTGTTTAAGTTTTACACTTATTTATAAATTGATAGAGCAGAAGAATAGAAGGAAATATGGGTAATTGTAAAATAGCATTGCTTTATGAGCATTCATTTCACTGGTAGTTCTGTTAGAGGTGAGTATACCTTATCTATCTGTCAAATGAAAGGCTAAGTAAATGATCTGTGGGTCCTTTCCAAGGCTAATGACTGATGCATACAGAGAACTTTGACAAGAGCAATAAGTTTTAACAGAGGTTTCTATTTAAGTGTTCGCTCTGTGGGAGCTAATGCCAAAATAATTAATACTCATTTAACTGATTATAATGTGATAATTATATAGGAAAAAACTCTTTAGCTGACATATGAGATTACTTTAAGATAAATAAATTGATCTATTAGACTAATCTGATTGATAGTTTTAAAGATAAACTAAAGAAAACAGAGCTGTTCTATATATTTAGATGCAATCTATTTCAGGTTACATAAACCTAAAATAGAATATCATTAGGTGAAATTCCAACTGTGCATGCACACTTACTTGTAAACATTCAGAAGGGACAAAAGGAATGGGGAATCATACAGTAAATTTAAATCCTTGCTATTTGTTTAATCTTTATTTCAAAAATGGTTTGAGGTCTTAATTAGGAAAAATGAACATAGTAAATGAACTAAATGTGAATTGGGGAAAGTTTAACATGTTTTATTTCTATATGTATATTTTTTGCCAAGTATTTAGCACATACTTAAAAACTTAAGAATTATTTTTTATAAACGCTAGATTGACAGTTACAAAAAGGTCTTAGCACTTGATGGAAATGTAAGTGAGTGTATTTGGGAGCATTTATTTAACTTTGGAATGCAAGCAATGGTCTATTAAAAATCTTATATACTCAAGCAGGCTACTGTGCTAGATAGATGTTTTTTATTTTTTTCATAATTGTTAATCTTATGTTCTACAATTTCCTTTGCATTTGATAATGCATGTATAATGCTTTGAAATCACATATATATGATGCTATTATGGATCAAAAGTGAGACAACCAGGTATGGTAGATGGGGGCTGACTGAGGACCCCATATTTACATACCCTTCTCCAGTTATTTCTGCTCAATCTCTAAAATAATCTGGTTTGTTTTAACCAAGGAGGTGAGTTTTACATTATTATGTTCTTAACTATGATTTTATTTAAAACATTTGAAATGTACAAGACTCTAAAGTACGACTCTTAACCTCTACATTTGGACGATGCTGCCCCGTCATGCAGGGTGTATGGCCAAGGCCTCTGTCCATCAACACATTCTATTGTCCAGGCCCCAAGGGTCTGGAGTAAACCCAAATCACAGCTGATCTCAGAGCTTTTGGGTATCTGTAAAAAAGCATTTTTTCTTTCACAATGGAGTGATCTGGAAAGTTGTGAGGTGTTATTGCAGCCATCTTATGACTATGAGAAATCAAGGAAAGAAGGGATGAAGACCTTGATAGAACCGAGCCTGGTGACAGCTTTAAAAATTCTCCTTTATCTATACATGGAGCTGAGTCTATTTTGGATTTTCTAGTTGTATAAAAAAAAATTCTCCATTTTAAAAAATGGTCTAGATAAAGGATTTCTTACTTTCAGCTGAAAATAAGTCTGATTTTATACAACAACTTTTTTCTGCACATTAATTAACACTATTATGGTTTCTTGGTTGATTATTCAGTCAATAAAAATAGACAAAAATTATCCTAGCACTTTGGGAGGCCGAGGTGGGTGGATCACCTGAGGTCAGGAGTTCAAGACCAGCCTGGCCATCATGGTGAAACCCCATCTTATAATTTAAAAAAAAAAAAAGGGACAAAAATTTATGCCCTTGTAGATTTTTAGTACATTGAGAAAGGTAGGCAAGAAACAATAAAAATGATACATAAGTAAATAATTTAATAAAATGGAGAATAATACCTGTCATGGCAAAGAGAGAAGCTGAGGAAGGTGGATTGAGAATGCTGTATGACAGTGGAGGGCAGCAAGTTATCAGGTTGTAATTTTTTCGAATGATCAACGTAATTTTTCTTCATTTCAAGGGTTTTTTTGAAAAAATTTAAAGTCAGGGTTATTGACATGATTTAAAGATTGCATTGCTGTGTATCTTATTTCTTACATCAAGTAGAAATTGTTTTATGAATTTGAAAGCTCCAGTATGAAATGCTTATGTGTTTAGGATTGTGGTATTTCCCTGTTGGACTAATTCTTTTATCATTATATCATGTCCTTCTTTGTCTTTTTTAACTGTCGCTGCTTTAAAATCTATTTTGTCTGATATAAGAATAGCTACTCCTGCTTGCTTTTGGTTTCCATTTACATGGAATGTCTCTTTCTACCCCTTTACCTGAAGTTTATATGAGTCCTTATGTTTTAGCGAAGTCTCTTGAAGACAGCAGATACTTGATTGGTGGATTTTTATTCATTTTGCTATTCTGTCTTTTAAGTGAAGCATTTATGCCATTTACATTCAATATTAGTATTGAGATAGCAGGTAATGTTCTGTTCATTATGCTGGTTGTTGTCCTAATACCTTGTTTTTTCTTTTCATTGTGTTATTGCTTTATAGGCCCTGTGAGATTTATGCTTTAAGGAGGTTGTGTTTTAGCATATTTTGAGGTCTTGTTTCAATATTTAGAACTACTTTTAGCACCTGTAGTGCTGGCTTGGTAGTGGCGAATTCTCAGCATTTGTTTGTCTGAAAAAGACTTTATCTCTCCTTCATTTATGAAGCTTAGTTTCACTGGGTACAAAATTCCTGACTGGCAATTATTTGTTTGAAAAGGTTAAAGATAGACACCAATCCCTCTGGTGTGTAGGGTTTCTGCCCTGAAATCTGCTGTTAATCAGATAGATTTTTCTTTATAGGTTACCTGATGCTTTTGCCTTACAGCTCCTAAATTTTTTTCTTTTGTGTTGATTTTAGATAAGCTGATGACCATGTGTCTTGGTGATAATCTTGTGCAGTGAATTTCTCAGAAAAAAATTGTAAATTCACTCTTTTTAATGCACAATTTGACAAACAGTTTTGTAAGTGCCATCAGATTCAAGATCTAGAACACATCGATCACTGTGCCTTTTTGTAGTCCACTTCTGCTCTACTCTCAGCCCTGGTAATCTCTAGCTTATATTGTTTTTCATTTTTTTCTATTGTGGTAAAATACCCATAACATAAAATTTAACATCTTAACTATTGTTAAGTGTACATTTCAATGGTATTAAATACATTCATAATGTTGTGGAACCAGCACCACAATTCATCTCCATAACCCTTTTTATCTGGTAAAACTGAAACTCTATTCCTGTAATAACTCATTTTCCTCCACTCTAAGTCCCTGGCAATCATCATTCTGTCTTTATAATTTTAATGACACTAACTACATCTGTAAATAAAATCATACAGTATGTATCTTTTTGTGACTAGCTTATTTCACTTAGCACAATATCCTCAAGTTTTATCCATGCTATAGCATATCAAAGGGTTCTTTCTTTTTTAATTTTAGAATTATATTTCATTGTATGTATATACCACATTTTGTATATCTACTCATTTTTAAATAAACACCTGGGGGTGGCTTTCACATTTTAGCTACTGCAATCTATGGGTCTACATATATCTCTTTAGGTCTCTGCTTTCAATTCTTTTGAGTATATACTTAGAAGTGGAATTATTGGGTCACATAGTAATTCTCTTTTTAATATTTTGAGCAATGACCCTATTGTTTTCTACAGTGGCTGTACCATTTTACATTCCCACTCATACAACACATTCACAAGGGTTCCAGTTTCTCCACATTTTGGCAACTCTTTTTATTTTCTGGTTTGTTTTAATACTCGTCATCAAGAGTGTGAGGTTAGTTATCTTTCCATTTGCATATGAATTGCCCTAATAATTAGTGATGTTGGACATCTTTTCATGTGCTTATTTGTCATGTGTATATCTTTTTTGGAGAAAGGTCTATTCAAGCTTTTTGTCCATTTTTGAATCAAGTTGTTCTTTTGTTGTTGAGTTTTAGATGTTCTCTATGTATTCTGGATATTAATCCCTTATCAGAGAAATACTTTTCAAATATTTCCTTTTATTCCATGGGTGGCCTTTTTCCTCTGTTGTCATTAGTGTTCAAATTTTTAAAATATTCATGTAGTTCAATTTGTCTATTTTATCTTTAGTTGCCTGTTACTTTGGTGTCATTTCCAATAAATCATTGCAAAATCTGATATTCTAAAGTTTTGTCCTATGTCATCTTCTAAGAGTTGCATAGTTTTAGGCCTTAAAGGTAGATCTTTGGTTTATTTTGAGTTATTTTTTATATATAGTGTTAGGTATGAGTCTCAATTCTTTTGCACGTGGCAGTCCAGTTTTTTAACCTCCATATGTGAAACATGTCTTCTTTCCCCATTGCATTATCTTGGCACGCTTGTCAAAAATCATTTCACCATTTATACAAGCATTTATTTGTAGGCTTTCTATTTTATTTCATTGGTATATATTTCTGTGTTTATGCTAATACCACAGTTTTGTTCTGTTTCACTGATATATATATATAAATATATATCAGTGTTTATGCCGGTACTACAGCTTTGTTAACTTTGCAGTTAAATTTTAAAATCAGGAAGTATGAGTCCCCCAGTTTTGTTATTTTTTTTAATGTAGTACCTGGATTTTATTATATATTTATTTTTATTGTACTTTAGGTTCTTGGGTACATGTGCAGATCACATGTACATACATGGCATACGTATGCCATGGCATACATACATACATGGCAAGGTGGTTTGCTGCCTCCATTGCCCGCCATGTATACCTGGCATTTCTCCCCATGTTATCCCTCTCCACCCTTCCCACATCCCAATCTCCCTCCCCTAGCCCCCAAAACAGACCCCAGTGTGTGATGCTCCCCTACCTATGTCCATGTGTTCTCATTGTTCAACACCTGCCTATGAATGAGAACACGTGTTTGATTTTCTCTTCTTGTGTCATTTTGCTGAGAATGATGGTTTCCAGATTCATCCATGTCTCTACAAAGGACAAAAATTCATCTTTTTTATGGCTGTGTAGTAGTCCATGGTGTATATGTGCCACATTTTCTTTGTCCAGTCTATCATTGATGGGCATTTGGGCTGGTTCCATGTCTTTGCTATTGTGAACAGTAGTGTGATGAACATATGCATGTATGTGTCTCTATAATAGAACGATTTATAATCCTTTGGGTATATACCCAGCTATGGGATTGCTGGGTCAAATGGAATTTCTATTTCTAGATACTTGAGGAAGTGCCACACTGTCTTCTACAATGGTAGAACTAATTTACACTCCCACCAACAGTGTAAAAGTGTTCCTATTTCTCCACATCCTCTCCAGCATCTGTTGTCTCCAGATTTTTTAATGATCGCCATTCTAACTGGTGTGAGATGGTATCTCAACGTGGTTTTGATTTGCATTTCTCTAATGACGAGTGATGTTGAGCATTTTTTCATATGTTTGTTGGCCTCATGTATGTCTTCTTTTTAAAAGTGTCTGTTCATATCCTTTGCCCACTTTGAATGGGTTGGTGTTTGTTTGTTTGTTTTGTAAATCTGTTTTAGTTCTTTGTAGATTCCGGATTTAGCCCTTTGTCAGATGGATAGATTGCAAAAAATTTTTTCCATTCCGTTGGTCACTGGTTTGCTCTAATGATTGTTTCTTTTGCTGTACAGAAGCTCTGGAGTTTAATTAGATCCCATTTCTCTATTTTGGCTTTTGTTGCCATTGCTTTTGGTGTTTTGGTCATGAAGTCCTTGCCTGTGCCTATACCCTGAATGGTTTTGCCTAGGTTTTCTTCTAGGGTTTTTATGGTATTAGGTGTTATGTTTAAGTCTTTAATCCATCTGGAGTTAATTTTAGTGTAAGGTGTCAGGAAGGGGTCCAGTTTCTGCTTTCTGCTCATGGCTAGCCAGTTTTCCCAACATCATTTATTAAACAGGGAATCCTTTCCCCGTTGCTTGTTTTTGTCAGGTTTGTCAAAGATGAGATGGTTGTAGATGTGTGGTGGTGCTTTCGAGTCCTCCGTTCTGTTCCATTGGTCTATGACTCTGTTTTGGTACCAGTACCATGCTGTTTTGATTACCGTAGCCTTGTAGTATAGTTTGAAGTCAGGCAGCGTGATACCTCCAGCTTTGTTCTTTTTGCTTAGGATTCTCTTGGCTATGTGGGCTCTCTTTTCATTCCATACTAAGTTTAAAGTGGTTTTTTCCAGTTCTGTGGAGAAGGTCCCTGTTTCAGCTATTTGGAGTCCCTTGGTATTCTATGTGAATTTTAGGATAGGTTTTTCTATTTCTACAAAAGAACAAAATGTCATTGGGATTTTGATAGGGATTACATTATTTTGCAGATTACTTTAGATAGTATGGATATCTTAATACTAAGTCTTTCAATCCTTGAACATGAGATATGTTGTCATGTACTTATGAATTTAATTTCTTTCAGCCATGTTTTGTAGTTTTCATTGTAAAATATTTCACTTCCTGGTTAAGTTAGTTCCTAAGTATTTTATTCTTTTTGGTGCTATAGTAAATTCAATTATTTTCATATTTTCCTTTTCAGATTGTTTAGTGTTTAGAAATGCAATTTATTTTGTGAATTCATTTGGTGTCTTGCTACTTTGCTGAATTCACTTATTAGTTCTAACAGTTTTATTATGGAATTTTAAAGGTTTTCAACATACAGGATCATGTCCTCTATGAACAGAGATACTTTTACTACTGTCCATTAAATTTGAAGTACTTTTATTTCTTTTTCTTAACTGCTCTGGCTAGAATTTCCAATACTATGTTGAATAGAAGTGGTGAAAGTGGTCATTCTTACTTTGTTTTTTTCTTTGAGGAAAAGCTTTGCTTTCAGTCTTTCACCGCTGAGTATGTTATTCACTGTGTATTATTTGCACATGCCTTTTATTATGAGATAGTTTTCTTCTCTTCCTAGCTTGCTGAGTGTTTTTTATCATGGAAGATTGTTGGATTTTTCATATTCTTCTTCTATCTCAATTAATATACACATGTGGCTTTTTTTTTGTTTTGTAAACATGATGTCTTACATTGATCAATATTTATATATTGAACCATCTTTACGTTACAGAAATAAATCTTATTTGGTCCTGGATATAAGTATACCCATGATATCTATATATAGATATAGATATATAGATATGTATGTGTATATATATGCATGTATGTATGTGTGTGTGTGTGTATATATATATGTATATGTATGCTGCTACATTTGGTTTGCTAATATTTTAATGAGAATTTTTTGCATCGATGTGCTTAATAGATATTGGTCTCTAGTTTCTTTTCTTATGATATCTTTTTTGTTTTTGGTATCAGGGTCATGCTAGCCTCATAGAATTACTTGAGAAGTATTTCCTTCTCTTAATGTTTCTGGAAAAGCTGAAGAAGAATTTGTGTGAGTTTTTAAAATGGTATAATTTGCCTGTGAAGCTGTCATGTCCAAGGCTTTTCTTTGTTGAGAGATTTTTGATTACTGACTTAATCTCTTTGATAGTCATAGCTCTAATCAGATTTCCTATTGCTTCATGATTTGATCTTCACAGGTTTTGTTTTTCTAGAAACTTATTTCATCCAGGTTATCCAATTTGGTTATAATTTGTCCTACACGAATTGTACAGCTTTTCATAGTGTTCTGTGGAGTCTATAGCAATGCTCCCCACACACATAATTTCAAGTCCTATTTTACTAATTTGTATCTCTATGATTTTTTGCAGTTCATCAAGTTAAAGGTTCATTAGTTTTGTTGATCTTTTTAAAGAACCAACTTTTGGGTTCATTGATTGTCTCTATTGTTTCTCTACACTCTATTTTAAGAAATCTCTGCTCTATTCTTTATTTTATTGTTTTCTTCCCTCTTCTAGCTTTAGGTTTGGTTTTTCTTCTTTCTTACATTCTAAAGTTAAGTTCATGATTTGAGCTTTTTCTTGTTTTTATCTTAAAAAAATAATTTATGTAAATATTTTGATTCCTTATATATTGTTTCTAATATTTTTCCTAGGAGATCTCTATGAATCTCATCATATTTTTGGTAGTGTTTTTCTGAACAGTTCTGATGGCCTTCTAAGAAGTTCACTTGGGATAAGCCACTTTCTTGTAGTCCATAGAAAAGAGGTATTGATATTTGTTGATCTTCGTTAGAGCAACTCATTGAAAAACATGATTATCTTCATGGAGGAGACCATATCTTGCCTGCTTAGTCTATTGAGCATGCTTCAACAGCTGTTCTAGGTCTCTCAAATCATGAGCTCATACTCTCTTGCCTTTAGCCACAGTACTTTACTATTACATCAAAAATTCAATCTTCAGTTAGGCTAGTAGGGTTTCTGGCTCATGTCCACTTGCTGGGACATCTGGCAGAAGTAAGACTCACATCAAAGAAGATGGTGCTGTGATTCTCAGTGAATGTGGCCTCCACAGCTCAGAGAAGCCAGGTAAGATCATGGAGGAGTGTGGGTGAGTTAACAACCCCAGTGATAACTTTCGTCTGTGAAAGACAAACAATGGAAAGGTGCCTTAAATATGTGTGCCCTCTTTCTTGCCTAACAGAGAATTATGAGAATAAGTGACTTGCATACCACCTTACTAAAGGCATCAGTGTAATGGAGCAGCCACCTGTGCTTTCTGTGGAAGCTGTGGTCAGCTTCTTAATGTTTCATTTTGTACTTGTTTTTCTTCATTTCGCTTTTTTTGAATCTATGTTTCTCTGAGATTACAACGTCTCCATAAAAGTGTTTGATTTTTGCCTCATGATTTGGGGGAAATGGGCTAAGATACAACTACTGCATATAGTGAGGAGAAAAAAAAACCAGTTACATCCAAAAAATGTATCTTAAATTTCTATAACTCATATTTTGCAATTTCAACATTTTCACACCTCTAAACAGTAACTCTGGAAGACACAGTTTTCCTAAATACAAACTATTTTTGTGAAGTGTCACTATTCAAAAAACATGCAAGAAAACTTAATTTCAGTAGTGATATGGCTTGGCTGTGTCCCAACCCAACTCTCATCTTGAATTGTACTACTGACAATTTCCATGTGTTGCGGGAGGAACCTGGTGGGTCTTAATTGAATCATGATACAAGTCTTTCCTGTGCCGTTCTTGCAATAGTGAATAAGTCTCATGAGATCTGATGGTTTTTAAAACAAGAGTTTCTCTGCACGAGCTCTCTTTGCCTGCCACCATCCACATGAGATGTGACTTGCTCCTCCTTGCCTTCCACTATGATTGTGGGGCTTCCCAAGCCACGTGGATCTATGAGTTCTCCATTAAATCTCTTTCCTGTATAAATTACCTAGTCTTGGGTGTGTCTTTATCAGCAACATGAAAATGGACTAATACGAATAGTATTAGTATCTTTCCACACTTTAGATATTTACTTCAGTATTCTGGAAGTAAATGTTGCAGGTAGCTATTGGAATTAAGCCTTGAGACATTGATACTAACATGGGAAAGTCATGGTAGATTTTAGAAACCATATTCAGTTCCATGCTCACAGCAGGTGGCAGGGTGCCTCTCTAGTATAGGTTCTATGGAGTGCAGAAATGCAGAGGAAATATCTGTTACTGGAAACTAAGGGATATTTAGAGATGAGAGTTTCAGGTAGCTAAAGTTAGTAGATGGTAGAAGATATAAAACAGCAAGGGCCCAAAAGAAAGAACAAACCAGGCCGGGCGCGGTGGCTCAAGCCTGTAATCCCAGCACTTTGGGAGGCCGAGGCGGGTGGATCACGAGGTCAAGAGATCGAGACCATCCTGGTCAACATGGTGAAACCCCGTCTCTACTAATACAAAAAATTAGCTGGGCACGGTGGCGCGTGCCTGTAATCCCAGCTACTCAGGAGGCTGAGGCAGGAGAATTGCCTGAACCCAGGAGGCGGAGATTGCGGTGAGCCGAGATCGCGCCATTGCGCTCCAGCCTGGGTATCAAGAGTGAAACTCCGTCTTAAAAAAAAAAAAAAAAAAAAAAAAAAAAAAAAAAAGAAAGAACAAACCAACCAACCGACCAAAACAAACAAACAAAAAAAACCAACAACCACCACCCTACTTTAATATCATGAGATTCAAGACCCTTTTAAGATGTATGGGGATAATAATTTGAGCAGGAAAGTGGAAATGTGCTATGGGAAAATATAGGAAACTGGATTTGCTGCTTTTATGTGCAAGATGAGATTAGATCCTTCGGAGATGAATTATATCCATAACCAGGAAACGTTCTTGTTTACTTTTTAAGGGTAAGCTTAATTTTCAGATATTCTCCAGTGGGTAATATATCTATAAGGTTGTGATTCTAGATTATTTCTGTGCTTACAGTTGAATTTATTTGAAATCACAAACTTGTTTTCACCATTACCCTATCTCTAATTTCGCCTTGTCCCCATGCCTTCAATTCCAGCATTTTAATTATTGCCATTGTTTTGTTTTACTTCATAAGGTGTAGAAGGGTGGTGGTATAGAGATTCAAACAGCATACGATTGATCATAGGATTCATTCTAATGTTATGAATTTGTTACTGGCAAATCCCATCTTGCAAAATGAGGTATCTTCCTCTTCTATGCCACGAAGCCAAAATGCAAAACCAAAAATGAGCATCAGGTAGTGCAGACTCTATTCGATGGCCATGGAATTGAGAAGCCGTAACATGGCTGCCAAATCAAGGGGTGAGGGGCTTAAAATACAGGGTTTCTCTAATGAAGGGGTTGGACATTGGAAGTGAGGGGAGGATTATTCACATCTTTCCTGGGACGGGCAGTCAACTTTCCAGAGCTAGTAGTGCCACCTTTCTTTTTGTCCTTTTATGACTTCTTTCTGTCATTATCATAGGGATTGTCAACCGATGCAGCACTGTCAAGAGTGTCATTTAGCATGGAAATGAGATTGTAATGAAGCCTGAAGTCTTTCTGCCGTTTTTTTGGTTGACTATCTCAGTTGTAACCAATCTCAGCTGGTCTGATTTTACAAAGGGAACATTTTATAGGAGGCATCCTGTTTTTAAAGATAAGCAGAATTAGGGTGGTCTAGAAATTTAGCTATGTTACATAGGCAGTAAACCAGGTAACAAATGAATAATGGTGTCATCTAAGAATTAATTTTCTGGATGCATGATTTGGGTTAATTTTGCGATGAGTTGTTGGGGCTATAAAAATATTCCAACATTTTTGGACTATGTATCTCCCATAATTAAGCTGATATAAAGAGTGGGTTATCATCTTGGAATTAGAAGTCAGACTGTTGTCACTGTGGAACTCTTCTTGTCATACAAAAGTTGACAGCTATCATAGCCATCCCCACATGTGCTTAGATGTGTTCCATATATAGGCAGACTGTTAGAACGAGATGTTCAAATTTGTTTTAGTAGATGTAGGAATTACTGAGCATTTGGAGTTTAATATTTAAAGTACAACTTGAGTCTTCTGGGTCTTTGTTACTCTGGTCTCAGAATAATGACTTCCTCTTTTTCAATAACAGTATTTTAATAGCTTACTGGAAAACAATTTACAAAGTCTATTTCAAGAGCCATTTGAATTAGAACCTCAAGATTCTTTCAAATGTAGTTTGATGAATGAAATACAATTGACAGTCACATATGGAAGAAATTTTCCTCATAATACATAAAAGATCAACATTTCTGAGCAAATAAAAAGTAAAGCAAACTATGTCAACTCCATTCTCTTTAGAATTCATGTCAAGAATCAGACAATACCGACAATATTTTCGTTTTCTGTCTTTAAAAGTTACACAATGGAGAAATTGCTTCATAGAATGGGTCATTGAAATGAGAACTCGCAAGCAGTTGAGACTTGGTTAGTGGGTTTTCTGCAAAGTATTCCACCAAGTTCAATGTCTTTCTTTTCATTTATTAGTCATTCAACTGAGGTTAATGTTCTAAGGAAAATTTTTCTGGGCTTAGAAAAAAAAAATATCCTGAGACCCAAGGGAGACTTTGATATTTGGAAAGGATTCAGATAAATGAGAAGGCATAATGATGTGGAAACTGTAATGACTATAAAATACAGAAAAAATAAAATTAAATCACAGGTCTTTCTTTATATTTCTCTTTTTTCTGTATCCTTTATACCATGTTGCTATTTTGGGTGACATTAGAATCAAGGATGCAATATTTATAGAAGGATGTTACTCTAGTGATAACATAATACAAAAAACTTTGGCAACAATCTAAGAGACAGCAGGGGAGCTGCAAGAGAACTATTTTTGTAATGTTTAAAATTATACTAAATTAAAAAAAAATCCCTCCTGGGCTTCAAGCTTTAAATAGCATGGTATAGTCTAACTGATCAGAGCATCAGATTCTGATAATTTATTACATGGAATGTAGAACATGTTGACAAATAATATTTATATCTGAAAGCAATTTTAGGTCATTTTAATGTAATTCAACATCAAAGTCATTTTTCAATGGATTCTAGTCTAAAAATAAAGGACTATAAAATGAAACTCTATATTAATAATTCAAAGTATTAGACTTCTGGAAAAGAACAGCTAAAGACATCTGCACACACAAACACACACACACACAATCTTTAGTGCAACATTCATTCAATCCTCTGAGACATTCCTATAAATCAGACTTGGATTAGACTACTGTTACATAACTTTTTAAAAAAGATGCTCATGGAATAGTTTCTGGTGACATCTATCGCTAGTTCAAATTGTACTTAGCTAAATGTTCTATTTCCCTCGACGATTAGATCATTTTGTATGTGTATGGTCCTCTACATTAACATTTTTTGGTAATAAATCTGTTAGATGTTCAAGTTTAATTGAAGTAACTGTAAATTCTTTGCTTAAATTCAAGGGCAGAACTTGGCCCTTAGCATGTAATTAGTATTTACTTTACATACTGGAAGTTATAATTAGAATCTTTGCTGGAGCAAGAGGATCTGAATATGACCAGTGAGTCTCACCATAGCACCAGAGGAGATTTAAAACAAAGTGAAAGAAAATTCAAAGAAAACTAAATAGAAAGTAAAATTGTATTCTAATGGTGTCTGATGGAGGAAATAGAGATGTGTGTTAAATTTCCATTTGTTTTATGATTATATTTAATAATTTTCAGGACATAATGTTGTATTATTTATTGGAAACAAGGCTGTGAATGTACTTTTTTCAGTGGTTTTGTACCAGTAATAATGGTATCAAATTTTACTATGTCTCGTAGTAAAATTTTTAACCTTGAAAAACAGAGTAAACAACTGTACTTTAAAGAGGATTTTGTATATTTGGGGTCCGAAATGAATACTTTTCCCACTTTATTTTCCTAATTTTCCAAATAGTGGTTACATATATTTACACACATAATATATACATGTAATACTGTATGTATTAATATGATCATAAATAATACTATATAATGAATAATGCATGTGTGTACTTAACATAAAATGTAAATTGCTTCTCTATTTTCAATTCCCATTTCTCAGAATCCTACATGTTTTTTACTATCAATAGATAAAGACATATGGGTAAGCAAGGGAAAATAATAATTTTGAGGCTTGTCTGCCATAAAAAGAGTCAAAGCCTGGCCTGCCATCTTCTCTGTGAAATATATTAATTCACTTTGAAAAGAAATCTTGGCTGCTTTTGCTGAAAATACATACAAATCCACACACACACACACACACACACACAGTTATTAATATATTTGTGAAAAGATGTATTTACAATTTTATGGAATAGAGAAATATTAATTCCTAAATATTGAAGAAATTAGTGATTGGTCCAAAAATCAATTTAAATATAATAGAGTAACACTAAACTTTACCTAATTATTTCTATGTACTGGGTAATATTTAGGTATGTTTTCTATCTATTGTTTATATGTAAACATACATGCACATTAAATTTTATTTAGTATTGGCAATCATCTATTTTATAGATTTGTTAAGTGAGTAAAAACTTTCAGATAAAAAGGTTAAAACTGAATAAATTATGGTGATTTTTGCAGTCACTCAGTGTTGTTATTAAAATCACGGAATCATTTGAGATGAGTAAATTTCATATGTGTAAAACATACAGCAATAAAGTTGTTTTTAGAAACTGAATTGGTAGTCATTATGACAATAATTCTCATATCTAGTCTGTTGATAATTTGCCAGAAATTGTGATAAATACTCTTTATGAATCATCTTATAAATTACTTATAATAATCTCTAAGGTAGGTGATATGGTTTGGCTGTGTTCCCTCCAAAATCTCATCTTGAATTGCAGTTCTTGTAATACCCATGTGTTGTGGGGGGGACCCGGTGGGAAGTAATTGAATCATGGGGGCAGTTACTTTCATGCTGTACTCGTGATAATGAGTGAGTCTCACAAGACCTGTGACTCATCTCTCTCCTGCCACCATGTGAAGAGGGACATGTCTGCTTTCCCTTCGAACATGATTCTAAGTTTCCTGAGGCCTCCCCAGCCATGTGGAACTGTGAAGTCAATGAAACCTCTTTTCTTTATAATACTGAGTCTCAGATATTTCTTCATAGTAGTGTGAGAATGGACTAATATAATAGGTACTGTTAGTTTTTAGAGATGATGAAAGTAATAGAAAGTTTATGCAGATTGCCCTATGTCATGCAAATACTCAGTGATACAGCGAAGAATATTTATCCTTCTTAAATGTATGGTCACCTATAGCACACAGAAATTACTCAAATAATTATAACTTTTCAATTAAAGTCAAAGCAAAATAATTTTCCAATGTTTCTAAGTAACATCTTGGAGCAGCTGATTGTATAATACCTGTAGCTCCATTACAAACCATCCTCTGGACATTCTGGCATATAATAGGATATTTCCTTTCATCTAAAAAAGCAATTTACATTGGTGATTCTTTGAATTTCTGCTAAAAACATTTTATCTCATACTCTGCAGTTTTTATTAATGGTGGAAATTCTTCGAATATTCAGATGAAATAGAACAAGAAGATCTGTTATTTCTGTTAAATTGTATGTTTAGTGTTTCAGTGATCTAGTAGAAATTTAGCTATTGATATTTAAAGCAAGCATTCATGAAAAGATTTTATTATCTAATGAATAATTACTTTTGGGGTAAGCATGTTTAGCATGCTTTAAGGAGAGTGGACTTTGTCACTATCTTCATAGAGACCAAAAAAAAAAACAAAAAGTAAAGTGAAGAAGAAGGAAGAGAATGAGGACGATGAAGAGGAAGAGGAGGAGGACGAGAAAAAAAATACAGTGTGAAGAACAAAGGTTTTATCTCCTATACTGGAGCTGGTATATATATACAACAGAAAAATACAAAACTGGTTGGAATCAGCCCTTGAGACACAGAGTTCTCATTTATGAAACAGGACTGCAAATCTATCTGGAGGATTTGTTTCAAGATTAAGTAAACAATAAGAATCACCGAGATCAGTGCTGGTATAATAGTAGATACTCAGTCATACTTATTAATGATGACAAGATGTTTGAATATATTTGGATCATCCTTTTTGCATCCATAGGAATGTGTGTATGTGTGTAAGTGAGGTTATTTGCTTCACTTAGACAATCCTAGATGTACAGAATTTTAGTTTTTGAAATATATTTTGGCTGGGCATGGTGGCTCCCACCTGTTATCCCAGCACTTTGGGAGGCCGAGGCGGGTGGATCACGAGGTCTGAAGTTCAAGACCAGCCTGGCCAACATAATGAAATGCTGTCTCAACTAAAAATGAAAAAAAAAAAAATGTTTGCCAGGCGTGGTGGCGGGCACCTATAGTCCCAGCTACATGGGAGGTTGGGGCAGGAGAATTGCTTGAACCCAGGAGGTGGAAGTTGCAGTGAGCTGAGATCATGCCACTGAACTCTAGCCTGGGCAACACAGCAAGACTTTGTCTCAAAAACAATATTTCTTGAATTGTAATAATAAATAATATTTCAGTATTCAGTTTTTAAACAGTAATGCCTCTGTAAAGAGAAACTAATATAAAATTTTGTTTTTATATTTAAAATTGTTCTTATACCTTGTGGCTGCATATGCTGGGAAATCAAAATGGAGATGTTACATGAATGAATAAACATTCTCTAAGGATAAACAGAAATAATAAAAGACAGATACGCTTTCCAAGAGGGCAACATGAACTGACTCTGATCCATTGGAAGTTAGCAGAGAACATGTGTTCACTCTCTTTTTCCTCATTATGGGGTGGGTTCATCTGCCAGTTTTCATTTGCTTACTTATTAAAGAATACATGGTGTCTGCAAAAGTTATAAACAGAAAGGAAGACAAGGTGAAAGTCACTGGCATTCTTCTTGAGTTGTCTGATATGATATGACCTGAAGTTACATGAAATGGTGAAGTGATGCAAGAGAAGATCGTGAAACAATGTCAACCTTCTGAAGGACGTGTACTTTTTTTCTATTTATAAATGAAGGGAACTTGTGAGAGTAACATTATTGCTGGGATGAATCTGGATTCTGCTGATATGTGTGACCTTTGGCAAGTTATTTACCTGCTTGGGCCTCATTTTATTTCTTTATGTTTAAAACAGGGAAGCATCCATTTTACGGGGTGGCTATAAGAACTCATTCATTCATTTACTTAGTAGATATATATTAATCATCTGTCAAGTGCTAGGCTCTGTGTTAAGCCTGGGGAATAATATATGAATCAGAAAGAAAGTCTATGCCTTTGTGAGTTTGTATTATATTGGAAAGAAGCATAAATATGTAAGTGAATAAATCAACACAGAAGATAACTCTTCTATTATAGAATGTGGTTCAGTTCCACGAAGGAAATATGAGAAGGGCCCATCAATTCTAGTTGGGGTTCAGTGTTGGCCTCTAAGCAAAGGTAATGTTTGACCTAAGATTAGAAGGATAAGGATCATTCACATGAAGACCTTTGAGAGGAATTCTTCAGGCAGAGGGACTGCCAGTATAGTGCTGTGGTGGCTGGAAAAGCCTTCCTAGGTTGGAGGAAATAAACTGTTGCTTTTGGAATAGAGAAATCTGAAAATATGTGCTTGTCTGGATGCCGGGATTGCTAAGGACTAGTGTACTATCTGCTTCTTATTACATCTTCTTTAGAATTCAGTGGTTTTGAGTTTATATTTTTGTTTCTCGTTCCATGTTGGGTGCATGAGAGGCAGATAACTTGTTTTTTAAATTCACAAGTCTCTAGATCCAGGGGAGTCACAGGGAGGAACGGTAACTGAGGATGTTCATCCATATTCAGACCTGATTCAGAACACAAGAATCTAACCATGGAAGTTAATGCCATATTGGATAAAAAGTGACTGGAGTCTGTATATGAAAGGAAAAGAGTGTATTTTGCAAATGGATTGGATGCAAATTGCTTTGCACAACAGGCAGATTGTGATAGATTGCTTTGAAAATAGCAGTAATAATTATCCCATGCTCCTTTCTAATAGGACTTTACCATTCTTATCAAGAGGTAGGACCTATTTCTCCTCTCGAATTTGGACTGGGCTTGTGACTTGTTTTAATGAATAAATGTGCAGAAGTGACTGAAACTGCCTTGAGAAGATGAGAGGCCACATAGAAAAAAAGTTGCTCAGGATAGAATTGGGGTCTGTTGGTATCACTGCTCTCACTAAATCCATGAATATGAACTTTGCCTTGAGAGAGCGTCTAATGTGACACATTCTCTTATCATACCTTATTTGAGGTTTTTTTTTTACAATGACGCTGAAAATTGCTTTGACAGGTTGACAACAAAGGTTCACTCTGCTGATAGGTTACTTAATATTTAAACTAAAAGATCATCATGGCCTGAATTAGAACACGAACAAAAATGTTGAGGAAGAGAGTTTTTGGGTTTTCTTAAAGTGAAACAAGGAAGATTTAGCAACTGATGTAGTTATGAGAGAGAATTGTTTCCTTTGCTCTTCTTAGGTTGCCAGCTTGGAATTGCACCTGTAAAGTCTGCCAACATCTTCAACATATTTCATCACTAGAACCTGATTAGATTATCACATTGGCTTATTACTAGAATGTCAGGTTCTGAAAAATGGATTTGTCTACTTGATCTCAATTTTATTGTAAATGATTATTACCTCTTTGGGAAACAGATTTGTTTGATTTAACAAAATGATTAATTTCTTTATGCTTCAGTAAAGTTACAACATAGTGTCCTATAAGTGGGGTTAAGTTATATCTTCTATGTTTCGCAAAATACTGGTTTACAACAAGATCATAATCAAATTTTTATCTTTAGTCGGCATAAGTAATCAATCCACTGGTTAATTCAGTATCAGTTCACTGATAGTAGAAATAAACAATGTAAATCAAGTAGAAATTGAACAACTCAGTGTTGGCAAGCTGGAGATTGCTTTATGGTTCCTATTTACTATGCCTGGGAAATTCTGATTCTTAAAGTTTCAACATATATGGAAGAAAATTTTAGAAAATACAAAGTATTATGGTACTATAGGTGACTAACGAAACAGCCATTCATTCTGAAGTACTTTATCAAATATGAGTATGTCAACAAAAATTAATCTAGTATCAGTTATTTGGTAAGTAAATGTACTAAAACATGTTCTGGAGATTATTAATGAACTATACACAGATTATATTTTGAGTGTTACTTTACCATCCAATTTGCCAGCCATGTAAACCTACTAGCTTTTCCCTGCTTCTAAAAGTTTTTGACTATCCATAGCCAATGCTTTTAAAGTGTTTTTATGATGTTTCCTTTCCTTAGTATACATTTCTGATCTGCAGAATTGCAAATTTACTGAGAAAATCTAGGTTAATCTAGGTTAATCTTTATCTTTTTGCCTGATACCACCTTCTTGATACTTTTATACTAAAAAAGAAGAAGAAAAGCAAATATGGAAGGCATTGATAACAAAGATGATATTTCCCCAAATCAGTTGAGACTATTGGTATTCATTGACAGTATGCTTGCAAATTTATTAGAAATTCAAAAATCTTTTATGGAACAAATAATGAGCAACTCTTGTGACAGACACTGAGATTAACAGAAGAAAAAGATCCTACCGTCAAGATATTTCCAGTGTAGTATGATATGACGGTGCCAGCTTTCTTTTTATGTTGATACTGTGTACAGCTCATTGTGGCAGGAGAAGACAGTTCTGTGTATGGAGAATGTATATGAGTTTAGTCCAGACTACTTCAGACACTTCCATTCTATGAGATGGTGGTTCAGCTTCAGGACAGAAATTGTATAATTTATTTTCAGCTGCCTTTCTTTTTTTGTCAGGACAGGCATTGTGATCTGTATTGGAGTTGAGGTTATTTACAAAGTAAGCTTGTATAAGAGTTACTCAAACCCAAAGAAAATAATAAAGGCTGTATAATGTTAAACTTTCATGTCACTGGCTAAGAAATTGATTAATAAGTGGTCATACTGCTTCAGTCTTTAGCATATTTAATATGAGGGCCATCAACGAAATATCCTTTCACATATCTACAACTTTATAGCTACAAATATCATAACCATTTAATTTTATTAGACAGCTGATTTTTAATGCAATTTCCATTAAAATTAGACAGTTATGCTTAGAAAATCTGTACATATTTCCTAGAATACTATTGATAAAGGACAGTGCAATATCTACCATTTCAATATTGTAATGAGGTTGTTACATAGAATAAAAGACCAGGTAATTATCGCATAAAAGTTTATTTTTAGAGCCCTTTATAAAATTCTAATTATTTAGATACAAATTCTGATCATATTAAACAAATGTTATTCTTTCCCCATCAGATTACAAGCTTAACTGAAAAGAATTTATGCTATTCTTCTGTGTTTTTTTTGAGACAGAGTCTGGCTCTGCTGCCAGGCTGGAGTGCAGTGGCTCGATCTTAGCTTACTGCAACCTCTGCCTCTTGAGTTACGAGCAATTCTCCTGCCTCAGCCTGCTAAGTAGCTGGGGTTACAGGCATGTACAACCCAGGTAATTTTTGTATTTTTAGTAGAGATGTGGTTTCACCATGTTTGCCAGGATGGTCTCGATCTCCTGACCTTGTAATACATTGGCCTCAGCCTCCTACAGTGCTGATATTACAGGCTTGAGTCACCACACCTGGCTGCTACTCTTCATTTGCTCTGGTAACACGTTTAAGGCCAGGAATAAAGTAGTTGACTGTCCTGGACAGTAATCTAATTGCCTATCACTTTTTCTCTAAAAACAACCTGCCTTTTTTAAAGTGGTCAATTCATGGCCTCCTTTTTTCTTCCTTGGCACAATTTCCTCTGGGTATGATGGATGAGTTGGTCCCAGGTAGTGGGAGGACATATAACCCAGACTGGACTAATCAGCATTTCTCTGTAAGACGATGGCTGAGACAGACAAAAGATGAAGTTTTCTTCAGGAAAGAAATGGTCACAAGTGAACCCAGGCACTCATGGTAGCCACGTTTTCTCACCATGTGGTGAGATAGTACAGGAAACTCACCTGCAGAGAGATGAAGGAAACACACACAGAGGAGCAGGGCTGGGATATCAAGCATCCTGAAGTTCCTGAGCTTCCGGTTTCAAAGTTGTCTTGAGGATAAACTGCTTTCCTGAACTTGAGTTTCATGAGATACTATGTTGCTCAATTAATGAATTCCCTCTTTAGCTCCTTAACTGGGATTTTGATATTACCAAAACAATTCTTCCTATACGACATTTTGTAAATATTTACAAGAGATGATTTTTTATTTTCACTTTCCATAAGTGTAAATACAGATGTTTATGACTAGTTAACCAAAATATGGCAATGCTTTAGTAACTGTAATATTATAGGAAGCTTTGAGGATTTACTGAGTATGAATGTAAAAAATGAGACTACTTTTTAAAAATAAACCTTCAATTTAGTTATTAGAATATATATGCTCAATATAAGAAATCTCCCAAGGAGGCAAGACATTTATTTTGATGGTGTAGTAAATGCTTTAAACGTTTATGAAAATACCTTTCTGACTTTTTTTCTTAAAATTAGGTTTACTTCAGAAGAAAACCAATTTACTTTTTTGCTAACCTATTTTTTTTTTTTTTTTTTTTAATGTAGAGAGGGGTTCTTGCTGTGTCACCCAGGCAGAGAGTGCAGTGGCACAATCTTAGCTCACTGCAACTTCTGCCTTCTGGGTTCAAGCAGTTTTTCTGCCTCAGCCTCCCAAGTAGATGGGACTACAGGTTCACGATACCATATGTGGCTAATTTCTTTTGTATTTTAGTAAAGATGGAGTTTCACTGTGTTGTCCAGGCTGGTTTTGAATTGCTGAGCTCAGGCAGTCTGCCCACCTTGGCCTCCCAAAGTACTAGGATTACAGGCATGAGCCACAGTGCCTGGCCTTTTCTGACCTAATTTTTAACCCCAAACATTGTTGTTTTGCTTCTTTGTCTAATTTACTCACAAGAATTTGGGTTCACATATGTCTCTTGGGTTGGGTAAATGGAGTCATCCCTCTGAAACTAATTTTTTTTGTAGGAATGTAGGTTTTAGCTTTCTTTTTTTGAACATGTTATTAACATTAATTTTGAAATTTTCATCTGTAAAGTTATTTCAAGAAGCATATGAAATATTCTGCAAGAATGATCTCTTTTACATAAGATTTTCTTGGGCATACTACCCATTACCCTATTCATTCCCCATTAGTTGAATTTCACTGAAGCCCCATGCTCTTTCTAGAGATAGCTTAATCTGGTTTCACATTATAATACAGTTTGAAGGAATATATATTTGCCCCACTGATTAATTTCCAGTATGCTACCATTTTTAAAGAAAAAGTTAGAAAAGGGATTCTAAAAAATGCATTTATGTGATACCAAGACCAGCTGGCTATGGAGACCCCAACCCAGGTGGCACTGAAGGAATTAAGAAACATACACAGAGATGGAAAGCAAAGGTGGGTTCAGAGTGGGACATCAGGGGCTTCATAGCATTCCCAGCTGAGAGCCTAGAGCAGACTCTGACCCACGTATTTATCCTTTATATTCCAGTGACAGGTTTAACAAGTGGATGCTCTTTGTTCTTTCATAGGTTAAAGATAAACTAACCAGGCAGCTAGTGTATGTTCACTATAGGTTAAACATAAACTAGAAAGCATTCTTTGCGAGGGAAGAATGGAGGCAGAGTCACATATCCTGTGTTCAAAGAACTATTACATCTTGTGTGAAACATTCATATTGTTTCCTGTTTTATAATGCTTTGAGCAGTTTTCCCCTTTCGGGGGGCTGACTAGGTATTCCTTGCTGCTGCTCTCAGCAAACGGTATGATATATTACACGTCAGAATTTTCTCTCAACAATATGATAGAATCATATTATTGTCAATAATTTGGGCAAAAATAACTTCTTTATTCATCTCTCAAAGAAGTGTTAATCAATGGTTTACTTGTTTAAAACCAGGAACTTTGGTAAATCTAAAAGATTGTATAAAATAAAAATTACATCATTTTTATCACCCTTTTACCAAGAAGAATTTATTTTTAAGCAGTTACTGTATAAGAATCCATAAGCTGCAGATAGTTATATTAGCCATTTAAATTGTTATTTTAAGCTAGTGATCACATTGCTTTTAATTATGTCAAAAGTGATCCTTATTAAAATTCTTCAAAACAGAAGTAAAAAGAAATGGCTTGTTTTTCTGGATATATAAAAAATAATGCATAAAGCTAAAGTAAATAAAACAGTATGATAATAGAAACTGAGTAAGTAGACCAATTAAACTAAAGTAAAATAGAAATTGATCCTATATCATAGAATAATGTCCATGGTATATTATTGCTGAGTGAAGAAAAGTTACAGAATATTAGATATTATATAATACCTGTAGAAAGATATATGTAACCATTTGTGTATATAAAGTAAGGGTTCTAGATGTTAGACCACTCACAGATTAATAAATTCTGGGAAGTGGGATTCCGAGTTGGTGGAATTTCAAGTGTTTACTTTTATCATTTCCTTGTGTACTGATTAGTTAATATTATTATTATCAGAGATGTAGTCTTAAACTCATAGACCCAAATGATCTTTCTACGTCAGCATTGCTTAGTTGTTTTTTGAGAGTCAGAGAGAAACAATTGAGAATTTGCAAAAAGAAATAAAGAAAGAGACAGAAAAAGAAGGAATGAAAGAAAAAGAAACAAAGAGAAAGAAGAAATAAAAAGAGACAGGAGGGCTGGAACAACAATTCAGAAGAAATTTTGGCCCTCTAGCATGTCTGTTCTTGGTCAGAGTCAAAGTGAGTTTACAGAAGATGTTCTCAATTTTGCCATGTGTGTGTTTAATTTTATTAAAACTTAATTTGCCACAGTAAATTACTTTAAGGATTTGAACCTATTGATCTTCAAGTTACTTTAAATTCCTTTTTCCTCTTTTGCACTTGGTTTCTAAACACCTGTAAGATATATCTCTTTGAACTCTCAGAGCAAATTATAACTTTGAAAATTGATTTCCATTTAATTTATTGAAAGGCTAGATAAAAATGAGGGAGGAATTGTTATAACCTTTTGACTTTTAATGGTTACAACCTATCAAAGCATTGTTTTTATTTACTAAGCTTCAGTAGGCATTTTGGAAAGTGAGTGCTCTGATGATACGTGTCTGGAGTGATTTTCTGTTTACGCTGGCACAGTGATACCTGAGCAATTCAGACTTCAGTGGGGAAACATTGCAGGCTGTGTGATTTAACAGCTTCTTCCCTGTTCTCATACTCTTGCCAACGGTGAAGCTGATGCCATGTTTAATGCTCAGCATTTGAGCTGTGACACAGTGTACAAATTGTGGCATCTAATTGGCCATTTGAGTTTTCTCATGTGAATTGCAATAATCTTTTTATCGCTATTTAATCATATTGAGTATATTAAAAAATCTGTTTTTTGTCCACCTGAGTGAACTGCACTCAGCACTTGTCATTGTCATTAATATCATTTTAAAAATTATATTATAGTACATGTTTGGCCATGTGCCACAAAGGAACTCACTTTACCTAATGAAAATTACAACCACTCAGAACAAAATTTTCTACGTTAGCTGTGAAACTATGGTACTAGAACCTTAAGAAAAAATGTAGTCTATAAAATTTTGAATTCCTGAATTTTTTGGGTACTCAAAATAATCGTATATTTATATGTGTGTTGATGAAAGCTGTTTGGATATAAGTATTTTCTATTATCTCATAGATGTTTCAAGAAGGCAGACTAGATGACCATTTACTAGCCAAGATTTTAGACAAGCTCCTGGTTTCATTACCAAAATTTAAAAATGTCTATCTCCAGTATTAAAAATAACTAAAATTTTATGATGAAAGTTTTATGACATTGTGTATAATCCAGCCCTGTGCTAAAGTGCAAATATCCCAGAAAAGCACAAAATCCAAATTGTTACTGGTAATTTACCAATCAGATTAATCTATACTTTGTGAGTGAAGGTTCTGACAGAAAGGGAATGCACAGACCATGAGAACCCAGAGTTTCTATTAAGAAGTAAAAGGATGTCAAGATAATTTGGAGTGGGATCAGTGGGCCAGGAAGATTGGAGGAGGAGGAGAGAAATGGAAGAGAGGATGTTTCTTAAAAAAAAAAAAAAAAAAAAAAAAAAAAAAAAAACTTCTTATTTTAGTTAGGGTTTCCACAGAAACAGAATCTGAGATAACAATTGAAGTACAAGTAGTTGATTTTATAGGCCATAATTTGGGAGGTACTGGAAGGAAGTGTGGTGGGAGAAAGGGGAGAAGCGCGAATTAAGGCAGCAAAGTGAGACTAAGACTTGCTTGCAGGTATTTTATTGGACAAGTGATCATAGGTAACAAGAGTGAAGGACATTGCGTGTGAAAGAGAAAGGCGGAAAAAGTCCAACACAACCACTGGTTAAGGTGGCCATGGTTATGACTAGGACTCAATTCCTCAGTACCTTCTGAAGACCCTTCTGGAACACATCTCACAACTGTCCATTTATCTCTGTGGAGAACCAAATGGATAAATATTGATTCATTAACCTAGGACACAACACAGTGTGCGGGGAAAGTACAGCTCAGTTTTAGAGTCAAATGGACCTGCTTTTGTATCTCGCTACTGCCTACTTACTAGCTACGTGGGATCGTTGTAAAACCTTCCTGAAAATTTTATCTTATATCTGTAAAATAGGGAGTAATATTGCCTATTTTTCTGATAAAAACCCTGATAAATTACCTCAGAAGTTTTCAATAATTATTCCAAACCTTTAGCTCAAATTATTTTTGTCTAAAATAGCAAAGAGAACTTTTACTTTGAGACTCAAAGTTTTCTCTTGAAAGACAAAAATGAAATCCAATTGTTGACCACAGCTACTAACTGTTTTACCAGTTTATCTTACATCCCTTTGATAGAAGCAGGAATGCAAAGGAAAGCATTGAAAAATGGTGTTAGATAATAATTACATTTAACCACCATGGTACAAACTGAATTTATGAACCTTTTAGTATTTTTGACATATACATGGATTGGTAAATATAAACATAGATAGTATTTTATTACTTTATATATATATTTGACTTACTTTGTGAATGAATTTGTGAAAACTTTTTCTCATTTTGCCACTTCTATCATAGAATGGAATTATGGCTCAAAGTATCACGTATGTACAGCCTTGAAAGATACCTAAAAGGTCAGAAATCACTGATCTTTAACATGTGAATGAAATCATTAAATCATAATGAAACAAATTTTGATCAACAAAGTCTTTTAATTTTTTATCTTGTTCTCTCTGTTTTTAATATGAAGGATTTCAATTATGTGTAATTAGGTGTCCATCCATTTTATTGGAACTTAGTGGCAAAGTTGAGAGTTAGTACAAAATCCATGAAAAGTCTTTCATGGTAATTACTTATTTTATCGCCTCTCACAGTAGGGAGGAGAAGTCCACTCCCAAAGGGCCCATCACCTTCCCTCCACTGTCTCACTGACTGGGGAGAGTTTGTGGGATCACAAAGACCTTTGCTCCAGGGTAAAGCAGCTGTTCTGGGTGCTTGCCAACTGAAGTGATGGTCTAGCAAAATCTGTCAACAAGGAAAACATGCCACATCCTCATACTCATGTTACGGCTGCCTTCTCTTTTCCTATTTGGCATACCCCTTGGGACACTGCCTTATACAGAAGGCCAAGACGGGTGACATACTTGTGAACATACGGCACTGCCCTCCTGGGGTAATGTACATGAAAGCATATGGTGCTGTTCTCTTACTCGTCGGCAAACACAGGAAGGACTTTGTCATAGTTACATTGTTTATTTTATTTAAGGGTCTGAATTTTCCCTGAAAGGGGTTAATTTGCATTCTTCTAAATATAAGGAAATATCCCAGATATATAAAAGAGCAGATGGTTATCTGATTCTTGGGAAATACATATGTATATAGTATTTTCCATCAATATTTTATAAATATGTTTCTGAATATTTAGAACTATACATTATAAATAAATGTATTTCTAAAGAAGTAAATGACTTTAATCATATATATGTATATATACACATACTAATATGTCATATAAATCACACATATACAACCTTAGTAAAATGATTATCATTTTGTTTTTTTTTCTTATAAGGCTTTGTTTTTAAGTGTTTCATTCTGACATATATTATAAAACGGTTTTCAGTTTGTTGGTCTTTTTTATGTTTTTACATCCAAGTACTTTTCATTCTCTCTGGCTAACTCATTCCTACTCTACTGACTGTAGTTTAAGACTTCTTTCAGGAAGTCCAATATCCAAAATTAAGAATAAGTTTTTCTTTTGGGGCCTTTTAAAACTTGGCTCTTCCTTGCTATCGTACTCACCATTGCTTAAACACTTGACATTAATAACCACAACACATAAACATGGGGAAGAGGTGGTGTTCACCTTTTTCACCAGGGTGTTTCTCCCATAATGAGCATGGGTTTTAGCAAGAAGTAGATGGTTAATTAATATTGAGTGAATAAATTAAAAAATACACCCATATACGTAGGAAATTATAAAGACAGGAAAAGCCAACAGTAATAGGGAGAAGAAATGTAGCAGTAGGAAAGTCATATCTAGCAAGTGAGTGGATGTGGCAATTAAAGAACAAAGCAGAATCAGGAGGGAACCTGCGATATTTTTGGTAAGGGTGGAGAAAGGAGAGAGGTTAACAATTTCCTTGGCCTGCTGTCTTCAATGACCCAATCTGAATACCTCCTTTGTTTCTAATATTTGGGATGAATTATGTTATTATAAGAAAAGCGATTATGTTGTGTTATGACCTCCTTTTTCCCCACCTATCTGATGATCCGTGGTCTCTTGTTGACCTGCTCCAAGGCCAATTCATTACCTGCTGTTGACAAACCAAATGTAACATCACCACCCTGAAGACCACACAGTTGAGACTCTCTACTGAGGCATAAAGACTTTTCTGTCTCTGGAAGATAGTGTTCTTTCAACTTCATGGAGCTGCCCTAGAAAGTTACTCAGAATAACATTATTCTGGTTCCCAAGGGCTCTTCTTTGCCCTTGGTTAGACTCTGCTTTTTGGCAAAATGTTCATTATTTGTTGAAGGAAGTTATTTCAAATCCCAACATAAGTATTTAGCAGAAATATGCACCTCTGTGCCATTTTAATTATGTCAAATGGCATTTAAAATACTCCATTTAAATGTTATGATTTTGTGAAAATGCCAAATGCAATGCTTAGTACATAATTGACAATTTCTCACGTTAATGTCCTGCTTACATTGTTTGATAATTATTATCCATGTACCCTAATAATGCCTTTATGTTCCTTATAGAACAGAGGTGGGCAAGCTCTTTATGTTAATTTCCAGTTAGAAAATACTTTCAGCTTTGAGGATGTTGCAGTCACTTTCTTTGCAATAGTAGAGATGGATAATATGTAAACAAATAGATGTAGTTGTGTTCCAATAAAACTTTATTTACAAAATCAGGCAATAGTCTGTATTGGTCCATGGACTATAATCTGTTGATCACTTTTATAGATGCTTTAATATCCCAGGTAAAAGCGTGTGACATTTGATACATTGTTAGGCCCCTAAGAGACTTTAACTAGATGGCTAAGCACTTGTTTGTCATGTGTGGGACAGGATGGGGAGTGTGAAGTAGGAGTTGGTGAGTGTATTTTCTTACATTTCTTATGTTTTCTAGGCAGCATTATAATTCCTTGATAGGTTTTTTCTTTTTATTTGTTTCTTGTGGATTGCTGAGCTGTATGATACAGTTTAATAGCAGTAGTTGATGGGGCATGAGTGGTCAATTATATTTTAAAAACCCACAGCATGGTCATCAAGGAATATGTGCCTTATTGAAAGTTTGCTATCCTTGACTTCTTTAAATCAATTTGATTAAAGATGAGTTGCATTTTATATTTACATACAATAAAATGAACCCATTTAATTGTACTGTTTGATAACTTTTGACATATTTACACAAGTGATCATTGTCAAATCATGATAAACACCACATTTCCATTACTCCAAAATGTTCCCTTTATGCTCTTGCCAAACCATGGTTTCTTGAAATGCATTTCTTAAAATGCATGGATCTACTTTCTGGTACTGTAGATTAGACTTGGCTTTTCTATTATCTCCTAAGAATGAAATCATATAGTATTGTTTCATGTCTTGTTTCTTTTGCCTGCTATAGTATTTTTGACAAGAATACATGATGCAAGTATATATCATTTGTTCCCTTTTAATGCTTAGCAGTATCTGAATGTATTAATGTATCAGAATTTATTTAGGCACTATAGTAGTCGGTTCTTGCATTAATATAAAGGACTATCTGAGACTAGATAGTTTGTAAAGAAAAGAGGCTTAATTGACTTACAGTTCTGTAGGCTATACAGGAGGCATGGCATAGGTGGTCTCAGGAAACGTAAAATCATGGCAGAAGGCAAAGGGGAAGCAAGCACATCTTCACATGGCAGCAGAAAACAGAGAGTGAAGGGAGAACACACTTTCAACAACCAGATCTTGTGAGAACTCACTATCACAAGAACAGCAAGAAGGAAATCCACCCCCATGATCTAATCACCTCCCACTATATCCTTTCCCCAGCATTGGGGATTACAATTCAACATGAGATTTGGGTGGGGACACACAGCCAAACCGTATCAGGCACTCAGCTACTGGTGACATGTGGATTGTCTCTAGGTTGAGGCTGTTAGGAATAAATCTTTAAATATTCATGTTCAAACCTAGAAGTGGAATTATTTAGTTATATCGTAAGTATACGTTAAATTTTTAAGAAATTGGCAAACTGCTTTCTACAGTAGTTTTATCATTGCATTACCGCCAGCAGTGTATGACAATTTCCTTTGCTCTATAGTCTCACCAAAGCTTATTATCCGCCTTTTTACTTGTATCCATTTCTAATCACTGTGTAGTGTTAACCTATTGTGATTTAAATTTACATTTCCCTGATGATAAAAATAGTCAGTACCATCTCGTGTGGTTATTAGCCATTCATATATTTCCTTTTGTGTTATCTCTGTATTTTTTGTCCAATTTTTGATTGAGTAGTTTGCCTTTTTATTATTGAGCTGTACGAATGTTTGAAGTATTCTAAAGTCCTTTTTCAAGTTTGTACATTTCAAGTATTTTCCCCCGTTTGTCTTGCTCTTCAATCACTTAATGAATTCTCTATAAAAGGCAGCTTTTAATTTTTATAAAGTCCAATTTATAAAAATATTTTTATCTTTGAAGGTTTTTGATCTTTTTAATAAATCTTTGCTATCCCAAGATTGCAAATATTTACTCCTATTTTTTTACAAGTTTAATATTTTTAGCTTTCAAGGTTAAATCTATGGCCTATCTCAAGTTAACTTTATGTGTAGGTTGTGGTATCAATTCTAGATACATTTTCAAGTGGATATTCACTTGTTCTAGCACCATTTCTTGAAAACAATATTATTCCTTCACTTAACTGTCATGGCAACTCTGTTAAAAATGAATTGATGATATATGTGTGGGTCTTTATGTGAATTCTTTATTTTGTTGCACTAATCTATATATTTATATGTAAAGAGCACACTGTGTTAATTATAGCTTTAGGTAAAGTTATGGCATAAGGTAGTGTAAGTTTTTCAACTTTACTATTTAAGAAAGTCTTCTGACTATTTTAGATCAATTTCCTATCATATAAATTGCAGAAATAGTTTGTCAGTTTCTGCAAAATTGCCTTTAAAGATTTTGACTGGGAGAATATTGAATCTATAGATTAACTTGGGAAAATTAACATAAAAAAAGATAGGTGTTCAGTCAATGAACATAGTGTATATTTCCACTGATTTAGGACTTCACTTTTTACCAGCCATGATTTATAGGAGTTCTTGCAGATGTTGCTCTAATGTTGTTAAGTGTATTCCTAAATATTTCATGTTTTACGTTTCTTTTTGTAAATTACATAATTACTATAAATCATTTAGTTTCACTTTGCAATAATTCATTGCTATTATATAGGAATACAATTTGTTTTTACATATTGTCTTTTTATACTTCAATCTGCTTAACTCATTTACTAATTCTGTTATTGTTAATGTAGATTCCTTAACATTTTTTATGTATGGTCTCATTGGGGAGAAAAGACAGTTTTAGTTTAAAAAAATTTTTTTTCTTCTAGAAGTTTTGTGGTTCTGCTTGTACATTTATACCTATGGCCTATTTAAATTTAATGAATTTGTATGTTGTTGAGTACCATTAGTTACTTTCTTCCCTTTTATTTATTTTTATTTTTTGCCTTATTGGAATAAGGATATTCCATGTGATACTGAATAGAATTGGCAAGAATGGGCATCCTCGTCTTAAATCTTAGGACTTTCACCGTGATGCATCATGTGATATGTAGGTTATTTATAAATGTCCATAATCAGGTTGAATATGTTCCTTTATTCCCATATTGCTGAAAAATTTTTTCATTAATGGATAATGAATAGTCACATGTGGAAATCATATGCTTTTCTTTTTTATTCTGTTAATATAATGAATTACATTGATTGGTCTGAAGATATTCCCCATATCATGCTGTTGCTGATTTCTACTTATTTTGTTGATAAATTGCCCATTGGTCCTGTGTTGATCACTGATAGCTCTTTCAGCTGACTCCTGTATCCCTTCATTGTATCCCCATCATGCGGTGCTTTGTTTGTGTGTACCCTTTCTGGCACTACAAGGTTTTCCAGGCTCATCTAGTATATTTTGTTCTCTAGCTCTACCATCAATTATTTCTCCAATGAATCCTGGTTTCTTTTGTTGGATGAGCATAATAGCAAGATCTGGACACTAGACATGCTTATTACTACTGTATGTCATTGCTTCTAGGTCCTTTCAGCTGACATTTCAGATGTCTATATTAAATACATGTATATATGCTAAACCACAGGTATGCACATATCAACAAATATTTCTAGATGTAACCATCTGTGTTTCTATATCGAACTACAAATAAGTCCATACTTACGTCTCCAGCTCTGATCCATTGCCGCATGGTTCTTCCTGGTCTTCTCTCCTTGCTTATCTATAAATTCCCACTCCAATAGTGAGAAACCTGACTCTTGCCATCTGACAACCATTTACTTCCTTTCTTAATTCTGGTATACATGCATAGTGGCTCTACAATTATTAAACTCTATCTGAAAGGGAAACAGTGTTGTCAATTACAGTGTAAAAATCCTTCTGTCTATAGTGCTGCAAGCTACACTTATTTCCAAGCTAACTTAAACCTGTACCCTAATCATTTTCTGAGGATGTTTCATATAGTTGTAATATATTTAGATTCTTTTGTCAAATATGCATTTTGTCTAGGATCTCTGGACCTCTTTAATAATTCTTAGGAAATAATTGCATTCATTAAGATTTCATCTTTTTCTGTGATGGTCTATGGATTTTGACAAATGGATGGTATCAGGTATATACTATTACAATATCATACAGAAAAATGTCATTGTCCTAAAATAATCCTCTATGTTTCAGCTACTAAAACCTCCTTTCCTTCCCTTGAGCTCTAGCGACAACAGATTTTTTACATCTCTGTAGACTTTGCATTTACAGAAGGCTACTAATTTGAATTGTACATAGCATTTTCATCCATGTCTTTTCATGGCTTGATTATTTTTTCTTTCTTTTTAAAAATTCCTTTGTTTCTTATTGTTCTAGCTAGAACTTTCAGTACAATGTTGAGTAGGAGTTGTGAGAGGGGATATCTTTGCCTATTTCGATTTTAGGGGGAAATCATCCAGTTTTTCACAATTAGCTGTAGGTTTTTGTTGTTATTCTTTATCCATTTGAAAACGTTTCCTCTCTATTCCTTAAGAGTTACATTAAATGAGTGTCACTCATCAAAAGACATGATCATTTGATGTTTCTTCGGTTTGGTATTGACGTGGTGAGTGCATTGATCTATTTTCAAATGTTGAACAAGCCCTGAAAACATGGAATAAATTCTGTATGTGTGTGTGTGTGTGTGAGTGTGTATGTGTGTTTTTACACAATGTTGTATTCAATTTGCTAAAATTTGTTAAGAATTTTTACATCTATTTTCAAGAGCAATAATGGTCTACAGAGTTTTTCTTTATGTAATGTCTTTATTTGGTTTGGATATTAGGGTATTGCTGGCTTCATTGAATGAGATAGGAAGAGTTATCTTTGCTTCTATTTTCTGAAAGAGATTATGGAGATCTGGTATCAGTTTCTCTCTTAAGTGCTTTGGTAAAATTCACTTGTGAAACCATCAAAGACTGATTCCCCACCCCGTTTTTAGTTGCAAATATGAAGTGGGAAAAGAATGTATCATCTTATGATAAAATCTCATTCTTGTAATGGATCTGTGTTTGTGGCTTGTGACTTGTCCTAGTATTCCTTCTTGTATAGCTTTCTCCATTCTTTAGGTGAAACAGGAAGGGTAGAGGTGGCTGGAGTGAGAAAATAAACTTCCCTCATGGCTCTGGGACAAGGCTGTGGTGTAGCCTTTCCTGCTGGAGAGTAGGCATTTTTTTTTTGATGGAGAAGTCTCTGTCCATATTTTACAATGATTATTCTTCCTCTCTTTCTGTCAGAGTCATGAGGGGATCTTTCTTGGTTCTCCAATGTGAGAACCTGATGAGGTTACTGTATGTAAATTCTTCTACAAACTTCAGCCCCCAGGAGTTTCTCATACTCACTCTAGTCCACCCTCACTTTCCAGCAAGTTACCAACATTTCTACTTAAGTATTTGTATTTGCCAGGGTTCTCCAGAGAAGGAGAAATGAAAGGAGATACAGATATACAATTGGCCTTTGAACAACAAAAGTTTGAACTGCATGGGTCCCCTTTTACATGGATTGTTTTAATAAATATATTGGAATTTTGGGGGAGTTTTGTAACAATTTTTAAAAAAATTTGTGGATAAACCATATAGCCTAGAAATATCAATAAAATTAGGAAAAAGGTAGATATGAAAAAGGTATGCCATGAATGAATAAACTATATGTAGACTAGTCTTTTTATCATTTACTATCATAAAATACATACAAATCTATTATAAAAAGGTAAAATTTATCCAACTTACACAGTACAATTATAGACCAAATATGGCATCATTTGCAGGATAAGCAAATGTAAAGGTACAATATTAAATCATAACTGCATTAATTAACAGTAGTATATACTGTACTACTCTTATAATTTTGTTGCCACCTGCCATTGGTATTGTAGTGAGCTTAAGTGTTGGGAGTATCTGCTTAAAACCATATGTTGCTAATTATCTCCACGTGAGCAATTCATGTAGTAAATAAAATATAGCAGTAAAAAGTAATCTCTCATGGTTCTCATCTATTTTTATCATATTTAGTGCAACACCATAAACTCTGAATAACACCAAGAGATTCACACTAAGTTCCAGTAGTGATGTTGAAAGTACTTCCAAGAAGCAGATAAAAGTTGTAATAGAATAAAAAATGAATTTCTTCATATGTACTGTAGATTAAGGTCTGCAGCTGTGGTGGCCTGCTATTTCAAGGCAACAATGGTTAAAAAAGAAGGACAATTGTGAAAAAATAAAAGAAAATTAATGCAGCTACTCCAGCTGGTATGCAAACCTTGCACTCATTGAGAAATATTGTTAATCATATTGAAAATTCAGTTTGTATATGAGTGCAGGATTGCTGTAAGAAAGGCATACCTATAGACTTAAATATGATTCAAGAAAAAACAAAGTCATTACATGACAACTTAAAACCAAAGGAAGGTAAAGCATCTAAAGATGAAACATTGAACACCAGCAAAGGATGGTTTGATGATTTTAGAAAAAAGTTTGGTTTAAAAAATGTCAAGATAACAGGAGAGGCAGCTTCTGCCAACCAAGAGGCAACAGACAATTTCCCAGATGCCATTAAGAAAACCATTGAGGAGAACGAGTATCTGCCTGCACAGGTTTTTCAAACAATTCTCTAAAAATTATAGCCAACTTATCCTGTCTAAACTGTAGTATATGTCTCCTGAATTACATAAGAGTGCTATGTTCTGTTTGGACTGTAGTTTCTATGAAGGAGGTCAGAAATTGTCCCAGACAGAAAGCTAGGATGAAAAATGGTCTAGTTTTCTATATGTTTATATATAAAATAAATTTATTTTATTTTAGGAAAATTAATGTTGGAACTTAAACTCCAATGTATAGTATTAATAGGTGGGACCTTTAGGAGTGCTTAGTGAGGTCAGAGCCCTCATCAAGGGGATTAGTGAGCTTACAAAAGGGCTGGAGGGAACCAGCTAAGCTTTTTCTGCCCTTATGTTCTTCCTCCATGTGAGGACAAAGCAAGAATCCCCTCATCAGGTACCAAACCTGCTATGATCTTTCAATCTTGCACCTAGCCTCTAGAATTCATAGAAATAATTTCATATTGTTTATTAATTACTTATTCTTTGGCTTTTAAATAGCAGCACACCTCATCTTTGACTTTCATGCAATGGGGTGCAATGCCAAGTGTCATGCATATTGTGTCTACTAAATATGAATAATGTTTGAGATGTCCCATTATATAGATAATGTTGTCTTGCTAAATAGGTGTGAATATAATGTATTCTGTAACTTCACTTTGGGGTGTCATTTACTATCAAACTTTTAAGTCTGGTTTAACCCAGGGGTTCCCAGATTTACTTGGTCAAAGTCCCCATTGTGAAACATCTAATCACATAAGAATAATTAGAATGTTTAAATAATGGTAGGTAGGAAAGCAGAGAAAAGACAGTCTAATTAATCTATTCTTTTGGGGAAGTAATTTTTTAAAAGTCAAAACAGGACTTCACTTCTAGGCTATGAATTTCAGAGGGGACACAAACATTGAAACCATAGAATGCGATCCCTGACCCCTGAAAATTTATGTTCTTTTCACATGCAAAATATATTTATTTTATCTTAACAGCCTGAACAGTCTTAACTCATTCCAGCATCAACTCAAAAGTCCAGAGAGCCCACTATCTTATCTACATATCATCTAAATCAGATGTAAGTGAGACTCAAAGGTGTGGCATCATGAGACAAATTCCCTCCAGCTGTGACACTATGAAATCAAGCAACTTACGTGCTTCTAAAATAAAACGGTATAATAGGCACAATGTAGACATTCCTATTCTGAAAGAGAGCAACAGGAAAAAAGTAAGTGGCTAACAGGTCCCAAGTAATTCTGTTGAGATTCACTCAGGGTGGCTGGGAAAATATTAGTGAAATATTAAGGAAAGTTATAGATTACAGTATCAAATCTTTTGGAAGGCCAAAAGGTTTTACTGGGTCAGGTTGAAGGCAGCCAGTTCATTATGTTAGCATAGGGAAAAAGGTAGGGACAATAAAGGCTTCCCCAGTTAAGTCTGTTTACCCCACATTCCTTTGTCTCTAATTTGTTTGCTCATGTAAATGTTGTGCTGGATGGTCCTCTCAGGGGGAGTTCAAAGGGGAATTACCCGTTAATGGGGTTTTCTCTGGGCCCTGGAACCTAAAGCTTTTATCATTCATAAAACCACTCTTTTAACCATGATGATCATCAAAAAGCATGTTGACTTAAAACCTCTGTTATTAAGTCTATCCTGAATAAATGTGGACAGTTACAGGGAGTTACGGTAGGTTAGCTGCAGTCATCCTCTAAAAGCAGCCAACAGCCATCCCTAGCCCACTCAGATTAGTGTATGTGAGTGTATTTATTCATCCGTCATTAAATCAGGGCACAGAACAGACCTCCGCAGGTGGAATCAATGTCTCATAATTCCAGAACACAAGAAAGCAAACTTTAAATATTGGGACTTGAGAACAGTCTTTGACTCTATGTCCCGCTTTCCCAGACCTCAGGTGGACCCATTCCAAAGGTTTTCTTTGTCACAGCCCACACAGCAGCTTTCTCTGATTGGAGTTTTACGCTTGGGGATCTGTCAGCCTGGTGTTGCATGCTGGTTGCTCTGTGGTCTCAGAGGAAGAATTCTGAGGAATGCAGGAACTTCTTGGGGTCAGGTTGATTACGTTGGACCACTTTGATCCTGGAAGGAGTCACATTTTGTCATTATTGGAATATACACTTTCTCCGGATATAGATTTGCTTTCCCTACATTCAATGCTTCTGTCTACACCACCATCTGTGAAGTTACAGATGATTTATCCACCGTCATGGTATTCCACAAAGCATTACTTTTGATTAAGAAACTTACTTCCAAGTCAGAAAAGTAAAGCAGTGAATTCATGCTCATAAAATTTACTGGTATTTCTGAGGCTTTTCGACTTGGACTGAGCCACGGTAACAGCTTCCTTGGTTCTCTAGCTTGAAGACTTCTCAGCCTTCATATATCATGTGAGCCAACTTCCTTAATAAATCTCCCACTATCAATCTGTCTATCTGTCTGTCTGTCTGTCTGTATATCCATTCATTTATCTATTATCTGCTGTTGGTTGTTTCTCTCTGGAGAAGAATTACTAATGCAGGAAGATTCCTTAAACATATGACTTCAAGAATTGGAAATTAAGTTTAGAGTATGTTTAGTAAAATATCCTTTAAATCTTACTGCTCTTCTTGTAAATTTAGGGAATCAATTCTACCTTTATTTCTTTCTATTTCTTTCACTGTACATGCTACTTTTCATGTACAAAAGTTAGAGATGTCTGTATTCATTTTTCCTCTTCCACCCTTTCTGCCTCTCTACTTTTTTAACTTACATGGGTAAGCCAATTCATATTTCTAAACTCTCATTCTTTATCTCTACAAGTTCAAAAACTCTGTTTTGATAAAGCTTACCACTTTGACTGTTTTTCTTTCTCTGTCCATTCTCCTTTGTGTTGAACTATTATAGTACACAAGAGTTTGTTTAATCAACCCTACAATGTTGTCTTTCCCTTGATGTATTCAAGTATCAGACAACTTAAATGTTACTCAGATATATATTTATGACAGATGTTTGATAGCTCACTGTCTCCTCATTGGCCTTTCCATACTCTCAGACACAAGACTCTGTGAAAGTACTGTATCTACCAGAATACTGTCTCACATTTGTATTCATTTATTCTTGACCTTAGAACTAACTTAGTTGACTCATAATGGTTTGGTGTCTCTTTAACATACAACTATATCCTTTTTAGTAGTGATTTCATTTCTAAATAACACTTAAGTGGTCTTTATTCTTGGCCTGCTGACTGGTATAACTGCAAAGGCAGTCAGGGAACATCACAATATTCTCCGGCAACTTTTTTGAAATAAATCAGAAGTGGCTGCATATCTAACGTGCACATAATGTTCTTTTGTTGCTTATGTCTTAGCAACCATCCAACACATCAATTCCCAAGCTCTTTTAAATCATAGTTCCAAAAACACACATGCAGTTTTTACTGAATTTGCCTTTGTATTTGATTCTCCTAATAGATTTGTTCCTTATTGGATTGGCCCTGAGCTCAATCAAAATGTGCATTTAGTTTATCTTGGACACATCTGGCTTCCGCTTTTCTTATTCTACCTCCCCGACTGTGCAGTGCAACCCTCTCTCTGTGTTTACTCCTTCTCCTCATTGTTCCTCATAATCTGCTTTCTGGAAAACAGTTCTATTTATTTTTTAAAGAGTATATGTAGTTCAATCCATTATATATAATGGGGGCTGTTGCATTTAAACAGTGATTGCCTCTAGTGGTACTATGAGTGACTTTGTTTCAGGCCATAGCAGTTGTGGTAAAGTGGAACCAGTGTTTGAAAAGGTGGACCAAATGTGAGGCTTCTGAATACCCTAATAAATACATCATTTCTATAGCAGTGTTTGGCTTGATTCTAAGTAGTTCAGTGACATGCTTTGTCTAAAAAAGCTGAGATGATATCTTCTGTTTGTTCCGCAGGAATTTTTCTATTCAAAGTGACAATACCAAAATTCTAGTGAGAACACTTTCTTAGGAAGGATATATGCTATCGTTAAGATCACGGATTCTAAAATCAGCTGACTTGAATTTTTGCTTTTGCTTTGCTCTTTTCCAGATGCATATTCTTTGGCATGCTGTTTAACTTTCCTAACCTGCACTTTCCTCACCCAAAAATGGACAAATTGTTGGAGATGTCCCATAGAATTATTTGAGAATTAATAAGATAATTTATGTGAAACAGCAAAATACTTTATAATAAATACTTGACATATGATTATTACTGCTATTGTCTCTAATTCACATATTAATAATATTTTTTTCATTGAAAAATAAATTCCAAGTCTCCAATTAACACTGAGTAGGCTTTGATTAATCCCCATCACTGTGAATAATCGAAGATAAATTTTTGCCCTTCGTATTTTTTCTTCATATCATGATGCTAATTGTTCCGTATTTACTGACAACACCTAAATTTGTGCTCAGCTATTTTTGGAGAATTGACTAATCACAATAATGGTGTAATTTCAAGTGAACCCTTAATTCTCATACAAAATTATTAGAAATCTCATACAAAATCATTATCTTCGAATCATAAAATTGATTTCTGAAAGACCACAATAGATACATAGATGTGTCAACATTCCTATTTATAAGAAACACCTAAATCCCACTTGAGGGATGTCAGCCCTACAGGAAAAAGGTACTTGGTTAAGTGATACAACTAGTTAGTGCCTGATGTTGTATGACTAGGAAACAGGTGTCATAAATCCACGTCACTATTATCTCTGGCCTAATAGTCTTTTGATTATGTTTTTAAGTTTATGTTTCTTGGGTCTTGAGAAAGAGAACATGTTTATTGTTATTATTTTCCTCTTGTGGGGAGACTAGAAACCATTGAGGGATACAAAGAGCTGCCAGTAAAACATGGTAGAATAAGAACAGCAAGGAGGGTCAGTTTCACACTTTGCCTAAATCCTCTCCTATTTATGGTCTCCTTTTTCTTTACCTCCCTTTTTACTTCTTAGCACTCTGTTTACTCCATAATAACGTCTTCTTTCTTCTCCACACACCTACCCCATGCCATGCCATAATTGTCCTTGTCTTTAAAATTTTTTAATTGACAAATAATAATTGTATATATTTATGGGGTAGAATGTGATGTTTCCATGCATGCATACAGTGTGAAATGATCAAATCAGGCTAATTAGCATATCTCCCACCTCGAATACCAACCGTTTCTTTGTGTTGGGTGTATTTGAATATTTAAAATCAATTCTTTTAGGTATTTTGAGATATCATTATTAACTATGGTAACCATGCTGTGCAATAGATCACTTAGACTTATATTCCTTATCAAAGGGAAACTTTGTACTCTTTGACCAACATTTCCCCTTTTTTGCCAATCATCCCACAGTCCCTGGTAACCACCATTCTACTATCTGCTTCAATGAGTTTGACTTCTGTAGATTCCACATAGAATCAAGATCATGCAGTAGTTCTCTCTTTGTGTCCGGCTTATTTCATTAGCATAATGTCCTCTAGGTTGACCTATGTTGTTGCAACTGACAGAATATCCTGCTTTTTAAAAGCTGAATAATATTCCATTGTGTATTTGTACGACATTTTAAAAAATACATTCATCCATTCATGGGCTCTTTGGTAATTTTCGTATCTTGGCTATTGTGAATAATACTGCAATGAATAAAGAAGTGCTGATATCTCTTTGATACATTGATTTCAATTTCTTTGGATATATATGCAGAAGTGGAATTGCTGGTTCATACAGTAATTCTATTTTTAGATTTTCAAGGAAACTTTATACTGTTTTCCAAAATGGATATACTGATTTACAATACCACCAAAAGTGTGCAAAGCTTCCTTTTTTCCACATGTTTAGGTCTTAGTATTATTTTTGCTTAATCATCTCCCCAGTTTCAGCTCCTTTTATGCAAGTAGCAATATTTTGTTTCTTTGACTGAGGCTGTTATGGTGGGATGGGGCTTGGTGTGTGTATGTTTGCGTGTGTATATGTAAGTATATATATAAATATAAATATATATATATGTGTGTGTGTGTGTGTGTGTGTGTATATATATGTGGATGGGAGGAGAGTGTTTTTCCAGCAACCTACAAAAACAATTCGCCTTCAGGGAACCTACTCTTCATATTTATTTTCACAATATAAGTTTGCTGAGGAACTACTGAAGAGACAAAGTAGAGAAAAGTTAGCATTACTCCATTGTATTTTATCTTTATTGTTTAGGTTGAGTAATTTCTATTGTTGTCCCTTCAAAGTCACCAGTTTTTTCATTCTCTTCATTCTGCTATTTAGCTCTTCCATTTAGTTTTTAGTTTTGGTTATTGTATTTTTCAATTCTAAAAGTTCTAGTTGGTTCTTCTTTGTATGTTGCATTTTTTTTTTCTGCTGAGACTTCCTATTCTTTTGTTTTAATAATATTTGATTGCTCATTGAAGAATTTTTATGATGGCTGCTCTAAAATCTTTGTCAGATAATTCCAAAAACTATGCCATCTTACTTGTGCTGTACATTATTGTTGTTTCTTACAGAAGTTGTGATTTTTCTAATTTTTGGTGTGATGAGTGATATTTTATCTTGGATCGGATGTTTGGGGCATTCTGTTAGGAGATTCTGGATCCTCTGTTTAAGCAGGATGCTTCTGATATCACTTGATGGAAGAAGGATGTTACTGCCTTATTAAAGCTCAATGGGAATAAAAATCCAGTTTCCCCTGGTAGTCTCCACTGATACTCTGTGAAGGAGGAGATGACTTATCACTAGTTTTTATATGGCCTCCATTACTAAGGAGGCCTCATTACTTTAAGGCAGGGACAGAAGATATATCTGGCACCTCTTCTGCAAGCAGAAAGTGTGTCCAATTACAACTAGCAGAGATTGGAAGACAGGGCTCTCCATTTGTCCTTTGCTAGCAGAGATGAGTTTCAGCGCTGCAGTATTGTCCATGGTATTGCCTAGAATAGATCATTTAAATTTCCATCAGTAGGTAAATATGGAATACAATGCAGCAGTAAAAATGAATCAACTATTTATACACGAAGAAAAACTCAGGAAAAGACCAGACAAAAGGTATGTTTGGCTTGGGCCCATTAATTTAAGAAAGTGTAAACTAATCTATAATGACAGAAAGTAGATCAGTCATTTTCTGTGTACCATCAGGAGTTAGGGGGATGGGGATAATGAGGTTACCAGTGTGAATTAAGAAACTTCTTTTGGGAGTGATGTTCATTGGCTTGATTGTGTTGATGATTACATGGGCTTGTATATATGTCAAAACATATCAAATTGTACACTTTAAATATATGCCTTAGCTTTTTCAATTATACCTCAATAAAGTGAAAGCAAAGAAAACATCAGTTGAAATTGACAATTCAGAACATAATTGATAGAACAGAAGTAATACATATTTCTTGAAAATTGAGGGATTTCACTTGCATGCAGAGGAGAATATGTTAGCGCTGTGTAGGGATGCTAGCCAAAATAACAGAAACATTAAAAAAAATCTCTGGCGAACCATTTGTGATAACCTCACTCAGGTAGAAAAAGACTTCTTAGTTAAATTTAGTAGATTACAAATCTCCATTTATGAATATTTAATACTAGTAACCCACACTATTAACTTATTTTAGGATGTTAGTAGTAGATGGATTTTTTGAGTAAGTGAAGAGTAAAAAGCTATAGCATTTTGTGTCATTAAGCTTCAAGAAAATAAAGTTCTGTTAAAAAAAAAGTTTGCAGGACATTAGGAGGGTGCAACCTGACCTCATACCATACCTTTTCCGGTTTAAATTTTATCTTACAGCAAATTAATATTGATATATATGTATTGGGTACAAAGTGATATGTATGAATGCAATGTGGAATAAATAAATGAAGCCAGTCAATCTATTAATCACCTCAAATGCTTATTTTTTGAGTGGTGAAAATACTGGAAATTTGCTGTCTCAGCAATTTTGAAATTTTTAATACAATATTATTAATTATATTCACCACTCTGTGCAGAAATAAAAAAAAAGAAAAAAAGAAGAAAAACCCTATTGTTACCTTTGATCGTCATGTCCCCATTTTCCCTAACCCTCAACTTCTGCAAATACCACTCTACTCTCTACTTCTATGAGGTTGTTTTAGGTTATACATATAAGTGGGAATATGCTTTATTTGTGTTTCCATGGCTGGTTTTCTTTTAGAACAAAGCTATTCAGTTCCATCCATGTTGTTGTAAATGACAGCATTTCCTTCTTTTTTAAGGCTGAATAATATTTCATTGTGTATATGTACATATATATATATACACACATTGTTTCATTTAACCGTTCATCTGGATGGACACTTAGGTTGACTGGACACTCGAGTTGATTCTATAACTAGGCTATTGTAAATGGTGCTGCAGTGAATATGGGAATCTAAATATCTCTTCAAAAAAGTTTAAAAGCTTTTGGTAAATATTGAGAGGTGGGATTGCTGGATCAGATGATAACACTATTTTTCAGTTTTTTGAGAAACTTGCATACAGTGTTTTCTCTACATTCATGCTAACCCCTCTGTTTCCTCTTTTGATAATAACCTCTCTGAGAGATGTGAGATGATATCCTATGGAGATTCTAATATGCATTTTTCTAATGATTAGGTACGTTTTTCATCTCTCTTGTGGCCATTTGTATGTCTTCTTTTGAGAAATATCTATTCAAGCCCCTTCATTTTTCAATTGGGTTATGTGTTTTCTTGCTGTTGATTGAGTTCCTTATATATTTTAGATATTAACCCCTTATCATATGTATGGCTTGCAAATATTTTCTTCCAATCTATAGGTTGTTTCTTTACACTATTAATTATTTCTTTGCTGTGTAGAAGCTTTTTGTTTGATCGTTCCATCCTTTTAGAATCTCCGTTCTACAGGGTAGTAAATAAGTGCAGTTACTTGGAATGAGAACACATTCAAATTCCGTTCCTATACTTACTAGCTGTGTGACGTGGAGGAAAGTTGTTTTGCCTCTGTTTCTCAATTCCTTTATATGTAGTCTTGGTGTCATAATGTCATGTTAAATGAGTTTGTTGGGCTCAATACTGATAATATAGAAGTGTTTATCTAGTGTCTGATTTATACTGAACACAGCATATGACAGTTATCTTATTATTATTCAAACAGAAATAATATGCCATGGTAATATTTCCATTGCTTCAGTAATATATACATAGCACAGTCTTTGACAGGCATTGTTCTCATTATTTTCTTACTCATTAACTTTCACTGTGAATTAGAAAAATTATTTCCTGTATAAAAATATACAAGTTGTCTTGAACACTAGAGCACAAAAAAAGGATCATTCAATACTAAGAAACTGAAATTAGCTTCAAATAATAACAATTTTATAATTATCTTATTTTTTGCTAATTTGCCATTTTTTTTTTCTATTTGGTAAAGCTTTTCTGCATAACCTACATTCAGCATTATGACAAAAAACTACTGACAGGTAGTTGGTATTAGTTTTTTCTCTCTTTAACCTATTAAATCTTCCTTTTCTGTGGATTTTTTTAGTGATTACAGTGGTTACCTGAGTGGAATCTGAAAAATTAAATAATTCCTAAGTTATGTTTTTTGTACCTGTGGTTCACTTCGTACTCTCTAGTCTGTTTAAAATAACGAGTATAAAAACTTTCCATTGAGGTGAACTAAGTTTATAAATGCTAAATTTGCAGATTCATCTCTTTTTTGATTCAGATATTTAAAATTTCAGTTGTCTGATTCCACCATGATGTGACAAATGTCATGTCATAATTTCCACAGCTATAATAATGGCCTTAGAAATTAGATTTGGGTATAAAAAATGAGCAAATATAAAACAGGCTCACATTTCATGATGGACTTATCACCTCCTTGTGGACTTGTCAGGTCTTTATTTTTATTTGCTGTAATGGCAATGTCAAGTATGCATAGAACTATTTGTAATTTGAAAAGACATAGTCACCATAAACTTGTTTTTTAATTTTTAAAAATTTTTATAAGTTTATGATGGTACAGTGCATTTTTGTTACAGGCATAGATCGCATAGTGGTCATGTCAGGGTTCTTAGGGTATCCATCACCTGAATAACACCATTTAATTTATCATCATATTTTTCCTCATGTCCTCACCCTTCCAAGTCTCCATTTTCTATCATTCCAATTTGTATGTCCATGCATAAACATTTCTTTTTTAGCACCCACTTCTGAGTCAGTACATATGATATGTGACTTTCTGGGTCTGACTTGTTTTACTTAAGATAATAACATCCAGTTTCATACATGTTGCTGCAAAAGATAATTTGTTTGTTTGTTTGTTTGTTTTTTGAGGCAGGGTCTTGCTCTGTCACTCAGGCTGGAGTATAGTGTCGCAAACTTGTCTCACTGCAGCCTAAACCTCCTGGGCTCAAGCAATCCTCCTACCTCAGCCTCTTGGGTAGCTGGGACTACAGGTGCCTACCACCACACTCAGCTAATTTTGTTTACTTTTTGTAGAGATGAGGTCTCACTATGTTGCTCTGGCTGGTCTTGAACTCCTGGGTTCAAGTGATCCTCCCACCTCGAGCTTCCAGAGTGCTGGGATTACAGTGTGAGCCACTGTGCCTTGTCAGTTTCAATATTTTGAGTGCTGGGATTACAGGGTGAACCACCGTGCCTGGTCAATCTCAATCTTTTTTATGGCTGAGTAGTATTTCATTGTGTATATATATACCACATTGTCTTTATTCAATCAAATATTGATAGACACTTAGGTCATACACGTGAATTCTTTTTTTGTTTGTTTGTTTGAAGGTCATTACTTTTTATTTTTTAAATTTTAATTTTTTTTTTATTTCTTGCAGAACGTGCAGGTTTGTTACATAGGTATACAGGTGCCATGGTGGTTTGCTGCACCTCTCGACCCATCCTTTCCCTTCACTGCCCACTCCCCAACAGGCCGTGGTGTGTGTTGTTCCCCTCTCTGTGTCCATGTGCTCTCAGTGTCACCATGAACTTGATGGCCTTTAGCTGTTTCTAAGAATTTGACATGTGCTCTAATCCCTAAACCCAAATCTTACTGTGTTGCAATAATGAATTTTCTTACATAATCCTCAAATATTATATAAATTTGAATGGACATTATTCATTCCAAAACATGAAACTCAACACCACATTAAATGAGAAACAACCTCAGTAGAGCAGTGGTATCATAGATTATAGATCATCTTTACAAACAGCACATTATTTTCTTCTTTAGTTTAAAAAAGGGGATGATACAGATGTTTTCCTAATTCAAGAAATGTGAAAACTTAATATCTTAATGTCTGGTTATAGATAAATAGGCAGACATTAAGGATATCATTTTTTGAGATCTAATTACAGTTTTTATAGTTCTATAGTTTTTAAGATTAGTTTGTAAAATGCATTTTTCAAATGCATAGCATAATTACAAGTAGTAATACGAAAGCTAATCTTTATCTAAATCTTCATCTAATGACTTTGTTTATGTAAATGTTTCTAATTATAGTGGAATATAGTGTATCATTTCATAACTTTGTGCATATATATTTCATATAGGTATCTTTCAGAACTGAATTTTATTATTGACAAAGGAATAGATTGTTTTTAGCCGAAAGATATCTCAACATAAAAGGCTGTGTTTTTAGTTACCCTAAATAAGGGTTTTAATATATGTCTATACACATATATAAAATATATAACAATGTAACACATAAGGTTATATCAATGTTACATTAACATAATTATATTAGTTGTATAGTACATTAATCTAAAAATATATTTAAAAGGCATTTAATATGTATATACAGTATGATCAAATAAAAGTACAATTTAATGCTGCTTCAGTGTCAGTAAATGAATTTTGACATGGCACATATTTAACTAAAGATAGCAGTGAAAGGGACTAACTAATGAGACCAATACTACCAATAATTGTATCATCAACTAAATTTTGATTGAATAAATCATCTGAAATTTATATGAACCTAGGAATACATCATAAATATGTGTTTCAGTAGCCTTGACAATAGCAAAGATTAATTATCATGGGTAACCTTTAAGAGAAGAAGCAGACTGAATTAATAAAGGATTATGTGTATTTAAAAATGTAGACTTGACCAGATGCGGTGGCTCATGCCTATAATCCCAGCACTTTAGGAGGCCGAGGTGGGCAGATCATGAGATAAGGAGCTGAACCCAGCCTAGTCAACATGATGAAAGCCTGTGTCTCTACTAAAAATACAAAAATTAGCCTGGTGTGGTGGTGGGCAATTGTAATCTCAGCTACTCGGGAGGCTAAGGCAGGAGATCTGCTTGAATCTGGGAGGCGGAGGTTGCAGTGAGCCAGGATGACAGAGCGAGACCCCGTCTCAAACGAAAAAAAACACAGATCTCTACTGAATAGTTCAGTAAGAATCCACATTCATAATAAAATCCTTCTAGGTAAGGCATGTGATTACCATGTTTTATTAAATGAACAAAAGTGGAAATGAGAAAAATGAATGTATGCAAAATGCAGATGAAGGGTAGTCTAATCAGAGAGTAGTCCCTAATTCACAGTGAGTACAAAGGGACAAGGTCTCAGTGGCATTATCGCATGCAATGTCAGATATTGTATTACCTGGACAAAATGGTGTCTTGCCTAGGAAAATCATGATGGAGTAATACTATTTTATGCTTAGTTAACATTGTAGACTAATTATACTTTCAACAGTAGGAAATTTTAAGCATAAAAAATCACTAAGAATATAGGAAGAAAACATATTTTCTTTTCAGGTAGTTAGCATTTTATGACAGGAAACAATGATAGCATATTGTAAACATCTTTTGCCTACCTTTGTATTTTAATAGTTCAATATAACCACATTTCTCCAAAGACTCATTCTATTATTGAAAGGTAATGGTGGGAACCAACTTAAGAACATGTAAAATGCAAGATTTTTTAATCAATGAGAAGCTATTAATTTAACCAACCCTTCCTGTAATAATATTGAGACAGACTGTCTGCCTGTTTTTACATTATAGCTAGCTTTGCAATCTGTGTAGAATTTAATGAGGTGTGTAATTTTTGTGAACTTATTGATTCTGAGAGATTCGAAAATTTTAATGCTACTGAACTTTGGTATTTTCACCTTTCATTTATCTTAGATAAAGAGAATTATATTTTAGCACCAGCTGTTGATCCCTTTGTACTGCTCTTATTATACATGAAGTACTTTTCTCTAATGTACATAGAAAATATCTTTGGAAGGTTATACAACTGAGTTTGCTGCTCTCCCTATTAAAACTTCTATTTTCAGATATTTCATAGTTCCAATTAATTTCTTCTTTAGCGTTACATCATTGAGTACTCCTGGATTTGCATTTAGATCATTATGTCTTATTTTAGCTGTGCAAGAACCAAATATCTTGTCTCTTGACAGTATTTTTGTGCTGTGGAATGTTAAGGAAGGTTCTCAGCCATTTAAGATGCACCCAGCTAAACAGAACAAACCATTATACTGTTATTCTTGGTAATCTAAGAGGTCTGATATAGTGGAATATATCAATAAATTATATTTAAAATAAATATCTCATGTAATCACAAAACAGTTATAGAACACTGCATATTGTAAATTGTAATTGGCCACAGCACAGTATTTAATGGTAATTTATCCAATGCAAACTATATTATTTTGGTAGCCTTTGCTTTGTTTTATAGTAGATATTTGAATGTAGGAAGATAATATGTATGATATTATCATATCTGTAACACCCATTAATAGATATACTTAAATTATTAGAAGAAAGGCTGCACAAATTCTCATTCACAGGCTGTCCAAAATTAAACTTAGTGGCTGCACAGCACCCACTCATATGCTAACCTTAAAAGTCCCTAATGGAAAGAGAGTTTGCTGAAAGAAAGGCAGAAACCAGAATAATCTTGATTGTGTTTATTTAACAGAATCCATCCATGGGGTAAATTTTCATTTTAAGGATAAAGGAAAGGCTGTTTTCTTTCTTAAAACGTTTGAAAACCTTTGGATTTGCAAATATTGATACCTATTTTGATTCCTTGGGGATCCATAAATTAAAGCTAGAATAGGTAGTTGAGAATGCATACTTAGATACAGATGGCCAGCAAACTGAAAAACCCACATGTGCTTAATGGAGAGTTGATGGTTTTTATGTTTGTTTCCTACTTAAAACCAAACATTGCTGTCTATTTCATATTGACTCAATATGATCAATAACCGTTAGCATAGGATCTTGTCTAAGGCATTTTAAAAGTCAGAGAAAATTGCAGCTACTTTTCATTCTTTGTGTGTCCAATTGTAAAATTTTTCAATATTCTTTAAGCATATTTTTTCTTACATAAATTAGAATGTATTTTTTTTATCAAGTGTTATGTACTCTTAATCATCATAGCTCCACAAGGCTGGGGAGGCCTCACATTCATGGCAGAAGATGAAGGACCAAAGGCACATCTTAAGGTGATAGGCAATAGAGCATGTGCAGGGAGACTACCCTTTATAAAACCATCAGATCTCATGAGACTTATTCACTATCACAAGAAGAGGAAAAACCACCCCCATGATTCAATTACCTCCCACCAGGTCCCTCCCACAGTATGTGGGGATTATGGGAGCTACAGTTTAAGATGAGATTTGGGTGAGGACACAGCCAAACCATATCATTTCACCTCTGGCTCCTATCAAATCTCATGTCCTCACATCTCAAAACCAATCATGCCTTCCCACCAGTCCCCCAAAGTCTTAACTCATTTCAGAATTAACTCAAAAATCCATAGTCCAAAGTCTCATTTGAGACAAGGCAAGTTCCTTTTGCCTATAAGCCTGTAAAATTAAAAGCAAGTTAGTTAATTCCTAGATAAAATGTGGGTACAGGTGTTGGGTAAATACAGGCATTCTAAATGGGAGAAATTGGCCAAAACAAAGGAGCCACAGGCCTCATGCAAGTCCAGACTCCAGCGGGGCACTCCCATCTTCCTTCACAGGCTGGCATTGAGTATCTGAGGATTTTTCAGGTGCATTGTGCATGCTGTCAGTGGATCTACCATTCTGGGGTCTGGAAGACAGTGAACCTCTTCTCACAGCTTTACTAGGCAGTGCCCCACTGAGGACTCTGTGTGAGGGCTCACACCTCACATTCCCCTTCAGCATTGCCCTAGCAGAGTCTCTTCATAAGGGCTTAACCCCTGCAGTGAACTTCTGCCTGGACACCCAGGTATTTCCATTCATTCTCTGAAAGCTAGGCAGAGGTTGCCAAACCTATATTCTTGACTTCTCTACATCTGCATGCTCAACACCATGTGGAAGCTGCCAAGGCTTTGGGCTTGCACTCTCTAAAGTCAAGGCCTGAGCTGTACCTTGGCCCACTTTAGCCATAGCTGGGATATAGGGCCCCAAGTCCTAAGACTGCACCAAATATCAAGACCATGGGGCTGGCCAAGGAAACCATTTTTTTCCTGCTAGGCCTCAGAGCCTTCATGGCTGCCATGAAGACCTCTGACATGCTCTGAGACATTTTTCCCATTGTCTTGGCGATTAACATTTGGCTTCTCATTACTTATTCAAATTTCTACAGCTGGCTTTAACTTCTTCTCAGAAAATGGATTTTTCTTTTCAAACACATTGTCAGGCTATAAATTTTTCTAACTTTTATGCTCTTCTTGCCTTTTGAACATAAATTTCAATTCCAAACCATATATTTATGAATGAATAAAACCAAATGCTTCCAAAAGCACCCAAGTCATACTTTGTTGCTTAGAAATTTCCTCTGCCAGATACCCTAAATCACCTCTCTCAAGTTCAAAGTTCCAGATTGTTAGTGCAGGAGCAAAATGCTGCCAGTCTCTTTGCTAAACATTGCAACAATCACCTTTGCTGCAGTTATCCATAAGTTCCTCATCTCTGTCTGAGACCACTTCAGCCTGGACTTTATCGTCCATATAATTATCAACATTTTGGTCAAAGTCATTCAATAAGTCTCTAGGAATTTCCAAAATGTTCCCACATTTCTCTCTCTCTCTCTTTTTTTTTTATTAAGTTCTGGGGTATATGTGCAAAACATGCAGGGGTTTGTTACATAGGTATACACATGCCACTGTAGTTTGCTGCATCCATTACCCCGTCATCTACATTAGGTACTTCTCCTAATGCTATGCTTCCCTAGCCCCCCACTCTCCTGCTATCCCTCCCCTAGGTCCCCACACCCCAGTAGGCCTCAATGTATGATGTTCCCTTCCTAATGTCCGTGTGTTCTCATTGTTCAACTCCCACTTACGAGTGAGAACATGTGGTATTTGTCAGTTTGCTGAGAATGATGGTTTCCAGCTTCCTCCATGTCCCTGCAAAGGACATGAATTCATCCTTTTTTATGGCTGCATAGTATTGCATGGTGTATATGTGCCACATTTTCTTTATCCAGTCTGTCATTGATGGGCATTTGGGTTAGTTCCAAGTCTTTCCTATCATGAACAGTGCCGGGTCAAATGGTATTTCTATTTCTAGATCCTTGAGGAATCACTACACTGTCTTCCACAATGGTTGAACTAATTTACACTTCTACCAACAGTGTAAAAGGGTTCCTGTTTCTCCACATCCTCTCCAGCATCTGTTGTCTCCAGATTTTTTAATGATCACCATTCTAAATGGTATGAGATGGTATTTCAATGTGGTTTTGATTTGAATTTCTCTAGTGGCCAGTGATGATGAGTTTTTTTGTATGTTGGTTGGCTGCATAAATGTCCTCTTTTGAAAAGTGTCTGTTCATACCCTTTGCCCACTTTTTGATGGGTTTGTTTTTTTCTTGAAATTTAGAGTGGTTTTTGTGAAGAAAGTCAATGGTAGTTTGATAGAGATAGCATTGAATCCATAAATTACTTTGGGCAATATGGCCATCTTCACGACAGTGATTCTTCCTAACCATGAGCATGCATGCAATGTTTTTCCATCTGTTTGTGTCCTCTGTTATTTCCTTGAGCAGTGGTTTGTAGTTCTCCTTGAAGAGGTCCTTCACATCATGTGTTAGTCGTATTCCTAGGTATTTTATTCTCTTTGTAGCAGTTGTGAATGGGAGTTGATTCTTGATTTGACTCTCAGTTTATCTCTTACTGGTGTATAGGAATGCTTGTGATTTTTGCACTTGATTTTCGTATCCTGAGACTTTGCTGAAGTTTCTTATCAGCTTAAGGAGATTTGGGGCTGAGATGATGGGGTCTTCTAAATATACGATCATGTCATCTCCAAATACAGACAATTTGACTTCCTCTTTTCCTAGTTGAATACCCTTTATTTCTTGTTCTTTGCCTCATCGCCCTGGCCAGAACTTTCAATCCTATGTTGAATAGGAGTGATGAGAGATGGATTCCTTGTCTTGAGACAGTTTTCAAAGGAATGCTCACAGGTTTTGCCCCTTCAGTATGATGTTGGCTATGGGTTTGTCATAAATAGCTTATTATCGTGAGATACATTCCATCAATACCTAGTTTGAACGTTTTTAGCATAAAAGGCTGTTGAATTTTGTCGAAGGCCTTCTCTGCATTTATTGAGATAATCATGTGGTTTTTGTCTTTGGTTCTGTTTATGTAATGGATTACATTTATAGATTTGCATATGTTGAACCAGCCTTGCATCCCAGGGATGAAGCCGACTTGCTCGTGATGAATAAGCTTTTTGATGTGCTGTTGGATTCCGTTTGCCAGCATTTTATTGAGGATTTTTGCATCAATGTTCACCGTGGATATTGGCCTGAAATTTTCTTTTTTAGTTACGTCTCTGTCAAGTTTTAGTATCAGGATAATGTTGGTCTCATAAAATGAGTTATGGATGATTCCCTCTTTTTGTCTTGTTTGGAATAGTTTCAGAAGGAATAGCACCAGCTTCTCCTTGTACCTCTGGTAGAATTCGGCTGTGAACTTGTCTGGTCCTGGACTTTTTTGGTTGGAAGGGTATTAATTGTTGACTCAATTTCAGACCTTGTTACTGGTCTATTCAGGGATCAACTTCTTCCTGGTTCAGTCTTGGGAGGGTGTAAATGCCCAGGAATTTATCCATTTCTTCCAGGTTTACTGGTTTATTTGCATAGAGGTGTTTGTAGTATTCTCTGATAGTAGTTTGTATTTCTGTGGTATTGGTGGTGATGAACCCTTTATCATTTTTTTATTGTATCTAATTGATCCTTCTCCTTTTTCTTATTTATTAGTCTGACTAGTGGTTTATCCAATTGGTTGATCTTTTCGGAAACCAGCTCCTGGATTCATTGATTTTTTGAAGGGTTTTTTGTGTCTCTATCACCTTCAGTTCTGCTCTGATGTTAGTTATTTCTTGTCTTCTGCTAGCTTTTGAATTTGTTTGATCTTCCTCCTCTAGTTATTTTAATCATGATTTTAAGGTGTCTATTTTAGATCTTTCCTCATTTCTCTTGTGGGCATTTAGTGCTATACATTTCCCTCTAGACACTGCTTTAAATGTGTCCCAGAGATGCTGGTATGTTGTGTCTTCATTCTTATCGGTTTTGAAGAACATCTTTATTTCTACCCTCATTTCTTTATTAATCCAGCAGTCATTCAGGGGCAGGTTGTTCAGTTTCCATGTAGTTGTGCGGTTTTGAGTTTCTTAATCCTGAGTTCTAATTTGATTGCACTGTGGTGTGAGAGACTATTTGTTATGATTTCTATTCTTTTGCATTTGCTGAGGAGCATTTTACTTCCAGTTATGTATTCAATTTTAGAATAAGTATAATATGGTGCTGAGAAGAATGTATATTCTCTGGATTGGGGGTATAGGCTTCTGTAGATGTCTATTAGGTCTACTTGGTGCAGATCTGAGTTCACGTCCTGGATATCCTTGTTAATTTTCTGTCTCGTTGATCTAATATTGACAGTGGGGTGTTAAAGTCTCCCACTATTATTGTGTAAGAGTCTCTTTGTAGGTCCTTAAGAACTTGCTTTGTTTATCTGGGCACTCCTGTATTGGGTGCATATATATTTAGGATAGTTAGCCCTTCTTGTTGCATTGATCCTTTTACCATTAAGTAATGCCCTCCTTGTCTCTTTTAATCTTTGTTGGTTTAAAGTCTGTTTTATTAGAGACTAGGATTGCAACCCCTCCTTTTTTTGTTCTCTATTTGCTTGGTAAATCTTCCTCCATCCCTTTATTTTGAGCCTATGTGTGTCTTTGCACATGAGATGGGTTTTCTGAATACAGCACACCAATGGTCTTGACTCTTTATCCAATTTGCCCATCCATGTCTTTTGATTGGAACATTTAGCCCATTTACATTTAATATTTTTATGTGTGAATTGGATCCTGCCATTTTGATGCTAGCTGGTTGTTTTGCCCATTAGTTGATGCAGTTTCTTCATAGTGTTGATGGTCTTTACCATTTGGTGTGTTTTTGCAGTGACTGGTACTGGTTGTTCCTTTCCATGTTTAGTGCTTCCTTCAGGAGCTCTTCTAAGGCAGGCCTAGTGGTGACAAAATCTCTCAGCAGTTGCTTGTCTACAAAGGATTTTATTTCTCCTTTCCTATCTCCTTCTGAGCCCTCCACCCTGTTCCAAACTCTGCCTGTTACCCAGTTCCAAAGTTGCTTCCACATTTTAAGGTATACTTACAGCAGCACCCCAGTCTACTGGTACCAATTTACTGTATATATCTGTTCTCACACTGCTAATAAAGACATACCTGAGAGTGGGTAATTTATGAGGAAAAATAGGTTTAACATAAAGTTCCACATAGCTAGGAAGGCCTTACAGTCATGGAACAAGGGGAAGGAGGAGGAAAAGCATTATCTTACATGGTGGCAGATAAGAGAGATTGTGCAGGGCAATTGTTCTTTATAAAACCATCACATCTCATGAAACTTCATCAGTATCAATGAGAACAGCACAGGAAAAACCTGTCCCCATGATTCAGTTACCTCTGACTAGGTCCTTTCCAACACTTGGGGATTGTGGGAGATACAATCCTAGATGAGGTCTCGGTAGAGACACAGCCAAACCATATCAGATGGCTTTAGTCACCTAGATTCCTTTGGGAAACTGATAGATTAGAATTCACAATGAGTACTCAATTGTGTCATTTATAGTGTATCAAAATTGTTCCAAAAGTTGTTTACTGATGCAAAAAAGATGAATACATAAGAGCTCTGGGAATTCAGAGACGGGAAAGGTTATTTCAATTCTGGGAAACCAGAGAATGCTTCATGGAGGAGATAGCCCATTAATGTTTAATTTAGTTTGTCTTCTCCTGAATGAACGGAACATGATATAAAAAGCAGTGGTTCTAATCTTCATGCATCAGAATCCTCTAAAGGACTTGTGAAAACACAAATTCTCAGAATTTGTTATTCATAAGTGTGGATTAAAAATCTAAGAATTTCCTTTCTTACTAGTTTTCCAAATGATACTGATACTAAACATCTGGTGCCACACTTTGAGGACCATTAGCATAAAGATAGACAATGAAGTCAATTGGACTATATTATTTAATTTTAATTCCTGAGGAATATTTAGGCTTAATATCCCCAAATGGTCTCCAAATTTATTTTTATTTTTCTCCCATCATATTCAGATAACTGAGTCTTTACTTTGAATTCTCTCGAATTGTGACATTAGTCCTCTTCTGGTTTTTGTTTTTCAATTTTCTCATATTTTTTTCGTTATTTTTTTTCTAATGACAGTTGTATTACTTGTATCATGCCAATCTATGTTTTTAACTTAGAGGCTCCTAGAAGCTAAGTTAAGAAGAAAAAGCAATTTTTTTTTTATATCAAATCAAAGGAAAGGCCTACACTTTTTTATTATAACTGTAACATATACTCGTCTTAGCCTTGTTTCCTTAGAAAGCAGAGACTGAAGCCAGAGTAAGTGTTACTCCTTCATTATGGAATGCCAGAATGCTGTCCCAGGAGCAGAAAAAGGGGAAAAAGTCAATGTGGTAGAAAATAGGGAGAGCCCATAGGAGAATGTGTTTTCATCCTGACCACCACTTGAGTATCAAGCACAAATTCTCAGTCTCCTGGCACCATCTTGTGAGGGGTTTCATAAATGACTAATTTTCAGAGAAGCCAAGGAAAAAGCAGGGGAAGGAAAAAAATAGAATCATCAGCCCCTTTCTGCCACTGGTCAAAGCGAGCCCACAGGGAATTAAATTCCTCTGCACTCTCTAATTGTGCACATGGGAGCACCAAAGTTTTCGGTGCCCAAGTGCTATTGTCAGTAAGGAAACCCAAGGCTCCAGGACTGTTCTCTGTGCCACGGAAAGCTCATGGAGAAATAGATTATTAATGGCCAATAAGAATACAAATGGCCAAATTCTCAAGAGACAGTTTAGGCCAAAAGAGTCCAAAGTAGTTCATAACAGGGCTATAATACTGTTCATTGTAGAATATTATCTTCCCTGTCACTTCTGCTGCTCTATAATAATGTTGAACATTTTGCTTTTAAATTTATTGCCCTGACTTCTAAGAAAATCATCTTTATTGACTCTGCCCTTCTCTCCGTGGCTGCTTGCCTTCTTCATACCACTTTTCCTTTATATATCCATCAAATATTGCTTGGACTCCTACCTTCAGCCATCTTTTCTTCTCACATCTGCTTTCTGATGATCTCATCTACTCAATACGCTCAGTTGAAATCTATATGCTCATGCTTACATGTATCTACTGTTGAGATCTCTTTATGGAGTTGCAGACCTATAAATCTAATTGCCCAGTGTCTATTTTTGCATGGATGTTTACTAGGAATTCAGCATTTTTGAGGTTTAACATACTGTCTGAAGATCTGTTTGTCTTGTATTTCTTAACTCATCATCAGTCTTCACCATCTCCTTCCAGTTTTTATGTAGTTGAGATGATAATTTTTTAAAATTTCTTGCATCTGTTTAGTTCCTTCCAGCCTCATTACCACAAGCCTATGTGAGTCACCATCATGTCCAGCTGGGATTACTGCCAGGGACTTCTAATTGAATGACTTTTTTTAATCGTCCTTCTTTCTTTTCCATTTTTGAGGGACTCCTTCTCTTGCCCAGGCTGGAATGCAGTGACGTGATCATAGCTCACAAAATATTGAACTGCTCAATATCGATCCTCCTGCCCTAGACTCCTGAGTAGCTGGGACTACAGGCACAGGCTACCATGCCCAGCTAATTATTTAATTTGTGTGTGTGTGTTTGTGTGTATTTATTCTTTAACGATGGGGTCATCTATGTTTGTCTGGAACTCATGGCCTCAACCTATCCCCGTCCCTTGGTCTCCCAAAGTGCTGGGATTATATAGGTATGAGCCACTTCACCTGGCCCACAGTCCCTTCTTACTCCAATTCTAAAGTTCTTCAATTATTCCCCATGGCCTTATTAAGAAAGAAAAGCAAACCTGCAAACCTTTTGTCCTGTTTTTACATGGTTTCCTTTTTGCTTAATTATTTATCTCATTCATTCATTCACTATTCCCAGAGAGTTGTTCTGAGCTGCAGTCAATTAAATGATACTCAGTTCCCTGAATCTACCACACTATTACTCACCTTCAGGCCTTTGTGATTCCTTTTGCGTGAACCCACATAAACTTCACTCTTTGCCAGACTCGTGGTTGATTCTTTAAGATTCAGTTTTTGTTTTTGTTGTTTTTTAACACGTCCTACCTTAACTGTACTACATCCAACTCAGATTTGTCATTTATTCTTCTTGCATTTTTTGTGTTGTTTTAATTGGTTTGCCTATATTGCACTGTGCCTACAATAATCAAAGGAGACAGGTGGTGTGTATTCTAACCTGCTGTTTATTATGTGTTGTTCTCATTTAAATTATAAATTCCTCAATGGCTAGAGCAGCCATGTACGTATATTCAGGCCCATAAGTGGCCACTCAATGTCTGAATACACTAATAAATAATAATAACTAAGAAATTCACTGACCAACTAATTTGCTGCATACATTGGATGAGTTATTGCATATTATCTCCTTTTTTGGCTGAAGAAACTGAGCCTCAGAGAGTATAAATAAATTGTCCAAAGCCAAACAGCTAGTAGGTAACAGAGCCAGGTTCAGCATCACACAAATCTACTTCCAGAATATTTGTCTTTACTATAGAGCTATATTAAAAGTGTAAGAATTCAAATTTCAACTCTGTCTCTTGCCAAAATAAGGCTTTGACTTCTCTTAAAAGCTGTATCTCAATCTGCTAAAATGGATGGCAATACAGTGCATTCGACATGACTTTTTTAAGATAAAATATGCAAATGTATCCTTTCAGCTTGTAGTTTTTAATAAACATTTGTCATTATTCTTATTATTTTACTTATTTACTTAAATATTAGAAAGCAAACATCAGCATAAAATGTAGACCATCTGGGATATCATGAATCGACATAAAGATTCATCTTTCATCAGGATTTAACAGAATAATAATCCTCTACTTCCCTAACAATGAGGGAAATGAATACAATTGTATCATGAAATACTATATGCATTTGAGACATTTTATTTGAAATTTATAGGAAATTACTGTGGAAAAAATAATACTGAAGTGGAGAATTTTCAAAGACAGTGGATCTTTTTATTGTAACTCTACACTTACAGATGAACTCACAAAAACAAAATTGTGTTACATTTACCTGGGTTGAACAGCAAGGGGGGGCAGTAAAATAACATTTAACATGGAAGGCCTGAGGAAAACCACCTAAGGCAGCCTTGCACTTTTTGGCACGCAAGTTAGTCTTTATTCTTGATGTGTTTTTCTTAGGAGGGCGAAGAGTAATACATTGTACTGTTAGTGATTTTCAACAATAGCCTTCTCTTGAAGGATTAAGTGTATATATATATATATGAACCATCCACCAACATATGATAAGTTAAACATATTTAACAAGCCTAATTTTCTTTCCGACTTAATAGGACACAATAAATGGAAACTGTGCAGTCAGAATAATGAAAAGAGGACATAATTTATCTCATTCTGTTGGTGTCCTTTCTATGTTCTTTTGTCCTTTGATTGCACTGGTGGCTAATATTATTTTGTTCCCAAGGAAATATGTCCCTTTGATTAGGTTGTAGATATTCTCTCATTTGTCACTGTTCTATCAAGCTATGCCATGTAACAGCAGGAACTCTTGATTATTTAATTGCTTGTAAGAACTCATTAAATTCGACTATCAATCATGGGACATATGGTAAACATCACCCAATAGCGTGAGAGGTTGTAGCAGTGATCCGTCACTAGGGCAAACCTTTTTTACAGCAATGCAGGCTTTGGTTTAGTTGTCGGATGGTGATTATTTTTAATTGATATTGATTTACAAGGGAGGGTTCATCTATAGTAGTCTTAATCCACACTTTCAAGTTAATAATGTAAGCATTTATAATTTTATTAGAAACATACTCAAATGAATCTTTTCTGCTTTGTACCTGATTTTCTTCTGTAATAATTGAATTTATTCTTTTATAAACAGTGCATAACAAATTTTGAAATCTATATTTTCTCTTGATAGAATTCAAATAGTACTCCTTAATAAATAGAATTTACAAAGTTAATATCATACCTGGATATCATCCGTTGTGGGGAAACAATATCTTTAGAAACTGTTTCTGAAATAGAGAAAAATCAAAACAGCTATGTTGCTAGGAGCAAAGTTGTGTGGGTTTAACTATTCTATCTTCTATTAAGTGAACATAATTTTTAATAATGTGTATTTACAGTGAAGGTTTGAAATCATCTAGCGATCCATTGTATTGTCTTCAGAAACTAGGCCTAAAGCTGCTTTCAAAATTACCTTCTATATCATTAGCCTGTTTCTTAGAAACTCATGCATCTGGTGGTCATCTAAATCAGCTGCATATAGAGTTGAGAAAAAAAATAAAGTTTCAATCATCTTCCTGTTTAGATGAATTAATACACTTTGAAGCCATTAGAAATTATAACTCTAGCAGCCTTCAGAATACCTCCCCAAAGGAGAGGCATGCGTACATGTTGGATCTAGTTTGATTCCATTTTGAAGCTCCTGAAGACCCCCTTCAGCAAATCTCTCAGAATGCTACTTAAATTGCAGAAATAGTTCAGTGTGGTTTGTCAGGTCCTTCTAGGGAATTAGAAAGCTTAGAAGATACTAGAACTCTTTGTCCAGGCATTCTGGCATAGAATTGATGACTGTGGAGGCGAATTTCAAAATGTTGAAGACATTTATTACTGCTTTTAAATATCTTTGGTGCAATGGGATTGATGGGCTCGTTGGTGCAACAGAATTGATAGGATCAGATATAGTATCAGAATAATATATACTTATTCTTTTGTGCACTGGAAATGATTATATGTAAATTGGTTAAAATGGTGGGACTAAGGTTCTATGAGCATAGAAGCACCACAAGGGAAAAAATTTAGCCACAATTTCACCCACAGTTTTTAGAAAGACTGGGGTTCACACCATCACCCTTTCTTCCCTCTAGGTTGGGGGATAGGGTGAGTCAAAGGAACTCCAACCATGCTCTGTCTAAATGCAAGTGAGGGTTCTGGGGGCGACTAGGGGCACGGAATCACCCTGCAACCTACATGCTTTATCTGAGGCTCCATACCCAGAATTTCCAGCTTTTGAAAGTAGCCTGGATAGGAAAGTTGTTTTCCTTTAAAAGAAGGATGTACTAACAATTCCCATGCCAGAGTGAAATGATTAAGTATAAGAACAGATTCATGGAGCCAAGCCCCTACATTCTGTGGAAGGGAATCTCTCAGGAGTAAAGCAGTTTTTTTTTTTTTTTTTTCCCCACATCTTGTATCCTCATACCCACTTTTGGGATAGGGTGCTGGCAACTGTCCCAAGCAGTGGGTAGTGATGATGGCAAAAGGGGTGTTTGTGGGGGGGACAGCTGCAGACCTGCTGCTTCTACACTCACCCCGCCCCATTCTGGGGCAATGTGATTTCATTTATTTGCTCCCTGGGATACTGCGCCTTGGGTCCCACTTTGTCCAGGATGCCAACTGCACTAGCTGTGTGCGAATGACGTATCTTGTGTATTTTAACTTTTTTTCCCGTAATGTCAATATTCTGGTTTTGTATATTTTAACCTAAGGCCCTCATTTCCTGCACTGTGATCTCAGGTACACGAGCAATCTCAGGGGTAAGTCAGCAGCAGCTCCAGGTCTGCACAGCAGGAATACTTTGTGTTGTCTTTGCCACCGTGGGGAGCAAGTATCTGGAGTTCGCAGCCTATTGAACTACCCCATTTTTGCCAACGAGAGCTGGCTTTTCTGCCATAGTGTCCTTTTGAAACCCTCTCTGCCTTGAAAATGTTTTATGGGACACTAGGTTTTAACTGAGTTAACCCATAACTTCACTGCCTCCTACTGCAAGATTGGAAATTAGTCTAAACAGGAAATGGTGGTACAGAGAGGCTAGGAGAGGCTGGGCCAGGTGAAAGGCCCAGAGAGGAAGCCAAGATTAGGTGAGGGTTGTCTAATCCTAGGGCACAGGACGTGCTTTACATCCCAGATCCATTCTTCACCAGGTGAGGCTAGGCCTACCGTGCACAGCAGAGTGTGTGTGTTCATAAAACCGGAGTTGGTAATGGTAAGTTTTAAGACCAGTGCCCCTGTACTTACTCCTGTGCTGTCGAGGAATGGCTATATGAAGTAAGGTGTAAAATATTTAACCTTTCAAAATTCTTGGGTTCCAGGAAGACACACGAGCAATGGCTTTGTGGTGCCCGGGGCCCGTGTCGTGCCCTGCTGCAGTAGTGACTGATTGATAGTGTCATGGCAGCTAAAGGAGAAAAGGGGGTTTCGTTTACATGACGTGAGATCGTCGCAAACCTACCTCACTGTGTTGAAACGAGACAAATGCAATAGAACACATTGGGTGGTGTGTGTCTGATCCTGGGTTCTTGTCCCTCCTAAATGCTGCCCCCCTCTAGTTATTGTATTTGTCTGGGGTTTGTAGGACTTCACTAATTTGGTGATTGCTAGGTGGCCTAGTTTGTGTGAATACAGTGTATTGGTCTTTCCCCGTGTTCTTTGGGGTTTTGTTTACAAACTTCATTTTGTATTGAGAGAAAAATAGCCAAAGCATCTTTGACAGAAAGTTCTGCACCAGGCAAAAAGATCTGAAACATTAGTTTGGTGGGGGGCTGCCTTCTTAAAGTGGGGATCGTGAACCATCCTTTGTTTGGTATTTCTCTTCCCCTATTACCTATCAATCAGACCAGATCATCTGTCCTAAAAATGTGACTTCTACCCTGCCCTCTTTTCTGTTCACCCCCAAAAGAAAACCTACACACCCACACAAATGCACATTTAATGCTTGGAATGTCTCCACAACTCTTAAACGATGTATGCAAAAATCCAGAAGAAGCTAGGAACCCCCAATCCCTTGTTCCCAACCTCCTGAGTCAAGACCATTGCTACATCTTTTGGTGAGCCGCTATGCCCCGCTGACCATTTCTTGATGTATTTATGCCAAACACTTAAGACACTGCTGTAGGCTGTGCACGGTGCCTCATGCTTGGTAATTCCAGTACTTTGGGAGGCTGAGGTGGGCAGATCACAAGGTGAGGAGTTCCAGACCATCCTGGCCAACATGGTGAAACCCTGTCTCTACTAAAATGCAAAACATTACCCTGGCCTGGTGGTGTGTGCCTGTAGTCGCAGCTCCTTGGGAGGCTGAGGCAGGGAAATTACTTGAACTAGGGAGGCAGAGGTTGCAGTGAGCCAAGATCGTGCCACTCCAGCCTGGGCAACAGAGCGAGACTCCGTCTCAAAAAACAATAACAAAAAGACACTGCTGTATTTTGGATGACCAAACCTACTTAATTTTAAATCCTAAAGTAGACAGATGCAACTGGAGGACTTCCATGTAGAAAGTGGGGTCAGGAGGCCAAGACAGGGAATATGAATGTATATCCAAGTCACTCAGGAACTTGGATGCAGGTGCTAGAAACACGTCAAAGTGGCCACAAGATTGTTTAATAGGAGACGGACAAATGTAACTCCATGTTTACTGCTAGAAACCAAAGCTTTGTGTAAAATCTTGAATTTATGGGGAGGGAGCGTAGGAAAGCCTGTACCTGTCTGTTCTTTTCCTGATTCCTTTTCTTCATTCCTGAACTGCAGGAGACTGAGCCCCTTTGGGCTTTGGTGACCCCATCACTGGGGTGTGTTTATTGGATGATGGTTGATTTTGCTGTACTGGGTATTTCCTTTCCCATTTTCTAATCATTTACTAACACATGCTGACTCTTCCCTTCCCTTCTCCTTTCCCCAGGAAAATACAATGAATAAATAAAGACTTCTTGGTACTCAAAAACGAAAGATAATACAGTAGATTTTTAATAAATATTTATAGCCTGAATGAATGAATGAGTGAATTACTCTTACACCAGTACACCTATACGTAAAAGTCTTTCCTTGGGAGAAGGATGTTTGTTCTTTAATGTCTGCACATAATACTAAGACCGTTAATCATTTTTCTTTATAGTAGGCTAACACTTTAGGAACAATATCTCATTTAATCTAGTTAATGTTAATAGAGTGATTACATGTGCTAGGTACTGTGGTAAATACTTTCTCTGTATTATCTCATTTAATTACTACTGTAAGCATATATGGAGTAGGTCCAATAATTTTTTTTTTCTGTTTTACAACTAATAAGTGTCAGAGTCCAGGCTGGATCCTAGCATGCCTGACTCTTTAATCTTCGCTCAGTTTCTTCTCTAAAGAAAGTAAATGTGGGATCCTTGAAGTGCTACTCTCCTCTTTCACTCATTGCAAATTGGTTATGCCACATGTCCTCAGGGTCCCTCTCAACATAGGGCTCCAGGTAGGCAATACCTCTTGTATTGTGAGTAAAACCATTTTGCCATCTGTATGTTATTCTACATCACCCTTAACCTCTAACAATACAGGCACAACTGCTTTTATCAATCTTATAAAGTAAATGTGAGAAACAAATATAGTTAATCAAGATAATGTGTGCAAAAACATGCGTGACTGGACATCTTCCACTTTCTTTGTAACGTTAGGAATCCCTGAATACACAGGACATATAATAACCATTTCTCAGCTCACGCCAGGTAAGGGCTGAGCCCTAGATAAGAATTCTCAACCATGAAGGACATTTTGTCTTAACCAGTTTTTGTTATTGAGTTGTGACTAAACACATCCCCCTGTCTGAAGATGTTATTTTATTCCCTTTCTCTGATTGCTGGGAAAAGCAATAGGCTTTTCCTTTGAGGAGAATAATTCTTATGTCCAATTTTTTGGTTCTTGTTTTTCCCTTTACATTGATCCATGTGTGACCTTATCAGTTACATTGGAAAATTTACTTTTATTATCTATGAAGTTTGTTCTGGCATTAATAAGTTTCTCATTTTGTGCCCTCACAAAATAAGACTTTGATCTTGTCACAATATTACTTAATCTTCTATAATTTATATCTTTATATGTCTCTTGCCCCTAGTAGACAATGAACTTCCTGAGGGCAAAAACTAATAAACACCTTGCCCATATTTGCACAAGTTGGAAAACATAAATTTTGTTTTGTAGATTCTGATATTCTTTGATTAAATAAATAAGGTGGTGCCACAACCTGGTGTATACCAATATTCTCTGATGCTCCACAGTCTACTTTTTATTTCAGTTCTGTAAATGACAGTTCATATGTCACCATCCTATCTTTAGATCTTCCATAACATATATATTTAATGTTCATTAAATTAAATGAAAGCCATTTTCTGATTATTGATCCAAATATTGAATCTGTCAAACTTCTGGATGAGTTATTTACGTCATACATGCACATCCTCCTTAATTCTCAGATATCTTTTTGTTGACTGCATGGAACTATTCTGTAGCTATAACTAATAATAACATTTGAATTTCTGGGGGTAACTGATATTCCTGCTAGAACTAAGTTCTTTATCTGAAACAAACTTACAGTTCACAGTATCAAGAAACAAATGCTGCCATATGGAACAAGAGAAAATGACAGAAAACATACAAAGAGGTCCTGTATTCATAGCACAGCTACTCTGTGATGCACTTGTCTTTTTATGATTAATTTAGGCATTTTCACTAATAGATTCAAAGATAATTGCCAGATAAACAGCTGTGCTATCCCTGTAACAGGAGAGGAAATGAGTAAGGGATATTAAATAAGGAAAAATGTTTCTCAGGTGCATTAATCTGGAAAATGGAGCTCATTGTGAGACGTTCTGTCTTCCTTGGTATTTGGATGTGAAAATTGGAGTATTAAGGTTTAAGGACATGATAAGGCACCATAAGAAGGAATAATCTCTTCATGAAACCAAGTGATTATAATAATATGATCATGAATAAAATATTTTTGACTTTAAATTATTCAGTCTTGTACTAAAACCTATGTTATACATAAAAAGTTTACAATAATTTTTCCAGAAGTGTGTAAATCCTGAATCAAATCAACATGTTTTAGAAAACATTAGGAATACAGAACAATACAAATAGAACACTCATAGTGTCCTCATTCATTTTAACTCATTGCTTTCATTAATCTTAATTCTTTTTAATATTTAAGGTAGAAATATTTTTTATTAAGCATAAAGTGCTGAAACCATCAATAACTTCAAAATAGTTTATTTTATAATCTTTAACTTTTTCAATCTAACTCCTATAAAATACATCCTGTTTGTAAATCTGGAAGAAGCAACAATGCCTATCATCAAATTTTTAAAAGTTGATCTGATGCCAAATGTAACTAGACAATTAAATTCGGTAGTTGCCTTAATAGATTAAGTAATAACTTAGATGCTTTGTTAACATCTGTATAAAGCTGTTTTCCAATTGTAGCTATTTGTTTCACTTTTCATGAGTATAGTGAATCACTGTACTTTTAACAATCTTTGCTCATGTAAACTATTAACTCAGGTCCTTAAAGACTTAGTGTATTGATGGGAACTGCATTATACTAATTTTATGACTTTTAGATAGGTTACTGCCAGGGAGGTCAGCTCAAGAGTAATGAATAGCATTTTAAACTACCAAGAAGCATGATGATATTCATACTGATACTGCCGTGGAAAAAAGAGGCTGTGAGATTATGCCACAAAGTACAAAAACTATTCCAGGAAGTAAGTGCATAAACGTGGCTCTGCAAGTGTACAGAAAAACCCATTAAAACCCACTAAAAGGACCCAAACTGTAGACAGAAGATAAAAAAGGACTGATCAGCTGCATCCATGAAGGCAATAGAATGTCCATTTATTAATTAAAAGTACATTTTATATATTGTGATGTGATAAATAGTTTGGCTGTATAGGATAATTCCCTCAGATCTGTGCTGAGGGCTATTAGCATTGATGAATTATGCACTATGACATTTAACATTTCTGATTGATAGACGGTCTTAAGGAGTGCTGTACCTGCAGATTTGCATCTGGTATTTACACAGCAGTTTAGTCTGGCTATAGTTATCTGTGAAGCATTCTGAATACAAGTAGGACTATACGTTAAATAAGCATGTGCTCTTGTGGTGGTTGGGTGATTATAATTCTAGAACCAGAATTAAAAGTCTCTTGAACCATAACTGTCTGGATCACCACAAAACACAGAGTACTTCTACCTTACATAAACATTATTGAATCTCATTGGAATAATGAATTTAAGTGCCCCAACATATCTTGAATCCATATGCATAATATGGAAACCTGTTTTTTGTTTTTATAGTAATAGCGTGACAGTGTCCATTTATTTTTATAAATTACCATAAGGGCATTATTTTAAAATTTGTTTTGTGTTTTTGCACTTTGCTCTAGGTTATTTTTTTAAATGCACTACTTTATTAACTTAACACAGAAAGTTGTTCAAGCATCTTTGTGAAGTTTTAAAAAGCTGTCAAAATATTTATCTTTAATGGCCTTTCTTCAAAGGCTTTCTATATACAAATGGCCCATTTGGGAAAAGTAGAACACATGGTAAAGTGGAATTTAAAACAGAACAAAACAAACAACTACCAGGCAAAATTTGAGAGTAATACACATATGTAGCATACTTTCCAATATACAAAAGAACTTTTTCAACTTTAATATCTTAATTTTTCCAACAATCCCATAAGACATAAAGGAAAAATGTTTCTGCCATCATTGAACTGATTGGAAGAACAAGAATTCAGGAGTTTAAATGGCTTGCCAATACTGATGATAGGTAGGAAACTAGTTACCAGAATTCAGGTTATTCAAGTCCTGGTTATGCCTGATTCTATTATTATGAAACAGTATCTTTTTTTATTCAAGGATATATTGAAGAAGATGAAAGGTTAATACTAGCTATTGAGTTTTATGTGTGTATCAGGAACTTTATATAGCCTCTTTTATTTAATCTCATAAAGGCCAGGTTCATTTAATTAACTATATAAAGTATCCCAGTCCATAAAAACCCACCATTGGATGTCTGAAACTGTGGTTCAACCCTGGCTAACCGACAAGACACTCATGGAAAACATAAACTGTACAGTTGTTTCAGACAGTTATCCTCCTGTCTGAAACAACTGTAATAGAGGATAAAATATATTTTAAAAGTGGTTTTCAAGGAATTACACGTTAGACGATTAAGAAAATGATTCCTGAAAATAAATAAAGGACACAAATGGGGTGTCACAGTTTAATGTCCTCAGAGAGTTTCCTGACAAAGAGAGGGATCCAGGCAGCGTTTGGTGGACTCTCTGAGTTGAACTGACGATGCTGAAAGTTCAGTAAAAATAGCTAATGTTCACAGGATGGAATACCAGATAGGAGAGAAATGCATGTAGAAATAATTCCAGGGATTTGGAAAAGGCCCCTTGATTGTTAAGCAGATTATTGATCAGGGCATATATGCATGAAAAATATCAAAGGATGGGTAAAGAATTACTCAAAGGAGTAGAGAGAACAATGCTAGGATTTTGTACAGGGCTGAAAACAATGGCTTTTCTCGTTAGCCACACTAAAACTCATAATTCATGAAACACTGGGTAAGGAACCAAAAGAGTCCCTCAGTAGTGGGAAATAAAGTAGCCATGGATTAATGCTATGATTTGATCTTTAAAAAAATCTTAAGGAAATAAAAGATCAAATTATTTCCAAGTAACTTAACTATCTCTTACAAATGGATCAATAATTTTTTTAGAAGTTCTAAACTATCCAGCAGCTATTAATAACAAGATAAAATTTGCCATGGCTGTTACAATATAAAATCAAGGGTCATGAAAGTAAGAAAACAAAAAAAACAAGCCCATTCGAAAGTGGGCAAAGGATATGAACAGACACTTTACAAAAGAAGACATACATGAGGCCAACAAACATATGAAAAATGTTGGTCATCAGAGAAATGCAAATCAAAACCACATTGAGATACCATCTCACGCCAGTTAGAATGGCGATCATTAAAAAATCTGGAGACAACAGATGCTGGAGAGGATGTGGAGAAAAAGGAACACTTTTACACTGTTGGTGGGAGTGTAAATTAGTCCAACCACTGTGGAAGACAGTGTGGCGATTCCTCAAGGACCTAGAAATAGAAATTCCATTTGACCCAGCAGTCCCATTACTGGGGATATATCCAAAGGATTATAAATCGTTCTACTATAAGGACACATGCACACGAATGTTCACTGCAGCACAGTTTACAATAGCAAAGACCTGGAACCAACCCACATGCCCATCGATGATAGACTTGACAGGGAAAATGTGGCACATATACACCATGGAATACTATGCAGCCATCAAAAACGATGCGTTCGTGTCCTTTGTAGGGACATGGATGAACCTGGAAACCATCATTCTTAGTAAACTGACACAAGAACAGAAAATCAAACACCACATGTTCTCACTCATAGGCGGGTGTTGAACAATGAGAACACACGGACACAGGGAGGGAAGCATCACACACTGGGGTCTGTTGGGGGGAAATAGGGGAGGGACAGCGAGGGGTGGGGAGATGGAGAGAGAGAGCATGGGGAGAAATGCCAGATATAGATGAAGGGGAGGAAGGCAGCAAATCACACTGTCATGTGTGTACCTATGCAACAGTCTTGCATGTTCTTTTCATGTACCCCAAAATCTAAAACGCAAAAAAAAAAAAGAAAACATGATCCACAATGAAAAGACGTTATGACTATCCAAAATGAAACACATTAAAAGAGCATCAGGAAGCTGTCAGAAAGTTTTATGTGGCCTGATACATTATTTGGAGTCCTTGGAAGACAGAAAATCGAAAGGCAACAGTAAAGCATTTGAAATGATAAATGCTGAAATTTTTCCAATTTTGATAAAACCTACAAACACAGATTGAAGAGCTCAATGAATCTCAATCATAAGAAACATGAAGAAAAGTAGAGGAAAAGATATAATCGAATTATATAAAACAAGCATTAAAGAGAAAATCATAAAAGCAGCCAGAGTGATGGGTGTAATAAGATGCAATATATAGAGAGGAACAAATTTCTGATCAAAGCAATGTAAGTGAGAAGACAGTGGAGCAACATTTTTAAAGTACTAAAAGAAAAAAAAAAAAGCATGTGAACCTACAATTTGTTAACCAGCAATAATATCTTTAAAAACAAAGATAAAATATTTATCAGACACATAAAAGCTGAAAGAATTCATAAATAGAAGAAATGCATCATATAAAATATAAATGGAAGTCCTTCAAGCAGGAAGAAAACTGACACATAGATCAATAAAAGGAATGAAGAACATAAAAATAGTAATCACAGGAAAAATTACGATACTTAAAAATATGTAAATTTCTTAGTAGATTATTGGCTGTTTATAAAAAAAATAAAGACAATGTAGCATGGGTTTTACAACACGTTGAAGTAAAATATATGAAAATGCACAAAGTAGGAGATGAGAAAAAAGGATGTCATTTTAAGGGGCTTATATCATACAAAGTAATATCACTTGAAAGTAGACTGTAATAAGTTAAAGATACATGCTACAAAATCTAAAATAATCACTAAGATAAGAAAGTAAGAAGCTTTAGCTAACAAGCATAGGGAGAAAATTAACAATAACTAATCTAATACATTCCAACTAAGCAGAAAGAGAGAAAGAAAGAACAGGCCAAACAAAACACAAATAGCACATTGACAGATTTAACCCCAACCATATCAGTCATCACATTAAATGTAAATGGTCATAATTTTCAAAATTAAAACAGAGATTGTTAGATAGAATAAAGAAGCAACACCCAACAATAGGCTGGTTAAAAAGAAGAAAATGAAATATAAAGACACAAAGAGGTTAAAAGTAAAAGGAAGGGAAAATAAATACGGAGCTAATACTAGTAGAAGAAAGGTAGAAAAATTCTAATAAATACCACACAAGGTACAGTGCAGAGCAAAGATTATTACTAGAAACGGGAGGGTCGTTTTATGATAATAAAGGGGTCAATTAATCAAAGAAATACACAAATTTTAAGCATTTATGTATGCATCAAACAAAAATACTTCAAGATACAGGAAGCAAACACAGATAAAACTGCAAGAAGGAATAGACTAAAATCACAATTACAGTGGAAGAATTAATATCCCTCTCTCATAAATGATACAAGTAGACAAAAGATCAGTAATAATATAAAGAATGTGAACATCACTGTTAATCAATTGGACCTACTGGACATTTTTAGAAGAGTTTACTCAATAGCAGAACACTCATGTTTGGAAAGAGCACATGGACAATTTACTAACATAAGCTGTACTGTAAGAATAAAATTAGCGTCATATTTCAGAACAATCAAGTTATATAAAGAATGCTCTTTAGTTACAATGAAATTAAATTGGAAATCAAAAATAGATATCTAAAAATTTCCAAATACTGGAAATCCAATACACATAAATGTGTAAGTTAAACAGGAAAATTAAAAAGATTTTCATTAGTAAATGAAATCACACATAAAAATTTGTGGAATGCAGCGAAAGCAGTACTTATAGAAAAGCTTAAAACACGTAATGTCAATATTAGAAAAGAAGAAGGTCTCAAATCAAGATCTCCAACTTCTACCTTGAAAAACCAGAGAAAGAACAAATGAACTCAAAACAAACAAGGAACATAATATCAGAGCAAAATTAATAAAATAGAAAGCAGAAAGACAATAGAAAAATGAAACCAAATACTGGTTCTTAGGGAAATTAACAAAATTCATACACCTCTATCCAGACTGTTGAGAAGAAAACTGAAAGAAGACACAATGTACCAATATCAGATATGAGAGAGGTTATGATGTCTCTACAGATTCCATAGATATTAGGAGAAATAAAAAATTACAAATAATTTTCAAGTAAACAAAATCTCTAGTTTAGCTGAAATATACAAATTCCTTGAAATATACATACTACTATAGCCTACCCAAGATAAAATGGATTACCCGAGTAGCATTACAACTACTAAAGAGATTAAATTTATGGTTAGAAATTCTACAATGGCAACTCTATTCCCAGGTGGCTTAACTGACAAACTCTAGCCAATATTAAAAATAATAATAATATGTGTAAAATCTTCCAGAAAACTGTGAAAAAATTATATCCAGTACTGTCCTGATACCAAAATCAGAAGAATACTTTACAAGAAAAGACAAAGACAGACCAATAACTCTGAATACAGATGTACTAATTGTGCACAAATTTTAGGCAATTCTAATCCAACATTATATGAAAGAAATAATACATTGTGGCTAGATGAGTTTTCTGTCAGGAATGCAGATGGGGTTTAACATTCAAAAATCAGTGTGATTCACAATATCAACAGATGATTTAAAAAGTTCTCTTCAAAAAATTGTAAATGCCTACATACCCTGTTATATCCATAAAACGAAATGCTGCTCCCAAATAAAACAAAATAAACTCTTAATTCATACATGAATATTAAAATAAACATGCTGAGTTAAAACTTCCTAAAAGATAATATATCCTATGTGATTTTATTTACCAAATTGTTGGAAAATGCAAACTTATGTATAGTGCCAGAATGCATATTACTGGTTTCATGGAAAAAGTTGAGAAAGGGGGTGTGGGAGGAACTTGGAGAAATAGATTGCAAATGGGAACAGGGAAACTTTTGGAGGTGATGAATATATTCATTATCTTGGTTTTGGTAATTGTTTCACAGGTGCAAACACATAAATCTTATATGCTGTTCCTTATATATTTACTATATTTCAATAAATCTGTTTTTTAAGAGAGACAACTATAGAACCCCAGGGTCTGTCTGACATGCAGTATCAGAATCTCCAAAATCATGGCATTGGACCTCAGTGTTAGCCCTACCTGGCTGAAGGGAGTCAGTCTTTAGCATTCACCCCTCTTGCCAACCAATTTCCAATTGTCTTATCTGATTCTGAGAGGGGAATAAATTTTGTTTTCTCAGCTTATTTAAAAAGCAGTGAGAGTCAAGCTTCAAAACAATCCTTCATGCTTCCTTTGACTCAACTGTTGCACACACAAATTACTTAGAGCAATTCAAGAAGCACCAACTGACCAGTAAATATTTAACAATTTCTTGTAAATTCTGCTTTGTTGAAAGCATTGATACAGTGTCAAAGCAATTTCACTCAACTTAAATATGTGAACATGGCACTAAAAATACAGGATATACAAGGACCTAAACCAAATTTACAAGAAAGAAACCAAACAATCCAATTAAAAAGCAGACAAAGGACATAAACTTCTCAAAAAAGGACATAAACTTTTCAAAAGAAGATATACATGAGGCCAATAAACATATGAAAGAAAGCTCAATATCACTGATTATTAGAGAAATGCAAATCAAAACTACAATGAGATACCATCTCATGCCATTTAGAACAGCAATTATTAAAAAGTCATAAATGAACCCCCATTCACAATTGCTACAAAGAAAATACCTAGGAATACAGCTAACAAAGGAAGTGAAGGACTTCTTCAAGGAGAAGACAAAGCACTGCTCAAGGAATTCAGAGAGGACATAAACAAATGGAAAAACATTCCATGCTCATGGATAGGAAGAATCAATATTGTGAAAATGGCCATACTGCCCAGTAATTTATAGATTCAATGCTGTTCTCATTAAACTACCATTGACATTCTTCACAGAATTATTGCTCTCCACTTGGGAATAACTTGTCTGAGTTACAAGCCAAGTATCTTCTTGTAAACCTAAAATGTATCACACAGTAAAGATTATGGGCCTTGGTTTTTCATGATCACTATAATGTCTAAATAACAGTCTTCTTATTATTGTCATTCATTATTTGTATATAAGCAACTACATAACACCTTTTTTTTTTTTGCTTTCTTCTGTCATTTTATTCTCAATTCTACTAACCTCTAGAAAGTTTAAAAGATAAGATCTGTTTTTTAAAATTGACGCATTTTTCAGTAAGCATAGCTGAAAAATACATGTTCAAGGTTACATGAAGTTTATGTAACCTTCATGAATCAAACTGACTAACATAACCTTTTTTGATATAAAATTGAGTTTGTGAAAAAAATTATTGTGGGATAATGTTCAGTAAACAACTGTAAATAATCAATTTGTTTTTTAATAAAGCAATGTCTTGAAGCAAAATTCCAGTAACTATATAAATAATATATACAGTTAAACTATCATGATAATTCTTTCTTCTGAGGTATATGTTCTGGAGCATCACTGGTCAACTCATATAGTCGAATTATCTTATGCATTTTTCTGAGAATTTAGACGCTACTCCAAAGTATTATTTATCATTGGTTAGCTCCCTTTTCCTTTGTTAGCAATGAATCATGTAAATTTTTATATTATTTATTAGATTATAGATTATATCTATTAGATTATAATCTAATTAGATTATTTAGATTATAATCTAATTAATTAGATTATTAAGATTATAATCTAATTAATTAGATTATTATTAGATTATATTCTGGTTGGTTAGATTCCAAGGGTCAGACTCAATTTAGCTATTTTTAGAAAAATAATTTTTAATTTGGATTTTTAGACAAAAATTACTGGCTTCGATTCTAATTTTTAATCTGAGCTACAGTTCAGAAAACAATTCTAGATTTTAAAAACTTATCTTGTCATTGGAAATGTCTGAGTATACTGGGTTTCCGATCCCATTTTAATCTGTTCTTTGCATTTTAATGTTTTGAAGAGTGGGCCATACTATAGGGGTGGCCTTGAAGGTGGTGGTATTGATGGGTTATAATGTCCGGAATACTGCATTAGAGATCAATCTCAACATTGTTATTTATACAACAGGCAGTTCATTTCATTTATATAATCTAAAGTTTTCTTATCCAAAGAAAGTAGAAATGAGACAAAAATAAGCTGCTTTCTAGCTGAAAAGTATGAAGTGTTATCTGATTGATACTGTTCCACTGTTTTGAGATTCCTTTAGTGATGAATTTATTCCTGTCCTAGTTAAGTAATGGATGTTAATCCCAAGGCTATGGAGAAATGCTTTTCATTTTTATTGCTGTTTATTTTGTTGCATTTATTAGGTTTCAGATAGCTCTCAGGGATGTCAAGACAGTATACCGAGCACCTTTCCCTACATGTCTCTGAGCTCAACCATGGCACATTCAACATTAAAACACACTTCGTTAGGGCTGAGCACAAGAGAAGTCTGGTTGTCCTGATCTTTAAGTCCATGATAGCCTTTGATACTGATGGTAACACTTTGACAGTTTTATCTCCTTTGCCCATCTCCATTTTATCTGTTCTTCATTTGATACATTCTAGCTCCATTACTTAGAGGCTCAACCTCTTACAGCTTTATATGACTCAACTTTAAAATGAGGATTACAACATCAATTTCATAGGATTACTGCATGACCTATATATAGTCACATATAAATTACCCAATAAAATAACTAGCAAACTGGGTGTCATGGCTCACGGCCTGTAATCCCAGCACTTTGGGAGGCCAAGGCGGGCAGATCACAAGGTCAGGAGATCGAGACCATGCTGGCTAACACGGTGAAACCCTGTCTCTACGAAAAATACAAAAAATTAGCTAGGTGTGGTGTCACACACCTGTAGTCTCAGCTACTTGGGAGGCTGAGGCAGGAGAATCACTTGAACTCAGGAGGTAGAGGTTGCAGTGAGCTGAGATCGCACCACTGCACTCCAGCCTGGGTGAGAGAGTGAGACTCTGTCTCAAGATAATAATGATAATAATAACTGGCAAATAATAGGCACTTAGGCCAGGAGTGGTGGCTCATGCCTATAATCCCAGCAGTTAGGGAGGTTGAGGCAGGTGGATCACTTGAAGTCAAGAGTTCCAGACCAGCCTGGCCAACATGGTGAAACTCTGTCTCTACTAAAAATACAAATATTAACTAGGCATGGTGGCTCATGCCTGTAATCCCATCTACTCGGCATGCTGAGGTATGAGAATCGGTTGAACCTGAGAGGTGGAGATTGCAGCGAGCCAAGATTGTGCTTCTGCACTCCAGCCTGGGCAACAGAGTGAGACTGTCTCAAAAAAACATAATAGTATTAGTCACTTAATAAATGCTTAGAGCTTCTGAAGATGGGAGGAGGCATAGGAGAGAGAGAGCAAGAAAAGAAGGGAATGGGGGAATAGTAACAAAAAGAATTATTATTCCAGGAGCACAACAGTTTGTCTTTTTAACTAAGTTGATTTTGAAGGGAAAATTCTTTGTGCTAACACCATGCTAAAATATCCAGAATGTAATATTTAAAATACATGCACAAGTGCTCCTTCTCACGTATCACAAAATTCATTTGTAAGATGATTTTAAAATGTATCTCAAAATACATTTAGGATTTTAGTCCATCCTTTAACCTATCTAACAGGAAAATGATATGAAATTGTTATGTTGGTGGGGCAACATAGGTAAGTGATGAGTAGAACCCAACAAAACAGTACTTTAGCGTAAAGTTAACTTTTTTGACAAAAAGCTGTAGGCATTACAAAAGGGGAAATAAGAAAAAGGAGTAGGAGAAGGAGGAGAAGTAACAATGAAAGGTAACGATGTTCAAGGGAGCATCCCAGCTTGTTTAACAGAAAGAAATGCTGAAAATCCTGATTTTTGCTCACTATCCTTTTCACAAGCTCTTTCTTTACTGTTGATAAGCCAAGCGTATTAACTCCATTTGATTTCTATACAAAACTTGATGAAAAATTGTTTCATCGATAAGCCAGGAAGATTTCTCTAAATATATGCTGGTGCTCTTAAGACTCTTCACCTGAGTTATTATGTGCTATGTCTTGATGTCCCTGAACTTTGTCCTGCTTTGGTTTTATAATAAAGTTGCCATGAAAACTCATCACATCTGTTGCTATTCCTCCAGTTTCAGTCTTTATTGTAAAGGTGAAAAATCCACTGAGATAGATGGATTCTATTTTATTTTTAGATCAAATGTTTGGTGAGAAAATGTGAACTTCACAAACCCATATGCAGTAGGTCGATTCAACTCTTCAGTTTTGTAATGTTTGATAAATTCGATATAAGGGCATATAGTCTCAGAGTGCCCTTAAGAATTCTGTTTGCTAAAACTAGATTTTGTAAGTCTCTACTTTTGAAACTGAAAGGATGTTTTCAAAATGAAGAATAAAAAAAGAGAAGATCACCTTTTAGCAGCTAAAATAAACTTGGATTTACATGTTTTATATCTTCTAGAAAAACAACATAAAGATGCATATACAGATTACATCTTTAAATAGTAGAATATTAATGAAACACAGGAATTGTCTTCATTACATTCCAAAATACATACTAAATAAGAACATATATTGTAATTTCAGCTAAGAATACATGGATAAAATCACAACTAGATGAAGTAAAAAAAGGTAAGTTATTATCCAGAACATTTAAAAAGCAAGTAAAAATGTAAAAGATGTTCTTGCTTAGTGGTGAATTTCTCTTAGTTGGTGCCTTACTTTAAATGTTGTTCTCCTCTGTAGTATGATTTACCATGTCTATGCAGTATTTAAAAAATTGATAGGTTTAAAGTATGTTACTGGTATATACAGGAAAACTTTACGTACAGCATTTTTATTGCATATTTCTTACTAAATTAAAATGAGCTTTTTGGAAAGTCAGGTGCAATGTCATTCAGCACTGCACTATTCCACCAAATATTTATGTTTAAGTATCCAATATATGCTTTCATTAAAATTAAGTATGAATCTCCTATAGTGGTACTTACCTGTTTCTAAAAAGAAACAAGCACAATTGGGAACTTAATAACCCCTCTTTTTAACCTTGTTAAATTATAATGGAAAAATATATATATAGAAAAAGCGTATAGTATTTGTCAATTCTTACTTTATGACTTTGAACTGTATGAACCTGAGCCCAGAGTCTTTCATCTCTAAAGTAAAATTAACAGTATCAAACTTGCAAGCTGTTTTACAGAGTAAAAGAGGTATCATGACAATGCGTAAATATGTAAATGTCAAATAACAGAAAGACGTAGATTTCTGAATTACTTTACTTTTTGAGTAATTCCTCAAAACTGGCTTCTGACATATCCTTACTATAGCTTATTCCTAAAGTCTTGGTACAAAAATTCCTTGCATGGGAGATCCCAGCCTGCCTGTGGATTATGACAGCACTTGATAACCATCAGGCTAACTGCTATTAAAATATGTGGGAGTGTGATTCTAATAGAGCTGGAAAGAGTAAAAGAGAGAGAGTGAATTAGCCTTAGAGTGAGTATTAGGACAAAGACCTGATAAAGAAGACACTAAAAGCTAGCATTTTTCATATGCAGTGTAAGTAACTGAAATAAATATTAGAGTTTTATGTGGCATATTTTTGGCTCTATTTCTCCATTTGCTATCTCTAATGGGTACAGGGCATGGCCCTATTAGAATACCATAAGATGCTTTCATTGGACTGGGATGGAACTCAAGTGGGAATTGAATGTGAGTGAGAAGGTTGTTGTCAGCCAAGAAACAAAATGAAAAATTTATTTTAAGTGCATTCATCAAGGAGTCAAAAATAGATCGACATGTATCTTTAAAATTCTCAGTTAAATTTTTTGGGGTTCTTTTCACATTCCTTGTTGTTTGGGATAATGTCATTTAAAATGACGTTACTACTTTTGATCAGGATAATATACAATATTAAGAAAACTAGATGAAATTCTAATATGCTATAGCTAATATGTTTTAAATTGTATTATTTTGATATAATTAGTTATATTTACTTCTAGTAATGTGAGATAAATGAAGAGTTTTCACAGTGATCAACTAACATTACTTGATTAACAGTAATTTTTGTTAGTCTTAATCGAGTAGCATTTAGAATTTAATATGTGCACAATTTTATTGCATATCAAATGTCTGCTTTGAACTGTTTTATCGAGATCTTGATGTTTAAAACGGTATTAAAATATAACCTAGTATTGCATACTACATTATATTAATGTCTTTAGGGACATCTTCAGAATTGTAAAATTGAAAATTTAACAAATATTTATTCATTCATTCTAGAGTATGACATGATAAACAATGATAACCAAACTTCAAACCTTAAATCTGTTATACGGTAATTTTAATTTTTGACCCTTTATAGTTTTGATACTTTATTTTAATTGATAAATTAAAATTGCATATACTCATGGTATACAACATATATGTTATATAATATTTGCTGAGAAATGAAAGCTGAAAAAAGAGGAGGAAAAGGAAACAGGGAGATGGTATTTTGGGTTTTTTGTTTTTTTTGGTGGTCCCTAGGAGTCTGCATTCAGATGAAGCCTAGGAGTATAGTAGAAACAAGTTTATACTTCTGATACTGATTTTAATTTAATCCTTGTTTTCTATTGCATTTAAGTGTATATTCTAATCAAGAAAATCCAGAATTTATTATAACTAGTAAATATCTGTAATAACTGGTTATCAGTATTACAAATATGACTCTCAAAATTACATATAGGCACACAAAACCTACTAGAAATATGTCCACATATATTAACAGAGTAGGTACTTAAAACTTTGTTAAAACTTTCATTTTGACTTAAGACTGTGACATAAATTGAATATTCTAATATTCTCTGGATCAGTATTGGCAGATGTTACATTTTATAAAACAAAATCGTGACATTGCAAAACAGCAGGTAAAAAATATCCAATGGAATAATTTGATATATAAATAGTCAGTGAATGCTTCATAGTACAACATTCACTGTATAGCATTAGAAGTTGAAATTTCCTAGCAGTGCTTTTTATTAATCTAAATTCTTTGATGCTATTCCAATATTTCTGATCAATGAAAATAAATTCCTATATATTGCCAATATATAAAGGCTAGTTTTGCATATCTGTGAACGTAGGTGTTTCTATCAGTTTCAATACAGGATATTTGTTGGGTATGAAATTTGATTTTATCTTACTGATAGACAAGTAAGTAAGCCTGTAACTGTATGCTGATAGAGACATGAAACTTCAAGCTAAGAGATAAATATTTTATGATTCATGGCACTGAAGTCAGCATGATCATCAACATATTTGCACTGGTTCTTCTTGCCTGAAGTTCCACATGGGTGACATGATGTAGCCCAGAAGAATACTATATACACAGTGGATTTCTATCATAGCTCAGGCAAACTAAGTGGGGAAATTTATCCCTTTTATTATGCAATAAGAAAGCCTGATCTTTGTTTGTGGGGAGGGATTGTAACCAGGGGAGTGTCCCCAGTTCCCAGTTTGGAAGAGGTTCTTGGCCTCTCTTATTCCAAAGACTGGGGAAAGGGGTCCCTGAGGTGTGGTGAGCTTACCATTCAAATAAATACTGTGGACCCAAAGAGTTTTGCGGGAGAGCACTTTGTAAGACAGAGAGAGAGAGAGAGAGAGCTCCCACAGTGTTGTGGGAGGGGAATCCCAGAGCTGGTGATCAGTTCAGGTAAGGAGCAGCTCAATTTTAACCCTTGAATTATTCCCTCCCCATTCATGTTCTCAACCAATGAGAGGAGTTCTTTTAAACTTCCTCTGGAGTGACTGATCTTTGATATCAGATTGGCTACTTGGTCCATAGCCCTGAGTTACAGAGCCCCCTCCTCCCAGAGGTTTTGGCAGGATTTTTGGAATAAAGGAGTCCCACTTGGCTTCCCTACCTAGCCTGGGAAACCCAGACAAAGAACTTTACATTTGAAAGCCCTCTGGTTCCTGGATGGAGGCCTGGAGCCAGAAAACTCCTGCCTTTGAAACCATGCCCCTCGCGGTCCCAGGAAGAGAAGTCCTTCAGAATGGTGGAAGGTGATGGTCACATATTTTTTAAGGTTACCAGCTACACGGACCCTTTCAGAAGAGGCCTAGGTTAAAAAGCAGTAATTCTACTTCTCCCAGTTCACAAGAGCCAAATGTGCAAACGTGTCCCAAATCCACATGCAGTGAGATTACCTCAGTGGCTTGAGATGAGCCATGGTGAGAGTACTGGCACCAGGGAAACCATTAACATTAAATTTCACGGCTTTTTGATTATTCCCAGAGAACTGGTTGTTAAAAACTTACCAGCATACCACTGTACCACTATGTTTACTGTTTTTTTAAGACAATAGTTTAGGGGAGGATGTGCCTAATAACAGGTACCGATTCTAACCAATTTTCAAAGAATCTGTCTGAGTATGTGTGAGAGAAAGACAGCCAGAAAAAGAATAAAGGAGGGGAAGTTCCAGTCAAACAGCTTAACAACTGACACAAAACTGCATCTCAGAGGGGATCAATGAATATTCCCTAGGCTGAACCAAAAGAACAAAGACTTTGAATGGAATAGTTTCATAGAAACCAATGAACTGTTTTGGAAGCTGAGAAAAACAAAAATATTATTTTCAAGACTTACATTATAGAACTAAAATTTAGAAAGACCAAATTAAAAAAAAAAGAAAGAAAAAACTGACAACTCTGTAGGTCTTATGGTTTAATAATGTCACTAACAGAGGAAGACCCTGAGGCTCCATTAACCCTTGAAGATATTTTTGGAAGAGTCCCTAATAGTAGAAACTAGATTTTAACAAATCACGTTATTCTTATGCTAAAAGATACAGGGTCAATACCAATGTTAAGCAAAAAGTCAGCATAATCCTCTGAATTACGTTAAGAATGAGTAATCAACAGACTATTCTGAAGAGCTAAGAAGATTATTTAACTTTTTTCTTTTCACTCCTCCCAACAATCTATCATTTGTGTAACCCTATTTCAGCTCCTTACCAAAACCTTTAGGATCTCTGCTTACTAACTATACCCACTTAACTATTTACATTCCTTCAGTGGATCCCCACTGGATTCTCCTAAGAAAACCATTCAGCTTTCTTCAGACCATGTATCAGAATGCACCAAACTAAAATGAGTTTTACTTTATGTCATGGCTGGCCACATTGCTAGCAGTTTGCAACTCAAGAAAGACAGAAATTTTGTTCAAAAACTTTTACTTTTTAAAGAAAATATGGTTTAGCGATGCATGGTATTAGTAAGAGAATTGTAGTAGAAACTCAACTTTCTTAACCCAAAAGCCAGCCCTGAATTTTCTTTCGATATAAATCTTTGAAGGCCAGCTTGAACTTCTGAGGTCATGGGGCTGTGAGGATGTGGACAGCAGCTTGCTGGTTTTTGATTTTTAAAATCAATATTATCTCAAATTATGAAGGGTTTAAGAAAATAAATTTCCAAGTGTGACCTGATTCACTCTCTTGAAAGAGTCTGAATTTTCATAAATTCTGCAATGAGTCACTAAGCATAAAAAACCCTGACAGCTATTGGTCATAGTTTTGGAAAAAGGGGGATCCCATAAGCAAATCCCAATTCTTTAGAATGCATTAATAAATGTAAACGGGATGTTTCAGCACAGAAAGCATAAAATGGCCTGATATATGCAAGGCATATCTTTAATGATGTTTAAAAAGGAGCTAAACATCTCCCTGGGAATTCTTGAAACATTTATCTCTTAAGCAGTTATTTAGCTTCACAAGTCTTTGTTGTTTAACAAGCTGGAGAAAATAGGTCAGCTAATGTTATATTAATCAGTGAATTAATATTTTAATTAGACTTCTTTCTAGTTAAAATGCTTGCAGCTTTTCCCTTTGTTTTTTCTTCTTCAGCACTGATGGTAAGTGATATCATTATCATATTGGACCTCGGGGTTGTGAGATAACAGGGTCCAGCCATCGCTTTATTCTTAGAAGAGTGGGAGTGTTGTCACATCATTGCACATTTAAAATGACACTCCATGGCTTCTGTGCAACAGTGTCTTAGAGCTGAGTCACAGAATTCTCCAAGTTATGCTTTTGAATTCATATTCTAAAATCATACCTTTCAAATCTGAGTAGATAATACGTTTTGATTACTAGAAATCCTGTCTTCGTTCTAGGAAAAAAAAATAACCTTATTCAAATTATCTGAACAATATAAATGTAAGTTTCAGTCTCTATTTTCTTGTTTCTTGTATCAACCAACAATTGGAAAGTAAGTTAGGTTCAAAGGGTCTGATCGCCTGTTATCTGTAAGTGAATAAAGATCCACCGAAGTTTTACAGTAGATATTTAACATAGGCTAGGTATTATTCTTTTAGATTTCTCAAAAACAAAACCCAGAAAACTCTATTCATTTTTTTTGTTTACCTATTTTACTTTTGAAGAATTAAAACATACTAGCAGTTGCATAATTTTGTATGATACTATTTCTGTGGTGATCTTAATTTTCCTTTTATAGCTTGTTACTGTGAAATTCTGAGTCCAAATCTGGCATGATTGATGGAGAGAGTGGCTATGCTGCTTCAATAGAGATGAGTGGCAGCCAGTGATGGAGAATGTGGCTGAGGTATATACTCTGTCTAATATAAAGAAAGATACAACAATCAGTCTTTCTCTGCTTTGCTGTAATTCAGCTGGAGTTCATTTAAAACAAAAGGAATGTTAAGTAATTTTATGGTGTTAAAAATACGTATGTATTAAAATATATGTAAGAGCAGTGAAATAAAATGCAGACATACAGCTAGGAGGTGTAGTAAAACCTATCAACAGGAAACTCATCTAGGATTGATGAGTTTCCATCTCAGCCTCCATTTTTATGAACATAAAAAATTTAAAATCTTAGCTACATAGATCCACGAAGTTGTTAATATGAGCTTTAGCATACCTAATTGCAGAAAACTGTATCACAGTCAGAAAATACATGCTTAACTGGTTTAAATTACTACTAAATGCATTGTTTCCACTTTGTCCATATTCACCCCATGGTTCTCTGGTGTATATTAAGAAGAAAAGTTCCAATCACTTTGCCAATGTGAAAAAAGCCACATAAAATTCTCAAAGAAATATTCAAGTTTATAATCTAAGAGGAATTACAGTCATTTAACTTGCATGAGCCTGTTATATAGAGTTACAATATCTTAAAAATTATTGTTTACGTTAATGTAGACAAACGTTAGAAATTACACGAGCAGAATGTTGAATGTGTAGAATCCATACGAAATTCATATGGTCAAATATTTTCTTTAGTCTGGTTAATCTGCTATATCTGGTTTTCATAGGAAGGTTTTAAATAAAAACAAGTAGATAAATGAAGATACAGGAAATCAAAGATTGATATTTAAAAAGCATATATGTATAGATTAATAAACATTTACCAACAATGGTAATTAGCTCTAAGAGGAGAAGAGAAAGTAACTTAAAATTTCAGGCCATGAATTATGGACCACATTTTCTGCTAGACACTAGACACATATAACAATAACAAAATGCCTAATATTTATTGAATGCTTACTATATGTTGGTTCTTGTTTCAAGCATTTTGTTTTAAGCAATTAGTTCTCACAGTTCAGTGGTTAGAATGCTATTTATCATCCCTTCAGCCTATGAGTAAACCAAAGGAAAGGGGTGAAATAACTTGTCAAAAGTCCAGTGTATGGTATAGCTGGGATTAGATGCAAGTTGTTGTCATGACCGACATGATGGTAAATCACGTTTAGCCTACGTTACCTCCTTATGTATTTTATGTTTCTCCGGAGATAGTGAACTGCAACCTAAATGGAAGCGTAAACAGACTGTAACCTACCCTTTAGCCAATCACCGAGCTTTGGCCAATCAAAGGGGGTCAGCTGTTCAAACCATGTTCAAATAAGGCAAATGCTGAGCTGTAACCTGTCAGGCTGTTTCTGTACTTCACTTCTGTTTTCTGTAAATCACTTGCCTTTTTCTGTCTGTAAATCTTCTTCAACTACGTGGCTGTGCTGAAGTCTTTTTGAGACTTCTCTGACTGGGAAGACCAGATTTGTGACTCATTCTTTGCTCAGTTAAACTATGTTAAATCTAATTTTACAAGGATTTTCTTTTAACAATGATTAATCTCTTTTTCTGAAAATGAGGAATAGATGTTAATTTAGTGTAAATATGTGACAGTTTATTTTTGAATAATTACAATTCCCTTAGCACTTTTCAGAATTTCTCTGCGTCCAAATTTCTATTTTCTCAGAAATAGAATCTGATTGCTGGGCTCATGCTATGTGTCCATAATTGAGTGATCCACTCAAATGTGATGAAGGGATAGATCACGTGACCTCTTAGTCCAAAACGGCCAGGGCATCTCAGGCTGCCGGAATGCCCCAACTGTGTCCCATACAGGTAGTAAAAAAAAAAAGTTGGCCCAACCAAAATAACTCTCAAACTCCAATTATCCTTTTCATAGTGGAAAAAAAAAACCACACACACACACAAAAAAACCTCTTTCTAAAAAAAAAAAAAAACAAATGCTGCTATTTTGCAAAGCAGTTAACTATTGTTTTAAAAGTAAAACTCAACAAACAATCAAATACAAGACTAAAAATCTTCCAGAAACAGTATTGTAAAGGTTGTTTAACAACTAACCGTCCTGGCTCTATTCTCTCCTAGGCTCGTTTATTACCATTTTATATTTGTTAGCCTCTGGGCTTTTCATCTTTAACCACCTTGTCACATTCGTTTCTTCTAAAACCATAAAGTCACAAATAATCCTGCCGCTAAAACCCCAAATGTCCTTGGCTTGTAAGCTCTATCGTAAACCTCTAAATCAACCTGCACCCCTAAAAGGCTACCCTCTAAAAAAAACCTCAACTGCAGGGCCCCTTCTATGCCCCATTTCAGCAAAAAGTAGTTAAAAAGCAATCAACACCTGTCTTCCAACAGAAGTTGGGCTTACCTGTTCAAAGGGGGAAATGAGGGAATGTGTTCTCTTTCCAGGGTCCACAAGGGGGCGTAGTTTTAAGGGCAAGAACTTTCCAGTGCCATGCCCCCCTCCCATCTCTCTCCATCGCGGAGATTTAAAGGTTTATGTTTAAATTTTGCAGGCACGAGAAAAAACTAAGAGTCAATCAATCACCCCAGCGGAAGTTTAAAGGAACTCCTTTCATTGGTCAGAAAAACTTGGGAAGGTGGGAATTTCTCCCAGGATACATTCTCCTGCTCCTTCACCCACACTGGATTTCCAGCTCTCTGAAATTCCCTCCCACGTAGTGGGAGCTCTCTTCCCTCTCCTGGATTTCCCCTCTGGGGTCCCCTTCCACCCACTGTGGAAGCTGTCTTTCCTTTCCTGGATTCCATCTTTCTGGTTTCTCTCACTCAGTGTAAGGGGAGTTTTCCTTCTCTGATTTTCTCCCTCTAAAAACCCTTCTTAGTGAGAGCGGCTTTTCTTTCTCTCATTCAGTGTAAAAGCTAGCTATTTCTTTCTCTCTCCTTCTTTTTCTCTCTCTGCCTAAATAAATCACTTTTCTGCAACACTTTGGGGTCTGGTATTTATTTCACAAGTGCACTCCACCGTGGTCTCCTCTCATTCTTACAAAAGCAGTAAACCAAAAACCAGGAGAAATGTCCTCTCAAAAATGCTAAGGGCCCCCCTAAACCCCAAGAAGACCTCAACACATCAGACCAGCTCAGCAGCTCGAGCTCAGCATGCCGAACAGCTCCCAGCACCTTCAGATCGGGTAAGCAGTCTCTCTTTTCTCTCTCTTTTCTATCAGAAGAGGAGACAAGCCTCTCCCTCTCTCTAAAAAACTCCCCTGTCAGTCACGGACTCAGGACGACAGTCTTCCCTTGGTGTCCGTTCTACTGCAGGGACGCCTACCTTGGCCACTCACCCACGTTACAGCCCAGGACTCAGTCAGGGGCGCCTACCGAAAACCCTGGTAGCTGCTCGCTCCTTCTCCTTGTCCTTACTCCTTTTCTTAAAAATTATCTCCTTTGCCACGGGCAATATTCTGCCCTCTATTCCTCAGTCTTCACCTCTAGCCTGCGTCCTAAAGAGCCTAAAACCTCTTCAACTGTCACCCGATCTGAAACCTAAACGTCTCATTTTTTTTTCTGTAACATAGCGTGGCCTCCATACAAATTAAACAATGGTTCCAAATGGCCAGAAAACAGCATCTTTAATTTTTCTATTCCGTGAGACTTAAACAGTTTTTGTAAACGAATGGGCAAATGGTCTGTGGTGCCCGACGTCCGGGCAGTTTTTAAACACTCCAATCTCTCCCTAATGTCTGCTCTCGATACAACCCGTCCCCAATTTTTCTTCTGTCCCTTCCATCTGCCCCTCCTGCCTCTGCCAGCAACACAGAGTCCTCCTTGTCCATCCACCCTTCTGACCTTTCTCCTCCCTGCCTGTCCGAACCAGACCCTAATCCAGGCCCTAAACCACCCTCCCCCACACACGCTGAGGCTCCCTCCTCTTCCTCTGCCTACTACCCACCTCCTTATTCCCCTCCTGTCACCTCCCCACCCCATACCCAGTCCAGCTTACAGTTTCGTCTGCGGCTGACTCCTCTGCCCCTACGTAACAGGTCTCCCTTCGAGAGGTGGCTGGAGCCGAAGGCAATAGTTAGGGTGCGCGTTCCTTTCCCAAATCAGTCAACAGTTAGGCTCCTTTTCATCAGATCCTCAAATATTTAACCCAGTCCTACGGTCTCACCTGGAGTGACTTAAATGTCCTCCTTCTACTCTCACCCCTGAAGAACATTTATCACCCGATCAGCCCCTAATATTAAAAAGCGGCCCTCAAACCCCACAACAGGAATTAATCAAACTTGCCTTCAAGGTGTTTAATAACAGGGAAGAAGCTTCCGAGCAGCAGTGCATCTCAGAACTACAGATGCTTGCCTCTGCCACAAGACAAACCTTAGCCACACCACTGGCTCAAAAAGACTTCAAAGTACCCAGACTGCAGCGTCCGGCCACCCCTCCTGGACCTTGCTTCAAGTGTTGGAAACCTGGCCACTGGGCCAAGGAATGCCTGCAGCCCCGGATTCCTCCAAAGCCCTGCCCCATCTGTGTAGGGACCCCACTGAAAGTTGGACTGACTCACATTGCTTCAGCTTGGCGGCTGAAGACTGATGCTGCCCAAACACCTCGGGAGCCCCCTGGACCATCACGGACACCAAGCTTTGGGTAACTCTTACGGTGGAGGGTAAGTCCCTCCCTTCCTAATCAATACAGGGGCCAGTCACTCCGAGCTGCCTTCTTTTCAAGGACCTGTCTCCTTGGTCTCCATAACTTGTGAGAATTGACAGCCAGGCTCCCAGGCCTCTCGAAACTCCCCAAGTCTGGTGTCAGTTAGGCCAGCACTCCTTTCCACAATCTTTCCTAATCATCCCCACGTGTCCAGTTCCCCTGTTAGGCCGAGATATCCTAACTAAATTTTCTGCCTCCTTAACTATTCCTGGGCTGCAGCCACACTTCATTGTCACCCTTCTCCCCAAAACTGTACCTCATTCAATAGCACCCCTTATGTCCCCCTGCCTTAACCCTAGGGTGTGGGACACCACTTCCCCATCCCTTGCTACAAATCACTCACCCCTCATCATCCCCTTAAAACGTAACCACCCCTATCCTGCCCAGCACCGGTACCCCATCCCAGCACAAGCCGTAAAAGGCCTAAAGCCTGTTATACTCGCTTACTGCAACATGGCTTTTTAATTCCTACAAACTCTCCTTACAATTCCCTATCCTAGCTGTCTCCAAACCAGACAAATTCTACAGACTAGTCCAAGACCTCTGCCTCATCAATCAGATTGTACCTCCCACCCACCTGGTTGTACCAAACCCCTGTACCCTCCTACTTTCCATATCCCCTTCCACAACTCACTATTTTGTTCTTGACCTCAAAAACGCTTTTTTTCTAAAGCCCAACTTCCTTCCCCATCTGTTACAATCCTTCGCCGGCATACACACACTCTCCCTGACACCCGTATCCAGTTAATTTCCCAAAGCTCAACCCCATCCACTAAACAACAGCTTCTCTCCTTCCTGAGCCTTGTAGGATACTTCGCCTCTGGATGCCAGGTTTTGTCCCCCTAACCAAACCACTTTATGAACTTACAAAAGGAAACTTAGCTGACCCCATAGACCAAAAATCCTTCTCCCATTCTTCCTTCCATTCTCTAAAAAAGGCCTTAGAGACTTCTACTTGAGCGCTCCCAACTCCTCTCAACCCTTCTCTCTCTACACAGCTGAAATAAAAGGCAGTGCCGTCGGAATTCTTACACAGGAGCCAGGCCCATGGCCTGTAGCCTTTTTATCCAAACAAACAACCTCACAGTCCTGGGCTGGCCCTGATGCCTACGCGTGGCAGCAGCTGCCATCCTGATACTCTTAGAATCCCTCAAAATCACAGGCTATGCCCCACTTACCCTCTACAGCTCTCACAGCCTCCAAAGTTCACTTTCCTCTGCACCCCTCACACACTTACTTTCAGCCCTTGCCTTCTCCAGCTTTATGGACTCTTTATTAAAACCCCCACAGTAACCATTGCCCTTGTACCTGACTTCAACCCAGCCTCACTTAATACCCAGCACAAACCCTGAACCCCATGATTAATCTCCTAATCCATATAGCACCCTCCCCATTTCCGCATATTTCTCTTTTTCCTATTCCAGACCCAGCCCACACATGGTTGATTAATGGCAGTCCCCCCAAGCCCAGTCGGTTGGCACTGGCCAAAGCTGGCTATGCTGTTTTAGCCCACTCATCTATTATCAAGGCTGCCACACTCCCCTCTTCCACCACTTCTCAGCAAGCTGAATGGATTGCCTCAACCTGTGCTCTTATTCTTGCCAAAGGGCTACAATGTTAATATCTGTAGTCAATCTTCACCTTCTACACCCTACACCACCATGCTGCCATATGGGCAGAAAGAGGTTTTCTCACTTATTTCTTTCCCATCATGGAAGTTCATCCTCAAAACAATCACATCTCAGTGTTCTATCTGCCACTCTCCTACTACTACTTAGGGGTTTTTCAGACCCCCCCGCAACACACACACTTTTTCCTACACATCAGGCCGGTGAATTTTCCCCTACACAAGATTGGCAAATAAACTTCAAGTTTTGCCTAGGTAGGCATTCACCCTGTTACTCACTCCATCCATGGCTGCCCTCCCCTTGCTCCTCAGACTCTGCTCCAGACCAATCTTCCTGTCTGCTCACACTCAATCTTGTTAAGGAAAGTGAGTGGTTACTTATAGATACCACACGCTTCCTCATAAAACATGAAAACAGGGCCAGGCGCGGTGGCTCACGCCTGTAATCCCAGCACTTTGGGAGGCCGAGGCGGGTGGATCACGAGGTCAAGAGATCGAGACCATCCTGGTCAACATGGTGAAACCCCGTCTCTACTAAAAATACAAAAAATTAGCTGGGCACGGTGGCGCATGCCTGTAATCCCAGCTACTCAGGAGGCTGAGGCAGGAGAATTGCCTGAACCCAGGAGGCGGAGGTTGCGGTGAGCCGAGATCGCGCCATTGCACTCCAGCCTGGGTAACAAGAGCGAAACTCCGTCTCAAAAAAAAAAAAAAAAACATGAAAACAAAAGCTCTCCCTCCACACAATTACCCTACCAAACCCCGCTACAACCTTTAACAGCCGCAGCCCTTGCTGGTTCCCTTGGCATTTGGGTCCAAAGCCCCAGCCCCCTCAGAACCCTTTCTCACCTTTTCAGTTTACACTTCCAGTTCTATCTAAGCCAAGAATTTTGTTTCCTCTGTGGTTCTTCTTCTTACATCTGCCTTCCTACCAACTGGACAGGCACTTGTACCCTTGTTTTCCTTACTCCTAAAATTCAGTTTGCCGGTGGAGATGAAAGCCTCCCTGTTCCCCTTGAGGTCCCAATACAACACAAGCGGGTCATGCCACTGAGCCTCTTACTTGTAGGGTTAGGAATTACTACTGCACTCAGCTCAGGCATAGCAGGCCTTATCACGTCAATCGTCACTTCTGTAGCCTCCCTAATGACTTCTCTGCTAGCAGTGCAGAATTAACTCAATCACTATCCCTTCTTCAGGCTCAAGTAAATTCCTAGCTGCAGCTGTCCTCCAAAACTGCAGAGGTCTTGATTTACTGACTGCTGAACAAGGAGGTCTTTGCCTATTCCTAAATGAAGAATGTAAACCAGTCTGGCCTCGCATACAACGCCATCAGTAAATTAAAAGACAGAGCCCAAAAGCTTGCTAATCAGGCAAATGGTTATTCGGGACCTGGCTGGACTGGCTGGACACTCTCTGAGTCATGGCTTCTTCGAATCCTTAGTCCTCTGATACCTATCTTTCTCCTTTTATTTGGACCCTGTGTTTTCCGATTAACCTCTCAATACCTACAAAATCTTATACAAGCAATAACCAATCACTCAATATGACAAATGCTCCTTCTAACAAGCCCACAATATCACTCCTTGCCCCGAGATCTCCCAGCACTCTAAATTCTTTCGTATTTTTAGGTTTCTGTCCCACCCCAGTCCTGCTCGAAGAGGTCCTGAGACACACTGCTCCATCACCGCTTTGTGCCGGCCTTCCTAATCCCCCACTGCCCTCCACTCTTTGTTTCTTTTTCCTTGATATTACTACTATAAAGAGTCAGGAACAGAAGGTCTTTTAGGCTGACTGATGGTGCCATGGACACCATGATGACCCCCGTGACCTGCTTGTACACCTCTGGATGGCCTTGCAACATTAGAAAATCTGAAGTAACTGGAAGACCATGAAAAGAGGAAGAATGGTCAACCCCTGCAGCACCTACCTAACTTGAGATATTGTTTCTCATTCCAGCCTCAATTGATAAGGCTATTGGACTTTGTAACTGAACTTGACTCCAGACCCTACGACCCCCTTCCCAGCTTGCAAACCTACAACCCCCTCCCAGCTTGCAAAAAATCACCTTAAACTGTAACTTGTATAACTTTCCACTGCCTACCCCAAACCTATAAAACCAACTCCTATCCCACTGCCCTCCACTGACTTTCTTTTCAGACTCAGCCCAGCTGCACCCAGATGAATAAACAGCCATATTGCTCACACAAAGCATTTTTGGGGGGGTTTTTTCATTCAGAGTGCATGTTTTAAGAAAAAGTATTTTAAAATAATATGTTTGACCTCATAAGGTCGCTAAGTGTATTAATCCATTCTCACACTGCTATAAAAAGATCCCTGAGACTGGGTAATTTATAAAGCAAAGAGGCTTAATTGGCTCACATTTCTGTAGGCCGTACAGGAAGCATGGTGGCATCAGCTTCTGGAGAGACCTCAGGAAACTCATGATCATGGAGGAAGACAAAGGGGAAGCAGGCCTGTCTCACATGACAGGAGCAGGAGGAAGACAGGTAGGAGAGGTGCCACGCACTTTTAAACAACCAGATCTATAGAGAATGCCTATTCAGTAACAAAGGGGGATGATGCTAAACCATTCATAAGAACTCCACCCCCGTGATCCACTCACATTCATTCCACCAGGCCCCACCTCCAATACTGGGGATTACAGTTCCACAAAGCATAAGGCCCCAAGTCACATGAGAGTTAGCAAACCTCTTCAAGCTGCACATCCAAATATTCAAATCATGTGGACTATGTGAATTATCAAATACAGAAAATAGCGTAAACATATTTTTATGTATAAGTAAAGAAAAGGAGGCATTGGTAGTGTTATGAAAGACAAATGATTATCAAAAATATACAAGCACATTTTTTAAAAGATCCATTTATAAAACATTAAATAAAAAATTACTGAAATGCAACAGATGAGTTAAACAGCAGATTAGACACTACTGAAAAAAAGATTTAGTAGACTTTGAATAAATTCTCTGAATAGGACCTTAAACAAAAGTTACAATAGTCTTGATTTAAAAAACCACACATTTGGCCGGGCGCGGTGGCTCAAGCCTGTAATCCCAGCACTTTGGGAGGCCGAGGCGGGTGGATCATGAGGTCAAGAGATCGAGACCATCCTGGTCAACATGGTGAAACCCCGTCTCTACTAATACAAAAAATTAGCTGGGCACGTGTGCCTGTAATCCCAGCTACTCAGGAGGCTGAGGCAGGAGCATTGCCTGAACCCAGGAGGCGGAGATTGCGGTGAGCCGAGATCGCGCCATTGCACTCCAGCCTGGGTATCAAGAGCGAAAAACTCCGTCTCAAAAAAAAAAAAAAAAAAAAAAAAAAAAAAAAAAACAAAAAAACAACACCACACATTTTAATGAATTTCTGGGCTTGAAATTAGTAAGAAAATCTCCCAGAATACCTCAACTATACACAATCCTGAGCTGACACGCGAATATAGATGTAGCGCTGTGAGTTGATGTGAAAGGCAACGCTGCTGGAGATAAGAGCCCACACAAGCACTGCAACACGGAGAGTCAGCCTCGATTCAGCTGCAAAAAAGAAGATACAGCCGTTTCCAGACAAATGCTGAGAGAATTTGCCACTACCACGCCAGCACTATAAGAACTGCTAACAGGACCTCTAAATATTGAAACAAATCCTTGAAATGCAGCAAAGTAGAACCGCCTTAAAGGATAAATCTCACAGGACCTATATAGTAATAACACAAGTTATTCAGGCAACAAATAGCATGATGAATAGAATAGTAGCTAATATCTCAACACTAACACTGAGTGTCAATGGTCTAAATACTATACTTAAAAGATACAGAATGGCAGAATGAATGAGAATTTACCCACCAAGTTTCTGCGGTCTTCAGGAGACTTGCCTAAGACAAAAAAAGTCACATAAACTTAAGGTAAATGGGTGGAAAAAGATATTCCATGCAAATGGACACCTAAAGTGAGCAGGAGTGCTATTATTTTATCAGACATAACAAACTTTAAAGCAACAGCAGTTAAAAAAGACAAGGAGAAACATCATATAATGATAAAAGGACAAGTCCAACAAGAAAATATCACAATTCTAATATGTATATGCACCTAACACTGGAGGTCCCAAATTTATAAAACAATTACTATTAGAACTAACATATGAGATACACAGCAACAGAATAATAGTGGGAGACTTTGATACTCCACGAGAGCACTAGACAGGCATCAAGACAGAAAGTCAACAAAGAATGGACTTAAACTATACCCTACAACAAGTGGACTTCACAGATATTTACAGAACATTTTACCCAATTGCAGAATATACATTCTTTTCGTCAGCGCGTGGAACATTCTCCAAGATAGACCATATGATAGGCCACAAAAGAAGTATCAGTAAATTTAAGAAAACTGAAACTATGTCAAATACTCTCTGAGTCCACAGTGGAATTAAATTGGAAATGAACTCCAAAACGAACCCTAAAAACCATGCAAATACATGGATATTAAATAACCTGCTCCTGAATGATCACTGGGTCAACAATGAAATCAAGATGGAATTTAAAAAATTATTTGAACAATAATGACACAACCTATAAAAACCACTGGGATATAGCAAAAGTAGTGCTAAGAAGAAAGTTTATAGCATTAAATTCCTACATCAAAAAGTTGGAAAAACACCAGTAGCCAATCTAAGGTCACACCTCATGGAACTGGAAAAACAAGAACAATTGAGACCCAAATGAAGCAGCAGTAAAGAAATAATGAAGATCAGAGCAGAACTAAATCAAACTGAAACAAACAAAAAACAAAACAAAAGATAAATGAAACAAAAAGATGATTCTTTGACAAGATAAATTTGATAGACCATTAGTGAGATTAACCAACAAAAGAAGAGAGAAGATTCAAATAAGCTCAATTATAAACAAAATGGGAGATATTACAGCTGACATCATGGAAATACAAAAGATTATTCAATTCTACTACAAACATCTTTATGCACATAAACTAGAAAACCTAGAGGAGATGGATAAATTTGGGAAAATATACAACCATCCTTGATTAAACCAGTAAGAGATAGAATCTCTGAACAGACCAATAGCAAGCAGTGAGATTGAAATGGTAGTGAAACAATTGCGAGCAAAAAAAGTCCAGGATCAGACGGATTCACAGCTGAATTATATGAGTCCTCTAAAGAAGAATTGTGCCAATTCTACTGACACAATTCCCAAAGATAGAAAAAGAGGGAATCCTCCCTAATTAATTCTATAAAGCCAGTATCACCCTAATAGCAAAACCAGAGAAAGACATAATAAAAAAAGAAAACTACAGACCAATATCCCTGATGAACATAGATGCAAAAATCCTCAACAAAATGTTAGTGAACTGAATTCAATAGCATATCAAAAAGATAATCCACCTAACATATGCAAGTCAATAAATGTGATACACTGCATAAACAGAATTAAAAACAATAATCACATGATCATCTCAATAGATGCTGAAAAAACATTTGACAAAATCCAGCATCCATCTATGTTAAAACCCTCAGCAAAAGCGGTATAGAAGGGACATACCTTAAGGTAATAAAATCCATGTAAGAAAAACCCAGAGCCGACACACTGAATGGGGAAAAGTTGAAAGCATTTCCCCCGAGAATTGGAGAAGGCAAGGATGCTCACTTTCACAACTTCTATTCAACACAGTATTGGAGATCCTAAACAGAGGATTAGAAAAGAGAAAGAAATAAAGAGCATCCAAATCCGTAAACAGAAAGTCAAACAGTAGCTGTTTGCTGATGATATGATCATAGACCTAGAAAACCCTGAAGACTCCTCCAAAAAGCTGCTAGAACTGGTAAATAAATTCAGCAGAGTTTCAGGATACAAAATTAATGTTCACAAATCAGTAGCTCTGCTGTACACCAACAGTGACCAAACTGAGAATCAAATTAAAACTTAACCCCTTTCACAATAGCTGCAAAAAATAAAATAAAACAGAATACTTAGGAATATAATCAAGGATGTGAAAAACCTTACAAGCAAAACTATAAAACACTGCTGAAGGAAGTCATAGACAACACAAACAAATGGAAACACATTTCATGATCATGGAAGGGTAGATTCAATATTGAGAAAATGATCATGCTGCCAAAAGCAATCTACAAATTTAATGAAATTTCCATCAAAATACCACCACCATTCTTTTAAAAATCCTAAAATGTATATAGAATCATAAAATAGCCCACATAGCCAAAGCAAGACTAAGCAAAAAGAACAAATCTGGAGACATCACATTACCCAACTTCAAACTATATTATAAGGTCATGGTCACCAAAACAGCTTAATATTGGTATAAAAATCAGTATATAGACCAATGGAACAGAATAGATAACCCAGGATTAAAGCAAGATACTTATAGCCAACTTATCTTCCACAAAGCAAACAAAAACATAGAGTTGGAAAAGGACACCCTGTTCAACAAATGGTGCTGGGATAATTGGCAAGCCACATATAGAAGATTGAAACTGGGTTCTCAGCTCTCACCTTATACAAAATTCCACTCAAAATGAATCAAAGACTTAAATCTAAGACCTGAAACTGTGAAGATTCTAGAAGATAATACCAGAAAAACCCTTGTAGACATTGGCTTAGGCAAAAACTTTATTACGAAGAATCCAAAAGCAAATGGAACACAAAGATAAATACCTGGGACTTAAGCTAAAAAGCTTCTGCACAGCAAAAGAAATTATCAGCAGAGTTGACAGAAAGCCTACAGAATGGGAGAAAATCTTTGCAAAGGACTAACAACCAGAATCTACAAAGAACTCAAACAAATCACCAAAAAGAAAAAAAAAAAATCCCCTGAAGACATTGGCCCAGGACCCAAAAAGACAATTCTCAAAAGAAGATAAACAAATCTCCAACAAGCATATGGAAAAATACTCATCATCACTAATTATCAAGGAAATAAAAATCAAAACCACAATGTGATATCACATCACTCCTGCAAGAATGGCCTTAACAAACAAACAAACAAAATTAAAAAAATAGATGATGTGGATGTGATGATAAAGGAACACTTTTACATTGTTAGTGGGAATGTAAACTAGTACAACCACTATAGAAAACAGTGTGGAGAGTCCTTAAAGTACTAAAAGTAGATCTACCAGGTGATCCAGCTATCCTACTACTAGGTACTACCCAAAGGAAAAGAAGTCACTATATGAAAAAGATACTTGTACATACACGTTTATAGCAGCACAGTTTGCATTTGCAAAATATAGAACCAGCCCAAATGCCCATCAATTGAGTGGGTAAAGAAAATGTGATATATACATATACACACACACACCATGGAATACCAGTCATCCATAAAAATAAATGAATTAACATCATTCACAGCAACATGAATGGAATTGAAGACTATTATTCTAAGTGAAGTAACTCAGGACTGGAAAACCAAACATTGCATGTTTTGCTCATGGGAGAGCTAAGCTAGGAGGATGCAAAGGCATAAAAATGATACATTGGACTTTTGGGACTTAGGGAGAAAGGCTGCAGGGTGGCAAGGGATAAAAGAGTACACACTGGGTACAGTGTACACTGCTTGGGTGATGGGTGCACCAAAATCTCAGAAATAACCACTGAAGAACTTATTCATGTAACCAAACACCAACCGTTCTCCAAAAACCTATTGAAATAAAAATAATAAAGAAATTTTTTTAAAAAGGAAGAGTTAAAGTGAGACACCCACAGCAAGCCATTGCCCTGGAAGAGAGCCCGAGTGTTCCCAAATTGGCGGTATCCTTTTGGTTCCTGACAGAAGTAAATGCAAGTTCTTTTTACAGGAAAGCATTTCTAATTTGCCTTGAGAATTTCTGAGGATTTAAACAAACATACAAACATATATAAATAAAAAAAACTCACATTAAAACATCAGAAAACATACAAAAAGGTCAGTGGTTGCCAGGAATTAGTGAGGAGGGAGGATTAAGTAGGCAAAACAGAGGATTTGGGGGCAGTCAAAATACTCTGTATGATGCTATTAATAATATGTAATTAAACATTTGTCTAAACCTATAGAATTTACAATGCTGAGCTTGAACCCTAATGTAAACTATGAACTTTGGAGGATAATCGTGTGTCAACGTAGGTTCATCAGTTGTAACAAAGATACCATTCCGGAGGATTCCCCAGATAATGTGGATGATGAGGGAGGCTATGCATTTGTATGGGGCAGAGGGCGCATGGGAATTCTCTGTACTTCTGCTTAATTTGCTGTGAACCTAAAACTGCTCTAAAAAGTAAAGTTTATTTAAAAAATCAGCAAACACACAGTAAGGAAATAGTAGTTATACCCTTAAAGTTTTCATATGCTGAACTTAACACATAATAGAAAATGTCTACGTAGAAGCTGAGCGTAGTGGCACATGCCTGAAGTGCCAGCTACTCAGGAGGCTGAGGTGGGAGGATCCCTTGAGCCCAGTATTTTGAGATCAACCTGGGCAACAAAGCAAGACCCCATCTCTAAAATTAATTAATTAATAAAGATTTAAAAATATAAGATGGAGTCACAAAAATGAACAACAAAAATGGCAATATATAAAATGACCAGGTAGATTTGAAGTGGAATGATTTCAAACTTTTAGAAAAGAAAATGCAATTTTTATAGCAGCCATTTAATAACTGAAAAAATTCTTAAGATCAGCTGCAGGTTAGACAGCTGAAAAGAAAACCAAGAGTTACAGTGTGTTGGGACATAACAAAAGGGCAGTTAAGAAAGAGAAGGACTAACATCATCATCATCATTCTGGAGGCGATAGCAGAGACAATGGAGGAGTAAGCAGAGTAGAATATTTGAAGAAATAATCATTAATACTTTTCCAGACGCTAACAAAAGATAATGTCACAGATACAGTATGCAAAATATTCAAGATGATGAATACAAAGGAATTCATTCGTGGATACCTCATAGTAAAACTTGAAGACAAAAAAAAAACAAAACAACAAAAAAAACCCTTAGAATTGTCAAGAAAGAATAAAGAGATGACCAGAAAGGAGTTTCAAGTACATTTACAGAATACTTCTCAATAGCAACAATGGAAGCCATGTGGAAAGGGAACAGTCTCTCCACAGACCTTAGAGAAAAGTATCAATATAAAATTACATTTAAAGTAAAATCATGTTTAAGAAAAATGCAAAAACACAAACATAAAGAATTTACTGTCAACTTATTCTTAGTTACAGAAATTTCTCAATGATGTATATCAAGAAAAAAATGGGTGAGAAAAGTATCAGATGGAAGAGGGAATTCTAAGCAAATAAATGTTAAATTTGCTGTGAAATTTAAATATTTGTTGTAACATAATAACTAGATATCTATCTTGTTCAATTAAAAATGAAATTTAAAAACCTAGAAACAGTACAGTCTAAAGCAGAAAATTCCATTAGATTACATTAAAGTCCTTAGAGGTAAAGATTTTTTATTAAAACGACCACCTTACAATTCCTAGGGAAATTACTAAGAACATAGAAATAGATTGCAGAGCTTCCTACCAAATACAACGGGGAAAATGTAATGAGGAAAAGAAATGTGAATGAGTAAAACCAAAATTTAAGTGGGGAAAAATAGAAAGTAATTACAATGATTTTTTTTAAAGAAGTATTTACTTTAAAGATTGTCAGTTTAGTCTCAGATAGATTGTATTTTGTTTGTAATACACAGATTTGCAAAATAGGCAGGCTGAAAGAAGTGTGTGAAAAATAAAAGCCAGGCTAATATTAACACAATAACTACTGGTGTAGCAATTAGACAAAAAGACTTTATAGCTAAAACAGCATGATGAAAGAGTATTAGTATGTATCAATGAAAGCTTTAATTCATTGAGAAGATATAACAACTCTAAACTGGTATGTGCCTAATAACATAGGTTCAAATCATATCAAAAAGTGACAAATGTACAAAAAGAATTTGAAAAATTCACTATCAGAGCATATAATTTAATGCAACTCTCTTCCTAGTCAATATATTAAACTCAAAAGAAGAAATATTTAAATACTAGAAACAAAATATATCTCTTAAAACAGTATTTTAGCAACACTGACTGCAGAAGAGTCCATAAAGCAAGTCTCAGAAAATTTCAAAGCTGACATTCCTAAATTACAGCAAAATTTAATTAAAAATCAGTAAAATAAAATACATTTGGAAATTTAAACATACAATTCTTAATAAGTCAAAAACAAAGAAGAAATCACAATGGAAATTATTCACAATTATTTAGACCATCAAAATAATGAGACACTACAAATGACTCTCTTTCTGCCTTGCCTCTCTCTCTCTCTCTCTGCATATACATGTAGATATATATACATATATATAGACACACTCTGTCTCTAAATATACATACACACATACACATGCACACATACTTACATAAAACTGACTTTTCAGATCATAGGTGAAAGGATGATAATTATACGAAATGAGAATTCAGTAAAAGGAGCTTAAATGCTGCTACTGCTTTTTTTTTTTTTTTTTTTTTTTTGAAACCGGATCTCCCTCTGTTGCCTAGGCTGGAGTGCAGTCGCACCATCTCAGCTCACTGCAACCTCTGCCTCCTGAGCTCAGGCGATCCTCCCCACTCAGCCTCCCAGGTAGCTGGGACCACAGGTACATGCCACCACTCCCAGCTAATGTTTTGTACTTTTGGTAGAGATGGGGTTTCACCATGTTGCCCACGTGTCACGATCAACATTGAAGGCTGATCTTGAACTCCTGAGCTTAAGCAGTCTGCCCTCCTTAGCCTCCCAAAGTGTTGTGGTTACAGGCATGAACCACTGCACCTGACAGCCTCTTGTTATTCTTGTTTATCTTTCTTGAAAAAATAAATCAACAAAAAGGAAACTGGATCCTTGCATTGTACCATAGAAAAATATTCAAAATATTAAGTACATCTATATGGAAATCAGTACAAGAGAATATATGAGAGGATCTTCATGACATTAAAATAGGAAGGTACAAAAAATGCCAATCCATAAAGCAAAAGGTTGGTGCTGTATATTGACTAAATAAAATGTGTACATTTTAGTTAAGCTGTTAACTAACTGAAGGCACGATGAAGAGAATAAAAGAGAAGTCACCACTTAGAAGACATTCTTTATAGTAATCAACAAGAGATTAGTATCTAGAACATGTAAAGATTTCCCAACAACCAACAGGAAAATAATTTTTTTAAAAACTAAAAGTATATTGGTCAAAAGACACAAATAGGAAACTTGAAGAACTATGAATGATAAATAATTTTAGGAATGCCATGCAAATATAATTTTTAGAAATCAGAAATGCAAATAAAAATTGCAATCTATCAGCATTACACACCCACCTGTTTTGAAAACCTTAATTTGGACACTATAAACTCTTGATAAGGACATGAACAAATTAGGGTTCTCATACATTGCTGGTGGGGATATAAATTTATACAACCACTTTGTCGGGTATATATTCAATGTTATTTATATTGGTGTTTGTATTACTGTTATTTATTAAGCTATGTAAGTGTATATTATTCACTCTTTTTTCTATGGGATATTTTACATTGTGAGCTAAGATATTGAAGGATAAGCAAGAGTTAGTTAAATAAAAGTTGGAGCCACACTTGTAAACAAATATTAGCAATAAATAAAACCGACAATTACTGAAATTTATTATAAACAGGAATATTTTTATATAGCTCATACATTACATCACTTAATCTTTTCAACAGCCCAAAGAGGCAGGTAATAGTTTACTTACTTTCCCAGGTAAGGTAACAGAAGCAAAGAAAGGCCAAGTAACTTTCCTAGGAACATACCACATTTAGATGGTAAAACAAGAATGAGAACTCAGGTGATCAGATTCTAGAGTCTACTCTGTTCACCTCCATGGTTTTTGCCTCTCAAAGGAGTACTCGGTCCCTATGCTACCAAAGTTTTGAGTAGTTGGAGAATGCAGAGTGTGAGTGTGAGCCGTAATGCATGCTTAGACAGTTCTTCTGAGTCTCTACCTGGAATATTTCTCTGTATCCCAGGTATATGGTTCTTAGCCAACTAATGTCACAAAAATCTCTGAGTAAGACAATACTGACTATACAAATATATAAATTCAATATCTAGGATTTTTTTGTGGCTAAAGTGTCTGCTTTTCAGTTTTATGATACCTTGGAAGATAATTAGTAATCATGTGGTTGTCTGGTGATCATGAAATCAGAGCGAATGCCAATAGGTATTATTGAGGGATACTCCATCCATACCATCATCAATGAATAGGTGAAAAATCTACTGATAGAACATCACTCCATTCACTGCAGTACTTTACAAAGTATCTTGTATTGACAGGATTTTAGCTTCAAGGTCAAGCACACAAAGAAGCATTTGCTTATGCTCAAGTTAAAGTTACATTCCCTGATTGTTCATTCTGTATCTGTAGGACACAGCATAGAGCCTAGCATATGGTAGGTGCTCCATAACTATGAATAAACACCCATGTTCTTCCTCTTTGTCATCCTGTAGTTAGAGTTTTGGATTTAATGCAGACTTGTCTCTGCCTCTCTTCATCTATTGCTCTTTCTTTCAATAACACATTTTTTTCCCCCCAGTGGGAACCATATCTTGATCAGTTTTAATCTTTTTTAATAACAATAAAAATCCTGTTTTGCTTCCAGGTGTTCCGCCACTATTGCCTTGCATGGAAGTAGACACAGCTGTCTCCACGCTTCCCAAGCAAACGCTAATGAACTCTCTTTTAAGATTTGGTTATTGTCATTCACCAAATGTCCATTTCTTCAAAGTTGTGCCTTAAAAAGCATCCTATCCATTTGGCAGCCAGAGTCATAGTGCTCCTTAGAGAACTGAAGAGGAAATGGAAAGGACATTCATGGGCCAAGAAAAAAGTTTGATAGAATGGCCATGGGGAGTTGAGAACACAGGGGAGGAGGTCACTGTGAGGTCTGGCTGAAAGCAGTAGAGCAGAGCTATGCATTCAGAAGAGAAATGGTGTTGAACCAGACAAACAGACATTTCTGGAAGCTTCGGGGCCCAGTTCTAGGTCGGAGGGACTTTAGAAGCATTGTTAATACAATGATTACTCCCTAGTTGACCTTCACAAATACCTGTCTCATAAATTCACATTTTAATATGAATTGGAAAGTCAGACTTGAAAGAAAGTGCATCACAATCAGGTAGAAGCATTTAAAGGCAGGGGAAAGCAGAGAAAAGTGACACAGCATTTGACTCAGAGAGAATGCCCAAAATACCAAGAGTTGAAAAGTATGTTGTACATTATATGGAATGAAATATAGTCCACTGGTACTTGCGGCTGGTAATGTGCGGTTTCTTGACATCACAGGCAACCTGACTGACACATAATGGGAACTGACTTCACAAGTTCAACCACAGGTCAAGAGTGGAGTTTCATCTTTTGGGTTCCCAAACTTGTTCTGAGACAAAAGGGACACTTGTGTCTAAATTCTACATTGACTCTTTGATCTGAATCAGGCTATTCTCAGTAGGTCCTTACACCCCCACTATGAGAAAATGTATCCTTTACCGTGTTTGAATTCAAAGCAAAGTGAAATTTGAGTGGTACAAAATTAAAAGGTCCTTCCAGCTCCACAGTGATTTGAGATTCCTACTTTTCAGACTACTACATGCCATAACTAAGTCAATATGTGGTAACGCACATGGGCAAAATTCTTAAAAATATCTATTCTGCAAAGATGCTAACAAGAAAAATAAATGGTCTATTTAAGATAACTGTGGCTAATCTATTAATAAAAATAAACCTGGAAATTATTTCGAGATGGTAATTTTTGTTCTTAAACAAGAGATGTACTGTTGTGCTTGCCATTTTAAAAAATAACATTTATTAAAGTTGATACTAAAATCCCCTATTTCCTGGCTTCCGCATCACTCTTAAATAATATAAAAAATAATATCCTTTTAGTTTCATTTGTGGTTGAAAAAAGTGTTTGACTCACTAAGGTTGAATGTCAGGTAATTTCATTTAATGCTCACTTTTAAAAGAGGAAAGGTGGAGAAAGATTTAGATGAAAAGTAGAGTGTGTGACCTTAGAAATGTATTTATAAGGTCTGACTGCAGCAGCCAAAAATAATAACCATTGAACTTAGTGAATAATTTAAGGCCAATGAGCTAACAGTGATCTTTGCAATGGGATATTAATACGTAAATATTTTAGTCAGCTTTTTCACACCCAGCATAAAAATGCCTTGTATTTTATCTACAATCTCATTCTAAGTGAAATTTCTGAGAGACTCTGTGTCTCACTGAAGTCTCCATATACACATTCACACATTATAATTAAATGATTTTACTACGCAAATACATTCAAGAAGATTATATTTTCTAAAATATGCAGTGATGATACCTAAGGCCATGTTTCATTTCACACATTGAGACACTGTGATAACTAAATTTGGTTCCTTTATCTGGGTCTATTTGCTGTGACAGTGTAATTTGTCGAAGATTACAATCATTTGCTTTTTAACTAATACCTAGTCTTAAAGAAATATTTCTAAAGTTGATCAACAGGCATAAATATTTCTGAACATGCAAAACCTATTTGCTACTCACATACCCATAATATATAGATATTCATGTAATTATATCCACATATAAACTAATATAGGTTGTTAATTCCTTTGTGTTTATTTGATATTAATAAACAAGACAATGACTCTAGTTTTCAGGCAAATGATGTATTTTTATCAATGTATTTACTTGACAGTTACTTTAAGGTAGGAATATTTGATAGAAACTTAAGATGAGTCTCTACTACTGTACATGGGAAAGTGGAAAAAACAACTAGAAGAGGCATTACTGGGGAGAAGTCTACAGGTTTAAATTGTGGCCCTGCTCAGTCACAAATGGAGCAAGTTACTTCATCTGTCTCAAATCATTTTTCTCACCTTAGATGCAAAGATATCTCTGGCTAATTGACAAGGCCCTTCAAGTTACAAACATGAATGAATAAACTGTGATGACAACTGAGTAGCCCCCCAAAATTGTAAATAAGTGGAACTTTGAAAATGCAATCATAATTTAATAGCTATTTAAAAATAATGCGATGATTTTGGGTAATACTCTCTGATTCTCTTCTGCAATGTTTTTTATATCCTTTTGTAGACTATGAATTTTCATAGGCTATAGACATGGCCATATAGAAAATGCAACTTTCTTTATTTAAATCCATAACCAAATTAAGATCATCCAAGCCAAGTAACGGAAATGTTTTTTATCAATGTAGAGTTTTGTCCATCAAAGAGGCTTGTCTGTGTCCATCAAAGAGGTTTGTATATGTCCATCTAAATTTTTTTTAACTAAAAGAGAGCCCAGGTGTAGGGAAAAGCAGCAAAGGAGAAAGGACTTACAGAGTGCCTACATAAATTGGTTATAAGTAACATATAAACAAGGAACAATGAACTGCGGAAGGCCACAGGAGGCGTCTGAGGAGAAAGGCCTCTTCATGCCTCATGTTCCGGTGCAGGGTGACCTCGGCTCTGTTACCATAAACATTGTGCTCAAGCACGTAAAACCCCTTCATAGCACTATGACATAGCCAGACTTGTAGGCTCCTTGGAAGGCCTGAGTTCCATCAGCTGTACATAGATAATAAGCTAAAGAAAACCACATGTTCTTGTTTTGTGAAACTCCCAAACCACCACTGTTATCAATCCTTAGGATGACACATCGGTTCCGGCCACTGATTCACTTCCGCCTACCATCTACCATCACTCCACCCCTATCCTATAGATCAAAGTAACTGTAATTAATAAATAGTGTGGATGATCAGAGCTCAGGGCCTTCAGTGTTTTCTCCAGAGTAAAAAAATGATGGCCCCCGGACCCACTTTTTCTCTTAATCTGTCTTTCTTTCATGCCTTTGTCACCACCAAACTCGGGATATCCACGGGTGATGTGGGGCTCATGGATTCCCTATACCCAGGTACTAGTTCAGAAAAGCACCTGCTGAGTTACCTTAGCTAGAATTGCTCGAGCTAGTTGCATCAGTTGCCTGGAATCAAGTTATTAGGTCCTTGTAAGTTACAACCTTTTCCATAGTCTACCCAACCTTTTCATGTCACCAGATCTCTCTGTTCCCTTTTGATTTCTTTCTCAGAGCCACAAAAATGTTTTTTCACAGTCTGCAGACCTGTTTGGGTCCTACAGGAAAGCAGTATGTTCTATTTCAATCTATCTTTGATGAGGCACATTATCCCCATGTCAATTCTATAACTGTTGTACTCCATCTGAGTCCTGGTAACTCTGCAGGGCTTCTCATGAACCCTAGACTTGTTCTGGATGTCAAAAAACCAAGTTTAATTCTTTTTAGGATCCCAAGTATCTGAGGAATCCATTTTCTGTCCCCTCTGAAAACTTGAGCCTAGAGGGAAGAGAATATTGGAGGTCTCTTATCAAGACCCTGCCATTGTCTAAATTTTATTCTTCCCTTCAAATAGTCCTTTCTCTCCCAACATGAGAACATTTGCCTCTTTTCTGGGTAAGTTTAGCTTTCCATCTACTGTTTTCAATCTCTTTTTATATCTTTCAGGTCTTAGCCTTTTGAAACTCAAAAGAACTAGGTTCTTGTAAATCAAAGCCTTTCATCTCAAAGCTGTTCTATCCTTCTTGACTTTCCAAGATTGTTTTTGAATCCAAAATCAAATAACTTGACTTCTTACTTCTCTGCAGATTTCTGTGAGCCTTCCTTCTTTTCCTCTGGCTACGCACTATGCTGAATCACTGGAGGAGTCTGTGATAACCATGATCTACACTTCACACTTGTGTGACTCAGAAAAAGGCATCACCTCTGAGTGGATGCAACAGAAACCACACGTCATCTGGGTAGACTGGCCATCTATGTACAATGCTTGGCAATGGGACTCTAGCTTTTAGCAAAGAAAAATTCCCTTCCTCCCAGTCACTGTGGCCACAGCAGAAGACTGGTGAGTAGAGTAGCGACCAGATTTCAGCCCACTCAGATTTCTTTGTTCAGTTCCTTTATACAGAGCCCTATGGCACAGATGTAAACTGCATTTTTGGAGATAAAGTGAAAGAGGAAAAGCATTTCTAGTAATATTTTAGAAATGTATCCCACTACCTATATTTGGTGAAAGCACAGCAAATTTGTTATTATAGCCCAGGTAGTAGTACACAATTGTGACTTGGAACATGTTTAAGAAAAGTAAACCATGTCCCACTGAAAAACGAAGTCATAGTTTATTTTAATGAATGCTCTCAGAAGTAGGAAAATCTATACAAATCTTAAATTGTCAATTACTCAAATATGTAAAACAAACGCAGCCAAATGTTTAAGTGGTGGAAAGAATATCATTTTCCTATTCTCTCTCATCACCTTCAATTGTTTAAATATTATTCTTGTTTACTTTGGTCACATTTGCAAAAACACATCTGCCAATGCTTACTAGATAAGGAAAACTTATTTGTTATCTTTTAGTGTTTGTGGCATTAATAACTGGGATATATACATCATTAAGAATGTATCTAATATAATTAAGTAAGGAATTCTGAAGCCAGATGCAAGCAATATTTACAACTCAGTATGAAGTTATGCACCACATAAATATATCACGGTCTCCTTTACTTTCATAATGTATAGTTCTGAAAAATGAAACATGGGCTTTAGAATATGCTCCTTGAGAACATGCCATTAGGACAAATACTTAAATGTATATAGATCAAATCAATTATATAGAATTTTCTTTTATTGATTATCAATCCACTTTATTGGAATAGTACTAAGATCAAAATCATTTTGCAAAAATGACTGTAAACCTGATAAAGTAGTAGCACTAGAGCACTGTGTTACATTGAAAATATATTTTAAAAGTGAAAGTAAATCAATAATAATTATACCACCCAATATATTATCTTTTCTTATTAATAGTGTGATTATTAAAAATGTAGTATAGATGGAAGGATTGTTTTAAGAACACAATAGTCTATTAAATTAGTCAAAAGTATTTTATTCCACTAATTTTCAGAACTCCAATTTTTAATGTCAGAGGAGTGCTGTAGAAATAAAGCATAAGACAATGATTAAATAAAAATGAGAGGTTTAAAAAATTACTTTGCTAGTGTTCTGACTTTTTCACAATTAGTGAATGAATAAAATATGTAAGCAAGACATTAATTATAGGATATAAATAAAGATCCATCAGCATGTAATTCTATTGAAGACATATTAAATAACTCAAGAAGTGGATTAGTATCTGTAACCTTCTGGAAAATTTCTAAACCATCTATTTCTACATCCTTACTAGCATTGATTGCAATCAGTTGAATCAGTAGTTTATGTTCATTTCCTTTCATTTGCTATTATTTTACACAGGGGAATATCTGCATCTGCATTGTATTCCTGACATAAGTAAAACCCATCTAAAAATTCATACCTGCTTTAATGTACTTGTGTATTTGTATGCCATTACGTCCTCCAATAAGTCATCATTGTACAGGAATGTTGACTCTAGGAATCTTGCTTTAACAATCCAAGAATAGTTATTTTAAAAGAATAACACATAAATAAAAGAACTAAAAACGAAATCTGGCAGTTAAAAAGAACTGTATTACTTTTTACCTAAGTATTAATCTCTAGGAAGAAAAACAGGGAAACTATAGATTAAGAAGTGCATTAAGGTATTCATTAAAAAGGCATTTAGTGAAACAACCAGAATCTCAAACACAAAACCACTCAATAATTCTAGTCTTGCTGACTGGTCTAATGTAATGCTGTAGAATGGACTGAGGTGATGGGGAGGAAGTGTCTACACCACATGTTGAGCAAAATGAAAGGACCTAACCTCCCCTGGCTTTCATTTAGTAACTTCCTGAGCAGAGTAGATATTTGTTGCTCTAATCAACTGTTCTATTAAAATTATTTTGTTTTTAACTTTTGTTGCTATATCTGATGGAGGTATCATTTTTTTCTACATGAAATATAAAAAAGAATGCTTTGTGGCTAATTAAAGCACATTTATTGTTTTAGGTTCCTGGAGCCAGAGTTTTTTTTTTAATGTCAAAGTGCTATCTATCATAAAGCTATGTAAAAGTTACTCTGTTTTGATGGAAAGTTATTATTTTTTAAGTGCATATATACTACTAGTGAAAATAAATACATTTTTATTATCCATTCTAATCAACTGCAATGTTGATTTCATATTTTTGAGTTGAGCTGGTTCATATAAAGAAATTTACTCATCTTTTTTTCAATCCCTGTTTTGTATAGAATTAACAAACATAACAACATGAACACTAGGAGTCTTGGGATTTACATTTTAATAGTTTGCATTGTGCATTTTGAACATATTTGTCCATTCTATCAGATTGAAGAATAACTTGTGAGATAAACTGGCAAGTCTATATCATCTTGAAATCCATCTAACTTGTCAAGCCACTTCTCAAACTCTACTAGGACAGGCGGCCCCTACTTTGAATGTCCCTAATTGTAAGTAAATGTATTTTCTTATGCTGCACAATAATCTGAAACTTTAATGCAATCAATCTTGTTCATTCACTTGGAGTCTTGAAAAATAAATTTAATCCCCTTTCAAACAGCATACTTTTAGGAGTTTAAAAACAACTCTTGCATCCCTTATACATGTTTTCTTGATCAGGCTAAATAGTCTCGGTTTTTTTCAAACTTTCCTCATATAGAATTATTTTTAAAATTTTCTTCATTATCCACCATAACTGCCACATCATTGTTCACTACACATGATCTACTTGGTTATATTAGTTTCTAAAGGTATTATCAGAAATATGTACATGGGATATTTTAAATGTGCGTTATGATATCAAGTATAAATCAGCTTCATTTTTCTAGCCACCTCGTTATAATTAAGAGCACTGCTGCATCCTAACATGATTTTCTGCAGTCCTATCATTCAGATGGGTTACTATGAACTTTCTAAAACCCCCTTTTTATAGGCTATAACTAAACATTATTTATTTATTTATTTATTTATGAATGAATGAATGAATGAATGAATAATGGAATCTCACTCTGTTGCCTATGCTGGAGTGCAATGGCATGATCTCTGCTCACAGCAACCTCCGAATCCCAGGTTGAAGCTATTCTCCTGTCTCAACCTTCCGAATAGCTGGGACTACAGGAGCATACCACCACACCCAGCTAATTTTTATATTTCTTTTCTTTGGTAGAGACGGGGTTTCACCATGTTGGTCAGGCTGGTCTTGAATTCCTGACCTCAGGTGACCCACCCACCTTGGCCTTCCAAAGTGCTGGAATTACAGGTGCGAGCCACCATGCCGGGCTGATTTAGCCCATATCTGATTTAATGTGTCTTGTATTTAGAAAGCAGTTATAAGGTATTCCTGGGGCAATCATTGCTCAACAGAAGTGAGTTTGTACATTACTCTTTTTTTATTCCTAGTAAATGTAGTCCTTATAGGCTCAGGACCTTGATCTAAAATTAAGTTTTTCAGTCAGAGCTAATGACTTAACTAAAGAAGGGTTAAATAGCTGGGGAGGCATTTGTGAACTTTTGTTCCTGAAATCTTGCCAATTCTGTTTGAGGAAGACCAGGAAGTAGGACAGTCCACTTGGAACAAAAACTAGACCGTTTGTTATTCTTTTTGGTTAAAGGTAAAATAATTATTATTTGGTTTCCTTATATAATTATATGTTGCTATTTAAGCCAATATGAATACCAATCAAATTACATTCATTAGGAAAATAAGGAAAAATATGTTGTGACCAGTAAAAACAGGCCCAGAGCAAAGTTAAATGCCCTCCCGTTCTCTGCTCTGTCTGACTTAGACAAAAACATAAGTACCATACTTTCCTGAGTGAGGGTCATGTGTTTGGCTAAGGATATAGGAGACTTGGATGAAAGCATTGAGGAAAAGAGAGTGAGCAAGCATTTTTCCTCAACAGGGGAAGGAAGCTTACTAAATGTGGCTCAGGGATGGAGGTGCAAACATTTTTATAGCTTGGGTGTTTTCCGGTAAGTTCAAAGTGGCTGCTGGATTGAAGAGACTGAGACTCTGAACACTGCCTGGGGACGCTGACTCTATGGACCATGGCGGTCCAGTGGTAACACATCAGCTGAATGAGCTTCATTTCCCCCAAGTAACAAGATTCAAGTTCTAGGCAGAATTAAAAGTATGGTTTTGTTTTGTTCTGTTTTGTTTTTAAACAGGCCAAATTGAGTTATCTTTTTTGGTACTTCACTAATCTGATTTTTTTTTCACTAACTCTCTAACCTTTCACTTTTGGTGAAAAAATTACCTTTTTTCCCCTTTCTCATAAAGATTAAAATCCTCGTTGTATTAGCTTCCCAGAGGCCTTGCTATTCTCATTTCAAATAATGTTTGAAGTCAGTAGAGCTTCACTCTAAAGAATCTTCCAGATAATTAATGCCCACGGGCCTGAAGTTATATTGTGTGCTTTGTATGTCTTTAGTAAAAAGCAAGCACCATTGTGGAAGACAGTGTGGCAATTCCTCAAGGATCTAGAAATAGAAATTCCACTTGACCCAGCAATCCCATTACTGGGTATATACCCAAAGGACTATAAATCGTTCTATTATAAAGACACATGCAGACAAATGTTCACTGCAGCACCGTTTACAATAGCAAAGACTTGGGACCAACCCAAATGCCCATCAATGATAGAGTGGACAGGGAAAATATGGCACATATACACCATTGAATATTATGCATCCATAAAAAACGATGAGTTCGTGTCTTTTGTAGGGACATGGATGAACTTGGAAACCATCATTCTCAGCAAACTGACACAAGAACAGAAAATCAAACACTGCATGTTCTCACTCATAGGCGGGTGTTGAACAATGAAAACACATGGACACAGGGAGGGGAGCACTATACACTGGGGTCTGTTGGGGGGGGAACTAGGGGAGGGACAGTGGGGGTTGGGGAGTTGGGGAGGGATATCATGGGGAGAAATGCCAGATATAGGTGATGGGGAGGAAGGCAGCAAACCACATTGCCATATATGTACCTATGCAACAATCCTGCATGTTCTTCACATGTACCCAAAAACCTAAAATGCAATAAAATATATATTTAAAAAAAACAAGCTATGCAAATTTTTCTTTTAAGACCTAGGCAAGGGACAATTTCTATATGTCTATTTTGGGCCACAGAGAGACACAGAAGCTTATTACTTCAGTTTGTTTTCCTCTAGGCACTGTCTTTATCCAAGTATTTACCTCACCATCCAAAGCATTCACACTTCAAAAATGTTTAATTAATTGTGTACAAATTTGTTTCAACCTAGCAATCATGGCGAGTAAATACCAATGAAAACAATAAAATACACATGCACATATCTGCTATAGAATAACTTGAAGAAAACTAGATAATATTTCAAAGATTTCCAAACTTATATTCCATTATTATCTTTAGTACAGGAAGGTACTAGGAGGTTTTCTCATAAAATAAGAATCATAGTGGATGTCTTCCCATTTTTAACTTTTCTTGTGACAAAATTTTCCAACTTGTTTTAGATGGTATGAATGAATTAGCTATTCATATGTGTGTCTACAAAAGTGCACAAAATTTTTAGATTTGTAACTATAGTCCTTTAAGTATTTGGTTTAATCCTAGCTTTAAAAGATTATAATAGTGTGTAAAACAAGGCAATTAAGCAAACTGAAGATGTATTTCAGGAGGTCAACAAACTTTTTCTGTAAAGAGCCAGATAGTAAATATTTTCAACTCTGTGGGCTATATGGTTTCTGTTGCAACTACTTAACTTTGCCTTTGTAGCAAGAAAACAGCCATATATAATACATAAGTGGATGTGGTTGTTTCCCAATAAAACTTTATTTAAACAAGCACACATGGACTCGATGTGGTAGGAGGGCCATAGTACACAGAGGTGGGCCTCAATGTAGCTGATATTGTCATCAGAAAAATATTTCAACATTTTCAGTATATCTTCATAGGTAGAGTATTGTGTTGTACCTGAATACAGTTTAGATTCCATTAAGAGACCAAAAAAAAAATCATTTCTGCCTCATCATTGTGTATTTTGATGTGAATAACCATTTGTCTTAAATGTGAATTGAAATGTGACAACCACACTTTTGTATTTTTAGAATTAAATGAAGCTTGTACTGTATGATCTTTGGAAACTTAGAGATCAAATTTTGTCTTATCCTTTCTTTAAAACAAATTATTTTTGCTTCATTTCCATTTTCTCTTTTTTCTTCCCAGTAGACTTACTCATTTTGTCACGCATAATAGGGCCAGATAAATAATCAACCTAAAATTATTCATAAACAGATTTTTAAACATTATAATTGATTAAAATGTTTTATTCTGGGGGAGGCAAAATGGTACCAGATTGGAGTATTTTGATATTCATAGGAACAGTAGTCTTAAGTTTCAGTCCCATATTTAATTCTGGAGAACACATATCATTATATAAGAAATATACTGATTAATCTGATTTTCCTTTTCCACACATGGGTATTGCATTTTTTGAAAAATTAAAACAATAAGTATCTTAGAGCACTCTGCTGTAAATTCTGAGAAAAGGAACATGATTCAGGCAGGTAAAATGCATTAAATATTTAGAAATGTGATTTTAGTGATAAAACAAAATCAAACGAAGGAACAGAAATGCCTGAAAACAAATGTCTAAAGGATATTACCAGTGATGGGGTTAAATTTAATCTGGAGATTTTTATCCTGTTGAAGAGTACTGGAAGCTATTCTCTTGTTGAATATTCAAGGAATAAGTTTTCTGGTTTTTGAGTATCACATCTTTTAAAAAGTTATTTACCCATCTTTTATATTTATTCTTATCTTTCATACCAATAAAATTACCATAATTTTTGAATTTACTTCTTTCAGAATGTAAACGCAGTCATAATACTCTCTAAAGTTTTATCAAAGAGCCATGTATTTTTATGAGTGAAATAATAAAATTTAGTTAGCTTTAATTTAAAAATTTGAATAGATTAAAAAAATTTTTTTTTCTTTTGGGAGAATGTTTTTGTAAAGCAACCCATACAGGGTTTCATAATGAAAATACTGAACGTTGCTTACAATCAACCGAATATGGAGGTTCTCCAAAAAACTGAAAAGTAGAACTACCGTGTGATCTAGCGGTCCTACTCTAACCAGAGTAGCTGCAGCCAGATTCTCTGGTTCCCACACCAGGAGGTGAAACCGAGCTGCCTAGGTGAAAACCAGGAGTCCTAACCACTAGGCCACCGCAGAAGCAGAGTAGCTGCATCTGGAACTTAGACCCTTGGCCTTCCTAACCCGGAAGAATGGAGGATGGGGCCGCGGTTTTGTGGTGAGTGTTACAGCTCAAATAGAACTCGTGGACCCAAAGAGTGTGCGATAGTGTGATTTATTAGGCAGAGGGAAAGGACAGCTCCCACACCGCCGTGGAAGGGGATCCGGAGAGGGTGCTGTCCAGGCTGGGACAGCTAGAGCTTTTACCCCTGAGTTATTCCTTCCCATTCCTTCTCTCATCCAATGAGAGGGGTTCTTTCGAACTTCCTTTGGAGTACTTGATTTTTGAATCCTTTACCAGATTGGCTATTGTTTTTCAACCCTTAGTCACAGAGCCCCCACCTCCAAGAGCCAGAGGCAAGAAAATCAGAGACAAAGCCCCTACCTAGCCTGCCAGAGGTGGGAAAGTGAAAACAAAGGGCCCTAGCTGCCCAGGGAATTCCCTCTAACACAGTCCGTCACTACTAATGCATATATACCTGAAGGAAATGAATTCAATATTTTAAAAGATATCTGCACTCTTATGTTAATTATAGCATTATTAACAATAACTAAGATACAGAATCAACATAAGTGTCCACTGATGGATGAATGAATAAAGGAAATGTGGTATGTATCCACAATACAATATTATTCAGCCTAAAACAAAATGAAATCTTGTCATTTGCCACAGCATGGATGAGCCTGGCAGATAGTGTTAAGTGAAATAAGCCAGGAGTAAAAAGACAAATATTGTACCATCTTACTTATGTGTGGAATTGAAAAAAGTTGAATTCATAGATGTAGACTGTAGAATGGTGGTTATCAGGGGCAGATGGGCAGGGGTTGCAGAGCTGGGCTTGAGAAAATGCTGGTCAAAAGATACAAAATTTCAGTCAGGTAGGAGGAATATATTCAAGAGATCTACTGTACAACCATGGTGACTATAATTAATAGCAATATACTGTATTCTTTAAAATTGCTAAGGGAGTAGATTTTAAGTGTTCTCCTAACAAAAATGCTAAATAATAATGTATATATTAATTAGCTTGATTTAGCCATTTCATAATCTGTATATATTTCAAACATCATGTTGTATGTGATAAATAAATGCAGTTTTGTCAACTGAAGATTTAAGTAAGTTTAAAAAATTAACTGAAACATCGAAATACTTCAAAATAAGCCTAATAACATAAATATGAAGTTTCTGACATGAATGAGAAAAATATAGTAAAATAGCAAACTTCTTAAAAACATTCTGGAAAATATGTTATAAGAACTTGGCTTTGATGAGCAGAAAGGAAGAAAATGATGACTTGTTTTGTAATTTATATTTGAATTACTTAGAAAATTGTTATTTTAATAGAAACAATAACATAACTAGTTTATTGTATGTATTAACTGTCAGACACTCTACTAAATGCTTTACAAAATTATCTCTGATACAGAGTGAAGTTTAATTTTCCAACTATAATATCATAGCCAAAAATACTTATCATTAAAAATGACTCCATTCTGATTTTGGAATTATATTTGTCATTTAAGATAAAATAAATACATTTTAATAGCCCTGTAACAAATGGGGCAATTTCTAATTTCTTGAGAGATGATACCCAAACTTCTGCAGATAATCTAGAATGTTCTAATTGTTTAGAAAACTTCCATCTAAGGATTATCTTTATTTTTAAATGTACATAATCCAAGTTCCTCCAAGATACTAATATACATTCTTCAGTATCAAATATTGTAGAATGGAAACCATTACCTAGGTGCCTCACTCAAAAGAGAATTCCTATAAATCAGTGCAGTCAATTGGCTTGGAGAAAGGCTGTTGATTTAAAATCTATGCAAATGAGATGCTGCGTATTGACTTTGAATACAAAGGTGATGGAAGGCCAAGGTTGAATTAGGTGTTATTTTAGGATAATATCAGTGTCTCTAGCCCTTTTTATTATGCTTGCAAATACATGTTATATAGCAAGTGCTAATCTTCATGGATGGGGAAGTTCTTGAAAATTTTCTCGTATTGACTATCTGGAAATAATCTCATTTTTTAAAAAAGACTATTGATTCAATCAAAAGTTACAGCTGATCCCTCCTGAAATTTCTTACATTCTATCACTGTAACAGGACCATTTTTAAACTGGGCTCAGACTCAGATGAAATATGATCACTGCCAGCTGCATCAAGTGGCAAAGTCTGAGTAAAAATAAGTTATTTGACCAGAACAGCAGAACAAAGCTGAAAATCTTCTGACACCTGATCCCTTCAGCAGCTGTGGAAATCTATTGAAAGGGCTCTCCTTCTAATGCATTTGTCAGAATGCTAATTGGAAAAATGACTTCATGTTATGAGTCATACAGTCACCTCTATGGACCTCATTAGACTTAAATGAGCACACTCAAGTCCAGCGCAATCATTCAGTTCAGCCATATGTTGGTAAAGAAGATCTCTCAGTAGTTGGGCTCCTGGCCAACTGTGAATGTTAAGTGAAGAAACGGGGAGAAAATTGAATGGAGATGTTTATGGCAGATGTAGATATAAGCCATTGTACTTTCCTGAGTAATCCAAAATATTTTTGGAACTATAAGAAGCTCAACCAAGCTAAGCCAAAGAAATTAGACCAAATTTTGTGGCATACTTAAATGTGGTCTGATGCAGAAGGAAATACAAAATTAACTAAGACAAGGACTTAGGGTCTCAGAATTTAGAAGGGCAGATAACCACATACAAAGGTATATTTAATAAAAGGAAAGCATGAAAAATGTTTAACAATAATGTGCCACTTAAGTTTCTAGAGGAAAGTGTGGAAGTAAGGAATCCATTATGATTGTATTAGGTGTGGAGGGGTAGAGGCTGGAGGAATGAGGAAACTTCATAAAGCAGGCAAAATTTGACCTAGGACTGCAAGGATAGAGACGAATTCTGGAATCACATGTGGGCATTGGTAGATAAGAAGGAAGCAAATGGGAAGGCTTTTGCAGTAGCAGATAATGCCAGGGAAAACAACAGCATTGACAAGGAACAGACAATAGACAATTGTGACTATCCTAGAAAGCAGAGGTTCAAAGCAGCTTTGTTGCTGATAAAACAATAATGGCAGAAAAGTTTTTAAATGTCAGCCTAAGAAACCACTACAACAAAGCTAGGTAATTGCAAAAGACTTAACCGATGGTTTTAAATGAAAATCATTTGTCTCTAAAAGTATAGAAAATAACATTGTTAGTTTTTCTACTGGTAAAAGAATGCTTATAATCTCTTCATAGGCATGTATATATGGGATGTAAAACGTACCACATCATCGAATCAGTTAAACACTTTATAGACTCTGCTACAAAGAAGGAGATTGGTTTAACTAAATTTTTTTTTAATATTTAATTTTTGTGGGTACATAGTAGGTGTATATATTTATGGGTTACAGGAGCTATTTTGATACAGGCATGCTTAATAATCACATTAGGGTAAATGGGGATATTCCTGACCTCAGATATTTATCCTTTTTGTTACCAACAATCCAGTTACACTCTTTTAGTTGTTTTTAAATGTACAATTACATTGTTTTTGAATATAGTCACCCTGTTGTGCTAGCAAATACTAGGTCATATCCATTCTTTCTATATTTTTCACTCATTAACGGTCCCCGTCTTCTTCCCTACCTGCCTCACAGCCTCTGGCAAACATCTTTCTATTCTCTGTCTCCATGAGTTTAATTGTTTTAATGTTTAGCTCCCACAAGTAAACAAGAACATGCAAAATTTGTCTTTTTGTGCCTTACTTAACATAATGACCTCCAGTTTCATCCATATTCTTCCAAATTACATGATATTCTTTCTATGGCTGAGTAGTACTCCATTGGGTATAAGTACCACATTCTCTTTATCCATTCTTCTGTTGATGGACACATAGTTTGACTTCAAATCTTGGCTACTTTGAATAGTGTTGCGATATATATGAGAGTGCAGATATCTCTTTGATATACTGATTTTGCTTGTAATCCCAGCACTTTGGGAGGCAGAGGTGGTGGGTGGATCACTTGAGGTCAGGAGTTCGAGACCAGCCTGGGCAACATGGTGAAACCCCATCTCTACTGAAAATACAAAATTAGCCAAGTGTGGTGTTGCATGCCTGTGATCCCAGCTATTCGGGAGGCTGAGGCAAGAGAATCACTTGAACCTGGGAGGTGGAGGTTGCGGTGAGCCAAGATTGCGCCATTGCACTCCAGCCTGGACAACAAGAGTGGAACTCCGTCTCAGAAAAAAAAAAAAAAAAAAAAAAAATACACACACACACACACATATATATTTGTTTTCTTTTGGGTATATTTTCAGCAATGGGACTGCTGGATCATATGATAGTTCTATTCTTGGTTTTTTGAGGAACTTCTAAATTGCTCTCCATAGTTATACTAATTTATATTCCAACCAACAGTGTACAAGGGTTCCCTTTTCTCCACATCCTCATCAAGATTTGTTACTGCCTGTCTTTTGGATAGACATTTTACATGGCATAATATGAGATTTCACTGTAGTTGTGATTTACATCTCTCTGATGACCAACAGTGTTGTATACTTTGTCATATACTTGTTTGCCATTTGTATGTCTTCTTTTGAGAAATGTCTGTTCAGATCTTTTGCCCATTTATTAATTGGATTATTAGATTTTTTTTCCTATAAGAGTTATTTAAACTCCTTATATATTCTGGCTATTAATCTTTTTTTTTTTTTTTAATTTTACTTTAGGTACATACTATATCTGGCATTTCTCCCCATGTTATCCGTCCCCAACCTCCCCACCCCCTGCTGTCTTTCCCTTACCTCCTACAATTGCCCCTAGTATGTGATGCTCCTCTCCCTGAGTCCACATGTTCTCATTGTTCAACACCCACCTATGAGTGAGAACATGCAGTGTTTGGCTTTCTGTTCTTGTGTCAGTTTGCTGAGAATGATGGTTTCCAGATTCATCCAAGTCCCTACAAAGGATATGAACTCATCGACTTTTATGACTGTGTAGTATTCCATGGTGTATATGTACCACATTTTCTTTGTCCAGTCTATCATTGATGGGCATTTGTGTCAGTTCCAGATCTTTGCTATTGTACACAGGGCTGCAATGAACGTACGTGTGCATGTGTCTTTGTAGTAGAACGATTTATAGTTCTTTGGGTATATACCAGTAATGGGATTGCTGGGTCAAATGGAATTTCTATTTCTAGATCCTTGAGAAATCACCACACTGTCTTCTACAATGGTTGAACTAATTTACATTCCCACCAACTGTGTAAAAGTGTTCCTATTTCTCCACATCCTCTCCAGCATCTGTTGTCTCCAGACTTTTTAATGATCGTATTCTAACTGGTGTGAGATGGTATCTCAATGTGGTTTTGATTTGCATTTCTATAACGACCAGTGATAATGAGCATTTTTTCATGTTTCTTGGCCTCATGTGTCTTCTTTTGAAAAGTGTCTGTTCATATCCTTTGCCTACTTTTGAATGGGATTTTTTTTTCTTGTATAGGCTATTAATCCTTTGTCACATAGCTGGTTTGCAAATATATTCTTCCACTCGATGGGTTGTCTCTTCACTTTGCTGATTGTTTCCTCTGCCATAGAGAAGTTTTTTAACTTCATGTGATCCCATTTTTCCATTTTGGTTTTGGTTGCCTGTGCTTGTAGAGTATTACTCAAGAATACTCTACATGTCCAGTCCAATGTCCTGGAGAGTTTCCCTGATGTTTTATTTTAGTAGTTTCATAGTTTTCAGCCTTAGACATCAGTCTCTAATCTATTATTATTTGATTTTTACATATGGTGAGATGTAGGGTCTAGTTTCATTCTTCTGCACATGGATATCCAGTTTTCCCAGCACCATTTGTTGAAGAAACTGTTTCTCCAATGTATATTCCTGGCACTTTTATCAAAAAATGAGTTCACCTTAGATGTATGAATTAATTTCTGGGTTCTCTATTCTTTTCCTCTCATTGATAGCTCTATTTTTATGACATTACCAGGCATTTTTTAATACTATAGCTCTGTAGTATAATTTGAAGTCATGTTTGTGATTCCTCCAGTTTTATTCTTTTTGCTTAGGATAGTCTTGGCTATTCTTGGTATCCATATAAATTTTAGAATTGTTTTATTTCTGTGAAGAATGTAATTAGTATTTTCTAGGGATTACAGTGAATCTGTAGATTTTTGGGGGGTAGTACAGATATTTTACTAATATCGATTATTCCAATCCATGAACATGGAGTATCTTTCCTTTTTTTGTGTCCTCTTCAATTTCTTGCATCAGTGTTTTATAATTTTTACCGTGGAGATCTTTCACATCTTTGGTTCACTTAATTCCTAAATTCCTATGTATTTTATTTTATTCATAGCTATTATAAATGGGATTATTTTCTTGATTTCTTTTTCACATTGTTTGCTTTTGGTATGTAGAAATGCTACTCATTTTTTTATGCTGATTTTATATCCTGCAATTTTACTCAATTTGTTTACCAGGTTAGCAGTTTCTAGGTGGAATTATTAGATTTTTCCAAATCCAAGATCCTATCATCTGTAAATAAGGATAATTTGGTTTCTTCCTTTTCAGTTCAATGCCCCTAATTTCTTTCTCATGTCTGATTGCTCTAGCTAAGACTTCCAGTACTATGCTGAATAACAGTGATAAAAATGGGCATCCTTGTCATGTTCCACATCTTAGAGGACAGGCTTCAGCTTTTTCTCATTCAGTATGATACTAGCTATGGGCCTGTTGTATATGGCTTTTTTTATGTTGAAGTATTTTCCCTTTATACCAAGGGTTTTTAGTGGGTTGTTGTTGTTGTTGTTATGAAGGAATACTGAATTTTCTGCATCAGTTGGAATCATCATATGGATTTTGGTCTTCTTTCTGTTGATATGCTCTATCGCATTGATTTGTATATGTTGAACTATTCTTGCATCCCTGGAAATAAATACCACTTGTTCACAATGAATAATCTTTTTAACACGTTGTTGATTTGGGTTTGCTAGTATTTTCCTGAGGATTTTGTATTGATATTCAACAGTGATATTTGTTGGTCTGTAGTTTTTTTTTTGTGATATGTATTTGTCTGGATTTGGTATCAAAATAACACTGGACTCATAGAACAAGGTTGGAACTATTCCATTTTCTATTCTTCAGAATAGTTTGAGTACAATTGGTATTTGTTCTTTAATACCAGTAGGATTTATCAGTGAAGCCATTGAGGCCCAGGCTTTTCTTTGCTGGGAGACTTTTTATTATGGCTTCAATTTTGTTCTTTGTTCCTTGTTGTTCATGTTTTGGATTTCTTCATGGTTCAATGTTAGTGGGTTATATGTGTCTAGGAATTTATCCATTTATTCTAGGTTTTCCAATTTATTGGCATATAGTTGCTCATAGTATCCTCTACTAATCCTTGGATTTCTGAAATATCAGTTGTAATACCTTCTTTTTCATCTCTGACTTTATTAATTTGGGTCTTCACTCTTTTTTTTAGTTAGCCTGAGTAGTTTTTTCAATTTTGTTTATAATTTCAAAAACCAATCTTTTGTTTCATTCATCTTTTGTTTTGTTTTCTTCATTTAAATATTATTTGTTTCCGTTCTAATCTTTATTATTACTTCTATTTTTGGATTTGGTTTTCTCTTGTTTTTCTAGTTCTTTACAATGCATTGTTTATTTGAAGTTCTTTTTTTTTTACATAGGTGCTTGTAGTTATAAACTTTCTTCTTAGTACTGCTTTTGCTGTATCCCATAGGTTTTGGCATGTTGTGTTTCCATTTATTATTTGTTTCAAGAAAATTTTCAATTTCCTTCTTAATTTTCTAATTGATTGGTCATTCAGGAGCTTATTGTTTAATTTCTATGTATAGGTGTAGTTTCCAAATTCTTCTTGTTATTGACGTCTAGTATTATTCCATTTTTGTCAGAGAAGATGCTTGATATTATTTCAATTTTATTGAATGTTGTAAGATTAGTTTTGTGATTTAACATATAATCTATTATTTGGAATAATCCATGTGCTGAGGAAAAGAAAGTATTCTGCAGCTGTTGGATAAAATGCTCTGTAAATATCTAGTAGGTCCATTTTGTCTATAGTTCAGATTAAGATTGATGTTTCTTTTTTGATATTCTGTCTGGAAGACCTTTCCAGTTCTAACAGTGGTGTGTTGAAATCTCCAGCTATTATTGTATAGGTATCTATTTCTATCTTTAGCTCTAATAATATTTCCTTCATATATTTGGTGCTCCAGTGTTGGGCGCATATACCTTTATAATTATTATATCCTCTTGTAAATGGACCCCTTTATCATTATGTAATGACTTTTCTTTTGTCTCTTCTTATGGTTTTTGCCTTGAAATCTATGTTTTCTGATATAAGATATAAGATATAAGATAAGTACAGCTAATTCTGCTTTGTCTAGATTTCCTTTGGCATGGAATATCTTTATCTCTGTATTTTCAGTCTACAGGTGTCTTTATAATTGAAGTATTTTTTGGTTGTTGTTGTTGGCAACAGATCATTAAGTCTTATTATTTTGTAATCATTCAATCGCTATATGGAGAGTTTAGTTTATTTACATTCAATGTTTTTATTGATAACTGAGGACTTCTGACTTTTTTTATTTGTTTACTCGTTGTTTTGAGGTGTTATCTTTCTTTTCTTCTTGTCTTCCTTTTTATTGAAAGTGATTTTCTCTGGTGGTATGATTTAATTTCTTATTTTTTGTTCTTTGTTGTATAATTTTTTATTTGAAGTCATCATAAGGCTTTCAACTACTATGTTATAACTCATTATTTTAGCTGATAACAACACTGTTTGCATAAGCAAAAGAAAAGAAAGCTAACAAAACCTTTACAACTGAACTTTTCCCACTGCTTTTTAACTTTTTAAAGTTTCTATTATCTCATTTTACTCTCCATGTCTTGAAAAATTATTGTCATTATTTTTTTGGTTCATCATTTAGTCTTTATATTTAAGGTAAGAGTAGTTTAGTTACCACAGTTACAGTGTTATAATATTCTGTGTTTTTCTGTGTACATACTATTACCAGGGAGTTTTGAACCTACAGATTATTTCTTATTGTTCATTATCCTCTTTTTTTTCTTTCTGATTCAAGTACTCCCATTAGCTTTTCTTCTAGGACAGATTTAGTGTTGATGAAATCATTCAGCTCTTGTTTGTCTGTGAAAGTCTTTATTTCTCCTTTATGTTTGAAATTTTGCCCATAATAATCTTTTTTTTTTTTTTTTTTTTTTTTTTTTTGAGACGGAGTTTCGCTCTTGTTACCCAGGCTGGAGTGCAATGGCGCAATCTTGGCTCACCACAACCTCCGCCTCCTGGGTTCAGGCAATTCTCCTGCCTCAGCCTCCTGAGTAGCTGGGATTACAGGTACGCGCCACCATGCCCAGCTAATTTTTTTTGTATTAGTAGAGATGGGGTTTCACCGTGTTGACCAGGATGGTCTCGATCTCTTGACCTCGTGATCCACCCGCCTCGGCCTCCCAAAGTGCTGGGATTACAGGCTTGAGCCACCGCGCCCGGCCCATAATAATCTTTCAACAAATTTTTGCTCATTTGAATTGTTTATTTAACAGAAATAACAGTTCTTACTAGAATTTGAGGGCCCTTGGTAGTTTATGTATTAATCAACTAGTTGATGTATTCCATCTTAGAAGAGGAAAATCAAGATGTCCAAACAAAAGACTCCCATGATTGACACACCCCTAAACACTAAATTTAACAACAGTCTACACACACACACACACACACACACACACAAACACCTTCATAAAAAACACAACTCAGGTAAGCACTCACATTACTTGGTTTTAACTTTATATCACTGAAAAAGACATTGAAGAGGAGAGGAAAGATAGTCCTGAATTGCCTACAGTACCCTTCTCCCATCCCCAGTCAATGGCTACATGGTGCTGACAGATAATCTTTGTGCTTGAGAAAGGGATGGTGGAGTAATTGTTAGATTCTGCACTGAACTCAGTGCTGTCCTATCACAAGTAAACCCAGGCTGAATTCATCTAATGCCTACCCACAGAGGGAGCATTTAGATTCATCCACATTTTGTTATAATTATCATTTGTTCAGTTTCCTTGCATAGTACACTATGTAATTGTAGGAATATAATTTTGTGCTTTAAATCTTTTTGCTCTTCTGAACAATGCTATAGTATACATTCTTGTTTATCAGTTTTTGGTGCACTTATGGAGTCTTGTATACCTAGAATTAAAATTGTTGAGTAAAAAGTCTATGTATTTTGAGTTTTAGTGCTTACTGCCAAACAGTGGACCACCATTACACTCTTTAGACTCCCAATAGTATGTAAGAGAATTCCAGTTACTTCAAGTCCTCTTCAAATTAAATATTGTCAATCTTTAACTTCAGCAATTCTGATGGGATGTGGTGGGATCTCATTACAAATACAATTTGCCTTTTTCCAGTAATAATAATACTGGACATATTTTTTAGATTTAGATTACTTAGAAGTATGTTGCTTAATATTTAATTTATAGTTCTCTTTTTATTACTGATTTCTAACTTAATTCCTCTAATGTCAAAGAACATAATTTAAATCATAGAAAATTTGTTGAGATTTTCTTTATGGCCCAGTATTTGGTAAATGTTCCATGTCCATTAGGAAATATGTGTTTTCTCTAGATGTTAGCTGAGTGTTCTATATAGCTTTATGGCCCATATATTCAGTGATGTTCAAATTTTTTTACAGGCTTACTGACTGTTTTCTGTGTCAGTCAGTTATACTTTCAGTTAATGAGAGAAATGTGAAAAAAATCTCCTGGTATAATTATAGATTTATCTATCTCTTTGATATGTATTTTTCTACTCTTAAAAGATTTTCAAGAAACCAATACATTGTTTCTATCCTCTGACCAACAAGCATGTACCTTTTACTTGTTTTATGTGTTTTAAAAGTAATTAATTTAACATTTTGAATAAACTGATATTTGTTATTGTAAAGTATTAATTTTCATCTTCAGAAATGTTTCTGGCTTAAGGTTCACTTTGTTGAATACTAGTATAGCTACAAGCCCTATTTTGCTTACTTTTTTGCATGGTGTTTTTTTTTTCCAGACAGTTTCTCACTTTTATATATATGAATGCTTTGTCTGTTTCCTTTCTAAACAATTTATACATTTTTTCAGTGTGATAATGCTTCATTTTAATCAGATATTTTAACTCACTCATGTAATACAAATACTGATACATTTGGTTTAAATATGTATCTTAGTGTGCTATTTCTGGGGTTTCTGCTGTGTTTGTATTTCTTTTCCATTCTTTCTAGCCTCGTTTTATTTGATGATTTTATAATTCTAAATATTCTCTGTTTGCTACTTATGAACTTTTGATGACTTTTGTATGTTTACCTTGGAATTACAATGTGTGTCACTGACATATAAATGTCTCTTGTTAACTGTGTTAATTGGGACATTTGCCTCTTTTCTGATGGTAAGAGATCTTAGAATACTGTAATCCATTTATTTTCTTTGACATTATTTATGTTGGGCTTACTTATTTTGATTATGTTACTATTATTGCTTAATAAAACCAATATTTATTCATATTTATGATTACAATTAACATTCTTATCACACCACATTCCTTTCTCTACATTGAGTTATAGTTTGGGGGTAATTTCTTCTACTTTTAGAAATAACCCTGGGTATATATTTTCTATTGGCTTTTTAAAACTTCATTAAAGATAATTTTCTGCTTATGTTGTTGAGAAGTTACATCTTTTATGAAGGCAATTTTCCTTGTTTTCCTTTCATTATTTTTTATATGTCCTTTTGTCATTGTATTTTCAGTAGTTGGGGTAAGATGTGCCTAAGTGTGGTTTTCTTTGCATTTACTCTGCTTGGGGCATGAAGGTTTCCTTGGAGGTGTGGTTTGATATCTTTCATCAATTTTGGAAAATTATTATCCTTTTTTTTTTTTAAGAATTGTTTTTGCTCAGATGTCTCCTCTTAGTTTGAGATACCAATTATACACACATGAGATCTTTTTTCTTAGATTGTTTTCTGTATTTCCTATTCATTTTATTGCTATAAAATTCAGAGTTTTCTTCTGATAAATTTTATAGTGTGCCAATTTTCCCTTCAGCTAAGTTAAATCTGCCATTGAATCCATCTTCTGAGTTCTTATTTCAATTTTATTTCTTGAAAGTGTGTTTGGTTTTCTTTCAAACATGCTAGGGTCTTTTCAAAAAATAATTTCCAGTTCTTTGATAACATTATCCATCTTGCTTATCTCTTTAGATATTTTAAGAATAAATTTTACAGTTTTTTACTAACTCCAATCTAAAAATCTTCTTGGCCTGGGTTTATTATTTGTTGGTTCTGCTAGTTAATGTTCATGTTGACTGGTCTCCTGCTGGGCATAGTATTCTTTTTTCTACAATTTTTGTTATGTAAAGTTATTAGTGCTTGGCGTGGTGGCTCATGCCTGTAATGCCAGCATTTTGGAGGCTGAGGTGGGCAGATCACTTGAGGTCAAGTGTTGGAGACCAGCTCTACAAAGAAATACAAAAATTAGCTGGCATGGTGTCGCTTGCCTGTAGTCCCAGCTACTTGGGTGGCTGAGGTGGAAAAATTGCTTGAACTGGGGAAGCAGAGGTTGCAGTGAGCCAAGATTGTGCCACTGCACTCCAGCCTGGGCAACAAAGTGAGACCCTGTCTCAAAAAGTAAATAAATAAATAAAAATAGAGTTTTCAGCACAGGGCATGTTAAAAGATTGTTACAGTGAGTATGCATATACACACTACCTATATTTTACTATGAACATTTTAATGTTTATTTGATTATTATGACATATCTATCATTTTATACATTACTCTTATGCCCATAGCTTATTTACTATCAATTTTAAAGGAAGTTGAAAATATCAATATTCTACTTCATTATATTTTTGATTTTCGTAAAATTAACTATAATTAAATATTTATAGATTTTATATTTATTATGTTAGGATAAGACCCTAACATAAAATAGATCTGTTTATTGTGAGATTTATTTGAAAGAGTCCCACATAACTCAAGCCCATGTCAAGATATGTAACACTATCATCTCCCTAAAGAGTACCCTCATGAACCTTCCAAATCAATCCGTGACTGCATTTTTAATCTAAAATCATATTTTGTTTTTATTTGTAATACAATTGTTGTAGCTTTCTTGGAACTATACAAAAATAGAACCATATAGTATGTGTATTTTGTGTCAGAACGCTTACATCACTCAGTTTAAAGTTTTTGAGTTTCACCCATGTTTTTCCACATATCAGTAGTGTATTCCTTTTTATTATTGAGCAGTATTCAATTGAATAGTTTTATATTAGTTAATGTGCTCTCCTATTGATAGATACATTGATATAATTCAGGTTTTGGAAATTATGAACAAAATTGCTGTGAACATTTGTCTCAAGTTTTTCTGTGGACAAGTTTTCATTTTTCATGGGGAAATTCCGAGACTTGGAATCATGTGCTTTGGTTTATAAGAAATTACAAAGCCTTTTAAGAAGAGTTTGCACCATTTTGCATTCCCACAAATGTTATATGAAAATTCTAGTTACTTCACATCATCACCAACAGATGGTGTCTACAATCTTTATTTTTATTAATTCCTGTGGATATATTGTGGTATTCAACCACAGTTTAATTTGTTTCTGCCTGATAACTAATGATACTAATTTGTTTCTGCCTGATAACTAATGATAACATGTACTCCTACATGTTTTCATTTTCAGTATATATGCCATTTAAAAAAACTGTGTGGTTTTTACTGTTGAGTCATATCTTTTATATTTCCCTTGCCATTCCTCAATCATATCCTGAAAAGTATTTTCTTCAAAAATTGATGTAGAAATAACTTAATGCCAATGATATTACCTTATTACAGATACAATTTCTATTTTTTCCTTATTAGTACTTTGGGCTGTAGCAAATCTGAAAACAACTTAATTCCATTCTATAGAACAAGATGATTCTAAGCTGGGCTGCAGTGACTGCTAGAAATGATCTTTTGTCACTGACATTGTTGCAGTAGAGGGTTTCAGGCCAAACTGAAAGGGTTGTACCACCAAACCCTCCCTAATGTTGGACCTAAACTCTCAGATTTGTCTTACCTACTGTAATTTCTTTCTTTCTCATTCTCTGGGTTCTATTCAGCTTATTAAGTTACTGTCTTCATCTCTGTACTCCCTCTTCTAGACTCTGTTTTGTGACACTGAAATTAGAAATCTGCAAAACACATTTCTGCCCTGCAACTTGGCTCAATAATTTGCTCTTCCAAGAAGATGCTCTAGAGAAAGACTACAAGCCTGGAGGAAGAAGAGGGACCTACTTGTTCCTGTTTTTGTGGCATCCTGTGAGCTCCTTATCTGCTTGTAACTCTGAGTCACTGCAGCAGTGTTTCTTTTCCTAAGCAGGAAAAATTTCTTCTGACACAGCAGCTACTTGTGGTTTGCCATTTTTCCAGCCCTGCATAATCAGTTTCATTTTGTTGTCTCACTCCTAGAAAGACCAACACTAACTACCTTTGTGCCCTATATTTAGACATCAGGATTCGAGGCTTATTAGATTCCTAAGACTGGATACACCACCATTAGCTGTGCAGGACCTCTTTATCAGAGCTTTTAGTCTTGGCTTCTTTGAGTCCTTTCCTATAAACTTTAATAACTTAAATATAATTTCTCTATCCTTTCAACTCCATGGGCGTTAACTACCCTTTGTAAATGCCACAACAGTGATACTTTAGAGATCTCATTTTAGGCTTTCAAATAACCAGTTAATGATTATTTATATTTATATTTATATTTATTATTTATATGAGTTTCTTTTAAAAAAAACTGGTATGATTGTTGTTTGCTGAAAGGACCTAATATGGAAATTGGTATCAGGAGTGGCCGCAACAAAGGCACTCAAATATGACGTTTTAGGATATGTTTGTTCATGTGATCGGGCTTGAAAATGGGTTGAGCTCCTTTCCAAGGGGAAATGGGTTGTTATTTATCCATGGTAGTAATAAACAAACCATTTCTTGTAGTGGATTGTGCTGAAGTGTCAACTGATTCAGGAGTTTGTGGAGAGTGAGCAGCTCCTATCCCTGAGTGTTAATCTGTACTGATGAATGTGAAGATCATTGTGTGTAATGGTTTTGTCTGAGTTCTCTGGAGTATTTACAAACATAAAGTAATAAATTTTTCAGTGTTTAATCTGTATATTTGTATTGTATATATTAACTATATTCTTTTCCTTCTTCTCTTTTAATTCAAGTTAAATTGAAAGCACTGCAATTCGATGTTTGTGCCATGGGATATTTAGGTGGGGCTAGGACTGAATTGGAGCAGTAATTAACATAGCTCATTATATTTTTTCTAGTTCATATACTCTAATGTATCTGTGTCAATTGTTTATCGCTACATGAAAAATCATTAAGATGTAATAGCTTCAAATAACAAATTATGAGCTCTTAAGTTTATGTTTTGGCAAGAGAGACCTAGCTGATATATATACATACACGTGGTAGTAGCAGTGTTTCAAGAAGGCAAATGAAGAAGCTGTGAGATATCTTGAGGCCTAGGCTCAGAAGTTACACAGCATCACTTCCTCTGCATTCAGTTGGCCAAGGCTAGTCACAAGGATGACCCAGATTCAGGGGTGAAATAATAGATTCTGCTTCTCATGGGTGTGGTTAAAAAAATCATATTGAAATAAATGTGGCTAGCAATGGTGGCTCACACCTATAATCACAGCACTTTGAGAGGCTGAGGTGGGTGGATCACTTGAGGTCAGGAGTTCGAGACCAGCCGGACCAACATGGTGAAACCCCATCTCTACTAAAAATTAAAAAAAAAAATAGCTGGATATGGTGGTGCATGCCTGTAATCCCTGCTACTTGGGAGATTGAGGTGGGAAAATCATTTGAACCCAGGTGATGGAGGTTGCAGTGAGCTGAGATGCACTCCAGTCTGGGCTACAAGAGCAAAACTCTGTCTCAAAAAGAAAAAAAATGAATGTACCTACATAGCTGGAAATAATTTATATGGCCATATTTGCTAATAAACTCCCACAATCTCATTCTAAGAATTGATTGACATCCACTTACTTATTTTTTTCACTATTTATTATTTCTTCATCTCCTCACTTCCTTTCTCGTGCTTAGATTATAGATGTTACTAAAAGTATGCCCTTTGATCCACGTTCAAATGCTTTGTGAATCTTTCCCTCAGACATACATTCCTAGGAAATCCAAACCCACATTTAATAAGCTCTTTACCTTTAGTTTGCCTGTATCCAGAAGTATCAGTAAAAATATTTCACTGTTTACTATGACTATTTAGAAAGGATTCCACTCAACAGAGTTTAAATATTATCCTTGACTTCATATGAGTATTTAAAGTTGCAACACACACACACACACACACACACACACACACACCCCTATGCTTTCTCATCTCATTTTCATTCATGACAGCAAATCTTATGCTGTCCCTAAGTGTCCTTAGTAATTCCGCCATTGGTTATTCTTAAATGCTTGAGTCGATGTTTTTGTAGTTTTCTCTTTAATCTTCTGCATCAACCCTTTCAATTTTCCCATTGTCAGCTAATAACTTCACTTTTTATTTCAATGATAAAATAGCAGCAACCAGAAGAGACATACCTTATCTTTTCCAACTCCAGTTCAACTTTCCATTCCTCTTGCTATAATAATAAATTATTTCTGCTTCTATCTCTAGCCACTTCTGTACTAAAATTTCTTCTTTTCTCATCATTTTCCTTATCATTTTTTTCATTCTTTCTGTCCTACTAGATCGTTTCATCAAAACACAAACATGCTTCAATATATCTCACTACTAAAAGACAAAAACCACAAAACTTTCCTGAACCTGTTTGTCTAAGTTCTCTCCAGCTCTTGCCCACTTATCTCCTCCCCTTTTTTAGCAAAACTCATTAAGAGAATTTTATACACTGTGTGCTTATTTTCCTTCACTTTCTCTTAAGTTCAGTGAATTAGATTTTCTTCCCCACAACTCTAATTGAGTTATGCTCAACTACATACCTTTCCTCCAATAAAAGTTGAGTTATATACCATTCCTCCAATACAATTGAAAATTCAATCCATGTTTCTTCTTACATGACTTAACAGATGCAGTTCAATTCACTACTTCTTGAAACATGTTTTTGTTGTTATGTTGTATTGTGTATTGTGTTTTGGCTTGGATTTTATATCATACTCTGGTTATCTTCCGGGTTGCAACTTCTTATTGAGGGAATGTGTTGTTTTTCCGGGTCCACAAGGGGGCGTAGTTTTAAGGGCAGGGACTTCCCAGCGCCATGCCCCCCTCCTATCTCTCTCCATCAGGAGATTTAATATCTCTGTTTTAACTTTCCCAGGCAACGGAAAGGGTCAAAAGTCAATCACTCCAGCGGAAGTTCTAAGGAACTTTTTTCATTGGCCAAGGGACTTGGAGAGGGAGGGAATTCCTCTCAGGTTAAAAGTCCCTGTGTCCCTCATCTGGGTGGATTTTCCCCCTTTGGGGTCCCCTTCCACCCACATGGAAGCTGTTTTCCTCTCCTAAACTCCATCTCTCTCTCTCTCAATTCCCTTCCACTCAGTGTGGAAGCTGCTTTTCTCTCCTGATTTCCAACTTTCTGGATTCTCTTACTCAGTGTGAGAGGAGCTTTGCTTCTCCGGTCTTCCCCTGCTGGGAACCCTTCTCACTCAGTGTGAGAGCAGCTTTTCTTTCTCTCACTCAGTGTGAGAGGTAGCTGTTTCTTTCTCTCTTCTCCTTTTTCTCTTTCTCTGCCTAAATAAATCATTTTTCTGCAAAAGCTTTTTGAGTCCGGTATTTTACTTTAAGAGCACACTGCGCCGAGATCTCCTCTCCCATTCTTGAGAGAGTGATAGAACAAGAACCTGGAGAAACGTCCTCTCACCCCTGAACCCCACCAGGAAACATTATCTTCGCTAGATCTTCTTACTAGTTTGGTTCACTAAAGTGTGGACTGCTCTTGTGCTCATTTCTTGGGTTTTGTCTGTTTTCTAACTGTATATAGTTACTAGTGATCTGACCTAGCTTTGAGGTTATAAATACCATCGAATGTCATCATCATCATTATTGACTCCAAGAACATACCTTTAGCCCCAGGTTCCACGTTGAGCTGGAGACTCATACAGTAAATACCCAGTGGGCATAATTTACCCTAACACCAGTCTTCCTAATTTGGTGAACAGCACTATTCTTCTAGTTGCTCAGGCCAAATTTAGAAGCCATTCTTAACTGCTTTTTCCTTCATATCCCATAATAATATATTACCAAGTTCTGACAATTCTACTTTCCGATGATTTCTGACATATCCATCATCCCTCATCTGTAAGAGCTTCCAGGTTCTACATGTATCTCTAGAACTCACTCTCCATACAGCAGCCAGACAAATCTTTAAAAATTAGACTTCAGATTTCATCACCCCTTGCTTTATCAGTTTCCAGTACTTCTCCATTACATTTACAATAAAATCCAGGCTCCTTAACAAGACCCACGGGAGCCAAAATGAAATCACCCAACCTACTCTTTTGCCTCAACTTCCATCACTGTTTCCTATCCTCATAGTTCTCTAGGTAACATGGAATTCATATTATTCTCTAAGAAAATCCAAACTTATTCCAACCAACGACACTCATACCTGCTGTTCCACCTGCCTTTCTACTTCTTTATATTTTTCAGATGTCTTCTGAAATGTCACTCTGCAAAGAAAACTTCCCTGATTGGCCAATATAAATCATATAGAAATCTTCTTTTCTCCTATATACTTTGCACAGGGTCCATATTATTCTTATTTAGTTGTTCATTTTCCTGTTTATATTCCATATCTTTCATAACATATTTTTACTCTAAGATTAGTATTCTGTATTTTTCACTGTGGTACCTACACATTAATTGCTAGCACATAGAGCATGCTAAATTAATACTTAAAATGAATAAAATAAATATCACAGCTTGGAATTAAAATTGAAATGTTCAGGAATTTTTAAATGAGCCCCAATTAACTTTATGTTAAAGTAGCAGTATAAATTATTTTCAATTTTTTCTCCTCCTATTTCTGTGTTGTAAAGCTACATGGTTCAGTTTGATTTCTGTAGGACTTTAATTACCGTCAAAATATAAAATATTATTATTTAGATGGGCACCAGACTATGCTTACAAATCGGCATTTGTAGCCTATAAAAGGAGTTTTAAAAACTCATTATAAAGTATTTTTTTTTTTTACAAAGGAGATAGCTGCACAAAAAGTGGGAGTAAAGATTAAAAATAGCCACCTAAATCCATATTACCAAGATTTTTAAATAAAATAAAATTACTAATTACTTATAACAAACACTAATTTAACTTAGAACCAAATGTATAATACTTTAAAGGTTGACTTATTTATTTAACATTGTTAATGTAGGGCCCATTACATGTTATATGTATCTGTAGTTACTAGACACACATTCTACACAACATGTGACCCAGTTTTAAGGAGTTCTTCAGTTATGACGAGGCAGACAAACATCAATAAATAAATTTGATAATTTCAGGTTTTAAAAAGTGCTGTGAAAATAAAAGGGCATCTTAAGATTTTAATTGAGAAAGTGGGAAACCTTTAACTTATGTTACTAAAAGCTCTTAGTCTTAAGTTAAACTTTTTTGCACTGAGATTTTCATATTATCTTATACACTATGGGAAATATAAAAACAATCACTTGATCTGCGATGTCCTGACACTGGCTAGTACTACCTCCTAAGACCAAGTGTACAGAGCTCCTTCTAATAATGAGTGTTTGGTAACTTGAAACTACCCATAGTACAGGTATGTACGCCATGGAACCTGGAAAATGGTATAAATAATGTAAGTCATTAGCCTAAGTAGATATGGGCACACTGTCAATTATTTTTGCAGATAGACAGATATCTAATTGTTTTGTTTCTTGCTCAGTTTAAAGACATTTTCAAGGAAATTTAAAGGTTGAGAAGCCGGATTATTATTATTTCACAAAAACCCTGTTGGACTATCCATACAATAAGAAATGTTTCATTGACATGCCATTTCTAACTTTTTGAAAAAACTATAATTATTGTTAAATTAGTGATGGCTTAATTTTTTTAGTGGGTTTGACTGTGGTTATTTTGCAGGTAGGGTTTTCTTTATTGATTTGTCTAGGTTCAACTTGTACAAACGTTTTTGAAAAAAATGAACTATCAAAACTTCTGTTCAGAGAGTAGACTCTGAAAACAAATCTTCAGTCCTCAAAGAAAAATAACAGAAAGTATAAGTAGCCTGTGAATCACACAGGAATTTTTCTTTTTTTTGACACAGAGTCTTGCTCTGTTGCCCAGGCTGGAGTATAGTGGCACGATCTTGGCTCACTGCAACCTCTGCCTCCCAGGTTCAAGTAATTCTCCTGCCTCAGCCATGCCCAGCTGAATTTTGTATTTTTAGTACAGATGGCCACCATGTTGGCCAGGCTGGTCTCAAACTCCCAACCTCAAGTGATTCACCCACCTCGGCCTCCCAAAGTGCTAGGAATATTTTTAATTTATTTGTCACGAAAGATATGATAATAGCCACAGCAAGCAGAAAAACTGGTTCTGGATGGAAAGAACATCTTGCTAGAATTGTTCACTTCACTTCTTTGAAAATATTACTCTGACTTTTGTGGAGCCATTCAACAATGGGCTTGCCGATTTTGTATAGCACCTTCCACTAAGACAAAGCATTCGCATCAGGCAAATGCTTCAGTCATCAGAAACAGAGTTAAGCCATGTAAAGACTACAGATTTCTGGAAAAGAAGAAAAGCAGTCGCTAGGCCAGGGGAGACACTGATGGTTACAGAACAAACCTAAACATCAAAAGCACATCAAGTGAAAAAACAAGGACTCTACTGAGTTCATGCAGAAGCAAACAGTCTTCTGTGAGTTACGCGAACCTTCACAGAAGGCCACACTAACAGAGAAAGAAACCTGCCAATAAGGGCAGAAGAGTTTTTACTGTTCTCCTTACTTTATTGTTTTTCTTTATATTGAAACATGCATAAGTCATGTTAACCATAGTGTTAATTGTAGTGTTTCTTTGAAATAGCAAATGTGCACGACAGTCCTATGCAGACATGGTTGCCTTTGTATTTTACATCTGAAACTGCAAAAACTACACCTGGAGAACTCTCACACTGAGCTAGTTTTCTCCTTCTTCATGATGGCAAGAATCTATAACACGTAAGGGATTCTTTGAAATAATTCTATATGTATGTGTGTGTGCTTGCACATGTGTATGTATATATACATTTATGAATATAATATATACGTATGTCTACATTTTAGTAGTTATGAAATTCTAATATACCAATAAGTTATAAATTCACTTATTGTAATTTATTCTATAAAAAGCTGTTACTAGATTGTCACATCTATAATCAAAGATACTTTTAAAAACAAAGAAAATGTATTATATACTCTTTAATATGTCATAACCGTTCAACTGTTTATTTTAGTGACACAGCAATGCAATTATAATTTTATTCTTTTTATTTAAATTTCAAGCATACTAAGGTCATTATTATAGTATCATCAAGTATTTAGGAATATTTTAAAAATAGCTGTTTATTTTGCTTGGCTAGCATATTTGGAGAAATATTTTGATTTTATAAATTTAGAAACTGTGCATGTTGCAATAAGCAGGGTTAAACTTTAAAGAAATTGTGTAAAATAAGAGAATTATTATTGAGAGAATTATTTTTGTTTGTGATAAAAGAGTTGAAAAGGATTATCTTCCTACCCATCACAATTTTCATAGCTGAGATGCCTATAACAAAAGACACATTAACAAGAGAAAAGCATAAGTTTTACATAACAAGGGAGACATTTGAAGTGAAAACACCAAATAAATGGAAAACTGTGTTTTTATAGGTATTCGTACAACGTAATTGGAGGACAATGGTATGATCTAATGGTAACAAAATTAACGGGCACTTAGGAAGTCTTGTTTCTTGAGATTCTCTTCTCCATGTCCCAGTGTCTTCAGAGATAAAGGTATTCTTTTCCTCTGGGTATAGAGAGGACCCCTCTGAGATGAACTATTTCAGAAAAAAGGCCAATATTTCCTGTCTGCTTCAGGAAAGAAAAGTGGTTGACTGAGAGTGGTGGCTCATGCCTATAATCCTAGCACTTTGGGAGGCTGAGGTGGGAGAATCGCTTGAGGTCAGGAGTTGAGACCAGCCAGAACAAGGTAGTGAAAATCCAGCTCTACCAAAAAAACTAGGTGGGTGTGATGGCATGTGGCTATACCTCAGTTACTTGGGAGGCTGAGGTGGGAGGATGGCTTGAGCCCAGTGAGGCATGACGGTGCTATGGCACTGCAACCTGGGTGACAGAGTTGAGACTCTGTATCTAAGAAAAAAAATAAAAAGGAGAGAAGAATGGAAAAAACCGTCAGAGAGACTTCCCTGCTTCTGCAGTTTTCTCGACTTCCTTCAGCTTAAAATACTCAGTATGCTAAAGTACCATATTTTGGGGTAGCACGTTCTGAACCCCATCAGTGAACATTCCTCTTTGAGAAATGATTTCTATAACTATATGAAAAGCTAAGTAGTTTGATCTTCAACAAATATACATAAAATATTATGAGTAAAACTTCAAAGCTATGTTTTTTCATCTTTATTAGGTCACCCAAAGCACGTATTTCCTCCTGTGACTCTGATGCTTATAATGAAGAGAACAGTTTCACAACTGACAAATACTACAACAGAATTGGGAAAGTAAAATCATAAATTTCTTTATTTTTACCTTGCTTTTCGAGCCAGTAAGAGAGGTCTTCATACTATAATATGGTTCCCCGCAAAGTCTCTTTAGATTATGTTGCCAAATGTATAGCCCAGAAAACTGTTTTCTTTTATGAATTATTACCTTTTACAACCTAAATAGTGGTTCTATCAAATTAGGACATAACTTTTCCTGGCTCCTCATAAATGGCAAAAAATATTCAACTTTTGAAAACATAAGTTTTTTTGCATGTTTCCTAATAGCAAATCCCAACCCACATCAGAAAAAGACAGAGAAGAAAAAAAAACTCCACAAAACCTACAAACCAGTTTGTCTTAAATATTATACTGGATGAATTGTATTTGCCTAGTATTATGGCTAAATGCAGTTCAAAGAATAGAGAGATGAAAGAAATTGTCTATTTTCTTAAATACTTACAGAAGAATATTGTACTTTGTCTACCCCACCCCCAAATGCCTGTTGACTCTTTGTAGCATTTTTTTGACTTGATCTTCCTCACATACTACTTTTTTTGGCCTAAGGCCAAAAAAGTCTTCACTGCCTTCAGAACTAGGTCGTTTCTCTTTTGTTTCATTTCTGTTATTTCATTTGTATATATTTACAAAGTATAATACAGCGAACTCCATATATTAACCTTCATTAACATATTTCCATCGGAAAACTCATACCGTGTAATGACTACATTGTATTCTGTCAATTTTATAAGTTCAGAACTGTAAGAAATTGCCATAGCCCTGCATTAATGTGGGAAATCCTCTTGAGTGCACTTAGCTATTAAACCAAAATTTCAGCTCTATGCATTGAATTAAATGATAAGAGTGATAAATCAATTACCACAGAAGAGCTTTTAGTAGATCACATGACTATGCCATTTTGAATGAGAAGACAAATCACTGACTTTATAAAGCACTGATCAAACCTGAGATACTTGCAGGGGGAAAAAATGAGAACGCAAATGTAGGTAGAAATGTGTGGTATACATAATCTCCGGTCAGATACAGACCCAAAGTGGAAGATACAACAGGTTGGTATTACATGCAATTTTACATGCTAAGGATTAAATGTAATAATTATGTAAAACACACTGTGCAGTGCTTGAAACACATAGGTACAACAGCCCCAGTGAATGTGAATATACGTGGTTAGAAAGAGAGGAAAATGCACAAAAATCAGATCTGAAGCAAAAGAAAAAGTCCAATTTTCTCCCACTGGCCCACTTCAATGACTTAAATACCAACCCTTAGATGAATTCATTGTTTTCAGGGAACAAAGTTCAGAATTCAAATGTGCTACCTGGGCTTCAGAACTCTAAGAAGTTGCCATAGCCCTAAATTAATGCAAACATTACCCAAGATGACAGGCTTCACCAGTGAAGATCTCTGCAGAGTTGAAGATTGAGGAAACAAGGCATTCGATAAACCCTTTGCCTTTATAAACACCAATGGCCCTTTGTGCTCTGACAGGCTCCATCCTCCATTTTCACATTTTGATTTCCCTTAAACTATGCTTTTTTTTTCTTCCACAAAAGCCATTCTCACACAGCAGTGGGACTTCAGTTTACATGTGAATTGTATAAAATACAAGTGCAAGGAAAGAATGTGTAAGAACAGAAAGATTAGTAGAGAAAAGAAAGAAGGAGAGGTGGTAGAGGCTGGAGGACAGGCTGACAAAGGAACAAGTCAGAAAATGTGTATGTAGAGCCAAACTCAGCAAAACTTTCTAAAACAACGATTTCCCCCAGTTTTCCTAAAGTCCTACACTGTACGGCATGCAGCGAAGCACACAGTACTTAACCATCAAAACCCTTTAATAAGTATCTCCTTCCCCAGACTGGTTTTTCCCTCATCTTTATTTCTCCCGTCATTTTCTGGAAAACTCTTCTTATAACCCAGCACACTTTGTGCTACTTACGTCATCCTATATGGCGTTAGTCAATGTAAGAAATCAAACTAAGAAAAATTCTCCTTAAAAATAGCAGGAGGAGGTAAGAGAAGGATAAAGAAGAGAAGCTGCACATAACTATATTAATTTTCATCTTTATTCTATATTCCCAAACCCAACATGATTACCTTCAAATTATTAATAATAATGCTAACCACAGTGAAAACAGTTTTCTAGCTTTTTAGTGTGTTTTCATTATTCACTTGGTTGAGATTCCTACATTTCTCATTTAGTATGAATATAGTTTAATGTGTTTGAATGTACGATAATTTGATGGTGAGAAAGAAAATTTATGTTATGATTCTATATTTAATCAAAACTATAGTAATTTGTAACAATATAAGTGTTTGGATAAAACAAAAGGAATCTGATTATGACTCATTTTTCCAATCAAAAACTGGTAAAATTAGTGCTACTATTAATTTTTAGAAACATGAAGAATAATTGCAACATTTTTAGTGTTTATTTACATGTGTTTATAATGTGTATGTGTATATATATGTATATTTATATACTTTTAAAAACTTCTCTTAAGGCTACGTTGAATATTTCTTGTATAAATTCTCAAATAATTCAGCCTTCTGTACACAGAAGAAACTCAAATGTCGGTCTACATAGTATTAGCAAATTTTACCTTCAATAGGCTACATCAAAAGGAACTTTTTATCTAAAAATTAAATCAATTTTTAGGAATGCAACTTCTGCTTTTAATGTTAAATCCGCCGTGTAATAAGTTCAGGAACTAAAGTCATCTGTTTCAAAATTTAACTACCAGTCAAAACTTGTTTTGAACATCAACATTATTTTTAATATATTGCCAATGCTACTTAGAATGCTTTGTGCAGCACATTATGGATGTGTCTCTCATAGTGCATCATCTACCGCACAAAATTGATCGATGAAAGTGGTTTCACCGCTTTAAATATCAATAAAAGTTGACTTTGGTTTAGACATTCTAGAACTGTGAACTTTGATGCAATTTTATTTTTTTGGTTCAATTAAACCATTTGCCTATATTCCCTCATGTGGTATTAACCACTGCTGTGTATCATTCCAAGTGCATTTTCATATGGCTATTATTCTAGTTAATTTATCTTGCCTTCTAGACAAGAATTAAATATTTATCCACTTGATATTTCAGTTAACTTGCATTCTCAGAAAGGATAAGTAAGGTTATAGCAATGCCTACCTGTTTCTCAGAAATCTCTCATAAACTCTTTCCAGTATTATGCAACAAGTCATAATACATAACCATGTTCTTTTGCCTATGTAATGTTGATAAAGTCTTGACAATTGAATTCTTCACAATTTTTCTGATAATTTTATAACTTTGCAGTTTAATAATTTATTGTTTATATGTTTTATATAATTTCTTTAGTCATCTGTTTGAATGTATTCTCATTTTGTGTTAGTCAAATTACTCAAGTATTAACAGATTTAATGTAATTAAACACACATTTACCCTTTAAGATGGAATTAATCATGCATGCATTGAAAAGATAGTTCTGCAGATATAAATAGTAATTATGTTTTATTAAAAATTTAAGATAAAACTAACAAGATTGTTCTGATATTTACTGCCTCATGATCAGATAGCAGAGTTAAATTCAACAAGTATAATGACTGTTCAAATTCATGGCATATTACACTTATAGCTAAAGTCCAGATGAGATGTATCATTGGTTGGAAAATCACAGCCTTGAGACGTGTTCTGGTATTTGATGAATCTTTAAGAATCTAAGTCAAATTTACTTTAAAATTCAAACAAATCTGAACATATATTGAGACTTGGCAGCATAGGTATTCTGAAGGTTTCTCACAAGATAATAAGCCTCTTAATTAATAGTAAATTGCGGGACTATGTGAAAAGACCTAATTTACGATTGATAGGTATACTTGAATGTCATGAAGAGAATGAATCCAAGTTGGAAAATATTCTTCAGGATATTATTCAGGAAAACTTTCCTAATCTAGTAAGGCAGGACAATACTCAACTCCAGTTAATCCAGAGAACACCACAAAGATATTCCTCAAGTAGAGCAACTCCAAGACACATAATCGTTAGATTCACTAGGGTTGAAATAAAGGAGAAAATTCTAAGGGCAGCTAGAGAGAAAGGTCACGTTACCCATAAAGGGAAACCCATCAGACTCACAGAAGACCTCTCCCCAGAAACCCTACAAACTAGAAGAGAGTGGGGGTCAATATTCAATATCCTCAAAGAAAAGAATTTTCAACCCAGAATCTCATACCCCACCAAATTAAGCTTCATAAGCGAAGGAAAAAGAAAAATTTTCATGAACAAGCAAGCATTCAGAGATTTCATCACCACTAGGCCTGCATTACAAGAGCTTCTGAAAGAAGCACTACACACAGAAAGGAACAACCAGTATCAGTCATCCCAAAAACTTACCAAAACGTAAAGAGTATCTCTATAATGAAGAATCTACATCAACTAATGGGCAAAATAGCCAGCTAGCATTAAATGACAATATTGAACTCACAAATGTTAATATTAGTTCTAAATTTAAATGGATTAAATGCCCCAAAGACACAGACGGGTATATTGAATAAAAAGCCAGAACCCATCGGTACGCTGTATCCAGATCTATTTCTTAAGCAACGACATACAAAGACTCAAAACAAAGGGATGGAGGAAGATTCACCAATTAAATGGAAAGCAAAAAAAAAAAACAACCAAAAAATAAAACAGGAGTTGTAACTTTCGTCTCTCATAAAATAGACTTTAATAGTAACAAAGACTAAAAGAAACAAAGAAGGACATTACATAATAGTAAGAGGATCAATGCAACAACAGGAGTTAATGATGATAAATATATATGCACCTGACACAGGAGCACCCAGATACATAAGACAGGTTCTTAATGACTTATAAAGAGACCTGGACTCCCGCACAATAATAGCGGGAGATTTTGACACCACATTGTTAATATTCGACGAATCAACGACATAGAAAATTAATAGGGACATCTATGATTTGAACTTAGACCTGGAATAAGTAAACTTAGTAAATATTTATAGAATTCTCCACCCCAGGTCCACAGAACCTACATTTTTCTCAGTATCATATTACACCTATTTTGAAAGTGACTACATAATTGGAAGTAAATCACTCTTCAGCATTTGCATAGCATTTCACAGACTTAAATGAAAGATTGGTTGGCTGTTTGTTTGTTATTTTCTTCCCTTATTCCTTCCTGTCTCCGTTGTTAAGCACAATTATTGGCATAAAAGAGGTTTTTAATACTTATTTTTAGATTGCATTCCAGCCCGGGCAATAGAGCAAGAATGCTGTTCTCTCTCCCCCTTTTTCTTTCTCGCATAAAAAAAAATTAATAGTAAATTGCTATTTGCAAGGATAAAGATTCAGAATTAGTGGGAGTGGGGGACAATATTCAATACTGCGAGATGTTTACTATTCAGATCGTCCCACACTTAAGCTTCCATTGATGGCTGACTTCTAATAGAGAACTCTCCAATAAACCACAACCAAAAAAAAAAAAATAACAAACTCTTTGACTAAAATTTAAGCCACTCTAGCTCCTGAAATTGGGCCTCAGTGCTCACAACATCGGACTAGTGTGTGCCTCCTAGTTATCAAAAACGTACAGGAAACGGGTAGCAGACCTGTTCGGAGGAAACAGCTTCCACCTGACATAAAGCAACTGAAAATGTTAAAACCATATTTTCCTATGAAAGCATTTCTCTTTTACGGAATAGAATAAGCTTTGCACAGATTTTAAGATAAAGCAAAGTCTACATGTAGTTGTTACTTGCCTCTGGTTGCAGGGATGTGTTAATAGAAAAGTTTGGGGAGCGGTGGTCAAGACTACGAATACCACACCGCCAACAGTGCTGCTGATAGAATACAAAAGGTATATTGCTGAATGAGGTTTGATGCAAATTTATTAAGACAATGAACAGACTGAGATGAAGCTGCTTTGAGCTGAATCTGCAGGGAAAATAGGCAGTATTCCTTTGTGATTTCAGTGATCTAAATTTGTGGCTTTTGAAGCCATCTTGTGAACACATAGGATCTTGTATACTGGAAGTCAGACAAAAGAGTAGAACGATTTGCATCACATGCTATGCTGGAGAAATAGTTCATACATAGAAAGAACAACTAGCAGTCAGCGGCTGGCAACTGAGTGACTGAAGTTTAGGAGCTAAACAACACTAACTGTTAATTTTATCATGACCCTTTATTTCCTATAAAGCATATATGGTCCACAGGAACACAGGTTTCACTCATAATAGCAAATAAACATTTAGCACTGTGGATGCAGTCACAGGCATTGAGATAATTTTGTTATAAACACATTATAGTACGCACAGATATATCTTTCTTTTATTATTATCACAAAGCATGTGTAAATTTTATGCTAAAAGCATGTTTTCATTATGGAGTTAATTCTGCATAACTGAATATCTATTTCTCAATCAATTATTTTATTTATTTGATACTAATATTAGGCACCTATCTTGTGACATGCTCTGAGGACAAAAATAATTAAGTAAATATAGAAACAGGTAAGACTAATCCTTAAATTTAACAAGTAGGGATGCAGTTAGTTAGGCAGCGGGAAGTCACACAATTATAATTGTCTCAAAAGGATATGCCAGTAACTGAAAAAAGTTAATAAGTGGAGTTAAATTTCACATTCTCCTAGCTAGCAGCTGAGGACACCACCACTTCTTGGTGAACAACAATAGCTCTCAGAAGAAATAACCAAGCAGACAGATAAGAAAGAAGATTCGCAGTAGATAATTAAGCATCCTTTGCTTCGTAGTGTTGGAAAACATATATGAGGGTGTGCCTCTGCTACAGCTATTGGGTATCTCAAATGTGAAAAAAGACATCTTGACTTGGGGAGAAACTATTCTCACATGCAGACAACATAGCTTCCAATCTACTATGATTAATATTCCAACTGGAAGTTAGAAGATTTGGATTTGAAACTCAAGTTTATTATCAAACTGCCTTTTGATATTTGGTATATTTTTTAACCTTTTCGGTCTCAAGTCTTCTAATTTTCTGAATGCTAGATTATTATTAAGAGGCCTCGATTCCATAGCTGATGTAAGAACATTTCTGTAAATATTTGATTACAAACCAAATATTTGGAAAGATTTGGTCAACAGCAATAAAGAACCAATCTATGATAACAACATTTTAGCTATACCCAAATTCAGAACTTGCCGAAAACAAGCCTGAAGCCAGGATGAAATCGGAAATTCATATTGTCCAAATTATAATACTTATTGAAATAACTTATATTTACTAAGAGAAGTGGTTGTTAGACTTGAACGTGCATCAGAATCACATAGAGGCTGGTTTAAACACAGATTGCTGGAGACCATTGTCAGAAATTCTGATTCAGGTGTAGGGGATGGAGACAGACTGGGAACTAATAAGTTCCCAGGGGTAATGATGTTAATGGTCCAAGATCCACACTTGAGAACCACTGAGTATTACCGGTAGGTTCTCAACTTAGTCTGTGCAATTAAAAACAAAACAAAACTTAGAATACAATTATTATTTGATTTTCTCTCTATATCTCTATTTTAATACAGGTACATGCCATATACATAAGTATACAGGTACATGTATACATTAAGTGTACATATTTGTATTTATAATTTTATATATTGTATTTATTTGTTTCATTTTTAAACACTCAGGGACCAATTCCCTTGAGGTTAAAAAATATACCTTCAATTAATGTTTGTTAATTAAAATAATTTCTGAATATAAGGGTCATAAGAGATACTTCAATGACATGGTACTGCCATGAGATGCCATTCAGTAAGTCAAGAAAACACCAATTCTTATTCTTCATTCTTCATACCTAGAGTTTAAATATAACTGACTACCTGAAAATATCAATCAGGTAGATGATGAGAAAATTTAAATGTTAGTATTTATGATTCTGATCTGGGGAATTTCATTTTGTCATAAATCCAACCACCTCTATGCCATTCTAAAGGGCTTAACTTTTAAAGTAACACTGAAGTAACCATTTGTCAAAATGGATTATCTATAATTGATTATTCTGTTAATGACTTCAGAACATTCAAATTTTTGTCTGTAGACTTTTTATAGAATGAGACACTCATGTATTGGGTTATTGACATATTACAAAGCTGAATACAATTATTTTTATAGAGTAAGTGCCCAACTTGAGTCATTTAAAAAATTGTTCCTGAGCGCTGATTTAAACAATCTTATGCTTTAAATCTCTTTGCATGTTTGTGCATGTATTTCATATATGAAGCATATATCCATGCATTTACATAATTACACAAATAAGTGAAAACAAAAAAATGGAAAAACGTATTTGAAAACCTTTTTAAGAAGTCCATTTAGATTGTAATGTTAAACAATGTGTCAGAAGTATCCCCTACCTTTCACATTTTCTTATGTTTGTACCTTGTCTTGTTTTTCTTATCAGTGGCTCTGATTTAGCCATTTAAATTTTTTATGTTATTTCATTTCTTTGTCATTTATTATATCGCATATATTGTGGGAATATTTTCTCTGGACTTTTTTTTAATTGACTAGATTTCATCTTGGTTTGTTAAAGAGAACCAGCTGTTTTCTTGAAAGATAATTTTCTGAAGCTGTTGTGTGCCATAATTACACTGCAATTACACAGCAATATCCATAAAAGCAGATGAGGATTCTATGTGTCCTTTTACCTCATTAGAAGTTGCAAAAATGATAGATGCAGTCTATCCTAGTTTGATTATTGCCCTCTATTGGCAAAAATCAATTTCTGGCATAATCCAAAAGACAGCAGCGATAAAAACAGAGATAGACCTTGCTTGTGTGCTTGTGTTTTGTTTCGGTTTGGTTTGGTTTCAAACAATAGGAGCACACTGGGTCACAAGTAAACATCATCAAATGTTTCAAAAACTATTTTTTCTTTACAATTATAATTTAAAACATACTTGTAAAACCTAGCTACTTAAAATTACTTAAACGAGTGTTGTGTGAATTGGGGCTTTTTTCCAGCACCAAACTGCAGAGCACTAATCTTTTCTCCCTTCCTGGAAATCTACTTGAATCATATCCATCTTTTCAGTAGAGACTCAGTTGGATCTTTTCCTTGTTCCCAGCTTGAATCCTCTTCTTTGAGGCAATCCCCTGTAAGAAAATTGAGGTTTTTTTTTTTTTTTTTTTTTTTTTTTCTGAGATAGAGTCTTGCTCTGTCACCAGGCTGGAGCACTGGCTCAATCTCGGCTCACCGCAACCTCTGCTTCCTGGGTTCAAGTGATTCTCACACCTCAACCTCCCAAGTAGTTGGGATTATAGGCACGTGCCACCATGCCCAGCTAATTTTTGTATTTTTAGCATATTGGCCAGACTGGTCTCAAACTCCTGACCTTGTGATCTGCCTGCCTTGGCCTCCCAAAGTGCTAGGATCATAGGCATGAGCCACTGTGCCCAACTAAAAATTGAGATTATTTTAGTCTCTATTTCCAAAATCAGCAATTAATTATACCTTTATTATCACTGTGACAAAGAACTTAAATATTTAGTCATCTGTGGAAGAAAAATTCACTTCAAATTAACTGCCGAGAAAAAGAATTTTCATTTTAGGGCAGGCAATAATATTTTCCATATTACGATTGAGAAAGGAGATGTGAGAAAACCAGCTTCACAAAGCAGCAGTAAGTATCTTGAGTGTTGCATTTAATGTGATTTCTATGGTGGGAAAGGTGCACATGTACAAATAAACATCATCTTTCATGCATCTTTGATTCTGACTGGCAGATGGGAAATACAGTATTTTAATAACATTTATTTTGGCAGAAGTAGAAGGAAGTAATCTAGTTTTGTAGCCAGTTGGGCAACCAGAAAAAAACAAATCTTCTGTGAGTCCTTTTATGACCTTCTAGGAATCAGAACTTTCGAAAGCCTTGAACGTTTTTAAAAGTAAAAGGTTTTTTTCTAAATTTCACTTTTCGCACTTATACCAGGTAGACTGCTGTCTTCCCATGTGACATTCTTAATGTAATTATTGGCTGTGCAGCAAACTTAGATAAGTTTAGTTGCAAAGTTTCTGGATTGATGTCAAATTTAGGAGTTGAGAGAATTAAAATTAGTTCATTTCTTTGCCAACACTAACATAAATCTTGGAGCGCATTTCCTTAGATGCACTAAAATGGTGACAGCTTAGTTAACCACTGGGGAAGTTTTCTATTTGAGAGCTCATATTCATTTAACAACTTCGGCTTAGCAGGATCCCACCTCAGTTGCCTCTCCCTTTGTGTAATTAATAACACCATTGCCTTTTTTGAGAAGAGGATTTATCTCACAAAACAAATTTCAGGCAGAATCCATCATGCTACAGAAAAGAAAAAAAAAAAAAAACTGTATGCGTAGAAGGTCATATCTTGTTTTTTGTTCAACTCTTTTGCCAAATGTCTGTTTGCAACTATACAGCATTTTGAAGTGGAACGTAACTGCATAATTGACAGGCTGTTTTTCTTTCTTAGCAATTCAGTCACTGACTGTGAACCACTGCTGATTAGTCTTTAGCAGTTGAGAAACGTATGTGCACATTCAGAAAATAATCTGACAAGTACCTGGTAATGTATAGAATTGGACTCTTTATTATTTAACCTCTTAGTAGAGAGAAAAAAAAATCCCTTTCCTCCTGCTTACAACTACCTCACTGGCTTATTTCCTTAATGCTAATATTTCTAAGCCATATTTCAAGGATATTTATTTATCCCTGATTATTGTTCCTCTTTATATATCGACATTATGATTAACCAAAAATATCTCTTGCAAAATATGTCATTATTTATTCATTAAAATAAATATGTATTGAGTACTTACTGTGAGTCGGGCACTATTTTATGTGCTGTGGATATGGCTCTGAACAAAACAGAAAACACTTCCTGTCCTTAAAGAACTTACTTTCTACTTGAGGTGGTCAGAAAATAAATATTTAAGCATTACTCCTTACCATGTCAAGTGGTTCTAGCTCTTATAAGGAAAAAGTAAAGCAGCCTTGATCACCAGCAGGAGAAGGTCACACACACTCTTCCCCACTGAACTGTACTCCTGTCTGGCCCAGGACACAAAGAGAACCTAAAAGCCATAGCGACAGGGTAGAAGTAGGGGAGCTAGCTTCAGTGGCCCTGCTTTCTTCTGCAGACAAACAAGATGAGGCAGGGCTATATGAAAAAGGGGTGGCAGCCTTTATATTTGTAAGGTCTGTGTTGGCACCACATACAGACCTCACAATTCTCACAAAAATTTCTCTTGAGTCCCACCCAAACTCAGAATCATATAGGTAATGGAATTCTGGGAGGTGTAGCCCCAGTTTAGCTGAATTGCTATAGTATAATACAAAACCACATGTAGGCAGTGATGTCAGGTAGGCAGGTGAGTTTATGAATGAACTGTAGCAGAATTGTCTGGCTAGACATATAAATGCAGCTAGAAGACTAACTACAGAGAGTCTTCTAAGCTGTAAGACTGGTTGGGATCCTCTACAGTGAGTTGACAATGACAAAAATAATAGTCCTTTGTGATATTTCAATATTTAGCAGTCAGCAAGCTATGAAGGAATTGGTAGAGAGACTGAGAATGGTAACTGAATGGGTAAGTGGAAAATCTGAGAGTAGCTTCAGAAAATAAGAGAAAAATATGTTTCAAAAAGGAGAGAGAACCTCTTCTAACTACTGACGATAAGCTGAGTAAAACGAGGACTGGACTGGATGTCGCGATTGGGCAATGTGAAGTTTATTGCCCTCTTTGTAAGAGCTCCTTCTGCACATGGTAAAAGTGATTAGGTTGGGTTCAAGAGAAGATGGAAGAAAAGATAAGGCAAACAAAATTCATAGTCAAATATTTTGAGGATTTTTTTGTGTGCGTAAAAACAAAAGACAGAAATGGAAGAGCAGAGAGAGAAGCGGGACTAAAGATTTTGTTTGTATGTCTGTTTTAAGATTGGATAGTTGCATTAAATTGTAATGTTTGCATGCTGATGAGGATGTACCAGTAAAGAGAAAAACACTGATGGCATGAAAGAGATAAAGGCAATTTTAATGGTAGGATTATTTATGCTAAAAGAGTTTTTATGATAAATGGTATAATGTTGAGGAAAATAGCAGGTATGTAAAAAAATTAATGTCTTTATTTTTGTAAGTATTTTGTTAGTTGCATAGTGCATATTATAAGTAGGAAAATAAATATGACATTAACTATATATAGTCAAATGATAAGCATGAACCAACATTTATTTTCTTAAAAACACTGACTTTTATAAAACCTTTACTCAGTGCATTTGGTTTATGTCAGTACTATTTCCAATACTGGGGGATACCAGAGAGATATTGAGAGACAGAGACAGAAGGGGGAGAGAGACAGAGAGAGAGAGAGAGAGAGAGAGAGAGAGAGAGAGAGAGGGAGGGAGGGAAGTAGGGAAGGAGAGGGAGCTTTTGGTGTTTTTGTCATGAAATCTTTGCTTGTTCCTGTGTCCAGAGTAGCAGTGCCTCGATTGTATTCCAGGGTTTTTGTAGTTTTGTACTTTACATGTGTCTTTAATCCATCCTGAGTTGGATTTTGTGTGTGGTATGAGGAAGGGGTCCATCTTTAATCTTCTGCATATGGCTAGCTAGTTTATCCCAGTACCATTTACTGAACAGGAACTCTTTTTCCCATTGATTGTTTTTATCAGCTTTGTCAAAGATCAGATGATCACAGATGTGTGGCCTTATTTACAGATCTCTATTCTATTCCATTGGTCTACGTGCCTGTTTTTGTATCACTACCCTGCTTGGTTACTGTAGCCCTTTAGTCTAGTTCGAAGTTGGGTAACGTGATGCCTTCAACTTTGTTCTTTTTGTTTAGGGTTGCACTGGCTATTCAGGCTCTTTTTGGTTCCATATGAATTTTAAAATATTTTTTTCTAGTTCCGTGAAAAATGTCATTGGTAGCTTGATATGAATAACATTAAGTTTGAAAATTGCTTTGGGCAGTATAGCCATGTTAATGATATTGATTCTTTCTGTCCATGAGCATGGAATGTTTTTTTTGTGTGTGTGTCTTCTCTTGAGTGATATTTTGATTTCCTTGAGTGGTATTTTGTAATTCACAATGCAGAGATCTTTCACCTTCCTGGTTAGCTGTATTCCTGAGTATTTAATTATTTTTGTGGCAATTGTGAATGGGACTGCCTTTCTGATTTGCCTCTCAGTTTGACTGTTGTTGTATAGGAATGCTAGTGATTTTTGTACAATGATTTTATATCCTGAAACTTTGCTTAATTTGTTGATCAGCTGGAGAAGCTTTGGGCTGAGACTATGGGGTTTTCTAGGTATAGAATCATGTTCTCTGCAAACATAGTTTGGCTTCCTCTCTTCCTATTTGAATGCTCTTTATTTCCTTCTCTTGCCTGATTGCTCTGGCTAGGCCTTTTGATACTACGTTGAATGGGACTGATGAGAGAGGGCATCCTTGTCTTGTGCTGGTTTTCAAGGGGAATGCTTCCAGCTTTTGCCCATTCAGTATGATGTTTGCTGTGGGTTCCTCATAGATGGCTCTTATTATTTTGAGGTATGTTTCTTCAATACCTAGTTTATTAAGAGTTTTAAACATGAAAAGGTGTTGAATTTTATCAAAAGCCTTTTCTGCATCTATTGAGATAATCATATATTTTTTTCTTTTTCATTCTGTTTATGTGACAAATTGCATATATTGATTTGCATATGTTGAAGCAACCTTGGCTCCATGAATGAAGCCTACTTGATCATCGTGGATTAGCATTTTGATGTGCTGCTAGATTTGGTTTTCTTGAATTTTGTTGAGGATTTTTGCACTGATGTTCATCAAGGATACTGGCCTGAAGTTTTCTTTTTTTTGTCAAATCTCTGACAGGTTTTGGTATCAAGATGATGCTTACCTTATTGAATGAGTTGGGGAGGAGTTCCTCCCCCTCAACTTTTTGGAATAGTTTCAGTGGAAATGGTGCCTTTGAACATTTGGTAGTATTTGGCTATGAATCCATCAGGTCCTGGGATTTTTTTTTTGCTTGGTAGTCTATTTATTCGTGATTCAATTCCAGACTTGTTATTGGTCTGCTGAGGGAAACAATTTCTTCCTGGCTCAGTCTTGGGAGGGTGTATGTTTCCAGGAATTTATTCATCTCTTCTAGGTTTTCCAGTTGCTCTTCACAGAGGTATTCACAGTAATTTCTGATGGTTGTTTTTATTTCTGTGGGGTCAGTGGTACATTCCCTTTATTATTTCTTCCTCTGTTTATTTTGACCTGCTATCTTTTCTTCCTTATTACTCTAGCTAGTGGCCTATCTTACTATTTTTTTTCAAAAAAAGGAAATCCTGGATTTGTTAATCTTTCAAATAGTTTTTTGTGTCTCAATTTTTTTCAGTTCAACTCTGGTTAGTGTTATTTATCATCTTCTGTTAGCTTTAGCACTGATTTGCTTTTGCTTCTCTAATGCTTTCGGTTGTGAAGTTAGGTTGTTAATTTGAGATCTTCCTAACTTTTTAATGTAGGCATTTAGTGCTATGAATTTCCATCTGAACACTGCCTTAGCTGTGTCCCAGAGATTCTGGTATGTTTTACCTTTGTTTTCATTGGTTTTCAGTAACTTCTTGATTTCTGCCTTAATTTCATTATTTACCCAAAAGTAATTCAGGAGCATATTGTTTAATTTCCATATAATTACACGTATTGTGCTGTAGTCCAAGAGTATGTTCAGTGTGGTTTTTATCCTTTTACATTTGTTGAGGATTGTTTGTTTTATGTCCAATTTTGTGGTTTTTTTAGAGTATGTGCCATGTGGTGATTAGAAGAATTTCTATTTTGTTGTTTTTTGGTGGACAGTTCTGTAAAGGTCTGTAAGATCCATTTGGGTCAATGTTGACTTTAGGTCATGAATATCTTTGTGAATTTTCTGGCTTGATGATCTGTCTAATACTCAGTGGAATGTTAAAGTCTCCCACTATCGTTGTGTGAGAGTCTCCATCTCTTTGTAGCTCTCTAAGAACTTGCTTTATAAATCTGGGTGCTCGTGTGTTGGGTGCATATATATTTAGGATAGTTAGCTCTTCTTATGGAATTGAACCTTTTACTGTTATGTAATGCCCTTCTTTGTCTTTATTGATCTGTGTTTTTATTTATTTTTCTTTTTTGAGATGGAGTCTTGCTTTGTCACCCAGGCTGGAGTGCAGTGGTGTGATCTCGGCTCACTGCAACCTCCGCCTTCTGGGTTCAAGGAATTCTCCAGTCTCAGCCTCCCAAGGAGCTAGGACTACAGGTGCATAACACAATGCCTGGCTCATTTTTGTATTTTCAGTAGAGACGGGGTTTCACCATATTGGTCAGGCTGGTCTTGAACTTCTGACCTTAGGTGATCCACCCACCTCAGCCTCTCAAAATGCTGGGATTACAGGCATGAGCCACCATGCCCAGTCAGTCTTTGTTGTTTTAAAATTTGTTTTGTCTGAAGTTAGAATTGCAACCCCTGCTTTTTTTTTTTTGTTCACTATTTTCTTGGTAGCTTTTCTGCAATTCCTTTATTTTGAGCTTATGAGTATCATTACATGTGAGATGAGTCTCTTGAAGACAGCATACACTGGGTCTTGTTTTTTTATACAGCTTACTACTCTTGTGTCTTTTTGAACAGACACTTCTCAAGAGAAGACATACAAGCAGCCAAGAAGCATATGAAAAAAAAGCACAAGATCACTGATCCCTAAAAAATGCAAATCAAACCACAAGATTCACTCCAGTCAGAAGGCCTATTACTAAAAAGTCAACAAATAACAGATGGCGGTCAGGTTGTGGAGAAAAAAGATCACTTATACACTGTTGGTCACAGTCCAACATGCTGTAATACTAACACTTTGGGAGGTCAAGGCGGGTGGATCATGAGGTCAGGAGTTCAAGACCAGACTGACCAACATGGTGAAATCCTGTCTCTACTAAAAATACGAAAATTAGCCAGTGTGATGGCATGTACCTATAATCTCAGCTACTCAGGTGGCCGAGGCAGGAGGATCACTTGAATCTGGGAGGCAGAGGTTGCAGTGAGCCAAGATCGCACCACTGCATTCCAGCTTAGGCGACAGAGCAAGACTCCATCTCAAACAAAAAAAAAAAAAAAAAAAAAGAAAAAATTAATTCAACCATTGTGGAAAACAGTATGACACTTCCTCAAAGAGCTAAAAGTGGAACTACTATCTGACTCACGATCCCATTACTGGTATATCCCCAGAGTACTATAAATCTTTCTACCATAAGGACACACACATGCAAATGTTCATTACAGCACTATTCACAATAGCAAAGGCATGGGATCAACCTAAATGTCTATCAATGACAGATAAGATTAAGAAGATGTGGTACATATACACTACAGAAAACTGTGCGGCCATAAAAAATGAGATTATGTCTTTTGCAGCAATATGGGTGAGGCTGGAGGCTATTATTCTTAGCAAACTAATACAGGAAAAGAAAAACAAATACTGCATTTTCCTACTACTGGGAGCTAAATGATAAGAACTGATGAACATGAAGAATGAAATAGATGCTGGGATATACTTGACGGAGGAGGGTGCAAGGAGGGAAAGGAACACAAAGATAACTATTTGGTACTGGGTTTAATATCTGAATGATGAAATAATTGGCAACACTAACTCCTATGATATGTGTTTACTTATATAAAAAACCTTCAAGTGTACCCTAAACTTAAAAGTTAAAAAACACAGTTTTAGAATGAGAACAGACGAACATATGAGTTCGTTGTGAAGGACTGAGGTCTATTTCTTTTATCACATCATTTTCCTAGTCAATCCACTTAGTGTTACCTACTAACATTTTTGTTCTTTATAAGGCAGTGCTATGACCTTCCTGTACACACTTCTCAAAGGTGTATTTAATTTCAGTCACTTTTTTCCTTCCAACAGAGCATATACTTTTCAGTAGCAAAACAGCTACCAGTGTGTTAGCTGTAACTGAGCTGCTTGATCACGACACCTCAGGGCGGAGCACTTGGCTTTGGCTTCTACAAAATCAACAAATCGAATCTTAGCATGAATAATGTGCCACGTCCTAAAAGAAATTTCAGGAACTAATTTTCCTTAGTCTCCACATTCCTGTATTTTTTTTTTCTGGAATGTTAGGAAATTATGATGATTTTATTGGTCCTACAAATACTTCCCCCCAAAATGACATAACAACAAACAAAAAATTTTATTGGACCTAAAGAAAGCAAAAAATTTTAAATGATGTGGACTTGCTTCAAAATACATATTTTTAAAAAACTAAGCTTGACATGAGTCTGGGTTTTATAGTTTCATTAATTGGCTATCAAAATTCATTACAGAAAACTGTGGGTGCTTTGAAAATGCTCTATGTTGCTTCCTTCAAAGTAAGTTATTTTCATTTATTTATCCCATCCTTGGGCTGACCTACTGCCCATCACACTTGACTGAAGGAAAAATCATTTATAGGGCAAAGGAGGAGGACAGAAATCATTATCTGTTTTAAATGTAAATCATCAAAGAGATTTTATATAAATGATAAGGAGAAGATGAAGCATTTTGTTATTTTTAATCATCTGTTTTAAATAAACAGTGATTTATAGTGCAACTTGAAAACTTGATTTTCAATACGTTGAGAAGAGATCAGCTGACAGCAGTCATCTGGGTAAATGCTATCGATTATTTAACTTCTGAATTATTGTGAACTGAACAAAATCCTCTGGCTTAACACAATCAGAAAGTATTCTAAATTATTCAGCAGATAGAAAACATAAATTTCCCAAAGAATTCCATCAGTGGTTTCCATGAAGCAAACTTGATGAAACAAAATGCATTATTGTATAGTGTTTCTGTTTTTCAGAGATTAATAACTTTTAATTAATTTCACTTCAGAGGTCTCATGAAGATAACATATAAATATTTTATAGATAAGAAATTTAAAGCACCTTTTTAAAAAGGACTTAAAAGTACAGAAAAAGATAGGTCAGTTGACAGTAGGGATGTTTTCTCTGAATTCTTTAGAAGTATCTAGAACTCTACTCTCAAAGATGAGAGCTCACCTTTGGACTGCTGTGCCCTCAGTGACCCATCTAATGTGCATTTATGTGAGGCACTATGAAGGCACAAAACAAAATCAAAGGGCTTACTTTTAAAAGCTCTGATCAGTGGAGAGTGGAGAAAGAAAGAGATGAAACCAAACAATCATATTAGAATCTTACCAATACTATAATGGAAAGCGGGCCACAGAGATGAAGTAACTCAGAGAAGCAAACGGTAACATTTTAATTGTACGACAGCTCACGTTAAAACACACAATGGAAATTGCCATGGGAATTCTTTCCATCCACCCCTCAAAAAATAGCTATACTATGTAACTCTGAAAACGCTCTGTACCTGTAATTTAGTCTAGGTCAGCAGCACGTGATCTAAAGGTATCATAGTAAGAACTTTCTAAGCCTGTGTTGATTTGATCAGATGAATTCCAACTGATCACATTGAGTGCACTGCAAAATATGTTTTTAATACTATGATAGGCCGAAATCAAATAGGCATATCTTTTTTAAAAAGTGTAATAAACTATAATTTTTTACAGGTAAATTGGCCATTGGAATGTGATTATCATGAGCCTCATTCCCCAAACCAAAAGAAATCACCAAGGAAAACAGTAAGCTCCCTTTTACTGGACTCCAAGGAATGAGGGTTTGTGGGAAAAAAAATCAGTCAGCACTAACCAACGAATAAAAGCTTTGTATTCTAAATGACACAGTGAAATGGGGCTCAAAGCAAAGGGATGGGTTAAGGGTAAATATATAATAAAAGCTAAAAATGACGAATTTGGACATTCAGACTTTTGATTTTTGAGTGTGTGCTGTACTTTCTCACAACAGAGGACACTGTGGGCTCAAGTAAAACCTTTGATAGAATACTGTGCACACTTTGTAGTGCTTTTAATTTTATTCCCTAGCATGTGCAGGTTGTGCACTGCACAACCCTGGGGGCACCATTCACTTTGCACGATTCACTTCACAGGATACTTTTCCAGAAGACAGCAGTGAGGTTTCATGTTTTAGCATATCACTGCATTTCAACACATGGAAGTAGTGTTTGGAGGGAGGGATGCCTATTTCTATTTTGCACATAAGCCCCGGGTCACTCTTCAAAGGAATTTCATAGTATTCGATTAAATGCTAGGGGAAATTTTTCCTTTTATTATTTTTGCTTTGATGTCAAATTGATATAAACTTGAAAAATAGATTGGAAAAGAAAGTAGACAGTTCAGCCTTGACAAGCACACATATCAGAAAAGAGTGTGTCTTAGCACCAAGGGAAATGTGGAAATGGAAACCTCTCCAACCTTTTAATGTGGCATTCACAGAAGAATAATCAAGATTAAAAAAATTAAAAAGAAATAGAGTTAACAATATGTATTGGGCAAAAATGTTGCATAAAAACCTTCTGAAAAAGGATACTTCAGAATTTTCTTGTCTCATAAAGTCTGTTGCTGAAAAGTGCTCAAAAATTTAAAAAAGCAGAGTCTGTTTAAATAAGTAATACTATTGCTGTATGTACATCAGATAAGGTGAAACACCATGCAACATATCCATGGCCTATGATACACTGTAATATACCTTATATGGCACATTATAGGCTTTGTAAAGGTCTGCAACAATGAAATCCTTAACCCCGGGATTTCTGACATTATTTTGCTTTGCAATATCTTTTACCTCCAAAGATCCACCTAGTTACATCCTGTGGAAGAAATGATATGTGAAATTTATATTAGAAAGCCCTGTTTTCATGAAATTCTGCATATAAGAATATAGATTCTATATGTATAATCTATGTATAGATATAAAATATCTCAGCTTCCCACTGCCCAAAGACATTTGGTCATACTTATTTACGTTTAAAGAGTTAAACATAAGAAAATGTAAGGAATATCATCAGAAGAAGGACATTGGCTTGAGAGGTGGAAAGAAAACTGTATTTTATTTTAATCATTTTGGACTCTAAGCCATCTTTGCTTTTAGAGGCTGGGTGAAAGAACTTCCACTTAATTAACTGACATTGTTGATCTGAATTAATGAAAAGATTCCTAGCACCTGTTTCCAGCTTTCTCCAGGGAGCCAGTTGAGGGGAAAGGGCAGATTGAGAGAGTCTCAGTAGGGTAACTGAATCCAGGAGGTAGAGAAGAGGCTAATTTCTACTATAAGACCTTCATTAGTCATCTGTTGAATGTCAGTTACTGAGCTTGGAAGATTGCTGTAGGAAGAGGTGAAAATACCCTTTTTTAAATAAATCTGCTCAAATGTGCATGACTTGTTTCCCTTTCACAAGATACACACTTAAAATTTCAGCTAGTTCAGTCAAGGAGCAGTGAAATAAATGTGAAAGCCAGCGGATTTTGGCCTCAAAAAATTCTCATTGTGTAAAAACTAAGAGGAAAATTAGTGTTGTTTAAAATGTGTTTCCAGACTATTAATATGACAGAGCCCAAACTCTGACGTTGATTCTCTTTTTTTTATTCTTTGTAATTAATTCTACTGATGGTAAGGACACATTCTCTTTCCACAGGCCTCTAATTCTTTTAAAGCCAAAAGACTGACACTTTACTCATTTGGTGGAACTAAAAATAACTAAAGATCCAAAAAATATCTCAATTTCCTTCTGTAACCGAAAAAAAATTTCTTAACTACATCTTAATTTAAAAAGTGAAACAATGAGAAAGACAGAAACGGTTTATGTCCTCAAGATCTTCCATAGTAAGAGCTCATTGCCATTTTTTTTTTGAAAAGCAGTGCTTATTGGCATAGATAAAACTGCTAATGTAAAAGAAGTAATTAAATGCAAACTTTTCAGGAGTCAATATAGGTTTAGCTCTTTAAAGATTATTTGCCTTTACTATGCATAGTAAAAAAATTTTTTTTATAACTGTAAATTGCCCAAGAATAGTCCCATTTATAATTCCTTAGGGGAAAAGAGAGTGTTTTCAAAAAGTGAATAAAATTCCGGGAAACATATAAATCATAATAGGATAAAATAATTTACAGAATTTTAGATATTGGTAGAAATAATTAACATCAAAGTGCTTTATTTTGAGATTACAATATTTGAATAATTCTTAAAATGTTAATTTAGTTTTGGCCACTGGCAGTTAAGCAAATTAGATATTTTAACAAATTATTTCATACACAAAAAACTAGTATTTACATAAAATTAATATAACAGCATGCATTCTGTTGCTGATCTGCTTATAAATGGTAAGGGTAATATAAAAGAGCCTCTTCATACTTCCCCTAAAATAAGAGAGAGAAAATCATAGACTAACCACAATCTGTGAGTTCCTGTCAAGTTCAGTTTCTCCTAAGGGCAGGGCCTATGCAGTACCAATCTGCAGCCTGCTCTTAAATAAAAATTCCAAGATTTAGCTGTGGATCCTGAGAGGGGCCAAAGAAAGACTACTTTATTAATGATATACCCTGGTCCCTGGTGGAAAAAAATATTACTAAATTATGGTGTGAAACATCTTTAAGATAGGATCCCAGAATTCTTATTGATTAAACAAAGTCACCAAGTACCTGAGGGAAAATCGACATTATTTAGAGTAAGCAAATACTACTAAAACCAAATAATATTAAACCTTCACCCCAAAATGAAGATTGAGTGGGGCAGCAATTAATCTATTAAAGAGTAAATGAGACGCAATTTAAGAGAGAATGAGTTATCTGGAAGACAGAGCAGAGTGACCCAGAAAGTAGTACAAAGAATCACTAGATGGAAAAATAAAATGTTTTTCTAACATTTTATTTTTTTGTATATCTAATCATGGCACCAAAAGAAGACAACAGAGAAAATGAGGAGAGGCAAATGTGAACAGAAAACAACATACAAACTTGGTGGGGGGACTGAGGTGGGAGGATCGCGTGAGACCAGGAGTTTAAGCCTGGAGTAAGCCATCATCTTGCCGCTGCACTCCAAACTGAGTGACACAGATCCTGTCTCTTTAGGAAAACAAAGAGATAATTTTCTGGAATTTATTAAGAAGCTTCCATAGATATTGAAGTGAAAGTCAAATAAAATCCATATGAGACACAATTCTGTGAAAGTATAGAATATCAATGCAAAGAGATTTTAGCAAGCAGAGAGAAAATATAGATGAATTTCAAATGAACTACAATAAATTGTAGTTGACTTTTCAAAGAGTAGCTGGAAGCCACTGGAATGACAGTTTCATTATAAGAAAATAATTGTCTACTTAGAATTGTGTATCTAGGCTTGGCGTGGTGGCTCATGCCTGTAATCCCAGCGCTTTGGGAGGCCAAGGCAGGTGGGTCACCTGAGGTCAAGAGTTAGAAGCAAGCCAGGCCAACATGGTAAAACCCCATCTGTACTAAAAATCAAAAATTAGCCTGGCATGGTGGCAGGCACCTGTAGTCTCAGCTTCTTGGGAGGCTGAGGTAGGTGAACTGCTTGAACCCCAGAGGCAGAAGTTGCAGTGAGCGGATTCCTTGCCGTTGCACTCCAGCCTGGGCAACAAGAGCAAAACACTGTCTCAAAAAAAAAGAAAAAAGAAAAAAAGAAAGAAAAAAAAAAGAATTGTGTATCCAGCAAAACTTATTTTCAAAATAGAGAAGTGAAAAAAGATAGTTTAATGCAAAAACAAAATTTAAATTAAGAGTTTACCAGCAATAACAGATTTAATAAATTTTTGAATGTTATTCTTGAGACAGAAATAAAATGATTTCAGAAAAAGATGTGAGATTAAAGAGGAAATATTGAGTGAAGAAATATGTCTGTGATCTAACCATATCATTGCTACAAAAAATAATCATGACAATGGTTATTAATCTGTAGGATTTTACAACAGCAGAAGGCAGATAAAAACATCAGACAATCATAGCAGATAAGTTGAGAGACAAGGTGATGTTGTTAAATGGTCTGAGGTACTTGAACTTTTGGGGAGAGGGCTGTAATAACTTTAGACTTTCTTGAGTTAAAGATGATTGGTAAAATTAAAGGCCAACCAATTACTGAAACAATAGAACAGACTATATACATTAAAAATATATATGGGGGAGTTAAGATTAGAAAACAAAAATCGACATAAAAGAGGAAACCGAAAGTCATATAAATCAGTAAAATAGAAACATGTAACAGACGAGTTGAATACATATAATAAATTATAATCAAGGTAAATTTGCTATAATAATTACATTTCACAGGAAATAAATAGCCCCAGCTAATGAGCAAATGTACTAGTTTACAGAAGAATGTCAAGCTAATAAATATGCTAACAGTGATAAAAGAATGAAAGAGAATAGGACATTCCTATAGTGCCAAAGTGGCATCATGACACCACGCAGATTATTTTCTGATTACAAGAGGAAAAATGTAACTTTACATAAAGAAAGATCAGTCTGTCGCTACCCTAACCGGTAAGTACCTAATGGAAGGACCCAAACATTACACGTCTCCTGATACGATGCAATACAAAACTTTAAACATTTGCTCTGATAAATTCTTGCTGAAACTGTTGATCTCCAATTGAACGAAGACTTTATCTCTAACATCCAGAACATAATAGGCATATAGGAAGATCACCAGAAAGTAATCTATTAATTCCAGAATGTTGGACATTGTATAGGACGTATTAATATTTATTCAGCAAGTTGGTATTATAGAAAATATTACTCTAGATTAAAGAGTGTTCAGTAACATAACATCCTGACAAAATGCATACTCCTGAAGTGAACACTGACTTAGACATGTAAAGGAATCAAGGAAGTTTGGCTAAGAACTGGATGTGAGGTAATATAGAGGAATTTTTTTTTTTTTTTTTTGAGACAGAGACTCTGTCACTCAGGTGGAGTGCAGTGGTGCCATCTTGGCTCACCTCAACCTCTGCCTCCTGGGTTCAAGCCATTCCTCTGTCTCACCTTCCCAGGTAGCTGGGATTACAGGCACACCTCTGCATCCAGGGTTCAAGCGATTCTCTTTCCTCAGCCTCCCGAGTAGCTGGGATTACAGGCACACCTCCACCTCCCGGGTTCAAGCCATTCTCCTGCCTCACCTTGCCAAGTATTTGGGGTTACAGGCACCCATCACCACACCCGGCTAAGTTTTGTATTTTTAGGGGTTTCACCATGTTGACCAGGCTGGCCTCAAGCTCCTGACCTCAAGTGATCCACTCACCTCGACCTCCCAAAGTTCTGGGATTATAGGCATAAGCCACCATGCCCAGCAATTTTTTATTAAATATATTATGTATTCTTTTAGTAAGGGTTCACCAGAGAAATAGAACCAATTGAACATACAGCTATATTATCTATTTCTGTATGTACATATATGTCATCTATTTCTATATCTATACTGAGGTCGAAAAAAAAAAGAATGAGAAGAAAGAAAACAGAGAGACTGAGTTTTCTTTTTTTTTTAAGGAATTGTCTTACATTGTAGAGGCTGACCAGTCTGAATTCTGTAGGGCAGGCTGGCAGGCTGAAAATTCTGGAAGAAGTCGATGTTACAGTCTTGAGTCTAAATTGAATGGTAGGCTAGCAGGCTGAAACTCAAGCAAGATTTCTTTTTTAAAAAAATTTTTTATTTGAGACAGTCTTGCTCTGTTAAGACCTTCAACTGATTGAATGAGGCCCACACACATGATGAGAGGTGATCTGCTTTTATATAAAATCAATTGATTGTAAAGCTTAATCACATCTAAAAAATATCTTCACAGTAACATCTAGACTAGTGTCTGACAAAACAGCTGTGCACCAAAGTTTATCCCAATTGACGGAAAGAAATCAGCATCGCGAGTGTTGTCCTAGTCAACACTATGATCCCAAAATACCATAAACTGGGTGGCTTATGAACAACAGAAATCTATTTGTCATAATTCTGGATGCTGAACGTCTGAGATCAAGGTGCCAGCATGGTTGAATTCTGGTGAGGGCCCTCCTCTAGGTTACAGACTGCCTACTTCCCAATGTATCCTAACACGGAAGAAAGAGGGTGAGAGAGGTCCCTGGGGACCCTTTTGTAGGAGCACTAGTCCCGTGCATAAGCACTCCATCCTCATGACCTAATTACCTGCCAAAGGTTCTACCTCCTAATACCATTGCATTGAGGGTTAAGAATTTAATGAGTGAATGTGGGAGGCACACAAACATTCAGTCCGTAACAGGTATAGATTTTTTTTGACTATACAAAAAATGTTTTCTATAATCTATATTAAGGAATTTTGTGATGGAGTATGCTGTTTGCAATTTTCTTTGAAGTATCCCAGAAAAATAAGTGATTTTTTAAAAGACTGAAATTTCAGATGGGGTTTATACAAATTTATCTATATGGTATTTATAAAAGATACTTCTAAAATACGTGGCATGGAAAGGTTTGAAGTAAAGGATCAGTGAGATACATGAGGTAAATAATTTAAAGAAAGCTGAGTTAACTATCTTAACGTAAGACAAAATAGACTCTAACTTAAAAGCATTATTATATACAGAGTTACATCATGTAAAGGGCTTGATTTGGTAATGTTATAATAACAATTATAAACTTACAAGTACCTAATAAAGATAATCTCAGAGTATACAAAGCAAAATTTGAAAGAATCACAAAAAGAATTACAAAATAGAATCACTATCAAGGAAGGAGATTCCAACACATTTCTTATAATCACTGACAGATTAATAAGAGCAAAAGTAGTAAAGATATGCACAAGACAAGGAACAAAATTATAAGCTTGATTTATTGAATACAGAATTCTCAGTGTCTTACTGTTCTGTTCAATTTGAAGTTTCTATAAGAGGATTATCATATTTGTTATTGAGGATACTTTTGGATCTGACACTACTGTTCAAATATACCATGATTAGATATAACTGAGATCTTAGAATAAAGGTTTAATAATTATTCTATATTAAAATGGATTTTTCAGGTTACCTTCTAGGAGGTGACCTTCAAAATCAGGCTCAGTTTATGAAATGGCTTCATATAATATATAATAACTTTGAAAGAAATACTTCTAGACTTAAAATCATTTTGTTCTGAAACTATATTTGTAAAACTTCATTTCAAAATTAAATTTTAGTATTAGCCCAGGATAAGTGAGTATTGCTCATCTGAACCTAAGTTTGAATCCTTAAATTATACTGAATCTTAATGAGACTCAAGATCCCACTAATCTTAAGGAATTTATAAAATTACTAAGCATTTAAGTTTTATATGACTAAATAAATGATTTATATCTGTTTTTTGGTAATTAACTTTTCCATCCAATAAGTATAAAACTAAGTGTTGGAATACTGATAGTGGGAATTATTATTTCTGATTCTTTCACATCGTTTAATACATTTTATTTTTCAATGAGTGGCAATATTTTGATACATAAGCATATTTTTCTACAGGAAAAACATTATTTGTGGAATGCCCTTTTCTTCATCTTGATTCCAAGGGTCATTCTACACTTTAGAAGTGCTAAACATTTCAATTTTATGAATTACTAAATATTTAAATTCATGCAGAAGCCATGTATGTGTAAGTATGGGTGTGCCTGAGTAAATGTATTTGTCTAATTAATAACATTTTACCTATGAAGAAAAGTGCATCTTAGTATTTTAGGGTTTTCCTCGCTTTACTAAAAAGTGTAGATTTCTTGAGTAATGATTCCAATAAAGACAAAGTGTATTTTGTCTATAGACATGTAGATTTCTATGTATCATTTTTGTCAAAACCTTTCTGTGTTCTCTCACTTTGAAATACATAGAGTTTTTCTTATCTAAATTAGATGCTTTCTTAATTTCTGAGGAGGTTAAAAGCAAGTATTATTCACTGACTTCTGTTTCAACACTTGGCACAGTATAAGAACTTACATAAAAGGTTAATGTGTTCTTTGCAATTCCTCAAAGAATACGAAGATATTTCCAGGTTAATCAGATAGAACAGAAGCACAAAAATTCTCTTACAATCTGTTACTCTTTATTTTATCAATATTCTACATTTATAAAAATTTGATTCAACTTTTTAATCTAATTTGTGGTGCCATTCACTGTTGTTATGAGTTCAGCATAATATTTGAATTCAAAAGTTAATACTTGCAAGCATGTTTATCTTGACACCAAGAGTTTAATTCACAGATTTTCTTCAGAATTATAGCAATTCGGTATACTAAGCCTGCTCTTACTGTTTATATTATAAAGAACAATAAATTAATTACTCCTTTCTCTAATTTTATTTAGTGTATGATCTTCCAGCAGTTTAGCAAATTATAAAAATAAAAGAAATCTGTAATCAGGGGTTACATTATGCAACCATGTTAAATAACATTTTAATTTTCAAAAGAGTTCTTACTATGTTTATGCGATTAGAAGTTGCTACAAAAGAGAGAAAGATGAGCAAAGAGGAGTCACTGTTTCCAAGGGCTTCTAGACGGAAAGGCAGACATACATAAATCTATGGACTATGCAGTAACAATCATTAATAAGTTGCTCAGTGAGTACGTAAGAAAGAGAAATTAATTTGATATAGAGGAGTAGAAAAATTTCATGGAGAAAGGGATTCCATTAAAATTTTGGATACTATGCAAAACTAGCTTTAGTTTTACATACAGGCATGAGAAATGGAAGAGATCAATATTCTGGGGTATTTCCAGAGTAGAACTTAGAGTTAAGTTGAATGTGCTTATTTGTGCCCTTTAAATAGCGTCTAACTTTTCTCAGTTTTACTTATAAATCATTCTAATCAAAGTAAAATGCTTTATCTAGTAAAATCTCAAGCAGAGGAATCATTTCTCCTGCTGACATTCTGTTATTTCCCTTAGACTCAGCTAATGATGAGGTACCACAGACAGAGCTATATCCTAAAATTTGTTAGCATGATTATAAAAAGTAAGCTTTCACTATCTCACAGTTATAAGTAACCAAACTCTGAAAATGGGATTTTGACATTTTTTGTTTCTAAAAAGAGACCTATTTCCTAGTATATAATATTTTACATGGCTTTTATATATGCTTCAAATCTTGGGGAAAGAGAATATAACTTTGTTATATTTATAATATCTATCCTTTTTTACTTTTGTAAAGTTGAGTCTTCCAGTAGACTAAATTGTGGTCAAATGGATCATAGAAACACAAATCATACATCTCTGTTTCTCAGATTAAATGGAGGGGGAATTTGCAATGATTTTTGATTAAATACAAGTTATTTTATACTTCACATAGAGAAATCAAAATTTTGAGAATTAAATCACAGTAAAATACAAGGCAATCTCTCTCATAATTAAAATTTGGTATTTTCAAAAAGTAGTTGAGAATCTTTAAGATCATGATTATTTTATAATAGTTCACCTATATTACTGTAGTTTCTGGGGATGTTAATGGGTGCCCTTTTTAAAAAATAAATCATAAATTTTTGGCAATTCCACTGGACTAAGCTAACTCATATAGGCATCTCTTCAATCTTCTTTTAATATTATAGAGAAATATTATAGAAAGTATTTTACTATGCCTCTGTAAGTTTACAAAAATAAGGAATACTTGTAATTAAAACATGAGGAATAAGGAAAGCCAAAATGGCAAGTTTAACTGTTACTTTTGAAGCCACTGGGAATTTTAGCACAGAGTCTTGCAAATGGCTGGAGATAAAGTTACGCAGACGTAGTCTCTAGCCTCACGAGGGAGGGAAGATGTAACAGACTAGAAAACGCATGTAATTTATTGCTCAATCTATGTAAGTAGTGAGAATAGCATGGTTATGGTAGTAGCAACCGTACTACTATTTCTGTACACCACCGATTTTCATTTGGCAGTACTTTATTTACAATTTTGTCATATTTAGATTAGCTAGAAACTAATATGTCTGCGGTTTCTTTCTAAAAGAGGGTTATACTAAGAGGATAAATAGTCATCTTTTCCATGTCATAGATAGTTATACATAGAGATTTTTTAAAATTCCTTGAAATGGTGCTAGTAATAATCTGTAAAGCCCTGTGAGATGCTTTTTTAAAAAATTTCTTTAAAAAATAATATATTTATAAAAGGATACTGGAACAATGAACTACCAAGTACTGACTGCGGCTTCCTTTTGCATGGGGACGTGGACAGTCAAAGGAAAAATTGGATTATGCTTCATATACATTTTCATTCTTTACATCTTTAGTAAAAAAAATGTATTCATTGATATTTGTGTTATACAAACAAAGCAACAAAAACATAACTTTGACATACATTGAGATCATTGCTTGTAAAAACACACACTAATCCTTTTTTATATATTTCCTATTATTTTATGAACTTATCAAGTCAAAACTATTATCTGAGCAATAACGTATAATAAATAAAAATAAATAATTATTATTCTGTGAACTTGAAAGTCAAGCCAAAATTCAGTGGCTGATATCTGCAAACCTTGCATTGAAACAGACCAGAACTACTGTGTAAGTTTCCTCTGTTGTATGGAAATAATGCTCTATCTGATGTGACGGCCAAGTGAATATCATACTACCTCTAGATGGTTGTAGGAAGATTAGAAAAAAGAAAGTGAAGAAATAAGGCCAAATGTAAACAAACCACATTTTAAAAATGGAGAAAGAGAATTAATTTAAACCCGTTTAGGCCAAAGTCTAGCAACTGTGAAGCAACAGTAAAGATCATGATTTGAAAACTGCAAAAAGAACTGCCAGCCACAAGTTGGCAAAAAATATAAAACACAAGTAAGCTTACCAGGTAAAAGAAAAGCATAGCTGCTTTCTATAGCAAGATTATGCTTTGAGTGAAGGAAACCAAAGAAATTTAGTATGCTTGCATGTGAGTAGTACTTACTGCTTTCACACACTTCATCTTGATCTGAACAACATTTTGAGGAAGGAAGGGCTTATTGCCCTGGAGTACCAACAAGGAAACCAGATAAGAAACATCAAACGATCCTTCCATGGTTACAGTGCAAGGAAGCAGTGAAACCGAAGTAGCATCCATACCTCTTGACTCTTAATGTAATGTTCTCCGTATGCTTGTATTGTAAGGGTTGGTGAAGCAAAGCTAACAGGCATTGGGAAGGGAGTGTCCTCATGGTCAAAGTGCAGAATAGGCAAGATGAGAGGAAATTCACCTTTACGTCTCTTCTGCTGTGCTCATTTGTTAAACTTGAGAGCCCACTGGATGTAGTAGGATGTTAAAGTGGAATTTTTCCATTTTAGTTTTGCTGAACTCTCAAAAAACCCTATGTTTGGTACCACTACCCCCTCATTGCAAAATAAGGTGCTAGCTAACCATTTGGTTATGACAAAACAAGTATGCAGGAACCAATTTTGTGCCCTCTTAATACTTCAGTCCCATAGAGGACTTAAAAGGAAAGAAGTGAAACAGGTCAGCAAATTTGGAGGTTATTGGTTGGCTCTCCAGAAGATTATTATATTTATGAGAGGTGATGGATGCTAAAATGGCTTTGTTATTTTCTTGAGTATGTCAGAAGTCAAAGCTAGCCCAGAGTAGAGAGGAGGGCGTGATGGAAAGGGAGATGGGAACTATATATTTGTTCTCCCATTGCTAGGCTGATATGGGGGAACAAGAAATTGTACATGTGATAAACATTAACAGTTGGGGTTATTATGCTGAAAGTGTGTATGTGTGTGTGTGTGTGTGTGTGTCCATGCATGTATGTCTGAAGTAATCCTAAGATTTGTTTTTGAACCCAAGAATGACAAGCAAAATCATAAGAACCTTCTTTCACTTTTACCAACATAAATAAAAGGGAACTTTTGGAGTGTGTTTGAAGATGCAGTTGCTTGCTGAAGGCGGCTGTGGAAAAAGGAAGGTTTTTGTTTGTTTTTGTTTTACTTTTAAAAAAATTCATTTGCTTTTTTTTTTCAACTTTTATTTTAGGTTTTGAGATATATGTGAAGGTCTGTTACAGAGGTAAACTCAAGTCACAGGGTTTGCTGTATAGATGACTTCAACACACAGATATTAAACCCAGTACCCAATAGTTATCTTTTCTGCTTCTCTCCCTCTCCCAACCTCCACCCTTAAGTCGACCCCAGCATCTCTTGTTTCCTTCTTTGCATTTATAAGTTCTCATGAGTTAGCTGGCACTTATAAGTGAGAACATGCAGTATTTGATTTTCTGTTTCTGTATTAGTTTGCTAAAGATAATAGCATCCAGCTCCCTTCATGTTGCCACAAAAAGCATGATCTCATTCTTTTTTATAGCAGCATAGTATTCCATAGTATATATGTACCACATTTTCTTTATTCAATCTGTCAATGATGGAAATTTAGGCTGATTCCATGCCTTTGCTATTGTGAATAGTGCTGCAATAAACTTCCGCGTGCATGTGTATTTACGGTAGAATTATTTATTTTCCTCTGACTATATAGCCAGTAGTGTGATTGCTGGATAAAATCATAGTTCTGCATTTAGCTCTTTGAGGAATTGCTGTGCTTCCTTCCACAAGGACTGAGCAAATTTGCCCTCCTGCCAACAGTGTATATGCATTCCATTTTCTCCAGAACCTCACCAGCATCTGTTATTTTTTGACATTTTGATAATGGCCATTCTGACTGTTGTAAGACAGCATCTCATTGTGGTTTTGATTTTCTTTTTTCTAATGACAGGGGTTATTGAGCTTTTTTTCATATATGTATTGGCCACATGAACATCTTCTTTTGAAAAGAGTCTGTTCATGCTACTTACCCACTTTTTTTGGTCTTATTTAGTAGTTTTATTACCAATACAATAGCCAGATTTCTATTACTAAAATAAATTTTTGAAATAAATGTTTGCCAGGATAATCCACACTTTATTTTTTCATAAGTTATTGGGGTACAGGTGGCATTTGGTTGCTTCAGTAAGTTCTTCAGTGATTTGTGAGATTTTGGTGCGCCCATCCCTCAAGCAGTGTACACTGCACCTTAATCTGTAGTCTTTTACCCCTTGACCCCTCCCACTCTTCTCCCAAGTTCCCATAGTCCATTGTATCATTGTTATGCCTTTGCATCCTCATAGCTTAGCTCCCACATACCAGTGAGAACATATGATGTTTGCTTTTCCATTCCTGAGTTACTTCACTTAGATTAACAGTCTCCAGTTTCATCCAGGTCACTGCAAATGCTGTTATTTCCTTCCTTTTTATGGCCAAGTAGTATTCCATTATATCTATATACCACGGTTTGTTTAGTTTCTTTATCCACTAGTTGACTGATGGGCATTTGGGTTGGTTCCAAAATTTACAATTGTGAATTATGCTGCTATGAACATGCATGTGCAAGCATCTTTTTCGAATAATGACTTCTTTTCCCCTGGGTAGATACCGTGTAGTGGGATTGCTGGATCAAATGGTAGTTCTACTTTTAGTTCTTTAAGGAATCTTCACACTGTTTTCCCTAGTGGCTGTATTAGTCTCAATTCCCACCAGCAGTGTAGAAGTGTCCCCTGATCACTGCATCCCATTAACATCTAATGTTTTGCTTTTTAAATTATGGTTCTTCTTGCTGAAGTAAAGTAGTATTACATTATGGTTTTGATTTGTATTTCCCTGATCATTAGTGATGTTGAACATTTTTTCATATGTTTGTATATCTTCTGTTGAGGACTGTCTATTCATGTCCTTAGCCCACTTTTTGATGGGATTGTTTTTTCTTATTGATTTGTTTGAGTTACTTGTAGATTTTGGTTATTAATCCTTTGTCAGATTTCTCCCACTCTGTGGGTTGTCTGTTTACTGACTGTTCCTTTTGTCATGCAAAAGCTCTTTAGTTTAATTAGGTCCCTGCTATTTATCTTTGTTTTTATTGCATTTGCTTTTGAGTTCTTGGTCATGAAATCCTTGCCTAAGCCAATGTCTAGAAGGGGTTTTCCAACATTATCTTCCAGAAATTTTACAGTTTGAGGTCTTAGGTTTTAGTCCTTAATCCATTGAGTTGATTTTTATATAAGGTGAGAGATAAGGATCCAGTTTCATTCTCCTACCTGAGGTTAGCCAATTATCCCAGCACCATTTGTTGAAAAGGGTGTCCTTTCCCCACTTTGTGTTTTTGTTTGCTTTGTTGAAAATCCATTGGCTGTAAGAATTTGGGTTTATTTCTCGGTTCTCTATTGAGTTCCATTGGTATATGTGCCTGTTTTTCTCCCAGTACCACCTTGTTTTGGTGACTACAGCCTTATAGTATAGTTTGAAATCAGGTAGTGTGATGCCTCAAGATTTGTTCTTTTTGCTTAGTCTTGCTTTGGCTATGTAGGTTCTTGTTTGGTTCCATATGAATTCTAGAATTTTTTTTCTAATACTGTAAAGAATGATGGTGGTATTTTGATAGGGATTGCATTGAATGTGTAGATGGCTTTTAGCAGTATGGTCATTTTCACAATATTGATTCTACCCATCATTGAGCATGGGATGTGTTTCCACTGTTTGTGTCATCTATCATTTCTTTAAGCATTGTTTTACAGTTTTCCTTTAGAGGTCTTTCAACTCTTTGGTTAGGTGTATTCATAAGTATTTTATTTTTTTGCACCTATGTAAAAGGGGTCGAGTTCTTGATTTGATTCTCTGCTTGGTGTCTGTTGGTGTATAGAGGAGCTACTGATTTGTGTACATTAATCTTGTATCTGGAAACTTTGCTGAATTCTTTTATCAGTTCTAGGAGCTTTCTGGAGGAGTCTTTAGGGTTTTCAAGGTAAACAATCGTATCATCAGTAGACAGTGACAGTTTGACTTTGTCTTTACTGATTTCGATGCCCCTTATTTTCTTCTCTTGTCTGATTGCTCTGGCTGGGACTTCCAGTGCTATGTTGAAGAGGAGTGGTGAGAGTGGGTGTCCTTGTCTTGCTCCAGTTCTGAGGGAATGCTTTCAACTTTTCCCCATTCAGTATTTTGTTGGCTGGGGGTTTGTCACAGATGGCTTTTATTACATTGAGGTGTGTCCCTTGTATGCTGATTTTGCTGAGAGTTTTAATCATAAAGGGATGCTGAGTTTTGTCAAATGCTTTTCCTGCATATTTTGAGATGATCATGTGATGTTTTTAATTTTTTTTATGTGGCATGTCACATCTATTGACTTATGTATGTTAAACCATCCCTGAATCCCAGATATGAAACCCACTTGATTGTGGTGAATTGTTTTTTTGATATGTTGTTAGATTTAGTTAGCCAGCATTTTGTTAAAAGTTTTAGCAATTATGTTCATTAAAGATATTGATTTGTAGTTTTCTTTTTAGTTTTCTGTAGTGTCCTTTCCTGGCTTTGGTATTAGGGTGATGTCAGCTTCATAGAATGAATTAGGGAGGGTTCCTTCTTTTTCTAGCTTGTGGAATAGTGTCAAAAGGATTGGTACCAATTCTTCTTTGAACGTCTGGTAGAATTCTGCTGTGAATCCGTCTGGTCCTGGACCTTTTTTGTTGGTAATTTTTAAATAACCATTTCAATCTCACTGCTTGTTATTGGTCTGTTTAGGGTATCTAATTGTTCTTGATTTAAGCTAGGAGGGTTGCATTTTTTCAGGAAATGATCTCTCTCTTCTAGGTTTTCAGTCTTTTTGATGTAGGCATTTAGGGCTCTGAACATTCCCTTTAGCACTGCCTTTGCTGTATCCCAGAGGTTTTGGTATGTTGTGTCATTATTGTCATTCAGTTTGAATAATTTTTTAATATCCATCTTGATTTAATTTTTGACCCAGTGCTCACTGAGGAGCAGATTACTTAATTTCCATGTATTTGCATAGGTTTGAAGATTCCCTTTGGATTTGATTTCCAGTTTTATTCCACTGTGATCTGAGAGAGTGCTTGTTATAATTTCAATTTCCTTAAATTTAGTAAGGCTAGTTTTATGGCCTATCATATGGTATCTTGGAGAAAGTTTCATGTGCTGTTGAATAGTATGTGTATTCTGCAGTTGTTGGATAAAATGTTCTGTGTATATCTGTTAAGTCCATTTGTTCCAATGTATAGTTTAAATTCATTGTTTACTTGTGGACTTTCTGTCTTGATGACCTGTCTAGTCCTGTCAGTGAAGTAATAAAGTCCCCCACTATTATTGTGTTGCGATCTATCTCATTTCTTAGGTCTATTAGTAACTGTTTTATAAACATGGGAGCTCTAGTGTTAGATGTATGTATGTTTAGGATTGTGATATTTTCCTACCGGACATGGCCTTTTACCATTAGGTAATGTCCTTCTTGGTCTCTTTTAATTGCAGTTGGTTTAAAGTTTGTTTTGTCTGATATAAGAATAGCTACCCCTGCTTGTGTTTGGTGTCCATTTGCATGAAATGCCTTTTCCACTCCTTTAAGTTTATGTGAGTCCCTATGTGTCAGATGAGTCTCCTACAGGAAGCACATAGTTGCTTGGTGAGTTCTTAACCATTTTGAGGTTCTGTATCTTTTAAGTGGAGGATTTAGGACATTTACATTCAATGTTAGTATTGAAATGTGAGGTACCACTGCGTTCATTGTACTCTTTGTTCTCTCAGTATTTGTTTGCCTGAAGAAGACTGTATCTTTCCTTCATATAGGATGCTTAGTTTTGCTGGATACAAATTCTTGGCTGATAATTGTTTCATTTGAGGAGGCTGAAGACAGGGCCCCAATCCCTTCTAGCTCAGAAGGTTTCTGCTGAGAAATCTGCTGTTAATCTGATTTATTTTTCTCTATAGGTTACCTGGTGCTTCTGTCTCATGGCTCTTAAGATTCTTTCCTGAGTCTTAACTTTGAACAAACTGATGACAATGTGCCTAAGTGATGATCCTTGTGAGATGAATTTCCCAGGTATTCTTTGTGCTTCTTGTATTTGGATGTCTAGGTCTCTAGCAGGGCCAGGAAAGTTTTCCTTGATTATTCCCCCAAATATGTTTTCCAAACTTTTAGAATTATCTTTTTCCTCAGGAACACCAATTATCCTTATGTTTGATCATTTAACGCAATCCCAGACTTCTTGGAGGCTTTGTTCATATTCTTTTTCTTTTTTCCTTGTCTTTGTTAGATTGGGTTAATTCAAAGACCTTGTCTTTGAGCTCTGAATTTCTTTTTTCTACTTGTTTAATTCTATTGCTTAGACTTTCCAGAGCATTTTTCATTTCTAAAAGTGTGTCCAAAGCTTCCTGAATTTTTCACTGTTTTTTCTTTAAGCTCTCTATTTCCTTGAATATTTCTCCCTTCACTTCTTGTATCGTTTTTGGATTTCCTTGCATTGGGCTTCACCTTTCTCTGCTGTCTCCCTGATTAGCTTCCTAACTAACTGCTGAATTCTTTAGCAGGTAAATCAGTGATTTATTCTTGGTTTGGATCCATTGCTGGTGAACTAGTGTGATTTTTTGCGGGTGTTGAAGAGCCTTGTTTTGTCATATTACTGGGGTTGGTTTTCTGGTTCGTTCTCATTTGGGTAGGCTCTGTCAGAAGGAAGGTCTAGGACTGAAGTCTGTTGTTCAGATTCTTTTGTCCTACAGGGTGTTCACTTAATGGAGTACTCCCCCCTTTTCCTATGGATGTGGTTTTCTGTGAGCTGAACTGCAGTGATTTGTTGTCTCTTTTCTGGATCTAGCTACCCAGCAAGTCTACTCAGCTCTGGGCTGGTACACGGGTACTGGGGATTGTCTGCACAGGGTCCTGTGATGTGAACCATCTATGGGTCTCTCAGCCATGGCTACCAGCACTTGTTCTGGTGGAGGTAGTGGGGGGCATGCAATGGACTCCATGAAGGTTCTTAGCTTTGGTGGTTTAATGCTCTATTTTGGTGTTGGTTGGCCTCCTGCAGGGAGGTGGTGCTTTCCAGAGAGCATCAGCTATAGCAGTTTGGAGAGGGACTGCGGTGGACAGGGCCCTAGCACTCTCAATATTATACGCCCTTTGTCTTCCGCTACCAGGGTGGGTAGGGAAGGACCATCAGGTGGGGACAGAGCTAGGCATATCTGAGCTCAGACTCTCCTTGGGTGGGTCTTGCTGCACTGCTGTTGGTGGGTGGGCGGGGGGCGCGTGAGGGCGAGATTCCCAGGTCACTGGAGTTCTGCACCTAGGAGGATTATGGCTATCTCTGCTGAGTCATGTAGGTTGTCAGGGAAGTGGGGGAAAGCTGGTAGTCACAGGCTTCACCTAGTTCCCATGTAAACTGAAGCGTCGGTCTCACTCCTACTGTGCCCCTCACCAACAGCCCTGAGTCTGTTTCCAGGTGGTGGGCAAGACAGGCTTGAAACTTGCCCCAGGCTACCTGCTTCCCAGCTGTGAGAGAAGAGAGCTTGGTTCTTTCCCTGCCTGTGGAGTTTGCACACCAGATTTGTGCCTTCCCTTGAGTTCTGGCCAGGTGGCTTCTTGCCCTGTTCAAATTGTTACAAAGTTCAGCGAGAGATTTCCTTCTCCTTGTGGAGTTTTATCCCTTGCTCTTCTGGCCACTCTGCTGATGGATCCCTGTGGTGCCAGACATGAATGGCATGTTTGGGGACCCAGCAAGCCCCCAGGGCCTTTCTGGCTTATTCCTCTACCCCTGCATTTCACTCAGCTCTCTAAATTGACTCAGCTCCAGCTTAGGTCAGAAACTTTGCCTGCAAACAGACCTTCAGTTTCTCCAATGGGGGTGCGTATTTGGGAGAGGAGGGTCTCCCTTTCCCACTTCTGCAGTTGGGGAACTCACAGTATGTGGGGTATCTCCTGAGTCCTGCAGGAGCTGTCTGCTTCCTTCAGAGAGTCTGTGGGCCCTATCTGGATTGCTGGTTGGTTCTTGCAGTTGATCTGCAGCTAAAATTCATGATGCCACCCTCTGCACAATGGTCTGTTCAGAGCTGCTCTTTGCCCACTTTTTAATGGGGTTGTTTATTCTTTCCTTGTAAATTTGTTTAAGTTCCTTATAGATGGGAGAAACTTTTTGAAAACAATGTATCTGACAATGGTCTAATTTAGTCTAAATTCTGTAGGTTGTCTGTTTACTCCGTTGATAGATTTTTTTTGCAGTGCAGAAGCTCTTAAGTTTAATTAAATTGCACTTGTCAGTTTTTAGTTTTGTTGTGATTGCTTTGGGTGTCTTTGTCATAAAATCTTTGTCCATTCCTGTGACCAGGATGGTACTGTCTAGGTTGTCTCCTAGGGTTTTTATGGGTTTGGGTTTTATATTTAAGTCTTTAATCCATCTTAATTTGATTTTTGTACATAGTGTAAGGAAGGGTCCCTGCTTCAATCTTCTCCATATGGCTAGACAGTTATCCCAACATCATTTATTGAACAGGGAGTTATTTTCCCATTCCTTTTTTTTTTGTCAGTTTTTTTGACGATCAGGTGGTAATAGGTATACAGTCTTATTTCTAGGCTCTCTATTCTGTTCCACTGATCCATGTGCCTGTTTTTGTACCAGTACCATGACATTTTGGTTACGGTAGCACTGTAGTATAATTTGAAGTTGGATAATGTGATGCCTCCAGCTTTGTTTTTTTGTGATGTTGTAATATTAAGTTATTAATTAATAACTTAACATTACAGGTGTGACCAAAGTAAGAATTTTTGCAAATCTGTTGAGGAGGATGCATTTTTCCATTTTGAATGTTTACATCAACTGTTGCCTCAGGAGGGGAAGGTAAAGAAAAAAATTAAATATTCTAGATACAGTATAATGATTTATTCACATTTGGAAAACCTACAGTGATGCTGGAAAGTGGGTTCCTATTTTTTGGTTACAGAAAAACACATTTTCTCATCAACGGAATACTTTTAAATTCTGGTATACCAAGCACACTTTGGTAAGAATCAACTCTCTATGTTACAGTACTGGAAATATATAATATATACACTACAGAAGCTGATCCACTTATGTGGCTGAAACTCAGTGAGTCTGTCTTTGGTGATGTATGCTAGTTTTAGTTTACCTCGTATTTACTGAGCATCCACTGTGCCAAGCATTGAGGATACAGAGGTAAATAATGTCATGTCCTTTTTCTGGGAGGCTGTTTCAAAAAGGATCATTTCACTACCATGCAGCAAGTACCAAAACAAGAGTTTGGTTGTCTTGAATAACAATCAACATATATGGAGGAGTCACAAAAGACACTCTGGAATAGTGAACACAACAGAAAATATACGAGGTTTGAGATAGTATTCCAGAATAAAACGCAAGCCTTGAAACGTAAATCAACAAAGAAGAAAAGGGTATTTGAAGAAGTGGTAATAACATGTTTAGATGCCTGATGTGACATCAGATTTAATAGCGAATTAATCATTTGCACAAAGTGAAAGATGGTGCACAATTTCCATGTGATGCAGTGGAATGAAAAGTTTCCATACTGTTAGAAGGTAAAGTTCTAAGCAGAGTTTAGTGGAACATGAGACTTGACTGATAATCTTGGGTCAGGTCTAAAAGGCCATTACATATTAGCTGTGATTCGTGGGAGTATCAAAACTATTGAAAAACCTTCACTTGAGAAATCTGGTTGCTATCCACCTATAACACCATATCCTAGCCAATTGTGTTTATAGACTTAGTTGCATTGAAGTGGAGGTTCTTAATCTTATAGCTAAGGAAACAGAACACTTAGCAATCGCTGATAAAATAAAAAATAAAAAGAGAGACAGATGGCCAGTTTCAGTGGCTCATACCTGTAATCCCAGCACTTTGGGAAGCCAAGGCGTGTGGAGGCCTGAGGTCAGGAGTTCAAGGCTAGACTGGCCAACATGGTGAAACCCTGTCTCTACTAAAAATACAAAAATTAGCCAGGCATGGTGGCGCATGCCTGTAATCCCAGCTACAGGGGAGGCTGAGGCAGGAGAATCGCTTGAACCTGGGAGATGGAACTTGCAATGAGCCAATATTATGCCATTGCACTCCAGCCTGTGCAACAGAAGGATACTTAATCTCAAAAAAAAAAAGAAAAAGAAAAAGGAGACAGCTGAGCAGGACAATGATTCAAAGGCCAAGTATCCTGTTGATTACTAGTAAATTGAATTCCCTGCAAATGATGTCCACAGACAGTCAAATCAGGTTTTATGAGGTAGTAGTCCCAGAAAACTCTAGGACTGCCAAATAGGGACTCTTCTATATTTTTTACTACATGATAAAACTCACTGAGGGTAGAGACTGTAGATACTTTGACCACCATTGTATAACTAGTACCTAAATCAATACCTGGCATATTATAAGTGCTTAGAAAATAATTGTTGAATGAATGAATGAATCAAAGACCTTCTAAATGAAATTAAGTTGAAATTGAAAGATAAATAGGAGATTTTGAGCCCTCTGTTAAAAAATAAGCTATTGGTAAATTTCTGGAGGTAAGGGACAGTAATTTATAGAGGGAATTGTGAGATCAGTACAGTTCTAGTGGTCTTGGACATTTCAGAAGAGGAAAATTCGTTTGCAATAAACCCTACAGAAGAAAAAAGAGAGGTTCTGTATAAAATAGGAAGCTTGGTGCCACTGTGCTAATATGGAGAGCTTATGGAGATAATCATTATGAAAATGTACTAATCTTCATACATGTGTGTCTTTTCCTCACAACACTTAGTAGCCTAGATATGGAGAAGAGAGTTATATTCCAATGATTGAAATTTGTTCTAACACTGTTTCCATTTCAAAATTCTAAGCTGTGGTTACCAGAGGTATTTACATTTGAAAATATATTAATATTATGTATTTTAAATTGGTAAAATTATAAAATCAGTAGAAAAGTAAAATACTTCTTTACACACATTTGTTAAAATAAAAACTTCAGCTGAATTACATTTAAAGAAGTTTAATTAATCAATAAACCATTCAGGAACTGGGTAGCCCCTAGAATCACAGCAGATTTACCCAGACTCCCATGCAGCCACATGGTGGAAGATTTACAGATGAAAAAAGGGAAGAGACATACAGAAGCTGGGAGTGAGAGATAGAAACAGCTGGATTGGTTACAGGTTGGCATTGTGTTATTTGAACACAGTCTGGACACTTTGCAGTCTATGAGTGGTTGAAGTGTGGCCTCTGGGATTGGCCAAGACTCAGCTATTGTTACAGGCACGTACTTCTAAGTTAGCTTTTCAATCTTGTCTGCTTTAAGCTAGGTTACAGGTCATCCACAAGGACTCAAATATAAAGGTATAGAGTCCTTCTCAAGCCACATTTAGTTTGCTTTAACACAATTTATTTTAAATAAATGTTTAGGAATGAGAAGTTTATTATTAGAGAACTTAAGAACTTCTAAAAAGATTATCTTATGCTTTTACTTTATTTATTTGTCTTCTATGACTTTATTTCTTGGAATGAAAGATTTATGTTTCCTTGAAAACAATGGAGTACTGCTGTATACAGTAAATAAAGTAGAAGTAATAAATTTCTTCTTGAATATAATTATTTGAGTGTAATTTTTTATCTTAAGAAATATTTATTTTATATACTGTTAGTATAGACATGATATTAGGAAAGATGTATATGAGGCCTTTATGTCCTTTTTATGCAGGTGTACTTGTACTTTGTTAGTTTTTAAAAAGTTGGTCCTGTGGCTTGCTCATAAGATTTAACACTGAATTAATCATTCGTACACCAGTGGAAGATGGCTTAATCAATATAAGCAGTACACTCCTTACTAAAACAACGTTTTGGTAAGTACACTTTGAATAAACCCCTCTTATGAACTGAGAGTCATATTTCTTAAAACATTAAACCATTGGCATTAAATTTGGTTTAGAATAAGAGTGATCTCAGAATCACATCTGACTGGTCTAACCCAAAGTGTGCCCATCTATACATTCACATCTATGCAATAAGCTCATCTAATACATTATTAACACAGGCTGAAAATAATAATGGACCAAGAATTAATTTTTTATGTGCAATATGAATCTTCAATCTTGCACTTCTCCAGAAGCAAATGAAATTTTCTACACCAGCCAAGAGTTTGGAGGCAAAAATAATAATAAAAATATGGAATCTAATTTCAAACAATTTCTTAGTAAAATCAACTTACTGAAATGGTTCAGAAAAATAATAACACAAGTGTGTAGTGAATAGAACAATAAGCACAAAGGAATCATCACATTAACACTGGTTTGCCTTTAGAGCAGCTTTTGAGCAACACTCTGCTTTGTCAAATCCTGTCTTTACAAGGTAGGGTCCATTTCCCAAAGTTCTTAAAGGAGGCACTTAAGATGTTGGAAGTTCAAATATTTACAACTAGACATTTGCTTGCTATTGTAAAGTCTTATTTTGATAAAAATTAATGGTTAGCATTATAGTATTTTGCAAACTGTTGTCTTCATTCTTTTTTTTTTTTTTTTTTTTTGAGACAGAGTTTCGCTCTTGTTACCCAGGCTGGAGTGCAATGGCGCAATCTCGGCTCACCGCAACCTCCGCCTCCTGGGTTCAGGCAATTCTCCTGCCTCAGCCTCCTGAGTAGCTGGGATTACAGGCACGCGCCACTGTGCCCAGCTAATTTTTTTTTGTATTTTTAGTAGAGACGGGGTTTCACCATGTTGACCAGGATGGTCTCGATCTCTTGACCTCGTGATCCACCCGCCTCGGCCTCCCAAAGTGCTGGGATTACAGGCGTGAGCCACCGCGCCCGGCCTGTCTCCATTCTTTAACCACAAGAAAGCATAGGAATATATGTCATATCCCCAAAATCACCACAATGGGAGGTTCTTGAAACATAGTTCACATTTTCTTTACTGAACTAAGAATTATTTGTTTTTCAAAAAATGAGAAATATACTCACACATGCACATGCACACATGCACACACACACACGGGAAAAACAATCCTCATCTACATATATATACACGTAAAAATTTTTAGAGCAAGCACACTGCTTCTTCCAAGCACAAACTTTAGAATGTTTCCTACATGGCAGTAAGAGCCATAGCATCCATAAGAGGTAATGCTTTGTATTGGCTGTGTCATATGTTCCCAGTGGTTTGAAGAATGAGTGGTATGAACTAGGCCCTTTATAAGGCTTCAATTAATGCTACTAAATGTGTCTTCATTCGGATGCAAACAGCTGAAAACAAAAGAGCATTGAGGTTTCATCATTTTTGTTTGACCCACTACATATAACCCTAATACTCTTTTTGGAAAAGTTACGTTATCCAGAAGAGTCATGCAAGGCTTTTTCTAAGAAATAAATTTTTGAGTTGTGCTGCATGTAGAAATCACTTGTCTTGAATACTTTGTACTCTTTAAATGCATATATTTTGGAGAATGCCTTAATACTTATTGAGAGTAGATTTGTCACTTGCTAGTTATGATATGTACTCTTCAGTAAGTGAGAAACTTCTCTCCTTGTCCCAACTTAAGCCAGGCTCTTCTGAGCCCTTTTCTTGACTAGGCCTCTACCTTTGCCTATAAAGACTTGTAAAAACATTAATACAGGTTCTAACAGCTCAAATCCACATTCCTCACATAACTCAAGCCCCTCTTAAGGTGAGAAAACTCAAGTCTGCCCCCAAAAGTTTACAGTTGGTTTCAGCCAACACCTGAGGATAGGGCCTCTGTCTTCTAGTCTCTGTGTGAGGACAGATTACTAACTTTCATAATTACCTGCCGGCAGACACAGTAGCTTAATACCATTTACTCTGGGTGACCTTCTGTAATTTTTCACTACCCTGAATCAAACGATCCCTCGCTCTCTCCTCTCTCTATTCCCTCATTCTTAATTTATACTCGTAATCCCTATACAAACTGAAGCTGAGTTCAGTCTACACTGGACCCTTTTTCTTCTATACAAATTAAAGCTGAGCTTAGTCTACACTGAACAATTTTTTCTATTTCTATAGTTATTACTGATTAAAATCTTTCCTCACCACTTTAGTGTCCAGATTTGTTTATATTTGAAACAAGCTATCATTTAACATTTTACAGCCTCAGTTTCCTCATTTGTAAAATGTGGGTACTAATTAATAGTATACAGTTTTAGAGGATTGTGACGAGGATGAAATAATACATGCCACGTGCCTTGTCTCGTTTTCCTTTTTCTTTGCCCATTATAAGTTTCATATGACAATTCCAAACATGGATTTTCATAAAACCAGACAGTAAGTACTATGTCCAGCTTGCTTCCAGAATATTGAAACAACGTATTCCATCACATCCATGCAAATGCATTTAGATTGTCCTGAGCACATTTTCATATTTTCTCACTAATGAAGTAAGTGCCTGTCTCTCATTCTCCCCCTACCACCTTTAAGTATGGTCATAGTACTATGCATTTTCAAGTTTTATTTGCTAAGTCTAATGCATCATGTCTTTTGCTCCTTAACAGCAGAATAAATATTCAGAAGCAGGACATATGCCTGAATTTCCAAGAGCATTAAAAAATAATGATCACATAGAGAAGGTCACTAATGTGTTCTGAGCCCTGAGTCCCCCACTGAACTAGTGCGCAGAACAAGTGTGAGCTCTGTCTCCATAGACTCAGAAAAGTTGTCTATAAACAACACCATCGATGGTATCTTAAATAGCCACGTATGGTGGACAGCATGGACTATCTATGAAATTGCTTTAGGTAAACACATATCCACTACTCACCCCTCACTCTCTTCTCTCATATTACTGACTCTGTATTCCAGCTTCTGATTTCTGCTTTTGGACTCTTAAGATTTTAACTTCACATTATACTTTCCTCTCTTCTTTACCAGAATTCCCATTCAGCATGATGCACATTGATTATATTAATGTCCCCTCTGCATGGACTTCCTTTAACAGTCTCAAAATGCTGAGTCTGTCTCCCCTTCCAGAAGGAAAAACTGAGATGGGAGTAGATGAAGAGCTGTGATGGCCAGAATAACCATTTTCTCCTGGTGATTTTCTTAACTCAGATGGTAATAGTTAATTTGAGGGAAGAAAAAGAGAGAAAATAGAAGTATGTACAGGTAAGCACCTGGATAGTGCACAGGAGAAATGTGAGAATGCCATGATTGACCCCACAATCATCTAGCAATTAAGATTATATAATGATGATGAGACTTTCCCTTTGCAGTGCTGTTATTTAAATAGTTAATAACTTTTATTTCATATTATATTATTTGTATTCCATAAGGCTTTTGGAAGTTTAAAATATGGATATTTATTTAGAAAGGAATACTTATACTTCACTTAAAACATGGTTGATACCTAATATTGCAAACAGTATTAGAGTAAAGGCTCTTTGGCTTCTATTCCACTTGTTTAGAGTTTTCTGTTTTTTTTTTTAATTCTGTTGTTTATATAGTTTGTCTATATCCATAGATCATCCAAATGGTGATTCAGGCACAATGAATGAAATGGGAATCTAGTTATCAGAATTGTGGTAAAAAGTATCTTATGATCAGATAACATATTATTATGAGGACTAATTTGGGGACAAATTTAAAGACTGTTCAACAAGTGGTCACTGAGTTCCAGAATATTGGGCTAAAATTCTTTCAGCTACTATTGAATTTGACAGGCTATATTAAATTGAGAGAGGGTCTGGAGCATGATAGGGAATGTGCTATGACTTGACCACTGCTACAGACAAGAGATGGTATTAAAGTGAACACAGAAAATCCTATCAGTTTTTTATGGAACATGGAGGCAAAGCACGAAAAGCATTAATAAATGTAATTCCAAAAGCGTGTGTTCACTTTGTATCTCTGTGTTATATTTTAGTAATTCTTGAAATATCTCAAACTTTTCATTATTATTATATCCATTATGATGATCTGTAACCAGTGATCTTATGTTACTATCATAATTGCTTTGGGATGCCAGGAACCACTTCCATGAAAGATAGCAAGCTTAATCATAAATGTGTGTGTTCTGATTGCTCCACCAAGTGGCCACTTCCCTGTCTCTCTTCCTTCCTAGGGCCTCCATGTATCCAGAGGCACAACAATATTGAAATTAGGCCAGTAAATAACCCTACAATGGCCTAAGTGTTCAAGTGAAAGAAACAGCTACTCATCTCTCACTCTCAGTCTAAAGCTAGAAATGATTAAGCTTAATGAGAAAGGCATGTCAAAAGCCAAGACAGGCCAAAAGCAAGGTCTTCTGCAACAAATATTTAGCCAAACTGTGAGTGCAAATGCACAGTTTGTGAAGGAAATTAAAAGTGTTACTCCAGTGAGCGGATGAATAAGAAAGTGCAACAGTTTTATTGCTGATATGGAGAAAATTTTAGTGGTGTAGATAAAACATCAAACCAGCTACAACATTCCCTTAAGCCAAGTATAGAGTTTTTGTATGCAATTGAAGTTATCACCTTAAAACAGAATGCTGCATGTAACTATAAGATACTCTCTGTAAATCCCATGGTAACCATGTAGAAGAAAAAGGCAGATAAGGAGAGAAGGATTAAAATATATCACTACAAGAATTAAATAAATCACAAAGGAATACAGAGAGATTGGTAGAAAGAAATAACAGAACTAGAAAACAGTCAGTAAACAATTAGAAAAATAACAATAGTAAAGCTTTACGTATCAATAATTACATGTTAATGGGTTAAATTCTTCAATCAAAAGACACACAGTGGTTATGTGCATTTAAAAAAAAAAAGTCACACAATCCAACAATATGCTGCCTACAAGAGCCCACTTTAGCCTTAAAGATGTATGCAGGCTGAAAATAAAGTGATGAAAAAAGATATTCAATGCAAATAGTAACCAAAAGAGAGTGGGAGTAGCTATACTTACAATCAGACAAAACAGATTTTCACTGAAAACTGTTACAAGAGGCAAAGACAGTCACTATATGATGAAAAAGGGTTCAATTCATTATAAGTAATAATAATTGTATATATATGTACAATTATATTTCATATATATTGCACATACATTGCATATTGGTTTAAAATATAACAATGTATGGACAATGTATGGACATAATTTTATGTCACAGAAATACACACTGATCTGCTAAACTTGATCTCTAATTTGTGGGAGACCAAGATATTTCCAAAGTTCTACTCTATGACAATGTGATATATTGTTGCCTCATGATTAATATAATTTACTCAAGAAAAATGACCACAAGTGGGATGCTGAACCACAAGTTATCAAAAAAACAAAATCTTTTGTTAAAGTTCACTAAATTATTTTACAGAAGAGATTTTTGCATTTATTCAAGGAAGGTAGGATAATTTCCTGTTTTCTGCCTTTGTTATTACTATTATTTTTAAAACCTTGGCAAATTACTATGTCAAACATGACATCTAATCTTTGTCTTAATTTGCATTTCTGTGAACATTGAGGGTGTTTTACATACTTGTTTTTATGTGTTTGTATATATATTTACTTTCAAATTAATTTTTTCTTTCCTTTAGCTTATTTTCCAGGGTAAATTTACATGATTTAAAATTCATGGGTATATGTAATGATACTGAAACAATATTGCCATGTATGTACCTATGCAACAATCCTACATGTTTACATGTACCCCAGAACTAAAATGCAATAAAATAGATATATAAATATATATTTAAGTTAATTTACATATAATTATATGCTTTTTAATGGAGTCTTTTGCTTTATCTATGCCTATGCCATGTATATACTATTTTTATTCTTAAAGCTTCTAGGATATGTTTCTCCTCAATTATCTTCTTCAAAATTTATTCAATGTTTTGTACCTTTTTCTCACTTCTAGGTACAGTTTAAAAGTTATTCTAATACATTTCATGGATTTTTTTTTATGATCTTAACCAGAATTATAATATATATTTACTTGAGATAAACTGTTGTATCTTCTCAAAGGAGAAAACAGATTATGCTTCTCTAAACATATTTTACAACTAGAATAGTGGATCTTAGTTACTAAATAACTTTGGAATACTTTTATGTAAAGAAAGCTACATTTTTGACCCATGTATATTATTGAGCATCATTCACTATAATCCTTAATATTGGAATTGTAAATTTTGTTTTCAAACAGAAATCTGTTAGAAAGCAAAGATTGTCCCAGTTTTTTGAGAAATATAACTGTTTCTTTCTGTTTAAGAAAACTAAAGTTCAATTAACAAAATAAATCTAAGGACTTAAAAGTTATTGTTAAAGAAAGAGTGAATCAATGAACAAATATTATTTAAAATCTCTGTCATAAGTTCTAATGTTACAAATTTGGATTCTTGATCTAGGAAAAAGTAAGTTAGGAGACTTAAATATGGTTTATTTAAGTTGTATTCTCCATACTACTTTCTGAGCATTGATTCAGGAATGATTCCGAGTCTAGCTTTTCCAGTTCAACTGATATCGGTGATCTGCCCAGTCAATGAGACCTGTACTAATGAAGACCTCTTGTTATTTGCTAATCATGAAACTGTCTAAATAAAAATGAGCATTCATTCAGTGGAAAGTTGTAATATAAATAATTCACCAATGACCATATCATTAATGTTTAAACACAGTCTTTCATTCACCAATTTCCATCCATATATGTATAGAAGCATGAAAATGGGTGTGGCTTGTTCTACATACAGGATTTGCAACTTTTGAACTATGCATACTTTTTTAGATTATGATAATGACTGATGATTTTGTACTTTCCAAAAAAGTAAATCACTACATCCATGAAACTATATGCTTTTCTTGGATTATTTTGAAATGCTTGGTCCTTAAATTTTTGAGATACAGTTTTGCTCTATTCTTTATTCTCATTGAAATTCTTAAAATTAAAAATCGATATTAAATAAAGTTAGGAGATCCATATGTCATTCTGTTGCAAAGTAGTTTTTTAAAGTCTTATATTTGAAGATGTATGTTATAACATATCAAGTAGTTATATGTACTTCGTTATATCATGTAGATACAACCAACTTAATCTGAAGTGTTTTAACCAATTCAAAGTTTCTTATAGCTATTTTAAAAGGTTATATAAAACCATTTTGTTGCTATAGATTTTGAATTCACAAATCACTAAGTTCCTCTACAGTGAACTTGTATTATCACTTCATAAAACTCATTCAACTTCATCATTCCAGTAAAGATATGACAAGGCTGTTTATCAGTAGGTAATAAGACAGATAATTTAACTGTACAAGCTCTAATTGGTCTAATTCACTAACTGACCTCTCACCACTTGATTCACTAGTACAATTGAGCTCTGATAAAGCCTTTAATTGTAAATTGCACACAGCTGTGAGCTGCTTCTCACGCTGGCACAAAAACACTATCATCGACTGTTTCATCTCTGCGACCTGCTAATTTGGAGCATATGTAACTGTTTTTAATGCTGAAGGCTTGACATACCACAAACAGCAGATGTTGCAGCTGCCCCTGAGACGCTTTATTTAATTCAATTACGTCTTTTGGAGATATGTAAAAAAGCTAGGCAAGATGAGAGAGGGCAGGAGAATGTTAAAAATGGAGCCCCTGGTTGAGGCCCAGGTGGCTCGATAGGCAAATGATTGGGTGAATGTCTAAATGATCTTTTTAATTGAGTAGACTGACGGCTAATCAGGGTCATGAAGTGTTATCACACTGATGAGCTGAGTGGAGCCCTGGGCTGCTCTGCAATTAATGCCGCTTTTGTGAAAGGAGAAAAAAGAAAGATAATGTATACCATCTGGCAATTGTTTATGATTCAAGTTAAATGCTATTCATAACATTATTTTTGCTGCTGCTGAGGGCAAGGACACGAATCCCAGGCCTTTGTCTTACTTCTCATTCTGATTATCAACCAAAATATTCATTTTCTTTCACGTGTGTTATTATTAATTACTTGGCTGCTTGCTCATGTATGGCTTAAATGCTTCCTCGTTTGATATGCCAATAAAGAAACCCAGGATATACTTTTGGATTCTATTTCAAGTAGTTTCATGCCAATGTATCTGATTACAGTAAAATAAAGTAATGGCCAAAGTCACAGCCAAAACTCAGAGGAAAAACCCTGAGGTGGTTTGTTTTTTTTTTTCCCCCCTAAAAGGCTTTTTTCCTTGGTATCTTTGAGATTGATAAAAAGACAGGAGGATGAAGTTTTCAAAACAATGACAAAATGCCTGTGTGAATTGGTATTTTTTTTTCTGCCTCAAGGAGATCAGCATTTGCAAACTTTAAAACATACAGAGGTTATTCAAAACTTATTATTTTTTTTCTTTATCACTAAAGATGTATGTAAAAAAATATGATAAAAATTGATATGAGGCTAAAAACGTAAAATATTGGCTAACTAAACATGAGGGTTATACAGAAGTTTGTCAGACACTCCCGTACAAAAAATAGGTCGGCTTTTTATCTTGAATCATCGATGAGACCAAAAGCTTTAGCAAGCTGAACTATGGTTTAGAAAAGAAAGAAATGTGCCATTCTTTCAAACACATAGATATGAGACTTTTGTGTCACTGTCACTTCAAATTATCAAAAACTACAAGAGCATATATATTCTGAAGTATAACATGAGAAAATAAAATGTAACCTAAAATCAAGGAATTCACTTTGAAGCCGTAAAGCAGATGTGGACTTTAAATATGTAAATATAGCTTATGCAGCCAGATTCCATCCTTTGGAATTTCTTTGGTTGCTTCAGATGAAGCTGAGATGAATGCTGGCTTTAATTGTTATCTATTAGTTGAAAGAAAACATAGTGCCAGACCCAGAATCTACTTTCAGAAAGATAAAGGCATCACCAAGTATAATTTATCAAGCACTTAGGAAAGTTTCTTATTACACTCTAGACTCTGTGCTAATCTCTGAGAAAAGAATGATAATAAAGACACAGAAATTGCCATCAAGAAAGTAAAAGTCTGGTGGAGGAGAAAGATCAGCAAGATTCACTGCAGAGTGCCATGAGGCAAGCAACGGGCCATGAGAATTTGCAGGTGGAAAAACCAAATTTAGACTGTGGAAAAAAAGGTAGAGGTGGTTACTAGGGAAAACTTCCTAGAGAAGGTAACATCAAAGATGGATGATAAACAGCTGCTGGATTCTGTAGAGGCTTTACTTTTCTTCCAAATGTGTGAGAAATTGAAAAAAAAAAAAGCTGTTATAGAAAAACTTTCTTATAAAATAAAGTGATGCGACAGAAAGGTCTTCCTGAGAGCCCTAGAAATGCTCAAAAAATACTTGCTAAATAAACACATGGATAAATTCATATAAAGATAATGTACATGTGACATCAGAGGATAATTTATACCCACAGTCCTCATCTGGGGGTGCAGAGACTCGACTCCCATAAAGATGACAAAGAAGAGCATTAGCGAACGTAATTACTCCACCACACAGAATGACTACAGATAATGCAATAAAACTGTCTATGTCAATTTTGTCACCTCAAGTAGATTGTGACCTCCATAAAAGCAAGAATGGTATTTACATTTTCCATTTCTTCAATTGTTTCTAAAATGACTTCCATAATATTACAGTTGTGGCCATGTGATGACCACCTGCACAATATTCACCAAAAAACTTGGTGGTGGAGGGGCCACCAACGTGGCTATGTAAAGGTGTCTTTTTCAAACGGCAGGTTTGTACGTGATAATGCTTACGGAGAGAGAAAGGGAAGGGAGCAAAGACGAAAGTCTCAAAGTTGCTTAAGATAAAATCACATCTACTGCTGCAGCAGATTTTTAGGAAAAGAATGCGTGTCCAGTGGAAATCAGCAAAGAAACAAACAAAACACATACACCCCCACACAGAAAAAACAGTCATTTTGATTTGAAAGAAGCATTAGACCTACCATGTCATATAAAGGCGAATGAAAGCTGGATAGTTTCCTTCTGGGAAAAGCATGCTAAACAGGCCCTGACTATTAATAACAGAGTCAGCTACTGGACATAGCACACTCCTTACATACAATAGGACTGGAAAGGAAAAGACCAGAAATAAAAGGTGTCGGGATTAGAAGTCAGCCTCTAGTGCTTGGAATTACAAAAGGCAAGTTTATTTCAAATTATCTGAGGGAACATAGTATTAATTTGAATAATATCCATTAATATCAATAATATCAATCATTATTAGCCATGGATTGCACTAAATGCTTTTTATATTATCTGATTTAACTTTACAACAGCCTTTCAGATAGATGTATGACCTCTAGATTTATTTTTTTAACTTTTATTTTCAGTTCAGGGGTACATGTGCAGGTTTGTTACATAGGTAAACTTACATCATAGGAGCTTATTGGACAGATTATTTTATCATCCAGGTATTAAACCTAGTACCCATTTCTTATGCAGAAATAGAGGCACAACAAGGTCCTCTAACTTGGGCATATTTATAAAGTTAGTAAAGGGAGGAGCCAGGATTTAAACCAACTTCTGACTCCAGAAACCAATACTCTTTAATATATGCTTTAATGCTTGTGCTGGGAAGTGTTTAGATATATAAGAATCGTTCTTGAGCTAACCCCTGTTTTTATTTTCTTCATACAGACATAAATATTTCAAAATTATTTTAATGGTATATTTGGTAATATTTAACTTTCGGCAATACTTGTAGGCTAACCATAAAATATTTATTTAATGCAGAAAATAGACCTTCTCATGCTCTAAAACTTTCAACAAGGGAAACTCAAAGATTGCCTGAACAAGGAATCAAATTCCACGGAAGGTTTAGAAAAAGTAGTGGTTTCCTTTCTTTTTCAAAATAATCTATGAATCTAATGGAGTAATTGTTACTGTACTGACAAAGCCAAATAATTTTTTAGTCTATTTTGTTCACGCCATTATGCATTTATTAAATACCTATTATGTAGCAGGTAGAGGGAGTACAGGGAAATAAATGATTTATTTTTTGTATTCTCGAGGGGCTTTCCAGTATAGTTTAGAAGACAGATATCTAAAGAAATCACGATAATACAAACATAACTGATACCTTCTGCCTAAATTCATCTGAAATGTGTTCATGATTCTCGCATGAACTGATCTTGCTGTTCTAGCTAAGTTCCTAAGCACTGCATGAGGAAATGTCAGAGCTGCGATCCAAGTGAGAATCCAGCAATAAAAGGCGCGTGCAGAAAGGGATGGGAAAGCTTTTGGATAAAAGCAAATAAGAGGCCAACCCAAGGAGTCCTGTATGGCAAAAGCACATGAAAACAGGTTTCATAAATCTCAAGGTCAGTCAACCAAGTGATAGAAGAGGGAAGAAAATGAAGGATAAAATTTACACAACATTTTAATGTTCTAGTTCACTGCAGAGGATTGACAGGGAGCACAATGCTGAATGTTACAGTGGCATGTCACAAGAACAACGGAGACTCTGTGGACAAATCATCCAAATTAGGATCCAATGTCAAGAAGGCTCTTCCTACTCTTTATTACCTTCGTGGAATTTTAACTTTTGACTAGAAAGACTGAGAGTCAAAATATACATTATGTTCGAACAGTACAAGTTGTTCTATCTATGTATCTTTGTCACTTTTCTTGTTGACCTTTGCACAAATTTGAGGTGACTCTTCAAGACTGGTATTTTTGCCCACAAAATGCTGTGGGAATCAAGATTCAACTCTGGTATAATTGTATTAATAACCCAGGAAGTGGGTGATTATTTTTAAGCTATGAGATATACAGAGCCTTTTGGCACTAGGAAAGAAGATGAAAAAAAGAAGCCATACTAGTGTGGACTAAATTTCAAAGGGAAGGTGGGCTTTGGGTTGATCTTTGAAAGATGGGAGCACAGTGGGGAAGAACAAAGGGCTTTGAGACAGTCCTTCCTAAGCTTACACTGGCTGTGCTACATGCATGCTGGGTAACCTCGGACAAGTTATCTAATATCTTTTGTCTCAATTTCCTGATCAATAAAACAGAAAAAATAAAATACCTACCTCATAAAGTTGTTTCTAGCATTAAAGTTGCTGAGGCTTTAAGGCTGTTAGCATAGTGGCTGGCAAATGATTAACACTCAATAAAGCCTAGAGATTGGTTTTATCCCTTATTAGGATTAACAGGAAAAAATAAGTCTAGTTCAGATGGCTTAAACTAAATGTGCAAAACTGTTCATGTAGAATGAGAACATGATCTATATAGGGCAAGAAGATCAGACACAGTAGTGGTGGGACTACATCGAGACTGAGAAGAAAGGATAGCATATGAAGGCTCGGAACTTTCAGTGGGCACATGTGTCCCATCACTTTCCATTAATTCACAACCCTCCACCAGTGTCTAAAATAGACTCTCTCTTTAAGAAGGCCTGTGAGGAAATTTTACAACATTTCAGGATGTCCCAATCTTCACTCATTTGAGATATTCTAGACAATCAGTGATTTTATGCCACATGTTCTAGGCGTAGTGAATGAGACTTCACATTTCAGTGGGTTGGACAGACATTTAAAAACACAAATTAACATGTGAATTAGGTAATTTCAGATAGTGGTAACTTTTATGAAGGAAATAAAGTGACTAAATCTGGGGGGCTGGGAATGAGGAAGAAGTAGGTAAGTTGACATGGTCGGAGGAGGTGTTTTTGAAGAGGCAAACTTTGATTTTATATCTGAATAGTTGGAAAAGGAGGTAGCTGTGGATTATCTGGGGATGAACATCAGATTAAGATAGAACAATAAGAGCACAGAGTTGGAGGGGAGAATAAATTTGGTCTGCAAAGCAACAGGAAGTCAATGTCATGGCTAGAGAAAATGAGTGATCAGGAGCGTTGAATGATATGACATAAAAAGAGATAGGCAGTGATCAATTTATATGAAATTTATATATACAATGATTATATAGTACATAATCATACAGATGATATATACATATATAGGTAGCGGGAGACAGAATGATAAAGAGACAAAGACAGCCAGATGCACACACAGAATTTCAAGTATTTTAAAAACTAAGATGAGGAAGAACACTTATAAATTCTATTTATTGAACTGCCATCACCTGACAGCCAATCTGCAAATGCCTCACACAAGTTACTTCATGTATATATTATAATGATACCATGAGGTAGTATTACTGTTATCCTTATTTAACAATGAGAAAGCTCAGACATAGAGAGTGTAAGCAAATATTCTAAAGTCCCACGTTCAATTCCAAATCCATTTTGCAAAATCAAATTCATCAGACTCAACCCATATACAAATAGTAGTGTATCCCTTTTTTTACTAGTTGCAAGTATTTTAACTTGTTCCCTTCTCAAAGACTTTCTAAGCAGCATAAATCACCCACTGTTGATGTGGTTGTGATATGACCTTAGGGAACAAAGTGACATCATAGTCATGTTTTATGTCAATTACAACAAAGGTGCAAAGAACAACATGTCAACCTCAGACGTATCATCACTAAGCACATAGGTCTACTAATAATGCTGAACACTGCCAATTACCAAGCAGATTTGGCTGACCTGATGTAGCCATGATCCCCAAATATCTTTGATTATGTCTTATGACTAAGGGAATGAAAGAAACATAGGTTTATCCACTTCAGGTTGATCCATTTTTTTGCAGAATATAACAATTTGGTAATAAATGCATTTTGAGTGCTCCTCATAGTAAATAGCACAAGTAGATTCTGTAAGCCATTGAAAAACTCACCAGAAGACTAGTTCTCTTATCTTGTACTTTTTTTTCTTTTTGAGACTGAGTTTCACTCTTGTTGCCTAGGCTGGAGTGCAATGGCAAAATCTTGACTCACTGCAACCTCCACCTCCCAGATTCAAGCCGATTCTCCTGCCTCAGCCTCCCAAGTAACTGGGATTACAGACATGCACTACTATGCCCAGCTAATTTTGTATTTTTAGTAGAGACAGGGTTTCTCCATGTTGGTCAGGCTGGTCTTGAACTCCCGCCCTCAGGTCATCCACCCGCCTCAGCCTCCCAAAGTGCTGGGATGACAGGCGTGAGCCACCGCACCTGGCCATCTTGTGCTTTAAACATTATACAAGAGCATTTGTAATCCAAAATCCCAAAACCCAAATGCTCCAATATTTGAAACAGCACTGACATGATGTCCAAAGTAAACACTCATTTAAGCTTTTTGGATTTAGGGTTTTTGGATTAGAAGTGTTGAACCAGTAAATATAAAGTAAATGTTCCAAAAAAAAATTCAGTATCTTAAATAATTCTGGTCCCAAGCATTTCTGATAAAAGATACATAACCTTTACAAACCACTTAGGAAAGAGAATATTATGTGCCATGAATTAGCCATGGGCATTATAAAGATTATTTCATTTAAATCTCCCAACACACTATAAGGAAATTTTTATCCATTACATAAATAATTTATGATTCCGTGAGGTTAATTGATATATAGCCAAAAATATTGTAGATAGTAGTCAAGAAGCAATGTGTTTCCTTGAGTTTGAATTACGTAAGCTTTTCTTTTTACCACTTTATAAAATAAGCGATATTAGGACTAAGATAATAAAGTGGAAGTCTTTCTCATCATTCTTCTTCCTTTTTCTGTAAGAACAGAAAACCATTCATTCTTCTAAAAGCAACAATATGTGATGAGAGTTGAAAATGGTATCAGGAATAAATTATCAATTTATTGCCCCTCAGCTCCAAATGTATCCTTGCCTGCTCTGTGAAAATAAATTTGGGCCCTTTAAATATTTTTCCATTACCAGCTGGCACAATATTAATTAAGCATTATCATTAAAGGGCTATGGAGAGACTTTAAAGGAAAAAAGAGTTTTCTTTCTGCCTCTGGTGTGTTCAGCGTGAAGGTGCCACAAAGCTTGACTTCTCCAAAACCAGGCTTTTTTAGGGTAGGGAAATTCTCCAGCCTGGGCTCCCACAGCTTCCCCAATGCCTGGCTCCTGCAGTAAGACTCCATAGTCATCTTCAGAAGGCTTCCTTGCCCAATGCCTCTGGTGATACATCTTCCTGTAGACACTTCTCAGTACCCAAGAGGGCTGATTTCCAGCACGTTCTGTGGGCAGGACACTGTAACAACTGCTTTGTCACCAGTGAGCCACAGCTGTGCCCTCAACAGCAAGGTCTTAATTTCAGCCCTAGAGCAGAGCAGGGGATGCCTCTTCCTAGGGAAACGTCTTCTTATATCTGCACTCATTATGTTCTTTAGAGTTCTCCTTACTTCTCACTAGGCAATCTCTCAATATTTTCATCTTCTGCACTAGTCAATAATTCTTTTATTAAACTTTCCTTATGGAAATTTCTTGTGGTTTCTCTGTCCTGATTTGAATCACATGAATACAGAGACCAATGTATTTTTTTTATTAGAATGTCAATGTGGCTTTCAATTCCCTTTCTAAATAAGTATATACATTGTTATTGTGTTGTTCTAAGTGTCATATCCATCAGTTCATTTATTCATCAAATATTTATTGTGCACATGCTAAGTGCTGCAGATAAACGACATTAACTATGATATACTCCTAAACTCAAAGAAGGGTCTGACTTTACCCCAAAATAACAATTATGTGGTGTGATAAGTACTGCAGACAAGATATGCAAATTGCTATATAACTCAGTGATAGTTTTTTGTTTTATTTTTTGTTTTTTAAGATGTAGTCTTACTCTGTCATCCAGGATGGAGTGCAGTGGTGCGATCTCGGCTCACTGCAAGCTCCGCCTCCCAGGTTCAAGCGATTCTCCTGCCTCAGCCACCCGAGTAGCTGGGATTACAGGTGTGTGCCACCAAGTCCAGCTAATTTGTGTATTTTTAGTAGAGATGGGGTTTCACCACATTGTCAGGCTGGTCTCCAACTCCTGACCTTATGATCTACCCACCTCCACCTCTCAAAGTGCACGGATTACAGGCATGAGCTACTGTGCCCAGCCAGAAGCTTTATAGCTCACTTGTATAAGCATATCAGCTACAGGACATAGAAAGTGGTATAGAGTAGTAGAAAAGCCCTGAAATAGGAGACCTAGGTCTCAGCTTCTCGTGTGAATTTGGTAAGTCTCATTATCATCTTTGCTTTTTACCAGTCAAGTGGTAAAAAGGGGATAATGCATTGGAAGAATTAAAATTAATATATTACATAGAAATTACCTGGCACAGCATCTGGCTACATATGCAATAAATGTTAAAAACAAACAAACTTACCACTCCCCATTAACATTACAGATTTGTGAGAATCAAACTAAAAATAATGATAACACTATATTTGAAAACACTTTGTACAGTATAAGGTACTATTTGAAAGGAAGACATAGTTATTCCATATATAGTATTAAATAAAATGCTGTTCCTCCATTGGAGTAGGCTGGACAAATGTAGGGAACAGATGACAGCAAGAAGACCTGGCAAGCACTGTGTGACGAGTTAAAGTGTCACTACAGAAAGGAGGTTAGGGACAGAACTTTTTCCAGACAAGGCAAAGATGTGAGTGGTTAGGAAGAACAGCAGCGGCAGAAGCTCAACCTGGTATCTGGCAATCAGTGGCGGGTGACTGTTCGAGAACAAGGGCTCTGAGAGAACACGAAGCAGACGCGTAAATAGTGCCAGGCTCTGCAAATAACAGCTGCAGCTGCAAACCCATGCATGCTGTGTGGAAAAGATTATACATCACATGCCAATCTCTCAAATACACGTGTATCGGCTATTATCATTGCTAGTTCTAGCCTTCACAGGTATCAAGGAAACACATATATGCTTCTTCTTATGCACCAATGTCATTATTTTTAGTGCATTTAAAATGATTTCATTAGTGTTAAACATTTGAATAAAACCTGAAAAATCATTAAATTTTAGCATTTTTTGGAAATCAGGAAATGTGTTTCATATTTAAATAAATTTATGGTTTAGTCTGGTTTCCCTAATTTTGATGAGAACATTTGCATTTATTTATAGATGAGCTAATAAGATATCAAATTTGTAAAGCAAATGAAAAAGCCAAAGGTCCTTATTAACAGTTTTTGACTTTATTTTAAATGACATTAAATAAGATCTAGTAAATGCAGAAACATGTTCTTCAATAGGACAACTCAATGTTATAAAGATGCCTATTCTCAATCTTTAGATTTGTGGCAGATTAAAGACAGCCACACATTCTCTGACACTCCTTCCATAGACAGGTGAAGACTATGTCCCCTCATTTAAAATCTGGATCAGCTTTATGACTGCCTTGTCTGATGAAGTATGTTGGAAGAGACACCGAGACAGCTTCTGGGCTCAGGTCTAAAGAAACTTGTAGCCTCCACTGCTACTCTCTTGAAATAGTCTCTGTGAGTATCCTAGTCTGGCATATACCCTACTCTGCTATGTAAGAAATTCGACTATCTTGGGACACCTGTGCTGAAAAAGCCCCATACAGGTGCTTTAGCAATGGCTAAATTCAGCCTTTCAGACATCTCTACCAAGGCGCCTGACAAGAGTGAAGCCATCTTGGATCCTCTGACAGAGCATCCACAGCAGAATACCACAGGTGGCAGGTCAAAGCCACATGGAACAGATGCATCACCTAATTCAGTCTTGCTAGAATGCCTGACCCACATAATAGTGAGCTTAAAATACAATTAGTGCTTATTTTACACACCTAAGTTTTAGAATAATTTTCTATGAAGTAATAGGTAATTTGGCTCAATGCAATTGCAATACAATTTTTGTGGAACTTGTTATGCTGATTATAAAATTTATATTCAAGAGCAAAGGACCAAAAATTTAAAAGTGACACTTCTGAAGAGGAACCAAATAGAGCTAATCGGCTTTATGCCGTATCAGGATTAAACAGAAGTCTTCAGATAACATGGTATTGACACAGACAGATAAATAGAGCACTGAAACCAAACAAAGAACCCAGAGAAACTCTGTCTCTCACTCTCTGTCACATTCTCACACACACACGAACACAAACATACCCACAGACACCTATATCCACACCCACAAATATAGCAAAGCTTTAATTGTTGATCTGTATGGATATGTAACAATATATGGTGTGGGACAGTGGCTTTTCATAAAGAAAAAATGTTGAAAAAGTTTTCTTTTTTTTTAAGACTAAGTCTCACTCTGTTGCCCAGGTTGGAGTATTCTTAATTTTTATTGTACCAGAAAAGTAATTGTAGATGCATTAGAGACTTAAACATGAAGGTATCTGTAACACATGTAACCAATAAAGAATTAGTATATAGAATATATAAATAATTCCTATATAAGAATTTTAAAAAGACAAACAAATAGAAAAAATAAGTAAAAGATATGAGCAAATATTTACCTAGAAGAGGAAACATTAATTACCCATAAATTACAAAAGGCTATTCAACTTCATTAAACATTAGAAAATGCCATAAAACCACAATTTCAGAACACTTCACAACAGATTGCCAAAAAGAAGAAGAAAAGAAAACAAAGAACCACATATCAGGGAAGACAAAGAGCATTTTAAGCGTAAGTATAAACTGAGTAATCACTGTAGGGAATATTTGTTTTACCTGTTTTCGTTTGTTTGTTTGTTTTGAGACAGAGTTTCCCTTTTGTTGCCCATGCTGGAGTACAGGGGCACAATCTCGGCTCACTGCAACCTCCATCTCCCAGGTTCAAGCAATTCTCCGCCTCATCCTTATAAGTAGCTGGGATTGCAGATGTAGAGATGGGATTTCACCATGTTGGTCAGGCCTGCCTTGGCCTCCCAAAGTGCTAGGATTACAGGCATGAGCCACTGCACTGGGCCTACCGATACTCTTAAATATGTGGATATGCTTTGACCTAGCTATTTCTCTCTCAGAGAAATCCTTGCATGTATTCACCATAATCCATGTATAAGAACCTGGTAGAGACTCAACAAAAAAAGACAACTTCAGACCAATATCCATGATGAACAGAGATGCAAAAATCCTCAACAAAATAATGGCAAACCGACTGCAACAGCACATCAAAAAGCTTATCCATCATGATCAAGTGGGCTTCATCCCGGGGATGCAAGGCTGGTTCAACATATGCAAATCTATAAATGTAATCCACCACATAAACAGAAACAAAGACAAAAACCACATGATTATCTCAATAGACAGAGAGAAGGCCTTTGACAAAATTCAACAGCCCTTTATGCTAAAAACTCCCAATAAACTAGGTATCCATGGAACGTACCTCAAAATAATAAAAGTTATTTATGACAAAACCACAACCAATATCATACTAAATGAGCAAAAACTGGGAAGTATTCCCTTTGAAATCTGGCACTAGACAAGGATTCTCTTGCTCACCACTCCTACTCAATATAGTATTGGAAGTTCTAGCCAGAGCAATCAGGCAAGAAAAAGATATAAATGGTATTCAATTAGGAAAGGAGGAAGTCAAAGTGTCTCTATATGCAGATGACATGATTGTGTATTTAGAAGACCCCATTGTCTCAGCCCAAAATCTCCTAAAACTGATAAGCAACTTCAGCAAAGACTCAGGATACAAAATCAATGTGCAGAAATCACAAGCATTTCTATACACCAATAACACACTAAAAGAGAGCCAAATCAAGAATGAACTGCCATTCACAATTGCTACAAAGAGAATAAAATAACTAGGAATTCAACTAAGAATGGATGTGAAGGACCTCTTCAAAGAGAACTATAAACCACTGCTCAAGGAAATAAGAGAGTACACAAACAGATGGAAAATCATTCCATGCTCATGGTTAGGAATAATTAATATTGTAAAAGTGGCCATACTGCCTAAAGTAATTTATAGATTCAATGATATCCCCATTAAGCTACCAATGATCCTCTTCACAGAACTGGAAAAAAACACCTAAAACTTCACATGGAACCAAAAGAGAGCCCGCATAGCCAGACAATCCTAAGCAAAAAGAACAAAGCCAGAGGCATCACGCTACCTGTCTTCAAACTAAACTACAAGGCTACAGTAATCAAAACAGCATGGTACTGGTACCAAAACAGAGATATAGACCAATGGAACAGAACAGAGGCCTCAGAGGGAACGCCACACATCTACAACCATCTGATCTTTGACATACCTGTCAAAAACAAGCAATGGGGAATTGTTTAATAAACGGTATTGGGAAAACTGGCTAGCCATATGTAGAAAACAGAAACTGGATCCCTTCCTGACATCTTACACTAAAATTAACTCCAGATAGATTAAAGACTTAAACATGAGATCTAACACCATAAATACCCTAGAAGAAAACCTAGGCAAAACAATTCAGGACATAGGCATAGGCAAGGACGTCATGTCTAAAACACCAAAAGTATTGGCAACAAAAGCCAAAATAGGCAAATGGGATCTAATTAAACTCCAGAGCTTCTGTACAGCAAAAGAAACATCATTAGAGCGAACCCTCAACCAACAGAATGGGAAAAAATTTTTGCAATCTACCCATCTGACTAATATCCAGAATCTTCAAAGAACTAAAACAGATTTACAAGGAAAGAACAAGCCCATTCAAAAGTGGGTGAAGGACATAACAGACATTTTTCAAAAGAAGACATATATAAGGCCAACAAACATGAAAAAATACTCATCATCACTGGTCATTAGAGAAATGCAAATCAAAACCACATTGAGATGCCATCCCATGCCAGTTAGAATGGCGATCATTAAAATATCTAAAGACAACAGATGCTGGAGAGGATGTGGAGAAATAGGAACACTTTTATATTGTTGGTGGGAGTGTACATTAGTTCAACCATTGTGGAAGACAGTGTGGAGATTCCTCAACTATCTAGAAACAGAAATTCCACTTGACCCAGGAATCCCATTACTGGGTATATATCCAAAGGATTATAAATCATTCTATTATAAAGACACATGCACATGTATGTTCATTGCAGCACTGTTTACAATAGCAAAGACCTGGAACCAACCCAAATGCCCATCGATGACAGACTGCACAAGGAAAATGTGGCACATATACACCATGGAATACTATGCAGCCATAAAAAATGATGAGTTTGCGTCCTTTGTAGGGACATGGATGAATCTGGAAACCATCATTCTCAGCAACTTGACACAAGAACAGAAAATCAAACACTGCATGTTCTCACTCATAGGTGGGTGTTGAACAGTGAGAACACATGGACACAGGGCAGGGAGCATAACACACTGGGGTCTGTTGGGGAAGCTAGGGGAGGTACAGCGGGCGGTGGGGAGGTTGGGGAGGGATAACATGGGGAGAAATGCCAGATATAGGTTACAAGGAGATGGAGGCAGAAAACCACCTTGCCATGTATGTACCTATGCAATAATCCTGCATCATCTGCACATGTAGCCCAGAACTTAAAGCACAATAAAAATAACTAAATAAAAAAATTTTTAAAAAGAAAATCCATAGCAGAGATATTTAGCTGTTTCCCATTATCTATTCTCATCACTTTTTAAAATACTAAAACCCCAGATTATTGGCTGTGCCCAGAGTCAAACAGAAGAAAGACTACAGGTTGGCATAGTGAGAGACTAGTTTTATGCATAGTTTAATGCAGTGGGATTTGAGCAGAAGTGTTATGTGTAACTTCTGGCTAGTGTTCTTTAAAAGATGATGTGCTGTCTCTTTCCTTTTTTTTCTTCCTGATGGCTGTGCTGCCAACATGATGGTTGAAACTGCATCTGCAATTATGAATATGAAGCTGAAACTGGGATTGGAACCCGACTTAATGAAACAATATGATAAAGGAAGCCTGGGTTCTTGATGATATAAAGCACAATATAGGCCCTGAACTGCCTATTTGGTTTTTATATGGAGGAGACGTGAATTCTCTTTTGATTAGGCACACTTATTTTCTGTCAGACAGTTTTCTGTCACTTTCAGCATAACTTAACCCTAATAACTATAGCAGTCTTATTCTAGTAAGAAACAAAAAACAAAAACTAAACATACTGGCATACATGAATTTCCAAGAAAGCATAATGCTGGATAACAAAACCAAGTCATAGAAGCATATGTATAATATAATTTATAGAAAATAAAAACAAAACTAAAACGTTTTGCACTGAAATGAAAAATTAACAAAGAGAATGTTTAAAAATATATTTAAGACAAGAAAAAGAATAAATTTGAGAGGACTGTATAAGAAAGCTTTAACTACTAATATTCAAATTTTTAGGTTGGACAGTGAGTATATTGACATTTGTCTTATTTTATTCTGTAAGCTATACCTATATGTTATACATACTTTTCAGCATATATATTTTATAAGATGATATATTTAAAAAATAAATTGAAAATAGAAGCTGAGAACACAGAAATAAATATTGACAAAATTTCAATGGAATTCAGCTCTGAGAGTGAGCAAAGGGGCTGGGCACAGTGGCTCACACCTGTAATCCCAGCACTCTGGGATGCCAAGGCAGGTGGATCACCTGAGGTCAGGAGTTTGAGACCACCCCGACCAACACGGAGAAACCTCATCTCTACTAAAATACAAAATTTGCCTGGCATGGTGCCACATGCCTGTAATCCCAGCTACTCAGGAGGCTGAGGCAGGAGAATCACTTGAACCTGGGAGGTGGAGGTTGTGGTGAGCCAAGATCACGCCATTGCACTCCAGCGTGGGCAACAGGAACACAACTTTGTCTCAAAAAAAAAAAAAAAAAAATGAGCAAAGGAACATAGTTTTAACTATGGGGAGTTATGGCATCAAGGGATGGTATTTCCAATAGCATGAGATGTATCATCCATTGGAGAGGGAAAGACTGATCAGGCAAAACAGGTACTGTAGTTTGCAAAGTGTTGCAGACAATATTTGCAAGTTATCTATCTATATTATGCGAGACCAAGAGAATTTAGGTTAAAGGAACTGTGTATACCTAGCAACCGTGAAGAAGCATCAAGTAGGTGTATATGTATCCTATGGGTCTAGAAAGTACTGGAGACTGACTAAAAGCAATTGGAAAACAACAAACTTCAGGAATATAAACTGAACCAGAGATCCAGATCCAGATCCAGCTGTCTGCAGACTAAAATCAGCCTGTCCATTTGTTAGGGTTGGCAAAAATTCACCAACATAGAGTGTAGAAAAAAATAGATCATTTAGTCCTAACCAGTAAATTCAATGCAATCCTATAATTTAAAAGATCTCTTATGTAATTTTGTCTTTCCTTGGATTTTTAATATAAAATTATATAGAACAATTGTATTTTTCCAGAGTTCTTCATCCTTCTCTAAAATTCCTCTTAATCTGGCTCTCAGCTGGGGCTAGAGAGGCGGAAGGTAGAAGGTATATGATCTTCTGGCACATTGGGTAGCAGCTCTCATCTCTGCAGTGTGGTCTATCTCTTCTCATGTCCACGATGGGGGACAATTTTAGCCCAGGTGCTGTCTGCTCTGTTACATTTGAGGATGAACTCAGCCAAAAAGTATCAACAGTGAAGTAGTCGCTCTGGTGCTGAATACCTGCCTGGGGTCTGACCATGATTTCCATTTGTCTCTATTGTAGCCCCCATATATATATATATATATGTGTGTGTGTGTGTGTGTGTGTGTGTGTGTGTGTGTTTTGGAACACTGTCTTAACCTAGTCTCGGGGCCCAGTCTGTAGCCCAGTCAGTTCCCTTTCTTGAGCAGTTAAGTGTACACCCCAACTATTTCCCTTGTTGGGCTTTCACACTGTGGGCCAATAAGCACCTGAGCTAATGATACCAGACAACTAGGGAGAGCCCTTATGCTCCAGAGTCCATAAAATAATTCCAATTAGCCAATCACAGGGAGCCTGGAAACCTAGCTAACCTCACCCATTTACTACACATGAACTGTCACCTACAGCTCCAGTTTGCTGTTACTCTGTTTTCAGGTGCAAACCTTGTGTGGTGGCCTCCCCTGGTTTGGAGCTGAAAGTAACAATGAGAATTCATAGACTGTATGGATGAAAATGACACTGTCAGAAGTGATGGAACTCAGTGGAATGTGGCTGGTTTCTATCACCTAACTGGGATGCTCCTGATAAAGGGCAGGACCCAAAGGTCAGCATGACTGCCAAACTTCAGGCAGTCTTCTTAAACAAGAAATGTCTCTAACTGCACATTTTTACAAATTCTTAGGCAAATAATTCTGGAGATAATTTGCTTCATGGAAACCCAAACTATAAATCAAGGTCATACAAGTCTCTACATATATTAAGGCCACAATAAAAGGTCTCCCAGACACTGCTTATCCCTTTTCGAGTTCCCCACACTACTCACAGTGATAAGGAACACATTTCTCCTCTTAGAATCCAGTGATGGGCTCATTCAGTGGAACTTTCACCTCCCCAGTAGGTTCCAGACAGCTAGTATAATTTACAATCTAATGAGCCCTTCCATGAACCCCTATTTATTTTACAAAATGACCAAGGTACCCCTAAATGCATCTTTATTTTGCCCTAGTTTTTAGCCTCTCTTAATTCAAGGTCACTGGGCTGACTCATACCTCATACTAAGTTTGAAAATATTTCCCATCATTCTTTCCTATGTGTATGTCTTGCCTCCATTTATATGAGGAGTCATAATACATGAGGCCATTTAATAATCTTTTATTAGTCTATTTCCACACTGCTATAAAGCTACTACTAGAGTCTGGGCAATTTATAAACACAAGAGGTTTCGTTGACTCACAGTTCTACATGGCTGAGAAGGCCTCAAGAGGCTTACAATCACGGTGGAAGGCAAAGAAGCAAGTACCCTTGCAAGGTGACAGGAGAGAGAGCGAGCACATGCAGGGGAGATTGCTGTTCTTAAAACCTTGAGCTCTCCTGAGACCTCCTCACTATGACAAGAACAGCAGAGGGAAAGCCGCGTCCATGATACAATCCAATCCCACCAGGTCCCTCCTCTGACACACGGGGATCACAATTTGAGATGAGGTTTGGGTGGAGATACAGAGCCAAGCCATATCAGACAGACATTTTTTGATATCTTTATGGATATTTTTAACTTTCCCCCATCCAATAAACGTAGGCCAAATTGAAGGTATTTACTTCCTTGGTACTTAATCACCACAGATTATCCTGTGGGACAGGCACTTTTCATCTGGTGTGGGACCCATTTGAGCCTGAATTCCTATCATCTAAAACACCTTCCTCAAAATGTACATTTTAAGAGGGTAGATAACTAATCCAGACTTTCCCTCCAGTCTCCTCTAGGAAACTACAATTAGTCGCCCGGTGCCATTGCTACTAAGTGTGGACTACCAAAAAGGGAGACATAAAACTCCACTTAGTAAATTAAAAATTACATTTGGAGATAATAAAATTAACACCGTATCTCATAATGATGACACCAGAAAATCCCTGCTTGGGAAAATCAACATCAGACAACAGAGTCCTGCCAAATGCAGCTACGTGATATTCTGATGACTCTTGATCTTGTTACTGTTGGTCTGGGTGCTTCACTGGTATGCAATCCAGTGGCCCCAAAACCTCCACGTAGGTCATCTTTCAGCCAAATGTGGCAGATCCTGAGGCTTGCATGTCACTGAGTTTGGCGAATGCAGTCTGGGGAGCCCAAATCCTTCAATGGCTGGTGATACGGTTCGGCTCTGTGTCACACCCAAATCTCATGTCTAATTGTAATTCTTGCCTGTCAAGGGAGGGACCTGGTGGGAAGTGATTGAATCATGAGGGCAATTTTCCCCATGCTGTTCTCATGATAGTGACTGAGTTCTCACAAGATCTGATACTTTAAAAGTGGCATTTACCCTTTGTTCTCCCTCCTGCCACCATGAAAAGACATGCCTTGCTTTCCCTTCACCTTCTGCCATGATTCTAAGTTTCCTGAAGCCTCCCCAGCCGTGAGGAACTGTAAATCAATTAAACCTTTCTCTTTTATAAATTACCCAATCTTGGTAAGTTTTTTATAGCAGTGTGAAAATGGACTAATACAACTTATCTTTCATCAACTGAACCGACAGCTGAGGCAAAGAGCTCATCATACTTGGCGAAATTGGAGGGCTTGCCTACAGATTAATGCTGGAACTCTACTCTCAGCCACAGATATTTTAATTGGTAAACAAACCGGTATCCTATTGACATATCAGGCCATATGATTTACAATCTATCTGCAGCAAAACTCCTCTCATTATCTATATGGGCAAAACTTTGGACTGTTTGGAGCTTTTAAATTTGGCAACCCTTAATTAGAGCGTTCATTGTGCCAGTAATATTCAGATGATTTAGTCCAATTACAGCAGTATCACTGATGCTGGCATCATCTTTATTTGCTGTGTGCCCACCAAATCCCTTAACTATAAAAATATTTGCAAGTTAATCTCTCACACCCAATGTTGCCTTCAAATTCCATGACTAGCTCAGCCTCATAAAATACCATAGAGTCACCCAAAAATAACCCATATCAACTCAAGTGGGTATCCACTTCCCAGATGACATCACCACAGCCCAAGACTTTGCTGTTGGAGATGTCTTCATTGCTGCATTGGAAATGACATAACCCCAGACACTGAGAACACTGCCCCAGCAATGTCCAAGGCTGCCCCTCCTAGGGAGCTAGCACATTAGACATGGGATATTGATTGCTTTTGTTTCTTTGATATTAGGGACTCTATTACATTTCCTGAACTTGTTATTTGCTTAGCCCATGATGCCGCTATACTTCATACTCTCTGCCAAACTTATATCACTACACCGTCATTACTAAAGGAAAAACTTTTATTATTATTACATTGTAATTTCTAACTGTGCAACATTAATTGTATATATTTATGAGATACAATGGGATCATTTACTATATGTATTAATGTGGAATAGTTAACTCCAGCTGATTAAAAACCCAGCACTTCACCACTTACCGTTTTTGTGTGTATGTGGTGAGACATTTGAAATTTACTCTCTTGGCAATTTTGAAATACACATTTCTGTTAACTATGCTCACTATGCTGTGTAAAAGATCTCAAAAGCTTATTCCTCTTGTCTAACCAAAACTTTGTGCCACTGGAAGAGTGTCTCCCCATTCTCCTCTCCCTACCCCCAACATCAACTGAGAGCCTCTGATAATCACCATTCTACTCTCAACTTCTGTGAATTTGACTTTAAAAATTCCACATATAAGTGAGATCATGCAGTATTTATCTTTTGGTGCCTGGTTTATTTCACTTAATGTTCCCCAGGTTCATCCACGCTGTTGCAAGTAACAGACTTATATTTTTTTTAAAGAATGAATAGGGTTCCATTGAATATACCACATTTTCTTTATTTATGCATCACTGGACATTAAGGTTGCATCCATGTCTTGACTATTGTAAATAACGCTGCAATGAATGTAAAATAACATATACCTCTTCTATATATTGACTTCAATTCCTTTGGATACATACCCAGAAGTGGGATTGCTGGATCATATGGTTGTTATATTTTTACTTTTTGAAGAACTTTGATCCATTTTCCATGAATGGCTATCCTATTTAACATGCCCACCAACAGTGTACAAGGGGTCTCTAAAGGAGAATCTTGTGGAGGTTACTACTATAATTGCCGTTCTAAAAATTAATGGAGATTACTGCTTGCTTCAGTAGTAACTGCCTCATACTGGTCTACCCTTTAACTGGACTTCTCACCCCCAGAGCCTTTTCCTACTCCCCTCTCTAACTTGCTACCACGAGCTCACACTCTGTGTCTCTAACCATGACTATGACTTGGTCACAAACAAATGCTACTCACTTTTAAATACCTTACAGAATTATAAGTCCATATAATTGAGTAATATAACTGGTGGACCTGCTACCTTCAATTGACCCAATAAGTATACCAAGATATTATTGTCATAAATAACATAACTAATGCTGTAACCCCCTTTACAACCTCACCAAAGCATTGGTAGAGACTCTGAGCATTTTAAATTTGTTTTCTTGACTAATGCCATTAAATGGGACCTTAGACATGGGGCGAGCCTACAGGGACTCCTTAGATTTTTCATTCCTCTCTACTCTCATAATATAATGCTTTCTATGTTATTTAGGGTAACTTAAGCCCTACACTCTAAAGCTTTCCTCTGCTACTTGGGCTACTCAAATACCCAAATAATCAAGCTCAAAACTGATGTCAAGCCATCAAGGAGTTAATTATAATATATTTTGTTTCATTTTGCATTTTTAAGTGCCATCTTAACCCAGTTTTAAGGCCTGGCTACAAGCTTATCAGTTGCCTATCTTGAGCAGTTGATTAAATCCATACACCAAACACTTCTGTTAAGAGGCTATTGCACTCCAGGTCGCTATGCACCTGTCGTAATGGCCCTGGGACCAGATCCCAGACAAAAGGGACACCTCTTATGTCCTAGAACCACAAAATTATTCAAATTAGTCAAGCCACCGGAATCCTGGGAAATCTAGCTACCCCTACTTGCTTGCCATCAGTAAGTTGTCTTCCACAGTTCCAGTTTGCTGTTACCCTGTCCCTGGGTACAACCATCTGTGTGGCAGCATGCTCTGGCTCAAAGTTGTAATGAAGACTTGTGACTTTTATCTATCTAAAAGTCAGTATGTTGTGTCTCACCATCAAAACAATCGTTAAATCTTATAAAACATTCTCCTGGCTATCTCATCAGCCAGATTTAGCTTCATCTAGTTTCTGTGCAAGCCACCAGAAGTAGGGATGTCTCAGAAAACTACAAAAAAGGTCTCCTTCTGCCACCCCTGTCACTTGCTAGGTTTTCTAAGAAGCAAAGCCTCAGGCTGATTGCCTAAAAGATGATCAAACATGAGAGAGCAAGACCTTCTTAGCTTTCATATACTTGGACGGCTCTAAACACTTCCCAGTTCCTGTCTGACCTCAATTCCAGGTATAGAAATTGGACAAGGGGGCAGAATAGGAGGCAGAGATGGAAGAAAGGAGTAATAACCAAGAAACCCCAAACTCCTGCCATCTGTTTTTCTTTCCTTGATGTCTGTTTTTCTTCCTTGTCTACCTTGCTCTTCTTACTATATCCCCCAAAGTGGGAAGCTTCTATTTTGTTCTCAATTAGTTTGGGTATTGAACACAAAAATGTGTATTTAGGAGTCACAAGGGTGTGATATTGTAGCTGTTTCACGAGATCTCTTTGAAGCTCGACTTGGTCAAAGAGGTCAACTTGAAGTAGGTGCTGTGTTCATGGCATTCTTTTAGGATATCTTCTTTTGGGCAGTCCCATGATTTCATGAGTACCTCTGTTACACTGAAGAACCCTGAATGTATTAAAAGATCAGCCCACATCCATGCAATTATTTTCCGGTACAGACGAATAATTTTTTCTTTGATCAAAAATTTATATTTTTATGTCCTAAACATTATTATGTTGGCTGACCAGATAGCTTTTGAAAAAACTCATATACCATATTGGGCAAGGCAGGTAAATCAGACAAAATAACAGGACTACCAATTGGGCAGTAAATACTTCAGATGGGTCATGTTCATATAAAATTTGTTTGACTGACTTGAAGTTCAGCTTCTTTTATTTTCTTTAGCAGATGTGCTAAGCAGTGAAAAAACAAAATCAAACTATCTAGTCCATCCTCAATATACATAAAATATATTTCTAAATAATTGGAAGCTGATTGCTCTTTCTGTTGAGAAATGAAAAACAGGTTTATTAAAGGATTACCAAATCATAACAAGTGTTAGCACTGAGTTCTCAAAGACATCCATTCAAGAATTTAGATTTTGGTGCTATAATTAATCTCCTGTATTCTCCATTCTAAATGTTAAACACATCGTGAACTTAGTTTAAAACTTTAAAACATATCACAGGATAATTCTTTATAGATTCCTGGAAGTGACTCGAATTTGTCCACTTATGTATATAAAATATGTCTTAGTGAAAGTAACCACCTAAGATATCATGTTTATCTCTGAAATCTGGGATTGCACTACAGGTTTACATGACAATCTAAATCTCCTGTAACTCATGTAGGATTATGTTGAAATGTATTTCCAGAGAAAACATTTACATAAACACAGGTTCTTTATAAATTTGCAAAGAAAAAAATCATATGGCACTTAATAGAGATTTATATTTAAAGTTTTAGTTTTAAATATTTCTTCATTCTGCATGCAAATGAAAATAAAAGATTAAAGAACAGAATGAATTAATCTGCAGCATCTCAGTGAAAGGATCCTTGCTTGTAACTCGAAATCACAAGTCTTTTATAAACTGGGTAGTGATTATATTATAAGCTTCTCCATGAACAGAGAATTATTTCTAATCAAAGAATTTGCAAATATTTGTAACCAGCAGCTCTGATTGGAAAATAAGGTTGTGAGAATCAGAGTGCAATCTGTAAAATTCTGATTAAATTGAGAATAAAAACACCGCAGTGCAGAGTGGTCTTGCAGAGCCTGTAGTCATTTGTTTCGGCTTGGATTCTTTTTAGTCTACCTTGAATATGGCTGTAATTTCAAGGAAGGAATACTTAAGTCCCATATTCTGTAATAGTTACTATGAATACCGCTCTTTAGAAAAAAACATGAGAAGGAAAGTAACTTCTTCTCATCAAACTTTTTTTTTGTCCTTGAATATAGAATGATTTTTAGCAAAATTTGTCCAGGGTACTTCATATCTGAAGTATACTGCTTTAAGGTTACTAAAAAGAATAACACCAATTTGCTGCCTTTGGTGTACAGAGCACATCAACATGTTTTTCAGATACTTTCAAGGCAGACAATGAGATAGTCTGAGCAGTCCTTAGAATTCTCATTTCTATAAAAGAATAAACTAAGATTAAAATGAGATTCGGATGTGCCAAAGGCCACGAACCTCATTTGTGACGGAACCAGAAATACACGTTTTCCAGACCCCAATCTGACGCCTCTTGTCTGCTTTTCCATGCTGCCGTACTTCACCATCTTTGGCATTCTTACTTTTAAGAATACATTTTTTTAAAAAACAACAGAGGAAAATTTAAATAGTAATGTACAAAAGACAGATCAATTTAAAGAAACCTCTGTTTAGGACAGGTTTTAAAATAACTGTAACTGTATAAAATATTCAGTAATGACACTTTTGGAAATATTTAAAACATTAATTTTATGTTTAAGAGATGTAGGTAAAGAGTGAAAGAGGAAGAGAGTGAAGAGATAGAGAGACGACACGATATGCAGCAAAATTTTAAGATTATGGGTGATTTTATATATGTGTGTGTGTGTGTGCATATAAAATGGGTGATTTTTATTTTCTGATTTTTCCATAATACAGAATTTAATTTTTTAATAATAAATTTAAAAAAAATTTTCAAAATGAAATTTTTTATTTCATTTTGAAATAAACACAAACAGCCTTACAGCCTAGGGATATAATATGTGCATGAGTGTATATATACATATCTACCTGCAGATATGTTAGGCTCAACATATTTTTAAAAACCATGTATCAAATATGTACATACACATATTTTTTGCTCAATATATTTATACAAAATGTGAGCAAGTATTTAAAATCATTCATCTGCAAGTCTCCAGAATTAAATTATAAAATTGTGATAGAACTCAGAGGTCTACAGAGGTAAAGTGAGTCATTCGGGGTCTCACTTTTAGCAACGTCAGCATTGGAAACAAGATCTCTCAATCAGCACCCAGCACTCTTTCTCTGCTCTGTTCTTACTTTCTAATACCACTGAAAACTATTAGGTTCATTTTTTTCTCTAAATCTTCAATTTTTTTATGTCCTTTCAAAGAGTACGGACAGAATTTATATACTGACTTTATTTAACATTGTTGTGAGAGGCAGCCCAAACAATCATCTCAATTTTAGAGTAAGATATGTTGGATGGGCACATTAAGGTCAAGGGCAGAATGAATGAGAGTCCTTTTAGAAAAGAAATGAAGGCTCTTTCAGTTATAACAATGATCTTGGAGATAATCTTTATATTACCCTTCATCTCCACATCTGAGTCTGAGCTACCTGGGAACAATAAGGAAAACATATAAAGCAGGTAAGAGGGAAGGTGAGACCTTTAGAGATGTGGTTTATATCTGCAGGCAACAGAATCTCCCAATACTATAACCCAGAGCCGGAAAGACTTACCTACCCTGGCCTAGTCTGGGCTCTTCAGCATGATTACACAGAAAAGCAGAGTAGAGTACGTGCCCTCTACGCAAAAATGAGAGAAAGAAAAGGCTAGGCTGATATACTTGTTTTTCTTTCCAAACTAGACAATCACTTTAAGTCACTCATCCTTCCCAGAGAGATGGAATTAAGGAGACTGAGGAAAATATTCAAAATTAAGCAAGGAGATCTTATACAACATCAAGGGAACTATCAAAAGAGAAGTGTTCTCTGCCCTCACCCAAAGCACAAACACACACTAATATATTCTTATTTGTGGAATTTATATAATTGGAATGGATGTATCATTTATATGCTTAGCTGCTCGTGGTCCTGACACATTATCCCCTATGTACATACACACACAATCTATGATGAATAAGGTCTTTAAAAGTATATGTGAGTATATTTTATTAGTTATCCACTACTATGTGAGTTTCCTCTCAAAGGGAGAAAATAGGCTTAATTTTAACCCAAGCAGTTCTTAATTAGGGAGACAAAATTTGCTGAAACAATACACTGAGTTACAAAGTTAAAAACAATTTAATGCCTTTACTGTCTTTTCATTTGTTCTGTATCTGGCTTTTGTTCTTTTTAATAATTTACGACAGACAGTGTTTCAGTTAAAATATTTTATTATTGAGAATAAACATGAATATGTCTTCCTCAGGTTCAAAAGAAATACCAGGATCTGATGAAAAATACCTTGAAGCGGCTTATAATGAAGCAGCTTGTAATGCAGATCATGTAAAATTTCAGTGAAATAGGTATTAAAAAGTGATTTTCCTTCACATATAAGGAAAGTAAGATAGTCACATAGTAATTTTTCGAACTTTAGTCCGGGCATTTGAAAAACCTACACAGCCTATAAAAGTTTTCAAGACGAAGCAAATTGAGGTTAAATGGGCTTTCAGACCGAGTCAAGAGAAATGACACTGTTTTGGGATACAATGCATCATTACTTTAACAAAACTAGAGAAAACGGAGACCTAGAATGTATCAGAAAGAGTGTTGTCTATGTGGGACTAGAAGAGTGCAAATGAGGTGGAAACAGAGGACCCCATTGAGTAAGAAGACACTGCTGGAAAGTGGCAAGGTGTTTGAGAGTCTGTAGAGTTAGAAGAGAAGAAGCTTGGCACTTACTACTATTTCTAAAGTTATCTGTTGATTTAGTAATGCATACTTGGTTGCACATCTACGCCCATATTCATTTCTGTAATCATGTCTATGTCTACAACCATAGTAATTTATCTATATATCTATATTTGTGCACATATCTGTTATATTTCCTAATTGAATGTTAAGTTTTTTGTACATTCATCTTAAATAGCATTATGAGAGTGTTTTCTTAATCACCCACCTTCTTAATCAAGTTACCATATCCATGAAGCATTTTTTAAATGTACAAAATATTCTGCATCTGAATGAGGAAAAGTATTACCTCTAAATGGCATATATTTCCCTTTCTCAGCAGAACACATGGATTTATGTAACTCTCTAGTTGTTCTTATAGTTCAGGCAATTAATATTTTCTTTAAGGTTTTTACTGAAGACAGTATTGAAATCACCTGATTTGTGTGTGTGTGTGTGTGTGTGTGTGTACATGAATCAGGTGATTTCAATACTGTCCTCAGTAAAATATATATATTATAATTGTGTATGTGTGTCTGTGTATATATATATATTACATATATTTTATATATATATTATACACACACACACACAATTTTAATTTGGTCCTAAACTTATCTTTTTAATTTATCTCAATATAAAGTACCTAATTTTACTGTTTAAAAAATTAGTACACTAATTTTTTAAAAAATAATTGTCAGGTCACATATGAAACACACTGGCAGAGTTTAAGTGGTGTTATTTTAATTGCAAACACATTGCGTGATCAGTCAACATAGTGTGTCTTGCACCCTAAGGCACAGATGTCTTCTGGCTGGACCTCCTGGGCAATTGGCATTCTGACCATCTGTACTGCTTACTATTAACGAGAAAGTCTATTATGGTGGAGCTGTATATGCTTCATTATTTCATGTGAGACAAGTGTACAAACCATGTTTAAATGTTATATTCTTCAACTTTTTATAACAGGTGAAGCATCACTTTCTCATAGAAATACATTTTTGCAGTTAAATATAAAAATAAAAAAGGAATAAACTAAAAAGTTAATGGCATAGACTCATTAGTAATGTAAACTCAGGTATTTCTAGAGCTCAATTTTGTGTTGTGTAGAAGAATTTTTCTAGTAAGACTAAACTATGTTAATTGACAAAGCTAGAAAGTACAATGTAGAAGGCATTTTGATGTTTGGAAAACCATTAGCACTTCTGACTCATCTGTTAGCTGGAACTTTGAATCTGACGTTGCCATCTAGACATTCAAAAGGCATTTTTGAGGATTAAACAAAACCCTACAACTCATAGATCAAGAGTATGGAGTTTTCATTATTATAACGGATTATGGTGGTTAATGACACATAATAATCCTTTAAATTAGATCTCTTTGCAATTTAAAGTAGTTTTACTTATTTTTAATTATTTTAATAGACACAATTATATATTTATGCAAAATTGGATACATTTAACAAGATGCTTTATATATAATTTTAATTAATAACATATATTCATGTAGCTTGATCTGAATTATGGTAACAAATGTTCATAAAACCTGTCCAATAACAAGCAATGTTTGCATTATTACCGATACTGGACCAAAGAGGCTCAGTAAATTGAAGTGATTTATACAAGAATGAGAAATTAATAATTAACAGAATTGATACCATAATGTCATGTTTATGTCCTCAATCTTCTTTGCATTAATATACTCATCTTATTAACTATTTAACTGACTTTTATTTATCACTCATTTCTTGAGTATTCAGAATGTAAAACGCATTGCTTGCAGAGCCACAAACACAAACGATGATTCTTATCTTCAAAGAAATCATAGTTTATTTAGTGACTTGGATAGTGAAACGAACATTAACATTTAGAATGATTGGTGTGAAAATAGAGAAAAATATGACAATAAAAGTGATGGCTTAAGGAGAACGTAATGAACTCTGTAAGACTGAAATAAAATATTTTACAGGAAAGATAATTGAACTTGGTGTTGAAGAATATATAGGTGTTTCCTTGCAATGTAAGGCAGAAAGGACTTTCCATTTATATAAGAATCAACATGGGCTCATGAAGCAACCTGAGATTTACAGAACTGTCAGTAACTCTATGGCTAGCTGGACAAATAGACTGAGGTAGAATGCTGAAGGGCCTTCTCCCTTTAGAAATTATTTAAAGAGTTGCATACTCAGAGCACTTCAGAACTAGAGGAGATTATTCAGATTTACAGAATCCAATTTCTTTATCTTACCCATGAGAAAATTTAAATTTTCGGAAGAACTAAACTAAGATGCAAATGGTTAGGAGGAGGCAAAAGTGACCCACTGAGCAAGAACTGGCTCACTCTAGTCCGAGAATCAGGCCATTTTGAATCACATCTGTAGGCATATTTATAAAGAGATGAGAAAAAATTACATGAAGAGGATACATGTGAAATATTTTTTTTTAATCTAATGATTTTGAATGCTTGACCCAGGGAAATCAGCATCCCATTCTGCCTCTGGCTTAGTGGATTCTACTACACAGAGGACCAATGTATTAACATTTTTTTTTGTATTTTCATTAAAGAGATTGGATAGCAACTATTTAAAAGAATACACTTCACCCCAAATCTAGAAAAGGTTCAAAAATTAATTCATGACTTAAAACCATTCAATTTCTAATCATCTTCTAATACCTTGGAGGGCAAATCAGTTGCTGGAAATTCTCAAGATGCCATTATTACCATTGTGCTGAATTATTTAATACTTGTATCAAAGCACCAGATTAAATTGCTTTGGTCTTATGTAAAATTCCTCTGATCTTTGGCAATCATTACTTATTTATAGCTTCCATAATTTCCCCTTTTGCAAAAACATAACAAGAAAAGGGTTGCTAACTATAGCTACAAGGGGCTATTTTACTTTTTACAGTAAAAGCTGTCTCTGACATAAAAAAGTTAAGACAAAAACTACAGCCTCTAAAATTTAGAAACAAGATTTTCTAGGTGAAAAGCAGATTATTCAAACAGTTTCTTTCCCTGAGAGAGACATTCATAATATTTATTGTAAAATATAAATATTAGGTTTCTTGCTTCATGTGAACTATTAATAGGTATAGTAAACATAATTCTTCTAAAACAGAACTAGGATAACGGCAACAGCTAATGTTTACATTTATTGAAGGACATGTGAAGATTACTTTAAAAAGTTAGAAAATTAAATAAAAATTTCTCATATGACAGGAAAAGAATATTCAACATGTGACATTGAGCTGAAATTGGCTGCACTTTCATATTGTGGCTTTAAACAGAACAAGTCTATGTTTAATATGGATGTTTTTCTAAAACCTGGGATTGAGTAGGTTTCTACAAGAAAAATTATGCTAAATATTCTGGTTTACATGATGATCTGTAGCAACAAACTTGTCTTTAGCTGAAAACTATCATCTATTATTACCCTGGCAGCCTTAAGCAACACGTTAGATAACTAGTAATAGGGTGTTTCATTTGTATGTTTTGTTTTTGTATGTGTAATTTTCCATTGTTGTTAAAGACTAGCAGGAAGTCTCTGTAAGAGTCGAATAAAAAATAATTAAATCACATAAATTACAGATACAGGTTGGTATCTCTTACCTAAATGGAAAACCAAATGTCTCGAGATACAGTTAGTCCCAGAAATGAAAACACTTTCGCTATCTGATTATTTCTGTAATATCTGTGATTTTTGGCCAGCCGGATGCTATTAACAATAATGCACTTTATTAATAATTGACTAAAGTTAAATTGACCTTTAAATAACTCAAGAAATCTTGTGGTTTTCAATAGGGATAATTAACAAAATGTAAGCACTAAAGTACGAATACAAGGTCTAAAAACATTCAGAGTAGTGTGCAGTGAATGTCATGCTGTAGTATTCTCTATTCTCTCCTTCCTCCCCTTCCCTAGGTGTGAGACGCGTAACATGGGAGGAAAAGCAACTGGGTAGAAAGAAATGAATTTAAGTTCAACTTTGTACTAAATTATTAAGTTGACTTCAGGTAAGTCAAGATTAAAAACTAAGTACATTTCTTTTTCTGTAACTAGGAAAATAATGCTACTTAGAATAGCTAATATCCCATAAAGTAGATACTGTTATTAGGCCCATTATAAGAGGCATAGATTAAATGTTGACACAGGGTTTCAAAACAAGTCATAACAGGTGCTCTTAAATGATATGAACACTTCAGCTGAGCTGTTAACTTTCACTTGATGGTTGCTCATACATTTTAGGGGTTTTGTGAATCACAAAGGTCTTAGTGAATTAAAAAGCGTCTTCCAATATATCATAGATTATTATTTCTCCAAGTGATAAGAACATTTTGTTCCTAAAAATCTATACTTTTCTTGGGAAATCTGAGTAAAATATCTAGTCTAGTTAATCTAGTGTGTCAGTGTTAATTTCGTAGATTCTGATATATATGAATACAAATTTAGGAGAAGTTGAATGAAGAGTATGCTGAACCCCTCTCAGCTACTTTTACATCTTCTAAGTTTATAAATATTTCAACATAAAAAACTTAAATAAGAACGTATGTTTACTACGCTGTCTCTATATAAAAGTTACCACTATGTTTCATTAAGACATAAAAAGTTAAAACCTCTATTATTTTGAGGTATGTTCCTTCTATACTCGTCTTCTTAAGCATTTTTATGATGTAGGGATACTGATTTTATCAGGCAGTTTTTAACACCTATTGAAATGATCATATGGTTGTTCTTCATTATGTTAATGTGATGTATCAGGATTATTGATTTGCATATGTGGAACCATCCTTGTATCCCTAGGATGAATCCCATTGATGAGAGTGAAAGATCTTTTTAATGTGCTTGTGAATTTGGCTTGCCAGTATTTTGTTGAGGATCATTTCATCTATGGTTTATTGGCCAGTAGTTTTCTTTTTGTTGTGTCTTTGCCTGTTTTGGGTATCAGGGCAATGCTAGCCTCATAGAATGAGTTTGGAAGTATTTATTCCTCTTCAATTTTTTAGAATAGTTTGAATAGGATTAGTATTAGTTCTTCTCTGAATGTTTGACAGAATAGAGGAGTAAAGCCGTCAGGTCCTGGGAGAGTTTTTATTACTGCTTCTATGTCATTACTCATTTTTGTTTTGTTCAGGTTTTCTATTTATTTATAGTACAATCTTGGTTGATGTCCAGGGACTTATTTATTTCTTCCAGGGTTTCCAATCTGTTGCTGTATAGCTGTTCCTAATGCTTTCTAATAATCTCTGTGGTATCAGTGGTGACATCTCCTTTGCCATCTTTGATTTTATTTATGTGAATCATATCTCTTTTGTTTAGTCTAGCTAAAGATATGCCAATTTTTTAATGTTTTTATAACACCAACATTTTGCTTTCTTGATTTTTTTTACATCTCATTTTCATTTATTTCTGCTCTCAGCTTTAGTATTTCCTCTACTGATTTTGAGTTCGGCTTGTTCTTGCTTTTCTAGTTCTTTAAGGTCCATGGTTTGGTTGTTTATTTCAGGTCTTTCTACTTTTCTGATGTAGGCGTTTATTGTTACAAACTTTATCAGTACTGCTTTTGCTATATTCCATGGGTTTTGGTATGTTGTAGTCTTAAATTAAAAACCCACAGCCTACATCATACTGAACAAGGAAAAGCTGAAAGTATTTTCTGTAAGAACTGGAACAAAAAAGAATGCCCACTTTAACCACTTCTGTTTTGCATAGTACTAGAAGTCTTAGCCAGGTCAACCAAGCAAGAAAAGGAAATAAAAGACATCCAAATTATAGTGAAAGAAGTCAAACTGTCCTCATTTGCAGACAATACCATCTTATATTTGGGAAAATCTAAAGATTCTAAGGTATAAGGTGGGACTTGACTCCAGAGGTGGGACATGAACCAGACTGAAGACTAGCTGAAGCAGGGAAGCAGTGAAAACACCTCTTTATAAGACACAGCCACCAGTGCCATGTTACTTCAGTATTGCCATGGCATCTTATGAAAAGTTACGCCTCTTCCCATAGCAATGGCCCAGAAATAACACCCTTTTTCTAGAAAATTCTGAAGAACCTGCCCATTGATTTGTATGTAATTAAAAGTGGGTATAAATATGACTTCAGAATTGCATCTGAGCTGCCACTAGAGGTGCATTGCCGATGAGGTAGCCCTGTTCTGCAAGGAGCAGGACCTCTGCTGCTGCTGTACATTGTCACTTCAATAAAAGTTGCTGTCTGACATCACCAACTAATCTTTGAATTATTTACTGGGCACAGCCAAGAACCCCGCCAGGCTAAGCCCCAATTTAGGGGCTTACCTGCCCTGTATCAAAAGCAAAAGCAACAAAAACAAATACTGACAATTGGCATTTACATCAAATTAGAAAGCTTCTGCACAGAAAAGAAAACCATCAACAAAGTAAAGAGACAATTTACAGAATGGAAGAAAATATTTTTAAAGTATTCATCTGACAAGGGATTAATAATGCAAATACATGAAAAACTCAAACAACTCAACAGCGAAAGAAAAAAATCTGATTTTAAAATGGGCAAAAGATGTAATTTAGACATTTCTCTGAAGAAAACAAACAAATGGCCAGTAGGTATATGAAAAAACGCTCAACATCACTAATCATCAGGGAAATGCAAATAAAACCACAATGCGATATCTCACACCCATTAAAATGATTATTATTAAAAGGACAGAAAATAACAGATGCTAGCTTGGACGCAGAGAAAGGAGAACAATTGTATACTGTTGGAGGGAGTGAATAAATTAGTATATCTACTATGAAAAACACTATGGAGATTCCTCAAGAAACTAAACCTAGAATTAACACATAATTCTGCAATCCCATTTCTGAGTATATCCCTAAAAGAAAAGAAATCAGTATATCAAAGGAACATCTGTACTCCCATATTTATTGCAACACTATTCACAATAGTCAAGATATAGAATCAGCCTACGTGTCCATCAATAGATGAATGGATAAAGAAAATGTGGTATTTATACACAAGGAAATATTAGTAAGCAATAAAAAAGAATAAAATCTTCTCATTTGCAGCAACATATATGAAACTGGAGGATACTATGTTAAGTAAAATGAGCCAGACACAGAAAGATAAATATCAAATTTTCTTACTCATATATGGGAGCTAAAAGAAACTGAGCTTATGGAGGTAGAGAGTAGAATGATAGTTACCAGAGGCTAGAAAGTGGGGATGGGGGGAAGAATGAAGCCAGACTGGTGAATGGGCACAAAAATACAACTGGAGAGAAGGAACAAGTTCTAGTGTTCAACAGTACAATAGCATGACTATAGTTAACAATAATTTATAACGTATTTCAAAATAGCTAGAAGAGAAGATTCAGAATGATTCCAACAAAAATAAATAATAAATGTTTGAGGTGATAGATATTCCAATCATCCTTATTTGATCATTGTGTATTGTATGTATGTTCCAGAAAAACACATACACTATGTAAATGTGCACAACTATTATATATCAATAAAAAATAATTTTAAAATCCCTCTGGCATTTTCCATTCTTTAAAAATTTCTGTTTTTATGTTGCTTTATAATGTACATAATGTATTATAATACATATATATTTGAAAGTATATCCATATTGAGGATTTTGGATTAAAATCATTCTTTACTATTGTAGATATGCTGTGAAAATTTTAAAGACTTCTGGTTTAAAGTTACGGTAGAGAGAGAATATACTTGAGAGCCAAATTTCGAATATAATTTGGGTTATAATCTAGGGCCTTTCACTGATTAACTAAATGATTTAAGACAGATTACTTAATTTCTCTAAGTCTCAGTTTCCTCATTTAAAAAAAAAAAAATGGGCTGGGTGCAGTAGCTCATGCCTGTAATTTCAGCACTTTGGGAGGTGAAGGCGGGCAGGTCACTTGAGGTGAGGAGTTTCAGACCAGCCTGACCAACGTGGTGAAACCCCATCTGTACTAAAATTATAAAAATTAGCCAGTCATAGTGGTGTGTGCCTGTAATCCAGCTACTGAGGAGGCTGAGGCAGAAGAATCTTTCGAACTCAGGAGGCGGAGTTTGCAGTGAGCTGAGATTGCGCCACTGCACTCCAGCCTGGGTAACAGAGTGAGACTTTGTCTCAAAAAGTAAATAAATACATAATTAAGATGATAGTAACAGTACTACTTACTGTGAAGTTTATGTGAGAAGATTTGTGTTTTGTGCTTAACATATATTAAGATTCTGGTAAATGTTTGTTTTTCTCTCCCTTTGAGAAAACTGTGACTTCTACATATTTATTTTCATTAACTCTCCTGTATTAGAAGTATTTGGGGAAGCTCGAGGTAGACAGAACCATGTCTACACAACAACTTACAAGTTAATCAAAATTGTCCAAATCATGAAATTCCTGCTTTGGAAAAATCCCTGTGTCCAGCCTGAGTTGCAATGCTGCTCAGTAGTATAGAGGTAATATTTTCTTCCTAAGGGAAGCCAAATATATTAAGAAAAAGCAAAAGTTTTCCTAAGTTTTCCAATTTTTTTTTAGTAGTTTCCCAATATTACTCTTATTTCAGAGTGTCTGAAACTGATTGGATAGCATGTCAAATTTTTAAAAAGCTGAGCTTTGTTATATAAACTGACATTTATGTTATCACTCATGTATTGGCTTTAAGCACTGAAAGATTGCTCTTCCACTCTGATGCAGACAAACTATTCGTTGCAATGTTTCTAAAATTTTGAATTCAATATTTTCACTCTGATATTTACCCAAGTAATTGACAACATCTTAGTTGCATTTATAGAGTGAGGTACCAAATACTTTTTTGATAACAGTTTTTCAATCAGTGGTACAGCTTTAGTGGAGAGGATTGGCTTAATGTTAGTGTCCTCACCAAAAATTCTATGTGCTGCCATGTATTTTCCAGGAATCTTAGTGTTATGTTGGAACCCTATGAGTACTTCTGGCCAATGAAGAGTGAGCAGAGGGATAGGTGTCACTACTGGACAGAATCATTAAAGAGTTACTGTGCTTCCTTCACCAGGCCCTTCTGCTGCTGTAGTGGCTTTAGGGGACATGGGTTTCAAATGCCATGGCTATAGGCTGAAGGAGGACCAGTTGACCACATTAGACTTCATCCCAAATAAGAAGTTGAGCCTCTGAGATTTCAAAATTTGATTATTGTAGCAGCTAGCTACCCTGATTTACACAGTAGCTTGGCTGTTATAAAATGTATCTACATATATTGACTTTTATATGTATAAATATATATTGATATATAAATTAAAATATAAAAATAAAAATAAAATTTATTAACATATAAATTCAATATATATTAAATTGATTAATATATCTAATATATTTAAATATATATGTAAATTAAAAATATTTATATATTAATATATAACTTAAAATTTATATAAATTTAAAATACACATTATATAGTTATAACATACAATTAAGTTTATTATAGATATAATTATAATACAAAGTTGTATATTATTTATACATATAAAAGATATTTTGATTTAATAAAATGTAATTTACATGTAAAATATAACATATTGTTATATATGTTATATATGTTTATGCATGTTTATATACACACACACTGACTTTTATTTTAGGTTCAGGGGTACATATGCAGGTTTGGCATATGCAGAAGATTGAAACTGGACCCCTTCCTTCACAATATACAGAAAATCAACTCAGGATGGTAAAATTTATATTTTTGAGAAGCTAACAAATGTTATGAACCATCTAAACACTGATTTTAGTATCATTCAGAGATTGTAGTTAATTGCATGTTAAATCACACTTTTATTAAAACATAATGTATGAGTTAAAAATATAATGAAGGCTGAAATATTTTTAAAATTTATTCTCAGTTATCAATAAAGATGGTTTCATTCAAAAGTGACCCCCACATACAGTGCCTTGGTGCTCAGATACTTGCTAAAGTTCTCTAGAATGCCCAAACTGAGAACAGATTATCACGTCAGAAAGGAACTCTACATACACTAGTTCTTTCCTACTTAAGATGAATTGTCTTCTCCAACTAAATGCAGACCTAAGTGTACTCCATGATGAGCTTTATTCTTATAATCAGTAAATGAAAAAGGTTATCTTCAATTGCACGTAAGATACTATTAGCAGTTTTCTGATGTGAATAACAAAGCTGTATGGAATAATTCTTGCTATTTTAAAGTAATGTTTCTTAAAGGTATTGTATTAGAAGATTGTACTTGCAGACAAAAAAGGTAATCATTTTAATTCACTGTGAAAAACTGTTGCTTCCAGGTGAAAACAGCAAAATCTGCCCAGAAAGTGAAAGTTTTAAGCTTAAAAACATGGGAAAAAATTCACTTGACACCTAAGCAAAAGTTTCTCTGTAGAAACATGGTAGTGTATCTTTGGAGCTTTTAAATCTGAGACCTATGAGGAAACCAAACAGCTAATTGTCTCTACAAGAAATACTCAGTATTTAAAGCCAACCGCTAGGAGTGACAGATAATGAAACACAATTTAATTACTTTATAGTCATTTTCGATATAAAAAGAGGTGAAAAAAATCCTCATGCAAAGGGAAAGTTCTGAAACGTCTGTAGAAAATCATTTGGATTTGGACACATTCTTTTTACTGAATTTGCCTAGCTTTCCAAGGTAAACACTCTGAGACTTTTGTAAATAGCCAAGGAACCTCAGATGCTCCAAAGCAATCAGAACCTCAGCTATGCAAATGATTCCAAATGAAGCAGAACTTCCTAGAGAATAGCAAAATTACAATTAATATCAGGATACTGGTTTTGAAACCATAGCTTCTTCACAATTGAATAAAGGTGAACCCATTTATTTTATTACATATTTATTTTCTGTAATGGTAAAAATAAGGAAGTTCTATTTAGGTAACAAAAGGTAAGGGGTGTTTTTTGCTTTTTCCACATTGAAGCAAATTTAGCTGAATTTCTTAGAAAAGAGCAAAATAACAAATTCAGGATACTGATATTTACATTGAAGGAAATTTAGCTAAAATGAATATTAAGAAATGTGATTTTTCAGAATGCATTTACTTTTAAACATGATTTTAAATACCCGATTATGCAATTATAATTTATAATAAGGTCAAATAATTTATATGTATAGTAATGTAATATTCCAGCTTTCAGTCTTAATTCCATGGAAGAGAAAATGACATTAACTTTAGCAAACGAAACTTATTAGGAGAATTTTAAGTGGCTCACAAATTAATTAGACCCCAAGTTAAGAAATGGTCAATGTAATTAATAAGAGTATTTCAAATTGCTGAGAATAAATTTCAAATATTCTCACCACAAGAAAATGTTAACTATTGAGCTAATTAGCTTCATTTAATTACTCCACACTGTACTCTATAACTATATACAATTACAAATTGTCAATTTACCTAAAAAATGTCAAGACACAACATATATCTGGAAGCTTAGTCAGCTTAAACCATAACAATGATCTTATAGAACCAACAATTTAATGAGAAACCAGCATATGTGATGAATGATCTGGACCTGAAAAGCAACTGCTTCTTTTATGTTTACATCACAGCCAAAATTCTGGAGAAATGTGTGCCATGAGTTTAATTCATGGCATATTTTCCCCTCCTGGATGAACTAATATTTTTATTGCTTTGGGTAGTTGGGTAGTTGGGGGGGAGGGGGGGGAGTGGGGGAGAGAGGGAGTGAGAGAGAGAGAGAGAGAGAGAGAGAGAGAGAGAGAGAGAGAGAGAGAGAGAGATTGTCCAATATACTCCACTTCTTTGACTGTTCAGCATTCTTTTACACTCTTTTACATATTTGCATTCCCAAAATGACTGTTCAATATAATTTTTAAAAAGTCACTACAACACCTAAAAACACAGTTACTTTATTTGTTACTGCTTTATTTTTTAAGCCCAAATAGCTATGCCTATATTGGTGATACTCTGTGTATCTAGTAGTATTGTGCAGGAAACTGAATACCTCTCTTCCTATCTTAGCCAATAAGAAAACACACAACCAATTTTAGACATCTAGAATGACCATATCAACACCAAAGACAAGTGTTGAAAAATATATGAATATGCTTCCTAGTTCCTAGAGATAAATTTCATGTAATTGTATACAAAATGAATATTGTTATATTTGAAGGCATTCCCAATTTTTTTAACATATCGTCTTGAACAAGACCCCCCCCACCCTCATTAGGGTGATTTACTGTTCACCTAAATTTCATACTACACACTTTATTAAATAAAGCAATCTGTTAATACCTTTCTTTTGACCATCTTTGTTAAGTAAAATATTCAATTATTAAGAATTATTAGAAGCTTTAAAATAATTTTTTTTTTTCTTAGAATGATGTTGAATCAGTCAGTAAGTAATATGCAGATTGACATAGCATGCCTGCCTTAGCAAGACTTTAACAATGGATTCTATCCCTGGCGTTATTCCATTCTCATCCTATGGTTACTAGGAAAGCTCTATCAAATAAACTGGCTTCAATTACTACTTTTCTGTAAGTGTTTTCTAATTACACAATAAAAGCTGTATGTTTTCCTGGACCTGAAACCTATGCCTTCAACGGTGACATATCAATGCCCCAGGCTCTTTCAAGTCAATAAATCCAGAAAAAAATTCATCTGTTCCTTTTTAAATCTAATTTTTCCTGCTATTTTTTATTAGTGAGAACAGGTCACATTTAGAAATGTGGAAATTATCTGAGACTCATCTTTTTTCATACTCAACCTATATCCAATTTATCAAATCAAATTTATTTTACCTTTAAACATTTTTCTAATTCCTCTTATCTTTTTCAATTTTGTTATTCACCTCAAATACTAAATATTTTAACCTTGATTATTGTAATAAATGCTAGTTAATTTTTAGATTCCATTTTTTGTTTCACAGCCATATTCCATTTTTTTAATACAGCAAAATTTTAATAAGTAATTGGGAGAGGTTATGTTTCTTCCTTACACAAAATCCTACAGTTGTCTACCCTTGGATTAAGGACAAAGTTAGAAATATTTTGTCATGTCATGTAAAAGGCCCATGCCTAACATTCCAGCTTCCTCTCCTATCATCACTATATACCTTCCGTTCTTTTCATTGTAACAACCCATTTAGATTGTAATATATGTCTTCTCTTATCTTCGATGCCTTTATTCATTATCCGTTCTCTATCTAAGACCACTGGATAACTTCTCTTTTCCTTCAGATACCTACAACAGTTAGATGACAGGCTGAGATAGGCACACCCTCTGGATTGGTTCTTCTCTCTCTTCCACCAGTCGTTGACTTCCACGGACCTTATTTAATTGAATGTCACTAAGATCACTCCTCAGAGTTAATGAACTAACTTTCACATCAGAATAATACCAGCCTCAAAATAGTAATATTTGTAAATATTTATTGAATTCTTACGAATGAAATACTACGCTTAGTAGTTTGCATACGTCATGTCACTTACCCCACAAGAGTATTTATAAACTGGCCATTGGTTTCACTGATTACCTGTTTGCCTTTATGTTAATTATCCAGCAGGATTTTAGCACAGTTGATTACAATCTCTTTCTTGAAACACTTTTTTTTTTTCATTTGATTTCCAGCTGCCACTATCTATTGATTCCATTCCTTTCTTATGGAAACATATTCATTTTTTTTCTCTCTCTCTCTCTGCTAATTCTTTCTTATATTTATTCCTATGCATTGAAGTGTATAAGAATTTGCTTTTAAATATTTTCTCTCCTTTCAATTATTTCCTAGGTGATTTTGTGCTTCAACTATATCTAAAATGCTATTGACTTCCAGGCATACAACTTCCTTCCTAATTTCAGACATGCAAATGCAACCACCTACTCAAATTCTACATTTTGGTATCTAACAGACATCTCAAACTGCACGTATCCTAAAACCTTTTTATTTCCCACCCTCTTAATCTACTCCTACTATAGTCCTGCCCATTTCAATAAAAGACAACTTCATCTCCCAGTTTCTTTGATTACAAGACTTAGAATCATCTTTCATTATTGGCTTACTCGAATACTCCAATGCACCTGAAAATTTTGTGGTCAACTGCCTCTAAATAAATTCAGAATCAGTCTACTGCCCATCATCTATTTTCACTACACATCCTACAATAACCCTCCATCACTCCTTTGAATTATTACAACAGTTTCTTAATTGATCTTCCAGCTTCTACTTTTGCCCCCAAAATACATACTCCACAGAGCAGCCAGAATATTTCTTTTAAAATTTAAGTGAAATAACATCTTTTCTTTTCTCAAAATTCTCCATTATATTTACAGTGAAGACAATGTTACTTGCCAAGGACTGGAAGGATATACAAGATCTCAACTCCTCCCCGATGCTCTGACCTCTTTTTTATTCTCTCACTCAGTCATTTCTTGCTACATCATCCACAGTGTCCTCCTTCTCCTGAGCCTCTTCCTCCTTCTCAGAGTTTGCAGTATTTATTTCCTAGAGTCTCCAGTTTTCCATGTGTTAACATATAGCCATAAAATGTAATAACATTCAAATTACTTTTAAAATTTAGCAGCTTTTAGATCTAATTGGTTACAGGTGTCTTTTGACTCCATAATTTTTTTGCAACCTAGAAAAAAAATTCACCAGCTATGTGCCAAGTTCTTTTATATTGCCGTAATCTGTTCCCTAAATAAAATCTATCTCCTTTAAAGTTAAAACTAGCAATGTCCATTGTCCAGTAATACCAAATACTGCTTAAACAAAATCTACTAAAAAGAGGGCATTTAAAATTATCTGAAGCAATTGTTTCTGACCATATTTTACGTAACTCAGTGAATGGTTAGTGAACTTTGCTAGTAATTCAATGTGCACAGAAATTATTATAGACAGATAATTTATATTGGCTACATTAATATACCAATTAAATGTCCAACATAGACAATTATTTCACAAACTATGTACACTAAAGTATTCTGCAGTTATTTAAAATAAAAATAAGCAAAAGCATGTAAAAGTACTATAATGTTAACTATAAAACTTGAATACAAAATGCATATATTGTTTTATAAATTGTGGTAAGAATACTTAACAAGAGAGCTATCCTCCTAAAAAATTTGTTTAATTTAGAATCGATGTATTTAAAGGCATGTTCTTTGCAGCCGTTGTTCATTAAGATACTTTTATTGATGTGTTCAGAAATCTTTCCTAGTAGTTTAGGCATATAGGGGCTTTGAGCCCTATGAAGTATAGTAAATCGCAGATGGATTGGTCCAAAAGTGCAAGTTTGCTTTTCAAAAAAATGTTCTGTAAAACAGTATATTCTCACGGGAGTGATTGGTGGGGAAAGAGAAGTATGTGGTGACACTTAAGAGATCCTCGACCTTCTGGAACGCACATCTAAACTTCTGCAACAGTAGCCCAAGAGGAGTGAAACTCAGTGTTCAAAAACCACTTTTAATAAAGCCTGCCTTTTCCAAGGATCCCAAATCAGATGATCCAGGGGTAATTAGTTTATAATAAGGCAATTCTTAAGTTTTAACATACCTGTTTTTTAAGCATCCTTTGTTTTAGTGCATCATAGATTTTCTTTTTTTTTTAACTTGTATTAATATCTTAAGTTCAGGGGAGCATGTGCAGGTTTGTTACAAAGGTAAACTGTCATGGAGATTTGTTGTACGTATTATCACCCAAATATTAAACCTAATATCCATTAAATATTTTTCCTGATTTCTTCCCTCCTCTCCACACTCTACTCTCCTAGTGTCTTCAGTGTGTTTTTTCCTTCTATGTCTCCATACGTTCTCATCATTTAGGTAAAAACAATGGCCTCCAGCCATCCATGTTCCTGAAAAGGACCTATCATTTTTTACAGCTGCACAGTATATACCATGTTATAAATGTAGCAAATTTTCTTTCTCCATTCTATTATTGATGGGCATTTAGGTTGATTCCATGAGTCTTTGCTTTTGTGAATAATGCTGCAATGAACATACATGTACATGTGTCTTCATAATATAACAATTTATACTCCTTTGTGTATATACCCAGTAATGGTATTGATGAGTGTTATTTCTGTGTTACAGTCTTTGAGGAATTGCCACACTGTCTTCCACAATGATTGAACTAATTCTTACCCTGACCAACGGAGTATAAACATTCCTTTTTCTCCACAACCTCACCAGCATTCATCGTTTTTTGACTTTATAATAATAGCCACTTTTTAATAATAGCCATAATAAATATAAGATGATATCTCACTGTGGTATAAATTTGCATCTCTCTAATGATCAGCGATACTGAGCTTTTTCTCAGATGCTGGTTGGCCGTATATATATCTTCTTTTGAGAAATATCTGTTCATGTCCTTCACCCACTTTTTAATGGCATTGTTTCTCAATGTAAATTTGTTGAACAGACTTTTTCTGATTGTGGATTCTTGGCACCTATGTTAAACGTGTTGACTGTATATGTATTGACTGTATATGTGTCATTTTATTTCTAGACTCCGTATTCTGTTTGACTGGTCTATGTTTGTTTTTTTTATCAGAACCATACCATATTAATTAGTATAGCTTTGTAATATATTTAGAAATCAGAAAATATGGTATCTTTGTTCTTCTTTCTCAAGATTACTTTGACTATTTGGGGTTGGTAATGGTCCCATATGAATTTTAGGATTATTTTTTATCTCTGTAAAAAATGCTGTTAGAATTTTGATAGGAATTGCATTCAAACTGAATTTAGGTAGTATTTACATTTTAACAATTTTAAATCTTCCAATACATGAACAGAATGTATTTTCACTTATTTGTATTTTCTTTCTTTCATCAGTGTTTTACAGTTTTCAGTGTATAAGGATTTTATATTCTTGGTTAAGTTTATTTCCAAGTATTTTATTATTCTCAAGATTATTTTAAATGAGACTGTTTCATTTGCAGATAGTTTGTTGTTGGTGTAGAAAAATATAATCAACATTTATATGTTGATATTTTATTCTGTACCTTTGCTGAATTTATTAGTTTTAAAAATTCTTTTGTGGAGTCTTCAGGGTTTTCTACATATACAATAATGTGATTTGCTAACAGAGATAATTTTGCTTCTTCCTTTCAATTTGGATGTTTTTTTTTCTTGCCTAATTACTTGGGCTAGAACTGCAATACTACGTTGAATAGAAATTGGAAGAGTAAGTACTCTTCTCTTGTTTGTAATCTTAGCCTATAATGTTAGCTGTGGGCTTTGCACAGGTGGCCTAATTCCTTCTATGTTTAGCTTTTTGAGGGTTTTTGTTTTCTATTGTGAAATGGTGTCAGATTTTATCAAATGCTTTTTCTGCATCTATTGAGATTATAATGTGATTATTTTTCCCCTTCTCATTCTGTTAATGTGTTGTATACATTAATTGACTTGTACATATTGAGACATCCTTTCATCCAGGAATAAATCCCACTTTATAATGGTGTGTGATATTTTTAATGTGCTGTGGAATTCAGAATTTGGGCTGCTAGTATTCATATTTTGTTGAGCATGTTTAAATGTATTTTCAGTGGGATATTGGCTTGTATTTTTCTTTTCTTGTAGTGTCATTGTCTGACTTTGTAGTAGGGTAATGCTGGGCTCATAAAATAAGTTTGAAAGTATTAATTCTTTTTGTATATTTTGAAAAACAAAGAAGGATTAGTGCTAATTATTTAATGTTTGGTAAAATTCATCAGTGAAGACATCTAACACTGGGTTGTCGTAGTTATTGTTTTATTAGAAGGTTTTATGATTCAATTGCCTACTCATTATTGTTCTGTTCAGATTTCCTCTTTACTTATGAATTATGCTTAGAAGTTTGGATGCTTTTAGGCATTTATCTATTTACTTTAGATCATCTGATTGTTGGTGTATAATTGTTCACAGCAGTCCTTTTTATTCCTGTGCCACCTGTGGTAATGCCTTCTCTGTCTTATTTTTAGAAAAGTTCCTTTTTTTCATAGTTAGTCTAGCCAAGGAATTGTCAATATTGTTTATCTTTTGAAGAACACATCCAGGTCTCATTCATTTATATTGTCTTTTTAGTCTCTATTTATTACAGCTCTAATATTTTATTAATTCCTCCATTACGCTAATTTCTGACTTTGTTATTCTTTTTCTAGTTCCTTGATACATAGAGCTAGTTTGCTTATGGTATTTCGTTTTTAATGTAGGTATTTATTGCTGTAAACCTGTATTTTGGTCCTGCTTTTATTGCATCTTGTAATTTTTATTATGTTGTGTGTTTTCAAACAATTTTAAATTTCCCTTTTGATTTATGACCCATTCATTACTCAAGAATTTTTTTTTAAATTTCAACATATTTCTGCATTTCCCAGCTTTTCTTTAGCAATTAATTTCCAGTTTCATTCCACTGTTATTGGGAAATATATCTGAAATAATTCAGTCTTCTTAAAGACTGAAATGTTAAGACTTCTTAAGATTTGTTTTGTAACCTACCATGTCATTTATTTATTCTGCAGAATTTTTTGTGTATGCTAAAGAAGAATGTGTAATCTGCTCCTATTGGGTAGAATGTTCCATATGTCTCTCTTAGGTCTATTTGGTCTACCGTATTGTTCAAGTTCATTGTCTCTTTATTGATTTTTGTGTCAGAATGTCATGGCCATTATTGAAATTGGCATATTAAAGTCTTCTGCAATAATTGTATTGCTATCTATTTTTCCTTTCAGTATTATAAATATTTACATATTAGGTACTCTGAAGTTGGTATATATGTATTTATAACTGTTAAATTCTCCTGGTAAACTGACATTTTATTTTATATAATAGTCTTTTGTGTCTCTTGTGACAATTTTTGACTTAATATCTATTTTGTTTTATATAAGTACAGCTGCCGCTGTCCTTTTTTGGTTATGATCTGTATCTCTACCTTCTTCTATTCTTTCACTTTCAGTCTATGTTTGTTCTTTAAAATGTAAAGTAAGTCTCTTTTAGATAGTTTGTAGTTGGATCTTGATTTTTTAATCCAAACACTCTTTGTGTTTTTATTGCTGTGTTTATTCATGTTGAAAGTAATTTGATAGGTAAGAACTTACAACTGCCAACTGATTACTTGTCTTCTTTTTTGCAGAACCTGTTAACTATTTTCTTCATTTCCTCTCTTATTTTGTTTTATTTATTTGTTGATTTTTTTGTACTGAAATGCTTTTATTACTTTCTCTTTTTGTGTGTATCTTCTATATGTATTTTCTTTGTTATTATCATGAGGCTTACATAAAACCTAATTGTAACACTCTAGTTTAATCTGGTAACAACTTAACTCCAATTATTTTAAAAACAAAGCAAAACAAACAAGAACTCTACATTTTAACTTTGCCACGCTCACATTTTATTTTACTGATGTTATACTTTACATGTTTTTATATTATCTGTTAACAAATTATTATAGTTATTCCTAATGCTTTTGTCTTTTAACTTTTATATTACAACTGAAAGTGACTTACACACTATAACTACAGTATTACAATATACTCTATTTGTTTATATATTTACCCTTACCAGTGAGTATTATATTTTCATATGCTTTTGTTGCTGCTTAGTGTCCTTTTGGTAAATTTCAAGAACAAAGTCAGGTAAAGTGATGACAAATTCCCTTAATGTTTCCATGTCTTGGAAAGCCTTTACCTTTCTTCCATTTTGAAGGTCAGTTTTGCCAGGCGTTTCATTCTTGTTTGACATTTTTTTTTTCTTGTAGCAGTTTAAGTACATCGTCTCACTGTCTTCTGTCCTACAAAATTTCTGCTGAGATAACCATGAGGAGTCTAACTGGAGCTTATTTGTACATTACAAGTCACTTTTGTTTTGATATTTTCAAAATTCTTTATCTTTGACATTTAATGATTTGTTATAATGTGTCTCAGTATAGACGTTTTTGGGTTCATCTTATTAGATGTCTTTGAATCTCATATATCTAGATGCCTATATTCCTCCTTAGATTGGGAACTTCTCAGCCACTCTTTTGTAAAATAAGATTTCTTTTCCTTCCTTTTTCATTTGGGACTTTCATAATGCATATATTTTCCTTTGATAATTTTTTATAATTTATTTAAACTTTCTTCCATGTTGTTTTTTTTTCCCTTTTTGCTCCCTTGACTGAATAACTTCAAATGACCCGCTTTTGAGCTTTCTGATTCCTTGTCTTTCTCAGAGCTTATATTAAAGCCCTCTAGTGATTTTTTAACTTACTGTATTTTTTCAGCTCCAGATTTTTTATTTTTTTGTAGAATTTTTATTTATATATATTTTCGTTTTGTTCACATATTTTTTTCCTGATTTCAGTCAGCTGTCTGTGTTCTCTTGTAATTTACTGAGCTTGTTTAATTATTTTGAATTCTTGATCATGAAATTCATAGATCTTCATTTTTTGTTGTTGTTGGGTACTGGGGGTTTATTTTCATCCTTTTACTGTGTCATGTTTCCTGAGTCTTTCTGTTCCTTGTAGTTTGTGGTTTCTGCACATGTTAATAAAAGTCAATTTGGTCAGTCTCTTTTTAGATTGGCTTTGATAGGGAAAAACTTTAACCAATTATCCTAGAAAGAAATTCTTAGAGTCAAGAATTGACTGCACTCTGCTTTTTCAAGGGCGTATAAGCTCTTGCTTCTTCTTTTATGAGACTGTAATACTAAGGTCAAGACATTGGCAGCATACTACTACACTCCTCTCCTTCCCTCTCTGTGGAGAATATACAAATTTTTCACCTTCTCCAAATTTTACATAGCCCTGCTGGGTATAGAAAGCTGCATGTTCTTTTTCCTTTCTTCTTAGCTATCCCCTCCAAAGTACACCAGTTTTGTCAGCACCCCAGGTGAAAAAAAAAAAAGGAAGCCAACCTGTTGAACAGTCCATCGAAATGGCCAGACACTGGAAGCATGGTCCACTTCTCTCCATCTCACCTAAGTGAGGAGACTGGTTCTATACTTTCTCTCAATATCACAGAGCTGTACTGGCTGCAGCTAGCTGTCTGCCCCTTTCCTTTTTTTTTGTACATGCCCCCAGGAACTGGAGCAATATCAGTTGCATTAGCCAGTTCCATTGACATCCCATGTAAAGTGAGGCAGAAACTGTCTCCATGGGCAATGAACTAAAAGGCCAAGAACTTAGAGGTATGCTCTATTCTGTTTCTCATCTTGTGGCATAAATAATGGCTAAGACAATTTCTCTACATGCTGAACTATGCCAGCTTGGTGGAGGGGCTGACCCAGGTAAAACAAAACTGCTCTTATCAGTTTCAACGTGGCTCTTCTCACTTTTGTGCTCATCTGGAGTACTACACCTTCTTAACTGAATTCTAGACCTCTCATAAAGGCATTTGGATCCATATATAATGGTTAAATCTGTACTTCTGGCAAATATCAAGGGCTGGGACTTCTTATTCTGCCATCTTGCTGATGTCACTCATCTACTTGCCTCGTGATACGCTAAGCTACACCCTCACCTGACTCATGACCTTCACATTTGCTGTTCTCTCTTCCAAATACCTGTAGTTTTCTGCCTCACTCCCTTTAGATTTCTAATCAAATATCATCTTATCAGTACAATATTCTATGCTTTCCAAATATATTTTAAAAACTCATAAGCAACTATTGCCACCTTAATCATTTTATATACTATTCCAGTTAGCCTACTTCCCTTTTTCTTAACAATATCTACCACTCTGTGATGTGCTTTATATTTCCTGTCCTTTTGTTGTCTCTATACCCCTCTTACCACCATCACTGCAATTTAAGATCCATGAAGTCTAGAAATCTGGAATTTTCTGCTTACTAATTTATTTGCTGAATTAGGAATAATGCTTGACACTTTGATGGTGACTGGGTAACCACTTTACAGCTCAGTGAGAGCCCATTCATTTGGAAAGAATGTTCTTTCCTAACATTCTAAAGTTAAGAGTATACATATGACATGCTTTTTCAAGAAATGTTAGTGAAAATGCTGCATGTTACTTGTAGACACTTGCATTTAATTTTTGACTCAAATTTTCAGCCATTGTTTCTCCCTTGTGTGAAAATCTTGGAATCTCACGTTCACATGGCGGTGCCAAAATTTGAAGCAGCCTGGAGTGCTGAGTGTACATTTGGAGGATAACTGTTATGGAGAGCTGCCCAGACCTCAAGTGGATTTTTACCACAAGAAAATAAATTTCTGGTATGCAGCCACTGAAGGGGGTTCATCTTACCATGGCATATCCCAGCCTATCTTGGCAAATGTAATAATCTATAAAAATGTATTGAATAAATGAATAAATTATCCCTATTTTTTGGATGTGGAAGCAGAGTCAAGGTGAGGGTATATAGGTATGTAATTATCTTTAGGTTATGATTGAGAAACTGGATTCAAAGCCTGGCCATATATTTAAAATACATCGCAATCTTTTAACCAAGAAAGACAGACTGTTTATTTTATGGTTACCTGTAATATAAGTGATTGACAAACAGATTATAATACAGTAACTGGCTTAAAACAATGTTGACAAAGATATGCTATGCAAAAAATATCTGGCTTTTCCAAGCTTTTTCTTCATTTTCTTAAGCCATTTAAAACTAAATGTCTGGGACTCTGTTATCTTGGTAGCTTGGTTCAGTGTCCAGAGGCTTAATTTAGTATAAATTGCTATCTTTGCAGATCAATGCAAAATTCATAAGACACGATTTTTTTATTTTATGCATTCACTTCTTTTAAAGGAATTTGTTGTACATGATAATTCCTCATGTAAGGACTTTGTAATTATTACTTGAGATTAATTACAGAAAAAAGTTTTTATTTGCAGGCAAAAATGTTTGCTTTTTTATAGGAGATAGTAAAAGTTAGATAAGACAATATATTGCCTACTACTTTTGCTTTTAGTTCTTGAAGTCCTATGCAGAATGTTACCACAGAAAGGAAGGCCCTTAGTAATATTTACTTCTTTCCTTATTCTAGATTATTATATTCTAGTTCTCTCTCTCTTTCCCTCCCTCATTTCTTTAAAAATTTCTGATTTCTTTTGGACTACATTCTGTGTTCTATGTCCTTAAAAACCTATTTCAAAATTAATAAAATGTTCATTCCAAATGAGTTTTTCACATTTCATATAATTAGGAAGGAAAATTTTAAGTTGTTAATATCTTACAAACCAAAGATAAAAACTTGTATTTTACCTGCTATACATACCATTTTAATGTTTCCTTATTTCCCCCTTTTATATGTCAGTAGAGAATTAAGAGAAATTCATTTTGATGTTATTGGAAATTCTCTAATTTTATATTTTCCTCCTTTAGTACATTAGTAGAAAGTTATTGGAAAGCATTAAAAAGAGAACAATGGAGCAATAATCATTCACAAACTTAACACACAAAGATAACCATGGGTTACATATTGGTGTATACATGTTCTTACAGTCTTTGGAATCTGTATACATTTGTAATAGCTAGATATCTTTATAAAAATACCATACTCTATCATATGTGTTCTGTGTGTGTTCACTATCAAAAACAAATTTTTGAAGGCAGAATATCAAGGAAGAAAAGGCAAAGTCAGAGAAAAGGCAAAAGAAAAAGTCCTAAATTCTCACTTTAAGGATACATAAGTACCATGGCCTAGTAATATTAGATTTGAAAGGCATGTAGACCCCTGTTTAGATATTGTTTTTAGCTATTAAGAGTCATATTTTAAAAATCAAAAACATATCAGTGTTCTATTCTGTGTGAGGCATGGGAATTTTTTAATCTTTAACTAGATTAAAAAAGATAATTTGTTTAAATAAAATGTGTCAAATTTTTTTAAGTAGATAAATTAACAATAATTATGCTATTGACTAATGACATAGTCTATATTGCTGTACTATGTGCCATTAATGAGACTTATAAACAATCTCTCCAAATTTTCTCTCTCATTTTAACAGGTTTTCTTTCTTTAAATTGTGTAAATAAAAGGATTTCACTACAGGCTTTTAGAATTTAATTGCTATAGATCTCTGATAATGTTGATTTATAGCACCTTATAAATCTTTTAGCTTATTTGACATAAAAATCAAATCTAACATTTCTATTAAATAAGATTTATTTTTGATAATTTTTATAATTGTAAAATATTTAAAATATGTAATAATATAATACATATTATTAATGTGCATATATGCTCTGTTTATTCAAATATATCTAAAAATCCTCTTCATTTTCATATGTCTGAAAAATATGCAGACATTGTTTTAGAGCTTTAACTTAATAATTTAACATGAGGGAGTCAACAGCATAAAATTAATAGCTTCCCACCCTTATGCCAACATTGTTCACTAATATATTTAATTTTAAATTTAATTAATAATTAAAAGACCAAAAGTCCTTAGTAAAATTTTCCAATCATCTTTTTATTGGGAAGCCCTTTGATAGATTTTTAAATTATACTCATGCATAAAATTTTTCTTGAAATTTACATGTTCAGCAGTCATGCGTATATATGTATTTGATGATTGAAGTGACAGTTTGGCTGGGTATAAGATCCTGGTACTGTATTTTTCCTTGAATATCTTAAACAAAACAGTGCTTCATTCTTGGCTGGAACTTGATGTTGTTACAGAAATGACTGATGTAAAATATTTTTTTTTCTTTATAAGTGACTTAGTCTTTATGTTTAACGTCATGGAAGATTTTTCTTTTTCATCAAAGTCTAAGTTTATTGAACTATTTCTTAAGTTGATCAGGTCAATTTTTCAAGTATAACTTATACCCTGTTTCTACGTAGAACTGATCAATTCAAACAGTAGAGAGTTTAGTGATTTTTTTTAGTTAGTTTGTTTTTTTAGGTTTTTTTGGTTTGTTTTTTGTTTTTAATGTTGGCTATTACTTCTATTTTACTGTCTTAATTTTCTTATTTATGAAGACAAATTTTCTCAGAAAAAAAGTAAAAGTTACATTTAATGGGTCCTTTTGTATTTTCTCTTTATACTTCTCTTTTTATTTTGGCTTAATTTGCTTTTCCATGTTCCTTATCATAGCTTACTTAACCTTTGCTCATAAAATTCTATACTCTTAAAATTTCTTGTTTCTCATTATCTGCTTGTTTATCTGGTCTTTGCTTTTCATTTATATTTTTACTTAATAAATTTCTTTCAGATATGTAATTCTTATTAATTTATTTTAACTCATGTTGATTTTTTTTTTTGCTCTCTTCTTCATGATCTGATTGTAACTGCCACTTTATTTTATTATTATTGTTTCTTCCTTTAATAATTGTTACATGGATGCTACAGTTTTATATTTGAAACTTGGTTTTTATATTTGAAAGCTGAATTGGTTCAGATTATGTTAATGGTGGGGTTCCTGATACTCAGGTAGAAGAATGTTTAGGGTCAACTTATGAGTTTCTTTACAAGGGCTTATGCTTTTTATTATCATAGCTTACCTTCATTAATCTATAACTCTTTTATTACCTACTTTATTCCCTTCTCTGATTACTGGCTGTCTTTTTATAAGAGAGAGTACTGGCTTCCAAAGCTCATCATTTTCTTTCTGTCAGAAGCAGTGCCTTTAGAAAATTGTAATTTTGGGTTATAAAATAAAAATTCATCTCTGACTTAAAGTTGAAATTAACCACATTCTACATGGAGAAGCAAGCCACAAACCTGGATTCAAAATAAAGGGAGTAAAGAAAAATTGTTGGGTACCTTTTTCATGTTTAGATTTCTTGTCTGGAATATCGGGTACCCATGAAAACAGATTAATATGTTTTCACTCTAAGCGTTGATCATTACATACTGCTAAGACAGAACTGCAAGTTTTAGAGAAATGTAATCAGTGTGATTTCCTTTTTATATATCTAAAAGTATTCAAAAAAGAAGTCAGATATTATGAATTTCAATATGCTAAGTCCTGTTCTAAATCTTACGTCTTAATTTATGCTTAAAACAAACCTATAATATAATTATTATTATCACTTTACTAATAATATTGAAAAAAGAGAACTTAAATAACTCGCTCAAGCTATGATACATCAAGCAACCATCAAAGCTAAAACACAAGTTTTGTCAGGGTGTCTTCAGAGTAAGCAATTTCAAATCTTAAAGGGTTTACCAGTCTTTCTCTGTGTATGTATGTATTTGTGTGTGTGTGTATGCATGTGTGTATTTATATTACTTATATTTATTTGGATAGTAAATTTTTATAATGGCTACCACTGAATTCCTTGATTTTTGTAACTTGCTATAACTACTAATACTCATAACAATAGAATGTGACTTCTAAGACTGGGCCATACAGACCTGCAGCTTCTGTTTTCACCTTCTTAGAGTGCTTCCATCATCACAGAAAGATGCCTGTTACAACTTTTGGCATCTTTCCACTGACCACCACTTGTGGAAGTCTGGTCTGCAGACCATGACTCAACAACAGACAAATGAATGTACTCTCACACCATCACAGTGAAACAAGTGGGCCAGGGTCGGTCATAGGCTACTTTTAGTGGGCGAAATGCAACCAATCAACCAAGACTCCCTCTCCATCATTACATTTTTTCAGTCAGATTTTACAAAAGAGGTTGTAAGTTAACACACTTGTGGATAATTGACATGGTTGAAAGAATGGGTTTTACCAATGATACAAGCTTTAGGTTGGGGACGCAGAGTAAACACTATTAACAGGCAATTTCCCTTTGATCTCTCCCTGAGAGGCCCACCCAGCACAAAATGTACATGAGTAAACAGAGTGGAGACAAAAAGACGTGGGGTAAACGACTTAAACAGGGAGGGCCTTTGACCATCTCTCTTTCCTATGCTAATGTAAATGAGGCTGCTGCCTTCAGTCTGCCTCAATAAAACCTCTTGGCCTTCTAAAAGGTGTGAGATTACAATCTATAACTTTTCCTAATATTTAATATTTTCCAAACCACATCGAGTGAATATCAACATTGGCAGATGAGAAATCAGGTGGAGGAGAACTGAGGGCACCTGACCAACAGCCCCAGAGCTTTCCCACACATGTGCAGGAGGCTATCCAGGACTATCAGGCTCAAGATGCTGTTACAACTAACCAAAAAATGCGTGACTGAGACTATCCAGCATCATGTGATACACAGAGGAGTTAACCCAGACAATTCCTACCCAAATGGCTAATCCATAGAATTATGAACATAGAAATGGTTATTTATTTAAGCCACAGAGTTCTGGTGTAGTTTGTTATGCAGCAAAAGATAGGTGCTACAATATAAATTTATGTTTGACTGGAGAAGCAGAAGAAAATAAACATATAAAATTCTACACTAGCTAATTTAAGGAAAAAGCAAATATTAATTTTTTTTAAAATGCTTATTGGCCATTTTTGCTCCTTGCTTCTACATAAAAGTACTCAAATAGTGGGACACTCTTTTGCCTCCTATTCCCTCATTCCACCTTAGGAGACGTAATGAAAGTTTTCTGGAGAGTAAGTAGGTTAGCTTGGCAGACCACTTCCATTTTCCATCTTTTAAGTCTGTTGACTCGCAGCAGCAGCCCCTTCACCTATCACAGAGCAAGGGTCGATTCTTTTCTCTGAGAAGCAGAGCAGGATGTAGGGAGACCTGCTATGGTCATATTCACATGACTACATAGGTGGGTTTGCCTAATGCAGTGTTCAGTACAGAAAAGCCACATTCTCTAATGATAATAATGATCCCCCATTGTGATATTGCTTTGTTTCTCAACTGGTTCAGAAATACGTATCATTTTGTTATAATAAACATTGTAGAATAATAAAACTAAAATTGTATAGTTTGAAGACGTGTTCTAGGATAGATTAATGCCATTGCTAAGAAAAGAAATAGTATCCTGCTAGGCAAACTGGTATGGTATTTTGTTAAATTGGTTTTTCAAATATATCTATGTAGGTCTCAATTAATTTTTCTCCAAAATTTTCAACGACCAGGTCAAATGTCAAAAAAGGTAATCCATTTGCTCACAGTTTTTTTTTTTATTTTTTTATTTTTATTTTTTTTTTTACATTGGGAGAATTTAATATTTAGAAAGAAACAGTAGATAAAATGTGTTTATTCTTTTCAATTGTATTTTGGGCTCCCTTGGAAACCACACAAAATAGCCATCTAGAGTGATTTAAGTGTAATTGATCTTTTAGATTGCTCACATAACCCTTTGACTTTGGTTACTATATAAAGATGAAGAGCTTCCCAAAATATTTTTGTATCATCATGTTTCATTTATTTTAGAAAAGTATGCTGCACCAAGCCAAACTAAATGGAAATACTTGAGTTTACAGAAGCATTCTATACCATGACCTTCAAGTCACCTGGAAAAGGGCTCAAAGCACCTTTTACTGCTTAATGAAATTATAAACCCCTGATTTTCACTTCTTTCCCAGAAAGAAAATACACAATACATTATAAAATAGCTCATTGTTCTACAGACCTAGCTATAATGTAGAACAAATTCAGTCCATTGATTATACAGAGAGCTGTATTCTAAAAAAGCTGACATAGCAAGTTCAGCCAACATCTCTCCTATTGACTTAGAATGACTCAGTGTAACCACAATAGCAGTGACCTAATTTGGAAAAACTTCTCATGTCTCTGAATAGGGCTACTTGATTTAGGAAATAATGTAATTATCTATTGTGGTCAAGTCAGGTAGCTATTTAGCCAATCTTTAAACACTTCCAGAAAAAATAGATGTTTCAGCATCAAGTCAAAGTTAGCAAACACCGATTGTTTGACCCGCAATGACCGGCTCCAGTGTATCAGACTTTAAGAGACAGAGTAACTTAAAATAGAACAAGAGTGCAGCCATCTGGAAAGCAGTGCAGCACAGTGTATATCAAATCTACCAAGGCAGCAGGAGATACACCTGCAGGCTGAAAGGTCGCTATGGCAGTGTATCTCAACACCTTGCAAAGTCTAGCACAAGCCCCTCACGCAGCACACATGTTCACAATGAAATTTGGTTTTAGGAAAGCAATAAAGCAAATACACTGCTGGTATGTCGTTCACTAGGAGGCAAATATTCACTTAGGGTAATTAGCTTGAATAGTGAGATTTTAATCATTTCATTCTCAACATAAATATTTGGCTAATCGATAAGAAAGGTATTTATTTTCTCTCTAGTTGGCTTTGCTTCTCAGCATTAGTACTGTGTGACAGATGGCTGATGTCATCTTTGCTTGGAAAAACTCAGTTGGCAATATTAGCATGGCATATTTCTGGGGACTTGTGATATGCTATGAAATGATAAAAAATAAAAGGCTCCAAAAGGGAATTCCCCAAAGCAAATATACTTATGTGATTTGACACCATATTTTACTAATCCATCATGCAAAGATATGTATCCCATTTAATTAACGTTTTATTGAAACATATTCTGGTAAATATTAAGAATGCCCCTGATCTTATTTTTTTGAATGCTGATAATTTACAATATCATAAGTTTGTATTTTCTTTGTTCCTATAGTTGTCTAGTATTTGCAGACAGAGTAGTCTCTCAGTACTAGTAACTGTACCCTCAATTATACCAACAATAATCAGTTTATAAAAATAGAATGACTGGGAGTGTGCTGTGAAAAAAGTTGACTTTTATGAAGTTCTCATCTGATGAGTCTAAAATGACCCTTATTTCTTGATCCTACGTTATGAATTTTGTTATTGCTGAAAATGATCCATTATTGTACTTTTATATTATCATACTCTACGTTCCCTTTCCCTTACGTTGCCTGTAGCCACTAAATGGCACCTGTCAAAGCTTTTGCTTTTGAAAAGAAGGAAGAACGTGGGGTCAAAACTAAGATGCATAGTGGGGACACAAGAAGAGAAAAGGGTAGAATATTTTTAATTATTTTAATGGGAGAAGGGCCTTTAAATAATAAAATGTTTATTATTTTCAGGAACTTTTCTGGGCACTTTACCTAACAACTTATTTAATCATCTGAACAAACCACTGAGGTAGGAACTTACATTGTTTCTGTTAGAAAACTGAGGCACAAAACACAGAAAACCAAACACCGCATGTTCTCACTTATAAGTGGGTGTTGGACAACAAGAACACATGGACACAGGGAGAGGAACATCACACACTGGGGCCTGTTATTGGGTGGGAGGGAGGACAGGGAGAGATAGCAGTGGGTGGGGGGATTGGGGAGGGATAACATTAGGAAAAATATCTAATTTAGGTGATGCGGGGATGGATGTAGCAAACCACCATGGCATGTGTATACCTACGTAACAATCCTGCACTTCCTGCACAGGCACCCCAGAACTTAAAGTACAAAGAAAAAAAAGTCCTTCCCTTTGAGGATAAGATTTCACTACAAAAAAAAAAAAAAAAAAGCCATGTGTGAAAGGAAAGGCAGAAGAATAATTGTCACAGCCTGACTTCTATCAACAAATACCAAATACTTACATATTTGGTTTAGCATCTTAGAGAGAAACATACGTCCTTGAAGAAAATGATTACATTTTATTTTTTGTTTCTTTTGTTTTATTAACAGAATGCTTAACACTATGTTACCTTAAAAAATAAATACGAGCAATGACCATAACAGTAAGGGAGTGATTTTACAAACTGAAGGAAAATTCAGCAAAAAATTTTTACTAGTTTGTATAGGAGAAAGCAAAAGGTCAAAACAGCAGCACTTAGTAATTCCTTTAAAAATGTGATAAAAATTTCCTATAAGAAATTATTATTTCATTGAGGTTCTGCATATACCACATATACAACTGATGGGACTATTAATGTAAATGAATGAAAAGTTTCCTGAATTTAATATTAGATATAGAGTAGTATTTTTTCTAAAAAACAAACTTACATAGTCAAAGAATCAATGCTTTCTCTTTTTTTTTTTTTGTCTTAATGGCTCCAACCATTGGGATACCTCTGAATTATTCCATTTGTTATTATTTTAATTGTTCCAAGAATCCTCCAAATGTAATATCTGTAGTAATTCAGCAAAGAGGAAGTAGATATATTTGGCTAGTTTACTGCTTTGAAGAGTTTTCTAAGATTTCACATCCCAATTATTAAAAACTAATGACAATTACTTAATTATATAAAATTTGACCAAAAATGTTCATGTTTAAACATAACTTTTTCGGGTGTCACCAGAGTTTATTAAAAATTTTAATCTCAAACTAAAAAGCTAATAAAAATTTATATAATTATCAGAGATATTACAAGTAGTATTTCTATATTAATGAAGTATTTAGCAGATGTAATATAAAGGTGACTAACATCTTGAGACATACACTTTTGTCTCTAAGATTTAATAATCTTCATGTACCAGGAAAGGGTACAAATAAAACATGGTCATGCCACTTATAAGACAATGTTTTTATTCATTTTTCTTGTTTAGTTTTTAACAGTGAATACAGTGAAATTATCATACGTAACATCATTAAGTTTCATGTTGATCTATTATCTGATAACATTATAATCTGCAAATTTTAATTAACCTATGATACTAATGAGTACCTATGTCAGCTTTGACCATTATGCCAGCAAATGTGGAACAGGTAAGCCTTACAGTGACAGCATAAAGGTGTGCCATTTCACCTCGCTTATTTTCACTGTGCGTTGCAGACAAACCCAGCTACAGCAACTGAGAAGTGGAAACTGACAAGAAAACATTGAAACTGGTTTAACGGTGGCGTGTGTTTTTTCTCTAAGTATGATTAAATAATCATAAGAACTGCTCTAAGGGCTAATCTGCTATATTTTCCAGATTTTCACCTTGGGGACATATTGTCCCTTGTCACTGAAACCTCAGGGACAGAAGGGGACGCCACAGGGTGGCACAGCAGGAAGCTGAAACACTGATGAAACAGTGTTCAGTTAATGAAGGCATGGCCCATGGCCTCCGCTGCTCTGCCATATGTTTGAAGAAATGCTAATGACTACAATTCAAATACCTTTTTCATCTTAACTCTATGTAAATGTGTTTATAAATGCTCTCTTATAAATATACGATCACATTTTTAAAAGCCAAGTGCTAATGTTGCTTTCAACATCTATAATACACAATAATTAAAACTTAAGCAATTCTGCTTAATTATACCTTATGGGAAACTGTACAGTAATTTATAGAAATTAAGCAGAAAAACAAAGATCAACAGAAATAAAGCAGCAGTTGAACAACTGAATAATAAATCACTTCGGTCATTAATTTACAACAGCAAAATCACTGTAAGTAAAAGACTTCAATCCTTGTTCTTAAATAGCTGACACGTGAAAAAGAAGGTGTTAGAAATTTGGGTATTCCTTTTCAGAGCACAGCTTGAACGATGGTCTCATTGTCTATGTTGTCACTTTGTTCTTATGCTACCCCCCCACCAAAATCAAGTGGTAATTTTTTGTTGACAACTTTCATTATTCTAATTCTAATATGAGACATCTACCCTCATTTCCTTACAATTTTCCTCAGCATTGCAGATAATTATTTGCTGGTAAATGATCTCTTTTATGACCAATCCATTCTTCAGTAAATGTGCAGCAGCTCTACAACAGCGGTTCATTTAGAAGATTCAGTTGGTACCCAGTTTGGGATATGTCGTACATCACACATTTTTAAAACTACCCTAAAAGCTAAGTTGACCAGATCTATAAAACTGTAACTAACTATACATTCTAATCAGTAGAAATGACAAATTCTCACCCCCTAAAATGTTCCCACTAAATACCAAAAATTATTGCTTATGGCTTTAAATTCCCGTTAATCATATCAATTCACTTATGCATGTATTAACAGAAAAAGAACTTCTAAGTTTGAATAGCCATTATTTTGAGACACTTTGGTAGAGTTGCTATTTCAGACATTTTATTTCAAAAACAAAACTATTTGCTTAAGCTTCTCTATACTACATCTCTGACTTTTGTCAGTAGTACTTTTTTTTAATTTTGTGTAATTCTTATGTTGTCTTTAATAGCTGCAAAATTTCTGGATTTCTTAGTTCTTCCCCTACGTGGAGGCCATAAAACTATTGCTTTCATTTTCTTCAATGCTTTATGGTTTCATTTTAATATTTATAGGCTTAGTTCATTTGGACTTTTTAAAAAATAGAGAAGTAGGGATCTACTTTTATAATCTTTTAAATAGACAGCAATATTTTTAGACATTTTAAAAACTCACTAATAGTTGTACATGTTCATGGGGTACATAATGATGTTTTGACACATTTAATGTATAAAAAATATTTTTTAACACTTTATTGTATGCATTTGTCACTAGATTTGTATGCAATCTCATCATATATTCCATAGGCATTGCATGCATTTATCTGTTTCTGAGTTCTCTGTCTTGTTTTTCTCACCTATATGCTCTTTTGCTGCCAATATTTTTTGTTTTATTATTTTTTTTTGAGACACAGTGTTGCTCTGTTGCCCAGGCTGGAGTTGAGTGGCCTGATCTCAGCTCAATGCAAACTCTGCCCGCCCCGGGTTCAAGTGTTTCTTCTGCCTCAGCCTCCTGAGTAGCTGGGATTAAAGGCACGCCACCACGCCTGACTAATTTTTGTATTTTTAGTAGAGGTGGGGTTTTACCATATTGGACGGGCTGATCTCAAACTCCTGACCTCGTGATCTGCCTGCCTCGGCTTCCCAAAGTGCTGGGATTACAGGTGTGAGCCACAATGCCCAGCCTGCTGCCATTATTTTAAACTTGTATTTAAAATACAAGTTTAAAATAATATATATTCAATATACAGCAGAACAAGTCCCTTATTATTTGCTCATTTTCTTTTTTACCCATAATTTCTTGATATTTCTCTCCTATAAATTGTAGAATTTGTGTGTCCTGGTGCACACCTATCCTACTTTGCAATGTTATATTTGATTGACAAAAAGAATAGATGAAAAGTTATGAATGAGACAAATAGAATAATCACCTTGAATGTAAGATTCATGCTTAGACCTGGCCAGTTACAGATAAGGTTACATCTCCCTATCCTATAGGTTTTCTGTATCCTATATCCCATCATTCTGCTTTCACCTCCAGGTAACCACCATTTTGAAGTTTGTATTTATTATTTTCTTTAGTATATACTCATAAAGAATATGTAATTATTTATAGAGATTTTAAACGTTATCATTACTTTATTAGTCTTCTTGAACTTTCTTCCATTAACATTTTGTATCTGACTCATTCATGTGATTAGAGATAGTTTATTCATTTTTACTGCTACATAACATTTCATTGTGTGAATGTGCCACAGTTTATTTTTCCATTGTTTCTGATAGAAATTTGAGATGTTTAATGATTTTCAAAAATTATAACCGGTGCTGCTATGAACATTTTATGCATATCTTAGTTTACAAGTGCAAGAATTTCACTGAAGTACATACCTACAAATGAAGTACCTGAATCACAGTGTTAGTGAATATTCAACTTGACAAAGTAATGCTGCATTATTTTCTAAAGTGTTTGTAACAAACATCCATGCCTTTAATATAGTGTTTCTCTGTATGTGTATATGTAATATTTGAATTCTTTCTCTGTAATATTTTAGATCTAATATGTATTATTTCCCTATTGTTCCACAAAATACAGTGATCAGAAACTTGTTCCAACCCATTTGAAAAATCTTCAATTGCTACTGTCATCATAACAATGTGACCTTGAACAAACTATTTAATAGACGTAAACTCTTTTCCCTTTAGGGAAATGAGTAATAGAATCTAATTCATTTAGACATTGCTGAAATAAAATGAAAGAGATAGTTCAGGAAAGTACCTTAGTAGGTTGGAATATAGAAAATGTTCAGTAAATACCAAGTGCTTCTCATTATTGTAATTGTTATTATTATGTGCTCACTAAAATCTCTGGGCCTCTTGTTCAAACATCTGGGGCCAGTAAACCATTTGCTTAAGTTTAGTTCATCATGTGAACATTGGGGAAGGTAAAAGATTAACATATGTAATTTTTAGTATTAATCTAAATAACTGTAAAACCCATTCTTGAATAAAAATCTAAGTATCAATTACCCAGATGGTCAGAAAATACAAAATTTTGGTTAGATAGGAGGGATCAGTTCCAGGCGTCTATTGTATCACATTAAGACTACAGTTCATAACCATGTACTGTATTTGTGAAAATTGCTGAGTGGATTTTAAATGTTCCCACCACAAAAAAATGCTAAGTGTGTAAGGTACTACATATGTTAGTTTAATTTAGTCATTTCGCAATGCATATATATTTCAAAACAAGCAGTTGTACATAATAAATATTTACAATCTTTGTCAATTAGAAAATCAACTACCCAGATATTTTAGCTATATATACTCAACCACAAAGTACGACTATAATATTAATCTGAATGTTTATGACTCTTAAAGATGGATTTGGGCAGGTTTCCCAGTCCCTCCAACGGTCTATTTTCCTTATAAATTAAAAAGTTCTTTTGGTCAGTGTAAGGCCGGCTGCCTCACCGGGAGTTAAATGGACACATTTATCTCTCCCCATGCTGACCTCTCTATGCTGGCTCCCCACACCCACTCCTATCTGTTCTCTCTATGCAGGCTCCACACACCCACTCCTGCATCCCTCACTCAACCCCTTCAAAATTTAAAAAGCCCACCAAAGATTTGTCCAACGGCAGCTTAACATTGACCTCCCCAGCCGGTCAGCCCACCAGTAGTCCCGCCTGGCAACCAATGGCAGCTCGCCCCATCAGCACCTTGACTTCCCCTCACCAATGAAACTCTCTGCTCTTTGTTTCCCTAATAATCAATCAATCCTCCTCACCAATGAAACTGTCTGCTCTTTGTTTCCCTAAAAACCAATCAATTACCTTCACTCCCTATAAAACCCCACACCCTGAGAAGCCCAGTGCGACTTCTCTGGCCCCTTCCCGGACCACAGAACCTCGCCCGGGAGCTGAATAAATTGGATTCTCATTTTCTCACACTGGCCTCAGTTTCCTCATTTTAACTTGGCAATATACCTTACAGTCAGAAAGACAAGAACATTATTTTAAAATCTTAAAAGTAAAAATGGAGATAAGGGGTGACTGTCTAACATATGTTAAAAAAACAAAGCAAACACCACAAAAGACCAGAGTTAAGCCACTTCCTCAATACAGGCTAAAAAGTGAATGGTGAAAAGCCATTCGACTGATTTTGCTGAGCTAGAAAATAAAGGTCACTGGTGTTTCCCCAAATGGGCTTGGCCACAGATATCTCAGGATGCATTTTAAAACAAGCAGATGTATTTGTTCCCCTCACTAGGAATATCTCAGCTCTGCTTTGCTTTAAGTATATACTAAGGAATTCTGATTACATGGGGACAACCAGTCCTTTTTCAAACAAAGCTTCTTAGTAAAGAAATATTACATGGTTCAGAAAAAAAACTGACAAAATAGCAAATTCTCCTTCTCCTTTCTTCATTGAAGTTGATTACAGGGCGGAATATGTTCAAAGACCACAACGTCTTGAAATTCATTTCCGAGACAAGAATCATAGCAAAGAAATACAAAATGATCAGTGATAGAACTAGACATTGTTTACCAGTAAATCATTTGCATAATGTTTACATATGAATGTATTACTGATGAGTATAGACTTTTCTCATATTATTTTTTCTTAATGAATTTGATTTGCTTTTTAAACAATGACCAGTGCCTCTTGCTCTACCTCTGTCTGGTACTATTCCGGGTTGTAGCAGACTCTTGTCAATCTGTTTTTCCTCTTGTGGCCACTTAAAGATGGAAACGCGAAAGCATTTATTCTGGGGTTTGTGAAAATGATCTAATGATGCAAAGCATATGGAAATGCTTCTAAATGATGTGTAATAGCAAGCTTAGGACGTGAAGGCTGTCTTGAATTTTGATAACTTACTAAGGGAAATATTGACGATTGGGAATGTTGGACGTTTAAGGGGATAAAGTGAATAATTTATCTATGTTACTTGGATTCTAGACACCTAATTCCTTGGACCTTAGGAAGGATCTCTCATTCTTCTTTTGAAACCAAACAAAAAAACCAGTCTTCCTTATAGTTCCTTTTCTATGTGGTGAACCACACTTGTGAGTGATAGGTTTATCACAAAATGAAACACAAAACTATTTCAGCACACTTTGAACAAGTAGTAATCTTGGAAGGGCAACAGTTTTCCTTGCATAGGGACAGAATTTATGTAAACAACTCTAATGAGCACTTTATATGGCATTCCCAATAATGAAATACAATTTACTTAAAGTGAGTAAGAGAAAAGTGGAGTGCCATGTATGGGAATATTGTTTGCTAGTCATTGAAACTGATCTTACAAGGAATGTGGGCTTCCTCATCAGACTTCCAGCTGGGAAAAGTGCTGCCATCTTTCCTTCACCCCGCTTCTCCCAGTAGTCTTGTTCTTTTAACTATTAGCCTCTTTCCAGATGTGATTTCTCTTCCAGAGGTTAGCAAAAGCCCAGCCTCTTTGATCATAGACTCTGACACATCATAGTCAAAAGCTTTTCTCAGTTTGAGGGAGGGGGAATTGGAATTTCAATTTCCATGTAGAATAATCATGGAAACAATCTTACATATTTCTGTACAGTATTTTAAAACTATGGTTCAGCTATTTAAAAGAAGGAAAACTCCCCAAACACACACAAAACAGAAATCATTTGTTGAGGGGTAATCTTCTGCCAAAAGATTTTCCTAAGTCTACATAAAAAATAATAAATCACCCAGCTGCACTGATTCATTAACCATTGCAGTACAATAAACTGAAGGATTAAAATTCCTATTCTTTTTTACCTGGGGAAATAAGACCTCTCAATTTTATTCAACTGTGTAAAAATTGTGCTTTCCCTTTAAATAAATACTTGACAGTTCTCTTATCCCAATTAGTTTTCAACTCAAGTTTATTTGAAGGAATGAGAATTAAAAAAAAAAAAAATAGAGTACATCTTTGTATATGTTTGGTCTGTTTTCATAGTGAAATCTATACTTTTTTATTGTTTTCTAGTAATATTTATTTATATTTAAAGTCAACTAGTATTTTACATAGAGTTTGCCACAAAATGATATTTGAGAAAATAAAGTATTGGTCATAGATATTCTTTTAAAATTATGGTTAGAAATAATAGATTAAGACTGTACTCTAAAGTATGAATTCTGAAAGGAGAATGAACCTTCAAGTATCAAACTTTTGTATCTGGTTTTTAAAAATATTATTAGCCATCACAAGAAGTAAATCAATGAGCATGCATTTTTTAACAAAGACACAGGTCAAGCACACAAATAGTATTGCCAAAAATTTTAGTTTTATAAGACTATGTATATTGATGCATTGAATATTTTATTTACATTAAATCACTTATGAGCCAACAATATAGCAATGTAGCAATGTACTCTAAACCACAAAAGTCAAGAATTTTAACAGGGCAATTTACTAGACTTGAACTTTAAAACTTGAAATGCTATGGAAGAGGTCAACTTTTATGAATAATTCAATTTTTTTCTTCAATGTTTTGAAGTTTCTGCTTTTGGAACCTTCAAAACGTATTTTCAATATATATTTGTGATACAGAATAGCAGTTCATGGGCCAGATACATCAAGCAATGACCCATGTTTGGAGAATGATTAATGACTAATAATTCATCAGCTTAATAGATAACAAAAATGAACATCAAATAAATTTTAAGATATTCTTATCAACTTCCTTATTCAGTTAATTTAATGTCCATATGTAACAAAAGATATTTAGTTATGTGTTCTCAGATTGCAAGCAATGAGATATGGGCAAACCGTTCTTGAGCTCCCTCATTTAAACAACATGAGTTAAGACTCAGGGATATGCAGACAGATAATACATGTCAGAAACAGGTTAAGACCAGTCTTCTGTCAAGTTATATGAGTGTAAATAATGATATTTCTTACTCATTAAGGACTCATTAGAAACTATCGTTTCACTTCAGACAAGGGGTATAAATGTTTCTAATTTAGCCTAGTAAGTGACTAATACTGTTAGAAACTGTAAGAAGCCTAGAAAATGAGTCTCCTACTTTGAACATTAGGAAATTTAATTTTAAGGTACGTCACTTTCCTCATTTGTGGGTCTCACTATCTGCACTTATAAATTTGAGAATTTGAAGAGCTGATATCAAGTAAAAGTTTATAGTTAAAAATATCGAATGTCCATTCTCTATACACTTAACTGATAGTGGGAATTGATGCTTCTTGTAACTGACACATTATGGAGGCTTTGGTTTTCTCTACCATTAGGTTATTTTCTTTTGTCTGAGTTGACTATAACATATGACTGTTAGCTGGTCATCATGCCACCATCATTGTCTCTATATGCACTCTTTTATATTTCCTAGGTGTTACAGATAAATCTTATGTCATAGAAGTATTTTTTCTATTACTGATGCTAATTTTCATTAAAAATCTTCATTTTCCCATATGGCTGAAATTCAGTTTCACTTAAAGGTCCTCAACATCTTTCCAAAGGATTATTACAAGGTAGGTAAAAGTTACTTGGTGCCAACTTACTGGGATGAGGATGGAGTATTTAGCGTCAGTCAATGACTGCTGATCATGATCACAGTCTTACACCAGTCAATTACAGATGCACGACACACAGGTCCCAGTTACATCAACCTGTGAACTCCTTCAGCTGTAAGTCTCTTTCAGTTTCCACCCATATCCCATTTTCTGAGTCAAACAGGTTGACACCCTTGATTCCCAGGGCATCATTAGAGCCCCATGCTATTCTTCAGCACATAAAAAGTATTTCACTGTTCTCATGCCATGTTTGGGGTATGAACAAAATATGTGACATTGTTTCAGGCCATCTGCCTGTACACACCGGGCAAGCTTTATTGTTCTTTTGTCTTGGCAGTTTTCTGGGATTTTCTCAGAAAACTGAGTGCAAGTCATCTTCATGTTAAAATCCTTTCCTGTTTGAGTTTTTATATCTCATATCCCTACTTCATCATGGATGGAATCCAATCCCAACTTTTTCATGGGTCCACTCTTCATTCTACATGGCTACATTTTCTCCATCTATTTTGTTTAGTCTCTATCTAGGCTGGTGCCTAAGTTACCATGCATTCTCTTTATTTTGAGTATCATCTGGGATATAGGCTACTGATAACCAGCAGCACTTTTGATATTCTAAAATCTAACAAAGTTTCACTGAAAATGTGTATCTCATGATCTAGCTTCCTAAGTGGAAAAAGCATTAAGCAATTTTAAAGGGCAAAAAATTAATGCTTCAAAATACCACCCTACTAAATTCATATTCACTCAATGCAAACTGAAGAAGAAAATTTGGGCAAATTGGATATTCACATTTTATTGACCATTTGAGGCTATACACCAAAATGGAGCTGCTATTATTGGCTGTCTAAATATACAGGCTATTAAAAATTATTCTGCATACTTTTTGATTAATCTTTGTAATTTAGGTATCACAAATGCTAGTATTTGGCATAATCTTGTTAAAACACTGTTTATGTAGAGTTTTCTTTGGAAAAAAACTTATTAATAAAGCATACCCTTTAGACAAATTACAATAAAAAGAAGTATATTCATTAAAAATCATCCATTTCACTTAATAAATGTTGATTTACTGACAATGATTTTTTCCAAATAATTATGGGTGGACAATTTGTTGTTTAGGAATTACATATTTTGTAATTATTACCATCTCACTAATTAAAAAATAAGTACAAATAGAGTGACCTAGACTGTTGGTTGGCCTGGGAAAGTCCTGGTTTTTGCCTGCTACCCTGTGTAATTATTTACAGTGTCTCATTAAACTCTGGGGAAAAAAAAGTTTATTTTGAAGTATATTTAGTTCCTTAGTTGTCATAGATTATACCTGCATTACATATTTTGACGTAGATCATGAGTAGATTTAGTAGTTTGAAAGTATTCTATCAGAGAGAATACACTAATTGTTGCTGATGATGTTTCTGGGGTATTTACCACTTTCCATTTCTCCTGATTTCTAAGAAACAGTTTTTCTACTGTTTACAAATAAGGCCAATCATTGAGGGAAATGAGAATAATGAAAATGGAATTTTTATGTCAGGAATTATGGGTAGCAATAGCCTCAGGATTAAGCTAAAATACAGTATTTTCACATTTTTTTAATCACTTGTATGTCCCTTGGACGTCTATGACATGGAAGCAAAGCTTTAGCCATCAGCCAGAATAGTAGTCCTTCATAACCTTAAGTTGTAGAAAGAGCTATCTTTTATCTGAGACTTTAAAACTCAGTATCAACTAAATCTTTATTGAATTTCATAGAATTTTAATCAAGTATCCTACTTGAGGAATAAGATTTTACTTTTAACTATTATTCTCCATTTTTCTTGTCTGTATTACAAAATAAAGTGTTCAAGAACTTGAAAATCTGCCATATTTAGTCAAATGATTTTGTCTTTTTACATAAGCAAAGTTGTAGAATCTCAATATTGATCTGAATCTTTAAACATTCTTTTAAAATAATGTTATTACATTATTGTCCTAAAGATCATGGTGTTCAGGAATAATCTGATAGTGCTAATACCCTAGTCTTTTCTCTATACTGTTTAAACAACACGTGTCCAACATTATGCAGTTATTTTCACTCTCGTCCATAGGAGCCCAGAAGCAAGTATATTTTCATGTGTCCCTAATTATATTCTAGAATCAGCCTTAGCAAGCAACTAAACATAATGAAACATTAGAGAGTTAGACAGTACTTTTATTAAATCCAAAAGCATTACTTTTAGAAAAATAGATCCCAGTGTTCAGATGAAATATACTAAACATACATATCCAATAGGTTCTTACGTTTAGTATGTAAGACTTACACTTGTCACTAATACATGGAGAAGTTGTTATTGTAAGTGTTTTTATTATTTACTTTTTAGTTATGTTCAAAATTAAATTTTATATCACTAATGTTAACAATTTTCATTCTTTTAAAGACCTCATAATCGTTAAGACATTGTTTTTCTACCATATAAAACTAAATTTTGAAATTTTAAGAGAATTAATACAATAATTAAACAGAACCAAAGCAACTTTTTGAGTAAAATTACGTCACACACTATTTTTCTCATAAAAGTGGGGTGTTATTCAATATTTTTTCAAGAAGACATATTTAAAAACAAAGCCAACAAAAACCAAAATTATTGTTTCTTACCACCATAATCCAACAACAGAAAGACACTTCACTGTGAATTATTTAGGTCATAGTCTCAAAGTAAAATATCCTCTTAAAAACATTACAACTTTGAGAAAACACTAATCTGACTTTTTTTTTTAAGACGATGCATGATCAAAAATATGATCATGAAGATACACTCTTTAAATGATTCGTAGAAAGCATTAGACCAAGGGCCATGATATTATTGCTCAAAATTCTCAATTATTTCTCTTTCTATTAAACCTCATTACCAGAAAGCTAGCATATGAACCCTCTATTCTGGCAGCTATAGAATCATCTTAATTAATCTTTAATTATTTGTCTTTTTATTGAGTAATAGAGGATCTTGTACATTATTGTCAAATTACTGTCAAGTGTGTACCCCTACTATGGTGCCAATACACTTAAGATTTTGTCATAACATTTTCTTCAAGGTTAGACAATAATCAAGGGGAATATATTTGTTCTTACATGAAAAAAAGTCAGTTTTTGCCTTTATTTTAAAGAAACTTAATGTTAATTTTTACTACAACTTGACAACTTTCATTAGTCTGAGTTTGTGGACATAGTTCTATTTTCTTTTTCCTTAACTACTAATATCAGTTGTTTGTTTTGTTTTCAAATATTAGATATATATTTAATGGTAAGGTAGCCCCAGTCCTTTTTCAAAGTATGAAGATCAAAAAATAGCATGCATTTGATCAGAATTAAATGCCCTTTATCCAGAGAATTTTGTCCCCGGAATGAGACTTCTGCAATTAGACAAAGTGGTAGCTTGATTTCTGATGTAACTTGAACCATTAGGTTAGGGTTGCCTACCTGCTTGTTTTGGATTACTATCACACTATTAAGTGTGTTATGCCATTAAGTGTATATTTTATTCACCCTTCCCATGCTAAAAGATGCCATGATGAATTCTTGCTTCTTATTTTAAAATGAGAGACTAGACTAGGAATCATTGTACAGAGCGTTCAATCCATGCATTTTATACCGAACACACTCTTTCGGGGATTTACGCTGGGAAAAGGAAGAGGCACAAATGCTTCTTCAGTCACAAGGATCAAGCAGAAATGCACAAATATCTCGTCTTAGCCTCACAGGATGTTCATATGTACTTGTATAATATATTGCATTAAAAACTTGTTTTTTTCTTTGTATGTTTATGTTGTTGTTGCCATATGTGACTTCTGGGTCGTGAGATTTTGAAGTTCCAAACTAAGAACATAAGATGTTGGTAAGAAGAATGGCAGGTGAATAGTCAACTGTTTTCTTTCAACTTTCAAGTATTGTTTCAATTCTTATAACAAGACTGTCTCTGGATTGCTCTCAGGATGTAGCAATGGAGTGAAACCTGAAGCATGTTTTCTCTGGAAATCCTACTTCATTCTGGTTTGAATGAATTTGTGTGAACTTAAAGCATCATTCAGCTTTGAGTTTTCTGTTCCATGCAGAAACCTAACATTTGTTGAGTTCCACAGAGAAGAGAGACTTAAGCCTTTATGTATTTCTTAGCTTTCACATCCTGGAGCATAAGATACTATAATGGAGTCATGCATGGAGTAGTGGCAGTGAGGAGTGTGTTCCATATTCAGCAGTCTCCTTCTGTGCTACCTTCGAGTACATTTGGATTAGGAAAAGAAAATTTTTGATTACAATATGTTTCCATTTTTCTTCTGAGATTCTTGAATTTCTCTGATTTAAAGGCATTTTCCTGTTACTATTCCTAAGAGTCATTGCTAAAACATAGTTCCTTTTATTATAGAAACAGAGTAAGCTAATTATCTCCTGAGAACTTGCTGTAATTTTAAGGGTTATGCACAAGATGTTAACTAATCACACAGCTCCCAGATATTTGTAACATGCAGTGTGACTCTGAGGTTGCATTTAAATGAGTGCTAGGCATGACTTATGATGTGTTGTTTCTGGTGCTGCGTGGAAGAAAAAATAGTGCATTATGCAAGGTTAAATTCACAATACTTTACATGACTTATTTCACATAGAAGTATATCATATTTTATTGCAATTCAACAATTCACAGCATTTTCTAAAAATTAATATTTTTGGCCAGGTGCAGTGGCTCACACCTGTAATCCCAGCACCTTGGGAGGTAGAGGCAGGTGGATCATGAGGTCAGGAGTTCAAGACCAGCCTTGTCTACATGGTGAAACCCCACCTCTACTAAAAATACAAAAATTAGCTGGGTGCAGTGGTGGGCACCTATAATCGCAGCTACTCGGGAGGCTGAGGTAGGAGAATTGCTTGAACTTGGGAGACAGAGGTTGCAGTGAGCCGAGGTCACACCACTGCACTCCAGCCTGGGAGACAGAGCAAGACTCTACCTCAGAAAAAAAAAAAAAAGAATATTTTTAGTTAAAAAATATTTATGGAATAACATAAACTGCCAATTGCAAATATAATGCAAATTAATGCAAACTAGCATGAGTTAATATACATGTGTTAAAATAAATATCCTTTTAAAATCGTATCTCAAAATAATGTCAGTAATGTGAATGGGGAAACTTGAGGCTTAGTTTTTCATATCTTATGCAGAACTCAGTGCAAATGCTGCTAGTAATAAGAAATCTATTAGAACTGTTCAGAATTGTCAGATTAAAATGAAAACCATGCAGAACTGATGCGTTTGATTTCCAGACCTGTAAACTAGATATCATTATGTCAAGGGTAGTTATTTTTTAATTTATACGTTTTCTTTAAAAGATGTCTACATTCACTATGTTTATTTAGTCACTATCCATTAATGCTTTAGTTTCATGTATTCTAACCAACTATTAAATTTATGCGCTTATAGTCCTAATAATAAGTTTCAAGGTCTTAAATACAACAGGAAATGAATCTCTAGCCATTACCCTCCCAAATCCATCTGAAGCTTGATATGGCTACTTTCCCATGTTCATTGAAAACGTCTCCTCTCAAAGTATGAGTTAAATTATGTTGTTTCTTTACCTACATCTCAAATCATTTTTTTCTCTGTTTTAAGTATTTCCAATTTTTAAAAAATGCTTTTATATCTTCTTTCTCTCTAGAAGACAAATACTCTACTTTTTTTATTCTTTTTTATTTTTAACCAAAGCACTAACTACACTAGCTTTCAAGTAACACTTCTTCAAAAATTACTCATGGGCAGACAAAGAATGATTAAGATCTTCCTGCTATGAAATAATTTTGCCCTGATCATGGTGAGGCTTAAGTCCTCTCAGGTACTGCTTTAGATTCCTACTTGTAGCCTCAAAGAACTGAAGATCTTTCCTACTTGTCAAATTTGTTATTTAAGAATCACAGAATCCAGAGAGAATTCAAATGTCTTCACTTAAATGTCTTTTTTTCCTTTTATCTGAAATTTATTATAGCTTATTTTTTATTTGTCATAACAAAAATTGCTTGCAATTTCAAAATAAATTGGAAAATTGCTTTTTATTCTTCAATAAAACAGTATCTTAACCATACGAGATCAAAGTTCTGCACTAATTTAGTAACATCTTTTCTCCTCCCTACTTTTAAACAGAAAATGTTTTTAGTATATACATACTAGTGTCAATTAGAAAATGTAATGCAGAAGTATAACAATATTATTTATAAGTATAGTATGTACTTATGGCTCACCTAAATACACTGAGAAAATAATCCAATAATTTATTATATTAAGGCAAATGTTTGCCTATATTTTTTCTTTTATTCATCATAAAAATATTCAAAAATGTTTGTATTAAGAAAAATATTCAGAGTATATCTTCATCTAAAGTAAATCTCTTTATTTAATGTTTCTTTTAGGCTTCCTGTATGTAGTTTAGTATGTCCCCTTAGAAGTATATATATTCATGGATTCTAATAATATGTTTTGTATTTATAAAACTAATGTCTTATTTTTTATCATGCTCACATTTTTTAAATGAGTAGCTTGGCATATAGTCATTTCATCTTGTTAATGTCTATGACACTGAGACTATGTAAAGTTGTTCTAGGTATAATTACAATGAGGAACCATGTTCCTTAAAACAAACACAGACTTATTTTTAAGTCTTTAATCCATCTTGAGTTAATTTTTGTATAAGGTATAATGAAGGAGTCCAGTCTCAGTTTTCTGCATATGGCTAGCCAGTTTTCCCAACACCATATATAGAGAGAATATGCTGTTGGGAATCACCATAATAGAGAATCATTTTCTTATTGCTTGTTTCTGTCAGGTTTGTCAAAGATCAGATGGTTGTAGATGTGTGGCATTATTTCTGAGGCCTCTGTTCTGTTCTGTCGGTCTATTTATCTGTTTTAGTACCAATATCATGCTGTTTTGGTTACTGTAACCTTGTAGTGTAGTTTGAAGTCAGGAAGAATGATGCCTACAGATTTGTTCTTTTTGCTTAGGACTGTTTTGGCCAAATAGGCTCTTTTTTGGTTCTATATGAAATTTAAAGTAGTTTTTTACTAATTCTGTGAAGAAGGTCAATGGTAGCTTGATGAAAATAGTACTGAATCTATAAATTACTTTGGGCAGTATGGCCATTTTGACGATATTGATTCTTCCTATCCATGAGCATGGAATGTTTTTCCATTTGTTTGTGCCCTCTCTTATTTTCTTGAGCAGTGGTGTGTAATTTTCCTTGAGGAGATCCTTCACATCCCTTGTAAGTTGTATTCTTAGGTTTAAGAGCTTCCACACAACAAAAGAAACTATCATCAGAGTGAACAGGCAACCTACAGAATGGGAGAAAATTTTTGCAATCTATCCATCTGGCAAAGAACTAATATCCAGAATTACCAAGGAACTTAAACAAATTTATAAGAAAAAACAACCCCATCAAAAAGTAGTTGAAGGATATAAACAGACACTTCTCAAAAGAAGACACTTATGTGGTCAAAAAATATATGAAAAAAAGCTCATCATCACTGGTCATTAGAGAAACGCACTTCAAAACCACACTGAGATACCACCTCAAGCCAGTTAGAATGGCAATCATTAAAAAGTCAGGAAACAACAGATGCTGGAGAGGATGTGGAGAACTAGAAATGCTTTTACACTGTTGGTGGGAGTGTAAATTAGTTCAGTGGTGGTGGAAGACAGTGTGGCGATTCCTCCAGGATCTAGAACCAGAAATCCCATTTGACCCAACAATCCTATTACTGGGTATATACCCAAAGGATTATAAATCATATAAATTCTTAGAATGGGTTTTTTCACTCTCATACTGGGACTAAAACACTATCTCCCTATACACACCTAGTTAGTAAAGTCATCTATACAGGCTGCAAATGATGCAATCTATTGCTAGGTTATGACTCTGATGCCATAAAAATGCCCTTGAGTGAAAAACAATTCAAATCAGTCTTGCCCTTATCTCTATACCACAGATAGAACTCTCTGATTATGCAGGCCATATAGAACATGTCCTTCCTGCTGACAAACTACTTCAGTTCCTATCTTATACTCCATAGATATGCCTACAAAGATAGTTCACTCTCCCATACCTAACGCTTTAATGCTTTTTTACTGATGGCTCTGGTAAAAATGGAAACGCGGTTATCTGGTAGGAACAGCGTAACTCCCTCACTTGATCTGGATTTACCAGGACTCAGAGAGCTGAGGTTTGAGCCCTAATATTGGCCCTAGGAACGTTTTCCACTCCGGCCATCAATATTGTTTGTGATGCTGCTCACTCTATTTTATTGCAGAACCTTGAAACAGCCCTCATTAGTCTATTCTAAAGCCCATCCTTTGTGCACTCTTTCTTTGACTTCAGCAATTGCTGGATCAACGTATATATCCTATTTTTATTACTTACATTAAGGCCCACAGCTCACTGCCTGGCCCACTAGTTTATGGCAATGATCAGGCATACCTGAGGGTTATGACATAACTGCTTGACCAAGCCACCCAATCATATCAATTTTTCTACCAAAATTGGAGAAATTTATCTAAGCAATTTCAACTTACCCAAAGACTAGATAAACAAATTATCCTGCAATACCCAGATTGCCAGCTCACAGGCACGTCGTCTCCCTCAATAGGTGTTAACCCTAGAGGACTAGAACCTAATCAGTTATGACAAACAAATGTTACACATGTCCTTGAATTTGGAAAACTAAGATACTTACGTGTATCTGTTGACAGCAATTCCCACCTAATGAGCACACATGCTCTTCCTGGAGAGTCCACCCACCATGTCATTAAACATCTACTCTTAACTTTTACGTTTATGGGGTGGCCTTCAAAAATTAAAACACCTAATAGCTCACCTTATGCCAGCTCACAATTTCAACAATTCTGTCACACATCAAACATCTAACATTCCACAGGCTTCCCATAACCCCCAAGGACAGGCCATGGAACGTGTCCACTCCACTCTTAAAAATATGTTCCAAAGATGGGTTCACAGCTGAATTCTACCAGACATACAAAAAGGAGCTGGTACCATTCCTTCTGAAATTATTCCAAACAATCCAAAAAACGGGAATCCTTCCCTAATCATTTTATGAGACCAATGTCATCCTGATATCAAAAACCGGCAGAGAATCAACAAGAAAAGAAAACTTTAGGCCAATATCCATGATGAACATAGAAAAATCTTCAATAAAATACTAGCAAACCGACCGCAATAGCACATCAAAAAGTTTATCCATCACGATCAAGTAGGCTTCATCCTGGGGATGCAAGGCTGGTGCAACATACGCAAGTCTATAAACATAATTCACCACGTAAACAGAACCAAACACAAAAACCACATGATTATCTCAATAGATGCAGAGAAGGCCTTTGACCAAATTCAACAGCCCTTTATGCTAAAAACTCTCAATAAACTAGGTATGGATGGAATGTATCTTAAAATAATCAAAGCTATTTACAACAAACCCACAGCAAATATCATATTGAATGAGCAAAAACTGGAAGCATTCCTTTTGAAATCTGGCACTAGACAAGGATGCCCTCTCTCACCACACCTATTCAATATAGTATTGGAAGTTCTAGCCAGAGCAATGAGGCAAGAAAAAGAAATAAGGCGTATTCAATTAGGAAAGGAGGAAGTCAAATTGTCTTTATATGCACATGACATGATTGTATATTTAGAAGACCCCATTGTCTCAGCCCAAAATCTTAAGATGATAAACAACTTCAGCAAATTCTCAGGATACAAAATCAATGTGCAGAAATCACAAGCTTTCCTATATACTAATAAAAGACCTAAAGAGAGCCTAATCAAGAACGAACTGCCATTCACAATTGCTACAAAGAGAATAAAATACCTAGGAATACAACTAACAAAGGATGTAAAAGACCTCTTCAAGGAGAACTACAAACCTCTGCTCAAGGAAATAAGAGAGGGCACAAACAGATGGAAAAACATCCCATGCTCATGGTTAGGAAGAATCAATATTGTGAAAATGGCCATATTGCCCAAAGTAATTTACAGATTCAATACTATCCCCATCAAGCTACCTATGACCCTCTTCACAGAACTGCAAAATACCACCTTAAACTTCATATGGAACCAAAAGAGAACCCGCATAGCCAAGTCAATTCTAAGCAAAAAGAACAAAGCTGGAGGCATCACACTACCTGACTTCAAACTATACTACAAGACTACAGTAATCAAAACAGCATGGTACTGTACCAAAACAGAGATATAGACCAATGGAACAGAACAGAGGCCTCGGAAGCAATGCCAAACATCTACAATCATCTGATCTTTGACATACCTGACAAAAACAAGCAATGGGGAAAGGATTCCCTGTTTAATAAATGGCGTAGGGAAAACTATCTAGCCATGTGCAGAAAGCAGAAACTGGACCCCTTCCTGACACCTTACACTAAAATTAACTCCAGATGGATTAAAGACTTAAACATAAGACCTAACACCATAAAAATCCTAGAAGAAAACCTAGGCAAAACCATTCAGGACATAGGCATAGGCAAGGACTTCATGACTAAAACACCAAAAGCATTGGCAACAAAACCCAAAATAGACAAATGGGATCTAATTAAACTCCAGAGCTTCTGTAGAGCAAAAGAAACAATCATTAGAGTGAACTGGCAACCAAAAGAATGGGAAAAAATTTTTGCAACCTTCCCATCTGACAAAGGGCTAATATCCAGAATCTTCAAAGAACTAAAACAGATTTACAAAAAAAACAAAAACAAATCCATTCATAAGTGGGCAAAGGACATAAACAGACACTTTTCAAAAAAGACATATATGAGGCCAAAAAACATATGAAAAAATACTCATTATCCCTGGTTATTAGAGAAATGCAAATCAAAACCACATTGAGATATCATCTCATGCCAGTTAGAATGGCAATCATTAAAACATCTGGAGACAACAGATGCTGGAGAGGATGTAGAGAAATAGGAACACTTTTACACTGTTGGTGCAAGTGTGAATTAGTCCAATCATTGTGGAAGACAGTGTGGCAATTCCTCAAGGACCTAGAAATAAAAAATTCCATTTGACCCAGCCATCCCATTACTGGGTATATATCCAGTGGATTATAAATCATTCTATTATAAAGACACATGCACACGTATGTTCACTGCAGCACCTGTTTACAATAGCAAAGACCTGGAACCAACCCAAATGCCCATCGATGATAGACTGCACAAGGAAAATGTGGCACATATACACCATGGAATACTATGCAGCCATAAAAAACGATGAGTTCATGTCCTTTGTAGGGACATGGATGAATCTTGAAACTACCATTCTCAGCAAACTGACACAAGAACAGAAAATCAAACACTGCATGTTCTCACTCATAGGTGTGTGTTGAACAATGAGAACACATGGACACAGGGTGGGGAGCATAACACACTGGGGTCTGTTGGAGGTACTAGCGGAGGGACAGTGGGGGGTTGGGATTTGGGGAGGGATAACAGGGGGTAAAATGCCAGTTATAGGTGACGAGGATGGAGGAAGCAAACCACGTTGCCATGTATGTACCTATGCAACAATCCTGCATGTTCTGTACATGTAGCCCAGTACCTACAGTGTAATAATATATGTACATATATATAAAATATGTTCAAAAAACAAAAAAAGGGGAAATGAGTAAGGACCCTGCAACACTATTGGCACAAGCCTTATTTACCCTTAATTTTTTACATTTAGATGATAAATTTCAATCACCATAGAAAAGCATTCTGCAAAAGCCCCTCCAAACATAAAACCTGCAGGTTTATGGAAAGATGCAAATAGTAATGTATGGTGTGGTCCAGATGATTTGCTAACATGGGGAAGAAGATATGCTTGTGTTCACACCCTGACTGGTCATCTTCAGATTCCAGTGCAACACATCAAACCTTATCACAGCATGGCTAGGACTCAACCTAGTGCCAGAAATGAAGAAAATGACTCTGCAGGACCTGCGGCCCCGGATGACGTGACTTCCTCAGATGACACAAGCCCCAGACATTACCTGGGATATGGTGAAGAAGACAACTCAAGAGGCCGAGCGAATCCTACTCCAAACAGACACTATTCACTCCACATCATTTGTTTCTTGCTGTGCGTTCTGTTGTACATTGCAACTCTCATAGGGTATTAACCTTTCTTATTCTCTCACTCTGCCTGCACCCCACACCTGCTACTCTCTATTGGGCTCATCTTTTAGGAATGCCTGTTTCCTGCTCTGTTACCTAGGCAGACATCCCCTTCCCAACCTCTGATAACATAACTGATTGGCTGGGAGGGAATGGCATATTCCCGGTGGGGTCCCTCAGTCATGGCACACATTAGACTGAAGTGCCAGGTAACACTACATGTCATTCCGTGATTGGAAAAGGATACGACTGTATACTCATGTTTATCTCATGTTATTTACTAATTCTAGGATGCAAAGCTGGGAGCTATAACCGCTACGCCTGACAGACCTGTTGCTGCACACATCTGTACTCTCCAATCAGTAAAGCCTGATGTGAAAAACAGAAAAGGGGGAGAGCTGGGGGATCCATCAGAATGGCAGGAGAAATTACAGGGAAAGAAGCTGATTCTCTTACCCTGAAGCTGAGGGCGAGGAATACGCAACAAAGAGTGTAAAGGAATTTATCTAGATAAGTGTATTTACTTATGTCATCAGGAGACCAATCTTTAATCATCCCATGCACAAGACTGCTCCCTGCAAGGGGGGACAACAATGTTAATTACCCACAAAATGTGTTGGCTCCAGGCCTCTGACAACATAGCAGTACTGAATAAATACAAGCAGCTCCAGTTTATCAGGACTGCTCTCTCCAGCAGTCCCCTAGCTGCTCTTATGCAAAAGACCTGTGTCTGAGTACTCCTTTCATCCATCACTGGCCAGTCTGCAGAACAGACTCAGCAGGGAGCTACGGGACGGACAGGATTAGGAGAAATACCTAATGTAGATGATGGGTTGATGAGGGTAGCAAACCACCACGGCACGTGTATACCTATGTAATAAACTGCATGTTCTGCACATATATCCCAGAATTTAAAGTATAAAACAAACAAACAAAAAACCCCACAACTTCTAGGAATATCAGCTAACAAAAAGCAAAACAACATAACACAAAAGACCTGCAACTAAATGTGCTCACAACTCCCTTCTTTTGCACTACACCCACTAAAACCGTTCCATGTTCTAGGCTTTAGTATAAGAAAGGCAATTTTAGTTTCGAGGGTGATTCATATACTACTTATTCACTAAAGAATCTCCTCCTACTCTCATTTCTCTTTCATAGTATCACCTAACCTAGCTACATTATGCCAAAAAAAAAAAAAAAATCCACAAAACCGGCTCTTTTATATAATTATTTATGTGTTTTCAGAGAATGGACTAACACTGCTACTTCCAAACTGTCTACTGATTTTGCTTATTTCTTAAACAATGGCCAAATGTTCACCCAGCTAAGTATACACACATACTTTGGAAAAAAGCGAAGGCAATCAGCTTGCTTTAAGGCCTTCAACTGTTACATGCAGATAATGAGGCAGAGGTCAAACCATATAGGACATGTCCTTCAACTTGACCGTGCAAAGGGAATAGATCTTTCACAAACTGGTTCAACCAATAAGAAAACACAAGGTGACCAGAAGTATATGTGTTTACTTTCATTTCCTGGCTACTCCCATGTCCTGTGATGGGAATGGATGGAGTTTCATCTTACTGTTATGTTTTGGCTTCTATTAAAATAGTCCTACTGCTTCTGGAAAGAAGGCTTTTTCCCTCCCAGGAAAAACAACAACAAAAATAGACATATTTTAACTGAGAAAGAAAACCAGAGCTAAGCTGAGAGCAAGATGAAAACAGACATCAATGTGCAAATATTAGAAAAATCTGCAAATCTGGGGACACCTTGATTCATGCTTATAAACCTGGGATACACGTATCCCCAGGGATAGGCATATTTTGCAGAAGCATATACAGATCCATGGTGTAAACGTGGGATGCAATTTTGGGAGAATCAGGAATATAAAATGTATGGAAAACTGGGCAATTTTATTGGTAATTCATGAAACACTTCTAAAAACAAAAATTAGCAAAGATATGATGCCCACAAGTGGATTATTGAAATACTCTCACCAAACGCCAAATCCTTATCCCTGGGATAGGACATCAGATATGCATAAAGTGAGTAAGTAATAAAGTTCTCTTCATGACAACCCTGTGGTGTTTTATAATAAAATAATTACTCAGGTTCTGTGCAGCCTTGTTATGTTTTCAGTTCTCTCTTTAAAACTCTGCTGCAACTCAGACTTTAGTCCTCCCTAAGAAAGGAGAAACTGGACATGGCCAAGCTTCTGGGATTTCATGTGACCTCCACTGATGAGATTGGGAAGATTTATTTTGGCATCTCCGCTTTTCCCTTTAGAGTGACCAGTCAGACACTGATGTCTCGGAGACTACGGTAACGATGAGGTAGGAGACCTCGCTCACTGCATTTCTAGAGCATTTGTGCTGCTTCCTCTTCCTTGCTGGATTATAAGCAGGCAGAATATTCATTCTGCGGCAGATGGGAGAGTGAAAGTGGTGCAGGGCCAACAGGAATGTCCTGAGAAAACTAGACCCAATTTTCTTAGCAGCTAACAGAGAAGTTCGAGGGGGGAGAATTAAAGTTTGAGTTAATTTGATACATCAGTTTTAAGAGTGTTTTTTGGGGAAATATATGTGAAAATAGAAGAGCCTGATTTTATACAATGTGTCAGTCACCGAAGCATGTGGCAGAAAATGCCAAAATTACATCAGCTATTTAACACAGGGCACACAATCACTCAAACACTCAGCAATTTCCATGGGAGGATTTTAATTTACTTTTCAAGACTTCGGGGCTGCCCTTTTACTCTCTTTTACCTTTAAGAGTTTCTCAATGAGAATTGCACATATATAGAAACTTCTGAAAGAAAAAGGGTAACTGCTACCCAGGTCTATATCATCTCTGATTAAATAACTAATGTAGCCTTTGCATAATTATAAATGGGCAACTGGTCATTTGAATGAACATCTTCACTATTTAGTTAAATCAGAATTAATTAAATAATGAAAGTTCCTTTCAGATACCATAAATGAATAAGAACATTTTTACAAAAGTAAATTTTGATATATTGATGTTGAACTAATGAAAAGTTGAGGGAAAAAAGCTACAACGTTTCTCAGAGCAGAATTCACACACAAAAATTATAATTTTCTCTTTTCCTATATATATATACATTTTGATATTTTATTTACATATGATTTCAGACTTACAGGAAAATTATTAAATATATACATGATGCTAATTTGTGTTAGTCTCAGCACAGGTGTTTAAACATAATTTATTTTTGTGTAGCAGTACCACAATGTGTAGATTATTTTCCTAAATTATATATATAATACATAAAATAAGTTTACTTCAAAATGATTTTATTTCTTCCTCATCTCTGTATTTTGCCCTGTGATATATTTTTAAATGTAATTATTTTTCAAACTAAATTTCTTTCTTCTTGTGATACTAAAGGTATCAAATTGAATATAAAGAATATTCTTTGCAAGTGATCTTAAATAATTCAAGAAAATTCAATTTTGAAAAATGAGTATTAGTTTACTACAAACATCTTAGAATTATACCTCTAAAGTTCTCAGAACAACTCCAAAGGGGACTTGTATAAACCAAGTGCTTTCTGATATTTTTCTGATTTCAGTTTCATCACCTGTGAAATTGAGTTAAACATTTTGACCTCATAGGATTTGGATGAGCAGCTCATTAAGAGATACAGGTCATTATTTTTTATGTCTAACTTAATGGTTATTTTGTAGCTGAATCAGTGCCCTGAAAAAAACAGAATCTGGTATAGATGGAAGTTATTGTTGTTAGTAGAACGTTAAGAGTTTGGAGTCACGCGACATTAAAGTGGGGATCGTTTGTGCACATCATTCTCTTTGCCTTGATGCTTTCTCCCTTCCCTTCCTAGGCCAATTCTGACCGATCCTTCAGTCTGGCTGAGGCTTCACCTCACCTGGGAAGCATGCTTTCATGACGGAGACTATAGTAAATTAGTTTGTGTGCATGCCTGTAGTATGACACGTATTCTCCTATCACAGCACTGCTGATGTATGTCTTCACAAGGTTTACCCTAAGTGTTGTGTTTACCTAGCTACTAAATTAGAATTTGGGATCCATTTTCACATTCCAGGATTTCCAGTTGTATTACCAAAATGTAGTGCCTTAATTCTGAACTATTTAAAATTCCATCATTCTAATAACCAGCGAGCTCCTGCTATGTCAAACACTCTAGTAGGCTCACTGCATCTGATAAATCCAGAGCACAGATGAAATCTTGTTCTTGGTTAAGAAATGTAAATATAAAGAACAATAAAGATAAAACAATCATATCACTGACCTAGAAGTAAGCGGGCCAGCCCCAGTATTGTGAAATTGCTTCGAATGGACTCAGGGAATTCCCATCAATCAGAACACACACATGCTTCAGATGAGCTACAGGTGTTCCCCACTGCATACCCCTACCAAGTAAGCAGATTTGCATATTCTTTTTCTCTCTCTCTGCCTCAATATAGATTATTTTTCTCCTCCACAGTAGAATTATGCCTTCCAGAGAAGCCCTACACATGAAAGAATAAAATGCAGGGTAAGTGCAGGTTGTTAAATGAATCTGTACTCCAAAAATAACATTAGGTGAGATTTCTGCCAAAAGCAAGCACTAAAAACAAAACACGCACCCGGAAACTAGAGAATCTTCATTCAGTGTTTACAGTGTTGAAAGCTGAAGTATTACTGTGTAATATATTTTCTAAATGCAATAATCAAGGTAGAAATAAAGAAGATCATGTAGGTTAAGATTTGTGAAGTGACTCTGAGAGCTTTCATTACTTGTCAGACTTTCTGGAATGCTTACTGTGCAGAATGATCTAGGTGGACAATAAAAAATCTGTAAAAAATGGTTTCTCAGGTCCAAAATATATTTCTTAATAATATGATATGATTAATGTATTAAACTTAGAAAATTCAAAGAAGTACAATGTAAAACAATGCCTGTATTATGACCACACAAAAGAAATTACTGTTAACACTCATTATATCAAATCCATTATTTTCTATCATAATATTTATCTTTGTCTTGTGATATTTTTGCATAGTTATTTTCTGCCCAACCAAAGGTTCATTATATGTTTGAGTTATATTATGTTTAATTATAGAGAGCTCAAATATTAACTACACTTACCAGAGATATTACAGGCTGCAGAAAATGTTAAACTTTCCTCCCTCATTGAGTATCAGAGTACATTTGAATAATAGTTTTACATTTTCTTTTTTTTTTTCATTTTGACTTATTTATTCTTCATGTAAAACCCTTGAGAAATAAGAATACTTCCTTTCTTCAGGTGTGTCACTAGAATCAAGTAACTAACAAAGATCACTCATTCTAATCTAATAGAGTAAAAGTGAATACACTATCTCCAAGGTCCTCCTTCAGAGTACTCTCCACTACTGCACAGATTTATTTATTTTTTTATTTTGAACCTTGTCTTATATTATTCTTTCTTTTTTATTATAAGTTCTGGGATACATGTGCAGAATGTACAGGTTTGTTACACAGGTATACATATGCCATGGTGGTATGCTGCACCCATCAACCCATCATCTACATTAGGTGTTTCTCCTAATGCTGTTCCTCCACTAGTCCCCATCCCACCCAACAGACCCCATGTGTGATATTCTCCTCTCCATGTCCATGTGTTCTCATTGTTCAGCTCTCACTTAGGAGTCAGAACATGCGGTGTTTGCTTTCTGTTCCTGTGTTAGTTTGCTGAGACTGATGGTACCTGCAAAGGAGACGAACTCATTTTTTATGACTGCATAGTATTCCATGGTGTATATGTGCCACATATTCTTTATCCAGTCTATCATTGATGGGCATTTGGGTTGGTTCCAAGTTTTTCCTATTGTGAACAGTGCGGCAGTAAACATACGTGTGCATGTGTCTTTATGGTAGAATGATTTATAATCCTTCAGGTATATACCCAGTAATGGGATTGCTGGGGCAAATGGTATTTCTAGTTTTAGATCCTTGAGGTATTGCCACACTGTCTTCTACAACAATTGAACTAATTTATGCTCCCACCAACAGTGTAAAACCATTCCTATTTTTCCACATTCTCTCCAGCATCTGTTGTTTCCCAACTTTTTAATGATTACCATTCTAACTGGCATGAGACGGTATCTTACTGTGGTTTTGATGTGCATTTCTCTAATAACCAGTGATGAGGAGCTTTTTTTCATATGTTTTTTGGCTGGGTGTCTTTTGAGAAGTCTGTTCATATCCTTTGCCCACATTTTGATGGTTTTTTTTTTTTTTTTTTTTTTTTTGTAAATTTGTTTAAGTTCCTTGGTAATTCTGAATATTAGCCCTTTGTCAGATGGCTAGCTTTTTAGTTTAATTAGATCCCATTTGTCAATTTTGACTTTTGTTGACATTGCTTGTGGTGTTTTAGTCATGAAGTCTTTGCACATGCCTATGTCCTGAATGGTATCGCCTAGGTTTTCTTCTAGGATTTTTATGGTTTTAGGTCTTACATTTAAGTCTTTATAATCCATCTTGAGTTAGTTTTTGTATAAGGTGTTAAGGAAGGGGTCCAGCTTCAGTTTTCTGCTTATAGCTAGCCAGTTTCCACAACACCATTTATTGACTAGGGAATCCTTTCCCCATTGCTTGTTTTTGTTAGGTGTGACAAAGACCAGATGGTTGTAGATGTGTGGTGTTATTTCTGAGGCCTCTGTTCTGTTCCATTGGTCTATATATCTTTTTTTTTTACATTTTCTAAGTGAATAAAAACATTTAAGATTAATATCTGTTCAGAACTAGAATATGATGACATCTACACAAAAGGACAGAAGTCTTATGGTGGGAAAGTTGAAAAATTTTGTTTTCTACTCAATCATATAAAAAATCTACCTCTGCAAGTGCAGAGTGTATCACATTTAGCCAGAGATGTACGGAGAGCGAGGGCCCTCTCCGTTCTCCACTAGATATTCCATATAGTCTTCAAGACCACTAGAGATATTTGGGAAGTATCAAACCCCACTTTGTTGTCCTCCTTTTCCAGATAACCTGGTTAAATGTCTGGATGTCGGCCAGTTTGTGGTTTTCCCCACCACCGTTTCCAATGTCACAGTGCCTGTAATATCGGCCTTCTCCGTTCATTTGCTGCTGAGATTACTACTGGCTCTGACAACACCTAGGTTTTTCTACACTTTACTTAAAATCATACCAACTCCCTCAGGTGGTAACGTTCTAATAGTAAGGACTTGCCCTACCCTGTAGTGTACACTTTGTCACACCTGACAGAGGTAGGGTGAATGGAGAGGCAAATGGGAATAGCACTATGCTAAAATCCCACAAAATCCCACAGTTAGTACATGAAGTTTAGTAGATATCTTAAATAAATGCTTTTCAGTTGTGTTTTTCCTTTTGATCAATATCCAGAGTCCTGAAATAGTTGGACCATTTTTTTTAATTGTTGCCTTTTTGGGAGAGGATCTACTGAGCTACTTAAGCCATCATTTGAGAATTCTGTCTTTGGTTATTTTTAAATTGTAAATTGACTAATTATAGTTGTATATTTTTGTGTTTTATAGTTGCATATATGTATGGCATTATGATTTGTAAGTATAATGTAAGATTAATTAAATCAATCCAATTAACACATCCATTACCTCAAAGCCCTTTTTTCCAATTCTTAGAAAACTGCTTTATTTTTATTAACTTTTATATTAAGTTCAGGGGTACATGTGCAGGTTTATTATGTAGGTAATCTTTTATAAGGCCCTCTTGGTGCTAAAAGAGAAACTCTGCTCGCTATATCAACTGTCGAGGTTCAGGTGACCCAAGAACATGTTCACCATGCCCTCTGAAATACTGTTTCCTGGGAAAATCTCACAGCAACAGGAACAATACCAAATATAGATCCTCTATGACTTAATGCATTGTGGAGCAACGCACACAGTAGCTGGCTGGGTATCGGACTTCAGTAGGAGGAACCCAGATAGTTTCACAACCTCCTGCTGCAGTTTCTTCATCTTCTTCTCTTACTGACACAGTTTTGTTTTGTTTTGTTTTTTTTAAGTAGGTGCCGGAGCCAGAATTATAGAATAAACAACAATGAATATTTTTAGGTCTCTGGAAAAATGATATTACATTGCAAAACAGTTTTATTAGTGTATAGCTTACCTATCAGCAAATTATCAAAGTGTTTATTTCAATAGATGGAAGCCAGCTGAGATAGACAAAACAGGAAGGGATATGACACATCCAATAGGCATAAAGAGTAACTTTTAAATTTAAGTTCCTTTCATTAGCAGTGAGAGTCATGCCCAAATATTTTTCCCTAGTTGCATTTTCTATGATTATTCTATTTTTTCTTTTGTCAATTTTAGAGTTAATTTTTAATTTACCATCTTATTAGATAAATTCTCTTATTTTTTTGTAAATTTGTTTATTTGGAAATTTTAAAAGTTAATTATATCAAATGGCTCATATACATTAATCATTATATTATTAAAATGTACCTTGGCATGTAAAAAATATAAAAACATTTAAGTGCTTAAATTTAAGTATTTTTACTTGATTAGTATTTATCTCAGTTCATACTGATCAGTTGCTCTCTATTTTTGACAATAGCAGGATAAGATAAATGAACAGAATATATTTTGCTATGTGGTAATTAGATTCTGGTATAGATTAATTTATCCAAGACATTATGTTATGACTTTTAAATATCTTTAAAACTCTTTTTTCATTCCAGTAGCATTTAATTCTAGTAGGAGCTCTAGTACAGAGTACATGTTTAGAAACATCATTTTATAAATTAATCAATAATTGTCAATTGCAGCTAAATTTTACTGGTACAAAAGTATTTTCTGTTATTATTTTAAAATCAACTAATTTCATTGTCTTGGTTTTCAATAAAGGCTTTATACATATGTCACTAACCTATGACTCTTCAATAGTTTTCTCTTCTGTGCAATTATTTATTTCTCAATGTAAATATGTATACTCTGCTTTTACAATAAACACATTGTACATAATTTATATGCTTCATTTTTTCCAGTATGTTTAACCCTGGTAATTTATATAAATTTTACAATATTCCCAACAAACCTTACTTTTCTTGATGTCTAACAGAGACATCTGCTTTATCGTAGAATCAAGAGGCCAAGTCTTTGGCTAGGCATTCTTCACACCTATTGACTTGAAAGGGAACATTTAAAACTCATCCAAGAACAGAATTTAGCTCATGAAAGTGGAATAGCTAAGAAGATTTAGATCTTTATGTTTGTATTATTAGATCAATTTTTATTGTTTAATCGATTAAATAGCATAAACATTGAAAAGAAAAACTGTGACTACAGAAAACACGCAAATGATTGCTATTTTAACTTAGGATTAACAATTTTTTGTTTTAGTGACGTTTCTACTCAAACGTCTCACTATCCTTAAGTCATATACTATACTATTTTATTACAGTATATTACCTATTTTAAATTGAGTGAAAAATAAATGAAAATAATTCTTTTAAGTTTGCTTCCTGATTACTCTCCTTTTCAAATTTTTTTTAAAAGATACTATATAAAAGTCCCTTAGATTTACAGAAACAGTTTGTTAAGTCTGTTTGGATGTTATCACTTACTTGGGTATAGTAATTTGATTTTTAGTTATTTTCTTCATTCTTTTTTGTTTTTCTCCCTTCTTCCTTTCCTTGCTCTGAACGTACTTTTCTATACCTAAGTACTTAATTTGATGTCATTCCCCACGGGAATTATGGCATTTTGAACAATACATTCCTCAAAAGGAACAGTTTCACAAGCAGGAAAAGTAAATAAAAGATTTTGTGTGGTTTTGTTTACCTGCCCATATGTTGACTGGATATCCTGATGTTATAAACAGATTGGATTCCAGTCATCTGCTAGATGGCTGGAAACTCAAAACTGCATTTTTCTCAGGTCTGAATTCCCAGGACAAGCTATAAAACTAATTTAAGGTAACCACACCTGGGAACAGAATTGATTTTAGCTATCCATAACCATTTTTATTACATGTTCTTATCTCTACCTTTACATCTCTGTTACATAACACAGTTATGTATTGTTGTATTTTCTTTGGAAGAGAAAGTTCAGTTGCTTCTGTATAGAATGGAGCTCTCAATTCAGACCTTCTTGGTAATTGCTTCCATGTGTGGTAGGATATCTTACTGAGATATGCGAAAGTGTTTGTCCTGGATAGCTCTGTCTTCTGCATTTATTTGCCTTAGGGATGATTTTGCAGGGTTTATTTTATAAAAAGATACACTTTAATTTCACAAAGGCCTAGACTCACGAAAAAAAATCACACCTGGTGTGTATGGAAATGAGAATGATGTATAGTGAGAAAATACGCCTTGAAGAAGGAAGTAGAAGAACGTTTTCAGGGACCAGCGTTCATGATTGGGGAAGAACACCTTCCACACTGCCATAGCCCTTTGGGCAAGTAGAAAGAACTCAGGGAAGACAACAGACTAAAACAAGGGGCTTGAACTCCGAGTTAAACCATGGTCTCAAAAATCAGGTAAAATTTTAGACTGCGATAATTGACATTTTATCATCAACTACTGATAACTGCCCACCAAAGAGCCTGCTTGATTTTCAGCACTGCCTAATATCCTGAGACTCTGGCATAGTCCTAAGGGAAGTTTCATTGAAAACTGAGAATAACTCGTCAGCATCTGAGGTTGCTCAATGTCACATTTCAATAGATTTAAAGAAAAGTCTTGTTGTGCAAAAAGTAAAATGTTCTGGCAATGATCCTAGGCAATCAGTTCACATTTTCTGCAAAACAATTGAGGAAAGACCTGGGAATGATGCTTTCCTTTGTCCCATATGAAGATGTAGGCACTTCAGCTCAGCTTCCCATGGAACCTATGACATTCGCCTACTGGAAGAGGTGCTACTTCATCCAGTAACCTCTAATTTTCCCCAAAATTCTCAAATACAGGACAACTAGCTTTTCCAAACAAGTATTATAAATAGCTGGTAACAAAAACCCTGGAAGAAGCAACCTGATAATTCTTGCACTAACAAGGTTGTTATGCTTGCACCACGAAAAGCAAAAAGAGCAAAAGTGAAGGGCTCCAATCCTTGGAACGAAATCCTTGCTTGATCTAGGTCTGACTTGCTCTCTATGAAAAACAATAGACTAGACTTTTGTTGGAACTCTGATTTTCTGAACTTCACCTTACGAGTTTTCTTTTTCCTTAACAGATCTAAAGTCTTGCCCACGTCCTGTGACATTTACAAGTTCTTCTAAATAATTTTCATGCCCCAGATAAAACATACTATGAATGACATTACTTCAATGTTGTATTTCTGGTATAGCTGAATTTATGAACTGACATATATCCTTCCCATATACATACATACACACACGCGCACACACACACACACGTACATCTATATGTATATTTACATAGCCACTAGGTAGAGTCTGATTTACGGCATTTTATGTATATTTAAGTTACACACACACACACACACACACACACACACACACACAACCTGGTATATACATGCATGTATATATATAACATGATCAACAAATTGGCAAAAAATTTGAATAGATATTTCCCAAAAGAAGACATACAAAGGTAAGCAGACATATGAAAATGTGCTCAACATTATGATCATCAGAGAAATGTGAATCAAAACTACAATGAGATATCATCACGCCTCAGTCAAAATGGCTTATATCCAAAAGACAGGCAATAACAAATGCCAGTGAGGATGTGGAGAAAAGGGAACACTTCTACACTGTCGGTGGGAATTTAAATTAGTACAACCACTCGGGAGAATAGTTTCCAGGTTCCTCAAAAAACTAAGTATTGAACTACCATATGATTCAGCACTCCCACTGCTGGATATACACCCAAAAGAGAGGAAATCAGTATATTGAAGAGATGTCTGCACTCCTATATTTGTTGCAACATTGTTTACAATAGTTTAGATTTGGAAGCAACCTGTCCATCAACAGATGGAAGAATGAAGAAAATGTGGTACATATACACAACAAAATACTCTTCAGCCATAAAAAGGAATGAGATTCAGTCATTTGCAGCAACATGGATGGAACTGGAGATTACTATTTTAAGTGAAATAAGCCAACACAAAAGACAAACATTGCACGTTCTCACTCATTTGTGTGATATAAAAGTTGAAACAATTGAACTCATGGACATAGAGAGTAGAAAGATGATTCCCAGAAGCTGGGAATAGCGGTGGAGTAGGGTTGAGGGAGGTGGGAATGATTAATGGCTACCAAAAAAATAAATAAATAAAAAGAATAAGTAAGACCTACTATTTGGTAGCACAATATGGTGACTATAGCCAATAACAGCATAATTTAATAACAGTATAATTTAAAATAACTTAAACAGTTTAATTAGATTCTTTGTAACTGAAAAGATAAATGCTTGAAGAGATAGATATCCCATTCTTCAAGATATGATTATTACACACTGTATGCCTATATCAAAACATCTCATATACCCTAAATATATACACCTACTACACACCTGCAACATTTTTTTAAAATTCAGTCATTATTTCAGGCCAAAAATGTGTCATCAATTGTCATTTATTTTAGTACACAGAGTATATTAATAGATTATTATATAATAGCTTTTAAAGTCCTTTCACATTTTGAGGTACAGATTGTGTGAGTACTTACACTTTTCTTTGAAAAACAGAAAATGAGGCATCATGATGGAAACTGCCTCATTAAAGTCCATTTGGAAGATGAAGAACTTAACTATGGAAGCTGAAAACTTGATTCACATATTTTCTCAGAAAAAGATGCTAACTTTTTAATTAAGACTTAGCAGATATTTTGGTTTCATAATGTATACACTTTTGCCAATAAGGAAGTTAGATTGTCACATTTTTCTATAAGTCAGTCAGTTAACACAAAATTAAGGCAATTAATAATATTGAACTTTTATATATTGTCTTTGGGTTGAGACTGTAAACCCAAATAACTCATTATAAATGAAAATGCATGTTTATGATGTCATTGTCATCCCAGAACTCTTAACAGACTTCCAGATTTAATTCACATCAAGTAACATTGAACTGTTCTTAAATTTGAGGGTGAGGATCATCTATTTCATATTTTTGGAACACTCTTGATACTATATTTAACCCAACATGGGGAAAGGTACTGATTTCACAAAATATTTCCACAGTGTTTCCAGTATCTTATATCTATAGAGTTCTTAAAATTATTTCATTTTATTCTCACACAGCTTTCTATGATAATCATGACATATATTATCTCACTTTGCACACACCTTAAGGCTATGCAGAACAGGTATGTATACTGACTCATTCTTTTCTTACTAAACTTTCTCTGAGATGTTTCCATTGTCTTCTTTCCTTATTAATAGGGACAAAGCTAAAATTTTTAAAAAATTAGTATTTTTGTTACTCAAAAAAATAATGTAGGGATGGGTATTACAGATAATTATAATTTGTATTGAAATCAGAAGGAATGCATTGGGAAACATATTGAAGTTGGGAATATGAATGTCAGAAGTATTTAGCTAGAACACAATGGTGTTAGCTTTTATGTGTTAAATATTAAGATATTTTGGAACTGAAATATAGTATATGCTTAAGTTTATAGATAACATATATTCACATTAAATTATACATTTCACATGAATTTATTAATAAAAATATTTTTCAGCATATTTTCAGGAAGCTTGACGCTGCTTATTTAGCAAATCCTTAATCTCTAAAGGACACACAAGAAAATGTTTTCAATGAAATAGAAGAGATTTTGATAATTTACAGCAAGTCTGCCAATCACTGTACACTACTGTGTGAAGAAATAAGATTAAGTGCCTTTTCTTGACAGAACAGATTATTCTCACACCTTTGAAAACACAGGACAATGTCATCAACTGAATGAGATAAGAATATGAAAAATTAGAAAGAAGTTGAATTTTCTTAATTGGGAATGACTTCAGGAAGCATTGCAAATTTAAAGCTTGTATTTTAGGTATTTTGAAGATTACAAAATGAACATACAGAAGAAATTTTGTAATTAAATTTATGTTGGCCAAGCCTATGCTGAAAAGAATAGCAAGAAATAAAAATAACCTAAAGCAAAGGCACATTTCACAAAATGAGTGTCAATGTTTTAAAAATACACACCAATTCTCAGCAGACTAGTTAAGAAGATAAAAATAAAAAAGAAAAGTGGGTTTATATGTTACTTATCAAAAATGAACAAGGGCTGTTAAAATACATAGGGGAAACCATATGTGTCACAAAACCCAAAAGAACAGCATGGTTAATAGAATAAAACTTTTGGAACAGTTGGTTATTTGCTATCTCTCATAGTATACATGCAGCTAAAATAATCAGTAAGTCATTAGACAACTGAATTAACAATGCTAAGAAAAAGCAATTACATTTTTTCTTCCTTAAGTTTGCTCATTGCAATAGGTTGTCCCTTCACTTAAGCTCTGTCTACATGGTAGCCTCTGCTTATATGTAGCTATGGAGCATTTAAAATGTGGCTACCACGTTGGAAAAATAATATTTTTAATATTATTACATTTTAACTACTTAACATTTAAAAGTTACATGTGGCAACTGGCCAGCATATTGAACTGCACAGTAAGACTTTATAATGGACTCCTTTTGTTGAATCAAACAGTTTGATATTGTATTAGTTCACTTTCAGGCTGCTATAAAGAAACACCTGAGACTGGGTAACATAAAGAAAGAAGTTTGTTGACTCACAGTTCTGCCTGGCTAGGGAGGCCTCAGGAAATTTACAGTCATGATGGCAGGTATCTGTTCACATGGTGGCAGGAGTGACAATGAGAGCCAGGAGGGGAAATGCCAGATGCTTCTAAAACCATCAGATCTCATGAGAACTCACTCACCATCACAAGAACAGTATGGGGGAAACCACTCCCATGATACAATTATCTCCACCCGGCCCCACCCTTGACACGTGGGGATTATAAGGATTACAATTCAAGATGAGATTTGGATGGGGACACAGCCTAACCATATCAAATATTTTATCACTTTTTCTTTTCATACAAATTAATTTCTGACCCTTTTTCATTGTTTTCTCCTGAAGTAGATTATTCAAAGTGACATAAATCATAAAAACGTTATTATTACAGTCACTTGTTCTCAAATATGTCAAGGACAATGAGAAAAATGTGGTGATAAATCAATATCTGAAGAGGGTCCTTTCATTCCATCCTCCCTGCCTGCCTCCCCAACTATGTGTGGGACTCCAGCCTGCCTCTGCTCTCTTTATTTCTTCATTGTATGCCACAAACATTGTTGGGGAAGTAAGCCACTGATGTTTTTCTACCATCACCACTCCCTATGTAGCCTTAGATAGATTATTTAATCTTTCTGCCTTTAGTTTCTTTAATTTCACAATCAAAATGTTAGATTAGATCAATGGCTAAAAATTAGAGGACTGTGAAATATGATATTTGGAAATATGTGTCCTAACTGCAGGCTCTGAAAATCACAATAAAACAACAAGAAGCAAGCATATAGAAATGACATCAGCAAGATGGTAGATCAGGAGGCTCCTATGGCTTGGCCTATCTTAACATACTCTTATAAAGACCCTAGAATAAAACCTAGGCAAAACAATTCAGGACATAGGCATAGGCAAGGACTTCATGACTAAAACACCAAAAGCATTGGCAACAAAACCCAAAATAGACAAATGGGATCTAATTATACTCCAGAGCCTCTGTAAAGCAAAAGAAACACTCATTAGAGTGAACCATCAACGAACAGACTGGGAAAAAAATTTTGAAATCTACCCATCTGACAGAGGGCTAATACCCAGAATCTACAAAGAACTAAAACAGATTTACAAGAAAAAAACAAACAAACCCATTCAAAAGTGGGCGAAGGATATGAACAGACACTTTCCAAAAAAGACATACATGAGGCCAACAAACATATGAAAAAATGCTCATCATCCCTGGTTATTAGAGAAATGCAAATCAAAACCACGTTGAGATACCATCTCATGCCGGTTAGAATGGCAATCATTAAAAAATCCGGAGACAACAGATGCTGGAGAAGATGTGGAGAAATAGGAACACTTTTACACTGTTGGTGGGAGTGTAAATTAGTTCAACCATTGTGGAAGACAGTGTGGCAATTCCTCAAGGACCTAGAAATAGAAATTCCACTTGACCCAGTAATCCCATTACTGGGTATATATCCAAAGGATTATAAATCTTTCTATTATAAAGACACATGCACACGTATGTTCACTGTGGCCCTGTTTACAATAGCAAAGACCTGGAACCAACCCAAATGCCCATTGAAAGTAGACTGCACAGGATAATATGGTACATATACACCTTGGAATACTATGCAGCCATAAAATACGATGAGTTCGTGTCCTCTGTGGGGACATGGATGAATCTGGAAACCATCCTTCTCAGAAAACTGACACAACAACAGGAAATCAAACACAGCATGTTCTCACTCATAGGTGGGTGTTGAACAAAGAGAACACATGGACACAGGGAGGGGAGCATCACACACTGGGGTCTGTTGGGGGAGGTTAGGGAAGGGACAGTGGGGGTGGGGATGTTGAGGAGAGATAACATGGGGAGAAATGCCAGATATAGGTGACGGGATTTGGAGGCAGCCAACCACCTTGCCATGTATGTACCTATGTAATAATTCTGCATGATTTGCACATGTACCCCAGAACCTAAAGTACAATTAAAAAAAAGAATATTTTAATCTTTCTATTGGGTCTCAAATATGATGGCACAGCTCCATATATTACCTAAGAGTTCTCGACTTAAGCTATTTACTCAAACCAGATAGTATATGTTTTCTGGCTTTCTAATTATATTTATTTTATTTGATTTTTCAAAAAATTATATTTGTTTTAATATTTTGCATATGCTAAATATTATTGATTACTAAAATGAAAGTCAAATTAACATCACAACTGTCCTTTCAAAATAATATCTTTTAAGTAGTGTTTTATGGGCTGAAAATGTAAAACATTTTCTGTGCTGGAATCATGTCTTTATGTTTTCATCATATCATCAGTTATTTACTTCTTGATGACAGAGATAGAGATAATAGAGGGAAGACACCGAGAAGAGAGAGAGATAGAGACAAAGAGAATGAGCCCTGTTGGGGGTCAGGGTAGGGGAAGGGAGAGCATCAGGAAGAACAGCTAAGGGATGCTGTGCTTAGTATTTAGGTGATGAATTGATCTGTGCAGCAAACCACCCTGGCACATGTTTACCTTTGAAACAAACCTGCACATCCAGCACATGTACCCCAGAACTTAAAAGTTGAAGGATCAAACAATAACATCACATATGTATGTGTGTGTGTGTGTGTGTGTGTGTGTGTATACATATATATATATATATTTTTTTTAAGTAACGAAGTTTTTCCATACTGAGATATCGATGGTATATTTTATAAATTTATTAATATTTAATGATGTTCATATGATGAACATTTAATGAAATTTGCCTAATTATGCTGTTTACTGCATTAACAGCTTAAATCACTTTATTTCTTTTTCTGATATTATCAAGAATATATTCACTCAATGAAAACTCTTCTGATTTTAAGTTTTACATCACTTTTAGAATTTTTAAAAAAGTGCATTAAAATCATGTTTTCATAAAAATGAATAGCATTATAATTTCTTCATAAATAAATTTAGAGAAGAAAGTAAAAAACACATTGACATTAAGGCAAATTAAATGAATTCTAATTTGCCAGATATGGATGATTTTCTAGTTTGCAGTATTTATGATGTTTGCTCTAACTGTAATTGTGAAACACTGAAGATCTTATATAATCCTAAGACACTTTCATTTAATCAGGACTGTTTTTATACAAGCTGCTTTATGTAGATGCTACACAACAGTCTCTTTTTGTACCTTCTTTTCTTCGATAACTAGTGAAGTCTTCATTTACACTGAACGAATTATCCTGAGTAGCAGGTTGAAGCAATCAGCAAGGTGCAGCTAGAACTAGGTCTGTTTTCATTATGAGTTGGAAAGGGTTAGGGGCTACGACATTTGTCCAGCCTGCCCAGGGAAGAGTCTATTAAGCCAAATAAATAAATAACAAAGCAGAAACAAAATATACCCACTGTTGACTTACTGTCTTGCTGAGAACACATGATAAAGTAAACTTTGAAGAAGACGTAGTTTATGTTGTAAACATTTTCTGCTAGTGCATATGATGACAAATAAATTGAAGATGAATCTTTAAGTACGGTCTTTAAAAATATAATTTCTTTTCTATTTTAACATAATTTTAATTTCTCTTTCTCTTTGGCGCTTATTAAATTACATTTACGTAAGTAAATAGAAAACACACAGTAGGCTGGGAAAAAATATTGATAAAAAAATTGGAAAAAAACATCATTTTTAAATATGGATAGGAAGGTCTGACCCAGCAAATTCCCAGTGGTGGTGGCCACAGGGTGCTTGTGTCACCCCTCCCCAAGTTCCAGGCAGCTCAGCACAGAAAGAGAGACTCCAATTATTCTGGGCAAAGTAAGGAAAGAGACCAGACATTCTACTTAGTAATCCAGCAAGTTCTACCAGATCTTACCAAAGACCACCATGGCGGTACCTCTGTGAGTGGGTAAGAGAAACAATGTTACTGTGCTCAAAGTGTCCCCTGATGCAGATACAGCTGCAGTAACCAAAGACTTAGAGCACAACACTCAATTCCCTTTCAATACATGGAAAGCCTTCTAAAGAAGGATGGGTACAAACAAGCCAAGACTGCAAAGACTAAAATAAATACCTAACTCTTCAGTGCCCAGGCACTGAATAACATCCACAAGCATCAAGACTATCCAGGAACATGACCTCACTAAACAAACTACATAAAGCACCGTCGGCCAATCTCAGAGTGATGGAGTTATGTGACTTTGTAGACAGAAAATTCAAAATAGCTAGTTTAAGGAAGCTCAAAAAAATTTTAAACAATACAGATAAAGATTTCAGAATTCCATCAGATAAATTTAACAAAAAGATATGAATGATTCTAAAAAATTGAACAAAAATTCTGGAGCTGAAACATACAACTGACATACTGAATAATGCATCAGAGTAAAAAACAGGATTGATCAAGAATAAAGAATTAGTGAGCTTGAAGACAGACTATTTGAAAATATACAACTGAAGGAGACAAAAGAAAAAGAATAAAGCAAGCCTACAAGATCAAGAAAATCTAAGTTATTTGCTTTAAAGAGGAAGTAGAGTGCAAGTTCAGGGTAGAAAGTTTATTCAAAGGGATAATAACAGAGAACTCTCTGTACCTAGAGAAAGATGTCAATATTGAAGTACAAGAAGATCACAGAACAGCTAGAGGATTTAAACCATATAAGATAACCTCAAGACATTTAATAACCAAACTCCCCAAAGTCAAGAACAAAGAAAGGAATCTAAAATCAGCAAGACAAGAAACAAATAACACCCAAAGAGATCCAGGGCATCTGGTAGGCGACTTCTCAGTGGAAACCTTACAGGCCAGGAGAGAGTGGCATGACATTTTTAAAGTGCTGAAGGAAAAAAAAATATTCTAGAATAGCATATCCAGTGAAAATATCATTCAAACATGGAAAGGAAATAATGACTTTTTCAGACAAACAAAATGCCAGACCTATCCTGTGAGAAATGCTAAATGGAGTTCTTCAATCTGAAAGAAAAGGACGTTAACAAGCAGTAAGAAATTACCTGAAGGTACAAAAGTCACTGGCAATGGTAAGTATACAGACAAATAGAATATTACAACACTGTGATTGTGCGGTGTGAATTACTCATACCTTGAGTAGAATTACTATAAAATGAATCTCTCAAAAAGAATAACAACATTTCAATGCATAGACAATATAATCAGATATAAATAGAAACAAAAGTTGAAAAGGGGAGAATGAAGTTAAAGTGTAGCATTTTTATTAGTTTTCTCTTTGCTTGCTTGTTTTTGCAATCAGTGTTAAGTCAATATCAGTTTAAAATAATGGCTTATAAGATGTGATCTGCAGGCTTCATAGTTATTATTATTAAAGTTACCATGAGGAAGGAAACCTACAAGATCAAGATAATCTAACTTATTTGCCTTAAAGAAGAGTTAGAGTTCAGGGTAGAAAGTTTATTCGAAGGGATAATAACAGACAACTCTGTGTATCTAGAGAAAGATGTCAGTATTCAAGTACCAGAAGATTATACAACATCTAGAGGACTGAAACCATAGAGGGAGGGAGGGGAGGGGAGGGGAGGGGAGGGAAGGGAAGTCGGGGAGGGAGGAAGGGAAGGGAGGGAGGGAGGAAGGGAAGGGAGTGAGGGAGGGGAAAGGGAAGGGAGAGGAGGGAGGGAGGAAGGGAAGGGAAGGAACAGAAGGGAAGAAGGGAGGGAGGGAAGGAGGGAGGGAGAGGGGGACAGAGGGAGGGAAGCAGCCCAAACAACCAGAAAGCAAATAACAAAATGGCAGTAGTAAGCATTTATCAACAATAACACTGAATGTAAATGGAGTAACCTCTCCAGTCAAAACACAGAGTGGCTGAATGGATTTTTAAAATCAAAGCCAATGATCTGTTGTCTACAAAAAACATATTTCACATATGAAGACACAAATACTGAAAATAAAGGGATGGAAAAGATATTCCATGGAAATGGAAGCCAAAAAAGAATGGAAGTAGCTATACTTATATGAGACAAAATAGATTTCAAGGCAAAAAGTATAAAAAGAAACCCCCAGAAAGGTATTATATAATGATAAAGTGGTCAATTAAGCAAGAAGATATTACAGTTGCAAATGTATATACATATGCACCCAACACTGGAACATGCAGATATATAAATCAAATATTAGTAGAGCTAAAAAGAGAAATATACCACAATACAATAATGGCTGGATACTTCAACACTCCACTTTCAGCACTGGACAGATCATTATTTCAGAAAATCAACAAAGAAACATGAGACTTCATCTGTGCCACAGACCAAATGAACCTGGTAGATATTCACAGAACATTTCATCCAATGGCTACAGTATACGTTTTCTTCTCCTTAGCCCATAGATTAATCTCAGAGATAGACCATACATTAGGCCATGAAACAAGTCTTAAAACTTTTTTTTAACAGATGAAATTATATCAAATATTTTCTCTGATCACAATGGAATAAAACTAGCAATCAATAACAAGAACTCTGGAAACCAAACAAACACATGGAAATTAAACAGTACGCTCCTGAATGACCAGGTCAAATAAGCAATTAAAAATAATATAAAATTGTCTGTAAAACAAAGAAAATGAAAACACAGCATACCAAAACCTATGGGATAGAGCGAAAGCAGTACAAAGACAAAGTTTATAGCACTGTCTTCATGAAAAAAGTATAAAAATCTTCAAATAAGATAATAATGCATCTTGAAAAACTAGAAAGACAGGAACAAACCAAACTCCAAATTTGTACTCATAATTGAAAATTTCTTAAAAATTTAAAAAGTAAAAAGTAAACACTTTATGTTGATTGTATTAATGAAGGTGCAGTAAAAACTATATAAAATTAAAAAATTAATTTTTGCCTCAATGTCTGAATTTTATTATTTAAAAAATTAATAGATTACATATACACCATAGAATACTATGCAACCATAAAAGGGAACAAAATCTTGTCTTTTGAAGCAACATGGATGCAGCTGGAGGCCATTATCCTAAGCCAACTAATGCATAAACAGAAAATCGAATACTGCAAATTCTCAGTTACAAGTTGAAAGTAAACACTGAATACATATGGATAAAAAGATGGGAACACAGACACTGGGGACTACTTGATGGGAAAGGGTAGGAGAGAGGCGAAGGTTGAGAAACTGCTTATAGGGTACTTCACTCACTAACTAGGTGAAAGGATCATTTGCACACCAGACTTCAGCAACAAGCAATTTACCCATGTAACAAACCTGCACATGTGCCCTCTGAACCCAAAATAAAAATTGAGAGAAAAAAACCAAAAGATTTTAGTACTCTGTAATTTTCCTCTCATAAAACATTTTTATTGGGAAATATTTCACTCATAAATGAAAAGAAAACGTATGGTTCAATAAATTTTCACAAGGAGAATACCTCTGAACCACCACAAGACCAATAAATCACATATTGTATAATTTCTGTAGATTATAAGTTTACATGAAAATATACATTTCTAAACACCATGGAAACTATACAAACACATGGAAATTAAACAGTATGCTCCTATTTAATTTTGCCACTTTTTACATTTTATATACATGACACTCACAATATGGGTTATTCTGTATTGGTTTCATTCATTAAATATTTTAAGAACAGCCATGTTACTTAACGGAGATGTAATTTGTTTTTTAAAATTGCTTCATTGAATTTCTTATATGAATATATTATAAATTATCCATTACATCATTTGTGGACTTTGAAATTGTTTCCAATATTTGTTGATTATAAATGATAAGGTTCTGAACCTCCTTGTCTTTAGGAACAAATAAACAATATTTTTGTCATTTATATCTAGAAAATGAATTTCTGGGCATAAGGAAATCCATGTTATACTTAATATATACGACCAAAATAATTTTAAACAGTGATTCTACCAATTTGTATTTCCACCAATAAAACAGAGCAGTTATGTTTGTGCTAGATGTTTTCTAGTATCTGATGTTTTGGCAAATTAACCATTCAAATAACTCTGTTGCAGTATTTCATTGTAACTTTTTTTTTTATCATTTCCCTGATAACTAATGCTGTTAAACCTTCTCATACTGATACCATCCTTTGTGAAGTGTCTGATCAAGTCCTCTGCCACTTTTCTATTTGCTAATAGCTTTTTCTTATTAATTGGTAGTGATCTTAATATATTCTCAACAAAAATACTCTGCTAGGTATACATTTTGGCAATATATTCAGTATGTCTACTGTATGCCTTTTCATTATTTTAATGGTGTATATTGTGAACAGAAATTCTTGGCTTTAATGAAATATAATCAGTCTTTTCCTTTAGATAAATGTTTTTATATTACATTTTGGAAGTCTTTCTCTATATTTAGCTTGTAAAGATTTTTATATTTTCTTCCAGACATCTTGTTTTTTCTTTCACACTATAATTAACAATTTCATTATAATTAAAATTTCTATGATAATACAGAAGAGATTATGCTTCATATTTTTCACAGGAATATCCAAATTCTTCAGTAACATATATTGAAAATACCATCATTTCCCACTAATCTGCAATACTACCTTTGTCTTAAGTAAAAGATGGTTATATCTGGGGTCTGTTTTTGAACTCTCCTATTTCCATGATCTATCTTTCTAATCTTGTACCATCTTTATTGTAGTAATATGACTCCGATGAATTGAAGAACAGCAGGTTCTTGTCTCATGGGATTTAGATAAAATGACATGGACATATCTGGAGTGGTTTTAAGGAGTGGAGAGTTTCATAGGCAAGAAAGGAAAGAGAAGGCAGAAGGAACCTCTTGCTTCCCTTGTACAGAGACAGAGGGATAGAGCCTCTAAAACCAAAAGAGGAGACCCCACGTGCCGTGGATACCAGCCAGGTATGAAGAGGATATGGATATGAAGTGGCTGGAAAAGGTGCTGTTTGATTTGCATAGGGCTCAGGGGATTGGTTTGACCAGGCATGTTACTCATGTAGCAGCAAAAAACCTGGCCCTCCCACCTAGTCTTTTACTATGCAAATACAGGGCACCATGATGTTTCACACAAGTGGGGATATGTGGGGGCAGCCATGTTGCCAGGCACATGAGCGGCAAGGGCTAGAAGGCCATGAGAATGGCCATGTTTGGGTGGACCCAGTTTTTAGCAGCCAGTATTTGCCTATTAAAGGTTGCCTGCCAGGCTCTAAGAGCTGAGGCTTTTTCTTTAGACAAGAAACATTTTTGGAGCTACTTTAGAAGAAATGAAAACTGCTCCTCTCTATCTGTCTAATTTCTTAATAACTCCTCCCAAAGTATATATAAAAAGTCTTATCATCTGATAGATCAAGACTTCTCACCTTGTTTTGTTCAAAAGAAACTTGGTGTTCTTGGTGATTCGAATTTATCTATGTATATACACTAAATTCACTTCTTGAGTTCAAATATGTTTGAAGATAATATTACATCTTCAAATCTACAAACATGGCATGTTCTATCACTTATATGGGTCTTTATTACTCTCAATATTTTATGTACTTATTCATATATCTTATGTATATTTTATTTCATTTTCCATGTGTAGTATATATTTGCATGCTATTTCAAGTATAGTTTTTTAAATGTAATTTTCTGTTACAAGTAGACAGAAATTCAGTTGATATTTTTATAATGAATTTGTAACCTTCAATTATGATAAATTTGCTCATTAATTTCAGTACTTTCTCTGTTTACACTTTTAGCATTTTATGTGAATGACAGCAGTTTATTCAAGTGATATCAATCCTGTTTATTCCTTTTCCATTTTATTACTATTTGGAATTTTTTCCTTGCCATATTACATTGGGTAGCATCTTCAGTACAATGTTACATGTTAGTGATAACAGCAGACATTGTTGCCCTTTGCTTAATCTCAAAGGAAAGATTTCAATAATTTGTAATTATTTATGCTGATGATATGGCCTCTAAAAATCCTTTTTATCTATAGTTCCCTTCTATTCCAAGTTTAGTAAAAGGCTTTGCATGGAAGATATTGGCTTTATAAAATGCTTTTTTTTTCTACCTCTATTAAGAGGTTGTACATGATTTTCTCCTTTATTCAGTTAGTGTGGTTAACTGTTTTTATTAATTTGGAAAGTTTAACCAAAGTGACATTTCTGAAATATACATTATTTGGTTGTAAAGTATTATTTGTCATATTTCACAAAAGTAAAAATTGAAGATCAAGGATATGAAATGATTTACCAGTTAGTGTTTGGGAGATAGCACAAAAACATAAAACTGGTTTTTAATTTTATGCTCATTTTACTATTACTTGTTATATTAAAATGAATGTGATCTTTGAATCAAAATTACACTGAAATTTCAGATCTGTATTTCATAATTGTATAACCTTGTATAATTAGTCTTTCTCAGACTAATTTTTCCCTTTAAATTGGGGCTTCTGATTAGTATTAATGATAAATATTTGAAAAGTTACAAATACAGTAAATAAGAATGATAAATCTTTTTAAAATGTCTTTATTATTATAAGTTATAGTGGTTTTCACTTTGATATAGATTTTTGATTTTTAATAACCTAGGCATTTTAGAAAACAAAATATATTTTTTACAAGTGTTAATGCTCTTACTATGAATTTTAAAATAAACAATTCTTTTTCTCCTGCCTTATGCACAGATTTTTTACTGGGTCATATTCCTCTTCTTCATTATAAACATACAATATCTTATACTGCAGACCCCAAAACGTTTTGTATCTTTTACAGTGAGCCTGTACTACTTGCATTACAAGCTGTATATTACACAATTAAAAACCAAGTGTTTTTGGATACAATGGAAAGACAGAAATCCTATGTAACAGTCAGAGAGGTAAAACATGATGAAAGGGGTACCTGGACTAGTCAGGTTCATTGACTGCCCACTTAATAATGTTAAAGTATCAACATTCCCCAAGGTGATCTATAGATTCAATGAGATCCCCATGAAAATTTTAGATGCATTGAACTCCCAAAATTTGAAATGGGTTTCAGTTAATTTAGAAAGTTTATGTTGCTAAGATTGAGGATGTGCACCTGTGACACAGCTTCAGGAGGTCCTGACTACCTGTGCCCAAGGTGGTCAGAGCACGGCTTGGTTTTATATATTTTAGGAAGACATGAGATATCAATCAACATATGTGAAATGAACATTGGTTTGGTCCCGAAAAGCAAGACAACTCAAAGCAAAAGCGGAACAACTGGAAGTGAGAGGGGGCTTCCAGGTCACAGTTAGGTGAGAGGAAACGGTTGCATTCTTTTGAGTTTCAGATTAGCCTTTCCAAAGAAGGCAATCACATATGAATTTATCTCGGTGAGCAGACGGATGCCTTTTTATAGAATGGGAGGCAGCTTTACCCTCAGCAGTCCCAGTTTGAATTTTCCTTTTAGCTTAATGATTTTGGGGGCCCAAGATATTTTCCTTTCACATTGCCTATTTTGTAGAAATTAACAAACTGATTATGACATTTATATAGAAATGCGAGGGATATGAAATAGTCAAAACAATCTTGAATATGAAAAGCAAACTTGGAGGACTCACATTTCCTGGTTTCAAAACTTAGTACAGTATACAGCTATAGTTATCAGGACAGAATTGATTAGACAGAGGGATACTGGCATAGGACAGACATGTAGATCAATGAAATACAACTGAAACTCCAGAAATAAATAAACTGATGGTCAAATGATTTTTGATAAAAGGGGTAAAATAATTTGATGGGGGAAAATAGTATTTTACACAAATGGTATTTGAACAACTGGACATACACATAAACCATAATAAAGTTGGACCCTACCTCACACCATTTATACAAATTAACTCAAAATGAATCATGGAGATTTAACACAAGAATTTAATCTGCAAAACTCTAAGAAGAAAATGTAAGAGTAAATCATCAAGACTTTAGGGAATGGTTTCTTAGATATGACAATAAAAGCACAGTGACTAAAAAAATAATAGACATTTAACAAAATTGAAAAATTTTCTGCTTCAAAGCACATGATCGAGAAAGTGAAAAAGCAATCCATTGAGAGAAAGTATTTTCAAATTATGTAAATAATAGGGCATTATGTCCAGAATTTATAAATGGTGTTTATAGCTTAATAAAGACATAAACAACTGAATTTTAAAATGGGCAGAGAATTTAAACAGACATATCTCTAGAGCAGATCTATAAGTAGCCAATAAGCATAAGAAAGGATGAGAACCTTATAAGTCATTAAAAAATTACAGATCAAAACTACAATGCTGAGGGGCGCAGCGGCTCATGCCTGTAATCCCAGCACTTTGGGAGGCCCAGGTAGGTGGACTGCTTGAACTCAAGAGTTTGAGACCAGCCTGGACAACATGGCAAAACCCATCTCTACAAAATACACACACACACACACACACACACACACAATTAGGTGAGTGTGGTGGTGCATGCCTGGAATCCCAGCTACTATGGATGCAGAGCCCGGGGAATCACTTGAGCCTAGTAGGGAGAGGCTGCAGTGAGCAGAGATCACACCATTGCACTCCAGCCTAGACGACAAAGCAAGACTGTCTCAAAAAACAAAACGAAAATAAACACTTACAATGAGACAGCATTTTGCACCCATTAAGATGGCAAAATGAAAAGATTAAAAAAATAAGTATTGATAGATATGGAGGAAAGTTGGTGGTAGAATTGTAAAACGGTACAAGAACTTTCAAAAATAGTTTGGGAATTCCACAAAAACATTAAACATAGAGTTATCTTAACATTTGACAATTCCACTCATATTCAACATAACTGAAAATATACATTCATACCAAAACTTTTAAAGTGTAAAAGAACTGAAACAAGCTACAATGTGAATGAGCCTTGAAAAATAATAAGAAGCCAAACACAAAAGGCAACATGCTGTGTGATTTCATTTAAAAGAAATATTCATAATAGGCAAATCCACAGAGTAAAAAAGTAAATTAGTAATTAACAAGCTTGAGGAAAGGAAGAAATGAGGAATAACTGTTAACGTGTCTGGGTTTACTTTGTGGGGAATGAAAGTATTCTACAACGTGCTAATGGTGATGGTTGCACAGTTTTGTGACTACAGTAAAAATCAATGGCTTACACAATTTATTTTTTACTTACTTATTTAGAGATATGGTCTCACTTTGTTGCCCAGGCTGGAGTGCAGTGGTGTGATCACAGCTCATTGCAGCCTCAAATTCCTGGGTAAATTTTATGATATGTAAGTTACATATCAGTAAAGGTGTTAAAAGAAAAAAAAAAGGCAAGTGCAGCAAAGGTGGGAAAATGTAGACTTCTGAATTTGAAATAATTATTTATATGCTAGATCTCATTTATCATAAATCAACATGGCCAAGTTTATTGATCTATTTGTTTTTCTCAGCTTTTCTCAGACTCTCTTAGTCACAAGTCTAACCTCTGGCGATTGCTAAATTACATATTCCTGGGCCTCTACTCCTACGGTCTGATTTGGTAGGCCTTGAGAAAGGCTCACAATTTTCTGTTTAATTATGTATGTTAGAGATTTCTTATGATCAGTCAAAGCTTAGAAAAATAATGTTAGCTGGCCGGATACAGTGGCTCAGGTCTCTAAGTCTAGCACTTTGGGAGGACGAGGCTTGCAGATCACCTGAGGCCAGGAGTTCGAGACCAGTCTGACCAACATGGCAAAACCTTGTCTCTACTAAAAATAGAAAAATTAGTCAGGCATGGTGGCACATGCCTGTAGTCCCAGCTACTGGGGATACTGAGGCAGAAGAATCACTTGAACCTGGGAGGGCTAGGTTGCAGTGAGCCAAGATCAGGCCACTATACTCCAGCCCAGGCAACAAAGCAAGACCCTGTCGCAAAAAAAAAAAAAAAAAAAAAAAAAGAGAAGAAGAAAAAAACACGAAAATAATAACAGCTTACAGTCTTGCTAAATGTGGGTGCTTAACAAATATTACTTTTTCTCTGTCTTCTATGCCAGTACTCCTTTAAGGGAGTCGGGGGGTGTAGGAGTTTATAATGTATATTATTATATATGACTATACACACTCATACACATCAGAGTTCCCATTTCAAAATTTCTACAAAATGTGTGCCTTAGTTCCTTGAGAGATTTCAAGCTTTAAAATGGACATATGTAATTCTAGCTAATATTTTCTCAGATTCCACATAATGGAATCTGATGTAGATCAACATTAGAAATGTAATCATGGCTTGCCACTGACACATTTTACCTTTTTAAAGAAAGTAAACAAATCTGTAATAGGCTATAAGCACAGCGACCTCAGCCTATTCCTTAATAGAAATTTGTCTTTCTTCCCAACTATGTAGTAAGGTTGTCAGTCTTCGCACAATAGATGCCAAGTAATTAAGTAGCAGGGGTGTTACAGATTTGCTATGAAGGTGTGTGTGGGTAGAGATGTGTGAACAAGCCTGGAGAATAGCCATATGCACTTTTCCTAACTGTAGTCAAGATTATCAGCATCACACACTCTTATTAGCACCAAACTTAAGAAATTTATTTATGTCATTAAATATAGAGTCAAATATAAATAGACTGGAATAAACATCTGTGGTTACTGAAATCAACACATTTTCTCTATTAAATATGCTTTCCCTAAGGAAAAGTCTTCCTACAGGGCAAGAAAATTATTCCAAATTCCTGTTAGGTTTGCTTTTGAAGAAGTAGTCTCTGTCTTTTCTGAAAGATGTTTGAATGTCTATCAAAAACAGTATTTACTTTTTTAAAAGAAACACAAAGAAAAGAAACAAGTGTTTCCAAGAAAGTAGACTATGGGCAATGTTATAAAGAAAAATATGCAGTATTCTTTTTTTGAAATTCCTTATCATCTATTTTTAATTAAACGTATTAGTTATTATAAACAGAAGAGTCCGGATGCATGGAACATGTAGCGTTCATCTATTCCATGGCTTGCTTAGTCTCTGCCATTTGCTTAAGAACCACACTTTGCTTTCACCCTCACCTCCAAAACTGTCCAGGGTTCTGTGATGGCTGCTTGAAAACACTGAACCTAAAGCCCCATAAAAAACTGTACTTTAGAAATAGTATAGAATGAAGACAAGTGAATCATCTGGAAAATTTTACAAGTATTCTTTCTTTTCTATTCTGAAAATAGCCTGAAAATCTCAATATAAAATTATTTCAATTATTCACAACATAATTTTTCTTCCTGAATTGGCAGATGAGTAGACTCTGTAATATGAAAACTCAGAATACAGGTACTGAAAATTATTAAATAAAATTTTACATTATTTGTAAAACAAATTTGTACATATATGTGCATATATACTATGTATTTCTATTATTGCTTAGTTTTTATTTTACACACAATAACAACATTCCCCTTTTTGGTGTTCAGTTCTGACTTTAGACAAAGGCATACATGACAACAATTACCATTTGGAACAGGTCTATCACCACTTAAAAACGTTGTGCTGCTACCCTTTTTAAATAAGACCCTTTCTTGCCCAGCTCCTGGCAACCACTAATCTGTTTCTGTTTCCATAATTTTGCCTTTCCTACAATGTCATATAGAGAGAATAAAGTGTGTAGCCTTTGAGTCAGCCTTTTTTCTACCTAGGACAGTATACTGACATTTGTTTATGTTGTTGTGTATATCAACAGTTAATTGTGTGTGTGTTTTTTTTAATATTTGAAGAAACTTATTCTGTACCAAATATGAGTGACCATTCACGGCTCATGAAAAAGCTCCAGGAGATCCTGAGAACATGCGCCCAAGGTGGTCAGGCTATACCTTACATTTCAGGAAAACATAAGACGTCAATCAATACATGTAAGATGTACGTTGATTTGGTCTGAAAAGGAAGGACAGCTTGAAGCCAGAGCTTCCAGGGGATAGGCAGCTGAGGACCTGAAATCAGTAGAAGGGAGTGTCTGGGTTAAGATAAGGGGTTGTGGAGACCATCTTCCTATTATGTAGATGAAGCCTAGCTAATTGCTTTTTTAAAATCATTGAGTAATATTTCGTTTATGTATGTGCCACTATTTATCACTTTGTTTGTTGAGGGACATTTCCTAGTTTTTGATCACTAAAATAGAGCTGCTATAAATACACTTGTACTAGTTTTTGTGTAAACAAATATTTCCATGTCTCCTAGTCAAATACCTAGGAGAGTGTTATTATATCATAAAAATGTGACTAATTTTATAAAAAATCAAAGTTATGCTGTACCATTTTACATTCCAACAAGCCACGCACGAAAGCTCCAGTTGTTCCCTATCCACGCCGACACTTGGCATCGTCAGTTTTCCTCTTTTTCATTATGATAGCTGCAAAGTGGTAAATCACTGCAGTTTTACTTGCGTTTACCTAATGACTAATGATATTCAGTAACTTTTTATGTATTTATTGATCATCTGTAACTCTTATTTGGTGAAGAATCTATTCATGTCTATATTGTCAACATTTTACTGGGTTGTTTCCTGGCTGCTGAGTTTTGGGAATTTTTTCTATATTGTCAATATAAGTCTTTTTTGTGATATGTGATTTGCAAATCTTCATCCCTAAACTGTGACTCATCTTTTTATTCTGTTCATGATCTGTTTCATACAGCAGCAGTTGTCATTAATAAATATTATATAGTTCAATTTATCATTTTTTTATGAAACATTTTTTGTCTCATATCTAAGACACGTTTGACCTAAAGTCATAATTTTCTTCTATCTTTTTCTATAAGTTTTATACATTTAGGTTTTACATTCTCTAATGCAATCACCATTGCAGCAGTCTTGCTGCATAACTTTTTAAGAAAACTAATATTGTTTTGGATAAATTTCCATGAAGATTATGAAGAAAAAAGAAAATTTTAAAACCTGCAAATATTGGCAGTAGGTTGTTGCTGAAGAATGAATAAACTGTAAGTAAATTTAAGATGTCCTATTGAGAAAACACTGTAAATATATAAAGACATAATTCAATGTGAGGTAGTTGGAAAGATCGTGAGAAGTGTATGTTCTTGCTCAAATTTCACTTCTTACTTTGACCTTTCATATAAACTCATTTCTTTTATGGGTTCTTCCAGCTAATGAGAAAATTATGTGTGTTTGCATATTTCTGAAGACACAATACATGCATATTTCCTTTCAAATAATCCAAATAGAAACAGCATTTACTGATCAGGAGGTTACTATGAAGTTTGCCACTTAAAATAGATTTGACTCTGCTGCAATTATTTAAAAAATAAAATTGTTAGGAAAATATTAATCATTGTGTTATATTGAAACAAGGTTATCAGAAATATCCAGATACTCAACCGATTAACTAATATTTGTGATAAAATTCCTTTTAGATATATTTTACAAAATCCAGAGTAACAGTTTGAATTGAGGTTTGATGGTTTAGATTTATAATTAAAATATATATTTTTATAAAAGAAGATGCAGGCCGGGCCCGGTGGCACATGCCTCTAATCCTAGCACTTTGGGAGGCCAAGGTGGCTGGATTGCCTGAGCTCAGGAGTTCGAAACCAGCCTGGGCAAAATGGTGAAACACCATCTCTACTAAAATACAAAAAGTTAGCCAGGTGTGGCAGTGTTCCCCTGTAATCCCAGCTACTTGGGAGGCTGAGAGGCTGAGGCAGGAGAATTGCTAGAACCCGGAAGGTGGAGGTTGCAGTGAGCCAAGATTGCACCACTGCATTCCAGCATGGGCGACAGAGCCAGACTCCAACACTAAAAAAAAAAAAAAAAAAAGAAGCAGGAGAAAAGAAGATGCAGATTAATACCATTATTGCTTCATTTGGACCTCGTAATTTTGCCTCATCTTATCTTTCATTTTATTAATTTTATGTTTTAGTATTTTTTAATTTACTCTTCTGTTCTCAAATAAATCCATAAAAATTGTAAAAATAAAAGTAGAGAAAGGCATAAAAATAATAACATTAGTCAATACTTTGATAGACTTAATGCAGTCAGTTTCTCCTAGTTCTTCTTTCCATATATCCATTATATACGTTATAGACCCCTCAAACTAGCTTCATACTTAAGAGTTAGTGAAAACTTCAAATATAGTGTTCATTGGAGAAAGATGTAAACACAACTGTCAAAACCATTGCAAGTTGCCCTCTTCCTTCTTTTACCACTTTTTAAGCTATGAAGGTAAAAGGAAACACAATTAGAATAATCCACTAAGAGGTTTATTTGCCACCTGCCATTCTTGGATGCCTGCTGATAAAAGTGAGTTTTTAACTTGCAGATTTTCCTTGATAGACCAGAATTAAGAAAGTTTCTCTCTAAAGTGAGTGCTCCAGCTGCCACATGGGGATAAATCTAGAATCAATCAAATCAAAGTTTGGCAATATGGAAGTAAAAAATGCATTTGATCTGTCCCAAAGATTTGTTTTTTGCATAAAAATTAAATTATTGACTCATTTGTTTTTTAAATCTTTCAGAGTTTAATGATGGTTTATTTGTTATTTTACCTGATTGTCTCCTACCTCTGGGCAGGAAGACAGGTTATAATAGAGTTGTCTGAGAATTCTGACAATTTGTAGGTGGAATGGCTTTCCAGACTCAAGTTATATGAGATAGCAATTTTTGCTTCTTGGCTATATAACTAGACATTTATGACAGCTATGTGATTTTAGCAACCCTGGACAAGGACATAAAAACTCATGTTACAGTCAGTAAAAGTATCTTGATCTCTATTTTTCAGCAGCTACAGTGTGTAAGTGGTAGTTAGGTTTTAAATATAAATAAGAACTCTTTAGTTTAGGTATTGGGACAATATATCGTCTACAAGGAATATCGATCACACTCCATTATTCCTTTTTTTTTTTTTTTTTTGAGACAGAGTCTCGCTCTGTCATCAGGCTGGAATGTAGTGGCAGAATCTTGGCTCACTGCAACCTCTGCCTCCTGGGTTCAAAGTGTTGTCCCGCCTCAGTCTCCTGAGTAGCTGGGACTACAGGCGCATGCCACTATGCCCAGCTAATTTTTGTATTTTTAGTAATGACAGAGTTTCACCATGTTGGTCAGGATGGTCTCAATCTCTTGATCCACCAGCCTCAGCCTCCCAAAGTGCTGGGATTGCAGGCATGAGCCACTACTCCCAGCCCCACCATTCTTCAAAGAAATGATTGGCTGCAACGTGGTGGAATGGGGGTAGTTTTAGCATGCTTCTCCCACTTGGAAAGTCAAAATAGTGTGTAGATTCACACTGTGAACATAGTTTTCAAGAAGCAATGCAGGAACTTAAAGGAAAATGAAATTCAGAGATTCTTTGAAAGCAGCAGCAAGCTGCAGGCTATACCATGAGCCAGACAAAGAACTGTAGGTGCGGAGATTTTGAGAGGGGAAGACACTGCCTCTAGGACATATACCCCCACTGGGGAAGCTGCCAATCCAGCCCATGGGGAAGGCCTTAACTCTACCCAGCTCTGGAACTGGTTTAGGGAGCAGTGAGAAATATAAAAGTAGGAACTAGGAAAGGCAGCAGGAGGAGCCTTGCATGCATTCTTAGTCTACAGTGTGGACTGAAGGAAGCCATTCCTTATTCTGCTTCATGGGGACCCTTGTTGAAATTTGCCAACTAACTCAGGCAGCCGCGGCAGGTTACAAGAAGTTCCCAACTGAATTTTGCAATGTAACCTCTAGTGGGGAAGAACTCTCTCGGCCAGAAACGGGGTGCGTGGGAATGTACCGCAGCCACAAATGTAGGAGCTGGACACCCAGGCCGTGCAGGCGGACATGGAGGCGCATGGCCTGAAAAGCTGCGGTTGCTGTCTCTGCTGGGAGGCATATGGCCTGGGGCAGTTTTGGGCTCTAAGCATAGATGGTTTGAAACTTAGCTCACTGTTCCTACTAGGAAACAGTAGGTATGAGATGTGCCTTGGCAATTACGCAGGCGCTAGTTGGGGTTTTCTGGCACCCTCAACTCCCCACTCCACGGGCAAACTCTTCTGTGCAGCAGATGCAGTTATGCTCGTCTCTGGAACACTGCGCCAGAGCCCAGAGAAACACTACCCCCCAATTCGTGCATTGGTTTCCGCTTTCCCCACGTGTGGGGAGTGAGAGCATGAAACTGCCTGACCCAGCTCTCACCTGGCTTTGCTCCTTAACCCACCCTGGTAGCTTAACACAAAGGATAAGAACTTTGGGGAGCTTTATGGCCCCATCCATCTCTTGAGAAACCAGAGTAATGCAAAAAGCAAGCACAAATCCTAATACTACTACTACAGCTAGTGCTGTTTTGCAACCACCACCTTCTGGATGGAGGCCAGCCGACACAGTCCATTACAGCATCTCCAGGTAAAATAACACTGCACCCAGGAAGGAGAAAATTTGTTTATGACCTCAGCTATCACCATTGCCTGTACCACTCTGGCTAACCAGGAGGTCCTCAGTCTGTCCATGTGACTGTTCATTACTATCGCAACTAGTATTTGAGAATGCCAACATACTAAAACTACTTATATCCAAGAAATCTCCCAAAGTCTATGTGATTCCCCTGTCATTCCCATCAGAGCTGGTGCTGGTACTCACTGCTGGGAAACTTGCAGACAGGTTACATCTGTGCATTCCTTGCAGACAATCCTCAGAACCAGCCTGGAGTGTGGCAGCCACACTGGATGGCTAAACCCAGAGAAGCAATAGCATTCACAGTAGCATTGCTCTCAAGGAGTCCTACTCATAAGGGAAGGAGGGGAGCAACACATCAAGGCAACACCCACTGGAACAAGAGAACCTCGACGGCAGGCCTTCAGTCTGAGATCTTTCCACTGGTAAGAAGTTTCTTTCAGCAAGGTACAGTTGCAGTGCTGGAATCAGCAGAGAAAGTCTGCAGCTCCTCCTCAACAGTGAGGCAGGCCTGGTATTCATGAAAGGTCATGGAGAAGGGGACTTCTCCCTGTCATCCACCACTGCTGACATTTCCTAAGGAAGTTTTCCCACAGAACCTCAGCGTGGACAGCATGTCTATATATCTATAGGCAGCCTCTCCAGAACCCTTCAGGGTGACTGCATTAAAACAGGATGAGCACCCACAAGGTGCAGGTTTGCATGAGATGTAGAGGTATAGTTTCTCTCTACTTGGAGCATCAATATCCCTGTAGATGAAAAGAGGTGGCCGTCTAATCTAGCCAGAACACTGGGTCAGGAGTGTGTCCGGGACGTAATAGTTTTTCTGCTGGCCTGACAGAGGAGCTGAGATGGCTCCAGTCCTCTCTAATAAGACCTCAGTACATTATACTGAGAGCTTCGCTAGTCACCTCTGTCAAGGCTGAAAGCTCTGCCCACAATTGGGTGCTACATTTATACCTACTTTAACCACAGCCAGTTTTTACTTGTGGATACCTTCCCTATTGACCTGAAGCCTGAACAATTCAAACCAGTAAATAAAATACTGAGGAAAAAATAGTAATAAAAAAGTGCATACTACAGGGAAATGAGATAAGTTTTAAGAGACCTCTGTCATTCCAACCCTATAGGAGACAGTGAACTTGCTCTCATACTGAGTACATTGCTACTACAAGAAGCAGCTGAGATAGCCATCATACAAAGACTCTCCATAGTCAAGGAACTCAAAGTCTTCACTTCTGAAAGCACCAAGAGCTGAATTAGACTACAGTAAACTATAAACATTACAATCACATCCTTAAGGGGGGGAAAAGGAAGAGAAAAAAAAAAAGCGGTCAAAAATAAATTCAAGAATAATTGGAAGTAGTCTTACCAAATTAGAAGGAACCAGAAAAATGATTCTGGCAATATAACAAAACAGGATTCTAAAACGTCCCCAAAAGACCACACCAGCTCTCCAGCAATGGATCAAACCAACATAAAACCACTGGCATACCAGATGAAGAATTCAATAGGCTGATTTTCAAGCTACGCAAAGAGATACCAGAGAAAGGTAAAACCAACATAAAGAAATGTAAAAAACAAACAAAATGTTCTAAAGGGAGAGATATATTAAAGAAAAATCAGTCAGAACTTTTGGTAATAAAAGACATACTTAGGAAATTGCAAACTACAGTGAAAATTTTCAACAATAGGCTAGAACAAATAGAAGAAAGACTTTCAGAGCTTGAAGACAAGGCTTTTGAATTAACCCAACCAGACAAAAATAAAAGGTAATCTAAAGAAATGAGCAGTCTCCAAGAAACAGGGGATTACGTAAAAGGGCCAAACTAAGAATAATTGGTGTTCCCAAGGGAGAAGAGAGAGCAGAAAGCTTGGAAAACTTATTTGAGGGAATAACAGGAAACCTTCCTCGGCCTTGCTAGAGATTTAGATATCGAAATACAAGATCAAAAATCTCCTAAAAGATTCATTGCAAAAGGGCTGTCACTAAAGCTTATAGTCATCAGACTATCTTAATTCAACATGAAAAAAAAAATCTAAGAGCAATGGGAAAAAAAAGCATCAATTCACCTATAAAAAAAAATCTATCAGACTAACAGCAGACTGCTAAGCAGAGACATTACAAACCAGAAGGGATTAAGTTCCTATCTCTAGCCTCCTTAAACAGTATAACTGCCAGCCATGAATGTTGTATACAGAAAAACTGTTTCATAAATGAAGAAGAAATAGTCATTTTCAGACAAACAAATGCTGAGAGAATTTGTTACTACCAGACCAACCTACAAGAAATGGTAAAAGGAGTTCTAAATCTTGAAACAAAGGTTTGATATGCACCAAAATAGAACTTCCTGAAAGTATAAAACACACAGGGCCTATAAAACAGTAATACAACAACAGAAAAGAAAGTATATAGGGAACAATTAACATGATAAATAGAACTGTATGTCACATCTCAATATTAACATTGAACACAAGTGGGCTAAATTTTCCATTTAAAAGATAAAGATTGGCAAAACAGATGAAAAGTCACAAGTCAAATACCTGCTGTCTTCAAGAGATCCACCAAACACATAATATTTTATATAAAATCTAAGTAAAAGGGTGAAAAAAGACATTTCACAAAAATGGAAATAAAAAACAAGCAGGAGTAGCTATTCTTGTATTAGATAAAACAGACATTAAAGAAACAAAAGTAAAAAAAAAAAAGACAAAAGACAAAGAACCTCATTACATAATTATTTTAAAAAATCAGTCCAACAAGACGATATTACAATCCTAAATTTATATGCACCTAACACTGGAGTGACCAGATTTACAAAGAAATTACAACTTGACCTAAGAAATGAGGTAAAAACAATAATGGTAAGGGAGTTCAAAACTTCACTGACAGCACTAGATAGATCATTGAGACAGAAAGTCAATGGACTTGGGCCAGGTGTGGTAGCTCATGCCTGTAATCTCAGCATATTGAGAGGATGAGGAGGGTGGGTTACCTCAGGTCAGGAGTTCGAGACCAGTCTGGCCAACATGGAGAAACCCTGTCTCTACTAAAATTACAAAAAACAAATTAGCAGGGAATGGTGGCAGATGCCTGTAACTCTAGATACTAGAGAGACTGAGGCAGGAGAATAGCTTGAACCCAGGAGGTGGAGGTTGCAGCGAGCTGAGATCGTGCCACTGTGCTCCAGCCTGGGCAACCGTGTCTCAAAAAAAGAAAGAAAAAAGAAACAATGGATTTAAACCATACTCTTGAACAAATAAACTACCAGATATTTACTGAACATACTACCCAAGAACTGAAGAACAGACATTCTTCTCATCAGCACATGAAATATTCTCCAAGATATACCATATTATAGGCTACAAAATAAGTCTCAATTAATTCTAAAAGAATGAAATTACATCAAGCAGCTTCTCAGAGCACTGTGGAATAAAACTAGAAACCAACTCCAAAAGCCCCCACCAAAACTATGCAAATAAATGGAAATTAAATAATCTGATTTTAGAGTTACCAATGCAATCAAGATGGTAATTTTAACATATTATTTGAAATGAATAATAGTGATACAAGTTGTCAACAGTTTTGGGATACAGCAAAAGCAGTTCTAAGGGGAAAGATTATAGCACAAAATGCCTACATCAAAAATTTGAAAGATTATAAATTGACAACTTAATACTGTAACTCAAGAAACAAGAGAAAAAGAACAAACTGAATCCAAAGCTAGCAGAAGAAAGGAAATAACAAGCATCAGAGCAGAACTAAATAAAATTGAAACAAAAAAAATACAAAACGTCGATGAAACAAAAATCTGGCTGGTTGAGAAGATAAACAAAATTGGTAGACCATTAGCTACATTAACCAAGAAAAGAGGAGAGAAGCTTCACATAAGTTCAATTAGAAATGAAACTGAAGACATTTACAACTGATACCGCAAAAATACAAAAGTACTTTTGACACTGCTGTGAACACCTCTATGCACACAAACCAGAAAACCTAGAGGAAACAGATAAATTCCTGGAAACAGACAACCCTCCTAGATTAAACCAGGAATAAATAGGAATTTTGACAGACCAATAACAAGCAGCAAGATTGAATCAGTAGTAAAAAAGGCCAATTTTAAAAAGTCCAGGACCAGATGGATTCACAGTGAAATTCTACAAGGTATTTGAAGATGAACTTGTACCAATTCTACTGAAACTATTCCAAAAGATTGAGAAAGAGGGAATCCTCCTTGAATCATTCTATGCAGATGGCATCACTGTGATATGAAATCCCTTTTACAACAGCTGCAAATAATAATAATAAAAATACTTAGGAACATACTTAACCAAGGAGTTGAAAGATCTCTACAAGGACAAATACAAAACACTGCTGAAAGAAAATATAGATGACAAAGACAAATGGAAACACATAACCATGCTCATGATTCGGAGGCCTTAGCCTTGCTAGAGATTTAGATATCCAAATACAAGATCAAAAATCTCCTGAAAAATTCACTGCAAAAAGGTCACTGCCAAGGCGCATAGTCATCAGACTATCTGAATTCAACATGAAGGAAATTATTCTAAGAGCAGTGAGAAAAAAATATTAATTCACCTATAAAGGAAAATCTATCAGACTAATAGCAGATATCTCAGTAGAAACCTTACAAGCCAGAAGGGATTAAAGTCTTATCTTTAGCCTCCATAAACAGAGTAACTGCTTGTTGTAAAATTGACTATACAGTTGTAAAAATGACCATACTGCCTAAAGCAATCTACAGATTGAATGCAATTCCCATGAAAATACCAATATTATTTTCCACATAATTAGAAAAAAGACTTTGACAATTTGTATGGAACCAACAAATAATCCAAATAGCCAAATAATTCCTCAGCAAAAAAACAAATATGGAGTCATCACATTTCTAGACTTCAAGTTATACTACAAGATTATAGTTACCAAAACAGCATGGTGCTGGTATAAAAGTTGGCACATAGACCAACGGAAAAGTATAGAGAACCCAGAAATAAAGACAAATAAAGACAACTAACTGTTCTCTAACAAATTATACAAAAACATAAACTGGGGAAAGGATACCCAATTTACTAAATGGTGCTGGTATAATTGGCTAGCTGCATGTGGAAGAATAAAACCGGATCCCTGACTCTCATCTTACACAAAAATCAACTCAAGACTGATCAAAAACTTAAATCGAAGACCCAAATCCATAAAATTCTAGAAGATAATTCTGGAAAAACTCTTCTGGACATTGGCCTAGGCAACTAATTCATGAATAAAACCCAGAAGCAAATGCAACAAAAACAAAAATATATAAATGGAACCTCATTAAATAAAGTTTCTGCACAGCAAAAGAAAGAATCATCAGAGTAAACAGACAACCAACAGATTGGGAGAAAATATTTCCAAACTCTGCATCTGATAAAGGACTAGTATCCAGAATCTACGAGGAACTCAAACACTATCAGCAAAGAGAAGACAAATAACCCCATCAGAAAGTGTGCAAATGACATAAATAGACATTCCTCAAAAGAAGATACACATATGGCCAAAAAACATATGAAAAATGTTCAACATCACTAATCATCAGAGAAATGCAAGTTAAAACCACAGTGAGATACTAACTTACTCCTGCAAGAATGGCCAATATGAAAAAGTCAAAAAACAATACATGTTGGTGTGGATGTGGTGAAAGAGGAATGCTTATACACTGCTGAAGGGAAGATAAATTAGTACAACACTATGGGTAACAGCATGGAGATTCCTTACGGAACTAAAAGATCTACCATTTGATCCAGCAATCTCACTACTGGGTATCTACCTAAAGGAAAAAGTCAGTTACTCTGTGACAAAGATACATGAACACTTATGTTTATTGCAGCCCAATTCACAATTGCAAAGATATGGAAGCAACTTAGCCCATGGACCAATGAGTGGACAAACAAAATGTGGTATAAATACAACACAGAATATAACTCATCCATAAAATATAACCATGAAATATAACTCAGCCATAAAAAGTATGAAATAATGTCTTTTGCAGCAGTTTGGATGAAGCTGGAGGCTATTATTCTAAGTGAATTAACTCAGAAACCAAACACCATATGTTTATTTTTTAACGGAGTCTCACTCCGTCACCCAGGCTGGAGTGCAGTGGTGCAATCTGGGCTCACTGCAAGCTCTTCCTCCCAAGTTCAAGCAATTATCTGCCTCAGCCTCCCAAGAAGCTGGGATTACAGCGCCCGCCACCACACCGAGCTAATTTTTGCATTTTTAGTAGAGACGTTTCCCCATCTTAGCCAGGCTGGTCTTGAACTCCTGCCCCTGTGATCCACCCACCTCGGCCTCCCAAAGTGCTGGGACTACAGGCATAAGTCACCATGCGCAGGCCTATGTTCTCACTTTTAAGTGGGGGCTAAGCCTTGAGTACCCAAAGGCATACAGAGTGTTATAATGAACTTTGGAGACTCAGAACAGGGGAGGGTGCAGGGAGGTATACAATTTAAAAAACTGCAAACTGGGGACAGTGTACACTACTCAAGTGACCTGTGCACTAAAATCTCAGAATTCACCACTATATAATTCATGCATATAACCAAAAACCACTCATACCCCAAAAGCTATGGAAATGTAAAAAATAAATAAACAAATGATTGCCATATAGATACACATTGTGTCTATTTCATAAAGCTCTGTGCTTTGGAGGTGGATTTTTTTGGTTTGGATTGAAAAAAAAAAAAAAAACAGGGTCTCACTCTGTCATCCAGGCTGGAGTGCAATAGTCTAATCTCAGCTCACCACAGCCTTGTCCTCCTGGGTTCAAGTAATCCTCCCTGCTTAGCCTCCCAAGTAGCTGGGACTACAGGTGCGTGCTTGTTTTTAATTAAGAAACCACCTCTAAGAGGTAAGTTGTGTGATGGTATATGTGACAGTTATTTGTCATTACTATAGAAATTTTTGGATAACATAACTAATCTCTAGGCTTCTATGCAGAAGATACTCTGGGTTGATTAGAGCCAAAATAAAAGTTCAGATGTTAAACTGGACACATATTAGGTTAGTTTTCAATGGGACCAGACATAGCGACTCAGAGTTATGTGGGCACTTGGCTACTTTCCCTGCTGTTTCTCAGAACATGCTGCTGCTGCCTCACCAAGATGATCATTATTTCAAGAAGTAACTTTCCCTATATCTCCACTGTGTGTGTGTGTGTGTGTGTGTGTGTGTGTGTGTGTATTTACATACCTCCCCACATCTCTACTCCAAGATAACAGCAAACAATAAATAAATCTTTACCTTTATTTTTGGCATTGTTTTAAAATGTCTCAATAAAAATTGTCTAAATAAACACATGATGTCACTTTTGAATTATTTTTTAAACTAGCTAAGTACCCAGAGAGAGAAAGTATTGTGCTATGGTTCGCTGTTTCTGCTGTTGCTGTTTTCCTCCAACTACATTAAGACTGTTTGCATCTTCTGTAAGAACTACAGTTTTTTTTCTCAAAAGCATAGACAGAGAAGGAATTATAGTTAGAGAATGGGAGAGGAGAAAGCAAATAAAAAAGAAAAAATATGGGAATATCATTGGATCAACAGAAATTTCCTCCGAGTCAACTCTGCTGAGAATGTAATATACCTGTTCTCCAGGAAAGAAACCAAAAATATGTTTTCTGATTCTTCAAGAAATGACATGGGATCTTGAAAATAACTAATTTCTAGGAGCGTCTATCCTGAAATTTAAAACTTGCTTCATAAAGTTCAAGACCTCAGGTTTGGTGTAGCTGATCGATAATTCATTTCCTCACACCACTCTACAATAATGATCCAGGTATTCAGTCTTGTCTTCCTGCAGAGACTTTTAATACATGGATTATATTTTATGACCAATACTTATTAATCTTTGCAATAACTATATTCAGTTAAACATTATTATCCTAGATTATAGGGTAAGTGATTGAGGGGAGCCTTTGACTTACTGAAGGTCAAAGTGAAATGAGAAGCAGAAGTAGGATGAGGTATGAAAGTGATTCCATGACTCTGAGTCCTAAATCACAGTGTCATGTAGAAAGGCCAACTTTATAATTTTCAAATTCTTTTTTTTTCCTCTTTTAAAATTTGCCCTTATTACATAATTATAGCTAAAACATCATTATATCATTTTAATAAACTGTTAACATGGAAACCTCAAATAGAGCCTTCCTCTTCAATACTAAACATCACTGCAATGGAAAATTGTATTTTTCCCTGAGTTTTAAATTTTAAAATAGCAGCTATAATACATTTGAGATTTTGTATTTAAAATATATGGATATCAGCTTAATTTCAATTCTGTTCTTGAAAGCATCAACTGGTTGCTGTGGAATTTTTATATGGAAAGAAACTATCGTAAAAGTAATAGAGAAACAGTGATATGGAGACGGAGAAAGAAAAAAAGATGCCATGAATGTCTTTCAAACCTTAAAAAAACTGGGTAAAAGTTTCTCTCACTGATGAAATGAGCTCTTTACATATAAATTATATTGTAATAACAGAGCTCCTGGGTGGAGAAGAGTTCCTTCTCCTGCTGGCAAAAATTAAAATAATCACAGATGGCTAATGATCAAAAATACTGACTGACAGCTCTGAAGTATAAGACACAGAGAATATTCTCAGAGGAGTAAGAATATTCTCAGAGTTTTTTAAGCCAACACTCAAATTTGTTTCACGAAACTCACAAAGGTTTTCTTCACCAGATATTCACATATAGGGAGGTTTTATTCTATTTTCAGGAATATTCTCATAGAACTCCTTGAAGAAAGTTAATGAAATTCTCTGTCCATAGGATTACATTAATATTTTGGGTAAAATACAAGAATTCACTAAGGAAAGAGGTCTATATTGCCTCCTGAAATAGTATGAAAAAATCTGTTAAATTCAGGTATTAGAAATCCAGTCTTTTATTTTAAAATACAGATAATAACATGGGGAGAAATGCCAGATATAGGTGACGGGGATGAAGGCAGCAAACCACATTGCCATGTATGTACCTATGCAACAATCCTGCATTTCTGCACATGTACCCCAGAACCTAAAGTGCAATAAAATATATTTTTTAAAAAATTGAAAAAAATGTATATATATGGACAAAAAAGGATCTGCCTAGTGGAATTAGCTAAGTCTTCATAAATATATCAAACAATATTAATGACAGTAACAACTAACAGTTGTTGAGGACTTTTTATACGACATTTTTAAGCATGTTACTAATATATCTCATTTAATTTATCAAACAGTTCCGTAAAATGCATCACATCAGTATTCACATTTTTCAGATGAGATAACCAAGTGTAGAGAAATTTAAAACCTTAGCCAAGATCCCCCTACAGCTGGTGAGTTGTAAGGCAGGGGCTCAAAGTAGTTTCTAAGCCTGGTACTTAACCCAAATATAGCAATTATATTAATTATACTATTAGCATACAAATTCAAGAACATCTACTATAAGACCAACACAAAATGTCACATTTTATATCACTTTAGAGAAACTTATAAAGAATTTGATCTTGCAATTACCAAATAAAACAATTATGGTGTTACAACTGATAATGATTAAACCGTGACTTAAAGTTTACTCATTCATGTATTCTTTTACAAAATAAGACTAATATTTTAATTGCCTGAGTTCTAATTTTCAGAAATGCAAATATATATAAAAACACTGTCACTGTCTTTTAAAGGTTTATCATCTATATAGAGATGTACGTTACATGTATGTATCAACATTTATGCATATAGATAATTCATATGAGGTGTATGTGCCAAGGGCTACAAGTGCAAAGTAAAGAAAATAATCCATGCTACCTGGGTCAGAGTTATCAAAGAAGGTATGGAAGAGATTTTAGATTTTGAGACTAGAAATTTGTTAGAAAGTACGAAGTTGAAAAAATGTATATCTTGGTGCCTGGAATAGTTCTTCACATGCTAAATATACTTACTGATTTAATAGTTCTATATTTTCTATATTCAGCTTGATAAATTATAATAACAAATATACAGATTCTTTCAGGAGTACAGTAACATTACTAATAAAACAAATGTGAAATGTCATAAGCAAAAATCTTTCTTAAAGTAATTTTTTTAAAAAGACCTTTGCAAACTGAATCATCAGGGTAAAAACAGCAGAATATTTTGAGGAAAAGAAAAACCATAATATTCCTAGCACTGGCTGAAAGAAACACCAACAACAAATGGTTACAGTTAGTAACCATTTAAATGGTTGTGTTTTTATAGCCCTTCCAGAATTTCTTATAACCTGCGATTTCTCCATTTGGATGTTACTTTTTTTCAACTAAAACATTTTCAAGTCAACTCACTGTACTTCACAATACACTGAAATGAGTATAGGTATTAAAAGCATGCCTGAGGCGACAGAAACTTTGAGGTTAATTTCCATTTCTTCAAGTATGTTTGATGAATGATGTGACAAAGGAATCCTAATTAAGGTTGAAATCCTGAATACTAAATAAATCAGAAGTGCCACTACATTCGTCTTCCACAGTGATAATACTGCCACTTCTGCTTCTCTTTAGCCCAGCCCTTGACTTTTTAGGAAACCTTTTCTTGTGTATTTTCTTCCTCTGTAACTTTTGCAGTAAGTAGATCGTGAGTATCCTACCTAGACTTAGTCAAGGCAAAATCTAAAACGTCTGTGCCTCTTTGTTTTTCTCACTTACTTTTCCACATTAATAGCTAATGTTTAATTTTTACATGTAACCTCAAAAATAGCTCCATTTGTGACATAATTCCTGTTTCATCTGCCATTATAATATTTAATGGCAAAATTATAAGATACATCTTTTAACTTCTAAGGAATGAAACAACACAGAGCAGTGTTGTCAAAGTTACCAGTTTAAGTGGTGCCATTTTCATTACGATTATTATTGTGAGTTGGCAAGCAAGGGTGCAAATTCATTTTTCACTAGATGAGTAGTATTACGCATGACACTTAATATTTATGTAACTCCAGTGTCTTGATTTTGAGCCACTCTTACCATTCTTTGTAGAAAACCCACCGACCTTAATGTTCTGGTTGAGTTCTATTTATTTTATTTTGAATATTTGCATCAATAATGAGATTTTGTTTATTTTTCTATCTTACTCTATTTAAACCAGGTTCTGATTTTAAGTTATATTGTCTTCATAAAATACATTTAAGACTTTCTAGTTTTGGCCTGACATAATTGCAGTAATTTGAAATCACCTGTCTTTTAAATTTAAGTAGAACTTAACTGGAAATCCATCTAATCTTGGTGCCCTTCACCAGTTTGTACTGTGGTAACTGATCCTTTCCGGCTTTTAACTTCTTATTCGGTCAATATTGACAATTTACACTTAAACGGAAATTGCTCATTCCCTGTGGCATTCAAATTGCCATAGGTTTGCAGGTAATATTCATAAATAACTCATTTAAGTTTCTCTATATTAGAGGTGTTTACTTTTATATTCCAAAATTTGTGTTTCCTCTCCTTCTCCTTTTTTTTATAAAAAACATCAATAAGTATTTATATATTTCATTAATATTTTCAAATACTCTGCATTTGGATTTAGTCATTTGTTTTATTTATTTAGCAAACATTTACATAGTATTTACGCTGTGCTAAGAACAGCTTTAAACACTTTACAAATATTAACACTTTTGATTTTTTTAATTGGATTATTTTGATTATCATGGCAATCGTACAGAAAGATATAAGGGTTTAAACACTAGACGTCAAAGACAGTTGTGCAAGATATGTCAATCACTCAAAAGTTCATTCCAAGCAAAAAAGCCCTGTTTACAATCTTCTCTGAGGGGTTAGCCTGAAATTGTTATAGCACTTTGGATTAGGGGTGAAGAGGAGGCACAAAAGAAGTCAATCCACATACTAATCAGCTGTTCATAAAAAGGCCTGACATAAAAAGTCATGATGATAATAATCTGCTGAATCCATCAGAACACTTATTTCAGGAGTAAAGAAAGTATAGGTCTATAGATAGTGAGAAGAAAGCAGAAAAGAAAACTGGAAGGTAAGATCATTAATTACACATGACAGATAAGGGTGAAACTTTCTTTTCACTTAATTACATAGACGTTGGAACCCTAAAGTGAAGTCACAAAGTTCTGATATTTGGGAATTGCCTTGAACCCTGAACGATCAATCTGCAAGGAGCCATCTGCAAGGTCCCTCTAGATTTTTGTTCTCATCTTGCAGTGCATCAGACTGTTTTATCTTGAATAAATGAATTTCCCTCATTATTTGAAGAAATTGATTCTCTGTTTATTCCAACTTAAATTAAAAACAGGATAAGAAAAAATATGGAAAGATTAGACAGAAATAAAAGTCATCACAGAGTCAAAAGAAAAAATATAAAATATGACAATAAATATAAATGGGTTAACCACTTGAATCAAATGTAAAAGTAGCATTTTATTTTTTTAAAAAAATACAAAATTTGGAGCTGAGCATTCTCACATAATAGTAATGACAGTTACTGAACTAGGTGAAATGTGGACCAAGAAGGATGTTTTAGAATTCAGCTTTCAGTAACGAAGCTACAGATTGTATCAAGAGAAAGATAGTAGCAAGAGAATCCGCCATGAGGATGTAAGGAATTAGCTGTAACTTTTTTTGAGTAAAGTCTGTGGGCTTTCAAAATGTGTAAGAAGCAGAACAGCACACAAGATAGCTTCTGCAAAACAGAAGCTTCTGCCTCAAATCAAACAGCAAGTCTTCTCTGTGCAGTGTTGTTAAGAATATTGGACATTAATTGGTTTTTTGAGCACAGATCATAATCACCATGAGTAAAACAAGAAATAAAATATTTTTCAATTATTTTTTATAGCATTTCGAAATTCCTTTAACATTCCTCTCCGTGTCTCTCTCTCTCTCTCTGTATGTGTGTGTGGCAAGGGGATGGTGAATGATGAATTAGTGTGAATTAGCTTTTATCTCATTATCTAGCTTTGTCTCTTTCTGGTGGGAGGGTATGAGAAGGAGTGACAAAGAGATAACCTTCACAAGATGGATACAATATTCACAGAATTAGAGGCCCTGTGTATTTTCTAAGAAACAAGGAAGGCCTTGGCGTTCTCTGCATTAGAGGACTCACATTTTTGCTCACGGTTTCAGGACTGGTTGTAGGAAATGCTGCTTTCGCATTTGATTTGGAAAAGAATACTGGACTGTGTGTAAATATGAAACCTTTGAGACTGCACCATCTGCATCCGATGTTTGAAGTGATTTACACATGAAATAAAAAAGGAAAACAAAAATCTTCATGGAAGAGTTCTTTAAAAATTTTTAATGCATTAACTACATTTATTTACTACCTCCAAACTGTACCTAATTATGAATTAAAATGCAGTCCTTTACATTGTCGGCTTTTGTAACAATCATTAAACAAACATCACTCAGGTTTTAAGATCGAGGATGTCACTTTAGTGTTGCTTTTTGGCATTTTTTATCATTTGACTGTCTCCTGCTTCCATATATGCCTTTTCCATCCCAATGCACTCAATACATGTTGAGTCTAGTAAACGCCACACATCATGCTAAGATGTAGGAAGCTAATGGTGAGTATTTTTAAACAATAGTCTCTACATTTTGGGGATAAGAAATCTGTTGATAAAACAGACTCTAATCAAAGGGCCACAAAGTAACCACTTATTTTTTATAAGAATTTCAATAATGACCACAATTATTGATGCCATATATGTTAACCAGAATTAAATGACTACTGAGTGAATAGCATCACTCTGGTGATTTGGAAAATCATGTAAAATATTCTGGGATTCATTCTACCTCTTCATGTGGAAACTTCCAGAAGAAGCATGTGGGATTTCCAATTCAGGAAGTGTTGAAGGTGCTGCTGAATCACTATACTTTTTCCAAATTGATTCCCCCTAAACCATGGATAGTACATATTTGTGAGAGGTCTGTTTAAGTATCTAAGCTGCACAACCCTTCCACCTTCATAGTTCCACCCCGCAACACACGCACATGCACACACATGGACAAGCACATATACGCATAGAGGTTTACATTTCTTGCCTCAGTAAATGTACTCAGATATTGCAAAGCAATTTTAAAACATTTTTCAGCTGGAATTCCAGAAGTCTAGTATGTTTCAAGCTGGTCTGATCTCGAGGCTCAAGAAAGTGTCAGGACCTCAGTTTCCATTTCAATCTCTTTTATGCTTTCTATTTGTTTCTTCCTCATGTTGGTTTTTTGTGTTAGTTAAGACTCTTTTCCTGTAGTGACTGGAGCTATATATTCTTTTCTTTGGTTCCCATAGAAAGAATAACAAGCCCCTACAAAGGACACGAACTACTGACACCAGAACAGAAAATCAAACACCGTATGTTCTCACTCATAGGCGGGTGTTGAACAATGAGAACACATGGACACAGGGAGGGGAGCACTACACACTGGGGTCTGTTGGGTGGAAATAGGGGAGGGGACAGCAGGTGGTGGGGAGTGGGGGAGAGATATCATGGGGAGAAATGCCAGATATAGGTGAAGGGGAGGAAGGCAGCAAATCGCACTGCCACTTGTGCACCTATGCAACAATCTTGCATGTTCTTCACGTGTACCCCAAAACCTAAAATACAATAAAAAAAAAAAGAAAGAAAGAATAACAAGCCCCAGAATAGCAAGGAAGAATTCCTAGAACCTGCCACATTGGACCACTTAGGTCCTTGATAAAATGACTATGTCCAGGGGAATGGAACCTGCTGCTTGCATTAAGCCTCATGCCTATTTCCAGAAATACATTTCTTCCAGCATCTTCTTAGGCTACTGAATATTCCTACACAATGGGGAAGCCAAGTTGACATTTATATATACTTCTAACTCACTGGGTAATCCTTTCATATTTCTTTGTCTGCTAAAGCCTGTTGCTAGTCAATGCCAGATATATGCACTTTTAACATTTACGTTCATAGATTTTAAATCATTTGCTTATTAGTTGTTGAATCAGTAATGGCATCGGGGATTCAAAACAGCCTGTTAATGAGAGTTGCTGGCAATTTTCAGTGGGTCAACGTCCAACCGGTTTTTCAGTAGGTATAAAATAGCATTTATAAAGTACAAAACGTCACTATTTTGAGGAGAGTTGAAGCATACATTTCTCAACTGGTAGAGACCAGATATCTAAACCATTATAGTGTGGCATTACCAAGGAATAGATCAGTGAATGGATGAATAACACGGTAAAATAGAAAATCCAAAGAAGGTCAGGACAGCTTCCAACCAATACCTTGACTATATTTAACAGATATTCTTATTGCAACAATATTACTTTGGTTAAGACTAAACCAAGAGGGCTTAATGATTGTGTTTATAATTACTTATAGTGAAAAGGAGTAAAGATTATCTTTTGTAAATGGCACAGGATAGCAGGAAAATGATCACACTTTATCTCAGATAGGGAACAAGTCTTTTAAACAGCAATCTCTCCTATAAGCAAGGGGAAGTGTATACTATCAAACTGTGTCAATAAGTTAACTGAGCCTCACAGAAGTAAAGTAACCTGCTGTATATCTTGTGGACTGTAAGTGACAGATAGTCTATAACAATACAGAGACTCAACCTTAGAGTGAAGCTAATTCTGGGGGGAGAGAGAGAAAAGAATCAGACACAAAAGAAACTCGCTCTACCTGACTCAAAATTCCAAACTTTTGTTAATACCTGATGCATATAAATGTTTTGCTCATTTATGAGTCAGTTCAACAAAATAGGCCTTTTAAATAATGGGCCTGCAATTGTATCCTCTAGAGGTAATCAGTATCTTATTAAACTTAACCATAATAACACATTATCACTATTTTGTTTAAGTCAGTTAATTTACAAAACAATAGTAAAGATCCTGCCCCACATGTAAGAATCTATTCCTCAGTTACTGGCACTGAATAAATACAGTGACCCTCACTGGAAATATCAGAGACTCAGAAAACAATAGCAGTATTCCACAAAGGAAGGAGCCAGGTGTAGAGCTCCTGGGGAAGTCACAATTAAAAGCAGGCATGGTCAACCTTTAAACATAAACTGATGGCAATCAGAGCCCGATTTAGAGCTTGGAATGAAAACCAGTTTGATTTTCTTCAGTGTATAATCTACTTTACTAAATATAAGAGGGAATAAGTTATATACTCAGAGATTTCATCCATGAGCATTGTTGCAGTACATCTCCTGATAACTACAGAGAAAATAATACTGTATTAAAGCACAATAAATACATTGGCTCACACTTGTAACCCCAGCACACTGGAAGGCCAAGGTAGGAAGATTGTTAGAGGCAAGGAATTTGAGACAAGCCTGAGCAACATGGCTAGACCCCTCCTCTCTCCTCCCCTCCCGTCCCATCCCCTCCTCTTTATCTTCTATTCTCTCTCTTCTCTTCCTTCTGTCTCTCTCTCACTCTGTCTACACACACACACACACTCCTGCCACCTCAGCCTTCCTAGTAGCTGGGACATCAGGTGTACACCACCACACCTGGTTATTATCTCTCTCGAGTCCCAGCTGCTAGGAAGGGTGAACTGGGAGGATGACTTGAGTCCAGGAAATCGAGGTTGCAGTAAACCAAGATCTCACCATGGTATTACAGCCAAGAGAACAGAACAAAACAAGACCCTGGTTTGTTTTGTTTTTTTTTTTTTTTTTTGGCTTATTTTAGAAATACAAAGCCTATAATTACTATTTTATTCTCACAAACAGTTACAAATTTCTTTCAAGCTCGACCAAAGAAATAAGTTACTTAGGTTTCCAGATCCTATCTTTTGTATCTTTTTTTCTGCTGGCTTAGACTAAAATCAAGGATCTAAAGCCATTGGTCTTAAAAAGCAAGTATGTGCCTTGTTTTGTAACTAACAAAGCCACTGGTCCTTGTAGGCCTCTCTCCAAACCCATGGAACTCGAAAAAAAAAAAAAAGCACCGAAAAAGCAGGATCAGCCTAAGGCTCAACACCTATTTTGCCCTTAGAGCAACATTGAAAGTTAATCATATGGATTTAATTTCTGTCTTACTGATTTTCTCTGATTTGCGCAGAAGGTATACGCTATTGGAATGCTAACTCGATAGCCTCATTTGATTATATACCAGAGAAAAGTTTGGAAATTCATTCAAATATGTTATTTTTAAAGAGGATAGCTGTGCACATCTATTGAGGACAAAGGACAAAACAGAGCACACAACACAATGTAAGAGAACTTCTGCTGAACCTAAGGCATAGAGATAACAGATATCAAGTCATTTTGATATATTCTAGAATTTTCTAGAATATTCTAGAGGAGAAGCAGTTATAAATTTACCTATAAGTTTTCTACATTGCTGACAGGCTCTTTTTGTACTATTTTCTTCCTGTTTTCTAGGCATATAATTTCCTTGCTGTAATTCTAATATGCCACATGTTTCTTTACTAGGAATTTTACACTGGAAATTCCCCACCTGGAAGAATCTTCCTCAGATATTTACTTCCCAATTCTCTTACCTCTTTCAAGTATCTGTTCAAATATTATCTCAGCACTCTGATTACACTTTAATATAGTATCCTGCCCTCTCTTCCTGCCCAATCACCAGGTACACTCAAGTCCTTCTGACCTGTTCTACTTTTTAATTCCATAGAACTCATCACCATGTAGCACAGTGTAATTTATAGTGTTATTGTTATTGTTTGTCAACTCCCGCTAGAATGTGAGCCCTGTGAGGGCAAAATCTTCACTTTTTTTCCGATGACGTATTCGAAGTGCCAAAACAGTCTAGTACATAAAAGGCACTCAATAAATATTTATTCAAGCAAGGAAAGAATTCTAGCAAAATGTGATAGATAAGTGTGTAAGCTGCCCGGAGCAGAAGCACTACTTTACTCAGCAGTATATAGCTAGTGCCTGTTATATAGTGCCTCACATATAGTAGATACTCCAGCAGTTTGTTGAATTAAATAATAGGTAAATAAATAAGTTTATTTTATCTGAGACACAAATCAATTATGAATAAAAAAATTTACATGCAAATTTGAAAAATATTCTATAAAACAATAAGTATTTGATCTGAGTTTTAAAATATTAGTACAGATGACCTGTTCAGGTTAAAATACTGCGAAAAAGATAGATAGGGGACCCTTCGAGAGTCAAACATATTATTTACAAATCAGTTTTGAATCTGTTAAAGAAATAAGTAAAACAAAACACTGAATTTCTTCCCAAAAGAAAAAAAACTAAGCATTATATTCATCCATTTCTATTTCATTTACAACATTTCTAGAGTTATGAGAAGTATGCAATCTGCTAAGTTAATATTCAAGAGCAAATTATAAATCCTCACATTTATGAATCTTAAAAATATGTGAAAAAAGTAAAATACAATATTGAAGTAAAATAAAAAGCTGAAATTCCACATTTAAAAGAAATATTCAAAACTGCAAAATACAGTAGGACTCCTAGAACATAAATAACATTTAGGTAAAATTACAACTGCATTTAAAGAAATGTATTCCAGAAATACTGAGAAGACAAGATCACATTGAAAAGTTTTTCTTGTACAGGAAAGCAGCAGTATTTTACTTTTTCTGGGCGGCAACATTTCCAATGATTCATGCTTTTTTTCCCTCATAAAACTAAGGAAAAGCAACCACCAAGGCTTTGAGTTTAATATTAAATAAAAATGTGAAATTAGATCATTACCTACAAAAATCTTAAGTTAAAACACTCACCTTTGGGGACCGCATTACTCCTATAAAAAAGTTCAAATCCCTCAACTTTGTAGGTACATTTCTATTAACACTAATCTTTTTTAACAATGATGAGATCAATAAGGGGTCTATATACATTCCCAGAAACTAAGTCTATAGAGTAATACTTGGTTATCCCAACTCCAAGACACTTTTATCATCATATCAGAACCCTTATTTTTTAAATAAAGTATTTGAAAAGTATTTAAGTATATACGCAAGTCACACTGAAACTATTTATCCATTTTTTTTCTTTCTCCCTATTCTAACTATCACTACCATAGCTACATGCCATTGTTATCTATGCCTGGAGAACTGTCCAGGACACCACATTCAATCAATTGCCATAGTGATCCAATCAATTCATTCTTAAGGTGACAGCAGAGATCTTTCTAAATACACACTTAAATTCTAATTGCAACCCATTAACAGTCTGCCAGCGATCTCAGAATGAAGCCAATACTAGTCAACATAACTTTGCAGGTGACCCTACAATTTATGGCATCATCTTTAAATTATTCCCTCAACAAAACGTCTTTTATTTAATGTGATCACAACACTTACAAGGTTATAATTTGCTATTAGCTTATTTGCCTCAATAAATGTGTACTCTGTTGAAAGGAATGCATGTATCTGATTCTGGAATATGATTAAATACTTTGTGCTACATAAAATATGAATAAATGAGGGCAGTAAGTGAGAAGAAAAAATTGTCATTTAGTTTTTCTCAGCATTTTTATTTCATATGATTCCTGAAGAATGAGAAGACATAAAAAATAAAAGTAGAAAATACTTCTACTTTTGGAGATAAAAAAATTTTAATAGCCATATAAATCATAGCACAATCTTAAAATCTGTATTAAAGTTGGAATTGCTCTTTTGGGTGTCAAAACACTATTTGTTTTACATTTCAATATCAATAAACAAGTTACAGAAGTCCTCATTTCAAAAGTGTGCATTTGCCATTACTAAAACCTAATCATTACACAAAGAAAAAGATATTCAAATTTTTCTGTTGATTTTACCTTTTTCTCTTACATTGTATTTCTGTTCCTTTTATTTGGAAGTACACTGAGGTTTAATTTACACACTGGGATTGTAAGTGTACAGTTTAATGAGTTTTGAGAGAGAGATTTACCCTTGTTAAGGTATAGAATGTTTCTACTACCCCCAAGAAGTTTACTTGTGCCTCTTTCTAGTGACCTTTCTCCTATTTTCAGCTGCAGATAAGCACAATTTTAGTTTCTAGCATACAGTTTAATATGTTCTAGAAGGTTATGTAAATTAGATAATAGAGTATGTTGTACTATTATTTGAACATAATTTGTGCATGTACTCTTTCATGTAACATATTTTTAAGATTCATCTATGATGTTCTTTGTATGAGTAGTTTTTCTTTTTATTACTATTTAGCATTCCATTGTTTATCCATTCTCCTGTACCTTGTTTCCAGTTGGAACTGTTACTAATAAAGTTACTGTGAATTTTTGTGTATTTGGTGAACATATAACATTTCTCTTAAGTAAAACAGAACAGTGATATTTCTGAGTCATATGGTAGGTTTAGGTTTCACTGTATAAGAAAATCTCAAACATTTGTTCCAAAGTAATTGTACCACATTATGTTCCCAGCAGAAACTTATGAGAGTTCCAGTTTCTCTACATCCTCACCAACACTTCATAGTGTCTTTTTTTGTGTCTTTTAGCTTTTTGACAAAATAAGCTCTGGTGGTTTTTATTTGCATTTTTTGGCATTTTCTTTTAATTTGCATTTCCCTGGTATATTGACAAATATTACTGAGCATTTCTGATATGCTTAGTGGCCATTCCTATACCTTTTCATCAAGGTCTCTGATTATTTTTTATTTAACTGTTTACTGTTGTTGTTATTGTAGTAGCTCTTTATATGTCATAGGTAAGTCTTGTCAGATATATGTATTGCAAATATTTGCTATGTTATTTTTTTCATTTTCTTAAACTGGATTATTGAAAAGCAGTTTTTTTTCTTTATGGTTTTGATAAATTCTCTGACCCTATTTCAAATGTGGTACTCTCAGAATCTCTCTTGGAAATACTGAGATCAGTCACAAAATATTCTTTTATTTCTTCAACCAAATATGGATCCCTAATTTTTCTATGACATGCATAATTACCATTATACTTACAAATTTATTTAGACTTATCAGGATTACATATCTGCTTGGATTTTATAAGAAAGATTAACTTAATGACACCAAAACTAAAATCAGCTTCAAGAAGTTCATATAGAAGAGTTGAAATTTTCAAAAATAGATTGACTCCTAAAACTTAATAAGTATTTAAAAAAAAAAACTCAGCCGATATTATATAAAAATTCCAATATATCTAATTAGATTAGGCTATGTATACATTTTCTTAATATTATATAGTATCCTCAGCCTAATTTTTGTGTTTTTTACTTATAATATTGACGATTAAACATAATTTTGCATGGAAAGTGTAAAATGCCTGAGTATGTTAATATATGAGATAAATGTTGAAATGAGTAGTTTCAGGTAGCTTCAGCATTTATTTAGAGATGGGTAGCTATAGAAAGAATACTGTTAAACCACATTTTATTGCTGCTCCCCATTAACTAGCTATGTGGCCATGGGAGTCCTGCAGTCTTTTTTGGCGTTTAATGCTCCTAACTATAAAATGAGGGCAGAGAGCTTCCGAGAAACTTGTGCTAGGATAATTCTGGTAGTCACATTTTATAGAAAAATAGCTAGTTTGGATTTTGATTATATTTAAATATACTATCAGTTTCTGATACGTGATTGCTGTGTTTAGGTAGGTCATAGCTTTTAAAATCTTTCACAGGGAATTATTAAAAATCCAAATGCCTTTTATAAATGTACCTACATGTATTCTAAAAAATGAATGTTTTCACTGTAAAATGACCCCCTGTAATATGACCACAAGCTGTAAGGCAACTATGCTTGTGAAATTAAAATACAGTTTTTGATAACAAATTTTAATATGGACCCAGAAAGCAATGTTTTACAAAAAAACAGACATATATGAAACTCACAGTGTCATATACACATGCTTTCTTGCCACAGACACTGTTTAATATACATTTCATTAACAATATACCCAATATTCATGCAAGAATATTGTGACTCAGGAAGGAGCATCTTTATGCCAATCCTTGAGTTTTCAGTTATTTATTAATAATTACAGGAAACATCTTAGAGTTTCCGTATTCTCTTTTTCATACTTAAGTAGATATCCTCTACGATTATCCTGGAGGACTCTTCTCTTCTTTGAAATTTGTTCACTTAGGCAGTTCAAGAAAAAGAAGAACTCCAAGGCTGAGTGTGCATACTTGAAATCAAAGGTAAGAGGAGTCAGGAGAAATGTCTGTAAGAGGGCTCATTAGGTCAAATATATTTTATTTAACAGGAAAACAAAAATTTCATAATATAGTAAATTATATTATTTCTCCTGCATATCCCGTATAATTTTTGTGTCCGAGCAAGGCTTTAACGGTAATTAGGGTATTTCAAAATATTACTTTCTTTTCCAATAATCAAAGCAAAATATTGTGTATCACTTCTATACAGAACAAGGGAAAATCGGGGGGAGGGGGAAATTTTCCTTTGCTGAGGGCCAGAGTAAAGATGAAAGATATTTTAGTATAAGAAGCTAAGAGTTTCTGAAAATGTGAGCTCTTCATACGAAAATGTCAATTGTAAAGGAGATTTTATAAATATTTTCTATGGGCAGAGAATATAGACTTTGAAAGTATTTAAACGGACAGACTTTTATATGAGAACTTCAAATATTGTTGACATGCTCCAGTGAATTTTATAGTCATTTATGTAGCCCCTCTGGAAAGAAATTAGTTCATTTTAGCATGGATCCTGAAATATAATATTTAATATTTAATCTCTCAGGGTTTCAAAGTGGATAAATCCTAAAGATACCCAACACATAGTAGTAACTGCAGACTTTCCATGAGGAAAAGATGGGGGATGTTTTTTGACATCCATCTCCAGTCTATCTGGAGGTAAATGGTTGGTGGTAACTCTTAAACTCGTCTTTCCATTAACTCTTGGTTTTAATATCCCCTTGGCTTGGTTGCTGGTTTCATGGAGCAGAGTCTTTGTGTGTATTTTCAAAGTACAGCGTGTGATTCAGGATCTCTATCAGATTCACTGCATCGAAGGCTTTGCATTTCTCAATGACATTCCTCAAAATGCTGGCTCTAAGTCTCCAATTCTACAGTTTTCTTCCCACTCTAAAGCTGACTGCTCTCCATCTTCATTTTCTCTGCAAGCATGTATTTGGATAGAGGCAGTAAGAGAATAGATAGATGCCATTTGGCCAAATGAGGCCTTTTACCTCCGTCTTACTGCTCCTACAGTGTTCTATTTGTACCACATGTCATAACACTTAATTTCAAAATACATTACAGTCTACTGCTTATGTAAACATTTTCTTTTTTCCTCTAGAACCATGAATTCCACAGGACAAGGACTCTTCCCGTTTAATCTAGGATCTATTGTACTGCTAGGGACTCAGGAACAGCAGAATATATGTAGGTTATGCTCCAATGCTAAAGCAAAAAAATGATTACATAGAGTTTCTCAATCTTACTGGCCCGCAAAATGAGTGACCCATTCTCTTGAAGCCATTGGTAGTAGCTACAATAGGTCGTAAATTAGGTTAGAAAAGTTTATTTCATGTCCCTCAATCTCTTCTATTTTATACTTAGACCCTCTGCGAGAAAGCTTGATGCCCTGTATATCATAACAATGGGTCTTTGAAAACATACAGATTAGAAATAAAAAAAAATCTTTTCTTCTGAAGACAACACAAACACATAGAGCCTCCTAGACATTTGTGGCTGAAAGGAACTGAATGGTTCTCCCATGACAGGGCTCCATGTAAGGAGAGACCAGAAAGGAGTAAGATTAAGTAGGGCAGGGATACTACAACTTGGTTACTGAGTAAGCAGCTGCGATCCGTGCTGGATAGGGGTGAACACAGATGTCTTCATTCCCCTGGCTAACTGGTTGTTGTTTTTTTTTTTCCATGTATGACTTAGGGGTGGGACTTAGGAACGGAAGGTGTTTTTCCAACCCACAAATATGTTTCAATAATGAAGAAAAATCAGGAAGAAAAGGAAAGTAAATGAAATTCTAAATAAAGTAGCTTGAAAGGAAGGCCTCTTTCTTTCCCCCTTCCCTTCTTCTCTCCTTTCTTTCCTCCCTTTCTAATGCCTGTCAGTCTGTCCTTCCTTTCTCAGAAATAGTATCCTGTATCAGCAGATTCAGCATAAATTATTCAGATTGCATAATTATAAGGAAAGGTGAGGTGCAGCAACTGCTAAATCTGTCCATCGAATTTAAACTAAAACTTGCAGACCATTCACACTTAAGATCAGATTAGATCTTCTTTTATTATTAACTGATTCTTTGAGACATTTCCCTAAATGACAAACGGTGGGAACATGACGTGGAATCAAACTTCTAAGGATAGCTTTTCAGCTAATGATTTGTTTGAAAACCCTAAATTGATATTCAATTCTGAATAGGAAACTAGGCCCAGTTTACACTGCAACTGGCTTGTCTGCCCTTCATCCGTTAAACAATCAGCTGGGTTTGAATAATTGATCTATATTGATTTACAATATAATGGCAACATGCCCCAACATCATAAAAGATTTATGTTTTTATTCAGTGTTTATGTTGATATCTTAAGTAGCAAGCACATCGCACAGCACATCGCTATGTATTGACAAGACCAAATGCTCTTTGGCAGAGCTTCAGTATAAAAATGAGAAGGTGTTGATTTCATTACCACTCTGGCAATACATTTGAAAGAGTGTTAATGACTATTAATGGCCTAGTCCTGAGCCAGAAGAACGCCTGAAGTCAGTGAAAGTGGCGTTTTATCTGCTCTTAAACATTAAAAAGAGAGAGCCTCCTACAGTTGCATTTGTAAGTGCCTTTCCTGCTCTACAAATAATCACATCCCCCACTTAAATGAGCTTTTAAAAATGTTGAAATTCAAGGCAAACCCAATTTCTCCACTCTGGATGCTTTGCTCTCTTCCTTTTCTTTATAAGGACTAACACATTTTGCTCTTGTCAAAAAGAATTTGAAGGTGAATGACAACAAAATTATTTTAGAGAAGACCTTTTGTCTCTTTTAAACTTTGCCATATAGAAACTTCATTGTTTCAGGTTTAACCAGACGAGTTGTTTCCTGTTCTTGTTTATTTTTGGAGACACAGATTAAGTCCAAACATTCTATGATGGAATGCACTATGAAGCCCGAATGTTTTCAGGGTTTGATTTTTTTTTTTCTTTCCTCAAACAAGTTTTCCTTTCCTTTTCTTTCTTTTTTTTGGGGGGTCCCTTGAGGATCCCAAATCAACAAGTTATTAGATGAGGAGTGGAAGCCTCTGTTTCAGAAATCACTACTGCAGATAGACAACAGAAAACAGATGCCAATTATTTGCCTCCGGCTGCTAGAAAACAAAACATTTTATGACATTTACTTTGCCTTAGCAGAACTGCCACTGATGCCAAAGAAACATAAACTAGTCAAATTATTAGCAGCCGGTTTTGAAATGTGAGGTATTATAATTTGGAATCTTGTTCTACAGTTGGCCGTCCTGTGACCTACATATGTCTTTATATACTCATTTAACATGGAATTTGATATAAAACTCAAGCATTTTAGCAGAACATACAGAGACAATATGTGTAACTGATATGCACAATTCAATATTTGATATAATTCAATATCTTATGCATTTTCTTCTAATTCCACTAGTTTTTAATTCAGGGATGAAGATAATTCTCGATGTTTGCTACCTGAAAGTAAGTTTCTTAACACATATTTTTATTTCATGTGGCAAAAGCTTCAAATTAAACATCTTTCTTACACTGAATTCAGCTGAATTATTCATTGTTAATGTGATGGCACAAGCAATGTTTAAGTATTCTTCCTACAGTAGTTATGAGAGGCTTAATTTAGTCAGAATTGATAACCACCTAGCCCCATAAGAATATACAATTTTATACACAGTTTTAGATTAAGTGTCTTACATTTGAGACACATTTCTGAAGCAATGTCATGAGTGGACTTCACTAAAAATAGCAGTTACGACAAATAAATTTCTGCCCGTATAGCCATGATAATATGCTATGTTGAAGATCTGGATTTGCAAATAAAATCTTTTGAACATCTTATACAATGTGTGCCTAGTTCTCTTTCTTGTCATGGTGATTTGGGTTACCTATTAAGGGGTGAAGAAAGGCACCTAACACGTTTTAGTTGATAGTACGGATTTTCCACAAGCAATGTGGTATAATATCTGTCATACAAGGGTCTACATTGCCTCAAGAAGTTCCTGAGTGAATGAGAACTAAGCTATGTTAGGGGTTAGACTTATATCTCCCAGAGCTGGTTGAATATATAAGATGAAAAGTGACGATCAAAGTAAGGAAAAGAATATTTCTCCATATTTAATATGCACATAAATCACCAGAGATCATGTCAAATGCAGATTTTGATTCAGTAGTTCTAGGGTGGGGCCTGAGGCTCTGATTTCTGTAAGTTTTGATGTAAGGATGTCAAGCAGCTTGTCCGTAAGTCACACTTTGAGAGGCAAGAGTGTAGATGACCTGTGGTGGGACCATTCTTTACTGAGTAACACCAGTTTTGAGAAGTGATTAAGTATTTCCAACCTCCACATGTAAGGAGGTTGATTAACTTGCAGTCAGGACTCAGAGAACCCTATTCTAGCCCATTTCATGAGTAGTGATTGTCATCAACCACCTGGTTCTAGTGTAGTGTGTGGAGTCTGAATGACGGGCTCTGTAAAACCTGCACCGTCTTCTTCTTAGATATGGTAACGTCAAGGTCTTCCATGGTTTGTGTTTGTGTGTGTGTGTGTGTGTGTGTGCACACGCGCACGTGCATGTGTGCTCACACTTGCGCATATGGGAAGAAAGAGCAGAAACTTAAAATTAGAGGCAGAACCACATGTGAACATTACAGCATCATTACAAAAGAGGGAAAATGTAACTGCATTCCTAGAAATGACCCAAACAAGTGGTGCATCAGGTTCCCAGTAGCATGTCTTCCTAACTTAAGCATCAATCACACGGAACATCTGGATAATCATGATACCAAAGGAGAGGGAAATTTAATCACATTTGTCTTTGATCACATCCTTTCTAGCAACAGAATCTGTATATGGGCGTGGATTCTATACGATATTTTAGCATCTTTGATCGACATTCATTTGGCTAGCATTTAAAGTTCATCTCTACCTATTATACTCTATCTCCAGTCAAAGGAAGTCTTCCTATCAAATTAAAACCACAAAGATCATTTCTAGGTAACATTCTCTGCACTCTTACATCTTCCTCACCATACTCCCCAAACACCTGGGGCAAATTTATGGATGCTTCTTCAGTAGACAGGAATTTTGGCAGATTTCCTTTTTAGCTGGGGAACACCTGGCAGGATGTCATAGCCAATTAGGGAAAAAGGAACATCTAATATCCTTTGGGAAGATTCAGTACTCACAGCCACATTAGAGGATAGATCGTGAACCACATCATATGTCTCCCACCCAACTCCCAGTCCCCAAGTATCACTGATCCTTTCACAGATGTTTTTCTCTTTTTAAAAATTTTTTGCATGTGCTCTACCTGTCCTCACAATCCCATGCCTGAAGTGTTGCAGTTGTCTTCTAACTGGTGGGTCTATCTCACATGTTATTTTAAATAACAGTATCTCATGATTCCACCAGCACTCTGTCAGTAGTTGGTTTAACAATCCTTATCAACATCCTTAGCTATAAGTCTGAATTCCACACTCTGTCATTCAAGTTGTCCACAAAATATATCAACTACATTTTTTGAAATCTCAAAAGTTAGCCTCTTGCAATATCCCAAACAATCCATGCTTTATGATCATGTCTGCTTAGATTTTAATGATTTCTAACCATTGACCTGTAATCTAAACACTTTTCCAGTAATTTTTCCTTGACGTCTCTCGACCACACCAATTTTTACTGATTTCTACCATAGCAGTAATTACCACTCATTTTATTGTTTGTTAATATGCTGCCTCATGTTTTGTTTCTCTTGCTATTATCTGATTTTTAAACGTTATGTTTGTTATATTTAGAAGTCTTGGGCCTCCATGAGGTTTCAGAAGGTGAACACTGGAGTCGGTCTAGATTTCAGTCTCAATGAGTGAACGGTAATTGTCATCTGTAAATCAGGGATGAAAGCATTCATCTTTCACGATTATGGTGGGGTTTCAGAGACAATAAAGATAACATACCTAGAAGAGTTATGGATAATAGTTTTGTTTTCAGATAATGTTAGTTTTTCTTAACTGTTCAACATTAAGGACTTTGCAAGATGTGACATACATTCACCATACTATATAAAAAGGGCTCTGCAAAAAGGAGAGACATGAGATACAAAAATATTTATTTCATTAAACTGTGTTGCATAAATGTTAATCTGTAACTAAGGATTATTCTATGGAATTATGTGATGGAAACACTAGCTGATTTATTATGACTCTACTGTTATTTTAATGCACTTCTTCTATGGCTATATGGAATGCATTCATGGCTTCTATCCCTTTAAGACATTATCATTTATTTGATGTAACTGAACCCTTCCTAATCACTCATCATCAGTACGCAGAATATAGGATGACTTTAGCAAAATAATTAACTGGAATCAGAAGAAAATCTAAAAATGGATCTCACAAATAATTTTGTTCTCAGGATAGCTAAACATAATCTAGGTTTGACCTAAACTATGAGCCTAAATAGGCTAACCCAAGGCCTTTAAGAGGAAAACATAATTTATTTCCACACAAATACTGCAAAATTTAGCACACAGTAAATGTTAAATGACTTTTCACTGAATGAGTAAATAAATGAATGAATATTATTATTCTAAAAAATTTGTATGGCTCTCTAGTAATAGCTTTGTCTTATTATTATTGAAAGATTTTAAATCTGAGTGATAAAATACTTTAAGTATTTTAGTAAATACATTTACTAATTCATTCTATTAATATAAATATTTACTAATCCTACCATATGTTAAAGTAAAAGTATATAGTAATTTGGAGATATGGAAATTAATGTCTGAATTATGCCATCAAAAAATGTTTAGCAGCAGTGGCAGTGTGTTCCCATCACTGTACCTTATACATTTTTAAAAGAAAATTCATAAATATTAGTACAATGTGGGTATGTAAAGATTAGATATTATGTTTTATGTGTTGCTGATATAATTAATTTTGTTTCATCAAACTCTTATACATCTTGTCCACTCAATGTAAAGACAAATTTTCATGACTGGTCTATGTAATTAAAGATATGATTTCTCTTCTGTGTCATCTACAATACCAGTGAAAGCAGAACATCTCTAAAGTACCAGAATTTTAAAGGCAGTTTTCTGGAGCCTCTTTTGGAGGACATTATTAGAATTAGGTGTTTATGTAAAATTGCTTTTTTGTGTCTGACAATATCTTCTAAATACTTTTTATGACTGTCTCTTCAAGATTTATTATGGTATTACAGACATGCTTTTGACATCTATAGACATCTAAACAAATTAACTTGCCCAGTGGAACTTATGAGTATTAGTGTTCAAAGCATCCACTTGCCTCACAACCAAATATTGTTGTGTAGATTTTTAGTCTTTATGTGAGCAATCTTTCTCCAGAAGATTTGAAGTCATCCTTCATTTGTTTAGTAAACTAGAATATCATTTTGCTGTAGTCAAACTCTGAATTTAACTGCCTCCCTTTCTCTGTTTACTTCATTAAGATGTAGCTTGATTTATAATCAGCACTCCATTTTCTTGAGACAAAGATTAATCACAGTAAATTTGGTGGATTCATTCTATCAACGGTGAATCCAGCTTCATGATTCTGAAAATCTACAGTGGACTGTAGGATAATCATCAATGTCAATAAGAATTTTCATTTAATTTTTGAAGTCAACATGTGTTGATCTTAAAGGAAAATGTTAAAAGGAATAATATACTGAGAGCTGAAACAGGTAGTGCTAATGTCACACCTATACTGTATCATTCTACTTTTGAGTCCTCAGTATTTTATGACATCATGTTGATTCATGTTCACAAGGCAAATTTTGTGTAATCATGGTCAAGGAATTATCATTTCATTTTTTAAAAGCATAAGAAAATGTTAAAGGGGTATAATAATTTCATAAAACTTGACTTATAGTTGGAAACTATATTTGTCATTTGCTACATTTAAAAAGTGAATTTGTGATTTTTGGCCAGTATATTTCCTTTGGCAGCTTGTTTATTATCTGAAATTACATAGGACAGTGTGGCATTAAGACTGGGAGAGCCTGAGATGGCTTATTATGTGGTTTCAGTAAGATGAGAAACATTAATTTCTCAAATAACTGAGTGAAATTACGTTTCAGGCTAAATAAAAATCAAGAAAGATATTCTTATATATTGAACTGAAATTAAGAATCTGGTTATGTTATTGATTCATTATCTCTATGGTGTGCAAAAATTATTTCTTCCTCATTTTTAGTAGATCTTAGACACATTTTAATTCTCCTTTTAGAACTAAGATGACAGCATGTTGTGAAACTTAGAAGCTCTTTTTATGTTAAATAAAATTTAATGTGCAAATACATAAATGGATACTTTTATTTAAAGCAGTGGTCCCCAACCCCCCAGCCACACAATGGTACCAGTTCGTGACCTCCTACGAACCAGGCCGCACAGCAGGAGGTAAGCAGAGGGCAAGGAAGCAAAGCTTTATCTGTTTTTACAGCTGCTCCCCATTGTTCGCATTACCACCTGAGCTCTGTCTCCTGTCAGATCAGTGGTGGCATTAGATTTTCACAGGAGCATGAACCTTACTGTGAACTGCACATGTGAGGAATCTAGGTTGTGTGCTACTTATGAGCATCTAATGCTTGATGATCTGTCACTGTCTCCCATCACCCCCACATGGGACTAGCTAGTTGCAGGAAAACAAGCTCACAGCTCCTACCGATTCTACATTATGGTGAGTTGTATAATTATTTTATTATATATTCCAATGAAATTATAATAAAAATTGTGTGCAAAATAAATGTAATGTGCTTGAATCATCCTGAAACCATCACCCAACACTGAGCCTATGGAAAAATTGTCTTCCACAAAACTGGTCCCTGGTGCCAAAAAGACTGGGGACTGCTGATTTAGAGTGTATCTGCTTATTTATACATATGAGGCTACGTTCAGATTATGACACATTCTAATCTACAACAAGAAAGGGTAATTTGGAAATTCTTCAACTAGTATTTGAAATAAAGAGCTATCATCAGAATTAATATATTTAATAAAATACTGTGTATCAGTGAAGATCATTATGATCCTAAGTAGATATGTTTGTTTGTGTGTACTTAATAAGTCTGAATTTCAGAAAATGTCAAAGATTTTAGTGGATCTTTTTAATGTAAACATTTCATTGGTGTTCCCATTGAAATTCTGCCTCACTGAAGAAAATTTCTTCTATTTCTCTCATTATCTCTTATTCAATGTCCCTTGGATTTTCTTTGTAATTCTATAGTTTTTACTTGTTTTTCTGAGTAAATTATTAGTTTTCTAACAGGTTTCAGCACTCTTCTTTAATAAGTATCCACAAGTACCCAGCATATTCTAATTTGGCTTAATCCACATTATAGTAAGTATCTAAGTAAGTTCTTCATTGTCCCTGGCAAAGTAGTTGCTTAGTTCAATTATGAGTTTAGAATAAAGGAGACAGAAAAAAGGAGTGAAAATATTTGTTAGTAAGGAATGGCTAAACACATGTCAAATTTGATGTAAAACATTTATCTATATATTCATTAAGCTCATCAAATTTGACACTGGATAAATACAAAAAGATTTGCATGGAGAAATATCACAGTCAAACTTTTGACAGCCAAAACTAAGACTAGGTGTAGTGGCTCACACCTGTAATCCCAGAAATTTGGCAAGCCAAGACAGGCGGATCACTTGAAGCCAGGAGTGGGAGACCAGCCTAGCCAACAAGGTGAAACACAGTCTCTACTAAAAATGCCAAATATTAGCCAGGTGTGGTGTTCTGCACCTGTAATCCCAGCTACTCAGGAGGCTGAACCATGAGAATCCCTTGAACCCAGTAGGGCTGCAGTGTGCCAAGGAGGGTTACAGTGATCTAAGATTGTGCCACTGCACTCTAGCCTGGGTGACAGAGCAAGATGCTGACCCCCCCCCAAAAAACAAAAAAACAAATAACAACAACAACAAAATAGGCTGGCCCTAGTGGCTCATACCTGTAATGTTGCAGCTTGGGAGGCAGAGGTGGGCAGATTACTTGAGGCCAGGAGTTTCCAACCCACCTGGCCAACACTGCCAAGCCTCATTTCTACTAAAAATACAAAAATTGGCCAGGCATGTTGGCATGCACCTGTAGTCCCAGCTACTCAGGAGGTTGAGGCAGGACAATCATGTGAGCCTGGGAGGTGGAGGTTGCAGTGAACAGAGATCACACCAGTGCACTACAGCCTGGGCAACAGAGGGAGGCTCTCTCTCAAAACAAACAAATAAACTAACAACAACGAAACCAACCAAATAAGAAAATAAAAAGAAAGCCATCAAAACAATGAGATTTAAAACTATTTAGCACATAAAAGAGAATTATAATAAAATTAACATCTTACAATTAATGACAGCTAGAATCTAGTGAGGTGACATATTTATATATCTAAAAATATGAAGATGTCAAGTACTAATTCAATGATCAGTAAAACTACTCTTCAAAAATTAGAATAAAAATAGAGGTAATCCTTGCCTGTTCACCAAAGACCTGTACCTAACTGAAACCTATGGAACAGTTCATCTAACAGTAACTGAATACATATTCTTTCCAAGAGCATATAGAAAATTTACCATGACAGACCTTATGCTACGCCATCACATTGTAATCAATAATCAGCTTTAAAAACAATAAAATAAAGTATGATCTCAAAATAAAGACATTAAATTAGAAATCAACAACAGAAGGAAACTATGGCAATTTTAATCTTCAGAAAATAAACCACTAACTACTAAATAACCCATGGATCAAAAGATAACTTACAGGACAAATGAGAAACTACTTTAAAATGACTGAAAGTTGAATCACACCATAAAAAGAAAAATTAAGCAATGTAGGCAAAGCTGCATTTAGAGAAAAAATTTTTAGCTTTAAATGCTAATGTAAAATAAAATCTCAAATGAATACATTTCTACCTTAAGAAACTAGTAAAATGAGAAAAAATAAACTCAAAGACAGCAGAAAAAATAAAGATTAGAACAGAATTAGTAAAACTAAGAGAAGAGAAAATCAATGAAACCAAACGCAGGTTCTCTGGAAAAATTAGCAAAATTGACAGAAGTTTGTATATACTGAACAAGAAAAAAGAGACACAGTTTTTTTAAATCCAAAATGAAAAATAGTGTATAATAGATTTTACAGAAATTAAAATATATGTAAGAGAACAAAAGCAACTTTATGCTGAAAAATTAGACAACTTAAATAAATGGATAAAGTTTAAAATAAAACAAAATTGTATATACTGACAAGAAAAGAACTAGAAAATGTGAATAAACATATACCAAGCAAAGCAGTTAAACTGGCAATTAAAATGATTCTAAGAAAGAAAAATTCAGATTCAGGTGATATTACAGGTAAATTCTATCAAATACTTTTAAAAGAGATGACATGAATCATTCATAAAGTCTTAAAGATTTCAGAGGCTGGAACACTTTTCAACTCATTGTGAGTTGCCCCAGTGCTAGCTCTAGACAAAAATGTCACAAAAAAGAAAACTACGTATCAATATTTCTCATGAATATAGACAAAAAGTCAACAAAATATTTGCAGCTCAAACTCAGCAACATATTAAAAATATTAGACATCACGACCAAGTGAAACTTATCCCAGACAGAATTATCACACAGAATTTGTTTTACAAGGTTAGTTTTTACAACCCTTCCACAAAAGCTGTTTAAACCTTTAGCTTTTATCTAAGTTAAGACAATCTTTTAGCCATCTAAACTGGCAAAGATTACATCCTCCTGACTTTTACAATCTTTTTTTTTTTTTTTTTGAGACAGAGCCTCACTCTGTTGCCCAGGCAGGAGTCCAGTGGAATGATCTTGGCTCACTGCAACCTTTACCTCCCAAGTTCAAGAGATTCTCCTGCCTCAGCCTTCTGAGTAGCTGGGATTAGAGGTATGTGACACCATGCTGGGTTAATTTTTGTACTTTTAATAGAGACAGGGTTTCACCACCTGACTTCAAGTGATCCTCCCACCCGCCTGGCCACCTTCTTGTAATCTTTACCCAAAATACATTTCACTCTCCTCATACACCTTGTATGTATTAATACAACTATTTTTTTCAGTAGTCTTAATTTCATGTTGTAATGTTAACTCTTAGAAAATTTTACTTTTGGTGCACAAATTTCCTTTCACGAATCCGTTCATGACTTACACAGACCACTTACAATATGCTTGGATTTTCTGACTTGTCCTAAACATCGCTCTTTTTAAACAATTGGTTATTTTAATTTAAGACAAGAATTTACCATATGAGATTCTCTCTTATAAAAACTCTGCTCTTTATAACCTTCTTGGCATAGCTAGGGGGTGTGGCTAATCCAACATATCCCAAAACCTTATCTAGACTCTAATGTGTTCAAGGTAGGTAAATTGAACAATCTTCAAAAGTCACAGCAGTTTATGACCTTAACGATTTTAGCAAACCTAATATCAAGCTGCCTAATTTACACTAAATGTACTTATTTTACCAATAATATTTAAAACCTTTTATTTCCCAAAGAATGCTAAAGTTATGTGAACTAAAAGGAATTAGTTTTAATATTTATTTCAAAATATTTAAGCACTTATTTTTCTTTAAGTCAGTTGATTAGCGCTCTTTTATACAAACATCACACACATAATACATACATAACTACACAGACCACAAGAAGATCTGGTAGTTATAAGATTGTTCATTTGCCAGTTTTGAATTTTCTTAACTGGATTACTGGCGTTAGGGTACATCCTTCAAAAAACAGGGCTAGGAACACATGCAGTGTTTACAAAATCTGGAATCTTCAAAGGTAGCTCAAAGACAGAAAAGTTCGAGAAGGGAAGCCAGAAGTTGTTCATGAAGGGGAAGAGAACTATCAAATGGTAAATGTCACACAGATGCCAACCAGAAAGTACTCATTTCCTAAGCCAGGACTGAACCTGGGACACCACTGTAAAATGGCAGAAACAAAAAGAAGGTATTGACACATGGTTACAAGGTTAAGCTCCCAAAAACATAAAATAAGATAAAGACCTCATTCAGTTTTTCTTTGTTTTTCAGAGACCTGGAGCAAACTTTGTAACTGTCCAGCTTGCTGTGTACCATCTTGAACCCATGTTCTATCCTAATGTACCCCTATTCGTGACAGAATGACACAGAAAGACAAACTCATAGCACAAAATACACCAGATTCACTACAGCTTAAGACTAGCCTCAGAATCCTTTTTCGTATTAATCAAAACTTTACAGAGGAGATAAAAAGTGGTTTTTATCATTCATTCAACCGATTTACAGAGAGAGAGAGAGAGAGGCCAGAAAACTGACTGGTAAGAAATTCCTACCCTTTTGCCAGGATGTCAGGTTTATGGGTTCCCCTTCCATCAGCAGCCCTAACTACCTTGCTTGCCACACCATACCTCTGGGGGCCAAGCTGCATCACAAAGGAAAATCATAGAACCATAGGCAAAATCCTCTTCATCTTGCAAGATGCTGCCCAAAAGCTTTTATGGGGCAACCAAATTAACATTTTCCATTCTGGCCAAGCAAAATACGTGTGACAAAATATAGACACTAGCCACTCTGCTTAGCACCCAATATTGAACTGGCAAAGGTCAAATTTGCACCTAGTTGGGCCCTGTCACTTTTAGTCCATTTTTAACCAAGAGGGACTTTACTGAGGGGAGGGCCTCTAACCCAATCCTACCCTTTACTCAAGTAAAATGCACCCCATTACATATCTAAAGTCAGCCAGCGGGTGCTACGGTCTATTTTCTTTGGCTTGGGATAGCAATTAAAGTTCGACAGACTTAATTTTGGGGAACCATCGTTTTCAAATTCACTACAATGCATTGTTGTTTATTCAGAATGTTCCATTGTAAATTATCTTTAGTAAGATTTGACCATTTCTATTAAGACTTTGCTGCTTCCTGGGCCTAGTGTGTAAAATGAAAGAGAATCAGTTTTTTAGAAATTAAGGATCCCATTTTCAGCAAAAATACCGGTTTTGCTCACAGGTTCCCTTGATTAACTTAGCCAATGATTTTTCTACTGAAGAATCCAAGAAAAATGAAACAAAGAACACAAAAATCCCTGCAAATTTTCAAGCCAAATGTTACAACCCCTGCAATATTGCCATTTACTACCAGTTTCTATCTGACCCAGTCAGATATAAGAGGCCTCTAACTAGATCCAAGCCAGTTAATTACAAGATCAACTCTGATCCGGGATGCAGTCCAGTTTCTGTTACTACTTTCGAAACCGAGTTTAGAACAGAAATTTGCTCAAAGAAACTCAGAAGAATCAAAACACAAATCCATGGAGCTCTGAAATCCAAGAGGGAACTTACCCACTGCTGTGAGACATCAAAGGACACAAGTGGGTCCTTGCAGGTACCTTGCTTGTTCACTCAGCAATCCGGAGGTGTCATTAAAGTTCTACTTTAACCACCCTTCTGACACCATCTGTTAAAAGAAAAACTTCAAATTAAATTTAAAGGAGTTCAACTGAATAATGAACAATTCACAAATTGGGCAGCACTCAGAATCACAGACGATTCAGAGAGACTCCTTGCCCTGCATTTTACTATATCCTACTTTCAGATCTACTTTGTATTAAATTGGTTATAATGCAGTTTAACTTTGTAAAACATACAAAAAATTTACAAGAATCTTTGATGTTAACAAAATCACACATGTAGAATTTTATTTTAGTTACTTCAAACTACTCAGTAATCAAATTAGCTAAAAGCATACAATAAAATTTATTCTGTACTTTTAGCTTCCAAGTTATTATATAAGCATAATAACATTCAATTTGTCTCAACTTAATATTGCATTTATCAGTATTAATCTCAACATACTGATAATATTTTATTAAAAGTTTTTAGACATAAATTTCACATATACTTGATAAAGCACTCAGCTCCTCCTAGTGGATGCTAAGCTTTAGCTAATGGGTATCAATATTTTCATATTTTAATAATGTTATAGTTTTAAGTATGTGTTTAAAATTCATAGAACATAAAGCAAATGGTGCCCATAAAGTTGAAAACAAATTATGAAAAATGTGAAAAACTGCTTTTTAAATAAAATCAGTTGACGTTAAGTGGCACTTAATTATTCCCATGTTATTAAATATATTAAAAAGTCATAATGGAGATTTCAATCAATGAGGTATTCATTGATTTTCCACTCATTCTGTTAAACTTTACAATTCCCTATCAATGAAATTAATAAGAAGTAACTGGGAGAAAAAAGGAAGTAAATAACATTGAAACCTATGTTTTTAAAAGGTAGGGTACAGAAGATTTTTAACTATCATAATAATGAGCAGAAATAAAATACGAAGTATGATTTGAAAGAAATATACAGAATCAATGGTAGTATTCAGCTCTTTCCGGTGGGTGGGTGACATGCTTGTGAAGGAGAATGCATTGCCTAAAAACCATACCCATGTGTGATGGAGTGTGCATCTGTTCAATACAGGCCAAGCCAAAATCTGCAGGTGTCAAAACGCCAGTAGTACACACAAAATGATGGAAATGAAGACAAATTATCTTTTGAAAAGTACCAATGTTCATAAATTTTTCTTAATTCTGCATGCATGGAGATATCATTGGCTTTCTTCCCCTTTATCATGTTGTCTGTGCTAATTGATAGAAGTCAAAAAATGAACAAGAAAAAAATGCCCTCTCTGCAATCAACAGAGTAAGCACGTAACTAGCCTGACATTTTATCAGTTCTAGGAAATCCCTGGATAACAGCACCACTGTCTCCATTTTTCCTAAAAATCAGATTAGAAAGATGAGGTCCAATTGTTGGCATAAAACGTTTTAGAAATGTTTCTGTGAAGTGTGAAAAAGACTTGTAGATTTTGTGAATTATTGTTCCTATGTTTGTGCACTGAGAAGCCCAAGTTACAAATTACAGATGCCACTCATTCATTTGTTCTTGGGTCTGCAAAATGGCTCTAGATGACCTTCTGAAAATGACAATCTGAATTATGAAAATAATTTTGTCTCTGATAAGATTCTCTCTGAGCTATTAAGATAGGCACATTGATTGAACAGTTATTTGCCATCATACAAGAACATGTGGTTTGCAAATGTGAGTTATAAATATTTCATTTAAGAACCTTAATTATCTAATAAATATAATAAACCTCATATTACTATATACTTTAATAAAGTACTTCAAGTATGTTCATTCATTTCTCCAATAATCCTGTGAAATAGGAAGTCTGACATTTTTATTATCTGATTACAGATGTGAAAAAATGCAATGGCTCACATTGAGTCATGCACATATAAACTGTAGTGGCCACACTGGAACTCAAGTGTTTTGATTTTTATCCTTACACCTGTTCTGTTATGCCATCCTGCTTCTATTGTTAAGAATTCAAATCTTAATTTTTGTAATCCTCATTCGTACCATTCACGAATTGTTACTTAGTAATACATAAAGCCACCTATTAGATGTAGTATGCAAATTTATACCTTGTTTTTCACACATGTACAGGCAATACAAACATATAGTAGTAATCCATTTACTGTATCAGTGGGTCAGTAAGCTTACCTAATTACTATTAGAACTTAAAAATAAAGATAATATCAAATAAATAGATTATTATAAAATAGAATTAGCCACATTTTGCACATACCATATAACCAGAAGTTTCTTATCTGTATTACTTTCCTAGGACTGCTGTAACAAGGCAACATTAAACTGGGTAACCCAAAATGTAGGAATTTAATTTCTCTTAATTCCTAAAATGTGGGAAATTAATTTCTAGAGGCTAGAAATCCAAAATCAAGGTGTTAGCAGAGCCCTGCTCCCTCTGAAGGGACTAGAAAATATCCTCCCCTGCCTCTTAGTAGCCTCAGGCGACTTCAGGGTTGTGGCAGCATAACTGCAATACTCCCCTCTTTTGCCATGTAAGATTCTTCCCTGTGTGTGTCTGCAGATTTGGAGCTTTTCTGTATATAAAAACACCTATCATACCAGACTTAAGGCCCATTTCTAATTTCTTGTGACTTAATTCTAACTAATTACATCTGGAAAGACTTTATTTCCAAATAAGATCACATTCTGAAGTTCCAGGTGGACTTGAAATTTGAGAGGACACACTTACCAGGTACCTTTAGAAATCTCCCCTTCCTTCCACAACACTATAAAGGAAGAGTTCCTTTTTCCTTTGTCTCAGAGTCACTGGAACTCTCATACATTACAGAGTTCTTTTTAATCTTACTTCATCTAAGGTATTATATAGATGTACTAAGCATTATGGGTAAAAGACAATACAGAAGGAAGAGGAGAACTGGTTTTAGTAGCACAGCTTAACTGTGGGCTCATCACAATCCATTTTAAATCTTTACTGTATTAATCCATTTTCAGGCTGCTGATAAAGACAGACCCGAGACTTGGCAATTTACAAAAGAAAAAGGCTTAATGGAGTTACAACTCCACAATCATGGAGGTCTCACAATCATGGCAGAAAGCCAGGAGGAGCAAGTCACACCTTATACGGATGGCGCAGGTCAAGAGAAAGCTTGTGCAGAAAAATTTTAATTCTTAGGTACTGTGGTGGTCATTAGAGTTTTTTGATAACTATTAATTGTTCTCCCAACTTCTGGCACATAGAAGAATTGCAATCACTGGCCCTTTATGGGTAGGGCCATGTCAATGAGTTGTGAGCAGAAGAGACATATGTCACTTCTGGACTGGAATATTTAATTGTCCATATACTACTTTCTAGAGCTCCTTTTTATCTGAACAGAACCTCCTGCCAACATGCATTAAAGGTACAGCATAAGTGAACAATAAACTTTTGTTGTTTAATAGCACAGATGTTCAGGTGATATTTGTTACCATAAACTTTTCTGACAAATACAAATGCTGTTTTGCAGGATTACTTGATGATATCTAATGTCCTATATGACATACGAGATTATGAATTCATGAGAGTCAATGACAAAATTTATTCACTTTGTTTTTATTCTTACAATTGTGACATTTCTACATTGACCATATTTTGAGAACATTAGTCAAAAGCACTGCTAATGAAATGAAAATATTTTGATATTTTTTCACTTGTTCCTGGTAAGCATGGCTCTTTTTGCACCATCTCCTTTCTAGGTGTTTTCTTCAAATTCTGATTTTTAAATCAGCAAATTGAATCTACCCACTCCATCAGTTTGCTGAAACCTTACATAGTAATGTGGTAAATAAAACATAAAATTCTACTCTGTAATTTTGAGAGAGTCAAAGGGACTTAACTTGTACATTGTTTCAACTTTTATACCACTCAATCATAATTAACTTTGATGATGTTTGGCTAAATTAGAAGCAATGGGTAGCTCTGCAGGAAAGGAAAGGATAAGAGCACCTAACAAAGTTCCCTGTAGGTAACCCCAATCTAATTTAAAGCACACTTGATATGTAGCAATAGACCCTGGTAAAATGGCAGGTGATTCTCTCAACAGAAAAAAAGTAGCAGTTGTATCCCTGCCCAGACTCAGTAAATTTGTATGAACATGGTGCTTTTCATTAGGCAATCAATAATATATTTTATTGGTTCCAGAACACTGCACAAAACCCACTAGAAGTCATCTCACTCCACTGTTTTGAGTGTGAACACTACAATTAAGCAAAGAAAAATATAAATTAGTTTTTCTGAAATCTGGAGTTTCTCTAGTTGTAAAAACCCAATTACAAATTAGCAAGCTGTGAATAATCAGATTAAAAAATAATCAGGTGCAAAGCGGCAAGTGTTTCACTTATAAAAATCTGCAAAGATTCACAAAGTTAGTTATATGGTAATTGATGGCTAATGCAAATATCAATAATATTACATTGAATGATAATTTTTTTATCTCAAATGTCAATAGTTTTACTGCATATATGGCCTTGAAATTTCTTATTTTCTGTTAAGTAAATGCAGAGATTTTGTAGGAATGCATATGCCAAGTTGAAATAGCTTTTATATGTTTGTAATTCAGATTATTTGCTAACAAGATTATGAAATATGAGTATATATAAATACAATATGACATAAAATTAGAAAACTAAGACAATATATTGATCATAACAGCAAATATCAGAGAACTTAACTGCTAAAAACACAGCTTTTCAGATTGGTTAAAAAATCAGATTTTAACGTGATATATGAAATACCATAATACAAAGAGATTCAGCACCATTAAACCTAAAAAGGTAAACCAAAAACAAACACACACATATATACAAACAAAAAGCCAGAATTTTGAGCCTGATATCTAATGAGGTAAAATACTGTTGTGAAAGCATAAGAAAATAAAAATGACATCTCATGAGGCTAAAAGTTACAGATTGTAATGATGACAAACAGGTATTGGTATCTGTACAGCAACAAGTTTTAGGAGGCTAAAACTACTTTTACAAAAGCAATATCCAGAAATGTATTAATAACGGCAGAATTTATTCAAATCTTGCAATCCAAGACCGATAAAGTAGATAAAGAGTTAGAAAATATGTAAAAGAAAAATAATTAAGTTGGTTGAAAAGTAACTGTGGTTTTTTACACTCCTTTTACTTTTCAATAAGTTGATCAGTGATATATATCCAATTAGGAACCTCAGTACGAAAGGATCAATTATGTTCAAGTAAATAGGAAGCATTTAAAAAATATGACCATATGTTAACCTGCAAAAATGCTAGTAAATCAAATAACATTTTCTGCTAGAAATTATAAAATTATTTTAAAAAGATTTTAATCTAGAAAATTAGAGTGTGCTTCATAAATCTCAGGTCAAAAGGGAAATATAAAACAAAATTATGGAAGTGCTTAAATAGAATAATAATAAAAATAGGACATTTTATTTTATTTTACTGAAAACAGACGGGACATTTTAGAGTCCTGGCTTACAGTAAAGGCAATTATAGAATAGACTGATAACATCAAATACCTATGTCAATAAAAACCTTAGAAATAAAAAAAAATTATTAAAACAAAAAATGTACAATTAATTAAATGTGGAGTGATAAGAAATAAAAGGCAAAAATAAACACACCAACAAAAAATTATGAAAGCAGTAAATAAATCTCACATATTGATCTTCAATAAAATCAACAAAACTGACAGGATAAGCTAAGTAAGGGAAAAATGTAAAAGCACAAACACACAAATTTAGAAACAACAACAAGGTGGACATTAAAACAGAGGAAGTCAGGCATAGTGGCACATGTCTATAATCTCAGCTACTTGGGAGGCTGAGGTGGGAGCATCCTTTGAACCCAGGAGTTGGAGACCAGCCTGGGCAACACAGCACAAGGACAGGAGTTCAAGACCAGCCTGGCCAAGATGGTGAAACCCCATCTCTGCTAAAAATACAAAAATTAGTTGAGTGTAGCGGTAGGTGCCTGTAATCCCAGCTACTTGGGAGGCTGAGGTAGAGAACTGCTTGAACCCGGGAGGCGGAGGTTGCAGTGAGCCGAGATCCCACCAGTAAACTCCAGCCTGGGCGACAGAGAGAGACTCCATCTCAAAACAAACAAACAAACAAACAAAAACAAACAAACGAACCCTGTCTCAGAAATAAAAGAAGAGAAAGAACATAGAGGAAATAAAATGTAAATATACAAGCTGTTTTTGATAACTAAGCTAAGTACATTTTAAAACCTAAATAAAATGAATAACGTTTTAAAGAAAAACACATTTAATTGACCCTTGAGAAATAAAGTCTAAAGACTAATTATAATAGAAGAAGTAAATTAAGTTTTAAAAAAGCCTTCCTGCAAAAACTACATTAGACTTAAAGATTTTACAGAGTAATTCTACCTCATCACTAAGATCATTCCAATGTTAAACTATTCCTAATAGAAAAAGGACATTTCTCAAATTACTTTATGCTAAAATCTCTAAAATATTGAAATATAGTAACAAAATATTTACAGCCCAACCCCACTTATGAATATTTATGCAAATATTCAAAAAGAAGAATCAAGAGCACATTAATAGAATTAATCCCCTATTAGAAAATATTTTAATCAAATGTTTCACATTAATAGAACCATGAAGAAAAACCATATAACTTTTACAGCAGCTGGTATTTTGCTTGACAAAATCCAACATCCATTTACATCATAAAACCCTGAATAAAATAAGAATTCGTTGACAAGTGTTAACATAATAATAGAAACACAATAAATATACTTTAGCCCACCAGTAAGCATTTTATTTAATGTAGAAAGCAAGGCATTTCCAGTACCATGAGAAACAATGCAATATGGTATTGTTTCTACTACCAATTGATCTTAGCGTGCATTTACTAGTCATTAAAATTTGAACATAAATGACGTTAAAGGCATCAATTTAAAAAACAGTAGATAGAAGCATCTCTATTTCTCTTACCTTAAAGGTGCTATATCTAATAATTTCAAACTGTTTACAGTCATACCTATTCTGATCTTTCAAGTGACTATAAGCCCTTTGAGGATTTGCTGAACTGCTTCATTTTTCCACTGTACGGCAAACCTAATACATACGGTAATGTCCCCATGACTTGTTAACAAATACAGATAATGGCATTGTTGACTAACATTTTTAATATTTTTAATATTCCTGAACATAGACAAAAAAGGAAGCACTGGACAGCTAATGTGTTCGATAAAGAGCATAATTAGTTTTGTTGATCTTCATGATGATCTTTATTTCAGAGACTTTGAGAAAACATTGAAATATTAAGCGTATTTCATAAACAGCTTAATATGCAGAGATGAAAGTAAAGAAAGCCTCCTTAGGAAAGAATGTCTTCTACTAATTAGCAAGAAACCACTGATATAAAAATGCATTAGAAAGGTAGTTTTCACTTGAGTAGATTCCCAGGCAGAAGTCCTACTTTGACTAGATAAAAACGCATTAATAACAACTAGAATATTTGAAAATTTCAAGTTATTCCTGTATAGCTTTTAATAGCAGCTCAGTAAGGTATCAAGATCTTGAATTCAGTATCCAGATATTGATAAACTGAGTTTGCAAGGCTGTGATTTGAAACACAAGGCATCATCACAGCTCATAGAGGCAAAAAAGACTAACAACTTCCACATTCTGTTTTCTGTGGGGGAATCTTCTCTGAATATCCCCAAGCCACTGTTCTTGTTTATTTCTGCAAAACAAGATTATTTTAGGTTGTGAAAGAAGAAAAGCTTCACTTAATGAACATCATTTGGAAAATACTGTTGTGAGGTGTTTGATTCCGACTGATTGTAAATGTTTCAGCTACACACCAGAGGCTACAGACTCACACACAGCTCCACACGTGTACATCTAAACTCCTCGATGAGAACAAATAAATGAATCCTATTGTGTTAACCACTTTTTATGAAGAAAGACAATTACAGTTAATTGCGCATTGCTCATTGTACAGTTTGTGGAATATTCAGGCAATTGTTTAAACACTCATAAGCTTGAAAATCAAAACACTGGGTTTTAATCCAGGGTCCATCACTTACAGGGAGAGTTTAAGAGGAAGAAAGTTGTACACACACACACACACACAAAATAGAGAAATAACACTGATACTCTCAGGCAGGTGTAAAGATTAAATATGGCATCATGTACAGTTATTTAAATTTTGAAGCCCTATGCAAGTTTTAGTTATCGTTACTAAAAAGTCTTGTCAGCTTTGTTGGAAAGTATGCCGAAATTTCAAAAGTAAGTGCCTGTAGAGAGGGGATAAAGCATCTGTTTGCCAGGACTGCCATAACAAAATACCACAAACTAGGTGACTTAACCAACAGAAACTTACTTCTTCACAGACGTGGAGACAGAATTCCAAGATAAAGGTGCCAGTAGGGTTGGTAAAGCCTCTGTCCTCAAATTGTAGATGACTACCTTTCATTGTGTCCTTACATGTCTTCCCTCTGTGTCTACCTGTCTATGTCTTATAAGGATGCCTGCCATAAGGATTAGGGTCTTCTCCTATGTATTATAAGAATACCTGTTATATTGGATTAGGGTCCATCCTCAGGCCTCATTTTAACTTAACTACCTCTCTAAATACCCTATCTCCAAGAACAGTCATATTCTAAAGTACTGGTAGTTAGGATTTCAACATAAGAACTTGAAGAGTCTTGCAGGGAGATATGACAAAATTTTGCTCATAATGAAGACTTTCAGGATTGTCAGGGATAAAGTAAAATGGCAAGTAAACTGGTTACAGATTCCCTACAAGGTCACTCTGACAACCTGAAGCACAGGACTTCAGGTTGAGACTTGAGGGCAGGAGCCCTCCATGGACATTGTTGGTATCTCGAATAGCTTACAGTGCCTGACACATAGTAAGCACTCTGCTGCTGCTTGTTGGATGTGTCGACTTCAAGTAAACTCATGATTCATTTGGGTAAGTGTTCATATATCAACGTATTTATAAATAACAATTGGTCTTTCTATATTAATACATTTATTGATATATCAATATATCATATATTAACAAATATATATTGATATTTGCAATATTTTAATAGTATAGGATACATGATATAAAGTTATATAGTATACAATATGCTATGTAATACCATATTTACATATAATACATATTAATATATATTTACATATACTAATATGTAGAAGTATAAAGACCAATTACGACAAATGTTCCATTTGGATGAGAGCTAGTTAAGTGGGATAGTATTTAACATTTCAAGAAGAGAAAGGGAAGTTTCATTCAAATAATACTTGGGAGACAAAATCTGCAAAATTGGAGAATGTTTTGGATATGAAAGTTCATAAAAGTGAAGAATTACTCTTACATCTCAGGCTTGAATGCATGGTGGTGCCATTTCTTAAAATGGAGAACACTGGGTATAAATGAGTTGTATCAAAAAGATCTTGAGTTCAGTTTTGAACATGATAATCTTAAGAGGCACTTGAGATTACCAAGTAGCTATTTTAAATAAATGGTATTAAAGTCACTGGAATAACAAGTTCCTCTTAGCTAGAGAATAGTACATTCACTGTATTTTTACATTACTATATATGGTTGTTAATTTTAGGCTTACACATTTGAATATGTACTCTGTTCAAGAGTACAGCAATAATTTTAAAAAGTCAATCCCTGGTCTCAGCCTAGCGAGGAGATTCATCCTTCACAAACTCCTCCCCTGAAGATCACTGAAACTCCCCAGGAGCACTGCTGTAGGCTGAAGTGAAGAGGTGGTTTCTGTATGCCTATATACATATGCACCTTTCGAAAGGTTTGGATTAAAAATGGGAAGAAAAATGACAGCATGTAGGCAGAAGGGAATATTAGATCAAATGAAGGAATTACTTCTTTAAAAAAAATTGGCATGTATTCTAAAGAAAGTTTACAAACTCAAAGAGTACAGCTGAGAGATACAGGTAATATATACAGTAGATAGGATTGATGAAAAGTTGTAAACAGATAAGATAGAAAACCTAATTGAACAGTTTGATCTTAGACGGGAGGAGAGGTGCTCCTGTATGAGGCAGGATAGAAGGAAATGACTATGGGTGCAGGTGTCAGAAGGCTTCTAGTATCCTTTCCTTTCTAGTAAATCTTTTAAGAGTGTTATGCGAAGACCTCCATTTTTTAAAATTTTTATTTTGAAATAATGGTACAATCATATAGTAGTTAGCAAAAAATCTTTTTACTAGGAGATATATATATACACATGCACATACATACATACATATATATATATATATATATATATATATATATATATATATATATATTTTTTTTGAGATGGAGTCTTGCACTGTTGCCCATGCTGGAGTGCAATGGAGCAATCTTGGCTCACTGCAACCTCTGCCTCCTGTGTTTACATGATTCTCCTGCCTCAGATTCCCGAGCAGCGGGGATTACAGGTTCCTACCACCATACCGAGCTAATTTTTTGTATTTTTAGTAGAGACGGGGTTTCACTTATTGGCCATACTGGCCTCTGACTCCTGACCTTGTGATCTGCCCGCCTTGGCCTCCCATAGTGCTGCGATTACAGGTGTAATTGATGCATGATTGGTGTACATAGTTTCAGGGTACCTGTAAAAATTTAATACATTTGTTTAATTTGTAAATATGAAATCAATGCATTTACACTATCCATTATGTTAAATATGTGTTTTCTTTATGCTAGAACCATTTAAATTCTATTTTGAAATATATAATAGGTTATTGTAAACTATCATTATAGTACTGATTTATCTGACACTACGTTGTATTTCTTCCATCAAATCTTACATTTATACTACAAATCTATCTTCATGGGATTCTGTTTTTTTTTTTTTTTTTTTAGTTCTCACATGAGTGAGAATACATGATATTCATTTTGGGGCTTGGCTTATTTCTCTTAATGAACTCCTGTTCCACCTATGTTACTGATAACATCTTATATAACCAAAGTACAATAATTAAAACCAGAAAACTGGCATTGGCACAATATTATTAATTAAAATACAGGCTACATTCAGATTTTACCAATTGTCTGCTTCAAATTTTATTGTATGTGTAGATTCATGTGACCACCACTACCATAAACTAGGACACAGAACTGAGCCATCTCCCCAAAGAAACTCTCTCATCCTCCCCGTTGTAGTCCCAGCAATTTCCGTCCATCCTAGTTCCTGGCAAGCACCCATCTTTTCTTCATTACCACAATTTTGTCTTATTAAGACTGTTATATAAATAGATTATAGAATATAAAACCTTTGAGATTATTTTTTCATTCAGCGCAATGCCCTTGAGATCCATCCCCGCTGTCACATTTAACAATTGTGTGTTCTTTTTTTGTTGCTGAACAATATTCCACTGTATGGCTTAACCACCGTTTGTTTATTCATCTACCCATTGAAGAACATATGAGCTACTTTTTGACTATTAAAAATAAAATCACAATGAACAATGAAAATTGCTGTGTGAATATAAGTTTTCATTCCTTTGTGATAAATATCCAGGAATGGGATTACTAGGTTATATGGTACATATATGCTTATAACAAACTGTCATATTGTTTTCTAGTTAAGATGATCTAAGACTAAGAGAAGATCGGCGTGGGGATACAACTGTAGGGAAAAATACTTGAGAAGGATAGAGTAATTTTGAAACATATGCTGGTTTTTATATAAAACTGGTATTTATTTACCATTGAGATTTTTCAAACATTCAGCCATCAAAAACATGAGCATGCAAAGACTATATTCAAATAGCATCGCATTTTAAGAGGCACATACATGCCTACCGAGAGCTTCTTCTGTGTTTTCGTACACTCATATTCATCACAGTATAAATGCAGAAGCCAATGAAAAAAGGCCCTATTTGAAGAGATGTAAAAGATTGCAAAACTACTTTTTAAAAATGATACACAGATTTTATTTGTTCATATCTTCACATTGTCGTGGCACCTAAATACTATAGCCAGCCTGTAGAATAATGACTGATGTGTTTATTTACATATGTATCTATTTGGTATATATTAATTACTATAACATAAAATACTATATTTTATATACTTATTAATTACATTTATCAATTATAAAAATGACAACTGTGCTTAAATAATGAGAAGACACTGGGCTTATTTTAGCCTGAAGCCAATTTTTCGGGTACGGTTAAACTCTAAACTTAGCTAAAGTCAAAAGTTTTAAAATGCTTTTTGGAAAGACCACACTACAGGTGTCCCCAAGTTTAGAATGTGTCTTCACACAACGTTCACTGATGCTCGAAAAGCACTTTCCTTTTCAACATGAGTGTTTCAATTATATATACAAGCAGTTCTTTATCTTGACAATAAGATATATGTTAGGGCAATAACCACTTACTGTTTATATTAAAGGCACCAAAGTTTAGACACAAAAATTTAATAGCTTTCTTTTATCTTATTTTTGATACATATTAGATATACATATTATATAATAATGTGTTCATATAATCAAATCAGGATAATTGGGAGATGTATAATCTTATTTATCTTTTCTTTATGCTGGAAATATTCAAATTATTCCTTTCTAGCCATTTTGAAATCTATAATCAATTAGTATTTTGTTTTCAACTAGTACCAGACAGGTCCTGAATTTTAAAACACTAACATTTCTTTTTAGGTTTCAAGGGGAACTACATCAGGAAATCTAACAGGAGTGATAACCTAGATTATATCAAATAATATATCAAGGTATAATCTTTTAAAAATTTCCTTTCTAATATGCTGTTTAAAGCACAGTGACACCACCCTCATGTGATACATATACATTAAATAATCTGAATAACTTTCCCAGATAACTAAAGTTTTCCCTTTCTAGTTCCAAAAGTTTGTTATTGATTCCATTTGATAGATATCTTTCAATAATACATTTTGTATTTCCTCACCTAATCATATTGAAGACAGTGAAAATTATTCAATCTATTCTTAAACACTGAACATTATTGCTATGAAAATCTATTCTTTTTGGTAATGTAGACTTTTCTTCCATCTCATTTCTCTTTTATCTCTGAAATATTTTATTTTCAGTTGCCGTCTTTAATCATTTCAGGATCCTATTTGACAATTTGTTAGCACTGGGTTTGCCATCAGACAGACTGAGTTTTCTTGCATTGTATCTATTGTGAAGTGAGAGAACAGAAACTAAATGACTTTAAATTACATTCAGTGATTATCTGACTAAAAAACATAAGAAATGACAGGCCAAATTTTAGTTCGGGAATTTTGAATTGGCATATCATAGAAAATTAAAATGCCTAAAAATTGACTTTATTACAACATGGGTCCTTTCTGGGGTTAAAAAAAAAAATGCAAACTTTAATATGTTGGCAAAACCACGTGGGCTTCCTAGAGTCACTGAAGGAGAAAATGACGAGAGTGCAATAAAAATACTAAGAAGAATTCTTTCATTACGGGACACATCTATTATTACAAATGCAGGCAGATTTCTGCTTTTAATTTAAGAAATTCTATTATACACTCAGTCAGAATTACTCATGTACAACCTTACTTTCACCCTTTACATTGTAAGCTCCCTGAAGAGAAAGACTCGTCTCTTTATCTTTACACATTCCAAGAACTTTCCATAATAATTTCACCCAAAGTTTGCTCAAATGAATGTGTGCTGAATCCCCAAATCTTAATCCTGACTTTATAAAATGGCATTGTAACAGAGAGCGAGTGGTCCCCCCTACAGGAGCACAGTCTGTGTCTTCCCCAGGCCTCCTGTTCTGTTCTGCAGCCAGGCCTGAGGTTCACTAACTATTTTGTGGCTCACGGAAATCCTGTTTCCACAAATTTCTCCCAGTCCAAAGTAGTGCAAAATGATTTTTTTTCTCATATCTAGAGCATTATTCCATGTAAAAATTCATCCTTCTGAGTTCTCCCACAGGACAGAGAAGATTCAATGTAAATTTTGTTTTGGAAGGTTCCTCTGGAATTCCCATTGTTCCCTGAGGTATATGTTAAAATTGATATTATTACTGGGATACATACATATATATCCATCAGGGCATGTGCAGACACATCTCAACATATTCCTGTGCTTCAGATATGTGTGTCTGTATTAGACTTTAAACATTTATTCTGAATATTTTGCCTTTTTACTGTTTTCATTTTTTGAAGGGATTTTAATTTGTATTTTTATTCCGTAATATCCCACTTATGGAGAAGATGAAACAAAGGTATCTCTCAGAAAAACCTGAACTAAATTTCTTAAAAAGGGAAAGATCCGATATATATGATGTCATCTCCCTATATCATGCATGCCAACAAGCAGAACAGAAATACAATACAACTCAGGCAGTACTGGAAAGCCATTTGTTAGCTATTTTCAGCTTCAGAGAATGGAGCCAAACCTATGAGGTTGGAATGCATTAGTGAAGTCCTAAAAGCTTTATCAAGAGTTTTGCTTTGACATGAGTATTTTGCTTTCCTAATATCAAAATAAAAGGTGAGGGATAGCAATCCAATTGGAGTAGCATACTGTAGCTTCCTATATACCCCGTATTTACAATTTACTGTTTAAAAGATCTCCTAGCCATTTGGAAGGAAGAAGAGCAACTAACCATAGAGTCAAGCAGCAAAGGCGGGTGGTGATGGAGAGGGGGCATCACTAATGTCCATCAGCCAATTTATTATGCAAGGCCAGCTCATTTCCTCTATCTAAAAGGAATGCAGATAATGCAGATAAAAAAAATTATGTCTCTATAGATTTTAGAGTCATTGCTAAATAAACAACCAAACTTTTGGCAAAGAAACACAACTTCTAAATCTGTGGTTCTTGAATCTCTACATCGTCCACAGATAGGAAGCCAGGAGGCCAGATCCTGTTGGAAATCTATGAAAATTCAGTGGGTTTGCTCACATACGTGCATTTATCCGCAGAGAAATTCAGGATTTCCAAAAAGATCTATGATGCACAAAGTTTCAGAACCCCTGCTTTAGAGAACAATTACTATTTCCTTGCTCTTTTAATACTTTGATTTACAAGACTTTCAATATAATTTAAGGTGAATTTAAAAAATCATAAACTGTAAGATAAAAGGGACTTTAGCAGTCATTATGACCAGCCTTCTAAAAGTTTGCTGAATTGTATTTCTCAATCACATATTAAGTAATTATGGAATACTCTAAGACAAAGTCATAAAACTCTTTCTTAAATGATGTTACAGCAAATGTTTTAGGCTTTTGAAGACAAGAGAGAACATCAAGGATATTATATAGCTGAATATGTAACTATTTAAAATGTAACTATTTAAAAATGTAAAAACTAAAGTAGGCAGTGTATCCAATTTTGCCTGCAGTTTATTGGACTCTGCTTTATGAAGACAATTAAATTTTTATAATATTAAAAAATACTTAGCTTCATGATATAAATTGATGGAATTATTTCGATTTCAAAGAAAGAGAGCCCTTCCTTGCAAAACCTTTAATTTAAATTTGGTCAAGTGTCACATTATCTCAAAGATCTTTTTCCGTAAAATACTTGTAAAATTTGTATTTTTGCCTGCCTTCCCCATCAGATTTCATGACTGTTAGGCTACGCTTATTTCATGAATGTTTCTCTAATACTTGTTACATTGCCTTCCATTCAATAACTATTTATTAAATGAATGAATGAATGAAATAAAAACTGTAACATACTTTTTAATCATAACTGCAAAATGTCTTAAATTTAATGTAGGTACTAACCCTATTTCAAAGAAAAGCAATTAATTATGTATACTTCAGAGGTTTTACAGTCATCAATTTTTGTGTCTCCATGTAAATAGAAAAGTGGAATTACGTTTTCATTTAGTAAGAAGAAAGAAGCTATGTTTTAAGAATGTAGGGTAGCCTCTGAACTTACATGACTGGGGTTCAAAATCCATCTTTACCCAGTTAGCTATACAACTTGGGCAAATTACTTATATCCTCTAAATCTCAGTTCCCTTCCGTACAACACAGGGATAAAAAGTCTCCATTTTTATAAGATATTGTGAAAATTAATAACACAAAATATAATGACAGTAATTATAGAGCCTGAAATATAATAATATGTATTCAAGGAATTGCTATTATGTATACTACTGATTTGGTAATAAATTACATGTTTGTGTAAGTTTGTCACTGTGATTTTTTTTCTACTTAGATTTACATTTTTGGATTACATGCAACGAAGAATTATAAAACAGACTGATTAGATACAATCAATGCAGAATTCAAATTTTTTCATAAGCTTTTCAAAAATATTTGTTGTATATGTGTACATTGGAATATGCTTTTCTGAAAACATTGTTTATTTCACTATCTTCATTTTAAAAATACAATTACAGGTGTTGCCAAATCTGAAATTCCTTCCCTATTGCTACTACTCACCTTGATAACTTGAACCATTTGCTTATTTAATTGTTCTACTATGAAGAAATTTGATGTGTGGAGAAAAAAAAAAAAAAAAAAAAAAACACACCTGTAAGTTCCCATATGGCCTCTTGTCCAGAAGTAAAGCCTTCCTTAATCATTGTAATCCACTGAATATACAACTGACAGTGTACCAGGCTGAAGATGTTGCCAAATGATCTATGCATGTTGAAATGTACACAAGCTTAAACCTTGATGTATTATTACCAATCCCCTAAGGGAGTACCAAATTTTCAGTGGACACCTGACATCCATTAAGCAGGTCTGGCTGCCTAGAAATACTTACTCAGTTCCTAAGGTTGATGGAATGTCTGTACTTAGTGAAGTTGATGACATTCTGTGTCTAGCCCATTTTTCATCACCAGTGGAGTGACACATGATTTCCTAATTGGTTCAGTATTATTTACTTTCCCTTATGTGGCTATGAACAAGAAAACAATAAAACAGCTGGATACTGATTTGAAATATAATGTTCATATTCTGAGAAACACTTTACTTCAGTGTACATGCTGCCCCAAGCATCTCTGAAGTAGTCAACCAGGAAATGTGCCTTAGTGGTGAATACTTTGTCTTTATGAAAATGAACATACAGAATTAGTTTCAATAAACCAGATTAAAGAGGTGGTCAAATATTAGGATAAGAATAAACACACAATTTAGCTTCAAAGGAAAATATTCACACAGACAGAGGTTTAGTTATAATACGAAGATGATTAAAATTAAATTATGCCACTTTTTGGTGTTATATCTATGGAGGCACCAACAAAGATGTGAAAAACTGATGGAGTTGTACAAACTTATTTCAACAGACAGTAGTTTGTTTCTTTAAACATTTTCACCCCGCTGTTAAAATGACATTGTTATACTTAATTCAATTCAATGAACACACACCAAAGGCTTTCCATGTGTCCGGCATCAGTAAATGTGTTAGGAGCAAAAAAAAAAAAAAGATTAAAATTCTCGTCCCCATGTATCCAATTATTGAGGTGTCATAAAAAATATATAAATTACAAACATAACCCTGAAATGTGGGTGACTAAAAATAAAGGACTATGTAAATAATACTTTGTTTTTAATATATTTAGTATCTAGCAATGATGAGTTCAGATACTCAATATTTATATTATGAAAGAAGAACTGTAACTCCTATTAGGAAAAAGATGGCGCTGATATAGACCAAAATCTCTAGTTACTTGATTATTGGAGGCTTCCAATACATGGGGAAAATGAGACTGCTACTGATTCAATAGAACAGTTTTGTGTGTGTGTGTGCGATTTTCCCAGACACATTTCTCTTATCATCAAAATTAAGTCGGTTGTTGTCAGGTGGCCAGGAATCTCTCACATTTGCAGTATTTTCCACTAATTCTACATTTCAGCCACTGTTAACAGAAAAGCTACTTTCACAGAACTACTGGGAAACAAGAGTGTTTCTGTACTTTAGTGATGGAGAGTTCACTGCCTTCAGCTACTTTAACATTCAACACAACCAGAGCTTCCCCACTAAAGGAGTAGAGCATGGATCCAACATCCAGAAACACTTGCATTTTGTAGGATATGAAAATACTGATGGCTGAAGCAGGGTATGTAGGGATCCAGTTGATTCTGGATAGTAAGGACAGTGGCAATAATCACTGAGCATACCTTTTAAATATCATGGTAGACAATCTCAAGATACTTATTTTCCTATTTTCTGCTAATGATGTTTTATACAGGATTGTTGTTCCAAAATTTAATAATAGGAGATACTTGTTTAATACATGTAACCAAGCAAATACAAATTAAGGTATCGTTTGAAGATTTTTTTGGGGGGTGGTAAGGCAGCCTCCTAGGCCAGAGTAGGCTTAGAGACTCCTTTATTTGGGATTTTCTGACAAAAATGGCAGAGTTGAGAAGAACACCAGGTGGTTCTTGGCTTAATGTCATTCATAATAGAAACTCCTAAAATACATTCACAAATAATAAAAGACTATGACTCTGGGGACAGCCAATTTTTTTCTTTTACAAATGTTTAGTTATCATTCTCTAAAAAGCTCTTTGGTACCACATGTAAACTGAATTACATAAATTAAGAAAATTAAAGTATCATTGGAGGATTTTTTGGAGGGGGTTGAGGCAGGCTCCTAAGCCAAAGTAGGCTCAGAGACTCCTTCATTTGGGATTTTCTGACAAAAATGGCAGAACTGTGAGGGATCCCCTGGGGTAACCAGGAAGTTATTTTCCAAGAAGTCACTTTATTTTTGGGTGGCCAAATGGATAAAATGCCAAATGGCAAGATGAAGATGGCAAAAACAAACAAACAACAACAAGAAACTCCTGGCAGACAGATCTATATGAGCATAAGCACAGAGTAAGCAAGAAAGCAAGTCGTGTTCTAGAAATGTGAATATGCTACACTGAGTTTCCAGAAGGTTTGTATTGGGAAACGGTAAGGCTGGTCATACAGGTTAATATTAAGAAGAACCTAAATTTTTGAGTTATGGAACATGGAATTATTAGAAAATAAGTGAGGGGGCATTGAAGGTGGTTAAATAAAGTGGTGACATCATCATTTAGGCAAATGAGTCAGACAGTAGCAATCACAATATGTTAAAATGGTTTAATTATGGAGAGAGAAATACTCAAATATGTTAAAGCACTATTGAGAGTACCTTGCTATGGAATTACTATTAAATATGCCTGCCTGTTTTTTTCCTATACTAGCTCTTTAAACACTTCATGAATTAGTGAACTATCAACACACAGTATATATGTATGCATAGGTAGTACTTTTGTACCCATTAACCAACTCCTTCTTATTCTCCTCCCCACTGTCTTTCCCAGTAACAACCATTCTATTCACTACCTCCATCTGATCACTTTTTTAGCATCCCCATATGAGAACACACAAAGAACATTTGTCTTTCTGTGTCTCACTTATTTCACACAATGTAGTGTCCCCTAGCTCCATACATGTTGCAAATGACAGGGTTTTATTTTTATGGCAGAATAATATTTTGTTGTCACACATTTTATCTATTCACTCATTGATGAACACTTGGTTGATTCCATGTCTTGACTACGTTAAATAGTGCTGCAATAAATATGGGAGTGCAGCTATCTCTTCAATGTACTATATATTTCTTTTGTATGTATACCCCGCCCTGGCATTGCTGGATTGGTTAATGGACACAAAAATATAGAAGGATTAAGATCTAGTGCTTGATTACCCAGTAGGGTGACTATAGGTAACAAAATAATTTATTGTATATTTCAAATTAATTAGAAGGGTACATTTGGAATGTTTCTGACACAAGGAAATGATAAATATTTGAGGTGCTTGATATTCCACTTATCCAGATTTGATCATTATACATTGTATGCTTTTATCAAAATATCATGTGTAGCCCATAAATACGTCCTACTGTTAAGTATCCATAAACATTTCTTCCTTTCTTTATTGCTTTCCTTCTGGCTTTCTGACTTTAATTCTTAATTTCAAACTCTATTGCTTTCTTTTTTCCTTTTGTTAAACCCAGTGTTGTTCATGACTGTTATAATCAACATCCTTTTTAAGTAAATTTCATAACCATCTCTGACAGTAAGTTGTGAGATCTGTGGAGGCACATTAACTAGATCGTCTTAAAGCTCATTAATGCTCAGTAATAGTCTGCTCTACTATGCTGAAGGTCAGCCACGAGAAAGAGTAACAACAAAGATAACTAGAGCTTAAAAGAAACCGGCTTAGAAATAATAAAAGTTCTATATAAATATCATTGCTGCATTGCGCACAGTCCTTACCCAATACAATGAAATGTCATCCTCATCTATTGACCTCATTCCTTTCAAACTATTCACATACCTACCATAAGAGAATGATTATTTATCGGCTTGATTCACTGGTGTGAATGTTTCTTAGCCCACGCAGAGGCCAGACTCAGCCGTGTGGTTTCAGAGATTGGTTGAAAATATAACTCAGCGCATGCATTAGAAAAAGAAAATAAGAACATTAAACAACTTGTTTTACCATCTCTGATCCCCCTGAGGCTCAGTGACATTTGGTGCATTTATCTTCCTTGTTAAAAGCAGATTCTCTAACTCCTTGTAGCAGGTGGAGGAAAGATGTAGCAGAATGTTTACAATAAGGCATATAAATCTGTTACATGTGTGTATGTCTGAGGAAAGGGAAGGTCATTGTTTAAATTTCACTTTACTTCCTCAATTTTTTGTTAAATCTTTCTCTAGTGCACTGCAAATTAAATGTCTCAGAGGACTTTTCATGAAAGAAATGAAGAAAAAGCAAAAAGCATAAGCAGGGTATAGGGAAAGCAGAAAACCATAATGAAGTAATAGAGAATACAATCTTCACAAAATAAAGACATCAAACACACTGTTTTGGGGGATTTCATTCCTTAAGTTTTTGGTTCACACTTGCTTGAATTTTAATTTTATAAGGGCTGTTGTAAATTCTTATACTTTGTGGGACGGGCTTGTACTAGGAAAAGTCAATGAAAGAGATATTGCCTCTTCTCAGAAATGCTGCACTGCATTGCATTGGGTTAGTGGAGTGACTGGTAACCTTGTCTTTAAAATTTAAGGAAGTTGTTTTTCTAATTTTTAATTTTTCAGTGAATTTTGTATATTCTTAGCATAAAAAATGGTAAAGAAATTTTAACTAGGTCATGTTTTTACTTCCTTTATGAGTTTAAATGTGTATGAATCTATATTTTTCTCTTCTTCCTATCTACTTAAATAACTATACTCTTCTTACAGGCTTTCCATTTTCATTGATTTCTCCCTCACTTGCTTTCTGCATATAAATGTAACTGTGTTATAATTTAAGGAACAACCTATCTACCATATAGCCCTCAACCACTATTTATTTTTATTCACATTCAACTGCTTGAAAGAATACCTCATGACTTCCTGAAATCTGAGTCTAGGCTCTCTCATTAATTCAATTTATGTCATCAACTGTTTTGGGTATGCATATACTATTTGGCAGTAATTCTGTATTGGAATCTAAGGAAAATCAAATAAGGATAGCATAATTTTTTTTTTTTTTTTTTTTGAGACAGAGTTTTGCTCTTTGCTACCCAAGCTGGAATGCGGGGGTGTAATCTCGGCTCACTGCAACCTCCACCTCCTGGGTTGAAGGGATTCTCCTGTCTCAGCTTCCTGAGCAGCTGTGATTACAAGTGCCTGCCACCACATCCGGCTGATTTTTATGTTTTTCTTAGAGACGGGGTTTCACCATGTTGGCCAGGCTGGTCTGGAACTCCTGACCTCAGGTGGTCTGCACCCACCTTGGCCTCCCAAAGTGATGGGATTACAGGTGAGAGCCAGCCAACATGGCTAATTCTTGATCACAGAAGGCTCAAACATACAAATAGAAAATTTCAATACAGTAAGATAAAACCATGAAACAATAGTTCTCAACCTTGGCTGTATATCAACATCACTTGGGAAGCTTTCAAGATCCCAATGCTAAGGCAGTAAACTAGTCCAATTAATGGAGAATGTTTTTATATAGGGGCCAGATATCCTTTCATGATTCAGCAAGGTTGAGAACCATTGTTGTATAAGTGTGCATATGAAGCTAAAAGAACACGTGAGAAAGTATTACATGTCAACTAGAGTGAGTTAAAGAAACCCCAGAAGAGGTGGTATCCACACAGAGCTTTGTAGATTGAGCTGGTCAATTAAAGGTTTGAGCAAAGGACCTTTGGAATAAAAACTGTGCAAGCTACAGATAATGTGAATCTGTGAAAACATTTATGTGCTTTTGGGGAATTTTATCAGTTATACTAAACCATAACATCTGAGGCATAACATGGAAGAAATGAGGCTTCCAAATCATGACAGAGACTTTTATGAAAGAGAGTAATGGGAATGGGAAAATCTGAATCAGAATCCTACCTCCCCACACATTTAAAGTGATGATTTAACAAAGCTTTCAATATAGTCACCCAAGAATGAAAAGGAGCTGTTCTGGTTCTCTGACATTTTATTGATTTTCAACATCTTATGGACTCTCTATCTATCCATATCCCTAACTATTCCTTCTCTAAAAATCCTTATTACAGACATGAATGGGATATCCCTAATTTTTAAGTTCCCTGTATTTCTGAAACTTTCATATCCAGTCTTTATGAACTTGGTGCATGTTTCCAAAGTGGGGCTGTGGAGCTGCTTATTTCAAATGAGGCAACATTTAGATAGTACTATATAAACAAATAATCAAACTTTCTTGTACATTGTTAATAAATACCACTTCAAATGGGATGAAGATTCATCCTTGACTTGAGAGGTAAGTTTCCTTTCTTCTGAGTTTAATTTTGAATAACAGTAAAACAAGTAAGTGGAATAAAAATGTTTTCAGTCATGAAGTGTTTGACTCTGTCACATAATAATCCAATGAAACTTGACTTTTCTATATTTGAGCCATTAGTCCCCTTATGAAATTACAGACAGCACCGTACAGATGAGGGGAAAAAAAGTCTAATATGTCACCTATGTTTCTGCTGCAAGCAAATGTTGTAGGTATTGTATTATTTTAGCATATCCTAACAAGAAGTAAGTGTACATAGGAATAAAACTAAGAGATTGAAATCCAATTTTACAATTTTATTTCTTGAATTACTAACAGTACTTTTAGTACGGGTTACTTCAATCCAATGTCTGTCAAATTCTGGCAGTCAGGGACCATTCAGCATTTTGGGGAATCTTGATAAGGATAAATGTGTTAGGAGGGAGAGGGCTCACGTGGCTTCAAGCCATCCCTATAAGTGACAAACATGGCACCTTGAATAAATAAAGCTTGATTGTGGATTTGAAAAGGTCTATGTGTTGACTCTCAGGTAGAAACATTTGCATTTTTAGGTCATTCTGAATGTTTGCATATTCATTAAACAAGTACTCATTAGCTTTTACACTATTATAGGTCAAGTAAAAGGCACTGGGGATACAGAAATGAGAAAATGAAGAATAAGAACAATATTACTCACGCAATTAAAACGATATCACCTGCTATTATAGCTGAGACTACCCCACATCTGTCTACTGAACTCTTAGTAAGATTCTACTTTGGACTATGCCTTGTTTTGGGCACAGATGCTACAATGGAAGAAGTGTGAACCTTACTTGGAAGAAGTATGTGGTCTAATGTAAGGTTTCCAGGCCTGAGTATCCTGAGAAACCTCTAAGATTTATTAAATTGTAATATTTACAGTTCTACCCAAGGTATCTGTATTATAAGAAAATAAACATTTAAAAAATTTCCAGAGGATTCTGATAAACTGCTAACCGTGAAATCATTCTCTAGTCTAACAACAGAAGAAAACGCGAAATACTATCCTCTTGTAGAACTTTGGCATTTGGAAAACATTTACCCTCATATCCTTGGGCTTTTGTATATGTTATTCCACTTGGCAAATACAGACTGGCCATTTTCCTGAGAGAGAATATAAAATCAACATAAATTAAAATAATAAAACATCATTTCAATGTAATTTAATTTATGAAGGCTTTATTTTCGTACTTGTGTTCTTGAATGTTCCAATTGTTTTTTAATCTAGAGGCTATTGATGGCATTTACTGGAGAGATAATCGTGGCAATCAACTCGACTGTGCCATATACATATGGTGTTATGCTTGTAGAACACTGAATTTTCTTGGCAAGAGTTACTTTCCCATTCTTGGACAATAACACTGGAAAAACTGCCCCAAAATTTAGCAATTTCCCTGGCACCGAAACTCAATCACTGACCATCTATTCATAGAGATTCTTCTTTTTTTTTGTCCTGTATAAATTACTTGCCAATATAGCCCCTCAAGATAAACACTTAAGAGGAGCAGAACTAAATCTTCAAAAGTCATCTGTATTTTGATATATTATTAACTTATTGCCATTTGTTGACATAATTTTATGTAATTTCTAAAATTTCTGTCATAATGCTGCCTGTCGTAAGGTAATGTTTTCCTGCCTAATTTTGACTAGTTGAAAAGATGAGTAAGCGTATTAAAAATAGATATGTTACCATCCATATAGATCACTGACATTAAAGTCTAGAAGAGGTTGCTTAAAAGCTAGAAATTAAGAAATGTGAAACCATTATTTCAAGTTTCCTAAATCTAAAAAATTTCCATGATAGTGTTAACCCAAGTGCCATTTGAAACAGTTTGAATAATGCTCTTAAGAGTTAAAATGAAAACAAAGTGACTTCATTGGAGTTTAATCCCATCCTTCGATTGCTGGATGCTATATTAATTTTTTCACCAGTTCAGCTGTTCCAATATAACAAATTGCCTTTATCTTCATTGGTCAGCTTCTTCCTGTAATGCAGACAACTTAATGGATTTTAGTTCTAAATAGAGTATGGTTTGCTTCTGAGTATTAATTTCAACTTTAGTTATTGTGCAAATTATGCCCTAACTTAAAATTGAACCACAATGACCACTAAAACACAGAAGTCTAATATATGACCCAAATTAACAAATTTTGCTCAGACAGCAAAATTAAGTTGGCTTGATTTCCTCATTCTCATATACTATTTTACAAAGCATGTTCTCCATCTAGTGGTTGAAAAGCTCAGAGTGGAATCTTATCTCATTATTACTAATTCACTATATATTCATATTTTTTTAAGAATAAGCAAATCACAAATATATGACAGTTCAGTTTTTATTCTTGCCTTCTACACTATTGTGGGGACAGGACAAAGATTCGCTTTTATTAACTTTACATTAACTGAGACCTCCAACTTGACAAGACAAACAATTCTTCAGTTGCTTGAAATAAGAATGAGAAAGGATGCAGTAAGTATATTTATGCAAAGTATAAAATAACATAAATGTCATGTATAATTGTAAGTGCTTGTTTTATTATGGAATCAAATCATGTAACAGAATCTTGGATTACAGAAGGTATCTCTTGGAATCTATGTTCTTGGTTATATTTCTAATCAGTCATTTGTTTATTGAGTCTGGTACTTTCTACTGGATCCACATTATGAGCAAGAGCAGCTCATTTTTCCTTTCTCTGCAATTACTAATGAAATGTTCCCCTCCATTTCATCATACTACTTCACCTCTCATTTTCTGCTAATTGTCATGTTCTTGGAGTAGTTCTTATACAAGAAAAAGAAAGCTTTATTTAATCAGTAAAAATATTAAATACTACCATAGATTATAAGAGGATATTGCTAGTGTTATACAAATATTCATGTCTATTATTTTTATCTGGAAATTTTTGAATGCTTTCCTTGACCTTGGTGAGTGTTGCTTGGTAAAACAAATGCCTTGGAGAACTAAGCACCTCCAAAAGAGCTGAAAAATCTTCCCTCACAACACCAGAGGGGATTATTTTAGAATGAGAAGTGTGTTAGAATTCATGTTCCTGTATTTTCCCATTTTACAGAGGAGATAGATGAAGCTAGACCAGAGTAGTAAAAGGATGAAGTTGAGGTAAAGTAGGCTTCAGAGTAAGACGTGTTCAAATACTCCATCTGCTACTGTCCAGCTGTGCTATCCCAGGCCAGTGACTTAACCCTGCAGAGCCATGGTTTCTGTTCTATAAAATGTGAGTACTAATACCTGCAGTGTAGGGTCATTATTAAGATGAAGCAAGACATAGACAGACAGACAGACAGACAGATGGTTGATAGAAAGATGACACACAGCTATTATAAACACTTAAGATATACAGCTGTCAATCTATTATTTATCAATCCATGTATCTCAAGAGTTTATAACAGTGCCTGGTATATAATAAAATTTTTAAAAACGTAAAGTGATTACATAGTAAGTTAAAATGAAAGATCTACGTCTTGAAACTGTCTTAAGCCCAGATTTTCCACGGTGCCTCATTGCTATACATTGATCCTTTAAAACCTTAATGATCAAATGGTAGTTATGAAGCTGAGTGAAAAAAGTGCTTTGTAGCAATTGCTGACTTAATAAATTGAAGTATGTAAAAGTTAAATGATGTGAAAATTAAATATAGTGTTAGCAATTAAACAAAACTTTTTATTTTCCATATAGCCTGAACGCTAGCAATTTAAAAAATAATATTTATAATTTTAAAACTATAATTACACTTCTGTATATATGTAGCATAGCTTACGTATTTCTAGATTATGTGAAAAATGAATCAGAATACCTGTCTCTCCCTCTCCTTTCTCTCAATAGCTCATTAGATAAGTTCCCATGATAAATAAGTAGTTTTTTCAAGAAAAAATGCAAAAAAGTTATTTAATCATTAGCAGATATATAAGAAAGCCAGAAGGACTATTAAAGACACTTGTGGATTTTCTTTCTATTTTAAACTAACCAGGTTTTGCTCTTTACAGTACTCAGTGTCATCAGGCAGTTAGCACTCACACTTCTTTTAGGTAAATGACAAACCGGAAGCACATTCCGATGCACATACTCATTTTATTAACATAATTGTATCTAATAATAATTAACACTACTGAAATGAATTCAATATTTTAGTAAAAAATTATAGACATCTAACAGAGCTATAGCAAAATACAAATGTTTCCCAACAGATTTCTTTTCACTTTATTTACTTGACAAAACTTTGTTCTTCATATCTGTCTTCAAAGTTAATAAACATCTTTCAAACTGAAAGTGTTTTTTTTTTTTTAAATCAAGACCTATAATATGTAAATATGGGCATGCGCTTGTAAAAAGATGTCAAAAAAATACATATTATTTTGTTAAAAGATGTGTCAAGTAATTTTATATTTTTTCAGTGAATTCTAAAAATATACAGTTCTTGAAAAGTGACTCATGAGGGCTCACGTGTACGCTACCTTCACGTTCAACGTTTGTCTAATTTGTCTCATTTTCCAAGTTCACTACTAAAACTGAATGAGGATTCTAACATTCTAAAATAAACTAACATTGTACTTATAGCTAAAGATTAGAGCTCCTTTTTTAATTTTTTTTTTTTTAAATAACAATAATACATTAGAGCTTTGAGTGTAAAATTTCACCAAGGATACACTGAAAACTTCAGGGACCTTTTGCTAATTTACAAACTTATAAAAGCCAATCTCGCCATCTAGTGGTTACAGATGAGAAATAGGCATTAAAAGATTCAAAGTACAGATAGGTCTTATTTTAAGATATTTCAAATTACCAAAACATATTTTTTGTGCACATTTTTGAAAAAGGTCAAAAAAAAAATTCAGTAGAGAAAATGTAATCTTATCAAGAAATGATGTTGGATAGATTAGAGAGCCATTGGCAAACCAAACTAATATTAGTCTATACCTCACATATTATGTTAAACCACCACCAAAAAAAAAAAACCTAAAAAAAATAGATTAAAGCACAAACACAAAGTTGTAGAAAAATGGGACATAATTTCAGAGATTTAGGGATAAGCAAAATTCTTAGACAATACCAAAAGCTTGATGCATAAAAGGAAAAACTGAAATTTTAGACCTTAAAATAATTAAAAACCTTTGGTCTGTGAAAGATAGAGACGTTCCATTTTGTTAAGATGATGAAAATAAAGCTAACTATAGACTGAGAGAAAGTACTGTCAAAACACATATTGGAGAAAGGAGTAGCATTTAGAATATACAAAAACTCAAGTAAAAACGCAAATAATTTAACAGAAACTGAGCAAAAGATATGAACAGCCACTTCACTGATGAGAATATGGAGATGGCAAATAAGCGCATAGAAAGATATTCAATATTATTATCCATTAAGGAAATGCAGATTAAAACCACAGTAACATAGCATATGCATTTTTTAGAATAGGTAAAATTTTAAAAGTAGTGACAACACAAACACTAGTGAGGATGGAGAGAAGCTAGATCACTCATGCATTGCGAGGGGGAACGTAAAATGGCACAGCCACTTTGGAAAAGAGATTCCCAATTTCTTATAAATCTAAATACGTAAACATAAAACTCAGCATTTGCACACTTGGATATTTATCCCACAATAATGTTCATTTAAAACCTGTATATAAATTTTCATGGCAGCTTTATTCATGATATCCCAAAACTGGAAACATCTCAACAGAGGAACAGTTATACAAACTGTGATACATCCCTACCATGAAACACAACTTAGAAAGGAGAAAATGAACTATTTATACATGTAACTACTTAGCTACATCTTCAGAGAATTGCACTGAGTAAAAAGAAGCTGATCTGAAACATCATATGCTGTATGCTTCCATTCAAATATTTTGAGAAGCCAAATCTATAGACTAGGGTATGTGACAGATTAGTGAGTCAGGAGTTAGGGGCAGTGGGGGTGTTGGGGAGAAAACATGGGTGTGGCCATGAAAGGGCAACCTACCCTTGTGGTGATGGAACAGTTCTGTACCTTGACTGTGGTGAATGTACAAACCCACACATGTGAAATACTGCATGAAATGTAATATGAGGGGACTCCAAAAAGCTCATGGAATAAATGGAATTTAAAGATAAAAACATAAAATATAAATCTTATTTATCATTATAAGTTCTATCAAGTTCAAGACGCCTTTGTAAGTGATGATGCCAGCCATTTAGTCAATCCCTATGAAGAACTGAGGGTCCTGGAAATGTAACCATGTCAATGCGCTCTTTTTTACATTATTAACTGAAGAGAAATGGGTGACCTTTAAATATTTTCTAAGATTAAAAAACAAACACAAGTCAGACAGAGCCAAATCAGGACTGTCAGATGAATATCTAATGCTTTTCTATGAAAACTCTCACAAAATGACCCTTGTTTGATCATAGGGCTGGGCAGGAACATTGATATGGTGGCAAAAGACACTGGTGAAGCTTTCCTGGGTGTTTTTCTGCTAAAGTTTTGGCTAACAATCTCAAAACACTAACCAGTAGATGTTGTCCTTCATCGGCCATTCAGAAAGTCAAAAGCAAAATGCCTGGAGCATCCCCAAAAGCCATTTCCATGACTTTTGGTCTGATTTTGCTTTGAGACAAGACAAATATTGTGCTTTGTCTTCAGGATAGTATCGGTAAAGCCAAATTTTATCTCCTGTTACAACTCTATAAAGAAATGTTTCGGAATCTTGATTCCACTTGATTAAAATTTCAATTCAAAACTCCGCTCATCTGCAGCACATCTTGACACAACAGTTTTGCACTCATCAAGTGGAAAGTTTGCTCTTTAATTTCTGTCAGAATTGTGTAAGCTGAACCATTTGAGATGTCTATGGTGGTGTCTATTGTTTGTGCTGTTGTCAGGCTTCTTCTATTACAGCACAAACAAGATGAATATTTTTTCTCACATATTGATGCGGATGATCTGCCTTCTGCCTCTATGGACTTTATCTTCAACATTATATTGTCCTTTTAAAAAACAAATTATAATTCATAAACTACTGATTTATTTGGGGCATTGTTCCCATAAACTTGTTGTAAAGTATCAATGATTTCACCATTCTGCTACCCAAGATTCACTATAAATTTAATGTTTGTTTTGCTCCAATATTAACAAATCCATGTTGCTCTGACAGGGACTCTTTTCAAACTGATGTGTTATCCTTCTTAGCGCCTTAAACTAGATCCTGTTTAGAAATGTGATAATAAGTTAATACAAGTTTATTTTGGTACAAATCCATTCATTTTTTTTTTCATAATACACATTTTCCATGAACTTTTTGAAGACCACTGTATAACCTCCACTCCCACAAACACACACTCATGTACAGGTAAAACTGGAAAAGTCTGAATAAGAACAGTGAATTATATCAATGTCAGCCTCCTGGTTGTGATATTTGCAGGATACCAAAGAAAGCAAGGTACCACGTTAACATTGAAGAAGCAGTATAAAGACTGCGCAAGATCTGAGTTATTTCTTAACAATTGCATGTGAATCAGCAATTATCTCAAAATAAAATAATTTTAAGAAAGAAGTGATTCTGCCACCTGGTGTCTACAGACAAGAAATATGATTTAAAGGGTTAAAAGAACAATTCCTATTTTAGGGCAATTAAAATAATCTAACCAATTCACTTGTACATATATTTATAAACAACATCTTGAGAATCTTCATAGACCACCTGGGAAAATTTTGAAGAACATTTCGATAGAGGCTATCAGATTGACATACATATGAATGACCTACCCCCACCAGCTGCTAGGTATATTCATAAAGTCTACTGAAACCTGTCAGGCCTACAGAAGCATAAATATCAGCAAAGAACACATTAACAGCCACTGTTTCGAAAGATGACTAGCTAACCTACAGAAAATGTATAGACAATAGGTAAGTAATAATCAGTATGACAATGCTTTGTAATAGAAGAGTAACTGTTTTACAAATACATTTTCATATATTTGATTTCTAAAAAATTTCAGGGAAATACTTGTCAGTCGTGTAATAGTTCAAGAAACAACTGAGGTCAAATCATTTTTTAAAAATTTTTCTTTGGGAGAGAACATCATCTTTGATGATAAAAGTAAACTATCTGCTAACCTGAAAACTGCGTAAGATATTATTGAGTCAATATGTACACAGTTGTTAATTTCAGAAGTTTAAAAATATCTAGCACTTTACCAGAGTATACTATAGACACACCATTTTCATAGGTATGTGAAATGGCTGTGGGGGGCGCTACTTGCTGACTCTGCTGAGATAAGTTATATTTTGGTATTTAAAGTGTATATAATTGTTGTAATGTTGGTTTATTATAAATGTATAGCTATTTTAAATTTCATCACAGAATGAGATATCCTGCTTATTTGAAATATTTACTAGAGGTAAATATTTACTAGGGATGATCCACCACTAGTAAGTATGATAAGACTATCCCACTTTTTGTATTAGCTTAATTAATTCCTGCTTTGGTTTTGTGCACCAGTATTTATGGTTCTTGTTTGTGCTCTTCTCTTTTAACTGTTTCGAGTATGTTTTCTTCATCTATTTATATATGGCAACATATCCTAAATTCTCCCTAATCAAAGGGTAAGATAAAAAAATAATTTCACCAAATTCACACTTTTGGGGAACTCCATGCCCTAGATAGCCATTGTATTGTTTGAATATGTTGACACTATTTTTACAAGATAGAAGAGTTTCCTCCAAAGCACACTTACTAGGGTAAAATGCAGTGACCATCTCAGCTAATTAGAATCTATCTTGGGCACTGCCGTCATATGCAGCTCCGAGAGTTACATGCTGCCATTGTTCAAAGATAAGCTTCCAAAATTTCTAGGCTGCTCTGGTGGACCCTTTCCCAAATAATACAATTCTATTTGTCAAGGAATCAAGAGAAGAAAAACAAATAAAATCCCAAAGCCGATACCAAATATACTCATATTTTTAATAATAATAATAATAACATAGACAAAGTGAGTGACTACTATGTGCCATAAACTTAACTGGAATTTGAATGCAACTAAATTTCACAAGTATTTTTGAAAGCTTAACATTTATAATACTAATAGTGATAGCATATCTATGATTTACATTACTATATTTTTATTAACAACTGTTAATATTTTGATTATTATAGAACTTACTATATCCAACCCAGGCATGATGATAGCAAAAGGGATAGTGCATTTACAGTAATAAACTACATATATTCGTTGCTGTTATGGAGCTGTTTAGCAATGACAAGATAATTGGCAATTCTGATGCTGAATGACAGACAAGATCAAGAGTGCACTCTAGGTATATGTTTTCCATTTGCTATGTGGTACTTTGAACTGTCCAATATATCCCTGACATAATAAACAGATGACATTATAGAAGAGCAGAAAAAGTGCCGGCAGCAAACCAAAACTTTTGAGAAATTCCTAACAACAAAAAAGCACCTAAGAAAGAATGACAAAAGAAACCACAAATCCAAAAAGCATGGAAGAAAACAGCTGCAAATGTGGTTATGGTCCTGTAACATCCCTGAGCACTGAGTAGTAGATGTAAGGAGCCGAGTTAGAAGTTTGAGCATCAGAAAATCAAGTAGAGAACTGCAGCTGCATCAGTTGAGCCTTGAAACCATTTTTCCTGACCTCATGTGTGCAGAGGACTGGCTGACATGGCGTTTGCCCAAAGGTTAATGCACTGAGAGTGTACTCTGGGCTGGAGAGGATGATGGTGCTTTCCAGAATCAATGAAACAAGTCTGAAATGGGAAGGTTAGCACACAAAAAGTTGTTGGGCTAAATGCAGTACTGTGCTGAAAGTGTGAGTCAAGGAATTCTCCCAAAATACTATGCAAAAGGGGAAAGGAAGCAGAAAAGTATTAGGCTACCTAGAAGAGGATTCAGAACTTCTAAAGTCCATGGAGTAAAGAAAGAAAACTGAAAGTTAGAAATATTAAAAGAAAATATCTAGAGCTGAAGACAGATAGGTATCTTCTATCGAACTAAGTGACTTACAAGATGAATTTTAGCGATAAATTTACATCTGGACATATTTTGCAAGCACAAATAAAATGTTAAAAGCTGCAGAGAAGTAAAACTAAGAAATTAGAGGAAAGGTTACCTCCAAAAGAATGAAACTCAGATTTACATGTGGTTTCTCACTAGAAGAATGGGCAAATGATCATATTTAAAGCTGTGAGATAAAACAATTTTAACTTAAGTCTGTACTCAACAAAAGGAAAATTTAAGTGTGAGGGGAAAAGGGCATTTTGTAATCATGATAAATCTTAAATTGGTCCTATGCATTGCCTGGAGTATTTTCCAGGTGTTTTTAATACCTCTTCTTGGAAAATAGCAGTTTTACACGTTTTCTTTTCTTCTCATACATTGTGACTGTTTCCCACACTGCCCACAGTCACTACCTTTATGCTGATGGATTGTTTCATGGATTTCATTGAGAAACTAGAGGCAGTAAAATGGAATTTCCATATTCTCCTATAATTATTCAACCATCTTTTCCACGTGTCAGGCTTCTCTTAAACACAACATTCTCATTCTCTCAAAGACTACAAGTATTTTTCTTGTGCTCCATATATCTATTCCTCTTGTTATCCAAAGAACATAGTTCTTGTCATTGTTCCCTTTTTCTTCTACAACATCATTATATCCCTTTATAGAGGATGTTTCCACTTAAGTATGTTCCAATACCCCTCAGCGAACCATAGCTACCACCTTACTTCCTGTTTCCCTTTACGGCATGTGATGTCTATAGTCACTGTGTCCTTTCTCACCATCACGATTCACTCTACTTCCCAGTGCAATGCATCTCCATTCTGGTCTACCACAAAAATGTTCTTTTGTTTTTTGCTCTGTCACCCAGGCTAGAGTGCAGTGACATGATCCATAGCTCACTGCAGCCTTGAACTTCTCAGCACAAGGATTCTTCTGCCTCAGCTGCCCAAGTAGTTGGGATTACCACAGTGTCTGGCTTTTTTTTTTCTTTTTCTGTAGAGACAGGGGTCTGGCTATGTTACCAAAGCTGGTTTCAAATTCCTGGCATCAAGCAATCCTCCCAGCTTGGCCTCCCAGAATGCTGGGATTACAGATAGGAGCCATTTTCTCGCCTTCCGCCTCCAACACCTTTTTTTTTAAGTTCTAGAAAAGAATGAAGGTCATTCTTCCTCCCGGTGGCTTCTGGGTCATATTCCTGGTTCCCTAAGTTTGCCTGGCTCTTCCTTTTCAGTCCCTTTTCTGGGTTTCCTCTTAGGTTCCATCTCTAAGTGTTCAGATCTTAGACTTGAGCTCCCTTTTCTTTCCACACTGTTCTGTCTGCCTGCAAAGTGATCCCCCAGATTTTACCTGCCTGGTGCCTGCTTATATTTTAATTAGGAGCTAAAATATCTCTTCTTCAAAAAGGCCTTTCTAACCAATCAATATCTCTTGTATAATATGGTTTTGTTCTCTTCACAGCAGCTATCCTTATCAGGATTATCAAATTACAGTGTTTTCCATCCCTCTAGAATAAATTTAAGAAGTATGAAGTCTTTGCAAACACTTCATGACTAAAACACCAAAAGCAATGGCAACAAAAGCCAAAGCAGACAAATGGGATTTAATTAAACTAAAGAGCTTCTGCACACTAAAAGAAACTATCATCAGAGTGAACAACCTACAGAATGGGAGAAAATTTTTGCAATCTATCCATCTGACAAAGTGCTAATATCCAGAATCTACGAAGAACTTAAAATTCACAAGAAACAAATAAACAACCCCATCAAAAAGTGGGCAAAGGATATGAACACACATTTCTCAAAAGAAGATATTTATGCAGCCAACAAACATATGAAAAAATGCTCAACATCACTGATCGTTGGGGAAATGCAAATCAAAATGCGATGAGATACCATCTCACACCAGTTAGTATGGGGATCACTAAAAAGTCAGGAAACAACAGATGCTGGAAAGGATGTGGAGAAATAGGAACACTTTTACACAGTTGGTGGGAGTGTACATTAGCTCAACCATTGTGGAAGACAGTGTGGTGAATCCTCAAGGATCTAAACCTAGAAATACCATTTGACCCAGCAATTCCATTACTGGGTATATACCAAAAGGATTATAAATCATTCTACTATAAAGACACATGTATGTAGATGTTTTTTGTATAATGTTGCATTTCCTACTGTATGTTGCCAGCTAATACAGAGTTCTGTAACTTAAAAATTCTTTACTTGTGATAGTTTTATTCACTTAATACAAATTCATGTTTTTTTGAGGAATAGGAAAGAAAAAGAAACTTGGATGTATTTAATATCTGTTATGTGGTCTAAATATTCCATATACATATGAAAATGGCATGTCTATAGTATACTCTGGTAAAGTGCCAGATATTTTTAAAACTTCTGAAATTAACTACTATATAGCATATTCATTCAATAACATTTAAAGCAGTATCGATATCAGATGATTTACTTTTATCATCAGAGATGATATCTCTCAAAAAGAAAATGAAATAAATATTATTTAACCTCAGTTGTTTCTTGAACAATTACACATGACTGAAATCGTATGTATTTCCCTGAAATTTTATTAAAATCAAATTATATGAAAATGCTTTGGTAAAAGTTACTCTTTTAATATACAGCATTGGTATATTGATTATACTTACATATTACTGGTATACTCTTTGCAGGTAAGCTAGGCATCTTTAGAAACAGGAGCTGTTAACTTAATGTGTACTTTCCTGACTACTTATAGTTCTGTAGGCCTGACAGGTTTCACTAAAGGTAGTGGATATGACTGGCAGCTGGTGCAATTTTTGGGAGGAAGTATTTCATTTGGCAAGGAATGTGTAATACCTGTTTAAAAAAGTAAAAATTACTGAAGAGGAAGCAACAGATGCCATAGTTGAAACAAACTATGTTAACATGTAATGACATGTATTATGGAAATGCACAGAAATGAATACAAGAAAACAGTGTACTGCAAACGTTTTACCTCTGAGAAAGAGAGAGGCTGTCCTTGTGTGTATCTGTGTGGATGTGCTTGTATGTATGTGTGTGTGTGTCTGAAAGTAGGGGAGTAGCAGCAAAAGAAAACTCACATTTTACTCTATCTGCCTCCATAGTGTTTAAATCACATACATACATAAAGTCCTCACTTAACACTATCAACTGGTTTTTGGAAACAGGCTTTAGGAGAAATTATGTACAACAAAACCATCTTTCTTCTTATCAACATTATGACAAAATGACTGGAAGGAAATGAAGTTATTTAAGAACCTGCTGTAAGTTATTTTGCTTAAAGTCACAGTTTAAAGAACCGATTGACAACATTAAGTAAGGATTTACTGTACAAGAGATTGTGATAATGTATAAAAAGTAAGATTTAAAAGGAAAAATAAATTATATTAAAACCATAAAAGCCAGGCACAGTGGCTCACTCCTGTCATCCCTGCACTTTGGGAGGCCGAGATGGGTGAATCACCTGAGGTTGGCAGTTCAAGACTAGCCTAACCAACATGGAGAAACCCCATCTGTACTAAAAATAGAAATTGGCTGGGTGTGGTGGCGCATGCCTGTAATCCCAGCTATTCAGCAGGTTGAGGCAGGAGAACTGCTTGAAACCAGGTGGCAGAGGTTGCAGTGAGCTGAGATCACGGCATTGCCCTTCAGCCTGGGCAACAAGAGCAAAACTCCATATCAAAACAAACAAACAAAAAACTCACAAAATATTATCACAGAAGCCACTATGATAATGGTTTTAAATGGTGCTACTGAAGAGCAAACAAAGGAGGCCCTAATCTAGTGTGAGCTTAGGCAAATGACTTCCGTAAAACAAGTGACGTCATTAAATAATGGGATTACTGAAAGAGTAGATCTCAGGATATGAAAATATAAATCTGGACAGAAAATGGGAATTTAAGGTCATCAGCGTATATTGATACAAACTGGAGTTATCAAATGCAATGATCTCAGCACAGAAAAATGGACACAATGAGCCTCCCAAGGAACTAAAACATTTAAGGGTTGGGTAATGGAATACGACCGAGAGAGGTAGGCTGAGAATGAGTGTAAGGGAAGCAGAAGTCACATCTGAACAGTACAGCGTCTAGAAAACTAAAGAACGTCTGGAGGAAAAACAGAATGACTGCGAATTTCAAATACTGCCCAGTGGTTATGCAAGATAAGTATTAAAATGTGTTCATTGATTATCTAACTAAGAAGCCAATGGTGAATGTTGGGGATAAAAGCAGTTTATGTGGAGACTTATCTAAATATGGACTGACGTGGGTTATTAAAACCATGTGAATAGAGAATGTGGAGAAGTGTAGGTCTTCTTTTAAGAAGCTTGATGACAAAGGGAAAAGAGAAGAGGTTGGACCTGCCAGTTGAAGGTTTTGGCTGATTGGTGGATGCTTTCCTGCTGCTGTTGTTTTGATAGTGGTTGTTTTCAATTGTTTCAGTGTTGTATGATGGTAGAGAGTTGGTATATTTAAATACTGATATGGAGAAGCCAGAAAACAGAATAGGTTATTGATATAGGACATAGAGGAGAAGATTGGACCAAGAACAAAGCGTGGAGATTATCCTCTCCTGGGTCTCTAACATGAATAAAAGGAATAGACAAAAATGACGACTCTTCAGTTTATAAGCAGAAAGTGGAGGTAGTCTTTGGCTAATATATTTTATACATGTTGTCTCTAATATTCAGAGTACCATATCTAATGTGGGACACATTGTATAGATCAGAAGAAAAAGAGTTAGTCAGCACTTGGTAACTGTAACATACAAAGCTAATTAAAGGAAGTGAGTGCATTACATACATGTAGGTTTGTGCTTATCTACTTTTTATTTATGTCAAACAATGCTTTGTTTCAAACCATAAAGTATGCTAAATAAACTAAATTATAATAGTAGACATGCTTCTTTAAAAATAATGTTTTAGTTTTTTGTTCTCCCACTAGGTGTCAGGACAACATCACAAGAAGTGTGCTTCCAGACAGTAAGTGTCTGAAATCTGTTAGGTCACCTGTTAAAGAACTGAATGAATGAACGAATCAATAAACATATATTTTTCCTCTACAGTTGTTCTCTCCTCCAGCTATTCCCACGTGTTTAGGAACTGTTATTAATAAGTACATAGAGTCCAAGGAATGTTTCTCTTCTAAAAACTGTGGGGTCGGGCGCGGTGGCTCAAGCCTGTAACCCCCACACTTTGGGAGGCTGGGGCGGGCAGATCACCGGGTCAAGAGATCCAGACCAACCTGGCCAACATGGTGAAACCCCGTCTCTACTAAAAATACAAAAATTAGCTGGGTTTGGTGGCGTGCGCCTTTAGTCCCAGCTACTCGGGAGGCTGAGGCAGGAGAATTGCTTGAACCCGGGAGGCGGAGGTTGCAGTGAGCCGAGATTGTGCCACTGCACTCCAGCCTGGCGCCTGGCGACAGAGTGAGACTCTCTCTCTCAAAAACAGAAACAAAAACTGTGTAGTCTTAGTGAAGAGAAATAGGTTTTATTGAATGAACTAGTAACAGCTCTGTGCTGATGATTCCTTGAAGAGAAGATGTCAGTAGAGCACAGGAATTTTAATTTAGTGTGGACTACTAAGTACCTCAAAATCTTGACTTATTGAAAAGGCCATAGAATCAATATCCCCATTTCTCCTGGCTGTATCTCATTATGCCCAAGGAAGCAAGTCAGTACATACTGTCACCAAAACATACTACGTTATTCCAATAATAGAACAGTTGTAAATTAGACATGAGAAGGATTATGGAAAGAATTTGTCACTTACTAGCTCCTGGATCCAGAGCAAACATTTAGTTTCTCTGAACCTCACCTGCGAAAGGCTGAAATACGTTTTGCCCCTTTCTCAAGGCTATTTTTGCCACTTTTCAGTCCTTCCGAACGCTGCGGGGTCTAGAATATCTCCGGGCCTGATGAACTCTAAATCCAGATTTTCTCCACTAGAATCATATCTACCGTGCCTAAACTTTAAAGATGAATCTGGCGTGAGGGAAGTTGCTGGGCAGGCATTCTCAGGAGAAGATGAAGTCAAAAATGGCAGTATGATTTCAGTCACAAACCCCTCTACTTGAATAGTCCTCTTTGGCCTTTTGCTATTGACTACATTGTACCAGGAAGTGTGGGTAAAACATTGAAAAAACCAAAACAAAAGAAAAATAAACATTGTGCTTGGGACTCTTCTCCCAAAAAAGCTTTACCAGGAACAAAAAGTTGACATTTGAGTCCCAAGTACCTTGTCTCTAATCAGACTCACTGGTACTGGATTCCAGCCCCATCACTTAGAAGTGACATGACTTTGAACAAATTGCCTACTCTTTTTCACTTTGGATACCCCTTGTATTATTACTTTAATATATAAAATTGTGGTAATAATAAAAACCAATCTAAACAGTTGCTCTAAGTGATAAATGAACTACTACAAAGAATCCAGAGTTTGAAACCAGCCTGACCAAAAAAGGTGAAACCCCATTTCTACTAAAAATACAAAATTAGCTGGGCGTGCTGGTGGGCACCTGTAATCCTAGCCACTCAGGAGGCTGAGGCAGGAGAATCGCTTGAATTTGGGAGGCGGAGGTTGCTATGAGCCGAGACAGTGCTGTCGCACTCCAGGCCGGGCAACAAGAGCAAAACTCTGTTTCAAAAAAAAAAAAAAAAAAAAGTCCAGAACAATATCTGGCACAGAGTAAGCCCTCAATAAATATATTTTCTGTTATTACTGAGATGGAATGATACAATTCTGCTCAGGATTCTTTGTGAATATTTATGCAGAATCAACTTTAGCAACTAGAGGATCTCCCACAATTGTCAGAAAAGACCTAGATTAGGTAAGTTGGGATTTTTTTGAAAATCCGAACTTTGACCATTGATAGCTAAGTATACACTGCATCTGTTAAAAATTATTCCCTTAACATAAAACAAATTAGAGCCAAACAGAGTAAAAAGTACAAATATCATATTGTACCTATCATACTTCTCAGTATTACATCAGAATCCGAAATTTTAAAATCTAATATTCTGAAAACAATGTACAGCCATGACACGCTCAACAGTTCTGCTCAAATGATAGGCATGAGAAAGACAGTAATTGTTAGCACTCCACACAGACGGTTTTATTTAGAAAGTGTTTCTCCTTAGCAGCAGGCATTTATGCAGCACTTGTACAGAAATCACCAATGAAATGGGAGGTGTAACAGAAATGAACATGGCAATGTGAGTGCCAAGCAAGCCCCTTCACTAAACAATGCATTTCTAGGTTCTAGGTACAACTGGCCCGAGCACACTTGGAGTTTATACAAGCTCTTTTTTTCTCTTTATTTTTTTAAACAAATAGAAACTGTGTATGTTTATGGTATACAACATTTTACAATATTGTGGAATGATTAAATGAAGTTAATTATCATATTCGTCACCTCATACAATTTATTGTGAGAACATTTAAGATCTCCTCTATGAACATTACTATCAATTTTTCAAGTCTGTAACATTTTTCAAGTCTATAAACATTACTATTAAATACAGTCATGATGTTGTACAAAAGATCTCCAGAACTTATTTGGAATTGAAATTCTTGCAAACTCTCTATTTAGACTTCTAGTTAACTACCTGCCATTATGAAGAATTGTTTGGCCCTATTGTACGTAACAAGGGCTGTCATAGGCCACTGGCATAAGACAAGTTCCCGAGAAGCAGAGCCTGAGACAGATTCTTGTTTAAAGAATGTTGGATTGAGGGAGTGCTCTTAGATAAACCTGTAAGGAAGCAAATGAAGAAGAATGGGGTGGAGGAAGCAAGAAAATTAAGTCTATTTCAACTGATCTCACAGGGAATTGTGAAGGGAAAGTACCCACTACTTGGTCCCCTCGGTGAGATCACTGGCTAAGGTATATCCCCAAGGGATACGCAGAACACCACAGCAGTCTCTGAGCTACATGCCTCTAGTCAGCTGAGTGAGTTCGCCTAGAAAAATGAAGCAGTGAGCCACGAGCAGACAAGCTCACAGCAGCTAGAGAACTCCCAAGACCTCACTAGCCTAGGAAAGGAAACCGGGCTGGGAACAATCAGCACCTACTGGCTATCACACTATACAGACATGAGCAGATAACATGGACAAATGTAGTCATGAGTGAATGACAGCTCTCTCTCTTCATTCTCATTTCCAATGTCCGCTTTCTAGTATCATCTCTGTGCTATCCTGGACTTTTGAAAAATTATACTTTAAGTTCTGGTATACGTGTGCAGAATGTGCAGGTTTGTTACTTAGCTATACATGTACCATGGTGGTTTGCTGTACCCATCAACCCATCATCTACATTAGGTATTTCCCTAATGCTATTCCTCCTCTAGCCCCCATCCCCCGACTGGTGCCAATGAGTGGTGTTCCTCTCCCTGTGTCTAGGTGTTCTCATTGCTCAACTCCCACTTAGGAGTGAGAACATGCAGTGTTTTTCTATTCCCATGTTACTTTGCTGAGAATGACCGTTTCCAGCTTCAGCCATGTCCCTGCATTATAATACTGTTATTTTACCTGCTTATAATTTAGTTGCTGCTTACAGATATACCCAATCATGACAGCCAACACTAACTAGCTGATGCAGTAAGCTCCTTAAAAATCAAGAAGGAACAGGGAACCACCTAAGGTACGCGATAAAGGAAGCACCATGTTCAACACCGCTGGTGATGATGATATACCACCTGCTTCCTAACTCTTCCACTTTTTGTCTTTCACTTGTCTGTTTTCAACCATATCTACGACCTTTTCAGTTAAAATGGCATAGCATTATATTAATATGGTAAAGGACACAATGATATAGATTTATGCTTCTGCCTGAGGCTGAAATACTCAACACATTTTTTAATTGGAAAATTACACTGAGATGTGTATTTAGGGGCTGTGTTTCTCAAGACTTATTTTGAGATTTGTCAATGAAGGCCTTAATATTGCACAAGGACAGTCACTTACAGAGGAAATCAATACAAATGCTTCAGAAAATCTTGATACCACAGGAGAGAAGGTAAAGATTCTCTATGCATAATTATAGAGTCTTGTTTGAGGGTGTCTAATACTATTACCATTTATATATTTATGTTAAGAAATATTTTACTATTTGTGTATATTAGATTTTTAAGATGTATCCACTTCATTGTTAAGCAACATTTAGTTTAATATATAATTGAAATCTAGGTAATTTTGGAAACATATATTAAAGTGGCAACATTCACATACTATTTTGCTTACTTGCTTTCTTTCCTGTCCCCTGCTAACAAATTATTACACAATTTCTTATGCTTATTGAAGTTACAGGCATTGATATATTTCTGACAATTTGACAAGCCAACATGGAGAAAATGTGTTAAATGACATAATGTCAGCTGTGAGTTTGTGATGAGATGCCTTCTTGCATCTTCAAATAGTTTATACAAATTATAAATTTTCTACTAGCATGATTCTATAAACATCTGACATTTTATATTTATAAATTGGCTGTATGTTTTCTTAAACTGATTAAAACATACAAGTATAATTTGAATATGGGGTTGACTCTGACTTCTTCCGTATTTATTTAATTGCCTTTGCAAAAAGGAAAATGTCAAATAAATGTGGGTGTAGAAAGAAGGGCATAATCCTGATCAAAATGCCCCATGCCACCACCAAGTTAGTTGGTCTTAGTGAGAATCAAATGAGGATATAGGCCTCTAGCACCTGTGTGGCTATTCGCTAGTTGCCTGCTTTACCTCAGGGAAGTTAAACACCTCCTCACATTTCAATTTAGTCACGTAACAATGAAAGTAGTAATACTTTTCTCTCGGATTATTTTTGGATTTAATTAGACAGGCGTATAACAATGCTTGGTAAGGTAATTGTAGGAATGTAGGTAATACTGTTATTTTATGAAGTGGGAGACATGGATATGTAAAGGGTTAAACAGAAGAGTGCCAGAGAAGAAGCCACGTGTTTCTCATAGGACTACATTCACCACTTCAGGCTTCAGATGCACTTAGTCACACTCTCTTTGAAAGAGGGTATGTTACTAACAGTCCACAGAACCACACAGCTGGATTGAAGTAAAACTAACTGGAGAAGAAACTACGGAATGTACCTGAAGGAATATGGATGCTGCTTTGTATTCAGGAGGGAACGCTGTAAAGATCTATTAAGCCTCTGAAGAAAATCTGGGGATTATTTTCTTCTAGTACCTTGTTTCCTTGAGAAGCAAAATAAATATTAATTTTTCTAGGACACAAGGTGATTATTAAGTATGGAGAAACTTATGATAAATTAATAATAAATGCAATTAACTAGGAGGATACAATTAGATGTTTCTATTTAACATTTAATCATAATAGATGATAATCCCATTATGACTGATTTTGGTTCCAGATTATGTTCTTGAAAGTCTCCCAGAAGCAGAGATGGCTATAAAATATTTGTGAAAGTGCAGTCATAAAGAACGTTAATGTACAAAAAGATTAATATACATTTGGTTCGCCTACTGAAAACCAGCACCGGGTCCACATTTGAGAAAGTTAGCTATAAAGAAAAGCAACATTCCGAAGAATAAATCTGTACAATGCATTATGAATTGATACATAGAAGCCTTACTGGTAACATGGTTGAAGAACACACACTTTCTATGTTTCAAGTATTGTATACTGTATTTTTAGACTAAGTAAGCTAGAGAAAAGAAACCAATATTAAGAAAGCCATAAGGAAGAGAAAATACAATACTGTACTGTATTTATTGCTATCTAAGTTTACGTAATTCGTTTACAAGATGAATTTCTGTCCAAACTAGTGGGAAACTGCAGCTGCAGACCCCAATCTAGGGTAATTCAACTTATTTTTTAATATTGTGAGTTTTCTCTGCTTCTTGGGAGCACTTCCAGCATTACTAGTGGCATTTCGCATGAGTCCCAGGGTGTCATTTAAGGTTATTACACTCAACATGATAAAAACAGGCAATGGCCATGAGAGATGACTTTTTACTGTGATCTGTAATTTACTGAAGAGACAAACTGCTCAGCGGAAGTGTTTAGCATCATAGGGCATCTGAAGCAGGTTCTCCCAACACTTGAGTTCAGGGCAACAGTAACACAAGGTGGCTATGAAGTTATTACAGTCCAATAGTATGTACTCCAGTTGATTTATGCAGCTATGACTTAATACTGTATCTTTACGTTTGTTTATGTTCCTCTTGACTGCGAATGTCACCATGTATGGTCTGTAAGTGTGTGTAGGGATAAATTGTAAATAATGGATTTATGTGTATTTTATGATAGTAAATGAAAAAACAGAAATATCTACATATATTTTACACATTCATGACATACTTAATTTTTTCTTAATTTTTTTTGGTATTTCTAGACTCCACAGCTCAATTGTGAGCTTTTTCAAATTGTCATAAATGTCCAAAATTTTTCCAATGTTGAAAAAAAATCTTTGCATGTATATTCAGTTCAAATCCATAGTGTTGAAGGGTCAAATGTGTGTGTGTGTGTGTGTGTGTGTGTGTGTGTGTGTGTGTGTGTATGGAGATTTATTATAAGGTGCTGGCTTACTTGACAATGGAGAGTGAGAAGTCCCACAGTAAGCCATCTTCAAGAGGGCCATTTCCTTTACTCAGTTCAATACAAATGCTGATCCTTTCCAGATACATCCTTGTTAACCCTCCCAGGGCAGAAAAAATGTGTCTAATCAGATATTTGGTCATCCCAGATGTGGCCTAGTTAACACATACAATTAGCTATCAGAGTCTGTTAGTTTCAATGTTGGTTTCATGTCTAGGTCAGACTTAGTTGATACCTTTACTTGAAAATGTTTTCCTTTTTTTTTTTTTTTTTTTTATGTTTTCTATGTCAGATAATTCGGACCAATTGTGGAGTTTTTGGACTCTGTCATTTTCCTGCGATGACTGTTGCTTGTCCGTGATATCGGGTAGTTTTCTGGAGTAGGTTGAACGGCAAACCCTGTTTCTTGCGCAGCAGCACCATTCCCAGGTCTAACCCTTTGTCCTAACCTAGGCTCCTTTGATTCTGTTTTGTACATGTGTAGTTCAGTCGGAGACATGGATACACTGTTTAGAGACCCGCTTTGGACTCAATCTCTTTAGCGATCCCACATTCCTTCAGGGTTTATGACCCCCTGGCTTCTCTTTCCTAGTTCTTCACACATAAGCACCACAGTTTTCCTACAGGTGCTCCCTCCTTCTCCTCCAACGTGACCAACATACCCAACCCATGAAGCTGTGCTTAGCCCCAGGCTAAATGCTAAAGAAATAGGAGTCAAGTTCTCTGTTTACCCTCCTTCCAATGAATGTGTATTCTAACATGGGCTATATGTTTCTGTTCACTCTCAAGGATTATGAGTGTGGCATCTTCAGTCTAAGCCTAAATATTTTCGTTTTGGCTAAGTGGCTTTGAGTTTGTTCCATCCAAGCCTCTTTCAGCAATCAGTCAGAGATGGAGATAGAAAGATTTTAGAGATACTGTCCCTGAGTTTTTCCCATCCTACATTTCTCTTTTTTTTTTTTTAAGCATTCATAGATTCCCTATTTCATGTTTCTGTTTCACAGGATAGAAAGATTATGGGGTGAACTTCCTGCCAGATTTGTATTTTACTGTTCTACTCTTTACTGTCTACAAGTAGTTACTATAGGTATTATGGCCAGGTGAGGTCATCTGGCAGGATCTTAGTCCTTTAAACCCAGAATTATGATTTTTGAAACAGTTTTATTGAGCTATAATGGGAAAATATGAAATTGAGATCTTTCAGGTGTACTATTTTAAGTACATGTGTACACCCATGAAATCATCATCAAAATGATAAAGATAATAAAAATATTAATCACCCTGAAACTTTCTTTTGAATTTTTTTCATTCAGCATATTTTTTCTTCAAAACCCCAGTGTAATTATTTTGAGAATCATCACTGTCATTGTAGTTCATTCATTTTTACCACTAAATAGTATTCCATTGTATAGATATGCTACAGTTAGATTGTCTATTTGCCTGTTGATGAATATTTAGGATATTCCTACATTTTAATTATTGCAAATCAAACTACAATAAGTATTCATGGTGTGTTCATTTTTCTTAAGAACTTAGAATTTTAATGCCTGGATTATATGATAGTTTATGTAAAAATTTTTAATAAAATTGCCAATTTGTTTTTCAAAATGATTGTGTCATTTTATATTATTAAAAGCAGTGTATGATTGTTTACTTATTTAATGTGGAGAGCATTTTTTTTGAGATGGAGTCTTGCTCTGTTGCCCAGGCTTAAGTGCAGTAGCGTGCTCTCGGCTCACTGCAACCTCCGCCTCCTAGGTTAAAGCGATTCTTCTGCCTCCCAAGTATCTGGGACTACTGTTTACCAATGATCTCATGTTACTTATAGATAATCCTAAAAATTCCACCAAAAGACTGTGAAAACTAATAAATGAATCTAGTAAAGCTTCAGGAATTAAAAAAAAAAAAATTAATTACTAGCATTTTTATACACTAACAAGTTACCTGAAAATGACATCGAGAAACCAATCCCAGTTACAATAATTTAGAAACAATAACATACTGAGAAATCAATTTAACCAAGGAGGTTATAGAGTTTTCAGAGCTGTATACTAAAAATTATAAAGTACTGATAAAAGTTGAGAAAACAGATAAACAGAAGCCTCTTCTATGTTAATGGATTGGATGAATTAATATTAAATAAATATCCATGCCTCCCAAAGCAATCTATTCAATGCAATCCCTAACGAGATTCCAATGGCATTTTTTATGGAAACAGAAAAACCAATTCTGTCATTTGTACAAAAGCACAAAAGTCTTCAAATAGCCAAAGCAATGTTAAGAATAAAGCCAACAGCATCACGCTTCCTGATTAAAACTGTATTACAAAACTATAGTAATCAAAATATGGTACTGACCTAAGAACTGATACATATACCAGTGGAACAGAATTGAGTGACCTGAAAAAACCCATGTATATATGGTCAAGTACTATTCGACAAGAATATACAATGAAAAAAGGATATTCTTCTCAATAAATATTTTTAAATTTCTTTCATTTTTAATTTTTGTGGGTACATACAGGTGTTTAATTTATGGGGTACATGAGTTCTTCAACAAATGTTGGGACAACTGAGTATTCACAAGCAAAATAATGAATTTGGACTCCTGTGTTACACCACTCACAAAAACTGAAATTGATTAAAGGTTTAAATGTACACGTGAAATTATAAAACTCTTAAAAGAAAGCATGGGGAAAACTTTCTCGACATTGGTCTTGACAATGATTTTTTTGAATGTGACAGCAGCCTACTTAACAAAAGCAAAAATAATAAATGGAGCTATATCAAACTAAGAAGCTTCTGCACAGCAAAAGAAATAGTATACAAAATGAAAAGGCAATCTATAGAATGGGAAAAAAATTTGCAAAGCTATGCATCTGACAAGGGGTTAATATCTAAAATAAGTAAGGAACTCACACAACTCAATAACAAAACAAAACAGACAATACCAAAGCAAATATACTTTGATTAAAAAATGGGCAAAGGACCTACACAGGAAATTTTCCAAAGAAGATATACAAATGGCTAAACAGTACGTGAAAAGATTTTCAACATCATCAATTGTCAGGAAAATGCAAATAAAAACCACAATAAGGTATCACCTCATGCCTGTTATGATGGCTATTATCAAAGACACAGAAAACTGTTGGCAAAACCCTGGTAAAAGAGAACCCTGCTGTGCTGTTGATGAGAATGAAAATTGCTTGTGAAAAACCGTATACAGGTTCCTCATAAAAACTTAAACAGAACGAATCTAGTTCTTTCTCTTCAGGGTGTATGTCTAAATGAAATGAAATCAGTATCAGCATCTTGAAAAGTAATCCGCATTCCTTTGTTCATTATTCACAATACCAACACTTGAAAACAATCTAAGTGTCTGTCAAGAAAAGAATAAATTTTTTAAAATGGGATAAATTTCATATATGTACACACACCATGCACACAATGGAGTATTATTCAACTGTAAAAAATAAGTCAGAGAGAGAGACACAAATACTGTATGATCCTTCTTATATGTGAAATCTAAAATGTTAAATATATAGAAGCAGAGATTAAAATGGTGGCTGCCAATGGCTGAAAGGTGAGGAAAATGGGAAGATATTGGTCAAAGAGAACAAAATTTCATCTATAAGATCTTGAGATCTAATATAAAGCCTTTTGACTATATTTAAAAATACTGAATTGTATAATTGTAAATTGCTAATGAGAAGGGACACCCCCTCACCTCCTTCAATTTCACCTCCTCCCTCCCCCTGGCTTCCAGATGGGAAGGAGGGTGAAGAAGAAAAATATATATGAAATAAAATATTAAAGAGCTGGGAAAATGATGCCCTCTTTACTTCCCAGTGTCTCTGCTACCTGTTAACCTTAAAAGAGCTGCAAATGAATGTTATCTCTGTCGGCTAGCGCCCGGCACTGGTTCATGCCCTCACGTCTCCACAGACCAGGCTCCCTTCTGGCAACACCTCTCCCAAGAAACAGCTTGTTGCTTTTGTCTTGTCTCTGTACGCCCCCCTCCCTTGCTGGTCCCTGCTTGTGTTGCATATGAATTAACAAATCAATGAAGCCAAAAGATTGTAAGGTCAGACGTCCAGCAAATGGACAATGACCTAATTCTGCCTCAGTTTCCCCTTTATCGTTGTAAGCCTATAAAAGGAGAGAGAAGCTGCAGCTCAGGGAGCTCCGTGAGTGAAGCTGTAGATCCCCTGCAGCTCACGGACGAATAAAAAGCCACTTCCTTCCACAGTTCGGTGTTCGAGCGGTTTGTTCCCCACCGCTCCTGCTACACTAACAGATCTTGAATGTTCTCAATATACACGCACATACAGAACAGTAAATATGTTAAGTGATGAATGCGCTAAATAACCTGTGATTATTTTACAAAATTTACACGTATCAAATCATTCTATCATACACATTAAATTTACACAATTTGATTTGTCAGTTATACCGCAATAAAGCTGGAAAATAAGTAAATAAAAAGAAAGCTCATGTAGTCACATCTGAAAACAAAACAAAAAAAGTTGATTTGGTAATTCTGGGTTATCTGAATGTCCATAGGAATTTCAGAAACATGTAAATTTCTACACAAAAAAAGCTAAGATTTTGATTGGGATTATCTTGAAGGTATGTATCAATTTAGAGAGACTTTTTTTTTTTTTGAAACGGAGTCTTGCTCTGTCACCAAGCTGGAGTGCAGTGACGTGATCTCAGATCACTGCAACCTCAGCCTCCAGGGTTCAAGCGATTCTCCTGCCTCAGCCTCCAGAGTAGCTGGGATTACAGTTATGTGCCACCACACCCAGCGAATTTTTGTGTTTTTAGTAGAGATGGGGTTTCACCTTGTTGGCCAGGATGGTCTCAATTTCTTGACCTCGTGATCCGTCCACCTTAGCCTCCCAAAGTGCTGGGATTACAGGTGTGAGCCACTGCACCCGGCCCAGAATTAACATCTTAATATCATTAAGTCCTCCAACCCAGTAGCATGGTCTATCTTTCACATACATCTTCTTTATTTCAGTACTATTTTGTAGTTTCAGTGTACAGTCCTGCAAATATTTTGTCACATGTATTTCTAAGTGTTTAATTCTTGGTACTATAGCAAATTATTATTTTGTTGATTTTAATTTTCAGTTGTTCTCTCCTAACATAAAAAGATACAAGTGATTTTGATGCTTGATCTTCTATCCTGCAACATTACTATACACTAGTTCTAATTGTGTTTTTGTACATTCTACCAGGTTTTCTAATTGATCTTGTACTTAGTGAATAAAAATACTTTCCTTTTTTTCATTTATTACCAGAATATTTATACAGTTGACCACTGAATGATACAGGTCTGAAATGCATGGGTCTAAGACATACATAATTTTTTTTCAATGAGACTATCAGAAATTTTTTGAAAATCTGTGACAATTTTTGAAAAAATACAATCTTCATAGCATTGAAATATCAAAAAATTAAGAAAAAGTTATGCCATTAATGCATAAAATATATGTAGATACCCATTTTGTCTTATTATTTACTACCGTAAAATATATGTAAGTTCTTTATTTAAAAATTATCCACACAAACACTTACAGATCATCTGTGGTGCCATTTTCAGTCAAGAGCAATGCAAATAAAAGATGCAGTATTAAATCATAACCACATTAAACTGGCTGTAGTACATACTATATTACTGTAATAATTTTATAGCCATCTCCTGTTGCTGTTGCCATGAACTCAAGTTTTGGGAGTATCTGCTTAAAATGTCCTGTAAAGCTAAACATTTCTCCTGAGAACTTTGTCTCTCCAGTAAATTGCATATCATAGTAAAAAGTTATCTCTCACAGTTTTTGCTTATTTTTCATCGTGTTTAGTGTAATACCATCAACCTTAAATAACACCGCGAGACTCATATCAAGTGCCACTAGTGATACTGGAAGTATTCCCAAGAAGCGAACAAAAGTCGTGACATTAAGGAAGTTGAATTACTTGATATGTATCCTAGACTGCGGTCTGTTGCTGTGGTTTCCCACCATTTTAGACAGATAATTCATCTTTTAAACAGAAGATGCACATTTAGGTATTAATAAATGCAGTATTAATACCTAATAAATGTAAATAAATGTAAATGTATTTTCTCTTCCTTTCTTAATGCTTTTTTAATAAATGTAAATGTATTTTCTCTTTCTTACGACTTTCTTAATAATGCTTTCTTTTTTCTAGCTTACTTAATGTAAGAAGACAGTATACGATACAAATAACAGAAAATAGATGTGTGAATTGGCTATGCATCAGTAATGCTTCTGGTCGACAGTAGGCTATACAGTAGTTAAATTTTCAGGGGCTTAATTTATAAGGGGATTTTTTTGCTTGTGCAGGGATTATCTTCCTTAACCCCCTCTATGGTTCAAGAGTCATGTGTGTGTGTCTGTGAGTGCATGTGCGTGCATCTCTATATACCTGTCTGTTTTTCTGGAGAAACTTAATTCTAGAACTGAAAATTTTAACTTCAGAAAAATTAAGTAAATTACTTAGCCAAAAGACCATGACAGAGGAAATAGGTCAACCTGAAGATATTTTGTTCAATAGAAATAATCCAAAGTGAGAAACACAGAGACAAATAATTTTTAAAAGATGAAAAGGGCCTCAAGCACATGTTAGATGATATCAAGTAGTCAAATACATGTGTAATTAGATTACCAGAAGTAGACCTCTTGAGACTACAGGAATTACAAGAGAGTAGCATAACATCTTAAATTGCTAAATGTAGAAAACCCGACAAATTAAAATTCTGTGTTTGAAAAATAAATTCAAGAATGAAGATAACAAAATTTCAGATAAAACGAAGCTAAGCATGTTACTGCCAGGAAGACCTGTACTACAAAAAATGCTAAAGAACGTTCTTTCTTTAGCTGAAGGGAAATCAGTGTTAATAAAAACTCTGATCTGCAGAAGATAATATATTTAGCCTTTTAAAATTTCTTTATAAATCATATAATAGTTTAAAATATTATATTGTATGTTTTATGATGTTTATAGATGTGTTATGTAACAACTACAGTCACAGGATAGGGATAGGAGATGCGTGTCAATTAACTTTGTAAGTTTTCTGTATTTTAATTGAAGTAGTGCATTATTAACTCTAAGAGGACTGTCCTTATGTTAGTGATGCATATTATAAATAATAGGAAAACCAATATAAAATAATGCAAAGAAAAGCTAAAAATTGAACAGAAAAATTTAAATAAAACTTAAAACTTGATACCCTGTTAAAGGGCAAGAAAACAGGAATAGAGAAAAAAACAAAGTAGAAAACAATAAATAAATAGATGACTTCTCCTGGGTCAAACTAAGAGGCTGTTAGTTAAATATTTGTTGTCAACAGAAGATAAATGGGTTTCAACTTTATAAATTAATTCTGGCTGTTGACAGGTAAAGTGTTCTATTTAGTAATTAAGTCCAGAGAAGAATGTATGAAATATGTGTACCCAAAATAATAATTCTATTACATATCTTTAGTTACTTCCATGCCAACCACCAGTGTCTTATTCAGAGAAGCTCTTGCCACAGAGAAAACATGGCCTGCAGTTTAACAAAAGCAGTTTCGTAAGCGTTAATGAGACTATTTCTAACATTAAAATTGATTCTATACTTCTTTTTCTACCTTGATATTTAAAGTCTTCTAGTCCAATAAACTTCTGCTTAGTGTTGAATATAATTCATCGAGTTTTTGTACTACTCTACCCATTTTCTAGTCGTAATATTTATAGGTAGAAGGAAATGCTCTAATATTTAGATGAGGTAACTGAGGTACAGATATGTTAAGCAAATTGGCAAAGGTCACAAAGGCTGATGAAAGTTGTTCTTCAGTGTGAAAGACATAACTAGAATGTGCGGAGCTATATTTTATTCCTGTATAATTGTAAAACGGGGGGAGTCAAGGAATACTGTAAAATAAATTTAACATAAACTAATTTACAGAATTATTCATATAGATGCATATGGAAATAAAAGGTTTATTTTAAACACAATTTTCACTGGAGAAATAAGGATGTAAAAGTCAATTTTTGATTCTAAAATACTAACCGGTCATATACTAGATTACCCGTTTACTGACAAGCAGCACTGAGTTCCATGGTTGAGAACACTGTTGGTCGTCCAAGAGTCTATACCCACTGAGAAGCCTCTTCTCTGCCAGATCATGCTCCAGGTACCACGGACCCTTGATGTTTTTGTTTTGTTTTGTTTTGTTTTTTAATTGACTTTAGCTTACTTTTGGGTTTTGTGCAAATTCCTTTCTCTGGTCTGTCCTCGAGAAGACCAATTGCTGCCAGTGTGCTACCTTTAGATCCACTGGAGAGCCAAGGGATTTGCAACTGACTGAAGGGTAAGGATGAAATTTAGACCTGTGGGTTGCACTGCCCAAATGCATGCACAACAGGCTGGCTGTCGGCCTCAGGGAAGGGAGAGTAGGCCTTAGTTTGGGGACTTGGATTTATACTTGCTTGAGCTCTTCAAATGTGAACGCTCAAATACCGTTATCATTTTGGTTTCTAGAGAAGACTGTGTATCCAAAACAACAGAGTGAAAACTCTAATTCAGCAGTGACAAATATCACCGTCTTAGTTTGTCCAGGCTGCTATAACAAATATCATAGACTGGGAAGGTGCTCAACAACAGAGATTTACTTCTCACAAGTCTTGAGTCTAGAGAAGACCAAGATCAAGGCGCCAGCAGGTTTGGCATCCCGCAAGGGTCCATTTCCTGATTCCTAGATTGCACCTTTGGCAATGTCCCTACCTGGTGAAAGGAACAAACTAGCTTCCTCGGGGCCTCTTTTATGAGGGCACTAATTCCATTCATTGGTGCTCCACTTTCACGATCTGATCACTTTCCGGAGTCCCCACCTCTCAATAGTATCACATTGGTGATCAGGTTTCAGTACACGATTTTGGGTGGATACAAACATTCACATCTTAGCATCTTCTGATGATCCTAATTAGCAATTTTTAAATATATTAACATTGCTTTTATATTCAAAGCTTGTAAAATCATTTCAAAAGAACAAAGTTCTAATAGGAGCTGTTATGTTACCCTAGTGTTAATATGTTTTATATATTTTTAAAAATCTATCTTGGATCCCCCTTTTGTTCCTAAAGCTTTTTTCTTACTAGTTAGGTATTTAAAAGGCAACTGAATATTCTAAGAGTGCCTTGATATTTACTGGACAGAACCATATTTATTGATATAAGGAGATTCCTAGGCTAACCTCTTCATCTTCTAGAGAAGATTTTGAGTTGCCATAGTTTATTTCTTTCCCTCTCCAAGTTTTGATGAGGTGTGTGCTATTGCAACATGGTTTCTTTGGACTTTAGAGTGCAGATCAGGAAAACGGGGCGAGGAAGAAAGTAAGAAGCATGTGACCTAGAGCTTCCAGAAGTTTAGAAGGGGAAAGACTATGTGTGTTGTGGAGAGTAACAAAGCAAAGAAATATCACTGTACATATTAAAAAAGCCTTGAAAATTAATATTTGACACAGTAACAAATTTGACACATGATTATATAGAGAGAGAACACTGTGAAAGTTCTTGTGGCCTTGGCTTTAATGGAGTTGCATTTTATTGTTGGTGTTCAAATACTAACTTGAATTATTTGTCATCAGTTTGAAAATAGCCTCATAAGCTATTCAAGCTATGGCCTAGAGAAAATGCAAGAGATTAGAGATGAGTTTAAAACTTAGTATGATTAACGACATAAATAACTAAGCTCAGTACTGACTATGACAGCCTCTCCTCCACCAAAAAAAAAAAAAAAAAAAAAAAAAACTGTAAAATGAAGTTTCAGGGAAGAAGAGGTCCGTTTCATTTGGAAAGATAAAAAGATTTTATTTTACATTTTAGAATAGATCATCATTAAGGGGAAAATGAAGGACAGCAAATTCACCCAATTTAAGTGACACAGGTCATTTTAAGAAAGGACAAAACATTTTGGCTGGAATATAGGGTACATATTGAGATAATGGTAGATGGGTAATGAAAAGTAGGTTGAAATCAAACATGAATAGCTTTAGATATAAGGCTTAAGAGACAACTTTAGCAGATAATGGACACTTTTGAACATGAGAGGAAATTAAAGTGACATTTAAGAAGCATTTGGTAGTGGTGTCCAGGATGGTTGTTGATTGTAGCCAGCATTTAAATGCTGGTGGTTCATTCATAAGGTATGTGTCTCATGTTACATATATGTCAATTGCAATGTCTGACCTTTGACAATGAACAACCGTAACTTTTCCCATAACCTCTTAACATTTTCAGATTACTTTGAGGAAAGCCACATAATATAATGCTAGGCATTGATTTTAAACCTTGTACAATTTCCTTGATTTCAACTGTATTCTTTCTATATGACCTTAACTTTTTTATCACCGATTTTTAAAAATAATATATATTAAATACTTGGTACAGCTCCTGATAGAGCATACACAAGTAAAAAATATTAACTTATTGTTACATTTTAAATAAAAAATAGATTTAGGACATAATCCATAAGAAACTTCAATTAAAAAATAGTAACCACATAGATTAATATAGTTTGTTACAGAAATTAAAATCTGTTCCGAGAGCTTATTGCGTATCAGTAAGAATTCCTCTCCTGCAGTCTCGAATAAACACTTTGACAAATTGAAGACTTTATCAGTCAACAAACCTGAGGAAGCTTATCTTTCTTATCTTCTGAAAGACTGCTATAAATAACATATCACTTGCAACACAGTTTTGTTTTTACAGGATGCAAAATAATCTCTAAGAAAATCTTTGCTTTTGTAGAATTATTGCACAGAATCCCTGACATAGGGATCTCTGTTGGTTATTCCATGTTAATTTATTCACCAGAGAGGAGGAATATTTGGAAACCAATGTCATCTCATCAAAATAACTGACATGAAAAGTACTAACTTCTCTGCAGTAGTGGGGCGGTGCAAATCTGGGGCTCAAACTGCAGCAAAACATACCTGTGTAAAATGCAGGCAAAATCAAACAGATAAAATGCCACAGTTTATATTTTAGACAAAGGAAGAAACATTAAACAGTGCAGAATAGAGTTCTGATACACCATATAGCTATGTACGGTCAGTACAAATATCAGTCTAAGAGATTCTGACAACTAATCTAGCGGTAAACTCAGTGAAATATAAAAGTAAAAATATATTTTGTAGAAATAAAGTGATGTTGATAACTTCCATCTCTAGCCTCCTACAAATAAACACATACAAGTGAGTATAATGGCTATCAAGGCTTCAAAATGATTTTTATTATTCAAACTACGAATCCTGAGTCATTTTAGTTATGACCTCCAACTATCATTGTAATTAATCTTTTTAGCATGCCACCCTATTTTCACTACCCTACTTACTAGAGTTCTTTTTGGGCAATTAACCTTGTATTTGATGAAAGTGCTCATCAGAGACATACACCTTCCATCAACTATTATATTTGTAGTGATTAATTATTTTAATTTTAGATTAGAAATTCTGTTTCAGTCAGGATTATTAGCAGCTGCAACAAAAAACGATTCAGGCTAAAGGTGAAAAGGAAATTACTTGAAGACTATAAGGTATCTCATAGAGCAGCCCAAAAAATTTTCAGGATAAACAGGCTTGGTTTCCTGACCTGTGACTTACAGAGCTAGGCAATCAGAACCAAGCCATAAACATGCCTCAGTAACCGTATGGTAAGGTCTGAGGTTACTGCCACTGCCACCCCTGGGAGTGAGACACTCCTGCTGACACCATCAATGCAGCCAGGAGGAATTCTTTACTATGACTCATTACCCACCTGTGAGAGATTCTGATCTTGGGTAGGAAGGTCAAGACTGGATTCCTTCCATATGACTGTTTCCTGCTATCATGGAAGTAGGTGAGAAAAAAATAAAGCATATGGATGCTTCCGCTTCCATAATGGAGGCTGAGCCCTGTTGCTTGGCAAGACTCAGAGAGAGAGGGACTGCTCCAACATAGGGAGGGTCAGCCAAAAAGGCCATGAAATGCAAGGCAAGGTCATCAGCCAAATTGTAATGTTGACGAAAATAAAATTTACATTATTATGTTTCACTTCTTTTAAATCATGGGAGTCTTACTAGGTGAAAGATTTTTCACAATATTTAGTTATAGAGCAATGATTGTTTCCTAAAAATACCTGGGCATCCAAGTCCTCATTTTTTGATGCTTTTTTGTTTCTTTTAAAAACTTAGTAACACTTCTGGGCATATAAAGTACTTGATTATCAACTTAATGATCTAAAATATTGTATCATATAGTCTTCCCTTTGGAAATAGAAAACATAACAGAAATAATAATAATTTGTGTCTCTAAATGTCACCTTTCAACAGACAAGATATTACTTACCAGCTAGAGATTTTGGAGGAGGCAAACTGATGGCCAAATGTATATAATATATGCCTTATGTTTAGTATAATCAGGCCTATTAGAATAACCATAAATAAAAATTTGGAAACTGAGTGAGATAAGAATGTGACCCAGGAACCTAATCTGCCTCCATCAACAATCCCCACTGGCATTTTAAAATTCAACAATAATGCTGAGGCACTTGCTCGAATGTCAATGAAATGTGCTTTTATCTATCACATTAAAAAACATTTAAAAAATCTCAACACCAAGTGTTACAGGGAATGCTGGGAAATGAAGCAGATTTATGTCCCTGACAAGTGTTTAAACTGATAAAATACTTCCGATTCAACAGGCATTATATTAAAACTGCTATGTACTTTGAACTAGCCATATCACCTGTCAAATTTGTTTTTAAAAAATCAATGAAACACATGTAATTGAACAAGAATGTTCTATGTTGTATAATTTATCCTAAGAGAAAACACAAAACTAAATGTCCAAAATGTGGAACGTTGTAAAATAATTATGTATCTGACTACAGATGCATATAAACATATTCAAAACTATAACTTGTAAGCATTTATAAGGATTTTGGAAAATTTACAATATAGTACTAAGTTTTTGTTTTGTTGTGGTTTTGAGGCAGAGTTTCCCTCTGTCACCCAGGCTGGAATGCATTGGCACGATCTTGGCTCATTGCAACCTCTGCCTCCCGGGTGCAAGCAATTCTGCCTCAGCCTCCTGAGTAGCTGGGATTACAGGCATGCGTCACCACGCCTGGCTAATTCTCCTATATTAAGTAGAGACAGGGTTTCACCATGTTGGCCGGGCTGGTCTCGAACTCCTGACCTTAAACAACCCACCCACCTTAGTTCCCAAAATGCTGGAATTACAAGCATGAGCCACAGTGCCTAGCCAGTACTAAGTTTTATTTAAAAAGATGTCAACTTATTCAACAATGTAGGTTTCTATTGAGAACCTACAATGTGTCACTCGAGCTATTCTAGTTGCTGAGAACTTAAGAGTAAACTATACAAGCATGCCTTGTTTCTATGAAGCAAATGCCTAGATAAAAAAAATTGGAAGATTTCCTATTGAGGATGTTGAACACTAAAAAGCTGTCATAAATTTTTTAAGACCTTTTAAAATATAAAATTAATTTTGGATTTTCTTGGTTCAGCAGAATTAACCTAGGTATAACAATATTCTCTTCCACACAATTTTATATAGGTGGAAAGTGAAAAGTATTACAGGTTTCGTAAAAAGAAACAAGATTTTATAATGTTTTATTAGAAACAATTTTTCTCTAATACAGCATTGCTTCAAATTACTCTAAAGCATATGGCTTGAGAAGAGTATTTTATGACTCACATGAGTATTTTATTTAATATTTCTTTGAAGTCAATTTTGCAAGATACATTGGGTATCAGGGCAGTTCGTGTTCATCTGTAGGCTGCAATGCATCACTCAGCACATTTGTGTTGGCTAACGTATCCTGCTTGTAGCCAGGACCACACCACCACCTGGCCATGCACCTGGTCACAAAGCCTGAAAGTCATTATCCAGAAGGTATGGGTCTGTGTGCATTTTCTATTTTAAAGTGATTAGAGATAAGCATTTCAAAAAGATGATTCTATTTTAGACATCATTCCAAGCTGTACTCAGTTTCAAAAAGTGTTATTGAGCTAATTGATTTTGAGTTCGTGTGAAGATATTTTTATATGCTGCATACATTTTAAACTGCGGTCGGGAGTTGGAAACCAGCCTTACCAACATGGAAAAACCCCATCTCTACTAAAATTAGCCTTAACTGATATATTTGTATAGTTACAAATACACAGATGTCTTAATTTTTTTCTGGAAAAATAAATGAGCGCCAATTTCACCCAAGAGGCATTATAGCGGAGTGGTTCAAAACACCAAGGTGGTTCATGTACAGCTGTGCAGGTTGTATATTGCTCAGCTTCCAAGAATTGTGCCTGTGTGACCCTGAGACCTACAGCTCTAGAGGAGAAGAACGAGTGGGTCCAAATTCTAGCTATGATACTTTCTAGATTTTATGAACTTGGACTAGGAAATTAATTCCTTGCTGCTTCTTTTTCGTTTTAAAATAGGATTAGTAATATCAAAAGGATGTGAGAAGAGTTGATTAAATTAGTAAGAATATAGCATTTACAGACATTCTTGGAATATGGTAAGCAGAAAAGTAAGCAATTTTTATTCTGCTAATCATCTTTTTAAAATTTTAAGAGAAATTGTCAATGCAATAATTACAGATCTCAAATGAATAACTTTTTTTTTTTTTTTTTTTTGAGACAGATTTTCGCTCTTGTTACCCAGGCTGGAGTGCAATGGCGCGATCTCGGCTCACCGCAACCTCCGCCTCCTGGGTTCAGGCAATTCTCGTGCCTCGGCCTCCTGAGTAGCTGGGATTACAGGCACGCGCCACCATGCCCGACTAATTTTTTGTATTTTTAGTAGAGACGGGGTTTCACCATGTTGACCAGGATGGTCTCGATCTCTTGACCTCGTGATCCACCCGCCTCGGCCTCCCAAAGTGCTGGGATTACAGGCTTGAGCCACCGCGCCCGGCCCTTTTTTTTTTTTTGATGGAGTTTTGCTCTTGTTGCCCAAGCTGCAGTGCAGTGGTATGATCTCGGCTCACCACCATCTCTGCCTCCTGGGTTCAAGCCTTTCTCCTGCTTCAGTCTCCCAGGTAGCTGGGATCACAGGTGTGTGCCACCACACCTGGCTAATTTTACTAGAGATGAGGTTTCTCTATGTTGGTCAGGCTGGCCTCAGCCTCCCAAAGTGCTGGGATTACAGGCGTCAGCCACTCCCTCAGCCTCAAACGAGGAATTTTCTTAGGCCTCACTCCATTACTGCAACTTATTGTAGAATTTGATTTAAATAATTCACCTCTTGGATATCAAACTTTCCATATGCAGGATATAACATGGTTAAAAGGATGTAGTGTCTCTAATATGTTCAATTGAGGATATAAATGCAAACCAAAATTTTGAATCTCATGTGATGTACGGAAAAAAAATAGTTGCTGATAAATACCTTGTTTAGACAGCATTGTATTTATGGAAAATAACAAGCAAATGCCCATTAGAATAAAAGACGAGCACTATCTTTCACCAGTGAAAATAGAATGTGGTGACTTCAACATGGGAACAACATGGTTAATCTCCTGGTACATTTCTCTGACATTATGAAAAAACTGTATTTTGTCTGAAGTGCCCAAATAAAGCCCAAGGAGTAAATGTAATGTGGTAATCAGTCATTTAAAAAAGGGATACTGTAAAAACAAAAGAAAAATGTGCATATAATTAAGGGCAGAATAGGGTACATTTTAAGGAGTTTATTTAACAAATTAAAGGACATTTTTAGAAGTATGGTCTCAAGTAGCTTTTACCTCTTTTTAAAGGGTTAAAGGAAGACACTAATAGTGGTGAACGTATTCTATAAACCAAGTTGTTTTCTGATATTATATATAATTTTAATTCAAAAATATTTATTGCCATGCTAGATTCAGGAGGTAAAATATTTTTAACAGATATATCCTAACCAATAAGATTGTAGTAGTTAAATTTTCAACCTTAGTTCAATCACTTGTCAAAGGCAATTTAGCTTTGCTCTGTAGAGATTCCTTTCACTGGTCAACAGATACCTGCTTTCCACGAAAACAATATATTTCATTTGAAGGTAGATATCAAGGCAGCATTTTTTTTGTCATGTATCTACTGAGTGCCTACAATGTTCTAGACCTGATGTTACGAACATTGATATGTACTACATTTTCTTTAACCAAGAAGATTTTAGCTCGGAGAGGAGAAAAACATAGAAATTTGTATGCTATGGAGAGCAGGATTTTAATGTAGGGACAAAATAACAGAGAAGAAGGAATAACTTAAATAAGCCCAGAGAAATCAAGGAGTAATGGAGACGACACTTTTGAGTTAGTCTTTATTTTAGGAACCATCTAAAAGACAATTTTAGCGTATGCCTATGCCCAACTGAGAACAGAAGTCACGGGCATAGCAGCAGCTTCTAGAAACTGCTGGAACACCAGTGCAATTACTTTATCTACCAGGAAAGATTGATGACTCCTTCCAGTACATTTCACTGAGTATTGAGCACCAAGCACAGTTCTTCAAAGGGGCTCTGCATGTAGTCATTAATTTCGTACTATTTATAAAAGAGTCTGCTTCAAGACTGTGTCAGGTGTAAGCAAGATTTTCCACATATATGCATCCATTCATTATAAAAATACCTGAGACCATACCCAAGGGATAACCCAAGGGAAGAAGCGCTTACTTTTTCGCACTGTGTGCCAAACACCACAAACATTATCTTCTGCTACACAAATTACTCTTCAGTATGTTAAGGCTAAAATTTACCAGTAAGAGGCAGTGTCCTCTCTTTTGAATACTAGGAGACTACTTCAAATTTTTTTTGCTCAGAATTAATCATATCTAATCAATTACTGAATATAGTAGCAGATTAAAAGATTATTTGGAGACAGAATCAATTTGTGGTCCTATTTAGCATTAGGTAACTAGACATAAGGGAAAAAATCCTGAGACAAATATCGGGATAGAAAAATGGTATGTTCTTGATAAAGTAACTGCTAGGATGCTACTAAACTGTGTAGAAAAATAACGTCTGATATCATCACATTTCTCAGTCTTTACTCTATAATATTGATTCTTCCATCTCTGATGCAGTTTGATGTTCTGAACCAGCTCATAGTGCTTCCTATTCACGTACACAAACATTTACATATTGACCTAAATCCTCTCACATGCTGTTCAAAAAGGGAAAAGAAAAAGCTTTCTTTTTTTTCCCCTTGGTCCCTGATCTCATTTTCCCAGATGGTATTAAAATTGAGTTCAAGCCAGCCTGGCACCTGTGTGGATAATTTTTTTTCCTCTTTGCACAATTTATTTTTAAATTCTCTCATAAAAGATCTGTTATTTAAGAAGTATTTAAACCAGAAAAAAATATGTAAAAATTAAATAATGATATAACTTTCAAAAATCCACATTTCAGTTTTCCTCACTGCCTAAAATTTTTTGGGAAAAGCAATGAAAATAGACAAATGATTACATTATTCTATTAAAGGAGGATTATACTGTAACATCTTAGGGCTGCTTAATTATGTCACTGGATAGGATATCATTCAGTAAGATTGAGTTCTGGAATCTAAATTATAGCAATGATTTTGAATTTTGATTCATTTTATTTCTACTGTATACATGTTCCCTGTCAGCAAGGAGAACTTTTATCTGTTTGGTAAACAGTGGACACTCAGGAAGTACATTTTGAATGAACTGAAAAGAATGAATGAGTTAGTTGATTAAGTAATACATTAACCATGAGGATTTTTAGGGACTTTCTTTTTCCTATGTACCAGATCTTGAAATAGGTTTTCAGTTAATTTCTATGGACAATGGGGTTGCAGTAGCAACTGTGCTATCATTTTCTTTGATGGAAAGCAATAGTAAAAAATTAGAAGGCAGTCTTCTTCATACAACAAGTACTTGTTAGAGAAAGTGACTCTCAGGTGTCTGACAAATATTTAAAATATAGAAAAGAAATAATCAAAAAATAAAGAAAGGGAGAATACTCATGAGAGACTTTCATAAATAAAACAGGAACATTTGTGGAAAAAAGGCTGAAAACAAATTAAGTCCAAACATTGATATGAATATAATTAAAATGTGAAAAGATTAATATTTATTTTAAAAATTAAAATTAATGAGGAAATAATTCTTGAATAATAAACTGGACCTCTTAAATGAATAAGAGGCATGGGAGGAAAGTCCTTGCTAATCATATTTCACAGGAGAAAGAAAAATATATCACACTTTCATCTAAAAATTTTGTAATCACATTTTCATAAAATGTTGGGAAAACTTTTCCTTGGCGCCTATTTTTACTATGTCTCAAAATATAAGGCAAGGAGATACTTAGAACCCAACAGACCAAATTGAACTGTCAATAATTGGGAGCAAACTACTCAAAATTGACCCCACAACCACCAGCCATCACTTAGCTGCCTCTCCATTCCAGGAGCAGGATGGTCATGAAGGAAAGGAGAAGAATGAGGGTAGAAGTCAGGGGACCCCAACTATAAGAAGTGGAGTAGTATTATGTTGAGAAATTGCTTCGATGGGTGCCCAAGTTAAAGGGTGAAATGAAGATCCAAGAAAATGATTCAGAAAATGCAGGGGTGTCTACAAAATGGTGAGCAGCTGTTTGATGGTGGCTTGGATAGGAGAATTGCTGTTACTATATTTCATGTTCCTCAGCAAGACAAATGGGCAATGGAGTCAGATGCCAAGGGTCTATCAAGGAACAGAGCTCAGAAAAATGTTAACAGTGCCAGTCTCCTCTGTAGCTGGAAGTTTGAAGATTTTTTTAAATATACATATAAAACATACATATGAAGTGGCGCACACCAGTAATCCCAGCACTTTGGAAGGCCAACGCAGGTGGATCATGAGGTTAGTGAGGGAATGTGTTCTCTTTCCTGGGTCCACAAGGGGGCGTAGTTTTAATGGCAAGAACATCCCAGCACCATGCCCCACTTCCCTCTCTCCCCATCCGGGAGATTTAACAGTTTATGTTTAAATTTCATGGGCGCGGGAAGAAACTAAGAGTGAATCACCCCAGCGGAAGTTTAAAGGAACTCCCTTCATTGGCCAGAGGAACTTGGGGAGGTGCGAATTTCTCCCAGGATAAATTCCCCTGCTCCTTCCCCCATGCCGGATTTCCACTTCTCTGGAATTCCTTCCCACATAGTGGGAGCTCTCTTTCCCCTCCTGGATTTCCCCTTTGGTGACCCCTTCCACCCTCATGGAAGCTGTCTTTCCCCTCTTGGATTCCATCTTTCTGGATTCTCTCACTCAGTATGAGGGGAGTTTTCCTTCTCTGGTTTTCTCCCTCTGGGAACCCTTCCCACTCAGTGTATGAGCCGATTTTCTTTCTCTCATTCAGTCTGAGTGCCAGCTGTTTCTTTCTTTCTCCTTCTCCTTTTTCTTTCTCTGCCTAAATAAATCACTTTTGTGCAATACCTTGGGGTCTGGTGTTTATTTCACGAGTGCACTGTGCCATGGTCTCCTCTCTCATTCTTGAGTGATAGACCAAGAACCTGGTGAAACGTCCTCTCAAGGAAGCTGAGGGCTCCCCTGAACCCCAGCATTGGCAGTTCGAGACCCATCTGGCTAACATAGTGAAATCCTGTCTCTACTTAAAAAAAAACACAAAAAAAAGCAGGTATGGTGGTGGATGTCTGTAATCTCAGCTACTTGGGAGGCTGAGGCAGGAGAATCCCATGAACCAGGGAGGCAGAGGTTGCAGTGCTCCGAGATCATGCCATTGCACTCCAGCCTGGGTGACAGTGCAAGACCATCTCAAAGAAAAAAAAGTACATTTTTTTTAATTTAAAATGATGTCAGCAATAAGACCGTGACTTTACTCAAAGCCAATTAAGCATTAACATAAAAAAGTGAAAAACAGTAATCTTATTGGACCAAGAAAATATTTGCTTAAATATAAAGAGATTTTTCCTTTTAAATTTATAATCATTATTTTTTAATAAAGTATTTTTCATCAACCCAATGGAGAAACTGCTGACTTAAGGACTATTGAAAATTTAAGGAAATGTCCATATTTATTTATAAGAAAAACTATATAAATATTTAATTTAATAGTATTAAAGCCTTGTACATTCCAGTATTACATGGTAACTTAAAGTCAAGCCTTAGTAAAAAGTGATTTCAGCTTTTGTAGATTATTCTAATTGGCATATTAATCAAAGTTCTAGAAATAGTACACTGGGAATTCAGTTTAAAAAAATGTGTAGGCACAGCCTCTGCCCCATGGTGTTGGGACTCCAGAGCACAGGGTATGTTAGAGGAAGCACAGCACTCTAGGAGTGTGTAACGAAACAAACAAAAGAGACCGTCAGTAAATAATTACACATTCACTGATTACATATATAATACGGATATAAGGTACAGTTACGTTGCTCAGCTCTATTATACAAGATAATGGTTGACACAGTTAAACCAAACAATTGTCCTAGCTTGATAATTCTTTAGTACACACATTAAGTGCAAAAGAATGAATAGTTTCTGTTAAAATAAGTATTAAGAAAGACTTACTGGTTTCTACTACATATATACCACACACTTTTTATGTTCTTGAATGTATAAACATAACTAACTCAGCTCAAAAAAAAATTGCTTTACACCTACCAGACACAATATATCATACTGTATACAAAATGATATACTGTTTCTAGCCACAAGGTGCTTCCACATTTAGAGAAACCTTTTACAAAACATGTGACAAGATTCATATTTCAGTTTTTGATGAGATATCATTTGAACTAGGATAAGGCCTGCAAGGCTAGCGAAGGAAGGCAAGAAATACAACTTAGATGACTTAGGCAAGTTTGAATACCGTGACTGCTACTTTGCAGGTGGTACATCACCTAATCTCAGTAACTGCAAATTAAGCATTATTTTTAGCATTTTACATATCAGAAAAATGATGCAAATAAATTAAATAATGCTTCCCAATTCATTTCATTAAGACCTAACAATTTTATTTTCTAGTTTTCTTCCACTCTGCCTCCCCAGTTTCTAAAGGAAATTAGATAATTAAGATGAACCAGGTGGCTTTTTCCTTCTCATTCACCATCCTTAGATATATTTTCAGTATGGTTCACTTTCCAGATCACATAAAAAACTCTACCAGCAGGGAATAAAGGCTGCAGAATTTTCTACATAATAAAATAAAAATTTTGGTTTGGGGAAAACTGGGAGTGACAGTAGTAGGAAGTGTTAGTATAGAAAAAGAGATAATAAATATTATAAAATAATGTTTAAACTGTGGTGAATCAAAGTATTGAAGCATAAATACAAACATGACAGCAGAACAAAATAATTTAAATAGAAGAAACATGATGATTTAATCACTACTTTCTCCTAAGGTCAACCACGCATAACTACCCTAATCACAGGCATGCTAGTATTTTATGAATAAAAAAAAAGAAACACCCAACTTTGTATTTACTGATTTTGATAGCATTTTTTTGACACTGGAATAAATATGCCTCACTCTTCCCAGATGTAATACACATACTGAGATTCCTTAGAGAATGGATAGCCATTTAAGTACAAATCAAAAGAATTAATGCCTTCTGAGTGGACTTTTCCCATACTAATGAGCAGTTGATAATAACCTCTGGGTGATAAATGCTTGACTGTGACCTTTAATTATGTCAAAGAACCAAAAAGAGAATGCAAGGTAAATTTTTCTCAGGTAAGTATTCCTTTTCACTTATTTCGTTCATTCAGTTATTGATGTTTAAAAAGAAATTTAGAAATATAACAGACTTTGACATAAACTAACCAAATTTCCTTGTTTAAAATGTATAAAACATTCTAAACTGTGAGTTGATGACCAGTATAGACACTGGAAAATCAGGGCAGTACTGTTTTGAAGACCACTCTAATTAAATGCTGAGCTGTTTGATGTGAGGCCATCTGTAGACTCTGCTGCAGCTTCTGCTGGTCTCCAAAGGAGGGTGACCCGTTTGACACTGAAAGTGCTTCCGTCTGCAGTGAGAATGGCGCTGCTTACAAGCAGACCTGACGACTGTGCCTCAAGACCAATTTAAAGGGGGCCGTCTTTGTTCACAGACTTAAATTCTGGGTATCACAGGGGAAAAACAATGAAAAGTGCTCATAATGAGCTCACAGAAAAACATATATTTGTCTCGCACATATACACTCACTTGTGAGCATGTGAGTATGTGGTGTATGAATATAATCTATTCCTTTGTTGATTACAAAGTAACGAAATATCAACCCTTTAGTCAGAGGTAGCCCTAAATTTCGTTCTTTATATAAGGTGAAAATTCATAATGGAAAGATCTTGTGCTGTAATTATACAATGCAAATCTTATACAAGCTTGATGGTTCACATATGAAGATATTATTCACTGTTAAGAAATAATTTAGTATGTATAGGCAGTGGGATAGCACTCTAGGAGCTGCACAGATAAGCAACAAATCGTCTTTCCTTTCTGCAGAGTATAAAGTGATTATAACAGATTGATGATGATGCTGTACATAAACCGTATTTCCCTAATTTTCTTCTGGAGCAAGGTGCAGAATATGTAAATACACAATCAAACACAATGAGAGTCTGGACGTAATACTATGTATGAGCATCGAGACACATCTATTCGACTACATCCTCACTGGATGATACATTGCTTTATTAAGGGACCATGGTTATTGTTTTGTTTTAGACTGTGTATTTCCATGGTGTTTTGAGCAGCATCTTGAAAAGAGAAAATCCTCCCTCTAGGCAGAAAGAAATTCTATAATTAATGGATATAAGTCAGTGTACTTCTAAGGATAAGCAGGTAATTTTAAAAATACATGCTTAAAATATACTTCTAATATTCATGCTCACTTAACATAGTGTATAACGTTAAAATTATGATAATTTTTACTGAGTTAATTTAAGAAGCACTGATTTACTTCTACCTTTGAAAAATAGACTAGTACAAAAGATAATTTCTAGTATTTAGAAATTTAGAAAGCAAATGAAGAGTCAAATAAAGAGGAAAGAATAAGAAAAAGAGAATAGACAGAGAAGAGAAAGGAAGAGAGGCAGCAGAAAAAGTAAATAAAGACAAAAACAACGGAAGAAAAGAAAAAATGAGCCAAATAGGGAGGAGGGAGAGAGGCAGAAAAGAGAAGGAATAGAGGAGGAGCAGAGAAAACAGGAAGAGAGGAGGCGGCTTGGTGGGATGAGTGAAAAAGGAGGCAAGAGATGGAAGGAAAGGAGAGAGAAGGAAAAAGTAAAGAGGAAGGAACCTATATAACGTGACGTGATAAAGGACACAATCCAGTTAAATGGAAGGCCTAACCCTGTATAGTCCAAATGGGCAGATCACTTTTACCCATTGAAGAAATGTAACAGAGCATTAAACCATTTCTCAGAAATCGAGATTTGATGTTAAAAGTTCATCAGCCTTAAATACTCTAATGCCATTCTTACAGCACATATATCTTTTGAAGAAAACTGCAAATGATAAAGAAATCATTTTTAGTTTGATTTATATAAAATTTTATTTTTATCCTAAAATATTTTTCGTCAGTGGATAATCCAAGGTCACTAATAAAAACTACATAATACAATTTTGAGGCTAGAAAAACTGCCATTATTAAAAGTTACAAACATGTTTTTTAGGATAAAAAACAGAAGGTAAGGTAGATTACATTTTATCTAGGTAGAATTAATTGAATAAATCTTTTAATTCTCCAAATGTAAGAAAGGAACTCACTTTCTCTTATATGGTAAAATGTAAATGATAATGGATTGTCAAGGTACAAGTGAAAGATTCTGTAGGGCGAATGAGGTAACTAAGGTATCTACTTGCACTTTCCAGTTCACATAATGGTGTAATGACGTGCTTGGAACAGTCTACGAAATTGATCCTTCAATGTTCAAAGCTATGAACACATTTCTGATTAAGAGGTGACTACAATCAAAAACAGATTATACTGAAGAACAACCGGAATGAGAAGCCCCTTAAATGATGAAGAGGGAATGTTTGAGCTGGAAGCTCAGTCTTAGCGCCAGGATTTAGTCCTTCAAAGAGGAGTCTCATTTTGTACGGGGATATTCCTGTTGACAGAATCCCTCCTGAGGGACATCCTGGCCTTGAAGAAAATGGCTACATTAAGACGAACTGAGTAGCTGACTCCTAAGAATTAGTAGCGGCAGCAATATAACTATGAGGTACCTCTGGGTGCTCATGACCAAGGCACAAAGGCTAGTGCTGCTGATAACAAACCAGTTAGGGATAGGAGCGGAGACTCAAGTAAGAAGAGGACTGAAAGGCATCGCTAACAACTTTCACTGCCAGAGCTCTCCTCCTGGTAAAGGATGACAAAACCCAAACTCACAAATGTTGTCACAACCATGGGACCTTACGCATCCCAGGCCTGATGAGCTTATGCTGGGAAAGATGGTAAAGAGACAAATGGGAGGTGGACAACTTAGGAAGCAAACTCGTTTTCAGAGCACAGAGCGGACTGTGGAAGGCTTTGGAGGACAGATGTGGGAGGGGAATGAAGGAATGCAGCGTTGAGCTGGTATAAGAACCTCAGAACAATAAGAGAATGAGAATGCAGGTGATCCCAGAGCTCTCTACCCAGGTCCTTGCAACGTGTGAATAAGTTACCATGCTAACAGAATGCTTAGGAAAAATTATCCTAGTATACAATCCTGAACTTCCTGAAAATTTAGCAGTTCATATATGTATAGAGTACAGAAATCTGAGTATAGAAATTATGACTTTAATAATGCGTCAGTGAAATCTGGACAGGTAGGTTATATCTCCATGAACATGTATGAATAAAATGTAGCGCTCAGTGACAAATAATAAGTTTTTGTTTTAAGATCTATTTTTTGATACTATAATAATTTTACAATTTTCTAATTATTAGTATTTAATTTCAAACTCTGTGTTTTCATATATATTTTCTAGAAAGTATTTGGCTACATTTTAAAATTTTTTCCAATCTCACTATGTGTCATTTCTATATCCATAATACTTAGAAGATGAAATTAAAGAAAATATTTATTTTACAGCAGCAATTAAAAAAGAAACAAATAATCTCAAGTACACCTACTAAAAATGTAAAATATCTATATAAGGAACATATTAAAACGCTATGAGAAGTCACAAAAGAGACCTAACACCAACCAGGTTTCTAGATATAAAACATAAATTATCTCAAAATTATTGCACAAATTTATACAATCACAGCAAGGATCTATCTCTATCTATGTATCTATGTATCTAATCTAGAGAGAAACTAAGATAACAAATTTTAAATTCCTTGAGAAAAAGTATTAAAATGCAAAAATATAAAGCTTTTAGAAAAAGAAAGGTATTCAAAATACAAAACTGTATAGTAGTTACTGCAGTGTGCAAAGACAATCCAGCAACCAGAGACAGAGCTAAATACTATTAGAATTTGTTAATTATTCCAAACAATACAAAAAGAGGGAATCCTCCCTAACTTAATTTATGAGACCAACATCATAAAAACCTGATACCAAAACCTAGCAGAGACTCAACAAAAAAAGAAAAATTCAGGCCAATATCTATGATGAACATAGATGCAAAAATCTTCAATAAAATACTGGCAAACCAATTGCAACAGCACATCAAAAAGCTTATCCACCATGATCAAGTAGGCTTCATCCCGGGGATGCAAGGCTGGTTCAACATATGCAAATCTATAAGTATAATCCATCACATAAACAGAACCAGAGAAAAAAACCACATGATTATCTCACTAGATGCAGAGAAGGTCTTCGACAAAATTCAGCAGCCCTTTATGCTAAAAATTCTCAATAAACTAGGTATCCATGGAACATATCTCAAAAATAATAAAAGATAATTACAACAAACCCACAGCCAATATCATACTGAACAGGCAAAAACTGGTAGCATTCCCTTTGAAAACTGGCACTAAACAAGGATGCCCTCTCTCACCACTCCTATTCAATATAGTACTGGAAGTTCTAGCCAGAGCAATCAGGCAAAAAAGAAAAGAAATAAATGGTATTCAATTAGGAAAATAGGAAGTCAAATTGTCTCTATTTGCAGAAGACATGATGGTATATTTAGAAGGCCCATAGTCTCAGCCCAAAATCTCAAGATGATAAGCAACTTCAGCAAAGTCTCAGGATACAAAAACAATGTGTATAAATCACAAGCATTTCCATACACCAATAACAGACAAACAGAGAGCCAAATCATGAGCAAACTCCCATTCAGAATTGCTACAAAGGGAATAAAATACCTGGTAATACAACTAACAAAGGATGTAAAGGACCTCCTCAAGGAGAACTACAAACTACTGCTTAATGAAATAAGAGAGGACACAAACAGATGGAAAAACATTCCATGTTCATGGTTAGGAAGAATCAATATTGTGAAACTGGCCATACTGCCCAAAAAATTTGTAGATTCAACACTATCCCCATCAAGCTACCATTGACCTTCTTCACAGAACCGGAAAACATCACTTTAAACTTCATATGGAACCAAAAGAGAGCCAGCATGGCCAAGACATTCTTAAGCAAAAAGAACAAAGCTGGAGGCATAATGCTACCTGACCTCAAACTATACTACAAGGCTACAGTAATCAAAACAGCATGGTACTGGTACCAAAACAGAGATATAGACCAATGGAACGGAACAGAGGCCTCAGAGGCAAGGCCACACATCTACAACCATCTGATCTTTGACAAACCTGACAAAAACAAGCAACGAGGAAAGGATTCCTTGTTTAATAAATGGTGTTGAGGAAACTGGCTAGCCATGTGCAGAAAGTAGAAACTGGACCCCTTCCTGACACCTTACACTAAAATTAAAAACTCCAGATGGATTACATATTTAAACATAAGACCAAACACCATAAAATCCTAGAAGAAAACCTAGGCAATACCATTCAGGACATAGATAGGCAAGGACTTCATGATTAAAACACCAAAAGCAATGAACACAAAAGCCAAAATAGACAAATGGGATCTAATTAAATGCCAGAGCTTCTGCACAGCAAAGAAACATTCATTAGAGTGACTGGCAACCAACAGAATGGAAAAAAAAATTTTGCAATCTACCCATCTGACAAAGGGCTAATATCCAGAATCTATAAAGAACTAAAACAGATTTACAAGAAAAAAAAAAAAATCCATTCAAATGTGGGTGAAGGATATGAACAGACACTTTTCAAAATAACACATTTATGAGGCCAAAAAATGTATGAGAATTTTGCTGGTCATTAGAGAAATGCAAATCAAAACCACACTGAGATACCATTTCACGCCAGTTAGAATGGTGATCATTAAAAAAATCTAGAGACAACAGATGCTGGAGAGTATGTGGAGAAATAAAAACACTTTTATGCTGTTGGTGGGAGTGTAAATTAGGTCAACCATTGTGGAAGGCAGTTTGGCGATTCCTCAAGGATCCAGAAATAGAAAGTCCATTTGACCCAATGATCCCATTACTGGGTATATACTCAAAGTTTTATAAATCTTTCTATTATAAAGACACATGTACACGGTATGTTCACTGTGGCACTGTTTACAATAGCAAAGATCTGGAACCAACCCAAATGCCCATCAATGATAGACTGGACAACAAAAATGTGGCACACGGACACCATGGAATGCTATGCAGCCATAAAAAAGGATGAGTTCATGTCCTTTGTAGGGACATGGATGAATCTGGAAACCATTGTCCCCAGCAAACTGACACAAGAACAGAAAACCAAACACCGCATATTTTCACTCATAGGTGGGTGTTGAACAATGAGAACACATGAGCACAGGGAGGGGAACATCACACACTGGGGTCTGTTCAGGGGGTACGGGGCTAGGGGAGGGACAGTGGGTATAGGGGAGGTTAGGGAGGGATAACACTGGGAGAAATGCCTGATGTAGGTGATGGGGGAATGGAGACAGCAAACCACCATGGCATGTGTGTACCTATTCAACAATCCTGCAAGATCTGCACATGTACCTCAGAACTTAAAGTATAATTAAAAAAAAAATCTGCTCCCTGAATTGTTCAGGGAGACTGATTTGAGTAACAGTAAAACTCTTTGAGTAATAATAGAACTCTAGTCTCCCCCCGCCAAAATAAAAAGAATTTGATAATTGACTAATTTCATATATCAAATCAGTGGGGACAAATAATGATTATGTACCAATTGTTATTGGAAAAATTAGGTAGCCATCTTGGATAAAAATTCATTTAGATCTTCTGTCACACCTTACCATATGGAGCCTCACGTTACCTCAATACTAAAGCTCTCCTTGTGTGAAAATGCTGACATTTCACTTGAAGCATCAGAGATATTACAGTAGGGCCAAGGTCATTCACAAATGTGCCCTTACCCCCTCCCCACCTACTTCCTCTAACCACTCACAGCTGTTTATCATCAGATATCTCATCCATGATCTATTTTCTTCTGGACTCTTAACATCTTGTGTTATCTACCCGCCTCTAGTCTCAGGAAAATTCCCTATGGATCAAGGTCCTTGTGCATACTTGATGTTCAGTGCTATTGTTGCCCTAATTCTCCAGAAAACATCTAGATTCCATAGCTCCTAGCAATGTCCCAATTACATGACAATCGTTTAGAAAGCTAAATATACTAAAATTAGAGGGAACACGTGACTGAGAGCCAAATTAATCTTTTTAAGACAGTATTTGAAGGAAATCTAAAAAGAGAGAGTCTGCAATATATTTGAGAAATCTACTTTTCTTTGCCCCTGCAGATAAGTGCCTCTTATAGCTCACTCACATTTTGCTTTAGCTTTTTTAGCATGTGCCACACAAAATTAGAGGTGTCTTCAGAGTATAGAAAAGTACATTTTAACTTTAGTCAGAGAAATAATGGAAACAAAAGAGCTTTTGAGTTCAACATATCTGATTTGGTACAGGCCTGCTGAATGGTAGAACTCTGGTTAATCTCTATATGAATTTCTCTTCTAATATATATTCTGGAAAGAGAATTTTGTTAGTATGCAAGTGAAAAGGGAGAGAGACCCAGAGCAATCTCCCCCCTTCACCTGTTGTCATACATACGTACATTCAAAGATGAGTAACAGAAAAATCACAACGGTTTCCATCAGATATCTTTCAAGTATATGAGATAGAGCTATTAGCTTGAAATTATGAAGAAAATGTCAATTTAAGAAAATAACTCGTAAATAATTCATAATATGGGATGTGTAAAAACTTCTAGCAAAAAAATCCAAAACATGCCAGCTGTAATGAATCAGGAATAAAAACATATATGGACTGTGTTAGTTCATTTTCACACTGCTGATAAAGACACACCCATGACTGGGCAATTTACAAATCAACAGGTTTAGCTGGACTTACAGTTGCATGTGGCTGGGGAGGCCTCACAATCATGGTGGAAGGCGAGAAGGAGTAAGTCACATTTTACATGGATGGCAGCAAGCAAACAGCTTGTGCAGGAAAACTCCGCCTTAGAATAACCACCAGATCTCATGAGACTTGCTCACTATCACAAGAACCACATGGAAAAGTCCTGACCCCATGATCCAATTATCTCCCACAGGATCCCTCCCACAACATGGGGGAATTCAAGAGATTTGGGTGGGGACACAGCCAAACCATATCATAAACACAAACAGTAAAGTCCCAATTTATTAATAACCACTTTTACGTCATAAGTGGTTAAAATTACATTATTGATAGTTTTGGAGATGAGACAAAATATTTATGATTTGTATGAATTGCAAAACAGGATATATTAAATATTATTTTATGATCTCAATGATGTAAAATATACATTTTTATGAGAAAAAAATACCGATTAAAAACAGTTATATATGAATATACTAAGCACTGCTTATGTATTTTTCAATATGTTTTCCTATATTGTCAAAGTGATGTGTCTTCCTTTTTTACTGGGTGTTGGTACAGTATTTATTTAGATTTTTAAAAAAACAACAGGTTTTATTTAGATTTAAATATCGTTTCCAGTATTTTCTTTTTTTTTCTTGTAAGATCCAAGATGCATTTAGTTGTCATCATTTATTAGTCTCCTTTAAGTTAGAGCTATGAGAGAGTTTTTCATTCTGTCTTTTTTATTTCTTTGTTTTCTGAGGCAGGATCTTCCTCTGTCACTCAGGCTGCAGTGCAGTGGCACAAACATGGCTCACTGCAGCCTCAACTTCTCAATTGATCCTCCCTCCTCAACCTCTTGAGTAGCTGGGACTACAGGTATGTGCCACCATGCCCAGAGAATTTATTTATTTTTACAGAGATTTTAGAGATGGCTTTTACCATGTTTTTCAGGCAGGTTTTGACCTCCTGGGCTCAAGTGATCTGCTCACTTCAGTCTCCCAAAGTGCTGAGATTACAGGTGTGAGCCATCACACCTGGTCTCTTTTCGTGTATTTAATGGCCTAGGCATTTTTTTTAAGGGTACTGGTCAAATATTCTATTGAGCGTTTCTCAACTTGGGTCTCTGAGATGTTTCTTCATGGTTAGTCTAGGCTTGCGTATCTGTGGGGTAAGAACACCACAGAGGCGAAAAGTCCTCACTGCATCCTAACAGTAGTTACGTGATAACATAACTTACTACTTGTGATATTGACCTTGACCTCTTGAATAAGTAGTGTATACCGGGTTCCTTCACTGTAAGGTTACTGTTTTTCTCTTTTCATCTTCTACTTCTTAGAAGAGAATCACTAAGTCCAGCCCACACTTGAGGGCAAGTGAATTAAGCTCCATGTCCTGTGGGAGGAGTCTTAAAAATGTGTGGACAGTTATTAAAACCACTTCAGTGATACATAAATGTGCATTCGCAGGAAGATAATTTAAATCTATGCAAACGTCCTCCTTTTCCTTAACGGTGGGTGTTTCTTTTGTAATCAGAAAAAGTAAAGGAAAAGCATTCCTTAACTACAAATCTCTGCAAAGAATAAATTACTGGATATTGTGTAACATACAGTTCCAGAGGGTTCCCCTTCCTTCCCTCTTTGAGTCTTCTTTAAAGGAACCCTGGAAAAGCCAAGTATGCTATTTTTATTATTTAAGATTTTGATATTTCTCATTATGTAGGATGCCAGCAGCCATCCCATCTGGAAAGAAAAAGAGAGAGAGAGGAAAACTCTATTCTGCTCTTTCTCTAAAGCTGAGGGATTTGGCAGTCTCTAATTTTTTGACAGGTTCCCAATATGTTTTTGGTCATCTGCCAAGTGTTTGGGAATAATTGGCCTAGATAATGTTGCAGTTTACTTTGTAAAAGAATATATTGGAGTTAAATGATAATGTTGGAAAATTTCTTAAAATGAGATGGCATGAACAAAATATACTTTGAAAATTTCACCTTGAATCAGCTTAAGATTCAGAAAAATATCCCAGCACTTTAGGAGGCTGAGGCTGGTGGATCACCTGAGGTCAGGTGTTCAAGACCAGCCTGGCCAGCTGGCCAAAATGGAAACCCCGTCTCTACTTAAAACATAGCAAATTAGCTTGGCGTGGCAGTGGACACCTGTAATTTCAGCTACTTGGGAGCCTGAGGCAGGAAAATCACTTGAACTCAAAAGGTGGAGGTTGCAGTGAGCTGAGATCGCACCACTGCACTCCAGTCTGAACAACAAGAGAGAAACTCTGTCTCAAAAAAAAAAAAATTAGAAAATGTAAATCATTTCAAGCACTTGTGATTATTTCTGACACAGATATGAGAAGAACTATTGTAATTATTCTTCATTTTGGGACATGTGGCCTAAAAGTAACAAAAGACTCCTTAAACTTAGGGTAAGGTATAGTTTTATGTTACATTATTATCAGATTTTCAGAAGACTAGAGAAAAATCCTCAAAGAATTTATAACACTGTTTAAGTATCAACCTAGGGATATTTAAGTGGGATTCCCAGGGCCTGGCAACTTCAGAAATTTGTTGTTGTGGTGGTTGGCAGTTGCAAATACAACCTGCCCACCACCACCACACACACATTCCTGCTGCATTAAAGATATGCATAGCAACTTTACCACCTAAAAGCTGCTCAGCCTGGTAGAGATGGCGCTGTAGGAGTCCACAGAGTATGGAACAGAATCCTACTTCACAAATTACTTTTGCTTTTGGCAAGAGACATTTCACCAACCAGAAATGAAAAATACGGTTCCTAGACAACAGCACAGTAGTTACTCAAAAGAATATTGGCATAATTTTATTTTTGAATTTGCATAAAAATGAAATGCAGACCAGCATGGAATTCTCAAAAGGTCTCTAATCATCTTCTTCATAAATGTTTGCCAAGAATATTCTAAGTGTCCACACAAAGCTTAATTTTTTTCCTGGAACAGTGTTATTTATGAATTCTAAGCTGTGAGGAAATTATATAGACACTTTGACATTCATCATTTGGTGACTAGATGTGAAATATTGTCCAGTGTAGCCGTCCAACATTTATATTTAGTTAAGTTGCTTAAAATTACGGAATTCACAAATATAAACCAAGTTATTCTATGTTTCACATGAGTTATTAAAGATATGCATAGCAATTGTTAGCTCTAGGTAATTCAACACTAATAAGGAGAATGATTATTGAAACTAACCCAGTATTCACAGAACAATCCAGTTTGACTTTTTTAAAAGGAAATAAAAGTAAAAATAATATAACATGATACAGCTATATTGCTGGCTTTCCTTGTGATATAACTGCTGAAATTTTATTAAGGTATTCAATATTTGATTCACCCAAATACTGTCACATTTCAGGTGTGGGGAAAAACACAATAGTGACAAACAGGATAGGGATGATGAATCTAAACTTGTATATATTTCAAGGATGAAAGTAAATTTAATGAAATAAATCTTTGTGTGCAAGGAATTGGGCGCCATGACAGTAATGGGGAAAAGACATTGAAATTGAGTAGAAAATGGACCTGTTTCATAAGAGAATAGTAGGAAAATTTAGAGGGATAACATAGCCAACTACCGCATTTCTAGGCAGGCATCACACCTAAGCAGTGCTAGGCAGGTAAGCCGGATCTCTGGAGGTAAGGAAAAGAAAAAAGAAACATTACGTGAAGCATCTGCTGAGTTGTAAATACCGCCATGATGGCCAGTTCTGAGCTATCAATGTGATGTCATTGAACACGGGGTAGAGAAAGATGATACACAGAATTAACTCTTCCAAGCGAGTATGAGCCTGCTCTAAAACACTTTTGCAAGAGTAACATTTGAACTCATCTTACCCCAAAGACTGAAAGATTCTTGGGTCTCTTAAGTTGGGTCTCAAGGGAATTCATATCCTGGAGGAGATCTTAATGCTGCTTATAATATACTTAATTGTGAGGCCGGGCGCGGTGGCTCAAGCCTGTAATTCCAGCATTTTGGAAGGCCGAGGCGGGCAGACCACAAGGTCAAGAGATCAAGACCATCCTGGCCAACATGGTGAAACCCCGTCTCTATTAAAAATACAAAAATTAGCTGGGCATGATGGCGTGCGCCTGTAGTCCCAGCTACTCGGGAGGCTGAGACAGGAGAATTGCTTGAACCAGGGAGGCGGAGGTTGTAGTGAGCTGAGATTGTGCCACTGCACTCCAGCCTAGCACCTGGCGACAGTGAGACTCTGTCTCAAAAAAAAAAATACACATATATATACACACACACACACACACACACACACACACACACACACACACACACACACACAGTTTGGTACAATATTCTAACACCCCTGTCTTCCACATATATCATTAATGCAGCTGTACTCCAAAGATTTTTTGAGGTAAATGATTTTATAAATATCTGAAAAGCCCAGATTTTGGAAAGAAATGCTTTCAAAATGTTTTAAGTTCTAAGTGAAAGAAGTAAACTGAAGATGAACCAGTATATGCTCAAACAATATGGTCAAATGACTTATTGCAGAAGATTCTTTTATGGTTTCTGTTGCCTTCAGAAGTCATATGATTTGATAATACTGACTCACTGATAGTGTATCTATCTTTATTGTATCTTTTGTTTCGCAGCACTGTAGTTTTCTATTTTAATTTCTCCCCAACAAGTAGAAGCTATGTGGTCCACTTTACATTGTGCCTAGTGCCTAGCACAATGCTTAGAACATGATACATGTCCAATTCAATAAAGGTTTTAATATGCATTTCATTTGTTAATGATCTAACTGAAAAGTTAAGAAGGATTTAAAATTCTTCCTGTTTCTTCTGAAATTAAATTCTAAAGTGTAAACATGATTTAAAGAAGGTAAGTTGTAATGATTTATTACCATTTATTGAAAAGGGTGAGAAAAGGGCCGGTGTGGTGATTCACGCCTATAATCCCAGCACTTTGGGAAGCTGAGGTGGGCAAATCACAAGGTCAGGAGTTCAAGACCAGCCTGGCCAATATGGTGAAACTTATCTCTACTAAAAATACAAAAATTAGCTGGGCATGGTGTCACATTCTTGTAATCTCAGCTACTCCAGAGGCTGAGGCAAGATAGTCATTTGAATCCAGGAGACAGAGATTGCAGTGAGCTGAGATCAGGCCACTGAATTGCAGCCTGGGTGACATAGCAACGATCAATCTCGAAAAGAAAAAAAAAGTGTGAGAAATATTAAATAGGCAAGTTATATTTACAATTATAGAGGTGTATTGTTACTGTCCTACCAGAGGGCCTTGGAACTTAATACCAAATATGTTTAGGAGTGTGGGTTGTACTGTTCTCTCTTTCACTGACGGTTTTTGTTTCTGTTGCTGTTGTCAGTCTATGTGGTATAGACTTTACTTCTTGTAAAATTTCAGTTATCATCAACATCCTCCTCTTTATATAATATGAAGTAATATTCTGTTATGACAACAGTTTGAATAAAACTATATTCTCTATCTTAGATTAAATTTTTATTTCATTCATTAGATCATTGAATCTACTCAGATTAACTTTAAATAATATTTTCCTAAACTAGTTTTGGTAAAAAATAGAGTACAAATAAGAATGTGTAGGAGGCTATATTCAAAAATTTAAAAAAATTCTAAGACTTTAGTGAGCAAAGCATGTAAGGCCAACTCTGGGCTCACAGATGTGACAGGTATGAGGTTCTGGAGAATAGTTAAGACAGAAACGGACTTTGGAACTTAGAACCTTTCATTCAAAATTCTTCAAAGGAAGTTATTTTTGAAAAGCAAAATACATCACACTGAGGGTAATACAAAATAAGTCTAGCTTGATTTATTTTATAATACTAAAGACCAAGCATTGGAATAATTACTGCTTATTCCTGGGATAAATTTATGTTTTGCTTTAAAGAAAATAAAAGTAATTTACCTCTTCTTGCTCGTTTGAAGAAATATTTATAGCCTATGATGTGCAAGGCATTATATTATGAAATGAAATGGTAAACTAATAAAATTATTTAGATTTAGTCACTGCTTACAAGGAATTCTTAGTCAAGTAAGAACTTGATATGATGTGTGGAGGATGCTGTAAGATTGGCCATTTGATAATATATTAACACAAATCATCTTGATGTAATCATTCAATAATGTCTATGTACTTCAAAACCTCCTGCTGTACGTGGTGCCTATGATAAATACATATAATTGTATATGTCAGTTTTAAAAATAAATGGGTAACTTAAAAACAAATTAGAAAGCTATTATCTTAATTGGCTATTGACGGCCATCAGGGCGAGGTGAAGATACACAGGGATTTGTGCTTGAACCTGAGCCATGTATAAGCATCACTGTCCCCAACTTTGCCTCCTCCCAGTTTTGTGCCCCTAGAAAACATTTACCTATCGGTCAAGTTCAAGTGACTCAAAGAAAAGAGAGTGCAGAAAAATTACAGAAAAACGAAAACATGAAATGAACAGCTGTGAGGAGCCTTAGCAGGAGTCACTGCATAAGAAGCAAGAATTGCGCACTGTCTGTAATGGAAGGGTGTCACCTGCCACTTTAGAGTTGATCTTCATTATTAGATAGTGGCTTTTACAGTGACTGGTGTAATCAGAGGCTTGATTTATAAACCTAACAGTCAGCAAGGTGGCGAGTAAGCTCAGAGAAGTTTGGAGACTTAACAGAGCCAGTATAAGACCTGATGACTCTTCAGGCTATAATTGGCAAAAGTAATGATGAAGAGTGTGGAGAACGAAAATATTTTCTGAAATACTATTAAATAGGATTTATAACTGACTAGATAAGAGGTACTAAGGGGAACAAATCAAAACATAGCTTTACAGTTTCTATCAGGAAAAGACAAAAATGTCAAAAAGTTGAGAGAACTAGAAGGCGCTAGCCATGTAAAGCTGCAAGGAATTTGGAAATTGTCCAGTCATTGGTAATCGCTGAGACAGCTGCTTTGCTAAAAGGCATAAATGACCTCCTAAGCCATGACAGACATCAAGCTTCTGTGACTCTCTTTACTGTGTTGTATCTGCCTATAATGCTGACCCCTCTTCACAGCTGAAATGACCTGGCAGTCAAAGTCTACCTTCAATGTCACTAAGTAGGGTGACAATCATGGTATACTGAGAGACAACTTCTCTGGATGGAAGAATTCCAGGCTTTAAAATCATATGGGCCTGGGATCTCATTCTAGCACCTGCTGCTTACCAGCCTTGTGACTTTGAGTAAGTCTCGCTGCTTCCACTCTTCCTTCTGTACGTACGTCACACGGAATATGTGAGGAGTAAGTAAGGTAATACATGTGACTGACTTACCACTGCATTACGGTCATCTACCTTTCCATGGGACAAAGAGTAATTTCTGAAGCACAGTTCTAAGAACTTTATAGTTACTAACTTACAAGACCTGCTATGAAATGCGGAACATAGCTAATACATGAAGGCTGACTTCAGATGCAAAAGTGGTACTTTTAGTATCTGTTTTAACTGAAGGAACCAAAAAATATATTTTCAGATTAAATTACTGTTTATAAGAAATCTTGGACCTTAACTCCAAATAGAGTCCAATGGTTAAATTTGATCCTGTTTTGATTATACTATGTTTCTTAACTTCTAAATGGTACAGCTACCCTTTACAGCCTTTCAAATTATAGTTTAAATCACCCAAATCATTGAGAACACAATGTGTTCTAAATATGTATTTTTTCTATCCTAATTGAAGCAACCCTGTTTTTCTTGAAATAAACATTTTATGGATGATCCACTTTCCGAGCTCTGTTTAGTTACTCAGGTAATTTAATGAATATCTTATAAAAGTTTCCCACTTTTCTTTTTATACTGTGGAGGCAAGAGGACCATAATAAAGCCAGAACAAAAATAGTTCTCTTGGAAGTATTTTATGGTTCTGTTATTATAGTTTTGCTGTCACATTAGGACATGAAAAATAAAGTATTGCACATCAAGTTCCTCAGTGAGTACAAATGGCTTCCTTTGCAAATAATAAATTCCAAAGAAAATATTTGAACTTTATTTGCCCTCACGCCTTGGCCCTGATTTGTGCCTAATGGAAAAAATAAGAAGACAACAAAAGAAAAACCCTTCATTTCAAACACATCAGTGTCATCTGGGACTCCTGCCTTCCAGGTGAAGCATTCATTATGGAATCCTTGGCAGGTAGCATAATGCCTGGCACATAGACTTCAATATTTATAAATAGATTTATGAATGAATACAACCACAAATGAACATTCACATATTTGCCTCTTCTTAACTGAAGCTCTTCACTGGAGAATAAACAGCCATGATCTACCCTTCTTAGGCCATATTTCTAATAAACAAAATAATTTTTAAAATAAAAAATCAAGTCAGACACGGAGGCTTATACCTGTAATCCCAGGAGGTTGTGGTAAAAGGCTTGCTTGAGCCCAGAAATTCGAGGCTATAGTAAGCTATGATCATGCCACTGTACTCCAGCCTGGGTGTCACAGTGAGCACCCATGTGCAAAAAAAGGTATCAATAAATAACTTTTACCATCATAAAATCAATGCACTTAAATTATTCTTACACTGGAATATTTATTAGGCCATAAAAATTCATGTTGTAAAATAGCATTTAATGACTTTGTCAAAGTACACATTGGATTTCTAGGCTCAAAAACAAATGAGAAATAATCATTTTGTAAGTATGTAAGGAATATAACTGGAAGGACACTGTAGGTGCAAAACTATGAGTGATTTTAGTTTTAAGAAACAATTTGTATATTCTAAATGTTTTACAATAAACAGGAATCATTATTGTATTCATTCACTCATTTAACATATTATTGAGCAGGTGCAGTGTAATACGCAACTAAGCCCTAGCAGAGAGATTCCTCAGTATACCCAATAAACTAGATCCTTGAATTCATCACTTAAAAGTTTTAAATGGTCAGATACCATTGTATCCCTGCCATATTTGCAAATATTTTACACAAATGCAAACACACATATACACTTAAAATAACCTGTGTTTAAAATGCTGGCCGAAAAATAGCGAAAAATTACTAGTGAAACGACTTGGTACTCTGTCCTTAGAAAAAGTATAAAAATATATTTGGAGAATCATAAAAATATGTGTAATTTATGATTCATTTAACTCCAAAGAGATCTCATGAGCAATGATTTAAATGAAGAAACACTGACTGCATTAAGATATTCACAAGGTTTCATGAGAAAATACTTTTTTTTAATAAAAAGCTATTTCTATATACTTAAAAAAACTTTGAGAATCACTTAAAAATAGAAAGAGGGAAACAATGGTATCACTAGTAATACTTCCCTAAGGTCACCTTTAAAATACTAACTCAGGTTAAATGCAGCAACATTACAGAGTGCAACACTGTTTGTAATGTGGATATTTAAATACTCCGTTTACTTCCACTTGCAGTAGGGTGCTTGCTAACCATATCAGCGGTCCCCAGCCTTTTTTGGCGCAACTGACTGGTTTTGTCAAAGACAATTTTTCCACAAAATTTTTGGATGATTCAAGCACATTACATTATTGTACACTTTATTTCTATTATTACTACATTGTAATAGATAATGAAATAATTATACAACTCACCGTAAAGTAGAATCAGTGGGAGCCCTGAGCTTGTTTTCCTGCAACTAGATGGTCCCATCTGGTGGGATGGAAGACAGTGACAGATCATCAGGCATTAGATTCTCATAGGGAGCATGCAAACTAGATTCCTTGCGTGAGCAGTTCCCAGTCGGATTCATGCTCCAAGAGAATCTAACGCCTCTGCTGATCTGACGGGAGGTGGAGTTAGGCAGTAAAGTGGCTGTCAATACAGTTGAAACTTTGCTTGCTCGCCTGCTGCTCACCTCTTGCTATGTGGCCCTGTTCCTAACAGGCAACAAACCGGTCCTGATCGTGTCCTGGGGATTGGGGACCACTGATCTATACAATAAATAATTTATCATGCATTTCCTCTACCTGAAATCGTTTTAATTCCTTAAAGTGCAACCAAGGCGAGGCTAAAACACACCCTCTCTCCAATGTCACTTGTAACCAGCCCCTTCCCCACAACTCGCTGTCACATACACTTAACACTCATTCTCCAACACTTCCTGGCGCCCCCTCTCATGAGGATGTCTCTCTGACTCCTGGTCTTCAGTCATTTTCCCTTATCTATTATCTCTATCTACTTGCTGAAAGCTTATTCCTCTTTAAGGAAGGAGCTAAAATGCCAGCTCATTGGTAAAGCTTTTACGAGTTCGGAGACTAAGGTTCAGTTTTGCTTTTTTGTACTCTGTACTTGCTCTTGCTGCATTTCATCTGTTTTTATGGTTAATCATGTATGTATTATTCTCTCCATTTAGGCTGTAAATCTTTCAATGTTGAGTTTGTGTTTCTAATGTCATATTCCTCAAAAAAACAAACAAGCACATCTTATTCCTCCTGAGAACATGATACATATTTATTAGATTAAATTAATTCCATTCAATATTGGTACAAGTCTGTGTAAACATCCTTCCCCCAGGAACAGAAAAGCTCAAGAGTTGATGTGGGAATATCTGATTTCACGCAATTTGAGCTGTGCTGCAAAATGTTTTTTAAAATTGAATACTCGAAGTGAACACCATATTGTGTTTTAATAAATTATAAGTTTATGATATAATAATTTCTGTAAATTTATATAGATACCTTATAAACATTTGTGATCTGCAGTTTTAATTTCATATTTAACAAGCATTACTCTAAATGTGGTGTTCCTAGGGTTTTTTTGGTCCAACTTCATGCTCACTTTGGGTGAGCTCATTCTGTCCTTTGACTTAAATATCATCTATGTCCATGAATATCTCTAGTTCTGATAGGGCTAGAATTCCAGACTAATATATATACTAGGTGACATAGCCTCAAGTCAGTCAAATGAGCATTTAAACTGTTGCCCAAAAATTCAGATCTTAAATTCACATCTTACCAACTCTTTTTATGAGTCAGAAGATGGCCCATGTAGTCATGATAAAATCATGTGAACAAATAAGAGGCTTTTGATATTTCCCGTCACTTGTCTGGCGCTTTCACTATTGCCACTGTTGATGCACCTACTAATGTTGTGAAGAAGTGCAGTATCTTCCAATTCTCCCCAGACAACTCATGAACATCTCATGGCTGCTATGTTACTGGCACCCAATGAAGTTAGCCAGGGCACTGAGATCCTACTGGACCTTCTATAAAATGTGCCTCTGTTGCTGCCTGCCAGTTACCTGTGCCACCATGATGTCAGCTAGATCACTGCAGTCATAAGTCCTGAGTTTACATTTCAGAACTGGGTTTTATCTCAAGGTAGGTTTCAAATTATTATTTCAAACCCCATAAATTATGCTTTAATTCACAATCTGCATAGTATTTTAATAATTTTATTTAATATCATATACTGGCATTGTGTTTAAAGATTATCATTAATAATGTAAGCTTTTCACCTAGATTAGGTAATTATGTTAAGGTTTACACCTTTTCCTTCAAAACTGGTATTAACTAAATTAGATATTTGATCCAATTAATGACATTTAGGTAGGAGCAGGGTCTCACTCTGTCACCCAGGCTGGAGTGTAGTGACATGATCTTGGCTCACTGCAGCCTCGACATCCTAGGCTCAAGTGATTCTTTCCTCTTAGCCTTCTCAGTACCTGGGACCACAGGCATGTGCCACCAAGCCCAGAAGCTCAAGCCATCCACTTGCTTCCCCCTCCCAAATTACTAGGATTACAGGTATGAGCCACCATGCCCAGCCAATTGTTTATTTTAAAATGTAAAAGTACATTTTGAAAGTATGACAAAATGTTTTTATTTATCAAATCAAAATCTTATATAGGATAAATTACTTTTTTAATGCTGATCTAATCATGAATTATTCCCACATTTTAGGCTTTATAACACATGTAATAAGACTTAAAATCTATCATGCATTTTTATGCTTGTTGCTACCTAAGCTTTAATTTACTTTATCCCTTTCCTGATTGAAAACAGGAAGGAAACATCTTTCCTGTTTCTCTGATTGCTTTCTCTGTCATTTCCATCTAAAGCCCATTGAAATGACAGAGAAAGCAATCACAGAAAAACAGGAAAGATGCCTTCAGAGGGCAAGGATTATTAAATATTTTTTTAACTGTATTAAGCAGATGGGATTTAATTAGAAAAGAAATCCCACAGAGTTGAGCAACTGACAACTCAATAGGGACTTCTGAGAAAACAGTTTTCCAAATAGAACACCAGAAAACTCCCCAGATCAGAAAAAAATCTAGCTTGGGAGCCAGAGCAGTCCCTGCGGAAATTGACAAAGTAATTAATTAAAGTGCTATGGAACTGCTGGGATGGGATACAGCTCTCAGGCACAAGCTAGCAAGCTCTAAATTAAGTGGAGGACCTGCCTTAGGGGACTCCCAAGGTAAGCTTGGTGGCAAGAAGTAGGGCAGTGCCCTCATCAACTTTCAATGACAAAGTATACACTGAGTCCTCTCAAAGGGATCACTGAGACAGAATGAACAGTCTCCACATAAAACGTAAACGTTCTGATAGAAAATGTGGTAAATATATTTAGAAACTCAGATGAGAAAACATACTGCAATCTTAATGCAAGTTCCAGAAGTCATGAGGAAAAAAGTGGCATATTTGACTATAAAATTATTGATATGGTTTGGCTGTGTCCCCACCCAAATCTCATCTGGAATTGTAGCTCCCATAATTCCCATGTGTTGTGGCGGGGACCTGATGAGAGATAACTGAACCATGGGGGAGGCTCCCCTGACACTGTTCTTATGGTCGTGGGTCTCAGGAGATCTGATTGTTTTATAAAGAGAAATCCCTTTAGCTTGGTTTTCATTTTCTCTCTTGCCTGCTATCATTTAAGACATATCTTTCACCTTCTGCCATGTTTGTGAGGCCTCCCCAGCTACATCGAACTGTGTCTATTGAACCTCTTTTTCTTTATAATTTACCCAGTCTCAGGTATGTCTTCATCAGCAGTGTGAAAAGGGACTAATACAACTATCTTTACCTTCATCTTAAACAAATGTACTATCAAAAAGGTAAAAGACATGAGAAATGAGAAAGCATAAGGAAATGTATCTATTACATGTAACAGACAAAAATACGATCTTCCTAACATATAAAACTGCTCTAAATCAGTGAGAAAATGATGTCATATAGCAAGTTAACTCACTGACAAGTTTTAAATTAACATAGATATTTTCAAAATTACCCATGATAAAGATAATGAAGTAAAAATAATAATGCATTGTATTGTCAAACTTAAACAAATATTTCTAATATACAGTGTGAGAAAAGTAACACTCTCATTTACTCTTCCTTGAGTGTAAATTGATTTAAACATTTTGGAGTACAATTTGGCAGGATTCACCAAAATTTAGCACTGTGAGTAAAAGTTTAACAAATCCATTCCCTTCTGCAGGAGGAGAGCACCTTGGGTTCAGTAAAATGCATAGCTCTCCTTCTTTGGAAACTCAACAAAGGTAAAACATCAGCAGTGTTTTCAAGCCAATTTGCTCACTAAAAATAGCACTCATTGATGAAATGCCTCTGGATTGATAAAACTATAGATAGCGAAAAGCCACTTGCATGTTGTTACTCTCATTAAAGGGAAACATCTGACTCTGATCCTGGCAAACTGGGTTTCCTATCTTAGATCCTTCCAAGGAATATGATACTGATATAGTTTGTCTGTGTCCCCACCCAAAATCTCATCTTGTATTGTAACCCCCATAATCCCCACAGGTCAACAAAGAGAACAAATGGAGGTAATTCAATCGTGGGGGTACTGTTCCCCAAGCTGTTCTCATGATGGTAAGTTCTCAGAAGATCTAATGGTTTTATAAGTGTGTGCTAGTTCCTCCTGCATTGTCTTCTTTCTGCCTCTTTGTGAAGAAGATACCTTGCTTCTTCTTTACCTTCTGCAATGATTGTAACTTTTCTGGGGCCTCCCCAGCCATGCTGAACTGTGAGTAAATTTGGTTAAATGACCCAGTCTCTGATAGTTCTTTATATCAGTGTGAAAATGGACTAATACACTGTGTGTGCCTCCATAGTAATCTTCTAAGTCTGAAAGCTTAGAGAGACCTATTCATTTGGAACAATTATTCTAAAGCTTCTGCACAGCTTTAGATTATTCTTTCAGCAAAATAATTAACAGTGTGAAAAGAAAATACAGAGTGTGGGAGAAAATATTTTGCAAGCCATACATTTGACGAAAAGATAACATGCAAAATAAGTCAGTAGCTCAAAAAAAATCAATAGAAAGAAAATAAAAAACCCAAATAAAAAATGAGCAAGTGACCTGAATAGACATTTCTCAAAAGAAGAAATACAAATGGCCAGCAGAGTGATGAAAAAAAAAGTTTAACCTCACTAATCACTATGGGAATGCAAGGTAAAACCAGAATGAGTTATCATCTGACATCTATAAGAACAAGTACTATCAAAAATACAAAAGAAAACAAGTGTTGACGAGAATGTGGAGGAAAGGGGTCCCTTGCACACTGTTCATGGAATGTAAATTAGTACAGGCTTTATGGAAAACTGTATGAAGTTTCCCTTAAAAAAACTAAAAATAGAATGACTGCATTGTTTCACAATCCCACTCTGCTTTTTGTAAAATACATTTGAATCAGATTGTCAAAGAAATGTCTGCACTCCCATGTTCATTGTAGTATTTACAATAGCTAAGTGACCCAACCAATAGCCAAGGAATCAACCTATGTGTTCATCAACAGGTGAATGTATAAAGAAAATGTATATGCATACACAATGGAATACTATCCAGCCTTAAAAAGAAGAAAATTCTGCAACTTGTGGCAACATGGCTACAATTAGAAAATATTATGCTAAGTGAAATAAGCCAGGTAAGACAAATACTCATGTTTCACATGTAGATGAAATCTAAAACAATCAAACTCATAGAAGCAGAGAGTAGAATGGTGGTTATGGGATGATGAAATGAGGAGTTGATGGTCAAAAATTACAAAATTTCAATCAGACAGAAGAAAAACTTTTTAGTTCTATTAAACAACATGGCAAGAATATAGTTAATAATAGAATATTGCACATTTCAAAATTGCTAAGAGGGTAAATTTCAAATGTCACCTGGAAGTTTACACAGCGACTAGATGTAGCCCATAGTTGTTCAGCAAGGCCACTGCAGGCAGACTGTGTCACTAGACTCCCTCCTCGCTGTGCAGAGCATCTCTGAAAAAAGGCAGCAGCTCATAAGGGACTTATAAATAAAGCTCCCACCTTCCTGGGACAGAGCACCTGGGAAAAGGGGAAGTTGTGGATACAGTTCAGCAGACTTAAACGTCCCTGCTCAGCAGCTCTGAAGGGAGCAATGGATCTCCCAGCACAGTCCTCGAGCTCTGATAAGGGACAGACTACCCTCTAAAGTGGCTCCATGACCCCCGTGTATCCTGACTGGGAGACACCTCATACAGGAAAGCTCTATGTCTGATCCGTGTACCTCAAGGTGACAGGGAGAATGAAACCAAGTTGGAAAACACTCTTCAGGATGTTATCTAGGAGAACTTCCCCTACCTAGCAAGGCAGGCCAACATTCAAATCCAGGAAATACAGACTACACCACAAGATACTCCTTGAGAAGAGCAACCCCAAGACACATAATCATCAGATTCACCAGGGTTGAAATGAAGGAAGAAATGCTAAGGGCAGCCAGAGACAAAGGTCGAGTTACCCACAAAGGGAAGCCCATGAGACTCACAGCAGATTTCTCGGCAGAAACCCAACAAGCCACAGGAGAGTAGGGGTGGGGCCTATATTCAACATCCTTAAAGAAGTTTCAACCCAGAATTTAATATTGAGCCAAACTAAACTTCATAAACAAAGGAAAAATAAAATCTTTGAGGGACAAGCAAATGCTGAGAGATTTTGTCAGCAACAGGCCTGCCTTACAAGAGATCCTAAAGGAAGCACTAAACATGGAAAGGAACAACCAGTACCAGCCACTATAAAAACATATCAATTTGTAAAAAAAAATTACATTATGAAGATCATTGACATTATGACACTATGGATCAACCAATGAGCCAAACATCCAGCTAGCACCAAAATAGCAGGATCAAACTCACACATAACAATATTAACCTTAAATGTAAATGGGCTAAATGCCCCAATCAAAAGATGCAGTCTGGCACACTGGATAAACGGTGTGCTGTATTCAGGAGGCCCATCTCCTGTGCAAAGACACACATAGGCTCAAAATAAAGGGATGGAGGAAGATTTACCTAGCAAAAGGAAAGAAAAAGCAGTGTCGCAATCCTAGTCTCTGATAAAACAGACTTTACCAACAAAGATCAAAAGAGACAAAGAACGGCATTACATATTGGTAAAGGGATTAATGCAACAAGAAGAGCTCACTATCCTAAATACACATGCACCCAATACAGGAGCACCCAGATACATAAAGCAAGCTCTTAATGACGTACAAAGAGACATAGACTCTCACACAACAATAGTGGGAGATGTTAACACTCCATCATCAATATTAGATCAACGACACAGAAAATTAACAAGGACATCCAGGACTTGAACTCAGGTCTGAACCATGCAAACCTAATAGACATTTACAGAACTCTCCACCCCATATCCACAGAATATACATTCTTCTCAGCACAACCCACTTATTCTAAAATTGATCACATTATTGGAAGCAACACACTCTCCAGCAAATGCAAAAGAATGGAAATCATAACAAACAGTCTCTCAAACCACAGCGCAATCAAATTGGAACTCAGGATTAAGAAACTCACTCAAAACCACACAACTACATGGAAACTGAACAACCTGCTCCTGAATGACTACTGGATAAATAATGAAATGAAGGCAGAAAAAAAGATGTTCTTTGCAATCAGTGAAAATGAAGACACAATGTACCAGAATCTCTGGGACACATTTAAAGCAGTGTCTAGAGGGAAATTTACAACACTAAATGCCCACAAGGGAAATAAGGAAAGATATAAAATCAACACCCTAATGTCACAGTTAAAGAATTAGAGGAGCAAAATCAAACAAATTCAAAAGCTAACAGAAGACGAGAAATAACTAAGATCAGAGCAGAACTGAAGGAGACAGAGACACATAAAACCCTTAAAAAAAAATCAATGAATCCAGGAGATGGTTTTTTGAAAAATCAACACATTAGTCAGACCACTAGCCAGACTAATAAAGAAGGGAGAGAAGAATCAAATAGATTCAATAAAAAATGATATAGGGGACATCACCACTGATCCCAAAGAAATACAAACTACAATCAGAGAATACGATAAACACCTCTATGCAAACAAACCAGAAAATATAGAAGAAATGGATAAGTTTCTGGATACTTCCACCCTCCCAAGCCTAAACCAGGAAGAAGCTGAATCCCTGAATAGACCAATAACAAAGTCTGAAGTTGAGGCAGGACTTAATAACCTATCATCCAAAAAAGGTCCAGGACCAGATGGGTTCACAGCTGAATTCTACCAGAGCTTCAAAGAGGAGCTGTTACCATTCCTTCTGAAACTATTCCAAACAATACAAAAAGAAGGAATCCTCCCTAACTCATTTTATGAGGCCAAAATCATCCTTATACCAAAATCTAGCACACAACTAAAAAAGAAAATTTCAGGCCAATATCCATGATGAATATTGATACGAAAATCCTCAATAAAATATTGGCACACCGAATGCAATAGCACATCAAAAAGCCTATCTATCATGATCAAGTAGGCTTCTTCCCTGGGATGCAAGGCTGATTCAACATATGCAAATCTATAAACATAATCCATCACACAAACAGAACCAAAGACAAAAACCACATGATTATCTTAATAGATGCAGAGAAGGCCTTTGACAAAATTCAACAGCCCTTTATGCTAAAAACTCTCAATAAACTAGGTATTGATGGAACGTATCTCAAAATATTAAAAGCTATTTATGACAAACCCACAGCCAATATCACACTGAATGGGTTAAAAAGTGGTAGTGTTCCTTTGAAAACCAGCACAAGACAAGGATGCCCTCTCTCACCATTCCTATTCAACACAGTATTGGAAGTTCTGGTCAGGGCAATCAGGCAAGAAAAAGAAATAAAGGATATTCAATTAGGAAAAGATGAAGTCAAATTATCTCTATTTGCAGGTGACATGACTGTATATTTAGGAGACCCCATTGTTGCCCCCTAAAATCTCCTTAAGCTGATAAAGCAACTTCAGTTAAGTCTCAGGTTACAAAATTAATGTGCAAAAATCACAAGCATTCCTATACACCCATAACAGACAAACAGAGAGCCAAATCATGAGCAAACTCCCATTCACAATTGCTACAAAGAAAATAAAATACCTAATACAACTAACAAGGGGATGCGAAGGACCTCTTCAAGGAGGACTACAAACCACTGTTCAAGGAAATAAGAGAGGACACCAACAGATGAAAAAACATTCCATGCTCACAGTTAGGAAGAATCAATATTGTGAAAATGATCATACTGCCCAAAGTAATTTATAGATACAGTGCTACCCCTATCAAGCTACCATTGACTTTCTTCACAGAACTGAAAAGAAAAAAACACCTTAAATTTCATATGGAACCAAAAGAGAGCCTGTATAACCAAGCCAATCCTAAGCAAAAATAAAGAAATAAATAAATAAAAGAAAACCAACCAACAGACAAGCAAAAAAACAAAAAAACAAATCTGGAGGCATGATGCTATCTGACTTCAAACTACACTACAAGGCTACAATAATCAAAACAGCATAGTACTGGTACCAAAACAGACATGTAGACCAATGGAACAGAACAGAGTCCTCAGAAATAATGCCACACATCTACAACCATCTGATCTTTGAAAAAACTGACAAAAACAAGCAATAGGAAAGGACTCCCTATTTAATAAATGGTATTGGGAAAACTGGCTAGCCACGTGCAGAAAGCTGAAACTGGATCCCTTCCTTACTCCTTATATAAAAATTAACTCCAGATGGATTAAAGATTTAAACATAAGTCCTAACACCATAAAAACCCTAGAATAAAACCCAGACAATACCATTCAAGACATAGGCATGGGCAAGGACTTCATGACTTAAACACCAAAAGCAATGGCAACAAAAACCAAAATAGACAAATGGGATCTAATTAAATGCCAGAGCTTCTGCACAGCAGAAGAAACTATCCTCAGAAAGAACTGGCAACCAATAGAATGGCAAAAAAATTTCACAATCTACCCATCTGACAAAGGGCTAATATCCAGAATCTACAAAGAACTTAAAACACATTTACAAGAAAGAAACAACAAAAAAAAACCATCAAAAAGTGGGTAAAGGATATGAACAGACACTTCTCAAAAGAAGACATTTATGCAGCCAAGAAGCATATGAGAAAAAGCTTTCAAATGCAAATCAAAACCACATTGAGATACCATCTCATGCCAGTTAGAATGGTGATCATTAAACAATCAGGAGACAACAGATACAGGAGAGGATGTGGAAAAATAGGAACACTTTTACACTGTTGTTTGGAGTGTAAATTAGTTCAATCATGATGGAAGGCAGTGTGGTGATTCCTCAAGGATCTAGATATACAAATACCATTTGACCAACCAATCCCATTACCACGTATATACTCAAAGGAGTATAAATTGTTCTATTATAAAGACACATGCACATGTATGTTTATTGTGGCATTGTTGACAACAGCAAAGACTTGGAATCAACCCAAATGCCCATCAATGATAGACTGGATAGAGAAAATGTGGCACATATACACCATAGAATACTACTGCAGCCAAAAAAAAGGATGAGTTTATGTCCTTTGCAGGGACACTGATAAAGCTGAAAACCATCACCCTCAGCAAACTGACACAAGAACAGAAAATCAAACACTGCATGTTCTCACTCGTAAGTAGGTATTGAACAATGAGAACACATGGACACAGGGAGGAGAACATCACACAATAGAGGAGGGTTAATAGGGGCTAAAGGGATAGGGGAGGGTTAGCATTAGGCCAAATACCTAATGTAGATGACGGGGTGATGGATGCAGCAAACCACCATGGCACGTGTATACATATTTAACAAACCTGTATGTTCTGCATATGTACTCCAGAACTTAAAGTATAGTAATAAAAATATATATAAAACATACAAAAAATACCAATGCTGGTTGTAAAGTCAGCAAGATGGTTAGACAGGAGGTCTCCAACTCTCATCGCTCTATAGAACCAATGATTGGGTGACCACGCAAAGACAAAAGTGCCTTTGCGGGAGCTTTGGACTTTGGGTAAATGGTTACCTCTGGTACGAAGAACAAAAAACAAAACTATTCATTACTATAATTTGTTGGAGATAGGCAATATAAAAAGTGTAAACTGTGACATCGAAAAATCAACACGTAGAGGAGAGTGGAGTTTAAGTTTAGTTTTCTCAGTTGTCTTTCTTTCTTTGCAATCACACAAGTTTTTTTCAGTCTAAAATAACTTATTATAATTATAGAATGTTTTTGTGAGCCTCGTGATATCCACAAGGCAGAAATCCATAATACACTAAACATAAAAAGCAAGAAATCAAAACATACTACTAGAGGAAATCACTTAACCACAAAAGAAGACTACGTGAGAGAAAAAAGGGATCTACAAAGCAACTAGAACACGTAACAAAATCTCATCAGTAAACACTCACCTATCAACAACCTTGAATGTAAAAGGACTAAATAATCTAATTAAAAGAGAGTGGAAAAACAAATTAAAAAAGCCAAGTCTCAACTATATGCTGACTACGAGAAACTCATTTCATATGAAAAGATATGTATATGCTAAAAGTGAAGGGATGGAAAAATTATTCCATGCAAATGCAAACCAAAAAAGAACAGGAGTAGCTGTACTTTATTAGATAAAACAGACTTAAAGCAAAAACTGTCAAAGGGGCTAATGAATGCCATTACACAATAATAAAGGAATTGACAGAGCAGAAGGATATTATTATTAATATATGTGTACCCAACATTGGAGCACCTATCTATAAAGCAAATATTAATAGATTTAAAGGAAGAGATGGACTACAGCACAGTAACAGATAAAGACTTCAACGCCATAACTTTAGCAATGGACAGATCTCTTATGCAAAGAAAATCAAGAATGAAACATCAGGGTAAAACTTCACCCTAGAATACAGGTACCTAAAAGTTATTTACAGGACCTTCTATCCAACAGCTTCAGAATACATATTCTTAACCACCCATGGAACATTCTGCAGGATAGCTTGTACATTAGGCCGCAAATCAAGTCTTAGCAAATTAAAGAATATAAAGATATCAAGTATGTTTTCTGACCATAATGGAATTAAACATGAAATCAGTAAGAAGGGGTATATTGGAAACAAAAATACATGGAATTAAATGATATACTTCAGAACAAGCAAAGGATCAGTGATGATATTTTTAAAAATATGTAAAAACTCATTGAGACAAATGAAAATAGAAATACAGCATACTCCAACCTATGAGATACAGTAAAAGCAGGGCTAACAGGGAAGTTTACAGCATCAACAAATGAGAACTATCTCAAACTACCTACTGTTACACCTCAAGACACTAAAAAATGCCCAAAATTAGAAGAAAATTATTAATAAAAGTTATAGCATAAAGAAAATAGAAAGTGTAATGATATAAAAGAGCAACAAAATAAAGACTTAGGTTTTTAAAAGTATAAACAAAATTGACAAACCTTTAAACTAAGGAAAAAAGAGAGATGACTCAAATGAATTCAGGTGAAAAACGACATTGCAACTGATACTACAAACACACAAAGGATAAGAAGAGACTTATGAACACCTTTATGCCAAAAAATAGGAAACTTACAAGAAACTGGTAAATTCCTAGGCACATGCCAACCTACCATGATTGAATGAGGAAAAAACAGAACACCCAAACAAACCAGTAATAGTAAAAAGATAAAGTAATAAAAAGTTTCCCATCAAAGAAAAGCCCAGTACCTGATGGCTGCATTGCAAAATTCTACCAAACATTTAAAGAAGAACTATTGTCAGTTCTTCTCAAGCTATTTCAAAAAAAAAAAAAATTATTCCAAACTCATTCTATGAGTAACTCATTACTCCAGTACCAAAACCAGACAAAGACACAGCGAAAAATGAAAACTACAGGCCAATATCCCTGATGAAAATAGATGCAAAAATCCTCAGTAAGATACTAGCAACTTGAATCCAACAGTGTATCAAAAAGATCATTCACCATGAGGTTTGAGGATGGTTCAACACACAAAATTCATAAACATGATATACTGCATTAACAGAATGAAGGACAAAGCCAGATGATTATATCAATAATACAGTAAAAACATTCCATAAACTTCTATATCTCTTTGTGATAAAAACTCTAAACAAATTAGTTGTAGAAGGAACACACCTCAACACAATGAAGTCCATACATGACAAACCCATGTCTAACATTATATTGAATGGGGAAAAGTTGAAAGATTTTCTCTAAAATCTGGAACTAGACAAGGATGCCCACTTTGACCCCTCTATTCACTACAGAACTGGAAGTCCTAGCTAGGGCAATTACACCAGAGAAAGCAATAAAAGACATCCAAATAGGAAAGGAGGAAGCCAAATTTTACATTTGCCAATAATGTGATATTATATCTAGAAAACCCTATAGATCCACCAAAAAAATGTTAGAACTAATGAACCCAGTCAATTTGAAGCATATGAAATCAACATACAAAAATTTACAGTATTTCTATTTCCCAACAGCAAACTCTGAAAATGAAATCAGGAAAGAAATTCCATTTATAATAGCTACAAAAAATGATAAGGAGTAAATTCAACAAAGGAGGCAAACAATCTCCACAATAAAAATTGTAAACATTGATAAAAGAAATTGAGAACACTAATAAGTGAAAAGAAATTCTTTATTTATCCACTGGAAGAATATTCATGACATATCCATACTACCCAAAGTAGTCTACAGATTCAATGTAATCTCTGTCAAAATACCAATGACATTTTTCACAGAAGTAGAAAGAAACAATCCACAAATTTTTATGGAACCACTAAAGACCCAGATAGTCAAAACAGTCTTGATCAAAAAGGAACAAAGCTAGAGGAATTACAGTCACTACATGACTTAAAAGTATAACAGTAGTAGCTGAAAGGTATTTTCATAAAGAGAAACATATAGACAAATGGAACAGAACAAAGAAACTGGGAATAACTTCACTCATTTATAATCAACTAACTGTCAACAAAGGCACCAAGAACATACAATGGAGAAAGGGCAGTTTCTTTCATAAATGGTGATGGGAAAACTGAATGTCCACGTGCTAAGAATAAAACTAGATACCTATCTCTCTCTACTTACAAAAATTGACTCAAGATGGATTAAAGACATACATGTAGACCTGAACCTATGAAGGAAATCAACTAAAAGGAAACAGGGGAAATGCTGCATGACACTGGTGTGGGAAAGGGTTTTTTTTTTTTGTTTTTTTTTTATTTGGATAAGACCACAAAATTGTCAGCAACAGAAGTAAAAATAGTCAAATGGGATTTACATCAAACTAAATAGTATCTGGACAATAAAAATAATCAACTGAGTGAAGAAATAACCTATAAAAAGGGAGAAATTATTCACAAACTATGCATCTGCAAGACGGCTAGTAACCAGAATATAAAAGAAACACAAACAACTCAACAGCAAAAGAACAATCTAAAGACTGGGCAGACCATCTGAATAGACATTTGTCAAAAATAAAATGTATAAATAGCCAACAGCTATACTTGAAAATGCTTAATATCACTAATCAGAAAAAAGCAAATCACAACCAAAATGAGGTATCATCTCACTCCAGTTGGAATGACTATTATCAATAAGACAAAAAATAACAATTGCTGGTAGTCAAAGAGAAACTTTCATACACTGCTGATCACCATATAAATCATTACATCCATTATGGACAATAGCATGGAGTTTCCTCAAAAAATTAAAAACAGAACTTCCATATGATCCTACAATCCCACTACTGGGAATTCATCCAAAGAAATAAGTATGTCAAAGATATATCTGTACTCTCACGTCTATTGTAGAACTATTCACTGTTAGCCACGATATAAAAATCAATCTAAATGCTCATTAATAGAGGAATGAATAAAAAAGTATGATATATATACACAATGCGATCGTGCATATACAGTGCATATATATATATATGCAATGAATATATATATACACACATTCAGCCACATAAAATATAAAATCCTGTTATATGTGACATCATGGATGAATATAGAGCACTTTAAGTTAGGTAAAGCAAGCCAAGCACAAAAGGATGATCCCACTCATATGTGGAATCTAAGAAAAGTTGGCATCACAGAAATAGAATAGTGGTTATGAGAGGCTGTGGATGGGAAAAGGAAGGAGGGAACTGAGACAGGTTGGTCAATAGGTAAAATATTACAGTTAGAAGAAAGAAGTTCTAGTACTCCATTGCACAGTATAGTGACTATACTTAACAATAACGTATATTTCAAAATAGCTAGAAAAGAGAAGTTTGGATCTCTCACTACAAAGAAATGACAACACTTTGAAGTGATGGATATGCCAGTTACCTTGACTTGATTATCACACAATGTATAGATCTTACCCCATAAATATATACCATTATTCTGTCTACAAACACATATCAAAACAAAGTCAATAATAAATAGCTTGCATACAATAATGACAAACAAGGATATTAAATCAGTAATCAAAAACTTCCCAAAAAAGAGAAGCCCAGGACCAGACCTATTCATGGACAAATTCTACTAAACATTTCAAGAATAATTAATGCCAATATTTTTAAACTCTTCCAAAAACTAGAAGAGGAGGAAGTAATTTCAAATTCATTTTGTGAGACCAGAGTAGGCCAGAAAGAGAGCCACCCAAATATGTCCAACATATTTTAGAGCATATTTTTGGCAAAGGTGCAAAAGCAAGTCAATGGAAAAAAGACAGCCTTTTCAACAGATGATGCTGAAACAATTGGATATCCACAAGCCACAGAAATGAACCCTGACCTAAATGTCATACCACATACTCACATTATGTCAAAGTGGATCATAAAAATCATAAAACTGTTCAAAGAAAAAGAGGAATAACTCTAGGACCTGGGAATAAGCAAAGAGTTATTACATTTAATACAAAAATATGATCTTTAATGGGAAAATCTGGTAAACTGAACTTCATCAAAATTAAAAACTTCCACTCTATATATGACCCTTTCAAAAGATTAAAAAGACAAGATATCCACTGGGAGGAAATATTTGCAAACTACAAATGTAATAAGGAATTGAATCTAGAATAAAAAGAACTCTAAGACTCAATGGTAAAAATAAAAGAATCCGATTAGAAAATGTGAACAGACATTTCAGGGAAGGGATGGCAAATAAGCACATGACAGTAAATATAATGTCTTGGCCAGGAGTGGTGGCTCACACGTATAATTCTAGCATTTTGGGAGGCCAAGGCAGCACTTGAGGCCAGGAGTTCAAGATCAGCCTAGTCAACATGGCGAAGTCCATTTCCCCATATCTACTAAAAACACAAAAAAAGTAACTGGGTATGGTAGCATACACACGCAATCCCAGCTACTTAGGAGGCTGAGGTAAGATAATTGTTTGAACGTGGGAGGTGGAGGTCTCAGTGAACCAAGATTCTGCCATTGCATTCCAGCCTTGCTCAGCAGAGCGAGACCCTGTCTCAAAAAGAAAGAAAGAAAAAATAAAGAAAAAGAAATATAGTATCTTTAGCCATGAGGAAAACCCAAATTCAAACACAATGAGATTATCACTACACACCTATGAGAATGAATAAGATAATAGTGACAACAATAAATGCTGGAGAGAATGCAGAGAAACTTTTGATCAACTGTACACTGCTGGTAGGAATGTAATATGGTACAGGCAAACTTAAAAACAATTTGATAGCTTCTTATAAACCTAAACATGCAACTGCCAGCAATTACACACTTGGGCAATTTATCTCATTAGAAACAAAAACATATTCACACAAAAGTCTGTGCACAAATAATCATAGCCGCTTTGCTTGTGAGAGTCAAAAACTGGAAAAAACCCAGATTTTTTTGATGGGGGAGTAATTAAACATACCGTGGTGCATTTGTGCCATAGAATACTACTCAGCAATAAAAAGGAACAAACTACTGATACACACAACAACACAGATAAATCTCCAGCAATCTATGCTGAGTGAAAAAATCTGATCTCAGAAGTTTACACACACTATGATACAATGTATGTAGCATTTTTTTAATAGAAAGATGAGAGAGCTTGGAAACAGATTGGCAGTTGCCAAGGGAATCCAGGGGAAGAAAGGAGGTGGCTTTGACTATAAAAAGCTAGCATAAGGGATCTTTGTAATGAACTGTTTTGTATCTTGACCACGGTGGATGTCACCCAAGTCTGCATATGTAAAAGCGCACACACGCGCGCACACACACACACACACACAAGCACATGTAAAATTGGAGTGGCGTGAATAAGGATATAATACATAAATTTTATGAATGTCAATTTCCTGGTTATACTGTTTATGTAAGATGTTACAACTGGCAGAAACCGGGTGAAGGGTGTATGAAATTTATGTGTATTACATCTGACAACTGCATGTTAATCTACCATTACCTCAAAATAAACTTAAAAAACAGTAACAATCCAAAGCTTCATGCCAGAGACTCTTACTTTGTCTGTGGTTGAGCCCAAGAAATCTGTATTTTCTTTTATTTTTTATTTAACTTTTAAGTTATTTTAAGGGATACAAGCACAGGTTTGTTATATAAAGTTGTGTCATGTGGGTTTGTTACGCAGATTATTTCCTCATCCACGTATTAACCCTAGTACCTATTAGTTATTTTTCTGATCCTCTCCCTCCTCCCAACCTCCACCCCGTCTAAGGCCCCAGTGTGTGTTTTTCCCCTCTGTGTGTCCATGTGTTCACATCATGTAGCTTCCACTTGTAAGTCAGAGCATGCAGTAGTTTTCTGTTCCTCTTGTTAGTTTTCTAAGGATAATAGCCTCCAGCTCCATCCATGTCCCTGCAAAGGACATGATCTTATGCTTTATATCGTTGCATAGTATTCCATGGTATAAAAAAAACAAAAAAGCTCTTAAATCAGATATATGTAAATCTCAAGTTGAGGACTATTGCTAGATGTTATTCTCACTATTGAGACTAAACATATCTATGGCACTTGTGTGAGTTCCATCTGTATTTCCTGTCTTTTAAAAACTGTGGTTATTCTTTTTGGATTCACCCGTTATAGGTGGATCCATTTGTCTCTCTCTTTCTCTGCTTTAGTCTGAGCTGGTATTCAGTCCCAACCTACATTACTCAAAGTTTCATAATGTTATAACACACATTACAACATTTAGTTCAATACTATCGTCATTAATAAAATTGCATTAATATTTTAATAAATTATGTAAAAGCTACCAACAAATATAATTTAACAAAAATAAGCTTATAAATATTTTGACATCAGAATTGCAGAGATATTTATAATCACTGTTTTTAGATTTGTTTTGTTTTCACTGCTTTCACGTACTAGAGACAACGTAAGTTTAGCCTCAATTCAGAAAGCATTTTCATTAGGAATATCAATATAGTTTTTATGTGTTTTTAATTATTTATGAAACAAATTAGCTCATTACTACAGACACCAGCAAACACTGTTAGCAAATAAAATGTCAAATAAAAATGATAAAAGCCAAGTTAAATCTCATTTGGAATAGTACAGTTGTAGTGAAAATAGGTGCACTTATTTACACACACACACACAGCTCATACTTTCAGCCCACTTGTTTCAAGCAACCCTTGATTAACTAAAATTCCATGACAATTAGAAAGTCTGTCTTACAGTGCCTGTGATAATCAAATCAGACTTGAGTTAAAAGTGAAAATTAGAATTTCACCTCCTCCTATGTGTTTTTTTCTAGGGAACAGGCATTCTGAAATAAAGATTCTGTCAGAAGAAGCAGGCGAACAGTTACGGATTATAATCTAAACCCACACAACTCCTTTGTTACAGTTACTTTAAACTACAGCATCTGTCTGGCTAGAGACCAACGCAAGATGTTGGAGAGGATTCATTTATTCATGATGTGGCATTTAAATACCTTTGTGAATTGTGATAATCATTACTATCATGACTGCCAGTGTTTTTCTTACTGCATTGTCTTCCAAAGAAGTTTGTGGCACGTTTCCTGTGAGCCAAGCACAGCTAATGGTCTCAGTAGTAATTGATGCCTTGGGTGATTACCCTTTCCCTGACTGTTAAGTATGCTAAATGGCTAGGTAGCCATAATTATATGGCTGTAATTATGATTGCTGCAACCCTGAATTGGAATCAAAGCATAGAACCAAAAGCCAGCCATGCCCACCCATACGAAATACTTTTTTCATGATCATATGATGTATTGTTCTGTATTTGAAGCTCAGTAGTGCAATGTTTTAATTTAATAGCATCGGTAAATGAATCATAGGACTTACTGAAAAAGAAGAGTATTTAAATCACTGAATGTTCGAAGAATCAAAGGTAACTGGCAAGGTGTTGCCTATACTGGGTTTTTCTAAGAACATACTAATTTGTTTTCTAAAATATAACATTTTCTCATGATAGTTTTGGGAGATTTTCTCATTGAGCTCTTTTTCCTATTCATATTCTCAAACTTCAGTTTGAAGTTTCTGATTCTGACTCAATTTTAAAAGACTTGATTTCCTGTGGGCTAAACAACCCTCAGAAACAGACCAATCTCACCCTTGGATGATATATATGTAAACAACTTCACTCAACAGTCTGACCCTCAGGATATGGTTATCCTAGCTGAATCCACCTTTTTCAGACTTGATCTCAAGTAGAATAATCAAAATTCCACATTTTTTCCTCCCTTATTAGTCTGTTTAAGTCAAACATTGTTTCTCCTACACCTTTTCAGAGAGGAAGGTGCATCTTATGCTCCACTAGAGCAAGGCAGGCTGGGGGTGTCCTTCTCTTCCTGGTTCTCACTTGAGAGCTACATGCTTGAAAACAGCCCTTGGAGGCCATGGAATTTTAATGTTTTAATGTTTCCTGGCAAAGTCCCTTTGGTAACTTTGCTCCCTGTGAGATGATAGCATTTCATTTGCCAAACCTTTGAACAATTTGGAGCTTGAGGCCTTTCTGCAGCAGCTCAACCTTTTCTCCGAAACAGTAAAAGTAATCAGGGAGCAGCCAAGAAAAAGCAAGCCAGAAGTTAGCTGACTGAAGGCCCAGCCCAGATTTAAGGATAGTTTTCTAAATTGTCCTAGGACTGAGCTTGCCTTGTTTACATCAGCATCTCCCCATTTTCTCTGGTGCCACTTAGCTATGTCCTCAAATTCTGGTCTATCTATTAAAGTCACCTCAGATTCTTATTTACCAGGTCAGTTTCTGAGCCCCACCCTCAGAGACTCCAACTCAGCCTGGCTAGTGCACAGGCATCTTAACCTAGGACAAAGCAAAGAATTAGATTTGATGGCCAAAAAAAAAAATCCATCGAAGGAGTGAAAGTGATCAACAGAGCCCATGTTTTTAATGTCCTCATAAAGATAATAGGATTGGCTCATGACTGTGGTCCATAACTTGTGCATAGTAGAGAATCCTGAGCACAGTTCATCTCTTACAGAAGAGCATCTTAACAAGCAGAGCAGAATCTGCTTCTCTCAGGCTGCTCTATGCCAGAGTTTACCGTCTGAAATAGATTCCTATCTCTCATTCCTCTTTATTACCATTCAGAGGAAAAAAGGGAATTGGCCTTTATTGAAACAGTTACTTTATCTTATCTGTAAAAAGCACCATTTTTGTAACACAGGGATTATATGATTTGAAGTAGAGGTTGAGATTCATTTTAATTCTTGCGAATATTTCATCACTGTTGACAATTTTTATTTCTCCATTGGAATTATTCATCTCCTTTGTTGAAAATTAAATGACTGTGTGAGTGAGCCGTTTTTGAGCTCTTCTGTTCCACTGATCGATTTGTGATTCCCTGTGGCAGTACTGTGTGATATTGATCACTCTGGCTTAATGGTAATTCCTGAAATCAGCTAATGGAAGTCTTCTAAATAGCTTTTTTCTCTTTTTAATAATTCTAGGTTCTTTGAATTTCTATATAAATTTCTGAATAAGCTTGTCAAATTCTATAAAAAACAAAAACAAAGCCTTTTGGATTATTGAAAATATGTTGATTATATATATTAATTTGGAGATAATTGAAAATAACGAGAGGCTCTCTCCAAAAAGTTTATTCAGGAATATGCAGGAGATTGTGTTCCAGAATATGTATGTTTTGATGAATCATAGGCATATCCAGAGCTATTGGAATAAGGGGAAACTTTTAAAGACAAAGAGGAGAGGTCCATAAAAGCTATTCTGAAATAAAAATAACTGGTCACATAGGCTTGTTAAAGGAGCCCTTGCTAACTCATTGGTGGAGACAGCCATTGCTAGGCAAGCGTGTTTTTAAGAGTGGCTTAGAACACTACAATTTTGAGGGATTTCTTGTGATAAGCCTTGTTACAGACCTATGTGTAGGATCTGCAGAATAAGCAGGATGTGTAGAACATGCAGAACGTGTGGTAATTTATGAGTTTTTAGAAGGTTCTTGTGATACCTTTTATCTCAGACATACGAGTTTGAGACTCCTGGCTTACTTTGTTTGGGTCTAGTGTAAGTGCAATCTAGTGTAAGAGATGAGCTGTGCATCAGTGACTTTGGCATCAGTGACTTCTACATTTCCCCCTTTATATTATGATCTTTCTCTGTATCACTAATCAATTAACCTGCAGTGAGGTTGTTATTGTAAGGTATCGATTACTCTGGTAATTACTCTAAGTTTTACTCTCTCAGCACCCGGATGGACCTTCCTTGTTGGTCTGGTCATACGCTGGGGAAAGAGCCAGCAATTATGAGTCAGCATCAAGAACCTTTAGCAAGAAGGTTTTCAAGTAGTGGCTCTCAAGTTAAGTTGCCTGGAGTACATCGTTAAATTCAATTTTGTCAGTTTCCTAGTTGTTAGTTATGATTTTGAAATGTTGGGCTAGCATTACCCTGCTAGGTATTGTACTTCTGCAGAAATTTGACATGCAAAAGGTACAAAATTTGAAGAAAATAATACAAAGCAAAACTAACAGGAATACAACAAATCTACAATGATTCTGAGTCAAGAGCCCAAACAACCAACAAAATAAAAGACCCCTGGGGACTGGGTGAGACTTATGATAGTCACCGAGTCTGTTTTCTTATTTTATGCAGTTGAGTCTCAATTTCCCCAGAGGAATTTATCTAGGCACAGCAAATGGTATTAGCAGTGGTACAGCTATCTCCTTGTTTAGCTAGGAAGGAGCAATTGTATTATTTAGTACCCCATAACTAAATTAGATTAAAGCAGATATTGCTAACTCTACAAAAAGGGATCATTAATACAATGTGAACAAAATGTTGTGTTCCAGATACACTTAAGTTACTTATTAGGTAGACTAAAGCCTCTCTTAAGATATGTAAAGATTTGGGTTAGGCATTTTGTCAAGAGTCCTGAAGAATCTGTTTGTGAAATTCTAGTATTATTTCTGGTATGCAAAAAAAGAAAGCAAAAAGAAGAAAAAGAAGTAAGCATAAGCAAGACTAAAGTAAGAGAGGTGAGAGTTTTATGACAGAAGTCTTGTCCTAATGCCTTGGGAAAAGCTGTCCACAGCCTGAAGCTGTCAACCTCTAGTCCTGGTTTGCAGTTTGAATGTTTATGGTTATGACATTAGGTGGCTTGGTGAATAGGCCACACATTAGGCTCAAGTATTTCCCTTAAAATTTGCATCAAGTCATCCAACTTCAGCTTATAGGGTTTTCGGAACAAAGCAATTCTTATTCCTGGTAGGAGACTTGCAGCCAGATACTGTGGTAAACTAGAGTAATTTAGCATCTAGCCCTGTAACTGCAGTTTAATGTATCAAACAAGTCTCAATATTTTTCTACTAAAAGAGCAAACAACCTCAATTTAGAATTTGATTTTTAGAAGTTTGCAAAAGATACCAAAAGGTTTAAAACATTTAATCAAAATAGGATCACAGATCATTTTAGAGTAATAGTCATTCATTTAATCAGAGTGATGATTTAAAAGCTTAAAACCAAATACAGAAAGTTACATAGATATAGAAAAACCTTTAGCTCCTTTCATAGAAAGAACTCAATTCTCTTAAGTGATTGAAAACCATAATAATGACAATATGAAGCACAGGATATTCTCTTGGTAAGATTAAATATTTGTTTCACTTATAAGGTGAAAAAATATATTATCTCTTCTCAATACTCTAAGAAAATCTTATTTAAAAAATCAAATTTTGGTTTAGCATTAATGTGCTTTTGATAATGCTCAACTTTAGACTTATAGTTCTTTTAATTATAGTCAACTTGATCACATATAAATTATCATAAGATCCATCTTTCTCATACTTTTACAACTTTCTAAAACTTTCCATAACTTCTAAAACTTTTTACAACTTCTTCAAATCTTCTACTACTTTCTTAAACTTTTCAGGTTTGTTTTATACTTTTCATTTTCTCATTATGGAACAGTCACTTTATTTTAGGACAAAACTATCTTGATTTTTTCTCATCAGTGTGACGACACAAGATTCTCTCTCACATTTTCCTTTCTGAGTGTTATACTTACTTGTTATTGTCTTTATTCATTCTGATACAGCCTTAAAATAATTTATATAGTAGGCAAAATTACTTTTTTTCTCAACAAAATACATCTTTATGTTCCTTTTTAACCATAAACACATCTTATATTTTTTGTATATTTTGCCTATAAAATCACATATATTAACTAGAATTAACCCTTGGTAACCTTAATTTCTAGTGAAATTTCCGTTCTAATTTCCGTTCTAGGTTGTTGGTTGCCATGGTGCTGCTATAATTGCAAGGCCATTAATTTGAAGCTTCCCCCCAACCTCTCAGCTGGAATGCATAAGAAAAAACAAAATTTGAAATCAGTAACAGATTTATCATTCTTTCATGGGTAGGTCTGGTTGTTTGAGCAATCAATCCAAGTAGGAAAACACTTTCAGAATAAATACCCTTTATTATTGCCCTGAACTCAAGATGTTGGCCTAGGCATAAGAGTGGTTAAAAAATATATACTAAATTAATCTGAGAGTCAAACTTTTATAAATACTTATCTGATTTTTTCCTTTGGGGCATTCAAATAATCAAGTAAAAAAGATCAGCCTATTCAAAGTAACGGAAAGACAGAGAGATTAGAAGCCTTTATACACCAATCAAACATACATCTAAATGTTTCTGAAGCATTTGAGATTCCTTCTAATTTTAAATGTACTTCTTAAAGTGCAGTGTTGTTAATGTAGAATGTTCCACATAATGGTAACTGTAATTTTAAGTTATCATTATTGTAACTTGTCCATAATAATGGACCACCCAAAAATAGAACCAAAAGAATACTCACCAGAAGGACAGTGCTCTTAAATCAGGAAAGACTTTCCAGGAAACACAAAAAATTATTTTATAGGCCCAGCAGGGCAGCCTTATCCAGACTAGATCCTGAATAAAGTCAGGGAGCCCTACCAAAATAGGAATTAATAGGGTATATTAGGATTATGCTGACTTCATAAAGTGAGTTGGTATGTGTTGATATCTTCTGTATTTTCTCATTGAGTACTTGAAATTATTTTGCCAATATTTGATAGAATTCCAGAGTAAGCCATGTGGGTCTGAATTACAGAAAGGTTTTCAATAATGAGTTTAATGTCTTTAATACATATAATTTCCTTATCTATTAAATAGGGACAAAAGCAGTATACCCCTTTTGTAGGATTTTAGTCAAAATTGGTTGGTTTAATATTTTTTAAGTTTCTATAAACTTTAAAAATACGTATTTTTAAAAACATATTTGCACATCATCTAATAAAGCTTCTATTAATATTTTAATGCTTTCCATTGAAAGTTTGATGCATATATTATTTAAGAAAATTAAAGTTATATAGATTGATATATGTTTTAAAAGATTACATTTCTCACGTCATTTTGTCTTTGTTATTATATGTTATTTAGTACAAGGATGCCCCCATAATATGGCCTCTGTTAGTTGGAGAGTTATATCATATCTAATGCTTTTTATGAAGCATTAATATGAAATTTCTGGGTTAGAGGTTGCGAGCATATTTATACTTTTCTTATGAACCATTAACTTGCTTACTCAAAAGTTGTCCCCTTTACCACAATTATTTACAGTACAATCTTTCCAATGCTGGATTCTAATATAATTTTCATTATTGCATATTTTATCAGTAAACTAGATTATATTCTGATTTTAACTTTTACATTTCTAAACATGAGTGATATGGAACATTTTCCTCTTCTGTCACAATCGTGAATTATTTTTTCATTTAATTTTCCAACTTTCATATATGTGAATTTTTGTACATTATCTTTATTCAGTTTTTTACAAATATGTGCGAGTTTTACATATTGATTTTTTTATATGCTAAGTTAATCATTTACATTTACTATTGGTTTTGATTGTGTTTTGGACATTTCAAAGTGTGTCCCCCTCCCCCCAGTTTATCAAAGCATTTAATAATTACTTCATGATTTCTTTTTCCTTTATGTTTCAAAAATTTGTATATATTCTTACTTAAATCCAATTTCCAATTTTATTTATTTTTATTGCATACTATTTTTCATCATGTAATTATTCAGTCCACTAGAGATTCATTTGGATTTATATTAAAAAGAAAAAAAAGATAAAGTATTTTATTATCTTTGTTTAATAGGTGAGGAAACTTATTCCCAGAGAGGTTACCTGACTTAGCCAGGGTAACACACGAGTGGAGCAGGAATTTTAACTCCTAACTCTCCTGTTCTAAAACCCCTGACCAATCTTCTGACAGGCATATTGCCCAATCACCAATTTTCAATTTTTTGGCCTTACTTTCTCAATATAAACTTCTACATGACCATCTAAAGATCCCTCCATGCTCTAAAATCTATCTACTGTTTTTCATTAATAAACTATACATCTGTGAAACAGACTACCCTAGGATCTACCAATAGAGAGTGAAAGGAGTTATAAGGTCATAGGCCTTCAGGAGCACTTAGAAAGTGTTGTAGGTTAAGCTCAGTACCATAAGTAGTTGAGAGAGGGTCTATTTTTTCCCTAATGGTGTTAAAACTATTTTCTTTTTGAGACAGGGTCTCCCTCTGCAGCTCAGGCTAAAGTGCAGTGACATGATCTTGGCTCACTGCAACCTCCACCTCCCAAGTACAAGCCATCTATCCTCTGCCTCAGCCTCCTGAGTAGCTGGAACCAGGTGCGTGCCACCATGCCCGGCTAAAAAAGTTATTTTTTAAGTAACACTTGCTATTTACACCAAGAATATCATCAGGGTTGTGCTCACAGGCACCGTTAGACCCTTAGCTCACTATTTCTACCAATATTAAACTATAATGTTACAATCTTTGCCTAATCCGAAGCAAGTTCTTACCTTGAAAGATCCAACTCAGATTCCATGAACACTAACCCTCCAGCTCTGTATTCTTCTCTTACTCTCTCCTGCTATGACACTGTTAAGACTCTGCTATGGTGATATTCTCCCTTTTTTCAGTGAATTCTAATCTGCTTGGCTAACGGACAGATTATCCAGTGGTATTTGGGGGGAGTTCAATACTGTCAGAAAACTGGCATTTTTTAGGTAGAAGAGATAAACCATGGTTTGTTATGGGGAGAAACTCTTCTGTTCAACTCCATGTTTCTTTCCTCTGGGCTCAGGTCATACATAGATTATATCTGGCTAAGGGGGAGAAGCAATTACCAATGCTCTGAAAACACACAGTGACAATCCGAAGAGGAAAAGAAGAACATTTTATCCATGACCATCTTGAAATCTATGTGGAACACAGTCAGTAGCAAAGTTTTCTCATCAGGTAGATTATTTGTGCCCTTGAAAAAGTATATAACTGTTTAATTATGCAAAGACACATACATTAACATAATATGCCATTCACCCATTTAATTTGTAAAGAAGATAATGCATAAACATATCCTCCCAAAAGAGGGGATTATCTTTAGTATGATTAAATAGTAAAACAACGCCAGAAGACTAAAGTAGAAGGAAGATGGATGGACTTAACGTAACATAACATAAATACTCTGAATAATAAAATATTTGTAAATACTTACTAAGGGGGTGGACCAAGATGAAGGGAATATAAAGAGAGAAATCTGTCCCAAAGGGAAGAAATATTTTCTCACTGGCAATTTTTAGAATTGCCAGCACCTGATGATAATGAAAAGAAAGCCAACTTTTAGTTGGTTTTGAGTTTTATAATCACTTTTAGAATATGGAAAATTCACAGCTTTGTTGCCTGCACTGTGGCTTAGCAGGATAGTCATAGCCTTGTGGATTATATTTATTTATTATTACTTCTGGTTAATATTTTAAATTCTTTTAAAAATTTAGGTTGCTGTTATCCTGTGCAGTTAAAAAATTGCTGCAAAAAATGAGGTGATTTAATACTTTAAGAATATGATACAAAATTGACTTATAAAATATTACCAAATTATAGCTGTATGGGTGCTCAGAAAATACAGACAGAGAGATGATAGATAGATACACATGTTAGGGGTCAGCAGGAAAAGTGCAAACCACAGGTATTTCTTTGATATGATAGAAGATAATTAGAAATAGTCTATGAGTTGCTCAGCATTGAGCTTTGGGTACAGGATAGAAAAGAAAGATTGGATCATTGATTTACTATTAATAGGTAACATTTAGTAGAAATTTACCATGTTCTAGATATTACTAAGCCTCTTTCATGGGTTGTCACACTCAAATGCCTCCACAATCCACTGAAGTAAGAATAAAATCATCCTCCAAAAGTATAGTAAGTTGTCCAAGATCATACTGGCAGAATATAGTGAATCTACTGCTCGATCCCAGGAGTTTAACTACAAAGTCACTGCCCCTAACTGCTACACTGCACTGCTCCTCAGTTTAGAAAACTCTTCTCAATATTCACTAAAGGGTCTAACTTACTATATGAGAAAGTTAATTTCTACATATTTTAAACTTTCTCCATTAAAGCAGAGTGGCGATTCACTCATTCACTAATTCAGTATTTACTGAGCCTTACTTCTGATTGAAAATCTAATCTGAATATAAAGACAAGGGGCTATTTCCAAAATACGTTACATGTTATAATGGGTAGATGCTACAAGAATCAAAGGGAGGAGGGGGAAGAAGCAACTACTGAAAATTCAATGAGATAACAAAGTCATCAAAAGGAATCAAAACGAGTTGAACACAAGAACATATTAACAGTTAAACAACTAGGTGACAGTGAAGAGAAGGAAAAGGGAAGAAACAACAATCCAGTCAGGAAAACCAGTACAGAGGTGCATGGGAGATGACAGAGTTCAGGGGAGGAAAAAGAGTATGGCATTATTATTGGAACACATGGTTAAGTATTGAGAGGACAGGTAGGCAAAAGCCAAAGTATCAACAATATTCTGTATCACCTTGAATAGATTAGACTTTATTCTGGAGGGCATAGCAATACAATGAAAATGTCTCATAAATGGAACGTGACTATCATAACTTCATGCTAAAACTTAATCCTGGTAACAGTGCAGATTTCAGATGTGAACTGGTGAGGTAGAGAGCAGACTAGATTCAGGAATATCAGTAATGTGACCACAATTATAATCCAGGAGAAATGCCAAGTATATGAGCAAAAGTGATGACATGAGGGATGGAGAGGAAACAGATGAGTAAGACAGGGTAAAATATAAATGGTTTGGGATTTTATTCTAGAAAACAGTACTGGTTGAGCAGACAAAGAGAAATGTCTGATTGACTTCCTGAATTTCAAACTTGGACACCTGAATGGTAGTTAAATCCTCTAGAGTGGCTTTACCATATTTATAGCCCTTTCCTAGGGTCAAATACACAACTATAAATTGTGATCTGGATAGTATTTTCTATTCTATGAGGCTGTGTTCTGTCTGATACTCTTTTCCAGGATTTGGGTAGAAGCAAAAGACATAAAAGTAGCGACTCTTCTTTCTCTTACTAACAGAAGCATATTTCTAAAAACCCTTTTTTAATTTAAAGAAAAATTCAAGTATATCTTTTAAAACTCCAGTTGACATGGTTTGACTGTGTCCCCACCCAAATCTCATCCTTAGCTGTAGTTCCCATAATCCCCACGTGTGATGGGAAGGGCCTGGTGGAAGGTAACTGAATATTGGGGGTGGTTATCCTCATGCTGTTCTTGTGATAGTGACTTCTCATGAGATCTGAATGTTTTATAAGGAGTTTTTCATCCCACTTTGCTCAAAGTTCCCTTTACTACTGCCATGTGAAGAAGGATGTGTTTGCTTTCCCCTTCATCATGAGTGTAAGTTTCCTGAGGCCTCCTTAGCCCTGTGGAACAGTGATTCAATCAAAATTCTTTTCTTAATAAATTACCCAGTTTTGGGTATGTCCTTTTAGCAGCATGAGAATAGACTAATACACTAATCTCTGCCAAAAACTGTATAATTATGAAGCATTTTAGCCAGCAACATTCTACAGAGAAGTAGCAGGCAGAGAAGAACTTCCTAAAACATGCTGGTTACAAATAGATTTCCTCCTTTCTTTCCCCATTCAAGTGCAGACACAAAAATTTTTTAGTTAAATATCTGGGCCCACAAACAGATGTTTTGTTGCTCATCATGTAAAAAAAGAAAAGGGTTACTAAATGAAGTTTTAAAAAACTGCTAAATATCTATTCCAGAGAGAAGTATCACTACATAATATTATTGACAAAACCCTTAAAAGTTTGTATTTCTTGCTAAATATATTTTACAACAATTTTTACTGGGACTAAAGTCTGACAGAAACATTTGTATTTATAATGAAAAAGAGAATGTTCATAATTTCATGCTTTTGAATAGTGAGAAGACAGACTTTGATAATGTACACATAAACAACAAAAGTGATGGCATGAGGGATGGAGAGGAGAATATTTTCCCAAGCACAAAATCACAACCTAGAAAGCCATGAAATTAGTTGGATAAGCATTACTCTAAAGAAAGTCTGTAATAATTACATACATGTGAAATATCAGTAAAGAGATTTTTCTCTCTCTTTCTCTCTGTCTCTCAACAATGGCTATCCTAAAAGAGCATTAGTCATTGGTTTAGAGAATATATTTGAAAATCCAAACTGTCTCCATTTATTTCCCAGTTTTAACTCTTACTAGCTGATAATCCTGTGAAAATTTATTGAATTCCCTGAGCCTCATCTTCCTGAACTTGAAAAGTGGAGATTATAACAGCTTCCAAATCACAGGACTGTCACAAGGATTGAGTGACATCACATATGTAATGCTGCAAAATGCTGTATAAATACTAGCTATAATTATAATAATAAATATTATGACATTAATCTAAAATGAAATCTAATTGCCATTCCAAAGTAGCAACAGTGTTTTGTATTCCATAAAGGTAAATTCCATATAAGATAATTATGATAGAAAAAAATTAACCGTAATATTTTTTAGTTCGAAATGACAAAAATCTAACTTCGATGGTCAAGAGGATTGTTACTGAGTTCAAAGATCACTAGATCCAGAATCAAAACAAATTCATTCATCAATCTCTATCTCTCTCTGTTACTCTGAATCCTCCTCTCCTTGCTCTTGTCTCCACTTGCAATGTTTTCCCTTTATATCCTTGACAGGTTTTCTGTAGGTCTACTCCAGGGACTTAAAGCTCTATCCAAGAAAAGGAAATGCCCTCACTTGCTGCTGCTTGTGTCACCTGTCCACCTCTGAATTAATAGCTGTGCCTGGGACAGAGAGGAGATGAAGCCTCTAATTGTCTAGGCAATGTTAGATTAAGTAGCGGTCTTTTGATTGACAACTCCACCATATTTACCCAGATCATTAAGGGATGTTCTTAAAAAGAAAGAATGTTTACTACAAAGGCATGTGGTGATGCCAGTGCCTAAAGAAAAAGTTCAAAGCAAAGATGGAATGTACCTTTTGTTCAGACACCAGCATCAACCAGACTGGTTACATATACTGGGACTTTGCCAAGACTCCTTAATGGGTAGCATCAAATTGGTGTACCTGTACCCTGCTATGAACATTTACAACTTTGATGTGTTTTAACACTTAGCTGAATTAGTGTACTAGCCTTTCATTTTTTTTGTCACTTCTTATGTACTACATTCTAGTAACAATCTAGGGATGATATTTTACACAGAAGTATTATATTTTAATAAAACTATATGGAGGGATGAAAAAGGCTTTAGTGAGTCTGGTGACAAATGTATCTATATATGTTTTAGAGCATGTTATATTTACTAAAAATAAACTATTGAATTAAAAATTTCAACTACTTGGTGCAACTGATGGATTAATTACAACGTCAGTGTAAGAAGGTGATGATTAGAAAACCCTTATATAATCTGTTGATATTTAGAAATTTATTGTCATTTGAAAAAATGGTAATAAATTCAACAAATATTTATTAACTATTTAACATAAACAAGATATTACTAGTAAGCTATCCAAAGAATTCTCCTTTTGGCCTTTTCTAGCAGGCTGGTTAATTATTAAGATGAAATTGTTCACTTAATTGACAAATTTATCTTAATTGATTAAGTTGGGGTCATGGCCGAGGTAATACAAAGTGTATTAATACTAAAATATATAATTTATTCAAATACTGTTATTTTATTTTCTTGTTATTTGACATTAGGCATAAATCTTCGCTTTGTGAACATTGTTTTAGTCCTTCTGTGTGGCAAGAGTGATAAAACCACATGTTACTCTGAGGATGAAGCATGATTGTAAGTTAGTACATAGAAGTATGATTGCTTCTCCTCAATTCACATAGCTTAGGCTGCACAGGTGGATTCATGAAGCCAAGATATATGACATTTTGAAACATGAACTAATAAAACTTTTTAAAATCCAATCACTATTTGAAAATCAATTTACATTTTAAATACCTTTCTATTTGAATTACATTTTCAGTAATTTTTTTTTTCTATTACCTAGCCAATATAAACTTACGCAAGAAATTTTTACTTCAACTGTGCTTATAACAGGTGGTCAGGATTTTGCCTCCCACGTGGTTCTAAATTTAACCAATACTTCTCTAACACCAGCAGTTAAAGCATATTATTATGTGAGCTTTGTCAAATTTTGAAAATGCAACAAACTGTTTCTTCCACAGAAAATTAAATCTAAATATAATACCCTTATTGAATTTCCTTGGAAACATCGACATTGATTTTTCCACCTTCTAACTTCATCATATCAAAATGAGTTCACTTCCAAGTTTGCAAATACGTCACTGATATTGTAAAATATTTCTGAAATAGTAAGATAGACACTCTGCATCTATTTTTTATTTGTTCCAAGATGCATAATTATTAGCTAGCAATTACTAGGTTCCATAAGTAAATCCTTTCTTGAAATCGGTTATAAATTCAATGAGTTAATTCTACCAATACAAGAGTGGACTAAAACATGATCTCTATTAAATATTGATAATTTGAATTTTTTTTTCACCTTTAAAGTTTTGTCCCCATAGTGGAGAACAGGAGAAAGAAGGGAAGAAAGGGACTGTCAGGGTATCAAATCTAAGCATCCTGAGGACTTGTTGAGTTTTTTGTTTTAACTACAGATCCTCTGTTCCACCTTCTCACATTCATGAAGTCTTCCAAAAAGATATATGTGCAAGGAACAAGTTAAGGCAGATGTACATATATTTTTATCATTAACTGAGATGTTGGCCCCAAAACCCAATATAATTTCCAAGCAAATACAACTAGACTGAAATGAAAATCACTGGAATCTCGTATTTAAAAAGAAGGTAAGCCAGGTGCGGTGGCTCACGCCTGTAATCCCAGCACTTTGGGAGGTCAAGGCGGGTGGATCATGACGTCAGAAGTTCAAGACCAGCTGGGTCAACATGATGAAACCCCATCTCTACTAAAAAATATGAAAATTTGCTGGGCGTGGTGGCACACACCTGTAATCCCAGCTACTTGGGTGGCTGATGCAGGACAATCGGTTGAACCCAGGAGGTGGATGTTGCAGTGAGCCAAGATTGCACCACTGTACTCCACCCTGGGTGACAGAGTGAGACTCTATTTCAAAAAAAAAAAAAAAAAAAGGTCCCAGTTCAACTTGCTAAGGTAGTTGCACAAAATTCCGAGAGAGAGAATTATGGTTTTTGAAAGAAACAGTGAAATTCACGAAGAGTTTTAAAAAAATCCAATGGCCTACTGTCAAAGAACGCTCTTCCATTTGTTATACTAACAATCCCCTTGTCTAACATGATGGATCTTGGATGAACCCATCTCTAGTAACACATCTCTTACTTGAGGGTAGAGAAAAGAAATTTAAGCATTTCATATTGAAAAAGTCTGCTTTGATATTAATTATCTCGTTAAGTGGTTCAGAAGAACAACTAGGTCTAAATCAACCAAGAGAAGAATATAAAATCTCTGCGCATAAAATTTGCAAATGTTTCCATGAATTGTATGAAAACAAATGACATGAGAATATATTCCTTAGAGGTTTCAATTAATGCCTTTTGATGTTTCCTCTACATCACGAAATAAATCAGGAACATATTTTTCTTACATTTATCTCAGTTCTTTATATGGAGTCTCCAATAAGCTGAGAAATCTTCTTACCTATGCTGCATGTTAGAATATGTTCCTGTACAATGAAGACCACAATCAGCAGAATTCCCTGGCTTCCATATTGGTGAATATCATTAAATAAACATGTATTGTTTAAATCTAATGGGATTTGAGAATTGTTAGTCTGCATAACCTAGCCTATTCTGACTACATACAGAAAGAAACGAAGAATATAAAGAGTAAAGTCCAATTACCAGAGGATAGCATGTTCTGCATTTTTTTCACCCCACCTAAAATTTAACCATATTAACCCCTCTCAATAAATCCCTTGATCCTGGAGAGAAATTAAGTTTTTGCAAAATATAGGGAAAAAACCTTGAAGAACTTCTTATTTTATTCAAATAAAACCAGAGGGATCTTATTAAGAGACCCAGTTGGAGTGTAAGTTCATTACTATTTGGACCTGAGCTTTCCTCATCTGGAACTGATCTAACCTTTTAAGCATATCCAAAGTTACATTATGCAAACTGCAAGTCTAATGTGTTTCCATTTTCCAAAGCTCCATACAGACAAAAGGGAACACAAGAAAATCACATTCCAATACCATGAATTATAGAAAACACAAGCGCATCCCAGAATCAATTGTGATGACTGCAGCATGACTCTCTACAGACCAATTCAACCATTACAGAAAATTCAAGCTAAAATAGTGTGTCCCCAAACCATTTTTAGTTAGCATAAATCTGGGCTGCCTCTAGGTCTATCTTAAGATAGCATTTTCTTAAAAAATAACACCATTTTAGCATCTTTTTTTCTTTAAATGGTATGAAATGAGAGAGGCTACAAATACACAGTGTACTAATATTTTATTCATCTGTCTCATAATTCCATATCCAGTTTGGATTCTAGTCTACAGCAACACTGTAGTGCTCTGTCACTGATTATAACAGAGAAAGTGTTTCTTTTCTTGGAAGTGAAGAGAAAAAAGATAAAGGAAAAAAATCTTCCTGAATTCAGCCTTGACATGTGTCAATTAAATTAGGCCACTTATTCAAAGCACATCCTTGTTCACAGGGACAGATATATCTAACTAGGGAGCTAAAAATAAGATATTGCTATTAAATATGCTTTCTTATAGAGCGTCACTAAAATACCTTAGTCATTTTGCTTTACTTTCTGACTTTATACACAAATGCTTAATTATTAGCATATACACATGGAAACACACAAGTGCATTTGCGTAAGAGTTCAGAAATCACTGCTTATATAAAGAACCTACACCAGTATCAGCAAGCATGTGGTTGAAAATCTTAAAGAAATTGAAGACAGAGCCAAATTTAGGAACTTGTGTGTCCTACCTACCATTTCTACTCAATGCTGAATGAAATTGCAAAAACTAGTCAGAAAAAGCCCACAATCATGTAATCTTTTGTAGCCAGTTCCAAAACATCTACAAGTATCTTACCATCAACAAATAAACAAATGAAAAATCAGTAACCTTCACACTGGAGTTTTTAATGCTTTCTGCTAAACGGCTGTCAGAACTAGATCCATACAAGCCAGGGAGAGTTGTGAAGGCCAAGTAATTCCCTGTGAGATTTTAATCACTAAATTGTGACTGCCCCTAACTTTTGAGAGTACCTTCTTGTCATTCCTCACGGAATATTAGCCAACAAACCTTTAATTGGCAAAGTAACTCTTAAAATAAACCACGCATATTTTTTTCACACAAGATTTCACTCCCCAAACATACCCGTCCGCATTCACACTTGATGTGACCATTAGTGGCAGACACCAGCCCTGCCTTCAAGCTGAAGAGAGATAGAATTGTCCAGGATTCTGAATGACTCCCAGATGCTAAATGGGTGAAGATAATAATGGGCATAATAGCTAATGCCTGTCCCATTACACGTATCCACTTTGTGACCTCTACAGGATGTTATAAACAGAATAAATAAATTCTTCTTCACTAGAGTTGGTACTTGGACAACTTCCTTAATAAACGTTCCTGGAGAACTAATTTATGGTTAGCAATAGGCCCCAAATATTTTTAAGAGTAACAAGTACACAACTGATGATTTATTGGCTAGGGTGTACACGACTTATTTTATTCTTTACCATTTCCTTCACATTTTTTTTCCAAATAAGATAGCAAAAACATTTAAAAATTCACTTTTCCAACTGTGATTTAAATTCCCACATTTGATATCTGAGACAGTCATGAAGTAGTTTAAGCAAAATAACAGATGACAGTAATTTTATTTAGCTGAGTTATTTGTAGACATAATTCTCAAATTTGAAAGCATGGTGGTTAAACTCCACAATTACTCTACAGACAATTTTAAGACAAAATCATTATTAATACCAAGTAAGATGCATGAACAGAAACAAGTACACTTTTTCATCTGCCCAAAAATGTTTGATTTATAGCCTCACAGGTAAGCACATTTAACACTAGACTTGAGTTATTCAGCTTTTAGAAAGCACTAGAAATGATACATTTTCCTAATAGGTTTGAATCAGTTCTCACATTTATTTCATGCATTGGATGTGACAAACCAGCCACACTACTGTACCATAGCACTCAAGTAGTGCTTCAGATTAAACACATATGTTTTTAGTAACACATGAAAGGATTCACGACTTACGTTAATGGATATGTATCTCTTGAAGTTCATCAAATGGAGATTTCTAACAAAACTTCTAATGTAAAACTCAATATTGCATCCCAGCCTATCAAGCATCCAAACATTGTATGTGTCATAAATATATTATCTTTTTTACCAAAACAGTAACAACTCTATGGTAGGCTATGTTATAAAATTATAAATATAAAAATTTATATTAAAATATAATCAGTAAATATTAATGTTTATGAATATAAAATGTGTTATGGGGTATTTCTCTAAAATTCAAACTCATGACAGTTTTCAGAAATGTTTTTACTCAGTCCTATTCAATAGCAACCCTAATCTTGGAAGACATTCTGCAGAATCTCTATTTCAGAACACTGAATTCAAAATAGATAGAGCTGACATCATGTGATATGTGTGTATGTTCATGTGTGTTTGTGTGTATGTGTATGTGCAAGTTGGTCTGTGAAAATGACTTACGTTTGTTTTTATCTAATATTCTCCAGGATTAAGAGGAAAAAAACTGAACCAAAACTGCCTATGGTATTAATTCTTTTGTATTGATTTATACATTTTTAAAAATAAATCAGTATACAGTCAATTAACAAGACTGATATTCCCACAAATAGTACAGCTTAATATATAACATTCTACCTAAACTTCTCTCTGCTTCATAACGCTTGTCATTATTCTCGAACCCCATATGTTACTTTCCTTTATTTTTATTAAGGTGTATACCGTATTTTGATATACACAATAAAATGATTATTACAGTCAAGCAAATTCACATATCCATCACTTTACATAGTTACCTTTATTTTTTGGTAAGAGTAGCTAAAATCTACTCTTACGAAAAAATAAAAGAGTGGCTAAAATCTACTCTTAGCAAATTTTCTGTATGCATTAAATGTAGTCCTCAAGCTGTATATTAGATCTCTACTTTTTATGCTACCTAACTTCAAGTTTGTAGCTTTGTCTTACATCTCACCATTTCCTTTCTTTTTTACTTTTATTTTAGGTTCAGGGGTACATGTGCAGGTTTCTTATATAGGTAAACTGCATGTTACAGCGTTTGGTGTATAGATTATTTTGCCACCCAGGTAATAAGCATGGTACCTATTAGGTAGTTTCCTGATTCTCACCCTCCTCCCACCCTCCACTCTCAAGTAGGCCAGGGTGTCTGCTCTTCCCTTCTTTGTGTCCATAGGTACTTGATATTAGCTTCCACTGGTAAGAACATGCAGCATTTGGTTTTATGTTCCTCTGTCAGTTTGCTTATGATAATGGCTTACAGCTCCATCCATGTTTCTGCAAAGGGCACAATCTGGTCCTTTTTTATGGCTGTGTAGGGTTCCATAGTATATTTGTACTACATTTTCTTTATACAGCATACTATTGCTGGACATTTGGGTTGATTCCATGTCTTTGCTATAGCATCTCACCATTTTTTCTCTTCACATCTGGTGACCGGTATTCTACTCCCTGTTTCCACGTATTCGACATTGTTTAGGTTCCACATATAAGTGAGAGATCATGCAGCATTTCTCTTTCTGTGTGTGGTTTATTTCACTTCCCATAATGTCCTCCAGGTTCATCCATGTTGTCCCAAATGACAGTACCTTTTTGTTTTGTTTTGTTTTTAGACAGAGTCATGCTTTGTTGCAGGGCTGGAGTGCAATGGCGCAATCTCGGCTCACTGCACCCTCTGCCTCCTGGGTTCAAGCAATTCTCCCACCTCAGCCTCCTGAGTAGCTGGGATTACAAGCACATGCCACCACACCCAGCTAATTTTTGTATTTTTAGTAGAGATGGGGTTTCATCGTGTTGCCCAGGCTGGTCTCAAACTTTTAGCCTCAAATGGTTAGCCTGTCTCAGCCCCACAAAGTCCTGGGATTACAAGCATGAGCCACCATACCCAGAGTCATCTTCTTTTTTAAAGTAGAATATCGCATTTATAGATCAACCACAATTTTTTAAACTGATTCATCCCTTGGAGGATCCTTAGGTTGTTCCCACACCTTGACTACTGTGAACTACACTGCAATGATCATGAAAGCAGCTAGCACCCTGAGGTGCTAATTTAATTTCATTTGGGTTTACTGGGTCATATAGTACAGTTTTAATTCTTTGAACACTCCCCATGCCGTTCTCCATAATGGCTGTAGCAATTTATATCCCCACCAACAGTGCACGAGTCCTTCATGTCCTTGCTAACACTTGTTATCTTTCCTCTTTCTGATAAATAGCCATTCTAACGGGTATGAGGTGGTATCTCATTGTGATTTTAACTTGCATTTTTCTAATGAGAAGTGACGTTAAGCACCTTTTCACATAACTGTTGGCCATTCGCATGTCTTCTTTGAAAAAATGTCTATTTAGGTACTTTGTTCATTTTTCGATTTGGTTGGTTTTCTTTTGTTGCTGTTTGCTATTAAGTTATATAAGTTCCTCGTGCATTTTGGAGGTTAATCTATTAGAACTTTGTATTTTAAAATAAAATGAAACCCTAATAATTGTGGTCTGAGTTATATACAAAAGGTTGTAATAATGGAGAATGATACTGAAGTATTTAAAGGCTAATAGAAAACATTTTAAAATTTTGTAGCCTTAGATGAATATTTTAGCCTCTAATTGTAAATTTAAAAATTATACAAAAATAATGATTCTTATGATTTAAACTGTTTTTGGTAATATTTAACATTCATGATATATTAAGTAACTTAAGAAGTACTTAAGAAGAGGGTCTTATAAAACTATGTAAATTAGGGTATGGTAATAATCATGCTCTTTATTTTTTGTATTTTATGATCCTTTGACCTCTTGGGGGCTTTGTTGGTCTATGAGAAGCTGCCCCTCTCCCAGAGCTAATTTCCAGAGTTAACAAACAAATACCCTGTGAGCATGCCTTTCATATACAAACCAACAAAGTCAAAGTCCATATTCTAACTACCTCCTTTATCTCACTCTCTCACACCAAACCAGTATTTCCTCTGCCCTAAGACACCCCAGGGCCAGGTGCTGAACAACTGGAGCTCTCCCTGTATCCTAGAGTCCACTGAAGTTATCCGACTATCCTATGTTTACTCAAATTTACCTCTCTGCATTAGTTCATTTTCACACCGCTATAAAGAACTACTTGAGACTGGGTAATTTGTAAAGAAAGAGGTTTAACTGACTCAGTTCCACATGGCTGGGGAGGTCTCAAAAAACCTACAATCATGGTGGAAGGTGAAGGGGAAGCAAGGAATCTCTTACATGGCAGCAGGAGAGAGAGGGGGATGGAGGGGGACTCACCACACACTTGTAACCATCAGATCTCATGAGAACTCACAATCACAAAGACAGCATGAGGGAAACTGCCCCCATGATCTCATCACCTCCCACCAGGTCCCTACCTCAACACATGGGGATTACAACTGTTTCAGACCAGATTGGGTGGGGACACAGAGTATCACTGCCTCATTCATGTCTTCTCATGGAAATCACCATAAATGCTCTGGGCCATGATTTCCCTCACTTTGCCTCCTGAATGACTCTGGGCCTTCCCCATGCCGCCCTGTGTGGTGTGGCATGCCCCCTCTTCCTGGAGACTATGACAACATTTCCTTGAGTGGCATTAATCTCACTGTGTTTCAGTAAGTCACCTGTATAAATTAAATCCTACTTACAATCAAAACAGGTAGAAATACCAATGATACATTATAAAAGAAATACAACTTATTTCTGAGTTTGCTTTACTTCTAGTAATGATTCTGTTAATATAGTTTTTGTGCATATTATAATTTTTCAGTATACCTCTCCTGATTAGTCTGAACTGTTCTTTTTCTTCTCACCAAGTTGTCTGATGTTCCTATCATTTGTTTCTCACTACCTATTAATCTGTACTTATTCCATATGCTTGACATTCTCTGTATGCTGTTTCTCTCATTTATACTAATTTATTCAAATTCATATATTTACCTAGTCTGTGACTTCCTGAGAATAAAACTAAATTAAAATTTTGCCAAGTTTATAGCCTGTGAAAAGTCAAAGTCTAAATGGATAGGTCTTCAGTGATTAAAGGTAATTATATTGCAAGAACATAGCAATTTTATTCCATTGAACAACACCCTATGCTTTTGTGAATTAGTCTCTAAGGCAGTCTCGTAAGAATCAGAACCCTCATATTCAGGACATCATTGTATGAGTCAAAAATTTAAACCTGTGGATATTATAAACCAAGTATTTCTTAATTGCTGTACTATGTTAGTATCACTATTATAATATTTATCCATTGTGTTTATCACTACACTTGAACCTTCTTTTTCCACTAACTTGAAAACCCTAGAATGAAGAGACTTCTGGAAAAGCCTAGCTAGGGCTTATAATCCCCCATAATCTTGTCCCTACTATGTACTCAGATACTGAAGAAATTAAAAGCCAGGGGTTTACTCTGAGCACATTTATCAGAGATGAGAAAATGCCTCTTGTGAAGACCTAAATATTTTAATGTCTTCATTATAACTTCTTTCCATTTTCATTTCTCAGAATAAGGTAGATTGATGAAAACAAGATAATTTTGAAGAAAATGTCAGAATAACACACTGGGAAGATACAGGTATATATTACCAGAGTCTCTGTCTTTTCTAGATTCATAAAGATATTAACTAGAGAAATTCTTGAAATGAATCTGGTTTAAGTTCGATTGCCTACACATCCCTAGCACATTCTATCACACAAATGACAGTTTATACTTAATAAAAGAGGCCACTTATTTAAAAGCTGATTAATTCTGAGAAACTCTTTCACCTAATTCCCTGTTAAAACAAAAACAGAAAGACTAGACTTTTACAAATCATCAAAGGAATGCATTTCTGCTTTCGAAAGGGAGGGTAGGATAAATGTGACCCATCTTTCCTCACATATCCTCCCAATTGAGACCTAAAAATTAAGATGGGTAAGTATCTTTAACAAGTATTTTTCCCATGGGTATAAATGTTGCCCCAGAGAATATGAAGAGGGCAAGAAGAATGCAAGCTGAAAATCAGGCAACCTCCACCCCATGTTGGTTTTCCTATAGGGCTGCACACATTGCTTTTTCTTACAGCAACGTTATGTTGTTGGCATTCAGAGAACAGGCCCACAGATAATTATCCAAGAAATGGGGCAGTTTTTTTTTTTTTTCCTTTTAAAAGGCGAGATAATAGATTTTTAACCCCTGCTGTATTTATGAAGTCTTTCCTTATGCTATTTCTAAGCTGAGTGGAAAAAGATTTTCTTATGGCTTGACTATTGATAACAATGATAAACTACTGATAAATATATCCTTAATATCTATCTTGCTTTATTAGAATTATAATTAGTATAAAAACCTAAGAATTTTCTTGTTATAGGTGGATAGTACAGACTTTTTCATTTTTTAAAGAAATGAAGTCTTATTTCTATATAATGTGATAAATATAAATCTTTAAAATCCAGCGTACTTTGTGTAACAGTGCATTTCAGTTCAGACTATAAAGTGCTGTCACCATATGTAGCTAGTAGACAGCATAACGAGCTCTGTAGTTACAAAATTCCATTGGAAGAATTCCTTCAGGATTATATACAGATGACAACAAAAATGAAAAAAGAATTAAGTAAATTTCTTGTAGATTTTGCTTAAGAAGGTAAATTTATCATTTATACTATATATAATATTAGGAGTTTTAAAAAATTTTCCCACATCCATCTTTTAGAGTACTTAATACCACTTAAGTGAGTTAAATCTAGAAAGAATTCAATCATGTGTAATAATCAGTATAGGTAAGTTGCCACCTACTAAGTGCTTGTTCCTGTCAGCCTGAATCTTGGCACCGTGAACACCAGTCTCTACAATTTTGCACTTAGGTGTTTTCCAACTGGAGCAGTTTCATAAATTAAATATTCCATTCCTGATCTTTCTACCCACAGTTACTCAGCTAACCCAAACCTCAGATTTGTTCTCAGTAAGCCAAAATTTTTCCTTCTCTGCCATTCTTGAGAGGAAATTCTTACTAGAAATGATTACTGGTTAAGTTTCCCCTTCAAAATCTACCGCTCATTAATCTACATCCAAGCAGCCTGAACAAAGTCATTTTTACTCAGCAGCAGATTCAGGCTGATCCAATGTACTGGCTAAGCTGGTAGCTGCTCAGCTGAGATTTGAAGAATCCAAGAAACCCTCGCTGGTTCCTGGTTGTCTGGCTTCAAAAAACTCTGCAGGACTGTTGCATAGGTACATACACGCCAATATGGTTTGCTGCCGCCATCCCCCCGTCATCTATATCTGGCATTTCTCCCCATGTTATCCCTCCACACCCCACGCTGTCCCTCCCATAGCACCCCCCAACAGACCCCAGTATGTGATGTTCTAGGGAGGAAATTAAAGAGATTTCATGCCTTCTTGTGATGTTGCAATTAAGGACAGTGATGGACAAGACTTGTGAGAGCACTGGTGGCCTGGAATAGGTATGGGGACACAAAAGGGAGGTGCAAATAAGTAAATAAATAAATACATGGAGTAGCATTATTTCATAATTTTCTAATAGATCTGATTTTGGAGATATTTGAATCTATTTATTTGGTTTATTGATCTGTTCTACTTTATAAACTAGTAAGCTAGATTCTGATATCCCTAACAGGGAACTTATCAAAGAATTAAATAAGGTAATTTTTATCACACATTCAAAAAGTGAAATAATTAAATATACTTTAACCTTGCCTTATTTTGCTAGTGAAGTAACCAAATACTTTGCTATCTAGAAAACTGGATATTTCTTTCCTCTACAACTTTCATAGGAAATAGTCTCTTTTAAAATTTTTCTTCAAGGAGACTGAATACCCCTCTTTTGAAAAATGTTCACAGTCCTCTCTTAAGGTATAATTTTACTGTGTCAGAAACTATAATTTGTTCCAGAGAACTAATCGAGAGGGTCTATTGTGAGATTTTAAATACATTCTTAATGGTTTCTAAATCCTCTTGTGAACTACATTAGTGTGAAATGTTATTTATTTAATCTAATAAAGCCATTACTCACAAAAGGAAATGTACAACTCCATCTCCTCAGAGAACAGAAAGAGCTTCTAGCGTAAAGAACAGAACAGAGCTGTTATTTATGGGTACAGATTAGGAAAAAAAAACTGAATGAGTTGAACTTCCTCTCCCATGCCTACACTCAGAAAATGGAATACAGAGCAGAGTTAGTTATCCAGATTCCTTTTTACAGTGTGCCTTTCCAGTGAACTCTCCTCTTCAGAAACTCCACAGCTGCTCAAGCAAATTAATTTTGCAATGAAAGGTTTTTTAGGAAAGTGCTGAACTGCAACTCAGGCTGCTGTGGATTCCTTTCTTTCTCACTTACACAGGAGGCAGTGTCCTGGAGTGATGATATGTGGGCTCCAGAGGTATGTCCACGAATTTGAACATGCTGCTCCAGAGAGCATCTTTATGGGGTAAGAGCACACTGATGATTTATGTTGTTTCTTTAAGGGAGTTATTATACGTATGGATGTGGATGTACAACAGAAGGTAAAATCTATACCAAGTAAGATGGCACAGTTAAACCTATGCTACAAAATCTGATAAGTGCAAATTCTAACTTGACCGCTTGCTAGCTGGGTGAAAGCAACCACCATTATTTTCAGGCTATTTTATTTATTACTGTATGTGACTATCACAAAAGCCCTTTATACTATTATTATTCTTCACTTGAATGGTGACGAAACTGAGGCACAGAGAATGTAACTGTCTCACAGCTGGGAAATGGTGAAGCCTGGTTTCAATGGGAGCTGTTTACTGCACAATGTCGACTCTTAGCAAACATGTGGCTCAAGCAACAGAGACTTTTGACTCATTTTTTACCTAACCTCTCTTTTCTGTTTCCTCATCTGTAAAATGGAAATGTATGTGACCCACCTCATGGAGTTAATGAGATCATGAATGTAATAAATTGAGCACAATGCCTGATACTCAGCAAATACTCAGTAAATTAGCTTTACCAAACACTTGTCTTTCTTACAGTCTCTAGAGAACAATGTATCTCTATATGTTAATTAGACAAGAAAGTTAAATCTGTTTATTGGTTCAGACCTTCACAGCATCTCACCTTAACATAGTTGAAGAGTGTCTCAAGCAAGTGTCATCTGATATTGCAACTGTCACCCCTCATCATTGCATCTGATGGTAAAACTGTCAACAGGCTATGTGGAATGATTAATAATGTGACAAAGAATAAATCCGTGCTCACAAGCAAGGACTGAAGCCCCTTAACAGGTGGAATGATTGCTGGGACTTAATATTTCTCCCATCTGAATCTTACTGAAAGGCAGATATTCAAAGCAACCTAGATCTTATACTAGGTGGCAATGTTAAAATATGCCGGCCTAAGTCAATCTTCTGACATGAATTCTGTTGAGTGGGCTGACAGGACTGCATACAGATTTATGTGCACTTGCTATTCTGCTTTTAGCAGACAAATGATACGCAGTAGGGAAAACAAGTTGCCCTCAAAATACGCCGTGAGAAGTCATTATCGGCATAAATCTCAAAAATTACTTAGTGAAAGACACTGGGTTGTACATTGGGTAGTCCTATGATTTGGGGGGGAGGTCTCAAGACTTAACATATGTGTATGTATAATATACATATTATATAAATATATAAAGGCACCTGAGACAATAAAAATATTTTTTATAAGATAATTCATTCCAAAACTTTTATCATAATAGACTTAAATGGTGATATTTCCATAAGATACCTTTTCAGCTTTTTAGGAAGTCAGAATGATTACAGGCTAGGCACACACCCTGCAGCCTGACGGCCTGGGCTCAAGCCTTGGGTCTGTATAAGTGTATTAACTGTTGAGCCTCAAGTAAATTACTTAAGTTCTCTTTGCCTCAGTATCTGCAACTGTGAATGATAATATCTATTCTCAGGTATTGCCTGGCTCATTGTGAGTTTATTTTTTAATAAAGCAAATTTGTTAAACAGCTTTTATTTTATGTCTTAAGAAAATGTTATTAGTGGGTAGCAAACTTTCTACAGCTATCACAATACAATGAGAAAATATGTTAATTTAAGTTCACCAGCGTGCTATTTACTTTTCAGATATTATTTCTATAGTTTTCTAAATAACTTCATGAAAGCATCTCATGTCACCAAGACAGGTGCCAACTGGAGCTTAATAAAATAGTAACCAAATAAAATAGTAACCAAATTTATAGAGACAAAAAAAATAGTTACAGAATAGTAACCAAATTTATAGAGACATCAAAATGAAATAGTTTATTATTCTTTCTTAATAAATCAAAGAATGTAAATGTTCATATGGAGATGTTTAATGAAGATAAATGTAAAGTGGTTCATGTAATAAAATGTGACCATCGAGTAAGTATACAGTTATAAATTAAGGTATTACTATGTAGTATCAGTCTTGAAAAAACAGTATCATACTAATTTGAAGGAAAACATAAATAAAATTTAGATTAATTACACGTCATTACTAGCAAAAGGTCAACAGCAATTTATCAAGCAAAGATAACGTTATTACTCCCTTCTCTCATATTGTTGATTTTTTTCTGAAATACTGCATTTAGCAAACAGGAATTATTTGGAGAGAAATAATATTGTAAAATATATGAATTCTGATGACAAGCATACAATTTTCTAATTAATAGTCCTGCCTGAATTTCATCTGAATAAGAAAGTTACTCATTCTCATTTTAAAGATCACAAACTAAAATAACTAGGACAGACACCAATTATACTCATACATTAACAAGTAATGTTAAAATGCATTAGTCACCATTTACCATGAACCCAATTTTGTAATGACTAATTACTCAATAACTGGCTTGCAGAGTTCCAGTAACTACAATTATTTGACTATATTAGCATGTTCCATTAGTACCATTTTTTAAAAGTACATTTTATGACCTACCTGACATGGGAAAAATCTTGAAATTTAATACCAAAAATATAAGTTCTGGGCCATCAAACAAAATTTGATAGAAAAAATTTTATCAAACTTCCTCAATACTCCCTGTACACTGATTGACCCTCCGTTGTGGATGTAATCATTTTTCACATATTAAATTTGTGTTTAAGCCATCTAGCAAGACACAATGCCAACAACAAATAATCTAGGCAATGGATGGAAACTGCCTAAGTAGATGCGTCACGAAGAACCACTTTTATAGTCACATCACTAATACAGCGAAATCGGAGCCAATTGTCCTAGAGGAAGTGTGCACAGAGATTGTTCTTTTTGCAGAGATTTAATCAAAGTGCCTTTTTCTCTGCTGTGTGATATCGTTTGGCTCTGCCTCCACCCAAATCTCATCTTGTAGTTTCCATAAACCCCATGTGTCTCGGGAGGGACCTGTGGGGAAGTAACTGAATCATGGAGGCAGTTCCCCCCATGCTATTTTCATGGTATTAAGTTCTTGTGAGATCTGATGGTTGTATAAGAGGCTTCCCCCTTTGTTTGGTTCTTATTCTTCTCTCCTGCCGCTATGTGAGGAAGGATGTGTTTCTTCCCTTTCCACCATTATTGTAAGTTTCCTGAGACCTCCCAAGCCATGTGAAACTGTGAGTCACTTATATCTCTTTTCTTTATAAATTACTCAGTCTCAGGTATGTCTTTATTAGAAGCATGAAAATTGACTAATACACTGTGTAAATCATGACCTAAGCAGGTAGTAGACCAACTTGATAAGAATCCCTGAGCCTTCTAAAATGGAAAGGATTATCTCTTCCAGAATGAAAAGATCCAAATTTCTTTTAAGGTTAGAAAGGGCCAATGAAATATTAGATGAAACTAGTTGGGGGCTAATGAAATTGTGACCGGCAACAGGTGAGCAGACAGCTTAACCAAGTACAGAGAAGAAAACAAGTATTTCTTGGTCCTATTTGTGGCAAAAACTTTAGATGATGCAGACAGTTTCCTGTGGCCACCTTGTACCTGGGAAAATTATTGTAATGTATAAATTATCTGTGGGAAAGTGGAAGAGGGAAGGAGTCAAAGGAGCATTAACCCAAAGGGCCTGCAATATACAGTTGAGAATCTTCACCGAGAGAAACACTGGACACTTTACCTTCAGATGTACCAGAGAAACGTGACGTCCCTGCTATGGGTGAGACCAGGGACTTATTTTCACTTTCCACTATTCTCACTCTCCACTATTTTTAAGTAACATTCTACCAACCCTAGAGCTCAATTTGCACTAACAGGCTCTTCATTATTTGGAGCATATTAAAGGACTGAATGAGTCTCCATCTCTGTTTGTTAGGGTACATTTCAGCTCTTTGGACTTTCCATGCACTTAGAGAGAAAATTTGCTCCTTGGAGAGGAATAGACTGTACTTTTCCCACTGAGTAGTGCCATCTCTGGCACTACCCTCTAGGGACTCAGCGAGGAATCTTACTTTCACCTCGTTTTTAGGGGTGCTCTTGGCATTGCACACTACCATGAAACACGGGTCAAATCTTGCCTGATGCTTTATTTTGCAAACCCAGAATAGTTTTTACATTTTTATATGGCTACATTTTAAATGATGATGTAAGTACCTACAGATCTTCAACATTTTCCTTTCCTTCAAAGCCTAGAAAATTTACTATCTTGCCTTTATGGCAAAAGTTTACCAATTTCTGCTTTATTTACACAGTTAGATCTATTAGAATAACTATTCACTTGTTTGAATTATAGACTATTGTGTCTGTGTTCATTAAAATTTTTATTATTTTATAAAAAGCATCAGTAATTATATGGATGCTACTGGGACATATAGCTCCTTGACTTTAATGATATGAGATAATTCACATATATTGAGTTTTGTTTTGTTTTGTTTTGTTTTTGAGATAGATTTTTGCTCTCGTTGCCCAGGCCGGAGTGCAATAGTGCGATCTTGGCTCACAGCAACCTCTGCCTCCTGAGTTTAAGTCATTTTCGTGCCTCAGTCTCCCCAATATACTGAGTTTTAAAATGTTAGTCATGTCACTAATGATTTTAGGCGATACCAATTTGCATTTTCTGTGTAGTAAAAATAAGAACCCAATTATTGTCAGGGTAAAAAATTAGCATTTCTTAAAAATTACACAGAGTCCATTACTGTCACATAAATTATTAATAGGTCGAATTTTTAAGTTATCATATTGAAGAATATTTGTGGAATTTTAGAATGAAAAATAAGTTTTTCCTGCAGGACTACTGAGAGATTTTATGGAGGAGCCATATTGAGCATTAGTTTTCTTTTCATAACGGTGGGTGCTTTTTATTTAGGAAGCTAGTCTACATTTTCGTTCTTGAAGTTTGAAGAGAGCTCCACCCCATTACCAACAGGAATGAGGCAACGAATCTGAGTTTCAGGTTATCAGCTGATAATATTGATGCACACTCAAGATAAGCTAGACCAGAGGTTTTTTTTTTTTAGTATTTCAGAAAATGCAAGCTCATTTTAATCTCCCTCTTCTCTTCAATCCACCATCACTTCTGGAGAAAGACTGGCATTCATATTTTAACAATTCTATTTAGAGTACTTTTCCATCCATTTTGTGCTTATCATTATTTTATTAAAGAACCATTCTTGGACAATATTGCATCTAGGAGTATTAGAATGAATAATAACTTATGGATCAAAATTTCTCATGAAATATTTACATCACATATTGTGTACAATACATAAATATTACTGATGAGCTGTCAAAGGAAAAATTGAACAGAACACAAATTTACGTGATGTGATGAAATTCAAGAGACATTTTCCTATTATACACAAATCATAGGATTCAAAGGAACAAAGTTCTCTCAAACTGCTATAGTGCAGAAGCTGCAGATGCATGCTATTTAGAAGCCAAAAAAGGTAAAGAGAAGTTAAATTCTGCATTTTCCAAAATATGAAATATGTGGCTATTAATAAAGAAAAATTTCTTTGTAAATATGAAAGGTATTCAGAAATGTTTCTTGTATAACAAACTTTAAAAACTGAAAGAATCTTAAGGTAATTGTTATCTTAACTATCCCTATCAATATTTAACAAAACAATGACAGTATGTATCTTATTCCATTCAAATGGATGATTTTTCTTAGTAACTTTCTAGCAGCTATCCTCGTTTCATTGTTCTTTATCACCGTTTCCTCATCTAGGCATTGATTTAGTCATTTATTAAGTGGGATTAACAAGATTCCTCTACATACCTACTTCATTAGGTTGTTATGAGGGTGAAATGAACTTATGTATCTAAAGCACTTAGAAAAGGACTGAAGACAGAATGTTAACTATTGACATAACATCATCATTGTCTCATCATTATTGTCACAACAGCAATTTATATAAGTTATTTGTATAAGGAAAAGCAACATTTTATGCTGTCTCTTTATCACCGAGGACATTACAGAGTTGGTTTTAGCAATTGTGGGTACCATCTAGACAATGATATGCTTGCTCTTAAATGTTTAACCACGGGCACCCGTGGAGGGGTAGGGGGAATACCCAATTTGTAGTGCTTGATGACTTCCATGGTATAATTTCATACAGCTTTGACTTGTTGAACAAGTGGAGTTGAAAAGAGATGAGTACAATCAGCTGTTACAAAACAGCAGCGCAGGCTTCAGAACGCCACTGCATCTAACCATCTCCTTTCACACAGATTTGTGTTTATCAATCAAGAGGACTATACTTGATGACTGCAAGGTTCAGTGACACTTGAGTAATGGAAATCAGTTTACCCGAGTCTGTAATTAGACTCAGAGTGGAATTCTCACTGCAGCTAACCTTACTTATGTTAAGCACAAATAATATGAGCCTGTGCAAAGGAAAGGCAAGCCAACTGAATCTGGATAACAAAATTAATATAAACCATCAGAGGATTCAACAAGTATTTGTAAAAATATGTCATTTGCAAAGCTGGGCTTTCTGTAGAACATCTATAATAACAGAATATTTCCCCTGCCCTTAATTGGCTTATATCCTGATTGAGGTGACAAAGAAAAGATATGTAGAAGGTAAAAAATATAAAAGAGGTAATTCATAATGTTATTTAAGCGTCCAAAGACAAATGTCATTATCCCAAGTGAAATAACTCAGAAACAGAAAGTCAAATACCGTATGTTCTCACTTAGCAGGAGCTAAGCATTGGGTACACATGGACATAAAGATGGACATAATAGACACGAGGGACTGCAAATGGGGAGAGTGTGGGGAAGAGGTGAGGGATAAACAATTACTTATTGGGTACAATATTCACTGTTTGGGTAATGGGTACACTAGATTGCCGTATGTAATATACCAAGTAACAAACCTGCACATATACCTCCTGAATCCAGGAGAATGAAAGCAAAGAAAGAATGGAGGGAAGGAGAGAAAAAGAAAAGGGAAAATAAAGAACACACCTGTGGAGTAATAAAAGTGGAATATATGATGGTAACATAAAATTCTTTAAAAATGATGAACATGTAAAATAATAGCTTTTAAATGAAGTACACATGCACAATGGAATATTATTCAGCCCCTAACACGAAGAAAATTGTCATTTGTGACATTTAGCTAAGTGAAATAAGTCAGGCATAGAAATACAAATATCACGAGATCTCACTTACATATGGAATCTAAAAACGCTGAAGTCATAAAAGTAGAGAGTAGAATGGTGGCTCCCAAAGGCTGGGGCAACATGAGGACAGGGAAAGGGGAGGCATTGGTCAAAAGGTACCAAGTTCGGTGAGTTCTGGGTGCTCTGTTGTACAGCATAATGACTATATTTAAAAATAATGGATTATATAAATCAAAATTGCCAAAAGAATTGATTTTAAATTTTTCACTGTAAAGATTATAAGAACGTGAGGTAATAGGTATGTTAATTAGGCTGGTTTGATAATCTTACTGCATGTATCTGTATCAAAACATCACATTATATCCTATCTATACACACACAATTATTTGTCAATTGAAAACAAAATACAATTTTTAAAAATATAGTTATTTTTTGTTTGCTTTCTGTCCTAATAATATAAAATCTTTGAAATGTTTTAGAATTTATGTCATGGTAAAAATTTAATTTTTGTAAACGTATTATAACCTTTAGTGCAATATTGTTCAATTTTTCTATTAATAATTCTACATTTGGCCCTTTAAGTTATTTTGACACTCATTTCTCTCATTCACTCATTTTTGTTTTTGTTTTAGCTTCTGATAATTTCCTTGTCTTTTTTTTCTTTTGCTAGCTTTTTAAATTATATATACCATCCAGCTGTTTTAAAACTATCCGTTAAAAATGAAGCACCCTTCTCTCATTTTCTCAGGGAAAAAAATGACTAAACATAGGAGAAATGAGAGAGAAATTACGCATTTTTTCAAATCTATTTTAGTTGCAAAGTATACACATCTCACTGTATACACTTACCATCACGGCAGAAGGGGAAGAGGCACGTCCGACGCGGCAGCAGGTGAGACAGAAGAGAGGAAACAGAAGAAACGCCAGATACTTATAAAAGCACCAGATCTCACGAGAACTCACTCACTCTCACAGAATAGCAGTGGGGAAACAATCACCATGATCCAATCACCCCCCACAGGTTCCTCCCTCTCCACGTGAAGATTATGGAGATTATAATTCAAGATGAGATCTGGGCCAAATCACACAGCCAAACCATATCAGCGGGAAGTACAATCACTAACGATAAACTTGTTTTGTCAATATTTCCTGAATTAAAATGTTAATCTTAAAACAAGAATAAAACAATATCCCTAAAGAAAGGATGACTACCGACAACAAAAGCAACTGCCTACACTAAATTTATTATGTGTCTGGTACTAACACAATGACCAAATGTCTTAAAATTAAAGTCAACTCTTAGATTGGGATTATTTCTAAAATGTTCAATAATAGCCCCTGTCCACAAGAACAGTGCAGTAAACTATTACCACATTTTCAAGAGACACGTTCAACTGAAGGCTTGTAATGGAAGAGAAAGCAAATAGCAGAGAAAATAAAGAGCCAGGTTTCTCAATCATTAGCCTTCAACAGAAACACCTGGAAGATTGTTACACACAGGCAGTTTAGGGGGGGTCAGAATTTGAGGCCAGCTGGTCTAGCCTCTGGAGCAGCACTATTTAAATTATGGCCCATAAAATAGTGCCAGCTTATGAACTGTGAGTACAATTATATAAATTTAGCATAAGCACTTTATAAAGGTTTGTAACAATTTGACAGAATTATTTCACGTCTGCTATGCTTAACAATATACAATTTAAGGATGTAATTTGAATGTCTTCTTGTTTTAGTTTTTCTTTTCTAGAAATTAAATTTTGTTGTATTTCATACAAGTATTGCTCAATGCTATGCCAGAGGCAAAAGCCAACATGTTCTTCTCCACAGATGGTTTGAAATGTACTGTCTAGAGAACAGGGCTCTTTGAGAAATGGTAAAATATCTGGTGCACACAGTAGTATTTGAGTAGAAATAGAAAAGATATGATCAGTATGTATTTGTATGAGACTTAAGTGTTAGGAAATGGGTCCCCATCAGAGAAGCAAAGAAAGGAGAATTACCTGCATGAGAGAATCATACAATAGCACAGTTAGAAAGGACCTTAAAGATGGTTTAACACCCCAAGCATGTTTTGTAGAAACCATTTTCACGTAACTAGTGAAGCTTAGAGTAGATCCAGTTTAAAGTTGGTAGATAATATATTGTAATCTAAAACTACCCAGTGAGATAAATGTCATACTGACTTTGAAAATCAGGAAATTAAGCTAAAGATAATTTACAGAATGTAATAATGACCTCACAGCTGATAAGGGACAGACCCAATTCTCATTCTAAATCTCTACACTTCACATGGAATTGAAGACGGGTAGAGTGCTTCTTTTTGCTCTCCCAAAAAGGTTATATGAAATCATTTTTTCAGTTTCATTGCTTCCCAGTTATTTTTGCCAGTAGCAGATACCAGTTTTCATGAATGAGCCTGTAATCTCGTTCAGCAGCAATCAATTACAATGGTAAACTTAGGAAGCAACAAACTGCTTATGCATTTTAGGGCATTTTCCATGAGTAATCAGCCTAACCCTGCTAACACTTCCTAATAAACCATAGTATGGTCTTAAACAATTTTGCTGTTTTTTTTTTTTTTTTTTGCTTTAAAACAGTATCCATGAGGAAGAATAAATGACTTGGAATACATTAATATCTAATGCATGCCATTTATACATATATTTGCAATATTTTTTCTCAAGAGTTATCTAGACAGCAATCTTGCATGTAACAATCCAAGTAATTTTATGCTTTAATAGAGGCATAAAAATATCAAATTTACCACAATTCTGAGATTGCAAATCTTTTGTGTAACGATTTTCTTTAATAGTGATAGAGATTAAACAGAAATGAAAAGCATTGCTCTTTTAAAATGTATGTTATAATTGTCAGAAATGGGATCTTTACTGACTTTCATTCTACCTTCTAGTATACATCTTAGCAACCCAGAATTCAATGCTTCCTGTTTTGATTACCTAGTACAAAAGCTTCCTAAGCACCAAACCATGTAACAAGGTTACAATATCCCTCCTGGTTTCTTAGGATATTCATAGGTAAGTTGGTAAGAGTGAATAGAGAAACAAAGTGAGAAAATATAAATCAGTTGAGGAAAATAAGATGCTTTGATAGTTACTTTCTAATTCCCAACCTTAGTAACTATTTCAAAGGGTCACTTTCTGTCTTCTGTATCCCACTAAAATTTTGTTAACTGTGAAACGTTTTCATGGAGGATGAACATGAATAATACACATGAAGTGGTGTTTAACATCATCAGAAAATATTAAGTTTTTGTGATGTGTATTTGGAGAGGTAAATATAGAAAGTATATACATTCCTTTAAGCTGTGAATACCCAATATCAGTTCTCATGAACTAGTGTCTTTGTGATACCAGTTGGTGATATTTTGAATATCATGTGTGTATCTCAAGAGTTCGTTAAACAGAAACTAATATTCTACCTTAGTAAGCTTGGAATATCATCCAAGTGAATGATTTGGTAATATATACGAAGATCTTTCAAAACATAATATCCTTTGACCAAATAATCCATACATATAAAACCATCTTAAAGAAATACCCAGAAATATAGATTATTTTCAAGGAATGGTTACTTAATATTGTTAAAGTTATGGCTTTAAATACTTAAATATTTAAACTGCAGATTCATCACTATAATATTTAAACCCATTAAAGTGATTTTTATTTTTTATTTATTTGTTTGTTTGTTTGAGATGAAGTTTTGCTTTTGTTGCCCAGGCTGGAGTGCAATGGCACCATCTCAGCTCACTGCAACCTCTGCCTTCTGGGTTCAAGCAATTCTCCTACCTCAGCCTCCCAGGTAGCTGGGATTACAGGCATGTGCCACTGTGCCCGGCTTTTTTTTTTTTTTTTTTTTTTTTGTATTTTTAGTAGAGACAGGGTTTCTCCATGTTCATCAGGCTGGTCTCAAACTCCCAACCTCAGATGATCCACTCACCTTGGTCTCCCAAAGTGCTGGGATTACAGGTGTGAGCCACTGTGACTGGCCAGTGATTTTTAAAACATAATCACAAGAGAATATTCTCACAAATAAGACTTTAAATAAGTGACACATTGCTATGGTTTGTCTATGCTCCCAACCAAATCTCATCTTGAATCATAATGCCCACAATTCCCACATGTAATGGGAGGAAGCTGGTGGAAGGTGATTGAATTATGGGGGCAGATCTTTTTTGTGCTGTTCTCCTCATGTGAATAAATCTCACAAGATCTGATGGTTTTAAAAACGAGAGTTTTCCTGCATAAGCTCTCTCTGCCTACCACCATCCATGTAAGACAGAACTTGCTCCTCCTAGCCTTCTGCCATGATTGTAAGGCCTCCCCAGACATGTGCAACTACAGGTCCATTAATCCATTAAACCTCTTTTTCTTCCCAGTCTCAGGTGTGTCTTTATAAACAGCTTAAAAACAGACTAATAGTGTAAATTGGTACCAGCAGAGTGGGGCACAGCTGAAAAGATACCCAAAAATATGGAAGCGACTTTGGATCTGAGTTTGAATTGCTCAGAAAAAGACAGGAAAATGTGAGAAAATTTGGAACTTCCTAGAGAATTGTTGAATGGCTTTGACCAAAATGCTGATAATGACATACATGCACAAAGAAATCCAGGCTGAGGTGGTTTCAGATGGAGATGAGGAAACTGTTGGGAACTGGCGCAAAAGCGACTCTTGCTATGTTTTAGTAAAGAGACTGGTGGCATTTTTGCCCCTGCCCTAGAGATTTGTGAAAATTTGAACTTGAGGGAGATGATTTAGGGTATCTGGTGGGAGAAATTTCTAAGCAGCAAAGCATTCAAGAAGTTACTTATGAGCTGTTAAAAAGCGTTCCATTTTAATTCTGAACTTTTATGCTCAGAAAATTTGCAAACTGACAATGCAATAGAAAAGAAAATCCCATTTTCTGAGTAGAAATTCAAGCTGGCCTCAGAAATTTGCATAAATGATGAGGAGCCGAAGGTTAACCCCAAGACAACAGGGAAAATGCCTCCTGGGTGTGTCAGAAGTCCTCACAGAGCCCCTCCCAACACAGGCTCGGAAGCCTAGAAGGAAAAAAGTAGTTTCATGGCCCTGGCCCAGGGTCCCCATGCTGTGTGCAGCTTAGGGACTTGGGGCCCTGTGTCCCAGCTGTTCAGCCATGGCTTAAAAGGGCCAAGATAGAGCTCGGGCCATGGCTTCAGAGGGTGCAAGCCCAAAACCTTGGCAGCTTCCACATGACGTTGAGTCTCCGAGTACACAGAAGTGAAAAACTGAGGTTTGGTAACCTCTGCCTACATTTTAGAGGATGTGTGGAAATGCATGGATGTCAAGGCAGAAGTTTGCTCCAGGGGCGGGGGGTTTCATGGAGAACCTCTGCTAGGGCAATGCAGAGGAAAATATGGGGTTGGAGCCTCCACACAGAGTCCCTAATTGGGCACCAGCTAGTGGAGCTGTGTGAATAGGGCCATCATCCTCCAGATCCCAGAATGGTAGATCCACCGACAGCTTCCACTGTTTACCTAGAAAAGCCTCAGACACTCAACACAAGCCTGTGAAAGCAGCTGGGAGGGAGGCTGTACCCTACAGAGCCACAGGGGCAGAGCTGCCCAAGACCATGGAAACCTACCTTTTGCATCACTGTGAACCAGATTTAAGACATGGAGTCAAAGGAGATCATTTTTGAGCTTTAAGATTTGACTGCCCTGCTGGATTTCGGCCTTGCGTGGTCCTGATTTTGCATTGTATGTAGCACCTTCGTTTTTGCCTACTTCCATTTGGAATGGCTGTACTTACGCAATACCTGTATCTCCATTGTATCTAGGAAGTCACTAACTTGCTTTTGATTTCACAGGCTTATAGGTGTATCAGATTTGTCTTGTCTCAGATGAGACTTTGGACTGCGGACTTTTGAGTTAATTAATGCTTAAATGAGTTAAGACTTTGGGAGACTGTTAGGAAGGCATTATTGGTTTTGAAATGTGAGGACATGAGATTTGGAGGGGCCAGGGAAGAATGATATGGTTGGCTGTGTTTCCACCCAAATCTCATCTTGAATGTGACTCCCACAATTCCCTCATGTCATGGGAAGAAACTGGTGGGAGGTGATTGAATTATGGAGGCAGTTCTTTCCCGTGCTGTTAATCATAATAGTAAGTAAGTCTCTTGAGAATTTATGGTTTTAAAAATGAGAGTTTCCTTGCACAAGCTCTCTCTTTGCCTGCCACCATCCATGTAAGATATAACTTGCTCTTCCTTGCCTTCAAACATGACTGTAAAGCCTTTCCAGCCATGTGGAACTGTAAGTCCCTTAAACCTATTATTCTTCCTGTTCTCAGGTATGTCTTCATCAGTAATGTGAAAATGAACAAATACACACATACATAGAGACATAGATAATGTGAAGGAGAAACAACAAAATTCACTGCACCCCTCTCAAGACAGTGAGATTTTTATATTCACCTTTTATATTTTTTGATATTGTCCAGCATAGCTATTTCAATAAAATATGCATCTTTATGATTAAAATATATTTAATGTAAATATTCTAAATTAAAATTTCCTTTATGTGGAAACATATTAACTTCTCTACATTCATAAAGCGAAGTGAAAAAGAAATGCTAATCTACAATAGATTGTTACCCACAAGACATCTGACAAATTGCTTTAATTAGAAAACTCAGAGACCACTGTTATCCTCTTTATATACTGCCTGTTTCTGAATTCAGCTTTCATATCTTTAAGCAGATTTTCTACAAAATCTCATCCAGCTCACACACCAATTTCTGTGCCTCCTCTCCACCCGACCCCAACACTCCAGCATCATGAATGCTTCTGTTCACTATTTTACAAGTGGGAAGGATGGGGGCATGGTGGGAGGGAGTAGGGGAGTTCATTAGAGAAGATGCCAGAGAAGGCTAGAGAAAGAAGAGGCAGGAGAGGTGGGCGTGGTAGTTGGGGGTGATATTTACATTTTGAAAATATCATAGGCTGGAAAAAAATCAATTTTTAATTTGCATTTATGAAACTCCAAATAAAACTACAATTAAACTAAGATTTCCTCCTTTAATTATATAATACTTTTTAGCCTTTGTGATATGAAATCTTAGAAAATGCCAACTATTTAATGAAAAAAATGAAAACAAAGTTAATCTGATGTTTCTTTAGCATTTTAAATAGTATAGATTAGTATTTTTGGGAGAGTATTTTTTAAAATTAGCTACTTACCTGACATTGCATGACCAAAAAATTTCAAAGAATGGATAAAATGTCCAAGTATCTTCTTCATTAGTGGATAAACCTGAAGATCTGCTTATTTTGTGGTAGAAGATTAACTTTCAAAGTTTTATTTGAGAGCCAATAAATCAAATATATTCTTTCAAAGAAGTTCAAGAAAGACCCTTGTAATCATTTTTGAACATGCATTTCAGTAACAGAAGACAGATAAGAAGTGAGTTCTCAATGAACTATAAGGAATGAATATTGACAATGTTTATTCCACTTGTCCTTCCATTTTTGGACAGCAATTCCTCTAACAACACCTTTTTTAATGTGTTCATTTTATTTCAACAAAAATGGATATAGGAAGAATGAGGGCCTTTTTTGCCTCCAGCACTGGCTAATAAAGTAAGAAACAGTTGTCTCTGCTCTATTAAGGGTTGATAGGATAATCATGGTGGAATGGCTTTGGCTGCTGGAGGCAGGGGACCACTGGAAGTGCCTCAGCTTGTACAGCCATGACAGTGCCGCAGCTGAGAGTCTGCTGTTTCCCAAGAGGAAGGAATAGTGGAAATGACAAAAGAAAATCTGAGAATGGAGATAAGAAAGAGGAAAACATGATGGTTGCATTTGAGACTGTTAGCAGGACTTCTCTCATGCCAACATATAAAGGAGAAGTAAAGATTTTTAATGTTATGAGAAATGTAACCAACCATAATGCAAATTTCAGCAGTCTGGTAGTACAATAAGTTACTTCTAGGTGGGACCCACAAAAACTTTTATGAAAATGTTGAATTGTATGATAGCATTTCAAAAATATTTCCCTTGATCTGGTAAGGACATTCTTGTGAATCTATTTTATCAATTAATGCTTAGCTTCATGTAGCTAAGTTACAAAGTATAAATTACTTTTAAAACCCCCATCCAAAGAATTCATTGTTTAATACACTATGGTAAATGACACTGTGTCTAAAACAGGGTAGCAACCGGTTCTGTGCTTTGAGCAGTTAATATACCATAATTGTCTGACTGAAAGCTAACTTCTATTTTTCAGTGAAACTGCCCAAACATATTCTACTGAGACATGGTTGTGATATGAATATTTTACATCAATAGTGTTAATTAATCAACTTTCCACAATTGCCCTATCACCTACATTTTAAACTTATTTTTATCTTCTGGTTTTCTTACCTCATTTTCTTCTAAAGAGAATAATTGTCTTGCTTCTTCATATTTCTTTATTGCTGTTAATCTTCAGGACACATAAAGGGATTACCTTATTCACAGGGGGAAAAAAGGTCATGAGAAATCCTCACTCCTTTATTTTCTCCTTCCTACCTTCCACTGATTTCATGGAAGAAATCTTAGACTTGTTTTCCATTACTAGTAGAAGAGCTGTTATTAACACACAGGAAAGCAAGCACACACGTTCTATCAATAAACACTACTCAAGCCATGGGTTCATAATTCACTAATTCATTTATTCAGTCAGTTATGTCACAAATATTTATTAGGTATTTATGGTATTCCAGAAACTGTGCTAGACTCTGGAGATTAAAGGATAGATTCAACATGTTTCAATAAAGGAATAAATGAATGAATAAAGAAAAAATAATCAGTGAATAACTAAGTAGAGAGAGGATCAGCTATTTATATAAATGCACCAATTTGGAAACCCAGTGTGCTCGACCAGTTTTCTTGATGGAGTGGAACAAATGAAGGAGACAAAATCACCTCGGAGTGAAATCATCATTCTTCGAGGGAGGTGTTAGATGATAGAAATCCATTTTTGTTTGGGGTTCACCTCAGTATAGAAAAGGGGTAGGTTTCACCTGCTACTTGGTTAAACTCACAAGGTATTAATGATTTTCTAATTAAAATGTGATATATATGTAATTTATTTTGCTACTTTTGTCTTTAATTTCCACTGGTTACCTTAATACCAGAAGAATTCTGTCAGAAAGTAAAGCACACGCCAAACCTTGTAACCTTTCTATTCTGCAAGAAATGTGGCAGGAGTTGAACTTCGGGAAATGAGTTTCCCAGTTTTTACTCTCCCAAATGAAGACAAACATGGGTGTAGGGGCCAAAAAAGTCTTACGGGGAGGTCAAGGTTTGTCAATGTTGCAAAAGCCCATGAGGCTTTGTTGGTGGGGGAGAAGCAGGGGGATTTTATTTAGAAACCTATTGCAGGAAAGGAACAGTGGCATTTGCCGAGGAAGAAAATAAGGCCCGAGGGATTCCTCCTCCTCTCACATTCCCTCTACCAGCACTAAGCTGGCACCAGCCACTCATGTTCTCTGCTGCTCTGGAATTACTGAGATTTATTATAAAACTTCAAGGAAATTAGTAATGTGCATTCTTTAATGGAGTCATGAGATGAGATAACAATATTCCAATATATTCAAATAAAAATGTTTGCCAGAGCAATGGCAGAATCATGTAAAAAAGAATTCAGCATTACTCAGTATTAGATTGTTGCTGGAGTGGATAAAAACTGGCACAAAATTTCCAGATTCACAGTGTTAAAAGACAAACTTCAGCCAAATTAAATTTAATTTAATTTAAAGGAGTTTAATTGCTTAATTTAAAGGAGTTTAATTGAGCAATGAATGATTCACAAATTGGGCAGCCCCCAGAATCACAAAGGATTCAGAGGGACTCCAGTGCACTGATGTGGTGGATGAAGATTTATGAACAGCAAAAGGAAAGAGATGTACAGAAAATGGAACTCAGGTACAGAACCAATTAGATTCATTACAGGTTGGGGTTTGCCTTATTTGAACATGGTCTAAACACTCAGTAGTATATGAGTGGTTGAAGTATGGCTGCTGGGATTGACCAGACTTGGCTATTGTTACAGGCACATCCTCCTAAATTGGGTTTTCAATCTTGTCTACCTATGAAGTCAGATTACTGTTCATCTACAAGGACTCAAATATAGAAGTACAGAGTCCCTCTCAGGCCATATTTAAGAGCAGTCATTTAATTTGTATGTGTAAGAATATTTCTTGGACCTCTGACTTGCCAATGGCTCTTTGACCAATGGATTTCCAGTGAGACTGACAATTCTTATCTATAATACTGGTAAAAAAATTAAAATTTTTCAATACACTTTGATGGAAAGCTTGTGGAGAATTTCTCATTTTTGGAGGGCAATTAGGAAAAATCTATTAAGCACAACATGCATTTGCTCTTTGACACAGCAATCTCACTTCAAGATATTTATCCCTCAGATACACCCCACACATACAAGGAGGTTTGCACATTATTTGTGGTAATCAAAGAGTGCAACAAGCCAGTGTCCTCTATGGAATAATCACTCTGCCTTGCATCTCTTAAAGAAAATGAAGATTCCCTCTACTCAGTGTTAGGGAAAAATCTCCAGGATATGTGATGAAGTGGAGAGAAAAAGGTGCAATATAGTGGATATAGTATGTTAAATTCTTTATAAAAGAAGAGATGAAAACAGAAAGTACAAAAAGATACTTGCTTGTATTTTCAGAAAGATAGACTAAAAAGATACAAAAGAAACTAAGGAATGGGGACCCAGATAGGAATACATGAACAGAGACAAATAAAAATGAAATGTAATCAATGTTATGCTTTTTAAATCTCATTTTTGTATTTTAACTAGGTGAATGTATTACTATTCAAAAAATAAAATTAAAATAAATAAATAGGTTAATATTAGATTTTAATCTACTTGACTTTTGCAAATTTGACATAGATAAGATGATAATCTCTCTGGTCTGCTGATGTTCAGAGTTCTCCATAGCACAATTACCTTCTCAAGCTTATCAATCTTTTGGTTTTGTGAGGGTAAAGATCCAAATGATCACCTAACAGTCTGGCGGTCCACTTTGATTTTTGTGCCAGTTATTTATTAAGAATATTCACAAATATTATTTGGAGCAAAATAAAAATGTAAGACCTATATCTGTGTAGTGTAAATAATTTAGTCTATTTTTAGGGTTTTCAAATGGTGAACATTCTTATCATAAGGAACTGCTACCAGGCCACTGGAGCCAGCCACAACTTTCCCCCACGTGGGGAGACGGGTCCTCTAGACTCATCTAGAGTGTGAACAAGGTTTATACCTTGGATTCAGCAAACCTGGGTCTGTGCAAAATACATGATAACAGAGGTTTCCTCAAATTGTTGTGTGTGGGTATCCTTAGGAATTCCTCTCCCCTTTTCCTCTTGATGAAATTAATTTGAAATATTTCTTCCCAGGTCCTGAATAAATCTCTGCTGGAAAGATTATAAATCAGTGTGACCCTTGCATCTCGCCGTGGCAGAAAATCTGACCCTCCAGTCCTGTGGACTATGAAAAATTTGCTCAGGTGAAGATCACAAAAAGTAGTTTTCAGCAAGAATAAAGATTATTGCTAGATTTTATTATTTTGTGAATAGTTTAGCCTAATAATTTATGAGGCAAAAATTAAAAATAGTTTATTTATTTTAATTGGAGATAGCATATGTTTAAGCGTGTTAATAACTATATTAAAATATGTCTTTAGAATGAAACCACACAAAGAATGTTTCCAAATACTCTAATTCTCCATCTTCTACATCTATTATAAGCCTTTGCTGCCCTTGTTAAATTTAGGTAACATTGTGTGCCATTATATTTGACTAATAAAATATGAGTGAAAGTGACAAGTGACTTCTAGAAACAGGCATTTAATTACTAGAGTGATAATACTTTGTTCTTGCTGAAATTATTTTGGAAGCCTATGAATAAGAATTTTTCATCAGCCTGGTCCTTAAGTGTCTTAGAAAGCAGGTTCCCTGCTGATCCATACTGAATACGCAACATGAGAAAGAAACAGAAAAGACAGGGACCTGTTTATTTGCAATAGGTCTTTACCTCTGTCCAGAGAACAGTCTCTGATCTGAAGACCCAGAGTTTACCCTGTAGCAAATATAGGCGGATATTTCTCATCATGATTTGAATAGGACAGCCATCTAGACAACTCAAAACAGATTGCTGCCAAGAAGATATTCAGACTGGGAGATAAAGGACTGATGAACCGACTTCAGTAACCAATCCCCTCATCAGTTATCTTCCTCACTGTAAGTCAATTGTAAACAAATCTCTTGCGAGTTAGCATTAGTCAGTCAGCTCCTGGTAGCTTCTGAATACAAAGAAAATATCAAGATTCTGGGACTGCAGATCTCAGGATCACACCAAATAATCTTAGCCTGTGATCTCACCACTTTCAAAGCACACATCCCAGATAATATCTACAATGCAAATGTTAATAAAATCATCATTACTTTCATATTAGTAAAAGTAAAAAAATCCAACCTACAGAAGTCTACACACCTACTCTTAAATTTATTTAGTACTGTTTTACATTATTTTGTATGAAAAGAATTCTAATAGGTCATATAGAGGTATATTGATTGTTAATAAGGATATCAGAACAAAAAAATTAAAACAATTTTATTCAGGATGAACATAAGCTAAATCTTAACAACAGAATTCAATGACCAATTTGGTCTTTGAAGGTTTACAGGTGAAATAAAGTTCAGATGTAAAATGGTTTACAAGTGAAAAGACGTTCTGTAAAATATCCAATCTAATAAAAGCATACAAAAGTGCTGCTCATTTTGTTCTCACTTTCACAAAGTTCAATTAGGTTGTCAAAATTAAAATGAGGTTTCACACAATCCAGATTTCCTCCTTTCAAGGTAGCATTCGAGATTTCTTTTGAATTTTATAATTTGTTGCTCAAGAAAAGAGTACAGATGAGAGCTGAATTAGAACATTCAAGGAATGTTCATATATTCACAGAGTTAAAAATATGCTTAGCATTCATATACACAGATGTTTAAGAGATGAATTACATGTCTGTCTTCAAACTTAGAAATAAAAATTAAGGCTAAAAAAAGAGAAAAGAAAGAAAAAAGCTGTATTATCTAATTTACCAAGACTTTTTGCTTGTTCTGATATTTTTTTCCCTTTTTTGCTAGTCATAACAATCAAGTTCTAAAGTCTTTTTCTTATTAAATGAGATAAATGAGCTTCACTCAATTTGAGAGACAAACTTGAAACTTACATTAGCTTCAGGCTCATTTGTTAACTGACTATGGCCATACGGAAAGGTGTAAATATCCCCAGTCTATAACTATGGCTATAGTCCATGACTATGGACTATGGATGTCATTTAGGCTTTGTTCAGCTTATCATTTTAAACTTTGAAAATATTCCTATCAGAAACTAAAGGTGAAACTTAAAATCATTTTTTTAACAAAGTCCACTCTTTAAACACGAGTCATTCCTCCAATGCCAGCTGTCAATTAACTGTACTGTAACAACATTACTTACAGACTTAAACATGTCCATTGGTCAGATCATTACAGAAAATTTATTTGTTTAGCTGCTTTTTAAATTTGATCTGAATTTAGGTTCATGTACATTTCTGTGTTGGATTTCAGTTTCATCTTCTTTTTTCTTTAGTTTTGTCTTTTTTCAAATTCTGTCTCACGTGATGTTTTTTAAGTACATGGGGAAACACTTTGGCGAGTTTCATCATCTTCCTCACCTTTCTCTGCTTATAGCTCTCCTTTCTCATCTCTCTCTTTCCCTTTCCTTTCTTTCCTCTTCCCCACCACCCTTGTCCTTACATTTCTTTGCCTGTTGCTCCTCATCTTACTCCCCCTCAATTGTTCCCCCATCCCTCTGTCACCACTGTGCCAGATGTCCAACTTGTGTTTCAGTGACAGCGTCAATAAGTAAGAAAATGAAACAAGAAAACAGCTGATGTGAGCTCAGATGAGAGATCTGCAGATGAATAAACATGGTTTGTTTAGAATCTCATTTATAATGTGTAATAGCCAATATCCAGGAATAAATATAGCAAAGAGCCTTTATTTATGTGTGTGTGTGGGAGTGTGATTATATGCACATGATCATATTTAGCTTGAAAATCATACAAATCAATATCAGTAGTTTTACACTTAATATTTTCCAGGGGAAAAAATAATGATTTTGCTGCTAACTGAATGCTGTAATGTAATTTCACATAAAATCCATAACTTGTAAAAAGGAAACATTAATATCAAATATAGGTACCATATATTTGTGCTAAACCAGGAGAAATCTCTGCTTTTTCGTTTTCTGTTTCAGTTTTATTCCCAGAGAGAGAACTACTAAAGCTGTCAGCAGCTGCACAAACACTGTCCTCATTTCATTTAAGGATAATCACACATCAAAAGAAGCCTTCCTAAGTCTCCTGTGGTCTCATAAGAATGAAAAATCTGAGTTACTAATGCAAGATGTTAGATATTAAGTCCAATGATTTAGAACAGTTGTTTTATTTTTATGTGTTTTGGTAAAAATTTTATTTGAAAACGTGCCAAAAGCACTGAATACAATAACAAAATATGACTATAGTTCTGTATATAAATTAATATATCAGTTAATAATTTTATTTCCTTCACGTAGTTTAGAGGAAAAGTCTTCTTCACCCCAGGGAATTCATGCAAATTGTAACAACACTAGCAACTGCTGATAGCACCATATAGCCCATATATTACGGGGGAAAAAAGAGTGGGGAGCAAAGGAGGAGCAACAAAACATAATTCTTGTGTATAGCTTATAATGCAACCACATTCTTCTCTCAGCTTTTGAAATTTTGCAAAGTGAGACTACATTTCAGCTTCCAAAATATCAAACTTTGTTAACTATAAAACTTAAATTATATAAACAAACAAGTTATCTTACAGAGTTATTTTTCCGGAGAATTAACATCATTCATTCATTCAAGCCATGTATCTACTATGTATTAAGGGACACTGCAGTTAGTGCTAAGAAGCATGAGGAAGCCTAAGACAGGAGAGGAGAGAGAAGATCAATACAAAGATAATTATTACAAAAAGTGTTTCATTAAAGAACAGTAGCTGATCTCTTATCTGGCATGGTACAGAGGCCAGAAGATGGATGTGGAGTTAGGCAAACTTGATTTTGAATAGCTATTGCACTACTTGTGTAACCAGAGAAAAGTTATTTAAATTCATTTATAACATGGAATAACCTAACTTACCAACGTTCAGTAAGGATTAAATATCAAGCTACAAATATGTTTACTTAAAATATATTATATGTAAACCTGACATGGTGGTGCATACCTGTAGTCTCAGCTATTCAGAAGGCTGGGGTGACAAGATCACTTGAGCCCAGGAGTTCTGAGCAGTATAGCAAAATCTTTAAAAAAAAAATAATAAAAGAAATGAAATATATGAAATATAAACTCTTCCGTACTGCCTAGTCTATAATGGACATTCGACATGTGGTAGTTATCATCTGTGACTAAGGTAGTAATGAAATATTAAAAACATTAAAATTTAAATTAAAAATTAAAATCCATAATTAAAAAGTCAATAAAATTAACATCTATAGGTGTCAGCATTGTTTTGACGACTTTTAAAAAACAAGCTGATATTTATTGTTAACATATTAAACTTTGGATAATTTGTTTGTAATGAATTAGATTTTGACAGTTTAGTACTCAAATTTGATAGCTTTACAGTGGAGACGACATATTCTGACAACAATCGAACTCCTAAAATGGCACTACAAAAATAGTAATCATAATATGTTCTCAATTGCATCACACCAGCTGAATGACTCATTTTGTAGGAAAGGCTTTAATTACTAACATTTTGCCTATGGCATGGAAAGACAATCCTAGGATCATTGTTATTATGGTAGTTGTTGGCATATCCCCCAGACTGTGAGTAGGGAGAAAGCCAGCCAATATTATTAGCCTAGCAAGCAATAAAAGTTACTGTTTTCTTAAGCACAACATTTTATATTTTTAGCCAAAGATTGGGTGACTTAAATTATAAATTTAAATACATTATTTAAGCTGTCAATATTTACCAATTTTTATTTTATATATTTTGGTATAGCAAAAAGCTCTCATAAAATGAACCAATGTAAATCCAGGCACGGTGGCTCATTCCTGTAATCTTAGCATTTTGGGAGGCCAAGGTGGGCGGATCACCTGAGGTAAGGTCAGAAGTTTGAGACCAGCTTGGCCAACATGGTGAAACCCTGTCTCTACCAAAAATACAAAAATTAGCCAGGCATGGTGGCTCATGCCTGTAAATCCAACTACTCGGGAGGCTGAGACAGGAGAATCGCTTTACCGAGGAGGCAGAGGTTTCAGTGAGCGGAGATCACACCACTGCACTCCAGCCTGGGCAACAGAGTAAGACTCCACCTCAAAAAAAAAAAAAAAAAAAAAACACCAATATGATCTGTCATACCCAAAGGGGCACTGGATATAATATAAACAGAATATATGACGGGTGAAACAGACAGTAAATGGCATAAATGAGTTCAGGTGAAGACAGTTATCAGAAGATGAAAAATGATAATGATAGAAATGTATATATACAACTGAAAATTGTATTTCCCTGACTCCCTTGCCAGTTATCTTTCTCTTTCTCCCAACTGGAGAGACTGGAAGGAAATATAAAGACAGGAGAAGAAAGAAGCATTATGCTTCAGGCTTCTTCAGTGTACTCACGTAGCCCTGAGGGCAGGGCAAAGGGCTGATAGCCTCCAGGCCAAAGGTCTTATCAGCCTCCTAACTTTTAGGACCACACATGTTCTTTTCTTTGCTCTTCTTGATCATCCAACACATTTATAACAAATTCCTTCTAATTGTTTTCTTCTGTTTAAAATATTTGAATAATTCCTGACTTTCTAATATAATAGGTACAGTTGATAAATTTGTATATCATGCCGTTATCAACTTAGAGAATTTTAAAAACCAGGAAGGATAATCAGGAATGAGTAGTTTGTGCAAAGTCGGATTCTAATGTCACATTCAAATTATAGCAAACAAATTTCAAAGAGTTCAGAAAAAAATAAAAGCTAACCTCAGTCTCTTGAAATGAATATAGTAACAAGCCCTCAGGCATTTCTCAAGGAGGAAATTATTATACTGACGTCGTGATTGTCAAGGTGCAGCTTCTATAAAGATGAACCCATGTGAAGCACAAACTACATACCTCAAGCTGGCACCAGCAAATAAAAAGAATGTTAAAAATAATAATATTGATAATATGCCTGCTACCTAGAAATCTACTTAACAAAGTAGGGTTTCTTAATAAAAACAACCACTAACAGTTTTTTCCAACCCTAACTTTAACTGTAGCCCTAAATATCTCTCTATTTCTCTGTCTCTGTCTCTGTCTCTGTCTCTGTCTCTCTCTCTCTCTCTCTCTCTCTCTCTCTCTCTCTGTTAAACTAGGGAGAATAAAAATCTTTGCGATGGTTGCTCCTATGTCCTCTTAGTCTGTCTCTATGTTTGAGACTTAGAGGACATAGGAGTTAACTCTTTGAGTGAATGAGGCCAGCATATGGTTCATGATAGATAATAATTTTGTTGGTGAGTCTTTGTAATTTTTTAGCTCCTCCTACATATCTTCTTCCACAAAACTCACACATAATACAGAATGTTTAAAGAATTACTCCTTAATCATAACTTTATATCTATAGAAGTCTCAGTTCTGTGGGCTTCAAGAGAAGCTCACAAAATGCCACTTACCTAGAACAAATGAAGGTTCTCTAAATCCACAAATTGAACCTCAGCAAATTCATATTCTTTAAGCACTCATCTCCATCACCCATTCCGAAGCATGATAAAAACTTGCTCTATTCATGGGGTAATCTTAGTGGTTTCTAAGTTTGGCATCAAGCCTAGAATTTACTGTCTTCGTTTCACTTGTCTAAGGAAGATGACAGCCAGGGTGAAAGAAATCACCCTAGGAGCAAGCCACTTCTCAGCAGGCCTTCTCTCACGTCTGATATGTGAGAACCGCTTTTTACTTAAGAGCCATTGATGGCAAATTCTTGTCATGTCACTGAGACTGAAAGATGTCTAGGAAAAAAAAAAAAACTCCTACGTTTGAGCTGACAAATGGTTTAAAACATCTGTGTACATATTAAAAACTGCAGAGCTGTAGTTAAATGCACAACTTTATGAACATTTACTAAAAAATTATACCACTGTATTTTGCTTATTTGTCTTTGTTTACTTAAGCAAACAATTTCAGATTATGTTTCTAGAGCAGCAGAAATTATCTTTACCCAATCACTCCTTTAAGACACTTCTGTAAAAGAAAAAAAAGTCAAAGTTCTATCACTTTTATTGACTATAAATTATTTAAAACTGCAAGCGCTTACAAAATTAGCTTATTATATTTAGTTCTGATATTTTGAAAAGTCAGTTTATTTGCTCCTATATGACTCCATTCAGCTTAATGCTTGAGAAACAGGAAGTTTTGTTTTTTTTTTTTTTTGAGATGGAGTCTTGCTCTGTCGCCCAGGCTGGAGTGTAGTGACATGATCTCAGCTCACTGCAACCTCTGCCTCCCAGTTTCAAGTGATTCTCCTGCCTCAGCCTCCTGAGTAGCTGGGACTATAGGCTGTGCCACCACGCTTGGCTAATTTTTTTTTTTTTTTAGTATTTTTAGTAGAGATGGGGTTCACTGTGCTAGCCAGAATTGTCTTGATCTCCTGACCTGGTGATCTGCCCACCTCGACCTCCCAAAGTGCGTGAACCACTGCGCCTGGCTGGGAATTTTTTCAGTGGTTTCAAGAAAGCTTTACCATGGTAACATGCAGACTGATTTTGCATCTGGTATAAAAATGAATTTTAATTTTCTATTTTATAAATAGAGTAGAAATATTTCTGGACTTGGCAAGATTGCTAATGAGAAGAAAACTTAAAATACTAATATAAGCCTTGCTTCAAACACATGCTAAGTATTTCATTCACTTATTGAAAATCTTTAACATCTCCAAAGTTTATGAGAGGTAGAAATGGAGTTGAAATGGATTTGATGATGTCTAGAAAAATCTGGCAGTCAGTATTTATCTTAGACATTTTAATTTGCTCAAATCTTTAAATTTATACAAGAAAAAATGCAAAGTAATTATCATTTGGAAAAATTGCTACTCAAAATGTGGTCTGCTAGCTTTCTCATGGGAACTTGTTAGAAAGGCATATTCTGGGACTTACCTAAGTCCTTAGGGAGGTAATCTAGCAGAGGCCCAGCAATGTGAGCTTTAAACAAGTCCTGTAGTTGACTCTGAAGTCCATTTAAGTCTGAGAAGTTCTCATCTAAATGTTGTATTTCTCCTAAGTCACTTCTCAGTATTCAAATCTAACTCACTAAAGTGGAAGTTAGTCTTTTAAGATACTACGCAGTAAATCTTCTTTCTCCTGTTGTATGATAAAGGGCATACAATTTACAATGGTAACAGCTTTTAAGAAGGCGATATGCCATGGCTTATGTTATCTACAACGGGCATATAAGAACACTGTGGAATTTCACTGGACCAAAAGAAAGAGAAAGATGGACATTATGCTGCTCTATTACCCATATTATATCAAGTTTAGCCTAAAACTGCCTCCTCAAATGTTTTAAATTCAGCCCGAAGGTTTCTCTGTACATAGTAAACTATATGAAACTGTAACCTAATGAAAGTGTAAATGGACTGTAACCTACTCTTGTGTCAATCATTGAGTTATGGCCAAAGTGGGCCAACTGTTTAAACCGTGTTCAAATAAGGCAGATGCTGAGCTGTAATCAGTCCTCCTGTTTCTGTGCCTCACTTCTGTTTTCTGTACCTCACTTTCCTTTATCCATCTGTAAGTCTTCTTCCACCATGTGGCTGCACTGGAGTCCCTCTGAACCTACTCTGGCTTGGGAGGCTGCTCAATTCACGAATGTTCTTTGTTCAATCAAACTCTATTTAATTTGGCAAAGATTTTTATTTTGACAGCAGGAAAGACTTACAATTGAAAGAATCTCAAATACACATGGATGTGTCTAAGTCCTCTCTATCCTTGAGCAATAGATCTTGAGCTTCATAAAATCTTTTCATGGAGACAATAGTTTTTACAGTAACTCTAAAAGTAACATGAAATCAACTGAATCAATCTTTAAAGATTTAAACAGGTCCATGCTTTTTATAATCTAATAAATATTGAAGTTTTTATATTGGTGACAATGTGATCCAAAATAAACAAATTCATATTTGATTATACTCTCTGACATTTGAATTGATTCAGAAAACTAACGTAGATAGTTTAACGTGCATTGTGCCTTAAGATTGATCTTTTAAGTGGTTTGGATGTTAATCATGAAGACAGTAGAGGAAGCACTAGATTTCTAGGAAAAACAAAGCTTTGGAATAAAATCAAGTTAGAAATGTTACACGTCTGTTGATTCCAAAGTTATTCTGTTGAAGTAATTTATAATGACTAGCCAATTAATTTAACTTAAAATGATCATAGAGCCAGTCATAATTTTTTCAAATTATAATAAAGCGTTTATTAATTTAGTACATGGTTATGTAGCAAAAATAATGCATTGCTGTTTAAGTTCCTAATTTAATAATGAAACTACCCAATAAATTGCAGATCATGTCATTTCATCTATAATTAGGAATATAAAATGTCAACAGGAGTAACTTACTTTAATTATATTTGCCTAATGTTTGTATTTAGGCCCTGTTTTATCTTATATGCTCATATACTCAAGATTATTCCTGAAATTGAATTTCAAAGGTCATGAAGCTCTGTTTCACAGATCAACATTCATAACTTTTTCTCACAGTAGAGGTGAATGACAAACTTTAATAAAAATGATTGCGTATTTTAAAATGTGTTACCAATGGGTAGGGAAAATATGTGACATTGATTTTTCTGTATTTCAACTAATTTTTCTAAAATAATGGTATAATATTTATGAATAGGGGAGACATGTTTTAAAACAGTCATGGTCTCTCATGCCAGGAAGTGTTCCCGTGTCTATTTAGTCTTTTTCAGTTTAAATTACCCAGTAGCAATGTTTGTGAATTTTGAGCAGAGTTGAAGAGAGGATAAATGGAGCCCAAAACACAGAATGACTCACAGTTACTCAAGCTATCACTGTCTTAAAGCCAAGGCCAGTTTTGTCCCTTTTGTCAGGGACAGTGCATTACCCAAGGGTGTTAAGTCTGACGACAGTTTCCAGCTCTGTGTAAAGATTTCTTAATTAATTATATGTAATACTGCCTTGCTGTGCATTGATACATGACCTAGCTTTGTAAAGTAGATGCTAGTGTTTTATTTGGCACTTAAAATGGTACAAAACAGAAGTACTAGACAGAAGTAAAGAATGGACAGAAGTGCTAGAGGCTTTGAAATCAAACGAAAGTTGGTTTAGATTCCTGATTCAGAATTTTCTTAGTTGTCACCCTTTGAGCAGTTGTTTAAGCTTCTGAGATTTCAAGCTCATGAGATTTAAGATGGAATGTCGGCCAGATGCGGCGTCTCACGCCTGTAATCCCAGCACTTTGGGAGGCTGAGGCGGGCAGATTGCCTGAGGTCAGGAGTTCGAGACCAATCTGACCAACAGGGTGAAATCCCACCTTTAATAATAAAACAAAAAAGTTAGCCAGGCATGGTGGCGTGTGCCTGTAATCCCAGCTACTCAGGCCGAATCAGGGAACTGCTTGAACCAGGGAGGTGGAGGTTGCAGTGAGCCAAGATCGCACCACTGCACTCCAGCCTGGGCAACAGAGGGAGACTCCTGTCTCAAAAAACTAAAAAAAAATTAGATGGAGTGTTGTACAGATTCGGTTAGGCAGTTTATGTAAATTCTTAGTAAAATGCCTAGTATAAATTAAATTATATTTATTACTATTCCTAATTTTAAAAGCATAATTCCATAAGCTCAGCAGAGATAACTTTAATGCCTTTTTTTTTTTTTCGAAACAGAGTCTTACTCTGTGTCCAAGGCTGGAGCACAGTGGTGCGATCTTGGCTCACTGCAACCTCAACTCCTGGGTTTGAGTGATTCTCCTGCCTCAGCCTCCTGAGTAGCTGGGATTACAGGCGCATACCACCCAGACCTGGCTAATTTTCTGTATTTTTAGTAGAGATGGACCATGCTGGCCAGGCTGGTCTCGAACTCCTGACCTCATGATCTACCTGCCTCAGTTTCCCAAAGTGCTGGGATTACAGACGTGAGCCACCGCACCGGGTCTAATGCCTTCTTAATTATGTCTTTAGTATTGTGTATTTCCCAGAGGAGTAGAGACATAGTATGACCCCATCTTTCAATTCCCTTATGTATTCCCAACTAGATCTACAGTGAGGCAAGGATATCCAAGTTCATGACTTTACTACTTCTAAATGTTTAGACCATTCACTTGCCCATTCAACCATTTATTAATAGTCACAACATGTCACTTGCTGCACAAGCCTCTGCATATGCAAAGATTGAGGATGACTTCAGTAAAGTCCCTATCAAGTGCTCAGACATGCAATGAAGATGTTTTATTATTAATTGTCCCATCCCATATGTCTGGATTATACCGATTGAACAGTAGGTACATGACTCTATACCTATTCAAACTATTGTCTTCTTGACATGAATATTGCTTTCTGATATTTATAATCCAGTTGATCAAATCTTATATGCCATTAAGAAGACCAAATAACAAATGCGTAGTCTTCATACCTATGCCTTATTATTTCTTCATGAGATGCCAGTCAAAGAGTAATCATTTATCTTTTAATGCAAACATTTATTAGTCCAAAAGAATGAAAAATGAATCTATAAGCCATAGCAATTCAGAGTAGAACAATTTATAATTTCTAAAATAGTGCTTATCATAACCATTTAAAGGAGAGAAGCTCTTTGGAAAAACAATGCCTCTATATAAAAGAAAATTATAAAAACAAAAATGTTCATTTTCATTTGCTTTAATAATGAATTTGAAAACTACTGGCAAATAAAAATTGGCACAATTTTCTTTTTTCTAAAAAGAAAAGCTTTTTCTAAGAGAAAGCCTCTATTTGCTGAGTGATTAGACTGCACAGAAGTACACAATGTCCCTGAAACCACAGATGTTTACAGGGTTAGGTTTTTTGGCACATATTTTGTTGAAACATGCCAAATAGGTGTTTTTTAAAATGTGTTCCATTCTATATCCAGTCAGGAGCCATATATGGTATAAAAGCAAATGTCATAATAAGCTAGAACATTGTTTATATTTTTCTACCTTGTAACTCTCCTGTAGTCAACACTCAAGAGCTCTCTCCTTTCTTACCATGAGAGTTGGGAGTAACAAGTGCAGCCCAGTGCCCAGAACATTGTGTCAGTTATGTGCAAGGTTTGCCCTTATAACACAAGCACGCTTTGGGAAAGAAGGGTTAAACATCATTGCAAAATGATTTCTAGTCACTTTATGCTTCTGGGGACAGAGGGGAGAAAGGGAAAAGGCGTGTGAAAACATTGGACAGAGCTGATAAGCAACGTCAGTGAGAAGGTCATGAAGGTGGTGACCTGTTTCACTTTCTCCGCCAACCCTAACCCCATGACCATGTTTGGCCACTGCAAATGGTGTGACCAAGGGCTCTCATTCTACAAACTGGCCTACAGAATAAGGCAGCAGCACGGTTGATGGAGATTACTATGTTTATCTTCTTGAAAGTTGAATTAGAGGTCATGATTTAAAGCAACAGTAAGAAATCAGTGGTTGCAAAGCTACTTGGGCATATGGCTACACCACTAAGAAAGCATCAAGAGTTCATGCAAAGAAATGTTCACCATGCCTTTCTTCTTTGCATATTTTTCTCTTTTTCAGTTTATATTCATTTTTCTTATCTATGCACTCTTCTGCTTTATTTTCCCTATTGTTTCTTCCTTTTGTTGACATTACTTGATGATTTATTTATTTAATATTTTCATAATAAAAATATACTTAATTCTTAAGCTTATTTTGTTTAATCAGCTATAAATATCTAATATTATATATCAATAATTTACATTTGAATTCATGATTTTTGTAAATTTAGTTGCATTCCATGTATAAGTCCTATTAGAATTGATAATAGGCTATTAAAAGATGAAGAGTGGGAGATTTTAATTTAATTTATAAAAACTTGAAAACCTGAACAATGCTAATATTCAATCAAGCGAGTATGTAAAATATTTATTCTCTTGGAAGTATCTCAAAGAGTTATTAAGGTAGCATTCAATGACTTACCAGCAATCTTTTATGATATCCTCTTTACAAGGTATTGATGGGGATGTATGAGGCACAAGAGAGTACATCTTGCTATGGTAGATATTTAGAGCTTGTAAGTCCTAGTTTTGACCTAACAAGTGATCATGGGCAATTTACTCCCCTTCTCCAACAAGCTTTTTTATGAATAGATTGTATTCAGAAAAAAACTTATGTGTAATTCATATCAGGTTTGTGGGATCATACAAAACAATGCATGTAAAAGAGTTTAGAAACTGGAACACAGAACAAATTATTGATGCACTGTTTTTCTGTTATTAGAAAAACTCATTTGGCAGGGGGCGGTGTCTCACACCTGTAATCCCAGCACTTTGGGAGGCAGGAGGATCACGAAGTCAAGGAGTTTGAGATCAGCCTGGCCAATATGGTGAAATCCCGTCTCTAATAATAATACAAAAATTAGTCGAGCATGGTGGCACATGCCTGTAGTCCCAGCTACTCTGGAGGCTGAGGCAGAAGAATTGCTTGAACCCAGTAGGTGGAGGTTGCAGTGAGCCAAGATTGCACCACTGCACTCCAACCTGGGCTACAGAACCAGACTCTGTCACACACACACACAAAAAGGTCAGTGTTTTCGCTCCTGTTTCCAGAGTTCTTACTCTTCCTCTGTCTTCTGCTCCAAGTTCTGCACAAACACACACTTTTAGTACATACATGCTTAATATGCACACACATGCTCACACATGCCATATGTTTCAATCACCGAACCACATACTGATTAACTATAATCAACTCCTCCAGTCTCTCTCTCTTTCCTGGACATGTCTGTTTGCTGATATCATCCCTTTGCCTTTAGTTCCTACCCTAGATAACCACAGCACAATCCTTCAAAAACACAAATCAGCTTCTTTCACTTCCCTTCTTTAAATCCTTTCCTGACACCCCATCACACATAGGGTAAACTTCAAAGATCTTATTAATCTTAAGGCAGACAAGCCTCTTCTGATGAGACCGTCAGTTATCATTTCAGCACGATCGCAGCACGGACTCCATTCCAGCCATTGGAAACATCCCGTGCTACATCGTCCTGTAGTGTTCTCTTTTTCCAGAATGCCATTTCTTTCTTGTTCTTCTAATGGACATCACTTCACTCTTAAAGATTCATTACATCACTCACCTCCTCTGTGATGTTGCCTGTGAGCCTTCTGAAAATTACGTACTTTCCCCCCTGGGTTTCCAAAGCATTATTTTCATATCACCACCCTCTTCATTTTCAAATTGCATCGACAATTCTGAATAATGCTTGCCTTCTTACTAATAATCACACATTTCATAGCGCCTGGTTAGAGTAGTTGTTCCTTAGATAATGATGAGGATACATTTAAGTGGCAATCTTAATCATTGCTTTAAAAATCACAAGATATTTAGTATGAGACCATCCAAAGACTTTCTGGTAAAATAGCACTGATCACAAGTTTAATTACCTTCCTCAAAAAAAGTAAAGAAAATAACAACATCACTGGCTGCTGAAAGTGCAGTTAATGTTGATAAGTCCTGTTGTCTACCACCTGAATTTTTAAAAAAGACAGACTTTCACATGATTTTTTTTTTTTTGACACAGAATTTTGCCCTGTCACCCAGGCTGCAGTGCAATAGCATGATCTCCACTCACTGCAACCTCTGCCTCCCGGGTTCAAATGATTCTCCTGCCTCACCCAACCGAGTAGCTGGGATTACAGGTGCCCAACACCACGACCAGCTAATTTTTCTATTTTCAGTACAGATGGGGTTTCACCATGCAGGCTAGGCTGGTCTCTAATTCTTGACCTCGTGATCCGCCTCAGCCTCCCAAAGTGCTAGGATTACAGGCGTGAGCCACTGTGCCCGGCTGACTTTCACATGATTTTTAATTGTAGCCTAGGTGTGGCTGGGATCTTGAAAATGAGGGCACATATGTTTTTATTTTTTTCTAACTTCTATATCCTATAAAATGTCAAAATACAAACTTTAGACATACTTATCTTGCTGGTCTGAGGCTCTCGTGTGCATAAATGCTTTTGCTGATTCTTCCTCTGTCAACTCTAAAATGAACCTCTGTCTCTTCATTGTTTTATACACTCCCACATAAATACGTAAGCACTCATTAAGCATATTATGACTTTATTCAACTTTACAAATTTTGTGGATTGTGGTAAAGGGCCATGTGTTTCTACTCATTTAAGAGACATTTATTGACAACTTGTCCCATCTGTGCCTGGCTTTGTGCACATCTGACAGGCTTTGTCCCTCCCTCTCACTTCCTAAAGCTAACCCTTTTAGAACAAATTCCACTCTGAGTCTCTCAGGGAGCACTTTACAGTTGATTTTCAGTCTTAAGCATGGCTTTGCTCTCTCTTTCTTCATTCCAAGTACATTTCAAAGTATATCTTCTAAACAAATGTCAATTCTAGTGAAAAATACTCATTTTTTGCCTCATGATATTACTGTAACCTTTGGAGAAGATAGAAATCAGAAGACTGAAGGAAATAAGACAATCATAATTAAGAGGAGAAAGCAAAACAACAGCAAAATAACTCTGAAGATTCTAGGAGTGCATGAAGAATATTTTTCAACAAGTGTTTTTCATAGGCAGGCAAATTTACATTATGGTCTTTTGCTGGGAACTAAATGTTTAAAATATCCACTTTGATCCAAGGCAAAGTCTTCCCACTGTAAAGAATTCTGTTTTTTTAATGCATTAACAGAGAGACAGTAAGAACTCAATAAATGTATATTGAACTATATTGAATCAGATTATGAAGATATAAGGTATAGGAGAATCCAGCCTTAACTTAATTACTCCTGGTAAGAAGTTTGGTCTTAAATCCCTATATACGTCCCTTCCCTGCTGTGCTACAATGGAGTGTACGGGAACCGCAGTTTCCCTCTTCTCCTCCTTGGTAACATCCACAGAAGAGAAAGGCCTAAGAGACCCACACTTCACCCTTTTTTTTCTTTCTGTTAGCCCCACCCTGATCCTGCTGAATGTATAATAGTAGGCAGAACTTTCCAAAGATAAAAACCATTTAAATCTTACCCTATTGGTCCAGAGGGACCTGAGGGGAAAAAAATAGAAAGAGAAATATAAATGTACTAGTCTTTCTTCACCAAAACCTTTATCAGCAGAGTGACCCTATTCAACCCTAGAGCCTTGTATCATGGATAAGAGGTGTGATTAGAGAAAAACAAACAAAAATAAAGAGGGCATAAAAGTATTTATCTTCACCTATAGTACACTAAAAAATGAAATTACCAAAGAAGTGCTGATTAATTTCATTATTTGACATGTTAAAGCTTTTTCTTTGAAAACAGATCTGCTAAATAGCTTGCTTTCCTCAAAATATAGTTACTACAACCAGCCCTATAGTCAGAGTTATTTACATGATAAAGTCTTATAATTCACAGATATAATCCTCACATTTGGGAATATAAGTGCCCAATAGTTCATAAGTATAATAATCTGTGATTGCTGAGGCATAAATTATAACCTTGTGGAAAAACTCTCCTTGAGTGAGTGGTTGACACTGTAATATCTGAATACAATGAGGCTTTGTATAAGACTTTGCACATCAATGGGGATATAGAATTTTCTATATTTTTTAAAAGCTTTATAAAGGACTTTCATAGTATTCATATCAAGGGAGAGTAGCAGAATGCCCAGGTCCACCCTAGAGCCACACTTTCTGGGTGCACATTATACTCCTACCATTTACTAAGTAACCACACTGGGTGAATTACATAACATCTCTGAGCCTCAGCTTTCTCAACTTCAAAATGAGAATAACAATAATATCCACTTCATAGGGCTGTTGTGAGGATTAAAAAAGAATTGAAGTAGCACATGGCATGTAGTTACTGTTCCATAAATGGTAGCTATTATTATCACTTAAAAGTTGACGATGAGAACTCAAAGGTTATAGATAGCCAAATATTTTCCACTATATTTTATTGGGAAAATGTTGTTCTATACTTGTGCTTAGAAATATTGGATTTCAGAAGTCTTGGGATATTCTCTTCATGAATCCCAAGGGTCTACTCTGTAGTTCCATATTGTATGTGGCTTCAGGACTCTAGGACGAGAGAGTGAGGCCTGCTGCTTTGATGTTTAGACTCTTTGTTAAAATAGTAGTAAAATAAATGCATTTTTATTTCTCAGATCAAAGATAAGACAAAGATTAGAAGTGTAATAATGTTTGGGCTTTACTTAACTAAAAAAGAAATATAATAAAAAAGGACACGAGAGAGATCCAAGATGGCTGATGATTAGCAGCTCGGGCACGTACCTCCCAGTGAAAGCGCAGAGAACGAGAGGACGCCACACTTTCAGACGAATATTAGTTGCTCACGGACCACGAGATTCCCAGTGGAGGAGCTCCACGGGTCGCCGGGGCGACTCTTGTGGCCGGCGTGGTGGTTTTGCTGGTGCCTTAGCACGCCAGTTCTTGGTGCAGAGTCCGGATATTCCCGGGCAGAGAGGCACCATCAATCTTGACACCGCTGTTTTGACCGGCTCAGTGGATTGCTCGGATTTCGGCGCAGGGAATCAACAAGTTGGACGTCAGAGACCCAGTTGGAAAGTCGGTGATTATAAAGACGACAGACGGACAAATATATAATGAAGGGAAGAAACCAGCGTAAAAAGGTAGAGAATACTCAAAATCAGAATGCCTCTCCCTCTACAGGGGATTGCAATTCCTCATCAGTAACGGAACAAGGCTTAATAGATTACACGGGTGTTCCAATAACAGAAGCAGGTTTCCAAACGTGGGTGATAAGAAACTTCTGTGAATTAAAAGAACTTATTCTAACCCAATGCAAAGAAACTAAGAACCTTGAAAAAAGGTTTGATGAAATGTTAATGAGAATGGACAATTTAGAGAAGAATATAAGTGAATTGATGGAGCTGAAAAACACAACACGAGAACTTCGCGAAGCATGCACAAGTTTAAACAGTCGAATTGATCAAGCAGAAGGAAGGATATCAGAAGTCGAGGACCAGCTCAGTGAAATGAAACGAGAAGACAAGAATGCAGAAAAAAGGATGAAAAGGAATGAGCAAAGTCTCCAGGAAATATGGGACTATGTGAAAAGACCTAATTTACGTTTGATAGGTGTACCTGAATGTGATGAAGAGAATGAATCCAAGTTGGAAAATACTCTTCAGGATATCATTCAGGAAAATTTTCCCAAACTGGCAAGGCAGGGTAATATTCAACTCCAGGTAATACAGAGAACACCACAAAGATATTCTTCAAGAAGACCAACCCCAAGGCACATAATTGCCAGATTTATTAGGGTTGAAATGAAGGAGAAAATACTAAGGGCAGCTAGAGAGAAAGTTCAGGTTACCCATAAAGGGAAACCTATCAGACTTACAGCAGATCTCTCAGCAGAAACCCTACAAGCCAGAAAAGAGTGGGGACCAATATTTAACATCCTTAAAGAAAAGAACTTTCAACCCAGAATTTCCTATCCAGCCAAACTAAGCTTTATGTGCGAAGGAAAAATTAAATCTTTTGCGAACAAACAAGTACTTAGGGAGTTCACCACCACCAGGCCTGCTTTACAAGAGCTTCTGAAAGAAGCACTATACATATAAAGGAACAACCAATATCAGCCTTTCCAAAAATATATCAAAAAGCAAAGAACTTTAACACAATAAAAAATTCACATCAACTAATGGGCAAAACAGCCAGCTAGCATCAAATGCTGGTATTAAACTTATATATATTTTAATTGGATAAAAAGCCAAAACCCATCGGTATGCTGTATCCGGGCCCATCTTACATGAAACAATACACAAAGACTCAGAGAGAAGGAGGAAGATTTACCAATTGAACAGAGAGTAAAAATAAACTAATAAACAAAAAGCAGGAGATGCAATTCTCACCTCTGATAAAGTAGACTTTAAAGCAACAAAGATCAAAAGAGGCGAGGAATGACATTACATAATGGCAAAAGGATCAATGCAACAAGAAGAGCTAACGATTCTATAGATCAACGAGATAGAAAATTAACAAGGATATTCAGAACTTGAACTCAGACCCGGAACAAGTAAACTTAATAAATATTTATAGTACTCTCCACTTCAAATACACAAAACATACATTACCACCTCACACCTATTCCAAAGGTGACTATATAATTGGAAGTAAATCACTCCTCAGTAATCGCATAGCATTTCATAGGTTTAAATTAAATATTGGTTGGCTGTTTGTTTGTTATCTTCTTCCCTTATTCCTTCCTGACTACATCATTAAGTATAATTATCAGTATAAAAGAGGTTTTCAATACCCATTACTAAATTGCATTCTAGCCTGGGCAAGAAAGCAATACTTCCATTCTCTCTCCCTCTTTCTTTTCCTTCTCCCTCCTCCCCATTCTCTCTCTCTCTTTCTCTTCCTTTTTTCTCCTTCCTATTCTCTCTCTCTCTTTCTTTTTAAAAAAAAAAAAAAAGGACAGGGTAATTGTTGGCAGCCTGGTTTCATCTGCTAGTTTTTACTTTCTAAATATTAAGAAAACCATTTCCTTTGTATATGCAATTGATAAACTAAAAGAAAAATATTGAGAGCTTATAAATATGTTAGAATATTTTTTCACTGATAGAATTGTTCCAAAGCAATACAGAACACTTCCAAACTGATTATTGAATAGAATAGATAATGAATTCTCATTCAGATAATCTAGTGTCAAATCCACTTAGAATCACAAGAGTTCACAGTTATCAAAGATTTCATATGAAGATTCAAGTAGGAATGAATTTTGATTAGTTTACATCCAGATGGGCCATCTCTGTTGATAGTATGTGATCTAACATCTTCTAGAATGGTCAACTTTGTAGACCCTAATAGAGTTTTTATGACTATAACTAATAACGACTAAAAGTTTTTACTTCTTATCATTTTAAAATATGCTAATCACCATGCAAGACACTTCGCTTGTACACTTTTTCTATGACTGAGGATAGTGGAAGTCTAGAGAGGTTTAGCAACTTGCCCAGAGTGACACAGCTAGTAACTGGTAGAGCCAGGCAACCTGACTCCAGAACCCCTGCTCTCCCCAGCACGCGTATCTTATGAGAACAAGTGCTTAGGGAAGCTTTCTGGTTAATTTGAAAGGAGAAACTGCCTTGAACTTGCTTTAAACTTTTTCTAGAACAGGTGAATGGATGCTAATGGGAACATACTTTTCATTATTTGGACACTTAACCACAGTTAATACAAATACACCTTGGGATGGCAATAACATAGAACAGTATGATAAAATGGGACTGTCACTTTTATGTTTTTAAAACTTTATGTACATAATAAACAGTAGTTTCCTTTTATTTCATTATGATGATTTATACAAGAATTAAAGAAATCAGGTAAAAAAAAAAGGTGGGGGCATTTTCTGTAAAAAAAAAAAAAAAGTGTACTGAATGCCTAGAGTTGTTATTATGATTTCTAATAGATGAATTATTACAATTATTGGATTTTCTGAACATGGCAATGGCCAACTAAGAAGAGCTTCATATTTTTATAATAGCTAACTTTTTTTTTTTTGCTGTTTACTCTGTGCTAGGCAATGAACTCAATGGGCTCTTTCATTGAATCACCGTAACATATTGAGAAGATAGACACCACAGACATGCCCATTTTAAATTTAAGGAAACTGTAACCCAGAGAGGATAAGATACATCTCCCACAGCTAGTAAGTGACAAAGCTGAGCTTTGAACTCCTCATGTAAGTCTCTCACTAGAGTCAAGACTAATATTAATAAATAGGCATTCTGTAGAACTACCTCTAAAGATTGTATGACATTTTGTCATCTTCAGAACAGCTTTCCATGAATTAATTCATCCCTTACTCACAAGAGCTGCCCGATATACACGGAAGAAATTAAGAAACTGAGTTTCAGAGAGGCCAAGGATTTGCAGAAGATCACAAGGATTTTAAAGTAGTAACACTCACACTCCTGACCAGATTTAACGTCGCTTTGTTCCACAGTTTTCTAATATACATGTTTCTTCTTTGGATGACAATAACCAAATGCTCGTATTTAGTACAAGTCTTAGGCTCTTGCTTTGATTTAGCTATTGAATTCCGGCCACACAAAGTACAGCTGCTGCTTCTCAGACACTTCAGCGCTTTTTTGACCTTGGCAATATAATTCAAGCAGAGGGAAAGTCGACCACAAATGTTTATCCATCTGCCCAGTTAGTCTCCATTCCCTCCCGTCTCTGACTCCCTGTACACTCAGGATTTCCCTATGGACCTCACATGTGTCTTGCCCCAGTACAAGTCCCACATTCGGAATTTAAATTAGGGTCTGTTGAAGACTGTTGATCTTCTCTGTTTTTTTTCTCTTATTATGATAAAAGCATAATAATCTAATGTCCTCTCCCATTTTATTATGGTTGCTATGTATTTGCAAACTTCCACATTCTCCAATTTTTCTCTATACTTTTAGCACTTTGAGGTTATTTAGCAGATACAATTTTATTCTTATGCCACTCAACAAGAAAATTTTCCCAAAAAGTCCTTATTTATTAAATTATTAATCATGATTGACATTGCCTTCTGCTGTTTTAAAATCCCTCCAAATTACCTCAGAATAAGCTCTTCCATTTTAGTTTTATCATTTTCATTTAATGACATGTTACAATAAAATATTTAGCTTCTACAAAAAGAAAGAATGTAAGCAGAGGAAGGCACACTTGCAGTTGAGTCCTACATCTAGCAATGAAGTAAGTAATTCAGTGTCACTGATACTGTCACAAGACCACAACCATTCAATGGCATGAGAATGTGTCAACATCTAAGATATGTTTTTAAAAATATTTTATCTCGATCAATATTTATGTACACATAAGCTCTAAGACTGCGGGTATTGCCCTTCGTAATTCACAGATTGTTATTTCAATCAGCCAAAGAGGTGCCTCAGAAACAATAAATGATACTACTTTTTACCATATTTTAAAAATAAGCTGTTAGGTTAACAGAGTAGTTACTCTAAATAATGAGAGTGCCAGAAATAGCACTTCATTATACTGACTGCATTATATGTAAATTCCAATGCAGGACGATTTCTAAATATACAGAGGCTTGGGGAAGGAGTGTCTGTTTAAATTTCTTTTTAAAATCATTGCTGAGAATTAGTAGAATGACGGAACTGAGAATGGATTGGGAATATTTATATTCTAAATCTAAATTTGAAAGGGAGCTACACATTGTTTTGCTTATTACAGAGCCAAACTGAGAGGGCCAGCTATCTGCAACAGCGGCCAAAGAGTTGTGGAACAAGTTTGGTCAGACCATTTTCAGAGTCTAAACCTGTGGTAAAATCTGTCCATACCCAGTCCAGCTAAGGGCTCCTGAGCCAAAGGAATGTCTCTGCCTCAGAAGCCCTTAGAATAATAGGCTTAATACACAGAAATAGTATAAAGAGAATATTGAAACTACCTGTAATCCATTCAGTGATGACCACTGACACAAGTCAACATTTTAGTGTATTTTAGAATTGTGACTATAAAATTTATATGGGTATCAATTGATAAAATATTTTAGACACTGATTTTTCAGTAAACATCAATATCTTTCAAAATGGTGCAAAAATTACATTTCTAGATATTTATCTTTAAGAACTTATCAGAAATCCCCAGAAAGACTGTGTATGTGTAAAGACTGTGAATGTGCAGTGATATACAATACAGGTTTGTGTATATTCACATATTTTTGCATACACACAAAAATATATTTTTGTTATAAAACCTTTTACTCAGATTTTTAGTCATAATTCTATATGATTTAAATGACTACATAATACTCTATATGCAGACATGCTATAACTTATTTAACTGGTCTTCTGCCACTGCACCTTATTTCTGCTTTACTTCATAAATAACAATGTAAAATATTATTCTTGTGCATACACCTGTGTATGAGTCTCTAATTCCACATTTTGGATAAAATTTTATACAAGCATTGCTGGCTAAGTACATGTCGAAGGCAACTTACATTTCTACTATCCGTATATAAGAAGTCCAATAGCAACATGCAGACAGATTCAGTGCCTACTGAAGGCCCACTTTCCAGTTCACAGGTGGCCCTCTTCTTGTTGTGTCTTCAGGTGGTGGAAGAAGAGAGGAAGTTCTCTCATGCTTCTTTAATAAGGTCATTAATACCACTCCCAAAGCCTCCACATTCACAACCTAGTCACCTTCCAAAGGCTTCATCTCCCAACATCACAGTGAGGATCAGGTTTCAGCATATGAATTTTGGGGTGACACAAACAGTCTATAGCACCTAAATATAAATGATTGTCTCAATTCTGACTTTCTTAACCCAAGGCTATTGATTTCTAACAAATCAATATCAGTTAATTTGTATGGTAATAGTTTGCTTTTATATGTCCTATATTTTACCAATATTGTTGAATTTACATAGTATAGATGACATCATGTCTTCATATTTTCATTAAATGTGAAAAGATCATAAATCTCACTCCCTCTCTGTCCTCAAGAACACACTACTAAAAACAAAAGAGACAAGCATTTTGGTAAACTCAATTTTATTTCTAAGTTATAGCCTGAGCTTCAAATATAGTTGATGAATTTCTCATCTTCTTAAAATTGTTTTGATATACAATTGATTCTCCTGTTTAAAATGTCTAATTTATTTTTCTGATACTGTGCAAAATTCCAGTGAAATTAATTACTTGGCTTGTATTGGGTTTAATGTTGGGCTGCTACAGTGCAAAAGATAGACAATTCTTTTGTAATTGTAGTAGAAACTTCAACCTTCCAACTAATAAGAAATAAAAGTATACAAAAATGAAGAGATACAACTAGATTCAGGACAGGGACATCCTGGGAATTAGATTATGTTCTCCATTGATATTAGATTTGGAGAACAAATTCACCTGTAAACTTGATGATAGTGAAAAAAAAAGATTTTAATTTTTGAACTGCCACCTAAGTTTAAAAAGACACAATTTCTCCATTTTGATGTATTTCCAATACTTAATTATTTTTATAATTAATCAGCTTTTCTTTCCCTGCAAAAGCATGAATTAGTTGACTAAAGTAGACAAATATCTTGAAGAATTAAATTTACCAAAGCTGACAGAAAAAGGAATAGAGAATTTTAATAGTATGTTATCTATTAGAGACATTGAATCCATTTTTAAAAAGAAAAAAGCCAGTCCCAAATGATTTCAGAGATGAATTACTTTCAAACATTTGAGGAAGAAATAACAACAATCCTTCACAAACTCATCAACAAAATAGTGAAAAAAAAAACCCTTTAACTCTTTTTATGAGGTCACTGCAACATTGTTTCTCATATTTACAAAGACTCAAAAAGGAAAAAAAATTACAGATAACTATCTGTCACAAACATAGATGCAAACATACTTAATAACATATTAATGAATCAAATATAATATATAAAAGGAGAATTCATCACAGTGAAGTAGATTTTACTCCAGATATGAAAGAATGATTTAAAATTTTCTAAATAAATCAATGTAATTTACTACATTTACTATATAAATTTAGCAAGATCAATGGGTTTGTAAAAAAATTAATTGAATTTTTATATGCATGCAACAAAAAATAAAAATACTATTTAAAGAAAAAGAGTGTTTACAGAAACATAAAGTTTTAAAAATCTAGTAATAAGCCTTAAAAATGCATAAAAGGATATTTTCACAGAGGAAGTAAAGATCTCAATAAATGAAAAACTTTATGATATTCATGGCAGGAAATTGAAAACTTAATACAATAAGCTGTCAAACCACCCCCCTCTCATGTTTCGCCTTTTGCAAGCCCACTTCCCCTCCACTTTTCCACCATGTGATGCAATCCACTATGTTAGGACGTAATGGTGAGGCCCTCACCACAGGCAGCCACCCAATCTTGCACTCCCCTGCCTCCAGAACCATAAGCTAAATAAATCATCTCTTCTTTATAAATTATCCAGTCTCAGGTATTCTGTTATAGCACCAGAAAACGTGTGAAGGCAATTACATATCTAACAGAATATCTAAAATGAAAGACTGATAATTCCAGATATTGGTGAGGATGTGGTACAACCAAGGTTTGCCCACTGGGTGTGCAAATATAAAACAATATAGCCACTTCGGAAAATCTCTTAGAAGTATTTACATAGGATTAATATATGCATACTCTATAATATAGCAAATCTGGTGCCAGGTATACACTCAATTTAAATACGTATACATTTTAACCAAAAAATGTCCCATACTGAATGTTCATGTCAGCATGATTCACAACAAATAAAAAGATAACCTAACCAAATACCCATCCACAGAAGAATGGATACATAAATTGTGATATACTAAACGACAAGAGCAAGCAAGAAAAGGTTAATGCAGCAGGTCCTGGTTACTCAAAGCCTGCACATTCCAAAGGTTTGTCTGCATGACTGTGGCTTGGTCAACTCCTGGAAATAAGCTCTGAGCCAGAATGTTTCTGCACGCCTGAAGGCTTGGGCCACAATGTACCAGTGTGGCCAGATAATTTTATCCTAACAATATGACTTATAGTGAATGCCTGCTTTTTCCTCTGAGTAGCTAAGGTCACTCATGCTGTCATTATTGGTCCCAGTAGAAACTCTGGACATCAAGGCTCAGGTGAGATTCCATATGCCCCCATGCAACTCCACTGAAAGAAAACACCTGGAAGTGGGTATCTGGTTTCGCCTGGACTTTGTCCCATCTGATCTTTTCCTTTACTGATTTTAATTTGTATCTCTTTGGTATAGTAAATTCTAAGTGTGTGTATAATTAGCTTCTGATTCTTGTGAGTCTTTCTTAGCAAATCATCAAGTTGGGAGTATAGTCTTGGGGACCCCTGACACAATTTGATTCTATTTATATGAAGTGCAAGAGTGGGCAAATTTAATCCACACTGTTAGAAGTCAGGATGTTGATGGAAGGCAGTGATGGGAAGGAAAACAAAAGATCATTCTGGATGCTGGAGAGGTTGCTTTTCTTATGCCGCAGGCTGGTTACATATGTATGAAATTCTTTGTATGAAACTTATAAAAATTTAGTTTTTGTGAGTTGCCAGTATAATTTAGGGAGAAATTCTTTCTCAAAAATGGTGTCTTCCGCTGGGAAGTATCATGCGATTTTTATGAAGAACAGAACACAGAATTCCAAAAAGCTTCTTGGTGGTGATATCCCTAAATGTGAGATATGCAAAGATGATCATCAGCTTCCTCTGAAGTATATGTATGGAAACCCGCAATTGACAGTGTTATATTTTTCTCTTCCTTAGAGTAATCTTAGATCTTTCTTATGTTTCTTACATTAATTAGCAATGTAATTTGATTTTGCAAAGAGAGGGAGGGAAAAGTTTTTACATAAATTAACAGACTTCAAAGTATTTTCCTTACACTACTTCACAAAGATACAACTCTCCACCCCTGACTATTAACCCAATAAAGAACTCTAAAAATGGAGAGGGGAAGGGCACACAAAGAAAATAGAAATACAATACAATAAAAATCTGTAATGCTCTTTACTTCGTTAGCATAATTTTGATTTATTGTAGAATACTGGGACACATTCACAATTTGATTTTTATGTGAGCTGCATTTTCCAGCATTTATGTGTTTCATTAAGACAAAAGCCTGAGTTTTGGTGGAGAACTTACTTGTACCCCAACACAAGATCAAGGAGCAAATAAATGTTGAATCAGGTTTATCAATATTTTTCAGATCTTTATCTGACCCTCTATTGCTATTTATTTTTTGGTGTATATGTATGAGAAGGGGTACACTTGCTGATAATAGTAAGCGTGAAGAACAGACAGTGCCTAATTTAGAGTATCAAAATTCTTTAATGAATAAATTTAGAAGCTTGAATGCTGTGATTGTCTGGGTGCCACTTAAGGAACATCAGTCGTAGTCCCCAAAGAAAGAACTCCTGTTAAAATGAAACACGTGAGTTGTTTTGAATTTTTTTTCTTTTGGCTGTTTTGAATTTCTAAAAATATCAAAATAATTGTGTTTTAATTAAGAATTGTTTGGAAAATAAATTAAATCAATTAAGTAGTCCCCAAAGTAAGAGATTTAAGAATGTAAAATAGAAGAAAAAGGGCATAATCTAAATTCCTTCTAAGCCCAGAGCCAATACCTCTTAAACCGAAGATCAACAGAAAGAAAATTGCTCCATGTCATTTCTAAAATTCTTTTTCTTTTGAGAAATCATTATGAACACATCAGAGGGAGTTATTCAAATGCGATTATTCTTGATTCAGGTTACAGCATGTTGATGCTGCCCATGCTGTGAGTTGAGTGCTTTCTGATGAGTACAGCTCTTTAAAGATAAGAACAAACCTACAGATTATCCTTCAGCTATTCAATAGTAGTTTACTCTTTAAGAAATAATATGATTGTCTTTTCAGAAAGGAAATTTATAAAAAATATCATTTTGAAAATTAAAGTAATATGATCTGACATTCTATTTTTAGTTGCCTTCAGTATTCTTACAACGTACTAAAGTTAATATACATTAAATATACAAGGGTTACTGGGTTTTTTTCTTTCATTATAAAAGGTGATTTCATCTGGATATCTATTACAAAACAATGTAAAAGATACATTTTCCCATATAGCATGCAGTCTATAAAGTATAAATATTTTAGTACTTAAGAAAGGCAGAAAATATTTCTTGTAATCTTTATTTCATTTTCATTCTGAACTGACTGATAGTTGACCCTTAGGGTCTACTTTAGTTCTGATCGTAATCGTCAAACTAAAATAAGCACCTGTGAGCATGTGTACACACACTAAAACACAATGTATATTCATCTTACAGCTTTGATGATTTAAAAATCAAATTATAATTTGTATATTTGTTTATGAAACTTCCTGTTTTTTCCAGACACTTTTAATCCTCTAATTTTATAGATAAGAAGAAGAAATTCTGAAACATTAACTTCTCCAAAGCTGCATAGTGGACATTAATGGGTACCGAGTCCAGGACTTGTCCTTTACACCATACCCCTTTTCTTCATTCTCAAAATGAATGATTTTTGTCAGTAATTTACAAAATATATAGAGTAAAATATATAAAGTATATTTTATAATATCAATATAAACACGTATTATATATTTATATAATATATGTTTGTAAAACCAGAACTTTAGGAGGTCGAGGCGGGTGGATTACTTGAAGTCAGGAGTTCAAGACCAGCTTGACCAACATGTTGAAACCCCGTCTCTACTAAAAATACAAAAATTAGCCAGGCATGGTGGCACATGCCTGTAATCCCAGTTACTTGGGAGGCTGAGGCAGGAGAATTGCTTGAACCTGGGAAGCAGAGGTTGCAGTGAGCTGAGATTGCGCCACTGCACTCTAGCCTGGGCAACAAGAGCGAAACTCCATCTCAAAAAAAAAAAAAAAAATCAGAAGACTGTGTTCTAACATATCAACTCATTTAGTATGTCTCCTAGCACCTGTTATGATATTTTAATAATACTTTATTTGAAGAATTAGGCATATATTTTATTATGCTCAGCATAGGTTATGTCTTCAGATATATTCATATGTGCCTTTAATAATAAAATGTATCCTAGACCTGGCACAGTGGCTCATGCCTGTAATCCCAGCACTGGAGGATCACTGAAGGTCAGGAGTTCAAGACCAGCCTGGCCAACATGGTGAAACCTCATCTCTACTCAAAACATAAAAATTAGCCAAGTATGGGTGGTACGTGCCTGTAATCCCAGCCACTCCAGAGGCCAAGGCACAAGAATCACTGGAACCTGGGAGGCAGAGGTTGCAGTGAGCCACAATCATACCACTGTAGTTAAGCCTGGGCGACAGAGCAATACTTTGTCTCAAAAAATAAAATAACATAAAAAAATTGAAATGTACTGTAGCCAAATCCATGAAGATGATTAAAACACATCATTTTTTGGTATTGTCTTAATGGCCCAGGATAAAAACTAGAATAATTATCTTAGCTTTTTTCCCCTCAAAATTTGTTAAATTTCTTCAGGAGAATAAAAAAATCCAAAACATTTCTCAATGTGTTTTTTTTAATATATTGTTGTCAGCTTTATTAAGGCATAATTGACATAAAATGAGTTACACATATTAACATTATACAATATGATAATTTTAAATATATGAAAACACCTGCAAAATCATTACCACAAGTAAGATAGGAACATAACAATCACCTTCATAAGGTATTTTTATTTAACTTGGCTTCTTTCTCTGAGTTTAAATAGTTTGAGATTCATTCAATATTATGAGATTCATTCATGTTGTAAAATGTCACAAAATACATTTCTTTTTATTGGTGAGTGGTTTTCTATTGTCTGCATATTCTAATTTGTTTATGTATTCATGCAATAATGGATTTTGAATTGTTTCCAGTTCTTGACTAACATAAATGAAGTTGCTATGAATATTTATTTACAATTTTTTTCTGGACATACGCTTTTCTTTCTCTTCTGCATGTATATAAATAACTTAAAGAGACTACCAACTGTTTTCCCAAGTGGATGGATGAATTCATATTAAGAGCATATGAAAGTTCTATTTTCTCCATATTCTTGCAAACTCCTGTCTAATAATTAGGAGAGCTAAAATTAAAAAAAAAGTTTTTCATAGTCTTGTATATTCATTAGGAAAGTGAAAATAAAACAGTTATTTTTTATTTAGTCTTGCAAACTCTTGATTATTCAAGACTTGAGTTTGCAAGACTAAATAAAGAATAACATTTATTTTTGCTCTCCTAATGAATTCTTAGTACTAATTGCTTCCTTAATTTTTTTTAATGACTAGAGATTTTGAGCATATTTCATGTGCTTATTAATCATCTGTATGTCTTTTAAAAATAAAATGTCTGTTCAAAATTTTATCTTTTTTAAAAAATTTGGCTTGTTTTCATTTGTTTTTGTGAGATTTTTACATATTCTGGATTCAAGACCTGTATCTGATATATGCACTGCAAATGTTTTCTGATAATTCTCTGAACTATCTTTTCTTTCTCTTGAGAGTATCTTTGGAAAAGGAGAAATTTTTAATTTTGAGGAATTACAAATTTTAAGTTTTCTTTTTTATGAATTGTGCCATTGGTGTCATATGTCAGAGTTTTCTGTTTAGCCAAAGATCATAAAGATTTTCTTCCATGTTGTTTTAAAAGTTTTTGAGCTTTAGATTTTACATTTAGGTTTATGATTCATTTTGAATTAATTTTTCCATATAATATGAGGTATGGATCCAAGTTACCATTTTGGCACATGGGTGTTCAAGCGTTTTAGCATTATCTATTGACAAGATTATCCTTTCGTCACTCAACTGCCATTTTACCTTTATCAAAAATCACTTAGTTGTCCATATTAGGGTATATCAGTTTCTGGAATCTCTACTACGTTCTACAGACACATTTGCCTCACCTTACTCCAGTCGATGCTGTCCTGATGCCTGTGGCTTAAAAACAGTATCTCATCATTCATTTTATTATTTATATTAAGTAGTAAATTATCTCTTAAGAAGTAATACATCTATTTACCAATGTACTTACAATGTCTGGTAATTCCTTCTGCCTAAAGAATTTTCTTTAACATTTATTGTATTCTGAATCTGCTAGTGATGAATACTTCCTGCTTTTCTACTTTGGAAAATATTTTGTTTTATCTTCATTTGAGGAATGCTTTGTCTGGTTATAAAATTCTAGAATTGAAGTCTGGCTTTTATTATTTTACATATGCTTTCCCACTATTTTTCCAACTTATGTTATTTTCAATAAGAAATCTGTTTCAGCCTTATCTTTATCTAAGCAATGTCTCTTTGCTTTGACTGGCCTAAAATTATTTTCTTTATCACTGGTTTGACAAGTTTTCTTATGATATGCTTTGGTTAGGTTTCTTCTTGCTTCATAGGGGGAAGCAAATCCTATCTCTGTTACTTCATCTTGTATGGAAATAAAAGTCACCATGTGTTTTAAACTGAATATAGTTTTTGTGACTTTCTAGGCAAATTATGCATTACCTGATTAGAACTTAAATTACTTGTCTATAACTACATGTTACTTAAATAAAAAATACTTAGATTTTAAAATTTCAAAATATATAGAGGATAAACTGAAACTCAATAAATATTCAAGGTAACTTTAGTCTCACTCTAACTTATTCTTTAATTCATAGCCCTTAAAATCATTTCCTGCAGATAATTAAGGCATTATTAAATTTTTGAGGCCTGATATTCTGTTTATTCCATTCTCCACTCGTCAAAAAATGACAGCTCTCTTGAAGCAGGCTGTAAATCATGCTTACCTTCATTTAATAAGGATTTGAAAATATTTTACTTCAATATAAAAATTGTGTGGATCTATCTATCACTAGCAAGAAACTGCAAGCATTTTCTCACCTTTGCCTTCATGTTCATCTTTATTCACACTCCAAAGTGATAGAACTAACTTTTGTAAAAATATAATTACAGCATTAACTTGGGCATAAAACAATAAATTCTTTGACATATGGTGTACTATCACTTCAGGAGACTGGTGCATAAAACCTTTCAATTAATCAAGTATCCTGATGCTCAAAACATTTTTCACTTAAACTTTTCTTGGATTACAATTTGAATAGAATTAGAATATAATATGGACACTTAAGACTAAACCAATATTAAAGATGTTTTAATTGGTAAAGATTCTCAAGATAATTTATATCTTCACTTTTATTGAGCAATGACTAAGTGCTTTTTAGAATGCTAAAACTTTTACTTTCATTATCTCCTTTATTTTTATTTATAGTTCATTGAGTTTTATGCTAATATGATTTCAATTTTCAAATGAGGACACTGAGATACAGAATGTTTAATTGACTCAAAGTTATAAGAAATTAGCAATGCCAGAATTGGAACACTTATGCAAAGTGCAAAAGGAAAGCTCCTAAAGGCTGCACACTTTTTTATATAATAAATTGAAATAACCAGACGGCTAAAATGAAAAACAGATTAATGCTTGTTAAGGGTTTAGGGAAGACAGAGTTGAAGGTGGGGAAAGGGCCATAGCCACACCTGAAGTGGGTGTGGCTATATTAGCACAATTGGAGAGATCTTTGCAGTTAGAAATTTTGCATTTTGACTGTGATGATGCACAAACTTTCATGTGGGAATTTTAAAAATACATAGACATAAAATATTTTCAGGGCTTGGGCTGCTCAGTGGAACTAATTAATACAATCCAGATCTTCCCCAAAAAGTGAAGCAGGCTGGGTCTTTCTCAGCTATTAGGGATCAGAAAAATAAAAGGAGGAAGGAAAGGAGGAATGGTGAGAGAGAAAGAAATAGAAAAAGAAAGAAATGATTGAAATAAGGCAGAGTTATTAATAGTAGAGATGATGGACAAAAATCAAAATAACAATTTTGAAACAGAATGAACAGAAGTTGGTTGGTTAATGGGTGAAAGGAAGAAACTCAAGAGTGTGGGATAATTAGTATATGTCTTGGCTTAGATGATGCATATATTTACGATGGTACTTGGAAAAGTAGATTTTATATGAAAATGATAAGTAGAGACAGAGGCTGATTTATTTTGGTTGTCTCCTCCAAATCTCATGTTGGGATGTAATCCCCAGTGTTGGAGGTAAGACCTGGTGGGGATGCTCGGGTCATAGGAGCGGATCCCTCACGGCTTCAAGCTGTCCTCACAGTAGTGAGTGAGTACTCATGAAATCTGGTTGTTAAAGTGTGTGGCACCTCCCCAAGTCTCTCTCTCGGTCCTGATTTCATCATGTGACATGTAAGCTCCTGCTTTGCTTTCCAGCATGAGTAAAAGCTCCCTGAGGCCTCCCCAGAAGCAGATGTGGGCACCATTCTTTCTGTGTAGTCTGCAGAAATGCAAGCCAATTAAACCTCTTTTATTTATAAATTACCCAGTCTCAGGTATTTCTTTCTTTTTTGTATTTTTTTTTTTGAGACAGAATCTCCCTCTGTCACCAGGCTGGAGTACAGTGGCTTGATCTCCACTCTCACTGCATCCTCCACCTCCCAGGTTTAAGCAATTCTCCTACCTCAGCCTCCTGAGTAGCTGGGACTACAGGCACACACCACCATGCCCAGCTAATTTTTTGTGTATATATATATATTTTTTAGTAGAGACATGGTTTCACCATGTTGGCCAGGATGGTCTCGATCTCTTGACCTCGTGATCCACCTGCTTCGGACTCCCGAAATGCTGAATTAGAGGCATGAGCCACTGTGCCTGGCCAGATATTTCTTTATAGCAATAGCCTAATTGTTCTTGCACTGCTATAAAGAAATGCCTGAGACATGCAAGAAAGAGCCTATCGGGTAGATGGTTATATGCATATGGAGCTCAGGAAAGAAGCTTCAGCTAGAAATGTATTGACCATAAGCCTCAGGAGAGCACTGTATATATGTTAATTATATTGATCTGGGCATATCTAAGTTGGTAACATGTTATTAGGTTGGTGCAATAGTAATTGTGGTTTTGGTCATCAAAAGCATTGAAAAACCACAATTACTTTTGCACCAACCTGATACATATACAAATGTTTGTAAGATAGGCCATCTCATACCTTATATCTGTCAATATTGATAATAACATCTAACATGTATGTACATGTACAAAACAGTTCTCTAAATATTAGTATAATTGATCCAATTTAATGCACAGAAAATCCTGCAATATGGATATTATTATTCTCACTTTGCTGCAGAGGAAACTCAGGTTAAGAGAGGTAAGCTGCTATCTGCCCCTACTCACGAGTTTATTTCCCTTCCTTCCTCCTTCCTTCCCTCCTTTCCTCCTTCCTTCCCTCCCTCTCTCCTTTCCTTCCCACCTTCCTTCTTCCTTCCCTTTTTCCTTTCCTTTCCTTTTCCATTCCCTTCCCTTCCCCTCCCCCTCTTCCCTCTTCCCCCTCTGTCCCCCTCTCCCCCTCTCCCCCTTCCCTTCCCTTCTCTTTCCTATTTGACACAGTCTCGCTTGGTAGCTGGAGTACAGTGGCATGATCTTAGTTCACTGCAACCTCTGCCTCCCAGGTTCAAGCTATTCTCCTACCTCAGCCTCCCAGGTAGCCTAGGACACAGGTGTGTGCTACCATACCCAGCTAATTTTTTGTTTGTTTGTTTGTTTTTTTGAGACAGAGTCTTGCTCTGTCACCCAGGCTGGAGTGCAATGGTGTGATCTCAGCTCACTGCAACCTCCGCCTTCCGGTCAAGTGATTCTCCTGCGCCAGCCTCCTGAGTAGGAGGGATTACAGGCATGCATCACCATGCCCAGCTAGTTTTGTACTTTTAGTAGAGACGGGATTTCTCTATGTTGATCAGGCTGGTCTCAAACCCTCAACCTCAGGTGATCCGCCCCCTCGACCTCCCAAAGTGCTGGGATTACAGGCATGAGCCATGGTGCCTGGCCAATTTTTTTGTATTTTTTAGCAGAGACAGGATTTACCATGTTGGTCAGGTTGGTTTTGAACTCCTGACTGCAGATGACCCACTCACCTCGGCCTCCCAAAGTTCTGGGATTACACATGTGAGCCACCACACTCAGTCCAGCCATCACAAGCTCTTAAGAGGAGGGCTCAGGATTCATACTTAGGATAATCTCAGGAGCCTGTCTTTTTATTACTGTGTTACCTTGTTTCTCATAGTGGTAAATCTGTATGCCAAGGTTTATAAAGTGTTTGCAATTTCTTAATTTTTAGTGGTCCACATTCTTATTTCCATTACTTAGTTAACATTTGATATTTAGTGATTTTTTTGCACAATAACCATATTATGCAAAATTTTAAATTGTTGAAATTTAAAATAGTCTTAATGTTAAAAATTAGATACATGTTACAAATAAAAATCACTGATAAAAATGTTTCAAATACGCATATGCATATAAAACTGTATAAAAGTCAGTGTGATTCTTATGACAAAATTATCAGTCTCATGGATAATTTTTTGTCACTCTAGGAAAGCAGTCTGTCTCCACAATATTTTGTATACCGATGGATTTATTCCCATGAACAAATCACATGAAGAATCTTATACACCTACCAATCATGCTTTCTACATATTACTTATATGTTAAGTAATAAAAGCTCCTGCCTATTCATTGGTCTCTTTCAGGGTGACCCTCAAAAATTAATGTGCACAGCTGGTTTTCTCCTTCCTGTTCTCCCTGTCACCTCATTCATGAACTATTCTTCTCCAAGACCTCAAAGCCAATCATAAGGGAAGTAGACAAGCTACAAATATGATTGTAAGTCTGAAGTATTAGCAGTACCTGGAGAACAGATGTGTTAAAGTGCACGAGATAATGTAAAACAGCCTCTAAATCTCTCATTGCACCTGCTCTGTAATTCTATGAGGATTCTTTCTGACAAATTATAAAGAGTGATTAGAAATGGCTACATGTTGCAAGTCATCGATAATTGGTGAGGAAAAAAAACCCCTCAAAACAAAAAACACCCACAAACTCACAAACTATAAACTGGAAATCCTAATGTTAAAAATGTTCTTTACATAAAATCTTGTTTGGCTGACCTAGAGTGGAGCATCAATTATGTAGTTTCATTGATGGGATAAATTGTAATAAAAAGCATAGAGAACCTTGAACAACTTCAGTTCCTTTTACAAACATAATACGGTAGCATGGGAGTTACAGCTCTTCAATAAAAGTTATACTCAGAGAAATCAATATCATTCTAAATCTATTCTTTACTTTTTACTCCACAGGGCAAACTCTGATACGTCTTTTCGATAAGAGACAAATGAAAATAGTGCCAACATATCCCTGTTTAACAGCTTATAGTGACTGATGGAAAAATTCACTGAAATGTACTTTATATATGCTATAATAAGATTCTACTATAAAGTATAAATTGAAACAACTGTGATTTGAAAAGGAGATGTCAATTCAAATCTGATAGTTTATATTACTGTTTAGATTATAAACTCCTCAGAAAGAAGGCTTTGGAATACAATTACTCATTTTAAGATTACAGATGAATCGACACAAGTGCCCGATATGCTCAAGATTGTCATAAAAAATATACTGTATGTCTGTGTCTATAGATACAAAAACTGAGGTGCACATACAAACATACAAACTATGCTCATGCATTAAGAGATGTATGCTGCCATTACACCTCTCATTTCCTCCTTTCCTCCGTAAGTCCGTGTAATACCATCTCTGCCCCCGAATGACCAAAATTACTTTTCTTCAATTCAAGAAGAGTTTTGATTTCCAGATACAATGATTTCAGGCAAGAAACCCGAGAATCATTCCTACCAGTCTTATTTATAATTTCTTTGTAAAATCTTGCTAATTCTACCTCCTGTGTAGCTCTTAAATTTGTTCACACTTTTATGTTTTCTGAACATTTCCACAGTCAGACAGACCCTCATAACCACTAATATGGACTATTCATTAGTCTGCTAACTGGTTTCTCTGCCTATAGTCATCCTGTTTTTAATTCACTTTCATCCTAACCCATGGCAATATGTATAAATAGACAGACTGACAGATAGATAATATTCTACATGTAACATTATTAATATATCAAAAGGTAATATACAATTATGTACATGCATTCTTTGTTTAAATCCTTTCACTGTTTCCTTATCAATATTCAATCTGTTGGAAAGACTAGAAGTGAATCTGAATCACCCACTGGACTTTCTCAAACTGCACATTAACTTCTACGATGCTGATGTGTGACCAGCTTACTATCATTTCCAGAGACAGCTGATGTTTCTGATGTGAGAGTCTCACATTCTTCAAATATGTTAGAGGATGTAAAAGAGGAGAATCACTAAGTTACTGGATAAAATACACACTCTTCAGGATGGCAAATGAGATGCTCCACAATCTGGTTACTCTCTTCCTTTTTTAAAAAAATTTATACATGTATGTATTTTATTGCACTTTAGGTTCTGGGGTACATGTGAAGAACATGCAGGATTGTTGCATAGGTACATACATGGCAATGTGGTTTGCTGACTCCATCCCCATCACTGTATCTGGCATTTCTCCCCATGTTATCCCTCCCCAACTCCCTACCCCCCACTGTCTATCCCCTAGTCCCCCTCAACAGACCCCAGTGTGTGATGCTCCCCTCCCTGTGTCCATGTGTTCTCATTGTTCAACACCCACCTATGAGTGAGAACATGAGGTGTTTGATTTTCTACTCTTGTGTCAGTTTGCTGAGAATGATGGTTTCCAGATTCATCCATGTCCATACAAAAGACATGAACTCATCGTTTTTTATGGCTGCATAGTATTCCATGGTGTATATGTGCCACATTTTCCCTGTCCAGTCTGTCATCGATGGGCATTTGGGTTGGTTCCAGGTCTTTGCTATTGTAAACAGTGCCGCAATGAATGTAAGTGTGCGTGTGTCTTTATAATAGAATGATTTCTAATCCTTTGGATATATACACAGTAATGGGATTGCTGGGTCAAATGGAATTTCAATTTGTAGGTCCTTGAGGAATCACCACACTGTCTTCCACAATGGTTGAACTAATTTACACTCCCACCAACAGTGTAAAAGTGTTCCTATTTCTCCACATCCTCTCCAGCATCTGTCTCCAGATTTTTTAATGATTGCCATTCTAACTGGTGTGAGATGGTATCTCAATGTGGTTTTGATTTGCATTTCTCTAATGACCAGTGATTATGAGCATTTTTTAATATGTTTGTTGCCCTCATATATGTCTTCTTTGAAAAGTGTCTGTTCATATCTTTCACCCATTTTTGATTGGGTTTGTTTTTTCTCTTGTAAATCTGTTTTAGTTCTTTGTAGATTCTGGATATTAGCCCTTTGTCAGATGGGTAGATTGCAAAAAAATTTTCCCATTCTGTTGGTTGCTGGTTCATGCTAATGACTGTTTCTTTTACTGTGCAGAAGCTCTGGAGTTTAATTAGATCCCATTTGTCTATTTTTGGCATTTGTTCTCATTGCTTTTGGTGTTACAGTCATGAAGTCCTTGCCTATGCCTAGGTCCTGAATGGTTTTGTTTAGGTTTTCTTCTAGGGTTTTTATGGTGTTAGGCCTTACGTTTAAGTCTTTAATCCATCTGGAGATAATTTTAGTGTAAGGTGTCAGGAAGGGGTCCAGTTTCTGCTTTCTCCACATGGCTAGCCAGTTTTCCCAAAACCATTTATTAAACAGGGAATCCTTTCACCATTGCTTGTTTTTGTCAGGTTTGTCAAAGATCAGATGGTTGTGGATGTGTAGTGTTGCCTCCAAGGCCTCTGTTCTATTCCATTGGTGGATATCTCTGTTTTGGTACCAGTACCACACTGTTTTGATAACTGTAGCCTTGTAGTATAGTTTGAAGTCAGGTAGTGTGATGCCTCCAGCTTTGTTCTTTCGGCCTAGAATTGACTTGGCTATGCGGGCACCCTTTTGGTTCCCTATGAAGTTTAAGGTGGTTTTTTCCAGTTCTATGAAGAGGGTCATAGGTATTTTGATGGGGATAGCATTGAATCTATAAATTACTTTGGGCAGTATGGCCATTTTCACAATATTGATTCTTCCTAACCATGAGTATGGAATGTTTTTCCATCTGTTTGTGTCCTCTCTTATTTCCTTGAGCAGTGGTTTGTAGTTCTCCTTGAAGAGGTCCTTTACATCCTTTGTTAGTTGTATTCCTAGGTATTTTATTCTCTTTGTAGCAATTGTGAGTGGCAGTTCATTCTTGATTTGGCTCTCTGTCTCTTATTGCTGTATAGGAATGCTTGTGATATTTGCACATTGATTTTGTATCCTGAGACTTTGCTGAAGTTGCTTAACAGTTTCAGGAGATTTTGGGCTTAGACAATGGGGTCTTCTAAATATACAATCATGTCTTCTGCAAATAGAGACAATTTGACTTCCTCCTTTCCTAAGTGAATACCCTTTATTTCTTTTTCTTGCCTGATTGCTCTGGCTAGAACTTCCAATACCATATTGAATAGGAATGGTGAGACAGGGCATCCTTGTCTAGTGCCAGATTCAAAGGGAATGCTTCCAGTATTTGCCCATTCAGTATGATATTGGCTGTGGGTTTGTCACAAATATCTTTTATTATTTTGAGATACATCCTGTTGTATCTCAATAATACAACAAACCTAGTTTATTGAGAATTTTTTTTAACATAAAGTGCTGTTGAATTTTGTCGAAGGCCTTCTCTGCATCTATTGAGATAATCATGTGGTTTTTGTCTTTGGTTCGGTTTATGTGGTGAATTACATTTACAGACTTGAGTATATTGAACCAGCCTTGCATCCCTGGGATGAAGCCTACTTGATCCTGATGGGTAAGCTTTTTGATGTGCTGTTGCAATTGGTTTGTCAGTATTTTATTGAAGATTTTTACATCTATGTTCATCATGGATATTGGCCTGAAGCTTTCTTTTCTTGTTGAATCTCTGCCAGGGTTTGGTATCAGGATGATGTTGGTCTCATAAAATGATTTGGGAAGGATTCTCTCTTTTTGGATTGTTTGGAATCATTTCAGAAGGAGGGGTACCAGCTCCTCTTTGTATGTCTGTTAGAATTAGGCTGTGAACCCATATGGACCTGGGCTTTTTTTTGGTTGGTAGCCTATTAATTGCTGCCTCAACTTCAGCCCTTGTTATTGGTCTATTCAAGATTTCAACTTCTTCCTGGATTAGGCTTGGGAGGGTGCAAGTCTCCAGGAATTTATCCATTTCTTCCAGGTTTACTAGTTTACGTGCATAGAGTTGTTTGTAGTAAGCTCTCATAGTAGTTTGTTTTTCTGTGGAATCGGTGGTAATATACCCTTTATAGTTTTTTATTGCATCTATTTGATTCTTCTCTCTTTTCTTTTTTATTAATCTGCTAGTGGTCTATTTTGTTGATCTTTTCAAAAAACCAGGTCCCAGATGTATTAATTTTTTGAAGAGTTTTTTGTCTCTATCTCTTTCAGTTCTGCTCTGATCTTGGTTATTTCTTGTCTTCTGCTAGCTTTTGAGATTTTCTGATCTTGCTTCTCTAGCTTTTTCCAATTTGATGATAAGATATCAATTTTAGATCTTTCCTTGCTTCTCATTGGGCATTTATTGCTATAAATTTTCCTCTAGACACTGCTTTAAATGTGTCCCAGAGATTCTGGTACATTGCGTCTTTGTTCTTGTTGGTTTTGAAGAACATCTTTATTTCTGCCTTCATTTCATTGTTTATTCAGTCAACATTCAAGAGCCAGTTTTCAGTTTCCATGAAGTTGTGTGGTTCTGAGTGAGTTTCTTAATCTTAAGTTCTAATTTGATTGCACTGTGGTCTGAGAAACTGTTTGTTATGATTTCTGTTCTTTTGCATTCACTGAGGCGGGATTTACTTCCAGTTATGTGTTCAATTTTAGAGTAGGTGTGATGTGGTGCTGAGAATGTATATTCTGTCGATTTGGGGTGGAAAGTTCTGTAAATGTCTATTAGTTTTGCTTTATCCAGATCTGAGTTCACGTCCTGGATATCCTTGTTAATTTTCTGTCTTGTTGATCTAATATTGATAGTGGAGTGTTAAAGTCTCCCACTATTATTGTGTGGGAGTCTAAGTCTCTTTATAGGTCGTTAAGAACTTGCTTTATATATCTGGGTGCTCCTGAATTTGGTGTGTATATATTTAGGATCGTTAGCTCTTCTTATTGCATTGATCCTTTTACCATTATGTAATGTGCTTCTTTGTTTCTTTTGATCTTTGTTGGTCTAAAGTCTATTTTATCAGAGACTAGGATTGCAACTCCTGCTTTTTTTTTTGCTCTCCATTTGCTTGGCAAATCTTCCTCCATCCCTTTATTTTGAGCCTCTGTGTATCCTTGCATGTGAGATGGGTTTCCTAGATACAGCACACTGATGGGTTTTGACTTTTTATACAATTTGCCAGTCTGTGTCTTTTGATTGGGGCAATTAGCCCACTTACATTTAAGGTTAATATTGTTATGGGTGAATTTGATCCTGCCATTTTGATGCTAGCTGGTTGTTTTGCCCATTAGTTGATGCAGTTTCTTCATTGTGTCGATGCTCTTTACCATTTGGTACATTTTTGGAGTGGCTGGTACTGGTTGTTCCTTTCTATGTTTAGTGCTTCTTTCAGGAGCTCTTATAAGGCATGCCTGGCGGTGATGATATCCCTGAGCAATTGCTTGTTCATAAAGGATTTTATTTCTCCTTCTCTTATGAAGCTTAGTTTGGCTGGATATGAAATTCTACGTTGAAAGTTCTTTTCTTTAAGGATGTTGAATATTGGCCCCCACTCTCTTCTGGCTTGTAGGGTTTCTGCCAAGAGATCTGTTGTGAGTCTGATGGGCTTCCTGTTGTGGGTAACCTGATCTTTCTCTCTGGCTGCCCTTAGCATTTTTTCCTTTATTTCAACCCTGGTGAATCTGATGATTATATGCCTTGAGGTTGCTCTTCTTGAGGAATATCTTTGTGGTGTTCTCTGTATTTCCTGGACTTGAATATTGGCCTGCCTTGCTAGGTTGGGGAAGTTTTCTGGGACAGTATCCTGGAGAGTGTTTTCCAGCTTGGATTCATTCTCTCCATCACATTCAAGTACACCTATCAAACGTAGATTAGGTCATTTCACATAATCCCATATTTCTTGGAGGGTTTGTCCATTTGTTTTTACTCTTTTTTCTCTAATCTTGCCGCTCATTCTATTTCATTGAGTTGATCTTCAATCTCTGATATCCTTGCTTCTGTTGGTCAATTCGGCTGTTGAAACTTGTGTATGCTTTGTGAAGTTCTCCTGCTGTGTTTTTCAGCTCCATCAATTCATTTATATTCCTCTCTAAGCTGTTTATTCTCATTAGCATTTCATCAAACCTCTTTTCAAGGTTCTTAGTTTCTCTGCATTGGGTTAACTCATGTTCTTTTAGCTCAGAGAAATTTCCTATTACCCACCTTCTGAAGCCGTTTCTGTCAATTCATCAGACTCATTCTCCATCCAGCCTTGTTCCCTTGATGGTCAGGAATTGTGATTCCTTGGAGGAGGAGAGGTGTTCTGGTTTGGGTCTTTTCATCTTTTTACTGTTTTTTTCCCACCTTTGTGGATATATCTACCTGTGATCTTTGTAGTTGGTGACTTTCAGATGGGGTCTCTGAGTAGGTGTCCTTTTTGTTGCTGATGAAGTTATTTCTTTCTGTTTCTTAGTTTTCCTTCTAACAGTCAGGCCCCTCTGCTGTAGGACTGCTGGAGGTACACTCCAGACCCTGCTTGCCTGGGGATCACCTGCAGCAGCCTCTGCGTCCTCGCTGGGAACTGCACTCCAGCGCTGTTCCTATTTGGCCATCTTGGATCATCTCCGCCTCTCTTCTTCTTTAACCTATGTTCCAACTAAACTTAGGCATCTTTTGCTTCAAGAAATTTTCCTGAATCCCCTATCTGCACCCAGACCAGGCTGCCTTAGATGCCTGTCTTTAACTACCCCAGCACCTCTAACAGGTCGAATAGTGTCCCTCAAAAATTCACGTCCACCCAGGATCTCGTGTGACCTTATTTAGAAATAGGGTCTTAATAGATATAATTAGTTAGAGATCTTGAAATAAAATCCTACTGGACTTAGGGTGGGCCCTAAACACAATCATGACTTCCTGAAAGAAATGAGAGAGCAGTTTGAACAGAGACACAACAGAGAGGAAGATGTAAAGATGGAGGCAAAGACTGAAGTAACTGATGCATCAGTAAGCCAGGAAACAGCAAGCACTGCCAGCAGCCACCAGAGTCTCGGCATGGGCAATTCTCTCTCTGAGTCCCAGAGGAAGTCAAAAGTACTGACATCTTTATTTTGGATTTCTGGCCTCTTGAACTACGAGAGGAAAACTGTTGGTTGTTTAAACTACCCAGTCTGTTGTAATTTGTTATGGTAGCCCTAGAAACGAATACGATGCTTATGTTTCCCTCTAATATAGCATTTATCAGATCATATCACAGTTATTTTGTTTGTTTAGCCCGCTTCCACCACCAACTGTATTTCAAACTCTTTAAAGGAATACATCTCTTTATATCACCAATGTCTATAGGTTCTAGATAAATGCCTGCTATATTAACATATAAATCCATTTTAACATTTTTAAAGATATTGGGGATTTGGGGAAAAGGGCTGAAGGGGGTAAGAAATAAAAGACTACAAATTGGGTACAGTGTATACTGCTTGGGTGATGGGTGCACCAAAGTCTTACAAATCACCGCTAAAGAACTTACTCTTGTAACTAAACACCACCTGTTCCCAAAAACCTATGAGAAAAAAGAGTCATGAAAAGCTTCCACTAGCCCTTTTTCTGTGCTGCTTCCATTTGCAATGAGATGGGCCTACCCCAGGCAGCTCCTGGTTCCAGGGGAGACATAGGGAACTGATCTGTATCCAACCCAGCACCTGAATCACAGCCCCTCCATCCAACCCACAGACTGTGAATGAGGAAAATAAATGTCTGTTTCTGTAAGCCAGATAAATAAATAAAAGACATTTGCAAAAAACAAAAGGTGTATAATTTGATTTTATGTAACAAGTTGCTTGTAGTCAAGGAATTACAAAGATTTTAAAACTGAAAAGATCTTGGAAGTTAAAATCTTTCAAAAAAATTTTTTGGCATACCACATTAGCTTTTTCAACCCTGGGCACCCCACATTTTCTTCCCTTATAAAATGGTTGTGTTTGGCATAAAACCTCTTCAGAAGAGTAATGTACAAAAGGTGAAAGCTTAACAGTGGAATATTAGATTCCAAAACCAAACAGTTGGAAGGAACTCTTGGTAAATCTTGACATCATTACTAAGGAGGGGATTTAGATGTCTGGTGCCAATAAAATAGATCCCCATAGACTTCATTCTAGTATCTATAGAAAGGAAAAGTTGCTTCTATTTGTGATTTTCTGTGTCAGGCTGTAATAGACATAAAGTACAAAGCCCTACAATATTATATTCTGTAGAATTTATATAAGTATTTATATAAATACAGGCATATCTTGGAGATATTGTGAGTTCAGTTCTGGACGACTGCAAGAAAGTGAGTATCACAACAAAGTGAGTCACACAATCTTTTTTGTTGTTGTTTTTTGCATAAAAATTATATTTACACTCTATTGTAGACTATTAAGTGTGCAATAACATTTTTGTCTAAAAAATGTACATATCTCAATTAAAAATACTTCATTGCTCAAAATGCTAATAATCATCTGAGCCCTCAGAGAGTTATGATCTTTTCTGCTGCTTGAGGGTCTTGCATCGATGTTGATGGGAGCTGAATAATGAGGGTAGTGGGGGCTGAAGGTCGGCATGGCCATGGCAATTTCACAAAATAAGACAACTACAAAATTTGCTGCATCAGTGGACTCTTTCTTTCACAGAAGATTTTACTATAGTGTGTGATGCCATCTGATAGCATTTTACCCACAGAAGAACTTTCAAAATTAGAGTCAATCCTCTCAAATCCTGTTGCTGCTTCATCAACTAAGTTTATGTAACACACTAACCCTAAATCCTTTGTTTTCATTTCAACAATGTTCGCAGCATCTTCACCAGGAGTAGTTTCTATCATGAGAAACTTAGTTACTCTTTACTCATTCATAAGAAGCAATTCGTCATCCATTCAATTTTAACATGAGATTATAACAACTCAGTCAGGGATTCCACTTCTAATTCTAGTTCCCTTGCTATTTCTCCCACATCTGCAGGTACTTCTACTGAAGTCTTAAATCCCTCAAAGACATCCAAGAGGGCTGGAATTAACTTTTTCCAAGCATTTGTTAATATTTGTATTTTGACCTCCATCCATAAATCACAAATGTTCTTAATGTCACCTAGAATGGTGAATCCTTTCCAGAAGTTTTTCAATGCACTTTGCCCAGATCCATCAGAGGAATCACTATATATGGCAGCTATAGCCCTATAAAATGTATTCATTAAATAATAAGACTTGAAAGTCCAAATTATGCCTTCTTATTTCATGTTTGTGTTGGCAGGCATGGAAATGGCATTAATCTCCTTGTACATCTCCATCAAAGCTCTTGGGTAATGAGGTACATTGTCAATGGGCAGTAGCCTTTTGGAAGACTTTTTTTTTTTTTTCTCAGCAGTAGGTCTCAGCAGTGAACTTAAAATATTCAATAAACCATGCTATAAACAGGTAAACAGAGGTGCTGTCATTCAGTCTTTGTTGTTTAATTTCTAGAACACAGGGAGGGTTAGCCCTAGGATTTTCAGCATGGTAAATGAGTATTGGCTGCAAACTAAAGTCTCAGTCTATGTTAGCCACTAACAACAGAGTCGGCCTGTCCTGTAAAGCTTTGAAGCCAGGCATTGACTTCGCTCTAGCTGTGAAAATGGCAGCTTCTTTCAGTAGAAGACTGTTTGGTCTACATTTGAAATCTGTTGTTAAATGTAGCCACCATCATCAGTTATCTAAGCTAATCTTTTAGATAACTTTCTGCAGCTTCTCGAAGAGCGCTTGCTTCTTTACCTTGCACTCTTATGTTACGGAGATGGAATCTTTCCTTAACTTTCATAAACCAACCTCTACTAGCTTCAGACTTTTCTTCTGCAGCTTCCTCACCTCTCCTAGCCTTAGAGCACTAAAACTTTCCTCATATCAGCAATAAGGCTGATTTACTTTCTTACCATTTGTGTGTTCACTGGAGTAGCACTTTTAATTTCTTATGAAAACTTTTTCTTTGCTTTCACAGCTTGGCTGTTTGGCAAAAGAAACTGACTTTCGGCCTATCTCAGCTTTTAACTTACCTTCCTTAATAAGCTTAATCATTTCTAGCTTTTGACTTCAAGTGCAAGACATGCAATTCTTCCTTTCACCTGAACACTTAAGAGACAATGAGAGGGCAATGAATTGGCCTAATTTTACAGTTTTTTTGTCTTGGGGTTTAGGGAGGCCCATGGGGAGAGAGATGGGAGAACAACAGGTCAATGGTGGAGTCAGAACACACGTGACATTATTAAGTTTGCTTTCTAATATGGCCATGGCTCATGGCATCCCAAAACAATTACAATAGTTACATTAAAAATATGTAATAATGACTGATATAATAATGACAAAGTTTGAAATATTATAAGAATTACAAAGCCCACAGAGACATGAAGTGAGCATACGCTATTGGCAAAACAGCCCAGGTAGACTTGCTTGAGGAATGGTTGCCACAAACCTTCAATTTGTAAAATATACAGTATCCGCGAAGCACAACAAAACAAAGTATGCCTGTAGACAGCACACCACACACCAGAAAAACGCGTTTGAACATTCACAGTATTTTGTTTGACTCCTCTTTGAATACCTATTTGCTAATCTGTAATGACATATGTGAGTCACATAATTAGTGATATTTCTTCTTTCTGATATTCTTCCTTAAGAATTAACATTTAGATAATATTAACATTGTTGTAAAAATAAACATTTATGTTCTCCCCATTTCCCATCAATTGTCTTTGCTGCTCCAGAGAGCCACAGCATGCAGCAAAAAGATTAAATAGCTCATTTTTCTTTCTGTTAAGACTTCAAAGAATCAGCTGGTTTCCACATCAAGTTCAAGTTTATGCAAAGTAGATTTAATTGCTTGTCACTCACATTGGGAAATCTTTCAAATATGGGTTGCTATTTAAACTAGTTTCAGGTTCATATTTTTCAAATCTCCACATTCACTTAAATATAAATGCACTGCAAAGAATAAATTCTTAAAATCAGAAAACATATCTAGCTGAAAATTAGGAAATGGAAATTCTAATAAGCCAAGTTTTCTTTGTTGTGTTTTGTTACATTGTTCATAATAATTTTTCTCTATATTGGTCAAAAAAAGTTCCAAGTGACTATCAGGAAAATATACAGCAGACTAAGGACAAATTCATATAATATTATCTTAATTTTGGAGAATTATTCAGATGCATCTTTTTCTTCTGGAATAACCTGTCAGACTTCAGAGGAATAATCTTTCTAATTTTGTTTTCAGACATTTCCTCCACAAGACTGCAGAGCAAATCTGACATACCCTGGGGCATACCTCAGTGTGCCATTAGAGGGTAGCATTGTAACTACAGAGCTGTAAACCCAAATTACTGATGTGCCCAGAGGATACCACATCCCATCACCCATAATCATACTTCCCAGGTACTTCCAGCAAATGAACACTCTAACAGACATTATAGTTGACTGCACACATATGAAGACAGCACTTTATTTCTGTGTTCATAATAACTTTTAAATGAATTGGCAGCTTATCTGGAATGGATAAAAGAAATGAGAAATCAAAAACTGCAGTACACGGGAGAAACTCTACACCATTCTACCACTTACACAATTGGAGAGCCTAGAAAAAGAAAAAGAGAGGAAAAGCACAAGATACTTTAACAGCTTATAAGGTTGATGAACCTAAACCCAATGATTCATCATTCTGCCACAATCTTAACCCAATAAATGTGTTATGTGTTTTGTGGGAAATACACATACATACTTTTTTCCAGATTCAAATTGAAAAAGAGAAGATGACTGAGACAGGTTATATACAAAGAAAAATGTATGATTTTGCAAGTGTTGTATCTATATACAGATATAAGAAAAAGCAGTATGTGGATAAATGTAACAAGAAATATAACCTATCCTCACTAAGATTTCTCTTTTGTTCTTGTAAACTTGCCTATGAAAAGTATCAGAATAAAAATTCTTTGAGATCTATCCTGAAGAATGAGATGGAAAATGGAAGCTTGTGATTTCCCTGCTTCCCCAGACCCCCCATCTTCCTTACCGGAGTGATATTTTGTCAGAGAAAGAGCCTGGTATTTGCTGTCACTCACTAGCTGTGATTCTCAGAGCCTCAATTTCCTCGGCTATGTAAAGAAGGTTATAAGATTTACCCCACACGGTTCTATTAGGATTATATTCTGTTATGATTATAGAAATAGTAAGATACAGAGAATGACATAGTAGAAATTCCACAAATGCCTGTTTCTTTCCATCATCTCCTTTGATACCCAATAAGACTCTAATATATTTAAAGGGTCACAATTTCAGATTAGAATCACAAAGCCAAGGGAATTAGAGGCAGAATATAGGTATTTCTGTCTGTTGCCACTTTTACATAACGACTACAGTTACGTAACCTGTTAACAAGGAGAAAAAAAAAAACGAAGTATGCTAATGGATATGTACTGTTGCAAGTTATGAAATGAATTACATTTGATCTACATCGTTCCTCTTTCCTCCAGCCATACCACTGCACTGTACTCTACTTGGGGCCTACGTCTTACCATCCTACTATTTTTGTATTCCGTGTGGCATACGGAAGCTCCCCGACACCCCTCCACTCCAGCATACAGATGACTTAGCAATAACGGGGAGAAAGGTAACGATGGAGTTGCTAAAGAATTTTAAATTCCATACGAGGAAATATTTATCACAGGAATACAATCATTGCCACATAAAAACCTTCAATCCAAAAGTGTCTTACATCTCCAGGCTTTATGCAATCTGAATATTGAGATGAGATTATTTTAAATTTCCATCAAAGAAGTAAATTATTGTCAACTAGGACTTAAAACATGCAAAGACTCCTGTTTCTCCACTTCCTTCTAATAGTTAGTTTCACAGCTGCTACATCTTCCGCTAAATTTTTCTATGCTTGGGTAGGGATGGAAGTGATTGAGGGTCAGGGATTTTAATGCCCATAATCCCAGGCAGCTGAATTCCCCAAATGCTTCAGCTGCCTAGATTCTTTTCTTATTTGTGGGTTTGCGGCAGAGCTAAGCCTTTCCTCCACTCCTACTTTAGTCTTTGTTTTCCTAAGTTTTGCTCACCAGCAGAGGGTACTGCAAATGAATTCTTGGGAACACAAAGTTCCAAGCGATGCAGTCTGTGCACTCATTTCTGACACCACTTAGGTACAGCGCTGGTGGATTAAAGATGGTGATTTTATCTCTGCGAGGAAAAAAAAGAAGACAGTTTGTGTGTCTTAGCTTGTTATGTTGCAACTCCTTTTGTATCTCTAAGAAGCCTTTGCTTAAACACGTAAGCATAGGTATGTGGCAAGTGTTTTAAAACCCTCTCTGTATCCCGACCTTTTCTAGAAGAGGCCAGTGCAGGGCAGCCTTGTTAGTAAGCTAGGTTTCATTTATTCCTGTTGCTTAGAATGAGCCCTGGATTAGAAGTCAGGAGATCTGAATTAAAATATAAGCTCTGCTTTATTGAGTGGTCCCCTAGGAGAGATAGTGATGGTTGCTGATAGAGATAAAAGTCAACAGAAGTCATCAGAATCCAGATAATATCTGACATTAGAGCAGATGGGAATTGCTGATTGACTGAAAGTGGGGTTGTGAGGTAAAGAGTGAAGCCAACGGTGGCTCACGCCTGTAATCCCAGCACTTTGGGAGGCCGGGCGCGGTGGCTCACGCCTGTAATCCCAGCACTTTGGGAGGCCGAGGCGGGTGGATCACGAGGTCAAGAGATCGAGACCATCCTGGTCAACATGGTGAAACACCGTCTCTACTAAAAATACAAAAAATTAGCTGGGCATGGTGGCGCGTGCCTGTAATCCCAGCTACTCGGGAGGCTGAGGCAGGAGAATTGCCTGAACCCAGGAGGCGGAGGTTGCGGTAAGCCAAGATCACACCATTGCACTCCAGCCTGGGTAACAACAGCGAAACTCCGTTTCAAAAAAAAAAAAAAAAAGAGTGAAGCCAAGGATGATTCTTTCATTTGGTTTGAGCAGCTGGAAGGATAGAGTTTTGATTTGCTAAAATGGGGATGGAAAGGCTGTGGCAGGGGCATCTTGGACGTAAAACAAAAAATTTGGAACGTGTTAAGATTGAGATGCCTATTAGACATGGAAATGCTGAGCTGGATATGTAAGTCTAGAGTTTAAGAGAGAGATCAGGACTCAGTATTATCAGTGCATGGAAAATATTTAAAGACATTGCAGGCTGGGTGTGCTGGATCATGCCTATAAACTCAGCACTTTTGGAGGAGAAGGCAGGTGGATCACCTGAGGTCAGGAGTTCAAGACCAGCCTGGCCAACATGGCAAAACCCCATCTCTTCTAAAAATACAAAAAATTAGCCAGGCGTGGCGGTGGGTGCCTGTAATCCCAGCTTCTCAGGAGGCTGAGGCAGGAGAATTGCTTGAGCCCAGGAGGTGGTGGTTGCGGTGAGTTGAGATTGTGCCACTGCACTCCAGCCTGGGCAACATGAGTGAAACTCCATCTCAAAAACGTAAAGACATTGGAAAAGAGTGATAACTGAGGGAATTAGTGACAGCAGGGAAGAAATAACTGAGCGTTGAGGATCATCTAACGTGTAAGGTGGGAGGAAGTGAAGAACCAGCGAAGGTGAAATGGAAGGAGAGGACATTAGGAAGACAACTGGGGCAGATTGTGACCTGGGAGACCAAACGATGAAAGAGTGGGTTTCAAACAGGAAGGAGCAACCACTGCAGGAATTGCTGCTGACAGATGGAACAAGGTGTCTGTTCTGTGGACTCTCCTATTCCCTGCTTTGAATAAAGTTTCCCCCGAATAAATATATAAAAACCTAAGCTTTGCCTTTGATTCAGTGACCTGAAGAAGAGTGATTTAGAATCCATGATAATTATTTTTCTCTTAATAAATGGAATATGGTCATACATTTTATTTCCTATCCACCAAGTGCACAAAAATTGGTCTTACAAAAGATGAAATTGCATTTAGTAAAATCAAGAGCAAAGGAAAGATATGGAAAGCCTTCCGCAAACCTGAAAAGCGTTAAAGGGAGTTAACATGGGCAGCCTGGTTTTCTACTTTCACTGAGATACACAAGAGCCAGGAGCTTCCCAGCCAATCTCTAATAACTGCCAGCCAATCTTTTCCCAAGCCACAGGGAGCAAATACACTACAGTTAATGGGAAAAAGTTAAGTATTTCCCCAAAATCTTGTTGGTTTGTTGGTTTGTTTTTAAATTCAGTTGCTAAGAACTCACAACATTTTCTTTAAGGCAGAAAAAAGAACTATCAAGAAAAGAAAGGTGTGGTGATGGTGCTGTAGTATTGTCATGTGCATTGTGGCTGGTGCTGACCGAACTCGTGGCACAGGACCGACAAGAGTAAGTTTTCCTAATAATGATGCAAGATTAAAGAATTCTAATGCAAATAGTAAATTTTTTTTTTTTTTTTTTTTTTTTTTGAGACAGAGTTTCGCTCTTGTTACCCAGGCTGGAGTGCAATGGTGTGATCTCAGCTCACCGCAACCTCTGCCTCCTGGGTTCAGGCAATTCTCCTGCCTCAGCCTCCTGAGTAGCTGGGATTACAGGCATGCGCCACCATGTCCAGCTAATTTTTTGTATTTTTAGTAGAGACGGGGTTTCACCATGTTGACCAGGATGGTCTCGATCTCTTGACCTCGTGATCCACCCTTCTCGGCCTCCCAAAGTGCTGAGATTACAGGCGTGAGCCACCGCGCCCAGCCATAAATATTTTTTATTCTGTATCATCAGTGTCCAATCTTTTGGCTTCCCTGGGCCACACTGGAAGAAGAAGAATTGTCTTGGCCACACATAAAATACAATAACACTCATGATAGCTGATGAGCTTTTAAAAAACTGCAATGAAATTTCATAATGTTTTAAGAAAGCTTACAAATTTATGTTGTGCCACATTCAAAACCATCTTGGGTCTCATGTGGCCTGTGGGCCATGGGTCGGGCAAGCTTGTTCTGTATCATTCACTTTATTATAATAGATTCCAAGATTTATGAAATTCATCACAAGAGCCAACTAACCCCGACTCCAAAAGTGACCTGTCCGCATTTTCACAGCACACCTGGTTGGGAGTAGAGCTGGTCTGAGAACCACGGTCATTGACTCCACATTCAGTATTTGTTGCTCCTCTCCACCCCTCCCCAAAAATGGCTTTGGTTCTGGAGTATAATTTTTAGTTAAACAGTTAAATCTTTATTCAATTAATTCTAATTTCAGTTTTCCCTTTAAATAAACTTCTCGGGGAGTTCTAAAGCTAAGTGGGACTATTAATTCTAACTTGCCTACATCAACCATGAAATCTGATAGATAAGATTTATTTCTAAAGGGTTAAAATCTAAATTTCAAACTCAAGGAGAACAGGCTCTAGCCTAGGTAGTTTACCAGTGTTTTTCTCACATGTAGTAAACATTCAATAAAGATCTGTGGCATAAAGTTTTTAAATATCTCCTTTCAGTTATCCAATTTTACACCACACTCGTTTGAATATCAACTTTTGTGTGTGTTTATTTAGAGACAGAGTCTGGGTGTGTTGCCCAGTTTTGTTTAGAGACAGGTTCTCACTATGTTGCCTCTCTTAAACTTGAACTCTTAGGCTCAAACAATCCTCCTGCCTCCGCTGGGATTACAAGCCTGCGCCGCCACACGTGGCTTTGATTTAAATTTCAAATTTTAGTGAGACTTTCTCAGGCTATCCTATATAAAATGCACACTCCCGCTATTTAATTCTCTCTCCCTTGATTTATTTTTCTCCTTGGTACTTATCTAGTTTTTTTATACATTTTCTTTTATATTACTGAATTTTCTCTTTCATTATATACCTTTCCCATAAGAAAGATGATCCATATGGTAGACACTTGAGACTCTCTTTGCTTTTTTTCTCTTTCCTTTTTTTTAAGATTTGGAGTATTGCTCTGTCAGTAAGGTTGCAGTACAGTGGTACAACCATTGCTCCTGCAGCCAGCCTTAAATCCTGGATTCAAGTGATCCTCCCACCTCAGCCTCCTGAAGAGCTGGATCTGTGCAACACATATTATGTCTTGCTATATTGACCAGTAATACAGCATTTGATTTGAGTAATAATAAAACTCTGGTATCCCACCAAAAAACACAAACAAACAATCAAAAAGAATGTTTAAGGCTCACCTCTGACACCCAGTTTTATAACTCTAAGCATGTTGTTTAATCACCCAGGCTCTCTGTAGTGAATTACAAACCAAGGATTATTAGATTTCCCTAGAGTACATAGTGTAAAGAATCAGTAAAATGATAGCTATGAAAGTTTTTTTTAAACTCTTAATAACTATACAAATATGAGGTGTCATTATGATATGAGGTAATAACATTTTCATTATAAATTTCAGTATTAAGATAGACAGAGTATCCATAAGTACAGAATAAAGTTTTCTCCAGTCTTTTTCTTGCTCGTGTAGGACAGACTACTTGTTTTCAGTTGATTTCCTAAAAACTAACAGTCATAAAAACAGAACTGTGGTAATATAAACATTTTGTACTTCTTTAAAAATTTTATACATTTTCATTATAAAAATCTCAAGAAAAATAAGTAAATCACAAAAAATAAAAACCACCCCAAATGTTACTAATAGATAATGTCAGACACATTTTCATCTCTGTTCTTTCATTTTTTAAAAAGATATAGTAACTTTCTAGTTTCAGGTTCTTTTTAACACAATGTTGGGATAATATTACATTTCTTGTAACTTTTTAATTACAAGTTGAGGCGGAGCCCAGGTGTAGTCACGACCGGGCCAGGTGTGCGCGCACTCAGGGTGCACTGACACACCAGCCTCCTGCCACTTTGGCCCCGTCCAACTTTGAGTGCTGAGGAGCACTGGAGAGAGGTCAAAGGGGGGCTGAGGGTGGCTCAGTGCAGGCCTGCAGGCACCCCTTGGTACGAATAGCCTGGGCGCCAAGCGTGACAGGTTGATGGCAGCAGGAGGCTGGCAGCTACTGGGTAGAAAGGGTGGGTCCCTGTTGAAGCACAAGCTTTAGGCCTGGGACAGCCTGAAGCCTGGGGGCTGGGCTGCCTGTTCTGTGAATGGAGTGAGAACTTATGGTGCTTTTTCTGGGCCCACTCATGGCTGCCCATGGACCAATCAGCATGCACTTCTTCCCCTCTGAAGACCATAATAACCCTGGACTCAGCCACAAGGGCAGATGTTGGGACAACCTGCCGGTAGAGAGGAGCTACACACTATGGGTCTCCTCTCTGCTGACAGCTGCACTCATTAGGATGACCTGCTTGTGGAAAGGAGCCACCCACTTCAGGTCATCTAAGAGCTGTTCTATTGCCTTATAAAGCATCTCCTTGCCTTACTCATCCTCCAGTTGTCCTGTACCTCATTATTCCTTTTTTGGGGCAAGAACACAAATGGTGGGACTGAAAAAGCAACAACATAAACAGGGCTGAAGCATGCCCCTTGCTTGCCACGTTGCAGGTGATAAGAAAGAGAAAAGAGAGGAGAGAAGAGCTGCAGCCTTTTGGGGAGCCCAGACCTACAAGCACCCCAAGCCAGGGCTGTGATACCCTCTTAGGGAATCTGCAGTTCCTGGTGTCTTCAAGCTTGAGGGTGCCACCACGTTTCCTGGTGCCAGCAGTGGAAGCCACTTGTGATACACCTAGTCCAGTCACAGCCTTGCAGGGATCTGGGGGCTGTGCTGGTGCCTAGAGCTGCCTGTCCCATTGCAGCCAGCATGCATGGCTGTGTGCAGTGGCTGGGCCCTGCTCTTGCTCACTCACGGGCCCCTTGCCACCCCACACCTGGCTTGCCCTTGGCAGGTGTGGGATTCGGGCAGGCAGCCTGAGCCAACTGCAACCTGCCAGCCCAAGTGAGCAGAATCAGCCCAGTGGGCCCAAGCAAAAGGCGGGCAAAGGTGCCACCTGCCACAAAGTTTTCCAGCTGGCAAAGCAAGACTCCAAGGATCCAGTGACAATGATAAAGTTTTGAACATATGTACAAGTCACTCTTCAACCAGAGCTTAGTCCACTTCTTTCATGCATGATCTGTCATCATCTCTCAAAGCTATTAAAATTTCTGAGATTAACTACATTGAACTTTTTGTAAAGGTAGTCAGAAAGTTGAAAAAATTAAATTTAAATTAACTGAAGGTAATAATAAAAAGTACATGATTTTCTTTTCAGGGAATAGTTTATATTGTTTATATCATTCCTTTCAGCATCTGGTAGAGGGTAAGTACCTCATAAACATTATGTTGGGTTTAACTGAATGTGTAACTTGTTTTTAAAAGAGCATTTAGATGAAATTATAAGTTCTCAACCTAACAAAATAAAAATGAGAAATTTGTAAACAAAAATAAGAATAACAAAGAGAATCTTAAAACAAAACAAGAGAATATAGTAGATAAATTTTACAGATAAAATAGTACATAGGCTCAGTGCAGTGGCTCACGCTTGTAATCCTACCATTTTGGAGGTCAAGGTGAGTAGCTCACATGAGGTTAGGGGTTCGAGACCAGCCTGTCCAACATGATGGAACCCTGTCTCTACTAAAAATTCAAAAAAAAAGTTAGCTGGGTGTGGTGCAATGTGCCTGTAGTCCCAGCTACTTGGGAGGCTGAGGCATGATAATCGCTTGAACCTGGGAGGCAGAGGTTGCAGTGAGCTGAGATCATGCCACTGCAATCCAGCCTGGGTGACAAATTAACACTCCGTCTCAAAAATAAAAACTGTAGATATATAAAATTAACAGGATTGGCAGAGAGGTTTAGAGGTTTAGTATAAACATAATCATCCATAAATGATATTTCTTTTCACTCTAAAGCTCAACACTTTTCCCTGCTTTAAGTTTTAAATATTTATGTGGATTCAGGTGTGCTTTCTTCCTGGCACGTAGTAGGTGACATGGTGTGACAAACTGTTCCTTCACTGGCTTCAGTACTACTGCATAGCATCATTGTTTACTGCTTTCTTACGTCTCATAAGAAAAGGTGTCAAAGTCAACACATCATTACAGTCTCTCCTCCCCCTCTGCCCCTCCCCTATTCTTCATCCTACTCCCATAATCTTGGTCTCAGTAGCAGCTCCAGCTACACCTTTACACAACCCAGGAACCTGGATTCATTCTACTTTCTCTGGCTCTCATGCTTACATCTCAGCCAATCACTAAGTCCTGCCTGTTTTACCATCCACATATGTTTCCTCCCCACCTTGTCTTCTCTACCTCTGTTGCCGCTTCCTCAATATGAGTGGTCATGATTACTTCAGTTTCCTTTCTCTCTCCCTCTCCTTGGCTTCTTAGAGTCTATCTTCCACACACCAACCAGAGAGCCCCATAGCATATCTCTGCTTAAACATGGTCATGGGTTGCTTAACAACAGGGATATGCTCTGAGAAATGCATAGTCAGACAACTTTGTTGTTGTGTGGACATCACAGAGGGCACTTACACAAATCTAGATGGTATAGCCTACCACAGACCTCGGCTGTGTGAGGTAGCCGATTGCTCCTAGGCTACAAACCCTACACAAATGTAGATGGTGTAGCCTACCACAGACCTCGGCTGTGTGAGGTAGCCGATTGCTCCTAGGCTACAAACCCGTACGGTATGTTACTGTACTGAACACTGTAGGCAATTGCAACATAATGGTATTTGTGTATCTAAATATAGAAAATGTACAATAAAAGCATGACATAAAAGATAAAAAATGCTCACTCTATCTAGGGAACTTACAGTAAATGAAGCTTGCAAAACTGGAAATTGCTCTCAGTGAGTCAGTGAGTGATTGGTGAGTGACTGTGAAGGCCGAGGACATTACCGTACTAATGTAGACTTTATAAGCACGGTACACGTAGGTACACTAACTTTAATTTTTTTCTTCAACAATAAATTCAACTTAGCCTACTGTAATATTTTAATAATCTTTTAAATGTTAACATTTTAGAAACTTTTAAATTTTAACTTTTTGACTTTTTTGTAATAACTTTTAGCTTAAATTACAAACGTATAGATGTACAAAAATAGATATCCTTATTTTATAAGCTTTTTCTGTTTTTAAGTTTTTATTTTTTACTATATAATATTGTATTAAAAGCTAAGACATAAACATGTTCGTCTAGGCTTTCACAGGGTCAGGATGATCAATATCCCTGTCCTCCATCTCCACATTTTGTCCGACTGGAAGGTCTTCAGAGGAAGTAACACACAGGCGGCTGTGATCTCTGATGCTAACAATGCCTTCTTCAGGACTATTTCCTGAAGGACCTGTCTGAGGCTGCTTCACACTTAATTCCTTTTTTATAAGTAAAAGGAGGATACTCTGAAATCATGATTAAAAAATATAGTGTTTTAAAAAATAAACCAGTTATGTAGTTGTTTATTATCAAGTATTATGTAAAGTACATAACTGTTTGTGGTATACTTTTATATGACTGGCAGTGCAGTAAATTTGTTTACCGCACATCACCACAAACACGTGAGCAATGCATTGCACTAAGATGTTATGCCCACTAGGTGACAGAAATTTTTCAGCTCCATTATAATCTCATAGGACCACCACCATGTATGCAGTCCATCACTGACTACATTGCTACGCAGTGCACTACTGTACTTCACTGGGTTTCTATCACTCAAAGAACAAAGGCCAAGCTCCTTAGTACGGTATTCCCAGGAGAGTATTTATCTCAACTCATTTTCCATGTTTCCCGCTCTGTATTCTGCTGTTTGGATTTCGGTGTGTTTTGGTTACCGGCATGTAGCAGGGTGTTACATAGCTCTTAGCTACCGTTCAGGCTTTCTCCTTCTCACCCTGTGACTACATTTTGCTTAGCTTTCATGACTGTCTGGAAAACCTTTGCTGACTCTCCACATTGGGGTGAGTGCCTCTGTACTGACAGTGTACTCCCTGCATCCCTTTATCCTGGTACAGTGAAATAATTTCATGTGTATTTTCTCCCTAATTAGATTGTTGAGAGCCTCCACGGAAGGGCCAGTATCTGACAGCTTTCTAAGACAAATGCCTCACTCAAAAAGAAAAATAAATACAATGCTAAACTGAACTGAATATTAGAAAGTAAAAATTAATAACAGCTAGCAGATATAAAGCCCTTTCAACTTGCCAGACGTTATGCTCAGAATTTTCTATAGTATTATCTGAATTTTTATAATATCCATGGAAAGTGGCTGCTCTTATGACCCTCATTTCACGGACGGAAAGCATGAGGTCTATGGGATTAAGTAACTGGCTCTAGGTCACAACGGCACTATGGCTAAAGCCAGAATTTCACACAGAGGCTGACGCTTGGGCTGAAGCCTTCAAGCAACACGCTACTAGCTTATTTACAAAATTATTTTGGGGAAATAACTAGACTTCAAATGTGTGAGTCTAAATCTCTAGCAGCCAAAGCAAAACCTGTTTTGGTTAAGTGGATGCATTTATCACTGGTTTATTTTTATTATAAAAGGTCTTTTCACCACTAGAGGAGGCTAGACGTAGCCATGCACTGTTTTATTTTCCTGTTTTATTAGCAATCAGGCTGTTCAATTTCAGTATCCCTTACTGAAATAGGCTGTTTGAATGGTAAATCCCTACTTATAGGAAGAAATAGGCAGTGGAAAAGTCAATTCTAGGATCACAACTCATGAGTTAATTTGACCCCTGCTTCAAGCGAATCTCAATTATAAACAGTAAGCAAACCACCAAATGATACCCCTCCTGGTTTCTATGAGCAGTTAAATAGAAAAGAGCAGAAATAAACATAAACCTAAAAATCCCTAAAGGGAATGTAAAAATGTGACAAACAGCTGATCTACAAATGCAGAAGCTGAGCAACGTCAAGCAAGCTTTGAAAACTGATGCAAGGAGGAGGTTACTTACTCTAAGTGAATATAGAACATTCTGCACAAAATTTATTTCTAAGGACTTTAGGGCATCTTTGTGACTCTATTTTAAGATTTAAGAAATATTTTAGTAAGAACAAAAATGAAATGAAGGTGAACTTTTAAATAGATTTATATCATCACATAAGATAGATTTGGGTGGGGAAAAAGTAGATTTCATTGTAGTAAGTCAATGTTTTCAGACACATTTTTAATATTGCTTAAATAAAATCACAACTCAGAAATAAAAATGAGAAACAGAGTTGTGATGATGGGAAATATTAATCATATCATAAGTAAAACTAGAATTTTCCTAAAGTAGATGATGTTCATATTTACAAATAAAACTTCTCCAGACTTGTCCATTCTCTAGAAGGTCTTAAACCTGTTTTCTTTTCTTCCCTTCCTTCCCTCTCTCCTTCCTTTCCTTCCTTCCATCTTTATCCTTCTTTTTTGTTTGTTTGTTTGAGAAAAGGTACAATGTCATGATAAGGGCTCATTGCAACCTTGATTGAACTCCTGGTCTCAAACAATCCTCGTACCTTCGCCTCCAGATACCTGGAACTACAGACATGTACCACCACACCCAGCTAATTTATTTTTTAAATTTTGTTTGTAGAGGCAGAGTCTTGCTATGTTGTCTAGGCTGGTCTCAAACACTTGGCCTAAAGCAATCCTCCCACCTTGGCCTCCCAAAGTGCTGGGATTACAAGTACAAGCCATTGCACTCAACCTTAAACCTATTTTCCATTATAACAAAACTTAAATTAAAGGAAAAATTACAGTTTTCGTAAGGATCCAACAGTACTTTGAGGAATGCAAAAACAACTAGATTTGAGGTTCTAAAGGTCTTGTCAACCTGGGAGGTGGCGTTAATGTGACAGAAAGCTTCTAAGTATACGACCTTGCAAGCCAATCCATATGTCACGAAACAGGAAATTTCACAAACCAAATTGAAATGCTTGAATCACACAGCGTATCAAGTAAATCTTAAACACACAGCAAAAATCAACAGGAAAGAGATGGGTAAATTAATACACTTAGCACAGGGTATAAGCACTTACTGAATCTTACTTAAGCCATGTGCATTTGTCCTGAATGCCTCATGAGCATTTTGTGCCTAAGTCCTCCTGGATTAGTTTGCTAGAACTGCCATAACTGGGTACCATGAACTATGTGCCTTTAGCAACAGAAGTTTATTGTTTCAAAGTTATGGAGACTAGAAATCTGAAATCAAAATGTCCACAGCATTGATTCCTGCTCAGAGCTTTAAAGGAGAATCTGTCCCACGTCTGTCTCCTAGCACCTGGTGGTCTGCTTGCAATCTTTTCATTCCTTGGCTTCTGCTACATCAACCCAACCTGTGTCTTCATCTTCATTTGCCATTATCCCTGTGTGCAAGGCTGTGTCTGATTTTTTTTTTATATAAGGACACCAACTCATATTGGAGTAGGGGCTCACCCGACTCCAGTATGATGTCACCTTAACTATCTACATCTGCAACAAACCTAATCCTAAACAAGGTCACATTCTGTGATACTGGGGGTTAGGACCCCAATATATGAATTTGGGGACACAATATTCAACCCTTAATACCTTCCATTCCTTATTTTTATATGTTACTTTCTTTCTGTTAATATATCTCTCAAATTACTTACTTCTATAATCCATTTCACCTACCTTATTAATTCATTTATTTTCAGTAGATAAAATAGAATATTATTAAATAATGCAGCAAATGAAGACCATTGGGCTAAACGTTTGCATCTATAAAGTAACACAAATAGATAAGAATCTACTGATACACACCTTTTCAGTGGTACTGTCACATATACGAAAATCCTGCCCTTGAATTCCAGTTACCCAGAAAGTCTTTATTCATCATTACAGAATGACCTGGCTCTTCTATCAAAGGTAACACTACTCACCTATTCCCAGAGGCAGGAAGCTAAATGACAGCAGGTTTCATATCCATAAAATCACAAAGTCTTGTGCGGCTCAAAAGCCTATTTAGTAAATGAAAAGAAGGAAGCGAGATTGAGAGAAGAGACGTTTTGATCAGTGCCTTGCAAATACTGAAGAATAACATGTTTCCTGTGGGTTTCCAAGCTTAGCATCTATTCTGATTTTGTTAGACTTGATTCTTAATATAGTAGAAACCGTGACAAGCTGTAAAATCTCTGCAGTACCTAAAGAATAGTTCTCACTAAAGATAAAAGACTACAAGGAATAATAGAAACGAAAATTCATAGCATGTTCTAATTCTCTAGTATTTGAAAATCCATAGCATGGGGGCAAAAAAGACATGTTAATTTTTTACAGTATAGAGTCTAAAGTTATGTATAAAGATAAATACAAAGGTCAGAGTTTGTCCTAGAAAAATGCTAATAGAAATATAGGCTTTTCTTTCTACTTTTCTATCTGTATCTCTTTTCTCTGTTCTGGAAATCTTCCTATATACTCCTGCCGGTATATGTTAAATTTGTATAGACAATAATTAGTAGCTAGCCTATTAGCTGCTAAGGGTTTAAGTTAGTTCTCAGCATGTTTCCTTGGATGCTGGGTTTCATGGAGATCCTGGATTTGATTTAGCAGATCTAGGACTGTGCATAGACTCAAATTTTAAAAGACTTCTGCAGGTGATCTTGATGTTCATCCAACTTGAGAAGTCCCAGTTTACCTTTTTTAGCAGCTAATGCAATAATTTGAAGTCATGTAAATAAAAAAGTACTCCCTCAAGCCACAAAACTTACACTGTTCTCCAGAAAACCGTTTTCCAGAAGGAAATCTCTAAAATTTTTCTCATGATTCTATTGTTGAAACACCTTTTAATATAAACTGTGATTTGGCTTATTTATAAATAATATAGTTGTAATATTCTATATATGCAATTTCATATTATGGAACATACAGAAAAGGGCCAGGCATGGTGGTCCATGCCTGTAATCCCAGCAATTTGGGAGGCTGAAGTGAGTGGAACACTTGAGGTCAGGAGTTCCAGACCAGCCTAGCCAATATGGAGAAACTCTGTCTCTGCTAAAAATATAAAAATTAACTGGGTGTGGTGATGTGCACCTGTAATCCCAACTACTCAGGAGGCTGAGGCAGGAGAATCGCTTGAACCCAGGAGGCAGAGGCTGTAGTGTGTGAGCCAGGATCGTGCCACTGCACTCCAGCCTGGGTGACAGAGTGAGCCTCCATCTCAAGGAAAAAAAAAAAACAAACCATACAGGAAGGGGAAATTAATTTAAGAGTGAGATAAAATGAATTAACTCAGCAGTGTATGGGTCATTTTCGCCACATTTACAAGAGGGTATATTCCACTTTGGGGTTCCCTCCACATATGTTTACTGAGAAAGAACATAATTCACTTTTCCTGCCACTCTCCGCAGTCTTTTAATTATGCCACCCTATATTTCAAAAGCACTTTAGAGTGTACAGAACATTTTCATACCCAGGATTTTATCTGATGCTCAAACACCCTATGATATAGGCTTAACTAATATGAATAACCTTTCACAGATGAAGACATTTTCAAAGGCACTTGTCTAAAAATGGTGAAATTAAGACTGAAATCTCTTGTGCTTCAAAATTGACTACTTTATAATCCAAGGCTTAGTAGTAGGCCATATGACTGTGTCTATCTTCTCTTCTACTCTAAGGCAGAAAACAATAAATGGTTGCATTTTTACTATGCTTATTTAGAGATAAATACAGTTGCCTGCTAGAATTATATGTGTCACAAGATGTGCTAAGAGTAAAATAGAATTTTATATATCAGTATAAAATATATACCTCTATGTATTATAATATCTGCACTGTAGTGTAGTAGGTCTCAACCTGGGATAATTCCTCTTAGGAAACATCTGGCCACATGTGGAGTCCTTTTGTTGGCCAAACTGGTGAGTATAAGGAAGAGCGGCCACCGACACCTAATTGTTAAGGGTCTGGGATGCTGGTAAACATCCTGCCATCTTACAATGCACAGGACAACTCCCACCACAAAAATTATCCAACACCAAATGTCAACAGTGCTAAGACCGAGAAACCATGCTGTGGTACATCTACTTGTTTTAGTTATAAATTATTCTAAAGGGCTGATGAAACCTGTGCTGTCACCCCAGCACCAGCACATACATACCAAATACTGCACATTCTTTCACAGACTTGCAGAAACATATCGTAGATCACAGGGTAAGAACCCTAGATTTACAGAGTGAAGCAAATCATAGTTCCCAAAGACTTCCATTGAATTTACTTTGTTTCTACAGCCCTTCAGAGATGTCAATCACTGTAAGACATGTTCTGGGACTCTGGTTATTAAACTAGAAAGTCGGAAGTTCACATGCAGCCAATAACCTGAATGCGTCAATGCTATGTGGGGTATTAAAGTCATTCATAACCTAGTAAAGCAATGTTTGTACATTTTAATTGAGAAGAGGTTCATTTAATCTCACTCCACAAGACATTTTTAATTATAAAAAAGGCCACTAATCTCAAAGTGGACTTTGTGGGTTATTTTATTTCCTCCAGCCCTTTTAAGAGAGATTAGAGGATTTGTTTCATAAAGTGTATCAGATAGTGATTAAAAGGGCTCCTAGTGGATTATAACATTTCATCATATAAAGATGAGAATGAATACTCCATAAAAGTCTTGTCACCAGACTTTCTAAATTTAAGAGTCGGGGGAAATTATGAAATAGGCATTTTGTCTTCATTAATTTTTCGTCTTTTTTTCTATCATTTCTTTCCTTTGGTGTCAAAATTCCCTCTGCCCAGTTTCCTTATTCTTTCTCGATCAAAATCTGCCAGTTATATATACAGACCAGGAATTCGAGCAATATATACTTTTCTCAGTATACATTGTTCAAAGGTTAAAAAAAAAAGTCATGAAATGGAAGTTGTTTTTATTTTTCCACTATCAAGTGTTTTAAGCCTAAAGAACAGGGTGAAGCCGGGTGTGTCGGCATGTGCCTATAGTTCCAGCTACTTGGGAGGCTAAGGTGGTAAGACTGCTTGAGCCCCGTAGTTCGAGGCTTCAGTGAGCTATGATCATGCCTATGCAATCCAGCCTGGGCAACAGAGATAGAACTGTAAGAAAAACAAACAAACAAAAAACAAGGTGAAGAAATATTTAGGGGACAAGGAATTTTTAGGGCTACGTAGTCTAACAACACGCAATAATGGTTTTGCTAAAGATGTATTGATTCAAAAAATATTTTACATAATTTTCAAAACAGGTTAAATTTTATAATATCATCTATATAGACTGATCACATTTTATCTTAGCTAAAATAAATCATTTAAAACAACTATTTTATTAACATCTATTCAATGTGCTATGTACAGACTTTACATGTTTTAAAATTATTGTCTTCTTTTTTCAGTAACAGAAATTTAATGTCTCCAGTGCTATTTGGATTAAAAGCATGGAATTTTCTACATACTTATTTAAATTGAACAAATATTTTTTGAAGGCTTATTATCTGTAGGATCTTAAAATATTAAAATATTCCAAATTCTAACAAGATTCTAGAATATAACTCATTCAAAAACAAACATAAAGCATTAAAAAAACAGAATTGTATTCAAACTGTCAACAGAATTATTCAATGTTGCTTAAAAATATGGTTACCCAGTCTCTCCCATGACACAAAAATGGAGAAAGATATACTCAATGTGCAAGCAGGTCAGGGAGGAGGCCAAGAAGTCAAGGGCCTCCTCTTCTAAAACCAACAAAACTCTCAGCCCTGGGGACCATCAAGCTCTTATGAGATTGCAAAGCAAGTTCCTTGCATTTGTGTTGGGCAATACTGTAATGAATCTAACACAATTCCTTCCCTTTCAAGGTACTCATTACATCCAGCATTACAAAACAAAACAAAGGTTTTAGGGAAGATACTTTACAGTGTCCCAGTGTGGAAACCTAATCAACATAACCAACCATCAATTTGTTTCTCAAGTCTATAATCCTTTACCACAGCAGATGTGAAGGTTCATTCCAAATGATGGTCTAACAAAATGCAAAACATCACTAGCCAAAAGAAGTGATTATTTCTTTTTCCAATCCCAGACTTTTCATGAACATTATTATATATTCTCCCCCAAATACCTCCATATTTACGCAAAGTACACTTCTCATTTCAGGTATTTCCATTAATACGACCCACACTCAACTTTTTTCCTATAGTGGACAATTATCCAAAGAATACCTTTGCAGAGCAGGGCCAGCTACCACAGGGCCATGATGAACTATCAGACATACCATTGTGAACCTCTCTGGAGACTTTGTTACTGGCTTTCTACCTTCACTTATCAATGCCCCTAAAATATTAGCCAAACAGATAAACTTCATGGTAGATCAGTTACAGTTGTCCCTTCCTGTATTGGATACTTAGTGGCCCTTTCTCGGGTTTGATTGCCTTTTCTTGTTCCATGAACTATATTTCTTTTTTATACTCTGGATATGTGAGGTAGTGAGAAAGTGTTAAAAGTTTGAGTCAATCTTGACACTATACCTAATAGACAAGAAAAAAATATTAAATGCAAAATCCTACTTGAAACTTGACATCCATGCCCACGACCAGCTATATAATTGGTAGCTCCCAGTGACAAATGGAAAGGCTTGGTTTCTTGTTCAGAAAGCAAGAAAAAGTGCCATTAAGGGTACTGAAATACCAAACATGTTCCTTTCTTCTGCCGCCTCTAGAGTGCAGATCTTCATGGGCACACTTGGGGCCCCATCCTGCAACTCAGTTCATGTGTGCACATAGCCTACCCTTTCTTACCAGGGATCAAAGCAAAGTGCTGTGTCCTGGCTGGTGACAGGGAAGTCAATTTCTTTTTTCCATTAGCTGCTGCTGAAAATACAGCAGGCAGATGACCCTCAAAAGAATTGCAACCTTGGCTGGGGGTGGTGACTGACGCCTGTAATCTCAGCACTTTGGAAGGCCAAGGCGGGCAGACCACAAGGTCAGGCAATTGAGACCATACTGGCCAACATGGTGAAACCCCATCTCTACTAAAAATACAAAAAAATTAGCTGGGAATGGTGGCGCACACCTGTAGTCCCAGATACTCAGGAGGCAGAGACAGGAGAATTGCTTGAACCTAGGAGGTGGAGATTTCAGTGAGCCGAGATCACGCCACTGCACTACAGCCTGGCTACAGTGCAAGACTCCATCTCAAAAGAAAAAACAAAAAGCTTCAACCTCTAAGCCAAGATGCCCTTAGTACCTGCATAAGTACTTAAGAGACTGGCACCGTGCTGTGACCTCAGAGCTATGGTCAACCAGCCTGACCACGTCCATTCCCACTTCCTCGTAAGTTTTCAGTGCCAAGTCTACCAAATATAGGCCTAAAGAAAGTTTTGTGACTTATCTGTTAACACAGGGCTCCATAATAGTTAATGAGATGAGAGAGAATGGCCTTTAGATTGCAAAATTCCCTACTTGAGCTTAGCTTTATTGCAGTTATTCTTGCCAGTCTTGCTGACTTACATTCCACTGGATCTGTTCTGTCTGGGGTTTGGAGCATCCTACAGAAAAATGGAAAGAAAAAAAAAGGCACAGTTGGCTAAAAAAGTATCACAAAGATCACAATGGTGAATAATGTATTGTAACCATAACATATCACACAATACATAACAATTACTGACAGTGTGTTCAATACTCTCAGGTAATTCTCCAACCGCTGACCTTAAGGCTCTGCTTACATAAACATTTTAGCTAAAGGGTAAAAATATTTTTTAAGTCACTTTTTAAAAAAAAATGTTGAGCAAAACAATTCACAGGTCACTTGCTGCTTTTGTTTTAGGATTCTCAGAATTAGGCATGAGTTAGACTGTACATTATTTATTTATTTGCTTTGGAATGGACATTTCTGAACAGCAAGGGAACAGGTGAAAATGTGTGTGTGAGAGAGAGAAAGAGAGACAGAAAAGGTTTTACTACTTTTTTTTTTCTAAGATGGAGTTTTGCTCTTGTTGCCCACGTTGGCATGTAATGGCATGATCTCAGTTCACCACAACCTCTGCCTCCCAGGTTCAAGCGATTCTCCTGCCTCAGCCTCCCAAGTAGCTGGGATTACAGGCATGTGCCACCACGCCTGGCTAATTTTGTGTTTTTAATAGAGACAGAGTTTCTCCATGTTGGTCAGGTTGGTCTCGGACTCCTGACCTCAGGGGATCCGCCCACCTCTGCCTCCCAAAGTGCTGGGATTACAGGCATGAGTCACTGTACCCAAACCCACCTTTTAAAAAAAAATAATAAAAATTCCATATATCTATATGATAAATTATATTGTTTCAATATATGTATACATTGTAAATGGCTACATCAAGGTAATTAGCACATTCATTTATGTACTTTGTGTTGTAGTGAGAAAAATCTTTTTTCTAGTGAAACACTTTTTATTGACCACATTGGCATTTCCGATGGGTTAGAGACTGGTTGGAAGACAGCTTAGTTTAACCATTATTTTTAAAAATTTCTTCTAAAAAACAACAAAAAAGGGAAACATGTGCAGAGCATGCAGGTGTGTTACATAGGTATACGTGCGCCATGTTGGTTTGCTGCGTCTACTGACCATCCTCTAAGTTCCCTCCCCTCACCCTCTGCTCCTCAACAGGCCTTGGTGTGTGTTGCTCCTCTCTCTGTGTTCATGTCTTCTCAATGTGTGAGAACATTTAAAATCTATTCTCTTAGTAATTCTTACGTAGGCAATGCATTATTAACTATGATCACTATATTGTACAACAGATCTACTGAACTTATTTTTTCTAAATGACATTTTGTATCCTCCAACCAATATTTCCTCAAACCCCTCCCTGTCACATCCCTTGGTCACTACAATTCTACTCTCTGTTTCTATGATTTAGACCTTTTAAGATTCCACATATAAGTGAGATCATGCAGTATTTGTCTTTCTGGGCCTGGCTTATTTCACTTAACATAATATCTTCCAGGTTTATCCATGTTGTCCCTTCCCCCATTTATTTCTTGCAAACATCCATTCAAATTGCTGTTGCACTTTCTGCAATTTCTGACTATAAGAATTCCCAATCAATAATTCAGCTTAACATATCAGCAAAAGATATAATTTAGTTTAGCAACCATTAGTCTTCTGTTTCTGTAAAGTTATAAACCTAAAAGTACTTACTGAAGTCAAAATCAAAGCATTAGAAAATAAGAGCTAAGAATGAATTGGTATAAATGATGGATGCTGTATTGATTGGCCCCCCCCCAACATACCTGCAGAGTGCTTTTAATGAAAACAAAAGAGAGACTAGGAAAGCCGGAGACACTTCTAATTCTTAAAGGAATTAAATTGGAATTCTGGGAGATACTTGGTAAATAAACAATGCATCAATACCAGATATTAAGGAAAATGATAAAGTGGGAGACAGAACAAAAAAATACCTTCAATATTTTATGACTAGTAAGTGAATTTTAACAAGAAACAACAGGAAGCAATATGTGGGAGGAAATGACGAGTTCAGTACCAGCATTTTAATTCTGGCAGAAAAGGAACTAACAATGAGGGATATTTGGAGGTTACTGAAAAAGGAAACTTGAAAAGAACATAAGATATAATAACTAGGAGTGTTATTTTAGGCATGCCATAAGTAGGACAAGGTGGCTGATCCAAGGAAGCCTCCACTCATAGTGAAGAGGAGCATTAAAGCCCAAGGTTTAGCAGGAGAACCCCAAGCCTGATAATGGAAGGAATGAAGAGGAGCCAAAAGAGTTAAAGAAAAACAAATACTGCAAAAGTTAAGGCCCTGGAGAGGGTTTGATCAACGAATGGGAAACATAAGAATAGAATTGATAGAGAACTGAACAGAGAGAAGCAACAGATTTAGAGCTAAATCTGCATTTTGCATTTGATTCCAACTTCTATTCTAGAAACTCCAATCTCGCTTGATTGAGCTAAATATGTGAAATATAATGACAAAAAGAAGAGTCAAAAACCAAATATGTAATCCTTCTCTCTGTGAATTTCCTAGTCTGAATAGTTCACTGATATCTACTATTTGGAGAAATAATAAATATTATTAAAAAGTACATAAAAGAGGAAAAAGTACGTCTAGTATTGGCAGTTTTCTTATATTTCATAATATTTGCAAACCTGAGCTTACACAGGAAAAAGGTTTTTGAACTAAAAGTGGATGTTATAAATTCAAAAATGTAATAATGTTCTATTTCTTATTGTGATAATTCTCAAATTATCATTTTTATGTTCCTTTTTCTGTTAACCACAAGGGATAGACCATTCCAGCCCACGGAAATAGCCTGCTTTTTAATTAATATTTTAGATCTTTGGTTTTCAAATATAATTAATAATTCAGCAGATTGATGCTTTACCACTGTTCTAGAAATTGCTTCATGGAAACCTAAATGACCTTACCTGCTATTTCAAGCACCTTGATTTCTTTGACTTATTTTTTTGTATTCCTTATATGCTCATGCTTCTCTTAGTTCTTGGCATTCACACCTGCAATTATATTCTGCATGCTGCTTGCAATTATCTTGCTGCTATCAGAGTCTGCGTGGTTTCCCACACTTCAGATCCACACAAGCATACTTGTGATCATAATTACAGTCTTGTATTTCTGTTCAGCAATTTTAAAACTTTCTTAAAGCAATGAATCTTCTGCAAACAGCTTCTGGAACATCCCCTACATAAGGAATATCTTTTGGAATTTTTGAACCTCTTTGAAAATTGGATAAATGCCTGTTTTCCCTAGTAAAACACACAGACACACACACACACACACACACACACACAATATTTTCATACAAATTGAGAGTGTTTACTTATCCCTTGAAGTCTTCCCTTATTTCATCTAGGGAACCATAGACTATTACAAAATCTACTGCATTAGATGTTTTCCAAGTTAGAAAAAAACAAGTGCTCTCTCCTTTCCTCACATTATGAGAGTCTTCATAGCAATACAAAGTACCTTTTTTTATTTTTATTATATTTATTTATTTTTTGAGACGGCGTTTCCCCCTTGTTGCCCAGGCTGGAGTGCAATGGTGTGATCTCAGCTCACCGCAACCTCTGCCTTGTGGGTTCAAGCGATTCTCCTGCCTCAGTCTCCGGAATAGCTGAGATTACAGGCATGTGCCACCATGCCTGCCTAATTTTGTATTTTTAGTAGAGATGGGGTTTCTCCACGTTGGTCAGTCTGGTTTCAAACTCCCAACCTCAGGTGATTTGCCTGCCTCAGCCTCCCAAAGTGCTGGGATTAAAGGCATGAGCCACCACGCCTGGCCACAAAGTATCTTTTCAGACAAGACTCCCCTCAGTGTAGCATCCCTCACTCAGTCTTACTGCTATATTTTAACACCCCTAGACTGCAGGAAGTTTACACGATATTCCATTCTCTTTCTTACCTTCGTGTCATTGCCTAATGCTCAGTGTGTCTTCTACCTGCTTTACTCTTTAAGGAAATAAGATCTCTATCTCTTCTCCCCCAGTATCACCAATAATCTTCATGATCCCACATTTAGTAAGTGTCTTTTGGGTCTTTATTTTACTTGGCTCTGTAGTAGCACTCCATGCTGTTGCGAATCACCTGAAATTTCAGCTACTGTCCTTTCTTGGCTTCTGTAATCTCCTGTTTTGTTGTTTTATGTTTCATATCAGCTGCGTCTCTGCTTCTATACAGTTTCATTTTCTTCACCTCGAGTAATACATGTAACATTTCCCGAGATTGTTCAGAGTTCTGCTTATCTTACTACTCCACACTCTCCCTAGACAATCCACCCCATCATAGCCTCAGTGGCAATCCACACACTGATTACTCCCATCATAATATGCAGCCAGTCTTGACCTCTCCTGACCTACATATGCATATATCCAAATTCCTCCCTAGTATGTTCTTCTGAGTGTCTAAATTAGTTATTAAGTTCAACTGAATGAATGATCTTTTAGCCCAAAACCTAATCTTTTTCATCTATCTCAGAGCAGTGAATGCACTTCATAAAGTAAAAAGCTAAGTTATTCTTGGGACCTTGCTATCTTACCCTGCATTCCACAGAATGCAGAGCCTAGAGCAATGGTGTACATGTTACTGCTTCATCAGCAAAACAATCACATGGAGCTGCAATGACAGAAGGAAAGAGATGGAGTGAGAACAGAGAACCAATATGAGAATTGCATTTATTGTGCAATCTCCCAGGCAACTCTTTCTAGTAACCACATAAATTGCATTTGAAGAGAGTTCATGAAAAGGGAAAAAAGAGGAAGAATTTATTCACATCTAATTTTCCATGAGTGAAAAACACTAAACCTCTAACCAAGCCGAGACTAATTTTGCAGGGATGAGAAACACAGATCTGGCTCCTGGGTCACTGGAATGATAGTGAGAACCACTTCTAAGTCTACTCCTTGATTCCCAGATCTGAGTACTTTAGCTGTTCCATACAGAATGCTATATATTATCTGCCAGTTTCTTACATAATTTTACTGGGGATTGTAACGTGGCACCTTAATTGGGACAAGCCACTCAGAGGGCTGCCTCTGGAAATACGGACATAGTAATATGATGTGGATCTTAGGAACGTGGTCTCACTGCCACATTTCCATTGTCACAAAACATGTTAGTTGCCGTGACACACTGTTGTTTGGGCTAAAAAGATGAATAGGTTAGTCATTCCATGAGCTTTTTTATATGACTCAGAGACTGAATACACAAATAGACTATGGCCAAACCATATGGAAAAATAGTACTCTAATTCACAGACTAAAGATGCCAGTCTGGTGCAGTCACACCATAACCTCTGTAGCAACTAGCCCAAAATGTTTAAGACTATCAGATTCCTTAATTTTGCCTCTATTTTCTTATTATATGAACTAGAGAAGCTAAATATGCTCCACCAACCAATCACATAGGATGCTTGCTTCTAGTTAGCCTGCCTTCCACTTCCCATGCCAACAGCCTCCAAATAGGATACACCTGAAGTCTTCCTTTCATTCCATTAAAAATTGTTAACATTACCCTCCCTGCAGTTAATTGTTAGCCATACTCAGTTGAAGCTGTCTGACTCGCTTGCTATAGCAAGCTCTGAAGCGTGGCCTTGGCTATTTATTCTAATTATTGATGAGAGGGTGATCTTGGAGACCCACAAATAGCAATCTCTTTATATGCATTTCTCCTAGCTTGACTATGACCTCTTCAAGGAAAGAAGCCTTATTTAATTTTATTTTTAATCCTTGCTTGTTAAAAAATACACATGCAATCTATATTTGTATAAAGGAAAGCAGGAAATGAAGAGAGAGAGTAGTATTCACTTGTAACAGCAAAAACAAGAGAGAGAATAAGAAATGGAACTTGGAATAGCAGGATAAATGTATGATTATAAAAATGTATAGACATAAAATAAAATTCTCAAACATAAACTCAAACTTATAATAGTGGATTAAATAAAGCTCCATGTACAGAACAGTAAAATGGAATTCTGAGAACACTGATGACAAATGGAAGCACAGAGCTCATTTGCCATGGAAACTTGCAAACATCTCCATATTCATGAACCAGCTCACCATAGGGAATGTGATTTGATAAAGACAGGCCTTGGCATCAGGTGGAATTGGTTTTAATTTTACTATGACATCACAATTTATTAAACTACTTTTACCTCTGGTAACTTAAGGAAATACTGGACTGGTATTAACATGGCTTTATATTTAACCAGAAGTATGGTTTACTACTGGCCAATTAATAAACAGAAACTGTAACTCAACACATTGCTTGCTTAATACCTTAAAACATATTGATAAGAGCCAGGCGCAGTGGCTCACGCCTGTAATCCTAGCACTTTGGGAGGCCAAGGCAGGTGGATCATGAGGTCAAGAGATCGAGAGCATCCTGGTCAACATGGTGAAACCCCGTCTCTACTAAAAATACAAAAAATTAGCTGGGCATGGTGGCACGTGCCTGTAATCCCAGCTACTCAGGAGGCTGAGGCAGGAGAATTGCCTGAACCCACGAGGCAGAGGTTGCGGTGAGCCGAGATCGCGCCATTGCACTCCAGCCTGGGTAACAAGAGTGAAACTCCGTCTCAAAAAAAAAAAAGAAAAGAAAAAAAGAAAACATATTGATAAGAAAAACCTAAACTTTCTCAAATCTTCAGTATTCTCATATGAAAACTAAACATTTGCCTCATGGTGTTATTACAAGAATAAACATTTTATAATGAATGTAAAACACCTACAGTCTACTTTACCTGGCAGGCACCTTATAATGTTAGTTTCTAGATCCACAAAGACACCAGTTAGAAAATTCAAAGTACCTACCCACTATTTTTGAGGCAAGCCCTATAAACTCCAACTAGCTTTCAGCTAAGACTGTTATAAATTATCACCAAAATAAGTTCTCCTTTCTTGGGTACAATTAAATCTCAACTATCAGGTGATTGTTTTTCAAACATAAGTCAAGTTATATAATTTGTAGCCCATTCTTACAATACATAAACTTGGTAGGGGGAACACTCTAGTAAATGGAATATACTTTTCATTGACATCATTTACATACAGAGTTTTTACTTCCCAGATCCAACTGTTTGTTTGTTTGTTTTGAGAGCCATAATCTTTCCCCCCGCACTCCGCTTCCCAAGACCGAGTCCCACTTTATTGCCCAGGCTGGAGTTCAGTGACACAATCTCAGCTCACTGCAACCTCCATCTTCCTGATGGAAGCAATTCTCCTGCCTCTTCCTCTCAAATAGCTGGGATCACAGGTGCCTGCCACCACGCCCAGCTAATTTTTGCATTTTTAGTAGACATGGGGTTTCGCCATGTTGGCCAGGCTGGTCTTGAACTCCTGATCACAGGTGATACACCCACCTCAGACTCCCAAAGTGCTGGGATTACAGGCATAAGCCACAGTGCCTGATCCAGGAAACTTTTTAAAGAGCACTCTGATAATGTTCTCATGTTGAAATAAGAAATGAAAATTATGTTAAATAAATTTTGGTACACAAAGGAATCACTTCAAAAAGCTATTAACATATCACACTTGGTGTCTATATAAAAAACTCTCAATTGAGTATTCAACTCTATGAGAAAAGGTTCGTGTATTAGATTTTCCTGCATCATTTTGGTAAAAACATCCAGCAACTTCTCTTTATTTTAAATGACGAGTATCTTGAGACTTCCAGGCAGGTTGTTTAGAAAACAAACAAATGAACAAGCAAAAACCAATGATACCATTTATAATATGTGAATAAGGATTTTCTCATTCCTATAAAACTGAGTAATACAAAAATAAATTTGATGCTACTGCTAATATAGGATTACAACTATATTCCCTAATGCACCTTTCAAATTTTTTTGTGTGAATCAAATAATTGTATTGTTCTTAACATATTTATAATAAGCATATTGTTATAAACCCAAATAAAAGTAGAGAAAACCATACCTATTTATGTTTAAACTTATTTAAACTTAAAATATATTTTACATAAAACATTTGTATCTAATTATACACTTAAGTTTTTTTAATAAGAATTCCACATAAAAAACATTTCTTTAAACTCTACCAGTACAAATAAAGGATAAGTGAAATTTTATAACAGAAATATTGAAGATAGGAGAGACCAAAGAAACCCTGATTTTTAAGGTCTGGAGTACTGAAAGAAATGTTCTAAAGACTGCTGTGATAATGTTCTCACATTGAAACAATAAATGAAAAACATACTGGATATCTTTTGATACACATATTCAGGGCTAAATGCAGTCAAGTAGTGGAGATTGAGAGTTTACAGCTAATAATAGCCAATGTGCTTAGCTTCAAAAAGTTGTTAACAGATCAAACTGAGTGTCCATATGAAAAAAGAAAGAAACAAACCTAATAATTAATTCAACACTGTGGTTCTCCGGACTAGTCTTAGGAGCAAATCAACAAAAAATGAATATCATAATAATAACTTGGGCAGAGGTATGGTTGCTAGATTTAGAACAAAAACCAGGATGTGTAAGTAATTTTAATTTTAGATCAACAATGAATATGTTTTACTGTAAGTATGGCCAAAAATATGCAATATTGTAAAATAATTATAATTTTAAATTATTTGTCATTTAAAATTTAACTGAGCATCCTATATTTTATCTTTCAACCCTAGCTGGATGAACAAGAGTCCTCATTTAGTATTAGACCTATCTTGCTTGTTCAAGTAATGATGTTAATATTTGATATGACCCTTTGACTCACCCTGTGAACAACAATGTGGTAGTCATCATTTCTGTTTAAAAACAGAACAGAGTTCCATTCTGTTTTATTCCTGGTCTTACAATAGAATTATACTTCCTAATTTCTCTGTAGTTAGGAGGGACATTATATCAAATTCTGGCCAGAACACTTAATTGCCTACAAAAGGCCCTCTAGATATGTTTGATTTCATGGCTATTACATTAGTCCTTGGATGACTACAATAAGCAAAGCCTGCCTGCCCTGCAGTTAAGATGTAGCATGATTAATTTAAGCCATGAACTTTGGGGCCATTTATTTGCACAGATAATCTATCCTATGTTGGCTAATACACAGGACCCAAGGTTGAGGGCTAAATGCAGTCAAGTCGTGGAGATTGAGAATTTACAGTTGTCAACAACCAGATACAGCTGAAAGAAGATCTGCTATGAGACGGTGAGAACATGCCATCTTAGAATCAGATTTAGGAAAAAATGACGCTATAGATATCTTCCATACTTTCTTTCCTTTCTTCATTTACTACACCTAATATGTAGACAAATATTTCTTTTCAACTGCCTATGTTTTGGTGTCCGATTCAATTGGCCCAGTTAGGTAAATTAGAACAGACTGTAATAGCTCCATTTTAAAAAAGCCAGCTCTGATTTTATTTTCATTGAAGAAAGGTGAGAATAAACAGAGAAGTTGGAAGGTGACCACAGATGTAAAAAGAAACTGAGGTGAGATTTTTTTTTGTCATTCTTAGATAGCAAGTGAGGAGGTGAATTTCAAAAAATAAAAATAAAACTTTCTATTTCATAGACAAGGATAGGATACATATGAGGAAATGGGATGCCTAAAGCAGACAGGAGAGAGCACATTCACGGAAAAAGAGAAAAAAAAAATCTCTGTCCTTATGAGAATGAGAGTCTATGTAGAATCTGAAGACAATAAGTAAAGAGAAAAACATATAGCATGACAAATGGTGAGAAGTGCCAAAAAGAAAAATGAGGCAAGCAAGAAAGATAAACTCAGGTGGAAAGTGGGCAGGAAATGTGAAGAGCAGAGAGAGGGAGACTTCTCAGAAAAAATCGTATTTTCAAAATGAGACAAATGAGGAAACACCATCCTCATTGCTTCCATCTTTGATTCCTTAGTGTGAAAGTTTGCAGCTTGTAGCTGTTGCTGTCCTCTTACACTCTTCAGGGTCAAAAATCTAATGACAAAGTACAATATAGAGGAGATTTGAGAACATAAAAATAAAATACTTTTGGACTTTGGTAATGTTATTATATCCATTTTTATGTGAAATAACAAAATCTTAACTTTTTTTTCTTGTTTTTTTTTGGGGGACAAAGTTTCACTCTGTTGCTCAGGCTGAAGTGCAACAGCGCAATCTCAACTCACTCCAACCTCCACCTCTGGGGTTCAAGTGATTTTCCTGCCTCAGCCTCCCAAAGAGCTGGAATTACAGGTGCCCACCACCTTGCCTTGCTAGTTTTTGTATTTTTAGCAGAGACAGCATTTCATCACATTGGCCAGGCTGGTCCAAACTCCTGACCTCAGGTGATTTGCCCACCTTGGCCTCCAAAAGTGCTGGGATCACCAGCCAAAACCTTAACTTTTAAAGCCAATTCAGTCACGATTTTTGTTGTTACTTGCAGCCAAAAGCAAATAAATTGATATAAAAGGAACATCACTGAAGATGCAGAGAAACCTTGAAGTGTGATAGAGGAAAGCTGAGAGAGTTTCAGTAGCCTTATCTTCTTACTGAAATAAAAATAATACAATTTTTGAAAGTTTATGTTTCAGAAGAGTAGTGATCATTTTGAAGAATTGCATTAGAAAGAAAAATAAATTTTAAAATTACAGATAGTAGTGAGTTTAGATGACTTATAACTTGACAATGTGTCAGTAGAAATTCAAAATTTGAACACTCTTCCAGTACATAGTTACACTAACACAGCAACCTACTATCTCCCAGGCACTCGATTCATACGTGAAAAGCCACAAGCCATCTATCACACTCATCATTTTTTATGCCTGCTCCTGCTGCTTTTTCTCTGGGAGCAATTTTATGAACCTCCTTAGCAAGAGAACAATAACTGGATGCATTTTATTGGAAGTAATATTTTGTTTAATAACTTTTCCTGACAAATTTGCTTATGCCTGATACTAATTTTATTTTTTCCAGAGAGGTAACTAGGCTTGAGACCTCAGGGTTAATTTCAAAAGAAGCAATTTCATTTACTGATTTGTTGCTAACATGCTCATTTACTCAAGATGTTAAAACCTCCCATGGTATTAATACTCACAATCACCCACCATTTCAGTATACCCCATGTTGATATTAGCAGGTGAGAAAATAGCCACTCCTAAAAGAACTCCAATATTACCACTTATCCTACACAGAATGATATGACAGGAGTGTAGATAACGCCAGGCAGACATACTCAGCTAGCTGTAGTTCAGCTTCCTAGTATAGATTATGTTTCCTTCAATAGTACTGAAATTAAGGTAAATACTTCTTCTTTTAAAACTTATACAGGGCAGAAAGACTGCTGACCTAATATACAACTGTGTTATAAATAATTTGCATTCCCTTAAATTCCATACCAAACTCTGGACATGACTAATGTCTCATTCATTCAACAACTATTAAGCAAACTTTTGTGGGAGGTTTTGTGTCAGACGCCATGGGTGAGAACAGTTTTTAATGGGTAAGATTCTTAAGATCACAGTCTAGTAGTTGTAATATAAATGTACATAATCAAAAATATAACTCTTGGTGAATATTATAAAAGCTGTATAAATTCAGAGCTGTAGACAGGCTGAGGAATGATTAGATCACTGCATGTCAGAATATAATTAGAGGAGATAAGTTTGAACTCAGAATAAAGTACATGGAATGAAGACAGATAAAAATATATAAATAAATTATAAAAAGCAAAGATTAAAAACATGATAAATACTTAGGAAAAACCCTTATTACTTACACTGTAGGGGTCCTGTGCAATGCTTCTTACACATTAATGTTAAAATGTAGACTCTTACTTAGTAGGTATAAGGTGAAGCCACAGATTTTATATTTCTAAGAGAGATCCCAGATAACATCAATTCTGCTCATACAGAAAAATAGTGGGACATAGGATACCGTGTAAACTGACTATAGACAATGTTAAAAATCATGCCAAGAAATGTGTCCTCTACCACTGAGGTCAGGTGATTTCAACTTGTGCCCTAAAGATCCCTGAAGAAGAAAAGAACTGCTGGTATCCCAACCTCAACAGAGCAAGTTTGTTTTATGTGTTTCACATGTTTCCCTTATCCATAAGCTGGTTTTTTAACAAGATTCACAAGAGGAAAAAATATTTTAAAAATATGGATTGAGTGCATGGAAAAAATTTAAAATCTTTAGAGCACGTAAGTGACATCTATTTTGAAAATCAACCTGATAGCTTTTGTAGAGTGGACTGGAAGGGTAGAATGATGACCTGAATAGTTAATAATAACTGGGCTATTTTAATAAAATAACTAAAATTAGGATATTTAATAAAGTGATAGTAGTGTAAAACATAAAGATCAATACAGGTAGATACCAGGAGAAAAGGTGTATAAAGTATTGACTCTAGTGAAAAGAATAAAGATTACAAAAATCGTTTGCGCTTGTATACTTTGTAGAATCATATAGTCACAAAAAAGTATTCGAGGACCAGTAAAATAGTTTTTGAACCTCTAAACTTTCTTTAAGAAATTATTAGATATTGGACCAAAAAAAACACAGCTTATTCACCTGGATAAAATATCAATTAAAAACATTTCGAATGTAGCATAAAGAGAAACGGGATGGAAAACAGAAAACACAGAAAACGGTGTGAGAGATAGAGTACCATCATGGGAAAAATGTAATAAATTGTAATTTTTATAACTGAGAACATGTCAGAGCAGTATATAATGAGATAAGGGTAAAGAATTTTCATAGCCATTGAAGATATTGGGCCATGAATTCAAATGGTGTTACAAAACCCAAATATAATACAAATAGAGAAAACCACACGTAAGCACTATGGTAAAACCTCTGAAAACCAGAAAGAAACCAGTCTAAAAACAGCAAGAAGAAGAAAAGAACAAAATGATATATTTCCTGCCAAGAAGTGACAATGAGCATGACAACTGACTTTTCATTAACTGTATGGAAACCTGACAACAATGCAAAATGAAAATTACTGCCAACCTGTATTTCTATATCCAGTAAAAATACCATTTTAAAAATGAAAGTAGATCCTCTCCCCCTCTAGTTAGGATGTAGAGCAATGTAAAATCACTTCACTTCTGTATTAATTACAAGAAAAAATGTATGAAATGTAAATCAGGCTTCTCTTTGGGGCTATCATGAGTGGGGAATGCAAGACAGGTTTAATGAGCTATATATTAAACAAAATAAGCTCTTCATAACCAAGCAGAAAGTGTATGATTTCCATACCTAGAATCAGATACCTGTTCCTGGAGCAGGCTGGAGAAGGAAAAGGCCTACCATTGACTAAGAGGATGTAAACAAATGAGAAGAAAAGGTTAAGCCTTTGATTAAAACACAGGCTACTGGGATGCACCGTCACTTTGAAGAGTGTCCAATACAAAAGTGTATTGCTCAAGTATCTTTTGGCTCCTGTAATTGTCAAATAGTTTCTATTAGAATAAGATTCCCACAAATAATACTAATTATTAAAACCTTGGGGGAAGAAAGGGAATGTTTTATGCCTTAAAAGCACTTTTAAAGAGAAACAAAATAGGCAGAAACTAGAGGGAATGCAACGTTCAACTTTAACCAAGGTCTTTCAACATGGAACATGGAGAATTAAAGCAAAAATATGAAATTTTACTAGCTCGAACATCATAGAAGAAATCTGAGGCTCCCAGAACAACAGCAAATGACACTAAAAATACAAAAAAGGGGCTGGGGACAGTGGCTCATGCCTGTAAACCCAGCACTTTGAGAGGCTGAGGTAGGAGGATCACTTGAGGCCAAGAGTTTAAGCCCAGCCTGGACAATATAGTGAGACTTCATCTCTACAAAAAAGTAAAAATAAATTAGTCTGTTAGAGATAATTCGAGCCGAGAGGAACAGAGAGATCAAGAGACACAAGAGAATCTGTTTATTCGAGCTCCAGCTGACAATGGCCTTACCGCCCATAATGGTCACGAGCCCCACATAAAGGAAAATACCTTGCTTATATAAATTTTGGCTCAGGAAGATAAGGCAGGACAAAAATAAGTTTAAACAAACAGTCATTGACTTGTGACAAGTTTTACAACCTTGAGAATACATACACTCTCTATGCGGTATCTCATTCCCACAACTAGCAGCTGGGGAAGAAAACAGGTTTTTTTTTCCTTTTTTTTTTTTTTAATTGTACTTTAGGTTTTTACAGAAATAGGCTTGTGGGCTGCGGGTACAAAGATACGCTTGAGTATCTTATCTTGGGAGGTCTCTATGCTGGCTCTACTTTAGCTACTGCAGGCAAATTTATGCTGGAAGGGGTGGTTTACTTGCTCCTCCTTTTTTTTTTTTTTTTGTAATTATTTCTGTGGCCTAGTCTTAAAGCTTATTATCTATTCTGAATTAGTTTCTATTTTCAATTTTCTTTTTCCTACTCAGTCAGGCATGGTGGCTTACACTGTACAGCCAAGTACTCAGGAGATGGAGGCTGCAGTGCTTTGATAGCCCTGCCGCACTCCAGCCTGGGATAGAGTGAGCCCCTGTCTCAAAAAAATAAAATAAAGGAAGAAGATTCAGGGGTTGCCCCCATCTCAGATGTGTATTTAAACGCCGCTCTTACCATTACCTGATCCTCGAAATGCACATATAGAGAGAAGACTCCAAGGAACCCAATAGAAAGTAGTCTATAAGAAGACTGAAAAAGTGAGCAGTTATCTCAGATGTTGACCCCTGCAGAGAAGGCAGAATTAAGATTTTGAATCACACTAACTTAGAGGGTCTTAAATACCTGAGGCTTTCCATTAAAATTCCAAAAGAGTCATACCTTTCAAGAAAAGGCTATGTAGCCAGGATATCTGTTGTTCCTTGCATCTGCGGCAATATTGAAATGTATCTGCTTTAAGAAAGTATAAAAACAAAACAGATTCACAGTGATCAGCCAGTAACATAATTGGGTTCTGAAAACAACAAAACACTCCGCAGAAGGAAACAGAATCCAGAGGATCTAGAAGGTATTATCCGAAACGTCAATAATTCAATAAAAACACAAAATATGAAGAAAGAGGAGCGTGTGAAGCATGTTCAAAGTTAAACATCAGTCAATAGGAACATACGCTGATATAACTCAGGTGTTACAATAAGTAAACAAAGAGTATACAGCAGCTATTTTTTAAATGTTTAAAAACGTGAATAAATATGGTCACAAAGGATATACAGGGAAATCCTAGTAGAGCAATTAACACTAAAAAAAGACTCAGATGGAAATTGTAGAACTAAAGTATATTTTAAAATATAAATTTCACTAATACAAATTTGAGATAACAAAAGCAGTAGTCAGTGAACACGGTTGCAGATCAAAATAAATAATCCAAACAAATACAGAGAAATAATTGTGTCTCTAACACAATTGTAAGTAGAGTCTGAAGAGAGAAAATGGAAATGTTGGAGCAGCAAAACTATTTGAAGCAGTATTAGGCAAAAATTTTTCAAATTTAATTTTCCAGAAAGGAATAAAAACAGAAAATAAACTAAGCAGAAATCAAAGCAGAATACATAAAACATTAACAGATCACAATATATATGCATACAGTCAAAAATACAGAAAAAATACTGAGATAACCACCACCTAAATACAGATATATAAATGAAGAGCAACAGTAATAACTGTTGATTCCTAAATAGAAATACCAGAGGCTAGAACAATAATTTTAGACTAAAAATAAAAAACTAAAACTAAAAAAACACCACCACAGCAAACACACAAAAAACCTGCTGCCTGAAATTTTAAAATAAGTGAAAACATCATTTTTTAAATAACGGCAAAAATAAATTAGAAAGCAGTAACAATAACAAATATACAACTAGAAAATAGCTAAGTATTTGAGAATGAAGCAACATTCTTCTAAATAAGCCATGAGTTAAGAAATGAATCATAAGAGAAATTAGAAAATATTTTGAACTAAATGATGATGATAACCCAGTATGTCATAATTTGTGGGATGCAACTAGAGAAGCACTTAGAAAAAAAGTTTATAGCAGGATAAATGATTATACTGTTAGGTAAGAAAAAAATAAATGATTATACTATGTTAGATTAAAAAAAATTTTAAATAAAGGGACTAAGCAGACACCTTAAAAATTAAATGAAGAATAGCAGATTAAGCTCAAAGCAAGTAGAAGAAAAAAAGCTAAAATTAGTGAAATAAAATGGAGAAAAACAACAGAGAAAACCAATGAAGCCTAGAATTTGGGTTTCTGTAAAGATCAATAAAATTGATAAACCTTTGGGCAGACTAGTTAAGAACAAGAGCAAAAGCACAAATTATCGATATTAGAAGGAGAGTGGACCTATATTAGATGTAGTGATCTCCCTGCTGTCTTCCACTGTATTACACCTCTGCTTCAATAACACACATACAAGAAAGCCAAATTATATTTTACTCCCTCTTATTAGACTCTAAGTCTTCAACTGGTAAATTTATGTGTGTGTGTGTGTGTGTGTGTGTGTGTGTGTTTGGTTTAACCAATGTATTTCCAATCCTATTACATAATTGTTCTCAATTAGATGTGCCTGAGGGAAATCTGAATAGAAACTGAGAATAATCTTTTTTTTGATAGGCAGCCAAGTAAGCCACTCTAGGCTTTAAGGAAAACTGTTTAGATGACTGAGATATCATTCCCACATTTTGAGTAAAAATATGCTAACTTTCCAGGAGAAGACAGTTAATAATAAGAGTACAGTTCCCAGTCAAGCTATGAACAAACTTAGGCAGTTATCTGAAAATAACTTAGTAAAGTCATAAATCTCTACTCTGTAAAATGAAATGTCTCATGTTTTCTCAAATTCTTCAAGTTCAACTTTCTTTTATTTTCCTAGGAATTTAACAATGTTTTATTGGAAATTCTAGCTTTTCTCAACAGCCATAAGGAAAACCAAGGGCAGGAGTTTCAGTCCACATATGGCCAAGGGCTAGAGAAGGAAGAGGTTCACCTCTTAGAAGCAGCCCGAAGTTAACTGCGGCAAAACTGTGATACGAATTCTAATTCATTCATTTCCCCTTACCCCTAAGCATTCCCTAGACCTACTTCTATCAAAGTTCACAGTTTGAAGATTATTCATCTTGTTCTGTAAGGATGGCAGGTAGTCTTCTTTCTTAGTACAGGAAATTGAGGTGATCTACTCCACTATCACCACCCCAAGTTTTAGCACTGAATAAAATTAGCAAAATGAGATACCATAATACCAGAATGCCATAAAGAAAGCTCAGGCAAGCAAGAGAATACAGATTTGCTTTGTGTGTTTGATGCAAATGTCTAAAATTCCGGAGCAAAATGTATTTATAACAAGTCAATATTTATAGCAAAATGTCTGCATTGATATAAATTGGTATAAACTCAATATTTATATATTTAGCAAAATATGCTCCAGCATATACAATAAAGCTAACTTAACAAAGTCATATATTGGTTTGTTTATGTCCCATACATTCTTCTCTTTGTTTGTTTTATTTAGGCCTCAAATGCTTTATTTAAATGTTTGCACACCAGAACTATAGTAACTTTCACAAGTTATTACCTTGGTACCTAGAGAAGAGTTAATATTTATCAGATATTCAGGATTATAGAAAGTTCTTCCAACACAACATCTATGGGAAATCATTCTACCACATTAATTTTCTTTCAAAGACTGCTGCTTAACTTAGATTTCATATATCCATATGAAAATGATTTAAAATAGCAGCTTTTGGCCGAGTGCAGTGGCTCAAGCCTATAATCCCAGCACTTTGGGAGGCCAATGCAGGTGGATCACCTGAAGTCAGGAGTTCGAGACCAGCCTGACCAACATGGCAAAACCCTGTCTCTAATAAAAATACAAAAATTAGCTGGGCATCGTGGCTCTTGCCTATAATACTACCTACTCAGGAGGCTAAGACAGGAGAATCACGAACCCAGAAGGCAGAGGTTGTAGTGAGCCGAGGTCGTGCCACTAAACTCCAGCCTGGTGACAAAGCAAGATTTTGTCTCAAAAAAGGGAAAAAAAAATAGAAAAAGACAAGAGCTTCTGTGCCTCTACATTGATAAAATGACCATTGATCTTAGAGTATTCATAGATTGATTTCCTGAACTGGCTGCTTTGACTCTTGCTTCTCTGCTGCACTTTGATGAATTGATTCGGATGCTGAAGGGCATCTGGCTTAGCCTGTTACTGTGATCTCCTGTTATGGCAGTTGCCACAAACTACAAACAGAGCTCCGTTGCAACTGAATCCTACAGACAGCCTGTTTCTATCCTGGCTTTGTTTTGTCAGCTAATTTAGTAAGATGAAAATCTTAAGAGAAATAAACAATATCTTCTGAAACATCTGTTCTCCTTTGATTTTGTCCCAGTCTCAACTATATGTTCTACATCTTCAAAGTAACGATATTAACTTTCTAAAGATATGTAATGAATTATCCTTGCTACCAAGAGAAGAGTGTACCGCTGTGTGGCTATATGATAAGTCAGACATCAAAGGGAACCAACTGGGGAAGATTTTTAGAGGCTTGGTTTTGATTGAGGGCTGTATGTGATGTTGACAAAATTAGGATTTAATGCAGGCATGTATACCCCTTAACTACAATTTTCATAGTTTCATGCCAATATAGTGATTATTGTAAAGAATAACATAACCATTGTGACAGAATGGATTATTATTAAAATAAGTGTCAATTTCAGAATAGGAAAGGCTATTTATTGAGAGAGATGGTGTGAAAAAATAGATCTGTCTGGGCTATCCTGCTGATCTGTATAAATTCAGTAGGCTCTGATCCTGAAATGACCAATGTCCCTTTTTCTTTGTGTCTTGAGGCTATTTTCCTTCACTGATTTTCATGCCTAACACATCAGAATGACCACCAGAGGCCTGGCACCACCATTACACACGGTTTTGATTATCAACATTATTTGAAGAACTCTTAGTAATATTTCTGTTGCTCTCTGGAGTCACATATAAGTGCTCATACGAACCATAAAGTGTTGAATCCAATACACAAATTTAATGGATAAAACATGATATGTGAAATTAATAATCTTAAATTCTGTTCCTGACTTCCTAAGAACATAATGGGTACCTGGGGAGGTGTCTCTTAAATTGTATAATGACCCAATTTCCACCATTACTCCAATAGGGAATACAGATAATTATATTCACATGACTGCAAATGTAAATGGTGCTAAGTCCCACAGTCAATGCGACATCAGTAAAAGATGCACAGTGAATTACTAAAAAGCACTAAAGGACTGAAAATAAAGTGTTACCCTTTCTCATGACAATGAGAAAGACGATAAGTTTAAGAAAATTTCAGCTGATCTGCCCACCTCGGCTTCCCAAAGTGTTGGGAGCTTTTGAATTAAATAAAGTGATCTCTCCGCTTTTTCCATTAAGAAATGGCAGAGGCCGGGCACAGTGGCTAATGCCTATAATCCCAGCACTTCAAGAGGTCAAGGCAGGGGAATCATGAGGTCAGGAGTTCAAGACCAGCCTGATCAATGTGGTGAAACCCCATCTCTACTAAAAATACAAAAATTAGCCAAGCGTGGTGGTGCACACCTATAATCCCAGCTACTCAGGAGGCTAAGGGAGGTGAATCACTTGAACCCAGGAGGCGGAGGTTGCAGTGAGCCAAGATGGCACAACTGCACTACAGCCTGGGCAACAGAGCAAGACTTTGTCTCGGAAAAAAAAAAAAAAGAAAGAAAGAAAAGAAAAGTCAGAAAAGGCAGCATCCTCTTTGCCCTCATTGTAGCTCTGTAGCTTCAGCCCACTGCTTCGGGCATCTGTTGACTCCTGGCTGCACAGCCACTCACAGTGCTGCCCTCTCGAGCTCTACAGGCCAGCCAAGTGCCATCTCCTATCTCAGTCACTTTGGAGCTCAGCACAGAATAAACAAATTTGGTAGCTTATTTTTTAATACATAGGAAACATTTAGTTTTGTGGCCTTGTGAAGACTTGATAAGAGTAAGCCCTTCTCAAGATGATCAACAAAGACCAAGAACTATTCCTAAGTCAAATTTTAAAATTTGTCTCTTGATCCTCTATTATAATTTTTTCCTTTTCCTTCACAATTTTTAAAAAATCATTTTCCTGCTAGGCTGGGTGGCTCATGCCTGTAATCCCAGCACTTTGGGAGGCCAAACAGGGTGAATCACAAGGTCAAGACAAGCCTGACCAACATGGTGAAACCCTATCTCTACTAAAAATACAAAAATTAGCTGTGCCTGGTGGCTTGTGCCTGTAATGCCAGCTATTCAGGAGGCTGAGGCAGGAGAATCACTTGAACCTGGGAGGCAAAGGTTGCAGTGAGCTGAGATTGCACCACTGAACTCCAGCCTGAACGACAGAGCAAGACTCCATCTCAACAACAACAACAAAAAAATTTTCTCAACAGGAAATTCTTGCCTTGATCCTAACAGCTGAAATATGCAAGCCATTAATAATCATAAGTGATAATGAGGTTAGGTATTCCTAATCCTAAATTCTACTTGATATATATGGTATATTTATTACCTATATATTTATTATATATTTGTTGTAGCATTTTCTAAAATGTTGCCAGAAGTGTAAAAAATTTTTACTTTTTACAAAATTTCACTTTTGCTTTAATTTCCCAAAAAGAGGTGCTCCCTTAAAAATGGGAAACTAGAAAAAAAACTTCACTAATAAATAAAATATTTCATTTTCTCTTCACATTCTATGGTTTTCTAGTTTCAATAAAGTTATTAAACATAATATTAAGACATCTGCCAAAGTGCCTCATTTATTCCTAAGAAATATATTATTTACTGAAACAGCTGTTTCTATAAATAACATAAATTCAGTAAATATCTGTTGTAATAAATAATATAAATAAAACAATGATACTTATTATTCCAAAATGCATTAACTAGCTGTCCCAAAAAATTAGGTTACTAATGACACCCTATGGTGTCTGTTTAAGGAATCCACAGCACTGGTTCACAGATATTACTAAACATTAAAGAATTGGGATGTCAACCATGTAGAAACTTGCATAGCTTTTGATTCAAAGCTGTTTCTTACAAATTTAAAGAGCTAATTTCAACAATATTGTCACCAAAATATCAAAAGCTGTAATGGAATTCTTCAGAATAAACTAATAGCTGCTCACTTTTTTCTTCTTAAGCTATATTACAAAAATAATTTCAAGATAATTTTCCAGATTCAAAAAAACAATGGTTAGAATTGTATTTTTAAAAGGCTTGGGAAATAATGAGTTATAAAAACGACTGTCTGGGAATATTTCAACTCCATAGGTGACATTCTCAAACCTTTTATAAATTGGTTTCTGCCTATTCTTCCAGAATTATCTATTTATACTCTTTCCTCTTGTAATATTCCAAAATGTGCTGAAGTACTTATAATTCACTAACTGCACTTTACAGTCTTAGAGTCAAAGCACTTTCAGTTGACTTCTCTACCTCAAAGCTTTCCAAGACAGGTTGCCTACTAATTTCTATGGCTGTCAATTGGAAGTCAAATGTCTATTTGGTATCTTTGCTACCGACCACAGATAGACAAATGTATGAGTCTATGCCATCACATATTCATGTTTTTGCCAATTTTTAGCTCATTCCATCTTGGCAATTGCAACATTATGTTTAATTGCTGGCCTACCTGTGTCTTCATTAGACAACAATCCACTTATGAGTAGAGATGATAGTTTTTCCTCTCGGTAGACCTTTATTTAGGTAATTAATAAATATGTATTGAATAGATGAATCATGATTAATGAATGAGATAACATATGTTTAGCAGGTAAAGCACAGTTTACACTCAAATAGTTGATAATTAAATAAAGTTGTATATCAACTATTAATTGATGCTCAAATGCTCACTGTGTTTTCAATACGTAGCAAATAATTTATTATTCACTCAACTAATATTCATTAAATTATCACATACCAAGCAGTGCTCTAGACAATGAAAATGGAGAATAAAATGATAACGAGGGATTAGCCTTTTTCTATTGTGAAGCCTACGTTGCAGTAGGAAAGACAGACAATAAATAAGTAAACAATAAATTAACAAGAACACATTAAATAACAGGAAGTCAATAAAACTGAAAATAAGTAACTAGGGAACTAATTTTATTTGGATTCGCTGAGAAATTCTCACAGGAGGTTAACACTTGAGAGTTTGAAGAGTTTGAAGACGTGATGGGTTAGTCTAATAACCGGAAAGTTAAAGAGGCTTGGGATCAAGAAAAGCTACAACTGAAAAGCAGAAAAGGAAAGTGAAGGAAGGAAAAGCAAGGTGGGATAGATATGAGGTGCAAGAGCTACAGGCAGAAGACAAATAATTTAGGGCCTTTTAGAATATGCTGGAGTTTTTGTACTTTTCTCACTAAGAGCAAGTAGAAGCCACTAGAGGATTTTTATTCAGGGAGTGACATGGGTTTTAATCACATTTTAAAATTATTACTCTGCCAGCAGAGCACAGATTATGTGAAAAAAGGAGTGATTCGTTAAAAAAATACACTACAGAAAGCAAGGTGGATAAGGGACTCAGGTTGAAAGAAAAACAAATATTTTGGAGGCACAGCTGATAGGACTTGTTGATTGATTTCATGTGGGAGATGAGAATAATTTTTAAAAGGTATTTTTTTTTACCTTTTTAAGTGTGTGTGTGTGGTTTTTTTTCTCTGCTTGTTTTGAGCTTGAGCATCTGGCTGGAATAGAGAATCAAGTAGGAACAGGTTTGGTTGTAATATCAAGAATACAGCTTTGATCATAATTAATGTGAGCCGGCCTACTGGAATTCAAGTGGCTATGTCAAGTAGGAGTTTATCACTGAGGAAAGATTTAGAACTAGAGATAAACACCTGTGAGTCTTTAAATATAGGTGATATTTAGAGAATTAGAAAGGACTTTTTTTCGAGAAAGAATAGAGGTCGGAAAGAGCATAAAATTTAAGACTAAGCCTAGGATCCTAGAATTCAAGGGTCAGCAGAGGAGGAGAATCTAGCGGGGGGTACTGAGCTAAACTACTTAGTAACTAGGAGGAAAACCAGGAGAGTGCAGAGTTCTTAAAAGGAGAAAAAAATTCAACAAGAATAAAATGGTCAACTAATCTGTTACAGAAAGAACAAATAAGATGAGGAATGATAAAACCTGATTCTTCATTTTTTTGGGGGAGGATGGAGTCTCACCCTGTCACCCAGGCTGGAGTGCAATGGTGCAATCTCAGGTCACTGCAACCTCTTCCTCTGGGGTTCAAGAGATTCTCCTGCCTCAGCCTCCTAAATTGCTGGGATTACAGGCATGCACCACCACACCTGGCTTATTTTTAGTGTTTTAGTAGAGACAGGGTTTTACCATGATGGCCAGGCTGGTCTTGAACTCCTAACCTCGTGATCCTCCTGCCTCGGCCTCCCAAAGTGCTGGGATTACAGTTGTGAGTCACTGCACCTGGACAAAACATGATAATTTTATCTGGCAAAATGGAGATCATGGATAACCTTGGCAAGAGTAGTTTCAACAAAGTGTACAGGGGCAGTGGGGGGGATTCCCAAATGAACTAAGTTGAGAAGAGGCTGGAATCATCATCACAATACTGCAGAAACAAGCTCTTTCCAAGGGAAACAGCTGCATATCACAACTTTGTAAAGAAAGAAGCTTAAAGCAACTCTATTGTGTAATTTACAATCGTGTTCCTATCCTCCACAATGAGAGCTGATTGTATGAAGCCTCTGAGGTGGTTTAGCCCACCTTATACTAAAGTGCAGTGCTAAGAGACCACATCAAATGCATTCTCTCTTTCAGGTCTTTGAAGTGGAAGGATATAAGCAGTGGGAGCTGAAGTTATTCAGGTACACAGAGCAAGGCCTTGAGACAGGAACTTTGATGAGTCCTGAAGCCACTGAAGTCATGAATACGCATAAGCTATAACTTATAAGGCAAGCGATTTGGGACAGAAGATAAGGCATCCACTTCTTAGGGAAAATGAGCTACGTGCTCCACGGTGTCTCGTACAACAGAGATGAGCAGAGTAGCTGGAGCTTATTAACAACAGAGTGTTAGTGTAAAGATTCACACCTCTTGATGCCAACATGTCTACCCAACTTCAATTTCACATTTTTGATACTATGGTTCCTGCTCTCTCACTACACAGGATCTCTTTCTTCAGATCTCAGAAGGCCTGACTTATCTTTATTACAGCTTTAGCATTTGCATCCTTATAATAAACCATTAACGCTGGAGATTCCTGAGAGTGCTTCTGTTCTATACAAGCAACAGATTCTCGCTGATACAAGGCACAACATACAAAGCATAGTTTATTAGATGCTTGGAATAAAAAGATCAAATAATAATCACTCAGAGAACATTCATAAAATTGATAAATCCAAGAAGTGATTTAGAAAACAAAAACTATTCAATGTTCTTTGAGTCAATGAATATATATTTATTCATCTAATTATTTGCATTGTGCTTATTCATTTTATGATAGGAAATAAAGCATTGAAAGTAGAAGACAGAGGGGTTGATTCTTCATAAGCAGGAGGGGACAGGGATACATCTAATTTATTGCTGTCTATTTTTGCTATTACCAGTCTCTAAAGACTGATATTTTAAGTGTCATCCAATTGCGTGTGTAAGCAGGTATGAGGGAAAAGAGATTTTTACCAGGAAAATTCCATAATCCAAAACTTTCTAAAGATATGCAGTCAGATACTTCATCCTTCCTTATTTTATTTTTCCAAAACTTTGGCATTTTTGCCAACAGAAATTTTTCTTTAAAATTTGGCTACACAGGAAGAGAGAAAAACATTGCTATTTCTTTTAAAAATAAATCAAGAAACTATATGCCATAATTGAAGATGAACAAGTTTCTTAATTAAACTTGTCTCTTCTTTTAGCCAAAGTCATGGAGCTTTAAAAAGTTACATTCTAAACTTTGATAACATGAGTGGTCAAAAAATAAGAAGATAATAACACTTAAAATATAACAAAGAGATTTTGTAAGAGGGTTTTCATAAAGTGCTGAAAGACCTTCAGAATAAGTCTCTCAAGGTTGTGTTATGATAAAACTGCTGATCTGGATGATGAAACAAGACTTTTTGACCTTGAACACATCACAGTTGCTCTTACGGAAGCTAAGTACACCGTGGCTGAATGAGAATGGACTTTGCCATTACCCAGAAAATGGGACCTGGAGCCCTTAGCTGAGCCCCTCGTAAAGTAACTGGGACAGCTGCAGTGCAAAATCAGATACTTCTGTGCTTATAATTGTCACAATCTTTCTATTAAATAATTAAAGGATTCCACAGCAAGCATAAGGACACATAGGGAAGGTGGCAAAGGCCAATATTTGATATTTTTCTTGTTACTCTAAGTAAACCACAGATAAATTATTAATTGCTTTTCATATCAATTAACAGTGTAAACCAGAATAAATATGATTCTCTGACATTCTGAAAGAGAAACAATGAAACAATGACAAGCTTCTACATTGTTAATAAATGTTTCTTGATAATTTTCCATGTCTTTCTCTTTCATAATGTTCCACATTTCCAAAAATGGATATGGCTCTTTTTCCTAAACACAAGAATGCACAGGGAGTAAATAGAATTACAAAACCTCCAAATTGAAAGTGGCCTTTCAGGTAATTCAAGAACCTGATTAATATTTTAATTTCCACCAAACAATCCTTAAAGCTGTTGTTCAAATCTACATCTGAATGCCTTTAATAGAGAAACTTCTTCTATCTTTCAATCTGCTTTCGTAAGACATGGATTTTTCCAAACTGCATGTAGACAAAAACAAGACTTTTAATCCCACCATACTTACACTGGTTTTACCATGAAACTCTGTGAATGCTGGCATCTGCACACTCAGCATATGCCTTCAATAAAGACTTTGACTTTAAGAAGAGGCTCACAGGCTGGACGCAGTGGCTCACGTCTGTAATCTCAGCACTTTGGAAGACCGAAGCGGGCAGATCACGAGGTCAGAAGATCATCCTGGCTGACACGGTGATACCCGTTTCTACTAAAAATTAAAAATTAAAAAAAAATTGGCCAGGTATGATGGCATGTGCCTAGTCCCAGCTACTAGGGAGGGTGTGGCAGGAGAATCACTTGAACCCAGGAGGCAGAGGTTGCAGTAACTGAGATTGCACCACTGCACTCCAGCCTGGGCGACAGAGCAAGATTCCATCTCAAAAAAAAAAAAAAAAGGTTTACACACTTACACACACATATCTGTTTTTATATTTACTTTCAAACTCATTTCTTAAAAAGTATTGTAAGCTATAATTAGGGCAACTGCATATCCCAATTGGCCCCAGACAGGAACAAGTTACGCCTTTTTTTTCTCATGAGAGTAATTATTACCAGTGTCACTTTACTTTCAAAGCGGGCTCATTTAGACAACACATTAGATAGGCCCGCTATACCTATAAGCGTTATTTATTCTCCCCGGCCTGGTCCGTGAACACTTTTTATAATAAGTAAGAACTCCAAGTGGTTCATCTTTTGTAATTTCACAAGTATTGGCATCCATTATGATTTCTATTCATATATTTTTTCCTCTCAATTCTCTAAACCAGCACCTATACAATTATATCTAAAATCCAGCAAACTTCTGCTTCAACAATATAGTACATTAGCTATCCTGCACCACCCTCCAATTAAACAGTAATGCAGTATAAAATATACACTTAAAAAATCATTTTAAATGCCATGCTGAACTGACACCAAAGTATGAAAAACATAGAGCATCAAAATAAAGTACAACCCAGAACACCGAGATGTAAACTAGTGTCAGACACGCTCTCACCCTTCAAGTTTCTGCTACACCTGCAGAGTGGATTTTGATAACTTACAGAAGATAAAGCCCAGGATGCGCAAAATGCTGACACATCAGTGATCTAGGAAACAAAGGCTGAGTATTCAAGTTACTGTTATTTCAACTTTTCTCTAGGTTGAAACGTTAAAAAAAAAAATTGAAAGTTGCAGAGAAAAGTTCACATATAGGCAGATTGGATATTAAAGTGATAGCAACTTTTGGAAAGAAGTGAAGAAATGGGCACCAGGAGGCACCTGACAAAGCCCCATTATTTTACTTGAATGAATATTGTGTCTAGCTTTTAATAATTCGTAAGGTCAATTTTGGACTTAACACACTTTTCTATAGGTAACTTATATTTCCATAAGCATTTTTTTAGTGTCAAAAATACTGAAATAAAGCGGCCTTTATTCGATAGTTTTCCCCAGTCTCTGGCACAAATTGTTTTTCTGGAGAAACTATCTATAAATCAAGTTTCAAAGTATCTACACATAAATTTTCAAGAAAAATGAAAACTCAGAGTTTTGAAAATTTACAAAACACAAGAAACTAAGCAAAATAAACAAAAAACAACCAAAATAAAAATCAACTGATAACAGACTCTCATAATTTAGGCATAAATTGTTAGACGTAGACTATAGGTATGATTTATATGTCTAAAGAAATAAAAGATAAGCTTGAAAATATAATCAGCAAAAGGAGAGTTAAAGTACCTATTACATTATAAATGATATGTAATATAATATGTATATTATATATGTAAAGTAATGTGTGTATATTAAATATTATAAATTATATATTGCAGTTAAAATATTAGCACATATATATTTGTACACATGATAAATATAAAGACACAAATATTTTAAAAGATGTTTATTCCAACTTTCTTAAAAAATTGAATTACTAGAAACCAAAAAAACTAAATTACTATAGTTATTGGAATTAACATTAAAATGTTAGTAGAAGATTATTTCTGGGAGGTTAGTTTGAAAAATGAAGGGAAGAGAACTTTTACCTATTTCCTTATTACAAACTAAAAATAATGACATAATGCAGAACAATTTTAGCTTCCATTTTGTGTTCCTTTCACTTCTTGAATATAAAATATTCTTTTAACAACTAAAATCTAGAAAAAAATGATCAAATTATATAAAGTCCAGGAGATCTGGCCTAAGAAGACATCACTGGACTTGGTGATTAGGTGGACAAATGGAAGAACTAGGATTGCAAAGTGTCAGAATATGCTGACAAGAGGTGGAAGTAGCATGTAGAGGCCATTCACGCATGAAAACTATATGAATATTCAGGAAAGGATAACTTGATGATTGATAAAGACAATAAAACCAAGTGATCTTTTATTGAGGTGGGTATATTTCAAAATTGAAGGAAGACTCCTAGAGGGGAGATTTTTGAGGATTATGAAAAGAAAAGGAGTAACTGACAAGAGAGTAATGGATGAGGAGAATATAAAAATATGGCAAGACAAAGCTTGGACATAAGGGTGAAGAAAACTTTCTCTAAAATGAAAGGAAAGAAAAAGATAATGGAAGAAAGATATCAAAGTAGAAATAAGGTGTAGTTTAAGGTTTTTATCTCAATCTTACTATTATGCAGATAAACAGGAAAGTCATTCTGTGAAAAAGCGGAAACTATGGTTTGATGGAGCCAATTTTTTCTTGGTAGGTAGATAACAGTGATTCCAGGCAATGATGTAAGTGATCAATGCCCTGTGAGGCTCCTGACTAGGCTCAGAAGAAACATATCCTTAGATGATTAGCTCCGTAAAATCATTAGACTGTACACCTTCTGTTTTTCCTTATCACCAGGCAAAGAAAGACATTATCTGGTGGTGGTGGTTGTTGTTTTTTCTGAGACGGACTCTTGCCCTGTTGCCCAGGCTGGAGTGTAGCGGCACGATCTCCGCTCACTGCAACCTCTACCTCTCGGGTTCAAGCGATTCCTTCTGCCTCAGCCTCCTGAATAGCTGAGACTATAGGCACGCAACACCACGCCTGGTTCATTTTTGTATTTATAGTAGAGGCAGGGTTTCACCATATTGGCCAGTCTGGTCTTGAACTTGTGGCCTCATGATCCACCCATCTCACCCTCCCAAAGTACTAGGATTACAGGAATGAGCCACCACGCCCAGGTCCCATCATTTGTTTTAAGAAGGCAAATTAACAAGATAATGAAAAAGATAGACAAGTAACACTTTCAAGTTCTTTTAAAGATAAAGTAAGTACTGCCATGGCGAATGAGAAGTTACTGTGCGAGTGGAGAGGAGAGAGCACAGGAGGGAGAAGGAAGACAGCAGGAAAGATGAGAACTAAGGAGAGGCAAGAAGGTCAGGGAAGAAGACATGAAGAGAAGCAGAAGGAAAGGGAAATAGAAAAGTGGAAACTGTTGACTGGAATTAAAAACAAATGCGATTAGGAAGATCACAGGAGGAGAAGTAGGAGGAGGAACAACAGAGAAAGGAATGGAAGAAAACTGCAATGAGTAGAACTAGAGAGCACAGACTGATAGGGAAATAAAAACATCTGAACAAAGTGAAACAAAGCGGAAGGACAACAAGAGGAAGAGTTGACATTTACAGAATGCTTACATTTTGCCTTAACCGTCATAAAAAGTCTATGAGGTAGGTGCTAAGATGTCTGCATTTTATAGACAAAGTTCTCATGGCAGGGAGAGAAGAATTCACTTTCTAAGTTTACACACCATTATAAATAGAAGATTTAAATTTAGGTTGTTGGATTTCTGTGTTTTTAACCAACAATGCCATACTACAAGAAGCAAGGGGATGCAGAAAAAGGAAGTGAGGCAAAATATGAAGGATTTTGTTTTCTTGGACAGGAAGCAGCTGCCTCCACTTGACTCCTGCCCTTTGCACATCTCATAAGCCCATCCATCTTTCCATGCTCCTCAGTTCTTCCTTTTCGTGAGTAAAAAGCTTTCGTCTATAAGCAGAAGATCAAATCCTGTCTAAAAACCAGACCAGGAAACTCCCTGGAAATAACCAAGTTAGTTTCTTGGAAGCTGATCATAATTGTCCTTCTTGGTTCTAATGAGCCTCACTATCACTTAATCGAGCCCTGCTCAGGTTTAACTGGGACAGATTTCATGACTGTTAAAGCCAGTGCAAATTTTGAAGTCTAATTTCCATGTTATACTTATGTTTACTAGACCGACAAGCAAATAATCTAACAGGTTCAATGTCTTTATAATTAATAAGGGATGCATTAAAATCTTGGGTATCATTTTGGAGGAAACTAACACAATAGTTGAAGCGATACTTACGTGAGCACAATGGTAATGACATAAACGATTTTATAAAATAGCCTTTTTTTCCCCTCTCAGAAGAATTACTTGGAAAAGACTGAAAATAGCCTACTAGCAGATTCTAACAATCTCAATCCCAGTGAAGCAGAGATTTGGTTATAGAAACAAGATAAATCTGCTAGACCATACTCTCTGCTACTGTTGCACTGGGATGACCTGATTATTGATCACAGTTTGATCATGGCTTCTCACTGACAGCTTCCAAAAATTTACATGAAAAAAACAATGACCTGATATTCTAGCTAAATTGTATCTCAGCTATAATATAAACTTCTTTCATTTATATCTTGATTAGAGTTTGAACATATCATTAATTATAGGTCCTTTGCTTTGCTTTTGTGTTGGTCTCTTTATTACACACACACATACACACACAAACACACACACTATTCTTCACACATTAGCCTAGACATCAGCAAACTTGATAGATGCTTTCAATATTTTCTTTCAAATTCTTATTCTAAGTAATTCCAGTTTACACAACAGAGCTGAATATATAGACTACCTGAAAATCCCTTGGACAATTAAATTACTATACATAAATACCGCGAAAGCCCATTTCAGCCCTCCCAATCAAGGTTATATACCTGGGATTATTTATTGAATTTAGTATCAGATTATTGTATTAAACCTGAGTTTAGTATTTTCTCTACTCAACATCTCAATAAACAGTCCATCTTCTAAACAATAGGCAGGATCCATACTGTGTAAGGAAAAATAAAAGTGAAAAAAAAATTCCTATCAGAATGAACCTAAATATAGGAAATTATTGGATTGACACAGTTATGTACTATATGGGTTAGTTATCCCTTAGTTCTCAGCTTTATTTCTATCCTATGCTCCCTTGGTATCTCTGGAGGCTAGAAACGTGCACACTACATTTCCCATTTGCTGGGTAACTCTTGGTTAGGTTCTACAAATGGCCACCCTGGCAGGAAGCAGGAAGACAGTCAGAAGGGAGATTTTTGTTCTGCTTTTCATGGCCCTTGAAGCACGAGCAACAGCCATGACAGGTGACTGTGGACTACTGTGGGCAAATGTGGGTCTAGTAACAACTGCAGGTGACTGTTGGCTTTAGAATTTTTGCCGATTCAGCTGCATCAGGAGGCTAAGATTTTATTGAGTAGGATCAATAAGGTTCCAACAGCAGCAATGAAAGCAGCAGTAGTACTTCTAGTAGAATTAGCAGTATAGGTGAGTTTGTAAGTTCCAGTCTAGTGGTTCTTCTCCTCCTAAAATTAGACTTGGTTCTAGGGATCACAACAGGTCTCGGTGGAAATTTAATTGCCCCTATTATAGGTAAAGAAAACTGGATATGACTTAACATTCACAAGTATTTGTTAATATTTTCTTACTATACAATGGCAATCCAGCCCTTCCATAGCTGACTTGGGCTAAGAGTGGAGCAGACAACACTACTTGAAATCATGATTATGGATCAAAAAGGTGGAAAAGGAGTAGCCTCAGGAAGGAGCAGACATAAATGAGAAAGAATGAGAAGCAGAAACCTGAATAGCGAAGAGGGAAAAGAGCATCTAATTGTAGTTTAGCATGATAAGTTGGAAACTACCTAGTGCATTGTATTTTTATATGAATCAAAGTATATGAACAAATGTTTACAACCCCAGAGAACGCCAGCTCTATTGCACTCTTTTAACATTGATATATACTTCTATTTATAGTTTGTTTTTCTTGTTTGTTTGTTTTTCAAAATAGGCAGAGGTAATAGGCATTTGGCTGGCAGTGCAACTACCGAAATTGCTACACTCAAAAGGAGAAAAGGCAGTTAAACACAGATGTAGGTTACTGTGCCATGAGTAACAAATTCAGTACATGATAATGAACCCAGTTTTGCCACACAACAAAGAAGAGCAACACTATTTTTAATATTGGCCTTGATCTGAAAGTAGGAGTTACATATAAGCACTACAGAAGACTAACCTGAAAAAATACGGTTCTACCTCTATAATGGCAGCATCCTTTAAAGTGTATCAGTTTTCCCATCATGGGAATATTTCACAGCAGAAGGAAGACATTATCAGAGGATTACACTAAAAAAAGAACTCCATTCACACATCATACTTCATGCTTCATCTCTGTTGTAAATATCAGTTTACTCCTATTTATTTTTGAATAGGATTCCACTGATGAATATAGCACAATTTTTCAAGTTCACCTATTGATGCACTTCTGGGTTATTTCCAGGTTTCAGCTATTATGAACATGACTTCTGTGAACATTCATTATTAAGTATCTGTGTACTTATAAGGTTAATTGGGTTAAATAATAAAGGTAGAATTGCTGAATCTTAAGATAGATATATGTGGATTTTTGCAAGACTTAGTAGGGCAGCTTTAGGCAACTATTACAGTCAGGAAACTATTATTCTGGTTTGGAAAACTGTACTGAAACTATGTACAATGTCAACATTTGGGGGAAAGAAGGGAATGTAACCAAAATCACTTTACTCCTCTTGCTTTTTTTTGTTGTTTTCTATTATTTAAAAGTGAAAAATTTGAAGAGTGTAGTGAGCAGGTGGGAAAATTTTTCTTAAAATAAGTTTTGTAGCTACTCTTACCTTTAAACAACGACAACAGAAGGAACACCCAGCTCACAAATGGTAGGCAACTTAGTAATAATATCACTTGTGAACACCAGGATGGTGCATTTTAACTTTTTAGAACTTTTCTCATTAGAAACAAATAGTAAAAATGAAGAAAGAAATGAAGAATAACAGACAAAAAAATTGGCTTAAAGTTTTATTACAGGTTGTAATGTACCTAATGGTTACACAGGTACACGAGATCTAAGTTACAATAAAGAACAAAATTAAAAGATGTCACTAAGATGCAGATTTTTCATATGCACATTATTTTGTTAAATTCTAGTAATTTTTTTTTCAAGCTCCAGATTTTCATGGTAGTTAGTTGATGATTTAATTTCAAGAACACTTAGTGTGGCTGGGCGCAGTTCACACCAGTTATTCTGGCACTTTGGGAGGCTGAGGCAGGTGATCACTTAAGGTCAGGAGTTTGAGACCAGCCTGACTGACATGGTGAAACTCCATCTCTATTAAAAATACAAAAATTAGCCAGGTGTGGTAGTCCCAGATACTCATGGGCAGAGACAGGAGTATCACTTGAACTCAGGAGGTGGAGGTTGCAGTGAGCCGAGATTGCACCACTGCACTTCAGCCTGAGCAACACAGCAAGATTCTGTCCCAAAAAATAAACAAAGAGACAAAGAACACTTAAAAAAGGGCCTGAACCTATTTTTCATTCACCAGGTAACAATCTAAGTTTTGTAAGAGCAGTTAGAGTTTGTCATCCATGAGTTTGACATTTTTTTTAAGGAAGAAAATCAAGGGTGTGCAAAATCTTGGAGCTTTTTATTCATATTCAAGATAGTTTTATATAAGAGAAATAGGAAAAGAATACAGACACAGACAAATTAGACACAGAAAACACGAGACTATATTGAAATGGTTTCTGTGAAAAACATAGGGGTGTCCCTAAAAACCTAATGACTGTACATGGCTGCTCAGTGGAGAAACATATATTGGTGTAAAACAGATAAGTACAGAAAGGCTTTACCTAAAGACAAGAACAGTTATAGAAACATCAGTGACATATGAGTCTTCTACTCAAAATACATTATCAAATTACATTCTAGAGTTAAAGATTTTTCAAGAAAAAGATACTCCTCTCCCCATAATACAGTTGATTTCTAGGTCCTTCCTTTAAAATATCCTTTGCTTTGCAATTAGAAATAACGAGAGCATTTGTTTAAGAAATGCAAATGACTGGATTTCAACTACATAAACATGACAGTTAATAATTACCCTCTTGTTCCTGCAAACTCATAGAAATTATTTATAAAATAGAGTATAGTACTGAAAGAAAGGAATATACAGGTCATTGGAAAAAACATCAAGCACCAAAATCAAGTTACAGATATATATGAAATTGATAAATGGCAAATTATGAATTGAAGAAAGATTAAATAATCTTGGAACAACTCTCTATCAATATAGAAAAAATCAGATATTTATATTACTTAAAGAAATAAGTGTCAGAAGGATTAGAGTCCAGAACATGAAAAAACATTAAATTGAAAAATAAAATGTACACAAAATCAAAGAATTTGAAAAGATTTTAAATTGGCTATAAAAATATTTAAATGTTCAGCGTGACAAAATCTACCATAAACAAAATTAAACACAAGCAATTGATGGGTGATGTCTACAATGTATATATTCTGCAAAGAATTAGTATCTCAACTATGAAGAACCCCTACAAACCAATAAGAAAAAGATAAAAACCTATTTCTTTAATGGCCAGAATATTAAAAACAGGCAATTTACAAAGAAGAAAATCCAAAAGACCAACAAACACATGATAAAATGATTTATTTACTAGTAATCAAGAACATGCCATTTGAAGCAAATATGATACCATATCTAATTAGCAAGAAACTTGAAGTTTTGATAGTACCCAGTGTTGGTAAGGAGAAAATTATATGAGACGGTGACTTTTGTCCCTTAGACTTTAAAGAATGATGTGTTCTTATCTAAATTGAAGCTTGAAGTAGTAGAGTTTCAAAAGTAACACAGACGGTCTATGACTTATGATTATTTGATTCACGACTTTTTGACTTGACAATGGTAAAAAGTGATGCACATTCCGTATAAACCATACTTCACAATTCAAATTATGGTATTTTCTCAGGCTAGAGGTATGTAGTTTGATACACTCATGAGATTCTAGGCAATTGCAGTGAGCCATAGCTCCCCGTCGGCTACATGATGACTGCTAGGATAACAACCTATACTCTACAGTGTACTACATTCCAGCATTTTTGGGATATAATTTTGCCCAACTGTGCATTAATGGAAGTGTTCTGAACATGTTCATGGTAGACTAAGCTAAGCTATGATGATCAAATGTATTAAATTTATTTTCAATTTATGGTATTTTCAATTTACAATGGGTTTATTGGGATGTAACCCCGTCATAAGTTAAAGAAAGCGTGTAATGAAAATAATTCCACTTCCAGGCATAATTCCTACACAGACCAGAAATACTCAGAGACAGTACAAGTATATTTTTCAGGTCTTTGTTTGTAATAGCAAAAACAAAAAAAAATGCCCATCGATAGGAGACTAGATGAATAAACAGTAGTGAATTTACATAATGAGATCATACTCTGCAGTATTCCATTTCAGAAATGACAATAACAATGAGTGCCTAGAGCTGCATGTATCAACACAAATACTTCTTGGAAAAAGTGAATGAATAAAACAGATTAAAAGAGATGCAAATAACACATGCAAATGTTAAAGACAGAGACAATAAGATATAGTACCATGGTACACATATTAAATAAAATGAAATATATTTAATCAAATGCAATATGTTTCCAGAAGACATGCAGGAAGAAGTATAGCTACCATCTCAAGATGTGTGTTACCTGGCAGAAAATAGTGAAATGGGAGAGGGCCTGATGTCTTGGGTCTGTCTAAAACATTTGATTTCTTCAAAAAGCAATAGCAAAATAAGCAAGTATGTCAAAATGATATTCATTAAATGAAATGTGTCATCTACTTCCCTGTACTTTTTTTACATATTTGAAATATTTTGTGACAAAAATTAAAATTATATTTTAAGATACTGAGTAAAGAAAGAATATGGTAGGGTAAAAGAAGGATCAAATAGATCAGTGAGACTCCATATTGGCTTTTCTTAAATTATACTATGCAAACGCATCATTTCTAAAATCTGAAGTGTTCTACTGCCAGGAAACTAGTATACTTAATAAGCTGCTTTATCTATGTGAGTTGACATGAGTTCACATACTTAACTTAGTTTTTGTCTAACTATGTAAACTGAAGCATATTTTCAGAATTGGGCTTGAAAAGCTTTTCAAAAAGTTTCTCCAACACAATCAATTGTACATTTATGCTAAATCCTTAATAATAAGTTTTATTTCTCTTCTGCCAATATTCCTGTTATTTTCTGTGTCTGAAAAATAAAGTAGCTTTTCAAATATTTGTCTAGCATCATCTCATTAAATAGTACAATGAGTCAGTATAGTAACTTCAGCCTTATCTCATTTAATTTTTATCATCATTGTGTATTTTAAAATCATCTTTATTTGGAAAAGATGAACATACCATAAATACATCAATTTTTGGTGTATATTTGATGACTGTATACACACATGTAATTATCATCACCACAATCAAGATATAGAATATTTCCAATATTCCTAAAAATTATACTTTGCTGTTTTGTAATTAATGACTTCCTCAACACCCATATCCCAACACCCCAGGCAACCACTGATCACCTTTTCTTCACAATATGTTAAATTTGCCTTATCTAGCATTTCATGTGATAAAATCAGACAAGATATACAATTTTATGTCATCATTCTCTTACACATTATGCTTTATCCACGTTATTCCAAATATCAGTAGTTTACTCCTATTTATTTTTGAATTGTATTCCATTAATGAATAGACTACCATTTTTAAAGTCATCTATCCATATACCTTTGTGTTACTTCCAGGTTTTGGCTATTATGAATATAACTTCTGTGAACATTCATTATTAAGTATCTGTGTACCAAGAAGTTTTTATCATTTGGGAGTAAATACTAAGGATGAATTGCTGAGTCATACGACAAGTATATGTATACTTTTGTAAGACCTATTAAAGCAGCCCTAGGCAACTAATACAGTCAGAAAACTATTTTCCTGGTTTGGGTAACTGTATTGAAGCTAGGTACAATGTTAACATTTGGGGAAAACTGAGATATTGTAACCAGAATAATGCACCAGTAACACTTGTTCTTTCTTTTATTTTCTTTCCATTATCTCAAATTGGAAAAATTTTAAACAATGTCAGTTGTGCTTGCTTTTGTTATTATTACTGCTGCTGTTCCTGCTCTTCTTGAGTAATCTCCTCTGGTGTAATCCCTCTTCTCTCTTGCATGTTAGAACAGTAATAATTTTACTACAAGGAGTAAAGAATTTATAAGCAAGACAGACACAGGATCAGATTTGGGAATTTTAATAAGAATCCATTTGGAGTGGGTTGGAACTTGCACAGGTATTGGGCTAGAATAAGAAAGACCAATTAACTGGTAAAAAACTAATAAATGCTTGAACTAAGTAAAAGAGAATTGCAAAGAGAATATCTTTTATAGATACAAGGGGGTAGAATTAATTGATTACAGATTGGATATTAGAAAAAAGATGTTAATAAAAATACTAGCAAAGTTGACATTATCAAACAATTCATATATACCTTGATTAATCTTCCTCAACTCTTTAAGGAAAACATAATTATCATCTTTTTTAAAATTTAAAATCAGTCTTTGTTTAATCCTCTTATCCATGGGCATAGTATGTTCCTCCATTTATTTAGTTCTTTATTTGATTTTTTAAGTCAGCATTTAATAACTTTCAGCATATAGATCCTGTAAGTTTGACTAAGATTATACTCAGGTATTTCATTTTCACTGAAACATTTTCAGTTTCCACATGTCAGTTGTAAATACATAAAAGTGTTTGATTTTGAGTATTGATTCTGTGTCATGCATCCTTGCTGAATTCATTTATTAGGTTTTGAACTTTGTTTTTTTAACTGATACCTTGACCAGCTAAATTTTAAGGAAAGTGAAAAAGTAATTAAACGGGCAAAGGCTTTTGACAAAATATGTTGAGCAATCGGACATCCATAGGCCAAAAAAGAAAGAAAATAAAGGAGAAAGAAAGAGATTAACCTAAACCATACACACCATATAGATATTATGAAATTATAAAACTCTTTGGCAAATATAAATATCTAATCAAATTAACAATACTCTAATATTGTAACAGTGGTGCATAATCACTTTTATTTTTTTGTTTTTGTTTTTAGAGATGGAATCTCACTCTGTCAGTCACCCCAGTCTGGGGTGCAGTGGTACAATCATAACTCACTTCAGCCTTGCATTCCTGGGCTCAGTTGCTCCTCCTGCCTCAACCTCCTAAGTAGCTGGGACTACAGTCATGCACCACTGTGCCTAAGTTTTGTTTTTGTAGAGATGGGGTCTGGCTCTATTGGCCAGGCTGGTCTCAAACTCCTGACCTCAAGTGATCCTCCTGCCCCAGACACCCAGAGTGCCTGGATTACAGGTATAAGCCACTGCAACTGGCCCATAATCACTTTCTACTCTAGTATGAAAGTTAGAGAACTTATTAAAAATACATATAAATAAAAAGATGTTAAAGGATATACAATATTAATAGATACAAATTGTGACAATAACATAAAATTGGGAAGCTTTATGTAGAGTTTTTGTATGTGCTTGGATTTAAGTTATTATGATGTCAATCACATGATGCCATTATGATCACCAAAACTGTTGCATGGTATAAAAGATTTCTGAGTAGAGTTTGTGATATTTTTTAGTATTTTTTCTTCCTCAATTATTTTTTAAAAATTGGTATTTGCAAATTGTATTTTCTAGAGTAAAAGTGGCACCTCACCCCCTTTAAGGCATTACTAGTTCTAGGAACTAAACTAAAGAGTGAAAGAGTGTTTATCATTTTATTCATTGTTTTTGTCCAGGATGACAGCTAGAAGTTACCACGCTGAACATGCTAGAAGGAAGAATAGCCACAGAGAAGGTGATTGTGGCATTTCTGCCTCCACATAAAGACTGACATGGTTTTCAGCTTTTACTTTTCATTTAAAATAGCAAAATGCATTGGAAAAATTGTTACTGTTCAGCAGCTCCATTCCAGGCCGAGTTCTCTAGTTGATCTCTGGGCCCTAAAGAACAGTTTAGTCATCTGTTTCACTTTTGAATTGATTAAATTTACATCTATACTTATTTTCAATGCTCCTTATTCTCCAGAGATTTTGAGAAGGGTTGCAAAATAACCATATATTGCCCTTCAAACCAAGACAGTTTTGAAAGTGGAAGAAATGCTATTAATAATTATCTCAGGACTAGAGGCATAAATTCAAACCATTTCAAGCAAACTAGGACATGGGGTGTACAAAACTATGTATGTCAGGATAACAATCTTCTTTCTGATCCCAGAGCCCTAAATATTAAACAGATGACACATCAAATTGTTCTATAAGTTTTTTTTGTAAAGAAACTTATGTGTCATCAAACAAAAAAAAAGTTTATGTCATCAAACATAATAATTGTTCTATCAGTTTCTTTACAAAAAGAAACTTATCAGCTCTGAATTTTGTTTAAGAAAAAAGCTTCAATGTAATATCAACTCATTAAACCAAAGTTAAAATAGAAAAGGAAGCAGAAAGGATAGCCCCTGAATTTTTGTCTAAATAAAAACATATATGTATAGATGTATGTGTATCATGTAAGCACGTGTGTGTCTGTGTGTGTGGAGAGAAAGAGAACGAACACTAAGTCATAGAGAGAAAAAGGGCCGAAAGCTAGAACCCCTGAGATTTCACTCCATTTATGTTACCATATTACATTTCAGTTTAGGGACCACAGTAATTTTTTTATTTACAAAAAAGAAAATATCTACATTGTCTCACAGGGTTTTCTTGAGAGTAAATTGAAATAATCATTGAGAAAATTAATTTACAAACAATTTAAGGGTTTTCTGTGGTTGTCATTTTGTTTGTTTTTTGAGACAGAGTTTTGCTCGTTGCCCAGCCTGGAGTGCAATGGTGCAATCTCAGTTCACTGCAACCTCTGCCTCCTGGGTTCAAGTGATTCTCCTGCCTGAGCCTCCCGAGGAGCTGGAATTACAGGCATGCACCACCATGTCCGGTTAATTGTGTATCATTAGTAGAGATGGGGTTTCTCCATTTTGGTCAGGCTAGTCTCAAACTCCTGACCTCAGGTGATCCACCTACCTCAGCCTCTCAAATGCTGGGATTACACACGTGAGCCACCATGCCTGGCAGATTTTTTTTAAGATAGACTGACTTGAATCTTAAGATTTTGAAAGCCAGGTACTGTATAGTACACTTATATAATCTGTAACCCCCTGGGTTTTAGGCCCAGACAAGGTACCAGAAGGCAGCCTTTTTTAAAGAATAGAAGATTGTGGCTAGGAGCTGTGACTCACGCCTGCAATCCCACCACTTTGGGAGGCCTACATGGGTGGATCACTTAAGGTCAGGAGTTCAATACCAGCCTGGTCAACATGGTGAAATCCCACCTCTACTAAAAATATAAAAATTAGCGGGAGTGGTGGTGCATGCCTGAAATTCCAGCTACTTGAGAGGCTGAGGCACAAGAATCTCTTGAACCAAGGAGGCAGAGGTTGCAGTGAGCCGAGATCATGCCATTGTATTCCAGCCTGAGTGACAGAAAGAGACTGTGTGAAAGAAGGAAGGGAAGGGAAGGAAAAGGAAGGAAAAAGGGAAGGCAAGGGAAGGAAAGGGGAGGGGAGGGGAGGAGAAGATCTGCTGGAGCCAAAATTTACTTGGTGAAAAGAATCTCTGAATTGACGGCTCCATATAAATAAAACATAAAATTCCTTAAAGTTAAGTGTTTTGAAAATGTACCAGCAAAACACATTTATCAAATATTTTGGTAACATTAATGTACAATTAAGCAAAACAAAAAATATCTAGCACAGTGTTCAAGCTCTGATAAGGGACAGCCTGCCTCCTCAAGTGGGTCCCTGACCCCCGTGTATCCTGACTGGGAGAAACCTCCCAGTAGGGGCCAACAGATACCTCATACAGGAGAGCTCTGGCTGGCATCTGGTCGGTGCCCCTCTGGGGCAAAGCTTCTAGAGGAAGAAACAGGTAGTAAGCTTTGGTGTTCTGCAGCCTCCACTGGTGATACCCAGGCAAACAGGATCTGGAGTGGACCTCCAGCAAACTCCAGCAGACCTGCAGCAGAGGGGCCGGACTGCTAGAAGGAAAACTAACAAACAGAAAGGAATACCATCAACGTGAACAAAAAGTACGTCAACTCAGAGACTTCATCCTAAGGTCACCAATATCAAAGACCAAAGGCAGATAAATCCACAAAGATGGGGAGAAATCAGCACACAAAGGCTGAAAATTCTAAAGACATGACACCTCTTCTCCAAAGGATCACAACTCCTCGCCAGCAAGGGAGCAAAGCTGGATGGAGAATGAGTTTGATGAATTGACAGAAGCAGGCTTCAGAAGGTGAGTAATAAACTCCTCTGAGCTAAAGGAGCATGTTCTTACCCAATGCAAGGAAGCTAAGAAGCTTGAAAAAAGGTTAGACAAATTGCTAACTAGAATAACCAGTTTAGAGAAGAACATAAATGAACTGACGGAGCTGAAAAACACAGCACGAGAACTCTGTGAAGCATACAAGTATCAATAGCCAAATCGATCAAGTGTAAGAAATGGTATCAGAGGTTGATGATAAACTCAATGAAATAAAGCAGGAAAACAAAATTAGAGAAAAAAGATTGAAAAGAAATAAGCAAAAACTCCAAGAAATATGCAATAAGAAGGGCTAACTATCCCAAATACCTATGCACCCAATACAGGAGCACCCAGATTCAAAACTATCCTAAATAGATATGCACCCAACACAGGAGCACCCAATAGAGGAGCACTCAAGCTCTAAGAGACCCACAAGGAGACTTAGACTCCAACACAATAAGAGAGGGCGACTTTAACACTCCACTGTCAATATTAGACAGATCAATGAGACAGAAAATTAACAAGGATATTCAGGACTTGAACTCAGCTCTGAACCAAGCAGACCTAACAGACATCTACAGAACTCTCCACTCCAAATCAACAGAATATATAATCTTCTCAGCACCACATCACACTTATTCTAAAATTGATCACATAATTGGAAGTAAAATACTCCTCAGCAAATGCAAAAGAACAGAAATCATAACAATCTCTCAGACCACAGTGCAATCATATTAGAACTCAGGATTAAGAAACTCACTCAAAACTGCACAACTACATGGAAACAGAACAGCCTGCTCCTGAATGACTACTGGGTTAATGATGAAATTAAGGCAGATATAAAGATGTTCTCTGAAACCAATGAGAGCAAAGACACAACATACCAGAATCTTGGGAACACATTTAAAGCAGTGTGTAGAGGGGAAATTTATAGCACTAAACAACAAAAAGCAGGAAACATCTAAAATGGACACCCTAACATCACAATTAAAAGAACTAAAGAATCAAGAGCAAACAAATTCAAGAGCTAGCAGAAGACAAATAACCAAGCTCAGAGAGAACTGAAGGAAATAGAGAAACGAAAAACCCTTCAAAAAATCAATGAATACAGGAGCTGGTTTTTTGAAATGATCAACAAAGTAGACAGAATGCTAGTCAGACTAATAAAGAAAAAAAGAGAGAAGAATCAAATAGATGAAATAAAAAATGATAAATGGGGATATCAGCACCATTCCCACAGAAATACAAACTACTATCAGAGATACTACGAACAACTCTATGCAAATAAACTAGAAAATCTAGAAGAAATGGATAACCAAGAAGAAACAGAATCCATGAATAGACCAACAACAAGTTCTGAAATTGAGGCAACAATTAGCAGCATACTGACCAAAAAACAAGTGCAGGACTAGACAGACTCACAGCTGAATTCTACCAGAGGTACAAAGAGGGGCTGGTACCATTCCCTCTGAAACTATTCCAAACAATAGAAAAAGGGGGAATCCTCCCTAACTCATTTTATGAGGTCAGCATTATCCTGATACCAAAACCTGGCAGAAACACAACTGAAAAAGAAAATTTCAGGCCAGTATCTCTGATGAGCATCTATGCGAAAATCCTCAATAAAATACTGGCAAAGTGAATCCATCAGCACATCAAAAAGCTTATCCACCACGATCAACTTGGCTTCATTCCTGGGATGCAAGGCTGGTTCAATATATGCAAATCAATAAATGTAATCCATCACACAAACAGAACCACTGACAAAAACTACATTATCTCAATAGTTGCAGAAAAGACCTTCGACAAGATTTACAGCCCTTCATACTAAAAACTCCCAATAAACTAGGTATTGGTGGTACATATCTCAAAATAATAAGAGCTCTTTATGACCCCACAGGCAATATCTTATTGAATGGACAAAAGCTGGAAGTATTCCCTTTGAAAACCAGCACAAGACAAGGATGCCCTCTCTTACCACTCCTATTCAACATAGTAATGGAAATTCTGTTCAGGGCAATCAGGCAATAGAAATAAAGGGTATTCAATTTGGAAGAGAGGAAGTCAAATTATCTCTGTTTGCCCATGACATGACTGTGTATTTAGAAAACCCCATTGTCACAGTCCAAAATCTTCTTAAGCTGAAAAGCAACTTCAGCAAAGTTTCATGATACAAAATCAGTGTGCAAAAATCCTAAGCATTCCTATATGCCAATAACAGACACACAGAGAGCCAAATCATGAGCGAACTCCCATTCACAGTTGCTACAAAGAGAATAAAATACCTAGGAATACAACTAATAAGGGATATGAAGAACCTCTTCAAGGAGAACTATAAACTGCTGCTCAAGGAGATAAGAGAGGTCACAAACAGATGGAAAAACATTTCATGCTCATGGTTAGGAAGAATCAGTATCGTGAAAGTGGCCATACTGCCCAAAGTAATTTATAGATTCAATGCTATCCCCATTAAGCTACCATTGACTTTTTTCACAGAGTTGAAAAAATTACTTTAAATTTCATATTAAACCAGAAAAGAGCCCACATAGGCAAGACAATCCTAAGCAAAAAGAACAAAGCAGGAGGCTTTACGCTACCTGACTTCAAACTATGCTACAAGGCTACAGTAACAAAAACAGTATGGTACTGATACCAAAACAGATATATAGATCAATGGAAAAGAACAGTGGCCTCAGAAATAACACCACACATCTACAACCATCTGATGTTTGACAAATCTGACAAAAACAAGCCATGGGGAAAGGATTCCATATTCAACAAATGGTGTTGGGAAAACTGGGTAGTCATATGCAGAAAGCTGAAACTGGATCCCTTCCTTACACCTTATACAAACATTAACTCAAGATGAATTAAAGACTTAAACATGAGACCATAAAAACCCTAGAAGAAAACCTAGGCAACACCATACAGGACACAGGCATGGGCAAAGACTTCATGACTAAAATACCAAAAGCAATGGCAACAAAAGCCAAAATTGACAAATGGGATGTAATTAAACTAACAGCTACTGCACAGCCAAAGAAACTATTATCAGAGTGAACCTACAGAATGGGAGAAAATGTTTGCAATCTACCCACCTGACAAAGGGCTAATATCAAGAATCTACAAAGAACTTAAACAACTTTACAAGAATAAAACAAACAACCCCATCAAAAAGTGGGCAAAGGATATGAACAGACACTTCTTAAAAGAAAACATTTATGCGGCCAACAAACACATGAAAAAAAAGCTAATCGTCACTGGTCATTAGAGAAATACAAATCAAAACCACAATGAGATAGCATCTCATGTCAGTTAGAACGCAATCATTAAAAAGTCAGGAAACAAATGCTGGAGAGAGTGTGGAGAAATAGGAGTGCTTTTACACTGTTGGTTGGAGTGTAAATAAGTTCAGCCATTGCAGAAGGCAGTGTGGCTATTCCTCAAGGATCTAGAACTAGAAATACCATGTGATCCATCAATTCCACTACTGGGTATATACCCAAAGGATTATAAATCATTCTACTATAAAGGCATATGCACACATGTTTATTGTGGTACTGTTCACAATAACAAAAACTTGTAACCAACCCAAATGTCCATAAGTGATGGACTAGATAAAGCAAATTTGGCACATATATAACATGGAATACTATACAGCCATAAAAAGGATGAGTTCATCTCCTTTGCAGGAACATAGATGAGGCTGGAAATCATAATTTTCAGCAAACTAACACCAGAACAGAAAACCAAACACTGCATGTTCTCACTCATAAGTGGGAGTTGAACAATGAGAATGCATGGACACGGGGAGGGGAACATCACACAATGGGGCCTGTCAGAGGCTGGGGGGCTAGGGGAAGGATAACATTAGGAGAAATACCTAATGTAGATGACAGGTTGATGGGTGCAGCAAACCACCATGGACGTGTATACCTCTGTAACAAACCTGCACATTCTTCATATGTGTCCCAGAACTTAAAGTATAATAACAACAACAACAACAAAAATATATATATATATATACACATATATATATATATATACACACACACACACACAATCTTTCTATGTCCAATTTTAACATTATTTCAGGACAATAGTAAATGTCAATAAGCTTATACTTATCCTTATAGCATGGCTTTTGATGAGAGAAAAATAACTTAAAAAAATAAGATAATCATCAAAGTCAAAGTTATTTTCATAGTATTATTCTCCATAATGATCTTCATAGTTTTAAATTAAATAATAAATTTATGTGTTTATACCCTAATTACCAGGAAGTTCAGAAACAAATATGATTGAATTCTATATATTTGTTATTAGTATGTTTTTGCTATCTCTATGTTATACTTATTTTTAATTTCTGTTTTTTTCTCTACTAAATGCATTATCCAAAATTCTTTTACCTTTTCTTAATGCTGCTGCCTATAGTTTTGGAAAGAGAAAGGTGAAAAAATAAATTGTTCATCTGTTAAAGCCCAAAATGTTCAGCCACAAAATACTAATATTCCCAATGCAACATAATATTTATCTCAATAAATAAAACTTCTCCCAAATTTGCTTTTGAGTGTTATTTTAAAGTGCTATATTTGTTTTCCATTACCATGGTTACCAAAAAATCTAAACAACAAAAGTAAATTTCAATTTTCCTTCCAATTATTATCACTCTGTCCTTAGCACAGAGCTCCCATTGACGGCATAAGAAGCTTTATGTGTGGGAGAACCGTGTGGCTATTAAAGAGAGAGTAAATATTCATTTTACCTAATTCCTGTTCTTAGAGTTTCTTTAGTAAACATTAGCTTTCTAAAAGCAATAGATGCTTCTAAACAGAGGGAAAATGGCAAAACAAAATACAACGTTACTTATAGAGACCTTACTCTCTCCCTTTCATTTGGGCTTCATTGTATTCTAAGAGAAATACCGTTTCCATCCATTGAATTTTCCTTTTACAAAACATCAGAGTTAAAAACTACATATGAGAGTTAAATTAAGAATCAAGTCAGTCAACAAAAAATACAATTTATTTATACAGGTGTATTTATATAGATAGATTTTATAAGTATATGTGTGTGTGTGTATGTATGTGTGTGTGTGTGTGTGTGTATATATATATATATAAACAAATAAACATATATGAGGATCTCTATAAAATTATATACCATCACCCAATGCAGGAACCCATGTATAAATTAAGTAAATAAGTAACATCAGCCTGAGACTGATGTTAAAGTAGAAAATGTTTTTAATATCCAAATGTCTTTTCAGTACCTCATCGGGATCTCCTAGGCAAAAGCTGTGAGATGGATGATGCCTGGACATGAAATTTAGAAAACCAGGTAGAGAGCCAGAAGTTACCATGCTGAACATGCTAGAAGGAAGAATAGCCACAGAAAAGGCAATAATGGCATTTCTAATACCATAGCAAACTAAGTTTAAGAATTTTCTTCTATGCTTTATCTTAAAGTCTTTTATTTACTAGGTATATCTATCTTTAGGAAAGTGGTTGTCAACCAAGGGCAATATTGTCTGGGGACATATTCTTTGTCACAACTTGGGGATGGGGTAGACAAGTGGTTGCTACTGGCCTCTAGTGGGTGGAGGCCAGGGATGCTGTTAAATTCCCCACAATGCACAACACAGCCCTGCAAAACAAAGAATTATCTGGTTCACATTGTCAATAGTGTCGATGTTGAGAAATCAGGCTCTAGCTCAAGGATAACAAAAAGTTTCAATCCTATGTCACTGTAATCTGTAAGAAAGGTTTACAGGCTATTTCCAACTTTGAACAAAATAATGTTGGTATTTTAGTGATATCTGACATGGGTAAAGGATGCGGACAGGAGGAATATTTTAGATGTATAGCCTGGGTTCTGTATATCATAGAGTTCTAATTGCCTTTCATGCATCCAATGAATAAGAACATAAGAGCTTATTATTTGAAATCATTCCTCATATTCTGCTTACTTTTTCTTCCCTATGTGTTTTGGCAAAGAAAATTTACTTGAGAGCAGTCAAAAATGTGTGGAATTTTTTTGAGTTTGGAGGTGTTTGTTTGTCTCAGAGTCTGCAAGTGTCCTGCATCATAACCCATTTTCATTCTGATTTCCACGAGCCATCTTTTACATGTATTCATAAACACCTGAGATTCTACCACTATTGTTTACTGTACAATGTGATATAGCAATTAAAATGACACACTTGAAACTGCAACAGAAAATCATTAGGCTCAATGTCTTATTTTATATGTTAGATCTCTACTGGTGGTTTAGATGTTTCCCATGATAGAAACAAGACAGAAATTGACACAAACAAGTTTAGCAGAGTTCTTAAAAAGTATTTTCTAGGTTATACTTATTTACACATAGAATTTAGTGCACAGTTTCTTTACCAATCATGGAGCATAAAATATTTAAAACTATCCAAAAAATAACACCCTGGTGATAATGTCCAAAGTCTAATACATTTACCTTCCTGAAGCAACAAGCAACAAAAACATGTTTTGCAAAAAATGATATAACATATGTCAAGATGGGCTGTTAATTATCATCAGCTTTTATGTGTAATGGTGATAGGATGTTATTACAGCCATTATATCTACTAGTGTCTTATAATCAAGTTTAAATACAGTCTTGGGGTAGCAGGGCCCAACCCTGTGATTTAGCACAGGGAAAAAAAGTGCATTTCATGAAAGGTTTTAAACATACCGAAAGAAGAAAACAAAGTCACTTACACAGAGGTACAATTAACGCTCGGTTCTTCTTGAGTTTCTCTCCCTGACCTTAATGCCCACAGAAAAGCAGTCTCTTTCTAGTATTTACATGTATTATCACTTCTATGATTATCTCATCATTTTTTTTCTCCTCAAATTTTTTCAGCGGTTTTCTGTGTCTCAGAATAAAGCAAAACTCCTTATAATGGTCAATAAGGCCCTGCATAATCCAGTCATTCACTGACTTAATCAACATGTTTCATTCTTGCTTATTATTCTGTTTTACTTTCATTGGCCTCCTTGCAATTCCTCTAACAGGGTAAACATGCTCCTCCTGCCTCATGAACTTTAATTTACTATTTGCCCTGCTTCAAACATTCTTCCTTTAGATTTCTGCATCATTCAATCTCTCAGTTCTTTATTGTCTTTGTTCAAAGACTGTTGCCTTGGCCATTTAAAAATGTGAGTCTCCCACTCTTAGCTTCATCCAGTCTTGGTCATCCTCTATCTCCCCTCCCTGCATCATTTTCCTCCATGGGGTATATTCCCTTCTCTGTCATGCCTCCTCCTATGTAATCTGAATAAATTTTCCATTAATTGGAAACTTTTTACCTTATGTATTTTCATACCATTGCATATAATGTACTTAAATACCCTATTATTGACATCTGGATGATCTAATCTGAAATAAACCTAAAACCATTATTTAATCATAAGTCATTCTTTTTTCTTAATATGCCTTATGTAACATAAACTTTCATGAGTTACCATAAAATGCAATTTTTTTTATATTATCTGAAATATATTCTTTATTTCAGCTAATCACATGATGGTAAACATGAATGACTTTGCTGTTATTCTGCCTTTCCTCTCTTTGAGTTGCTTTTTAATTATTAAATAAAGTAAATAAGATTATTTTGTCGATATTTATATTTTGAGCTCCTTGCACTGTGCCTAGCACATACTGGAAAATTAATAATTGTTAGCTACATTAAACAATGTATAAATTAGTAATAGAATTACTTAATAACTAGTAATTATAATTAGTAGTAGGATAATTTCTAAATCTATCTTTCAAAGAAAGCATTCTATAATTTCTTTTGTGCCTTTCCCTAGTTTCAAAAATATGTAAATATTAAAACAAGCTAGCTCCTATGATCTGTCTGTTATCAAAGCCATACTGATTAACTCTTTCACTTTCCAGTTAAATTCTTTTACAATGATGTCAACATCTACATATCTCTTAGAATTGTATGTATTCTCACTGACGTCACATAAATATACTACAGCTTTTCCAAACTTGGTGACTAATCTTTTAAATAAAATTCTATACCAAAGAAAAAGCCAGCATTTCTCTGAGTTTCTAAAATTTAAAAAGGGCATTCAACAAATTCTAATTTTAGAATTACACATTCTGAGGCTGTGAAAAGTTTAACTTAATATTTCACATTTTGATCTAAACTGTGTTGTTTTGTAAACTGTATTAGATGCCTACGGCTGCTGTAACCAAGTAATACAAACTGGGTGATTTAAAATGACAGAAATTTATTGTCTCACACTTCTGAAGACTACAAGTCCAAACTCAACAGCAGGACCAGGCTCCCTACGAAACCAGGGGAAAAGTCTCCCTTGTCTCTTCCCAGCTCCTTATGGTTACTGGCAATCCTTGATGTCCATTGGCTTGCAGCGCCCATTTCTGCCTCTGTCGTCACATGGAGTTCTCCCCTTGTGTGTCTCTCTGTTGTCTTCTCATAAAAATTCCAGTCTTGTTGGATAACAGAACCACCCTACCCGAGTATCACCCCATCTTAACTAATTATATGTGCAATAACCTCATTTACAAATAAGGTATCATTCTGAAAAACTAGGGATTAGAATTTCAATACATCTTTTTTGAAGACACAAATCCACAGTATAATCATTTTCCTAAAGATAGCAAAAACTGTAATACTCTCATGTTAGGAATAAATTAAATGAAATTGGGAAGAAATGTTAAGTAATAGTCAAGACTTTAGACCTCAGTAAGAGTATTTCATTGATTCTTGCAGTAAAAGGCATTTGATAATAAGAGAGGAGAAAGGTATTCCAGACTACTCCAATGGCACTTATGTTTAAAGCCACAGTATTGTACTATTCATGGTGAATCTGGAGAATTACATTGTGAAATAAATGAGGCAGAAAAATTAGTTTCAAAAATAATGGAAAATCATGCCTACAGAAAAATCTAAATAATAAATATAGAATTGGTACATTATTTTAAATCACCATTGAAGACCACAGTAATAATTACTGCAGTGAAGATTCACTGATGAATGCTAAAAAGCGGTGAATAGAACTTTAAGGAGAAATAGGATATTTACAGAAGAGTCTCAAATACCTCCATCAAATCATTTATTCATTACCGTGTGGTTTTCATATAACTTTAAACTTTGATATTCCTTCCTCCCTCCAAGTGGTATAGCATAATTCTCTTTCTTAAGTTTGGGCTGACCTTAGTAAACTACTTCTAATGAACCAAGTATGGAAAGGGAAAAATTGGAAAGTTTACAGTAGAGACACCTGAGAGACACTGCCTTACAATCAAAAGATCAAGGTGAACATCACCAGTCAAAAGTCATGTTGGTATCACGTACCCCTATACGAGGTGATAAGAAGGGTACCTGGTCTCTGTGATAGTCTTTCCCAAATTCCATAACCCCAGTCTACACATAAGAAAACCCTGGTTAAGGTGCATTCTACAAAATACCTGACCTGTACTCTTCAAAAGTGTCATGTCTTTCTTGACTGAGATACATTTATATATTGCCAACCAAGGAGACATGACAACAAAATGCACCACGAACTGTGAATTCAATCCTGTTACAGAAAATGGAAATTAATGGGAAAATTATTGAAATCTAAATAGAGTCTAAAAATCCTACAAATGTTAATTTTTAAATTCTGTGGTTACATGAGATGTTAGCACAGGGGAGAAAGGTGAGAAGTACACAAGAACTGTCTGTGCTGTCTTTGCAACTGTCCTGTAAATCTCAAATTATTTCTGAATCAGAAGTTCTTAAAAAGATAAAAGAATGGACCAATAATTTTAGTGACATTGGTGTAAATAAGGGAATCCTCTCCCTGAAAACGAGAGAAAAACTGAAAAAAAATTTTAACATCAATTTTGGGGCTTGAAAGTTCGGCCAAAGGCAAAGCACACATTGAGAAGTGTTTACACACACAAAGCTGCCAGATCTCTGGCTCATAACAGTGGGAATCTACAGTCCCATCCGTGCTGGGCAGCATGCAGCAGTCTGACTGGCAGAAGGTGTCATCCAATTTTGAGTAGAGTGTAAAACCAAATGTCTAGTAGTGTTGTTCGTGAATGTATCAAGTTCAGTAGGAAACAAATAGTAAAACCTGTATCTCTGCAACCATGAGGTTACTGTTCCAACTGGGGCAAGCAATGCATGACCCAGAAATGTAACAGGGACACCCTGTAAATAAGAGAGCCATAGAAAAAGTAGGTAAGCACACATCCCTGGCTGGCTCAGAAACTGCACACATTTGCAGGGGAGATCCAAGGGCCTTGCGGAAAGCAAAAGCTGAAATAGACTTTAAAGGTGCCTGAATTTTGAATGTGCTTCTTTTTTAATTTATACATAATTATATTGTCAAATAGAAGCCTCACTGGTTTGAGGCATTTCACGGTTAGTTCTGACCAAACCATTGGTTAATCACAAAGTGGCGCCCAAAAGGAAATGACCCCTGGAAATCTAGAATTAAAAAGAAGAAAAATATTATAAAGAGACATAAACAGCTGAATACCATGGCAAGACAGATCCTACAGTTTAAGTACAAGCAGGTTACAAAATAAAATAATATCCAAAAATCTTTAGAAAAAGCAATCAAAATCCAGTCTTCCTACAGTATATCACATAAAAATGGACAGCTCTCACTAAAAACTTATGAGTGATATGGAAATACATATTTGAAAAGCAAACGGAGTAAAATTAGTCAATAGAAAGTGATTTTGAGTGGACACCGATGTTGGATTAAGCAAAGGCTGCTACAAAATAGTTACAAAGTAGCTATTAAAAATACATTTCAAAAATTAAGGAAAACTGTGTTAAAATAATTAAAGGATAACATGATGACAATGATTCAAGGAACAGGAAAATAAGCAAATAGAGAATCCAGGATAGAAAGGTGCAACATTTAAAATAATCCACAGGCTGGTCTTAAATTCAGATACGAGATGGCAGAATGAACCTTCTTGCATTTATGATTCATAGTTCTTTGAAAGCAGGTGCCAAGTACTTGCTTCATATTAAGCTTCATTTTTAACCCTCTTCCCATTTCGGGAGAGAGTGGCAGAGGACACAATGGCAAAATGAGACTACACACACACACACACACACACACACACACACACACAGAGTGACAATGACCAGAACCACCACCAACTAACAAACAGAAATCCAAAAGCTATAAACAGGCTAATGAGAGATGTGACATGTCGCAGAGACAGACAATGGTGACCAATATGGATCACAAAATTTTTTAAATCATAAGTCTTAACATACTGAAATACCCTACATAAAGTTTTTCATGACTATTTTTTACAAACATATTTTACTGAAACAAGAAAATAGAGAGGATCAAGGTGACAATTTCTGGACATGGAATATAAAAGAAGTGACATAGTAAGAGATTTGCCACCAACAAACTTCCCCTGTTTTATCACTATGTAGTATCTGGACCTAATTGTATCTTGACGGCAATTAAATGAATTAAAACACAGCAACATCCAGATGCATTAAATTTTTTATCATGATGCATGTAAAAAACACTTTTCTACGTCAGATGCTAACACCTGAGGAATGCCAAAATCTGAGTCCATATGTGTTTCATTTTACTTTTTTATTGTTTCATTTCTTTCCCTCTATTTTGAATTCTAATATTTCAAAATAACTTTTGATGATACAATTGATTTTTCTCTCTAGTTTGTTCTAAGACTAACTTAATAACACCCCTTGCTATGAAATCAATTTAAACTAATGGCACAGTGTTATATTAGTAAAGAAATGTCAGTTTTGCCTCGATTATTTCTATATTAACTCTTAGCTTCATACTTGGTCTCCTCCTAGAATTGGTTTGCTACATTGTTGTTTTCTATCTATTTTTGTGGCTCTAGAGTCAGTTGCTTAATATCTCATTTTGATTTGCATGTCAACAGAGAATCCAAATTGTTGTTTCACCTCTTATCTTGATATCTTGCAGTGAAATGAAAGATATGTTGATGTGAATTTGGCTTTAACCTAGACAACAAGAAGTACAAGTCAAAACAGAGACACACGTTCTCCATAAATTCTCACAGGTTAAAATAATCTTATGCAGGTTAAAATTATTTCATGTGGCACAGACAAGCTGACGTTTGCTTTATTTTCCTTCTAAAAATGCAACCACTGCAGCTTGGGCAATGCTAAGATAGCAGGCAAGAGCGATATTGTTCAGTTAGACTTATTTTGTTTTCATTCTAAACAATATTTCAGATGTGAGTCGCAGACAAGGCTCACAGATTAGGTGAATGAAAAGATACATTATCAGCAAAGGTAGATATGGAATGAAGCATTTTAATCTAAACATCATTTAAGAGAAAAGTACAGCATCTCAAATTTAAGTTCTTCTCTTCTAATGAATCTGTAATCATTTTAGAAAATAATACTGGTCAAAGAATAAAACAGAGACATGAAATATACCAATTGTGCATCATCATTACTTCAAACTATAATCACCATGTAGTGGATGTGGCTCTCAATTTACTTCCTGTTCTGTAAGAAATAAAACTTATTAAAATTGTTTTAGGTCTTAAACCCATCCACAAACTGGAGTGGTAAAAATCTAATCTCAGTCAATCTGGGATTACCCCCTTTCCCAGGTCAGTTCTAAATTCCAAGACCATACCTAGTTTTAAAGTATTGAAGAAGAAGGACCTAGCTGGTTCTCAATTGTCTTTTCTGACTGATATCTAGTGAGACACTTATTTACCGATCTTAGTTTTCAAACATCCATTTTTGAATATCATCATGGAGATCTTCCTGGTTGGTGGTGACCTTGTCTCTTCTGATCCAAACAGTTTAACCCACAATAGTAAGCCCTGGGTGATAGAAATCACATTCCATTCTCCATGCTACCCTAGGGCATGACCTATACTCTGATTGTGCCTAAAACCATCTTCTGACTCATTATGCAGTCAGTCTAGGTCTCATTATGTCCTTGAAGGCAGAGAGTACACTTTTCTCTCAGATCTCAGAAACCAATATTGGGTTTTGCAGCTTCCTTTTGATCACTTTATCTCTCATTTGCCTCTCCGAGCTAGGGCAATTTTTTCTGTCGATCAGGTACTGGGAAGTATAAAATTGCTGAGGTGAGGAAGGGAATCTTGACCCTCCTCAAACACAATATGTTCAAATATTTATTCATTAAATTTAAAAAATACAGTTCCTGTGCAAGCAAAATTTGCATCACCCAGAACCTGATAAAAATTCCATACTCCCACCTATGAATCAGAAACTCTAAAATTGGGGGAAGACAGCATAATCCATGATTTAACAAGCTATCCATGTGATTCTAAAGCATACTAAATTTGAGAACCACTGATTTATTCTATTCTAAACCAAGATTGGCTTTATTCTCCTAAAGGACATTAGCTTTTAAATATGAAAATCATTAAAAAGAAGTTACTTTTCTTTTTTTTTTCACTTTTTATGTGATCACATCTGTCTCCTGGGTTCATGAAGATGGAGAATTCTGGGTGTTTCAAGAGGAGGCAGCACATGGGGAAAACATTAATTATAAGATTAAAAAGACACACTGGTAGTATTTCAAATACACTGTCTCCCTAAAACTTTTATGAAAAATCAGGACAATCATCTTTAATTGATTAAAGCAGAAAGAAAATTTAATTTAAATTGATTAAAGCAGAAAAATATTAACACCTTTTGTAGATATGTTCTAAGAAGTCTATTGACATGTAGGTTAATGAGGACATGTTGTTCATTTTGATGACCTACATTAGGGATTTTGAAGCTTTAATATGCCCAAGAATCTTTTAGAAAGATAACTGTAAATACAGATTATCGGGCCTGACCTTAAGGTTTCTGGTTCTAAAATCTCAATTTTTTTAAATGAAGGCCATGAGTATGATTTAAGTGGTTCATGGATTATAAGTCTAAGAATATTTAAAGAGTCCTTGCCAACACCATACAATTTTATATGTACATGTATATTTACTACCAAATCCCTTTACCTCTTCAGAAAAAATTAAGTACAGCATATTTAAATATTGCAAACCCTCAAATATTGTTGAGAAACTATGCATTCAATACAGTTGACTTTTCTTTAGAGTTCAATAATTATTCTTCAGTAATAGAACTTTTTAAAAAGAACCATTTTAATTGAACTTGTTCCCTTTCCTTCCAAATAGACATTAACAGAACAGTAGCTTTTTCTTAATGACTTAAAGTCAAGGACTCTATCTTTTTACCTTATATCCAAAAGTGGTTGGTAGAATGCCTTGTATATAGTAGATGCCAAGTAAATACTTGATAATTGAATATAGAGGTGTTCAAGATGAGAGCTATTGGTCTTTTCAAAAATCTCGTAATGTTCCTTGGCTCTATTAGGATTCAGGAATATTTGAAATATTTCTCCAGATGGTTTTACTATTCACAAATTTAAAAATCCCCCCAACTCCCAGGCCAGGCACGGTGGTTCACGCCTATAATCTGTGCACTTGGGAGGCTGAACCGGGCCAACCTGGCCAACATGACAAAACCCCATCTCCACTAAAAATACAAAAATTAGCCTGGCATGGTGGCATGCACCTGTAATCCCAACTATTCAGGAACCTAAGGCAGGAGAATCATGTGAACTCAGAGGCAGAGGTTGCAGCGAGCCAAAATTGTGCCGTTGCACTCCAGCCTGGGTAACAAGAGTAAGACTCTGTCTCCAAAAAAAAAAAAAAAAAGAAAAAGAAACAATCTTTCTCGAACATCAGATAACATGCTGTCAGGGTGGCAAATGTTTCCCCCACTTGTAATTTTCTCTGAGTGTTCAAAAGCCAGCTAAACATGCTCAGTAGAAGTGTTTATAACTTATACAAATAGGCTTTGATAAAGAGCTTACAGTCATGGACATAATATCCAATTTGTCTGCTTAGAGGATGATGCTTCTTTTGTGGCTTTCCACCATGTTCTAAACACTTTAAATAATTAACTTTCTTATACAGAAGACATTATTTTAAGGTTATCTCACTTGGGAGCAAGCTGAGTAGTCATACTCACCGACTATGAGGCTTTACTGTAAATCTTAATGATGTCACATGGCTGAAGTGTTTTTATTTGTAACAGGAGGCTGAGAAGACTATAGTATCATTAAAATACAGTGGTGGCCACCCATAAACAAGACACTGCCTACCTACTTGTACCTCATATGGATAGTCTGAACTACATTTTTTTCTTTAGGAATTCAAATGATAAGTATATTATTTTAGAGGACGAAAAGATATAACATTGCTTGCATTCTCACTTCCTATGGCAGTATCCTATCACATTTTCATACAATCTATTATTATTATTATTATTATTATTATTATTATTATTATTAAGAGACCTATATATGAGCACAAGAGAATTAGCTCTGAGTTAGGTTGGATAAATTGGGGAGATACAATTTTTTCTCAAGAGTTAAGATAAGAATATTACATTAAGGTTTATTAAATGCCTACTATATCAAGAACCATTATAACCAGTGAACACCCAAATAACATAAACAAAGAAAAAAAAAGAAGAAAATGCAATGTGTTTCTTCAACTGAAAAAGAGCAAGATATGACTGGCTTTAAGTAAAACCTGCCTGATGTGGTAGTTCAGTCCATAAAACTCGGTATAGATTTCTTCCTATTTCTCTTTTCTGTCTACTTGTGATGTTGTTACATTCTTGATAACTTTCCATGGTAGTCCCGATGGTCACCACTTGCCCTTGTGACTCCATGAAAGAGGAAGACATTATTTCCCAGCATTTCAATAAGGATTTCCAAGGTTCATTTTGATTTCATCAATTTAGACTTTAAGTCTATCCTTAAACTCTAAACCAGCTAAAGATTAACCTATAGTTTCTGTGTTAGTCCACTTGCACTGCTATAAAAGAATCCTTGAGACTGAGTTGTTTATAAAGAAAAGAGGTCTCTTGTGGCTCATAGTTCTGCAGGCAGTACAGAAGCATGGAGTCTTTTAATGAGAAGTTCCAACTTTAAGTTACTTCTTTGCTCTCACATCTAATCATAGGTTGTTAGAAGCAGCCATGCCACATCTGAAATGCTTTGCTGCTTAGAAATTTCTTCTGCCAGATACTCTAGGAGAGCAATCCCCAATCTTTTTGGTATCAGGGAACAGTTGTGTGGAAGATTGTTCCACAAACTGGTGGTCAGGGGAATGGTTTCTGGATGAAACTGTTCGACCTCAGATCAGGCATTAGATTCTCATAAGAAGTACACAACCTCGATCATGCACAGTTCACAGTAAGGTTCACATTACTATGAAAGTCTGATGCCACTACTGAATTGACAGGAGGCAGAGCTCAGATGGTAATACTTTCTTACCTGCTGCTCACCTCCTGCTACGCAGCCTGGTTCCTAACAGGCCATAGACTGGTACCCATCCATGGCCCATAAGTTGGGGACTCTTCCTCTAGGTCATCACTCTTAAGTTCAACCTTCCACAGATTCCTAGGGTATGGACACAAGGCAGCCAAGTTCTTTGCTAGAGCATAACAAGGGTGACCTTTGGTCCAGTTCTCAATAAGCTCCTCATTTCCATCTGAGACGTCCTCAGCCTGGACTTCACTATTCATACGTCTATCAGCATCTTGGTTACAATCACTTAACAAGTCTCAAGAACGTCCAAAGTTTCCCTTATCTTCCTACCTTTTTCATAGCCCTCCAAACTCTTCCAACCTCTGCCAGTTACCCTGTTCCAAAGCCACTTCTAGATTTTCAGATACCTTTATAGCAACATCCTACTCTTGGTGCAAATTTTCTGTTAGCCCATTTGTGTTGCTGTAAAGAAATACCTGAGGCTGGATAGTTTATTTTAAAAAGGGACTTATTTTGGCTCACAGTGCTGCAGGCCATAAAGGATGTGTAGTGCCAGCATCTGCTCCTGGTGAGGGTCTTAAGAAGTGTATAAGCATGAAAGAAAACAAAGGGGGATTGGATATATTAGATGGTGACAGAGTAAGAGATGGAGAGGGAGGAGCCACATTCGTTTTAAACAATCAGATCTCATGAGAACTCACTCATTACCATGAGAAAGGCACCAAGTTGTTCATGAGGGATCCACCCCCATGACCTACACACCTCCCACCAGGCCCAACTCCAACACTGGGAATCGCATTTCAGCATGAGATTTGGAGGCAACAAACACCCAAATTATATCAGCTGGTATGTACTGAAACTCCACACACATCAGATTGGATGGTAGGCTTACCAAAATGGAAATGAGAATATTGATCTCAAAAGTATGGTTGACTAATAATACCAGTCAGTGAAATAACAGGTATCTTCGATTATGTCTAGATCTTGCAATTATTTTTTTTCTCTCTTTATGTAATGTAATTATCAAACATGTGAGGTGATATTCTAATTTTATTGAGAAGAAAATTGAAGGTTTTTGAAAATTGTGGTAAAATATGTAACATAAAACTCACCATTTTAACGATTTTAATGGATCCAGTCAATGACATTAAGTATATTCCCAGTGTTGTACGACCATTGCTCTCATCTGTTTCCAGAACTTTTTCATCATTCCCAACAGAAACTCTGAACCACTTAATAACTACTCGTTTCCCAGTCACCCCGGCCATTGGTTTGCCTAGTTTAGGTACCTTACATAAATGGAATTATACTATATTTTTCCTTTTTTGTCTGACTTACTGTACTTACCACGCTTTCAAGTTTCAGCTATGTTGTAGCATGTATCAGAATTTCATTTCTTGAAACAACTGAATAATACTCCATTGTATGCATATATCACATATTATATTATTTATCCTTCCATAGATGGACATTTGGATGGTTTTCACTTAGGGGCTATTGTGAATAATGCTGCTATGAATATTTGTGTACCAGTGTCTATTTGAATCCTTGCTTTCAGCTATCTTGAGTATATATCTAGAAGTTACATTGTTGAATCATGTGGTAACTGTATGTTAAGTTTTTGATGCAAACTGTTTTCCACAGTAGTTACCACTACTTTATATTCCCACCACCAATGCACAAGGATTCTAATTTTTCCACATCCTCAACAAAACTTGTTATTTTAATTTTTTTAATAGTAGCCACCACAATGGATATAAAGTGGTATATTAGTTTAGTTTTTATTTCCATTTTCCTAAAGACTAGTCAATGTTGAACAAGTTTTCATGTGCTTTTTGGCCATTTGTTTTTGTTTTTTGGGAAAATGGGAATATTTTTTGTTCAATTAGGAGTTGGGTTTTCTTTCAAGAAAACTGAGATAATAAGGAATACGTAATTTGCCCGAGATTGTTCAATGTAAAGTGGCAGAAACAGCATTCAAAATCCATGGGATGGTCTCTCAAACCCTTGCTCTTTGTAATTCCACCGGCCCTCCTAGTAAACCATTGTATGCTTAGCTAAAGTTCATTCTCCCCAACCCTCTGGGATCAATCCAAGAGGGAAAACAAACATTTATAAATTACAACAGCTGCTGCTCTCACTATGAATATTTCTCAAATAACAAACTCTGACTTTGCTGCTATAAAAATGATAAGCACCCCTCCAGGTACTGGCCCAATTTTATGGTTTTTATTAAGAAATAAGCTCTTCAAAATTTGCTTTTTTATTTAGGTAACATTTTCTTTTCACATAAAATTGCTGCTACCACAAGCATGTTTTTAGGTAGTTTCCCTAAGCACAAATGGGTACTAAATCTCTAAGCGCAGTGTGCAGAAAGTACACTATCAAAAAAGGAGTAATAAAGAAAACTCTCCTGTGAAACAAACAATAAACAACACAGACTCAGTTTTTTCACTTGGTTCCATTAGGTTTTCTACATGCAGGAAGAAATCTATATGCAATCATGGATTATATTTAAGAAAGCCGTTTGAGGCTGAGATTCTTTGTTTCTTGTCAAGACAAATACCAGCTGATGTAACATATATGTAAATGATTGATTAGTTTTAAATCACCTGTAGGGAACTGACATCATCTTTTTATGTGGAAATAAACATATTTTTTCAGGAGAGAAAGCCAGCTTGATTCTGGCTGAGACACTAGTTTAGAAGGAGACTTTCATCCTGGTGCCCAGGAAAAAAGAATTATAGTGCATCACAGAAAGACTTGCTCAGGCTTTAAAGAAGGAGGCCAAGGAAGAGTCTCATTTACAATTGCTGCCTGAGAGCATCCAGACAACAGTGACTCTTGGGGTGACTGAGAAGGCAGCCTCTCAAAGGCTCCTCAGCAGGTGGCAAAAAGACGTCACCTCATCCATCTGCAATTGAACAGGGTTATAGCATGGTCTGACACCCTTAACCAAATTCCCATGACAAAAGTGACAATTATAAGGGTGACACTGAAGAAGGTCACTGGAAGGGCAATTATAAACTCACAAAAAGCAAAACTACAACAAAAATAAAGCAATAAAATAAACATTGATTGGTATTTCTAAGAGTGTTAACTTGGTATTAACTAACAGTTTGGGCTCTTTTTAACCTGCATTTTATTTTTCAATTCCAGTTAAAAGTTTAAGAACTAAATGGAAGTCCACTCATTTGGGAAAGCTGCACAAAGAAACATTTCTGCCTTCATTGTCTAGAGTCTGAAAGAGTTCAGGTCAAGCATGAAGGTGGCCAGCAGACAACGTGTCCTTAAGGAGAGCATCACACAGCTAAGGGAGGCCTACTCTAAAAAGCCCTCCAGCAATTTGATCTGCAAAGACCCCTTACAATTGTTCTATTCATTGACCTTTGAAACTACTTTTCATCATGTAAAATTCTTCCCAGCCTCTCTGGAATGATGCTTGCCTTTTCTTTTTACCATTCCCTGTCAATATCGTCCCTCTGTCAAGACATTTCCAAACATGTAGATAAATGAAAGGCCTCTGAGAATCAGCACACATCTGTGTTTATACGAAGAGCATCATTAAGCTCTTGCTCTTTACTGATATCTTTTTAAAACTGATGATAAAAGTTGATAAAGTTGATAAACATGTGGGTTTAAGTTAGTGGACACTGATTTTCTACCCATAACTCAAGGATATCAATGCAAAAAAAAAAGTGTGTTTTAACCAAAATCACCCTGGGCATTTTGAAAAGTCGGCACACAAATCTCTGGCAAAGAACCTGGCACATATGAATTGCTGGCATCACCCCAAATATCAGAATTGTTCTCTGAACTTTTTATGAGCCACGCACAAAAATTAGTCTCATCACTTCAACGAACCCAGTCTTGTTCAATCACCTTATTCATCAGGTTTGGCTCCAAATCCCTATTTTCTCAAACTGGATTCTTGGGCAACAGATGAAGATTATTAATCACTGATTCATTGCAGATATATTTGTAAAGGCCACTGGCAAATTCCGGAAGAATAACTCAGAAATAATTAATAATAAAGCAACATTTTTTGGTGAATAAATATCTATCTTTCAGTTAGCTATTGAAACTTTGAATTTAGCTCACTCTTTGAGATATATATTTTGTTATCTTACTTTGAACATAATGTCAAGGATTTGTGGGGTTTATTTTTATATTAGCACTAAGCCCAATTCCACTTAAAAATACAGATGATACTACAGGTTAGCCCTAACACACTTGGTAAAAGTTTAGTCAAGAAAAACATATTTGTCATTTACCAAATTTAATTTGGAATATAGTAATGATCCCACTAATTTTGAAACATAAATTTATGGTGAACAATAATAATTGACATTTCTTCAGTTTATAGCCCAGCTGATTTTTGCTGGCTGTGGGATTAAGGTGATTTATATGCATTAACTTGTACCATTTGTACCACAACATATTATTTATTTGTAATCTTATCCTCTCTTGTGTTACAGATGGGGAAAAAAACCTTGTTTTGGCAAGTTCATATAGCATATTTTTCTAGCTTTCACAATTATCTGGAATATATAATAACCCTGATGAACTCTGCTTAAGGTTTTGAAGCACAGAGAAGTAGATTATACTTCCAAAACACCTTCTGTGTCTTCTGTGAGTAAAATCAAACTGGATTTCTTTGCTCTAAGTTCTACATTTTGAGAAACAAAGCAGTCCAGGCAAGTGGAACACGTATGAATCTGATGTCTGACAGTTCTGAGTCCAAGTTCAAATGCTGATACTAGCTACTGTACTTGGACAAATTACTTGCCTCACCTTTTTAGTCTTAATATAAGCCTAACATCACTTTCTTAATATGAGCCTATCATCACTTTTTATCTAAGCCTAACATCGTTTTTTCTTTACTGTGAGAAGTAAATTAGATTTTTGTAAGTTGCCACCATGATATTTCTTCATTTCAGCTAATAATTTTTAATGCTGGGTGGTTAATGGTGGGTGGGAGTGTCTTTGTTTCTTTTTCCAGTAAAAAACTAGGCTGGGCTTCCTGGTCAGCAATTGCTATTTTTTGCCTTTTTGATAATAGCAATTCTAACTGGAGGGAGATATCTCAGTATGGTTTCGATTTCATTTCCCTGATGATTAGGAATGTTGAACATTTTTCATATACTTGTTGCCCATTCGTTTGTCTTTTATAAAAAATACCTATACAGATCTGTTGCCCATTTTTTAAAATCAGATTATTAGTTTTTTGCTGTTGCATTGAGTTCCTTGTATATTCTGGATATCAGTCCCTTGTTAAACGTATAGTGCATAAATATTTTCTCCCATTTGTAGGTTGGCCCTTCATTCTGTTGTTTACTTTGCTGTGCAGAACCTTTTTAGTTTAAAATAGTCCCATTTATCTATTTTTATTTTGCCTGTGCTTTTGAAGGCTTACCCATAAAACCTTTGCATAGACCAATGTTGGTGGGAGTGTAAATTAATACATCCATTATGAAAAAAAGAATAAGAATTCCTCTAAAAACTTAAAGAACTGCCACACGATCCTACAATCACATTACAGTATATTTATGCAAACAAAAGGAAAGTAGTATATCAAAGCAACGTGTGCACTCTCGTGCCTATTGTAGCACTATTCCCAACAGCCAAAATATGGAATTATCCTAGGTTTCCATCAACAGATGAATGGATAAAGAAAATATGGCGCACGCGGGCACACACACACACACACACACACACACACACAATGGAATACTATTCAGGCATAAAAAGGAATGAAATTCTGTCATTTGCAGCAATATACATCAGCCTACAGGAAAACTTTTTTTAAGTGAAATAAATCAGGCACAGAAAGATAAATACTGTATCTTCTCATTCATATGTGGGAGCTGAAAATGTTGAGCTCATAGAAACAGAGAGTAGAATTAGGGTTACTACAAACTGGAAAAGGTAAGTGGAGGGGAGGATAGGAACAGGTTGGTTAACAGATAGGAAACTGTAGCTAGAAAGGGGGAACAAGTTCTACTGTTCTATAGAAGTGCAGGGTAAATACAGTTAACAATCATTTATCATATATTTTCAAAAAAGGAGAAGATTTTGACTGTTCCCAACACAAAGAAATTATAAGTGTTTTAGGTGATTATTATGCTAATTATCCTGATTTGATCATTAAGCATTGGATACATGTATTGAAATATAACTTTGTATCCCATAAATATGCAGTTACTATGTGTCAACTAAAAGTAAAAAAGAAAAAAACTGTGCTACAGATTATAGTCCAAAGAAAATAAACTTTCCTTCCTGTTATCCTGTTTGTACTGTTTTTCATATGCCTTTGTAGCCTGAAGTATCTCCCATGAGATTAATTTAATGCACTTTTAAACAGTTCTTTTGTATAAATAACAAAAACATTAAGCACAACCAGATGTGATAGCATCTCCCCGAGATGTCCTGGCAACCATAGTAAATAGCTCCTTTGCTCCGTCTCCTGTTCCCTAACCCATGATAACTTCTAATAAAATTCTACTTGTAGGGATCAAAAATTAAAGGTCATTCTGTGGATCTAGATTTTAAAGACCAAGGAAAGAACTGTTCAAAGAAATGCTGAGACTGGCATCAAGAGATTCAGATTCAGAACATGTCCCAGGTTATCACTATTTCACAGAACCTGCAGGGTGCCATGCTTGACACAAAATACAGTGGAACCGGTGATATCTCATCACATCACAGAACGAACAGGCAAAATGTCAGAAGCTAACTCTGCTTTGTAACACAACGTATCTCAGGTTCACAGTGGATTCCGCTCATTGTTTATTATTAATAACTAAAAACATTTATCTTTATATAATTAATTTTGGCACTAGCTTAAGGATATTTTTGATTCAGGACATAAAATAAGGAAAAGTAGCTGAGTTTATCCCTTAAAAATAGACTCTAAATATGAAGAAGTTTTAGAAACACTTCAAACAATTTCTAGGAAGCATAAGAAAGTAAAGAACAGAAAAATCCTAATCATAAATTACATTGGCTCGCCTTCAAGGGGTGGAATGTTTATGTCATTTTAATTTTTACATTGTTATCATAATATCCCTGAGGTTAAATTCAGAAAAATGGTCAATTTTGAAAGTAAACCACAGGATTGTCAATGCTAACATGAGGCAAATTTTCTTGTTAAATCTTTCAATTAAAATTTTAGCTAAATTTAAAATATTCTATTTTATTTTATAAATTCTAACTTAGACTAATCTTTTATATATAAACTCAAAATGCTTTTGAGTGGAAACTTTAGTTCTTCTACATTCCATTTTATTAGATCCCCTTGTGAATATTCACTAATGTCTAGATTCATATATCAATAGAGTCCACCAAGAAGAGTTTATTAAGAAAACAGAGGACAGTGATATTGGTTTTCTGGTATAAGTGTGAGGATATATAGTTTTGGATATTTATAGAAACATAAATCCTTGACAATAGCTTTACCAGAAAAAAAGATAAAATAATTAGGAGTAATGAAAAGAAATACGTTTTAGTAATTGTTGTATTGGGTAATACTTAAACTAAATGTTGACCATTTACTCCACAGCACTATATTTGGGGAACACTGCAATTAAGCCCATGGTTATATTTTAGAAAGTAGCAAGTGAATACCAAGTCATTTTCAAATAATATTGCATGTATTATTACAGGCCAATATGTTATGCTTTGAATCTCTCTGATAAAAGTAAGATAAAATAAAGATTATTTGTTAAAGTTTTGGGGACGCTAGCAAGAAATTATGCATCTTTTCCTGTCAACATCACAGTATCAGGGAAGTGTGGTGTGTACATCTCTATGGATGTTCACCGTTTATCCTGTTATCAATGCTTATTCTTTAGAATTATCCTAAATTTCTTATTTTCTTTTCTGTTGGTGTTGTAACAAGGTTATGTTATAAGCTAATTTTTAAGGGGACACCATGTTGTTCAACCCAATGTAAACAAAAGTAGCACACTGCACCTTACATATACCGAATGTGAAATAGATGCTTTTCTACTATTTTTGGTTTCACTTAAGGACAGAGAGGCAGAAGTCAAAATTACACACTTTTAAAATACTTTCAAACAAAGTTCTCATTGTATTCATAATATTAGGTAAATGACTACATGTGCTGAATGTGATATAGGAATGGGCAGTTGGGGAGGTGAAGAAAGATCCGTATGTTAGGTGCATGTTTAAATAAGCTTATTTGATGTATACTTTATTCAATAAGAGGAAAATCTAGGCTGGTAGTGGTGGCTCACGCCTGTAATCCCAACACTGTGGGAGGTCATGGCGGGCAGATCACCTGAGGTCAGGAATTCAACACCAGCCTGGCCAACATGGTGAAACGCTGTCTCTACTATAAATACAAAAATTAGTCAGGCAAAGTGGCAGATGTCTGTAATCCCAGCTACTTGGGAGGCTGAGGAAGGAGAATCATTTGAACCCGGGAGGTAGAGGTTGCAGTGAGTGGAGACCGCAACACTGTACTCCAGCCTGGGTGACAGAGTGAGACTCTGCCGCCAAAAAAAAAAGAAAAAGAAAATCTAAAATACTTTAGATAAACATTCACATTTGTATATATTTAGACAACATATGCATAAAAGTCTGCATATGTAATTATATATAATGTATATGCATACATTTATGAATATAGAAATGTGTCAGATTATATAGCTAACATCTATAAAAATACAAACTTTGTTCTGGGAATGTGTTCAATACTTCACACATATATGCTATTTTAATCTTTAAAAAATCCTTTAAGGTAGATCTTAATATTACCTGTTTTTATCAGATTAAGATATTTAAACTCAAAGAAGATATTTTATTTATTGGACTTCACACCACGAGCAAGTGGCAGAGCCAGTTTTAGAATTAATGTCACCTTTAATCTGTTGCCCAGACACTTATGTGGCTAGTATATGACTTAATTCTATTTACACTGAAACAACACAGAAAAAGATGAATGCACAGTTCTTAACTACAATTGATGTATTCAGGGTCTATTTTTAAAAAAGAAATTTGACCCTCAAGACTGTGGGCAACTTCATCTTTTTCTCTAATAGAGCCACATATAAGTGCTACACTGATTATCAGGGTATATATTAATCATAATAACACTATGTTAGGTATCATTTGATACCCAAGACCCAATACTGCTATCAGTATCTCTTGTATTGATGACTATAATGTTGAGGTTCCTTACCCATTTCTGGGGGGTTTTATGGTTACAGGAGAATTGTATGACCTATAACTCTCAATAACACCAGCCATCATAACAATTTTCAGATGCAGTGAAAGTTAATGTGACCTTAAATATCATCATTAAAATAATAATTATTAAGAACCAATGGAAATGATCCACTTTACAGTGATATGAACAATTGAAAGATACTTTGTGCAAACTGTAAGTTATTTTTATGGACTAGGATGCAGGGTAGTTAAGTTTTTTTGTCTTTTGTCTGTTATGTTAAAGAATCACTATCAGAGGTTCATCAAATATAGCTTGTGATCCTGTGATCATCAGACATCAGGAATTTCAACAATATTCACAAACAAGCATATGCACGTAGATGAGGAAATAAAATGATTGTTTTGGTTATTTTCCCAAAACCATCTTGGCAAATAAACTTTCACACCCCAGAGCTCCACATCTGCAATCGCAAAATAATTAATTTGTTGCCAAGCCATTGTGCATATTCCAGGACACCAGCCAAGATCCAATACTGGCATCATTAAGTGAAAAATATTGTAATGTTAAATACTGTATTTCCCTCCTTCATTTTGCCAATCATTGATGTCAATAGTATCCTGTTCTTCAGGAAATTTAATTAAATTCTTTCATTCAGATAATCAACACTTGTGCTTTCAACCACTCTTTAAATAGAGTCATTCTTTGTTTGGCAGCTGTGAGAACTTTTTACCCCATCCCCTCACAGAAACAAATAGAGAAAAAAAGTTCATTTAACACTAGATAATGAAATCCTTTTTGAGATACCATTCACTGGCATGATACAGTTTTAACAGTAAAGCTTAATCCTAAGGTTTATTCAAACCAAGTGAGAATCTGAGTCAATGAAACTTGGTAAAAATGAATTAGCTGCCTCAAATGACCACATCAAAATGCCATTCTCTCCTTCAGATAGACAATATAAATATTGCTAATGGGATAGCTTTAAAATTCTAAGATACATCAAGCCAAATTCATGCATCATACGTTTTTATATTAAAGTAAAAAGAAGTATCTTAACCACAAATAGACAAAAATCAATTTTTAAAAACTTCACACAAATCAAAACTAAACATCTGTTAATTTTACAGTATCTTGGTAAAAAGAGATGTATAGATGTGTACGTGTGTGTGTGTGTGTGCCCACGTGTGTGCACATATGCACACGTGCTGTCAAGGTAGGGTCTATTTGTTTAATTTCTTTGGCTAGCATATTTCTACTTTTCAATATAGTAGCTAGCATATATGTATCAATAGTCATTCTCTTTCTCTTTTTATCCAGCTCCCACTCTTTCTTCGTCCCCTTACATTATATGGATACACATACACACTTTAGGTCATTTAAAAAATCTGTGTATATACTATACTTAGGTCATTACACGTAGATTTCTTACTTATTTACCCTGCATATCTCTAATATAATTGTGCTTATTAAGACTTTGGATCAAATTGTTACAGAATTTTAGAAAAGACATTTGCAAATACTTAAAATGCTTATGGAAATGCTGATATATGAGTATCCTTGGAAATTAGGATATAATTTAAAACCAAACATTTATTACTGTTATATGGCTACCTTAAACATAAGCCCTAACAATAAAAGGCAGGTGCTAGAAAAATGTATTTATAAAATTCATCCTCATCATCTACTTAACCTACCACCAGACTGCAGTTGAAGGTCATTTGCCTTACATGATCTTCACATTTTAGATTGTATAAACATTTTAGATAACTATATAATAAAAACTTTGTGGGACTGACATATGTAGTTAATGAGACAGCAGTAAGTATAGTGATGTTAGAAACTTCATGCCCTTAAAATAGCTTTTAATATTTAGGATTTAATCATTTTATATTAACAAAGCTTAAACTAACTACAATCCTCAACATTTTGCTTTGCAAGCATATGAAGTCTTTTCACTCTGACTCAGTTGGAGGAAGTGTCTCCCAAGAGATATCCAGACCCCTTTGAATCCAGCTGTGTTTGACTTCCCCCTTCTGACCTCTCCAAGCCAAATAATGGTCCTGCATCTATTTAGTTAATTATCTTTACAGACACACTTTTAGCACTAAGCATATTTGGCATTTACTAGGAAAAAAAGAAAGCTTTGCCTCTGAATCTAAAAAGACAATGAAATAATCATATATTGCATGTGTATGTTAAGTCTGCTTGATGTCAAATCAGGGCACAAGAAGCAATAAAATCATAAACATTACTTACTAAATTCAAACATACAAGCACTATGGTTTAGTTCCTTTGAGTTCAGCACACATATTTATTTAGATCAAATTCAAGATAAGGTAAAGAACAAACCTACTGTGAATGAATAGGAGACTATTTTCTTGAGCAATGGAATCAACAGTGCTTTTATTCCTTAATAGATTTTCTATTTTTACACAAAAGTATACAGTACTGTTCTCTTTATCACGAGCAAGAGGAAAGCATAGTCATCCAGTGCAACTGCTGAAAATAAAACGTTCTTTCCTATTTAAGGCTTTACCTATAGCTCCTTGTCTATGTGCTTGTTTCTAAGATCACTAAACCCATGTACAATTTGTATGTAAATGCTTTGTGAAAATAGATTTGAATGGAGTTATCCTGGGGAAAGGCTGAATATAAAGTTCACTGGAGAAGAATTTATTGTCATAAGGGTGCAGGAGTTTCAATATTTTGGCAAGACCACCTGGACGTAGAAAATCTGTACTAACATAACATGCTAACAGTGTCTGAACACTGTGTGGTAATAGCACATCCTGAGAACTGTTTCAGCTTTTGATAGTAGTTGATGTAGTCTGGATGAGTGTCCCCACCCAAATCTCATATTGAAATGTAATCCTCGATGTTGAAGGTGGGGCCTGGTGGGAGGGGATTGGATCAAGGAGGTGGATTTCTGATGAATGGTTTAGCACCATCCCTTGTGGTACTGTCCTCAAAACTATAAGTGAGATCTGGTCATTTAAAAGTGTGTAGCAACCAGGCTCAGTGGCTCACACCTGTAATCCCAGCATTTTGGGAGGCAGAGGTGGGTGGATCACTTGAGACCAGCAGTTTGAGACCAGTCCGGACAATATGGTGAAGTACAGCCTCTACAAAAAAATACAAAAATTAGCCAGTATGTTGGTGCCTACCTGTAGTCCCAGCTACTCTGGAGGCTGAAGTGGGAGCATTGCTTAAACCTGGGAGACAGAGGCCTCAGTGAGCCTAGATAGCACCACTGCACTCCAACCTGGGCAACAGAGTGAGACTCTGGACCTCCCTCCTCACTCTCTCTTGCTCTTCTTTCACCAAGTGATGTTCCTGCTCCCCCTTTGCTTTCCACCATGACTGGAAGTTTCCTGAGGTCTCCCCAGAAGCAGATGCCACTATGGTACCTGTACAGCTTGCAGACCCATGAGCCAATCCAAACTCTTTTCTTTATAAACTACTCAGTGTCAGGTACTTTTTATACCAATGTGAGAATGGCCTAATATAGTAATGGTCTTCAGTAAGAGGCTTAATAATTTCTAGTTTTGAGAGTTAATCTATGAAGATTGTTCTAGATGAATATCTAGTCTGAAAGAACTATCTAATATACTGATCTTGATATGTCACTTAAGAAATGCAATTTTTAAATATTTCATTTTGCAGAATAATTTCCATATTCTCAATAACTTTCAATGAAACTTCATTTGAATGGCTGTGAAACATCACAGAGAATCACATAAGTAGTGCTTTAATAATTAGGGTGTCTACAATCACTTCCTGGTCACAATACCAGTAAGTTGCTTTCCCAGCACCAGTAAGATTGGGTAAGTCAATTTCCATTTTCATGCTGCATACAATCTCAAATAACACACAAGAAAAAGAGCAGATGGTAATGGCTGTAATATAATATTTCTAAAATAGTCTTTGGAAAATATGGGTTGTGCCATAGAACAAAAGTAATAATATCCCATGTCTACTCACCTAATTTTTATTAAATATTCCTTGTTAGGGTGATAAAGTATAATACTGAAGAACTAATCTATCAAAATTAGCATGAACTCCAGTGTTACCTCTACCCACAACACCCCTGTCTTTCTGCCAACAAATCTCTCAAGGTAGTGGTTTATTGATTTTGTATTTGCTTTTGCTTAGTAGCTTGAGATCAGCTGAGACATTTTCTTCCAATTCTGGATGATTCCATGACTGCGACTGACATTGGGTTCAGAAGACATTTTTGCTGTTATCATTCCCCAAATCTGGAAAGTCTAACCATTAACGTAGTCTAATATGTACGATTCTGTTATTCTAGTCTATCTAGACAAATTCAAAACTTTTTCTCTTGAAAGGGGAATTGGGTTTTTGATCCCATTTATTATATCAAGTTTTTAGATTTCTTAAGCAAATTTAGTTTATCTCTTCCAGCTTTCTTTAAATTCCATATATCAATAGATACCCTTATATAAAATAACAAAATATCTATCTGATTAGCTCTACAATCTTTACTATATTGATTTGCCTCCTATGTGACAGTAAATGTGCTAGGATTTTTGTCCATATAGCCTCATAACTATTCTTCAACATATCCAATTGCTTTTCTCACTTTACTAAAAGGAAACTGAGGTTCCGTGTGGTTAAAATTAACTTGTCAATATCACAACGGTAGTAAGTGGCAAAGCTGAATCTGAGATACAGGCTTCCCTGGCTTAACATTTTGATCAATTTCTATTACACCACCTTCCACTTGTTGAAAAGATTAGCTTCATGATTCCAGTGGGGTCGTGTGATGGACGGAGTGCCATCCTTCACTTGGATCATTTAATGAACTGATTCACCTGATAAAATTTATGCTAATATGCTAAACTTGGTGGTGTCCAGCTAGTTAGAAATTTCATTTTATCTAGATCAACATTAGACAGAAGAGTACAATTACTGACCAGTCGAAATAAGAGATATACTCTTTGCCTTTAGTTATGTTTTAGAGTGTAAGGAAAAGATTCCTCATCTAGACTTGTTTTATGAGATCAAGACCATGTTTGAGACTTTCTTGGTGGTCAGAGTATTAGCAATCATCAATCAGAAATGGAAAAAAGTGAATCTACACCCAATTCTGGGAGAACAAATTCAGTGTTTAGTATTTCTGATTCTGAGAGAATCTGGCTGAGAAAAAGTTAGATCTACCGAACAATCTCAATTTACGTGTCCTAGGTTTATATTCAAATGAGAATATGTCAGATCCACCATAGAAGAATGACTCAGAATTATGTAGGAGATCTGTAAAATGGCCTTTGATTTTTCTGGCACCTGCTATGGAATAGCTCTGATTTTAATATACCAGGTGGAATGATTTTAAATATTACTAGGGCAACTTTATACTAGCTACACTGTACCATCCCTGGGGAGAGAACAGAGAACTCATTACATAAAGAAAGATCAAGTTCACACCCAGACATTATCTATCATTACTTTTAGACCTAACAGATTCATTATCTTCAGTACTGCTTAGAGTATTATTTTTCTAAAAAGTTTGCTACACTTTTAGGAAAATCTGATTAGAGGAAAACTGATAGTTTAATGAAGTAGCCAGCAAAGGGGGTATCTGTAGTTTGCCAATCGTCTATAAATTTATGTTGTCTTTTCTCTTTTCTTCAAATGAAATATTGCCTGTCAATCAATTAAAGGTATTTACTGAGCTCTTATTCTACGGCCACATTGCTGTAGGTGAAAAACACAGCTACAAAGAAAATGGTTGGACTGGTACTTGAATTCAGAATTTATTTTGACTTTTAATTTTTATAAAAGAATATCATAAAGCTCAAGTATGTTCTAAGGTAGATATTTGCAAATACTTATAAAAATTATTGAGGACTCCAAAGAGCTTTTTCTTATGTACTAAGTATCTCTCAGTGTTTACCATGTTAGAAATTAAAATTGAGGCATTCAAAAATATTTTTTATTAATTGGTTTCAAACAGCAAAAATAAATCTATCAATCAACATAAATAGTAGGTTTTGTGAAAAATAACTGTTTTCTACAACAAAAAAAATGAGAAAATTGGCCTTGTTTTACATGTTCGCAAAGCTCATGAAATGTCTGGTTTAGAAAAGAGCTGGATTCTCATATCTGCTTCAGCAGTTAATCTATTGCAATATCATGTCATATAACCCTGGAATATTTTACTGTACACTCATGAGAAAATGAGTATCAAATGGAAAATAGTATCTTAGAGTTAGTATGAAATAGTTTTGAAATAATAGACCCCCAGAGGGTTTCAGAGACCTCCAGAGGTCCTTAGATAACATTTGAAAAACCTCTGTTTTAGGATAACATGAAGAGTAGAAGTGATAACTCACTATTGCCCTTTCAATATAAAATTGAAAAATGTATGCATTTGGATAAGATAATATTTATTGAGATCTGCTTTTTAAAAACCAATGTCAAACTCTTGATCCAGAGTTAGCAAAATGAATACAATTTGAAGGAAATTTGAGAAAATTTCATGTTGGTACATACAAGAAGGTTGGTGTAAACACATACATGCTTTTTTATTGTGTATTTTGCTAAATTTTAGACTCTATCAGCAAAAGGCAATTCTTGGCATTCTAATTTTTATGTTTTCCTGCACAATACTGTTTCAACTTTAGAAAGTAGCTACTAGCCATTCTTACCATGTGCTTTATTTATTTACTTTAGACATCCGGTTTTAAAGTTAGCTATCTGAAAAAGTCATCTTCTCAGTTAGGACACACTAGCGATCAGAACCACCCACAATTTGGAGTGGAACACCACTTGAAGGAGAATGAATCCAGTGGACAGGATGACTTGTATTACTGCAAGAATATCTGACTGAACGTCAACTGAATGGTCCAAGTTATCAAAAAGAAGAAAATATTAACAAAAGTATTTTTGGCTCACAATATAAATGACCCATTATGCTTTACTTCTATTATCAATAAGTAAAGGTTAAGTTTGTTTATGCTATACCAGAGATCTGATATTATAAAGTAATTTTAATCATGATTAATTTTATGGCTTTTTGAAGAATCAAAAATCCTTATACAGGGGCATAATGGGTGGCTTCGTATTTTTCCACCTGAAATCCAGGAGTAAACTGACAGATTCCACATCTTCTGCTTCCCAGTTTTCCTCATTTGTTGCTTGCAATATTCAGGATTTAAAATGAAAAAATAGCTTTAATGGCATTGAGAGAAGCAAGGACTGTCGTTATTTAAGGAATGCAAAGGCTCAAAAGATGAATGTTCTTATTTTTCTCTGTATTTTACTTCTTCCTTTACCAACCTGACAAAACCCTCACATTTTAAGAGGGAATGTATTTAGTTTTAAAAACAGGCTTTGCAATGGCTAGATAAAGGACTGCTTATTTTGTGGATGGTCCTTCTGTACAAAGAACTGTGTGTTACTACTAGTAACACAATAGTCCAGCAGGTAATAGAAAACTCATGAATAGAAGGAAAGAAAATGGCAGTAGAACCGGAAGATAATCTGCATGTCATGTCAAGTACAAAGGCAGCCCTGTTCTGCTATGGTGTTTAGACCCCTGAGTTGCATCTGGTGGTACAGCTATAGCTTCATATGCATATGGGTTGGACCTCTTCTTTTATCCTGTATTTGAAATATTTATATTAACAAATAAAAGAAGATATGTGAGAAATGACTAGCTTAAAGCTGTCTGGAAAGAAGTCTCCTTTCTTTCTTTCCTTTAAATTGAATTTCCTGGAACACTTAAGAAATCCAGTTACTATGTATCCACACCATAGAGCCAGGAGTGGGGCATTCCAGAGAATGACAATTTGTTGAGTTTGTTATAGCCCAACTCCAAGAAATCTAAACCTCATCCATTCTTTAGATTATAGATGACAGTTCAAAATCACAACCACAGAACAGAGAGAGTGTTCACAACTGCATGGGATTGCTTGTTATGATGATGGAATTCTTTGCATCTTGAAAGAAGGTAAAAGTTGCCTAATTCATGTATGATACAGTAAACTTATTTGCTGACGTAGCAAGTCTTACATAATAACCGTACTAATGATACAGGAGGGCTGGGAAGGGAAGAGTGTGCTCCCTTTGAATTATATGGAAGGGGGAAAGGGGGATTCTGGATAGAGAAAGGTGGGCCTCTGGCTAGGGCTCCACTCCCACGGACTTAGTAAGGATAGGCACTCCTGCTTTCGCGCCCAAATGTTGCATTTTCTAAGACTACCTTGGCCTGCCACATCGCCATCCTGGGCCTATAAAAACCCGAGACCTAGTGGGCAGACACACAGAAACAGCTGGACGTCGAGAGAAACACATAGGGGGAAGAACACACAAGTGGCTGGTCATCAAGCATGCCCGCAGAAGAGCACACTGACCAGCACGTGCAGACCGTCGACCAGTGGAACAACACAGAGTTTGGCTGGAGTGGTTGGAGAAGAGTCCAGATGCTCTGTCCAGGGTAAAACCATCTCTCTTCTGGCTTCTCCATCTGCTGAGAGCTACTTCTAGTCAATAAAGCCTTGCACTTACTCTCCAAGCCCACATGAGAACTGATTCTTTTAGTACACCAAGGCAAGAAATCTCAGGGTACAGAAATCCCCCTGTCCTAGTGATAAGGAAAGGGGTCTAACTGAGCTGGCTAACATAAGCTGCTTATAGATAAACTAAAATGGCACCCTTTAACACACACCCACTGTGCGGTCTTCAGCTGTAAACATTCACCCCTAGGCACTGCCGTGGGGGTCAGAGCCCCACAGCCTGCTCATCTGTATGCTCCTTTAGAGGTTTTAGAGGTTTGAGCAGTGGGCAATGAAGAAGCAAGCCACTCCCCCTGTCACACACCCTGCAAGGGGGACAAGGAAACATTTCCCATTTCACTAAAATTCACCTATAGAGTTTGAAAAACATCGATTCAGCTAAAATGCATATATCCCTATTATGCTAAGAAGGTGGCAAGATATTTTGAAGTAAAAATTTAAAAACAGTGATTATATTCTAATCATTGTGTTACTTTAAAGAACAGATTAACAAAGCTTTGCCAAGTTGAATCACTCATCTTTGACTGAATCTCTATTTTCAAGCTGTTTCTCACTGAACTTCATAACTTCACATGACTCACAGACTTCAAAAGCTGCCTTGATAATTGCTTTGCTCTCCAATACATTATATATGTACATTACATATAAAATGTCAAGAATCAGATAATAAAGGACAAGATTTGAAGATCTGAAATGAAGAAAATGAATCAGTTGGTGATATTGCACAGATTATCTAATTTATTTTTTTCACTGTGGTTTTTTGTGATTGCTTTCAGTGAGATTCATACCTGACAGTCCTGGGTGACCTTTCTCTCTTTTTCTTTGTGTGGAAACCTCAGCATCTCCAGCACACAAAGGTTATGTGAGGCCCACAGAGTGTGGAATGCTTTGGATAATGGGAGAGCAGTATAATCAATTTGCTACTGATAGGATGAAAAGGAGAAGAGAGGCTGCTTTGCAAGTTGCCTCCTTTGTGAATCTGAGTCATCCACAGCTGTATGATTCCAGTCTGTTTGTTTTTAGTCTTACAGGAGGAGCAGGAACACCAAGTTTTACATATCATGTTTATTTTCTTCTGCCAATTTGAGTCCTATAGAGCAAAGACAAATCTCGGTGTGGTATTTTTAGCTCAAAGCCTAATGTCCAGACACCCACATGCCTTAACTTAGTTGGCAGAAAAAGGAACACACCTGATATGTGAAATTGCACAAGATAACATTTATCATCCAAAATAAAACTGGTGTTCCCTTCCTGTTCCAGCTTACCTACCACTGGGAAAAGAATGAATTTTCTGGAGATAAATAAGCTCCTTTGCTAGATTGCTTTCTATTTCCCTCTGTCTCGTTCTTCCTCCTTTTTTTCCTTCCTACCCAAGGTGAAATAATGTGGCTGTAGGTGTGACAGGTAATGTTCAAGGCAGTGACTACCTCTATTTTCTCTTTTCCTCTTTGTGCAACTTGACCAGACTGTAAAACCTCAAAGGCCTTAAAGAAATAGAATCTGAACTCTGAGTTGAGGATGTAGCCCTGCCTCTTCACTGTCTGAGAAGCTTACCTGCAGCTGTTTGCACAGGGCTGCATTTCTTCTACCTTCCAGAAGTGAACTGTCTTCCCTTAAGGAGAGGCATTTACAAATATGTTTTCCCCTCTTCTTTTTTCTCTTTATATATGTGTATATATATCTATATCTATATCTATATATAGATATAGATATAGATATGTGTGTGTGTGTATGTGTGTGTATATATATGTATGTGTGTATATATATGTGTGTGTGTGTGTGTATATATATAATTGCATTTTAGGTTCTGGGGTACATGTGCAGAACATGCAGGATTGTTGCATAGGCAAATACATGGCAATGTGGTTTGCTGTCTCCATCCCCATCACCTATATATGGCATTTCTCCCCATGTTATCCCTCCCCAGCTTGCTACCTCTCCTGTCCCTCCTCTAGTTCCCCCCTCCACTGACCTCAGTGTGTGATGCTCCCCTCCCTGTGTCCGTGTGTTCTCATTGTTGAACACCCGCCTATGAGTGAAAACATGCGGTGTTTGATTTTCTGTTCTTGTATCAGTTTGCTGAGAATGATGGTTTCCAGGATCATCCATGCCCCTACAAAGGACACAAACTCATCGTTTTTTATGGTTGCATAGTATTCCATGGTGTATATGTGCCACATTTTCCTTGTCCAGTCTATCATCGATGGGCATTTGGGTTGGTTCCAGGTCTTTGCTATTGTAAACAGTGCCGCAATGAATGTACGTGTGCATGTGTCCTTATAATAGAAGGATTTATAATCCTTTGGATATATACCCAGTAGTGGGATTGCTGGGTCAAATGGAATTTCTATTTCTAGGCCCTTGCAGAATTGCCACACTGTCTTCCACAATGGTTGAACTAATTTACACTCCCACCAACAGTGTAAAAGTGTTCCTATTTCTCCACATCCTCTCCAGCATCTGTTGTCTGCTATATGGAGACGTTTTAACAGTGGGTAGTTAGCAAGACACTGTGCTGAATCAGGAATGGTTTATGGGCTATTTTATCTGTAATGTAAGCATATAACTTTCTATTTCTGGTTGCTGGTATGTGTTTATTTTTTCCTCTAAGCAACACACACTCAAACACACACAGTCACAGAATGCTATAGTTTCCTTTTGGGGGACAGCACAGTTTTATAGCCTCCATTTATTACACAGAAAATATACGTACAGATACATTCGGATATCTCTAGAGATGGGTTAATTTGCATGATTCATAGTCTGCAGAGAGAGAAATCTCCTGAAAGAGCTTCCTTAAAATAATCTGTTGACACACTGAAAATTCATATTGTTGATACAGTAAATATGGTTGGCCTAACGTGAGTGAATGGGAACATTTTCCACTTGTCATTTTGAAAATCTAACATCTATGTAGCTATTAACAAAAAGCAAGGTTGGATTTTTTTAACACAAAATTTTTTTTTTCAAACCTAAGCAACTTTAAGTCTTATATGAGGCTTTATGTGGATACATGCATGTTGGGAAGAGGAGGAAGGAAAGAACATTAATGTTATAAAGGGGTTGCTATGGAGATGTGGTCATCTTGTATTTCCTCTAGGTGTTTTGAAAATGCATGTACATTTTCAGAGAGTTTAAGGAAACAATTTGGTTAGTACATAGGATTTTCTTTCAGTCTCTTTTCTTCCAATCATGTGGAAAATAATGATGAAGAACATATCTATCACCCGTGCTCACAAAATTCCACACCTACTCTTCTCCTCAGTCTCCTAAAGAGGAATTACACCAGTTTTGAAACACGTATGATTTATAGATATGAAAAATGCCCTAACAACAGCTGGGTCAGAACTGGCTTATTACTAAAATACTTTGTAAAATACAGGTATGCAAGATAAAACAAGCTTTGATAGTTCACAGCCTCTCCATCAACCTTGCAGTAAGGAAAAATAATGTTTGCTTGTTTTCCTCAAATTACGAGCAGTAACGCCCACCACATAGCAAAGAAACACACAGAAGAGGGAAGGATTAGTAGAACGGCAAGGAATGAAAAAAACTGTAAAAAGAACTCCAGATGGAGTGCTCCAGATGGCAAAGTGGTTGAAATATAGCCCTAGGAATGGCATGACTTTACCTATAGCTGTAACCTCAGAGTTTGCTAAAATATGAAAAGCTCAACAAACAGATTAGAGACCTGAGGGGCAGTGAGGTATTTCTGCTTACCATTTCCTACAAGAAAACGGTATAGGTGAGGCAACTATAGGGCAGTTGAGATCAAAGAACTGTGAGGGCTAATCCCAGGACTCCCACAAGATTATTTTGGGACCCTGGCATGCAGAAAAAATATATGTAAAACATACTTGTTTCTCCCTCTTAATAGACTCAACCCTTGAGATCACTAGCAAGGAGAACAGTAGTAGGCATTTCATAAACACCGGTCCTGATAATGGCTGTTAGGGGAGACCCCTAATGATAGGCCATTTAAAAGCAAAGTGATGCATAAATGTTGGACACTAGCAGAGCCTACTTCTGAAAAGGGAGTAAACAGTGTCCTTTATGGGAGCTATGGAATAAGGAATAAGATTATTACATGTGGTTTGTAGCTAGTCAAAGAAATGGAAAATACAAATTTTCCTATCAATTTCATAACTATCACGTACGTACATAAAGGTAGACTTTTTTCAATGCACATAGATAGCCATGTAGACAATATACTGAAAATGCCCTTTTATGAAAATAGTTCAATTTTATCTGCTATTATATACAGTAGTGATCACTTTTATCTGTTGAGTGTCTCAGGAGTGAGGTACAAAAATAGGATACAAGGGACATATGAAAATGGAAAAGAGAAGTGAATTTTAAACAGATCTATACCATTGCCTTCACAGAACACAATTTTTTTTTAACATCTTTACCTAGATATAATTAACATACTATACAATTAACTCATTTGACGTGTAAAATTCAAACAGGTTTAGTATATTCACAGGATTGTATAACCATCACCACAAAATCTGACCCTAAAACATTTTCTTTCTCCGTAGCCTCTTGCCCTCTAGATGTCACTCCACATTTGCCCACCCTTACCCCCAGTGCTAGGCAGTGACTAATCTTATTTCTATCAATAAAGCTGCATATTCTGGACATATCCTTAAATGAAATAATATAATATGTAGTCTTTTGTAACTACCTTATCTTGCTTAGCATAATATTTTCAAACTTCATGCATGTTTAGCATACATCAGTACTTCTCCTCTGTATAGGCCAATTACAGCCTATTTTATGGATTTAACAAACTTTATCCAATCATCAGTTGATAGACACGAGTCATTTACATTTTTTGGATATTACGAATAATGCTATTATGAACACTTACATACAAGGTTTGTGTGGATCTATGTTTTCATTCTCTTGGATATACATAGCTGAGTAGAATTTCTAAGTCATATGGTATCTGTTTAATAGGTAAAGAAACTGCTGAAATGTATCCCAATCAGCTGCATTTACTTTCCCATCATCAAAGTATGAGAGTTTCAATTTTCCAACATCCTCACCAACGCTTCTCATTATCTTTCTATTCGATTTTTCTTTCCTTTCAGCATTTTGGTTATGACTTGCAATGCCTTGACCTTCATTGTTTTTGAGAAGTTAATTCTTCGTGTTATTGGACTTCCCTTGTACTTGACGAGTTAGTTTTCTCTTGCTGCTTTCAAGATTCGCATCTATCTTTTGACATTTTGACAATAATGTGTCTGGTTGTCTATTGCTTTCTGTCCGTCCTACTCAAGATTTTTTGAGCTTCTTGGAAGTGCAAATTAATGTTTTTCTTCATATTTAGGGAATTTCCAGCCATAATTTTTTTGACATTTTTTCTAACCTTTCCCTCTTACCTGTGATACTCATTACACATACGTTTTGTGTGTGTGTGTATGCCTAATAACGTCCTACATTTCTTCAATTTTTAAAAAATTATTTTCCTTCTCTGTTCTTAAGATTGTCTAATTTCTATTGATCTATCTTCAGTTTGCTGATTCTTTCCTCTGTCAGTTAAAATTTTTCATTTGGTTTTTTTTTTTAAACTCAACTCCAAAATTCAATTTGCTTCTTTTAAGTATTTTTCTCTTTACTGATATTCTCTGTTTAATAAGGCATAGTCATTAGACCTTATATTAATTTTTAAGCATGATTTCTTTTAGTCTTTGAATAGATTTATAATAGCTTTTTTGAAGTCTTTGCTAAATTCACCAGCCTGCCATCAGGACAGCTTCAAAAGGAGTTTTTATGGCCTGCTACTTTTTCCTGTGTTTGGGTTACATTTTCCTGTTTCTTTGCATATCTGATAATTTTTTTTATTCAAAGTTAGACATTTTAGGTATATTTTTAGCAAACCTGGATACTGATAATCTAATGTGCATGGGGGGTGTTCTTGTTTGCTGGGTCATTTCCTTATTTAATTAATTAATTAAACTAATTCTACAAATTATAATTCCCTCCAACTGCGCAGCCTCTGATGTCCCTGCACAGATTTCTTTCCCTTGTTTTACCTCTTGGCCTCATTCCCTGGGGGTCATCCTTGGGTTGGTGCAAACTACTTATTCATCAAGGGTTGTGTGGCCTGGAGGCTGCTATCAGAGTTCCGGGAGTTTTTATTTTGTTGCCCTGTGTTTTGCCACAGACAAGTAACTTGAATGCTATCCTTCCAAACATTCTCAAGAAGGAAGTATCTTTGGGCATACATAGTCACACAGACTGCCTGGAATTAGTGTGGTTCTATTTTTATATTCATCCTCCTAGGCGTAGCTCCCAGGTCAGAGCATGTTGTCATTTGATTTGCGTTTGATCAGAGGCTGTGCCTAAGCCCCTATGGCAATGAGGGCTCTGCCTTGTGTTGATGGGCCTGTGCACTTTGTGGGGATGAGCAGTCTGTCCATATCCTGCTCTGATTGTTTCTGAAGCACATGTGCACAGCCTTCCTGCCCCTAGGAATTGACTATGATCCCAAGAGGGCTATCTTGGTTATCTCTTTCTCTGTCACTCTCTATTAAACCCTTGGTTGCTCTGCCAGTTTGCATATTTCATAGAGCTACCAGACTTTTTAAATTGCTTTCCACCAAGATCTCCATAACTTTTTAAAACGGCCTTAGTCATAGGATTCTCTATGCTCTGTTCCAAGTAAGGCAGTTTCCTGAGGAAGTGACGTAGAGTTCCTCGTCTTTATGGCCTGCCGTTCTTCCTGGGTGGAACCCCTGTACCATTTCACCAGAGTTGGGGTAGGGACATACTTTTTCAAGAGTACATTCTGCTCTATTAGTTGTCACGAGGGGAAGGGCGGGCTGACTGCCATTATTTTCTTAGCTTGCCCCACTGATACAGAACTTTCACCCTGTAAGTATGTTGGGGGAAGGGTGATGGGGTCCCAGTAGTTTCAGCTTGTTGTATTTGGAGTTGGGCTTCATCTTTATGCGTAGGTACTGGGTAGGGAAAGGAAGATCTATTTCTCTAAGTTGTATCTGCTTGGAAGAGAACTTCTGCAAAAGTGGACTAGGATGATGGTGAGATGTAGAAACCATGGCCCGAGACTGGGAGGCTGGAGGAGAGGGAGCCCCTCTCTTCTTGGTTCCAGCTGCCCAGACAAGAGCACCTGGGGAACACCTTCTGTAACATGGAGCTAGGGGTGGAAGTTAAAGGGACACGGCCTCATGGCTCAAATGCCACAGCCTCTCACTGTTTCATTTGCTCTATGGCTTCAGGATAATTTTCAGGGACCTTCAATGATTCTTGTTTTGCTAGGGAGAGAGTTCATCAAGCACCTTATGCTGCCATCCTGGACTTGCCATGTCCTTCACATTCCATAGCTTGATAATTAACCAAGTAGCATAAATAGATCATTCTGAATGACATCCCCCTTCCAGATTTCTTTTCCTTCTTTACAAGATTAGGACTACAAAATGAGATGAAAGGCAGAAAAAGTATCCCAGTGAAATACGTTTTAATATGCTGATAACGTCCATGACCACATACACTTTACAAATAGGATTGATATATTGTGAGTCAGATACAGGAATCAAAACTATTTCAGAATCAGGCTTTGTCTGTGGAGGCCGCCTCCAACTTCTGGACTCCTAAAACTAATTAGGCAGCAATGGCATTTATGCTTTTTCCCTAAGGTGGTTTATTTTTTTAAATCTAAGATTATTTCAATTTGATAAACACTTTCAAGAATGATAAAGCAAGTTTAGCTCTTTTTTTTTTCTTTTATTTTCCTCTTCAAGAGACTCCCTTGAAAAGATACTAAATGCCAACTCTGGTGATAGGCATCTTCAGCTGGAATCAATATCCACAAATATTAAGGATATTTGCTGACTATTCACTAAAACAGCAGGTTATATTTCTGGCACAATTAAAATGCTTAAAATTGCCTGAAGGAGTTAAGCAGGTCTAAGTTGCTGCAGAGTGTTTGTTTACTTATTAAATTGTGGTGGCTGCCAAGCCTGGTAACCCAACCTTTATATCGACACAGCACTATACATTTCACAAGGAGTTTGGCTACTTGTTATTTGAAGAAGAAAGTCATTCTAAAAACAAAACAATGTGGTTAGAAATGGCATAAATGAAATTGCACAGCAAAAGAAAAATCCGAGATTGGTTATTTAACGGGCAAGACAATTAAACTCTTAATCGATAGTTCAAATGCAGCAATGTAACCTAATGTTATACCAAATATTATTCCGACTATGGAAAAATTAGTTATAAACAGCATGGTTATCAAGAACCACCTCCAAATAATATAGGAATGCTGATATGTCCCATCTCTTATTCTACCAAATACCCCTAAAAACTTTTGAATTTAATATTCGTTGCCAAAACTCTGTTTCTATATTTTTTTTAAGAAGAAAAAAAAGGAAGAAAGAAAGAGAGAAAGAAAAAAAGAAGAATGAAGAAGAGGAAGAAAAAGGAAGAGAAAGAGGGAGAGAGAATGGGAGTATTGCTTTATTGCCCAGGCTAGAATGCAGTCTAAAAATGGGGATTGAAAACCTCTTTTATGCCAATAATTGTGCTCAACAATGGAGACAGGAAGGAATAAGGGAAGAAAATAACAAACAAGCAGCCAACCAATATTTCATTTAAACCTATGAAATGCTATGCGATTACTGAGGAGTGATTTACTTCCAATTATGTAGTCACTTTTGGAATAGGTGTGATATGGAAGAATGTGTGTTTTGTGTATTTGAAGTGGAGAGTTCTATAAATGTTTATTAAGTTTACTTGTTCCGGGTCTGAGTTCAAGTCCTGGATGTCCTTGTTAATTTTCTATCTCGTTGATCAGTCTAATATTGCTTGTGTATCTGGGTGCTCCTGTATTGGGTACGTGTAATATAGGATTGTTAGCTCTTCTTGTTGCATTGATCCTTTTACCATTATGTAATGTCCTTCTTTGCCTCTTTTGATCTTTGTTGCTTTAAAGTCGATTTTATCAGAGGTGAGAATTGCAACTCGTGCTCTTTATTTATTTATTTATTTTTGCTCTCCGTTTGGTTGGTGAATCTTCTTCCGTCCCTTTGTTTTGAGTCTTTGTGTATCATTGCATGTGAGATGGGTCTGGATACAGCATACCGATGGGTTTTGGCTTTTTATCCAGTTAATAATATATATGAGTTTAATACTGCCATTTGATGCTAGCTGGATATATTTTTGGAAAGGCTGATACTGGTTGTTCATTTATATGTGTAGTGCTTCTTTCAGAAGTTCTTGTAAAGCAGGCCTGGTGATGGTGAAATCTCTAAGTACTTGCTTGTTCGCAAAAGATTTTATTTTTCCTTCGCTTGTGAAGCTTAATTTGCCTGGATATGAAATTCTGGGTTGAAAGTTCTTTTCTTTAAGGATGTTGAATATTGGCCCCCACTCTTTTCTGGCTTGTAGGGTTTCTGCTGAGAGATCTGCTGTAAGTCTGATAGGCTTCCCTGTGTGGGTAACCTGACCCTTCTCTCTGGCTGCTCTTAGTATTTTCTCCTTCATTTCAACCCTGTGTTTCTATATTTTTAATTACATGGGTTTTGTTTCCAGTAGTCTTTTTTATGTGTTCATTTATGTTTTTACTTATTTCAGATGAGATTTTGTGCTATAAAAGAAAAACTATTGATATGCTAACAATGATGGCATTAGCATTTTAATACTAATATTAAAATGTTATTGTTTTTTCCTATTTTCTACATTTCTCAAGAAATATTTTTAAATACATGGATATTTACTGGATATTTACTAATTCATACAGGCACAAGTAGTCAGTAATTTTAACTGGCTGTTTTTTCTTCTCCATTGTTTAAGTTTCTGAAGAAATATTTTAAAATACACAGATATTTACTAAGGCATAGAGGCACAAGTAGCCAGTAATTTTGACAGTAAAATATCAAATTTTTATGAGTTATATAGTAAAAACTAAAATATACTTTGCAAAGATCCCCTAGAAATGGAAAGGTCTGGAATACTGAAATGGAACATATTCTGGTCTCTCAGATTCATTTGAGTGAGACTTTACCTCAAGTCTCCATATCCTCTTTGAATCAGCACTAAGAGAAATATAATACAATTTTTTAATTTTTAATATATAATTTTTAATTGGTAGCCATATTTATAAAAAGTAAACATTAAAAGATGAAATTATTAATCATTTTTGCCATTTCTCCAACTAAAAATGGTTTCTTACTTTCAAAAAGACTTATTTACAAGCTCAGTTCCTTTGAGAACTCATTTAAAAATTTTTGTTAGTCTTTTAATTCTAATTTTAGCCAATTCATCGGTTCATTTTGTCTATTCCTTTAAAATATCATTTCAAGTGGCTAAACTCAATGACTCTTTTTGTTAGAAGAAAATAACTTATCAAATTTACTATAAATTTGTTGAAAATGTCTCATGTTGTACACTTTGTCCACAACAAAAAAGTTGACTACTGTTTTTACCTTTTAAGGAAATTTACACAACAATAAAAGCATTTTTTTTTCTGTTGTGCCCTACTGAAATGCAATGCCATTCCTCATGAAATTTGTAACAGAACTTCTAATGTCTTTTTTCTGTTTACTATTCTGGTGGTAGCATTTTCACTCAATGTTGCATCAGAAGTAAGCCTTCATTTAAAATGCAAAATGTGTTCAATCTGAATCAATTTACTGACAATGACTAGATAAATACAGTCAACCTGCATGTTAACAATAAGGCAACAATGTCTTATGCAATGCTACAGTTAAAGTGAAATGTAAGTCCTACCAAAACAATAAAGTGGGTTTAATAGAAAAAATATACTACTTCAATGTTGTAATTTAAATTAAAATTATATAAAATTTTAAAATTTTGTTCATCAGTCACACTGGTTAGTGGTTGCTACAGTTTTAGATAAACACTTACCAGATCTTACTAATTAAAAAGAAACTCCTAATATTCCCACATAATCCCCATGTGCTATTTCTCAATGATTTTGTCTGCCCACAAGCAGCTCTGTTATCAGAGCTGGCGACTGCCAAACCTCTGGGGCAGGTGGACAAGTTGGAACCTGCAAGGGAATCTGGGGAGCAAGGCACACTGAGCTGTGCACATGGGGCCACGTAACGTTGCTGGGGTAATTGTCTACGGAACACTGTTGCCTTTGTGTAGCTACTGCTTCTGTTAGTCAGCAGCCCAAGGTTGTGGGGCCTGAAGGCCATGGCTGGGCAGCAGGGCCTGCAGTCAGGATGACGACCTGGGGAGAGTGAAGACACACTTGCACCTGCCCTCACATCTGGGTTTATTACCGCCTCTCACAACACTGGCCTTCAGACACCAATGGCTACTGCTTGACTTCCACCTTCCAAATCTCACACAACCCAGGACCACAGAAGGATGAGGGTTTGGAGAAACATCATTTCAGTATAACCAAGTTGGCATAATACAAACCATGACAGATACTGTGCTCACAATCTCCTCTAAAGCAGAAGACATGATGCTTTTTTTTTTCAGATCAGCGTTTGAAAAATAAAACCAGCATTCCAGTTTCAACTATGATAAGGTGAATAGATTGAATACTTACTTCTGACAGAAATTCTCCATAGAAGGGTAACAAAGTATTGAATTTATAATTCCCTCACTTGAAAACAAGTAGAAATCATGCTTTCCTCAGTAAATATATAATTTTAGTCATATTGTGCCCATCTTTGGCACTATTCTGACAAAAAGACAAGTGTTACCCATCCGAGAAAGGGTATTTCTAAATAATTTAACACTCCAGGTTCAGGACACTGTCATCGAAGGAAGCACAGCACTGTCTGTGGTGCACAATCCTTCCTATTTATTGCTACACATAAACTCTTCTCAGGGACAAATATGAGTTATTTCTATTTTCTGAGTAGTATAAACATGCTAAAGTAGAATTAGGAAAACAATGTTAATATAGGGTCTAAAAGCAAGACTACATGTAAGAAGTGGTTCATCCTTACCCAGAGAGACACCTGATCTATAATTCACAGACTTCTCAGAACAAGGTAAGTGCAATATTAAAGACCAGGCTTGTTGGTAACTATGTATTCGTCTTTTTTTCTTTGCAGGAATGCAATTTCAGGGAAATAATCTGAAGGTTACTTTTACTCTCAAAACCAAGGTAATCCCAGACCATTTTAGTTTTTTACCTCCAGAGGTTTCCATTTACCCTAAGGCTAACAATTGGAAAGCTGTGGACCTTTTAAACGTTCAAATGGTCAGGGGGTTTAGAAAAGCTCACACAGGGCTTCAACCAAGGTAAAAAGCTTCTTTCAATTTTGCTCTTTGACTGGAAAAACAGTCAACATTAATGAAATGACTCGTTAGATTAACTGTGTCAAGTAGGCTAAAAATACAATCTTTTCTTTTCCTTGGTGGAAATTACTCTGACTAAACTTTACTACTTTTGGTGAATTAACTTTTAAAATGACTGAATGGGAAAGAGAGCTTTTTGCTATTTGCCTTGTATTAGTTTATTTTAGTATTATTACTTTCAGTAGTTTGAGAAAAGCAACAGCCTCTTCCACTAACACCAGGAAGACCTTTCCAGGAAGCCAGTGCCGAGGAAAGGAGAAAGTATTCACAGCTGAAGAGGTACATACATCATGTGACTCTACCCGGATTGCTTCATCCAAGTCTGTTGCTAATCTCTCCAAACTCTTCTCCAATCAGCCACCAGAACGCATGTCCCAGAACACCAGGGCAACTTCTGGCACACTCTAAAGAATGACTGCAGTTGCGAGCAGAAGATACCAGGGCTTTTCACTGGGAAACACAGAGTTGTCAATCTTTGACACAGAAAGACTGAGTGGAGAGACAAACAGTATTCACAACCTTCCTGTAAAGGAATCAGAAGGATAAACTACTCCCCAGGAAGCATGGACCATTTCTAATAAAAAAGAAAAAACGACTCAGAGCACGGAGCTAAAAGCCCAGAGGAAGGAACCAAGAGCCACATAAACTCACTCCCAGGAAGTCAAATGGCACCTTAGCCAGGACTAGAGACACATGCCTATCTACATCTCAGAATCTCTCACCATCTCTGCCATCCAGTAACCTATTAAACAGGAGTATCTGTCATGGCTATTCTGTCCCTGTCTCGCCACTCTTATTGGTTCAATGGAAAGCATCTAACTTATCTCTTTAGTTCACAGATTTTCCAGCTGAAAGAAACCACACTTGTCTCAACCTTACCTGGAAGTGATTTGAATATCAAGATTCTAGACCTCTGAGCCTAATCCCAGAATGGGCTGAGACAATGAGACATCTTTGGAAGGTGGAAGTATACTCTCCAGTTGGTAAGAATGTGGATTATTATGGCATATTATGAGTATACTGGATGAAGAGAGGGCAGTTAGGAACTATTACAATACTCCAGTAAAAAGTAGGCATTATTACCTATATTAGGAGAATGTCAGTTGACTTATAGAGAAGTGGAGAGTCTGAAGATACATATAGAAGGTAGAATTAGCAAGTTCTGAAGGCTGATTGGATGTCAGCGTTAAGAGAAAGGCAACAATTTTGAATGACACTACTTTAAAGTTTACGTCTTACACAACTGAGTGGATAGTGATCCCCATTCACTATAAAATGTAGGAGAAACAGAAGGGTCATAGAGGAGAATGAGAGTTCACTTTCACACACTGCATTTAAGGTGCTTATGGAGCATTCAAACAGAAATATCCAGAGTAGGGTGACATACACTGGTTTAAAGCTCAGGAGAGATCTTAGTGAAAGACATAAATTTTAGACTATCTGTAATAACTGAAACAATGAAAATGGATGACAGAGGCTACTGGTAATGTGTAGCATGCTAAAAGAATAAAGCCTAGCGTTGAATCCTGATAAACACCAGAACTTAAGAGGAAGGCAACAGAGAATAAATAAGCAGTCACAGCCAGGCCTGGTGGCTTACGCCTGTAATCCAGGCACTTTGGAAGGCTGAGCTGGGCGGATCACGAGGTCAGGAGTTTGAGACAAGCCTGACCAACGTGGTGAAATCCAATCTCTACCAAAAATACAAAAATTAGCCAGGTATGGTGGCGCGTGTCTGTAGTCCCAGCTACTCGGGAGGCTGAGGCAGAAGAATCACTTGAACCTGGGAGGCGGAGGTTGCAGTGAGCCAAGATAGCGCCTCTGCACTCCAGCCTGGATGACAAAGTGAGACTCTGTCTCAAAATAATAATAAAAATCAGTCACAAAAGTAAGTGCAAAGTCATAAGACTGCAGTGACAGGGAAGGTAAAAGTGCTCTGTTAAAGCGAAAGTGGTAAGGTGTCTTTGCTCCCTGAAAAGCAGATGTGAATTAGGACAAGGCTGGAGGAACAGCACTAACTAGGAGGAGAAATAAATGTCCATGGTAGAAAGTGTATGAGAGAGGCATGGGTAAATTTAACTGATACTTTCGACTTTCCCCCTAAAGAAGTATTAAAGTAAATAAAAATGGAGACCAGGACTGAAAAGTTCCTGAGCCATCAAATCTAGCCAGGCCTCTTAAGTGACTTTAACCCTGCTCAATGTGCAAACATAAGTGAGAAACTTAACTTGAGCTATTTCTTGTGACTGCCTATATTAAAGAAAAATAGAAATTAAGCTTAATCAATCAGAAGCAGCCAACAAACTTATAATTATATAACTCAGGACCGTCCAACCCAGCATAGGCAAAATAAGGCGACAAATCGAGTATCTTCCTTGCTATACTTCTGTGTTCATTTCAAAAAAAACCTCCCTTTTGCATCCTCCTGGCAGAGCTCCTGAACCACTTCCTATTTGGAGCTTCCCAATTCATGAATCATTGTTTGCTCAAATAAACTCTTTTAAAAAAATTTACTGTGCCTCAGTTTGCCTTTTTAACATGGGGGTTATGGTTATATTTTAATAATAAATGAGATGGGAGGTAAAGTTTGAACAAATACAGATGATTTGATAGGGTTGCTACAGAGTACCGGAGATACAATCAACCAACCAGAAGACTTTGGAGAGAATTTGAGAGCTCAGTTGAGACTGAGGATCATAAATATATCCTTTCACCCATCTGCCACAGAGAATAAGTGTTGATTACACTTAGCAACAGGCAGGTCAATGTAAACTTGCAAAGGGAGTTTCAATGAAGTGTGAAGGCAGATACCACAGTTAGGAGTATGAGCTCTGAAACCTGACTTCTGGCTTCGTAGCCTAGTTCCAAATCTCAGTTGTACCACCTTAAGCAAGAATTTTAACCATATTTTCCTTTAGTTTTGTTATATGTATAATGAGGATAACACAAAAGTTACCTATGGAGTTGTGAGGATTAAACTAGATACCACATGCACAGAGATTAGAATAATGTTGGGCATGTTGCAGCTGCTCAAAAATGTTAACTATTTATATTAGTATTGGCCTTAAATTTTAGTTTTAACATGGAATTAGTATTAATATTAATACTATCTGTGTAGAAAAGAGTGGGTGAAATGATAGGTCATGAACTCTAATCTTGCAAAGATGAGAAGCTACTACAGAAAGTGGCTGACGCTTTGAGGCAAAGGAAAACATTCAGTGGACATGGGGTTCAACCCTTAAAGATTAAATTTAGTTTGAATAACTGGCTGAATAACTGAGTTTGGTGCAAAATAGGAAATCATGGTCAGAAGACTAGAGGTGGAAACTGATTATATCAATGTGAAGGCTTTGCAAGTGTTGGCAAAGTTCAAGGTGTGGTCCTGGGAATGGGTAGATGAAGGGGAGAAGGGAAAGGATATTGGAAATGAAGATGTGAAAAGCACTGGATGCAATATCTACCCAAGATCCTGTGGTCAGTAAGGAGAGTATTGAGATCTGAATGCATAAGACCAAAGGAGAGAGGGCAAACATATTGTCTCTAGGAAAGAAAATTGGATGTTTTTTAAAAAAAACTCCTTAAAATATCAATCCTAAAATTTATCGTGATTTTAATTATTAATATAATCATACCCTTGAGTTAACATATTTTACCACAGACGCGCTTTGTAAATATTTTATAGATTCTAAATTTTTAATTACTATATTCCTCTACTCAGCCTATTAAGAATGCTTTTAAATTCTTGAGAGTTAAATCTCTAGCCTTGCCTAAAAATATATTGCAATGTTTTGTTTTTATGGCTAGGAATTTCTTCTTTGTACTTTCATTTATTCACACATATTTGCTGAATGCTTACTATGTGTGGGCATTATTGCAGGTGCTATGTGTACATCAGAGAACAAATCACACAGATCTCTATCCTCTTGGAAGTTAGGTTCTGTCAGGGGGGATAAACAATTATAAATGTAATAAATATGTCTACGAATTTTTAGAAGGTGGTAAGAGCTATGAAAAAGGAACACACAGAACAAAGTAAAAAAAAAAAAAAAAATCCAGATGATGGGATGGGTGGGAGAATACAATTTTCAAATGGGGTGATCCAGATAGGTTTCATTGAGAATATGCCCCTTGAGTAGATACCTGAAGAGGTCTTGCAGAAGTCCAAAGAAGATCCATTTAATTAGATGGTCTTATGGACAAAAATCTATCTGTATGTCACAATGTTAAATGTGGATTGAGGAATAACATCTACCTCCATAAATGTTCTCATTTTTTGACTTACTTCTTATTTCTTACATTTTTCATTTTACTTTGTATCTTGATACAACCAGGAAATGAAAATAATGCTGATTAAATGTCTTTTTATCTTGATTAGCTAGAAATACCTTATACAGACAAACTCAGATGTAAAATAACTCAAATCTTTTTTTTTTCATTTTCTACTCCATTGAAGTCCAGAAGAAAATGATTCTTGAACTTTCAAGCTAAGTAGTATTCTCAATTATTTGATGTAAACTTTAAATAAAACCATGTTATCTAAGAGATGGATTTTATATAAATAAACCCAGACTCCTCCTTTGCTGATGACAGAATTACTAATCTCATAACATTTTTAATAATTTGTTTTAAAGAATATATGAAATATGTACTACAAATCACTTGTTCCGTGTTTAATTTTGTTTGGCCTTTCCTGTTTTGTTTTGTTTTTTCCTCTCAATCAGTTATAGTTACTAGATACTTTTTAGAGACTGTAAGTCACCATGTTGTACACTGAAAGCACTGTGAGATTCTTAACAGGAAGGAAAGAAAAAATGTGGTTTTAAAAATTAACATTTTGACAAGCTATATATACTTTTTTATTACTTTAAATAATGTTGTCATGAAATATTAATTACATATTTCCTGGAACTGAATCTAATTTTAGCTAATTGAGAAAAATCATTAGAAACAAATCCAGATTATCTTTGATGTCTTCCCAAGAGCATTATTTTATTTCCTTTTTCGTTTTTATTTCTAACTCTACTCATTTTGTCCCAATCCTTTGAGTTCAAATTATATATGTACAAATAGCCTTTCTTTCTGTAAAAACAACACATTTGCTCTCCTCACTTCCACTGTGGACATCCTCCCCTTAACTATATAACAAGTTAATTAATAAATGATATGCACAGGTTAATGTACTATAAAATGGTATGTCACTTTCATTTCACAAACCCAATTTCTATCTAAGGCATAAACACAATGAAAATTTTTTCTTAACATTTGAAGTTGAAATTTAATATTACAGAAAAAAGACAGATGTGACTATACCAATTTCTAAAAGCGTGAGTATATCTATACTCTTTTGCACTTTAATTTGTCTTATGGATATCACTTATTCATTTGTGGAAGGATGTTCATTTTAGCATTGCTTCTAATACGGAAGTAACTTAATGCCTAGCCATAGGCAATATTCACATAAGTTATAAAATGGTCCTAAATTTAAAAATATGCATTATCAAAGTAAAGCAGATGTTTGTGTGCCAAATCTCAAAGGTTTCTGTGATATGTTATTAAGTAAAATCTATTCACCAATGTTTATTATCACCTAGGTTTATTATGAATTCAATTTTATTTTTAAATTTAAAAAGAGTTAGGAAGAAATACAATGTTTTTCTCCAAATAACTAACATTTGCCTCAAAATGACATATAGATAATAGTTAAATTTTATGCTGAATTCTCATATGAAATGACAGGTATTTTATACTACTATTCTGTTCTATTTTTCTATTTTTGAAAAACATGAATAATTATTTTAAGCAGTATAACTTCTCCAAACAAACTTTGAAATCAAATTGTCAAATTATTTTTTTAATACCAGTTTTTATGTTTGGGAGCCCTTTTAATTTATGAATTAATTTGGAGATTTCTGACACATTTTTAGGAAGCTTCTTAACCCAAGAACAATGTATTTCTATTTAGTTGAGGCTCCCTTTATAAAAGTCATAACTAGAGTCAAAATGTTTTTCATATAGATTCCTTAGATTTCTTCTTAAATTTATTCAAATACATTTTATTTTTATTATTTGAAATAAGATACCTTTTCATAATTTCTAATGCATTATGTTGTTTGTGTATATGAATGCTATTAATTTTTAAAATTTATTTTTAGTTGACAAAAATTGTATAGTTATGGTATACATTGTGGAATGACTAAATCAAGCTAATTAACATATGCATTACCTCACATACTTATTATTTTGCGGTGAGAGCACTTAAAATCTACCCTCTTAGCAATTCACAAGTATATAACATGTTGTTACTAAGCTATTGATTTTTATATCAGATTTGTAACTGGAAATTTTAGCCAAATATATTTTCTTTCATATCATGTATCATTTAAAACTAATTCTTTTGGATTTTCCAGTAAATATTACATCAACTGCAAATAGTTATAAATTTGTCACTTCTTTCCCACTTCTCACACTTTGTCTTCCTCTAATCTTTTTGATGAGAATTTTTAGAAAGATAGTAAATAGGTATGACAATGAATTAGCATTTCTTCCACTAGACTTTAATAGAACTGAATCCACTGTTTCATCATTGAGAATGACCCTAGTTTTTGGTTTAATCTATTTTTTTGCATTTTAGTGTTTTTCTTTTAATAAGAAATGGACATAAATCATATCAATTGCCTTTTCAGCATCTCTGGAGGCAAATATGATTCTCTCATATTGACTTATCAAGTGATAAATTATAGATTAATATTGAACTGTCATTACTTTCTTGCTATGCAGTTTACTTGTCCATAATTCATTGTTTCTTTAATGTGATTATTTATCCGACATTTTATTTAGGATTCCTCAATAACACTTGTAAGTAAGCCTGGTCTCTAATTTTTCTCTGTTGCATTAGTTTGTCAGATCAGTACTATGCTGCTTATTTTTTTAAAAAGGAAGCATTTTTATTTTTTGCTCTGTGTGCTTGAAACATTTTTAAAGCATTAAAGATATCTGTCTAAAAGTGTTTGATAAAATTCACGTAAGAAGTCATCTGGGTCTGGAAACTTTTAAAGAAAGTAATCATGACCATTTTTTGCCATCCATGTTGTCTATTAAATTTGTTATATTTTCTTGTATAAGTTTTAGTAATTTATAATTCTCTGTAAATTTATTTCTTATAGGTTTTTAAAAAATTGATTTGCCTAGAGTTGAGTCAAGTCACCTCACTAATTTGGTAAATATATTTCGAAACTACAGTCAGTCCTCCCTTCTCATAGTAACACATTAATGGAAATACGTGTGAAACAAGCAAGGCAAGAACATGATTCCAACAAGACAGATTTTAGTTAACAAAGTATAAAGCAAGTGATTAAAATAAAATGATAAAAGCAGCCAGAGGGAAAAGAAACATGTACAGGGAAACAAAGAATGACCGTAGACTTCACATCCAGAATCCATGCAAGCCAAAAACTGGACACCATTTAAATGTGCATCAGCAAGTGAATGGATACACAAATTATGGTACATCTAAACAATGGAAAATTACTCAGTAATGAAAAGGAACATATTTCTCATCAATGCAATCATGTAGATACATTTCAAAATCTGAACATTTTCTTTCTTTATGTTAAAAGAAAAAAGATAGCCAAGAAAGAATGCATTTGGTGTGATATCACTTATACAGAAATCTAAATAATAAAACTAATTATATTAACAGAAAGCAGATCAGAGGATGTCTAAGGGCTGAAGTATATGGTATGAAAATCAAAGAGCATAGGGAAGTTTTGGGATAACTGAGATTTTTCTCTATGTTGATTGTCAAAACTCATAAATTTGTTCCCTTGAAATTAATGCATTTCATTGTATATAAATTATTTTTCCATAACATGGATGTAAAAAATACAACAGGTAGAGAGACAATCCACCAACAGTAGTAAGATCTGTAAGTTAGCATCTGTGCAGGAGAAAGCATGGAAAGCAACAGAGAATCTAACACACTTTATTTATTTATTTTATTTTATTTTTATTTTTTTGGAGACAAGAGTCTTACTCTGTCACCCAGGCTGGAGTGCAGTGGCATGCTCTCAGCTCACTGCAACCTCCGACTCCTGGGTTCAAGCGATTCTCCTACCTCAGCCTCCTGAGTAGCTGGGATTACAGGTGTGCACCACCACGCCCAGCTAATTTTTGTATTTTTAGTAGAGATGGGGTTTCACCATGTTGGTCAGGTTCCTCTAGAATGCCTGACCTCATGATCTGCCTGCCTTGGCCTCCCAAAGTGCTGGGATTACAGGGGTGAGCCACCTCACCCCGTTGAATCTGACTAATTTTAGAACCAAAAATTCCACTGTAAAGAGATAGCACAATTTAAAAATAACTTAAGAAAATGGAAGGGGCATTATCCTTTTGTAATAAGGGTGACTGTCAGAGACCCACAATAAAATGTTGTGAAGGGTCTAGAGTAATCTAATCTCTGTGTGTCTCCAGACTATTCTGTCAGGACTGTCTTGCAAGATAGGACCTCATAATGAGGAATAATCAAAACTAGTGGTAACCAAGGCTGGGGGATGGAGAGATTAGGGAGATACTCATCAAAGGATACAATATTTCAGTTAGAAACAGGAAATAAGTTCAAGAGGTTTACTGTATATCATGGTGCTTATGGTTAATAATAAAATATTTTATAGTTGAAAATTTCTAAGAGGAGATTTTGTATTCTCACCACAAAAAATAATTATGTGAGATAATCCATATGCTAAAGAAGCTTGATTTAGCCATTCTGCAATTACACATATATCAAACATAATATTGTATACCACAAACATATACAATTTTTTAATTTAAAAAATTTAGAAAAAAGTAGTAATTATTGGTATGAAGATATATGTATAATGCAGGGATTTTAATAAATTAACAATTGTGGGATACTTTCATTTCTGTGTTCTCAGGAACCAGGATTCTCAGAGTGGAAGAAAGAAAATAAAAATGTAATATGGAAGAGTTTAGTGAAAAGCTTCTTAATCCTCAATTTGAATTGACAATATCAAAATTATGCATAAATTACTTCATCTCTAAATACATCATATCCTTTCTTTATCTATGACATTCTAGAAACACTAACAACTTAGTAGCAACTTATTCCAGAGAGTTGTCGTAAAATACTACTTCTCATTAAAAGAAACCAGAGCTTCTTGGATACATGGCTGATTCCAGGCCTGGGTCAGGAAATACTCTGAATGAGCCTGGAACATTTTGACATACCAGACACCTAGCAAGCTTTCGTAGACTACTATGTATAAAAAAACTCAGGAGCCAACCTGAACAGATTCCCACTAGCCAAAAAATGGGGCAATTTGAGTTTGAGTTATAATAAAAATAAGAATTACAATGGATTGAATATAAAGAGATGTTCAGTTCATCAGTTCATAATGACATATAATTTTTTAAAAACTAGCTACCTCCTCAAAGTGATGACAGGAACTTAATTTATAATCTTAAAAATGGGCAAATAAGATAAAAATATTAAAAATGTATTCTTCCTTTCCTATATAACATGGCATTATCATAGTAGATTGAAAGGAAGCATCTCCTTATAAAAATCCTCTAAGTTAAGAAATGTAAAAGAAATGATTAAAAAAATAAGCATATCACTATTTTGTCTTCCTGAAGTAATTAATGGACCAGATACTGAGAATTAATGACTGATAACTCAAAAAAGAAGGACAATCAGGCATTACTGACTTTCTGATGAAAAACACATTACTATCTATATACAGTCTTTGCAACGGGATCAAAACTGAGTCTGATTAGATTTCTGAATAAGGTTGCCAATTTCCAGAAAATGCAGAAGGCAGGGGAACTTGTCTAATTGCACCATTAGTCAACAACAAAATCCAGATGCAGGAAACTACAGGTAAAATGTCCCAGGTTCTTTAACAGATAAATTGTGAGGAAAAGAAAAAGGATCGTGATAGAATATGAACTGAAAGTAGAAATACCATTTGATCCGGTAATCCCACTACTGGCTATCTACTCAGAAAAAAAAGTCATTATATGAAAAAGATACTTGCACATGCATGTTTATAGCACCATAATCGGCAACTGCAAAAATATGGAACCAGCCCAAATGCCCATCAATCAACCAGTGAAAAAATAAATTGTGTATGTAATGTGTGCGCGCATATATATATAATGGAATACTACTCAGACATAAAAAGGAACGAATTAATGGCATTCACAGCAACCTGGATGGAACTGGAGACTTTTATTCTAAGTGAAGTAACTCAGGATGAGAAAGCCAAACATTACATGTTCTCACTCGTTAGCAGGAGCTAAGCTATGAGGATGCAAAGGCGTAAGAATGATACAGTGGACTTTGGGGACTTGGAGGAAAGGGTGGGAGCGGGGTGAGGGAGAAAAGACTACAAATTGGGTTCAGTGTATACTGTTCGGGTGATGGGTGCACCAAATCTCACAAATCAGCACTAAAGAACTTACTCGTGTAACCAAATACCATCTGTTCCCCAAAATCCTATGGAAATAAATTAAATATATATATATATCATATGTAACATATTATATGTTACATGCTATATCATTTGCTACACATATTATAATATATTTATATATATGTACGTATATCTAAAAGAGACCGAAAGATATATCAAGTTAAAAGTTGGCCAAGACTACACTAGATTCTAGAAATTCATATTTGGATAATAAATACATAAAGAAATACAAAAACAAGAAAGTAGTTACCATAAACATCAGAATAGTGAATACTCTTTAGGGAAGTAGAGGGTTATGAATAAGATAAGGCACATGGAGGAGATGCTGGAACAGCTTGACAATGTTTTGTTTCTTGACCTGGGTGGTAGTTGTGAAGACAGTTTTATGGGAGTTTGTCAGAAATGTGTTATCACAGTCCCCAGATCTACTGAATCAGAATCTGCATTTTAACAAGATTCCCCAAGTGGTTCTTATGTGTAATAAAATTTGAGAAGCACTATTCTATACCATCCTCAACAGATTATTACTTGAATACTTCTGGTACATTAAAGTTAATATTTCCCAAATTGTTCCTTCCAAGTCTGCTAATTACTAAACCTTTCTTTCATTTAATCAACTGAACACTTTCTTCTTATAAATTTCTCTACAGAGACAGGGTTTCACCATGTTGTCCAGGCTGGCTGCTAACTCCTGACCTTCTGACCTGCCCACCTCAGCCTCCCAAACTGCTGCATATGGACTTTTGTCAAGCTTGTATTATTCTCTTCTTGATATATATGATTGATTTTTATTATTAAAATGTAAGTCTCTGTAATCCCAGCACTTTGGGAGGCTGAGGCGGGTGGATCACGAGGTCAAGAGATCGAGACCATCCCGGTCAACATGGTGAAACCCCGTCTCTACTAAAAATACAAAAAATTAGCTGGGCATGGTGGCGCGTGCCTGTAATCCCAGCTACTCAGGAGGCTGAGGCAGGAGAATTGCCTGAACCCAGGAGGCGGAGGTTGCGGTGAGCCGAGATCGCGCCATTGCACTCCAGCCTGGGTAACGAGAGCGAAACTCCGTCTCAAAAAAAAAAGTAAGTCTCTACACTTATTCATGCTGAATCTCATCTTATTGTATATTAAGGATTTCTTCCTTATCAATATCGAGTCAATCATCCATCAATGATGTTGTCAGTGAAAATCTTACCTTTGTACTTTTTGAAATTTTCTGCTGGAAACTCAGAATATAAACTTAGGGCAATGTTGAGAAACCAAGTGCTTGTAGAGATCAGTAGAATAACATATGAAATACATTATTAATTGTTTATTGTTACATTATAGTAAATGTACTCCACTCTTCTATTCAATAGCCAGCTTTTCAATTATTTCTTGTTTCTAATAAATAAAGTCTTCTACATATTCACTCCACTTTTATCTAAAATTCAATAGAGGAGGATTAGGAATTGAAGGCAGGTGGGGCAAAAAGCAAACTTCCTAGTCCTAGTCCAGGGAATGATATCTTATTTACTGAATAATTACTGTGTGTCAGACACTACAGATACCAAGATTAACATAGTCTTTGTGTTAAAGAGCTCACAGCCTAGCTAATGGGAGAGCCACACATATCAATGTTCAAAATGCGGTTGTGGTACAGAGGGACTAGCTCATTTAGCCTGGGAGCTCAAAGTCATGGCAACTATTTATAAATACCGGAAGTATGGTTTTTCCTTGACACTATGACCTACTTTGGGACAAAAAGGAATTTGGCTACAACCACACAGAAGAGTGAAAAGTACCCAGGACTAATTACATTTGAATCTGACTCTGCCACTTTCTAGCTTTGGGATTTAGGGCATAGCTTGTGTTCCCTCATCAGCAAAACAGAGATAATAATGCCTAGAAAGTTGGGTTGTAGGAAATTAGACTTAATGAACCCAGTATGTTTTTTGACACATAGTAGATACTTAAAACAATAATCAATATTGCTACTAAATATAATAAACTAACGAACAAGCAAAAAAAAAGGAGGAATGAGGGCATTGGCCTGAGTCAGGTAATGATTTTGAAATTAAAGACTTTGTAAAAGTCTTAGAGACCAGCTTTTCTTTCAGGGACGACTTATACTAGAGTTAAAATTAAATGTCCACTGTGTGATAATAAAGACACAGCACTTACAGCCATTGAGACTTATTTAGAGAAGAATTTAGGACAGTGAGAAGGGGAAGTGAGAAGAGTTAGTTAAGACATAGTTAGGCTAAGCTGCAATTGGGGTCTCTCAGGTGGACAAGGGGAACTCAGGGAGGTTACAGGAATCAGATCTGGCTATTTCAATTCAAGCCCATCTGTGTTCACAAATTGCTCTTCTCCAAGAGGCACTTTGCCCTGAGCCATCATACAATGGAAATTAGATTATTAAGAATGTAGGCTACTCAAATAACAAAAATATCTGGCATTCTACATCAGCTTTGTATTCACCTCAATTAAATAAACGCCAAGCTTAGCGTCAGCCAAAGATTTGGTCGAGAAACACTGCTGCAATTTTCTGCATTACTGGTCCAGTCAGTGTGAGCATTCCAATGCCTTAATAAACTTCCATCTTAACATGCTGATAGTCTCTTCTATAAATGTGATTTAAAATGTGTATAAAAGAGGGTTTTAGAGAAGGAACCTCATACAGGCTGTTTTTGCTTAGCTCAAGTATTTATGAAAACAATGGCAATTCAAACAAAAAGATCAAAAACTAATTGCCTGAACAGCCTTCAGGAGGATGCTGAAAATACTGCAAAATTCAAGAATGCTGAAGCAGAAGCCTTTCTTTAGGTTGATTTCAAATTATGCTAATAAACCAAATAAAGGAAAAATCATCTTTCTCACTCATTAATTCCCACAGTCATTAATTTAAACTTGCACGCCCCTTTGCTACTTGCTTACATTTTTTTACGGTATTTCTCTTTGTGTATAGGTTAGACTAAGCCTTATAAAATGTGAAAGAGAACAGAATTCACAACCCATAGCATGTTAAAAAGCAACTGCATAATTACCTCAGGTTCTAAAAATGAGATAAATATCAAGAGATTCATTAGATTAAGGTCAATGTGAAAGACTAACCTGAAAGATGAAGAGATTTATATTTTTCCTTGGTGACAGAGACCAAAATATGTATCATCCTTTAAAAGTTTTCACTAAATAGAGCTTTTCAAGACTGAAAAATTAATAAACTTTCACTATTTCTTAATGCTTAGCTTTTCTTCTAATAATGCCTAGAAATTTCTTAAAATATTCCAGGAATATTTTACTACTCTTATGTTTTCATTGTTAAATATAAATTGCAAAAACAGTAACTGTTATGATGTTTTTTTCTAAACAGCTATACAAAAACTGGGAAGCAAACAAACAAAACTACTTCAATTAAATTATTCACTATGCAGCAATTAACCACAGTTGATGATTCGGGGTTCACACTTCCAAATTTTAGATATTTTTCGTCATTGTCAACACAACTACACATGGGTCTTATTTTCAAAAATGAACCATACAACACAGGAACGTGTTAAAAAAAATATGGGCTAGGGGCAGGTACAATTCTCAATACCTAGAAGGTAGGAGATGCTAAAGGAAAAGCAACCTGATTTCCTTCAACAATAATATCATCAAAAAATTGCAAAGCAGAGAAAGAGAAAGATCATCTTTTGATGTAGAGCAAATCTCCTAAACTGTGCTATAAAACAATAATCAATAATCACGGTTTTAAGGGTTGATGGGTTCAATCCAGTGGTTCTAACTTGGGGTCTCTGATGCTTTTGGAGTAGGACAGTGATTGAGGCTAAATAAATATGGCACAGGTTTTTTTTAAGTTAATAATTGATATGCTTCACTAAAGAAAAGAGAAACTAATTCTTTCCTTACCTTTAAAAAACAAAACCTGAAAAACAGAAACAACTAGTGGTTCTTTCTTGATGCATAAAGATGCTTATGGTCCTTCATCTCTATACAAGAATGAGAATATATGCAAAGTCAGATTCCCTCTATTCAGGAGAAGTTATCTGACTGGATAGACTCTGCTTTTTTCTCCCCAAGGCAAAGGCTAGCTCTGTTGCCAGGCTGGAGTACAGTGGTGCGAATTCGGCTCACTGGAATCTCCGCCTCCTGGGTTCAAGCGATTCCCCTGCCTCAGTCTCCCGAGTAGCTGGGATTATAGGCACACACCACCACTCCAGGCTAATGTTTTGCATTTTAGTAGAGACAGAGTTTCGCCATGTTGGCCAGGATGGTCTCGATTTCCTGACCTCATGATCCACCCATCTTGGCCTCCCAAAGTGCTGGGATTACAGGTATGAGCCACTGTGCCAGGCCGTCTCTCTGCTTTAATTTCTTTATTGAGAGTCTTTAATTCTCTGCATTGAGTACCACAAGCAAAAGCTGCAGTTCTAAGGCAGTGAAGCAGATCTCTGACTGCAAAAGGGATGAAACAAGGCACTCCTTACCCCATTCTAGGGGGAAGCATGTTGGTTCAGTATCTCTTACCCTTTCTTCAGAACCATAGCCAGGTCCACTTGCTGCTGGTTACAATAGCTTGCAGTTTTCTGAAGGCCATGAGTTCTAAAGTAACTAATTCCTGGATAACAATGCAAGCATTTGATGAAATCTAGTTGTTTCTCAGTTCTGACCCTTTGCCCAGCTGGTACCAGAATCCAGTACAGTAAATCCTCATTTAATGTCATTGATAGGTTCTTGGAAACCACCATTTTAAGTAAAATGACACCTCAAATAATGTCATTTTGTTCAACATGTTTTTGTTTTAATGTTGATGAGAAGGAAAAAAGTGGTTTTCCTACACATGGTTTTGCTTCAAGTTGCCACTTCCAAGAAGCTATTAATTACATTAAGTGATGACTTACTACAACTTAATATATATATATATATATATATATATATATATATATATATATATATATATATAAAATTGCGTTTTAGGTTCTGGGGTATATGTGAAGAACATGCAGGATTGTTGTACAAGTACATACATGGCAATGTGGTTTGCTGCCTTCCTCCCCACCACCTGTATCTGGCATTTCCCCCCATGTTATCCCTCCCTAACTCTCTACCTGCCTCTGTCCCTTCCCTAGATCCCCCTCGCAGACCTCAGTATGTGATGCTCCCCTCCCTGTGTCCATGTGTTCTCATTGTTCAATACTCACCTATGAGTGAGAACATATGGTGTTTGATTTTCTGTTTTTGTGTCAGTTTGCTGAGAATGATGGTTTCCAGGATCATCCATGTCCCTACAAAGGACACGAACTCATCGTTTTTTATGGCTGCATAGTATTCCATGGTGTATATGTGCCACATACACGCACACCAATGTTCATTGCAGCACTGTTTACAATAGTACAGCTTTTAAAGTGGACAAACCCACTTTAAAGTTAGCTTCATAGAGATAGTCCTTTGAGAGTTAAATATCAAAGAATGAAAGCAATAAGACCATCACGATTGAGAATTATGAGGAACTTTCAAAATTCCTTATGCATGGAAAATCAAAAATTGAATCTTTTTTACTATGCACATGAGTAATCACATTGTTACATGGGTGAGGATTAAACAATAAGAATAGTAAGAGAAGGCAACATTGTTTTGGTTACAGTGAAAGGTATTGAAGCCAGTGAAATAAACCCTCCAAGTTTCTATTGGGAAAGTATGTCTGAAGTCGGTTTTGACTACAGGGAAAAGAGTGATGACAAGGAAATACGACGAGATTCACTATCTGGGGATGCTATTCAGTAACTGAAAGCTCAAGGGAGTAAAATCCATGCATTAATGGCAAAGCCTTGGGAGAGAGATTGTAATATTAGGTATAATCGGGTAGGGCCAGTGACTGAGCCTACTTTGACACCCCTTCACATGAAATGATCTGACACAGAACAATAGTCCACTGATATTTACTTTCATTTTGGCATGAACGTAAAACTTTATCCGAACACCAATTTCAGATTTCTATCTATCCCTGAATACTGATTTCTGAATGCCAGCTTAGCTTTATCAGACAAACCCAGAGTTCCTTAAATATTCAGACTTCTAGGTCTCAATTCTAGAGATTCTGATTGAGTAGGTCTGGTTTAGGGTCTGTAAATCTGTATGTACAAATTCCTTGGATACCACTAACGTATAACTGAACTTCAAAATGGACAGCATGCTCAGTAAGGCACTCATTGACCAGAAAACATCCATCGAATACAAATTTAGTAAAGATGCTAGTTTAAGAAAATTTCAGACTATGTATCTGTAATCTACATGTTTAACTCTAATAGCATAACCCATTAGAGATCAGAGATGATGTCCATCTGATTCACTGCTTTCTCATAAGTAACTGGCATTGGTAAGTTGAAGGCAATGAATATCTGATGAATGAATAAACAAATAATTCACTTGTTAAATAATGTTTAATTTCCAAATAACTGTCTTGTGTTGCCAAAAAAGGTAAATCAAAAAATTGTATTTTTTCATTTATCAACTTTTTATCAACTTACAAAGTAACAAATATTCATTGAAAGCATATTGAATAATAGACATAATGATGCAATATTTCTATGTCCTATGGTTATATAGGGCCCATTTCTAATGAAAAAGTAAAACCTTTTGAATCTCCAAAATGAGAGTCATTCTTTGAGTACCTGAATGCCTCTATTTTCTGCAAAGGTGATTATTATGCAGCTGTGAGTTACTACAATAAAAACCCCCCAAACAACATTTCATGTTCTCTGTGACTTTTATAGCTGAGGTCTTGAATCTGTTTTATTTTCCCAATGATCTGTGTAAGGCTAAATGCCCATTTTCCCATAACAGTCAGAAAATTTCAGCAAATTCTTTCAGAAGCAAAGCTTTCAAATCCATGACCTGTTGACCAAAAGACATTCATTCTCTACCAGTTTTCTGATTTACTAAACAAAGGATTTTTATAAAATAAATACATAACACACATACACACCTATACAAATATTTTCCTAGACATGCACATGGAAAGTAGTACATCAAAACTGAAAAAGATAGCTAGGGAAAGTTGGCTTAGGTAATGAGAGTAACTATGCAATTATAAATGACAGAGATAGTGAAACCAGAAAATAAATTCAATCTATTTCCTATCTCTGCAGTATTATCATGGGAGAGTGTTAGAATAGACCTGGTATCCTATTTCCTTGGAAGCAAGATGAACCATTTCCTCATTGCCTTCATAGAAAATTCCATCAGAAAAAATGTCTGTCTCTAAAAATTTCAGTATTTTCTCCAATTCTCTAAGCTATTTTTTTTATACCAAGTCATACTCTTTAAGACACTTGTGTTTATCATTTCAGAAATTTTGTGAGTCTCACACACCTGGCTCAGAGAAGTAGGGCATAACTGGATTTGAATTTTTATCTATTCAAAGGAGTCCTAAACAGTGGGCATAAGGGATGGTGATATTGTGAGTAAACAGAACCAAATTGGTATGCCTTTTATGTGTGCATTTTTTTGTGAGAATCCAAGCATTTTCATTTTTCTTTATCTAAGTATGGCAGGAATGAAAAGAATATATTCCAGCCAGTTCACAGCCTTAAGAAATTATAGTCTGTTTTAGTTTATTTAAGGAGGTTGGTGATTTTAGAAAAGTACTCCACAAAAATGTGATTGATTATGATTACAGTTGTACAAATTTATGCAGAAGGAGACCTCAATGTACCAGGCCAAATACTCAATAGATCTTAGAGTTTGTTTGAAATAGAAGATAATAGTAAAAGATATCCTGAAATATTTCAATTAAACCCTTAAATTTCCTTAAGCTTAATAATTTCAAGAATATTCAGAGTGGTTGCCTCACTTCAATTTAGTTAATTAAATTATATTAATCTTGGTTGATTGTATCATATAACACATGATTATATAATCATGCATTATGTGGTAATTTGGCATAACCTCAGCCAAGGAGCTGATATAACAGATTGCAAATTTTATTTTATCTTGTTTATTTATTTAGTTTATTTACTAAGCTACTTGAATTAAAAGTTAAAAAGAAAACAACTTTCAGATTCTTAAAATAAATATTTATCAGAGATCAAAGAAAACTGTGACTCATTCCCAGGTGTGCTGAATTCACTTCATCTTTAGCGGGCATTATGTAATATTTTCATAATACTCTATGAATGCTGAGCCAGTACACGGCCTCTCTTAAATGGCACAGCAATCATAGCAATATACTCTGAAAACACTAACTTTATTAAGAAGTGATGAACAGATATGTCAGTTTATAAATGTCATACAGATTTCAAGGCCCCATGCTTAAATAGGTTTTAAGCAAGAAAACCCTCAACTTGGATTCTAAGTAGCAATCTGTTCATAATTACTTGCAATAGCTAAGCTAAATTTAGGTCAGAACTCTATATTTATGAGACTAATATAAATATAAAATGTACCTCAAAAAGTTTCAGACCTACTAGGGTAGGTTAAAGACCTGCTTGAAATTTTCTAGAGTTTGTTATTAAATGGCAAAGCAGTAAAATGCAATTTTCTTTTCTTTTTTTTTTTTTTTTTTTTTTGAGACGGAGTTTCACTCTTGTTACCCAGGCTGGAGTGCAATGGCGCGATCTCGGCTCACCGCAACCTCCGCCTCCTGGGTTCAGGCAATTCTCCTGCCTCAGCCTCCTGAGTAGCTGGGATTACAGGCACGCGCCACCATGCCCAGCTAATTTTTTCTATTAGTAGAGACGGGGTTTCACCATGTTGAAAGCACTGTTTCGATCTCTTGACCTCGTGATCCACCCGCCTCGGTCTCCCAAAGTGCTGGGATTATAGGCGTGAGCCACCGCGCCCGGCCGCAATTTTCAATAATATACGGCATAGGTTTTCATAATATAATGGATGTTAGATCTAATGAGATATATAATTCAAAATATAATGGAATGCAAAGGATAGTATAGGAAATCTGTAACAGATTTCTCTCTCAAATCCATTTTACCTTAGTCTTTAATAGAAAGAACATATCAAGGAAGGAAAAGTGAGTTCGAATCCAAGCAGATCAGTGTAATCTGCACTTGAGAACAGTCAATGAAAGAGATGATTCGTTGGCCACTTATCCTCTATCTAACCCAGAAAGCTTCCCGAAGGTGAATTTCTCACGGTAGCAGTGAGGATGACAGACGTGCTGAAGACTTTAAAAGATGTGCTTACATGTAAATGAAAGATGCTTAATTAAGCCTTAAAAAAAAAAAAAAAAAAAAAAACCCTTTTTGGGGAATTCAAAGAATGTTTTCCAAAACTGAATTGTGAAGTTATCTTGCCTACCCAAAAATGCCTCCAACTAGAGGACCCATTTAAAATACAAGTCACATCATGTATTTTCTCTGCCCCAAATTATCACTAGCTTCCCTTCTTACTCAGAGTGAACCCAACCCGGATGTGCTACAGGATCTTCTCCTCCTGGTGCACTGCTCGCCTTCATTGTCTGCTCTGCTCCATTTTCCTCCCTGGTGCCATGCTGGCCTCCTCGTTCCTCCTGCAACCTGTGGAGCGAGAGCAGGGCACTCACTTTCCCGCTTCCTCTATGCAGCCCCTCAGTTGCCAGCGTGCCTGACATCCACATCTCCTTGAGGTTTTGCTCACTTGCTTTACTTTCCTCCAAAGCAATTATTTTCCATAGATAGAATATGCCATATATTTTACTTCCTCCAACTAGAACGCCAGCTACATAAGGGCAGAGGTTTATTCCGTTCAGTCACTGCTGCATCTTCTGTCCTAGAAGAATTCTTAGCAAACAATATGTACCCAATAAATATTTGAGATATAAATGAATTTAAAAGCTCTGGCAATATTAGCACATCAGCTATGTTTTGTGGATTCCCAAATGTCTACTTTTTTACCTTAAGTTTCAGCTCTTGCCAGCCTCCTCCGACACCATGTCAAAGAAAACTGCACGTGGGAGGTTAATCCCATCTCTTCTACTTGTCATTCATGTAAATCCTAATTTTTAAAATCCTGATATACATCTCCTCTTGGAAATATAGCTTCTCCAAAAATATGTACCAAAACTTACAATATATTAAGTAGTCCTCCAGGCATAGCACTCCTAAGAGATATAATATTTAAGAGACCGAATATCTCTCCTTGAATAATTTTTACACTGTAAAATTTGGGAAAATATGTATACCCAAGAATTTCCTATGAATTTCTCTAGTGATTATTACCTGTATCAACAATTTGGCTCTTATTCAATTATATGTATTTTCATTAATCGGTTCCTTGTTTCATTCATTTAGTAACTACTTATGAAGTCCTAATCACGTGTCTAGCATTGTTCTACCTGCTGAGGATACAGCCACGAACAAAATGGACAATGTTCTTCATCTCAGGTAACTCACAGGCTAGTGAATAGAAACAGCTGGTAAATGGCCAGGCATGGTGGCTCACACCTGTAATCCTTGCACTTTGGGAGGCTGAGGTGGGTGGACTGCCTGAGCTCAGGAGTTCGAGACCAGCCTGGACAACACAGTGAAACCCTGTCTCTAAAAAAATATTAAAAATTAGTCAGGTATGGCAGTGTGCATCTGTAGTCGCAACTACTAGGGAGGCTGAGGCAGGAGAATTGCTTGAACCTGGGAGTCGGAGGTTGCAGTGAGCCAAAATCGAGACTCCATCTCCAAAAAAAAAAAAAAAGAAAAGGAAAAGAAACAGCTGGTAAACAATGAATACATAAGTACATCAGATACATAAGTTGTGTAAGTATGTATAAATTGATGATAAGTACCATGGAGAAAAATAAAAATAAGGTAAGTAGAATGGGGTCTATCTGCATATTTTATATTATGGAGGAAAAGGAGCCCCTACGAATTTCTTGATATTTGAGCAGAACCCTGAGGGAAGTAGAGAGTGAGGTACAGTGATGTCTTGAAAGGAGAAACCTGAGAAGAGAAGGAACAATTACAATTACCCGCAACCATCCTTTCGCCAAGAAAAAGAGCCTCAGAGGCAAGTGCGCGTAATGTCTTCAAGATGTCAGTGTGAGTGGCGCAAGGTGAGGGAAGTGGGGAGGAAACTGGGACAGTGGGGGGCAAGATATTGGTAGGTCTTGGAGGTACTGATGTCTCCATCCTGCCTCCCCAAAGCCCAGATAAAGTTTCTTGAGTAGAGAACTGTCGCACAAATGAACTTCACACTTTCTACAGAATGTGCTACACCATCTTGCACAGAGCGGATGTTCAACAGTATTAGCTGTGAGTAGAAATTACTATTTGTACACACAAAAAAATTAGCTGCAAATACCTTGATGTTCCTCAAATGAGAACAATTTACCCATGGAAACATGAAATGAATTCCAAACCTATTGAATTATCCTACCTGTACAAATGTATACAGTTCAGGCCAGAAATAGAAACTTTCCTAAAATTTATGGCCTCTCTCTCCCCCACTTCCCTATTGCCCCAGAAATTACTGAATCATTCTAAATCTTCTAGTACTATACTGAGTCATTCTTAAAAACTTCTCACTCTTTATAATTTCAGAGCTTTTTTTTTCAACAATTTAAATGTTACTTCCGTTGGCTCCGTATGCTTTTCTTTCTTTAGACATGCCATTTATACTTTCAGGCTGTCCTGATAAACAAATGTTAACATGCCATCACTCATTCACTAAGCAGATATAGATGTTAGACAGTGAGAATGCAAAGACAGGGTACCACCTAGCATTTGAGATTCAAACACAGATGTTGAAACTGCAAAGTCCAACCTGGTTCAGAATCTCGCTGCTAGCTGGAAGATCACATTTATAAAAGAAGGATGAGAAAAGTAAGTAACTCATAGACCTCTTCCTCTTACAAGGGTTAAGTGAGAGTGTAATATTGGGGTTCAGGGTGCCCTGAGCTCCCCTGAGAGGACGTTTCTCCAGGTTCTTGGTCTCCGCCCTCTTAAAATGAGAGAGGGGACAACAGCGCAGTGCACAGCAAATGCCAGACTCAAAAGTGTTTGTAGAAAGTGATTTATTTAGAGAGAGAGAGAAACCAGAGAAGGAGAGAGAAACACCTAAAAGATGGAATCGAGGAGAGGAAAGCAGCTTCTACACTGAGTGGAAGGGAATAGAGAGAGAGAGATGGAGTTTAGGAGGGGAAGACGGGCTTCCATGAGAGAGTGTGGAAGGGGACTCCAGAGGGGAAATCCAAGAGAGAGAAAGATGCCTTCCATGAAGGGAATGTCTGTGGAAGGGGACCCAAACATGGAGTCCAAAGGGGTGTGGAAGAAGGGGACTTTTAACCTGGGAGGAATCCCCACCTTCTCTAAGACCTCTGGCCAATGAAAGGAGTTCCTTAGAACTTCCGCTGGAGTGACTGACTCTTAGTTTCTTCCCACACCCCAGAAATGTAAGCATAAAGCGTTAAATCTCCCGGATGGAGAGAGATGGGAGAGGGGCATGGTGCTGGGAAGTTCTTGCCCTTAAAACTACGCCCCCTTGTGGACCCGGAAAGAGAACACATTCCCTGAAGAGCATTCATAGCATTCATATAAAGTGTTTATCATAAGCTTATAACATAGTAAAAACTCCATAAACATTATAAATAGTATATTAAATTTTACTCATATAAATATCAATATTAAACATGATACACAATTTCAAACTTTCTCTCCATGTCTACTCTTTCTCCTGAGGTTTGTTACCAGGCATATTTCTACCTGAATGTTATTCCAGTGACTACCATCAAAGAATCCAGAAGAGAAATGTTATCATCACATTTTTACAGTTACTACCTTATAGTATTTCCACAACTGCCCTATAGCTGCAAACCCAATCATGGCACAGAAACAGCTTTCTAAATAATCTGTCTGCCTCAGATCTTCTTCTCAAAAAATTAAGGACATTATCTAACATTAATATTAGTAGCCATTAGCATTATATGTTGCATGAATGAATCAGTGGATTTAAAAAAAGACAATGTGATGTGTTAGAAATTCAGGCTGGCATGTTCCCTGGACTCTCAATTATTAAATGATGTCCTTTTTTTTATTATCCTCTGGTTTCTATGAGGGGAAGCTCTCAGAGCAAACTCCTCTAAGGCCAGCCTGCCACCAGTTTACCTGCAGTGGAAGTGATTAAGCTGCCTTGGGCAGATCACATGGCTAAGCCTAGATATGTGGGACAATGATAAGCAAATATTCTTTCCACCAGCTATAATGGGAAGGTTTTCTCTCCTCTCTCTTTTAAGTACTTTTCCTTTCCTGTATTAGCTGCACCTAAAACTATGGGTAAACATTTTGCTCTGACTCTTGCCCTATTTATTTAGGAATCTTATAAACGGTATGCTTTGCAAATCTGTGATTTGAAAAGCTAAAATACCCATGTTCAATTCAATTGTTTCAGAAACCTCAAGTAATAAGTATGCTCTGATATAATTTCAAAACATTTTTAAGTCAGATGATCCTAAAGTGTTTATCTAAACCTACAGAATCAAAAAAGTGTCATTATTAAGTTAACTGCGCTGGTCGTTTTTACATTGTAGAGAATAAATATAAACTAATTGGTATGTATGATATTTCAGTGTGACAATAATGAAGAACAATTTGCATTAGTATTTTTATTTGGCTTTGTTTTTCAGGTTAGCCAAACAAAGACTAATATCAAAACAAATATCTTGAGAAAGTCTTGAGAACTGTGCTGTTTCAAGATACATTTTTAACCATTCAAATAGAGTTTATAGATGTTTAATGAAATTATAAATTAACTGATTATCCCATTGTGCTTCTGTGGGTTTGAATATAGTAAGCAATATGGAAATGGGCTTTATCTCCATAATTTCTTCATTACCATATGTGTTTGGAGTGCAGGTTTTCTTTTTAAAAATAGATAACTAAAACCACATAATTATGTAAAACCATTATTTTAGCTGATAACCAACAACATTACCAATAATATGTCAGAGTGTTATTAATAGGCTCCCTTGCCCTTTTATCTGAAGTAAAAATGTATAAAATGCTTACTCCAAGAATTGTGGGCGTTACTGTTCCTTAGTTGTGATTCTTTCTTTTGTCTGTTTTCTGCTTACGGTGCCTGTCTGGTTCCCTATTATTCTGCAAGGCATAGTGCATGGAATTTGAAATCCAGAAACTTTTTTCAACTAGAAAAGCTTTCCCTTTCAATAAGTCGCTTAAAAGAAGATGTTCATCCTAAGGAAAGTACTTAAAAAGTAATCACTTTTTCAATCTTTCTTACATATAAAATATTTCTTTCCAATTCTATGAGAATAGATTTATTTCTTAGAAAAGCGCTCATTTTTAATCAATGATAACATAGTAGGGGTTTTGGTTGTAGAATGTTTGTTAATTAATTTTGTTTTGTTTTCTTTTTAAGTATGTTCTCAGGTTTCTTTGGTGTCAGATTCTCAAAACATAAGATAGGATCCAGCTAACAACTTTAATCTTCTCTCTGTTTTTTCTCTCCCCATGTCTCATCTATTTTCTCTAAACACAGAAGATGTCAGAAAAGTTAGAGAAAATGTGAAGTGCGGAAGTAAAGCTCTCTCTAAGGTGGCAGGAGCAAGCATTAGGCTGTATAATTTTTCTCAAAAAATTTTTATCACAGTGGAATATTCTAAAGTTCTGTAGAGGAGATTAAATGCACCACAGGGCATTGAATGGTCCATGCTGAAGCAAACTATTATAAAGCTTGAAATTTGTTATTTTATAGCTTTCATGTGAACATGGATTGTGTATGCTACATTATGCACCACTTTTATACAAACGTAGGTACATGTACAGATGTATAAATAGACGTACACATGATAACTAGTCAGTTTTTACCTTTTCATTATATGGTTCCTGAAAAGTTACACCATGTTTTATATAATGATTTCTGTAACATTCTCCCTGTATAATAACTATTCACCCAAAACACAATAAATATGTAGGAGTTATGTCTACAATATTGCTTGAGGCAAATATACTCTATTTGCTGGTCACTGCAGACTCAAAGAAGAGATTATCACATGAAATTATAAATTATGCCCTATATTTCAATGAACCAAAAATGCTTTTCTTTGAGTACATACACCAAACAGGAGGAATACTGGTATAAAAGTAGATACATATACCAATGGAACAGAAATAAAGCCAAATACTTACAACAAACTGATCTTTGACAAAGCATACAATGACATAAATTGAGAAAAGGACACCCTATTCAATATACAGTTCTGGGAAAACTGGATAGCTACATGTAGAAGAATAAAACCGGATCCTTATCTCTAACCTTATACAAAAATCAACTTAAGGTGGATTAAGACTTAAATATAAGACTTGAAGCCATAGCAATTCTAGAAGAAAATTTAGGAAAAACTCTTCCAGACATTGGCTTAGGCAAAGAATTTAGGTCTAAGACCCTAAAAGCAAATGCAGCCAAAGTATAAATAAATAAATAAATGGGACCTAATTAAACTAAAAAGCTTCTGCACCACAAAAGAATAATCAGCAGAATAAACAGACACCTCACAGAATGAGAGAAAATATGTGCAAACTGTGTATCTGACAAAGAACTAATATCCAGAATCTACAAGGAACTCAAACAAATTAGCAAGGGAAAAAAAATCTTATCAAAAAGTGGGCAAATTACATGAATTGACATTTCTTTAAAGAAGATAACAAATTGCCAACAAACATACGAAAAAATGCTCAACATTACTAATCATTAGAGAAATGCAAATTAAAATCACAATGAGATATCACCTTACCAAGCCAGAGTGGCTATTACTTAAAAGTCAAAAATAATAGATGTTGGAGGGGATGTCACGATAAGGGAATGCTTATACACTGTAGGACAGAATGCATATTATTACAACCTCTAGAGAAAACAGTATGGATATTTCTTAAAGAACTAAATGGAGATCTACCATTGAATCCAGCAATCCCACTTCTAGGTATCTAGAAGGAATAAGTCATTATATCAAAAAGACACCTGCACGTATATGTTTACTGCAGCACAATTCACAATGGCAAAGATAAAGAAACAACCTCAGTGCCACTGATCAATGAGTGAGTGGATAAAGAAAATGTAATGTATATACACCATGAAATATTACTCAGCCATAAAAAAGAATGAAATAATGTATTTTCAGCAACTTGGATGGATCTGGAGGCCATTATGCTAAGTGAAGCAACTCAGGAATGGAAAATCAAATACCACATACTGTCACTTATAAATGAAACCTAAGTTATGGGTCAGCCCACTGAGGCTGTGAGAGATCAAGCTACCTGTCCCAGGTCCACACTCCAGGTCCCTGTTGGAGCTGAGACTCACACCTCAAGTGCCCTGGAGTCCCCATGAATCTCACTAAGGATGCTGCCTCATCTGCTTTGAGGTGATTTAGGCTTTGAGGATCATAGCAAGCATCAAACCCAGGCCAGGCTAGGTTAACACAAAACCAGATTATAGAGTCCTTCCCAACACTGTGGAGCCTGAGACCCCAAGGAACTTCTCTTAAGCCTCTGCAGGAACCCCTTCTATGGCTCCAGTCCTCTCGCCCACAGAAATCTTGTGGGGGTCTTGACCTTTCAGATCCCATTTCTCTGGATGGAGGATTAAAAACACCCATGTCATCAAATACATGGCACCTTCGGTTGTGAGATGCACTATCATTTTATGAATCACCATGGAATTCATTAATTTGTTGCCACTCTGGATTTAAACAGGCTGAGTGACCTCTGTGAAAAATGGTAAAACTATAGTAATAGGAATAAGTGTTATTTATGACGATTAAAAAGAAAAAAGAAAACCTTGAAAAACCTCTGCACTACCTTCACTTACGTGCAATGACAGGGGCAATCGTAATCAGTTCAATCAATTCAAGTGGAAATAACTGAAGAATGGGTGGTTGGATACTTAGATTTCATTTTGCTTCGAACAGATCATCTTTACAAGTGTTTCTTAATTCAAGTCTAAAAGCTGGGGATACAGAACATCTGCATGAAAAATAGTCTTTAGCATCAGAGCACCTCTATTTAAAACAAAAGAAAAAAGGCGTGGGGAATGCATTCTGAACCAAAGCTATACTCTCAGGTCCAGGTGACTGAAATTCTGTCCTGGAAGAAAAATGAAGAGCCTGTGCTGAAAAACTCATGAGCAGGCACAATTTCTCTTGCTGTATGCTTTTATTACTCCAGCTAGTGCTGCTGTGATGGCATTTATCACACCCTGCCCATCACGGAATCAGTCGTCCACACCCCGGCCCTCCCCCAGACACTTAGGCTGCACAAGACCAGGCAGATGGCGTCGATCTTCTGTTTTATTTCTTATCAGTATGATTGTCTTTAACAGTGCTTGGTGCATAACAACTATAAGAAATGATTACTGAATTAAAATGTTCAACTGAAAATTAACTGATGCCATGAAAGATACGAACCTTTCTCAGATAAAGTGTGAAAATAACCAATGTTCTTCCATGTAAACAGTAAAATACCTTTGGAGATTTTTATACTGCAAAGGGAATTTTGAGTCTGAGAGGGCAAGCGGAATACTGACATTGCTTATATAAGCATCTACTTCAGCCATTTCCTATTTCATTTTATGAAGGAAACAGCCTATCCTTCTCCCTTTCAAACTCCTCTGGTAGATTTATCAAATTTTTTTTACACAACACTGCAAGGTTTGATTCCATTCTTCGTTCTAACTTTCCTTCTTCCTCCCTAACACTCACCATTTTTCCTTCTTTCTTTCTTCTTCCCAACATCTGCTCTTTTTTTTAAATCCTTTTAAAAAAAGTTGGTCTTACTTCTCAGATTGTTATGTATGGGCATCCTAAGGACAGTAACTATCTTTTACATCACTTATTATTCTCATTTCCATCTCACCTTTATTGCCCTGTTTTAGAATACAGACGACAGATGATCAAGAATACTCGTGGGGACAAAAAAAATCCCTTTCTTCTTTCTAAAATAATAAAGCTTTGAGGAATTATTTTCACAGATTTTTATGTTTTCTTTTTTTCTTGCCATCTAACTTTTCAATACTATTTTACCATTTGAAACAATTCCTCACGTCTCATTTTACCCACAATATTTAAGAATATCTTATAGAGACTATTCAAAAGTCTCATAAAACTGAGCACATACTTTCATAATGAAATCAGTGCTTTTGTTCTCAGATCACTTAATGTCTCTGACAATATTAAATAACTGCTTTGATTTTTTGAAACCGTCCTTTGGATTCCACCTTTTATTGTCCCTGATCTTCTTACCCCACATCATGGGGTTCTTTTTGCTGGGAATGGTAGTAGTGAATGTGAGAATGGTAAAAACAACACTAAATATTTATACATCATTTTATATTTTACAAAGTATTTTCATATGGATCATGCTTTAAAAATATTGATTTATCACACAGTAATCACAGATATGGATGCAGGTATGTGCACCTACTCCACACATTTTCTTTTTTCTTTTTTTCCTCAGATGGTCTCCTTCTGTCACCCAGGTTGGAGTGCAGTGGCATGATTCCAGCTCACTGCAGCTTCAACCTCCCAGGTTCAAGTGATTCTCGTGCCTCAGCCCCTGCAAGTAGCTGGGACTACAGTTACCTGCCACCACACTCGACTAATTTTTATATCTTTCGTAGGGACAGAGTTTTGCCAAGTTGGCCAGGCTGGTCTTGAACTCCTGGGCTTAACAGATCTGCCTACCTCAGCCTCCCAAAGTGCTAGGATTACAGGCATGAGCCACCACACCCAGCCTACTCAAACATTTTCTTTTTTTAAGTTTTTTTCTAACAAAAGTGACTCTTGTTCATGTCATCACTTTTTTTTATCTTTCCTGCAACCTCGTGACATTTACTTTCTTATATTGATGGACGTGATGTGGTTTGAGACTTTTTTCACTGACATGAGGTTGGGTAATTTTATTAATAATATTCAACATGATGCTAAGTACTGTATGTGCACCGTTTCCATTTAACCTCACAACAATCCTCTGAAGAAGGCATCATACCATACTCAGTTTATGGATCAGGAAAGTAGGGTGATGTGTAAGAAACATACCTGAAGTTACTAACATTTTTGTATATTTTGTATGTGGTGTTAATAAACTTGTATTCTTAGCAGTTGCAATATCAGACTCTTCTAGATCTGTCAAAACGCAGCCTACGATGGGTCACGGCTATGAGCTTAGGACATAAAGTGAACCAAAAGCCAGGTTATCCTCTAATTTCCATCCCAATGTTCATCTCATTGCACTGTTATTTTTTAATTCAGAAGACACACAAGATGACCAGCTATGTAAAGTATATGTGCATGGTCAATAATTTAAAGAGACGTACAAATTAAAACAAATCTATGTAAAAACAAAACTACAGGTTCACGTAGGAAGTCTAGGCCTCCTCATTTGCAGGAAAACATCCCTTGCATACTTAACCATTCTTAATCAGGAAAGCCTTCTTTCAGAAATGAAGATTCCCAAGCTATTTGAGTAATGGGAGAAAATAACACATCGAGAAATCTGAGAAGGGCTAGTCTTGCTCAGGCTGTAGCTTGGGGAAAATGGTGTAAGGTGTCAGGTGATGGAGTGAAGAGTCCACGTTCCTTCCAGGAAACGCCAGTAAATCATTTGTGGAAAACCTATGTAACCATCACAGATGCCTGGAGCATGTTTTCCCTGTGAACACTACGGCATCTGGCATAATGAATGGATATTCCCCACCTGGCTATGCTTAAAACATACCTGGGGAATACCCCAGATATTAAGGGCTCAGTGGAATATTCTCTGCCTCATTTAGTCATTCCAAACAGACTGTTGACATCTGAAATTAAAAATAAAATGGTTGAAGCACTTCAGAGAAAACAGGTTCCACTGATATTATTTCCTCATAAAAAAAGAAATAGTATTTCAGTATGTCAGCTGCTCCAGATTCCAAAGCAGGCCACACATTTTGTGACAGCTGCTGACATAAGCAATTTCCTCAGATTAAATTTTCCAGTGTATTTCATACAGAAGTAGAAGCCTTTGCCTGTAGACTGAATTTTAACCTAAAATATGATCCCATTCTGTTCTCTAAATGTGTATCTAAAACAACATAAAATAACAATAGTAAATCCTAGATGTCTTTACACTATTTACAGAAAAGGAAAGTGAATAAAGTACTAAATAAAAAGAGATGTAGAGACATTATTTAAAATGATTTTTGGAGTTGTCTGGATAGAACACTCTTGAGAACTATATAAAACTCTACTTTTGAGAATTCAGGCCTGGCATTGGTGGCAATATGAAATTTATTAACTCACCTCCCCAAATTCAGCCCTTACTGCTCATGACTCATACTAATCAAGCACAAAAACTAGACAAAATGTTCCATATCTAAAAGAGGTTTACAATCTTTTAAAAAGCACTAAGGAGCTTACTGAAATACATGTAAATACTGAATTTGGCTTTAGGTAATTCCTTCTGCTTTGGAAGATTGAAAACAAACATACAATTAATGGGAGAAAAATGTCACCATCCACAGAAGAAAAGTACATATGCTCGAAGGGAATGGAGGCACATTTGCCAAGAATGTGAACCTCCAAAGCACTTCTTCCAGGAAGAAGATAACAGACGTTCTTTGTAAGACATGTATCCTGCTCTGGAAATCATCCAGACAAGCTCAGGTGATGACCTCCTCCTAGAATTAGACTTTTTCTTTTAAAGGCCAGGAAAGACCCAACCTCCTACTGGATGGCAACAGACTAAGAAGGCACCACTGTGCTCCCGGCCCTGGTTATCTCCAGGATCTAGCTGAATCTCTTTTTCAGAGAGAAAGCAGTCAATTTGGCTCATGACACCGCAGAGATGTGACTTCAGTCAATGCTGGAGGTGGTCTTCATGTATCACTATATTCTGTAAGATTCCCAGATGCGTTCATAAATTTCAGTGTAGGACACTATGTGAAGATGGTTAGATTATAATAAGCTTCAATCCAAAATTTTATTCCGAAGAGAAAGTTGTGTTCCTGTTTAGCAGAGACATTTAGTATTCGATCAAAAATGATATATCCAGCCTTCTTTTTCAACAAAGAAGAAGGAGCAACATATAAAGGCAAAAACTTGACTAAACCCTCTGTTGCCTACATCTTATGTTGGGTCTCGGCCAAATCTTGCTTTTTTGCTTTAAATGCTGTTTTAGAGAAAAATCATGCTCAGAAAAATGTGTCCTAATTAGAATTACTTAAGGGCCGTCTTAAGATTAATATAAACAATGAAATGGTATTTCACAAAAACGAAACTGAGAAATGTATAGTCCTAAAGTTTGTGTACTGAAAGACACATTGTTTATGGCAAAATAGATGGATGTAGAAGATCTTATTAACATATTTAGACCCATGAAGAGATCATGGAGTACAGAAACCTGGGTTCATCTCCTATTAAAATTGCAGGGTTGAAAGGGTTCTTAAAGATCATCCAGTTCAACTACTAGTCTACAGTCTGAATCCCTTTGCTAACATGTCTTTCACTATGTTACCCAGCATATGTTTGAATGTACCCATTAAAGTGCTTTTTTGGTGCATCTAAGAGAAACTCAACTTCAATTAACTTAAATAAGAAAAGTAATTTATTGGTTCACAATGCTAAGTTCAGAAGTAGATTCAACTTCAAGGAAGTCTTAACTGAATGGCAAAAAAGGCCACCATGGTTTACCTTCTATCCATGTCTCTATTTGGTCCTTCATAGTGTTAAATCCTCCTAAAGGCAACTCCTCTCAAGGTTAGAAAAGAGCAAACAGCCCCCAGGGTTACATGCCACCTTCTTCCCCTATAGGAGGAACATCATGCTGACAACCCAAGCAAAGGCCCAGAGTTGCTAGGATATGCTACTTTAAATCACATGCTCACTCAAGAACCACCTATTGTGGGCCAGGGGTTGAATTGCCTGTTGGTGAAGCCTTGATCACGTGCTCCTAATCTCAGAACAAGGATGTAAGTCAGCTTTTCCAGAAATATATGGATTCTTCATGATAAATCAAGACTTCTGAGGAAAAGTGTGGGAAAGAGAATACAAGGCCACAACACTGAATGTATCCAATGACAATGATCTCATTTATTTCAAATTGTTCCTTCTATATTTGGTCTTATCTGATAGAACTATTCTAAACCATAGGTAAAGGTATATGTAATAATTTCCCATACCTCATATGCATGAGCAAAGCATTAAAATAATCATACCTACATTAAATTTTCATCAACACAAAAGAGAAGACTTATACCAAGTGAGAATGTTGGCGTGTTACCTGTAAATATTGTTCTTTTTATTTAAAAAGACAATGCCACTAAGACAAGGCAAGATGGGTAAATTGTGGTTGAATAAGTAGTATGTTTTGTGTAGCTCTCCCCTATTTGAGCTGTTGGTGAGCGGCAGCTGCAATTATAATTTGGAGTCTAACTGCCAAAATTTAGTAATAGGGATAACATGTATGTCTTCAAAAATATACATGCCCTCATAATATTCAGAGAATGCCACATTTGTGCATGTATATGGTTATTCCCACATACCAGCTGGGGTAACGCAGATCATCTAAGTTGCTATTTACACGTTCTTATTTTACTTTGGACTCTAATGTTAACAGAAATAATGTGCTTTCGTTTGTTGTCTTGCTAACTCTGGATTTATTTTCATGACATGGGCCATATCTCAAATCATCGAAAAATCAAGAAAACTGATTTCTTCTTGCAGTTCTTCCTCTTTAGCCTTTAACTCTTCTCAAAATTACCTTCTTGATTTGACATTTGGGACTGAAAACTGAAGCTTTGTTTGTTTAAATGACTCACTTTCTTACCCAGTCATCTTCTCAACATACGGTGTGAATGAGTGCCAAGAGAAATGTGATTCTTTGTGGAGAGAAAAATAGAAAGAAGCTAAAATACCATTCTTTTGCTAAATTAATTAGAAGATAAATTCCTTAACATAGATTTATATTTGGTAAAGTCATAGTAGCCTGTAAGTTTCTGAAGAAACAGGTAATTTCTTATTTTCATTTAACCCTAGGTCTGAGACCAGTGCCAAGTACAAAATAGGTCTTAATGCATATTGGACAAATAAATAAATTTGACAGTCTTTTGACATATTTTGACAGTATATTGAAACCAATTTCCTTTAATAAAGTTTTTAGATTAAATAATGATTTAGCAATTTTAAATTGTTTTTACTTTATAAGTACAAATGCCATGTGAATGAACTGAAAGAATATGTGGTCAGTTATTTCCAATTATTTTCTGCTACCGTAAATCTCTTAAAAACAAGCACTGGAAAGTAGAACTGGAGATGACTAATTTTCCTGTTGCTTTGGGGACCTGTTGTGGCAGAACTGAGAGACTCCTCAAATGGTTTCTTTATAAATATAGTCCATGGCTCTGCTGGGCATTATCCTTACACACTTGGTGGCGATGCTTTTTCATTAGCAGTATTTGACTCTTTTTAGTACCTATTTCAGATCCCTCAGTATTCTACAGTGTGTTAAGTATATGGGACCATATTTGCGAACAGGAAGAATGACAAGAATAAATTACAGTGCAATACTTTTTCTCTTGGTGTCATGAACCATTTTATATATTACAGTAGCTATCACATACAAATAACATATTTAACTGCTATGATATACATTTGATTTTATTTTTTAAGTGAAATAAAAACTGACTTCTGCTATCAATCCCATCTTTACATCTTTAGCTGATAATGTTTAGAATTCTGCATTACATCAGAAGGTATTACCTGTGTACCATTCCATATTCTATCCACCTTTGTGTAATCACAGAATGTAGCACTATTAAAGTGTAAGGGTTTATTGTGTAACTGAGTAGTATCTTTAGACACTGAAAAGTCATTCAGTACATATAATTCACACTAGTGACCTATACTATTTGGTGGAGAAAGTAGGAGAGTCTGAATTAGAAGATGAAATTAAGCAAGTCCAGACAGGCTTCATATTATATATACATGCATTTACATACATATATAGTGCATGTGTATCTACATATATGTACAAACATATACACAAACATATGTGTATATACATATACATATATGTACAAACATATACACAAACATATATGTGTATATACTCACATGTACACACACATACACATATATATTTCTCACAAATTACATTCCTTATAAACCTTTATTTTCTATGGAGCAAAAATAAGTTTGCAGTTTTGGGGGGTGGGGATCCTAACTACAGGTAATATCATCTGTCAATTTACTGCTATATTCTGAATATCAACAGCAAGCTCATTCTCATGTCCTTGAGTCTTTGCAAACTCATAGCTTGTTTGGACCCACAAACTGGGTTTATACTTGTAGTCCTACCATTAATCCTGTTATATAGGAAACAAGTTTGTCTGGCTGCTGAACAGTTTAAAGACAAGACAGAATCTCTTTATACTCAGTGTACAATTACGAAGCTGTGCTCAGAAAGGACACTTTAAACACTGACATCTCTTTATTTTTGTCTTGGAGGACTTTATATTTAACTTGGTACTGCCACATTCTTGATGAAACATGTAGATAAATACATAGAGAATGAGCGTTAACTAGGATAGCTATGAAAAGAGTTAAAACCGAGTTAATGTGAACTAAATTAGGCCCCTGGGAAATTTTCACTTGCTACTCCTAAAAGTAGTAAGAAACTCACAGGAGGTGATGTGAGGTACTGCACCTGTTTTTGTTAGATGCAAAGAATGCTTTGAATTAAGTCAGTGGGCTGTCGCTGTAATTCCCTATCAATGCTTATTCACAGTCACTGTGTCAACAGGACACCAGGGTCCCTTCTAGTGCATCGTTTTTACACAGTACACACACACACACACACACACACACACAACTTCTTCCCTGATTTTTCACTTCTGCAGTAAGCATTTTTATGTCTTCTCATCGTCTTCATAGTCATTGTTTAATTGTTACAAATCATTTTATCCAGTTAAATACATTTATTATTGGCTCTTTCAGTTTACATCTAGCGCTATGATAAGGAGACAGCCTTAAATTGGCAGATCTTAAAACTGGAAAATTTGCATGCAGCTGATGTTATCTGTATAGCAATTATCTAGAGGTATTGTTTCAGGGCAAAAAAAAAAAAAGACCACTTAACAGTTATGTCTTTTGAAAGTTAATTCCATGATTTTTCCAAAAGGAATAGATCAATTTTCACTTACATAGTGATATAGGAGTGTACTATTTTCACTACACTTCACAAGGGGATGGCATTTTTTTTTATTGTGTTTTAGGTTTTGGGGTACATGTGAAGAACATGCAAGATTGTTGCATAGGTGCATACATGGCAGTGTGATTTGCTGCCTTCCTCCCCTTCACCTATATGTGGCATTTCTCCCCATGCTATCTCTCCCCAACTCCCCACCCCGCACTGTCCCTCCCCTATTTCCCCCCAACAGACCCCAGTGTATAGTGCTCCCCTCCCTGTGTCCATGTGTTCTCTTAATAAAAGTTAACACGTATTTAGTACTTAACAGATTTCAGACATAACAATGAGCATTTGGGGATAAAATCTCACTTAATCCTAGAACAATGACATGAAGTAGGTTCTACTTTTATTCCCATTTCATAGCTGAAGCATCTTAGTCCAGAGTGGCTTCATAATTTGCCCTACTTTCAGAGTCTGTACAGAGACTCAGGGCTCATCTCAGATAAAACTAGCCAAAATTCATTCTCTTAACCTACAGATTGCGCTGTGCATACAATCATTTCCTATATATACATTGTCTGTTCTAACATTTGTCTACTTATTTACTGATTATGCTATATTATGAATCTAAACTTTATTTCCATTGGGAAACAGTATGCAATAAATATGCCAATCTGCTTTTTCCTTCACATTCCAATATCAATAATCTATTACTTAAAATCTAGCTTCAAAAACATAAACATTATTCCAAACTATACTGCAGATTTACTATTTAGCCATGGAAAAATCACTCTGCCTCACTCTTACCTTTGTAATGGAGTGAGCTACTTAACTTCACTAATGAAAGGTCCTAGGAAAATAACATGACACTGCAAAGAGGAAAATGATTTTAAAGAGTTATTGCATTACTGGGGACTTTGGGAGGTGGATGTCTCAAGCTATTAAAAGTCTGTAAGAAAAATAATCAAATCAGCAAGGAATATAAAACTGATAATCAAGCCTTGATTTTCATCAGAGATTTGTACTCTAAGCTTATTATTGGCACCCAGCTACCAATTCAGAAAAGACAAAACAGGTTGGGCATGGTGGCTCATGCCTGTAATCCTAACACATTGAGAGCCAAGGTAGGAGGATGGCTTGAAGCCAAGAGCTTGAGACTAAACTAGTCTGAGTAACAAAGCAAGATCCTGACCCCACCCCACTCCCCAAAAAAAGAAAGAAAACAGAAAAGATAAATCCAATTGTTTAAAAAAGTTACATAAATTACTTCAGAATTTTTCTTTAAATATTTTATAGAGCTTTTAGTTCTAGCATATAGTTTATTTTTTCTCTCAATAAACAAAATCCCTTTGTATTTCCCACCAGATACAATGCTTGTAATCTTAGGGTTTTAAATGGAATTTAACATAATGGTCATATAGGTTATAAGAACGTAATTTAAACTACTCTAGTTGTCTTCAAAATGGCTCTTGATATTCAATATAAACATAACATAAAAACATGAACATTTGAATGAATCAAACGCCAAGAAAGAGTTCGACATAACTAAAAACTTTATTGGCGAGACAGTGCTCATAGCAGCATTATATGAACACAAAATCCTGAAACAAAGCAAATGTCCATAGACAAGGAAACGAATAAGAGGATGATAAACTTCTGGAGGACAGTGGTAGGGTAGAGAGATTAAAGACAAATATATCCATCGCTTCAGAGTTTCCTTAAACAGGATTTTGGATTAGTCGTATTGTACATACTTACATGTACATCATTTATTATTGTGTATGTAAGCCATCTTTAATTTCCAGAAATATAAACCCTAATAACATTCCTATGTTTGCAAAACAAGGGAGTTAAAAGGATTATTTTAAAGATAATAACTAATGGAAACAGAGTAACTAAATAGTAATTTGGAAAGAAAACTTGAAAACGTATCCTGAAAATCAAAACAAATACACCCCAGCTAGAGTCAAAAGTTAAAGAAAAATTTTAAGGTCAGAGAAACTTATAGAATGTTTATCACATCTGGAAACAAATAATTATTTTGTCAGCAAAAGAAAAAGCTTTACGAAGACATCACTGAGATTAAAATAAGTTAATATTTTAAATATCTGTACCCTACAAGAAAATAAAAAGGCAAAGAAAATTATTCAACTAAGATAAAACTAAAATATAAGAGTTCTTAAATTTAAAATAATCCTTAAATACTTTAATTGGTAAGTGATTGGAGAATCTTACAGAAACATAAGATGATGATGATGATGATGATTATTTGAGACTGAGTCTTACTCTTGTCACTCAGGCTGGAGTGCAAGGGCGCAATCACGGCTCACTGCAACCTCCGCCTCCCAGGCTCAAGTGATTCCCCTGTCTCAGCCTCCTGAGTAACTGGGATTACAGGCACCCACCACCATGCCTGGCTAATTTTTTTGTAAGAAACACGAAATTATTTAGGGATGCCTACACAATTGCTTCTTTACAGATTTCACTACTCCTGAGTTTTAACTTTCCCAAGGCTACTGGTCTTCCAAAGGAATTTAAAAAACAAACTAAAGAACCATACTAGGAGCAAATAAACTTGTAATTTTTACATTATCTTACTTATGTGGTTTCAGGTATTATCTACCCATTAAGAAGAAAAATCAAATAAATAATAACTGGCTTTTTGCCACAAATCCAGAGGCAAAGCAAGCACATTATTTTGCATAATATTATGTTTACTACCATTTCTCTTGGCAAGAGAAAATATTCTTGTGAAAGGGAATGACCACAAAGACCATTTGAAAGTACATGATACATATTTAAAAAGTCTTTCCACAGTTATACCATTAAATTGGATTTTTTTTTTTAAAAAAAGTGTTTTTCTTCATTATGTCACAGTTATCCTAGAAGAAAACTACCACTCTGCTCTTGGAAATGAAAATTAAATTGTGATAATTATTGAGAATAAATCTCCAATTTTTATATCAGAATTCTGAACTACCCAGAAAACCTTAGTCTTAGATAAGAAGAAAAATTGTAGAATGCTTATAGAATTAAATAAATTCCTAAAATAGAAATATAAATTTAACCACAAAAACTACATTTGGTTTCTCTAAAATGACTCAAAAGGGGTATTTACATATGTAAAAATGTATGTTTGTGATTGAGAAGATTATGTGAACTCATTTGCCTCACTGATGTAGGTACAGAATACATTTTGAATATCAAATAATTATTTTAGATGTTTATTTTAATGTCATATCAACAATTTATTTTCTTGAATCTAATAAGTCAAACTATTAAACTGTCCTCTGCTAATTTTCATAGTACATTTACACTATTTGAATAATTGAAAGACATCAATTTGCATATGGATGACCTAAATTGTCCAATGAAGTATTACTTTTATGAATGTTGCTAACCACACTGATGAGACTAATTATTTGATGAGATTAATTATTTGATCTCAGATATACTTAAAAATGAAGAGAATTCTCTGGGAAAAATCGATCCTGCATTTTTATATTATTTCTCTCTCATTGGTATAAGCAGGCTGCTAGTTCTATGCATGCTCCTTAAGTGGATGTACTGCTGCATATGAATGTGTTGCGGTTGGGGTGGAGAGAATGTAGAAGTAGGCTAACTTGCCAGGCCAAGTCCAAGGATTTAGGTGGAATAATTAAATTCATGAGGACAAAAGATACAGTTAAAAGTCAGTGTGTAAATGGTGAAACATTCCAGGGAAGATGAACTTTGAGTTTTGGCTTTAAAGATCAGTGTAGTTATTTTCATTCACTGACCAATGATAGTCTAGGCAAAAAGCTAACATGTAGAATAGAAGGGAATACATCCAAGGAGTTCAATACAAATTAGACAAGAGAAAATGGATGACAAGGAATGCACGTATAAATTAGATTTTAAAACACCTAAAGGAAGAGATGCAATCGGCATTAGAAAAGTATTTTCTTGGAAAGCAAAGCCCATGTCCACTAGGCTTGAGTGAGAGGAGAAAATTATTATACAAAAGTGGAGACATCCCTGCAAGAATTTGAGAATACTGAAAAAGTTTATCAGAGAGAATACGGTGAGAGGAAATTGGCATGCCAAGAGCAAGGTTCTGGGACAGGCATACAGAAGTAAAAATTTGGGTGCAATATTGAAGTTGGGGACTGAGCCTCAAGAAAACAAACAGAAAAATCCCTGCCCAATCATAATTTGGGAACCACTCTAAATGACCAAGTAAAGGTAAAATACGGATAATCTGTCTAACACTCCTTGAAAACCCCCTCCTGCCTATGTTTAGATTATTACTGAAGAGAACAGTGAGTATGTAAAAATTTGGGACTATCCACAGATGTTGGAAAAATAAGAGCTAACCAGTGTTGGTAATTTAGCAGAAACTATAGCTAGGTCTTTAGAATCAAATCCACATTGTTACCTGTAACATGGAAATTTCATTTATTTTTGCACTATGCATTTTGTTCTGTGAATGATCAAGGCTTTCACAGACCACTGGGTGAGTCAGAAGCAAACCAAGGAACAACGGTGTATGATCAAGGCTTCCTTTCATTAGAAGGATGAGTGCAGGTAGGAGGCCTAACCACAGGTGGGAATGTTTCTCTGAGAAAGTAATGTTCCTCCAGCTAGAAATGAAGTATTAGGTAAGGAAGGGAGTTAGATAAAACAGATAGAAGGTACAGCCACAGTAAAAATGTGTGAAAATATTGCAAAATCATAAAGCTATAATGCAGTGTGAGACAAGAAAATTTATTTTAATTTGGAGTTTGAAGTCTAATTCTCCCTCCATTTTATCCAAGATCATCTACAACAAAAATAAACAACGGACTTGGTGTCTTAGAGCAGTCTCTTTTCTGTGTCTAGATTTCCTTACTGATAAAATGGGTATAACATCTATCATATATTTCTAATGGAATGTGAGTATCTAACAGAATGTAAGGTTCAGGAGATAGACAGATAGATAGATATGCTGTATTAGTTCATTCTCACTACTATGAAGAGATACGCAAGACTAGATAATTTGTAAAGGAAGGAGGTTCGATTTACTCACACTTCTGCATGGCTGGAGAGGCCTGAGGAAACTTACAATCATGGTGGAAGGAGAGGAAAAGCAAAGGCCCATCTTACATGTTGGCAGGCAGGACATAGTGTGAGGGTGCAGGAAAAACTGCCATTTATAAAACCATCAGAACTCATGAGAATTCTCTCACTATTACCAGAATAGCATGGGAAAAACTGCCCCATAATCCAATCACTTCCGCAGCTCCACATGTGGGGATTACACAGGTCCTTCTTTTGACATGTGGAGGTTATAATTTGGGATGAGATTTAGATGGGAACACAGAGCAAAACAGTATCATGCATCATATATAAAACCCTAAGCCACTTTTATAAGGCTGCTCGGTATCCAGTATACAGACACATACAGATTTTTTTTATTCTGGCTGGGCATGGTAGCTCACACCAGGCCGAGGCGGGCAGATCATGAGGTCAAGAGATCGAGGCCAACATGGTGAAACCCCATCTCTACTAAAAATACAAAAATTAGCTGGGCATGGTGGCACGTGCCTGTAGTCCCAGCTACTTGGGAGACTGGGGCAGGAGAATTGCTCGAACCTGGGAGGCGGAGGCTGCAGTGAGCCGAGATTGTAGCACTGTACTCTAGCCTGGTGACAGAGAGAGACTCCATCTCAAAAAAAAAAAAAAAAAAAAGAAAGAAAGGAAAAGAATTCTTCATTCTATCCCCCACAAAGACAGTGGGTGAATGAGAATATAAGGTAACCTGTTTCCAGCCATGTCCAAGATGGGGTCATAAATGTCTTGGAAATACCCAGGTGGCAGCTATTTCTGACCATTAAACACTTGGAATACATATATGCTTATCTGTTTTGTGGCCTCTATTCCGAGTCCAACTCTCTTTTGAAGGTCTAGGTTAATTATTGCTTGAGTCAGAACAACCTGGCAAAGCAAAAAATCCAGATGAAGAAATCTAAACAAGCTATTGTTGACATAGCTAACATCATGTCTGCCTTGAAATTTATATAGGGCTTAACTACTTGCCAAGCACTTTCACCTACAATAATACACTTATCCTTGCACTCATCCTTTGAAGTGAGAAAAATAGACGTCACTGTCCCATTTTGAAGGTAAACACAGCAGACTCTGCATTAAGTGATTTGTCCAAGGTCAAGTTAGGAGGAAGGCTAGAACTTAATTATTGTTTAATTAAAAATGCAGTGTTTTTTACTATTGTGACCAACATTCTATCTAAAGGCCACCTAAATCATGAAAGAAGGAATGTACCTATTTAAAATGCCACATTCCTTTTTAAGTTCACTTAAACTTCTACATTCCTCTATTGGAGAAGTAATTCATTTCAAAATATTTAAAGTGGTTAAAATAGCTTTTTTGTCAAAAACCACTTAATGTTTACTAACAAATGGTTATTAATGTGTGTGATGGTTATAAAAGTGTGGCTAGATGCTCACTTTTAAAAGAGAGGGATATTTTATGTTTGTATGCGCTTAACAAACTTGTCTAGCACATGATATAGGCAGAGAGAAAGATTTGGATCCCAGCCAATAATTGGTACTGAATTATAAAACCCTAAGAGAACAAAAGAGTGAAAATTTCATTTAAATCTGTCTATTTTGAATCAAATTGGATAAGAACTCATATCCTAGTTGACATATTTATAAACATATTTTCTAAAATATCTACGTATTTTGAGAAGAAGGCACACTGTGTAACAGCCTGAAAACCTTTATCTGGCTCTTTCTGTCTCATTGATATTATCCATGTTCTTAAGCAGATAAAGTCCTTCTGGCTTCTGAATATCCCTGCAGGAGTAAAACGGGACATCTCAAGATGTCAAGGTTTTGGTGGATTGTGCATAAGTAGACAACTCTTATTTTCAGTTTGTTCTTAGAAGAGCCCATAGGCAAATAACTCATCGAGTCCTACAAAGATGAATTCAAGTCAGGTTCCCATAGGATGAACTGTATAGACTTGTTGAGTTCCTGGCTGAGTTTTCACGTGTCCTTCATTAAGTACATGGATCAGCCTGAAGGGAAGTCAGGTTTTGCTTGTGCAATTTAGTGTGTTTATACCTCTCTGACAAGGAGGTCGTTTGTTGTCTAACTCTGCTTGTTCACACAAGTGAAAGACAGATATAATCTCAAATTCATACACCTAGCAGAAAAAGAAAATAAAATTGAAATCTACATATGTAGAGTTTGATTTCCTATATTGTTTTTCTTTACAGATAACTCTACGATGCTCTTTTATTTAACTGAAATTGTCAAGGCAATTATAAATATGTCTGTTCATTAAAAGCATCAATATATTTAATGATTTATTGGTGCATTTGCTAGTTATATTTATATTGTGCTTTTCTTCAGTTTTCTAAATATTTTGAAATATTATAAAACGAATGATGTACATTAAAGAAACTTAGAAATATAGGTAGAAAAATAAATTACCCCAGTCTAATCACTCACCTGGTCATGCTGACATTTTAGAAATTTTTCTTTTCAGATTTTTTTCTATGCAAATATTTCATCATTTTCATATTATAGATAATCTTGTATTTTTTAATCTTATATGCATTTCTTCCATATATAAATTTGTGTCCTTACGCTTTCATTTATTGCACTCAGAAATGTATATTAGGCACCTAACACAGACTAGTATTTCTGCTAGATGTTGGAGATTTAACAAGGAAAGGTATACTTCTTATGCTCATGAAGAACACGCCCATGGAAAGTAAAGACTTGGCATTAGAACTTTCCATTCGGTTGATAAGTGCACGTAGGCAGAGTTCAACACTTTCGTGGCACGGGAAAAGCATGTGTAAAGAACGAGAGACAAGAGAGGACATGACTTTGGAAAACCGAAAGTAAATTCAGTATAACTGGATCATAAAGTTTAAGTTGAGGGGATGCAGGCAACAGAAATGGCTAGAAATGTAGCTGTGCCAGATCACTTCTATATTCATTTAGCAAATATTTACTGAGCATCTACCTAGTGCCAGGCACCTGGGATGGACTGACGAACAGAGTGCAAATACAATTCCTATCCTCACAGATCTAACAGAAAAATGCAAATGACTGAAGACTTCAGTGATGGGCCAGACTTAGCCAGATAATTGAGGGGTAAGGAATGCAGAGTGAGAAGGAGAAAGAAATGTTGAGAGGTATCTAAACCATGTTAAAGAGTTAGGTTTCATCATGAGAGTTTTAGGGCTTTATATAAAGACATTAAATATTCAAATTCTCATTTGTGGTGAAGAGATTGGATAAGAGGAGCAAGACTACAGGCTTGTGAGTGATAAAGTGGTTGCATTGGTCCAGATGAAAAAAACTGACATTTAGCTAGGGCTGTGCATTGAGTTGGACAGATTTAAGAGATACCTAGAGTAAAGATTCATTAGTACTTGTAACTAACAGAATAGAGAAAGAAAGAAAAAATTATGAGTAATACTCACCCTTATTAAAGATAATGGCTTGGGCGAATGCCTGGGCCATTCTAGAAGAGAAAACAAAAGCGATAAACTAGTTTGGGGAGGAGGAAGATTAATTCAATTGAGGGCATATTGTTTTTGAAATTTGTTTTGAGACATTCAAATGAATTTGCCTAGTGTTAAGCTATAATTATTAAAAACAGGAATAATACGGGCAAGCCCAGTACTGAAATCTATTGCATTTCTGGAAAAAAAAAAAAAAAAAAAAAGAGCTATACTTCATTCTTTAACACAGTGAAGCATATTTTGGCTAAGCAAGATGATATTCTTAACATACTATTATTTGATTTGCTGAAGAGCAGGAGTCCTCTTTGGAGAGAATCATATCCAGGGCCCTAAATAGGGCCCAACTAGGCTTTGAGCAGCACTAATCACCTTTCCGCACTCTCCCTACTCCAACACACCAGAGCCTATGGAAAGAAAGGAGCTGTGGATTAATCTTTCCTTGCTCTGCCTGATTCCCAAGTCTGTACATGTCTGTACATGGGCCTCCAAGTATTATATTGACCTTTTAGGCATAGTTTCTTTATTGCTTATAAAGCCACAGCGGCATATGAGGATCTGCAACCCAAGAGTGAAAAATCTTATAATGTAATATTCCTCTAGTTTTGACATATCAATATGATTTGTAATTTTTATTTCAAAAAATATGAATAGTAAGAACATTTCAAATCTTATCACTTTACCTATTGCAAAATAGCTATTGAATTCAAAATGTGATTAACTGAAAATCTAACTTGTAGTATTTTTAAGAGTTTTGCTTCATAACTCAACTCTTTACTTGCAAGATGGCTAATGTGAACTCATGGACATAGACAGTAGAAGGATGGTTACCAGAGGCTAAGTCAGGCTAGTTAGTGGAGGGCACGGGGGAGGTGGAGATGGTTAAAGGGTACAAAAAGTTAGAAAAAATGAGTAAGACCTACTATTTGATAGCACAACAGAGTGACGATAGTCAATAATAACTTAACTGTACATTTAAAAATAACTAAACAAGTGTAATTGGATTGTAACACAAAGAATAAATGGTTGAGAGGATGGATACCCCTTTCTTCATGGTGTACTTATTTCACATTGCATGCCTGTATCAAAACATCTCATATTTACTCCATAAATATATTCACCTACTATGTACCCAAAAATTAAAAATAAAAATAAAAGAAACAAGATGGCTAATGTTAAAATGAATATTTTTAAATGCACCTAACATTTTAACAAAAATAAATGACACATGCTCTTGATATTTATATTCTTGATGCTAGTTATATTATTTGGACAGAAGTATGTACAGTTCAAACCTAAATATGCCAGATCAATGTGTAGAATGTCAATAATCATTTCCATTTTATTTTATAAGAAAATATAGTAGCACTTTTCGGAGGCAAATGAAATGCTTCCTTTATGATTAAAACAACTCGAAGACTACAGAAATACAGTGAAGGCTCAAAATTAATCCATTACTCCAAAATGCTTTATTCATCGCACCAAAACATGAAGCTTTTAATTTAAAAACAATCATATTACACACGCACACACACACACCACAGACACACACCCATATGAGGTATGTATCACACATCTCCTTAAATTAAAAAAATAATTTTTCACGGCATAATTAATGTCTTTATCTTATATATCTGAGAAAACAAATGTAGTCTAGATATGGTAAATGGTAAGAATATTTTATCCTCTCTCTTATCCTTTTATTGTTTATTTATGTAACACATGAATGTAATATCATAAAAGAATCACATAACTCAGGTATGTAGAAGAAAACATAAAAAATCACTTTATATTACTATAAACCTCTGATTTCCTGGAAAAAACACTATCAACAATTTAAGGTATCCCTCTATCTAATGTTCCTGTTTTCGTGAACTATTAAATAATTAGGAATTTAATGTAGTTGCTAACCTCCAGGAATAATAAAGAATCTGCACATATTGACTGCAAACTTCTACACAATACTTCCTTTAAAATTTTAAAACAATTGGCTGGGTGTGGTGGCTCATACCTGTAATCCCAGCACTTTGGGAGGCTGAGGCAAGTGGATCAACTCAGGTCAGAAGCTGGAGACGAGCCTGGCCAACAAGGTGAAACCCCGTCTCTACTAAAAATACAAAAATTAGCCAGGCATGGTGCCAGGAGCCTATAATCCCAGCTACTCAGGAGGCTGAGACAGGAGAATTGCTTGAACCAGGGAGCAGAGGTTGCAGTGAGCCGAGATCATGCCACTGCACTCCAGCCTGGATGATGGAGCAAGACTTCTTCTCAAAATAATAATAATAATAATAATTAAAAATGAAAACAACTGTATTAATATTTAGAATGTATGAAAATATATTTTTACAAAGTAGCAAATCCTTGTGTCCTGACCCCTTTGCTTAAGGAATGAAACACAATCAAGATATTTGAAAGCCTGTGGATGCCATTTCCCCATCCAATCCTCCATCCCAGGGGTAAGTGCTCTGATGAAACTATGGCTTCTCATTCTTGTACATTTATTTACATTTGTAGAATAGCGTTATCACTAAGAATGCATATTTTTGTATATTTAACTTAGATTAATGGCATCAAACAACCTATATTCTTTTACAGCTTTTCTCTTTCTCACTCAAAATTATACTTGCAAGTTTCATCTGTGTTAAACCATGTAGCTATGGCTTATGTATCGTCACTGCTGAATAGTATTCCATTGTTTATGTATACGTGCACACACGTATGTATATATGCATACATATATCTAGGTGGTTCCAGTGTTTACCATTGAAATAAATGGTGCTTTCAAACTCACATATACACCCTCCTTTATTGTGTAAATATTTCTTTAGAGTCCACAGGTGGAGTAAGTTGGGACATAGGATGTGTTTATCTTCAGCTTTGCTAAAGATAGTCACATTTTACTCCAAAGGTTACCAATTTATCTTTATATATAAGATGCATGAGTAGTCCCTTTGCTCCATATATTCCTCAAAAAAGGTTTGACTGAAAAAACTTTTTCACCAATTTGACTTATAAGAAATAATGCTTTTAAAATACATTTTTCTGATTATAACTATAAAGCAATATCTCTAATGTTAAAATTTTGATACAAAAATATGCAAGGGTCAGATATTTATTATTATCTGTTGTATAAAAGGAGAAAAAGTGCAGACATTAAATACGATTCCATTTTGCTTAACAGAAAATTTAGATGCTTGTATAGTAGTTACCAAAGACCAAGAATTGATGCATTTTACACGACCACTTTCAGTCTTGGAGACTAATAATTCCCCTTTATCAGTTAGGATTTTGTGATCAGAATTCTACTAGAAATTGTTAGAAATTTAAAATGTAATAATGTTATCTACATGCACACCATGTTGTATAAATTAAATCCTGGAAAAATTAGCCAAAGTAAGAGAAATCTATATGACATTAAACCTTAGAACCAACGCTCACAGAAATACCTTATTTTGCTGTTGTTGCTACATCTAATAAATAAGAGTTTTGTCCATTTTGTTATTTGCTTGAATCATTTGGATTATTCTTGCAAGTTGTACTCCTCTTTTTCTGTGTGAACACTAACTTTGGTGGAGAAAAAAGGAAGTGTGATGACCTACATTTAAATGTTTTCTCTATTTCTGCAGGTAAATTATTTAGTTTGAAAATTAGCCATATGTTTTAGTTCACATGCAGATACAGTGCCACTGTTAATCTCAGTTCTTAAGGGCTTTTGAAATAGCAATATTGACAGACCAAATGATACCTCTCAATACATACCTTCAGATATAACTTCAGCCCATGCCTGCCTCATTTTTTTATTTTCTGAGGTCATTTTTCCTTACTAAGAAATCTCCCCAGGCATCCAACCTTCACATGATACTGGAGAGCTACTTTACTAGAATTTTTTTTTTTTTTTTTTTCTTTTTTGAGACAGAGTCTCACTCCGTCACCAGGCATCAGGCTGGAGTGCAGTGGCACGACCTCGGCTCACTGCAACCTCCGCCTCCCGGGTTCAAGCAATTCTCCTGCCTCAGCCTCCCAAGTAGCTGGGACTACAGGCATGCGCCACCAAGCCCAGCTAATTTTTTTGTATTTTCAGTAGAGACAGGGTTTCACCATGTTGGCCAGGATGGTCTCGATCTTTTGACCTCATGATTCGCCCGCCTTGGCCTCCCAAAGTGCTGGGATTAGAGGCGTGAGCCACCTCGCCGGGCCTTACTAGAATGTTTTATATCCTATTATACAAAATATTGTACAGTTGAATATTATATATATATAAAAACATATATTTCAGTAATCTTATTTTCTATAGTCTATATACTTTTTAGCACTCCTCTCTTCCTATATCACGTATATACTAAATATTGTACAATGTGTATCCTTCCTTGTAAATATTTTATCAGCAAGATGAGGTTCCTGTGTAAGTCTGTTACAACTTAATATTTAAGATTGATAGGACAGACAAGTATTCCAAGAGTTCGTGCTTACTTTTAAGAAACTAAAACACTTTCTGCAGTTTCTACAACTTCTTCAACTGTTTAGGGTTGATGAAGACAACTGCATCAACTTTTTCCATGCAAAATTGAAAATAACACATAAACTAGCAGGGACTTTGCTCAGAAATCACATAAAATTTAATACAATAGTTATAAACACTCACCACTGAGAAAAGATGCTTTGGAGAACAAGGTAAAACCACCACTCATGGCCACTACACCACGTACCTAACCATGAAACCAAGCCTCTATGTTTGACAATATTTCTGCCCAACTTCTTCCTATTGAAATCAAATGGTCTTATTCAATTTATCCTCCAGAGTAATGTGTGTGAGCATACACAAATAGACACACACACTCTCATGTTTTTTGACACCAATTTTTAGACTATTTATTGAGATTTTTAAAAATGTTTTAAAACAAACTTCTGAGAAAGCATCTTGATGAGTCAAGCTATTTTTACATTACTAGTTTGTCCCCCAAACCAAATTCATGCATAACTGCATATAATATTTAGAATTTTTTCTTTGTGTTAAATACATCTTGATTTAAAATTCTGTGCACTTGCATTTTCAGGTATCTTTCCAACGTTCTGACACACACAGAAAATAATCTTTATACATGCAGCCCACTCACCTCTGCAAATAGGCTACTGCATATAGCATAGACAGTCTTCAATTTAATTTTCACAAGAGATGAGGAACACGGTACCACAGTCCTGCATATGTACAAATACCTCTCAATTAAAAAAAAAAAAAAAGCCTCAGGATTGAACCACATCTGTGTGTCAGATTGCTTTGCAGTAGAAATCTTGGCCATGGACAGTATTTTAGGAGAAAATAAAAAATGAAGACATTTATTATTTCACATTGCCAACAATGCAAGATATTTTTTTCATTCCATATTTCAAAAATAGTATTGCTATAGATTAATATGTCATAAAAATTTCATAAACTTCCCTTTTTTATGTTCTAATTTTTTCAGTACCTGAGGTTTTTTTTTCAAAATAAAATCCAAAATAACAAGCAGAAAAACATGCCTTGTCATCTAATATACTCTGGTTCATTGTGGTAACACACTAGAGTAACATATATCATTATACATAGTAATGTATGTGTATAAAGTTTTTTTAAGACACTTTCCGGTAGTATTTTTAAAGCTTTCCATATCAAAGTAAGTGCTTGTCATTTCTTAATGATAATATTATTATAGAATAAAGAAACTGTATTGGAATTACAATAATGCAGACATAAAAAATCTGTTTTCATTTAATTTTTCTAGAGCGATACAACAGGGCATAACAAAGCAAGCTATTGCCAAGGGCACTACCCCCGGTCCCTCCAAATCTCATGACCTCACATTTCAAAACAACCTCAGCCTGGACTTTATTGACCATATCACTGTCAGCATTTTGGATAAAGCCATTCAACAAGTCTCTAGGAAGTTCCAAACTACCCACATTTTCCTGTCTTCCTCTGACCCCTCCCTCCAAACTGTTCCCACCTCTGCCTAGTACCCAGTTCCAAAGTCGCTTGCACATTTTCAGGTATATTTTCAGCAACACCCTACTCAACTGGTACCAATTTACTGTATTAGTCCGTTTGCAAACTGCTGGTAAATATGCACCCGAGACTGTGGAAAAAAGAGGGTTTAATTGGACTTACAGTTCCACATGGCTGGGGAGGCCTCAGAATCCTGGTGGGAGGAAAAAGACAGTTCTTCCAACAGGGCAGCAAGAGAAAATGAGGAAAGAAGCAAAAGCGGAAACCCCTGATAAACCCATCAGATCTCCTGAGAGTTATTCACTATCACGCGAGAATAGCACGGGAAAGACCGGCCCTGTGATTCAATTACCTCCACCTGGGTCCCTCCCGCAACACGTGGGAATTCTGGGAGATACAGTTCAAGTTGCGATTTGGCTGGGGGCACAGCCAAACCACATGTGGCACCTAAAACATACACCTGCTAAGCTCTCTTCTTGCAAAGGTTTTGCCTAGGGCTTCAGTTGCCCTCAACCTTTCTTTTGAGTGTTAGATTGATCTTCTGTGTACTTGCATCTTAACAGTAAGACAAAAGGTGTTAAGAAATTTTAGATTTAAAATTATCTTCATTTTATACACAAGGAAAGCAAGAGGTAGACAGTTTCAATGACTTCCTCTGAATAACCCACCCAGAGCTCCCTTTTCCACTCTGTGCACACAATCCATACACAATCCATGTTTCATTACGCGCTGCTCTTGATCCCTAAATATAGCACATCTTCCCAACCCCGCCTTCATTCTAAAGATTAATAAAAGCTCACCAAATATGTACGCCTCGAAATCTTTGTTTTTGCTTGTTTTTGAGACAAAGTCTGACTCTGTTCCCCAGGCTGGAGAGCAATGGTACCATCTCGGCTCACTGCAACCTCCGCCTCCCAGGTTCAAGCAATTCTCCTGCCTCAGCCTCTTGAGTGGCTGGGATTACACACGCCCGCCACCAGGCCCAGCTAATGTAGAGACGGGGGTTCCAGGCTGATCTGGAACACCTGACCTCAGGTGATCCGCCCGCCTCGGCCCCTCAAAGTGCTGAGATTACAGGTGTGAGCCATGGCACCCAGCCTGTTTTTGCTCTTTTACTTTAAAATATATACAAGCATAAGCAAATCTAAACTAAATTTCTGACCACTAAAATTGGTATATTGATCCCTGTTTCATTTCTTCATGTAAGAACCAGAATTATCTACAAAAGTCATCACCATAATCTATTTTAAAAAACACTATGAGAAATAAAACCGTATGCTAAATTCTTGAGCCCTTCTATCTAAACTGTAAATTTAAGGATCATTTCCTGTCTTGAAGCAAATGAACTAAGTGGGATATGTTATCTACAGACGTGCTTACACACAGGAAATTTTGCACATAAGAGATAAACATACTTTATTGAAGACTTCTTGAAAGATACTGTAAAGTATATTCATCACATCAACTTTTGATGCAGTCCTCTGATAACCAGCAAGCGGCTGAGTCACATTACTCTTTTGTTTGTGTGTGTGTATGTGTGTCTCTGAGTTATTAAAGTCTTTGATGCTGGATTGCAACAGAGTCTTGTGAAGTAAATCCACTGTCCTTATGTCTGGGAGAATTTCTGTCAAAGAAACTACAAAGCATTTTTATGTTATTCAATCTGTGTTCTGCTATGTTTTTTTCCCTCCTTTCCTAACAAAGAGAGAAAAAAGAGTAAGACATCAAATAGGAATGGAGATGAGAATGGGGATCAAAAATAGATATCTCTTTACTCCTCAACACACAAGTCTCCCTACCTGTCCATCACCACAAAAAGCACAAATGAATTAATTTAAATTTCATCTAAAAGATGAAGTCTCCTGAGACAAGAAATGATATTTCTGTGATACATTCCTCAATGAATATTAGACAGTGTCTACTTAGGTGGAGCTGGAAGTTAACGTAAGTCAAACAAAACAACAACATCACAATTCAAAAACAAGAAAGAGTGAGAAAGAGATGGGTGTATCAAATTTCGTAGCCAAAGGACATGATCAAGGACATCCAAGCTGGAAAACATCATGAAAATGGGGCTTGGCTGCTTTTGTTCTCTGAATCCTCAAACTTTCCCTTATAAGGGCTGATCTCTCTAGACCTGACACTGTGGTGATTTCACTTAAAAAAAAAAAAAAAAAGGAGCATTTAAAAGCAGGCTCTTGTTGGCATCAGAGATAGTCAATTCTCTTACTAATCTTCTTGCAGGTCCTGTTTCTACCCAAAGCCAGCTGTGAGAGCCTATAGGTTACAGGTCTTCAACAATCTAATCTTTAATTCAAAGTGAAAAAAGCTTAAAATAGCTTTTGACCTACAAGCAGGTTTTGCTTGTTCATACAAGACATATTTATATATAGTGTTATCAGAAGCCTCTAGACAACTATGAGATAGTACTTTATGAGATAGTGCATTTGAACAAATAATCTCGCTTCAGCTGTAGGTATCTTGTCACTGGAGATCAGTGACTCGGCTCACTGAAAGTTAATAATGTATTAGTAAAGCATAGGGAAATGTTAAAAAACAGTGAAGAAATACTGATAAGTAAGTTAAATAATGGAAGACACTCCTGGCAATTTTTAGAAGCAAGAATTCCATTGAGAACAGAAATTTAATGTTCCTTCGTTGGCTTCTCAATACACAAAAGAAGAGCGGGGAACTTGTTTCAGATTTCTGTTTTGTGACACTATTCCTGATTTTTCTCCAGTGGTTCATAACTGACATACTTCTTAAATAAAGTCTTCCCTGGCTGTAATCCTGTGTTCTTTCCTCTCTTTTTGAAGGGCTAGAGAATTGTTCTAGCTTCATCTCTATGGTATTTTTGTCTTCCCTCCTAAAGTTATTATCTCCTTGAGGATGGATTCCATAGTTGTGAAGTCTTTGTAACTCTGGAAGTACAATATTGCTACACAGAACATACAACCAACTATGGAGAGAGAAGTGATTTGCTCTTAGTCTCATTTCCCCATTATGATATGTGAGATTTTGCCTCTACTACCTCCTCATGCATAGGTAGTTTGGACTTAATATACATTATTTATTTCCATAGGACTTGTTTATCTTTCAAATGTCTTTCCAGAGCTCCAGAAAAGACATACTTTGCATGTAATGTATGTTTGCCTTTCAGAAAGGGAGTTATAAGTTACTGATGCTTTGAGGGTACGGGAGAAGGAGGACTGGGGCAAGGAAGACATGATGTGGGGAGAGGAATGGACAGTGCTGTGGGGAGGAGGCAGTGTGCTCTTTGGGCAAAAGACCTGGAGAATCAGCAAGCCCAGCACTGACATTTCCAATTCAGACCCATAACCTCAGCAAAGATTCATCAACATTTGTAGTCTTCTCTTTTGAATAGACAATAGTCTTATCAAGGGCTGGTAGGATCAATCATATTTAAATGTTATTGGTTTTATCAGCTACCATAGGGGAAGTAGTAACTTTGCAGCATTTGATAGTTGAAGGAAGGCAGGCCCAGGCGAGTGATCCTTGACAGATAGATCACAAGGCGAAACTGGAGAAGACAAACTTTACCTACTTGGCAGTTTTGCTAGGTGTTGGCAGCCGCTGTTCCTGATGTCAGAGGGCTGTAGTGGAAAGGACAGTAAATACATTTCAGAAAGGACACAGAAGACAATGCTACTAGTGACAGTAATGACAACCAAGCAACAAAGGAGGGCTTTCCATAGGCCAGGCACTACCTGTTCACCATCTCTACTGGTTTTTATTTATTAATTTATTTACAATGTTAGACTGACTCCTCCCTGTCTCCTAGACTTCCTTCTGAAAAATGCTTCTCTAATCATTTTTCTGTGTGGGTGTCCCAGTCTTGGAACTCTGGGACCCTGCAGAAAGGTCATTGAACTATACACTAGGCAAACCTTGGTAATGTATGCCCCTCACCATGAAAGAGAGAGAAAGAGAGAGGAAGGAAGGAAGGAAGAAGGGAGTGAGGGAGGGAGGGAAGGAAAGAAGAAGGGAGGGAGGGAGGGAGGGAGGAAGTTAAGAACACTCTCTTGTTTTTCAGTCTTGCTAGAAGAAAGGAAACTTTTTCCTCTCTAATAGCAAAACTGTAAAAATGTGATGTTTGGTATGTAAACCACTGTAACCTTTATCTCATAGACACACATACACAAAGAGAGAAGCAGGGAAATAAAACAGAGCAGGAATCCGGCAGGTTGTATGTTTAAGTGGCCCTTACTTCCAGGGCTCCCTAAAGCTAGCTCAAATCTCTCCTTCCTGCAGTTGCTTATGTGAGCCATGGATTCCATCCTTTTCCTCCCTTGAATCCAGACTCTTTTCTTCATTTACAAATATGCATGGAATATCTTTTTTACTTCTCACAGTCTTATTCTTCAATTTATTAAACGAAGAAGCAGCAATATAAACAGTGTAGTTAAACAACTTTCCTCAAGGTCGTGAAACGAGTAAGTCGTGGCCCGGGTTCAGCTTGTAGGCCTTGCACTTTTAATTGCCTGTTTCTCTCCCAGGATCCTTAACCATCTTAGCCTTTGTTCCTCAAGGTCAATTTTATTGGGCTTAAAAAAAAAAAATCTCAGGAGAGTCAAACGAGATAATCTGAGGAAAATCATTCTGACTGCTGTAAAATGCCATAGGCGAAAGAGTTTTCCCACCAGTCCAAGTGCCTAATGCCTGTTGGAGGCTAAATGGCATTGAACTCAATGTATTCTACGTTGAACTGGGCTTCTAAAATTGTTTAATGATTTTAACATTTTTATCTTTCTTGTCTGTTTAATCTGAGGTTTATTTTCTTTATACTCACAAAAAAAGTATCGTCAATTATATATGACTACAAAATAAATTTAAACTTTAAAATAGAGACAGTACAGCCTTGAAACCTCTGTATTTAGCATGAAAATATGTGAGCACCAGGGAGGACTTTAGAATGAATATCAAAGAGAATGAATGACAGCTCCCATCATTCTCAGAGAAAAGAAATACTACATCATTCAAAAAAAAGTAAAAATACCTTACATACTACTGCTACCTACATGTATAAAAGTGAGAAGGTTGACATATCTGATGAATTATAATCCATGTAAGAAAAACACTATTTCATAACATTTATTGAGCCAGATACTATTCATGCCAAAGAGTTAATTGCTCACTGGAGTATCAATAATTAGTTTGACCGCTAAAATATTACCTTTGTGTTACTAGGGAAACAAAATACAGTTTTCTTGCATGCAAGTCTCTGACCAAGTCAGAAATTATATACAGATTTCCTAAATCCTGTGCTCATTTAAATAATGCTTTTTGCAAAGAAACAGAAAGGCATCCTTATATTCAGAATCACTAGACAGTTCAATCAAAGCTAAATTTTGTGAGAAATGTTACGACGTCTCTGTTCAAACAATTAACAGTGATTTTGAGCAGTGTCTAGACATACGAGAAACCAAGTTGAACTGAAATGACAAGAAAATAAGCAGAGCTAAATATCGTCCCTAATTGTAGCAGAAAATACGTCTCTAATACTTCTAAACATTTCCTGTCTGTAAAATCCAGGATGGTGTGATGAAAGCCTCTTGTTCTCTCTCAGCCGGGAACAAGTTAAAGCTGACCTCAGCCATAACATGGTTTTCAGAGTGGAGGAATTCAATGCCCTTAACTCTTCTGGAAAGCTGATAACTTTTGAATGCAGACAGCAGGGAATCTGGCACAGGCTGCTTTGTCTTTGGGTTTCATGCAAAGATATTGCCAGGTTGGCCTAGCTACCCAGGGCAGGAAAGCAGAGCAGTAGTCTCTAATAAGAGGCTAAAATCAGCAGGAAAATAAAAAGCCTTCTATGCAAATTTCATTTTAAAATATTTTAAATATTTAATATTTGTCAACAAACTTATCTACAGATTTTTTTGAAAAGGACTGAATTATCTATCAGTAATGTATACATGACATTGCTCATGCTACCAACTGCTATTATTTATCATAAGAAAATAACATTTCAAATGTACAGCCTCTCTTTTTCTTGAAAATAATTTAAAGTTTTCTTTCTTCTTCACTTTGAAACTTCATATGCTCCCACATTTTAATAATACAGTAATTAAAGGTAAGACATATTTATTTCCATAGCATCTCTAGCTGAGAAGTCTAAGATGTTATGGTAGGATACCCCAGACGTCAATGGTCAGTAGTGGAAAGATGGCATGCATTTGAGCAAGCAAACAAAGCAGACCAGCTTTGCCATCTCTATACCTGACACCCAAAGCACAGAGATGGCCTTCTGGTGAACAATGGAGAGTGCCTGAATTCTAAAAACTTGTTGGCTTTTGACAGACACACTATTTCATAGCCCTGTCAAAATCTCAGTTGAAAGAATATATATTCAAGAGACATTAAGAGACAACTTGTTCAATTATTTCTCAAGATGAGCAGCTCTTAAATGTCAATATGCAAAATACACACACGTACACACACACATACACACACACATCACTGGAGGTGTGTGTGTATGTGTGTGTGTGTATTTTGCATATTGACATTTGAATTTGACTCTCTGAAATCTCACATATACACGTACTGAAAATGTGTATATGTGAGATTTCAGAGAGTCAAATTGAAGTCCTTATTTTCATCATGTGTTATAAGCAATGCTAGTGAGAATCACATTTTGGCAAGCATTGCTAATATCCTTAAGCCTCATTATTTTACCAAATCATGCCACCAGAAAATTTGTATATGAACTATTTACTCTACTTTCTCACATAAGTGGCTCTGCAGAATTATAATTCACTTTTCTTCCCTGATTTTCGTTAAGGGTTATTAGGTGGAGTAATTTCGTGAAAAGCCTTTTTACATGCTAGGGAAACTTAAGATTGACAGTACTGTCCATTTCTGTTGAAATAAGGCTTTTTAATGGGCCGTATAGATCCCATAGCGCTCAGGGCCAGAAAAAAATTTTATGCAACAATTTGTTAACAAATCTTTAATTTATCATAACAACGTTTGTCTTGGCTACCTGAAAACACAGAGAGAACCTTTGCTCTGAATCACGGTGACTTTGATTGAGCCTTTACTTGATTTTAATGTGTTTGTCTTTAATCATAAGTACATCAAATTCTTTGTGGAAGCAACTAGACTCACAATAATAAGTAAAATTTCGAAGGCAAATGTCTTTTGTGATGAGTGCCTATGTATTGGGGCTGCGGTGGGAGTGAGGGTCCAATCTGTTGACTCATTTATTTATGTAAATTTTCAATACCACAAATTCGAGTTGTATAAGCACAGAGTCAGGACGGCTCTCCAAGGCACACTGTTAGTGTGCACTGTATTCACGCTCCTTGTAGAATTAACTCTGATAATGTCCACTATTATACTGTCCTGGTAAAATCTAGTCATATATTTTCCTCACTATGTCAAACAGTGCCTCTCATATCCTTCCGTGTAGTTTTCTTTTAGATTCCTGTTAGTGCTTTCTTCTATTCAAAACAAGAGGCTTGACAAGTTGCTACCTTTTGCCTGAATTGTGTCAGCCTTGGAACATATCTTCCTAAGCCAAAATCTTTTCTACATTACTGCCAGATTAATCTTCCTGGAGACTAATTCTAATAAAATTTAAATTATGTAGCTAGTCATCCAAGGCAATCTATGGTCTTGATGCTACTTGTCTTACAAAGTCAATTTTCTACTATGTGTCCCATAAGCATCCACTCCAGCCAAGCTCATTTTCTACTTTATTTCCCTCTGCTTTCTGACTCCCAGGTAGAAGGACATTTAGTTGGTCTTTAAGAACCTAAATTGTATTCATCCTTAAAGCCATCAAAAAGCCTCATTAGAATCCGCTAATAAAAGTAATTTCTTTTCCCTCTATGACTCTCATAAGACCTTTTAGATTTTCCCTTACTTCATATATACTTCCCTTTCTCCATCTAGTTTTCATTATTATCATTAGGTAATAGGTCATATTTTCCCCTCAAGACTAAAAGCAAGATCTGTTATTACCTTAGACAAACCTAGTGCATTCTATCATATAGGTTGAGTTTAATGGGACTCAACCATCTGGAGAAAGAACTGAACAAACTGCTTCATTTTCAAGAAACTATTCACCATTTGAATTTATCTCAGCAACATCCTACACAACAAAGTGGTAAAGCAACCTTTATGAATATCATTGTGCAAGAAGGGAATCAGCCAAACAGGGCATATATCTAACTTCTGGAGCAGTGCTCACTGGAGAAAGCTTATGGATTCAGGATCAGTAGCAGGGAACCCCATCACTCTGGCCCCATCACATTCCAGAGCAATGCAAAGCCATCTCACAGGACCAGGCAACTGACTCTGGCAGCCAGATGCCCCCAAGATGTGTGGTGCTGAGGGGTTGTTAAGACTTGTGTGACATGGCAAAATGTTGTGTCCAGCTCTCTGGGGCTGAATACTAGGCAGGCCTTCATATAATCAGGCATCCAAGCCTTAAAATTTCAGCTAGAAGGCATAGGAAGCTTGTAGTAGGATTCACCAGACCAAGATTCTGGTCAGGACTGCACTAGCCACTGCCTTGGCATGATGGAGAAGCTGTGTACCAAGTTCAGTGGCTTGCTAGTACCAGAACATAAAGTCAAAACTGCTTTCCATGGTACTTTGCAAGAAGCAGTTCTTTCTAAGAGATCACATTGCAGGAGATCAGCCTTAGACAAATTCACTTTTATCTTTCCTACATTCAGAATTCTAAAACAACATGAATTGTATTTGCAACACAAAATTCAGGTATTAGGAGACTGACCCACATATACACCATGTAAACCACTCCCAAAACCTGTTACATACATGCAAAGCACTAGCTGGCAGAGATTATCCCTTCACTAAAGTAAAGCTGATCAATGAGCTAAGTTAGTAGGAGCCATCGGCTTAAAGTGCCTCAGATGTCCTGGGCCTCCACTAGCAAGGACAGACAGTAAACCTTTCTCAAGGGTCTTGCTTAGAAATTAACTGAACGTATATTGTCTACATATTCTCACGATATGAAAAAATATTAACATTAATCTCGTATGGAACAAGAAGAGTTGTAAAAACCAAATTACTCTCTTTTATCATTGCTTTGAAGTTCAGAAACATGATTCTGGCTGTTGTCAATTTTAATAGACTAAAGATTAGAGGAAGAATCATCTGAGTCAACCACATATCTAACTAAGGGCGCCATGGAAACGTAGAGGCTATGGATTATTAAACACTGTGCTCTGGGAGAAGGTGGTGGTGCTCAGAAACACTGTCCAAATTCATATCCATATAAAGTCCCCTCCTCCAAAAGTTATTCTGTTTTCATTAAAAAAAAAAAATTTACTCTGTCAATTAACACCTAGGCAGTAGAGTCAGAACAGCTACCTTCTCCTCACCACACAGAGGTAAGATTAAAAAGAGAAAGGCCAACTCTAACTTATATATGCTGGGGTGGGGTAGTGGGGCAGCTGTCTGTCAGAAATTTAAGTTCAGAATCTCAAAGAGAGGCAAAAGCACCCAACTCCCCAAGACCTGGGCTGCTTGCCATGATGAAGTAGAGGACCCAGCAAAGAGGAGGAAGAAGAGAAGGAGGAGGGAGGAGGAGGAAGAAGAGGGAAAAGAAGGATGAAGAGGAGGGAGGAAGAGGAGGAGAAGGAGGAGGAGGAAATCAGGTCATAAGCACAATCCCTCTCAAAATTGCAGGAGGAAGAAAGAAGAGGAAAAGGGTCAGGATAGGGACAAAGCTGGAGGTCACACATGCATCCTGGCTTTCTGGAAAACGGTCTGAGGGTGTGGCTGCAGAGGAGGAAATCGTAGAGCATAAAGAAGCAGATACTCCAGGACAGAGCCACTGCCCTGGGTCCCAGTGACTGCTGGCTTCACATCTGAGCTTTGTTCTGCTTAGTTGCTCGACTTAGAAATAGAGCGTGAGTTTCAAAAAGCATTTGCAATTTCTCTGAATAAAGTCCCACCAACTGAGGAAAAGATGTCATCAGCAATAATTTAGAGTACATTGTCTTCATTTAGATTGTAGTTTCAAATAAATATTCAAAAGAACTATATTTACAGTGTTCAGAATTCTTGTCATAGAAATAATCATTAAAGGAAGGGAGGAAAGTGAATTTTTACAAATGAAAACCATTTTTCAAAGTTTTTAAATAAAACTTGACTTTTTTCTTCAGTATTCATAATTTAAATAGTACCAAACGTTATTATGTGTAGTCCTGAGAAATTTCTAACTGTGTACACTGAAGGTATTGTATCCTTATACTACGGTTAACAGCATATGATATTTTATTCCTGATATGTAGTTTCTGTAAAATTGTACAGCTTACCCATAGGAGGATACAAATTAGTAATTAACACAGCCCTGACCCCACTTTAATGATATGTTTTTACTTTTGAGCAACAAGAAAGAAGAAGGAAAGGTCATATATTTTTGTAGTTTATCATGTTTTCTCTGTCTAAAATTTTAAGAATCTACTATATTGAAAACTGTATTAAATTCCATATTGTCTATATAAACTGGTGATACTTTATTTAAAAAGAGGGAATTTATATTTTCCTTCAACCGACTTACCAGATGTTAGAACTTTTTAAAAAACTCTGTACCTAAAATTTCTTTGCCACTGATTCAAAGCAGCCTGGCATTTCATTTATATGTTTAAAAATATATATGAGAAAATATTATTCACTGAAGAGAGTAAAATGTTGTTTACTCCCAAGTGAGTGTCAAGCAGACGTTGAATTAATAATTTCTGCTATGTCAGAACTGCTAGGCAAACACTTTCTTAAGTCTTTAAAGTAACAAATGGAATATTTACAGTTATACAAACTCAAATTGCCCATGACATTTTCAGAAGAATTAGAACAATCACTATGAATAATTTATTTGCTTTCACCAAGATAACACTTACTTTATGAAAAATAAGCATTCAACCACTGAAGGGTAATCAGACTTCATTTAATGTTTCCTTTATAAAATTTAAACCAATCCACAGATGTCTCCATTTCTAAAATGCTTGAATTTAATATTATACTCTCTTATGCCATTTTATCATTCTCTGTATTGCAACATTTTAATATGGTTTCACAAGGACACCAGCTAACATGACTGAGCACAAGACAGAAAAAGGAAGAAAAGAGAGACGTAAAGAAAGAACAAAAGACAGAGTAAAGGAAGTGGAAGAAAAAGTGAGGCATGGAGGGAGGGAGGCAAGGAGGGAGGAAGGAAGGGAGGAAGGGAGGGAGGAAAGAAAGTTATCCAGCAGTTTATGGGAAGACACAGACACTGGTAGCTGCCCATCACTTTGAACACCCTTTTCTACCTTGAGTCCCACCTTTCCAAAATGGAATAATTATAGAACTTCTGGTGTCCCTGCCTAAGGATAATAAACACCACATGGCAGGCTGAGGCCCAGAGTTGTCTTCACGTAGAACAGATCACATGTTTGGTTGAGAACTCTCCCAGCTAGGTACCTTTTTTTTCTCATCACTTTTTTCTAGCATCTGTTGTTGCTACCTTTACGAAAAGACAGACCCTGACGTCCACACATGGTTCACTCATGACTCCCCATGTGTTTTCTTTTATTATTTCTCTGTGTCTTGTATTGAGGCAAAAAGGGTAAACACAATTATGTGAAATCTTACTACAGCGTAGATTTGCTTGAGAAATATCACATAGTCATAATGCATGGTTTCTCAGCTGTTGCAAATTTTAATACAACATGTCAGTCTTCTTCATAGTGCCTCATGCTGGAATAAGCACTCAGTGAACAAATGTGATAAGTCAAATGGGTTGTCAATAGTAATAAATAATTAAAACTACTCTTTGCATGGCATTTGAGGGGGTATTTAAAGTAAGTTTAAAGTAATTGCCCCTTCCCAGTAATTTTATCCTATTTTTCTGTGCCTAATATCCAAATAAAAGTAAAATAAAAATTTGAGTAAGCATACCTCACATGAATATATATACACATACTGAATAGCACATGTAACATGGCCAGTATCATTCAGTGCAGCCGTCGGAGCAGTTTGGACAATTCAAGGGGATTCAGTCATGAAAGTGAAGAAGAATCCCTCTTACTTTCATGATTCTTAATTAAGGGGATCGCTGTCACATTATAGAAGACTTTAAAATCTGCTAATTAATCAAAAGCAAAGCTCATCAAAGCTTGGTGTATATATATTGTACTTCATTTTCTACCATTAGCAGTTAACAAAGCTGAAGAGCTTTCATTTCTAATTATACTCTCGTCTAATTAATTCAATGGTGTCACAGTCTTGTTTTTATCATAACACAGTTACACATAATACCCACAGCCACTAACACTGAGAAGACACCAGGATCAGGCTCTCCAGACTAAATTATGACCCATTTCATTGGAATTGGGCTATTATGTATCCCTGACCTCAGTTTTTCTGCACTGTGGACACTGGAGGTCAATTAGAAGTATATAAAATGCTCTGAAAAAAGAATCCTGCTATACATGAGATCGTGAATTTAAAGTATCCTAGAATCAAATGGCTGAAAAGATGGTTTCAAAAGCCAAAGGCACTGTAGCAATACTGTATTGAGGCATGTTGCTAATCCCTAGACTTTGTTTTATAAAATTTAAAGTTATTGTTTCTTTCACTTATATTGTCTTAACACCTCCTTCCCAAAAAAGACAATATAATCTACATAACATCTCAATTTTCAAATGTTTAAAAACATAAACACATATGAAATACATACCTGTTAGTACCATTATGTCAAATAATACTCTTTTGTCAAACAATTTAGAAATAGCTTTTAAGTGAAGCTTCTTTTCTTTATGCCTTCCAATATAAGTATATACTTCATCATCCATTTAGTCAACATAATTTTAAAGTACAAATTAGAACTAAGAAGTCAGGCAAGAAAAGCAATAAGTAAAAGCAGTAATCAAATATGCACAACATGGTATGACAGTAAGGATAAAATACACCCAGCAGGGGTGCCTACTTAGATTGAAAGGAAGTTGCCAGGGAAGGCATCTCTGAAGTTTTTGATGTAATTCTTTGTCTTAGACACTTTCCACTGCTATAGCAGATGCAGTAATTTACGAGTAAAAGAAATATATTTTTTACAGTTCTGGAGGCTGGGAAGTTCAATATCAAGTTGCCAGAATCATGTGAAGATCTTTCTGCATCAGGACCTGGCAGAGGACGTCACATGGAAAGAGAACACATGGGAGAGAGCTCATTTTTATAACAAACTCACTCCCAAAATAACAGCATTAATCTATTCGTGGGGACAGACTCCCCCATGACTTAATCACCTTTTAAAGTTCCCATCACCTAATACTGTTACAATGGCAATTAAATTTCAACATGAGTTTTGGAGGAACATTCAAACCACGGAACTCTTGAAGACAAAGAAAGAACTTACCTAGTTCAGCCATTCTGGAAAGCAGTGTGGCATTTCTGCAAAGAGCTAAAAACAGAATGACCATTTGATCCAGTAATCCCATTACTGGGTATCTACCCAAAAGAATGTAAGTTGTTGTATCATAAAGACACATGCACTTGTATGTTCACTGCAGTACTCTTCACAACAGCAAAGACATGGAATCAACCTAAACGTCCATTAATGATAGACTGGGTGAAGAAAATGATATACATACAAACCATGGAATACTACGCAGCCACAAAAAAGAACAAGATTATGTCCTTTGCACAAACATGAAAAGAGCTGGAGGCCATTATCCTTAGTAAGCTAACACAGAAAAAAAAAACCAAATACTCCATGTTCTCACTCATAAGTGGGAGCTAAGTGATGACAATACATGAACACAAAGAAGGGAAAAACGCACACTGTGGCCTACTTGAGGGTGGAGGATGGGAGGAGGGAGAAGTGCAGTATAAGTAACTCTTGGATACTAGGCCTTGTACCATAGTGATGAAATAATCTGTACAACAAACCCCTGTGACGCAAGTTTACCTGTATAACAAATCTGCACATGTACCTCAAATCAAAAATAAAAGATTTTTTAAAAAGAATATTTCAAAAAATTAAACAATAGGTACTTAAAAAAAAAAGTAATTTACCAACCAAAACCCAAGATGAGGGTGTGGGGAAGGGTGATAGCCACCAAGGCAAGGGTATGAGCACGTCCAGAAGGAATAAATCCTATAGTAGCATCCTCACATATCTCCATGTCACCTTCACTGTGTGATCCTTGGAGGATGAACTTGGGAAAACGCCATGTTTATCACATCACAGTAGTTTACCCAGAAAGTTTCATATCGAATTTTCCCTTTTTTTCCTCTTTAGTATAACACAGGGGTCTAAACAGTATCACTTCATGTAGTGAGGGTGTGACGCTTTTAAATTGGGAGAGACATAGAGATTCTCAGTCATTTTCTATCTATATCCTTGAAGCTAAATAATGTGCTTCTAAGTAATCTGAACTCTATCAGGAGTCTTTTGGAAAAAAAGCATTGGGTGAGGAAGGGAGGCGGTGAGGTTGAGCAGAGAGTATTTCCAAGGAGTGGTGGTTTTAGTATAATTACTCTATTTATCATCACAGATGACTGAACTGATAAAAACAGAGTAACAAAGCACTCCTCATGGAAAATAAATGTGTTGTATGTCCCTTTGCTATTATTACGTGGTAGGTTCTTTTATTGTAGGTTTTTGTCCAAATCCTACATCTAAATACAATTTTACAATTTGTTCCATGAAGACTATTATTTTACCTCAAATAAGGCAAGAAGAGGCAAAAAGCAAGGAAAAGGAATTTGCCAGGAAGCCAAGCCAAGGAAAAATGTATAAATGAAGAAAGTGGAAGAGAGAAGAAATAACAGGGAAAAAAATGCTAAGAAAATATATTTTTTAAATTTTGGTTCTGAAATCAGCAGACTAAATATATAATCATAGCGTGGAGATGCTATTTAATACTGTATGTGGCCAGAAGGAAAACAAGATTTAATGAAAACTAAAATGTTTCTGGAGACTTACTACTAACTCAGATTATCAAATAAATTTTCCAAGGAATACTGGCAAATAAGATGCTTTCTATGATTTTTTCTCTTACTTTTAAGGAGTTTTATTCTAAAAATATTCCTTTCTATTTGCTATCTTAAAGCACAGCAAAAAATTTAAAAGATTTTTCTTTTCCTAAAGCCACATATTTTTCTCTGTGGTGCAAAAGGATGCTTGCCTTGTTCTTTATATTGTCAATCTAGTATTTTTGGATTCAGTGAAAGTTTCCATAAATATTAAGGCTATTACTCCATGGATGCAAGTTGACCAGATATGTCCATTTAGTCAAAATAGGATTACATGAGGAAGCCAAAATTCAGGTTATTTTAGTGAAGATATATGCTAGTGTGATTTCAGCAGATTTTCCATTTCTTATACAGAAGTGTTTTTCTGGTTAATATAACTTAGCTATTATTATATTAACCAGGAAGATTTTTTATAACTTGCACCTCCATGTGATTTAATTAGATAACTTTTAAAACAAGCTCTGAATTATTCTAGAACCCAACAAACTATAAAAGTTGAATTATTTTCTGTATGAATTTGGTAGATAGCATACATGTCAGTATAAACTGTAATACATTACTCTAATTCAATTGGTAAAACAGCCAAAGTATATGAAAAAGCAATTTAAAAACACATTTTATCTTAAATAATTTTAAAGATATTATTTTCTATGCATTAAATTAGCTAATACAATATATATCTACACATATATATGCATGGATGACAATTATAGCATTGATAAGGATACCTTTTATTCAAGAAAAATGAATTGTTACAATTTTCCTAGAGGCAATCCAACAATATTACTAAACACCTCAAATATGTACATACACTTAGAGTTAATGCTACTGCTAAAAAGTTTTTAAATTGGTAATAAAATTATACATTTTTAAAAATTACAATATATGATAACATTAGGTAACTAATCAGATACAGTTGACCCTTGAACAACACAGGTTTAAACTGTAAGGTCCACTTATACACAAATTTTTTTTCAACCAAAAGTACATCAAAAATACAGTAATTGGGATGAGAAACCTACATATACAGAGGTCCAACATTCCAATAAGTGGGTTCCACAGACCCCACAGGGGGACTTGAGTATGGGAGAATTTGGGTACATGCAGGTATCCTGGAACCAATCCACCGTGTATATAGTCGGATAACTGTACTTCCCCACATAATGCCAAAATATGAACCCTGATGTATTTATCCTTTTATTCTTTCTCTGGTTAGAAATCCAATGTTTTATATACTGATACTTGTTAGGGAAAAACTAGACCTCTGAGCAAGAAGTATTCGTAAGTGTACAAAGAGAGGAAAAAGGGTGATTGATTGGAGAAGAATATGTGTTTATTACTTCAAAAACCATTTTGAGGATAACCAAAACTGAATTTTTGTTTTTCACAGATTTCATAGCTTGATTATATGAATTGTGACAGTTTCCCTCTCATTTGAAGAATCTTGAAACTTCTCAAATATGATGAACAAGTTAAAGATCCTCAATCTTTGTCTTTAAGTTAGATGAATATCATTTAATAGTTTCTCTACTGCTGAAGTGCATGACATCGTCTGAGGTCCTGCCATCTTACTTCTTACCAGGAAGCCAACAGTGTTTAAAAATCTAAGATTTCAAGAGTGCCACACAAAAGCCCGAACCAAGTAAACATCAGTTTGGCAGAGATTTCAGTGAAGAATAGGAAGAATTGAAGACTCAAAGCCCAAGCACCATTGATATGTTTTCCTTCCAAAGTGTACTCCCAGAACTAGATTACATTTGGACAACCTGTGGCATATTTTAGTGACTGAAGGAGGATGTTTTTGGCTAAAGCACATTCAGTGACAGAGAGAGAAGTAGAAAATTGATATTTCATCTGGAGAGATAGTGTGCTTAACCTCGCAAGACTTTTAAAGAGTTTGGTCTTTAGGAGCAAAAGAAACTCATTGAAGAGTTATGAATAGATACTGGCATGATCAGATATTCTTTCTTTTTTTTTTTGACATGGAGTTTCACTTTTGTTGCCCAGACTAGAGTGCAGTGGTGCAATCTCAGCTCACTGCAATTTCCACCTCCCAGGTTCAAGCGATTCCCCTGCCTTAGCCTCCCAAGTAGCTGGTACTACAGGCGGCCACCACCACACTGGCTAATTTTTTGTATTTTAGTAGACATGGGGTTTCACCATGTTGGCCAGGATAATTTTCTGACCTTGTGATCCTTGGGCCTCGGCCTCCCAAGTGCTGGGATTACAGGCATAAGCCACCACTCCTGGCCGATCAGATGTTCTTAAAAGGCCACTCCAGCTAAAGCAAGAAGATTAAACAGAAGGAAAAGTGGTATAAGGAGACCAAACAGGAAGCTACTCCTACAGGAGTCCAGAGGTGGGTGGCGGTGGCTTGCATCAGGAGGGCACATAAGGATGAAGAGATAGACCAATTCAGAAAATATCTGGTTCTCCTACTCAGAAAACTGTTATCCTTGATTCTTCTCCTATGCTTTCCATATCAGATCAATCTTACAGTCATGCCATTTTGATAATCTAATTTTCTTTTATATTTCTCCAATTTTCTGATTCCCACAACTATGTTGTGATCCAGCTTATGTTCTGCGATAACCAGCTACATGATCAATTTTCAATGCCGCATCCCAAGAGATCTCAGTAATATATTCTCATCGTATCACTCCCGGCTTAAAATGTTTTCATTTTTAACCAGAAGGTTAAAATTCTATATGCAGATCATATAGAATAATGTCAAAACTTTCTAACATGGGTTAAAGTTCTCAATAAAATTCAAGGACTCTAATTACCTTAAGCAATATCTTATAAATCTTCTCACCTCCACCTCTATGCTCCAGCCATATTGAATTGTCCTAAGTCTCTCTCTTCCTCACAAATTGGGCCTTGTTCTCACTTGCTTCCAGCCCTTTCCATGTGATATCCCTTCTACCTAAACACTGTCCAACAGCCACCCACAGATACTCCGCATCCCTCCCTTCACATGCAAACTAGGTAACTCCTGCTCAACCTTCACTTCTTGGCACAGTTGTCACTTCCATTTCTGGGAATCCTTTCCTGGCCGCTTGATGAAACGTAGCCATCCATCCTTTGCCCTCCAAAGTTTTTTTCCCGCCTGGCTCAGTGGGACAATTTAACACACTAAGTGATATTGACTATTAACTGGTCCTTGTCTCCTTTTAGCTTCTTGAAGGTAGAAAATGCATTTTACTCATCTTTGTATGTTCTGTGCTTTGACATGTAGTAAACCCACAATTAAAAGTTAATAAATGATAAAGAAATGAATGGTGTCATCGATCCTAAATTTAATCTCAGCTTTTCTTGACAGCTGCATTATTTCAGTTAACTCACTAGCCTTGTGAACTGCGGTTTCTTCATCTTTAAATCTGAGGTTATAATAATACATAAATGAATTCAAAACTGTACAAGAGTCAATAATGGACAGTTTTTTTTAACTTTAAATGTATATGCATTATGCTTATAGTTGACTTCTTAGTAACTTGATTTCCTCCTGTGTAAAATAAGGAAGGTTGGACCAGCACTGGCTTTTAAAAGGAGCTAAATAGATGAATGAATGGGTGGATGTATCAAGGCCAGATAAATGTTCTCTAATTTGATGTTCCTTTGTCAGCAAAACTTTGTAATTATCTATTTCTTGAGTCCGTTTGGAACACTACCACTGAAGCCTTAATTGCCTCATTCCCTCAAAATCCCTGAATCAGTATTATTTATTTGCATTATTATTTATTCAACCTCAAAATCAGAAAAAGAAAATCCTTCCGTCTCTCCCAATCTGAGAACAGGCCTCTGCTTCTGAAAAATAAACAACAACAACAACAAATACCAACCATAAACAGAGGCCTTCTTACAGTAATTTTGTTTTCTCTGTTCCCTTCATTTAAAAAGTGAACTTCCCACACACATCCACACCTCACTTTTTTCATGTCTTCCAATACTCATTTGAAAATAACTTTCATTAGATAAAATAATTTCTTTCTTTACAAACAACCAATATAACAAATATAGGGAACAGCACACACACACAAATTATTCCGCAAGACTTTTGCAAAACGAGGGTTCTAAATTAAGAAGAACTTATGAACACAGAGTTCAGCTGACCCTACTGTGTTCCTGTGCAAAGTCAGTTGAGATATTAATTTAACATGCAAGTAAAATATCAGAAGAATGGCCTCTGACCCTTTCATCAGTGTTTTTCTTCTCCCGTAGTGAACCGCTGGTCAACCAAGAGTCAGTAACTTAGGCAGTAACGAAAAGTGAGGTCAGACAAAGTTCATGTGGTTCTGTAATCTCTTCACATCTCTGTGAGTAAATCTTCTTCTTAGAAAGCTTTTTCAAGATGAAACCAGCTTGCCAATTTTCCCCTTCCTTTCAGAGAAATGCCTTCAAGCACCCGACGAAAACCACTGTACTCATCATTTTACTAATTTACATGTCGTGTGGTATATATCACCTTTATGTCTATTTCATATATAACATCTGTATACCTAGTTCACATCTTTACACCTAGTTCACATATAACATATTTCATGCTTATTCTATGTATAAACCGTAGCTTTGAATTCTCATCAACTTCAAGAGGATTTGAAAAGGGAAAGGAAGAAAGGAAAGAGGATGGTCTTCCCAGATAAAAGATTACAAATGTTAATAATTTCTTAAGATAATCATATTTGACAGGATATTTTTCATTCCATTATGTATCTTTCAAAACATAGGTTTACTAAGAGTCTCAAGATCCTACAGGAGAGAGAATGTCAACATGTTTGTTTTCACACAGAGCCCATATTAGAAGGCTAGGCTAGCCAAGATGTAAGAGAAGAGGGCCGCATCAGAGGTCTCCCAGCTTCCTCCCAGGCCAGCTCCTGTGCTCAGAAATGGGCCCAGACTTATGCTCCTGGTATCATTCACAGGGCACAGTTTCTCCTCTATCAAGGCCTCATATTCTCACACACTGAGTTGCTCTGAAGGTACGGCGAGGCCGTGTAAGCTTTGGCAAGTAATTTAACCTTTCTGTGTAAAATACACATATAAACATTTACAACTTTGTAAAACATGTATTCTTTAAATACATAGGCAATTCTTTGTTTTTTCTATTTTTTTTGAGACTGAGTCTTGCTCTGTCACCTAGGCTGGAGCACAGTTGTGCAATCTTGGTTCACTGCAATCTTGGACTCTCAAGTTCAAGCGATTCTCATGCCTCGCTGAGTAGCTGGGGATTACAGGTGTGCACCACCATGCCCGGCTAATTTTTGTATTTTAAGTGGAGAAGGGGTTTCACCATGTTGGCCAGGCTGGTCTCGAACTCCTGACCTCAGGTGATCCCCTGCCTCAGCCTCCCAAAGTACTGAGATTTCAGGCATGAGCCACCGTGCCCAACAAATACATAGGCAACTTTTATAAGCCTTCACCCACTCGAATCAATACTAGAGAAATATCCAAGTCATGAAAATAGAGTCCACATTTATTTCAATATAACTGAAGTCCTTTAGTAGTATTTCTTCAATGTCATAAAGTAAACAATTCTCTCCAGCAACACTTCTTACCATCCAATTATTTTTTCCTCCCCCACTCACTTGTTCTCACTCACACAATTGCTTTGGTACCAAACCTTCACTCCCTAAAGCTTACTCCTCTGTTCCCACTGTTGAGTCCCTAAAACACACTTCTCTACTCCCACTGCTGAGACTATTAATACTTACTTATTCTTCTCCTCCTCTATATTCTGTAAAATGCCACCTTCTGTCTCCATGTTTTGTAACCTCCTCTTACTTCCCACCTGGCCCTGGCACTTGCCTGCCTGCTCTCTGATTCACCATCACAAAACAAGAAGAGCCTGTCTAACAAAGCAAGATGTTCCTTATAAAAGAATAAGAAGAAAAGATCATCTTCTTTGGAAAACTGGAGGAAAGAAAGGCAGGGAACATGTCTATATACATATTCTCATCCTTCCAAATAAATCCTTAATGTTTTCACCTTATAGTAAGCTCAACAGATCGACAATGTGAGTGGTTACAAAACAAAGCTATCTAGTTTTAGATTTTACAAAAAATATTGTATCTGAAATGATGAGAGTAAATCTGAAATGAAGTATGAGGAGCACATTTCAAAAGTATTATATGCACATCAGAATTTTTCAAAAAGGAAAATAAAATAATATTTCATGAATTAGAATTAAAGACTAACAAAGGCAAAAATTTAAAATAATATGAAAATTAGTGGTTTTAGCTATTTGAAGTCTTATACTGAGAAGAAATAAGATGTATTACCTTTTGCTTCAAGGGCCAGTGGATGGAAACTTTAGGGAGAGAAACAAATTCAGTTTATAAAATAAATGTCTCATTGTATTACCCCAAAATGGAATTTTTACATTGGAAGTTGGTGAGGTAAGCTTTCCAGTGAAATACTGAAGAAAAAACTGGATAGCCCTTTGAAAGGGGTATTATATACTTTGCCTTTATTGGGACTCTTACAACTCTAAACTGTACTTTTCTAATATTCTAGATCTGAATTCATGATGTATTCCCTGAATTTCCCTCAAATTTCTTCTACGCAATGTCCAGGCCCAAGAAATCTAGATGGATCTGGTACTGGTTACATCTGTTTGTTTTTAACCTTCAAATGGACATATACTATTTATATAAAGATTTGGTGTATGTTTTATAATGAATATTCTACTTATACATACTAACAGTACAGCATTTAATCCATTTACTTAAAGAGTCTTCTTTCATCCATTCCACAAAAATGTAATGAGCATAATTATGGAAGCATTCGGTAGTGGGAGGGGCTGCGATGAGTGGGTGCAAAGGTGTCCATATCTAGCCTCAAGAAGTACAATGTAATGAATTTATGGAGCAGTGAGCCAGAGATCAAAAGCCTTGCGATCAGCCCAGGTTTTTCAACTATGGATGCTTAAGCGCTAGAACCAGTGAGCTACTTTATCTATAAAATGGAAGCCTGGACAGGATGACAGCTACTCCAGTCCTAGGGTTACCAGCTGTCCTGATTTCTCTGGGACCATCCTAGTTTTAAAACTGAAAAGTCTAAATTCCAGGAATCCCCTCAGTTCCTGGCAAGTTGGGAGAGTTAATAAATAAATAAGAGGTTAAAGTTTCAAAATCACATACAATAAGAAAGATACAGATAATATATATTAACTTTCACTTTTGAAAAAATATGGAAGGAAAAATTATAATTGTTGGCGGGAAGACAAAGGATGTGAAGTTTGCAAGTCATGACCAAGATCTGACTCAGCTCTTACTTCACCAAAGGAGCTGATTTAACAATCAGTTCCACCATGTTCCACTTACAACTGATGCCGTAAAAGGAAATTTGAATGTATTTACTATGAGAAAATTTCATAAGCCTCATTGTATAATGTAGACAAAATATTCATAGATTTGCCTGAGAAGTGACTCAGATCCACATCTTCGGCCATCTATTAACTGATTCTGGGCTATGGCTTCCTGGGATCTCCAACACCATCCAGGTAATCCAGTCCCATTTTCTCATTTCCTATGGGAAAATTTCCTAAGAGTTCCAAATCAACTTAGCTTTTCATAACAAATTTTAAGATGGGGTATGAGAGGGTGAGGAGGCAGGGTCTATTTCAAGGTTAAAGAAGCAGTTCAAGGACCCAAGGCGAGCATTTAACTCAATCTTATGGTACATCTGTAAACACAACCAATTAAACTAGAAGTTCATCATCTTCTCTTCCTTTTCTCTATAGATGGCTTTAACTGTTTCTCCCTTTTCCTATTAGATATGCCTATACCATACTCCCAACTTGACATGCTACAATTCCTGACATGTATTCATAATTTTGGCTGTCTCTTGGTCCTAGTTCCAATTCCTCAGACAGAGCACCTGCTTAAGCTGCTTAAGTGCTCAACTCTTTTTTAATAAATATAGACAGAGGAGCGCTAGGAAGTCACAGTGCAAAGTACTAGAGGATAGTCTACATGAGGCTGAAGGAGATGGTTCAAAAAATGTTTTAATTAATTCTCATATGCTCAGTTTTGCAATTAGCTCTGTGCAGAAAAATGAAAATTTTTTCTATCCTTGGCTAGATTATAAGTTAATTAAAGAGATAAGGAGAATTTATGAAATAATCAGAAAAAAAGCACAATTTAATTGGCAATTAAATCATGGCACATAAACAGTAAGTGTTATAAACTTGGCATAAGGATAGATTCCTTAAGATAAAATGTAATGACTAGAAGAAAACTGCTTGAGCAGAATTCTCAGTTTTATTATCTAATGGAGGTTCATGTGTGGGTATCTGACCATCGCCTCTCTGAATTCTAAACTTCAGGACAACTGGACTTCTGTTTGGCCCTATAAACCAAGCTTATCCAACTCACAGCCCAAGGGCTACATGCAGCCCAACACAAATTCGTAAACTTTCTTAAAACATTATGAGTTTTTTTGTGTGTAATTTTTTTTAAGCTGATCACCTATCATTAGTGTTAGTGTATTTTATGTGTGGCCCAAGGCAATTCTTCTTCCAGTGTGGCCCAGAAAAGCCAAAAGATTGGACATCCCTGCTATAAACTATGTTTTTTCTTGACTCATATCTGCTTATACGTCTTCCTTTATTGCCAAACCACACTATATACAACATTCCACACTCACCCTGGCCCTCCTTTCTAATCTTCACTCTTCTTCCAGCTCATTTTTACTCAAACTTCAGGTTCAGGTGGGCCTAAGAGGGGCTTTGGAAAATGGGAGGACTCTCCAGAGCACTTGACCTCCTACTGCACTCATCTGCAACTACAGGGCTGAGTCTTGCTTGGCTCTGATAACCCGCAAGAGAAAGGCTTCTTAAACCAGAGCAGAAGGCTGGCAGAATCTCCCATGGATCAATGTTCATGCCCTAGTTTCGCTCGAAGTCTGCATGTCAAAATGTCATTCCATGAGTGTTCCTTCATGCTAGGTTTGAGTGCCAAGACCTACCTCAGGCCCATGTTCTTGAATTTTGTTGACACCTAAGCTGGCTTTCCAGCTTACCACTTCCAGACCAAGTGAGTCCCTGCCTGTACACCCTAACTAACCTTTGTTTGTGCTACTTACCTGTGTTGAACATCTGAAAAATTATGGTAATGGCCATGATAGCATTAGGTTGGTTCAAAAGTAATTGCAGTTTTTGCCATTACTTTTAATAACAGCTTTGTTTCTTGTGGTCGTCAACTCTGACTCTACAGAGTTGTCTACTCTAGACAGTTAATATAAATGGAACCATACAATATGTGTTTTTTTGTGGCTTTTTTCATTAAGCATAATATTTTCCAGCATAATCTATGTTTCAGAATGAATCAGTACTTCAGTTCTTTTAATTGTCAAATAACATTCCATTGTATTGATATGCCACATTTTTAATTTAGCCATTCATCAGTTGAGGGACGATTAGGTTGTTTCATTTTTTTGGCTATTATTAGCAATGCTGCTATGTGCATTTATGTACAAGTTTTGTGTGGACATATATTTCTATTTCTCCTGGGTATGTATCTAAGAATGAAATTGCTGAATCATATGATAATTCTGTTTAACCTTTTGAGGAAATGCCAAACTGTTTTCCACATGGACTGCATCATTACAGTTTCCAAAGAAATTTTTCACCATCAGTATATGAGAGCTCTAATTTCTCCAACTTTCTCCCAATTCTTGTTGTAATCTGACTTTTTGATTCTCAACATCCTTGTGGGTTTAAAAATGATAACTCATTGTGGTTTTTGAATAGCATTTCCCTGGTGTCTAACAATGACAAACATTTATATGATTACTGGCCATTTGTGTATCTTCTTTGGAGAAATGTCTATTCAAGTCATTTTCCTATTTTTAATTGAGTTACGTGTCTTTTTATTACTGAATTATAATTGTTATTTATTATAGCACAAGTCCTTCAGATATATTATTTGCAAAAACTTGTCTCATTCTATTGGTTTCTTCACTTTATTTATAGTGTCCTTTGAAGTATAAATGTTTAAATTTTGATTTTTTTAAATTTAACTATTTTGTCTTTTGCTGTTTATGCGTTTGGTGTTATATCCGTGAAATTATTACCTAATCCAAGGTCACTAGTATTTACACCTATGGTTTATTCTAAATGTAATACATTTTTAATTTTGGTCCATATACTTAAATCTCTAATTCACTTTGAGAAAATTTTTGGATATGATTTGAGATAAGGGTACAACTTTATTATTTTGCATGTGATTATTTAGTGGTTCTAGCAACATGTGTCAAAAAATTGTGTTTCAATACGCCTTACAGATCATTCTGATGCATACTAATGTTTGAGGACCAGTACACTAGTGTGCTAACTCTTCTTTGTAATCACTGAGAAACTCTTGTGAGCACAGCATATAGGATGATTGCAGAAAATCATCAATTCCCTCTTTAAAATCATACGGATTGGTCAAGTGCAAAACCACAGGCAGAAAAAGCATCAACATAATTTTTTATGTATTAGTCCCAAAACTTCTCAAAGGCAGGCAGAAAAATTACACTTCGTTATATTTTGAACATCATGTGTTTTCCAGCTTTGAGTATAAATATATGTAGCATTTCCCTGCCCAGCTGCCCCAGTTTACTTAAGAAACACTTTTAATGCTCTGCATCAGCAAAATTGTAAAACCACATGACAACTGTTCACGTTACAAACAAAAGCATGTGCAAAAATCCTATTGTTCTCTACTCTACTTCCTTTTGTCCTTTTTCAAAGGAAATAGTAAGGATCTATTTTCTAGTTAAAGGGGTTGTTTTTTATGATGTAATGAAGCTGATGTATTTTCTCTGCCAGCTCTATTATATTTTCAATTCTGCCAGGTTGAAATTGGATTGTTTAAACTTAAACACGGCCAATGCCAAAGCCATCTGTCAAGCAAGTATGACTTTCTTAAAAACTACTGTTTCAAATTTGTTACAGTTTTTAGCATGTTGGGCGCTTCACTTGGTTTATAAGTCTTTGAAGAATACAGCTTGCTCCGTGTCCTTCCGTATTGGCATTACCAAAGTGAAGTTATTAAAGCTATAAATAATTAAAACCTAGAACTTATTTTATTTTATTTTGACTCTGGAGTACATGTGCAGGATATGCAGGCTTGTTATATAAGTAAACATGTGCCATGGTGATTTGCTGCACAAATCAACCCATCACTTAGGTATTAAGCTCAGCATCCATTAGCTATTTTTCCTGATGCTCTCCTTTCCCGCTCCCCTCCTCGAGAGGCCCCAGTGTGTGTTGTTCCTCTCCATGTCCATGTATTCTCATTGTTCAGCTCCCACTTACAAGTGAGAACATGCGTGTGTTTGCTTATCTGTAGAATTTATTTTTCAATCTAATACAATTTTATCTTAATTAAAAGTACTATCTATCTATCTATCTACTTATCGGCTATAATGGTTACTATGGAAGATCATATGTTTTCAGCTCTGAACTAATCCTTATAACACAGTAGGTATTTTACCATTGCTTTACAAGAAAAAGAGGCTAAAAAATATTCAGCACTGGAATTTATCCAAAGTTAAATAGCCAGATAGTGATAATAACGATTTGAACAAGGTTTCTTCTGACTCCAAAGGCCCAGTTTTTGCTACTGAACTGCATAAAATCAAGTGTGTGTGTATACAGATATTTGTAGTAAAATAAAACTATAAAAGTTTTGAAGCAGAAAAACGTAGGCCCAGGTGAGAAATACAGGGTCTTCCAAAAATATCATAAATTATTTGGCACAATATGCTCTACAAATATAGTTTCCATCCCAGAGACACAATTAATAAATAAATATAGCAGTAACCTTTTATTCTTTGAGCCATAAGTTATAATATAGAAAAGGAATTCATAGTGACAGAATAAGAGAAATACCTAGCTTCCATCTGTGCAGAAGGTGAACATATATTTCATTTGTTTGCCTAGGACAGTCCCAGTTTAAATCTGTTTTCCAACATAATTATTAATATCTCTCCTTTACTCTCAAAAACATCTAGTTTATGTAATTATATAATTATGTGGTTACCTCACATATCAGCTGGTACTAGCTGTCCAGCAAAGTATAGACTTTTCCCAGATAAATTGATAACTACTTAGAAGAATAACTCAATGAATCATAGGCGCATGCCTGCATAAATCTTTTCTTTCTACTAGCTGACTATGGGATGAAAAATATACCATTTAGAATTATTTCTTTGGGTTAAGACGTTGCATCTCCAGACGACCTGTCTTGGCAACAACATGGAACATAATCAATTGTCAGGAACTATTTTATTGGTGTAGATTATTTATTAAATATTAAACAACTGCATAAAAACTGAGGGACACGGTTAATGCCTGAAATGGCATGAGATATGGGCATTTACTTCCGGGGAGGAAAGGGCTTTTCACATAGGCTCCCTGTTAGTTTGCAGTTACGTAAAGGAAACCTTAGTTTCTGCAACAAATCATGATGAATTGGAGGGACAGAGAAAAAGAAGGCATGAGTCTAGATCAAAGAAAGTCAGTGTCTATAGAGATTTTAAAAAGTAACTCTAGAACCAGTATCACCTCTGAGACATTGCAGTTTAATTGATAAATCATCAACTGCCTTTCTTCAAAAATCTGAAGTGAATTGGAATAGAATTAAATTTCCTTTTTAAAAATTTGGTGATTTCTACTAGGATTTACTAATTAAGCTGCTTTCCCACCTCAGAGCCCGGCTTTAACCATCAATAGTCATTTCTGTTTTTTGAAGACTGGGTCCCTAATATGTTCCCAGATAAATACTTTGGTACTGTTCTCCACTGTGGTTAAGGGCTCTTGGAGCTGAGCCCACTTTTGCATTTATAGTTTGTAATTATGCACACAATGCAAGAAAATCAATGTGTTAAATCTGCTCATGCTTCCTGGTAGCCATAGAAATAAAGATCATCTATCTCAACCAAGCTTCAACAAAACAGCACAACTAGCTTATTATTCATTCACCTTGTAAAATTAGGTTGTTATCTGGTTACCTGCTTTTATAATTCAGGTTTTTCTTCTAAAATGTAGTCAACTTGCAATTATTTCTGAGTTATAGTATTTGGGCTTGGCTTTCTACAAGGCAAGTCAGGGCAGACGTACAAGATTCTGGGAAACTGTTCTTTGACACTCCTCCACCTCCCCACCCTGCTGATGAACTATAGAAACCCTCCAGCAGAGGAAATCAGAGAGTTTCACCAACATTCCCCCCAATGCTGTAGAGTCTTTCTCCATGTGCTCCTGCCTTCCTAGAAAAGATCTTTTGACTAACAACCAGAAAAAAGGAGTACATTCCATGTCTATAGCCCCATTCTTCACCCACAAGACCCTCTCACTAAAGAAGAAATGAAAAATTCAGGTCTGATTGTTGATTTTCTACTTTTTCATTCTCTATACTCTTTTAAGTTGCTTGACTGCATCTTTAACTTCTTTCCAAGAGTCACATGAATTTCTTGATTCATTTTCTCTTCTCACTCTTTCTTTTCCTGTTCAGTACCTCTTCTTATTCCACAGACCTAAATCTACCCTGCTGACTTATTATTTCATAGCACTCCTTACAAATTGTGTAATCATCGTTATCAGTAAAATGAGGAGTTACTTGAGGAGTTTCACCATGTTAGCCAGGCTGGTCTCGAATTCCTCAGCTGTGCAATTTGTGTGGATGTTTTCCCACCCCAAAACTGTCTGAATGTACCAGTATGATCTTTGCACAGCTGAGGTCAGTTCTAACATTTAATCATAAAAATTAACTATTTATTATTAATTATTTATGACTGTATGACTCTATGAGCCATACAGTATTCTAGCTGCTTTAAATACATTAATACATCTAGTTTCATAATAGTCCTGTGAGTTTAGAAACTCCTGACATCATCCGAATGTTATAAATAAATTTGAGACCCAGAAAGACTAAGTTTATTGTCCAAGGTTTTACAGATTATAACAGATAGTGCTAGGCATACATCCAAGGCAGCCTTACTCTGTGGTGTGTGCTCTGAATTGCTGCCTGCCCTATACCTATAACTTAAGTGAAATCTGAGGTTGCCATATTAAAAAAACCATACCACTGTAACATCATTTTAATATATGCATACATTTAAATACATCCTCTGTAGTGTCTCATGATTAAAACATCCCCCAACCTTACAATTGGCTAACAAAAGGAAAATGAAATAAATTTCATAAAATTATCCTACAAATCATGGTAGAAATAACAGAAAAAGGATATAATCTGTCTAGGCTCCAAAAATAAATCATTTTCATCTTTAAGTACAAATAAGACATGTAGATGACTGTATCGCATAACTGTGAATATTTTGTTTGGCAACCCAAGAAAGTAACAAATGATTCAAATACAATAAAAATCCTCTGGAAGTTAAATCTTACGTCATGTCTCTCTTCTGGTGAACTCTGTCTGCCAGGCTCCTTTCCCCATGGCATTACTTTTAACATTCCCTCTTCTCCCACCAGCCATTAGCCAGTCATCCGCCATGCTTCCAACAAAGAAAATGTTATTATGGAAAAGTCACAATCATTCAGAAAACTATTAAAAGTCCTTTATGTCACCATTTTAACAAGCCTGATAAAGTGTTGCTGCTTTTTTAATTTCAGTAACTTTTTTGACACCATAATGTAAATATACAGAAAGTTACTAATATGATTAAAAATAAAATGAATTAGTCTTGAATTTCTTCCATATCGTTAAATTGTAAAAGTAAAGAATGCAAATTATGGAGTTTTTTTTAAGACAAAATGCTATTTCAGTAAACCTTGGTTTTATTGTTTGATGCTTGATCTTCCCAATTAAACTGTTTTATCTTCTAGTTCTATATTATTTTCTGATAAATTTATTTTGGTACACAATAACATTTTTTATAAGTAGAAGTAACCACATTTAACCTTACAATGAATATACTTACATATATTTGTAACAGGTACATCAGCTTGTATTTTTATATTTTTTCATAAAGCACAAAAACATTAAAATAAAAGTATATCTGCTCAATTTCCCACCCACATAGTAATCTACATGTATATCCTAGGTGTTTCCAAAATTAGTTAAATAATAGCATTATTCCTGTATTCCCAGCACTTTGCAAGGCCGAGGCAGGTGGATCATCTGAAGTCAGGAATTTTAGACCAGTTTGGCCAGCATGGTGAAACCCTGTCTCTACTAAATATACAAAACTTAGCCAGGTGCCTGCAATCCCAGCTACTTGGAAAGCTGAGGCAGGAGAATTGCTTCAACTCAGGAGGTGGAGGTTGCAAAGAGCCGAGATTGTGCCATTGCATGCTAGCCTGGGCAACAAGAGTGAAACTCTGTCACAAAAAGTAATAATAATATTATTATTATTATTAAAATAACATTGGGCTAGATGGTTTTTTTGTATTTAAAATTTTATTTATTATATAATAACTAATTTCATTGTTTGCCAATTTTATAAACCAGATTCTTATGATCTGGGAAGTTGAGTCAATGTGAAATTTAATGAGTGGCATTTAAATAATGGTATAGCACAAGTTCAAGATTGCTCTGGCTTCTCCAAAGGATGCCAAATAGAAACATGATAGTCTGGTGTTGGGGACACATCTCAGAAAGCAGCTTCATTTCTGTAAGAAGCCCTAGTCTTGAAAAACTATATTTTTTCTCGAGTCAAATACATGTCAGTTTTTCATTTCTAAATGGACAAGAAACACAGCAAAACCTGATTTTAGAAGTGCTGTATGAAAACCAAACATATCCTGAATTTTGTTTTTCTTAAACATTGGGCTCAAAGATCTGTTTATAAATGTTACATATATCAGCGCTGCTGAAAGCAAGTCATTCTGCAAGGGTAAGGACAGGAATCGTTTGTGCATGAGGTACTTAATAATTTTTTTGCCCTGCAGATTATAATGACCTCTGGTGTTTCAATTGAACACTCAGTTTTTTAAAGCATCTGGGGCCTTGTCTGCTCACTAATTAGCTCCCTGTTCTGTCATGAAAATACACTAGAATCTTCCATTTTCACATCCAAATATCAGACTTAACTTCTGTAGCAACCTTTCACTCATTCAATCAATAATCTCCATTCTTGCAACTAGTGTTTTATTTTTTGAGCATGTGTTATGTGACAGAGACTCTCTTAGCACTGTCTTAGGAATACAGGCAATAAAGATAAGTTAAGTTGTCAAACATATACTTAGCATATACTATGCTGGGAGTTGATTGGGCTCAGGCTGTAAAGAGGGATGATAAAGAGTGCGTATCTAAGGCTGGATGCAGTGGCTCATGCCTGTAATCCCAGCACTTTGGGAGGCCGAGGCGGGCAGGTCACCTGTGGTCAGGAGTTTAAAATCAGCCTGGTCAACATGGTGAAACCCTGTCTCTACTAAAAACACAAAAATTAGCCAGGAGTGGTGGCGGGCACATATAGTCCCGGCTATTTGGGAGGCTAAGGCAGGAGAATCTCTTGAACCCAAGAAGAGGAGGTTGCAGTGAGCCCAGACCATTCCACTGCAGTGCAACCTGGGTGACAGAGTAAGACTCCATCTCAAAAAAAAAAAAAGAAGAGTCCATATCCAGAGAGTTGATATTCTAGCTTAGGATGTTAGTTAGCAAAGCAACAACTCAAGTAGTCGGATTTCTGTGATAATGTCTAACTGACTACAGTTAGACATAATGTGCTACAATTACAAATAGATACAGAGGGTTATGGGCTTGCATAGGAAAGAAGTAGAAGAGCTTTCAGACATCTTCCAGAAGAGTGTGCGTCTTCGAAGGAATAAAGAAGAGGACTCTGCAGGGGAAACCAGTAAGATAAGGTACCTCCGGGCAGAAGAAGTTCACATGTGGAGACAATGAATAGCATACGCCTCTCTGGGAACAACAAAGTACTCTGTGTAGCTGGAGCCCCAGCTTCAAGGGATAGATAGGGAGGAGTGGTGGGATGCGCTACTGGAGACAAAGGGAGAGCCATGAAGGGCTTCTTCGACTGTGAGTCTAGGGAAGATCATTAAGGGATGTTAAGCAGGACATGAACGTCCATCCAACTTGGGTCTGAGGCACTCATAGTTATGTGGAAAATGAACTGACACAGAGGAGAGTATAAGGAGGCCAGTTAAGGAGCCATTGCGGTGATCCCTAAAGAGGTGGGAGTGGGAGGGGATATCCTCTCAGCACCAGAGACAGAACCAGTTTAGGTGCTATGTTACGCCCCTTAAGAGAGTGGTCTTACCCCTTCTCTGGCTGTCATCATAAGACCATCTGAGAGAAGTCACATTTACAGCGAAATTGTCTGATAGGACGTCTCACTAGGTGCTTGTCTACATTTTTTGAGTTCTGTCCGTGAATTAAGTTGCATTAAAATGCCATTAGTTTAACCCTTTGTAAAAAAAATTCCTGATAAAGTTTGATTATAATAACATAAAAAAGTGTAAGTTTGCTACTGAATTTCTTATAGAGATATAACTAATACACTGCAAGTGTCCTGTGTAAGATCTTATGTGATATATATAATGTGTTTTAGGATTTAGAATGAGGAAAATTTCTTTCAAAGATTGTTTCTCTTTTTACTTGAAAATTAATAATAAAACCTATCATGTATCTTTTTTGCTTTGGTGGTGTTGAAGCTCAGACTCATTCCCCACCAGCCAATATCAGAAACATTAATTCTACCCTCAAAATAAAGTTGCTGTCTCCTTTTCATATATATGTATCTTTTACTGTACATGTATATTTTACTATAAATCAACTCATACCAATTAGCATCTTCACATGGGTAATTCCTGAAGAAATTTTTTTAGAATCTTAAACATAACACAACGTACTTCCATAAAAAATTATGTCAAAGACTTAACATTTTTATTAGGTCACAGTAACATTTCTGATCTATTTAAAAGAAACCTTATTTTTTAAAGTGGGAAGACTATTTTTGTCACACTGTTTTGAAAAATTTTAACTACCAAATATAGGAATTTATTCATTTTTATCCACCTCCAGAGCATTTTAAAATTTATAGCTATTACATAAATGTGTTCTTCTAAAAAGAATTTACTGCACACCAATGATATGAAAACATTACACGCTTATCACATCTAGTCCAACTCAGAAAGCTATTACACTGCACTATTATCTTTCATCTAATCACTTGAAGCTATTGTAGACATAATTCTTAACGATCACAAATCCTCAAGAAAAATTCTAGAAGGAACTGTTTCAACAAACATTTCAATAAATTTCTTTCAAAGAAGTTGTATTTAGTTGTAAATAGTGTGATTTATTTAATTTTTCAAAGAGGACTTAGAATAAACAGCTTATGAGTAGGTATGCTAGATGTTTGTCTTCTGATAGCCCAGAAAGCCCCCAGTCACTGTCAGAGAATTACCTCTAACACTGTGTAGACCACATTCAGTGCAGTCGGACATCCAACCTGAATTAAGGCTGCAAATATTAGTTGGCTACCCCAGGTATATCTTAGTAACATCTTAATGGGTTTGCTCCTCCTATTTACAGTTTTGTAACCTGTATATAATTTTATAATACCCATGATGCACTGTAGATTATTCAGGTCTTCTCAAACTGTTTTAACATAAAATGTTATCAATCACATCTTTCTGACAGTTTTTTTTCCCCCTTGAAATGAATCTGTTGCCCCAGTGTTAGGTGTGCCTAAGAGAGGTGCTAATTCATTTATGATATCAGACTTACTAAGCTGTTCCTCCTTATCTAGCTCCTCCTGCGAGGGGCCTAGTTTTCCCTCTGCCCTTGGTTTTTCTGAACAAGTCATTATAAAGAAAAAATGCAGTCAGCTACGGAAGATTAAAAAAAAAAAGGAAGTAGCCTTCCTTCCTTTACCCAACATTAGGTTTTCTGAAAAACTAAACTCCCCGGCTACCATATGCATTCCTGATACTACCTGTGTTGTCTCATTTAATACGCAGAGATCATTTAGATTAGAAAAATATTTCTGGCAGGCACATCAGTGTTTAAAAAGAAAAATAACAGTTAAAACTTTTTTACGTTCCCTGGCATCTTGCTCTTAACTCTTTAACCCTACATAAGAACTGCTTAACTATTTAAAATGTAATTAATTCCATCATTCAAAAATGGAATAAAATGCAAATATTGGAAAGGAGGAAATGCTGATCCTAAAAAGATGAAAGAAAACATAATATAGTTGCCACTATCTGAGGGAGAGTGTTGATAATAAAAAAAGTCATTTAAATCTATCAATAGGTGAATCTATCTTTTTGGGAATTTATAAGATTGTCAGGAGCATGAAAACACAAGTCCTTTGTGAAATGCTATTATATTTTTTAATACATGAATGTATTAGGCCATTTTTGCATTGTTATAGGAAAAACCTAAGACTGGGTAATTTATTAAAATAAAAAATAGATTTAATTGGCTCATGGTTCGGCAGGCTGTACAGGAGGCATTCTGGCATCTGCTTCTGGAGAGGCCTTAGGAAGCTTCCAGTCATGGTGGAAGGCAAAAGAGGAACAGACACAACATACGGTGAAAGTGGGAATCAGAGAGATAGAGCGTGGGGGAGGGAGGGGCCACACACTTCTAAATGACCAGATCTCAGAGCTCACTATCTCGAAAGACAGCACCAAGCCATGACAGATCCACCCCATGATCCAAACACTCCCCAAACGGTCCCATCTCCTGCACTGGGGATTATAATTGAACATGAGATTTGAGTAGAGGCAAATATCCAAACTAAATGAAATTCAGGAAGATTAAATTAATGGAAGGATTAAGAGAGACAGGCTTTAAGTGAAACATAATAGCACTTTTAATCTAATTCACTATTCTGAATAAGTGTATTGTAAATTATATTAAAGTAAATACATTTAACCAAGATCTAAGTTAAGTTAAGCCATAAAAATGAATAATAAACATGATGAGGAAGTTCAACCATTTATTAGTTACTAAAAGGACATAGTTGAATTTGCATCTAGCTTTTTAAAGTCATAAACTATTTTAAGAGACACATTTCACATTCCTGTGATTGTGAGAGCCAGTTATGAAACAAAAAAAGCCTTAATTAGAGTCAGATGCAAGCCTTCTTCCAATTGCCAATTTCAATTTTCTGGAAAATACACATTGGTTCAGCATGCAGTCTTTCTTGCAAATCCTTCGCAGCTAATGGTCAGCTACAAGAAGTCAACATTTTAACTTTGAACAATTTGTTCTACTTGGGAAGTAAAGATATGCTAAATGGTAATCAAATTTGTAAGAAAATTCAGCACAGCAATGAAACTCTTCAGATAATGCTCAAGGCCATTGGACTCCAGCCCTTTCTTAGATCTCAGTCCAAAAGATGGTTTCTTCCCACAGCAACACAAAGATCAACCAACCTTAAGACCTGCCTCACAAACGTCAGGCAGCTGAGGAACCCTGACAGGTGTATGTGCATCATATCATTTAATTCACACAATATTCTCATAAAGAGAGCTCTATAATTTGTCCCAGGTTTATAGCCAAGAAAATGGAGCTTAAGATAATTTAAGGTCACATAGCATGAAATCAGCCAAAAAAAAAAAAAAAAAAAAAAAAGAGAGACCTACAAACAAGGGGTATCCTACTGAAAATCCCATGTACTTTCTAATATACTATATAGAATTTATCTCAATGTCCTATAGCCTTATCATAGACATGATCTAAAATAGAACTTTCGAGAGGCTTTCCATGAGATCACTCATTAGGGAGATTCTGAAATTATTCACTATGCACAGGTGAAAAATAGGAGAAGTTACATGCTATTGAGTCACTTTACGTATCACAGGGCGAGACATGTTTTCCAGCTATGAATTGCAATGCTTCATCTGCATTTTTTTCTTTTTAGTTTTTATCACATATTTAACTGATTGATCACAATTATCAACAGCAACATTAACCTTTTCTTTTAAGTTGAGCATCTACAAACAGTGATAAAGTATCATTCACTGGAAGTTTGGGAATTTCTTGGTATATTTTATAATGTCTTGAAAGATGTCCAATGTGTTTTGCTCATCCAGCTTTCTTTAAAGTGTGAGGACAGCATGTTCTCTAAGCACAAGTGTCAGTCTTCTACAAGTAGAAACCTGAAATAAAAGCATGAGTCACAGAAATGTATAAGAAGTGACTTTCCCCTCCTGTGCGCTACATTGGCTTTGAAGAGCTTATTGATGGGGCAAAAGAATTCTCCATTAGTCAAATGAAACAATTAACTAAATCATTAATGGGAGAGTGAAGAAATGATTTCACAATGACACATCACATGTCTGGGATCCTTTTTCCTGAATAAAGCAAGAGAAGATGAAATTGTGCCCTTGTGGACAATATCCCTAATGCTGAATTTAGGCGCACATGTAGAATGACAGTCATTCATTCCATGCAATGTGCTGGACACTATGGGGCATACAAAGAGAAAGGGAATCCAAGTCATGTCCTGGGAAAATTCCTTATTTACAAGGAGAGACAGAAATCCAAACTATTATCATTATTATAGTACAACTTGACAAGCGTCACAATATGAATTCATAGCAATTTTGGGAAAAAGCAATAATACAAAATATTTTTCTATAGACATTAGAAAAATTTTACACTTGAAAAATGTTATGTAGAGTGTGGTGAAATATTCCACACAAAAAAAGAGGAGTAAGAGAATAAACAGAAAATATAAAAGTACCAAGCTGAAAGGATAGTATGCCATCAGGGAAGAATAGTTTTAATTAGGATGAGGAGAGAAGCAGCAGATGAAGGTGATGAGAGAAACTGAGAAAGTCAATTCCTGTGAGGTCATTAACTAAATCCCAGGACTGGTCTCAGACATGTCTTGGCAGCCCCGATGCCAAATTTCAGGGTAGTATATCCCATATATTAAAAATACATGAAACTGATGAGACTCTAAGTGAAATATAGACTCTAAGTGAAACATTTTTTTCTTTTTTTTTTTTTTTTTGGAGACGGAGTCTCTCTCACTCTGTCATCCAGGCTGGAGTGCAGTGGCACAAACTTGGCTCACTGCAACCTTCACCTCCCAGGTTCAAGCAATTCTCCTGCCTCAGCCTCCCGAGTAGCTGGCATTGTAAGTGCATGCCACCATGCCCTGCTAATTTTTGTATTTTTAGTAGGATGGGGTTTCCCTATGTTGGCCAGGCTGGTCTCGAACTCCTGATCTCAGATAATCTGCCCTCCTCGGCCTCCCATAGTGCTGGGATTATAGGCAGGACCAGCCAAGTGAAACATACGTTTTCCTCACATATGTGAATAAAGCTTACTTGTAGTTTGTTTTTAAAAAATAGATTCTGAGCCAAGCACAGTGGCTCACAACTGTAATCCTAGCACTTTGGGAGGCTGAGACAGGTGGATCACCTGAGGTCAAGAGTTTGAGACCTGCCTGGCCAACATGGTGAAACCCTGTCTCTATTAAAAATACAAAAATTAGCTGGGCATGGTGGCACATTCCTGTAATCCCAGCTACTTAGGAGGCTGAGGCATGAGAATTGCTTGAACCCAGGAGATGGAGGTTGCAATGAGCCAAGATCATGCCACTATACTGCAGCCTGGGCGACAGAGTGAGATTCTCTTCTTATCATCAGAGATTCTAAGCCACGGCAGGCCTGAAGTGGAGTCTGAGAATCTGCCTTTCAGCAAACTCATAGGATGAATATGGTGCTGAATGACTATAAAACACATCTTAGGTTTACTACATAGATCACTCTCTGCTCTGCAAGGTATAAAGGTTACATTTCCCATTGGCAAAACTTGAATTTGATATTACTGTGCTAAATCAAAGCCGGTTTCAAAGTATACTTTATTCAAAATGTATTATTAGCTCAGCAAATTATGTAATAAGAGGCCCAGAGTAAAAACCTAAGCTGTGTACCCACTGCAAATGTGAATATATTTGGGCAGGAACAATGGCAACAGAGCAATGGGGAAGTGCCAGGAGCCCCCAGTTATCTCACAGATGAGTTCAGCTGCCAACTAGGACCCCAGTAAGGACCACAAAGGCAGTGATCATGTCTGTCTCGTTCACTACTCTATCCCCAGCACCTAACATTGAGTCCGACATATAGTAAGTACACTATATAATAAAATATTTGTGGAGTTAAACCCATCCCCAGACAACAGAGAAAACACTGAGTATTACTTCACCTTCTAAACAGTGCACTTGACGAAGAAGTAGTGCAGTTTCCTTCCCCATCAGGGAGAGTCTGAATATGCAACAGTAGTCAAAGGACTGCTCAGAGACCAGAAACGGGTAAGATATTAGTGATTGTGGAGATTCATTCCCTGGCTTAAAGTCTGGGGAAACATAAATTTCACTTACAATTAATTTCACTTACACTTAATTTCACTAGAAATAATTTGTGTCCATTATGACTTTAAAATCTTAGTTATAAAACTTTCCTTATAAATATGATTTTCATTTATAGCATATCATCTTTCTCCATACACCTTTAAAGATGCTATATTTTAGACTTAATAACTTTTAAAAAGTGGTTCTTATGTTGGAATAAGAATATAAAAGCCATTACTTTTGCAGTTAACCGTCACAGGAGAACTGTAAGTCTCTTGTTCTTGCCACAGATATATACTTTTACTAGTCTATGCAAAATAGTTATAATCATTTGTAAATCTTGATGAAAATAGACGATCTGTGCCATTATTTATGAAAATACCCTAGAAATGTAAACTGATATAATAAGCTTTTAAAAATCAAATTGAAAAAAATAACATTTAGGTAGTTGTCTCAGTCTGTCTGGGCTGCTTTAACAAAATACCACAAACTAGGTAACCTAAAAATAACAGAAACTTATTTTTCACAGTTTCAGAGACTGAGAAGGCCACAGTCAAGGTGTTCAGGAGATCCGGTGTCTGATGAGGGCTGGCTCGCCGGTTCATAAACAGCACCTTCCAGCTGTGTCCTCACTTGGTAGAAGGGGTAAACAAACTCTCCCTTGGGTCTGCGTTATAAGGGCATTAATCCCATTCACGAGGGCTCTGCCCTCATTATCTAATTACCTCCCAGAGACTCCACCTCCTCCTACTATCACCTTTGGGGTTAGGATTTCAACATATGAATTTTCAGGGCACACATAAATTTAGACCATAGAAGTAGTAATTTTTTTAAAAAGGAAATGAGCAAATAAAAGCTAAACAATTATCATGCTTACAGAATGTTGATTCCATTAATTAACAGAAAGTTAATTCAGAATTATAAGATGGAATATTAGACATTATTTCATGAAGTGTTTCCTGGGTCTATGAAATGAAAATTGTGTATTTTTTCCTACTTAACCGACCCATTTTTCTAAACTTTGTCTCTTCCCTAAAATTTTTAATGCATATGAAAACTTCCGGTTTGATTTTGAACCTGGGGCTATACACTGAGTTCCCCTTCCATGGTTCTAGTACCTTAAACATTAGGAAGTCCAAAGCAGATGATTCTCTCCTCCTTACCAACTGACTCTGTCATGCTCACTCCTGCTGTTCAAAATATACCAGGGTAAGCTGTTAATTTTCAGAATTTTCTCAGAGTACATGAGAAAATAACAATAACAATAATAGGATAATAACGAAATAAAGAGGTGAAAGACAGAAACGTTTTTACTGCTTCTGTAATTCTTGCCTCTCCACTGCCCAACTGAGGACAAAATGAATAGGTGTAGGTAATAAAAATAGAATCTCAATGCGGATCTGTTTTGAGGATAGAAAGGGCTCTACAACCCTGGTTGGGATTAAAATCATAATGAAATTATCAAGATGTTTGTAAGAGGACTGACTCACTAGGAATTTGCCCTACATGGCTTTAATAACTTAGGCTAACATATGATTTCATTTACAAATATTGATTGAGGCTAGTGTTCTTTTGATTTTTTTTAATAAGCAAGAATGGGTTCAATGAGTCATACTATCACAAATTGATGCTTTGCTTTGAATATTTCAAATTAGAAAATGAGAAATAATAAAATTCAAAAGTGTTGCTTTAAAAAAAAGCAATATATTGACAACCAAATTAACAAAAGTTCCAACTAAAGCTTCGATATTAATGACATTTGAAAAGCAAACAAAATGATTCATTAAGTCTCCATGTTCTTAAAAACACATTTCTCTTTGATCTTTTGAAAGAGATAATAAAATAAGATAAAAAACTAAAAGTTGTTACTCTTTTAGTCAGATCTGTTATGACTCTTATCTAAAATGACATGCAATGAAAATGACACTTTTGCTTGTCTAGCATAAGGAAGTAGCTTATTATATTCTAAAAGACTTTTACATATCATCTCATCCTAGGCTTTAAAAATGGCTTGGCAGCTAGAACAGTATTTTATGATACCCATTGGCAACATGTAATTAGGTGAAGACAGAAAAGTAACAGCTTGTTAAAAGCAAGTCTTAAGTTACTATCATTGAATCTTCTATATTCACAGCATTGGGCCCTCTATAGGAATCAAACAAATAAATATGCAATCTTTGCTTTCCATAAACCCTAAGTAACTTCCAGATCACTATATTCTTTCTTCTGACCCATGTAACCCCTGGGTAGTTAAGTACCAATAGGTACAAATGTGAAAGGCCCAAAAAAGTTTGTTAAAACTTAAAAAAAAAATCCCCTTTTTAATAAAATAGTGATATCTCCAATTCCATCTGGACATAGTCATTTTTTAAGTCAAAAGAATCTAAATACGATGAAAGATAAAAACAGAATTTCTTCACATTTTTCACATGGAAAACATACTGGAGGAAATACTCATTGAGGTGATCACGGAGTTTAGACCTTAAAAGTTGTGAACCATATAATTAAATGTCCTATCCAAAAAGACTAGCAGCCAGCAATTTGCCACAGGACATTCACATTGGAGTCAAAGACTAGAGTTAGTAAATCACTAAGTAATATCATTTGGAAAATTGCAATTGTGCTTTTGTTAATGTACTAGGAAATGGCTCTGCATGATATTTCATTCCTACAAACAATATCATTTAGAAATCCTTGTAATCTCCTTCAAAAGTTCTACAAATAGAACAGTAGTCTGCTCAAAGGCCATTTGAGTAAATACATACAATTCAAACTTTTGACAAATTACAGCGTCTTTCTTTTAAGATCTATGTTGGATTTCCTAATTTAATAGATCAAAAGATTCCCAGGGGGTAAGCTAATTTTTAAGAGTAAGATACACTGTCCTAAAGTAAGTTAACTATTACCTCTGTAAAGTTTATAAGTAAATCGTATCCTCACTGACAATTTTGCATAAGTATCACTGTGACTAGTTCTCCTATTTCAGAAGTACATGACTACATGCTCTTCAAATGGAGAAAGAAGGTCCCTCTCTATTCCATATTTTCTTCATCATTCCAAGAAATTATGACTCCACTGGAATGGAAACAACATACCACAGCGAAGGAAAAAAAAAAAAACTAAAACTAAAACTAAATTGTGACTTAGAAAAAAACACAACTTCTGGCCAGGTGAGGTGGCTCACACCTGTAATCCCAGTAATTTTGGAGGCTGAGGCAGGAAGATCGCTTGAGTCCAAGAGTTTGAGACCAGCCAGAGTAACATAGGGAGACACCCTCTCAAGAAAGAAAGAAAGGAAGAAAAGAAGAAAGGAAGGAAGGAAGGAAAGAAGGAGACAGAAAGAAAGAAGGAAAGAAAGCAAGAGAGAGAGAGAAAGAAAGGAAAGAAGGGAGGGAGGGAAGGAAGGAAGGAAGGAAGGGAAGAGAGAGAGAAGCTGGACGTGGTGGTGACCATCGGTAGTCCTGGCTACTAGGGAGGCTGAGGTAGGAGGATCTCTGGGGCCCAGGAGGTCGAGTCTGCAGTGAGCTCCAGCCTGGGCGACAGAGTGAGACCCTGTCTCAGAAAAAAGTAAAAAATAACAATAGCACAATGTCTGAAAAATGCAACAACTTCTGAAAGTTGTTAATATTCTACATGACACTCAAACTGGGGAGGGAGAGACATGGCTGTGTACTCATTAATATAATATAAAAGTACCCGATCACTCAGAAAAGTTAATCAATATTCTTGTATCAGGATGCCTAAACAGAGAATTCTCTCCTATATTCATGGTTGTCTACTGTGCTCCAAAGAAGAAAGATTTCATTGACTCTGTTATTTTATTTTATAGTAAATGGCCCTGAAATTAGGTACTGTAGAGTAGCTTTAAGTTCCAGAAGGGTAATGACTTTTCTTCATCTGAAACACCATCCAAATGTACGTATTTGAAGATTACTTCCCCCTTGATAACAGAGCTGACAAACTCCTGGAGATCATCACTGCAATGTGGGTGAATTATTTGGTTCTATTAGGTTAAGTTTATCAGAAATGAAAAAGTAGTTACCTCATTCCTGTTTTGATGTAAGATAAATCATCCCTGTCATTCAAGTTGGAAAAGAGAAAAATGAAAACCCTAAGACTCATTCTCATCTAACATCCAGAATGACATACGGGCTTCACCTTCTTTGACAATTCTATCTGATGGATAGTGGTTGTCCAGAAGGCCATGTTGAAGATTACTTGGGGCTGCAGCTAGTCTCAGCCAAAAAGAGTACCCTGAAGTCGGAGCAATTTTGTCTATCAAGGCAGGAAGTGGCAGGCTCTACGTTGGGTACACTGTTTTAAATGATGTAGACTGATTGCCTGCATTGAATACATTTACTGAAAAATACACAATCTTTATTTTCATATTGTGTTATTGCTTCCAAAATAAGTTGGCACCACTAAAATAGTAAATACTCTTCCACAAACTTTCAATCTACTATTTGAATAACATAAAAAGTGCCAATGTTAAAGTTTGTACTACAGAAAATATATACAAATAAAAAATGTAGATAAATCATATTTGATATCACGCATGCAAAAAACAAAATGATTGATAGAGAACTACAGAATGATTTTTTCCCCAAACTATTTAATAAGGTTTAAATAGTTGGGGATGGTCAATTAAAAAAATAATAATTCTGGAATTTACTTTTACTAATTGGCAATTATTGATCATTCTTATTTTTAAAATGATATTTAAAACCTTCAAATCAGTGGAATAATATAAACCCATAAATTAATTTAAATAACAAATAATTTTCTACATGTGCATACATATATTTGAACCTATTATCATGATTTCATTTTTACTTGCCTTTAAATTTTTTCAGATAGAGTATGCATGGCTATGTCATTATAAAATTGCAACAAAGCTTTTATTAAAATTAGCTATATAAATACTATGTAAATGAACCATGGAAAGATTAGAAAATTGCACATACAATTTTGGAAGATTTTCCTCCGTAAAAAATACACTGAAAAATGTACTACAATGGAATAAAATGCAAATCCAGAAAATTGTCTTCATTCCATTCAAAGTAGAGATATACTAGAAAACAAGTTCCCTTCTCTTTTTAATCAATGGATGCCACACATGACTAATTATTAGTCTCATTTAAATTTAAACAAATATATATTTGTGCTTAGGGTAAAAGTATTATCACAAGGGTCATGAACAATCATTTCTTTTACTGACAGTTTCCAGTAGGGGCAAATCCTGACTACAAGTGTCACAGGGTAAGACAACGTAAAGAAAAATACAGGAATAGAAGAGACAGAAGAGAGAATCTAGACATGGAAGAATAAAAAGTCATAATAGCAAAAACAATTTTTATTATGTGTCATTATGAGACATAGTGCTAAATATTTTCATGCAGTGTTTTCTTTAGCTTGCAAACAGCAGCATAGTATAAGGTAGATGTTAATTTCATTTTTTAGTAGCTTTAGTGACATAATTCACATATTATACAAGTCACTCATTTAAAGTGTACAATTCAGTGACTTTTAGTATATTCAATGTATGTGCAACTACCACCACAGGCAATTTTAAAGCATTTTCATCACCTCCAAAGGAAACCCTGTACTATTTAGCAATTATACTTACCCTCTTTTCTCCCTTCCCCAATAATCTAATTTTGATCCCTATAGATTTCCCTATTCTAGGCTTTTATATGAATGGAATCATATAGAGCATGGTGGTTTGTGACTGGTTTCTTTCGGTTTATCTACATTGTGGCATATACTAGCACTTCATTCCTTTTTATGGCCAAATGATATTTAATTGTGTGAAAATAGCATATTCTGTTTGTGCATTTGTCCACTGATTGACATTCAAGTGATTTCCACCTTTTGGCTATTATGAAGAATGCTGCTGTAAACATTCATACACAAGTTTCTGTGTGCCTATGTTTTCATTTACTTAGAGTATATAGCTAGAAGAGAAATTGCTAGGTTGTGTGGTAGCTCTGCATTTAAAATCATTTGAGGAATTTCCAGACTGTTTTCCAAACAATTGTACCATTTTATATTTCCAAAAGAAGCACACAGGTGTTTCAATCTCTCCAAATCTTTGCTAACATTTATTGTTATATGACTTTTTTATTCCAGCCATCCTAGTGGGTATGAAATGGTACGTCATGGCAATTTTGATTTGCCTTTCTCTTTTGACTAATGATGTCCACCATCTTGTTGTGTACTTATTTTGTTAACTCCTTTTTACAGATAGCTAATAAGTTGCAGGACTTGGCTTCAAATGCAGACTTACTGGTTTCTAAGCCTATTCTCCAAATCACTCTTCCTAGGTGCTTCCTAACCAGCAAAACAGTAAGACTCTTTTGAGGGCCACCCTGCCCTCAAAACAGGAAGACTGCTGATTTTAACTCCATATCTACAGGGTAATTTGCCAAAAATTTGGGATGCTCAAGTAATTCTTTCACAATTTCTCCATGCACACAGTTTCTCAGCCATAGTCTACTCTTCCTCAATAAAGGTGCTATCTCTTATCTGCTAAGTGGAAAATCCAGGGGTAAACATCACTTTCTAACTGCAGTACTTATTGAAGTGACTGAGTAAACTTAACACTAAACAATTCTAAAAAGGAAAAAAGAGTCCTCTGTGTGGATTCTCAGTTGCATGGTGATAGGAAAAACTGTGATTATACAGTTAATAGAAACAGGAAGAAAATGATTGAAATAAGTAATAGTATGACTCTGAACAAGAAAATTCATTTGAAGCATAGCATGGAATCTTTAGCTGCCCTCCAAGAGGCAGTCAGTTGGTTTTTGTTCTCATCACCCAGGAAAGCATGCTTATACAGGATCACAACTTTGTCAATGAATTTACAGAAACTGCTTTGTTCTGCTATGTATTTGGCAAAAATGTAGCCATCATCACACACTTGTATTATTTGTAGACATTAGAATAAACTTGAGGGCATTGCTAGAAAACAAAAAAATTAAAAATTATTTTTGTGCACAATACAATTATTATGCAAAATGAAAGGATCTAGACATCTTCAAATTGCTCTTGTTTAGAAGTTCTGTGTTCTGTTTTTCTTGAGGACACGTAACTTCCAAAATCAGGATCAAAATATATAAGGAAAAGATAATTAGAGCAACATGAAGATATATCACTACAGAAATGCTGAAGCAATTCACTTATTCTATTGCGTCAATGACAAACTAATTGAGCAAATGTCTGAGTAATTTCTGTGTAGCATATCATCCTTGTTACTGAGGAAGAAACAAGCAATAAATATATTTTAAAATCAGTATTAGAGAATACACTATAACTGAGCCTTTGCAATGGAACAAGTACAGTTAATCCAAAATAACCATAAAAGTTCTACTTACAGAAAATTGATTTGTTAATAATTACTTACATTAAAATGCCAGACAGGAGGAGAAAGAGATGAAGTGGCACATGAATATCAAATTTTCAAGGCATTTAAAAATTCTACTCATTGTAATCTCACTTTTTTTACATTACTCTAAAGCTTAAGTTTAGCCCAGCACACGTTCTGGCATGATCTAAGGTCCTAGCCCACTCATATATATTAATAACCATACTCCTTAGACTCTATATCTATGATGTAAAAGACATTCACCATACAATAACTAAAAATGGATAAACATCTAATGCCAAAGCACTTCTTGTGCTAGAGAACATTTTTTATTTAGTAACATTTGATGCATGCATACAAACCTATGCTTCTTGAAATAATAGGTAAAACTATTTTTTTTCTAATAATTTTCCTTGGTGCTACTTGTTTCTTGCCAGATTTATCACATGAATTAATGTTTCCCAAAGTAAAGGTCAAGAATAATTTTTTTTTTCAAAGGCTGTAGATTCTGTGCCTTATTTTACTTGGAAAAAGAACTTGAAGTCAACATCTTTAACACTTCATTACCCTTTAGGAAATGTTAGAGTGTGGTTTAAGCGGGAAAAAAAATCCTAAACCAGAAACACTGACTCTATTTTACCAAGAAGAGGAAAACATGTAACCTTTACTTACTAGTGCTGGACAGACCGCCCTCCTCCAGATTCCCTTCTGCTCCTTCCTACCTTCCACCCTCCAGCTATTATACATCCGTATATATTACCTGTGCTTCCCACAGGTTCCCATGGCTGCTATCACTTGAAAAGCTGAGGCAGGAGGATGGCTTGAGACCAGCAGTTCGAGGCCAACCTGGGCAACACACTGATACCTTAGTATCAACAAACAAGGCAAAATGAGCTGTTTTATGACAACCTTCCAATGAATCGAGTTATGATATTTAGAATTTCCAGCTTGGTTCTAATTCATCAATTATGCGTAATAATCATGAATGTAAAAATGTATTTGCTTTTATGTTGCTTTTGAGAGTACAGTTATTTAAAGGTCCAGAAAATATCCCAGGACTGCAAAGAGTCCAAAATTGTCCCTCCTCGCCTTTGACAAATGTCAAAATTCCCTTTAGGGGATGGCAGTTCATATTCTTTATTTTACACACCTGTGTGAAAGAAAGGATAGGAGAAAATATTTAATATGAGCCAAGAGAGAAAAAAACTGCTGAGGGGGAGTAGGAGGTGAGTTCTATGAAGACTGCAGTTATAGGGAGGTTACAGCAAACAGTGTCACTCTCGGAGTGGTAATGTTTTTTTTTCTCTTTTTGTTTGAATACATGTTCTTCATTTAAGTTATATATATTTTTTTGGTTTTTCGGGTTTTTTTTTTTTTTTTTTTTTTGAGACAGAGTCTCAATCCGTTGCCCAGGCAGGAGTGCAGTGGTGAGATCTCAGCTCACTGCAATCTCCATGTCCCAGGTTCAAACAATTCCGTTGCCTCAGCCTCCTCAGTAGTTGGGACTACAGGTGCACACCACAACCCCCAGCTAAGTTTTGGATTTAGTAGAGATAGGTTTTCACCATGTTGGTGAGGATGGTCTCCATCTGCTGACCTCATGATCTTCTGCCCACTTGGGCCTCCCAAAGTGCTTGGGGTTACAGTCAAATTATCTTTGAAAATATATCTGTGTCTTCTTAAAGCCATGGCAGTGATTCATTACCCTTGCATCTCAGTGTCTCTGGACAAGAAGGTGCTCAAGCAGGAGGATGGTCTGAAGCGCACCTCTGTCACTGAGCTGTGTGACCTTGGTAAAAAGCACGGTTCCTCTGACCCCTAGTTTCTTCAAAGTGAAAGGATGATAATTGGTTTTGAATTGCTATATGAGTAATTGAGACAATGCATACATCACTTAATCCTCCTTCTAAAACTGGACCAATTGTCCCAATAGACAGTCGTTTTTGGATTAACACAGATATTGACCCTTCTGCTGTTATGCTTGAAACTTGTATTTGCTTTGAGTTCGTTCCTCGGGAAAGAATCTTCAGGCCTCTCAAAAAGATATCAGAGAACTGAAGCTAACTAAATAACTGCACCAGGTACCTCCTTTCCCCTCCCTAGTTCTTGTTTTCTTATATATTGTTACATTTTTTTCCCTACTATGTAAACCTGTAGTTTTAGTCAGTCAAGGAGATAGATTTGGGACTGAGCTCCCATCTCGTTGGCTGCAGCATCTTATTAAAGCCTTCTTTCTTGTCAATACTTGTCTCAGTGATTGGCTTTCTCTGCGGCCAGCAGCAGGACTGAGGCCAAACCCTAGTGTTTCAGCAAACACTTCCATCACCAAGCATGAAGCTAATATATTTTCTTAAAATCTGTGTTCAGGTATGAGGCAACCCTTCCTCAACCTCCTTCCCAAACAATGTTTGCTTCTCCCTCCTCTCCCTTTAATACTTAGAAATCACATTCTCTGTTTTGTTATATAATAAGGTTAGCTCTGAGCCAACAAGTTGATAAATGATTAATAATCAACTAAAAAGGAAGTCAACAGAGGAATGGTTTTTTTTAATCAAAAGTGTTTTACAGGTACCTGGCATATACCTGGAGAATAATACATGTTTACTGAAAAGATTAATTAAAGCAATGGGAATTAGATCTCATAGTCAAAATATAAGTAACTTTTTTGGCATTTATTTGAATTAGCTTTACTTTCTATGGTAACTAGAAGGAAAATAATGCCAGTATAGCAATATTTGAACTCCCTGCCCCTGAAGAGCAGGTCATTGAACTCTTTCACCTGCAGAACAGAACAGATGGTATTGTTTGCCAAACACTCCCATGAATCTTTCACTTGGGAAAGGACTTAACCATTAGAATATTCTAGATATATGAGGATGAGGTAAAAAAGAGATGATATTGTCATAAGATAACAAAAATGGAATTTTAAATTTGTAAAGTAATCTGAAAAAGAAAGAGTAAAGTACTTATAAAATAAGACGTTAGGAGATGTGAAGAGATGTAGCAACTGGAGAATTAGAACAGGAGAGATGGAGGGGAAACGGTAGAAAACATGGCTGAGGTGAGAAATTCTCAGAGAATTTTTAATAGTGACGTCTAGCATGAGTTTTTAATTTTTAAATAAGTAATCCATTTATATATTTGAAAAGCAGAACAATCTAAAACAACTATATGGTATGTTAGGTCTTCAATTTGTAGCTCTTAATACACCCTCCCCATCCATAACCCTTATTCTAGGTTTTTATGATCCCTTCTAGAGATACTTTAAATAAATGGAAACATTATCATTTTCCCTTTTTGTACAAAAAGTAGCATGTTCACAAAACCATATTGAATCAATGTTTTTCACTTTATGCTTTCTGGAACTTTTCATATGGGTAAATAATGAATTTCTCTCTCTCTCTCTCTCTCTCTCTCTCGCTGCATACTATTCCACTTTATAGATGCAGCATGACTTACTTAACAAGTTTTTGATGAATAAAAATGTGGCTCGTGCTGAGTCTTTGGCAATTCTGTGTAATGCTGTAATAACTTTGTACAAGTTGCATATGTGCAAGTATTTCTGAAGAATAACCTCCCCAAAGTGGAAATGCAAGATTGAAGTGTATACACCTTTAGTTTTTGATGGCTACAAATTTCTGTTTATAGCAGTTGTTTGTGATCCATGAAATGATAAACTCTCTTTGCATTACTCTAAGCATTCAGAAAAACTGCAACGTGATGTGGTGTTGTGTTAATTCTTTTATGGGAAATTAAGCAATGGGACAGTAAAGAGGACTCGTGCTTTCAGTAATGGCATCATGGAAAGAACGAAATACATACCCCAAGTCCCAGGTGGTTGGGGGTGGGCTATAAAGGCTCCAGTGGGACTGGAGCTGCAGAGAAACACACTATGACATGGGCTGCCTCCAGAGAGCACATTAAAATAAAGTTCTCTCATTCTACAAATATAATCGATGGAGTGGACCCTTGAAAGTAGTACACATACTTTCTATTTAAAGAATACCAGGCCAGATGCAGTGGCTCACAACTGTAATCCCAGCACTTTGGGAAGTCAAGGCAGGTGGACTGCTTGAGCCTAGAAGTTCGAGACCAGCCTGGGCAACATGGCAAAACCCCATCTCCACAAAAGCACAAAATTTAGCTTGGCATGTTGGCACGCACCTATAGTCCCAGCTACTCAGGAAGCTAAGGAGGAAGGGTTGCTTTAGCCCAGGAGGTTGAGGCTTTAGTGAGCCGTGATTGTGCCACTGCACTCCAATCTGGGTGACAGCAAGACCCTATCTCAGAAAAATAATAATAATAATAATAATAATAATACTGTTAAATGAATGCTCATAAATAAATATATTAATTTTCTCTCCACCACTTTCCATTTATTAATACAAGTTTAATTAAGAACCCTTTACTACTTGGAATCTTCCATTAAACATGGGAAATTTTAATACTAACATTAAAAAGAAATATAGTTAACCCTCAAATAAATTTGCCCAGAGCATAATTTGAAATGCCAGTAAACACCTGCTTCCATGTGTCAATGGCATGATATCATAGGTTGTTATAACAATTAAATTTGACTAAAGTATGGGTGTTTTCTGAGTAGAATAATGGCTTTTAAAAATTTAAACTATTAATAGCCCAATAATGAAGACCTATATTGAAAGTCTTAACATTATACTTGAAAAAATACAGATACAGAAAAAATATTATCAGGTCCAATAAAATTTGATTTATAATCTTTGAACTAATTAATGTAGGATGTGGTTAAACACTATTATACATTTTCCATGTTTGCTTTTGTACCTTAAGAGAAAATAACACCTAAAATTCTAAGCAGAGCACTGTCCCTTCCACTCACTTCCAACAAAACACAGAGATTTAAGAAAAGTAGCCACATGCCAGGCTTTAGAAATCTTTCATTTCCATAGATTCGAAATTGTGTTATTCAGATTCCAAGGGTTCCATGAAGGTGCTTCAGAGTTTCTATTAATATTTGATTTGAATTATTTTTTAAAAACCTTTATATTTATTTTTGGACTGTAATTAAAAAGTTACTCATCATTAATATATACCAGAAAACTTTACCACACCAGTGCCCCCCATCCACTAATTTGTAATATCAAGCTAGTTATTTTGGAATAAAATGTAAATAATTTTTCATTTCTCCACCTATATATGAAAGTCTTATGAACATATCACATATTGGAATGATTGCCTATCTGCAACAGTTTTTTCTTTTGAATTCAAGACCAGGGTTGCATCTTTAAAAAAATTTTCTTAATCAGACACACTAGAATTTTACAATGTTTAATTAACTGCCAAGCATGACTCAGCAAACTGTTCATATATTCAACTCACAGAATAACCATCAGCATAAAACATAAACATGTCTTATTCTTCCAAGATAAGGTTATAAATAGCCTCATACTTCCCAGATTGAGGTATTTCTTAAATGATTTTATTTATAAACTTTTTGTATTTCCTCAGTAAAATGAATTAACATTCCTTGAAACTAAAAATGGGTTACTGTTTTGTTATCGTGGTTCAAAGGAAATTGTATGTTCTACAAAAAAGCACTAGAGGATGTTTTCAAAAGTGTTGGTAATAGTATATAATTTATTCATTTAAATAAGAGTCAGTCTTTAAAGACTGTGACCCTTATTTAAATGAATAAATTATATATTATTTATAGTATATAATAACAATGAGTTCCAAAATTTGTATTATCAGGCTAAAATCATTGGTTGTTTAGGAGAAAATGCCAGTTCAATGATATCAAATGAAAGATATCACAATTGCTTTCTCATAAATAAGTTCATCAGATAAATATCTTTCATAGTAACATAGCTGTATTAACTTTTATATGTTGCTTAATCATATATATGTAATTTTGCTTTATACAAATAACGATACAGTGATTTTGACTCTGGCTTTAAAAAATGAGAAATTTTTTTTGGAAACTTCTGGACTCAGTATGCTAAACAAACAATTTTCATTCATTTGAAACTTTTTAGATGTCTCTTAAAGGCAAACCATGAGATATCTGGAATTTTAAAAAATATACCTAACATTGTAAGATAGATTGGAAAAGTATTCTTACCAAACAATAAGATTTATAATAAATAAGGAAACTATTCAATTTTCTTCAGTTAAACACTAAGAATTTTAGTAGCTGTTAGATATTTTAATAGTCTACTTTAAAACCAAAATGTCTTATGATTATTTAAAATTCATGTGTAATATAAAAATAAGCTAATATAGAGAGGCAAGATATTAAAATAAAGAAATATCTTTCGCTTAGACCCCAAAGTATCAACTCATTTCTAAATAATTTGACTGTATCTCAGAACTAAGCTCAAAAGTATTTCTAGAAATAAAAAAATTGAGCATACAAAATATAAAATTCATCATGTCTGGCATTCAATTTAAAATCTTACCAGATTTCCAAAGAAGGAACATGGAGATAGATAAAACAATGAAACTGATACAAAATAAAATGGATGCTAACTTAGCAGTAAAAGACACTAACATAGTTATTATAACTTCATTCCATGTATTCAAAAAAGTTAGGAGACATGAAATATATTAAGACACTGGTTGAAGTTACAGAACTTAGAGAGAGAAAATTAACAATGTGTGTAACTCTCATACACTGTTGGTGGGAATGTAAGATAGTATGTATGTTAATTAAAAGTAAAATATACCTACAATCCAACCATTCTATTTTATTTGCCCAAGAGCATGTGCCAATACAAGGACTTTTACACAACTGTTCATAGCAACTTTATTTGTCATAGCCCAAAACCAGAAACAGCCTAAAAGTCCAATAAAATGTAAGTAAATGGTATTATACCTATGCAACAGAATGCAATTCAGCAATGAAATAAGCAGATTGATTCCTGTGAGGTGAATAAATCTCACATAAATGTGTTGAGTGAAATTTCAAAGACGAAAAATGAGTACACAATATCCGATTCCATTTATATAAAAGTCTAAGAATTCAGACTCTACTGACTAATGATGGTAGATCAGTAGTTGCCTAGGAAGAGGGAATGGGCTGGAAAATGCAAAAGAGGGAGTACAAGGAAACAGAACAAAAAAACTTTTGCATAAAGATGGATATATTTATTATTTTGAAACAATATGTTCATGGTCGTATAGTTATAACCAAATATATCAAGTCGTATACTTTAAATATGTGTACTATATTGCATATCAATTATGCCTTAAGAAAGTGGTTAAAACAATCAAGTATCAATTCAGTTTTATTGCATGACTTGACTTGAGGAGATCAGTTTATATTCCAGTTTTGTCCTAGTTATATGAAACAGTTTAAGTCTTTCTGTCATTTACTTTCTACAATGTAATACTGATGTATACACACACACCGAAATTGAAGCACTAAACATATATATAGCTATAAATTAATAATGTATAGTTTCAAAATCTCTGATAAAGTTGTTTATGAAAGGAGAGAGCAAAAGGATATTGTCACAAATAAATTGGTTAGTCTTCAATATATATGATTTATTTTCCAAGTGGTTTTAGAGAATCGCAGAAATAGTTTTTTACTAGTTAATCCTTTGAGAAGAGGCTGTACATGATTTTCATGTCAAAAAGCACTTATTTACTTTAAATGATACTTACAATGTGCACTGCAAGAGAATCCCAGAGGGGGAATTGATATGCTAGTAATAATCTACAGATTTTGTTTACAAAGTTGTTTTTATATTAAAGACACAGTTGGTAAAGCTGAAATTGTGCACTCACAACAAACAAAAATTGCAGTTCACATTATGACATTTTTGAATAAAAAATGTTCATATTTATACTTTTCTGAAGTTTGAGGATTTTAAATATATATTTTATGCAATATTCAGATTCCAAAGATCGTCCTCAAATTATACTGCTCATCTGTATGTCAGTTTGTCATTTACGTGTTCCTTGAACAACATTAATGCTCACATTTAACTCCTGTAGAATGCAGTTATTCCACTTTACATTCATTACTTTCTCTAACACAATTGTCTCATTTTAAGTGATGTTGAGAATAATTGTTAGAACACATAAGTGTCATGCAATATCGATCAGATTATCCTTAAAAATTCAAGCAGTATTGCTGGGAAAACACTGATTCTAAATATGCCATTCTCCATTTTCTCAAAGGAGTTATGTTGTTTGCGCATGAATCTTGCCATACTGTCTCTTTCTACATGTATGTGATAATTAATTTAGCTTATAATTTATCACAAGGATACAAATTATTACTTTTTAAGTCTCATGTAAATAGATAATTGTTTAACATTAGATAAACGGTGAAATAATTTACTCCTAGCATGAAAACAAAATGTAATTTGACTAGAGAGCTTGAAAACTGGTGTTAACAATGATTAATAATGGCTTATAGATTATCTCACTCAGCTTGCCTAACTTGTAGAGCAAAGTATTTTGTAAACTGATGAGTATAAATCACTCCTTCTTGAGAGCTTGTTTGGAGGTTCTAGCAGTGGAGTGCACCTACTCATACACCCTTGGCGGAAGAAGACCAGTCCTCCTCTATCGGGGATGATCATCGTCTTCAACCGAGAGTGCAGCTTTGAGAGGGACACACATGGAGTGCTGAGGGAGGAAGAGGACACTCTCCTAGCCAGCCGGATCAGCTGAATCAACGCCGGTAATCAGCGGGGCGACAGGTGTCGCAGCCAGATTGCCCTCATTTCCAAAATCACTTCTTAAGCATAAAATTGGGTACCTGGGGCCTAAGTTTATTATATGCTGGAGGCTTGTACAGTAATAAACTACATTGGATAGTTCATTACTGTGGTATTAGTCGATCTCCATTTCTACTTACTTGGACAAAGAGGTGGGATTCTGAAACAAAGAATATAGATTCCTTATTGAACTCCAATGGTGTTTCTACTCCACTATGCTGTCCAAAAAGCTACTATTCAAACTGATAGAGAGTTCACCCTAAATTCAACTCTATTATGTTGAAGAGTTTTTTCCTCCCTTTAAGAGATTCAGGTTATTAATACCATAAATGTTACTGTTGCATTAAAATACGTATTAAACCTTAAAAGCATAAATATTGAAAAATGGAAAGATCCGTGTTTTTAAATAAAAATCTAGTCCATATCATTAAAACATACCTGTTTCTAAATGTCTCAATGTTAAAGAGTTTTAATAAATATTTGAATGATTATAAAATATGTTAAATATTGATAATATTAAAATTATCTTCAACATAAAACTAGAAGAGGACTACTGATGTGGTTATCATTTAAAATTACATGTGTTGGGCCGGGCGTGGTGGCGCATGCCTGTAGTCCCAGCTACTCGGGAGGCTGAGGCAGGTGAATTGCTTGAACATGGGAGGCGGAGGTTGCAGTGAGCCGAGACTGCGCCACTGCACTCCAGCCTGGCGCCTGTTGACAGAGCAAGACTCTGTCTCAAAAAAAAAAAAAAAAAAAAATTACATGTGTTGAATGAAACTCATTTCAATTTCTATCTCCTGAGGCTCACCTTGCATGATTTTCTAAAAAAAAAAAAAAACCGAATATTTTTAGTATCAATGTTTATATCAATACATTTTCATGAAATAAATTTTTTTTCAAGTTAGTCATCAGCATTATGTAATTTATAGTTTCTTTAGAGCATTTATTTTGTCTCTAAATGATTATTTTATACAAAGGACACTATTTCCTACAGTCTACCAAATAGTGAAGAATTACTAAAAATGATTAAAAGGGGAAAATGATTATTAAGAAAGCAATTCTATAATAAATGGCATGCTACCTAAAATTGCACACATTTTTCTCTTGGGGTTGATGATATTACCATAATTCTGGTTACTAAATTATATGTAGTTCATCATTTTCCACTTCTTCACTGCCCAGTATAAATGTGTGACACATTCTTTATGTGATATAGGACTTCCTGTGTCCTTTCACTCTTATTTTAAAATCACTATCTAAATTAGCATTACCAGTCTACATTATCTGGCTACATCCTCCTATTTTTGCCTTACATTCTAATTCTTTAACTCTTGGGTACTTTTCAATTTAGTCAAACTGCAATGCTTTATATCTTAAACATGCATCTCATCTCTATTTCTTTAAATAGTATTTTTCGATCATCTGGACTGCTCTTCTTCCAGCTCTGCATACTGAAATCCTGCTGCTCCAAAGACTGCTCTCTTTGACCTGCCCCCAGCCCCACCTCCTGCAAACATCCTAGCTGGAGAAGAAAGAAAAAATTAATAAATAAGGATGGAACTAATATGTGTTGATGAATAAGAAACATATGGTTATTGTCCTGAACTTAGTGATTTACTTTTATGAATTCAGATAATGCAATTGCATCCTACTTTTTAAAAAATATTTTCAGCTCGGTCTGCTGGATTGCTCTTAAGAGCAGAGTTCTGGGTTTTACCAACATTCGTGAATTATCTCAGTTGCCCTTCCTCTTTGCGATCTTTTCCAAACTCTCAGGAAGTTTCTCATTCCTCTCATTTGCATCTCACACCCTTACGTACCTTTACTAGAATTGTGAATTATGACACAGTATAAAAGCTTCTATTTATTGAACACTGTAAGTAAGAACTGTGTTAGGTGCTAAATTGGCATTAGCCCAACAAAGACCCACTTGTGTAGATATTACCATTACCCTCCTTTTATACCTGAAATAAATGAGGTCCGGAAAGGTAAACAATGTGTCTAAGGTCACCGAGTTAACTAACAACCTTCATTTGTCTGGCTCCAAATACTGCACTCTGAGTAAACACGTTTGTATGTACAGTCCCAGATTTGTAGAAGCTGGGAGGATCACTGTGACTGTCCAAGAAATAGTGGGCTCAGGTGCCCACCAGTGACATGACTTTCACTACTGTCCAAAATCCTTGATGCCCCTGGAAGACAGTGCACAGCTGATGCCAGGGCCAGATATGAATGAACCTTCTGTTTATAAACTGTCTCTTCTCTACCCAAATTGTGCTTTGTCTGTGAAAAGAGATTGAATTGGATTAACTAGTGTCCTTTTCTGTATCTTTTATTACATTGATTTAATCTAAGTACAAACCGGTGAGTCTTTAAAAAACTGCCTGAAGAGAAATGTAAATTTGATTTATAATTTAACACTTAGCTGTTCTTTAAAATGTTAATAACTCTCTAAAGATTAATGAGGATGTACGTTACAAAGAAGTTTACTATCCTTGGATAAAATCTTCAGCTACAAACTTTCCTATTATCAGAACAGTATTTTCTTCATCCTCTAACATTTACAGAAATACTAGGGTAAAAGGAAATAGAACGTATCACAGATACCAGCTCTGCATTATCCCCTATTATGCCAGATTCTTTCACATACACCATGGAGATTTACGAGAACAGTAGATTACATATTTCAAAGTTATCTGAAAATACAAGGAAGTTGGGTAGCAGTACTAGGACCAGTCTCAAAATAGGGCATCCCTTTACTCCTGGGAGAGTGAAAAGTATGAGGTTATAAAAGCTGAGTGTTTTACACAAATAGTAAAGTGCTAAATTTGCTGAGTGTGGTTGTAAACCTACCCTCTGTATCCTAACCATAAGAATTCACCTGTTGATTGTTGCTGTTTGTCCTCAATCTGTATTTAGCAATTTCTTTCATGTTCTTTAGTAAATCCGCTTTAGGAATAATCTGTTGCATCCCAGAGGAAAGGGTTAATTCGTGCGACCTAGAGTACATCAAGGATAAGGTTAGCTCTTGAAGTAACTACCAGAGTGGAAGATGTAGAGCCCTTTACCTCAATGAGCCACAGCTTTGGAAAAAGAGCTGAGCAGCTGAGATGGGCACTAGGGAGGGGCTCAGTAGAACTGCAGCATCAGGACTATGGATGCATTTCATCAACGTTGTGGCAAAAGCTCATCAGTGGAATTTATGTTAGTCTATCAAGTGTTATTGCTATAAATAGTTTGTCTTTATGCACCCTATTCATTTTATTGCAGAGAAACTATTACATGATTATGAGTAAACATATGCTTTAAGATTTTAGTGTTTGTTTCAGAAACGACTATATATCATATAACTCTCTATATAGAAGCTCTCTCTTTATATCTAGATGCTCCCCAGGTAGAGGGCATGAGTTCAATGTGAAAATGGAATACTAATTTTCTAAAAATGTCAATAAAAATGGATTATATTCATAGAGATGATTGTTTTACACAACACAATATTTTCATCTTACTGCCAATAACTGGACTTATTCTCCATGTTAATTTTATTAATAAACTACCATTTAAATTAAAGTTTTATCCCTAATATATATACATATGTGTATATATATATATCATTTTCAAAACTTATTTCCTGAATTAATTATTTTAAAACAGAGCTCCATTGGACAGTAAGTATTTTATGGACAGAGATTGTTATTTATTTCCGCTTTGCTTCTCACAGTACCTAAAATGTAATAGCAAATAGCACTTAAATGATTGCTGGAAAAACAAATCATAGAAATGCAACGGAAACAGATAGGAAGACAATTTAGTGCATACCTCAAAGGGTATATACTACACTAAGGAAAAAGGTTGCTGGTGCAATAAACAGACTTGTCTGAAAGTGATCTGGGAGCCCGTTCTGTGTGGCCTGTACCAGGAACCTTTTTGGATGGTGGAAAAGGGAAAGAGGTACTTCTTTCCATACCCTAGGTGGAAGGCAGCACCTAAACTCACCTTCCCAAAGGACCAATGTCTTTCTTCTTCCAGCATGAGGAACCATAACATCCTACTAGCCCACAGTCTCCTGGTGCTATGCAGCTGGCATTCTAAGATAACTTGTTGACAGCTAATACCCAAATCCAGACTTCCAGGTACTAAGGCACTCATGTATCCTCCCAGAGATGAGGTGGTTCTCAGGCCTGCACTGTAAAATGTGAGAGCAACTGAAGTGAGGGTGAGGTCTATCCACCCTGTGTGGCCAAGGTCTGTCAGGGAAATTCACACCAATGCTTTCTTTCCTCTGCGTAAAACTTCCCTGTCCCCTATAAAGTCTGTTTCTTAGCCCACACATGTTACAATACGAAATTATTTTCCAAGTCCTGTGGCATGACAGATAGAAACCTAAGGGGATGGATTTGGCCTGGAAGATACTATTATCTCCTCATTATATGTCATTTCAATTCAGTTAACATTTATTGAACATTTACTATGTGCAAAGCTCTGGGCTACACAGTGTCAATAAATATAAAGATTAATAACTTATCTTCTATTTTCCTTGGTAAATCACAATCTAGCTGTGGAGACACTTTGAAAATCAATATTCAATTAGGTATAATACAGTTACTATGGGAAATAGAAGAGGCAGGGAATAGCTGAGTCTGAAGAGTTGAAGGAGAGTGTCTTGGAAAGCTTTACCAAGGAAATAGATTTGAATTGACTTCGACCAGGTAAGAGCATTCAAGGAGTTATCAATGATCTGAGCAGAAGCACAGAAAAGAACTATTCCTGCAATTGTCAGAACTTCTTTGTTATTATAGATGTAAGTTTCTAGATAATATCAGGAAGCTGAACGTATGGATTAAGGTTATACACATTTATGAATTATATATGTATACATGAGTCATATATGTTTCACGTACACAGCATTAATAATATTTTGTATTTTCTTAGGAAACACAGAGACAGAAACAAATCTCTTTCTCCTTGCTTAGTATATAGACCTTCCCAAAACAGTTTGCCAGGTCTAGGGTGTTTATTTATATAATTATTTATTTTTTGAGACAGAGTCTCACTCTGTCAACCAGGCTGGAGTACAGTGGCACGATGTCAGCGCACTACAACCTCCACCTCCCAGGTTCAAGCAATTCTCCTGCCTCAGCCTCCCAAGTAGCTGGGATTACAGGCATACGCCACCATTCCTGGCTAATTTTCATATTTTAGTAGAGACAGGATTTCACCATGTTGGCCAGGCTGGTCTAGAACTCCTAACCTAGTAATCTGCCCATGTCAGCATCTCAAAGTATTGGGATTACATGTATGAGCCACCCGCCCTGGCCCTTTCAGATCTTGCTTAATGTAAGAATCATAACCATCAATACTGTATGAATGATTATCTTACAGATTATTCCACTGAATCCTAAGGAAAGCAGCTCTTCCTCTGGCAAGTAGAATGCCAACATACAGGGTCACTTAACCTTAACTGTTAACATAACTGTAGCTTGTGAAAGTTTAAATATGTATAAAATTTCTGGAGCAACATAATGTGCAAAGAGCATAAAACTGTTCATAGCTTTGACCTAGTAGTTCCAAACCTAGAAACTTATGCCAAATAACTAATTAGAAGAATGCACAACTATTAAATTATCAGGATTTTTTACACACTGTTTATAATAGCAGATTGGAAACAACTAAATATGAAACACAAGAACATGGTTTTAAAAACTACAGAATGGGCTACCAGGTCACTCTCAGACAAGTCTGCTGATCACACCATCAACCATTTTCCTTAGTGTAGTATACACCGTTTGAGGTATACGTTACATGCATTCTTATCTGTGTCACTTACATTTTTATGACTTGTTTTTCCAGCAGATATTTAAGTGCTATTTGATATTGCATGTTAGGTGCTGTGAGAAGCGAAGGGGAAATAATAATAACATAGTCTCTGTCCATAAGGTGCTTACTGTCCAGTGCAGCTCTGTTTTAAAATAACTGACTCAGGAAACATGTTCTGAATGAATATATATTATTAATATATAAATATGAATATATATTAATATATTTGTGTATAATTGATATATTAATACATATAAATAAATATATTAATAATATATTCATATATAATAACATATTGATATATATTTATATATTGATATATAAATATATTATATATTATTAATATATTATAATATATTATTATATTATATAATATTAATATATTAATATTAAAATTATATAATATATTATAATTATATATAACATTATAATTAATGTATATTAATATATGACTATATATTAACATATTCATAATTGATATATATGATTAATATACTAATTGTAATTAATACATTATTATATATTTATATGTTATATATTAGGAATAATATTTTAAATGTTTTAGTGGTAGTTTATTAATAAAATTAACATGGAGAATAAGCCCAGTTATTGGTGATAAGGAAATACTGTAAGTGTTAATTGTATTCATGTTGCTGCAAAGAACATGATTTCACTCTTTTTTATGACTGTGTAGTATTCCATGGTGTATATGTACCACATCTTCTTTAACTAGTCCACTGCTGAAGAGCATCTAGGTTTATTTCTGGAAACCTGGGAAGTAATACCTTAAGAAATGTTTCAACACGCCTGTAATCCCAGCACTTTGGGAGGCCGAGGCGGGTGGATCACGAGGTTAAGAGATCAAGACCATCCTGGTCATCATGGTGAAACCCCGTCTCTACTAAAAATACAAAAAATTAGGTGGGCATGGTGGTGCATGCCTGTAATCCCAGCTACTTGGGAGGCTGAGGCAGGAGAATTGCCTGAACCCAGGAGGTGAAGGTCGTGGTGAGCCGAGATCGCGCCATTGCACTCCAGCCTGGGCAACTCCGTCTCAAAAAAAAAAAAAAAAAAGGAAATGTTTCAAATACCATAATGGAATAAAAGTGATAGTGTAGAAATTGGTGAAAGAAATATAGTCAAGGATGGCCCAAGGCAGCTCAGAATCTTCTGTGGCCTCAAATAGAAGGGTAATCAGCTGAACCTTTCATGTGCTGCCAAGGAGACGATAAATTCAATGGATTCCAAGAAATCTCATGATCACAACTCAGAAAAAAATGTTTAAAAAAATAGAATTGATTGTAGTCTGAACCCCAGGTAAAAATAACTACATCTGAGCAGACACCAACTTAAAGGGGGCTGACACCAAAGAACGAGATAGAAAACTGAACATCTATCTTTTGCCCATATTGACAGAAGCTGAGAAATAAAAAGCAGATGCCTCTGTCCAAAGCAAGGAATAATATAACACTATAACACGTATGGGAAGTGACTAAGTTTTCTGCCAAAATGTAGAATACAGCCTTGAATAAGAAGACTTCATTTGAGCTATAGGAAAGTAAAAGTTGTAGTTTGCACATCCAACTGTATAAAATTACTGAAACATAAAAAAATTGATTGAGATCATGTTTTCTGCCATCAGAAATAAACAAGGACTCAAAATAGAAATTAAGTTTAAAGTTATTTTTCTACACCCTTTTGTATCTCGGCAAATATATAATATTTAAAATAACACAATTTTATAATCTTGTTTTGTCATAGCTGATAGTCTTAGAATGTGAAAGAGCCTAGATCTCTAACCACCTTCAAGAGGCCCTGATACCCAGCTAGAATGATCCCATTTTGTTGTTTCATTTGAAAATTTTTGGTCGGTGTTTTGTAAACTCTGCAGATATCAATACAATATTATCTAGTAACTAGAATGGAATATTCACCAAAAAGAAATTCAACAATAGCACTTGGATTAAAGGACGTAATGTTAGTTAAATAATTTTTTCAGTACTAGAGCTGGTAAGCAACAGAGGAGTAGAGCTTCATCTCCAGAAGTGGCATAGCTTCCATTCCAGAATTGGATGCCTGTGAAAGAGCTGCATCTCAGAAGACTATCTTCATGGAATGAATTCTATGTAGATAAAACATGACCAGTTACATATTACATTTCTTATATTTTTTGAAAACCAAATATATCATAGTAATATTTACTGCTACAACTTCCAGAGAGATTAGAATTTTGCTTTGAATCTCGAAAGTAATCATTTTCAAATCGAGGTTTAAAATGTGAATCTAGGTACAAAGATGCTCTACAAAGTTGCCTCTTAGTAATCTCTCAAATTACTGAAAGTTAGTTAGCACCAGAACTATTAGTCACTATTCTCTGGTTAAATTCTATAAGCAGAATCAACAGTCTAGGGAGAAATTCTATTTTGTTACACCATCTGCTTCAAAAATAATACTTTTTGAGCTATCTTATTTTTCTCTCTCTCTGTTTTTCTACTAGTTCTCAAGTTCAGTGAATTTATTTCATCCAATACCAGTTTATGAGCTTCAAGACTTCTGCTTGCTCTCAAGAATATAAAAATGTAAGAAAATAAATGGCCTAAAAACCCTATTAGTAGCAATAAATGGCACACAGTTTTGAAACTTTGAATTTTTATTATTTAGGTTCACTTTTCTTTTTTGCTGTGTGAAGATGCAGAGCATCATTTCCTATTGGTCTGCACTATGCATCCTATATCACCATCCCTGTCTTATACCTTCTATAAAGGACAAAAGAGGACACTGAATCAGTTCATCTTTCAAACCTCCTTTCCAATTCTCCTTTAGGAATGTTAATATTTTTGGTTTTGCTTCAACCACAATCTGCCCACGCAGATGCTAGATTTCAGTATGCCATTACAATAGAAATATTGTCTGAACAGATTCTTGAACCACTTATTTCAATTGATGGTATTACAAATAAAAGTACAGGATCTATGTGAACAGAGTCTTCAAATGTTTACAGAGTGAATAGGCAACAGAGATATATGACCTAAGAAGTCAGTCTATTAACAAAATGTTACTGTGTCCAAAAGAGATGATGTTTATAGACATCTTTTTTTAAAATAAGAAGTTACTCTTATCATTTTCTTGGTCATTTTTAATCAGCATAGTAGACAATTATTTACATAAAGAGATTAGAAAATATTTATATGTACACTAGGTGCAGTGGCTTACACCTGTAATCCCAGCTCTCTGAGAGGGAGAGGAGGGAGGATCACCTGAGGTTGGGAGTTCAAGACCAGCCTGGCCAGCATGGTGAAACCCCATCTCTACTAAAAATACAAAAATTAGCTGAGTGTGGTGGCAAGTGCCTGTAATCCCAGCTACTTGGGAAGCTGAGGCAGGAGAATCGCTTGAACCTGGGAGGCACAGGTTGCAGTGAGCCGAGATTGGGCCATTGTACTCCAGCCTGGGCAACAGAGCGAGACTCGGTCTCAAGAAAAAAAAGAAAGCAAGTATCTATATATAATGACTTAATATTAATAAGTTCATAATAATGGTCTATAACATCCATTGGGAAAGAGCATTTTGGTCAAAAGCCCATACAAATTTTTTACAATGCTGTAAGGAGAAAGCTTTCTTATCATAATAAGCCCTTCTCAAAATGGCTTCTGTGAACCTTGCTTCATCTCATGCATCTATTGTAACAAAGTTTGATAATAGGTATTTGAATGTCCATATCTCCAGACACTTTTCTTTCAGATAATGGCTGCCCTTTATTGCCACTGAATTGAAGGAATTTATGGAGAGACATCTTGTCCAGGATGTCACTATCAAATCTTCAGAGAACGAGGAGGTTGAGAAGATCATAGTACTGGAGATTCCCCGAAAGCAGACTTGGAGCTCACATGCCAGTAAGACCTGCTAGATCACCTTATTATTTCATTTTTTAGATGAGATTGTCCCATGCCTCAACTACCTCTCTAAAGATATTAATAAAACATTTTAAAATAAATAAACGCATTTTAATTGCTACACTTTCTACCTAACGGTCTTCATTCATGTTTTCCATAAGAAGTTTCTGCAGTGGAGCTAGACTAAGGTAAGTAAGAGTAATTTCAGTTGTGAGATCTGTATCAGTGAAAGCCCAGAAGGCCAAGTGACTCTGTGAATATTATAATATTTATCAATTTGGAACACATTTCTGTGAAGTAATTCAAAATAGTAAACCCTAGAAGAGCTCTCTGGATTGAGGAATTAGCAACATTTCTGAAAGAAGCTATAGTACCACAATACTATCACCACCGTTGAGTTTGCCACCAGGCAATTCTATGTATATTAATTAGTAAAAACTGCCCTGTAAAGATTAAAATGGTACACTCCTTGAACAGTATCTATGCAACAGGAAACAATAATAATTATATAAAATGTTTTATACAGAATATTTTATTACTTTGCATTATGTTCATATTGCCAATGTATAAATGAAACTTGAACAAGTTAATATAATGAATTTTTTAAAGTTTTTCTATATATTATTATACAGTAATAAAAAGCCTTTTATTAATGAGCTGTGTATTTTACACCCCCCTTCACCCCCATACTGGCTACAGAAATATCCCTTAACCTCTACGATACCTTCAATCATTATATATTCACAAAATATTCTCTATTTTTTTTAAAGTTTTTTTTAAAGTTCTGAGACTTTTATTCACATGTGGCACAAATTTTCTACTATAAAGCAAGTTATTTTCTATTAATGTTATTAGCTAGGAGCATGATTAAAAAAGGAGAGAATTAGTATATGTTATTTTTAAAGACTCATTTGGGTATTAAGTGAAATTGAACCTCTTTTAATGGATATGAACAATATTGAAATGTATGTTATTTTGAAGAGAAGAATCTTTTATTAAAATGACTGCAGTTTTCTCATTTGTAAAATGAAATAATGACATTTTATAATATATTTAAGGTTTAATATATTTAATATATCCTGACATTTAAGGTTTATGTAAAGTCTTAGCCTTGGGAATCTTCCAGTTAGCCTGTTTCATCAACACATTGTACTGGGTGACATTTAAAGTCTTTACAAGCTCATGTGGTATTTAAGCCCTGATTGTCATCGCTCTGTTGCCTTACCACAGATTTTTCTCAGGAATGAAACCCACTGACCCGACTAACACCACCAAAAAAATACGAACTCATTAAGTCCAAGTAGATCTTATAAACCAAATCACTAATCCCTTAAACTATTTTGCTTCCCAGAAATCTTTTGTTCTTAAAGACTTAGCTTTGATGGGAGGTCATCCCTTATTATTTTCAACAGGGCTATTCCAAAGTCCCCTAATCTAATTAAAGCTGTCTAAAGCAATGTTCAATTCCTCTCCCTTTAGAAGTTTCTAATGAATTTTAAGAGTTTTTCCCTTGTGATTCACGAAGAAATCTATTAAAGATAATTTTATTCAAGATCACCTGTCAAAATTCCTCTGTCTTCATTCTATTACTATTTATCCACTCGAATTTCTTTGCGATTTTTCAAAACAGCTATTTTGAATTGTCTCTCTGAAAGGTGACATATCTGTATTTCTCCAGGATTGCTCCCTGGTGCATTTAGTTTGAGGGTGAGGTCACGTTTTCCTGGATGGTCTTGACACTTGTGGATATTCCTTGGTGTCTAGGCATGGTAGAATTAGGCATTTATTGCAGACTTTGTGGTCTGGGCTTGTTTGTACTTGCCTTTCTTGGGAAGGCTTTCCAGGTATTTGAAAGGACTTGGATGTTGTGATATAAGCTGTATTCACATTCACAGGCATCCTGAGCCCAGTAATCCTGTGGTTCTTCAGACCCATGGAGGTATCGCCTTGGTAGTTTGGAAAATAATTTTCTGGATTACAAGGCAGACTCTTGTCTTCCCTTACTTTCTCCCAAATAAATGGAGTCTCTCTCCTTCCCTGTGCTGAGCCACCTGAGCTGGGGGTGGGGTGCCACCAGCACTCCTGTGGCCACCACCACCGGGGCTGTGCTGTGTCAGACCTGAAGCCAGCACAGCACTGGTTCTCACCCAAGGCCTACTGTAACCACTACTGTCTATGTTTACTTAAGGCTCTAGGGTTCTACAATCAGCAAGTAACAAAGCCAGACAGACTGTGTCTTTCCCATCAGGGCAGTGAGTTCCTCCAGACCCCAGGTGGGTGCAGAACAACGTCTAGGAGCCAGGGACTGGAGTCAAAAACCTTGGAACTCTATCTTATGTTCTATTCTACTGCTAAACTAGCACTCAAACCACTAAGTAAGAGTCCTTCCCCCTCTTCCTTCCTGCTTCCACAAGGCCACCACGGACTCACAGCAGGTACTGCCAGGCTACTGCTGATGTTCACTTAAGGCTAAAGGGGCTCTTCAGTCAACTTGTGGTGATGCTTGCCAGGCTTGGAACTCACGCTTCAGAGCAGTGGGCTCCCCACTGGCCCAGCACAGGTCCAGAAATGCCATCCAAGAGCCAAGGCCTGAAACTGAGGACCCCAATAATGGCAGCAGTGAGCCATCTGGAGTGACCACTGCCATTGCACCAGGAGCAGCAGCGGAAGTGGCTGCAGGAGTGGCAGTGGGATCCCTGTGCCCCATGGCCCATGTGCCCCGCATCCCTGAGGCAGCCAACTGTCCCACTCCTACCTTCACATGGCAGGGCAGGATCCACTCCTAGGCGTGAAGACTCTGCTGCTTGACTCTCTGGACCTGTGTCACCACTCTCATCCTCCACCACATGGGTAGGGGCTTGGGGTGGGGCACAGGGAGAAGGCAGACAATCCCCATGGCTGCCTCTGGGAGCCTCCTGGAGCCCACCACTCTGGGGGTCGCCACAATGGGGCCAAACCAAGCTGCCCACTGTTGGGAGAACAGTGAAGTTGGGACCTGGAGCCCCCACCCCAGGCTGCAAGGAGGTGCAGCCAGGGCTGCATAATCATGGAGCCGATGGGAGCCAGGAACGAGTGGGAACCCCATTCCTGAGTAGGTGGGGTGGGAGCTCCCCAGGTGCATCTGCAGCCTCCCTGCCGCAGCTGTGGACTCAGGCATCTCTGCACTCTCAAGGGCCTGGGTCAGTCCCCTGCCCTACCCCATGCAGGCTTAGAAGTGCCTGCTCCCACTGCCTGGCTTCTCCCTGATGTCAACCTCAAGTCAGGACCAAGCCCAGGCACTGTGGCAGCCCAGCCAGGCACGCACATGCTTGGGGCAGCACTGACACACTAGCCCCTTGCCACCTCGGCTCCTTCCAGACTTTGGGTGCCAACAAGCAGAGGAGGGAGGCTGAGGAGAGGCTGAGGACAGCCTGGCACTGGACTGCAGGCACAGCTTGGCATGAACAGCATGGGTGCCATGAACAATCAGCAGGAGGCAGATGGGTTCCTGGGCAGAAGAGGCTGGTCCCGGTGAAGCCCCACCTTCAAACCAGGGAGAGTCTGAAGCCTGGGGGTCAGGCCGCCAGTCCTGCAGACCGGAGTGGAAACTTGTGGTACTTTTCCCTGGGTCTGCCCATGGCCACCCAAAGACCAACTGGCATGCACTTTTTCCCCGCTAAGGGCTGTACAAACCCGAGACTCAGACAGACTCAAGCAGAGGATAGAGAGACGATGGGGAGATGATGGGACAACCAGCTGCAGAGAGAAGCTGCCCACCCCAGAGTCTCCTCTGTGCTGAGAGCTGAACACTCATGAGGATGACCTGCCTAGCTGAGAGGGGCTACCCTATCTGCTGAGAGCTGAACACTCAACAGGACAACCTGACTACAGAGAGGAGCTGCCCACTGCAGGTCTTCCCTGAACTGTTCTGTCACTCAATAAAGCAACTATTCATCTTGTTTACTCTCCACGTGTCTGCATACCTCATTCTTCCCGGACTCAGGGCGAGAACTCAGGACCTGCTAAATGTGGGTGTTAAAACAGCTATAATACAAATAAAGCTGAAACACACCTCTAGCTTGCCACATTGCAGGCCACAAAAAGAAGAGAAGAGAGGAGGAAGAAAGAAGGAGAGTAGAGCTGCAGCCCTTTGGGATCCCAGATGGGAGCTTCTGCAGCCAGGGCTGTGAGTCCCCCTTTAGGGCCCTGCAGTTCCTGGAATCTCCAAGCTTGCAGGCACCACCACGTTCCCTGGCGCCAGCTATGGAAGTTGCTTGTGGTGTGCCTGGCCCAGCTGCAGCCTCACAGTGAGCCAGCACCTGTGCCAGCACCTGGAACCGCACACCTCACTACAGCAGCCGGTGTGCCTGACTGTGTGCAAAGGCTGGACCCCCACGCTCACTTGCTCACACACCTCTCATCACTCCACTCCAATCTCTTTGGAGTCGTGGGATCCAGGACAGTATTGCGACCTGAGCACAGCCTGCCAGACGGAGTGAGCCCAGCGGGCCTGGCAAAACTCGAGCAAAGGCACCACCAGTCACAGAGGCTTCTGGTTGGAAAAGCAACACTCCCAAGGATCTAGTAACACCAAAAGCCCATGTGATACTCTACCATCCATGGCCAAGCTGGTACCTAATTTTTGATTCTTGTGAAGATGCTTTTTTTGTGTGTAGATGGTTGCTAAAGTTGGTGCTCCTGCTTGAGGGATGATTACTGGAGACTTCTATTCAGCCATCTTGCTGTGCCCCTCCCATACATGTTAACTTTTAAATAAGGTATACTCATTAACTTTCAGTCTGGAAATGAACTTTTAGTTTTATATCATAATATGAAGTACACCAATTTTTTCTATTTTATCATTTCAATAAAATTTTAATGAAAATGACACATCGTAAACATGATTATGAGTCCTTGCTAAAGGCTGGGTGTGATTGCTCACCCCTGTAATCCCAGCACTTTTGGAAGTGGAAGCAGGAGGATCACCTGAGGCCAGGACTTCAAGCCTGGGCAACACAGCAAGATCCTCGTCTCTACAAATAATTATAATAAATACTTAGCAATTAACGTAGCATATAGTGAGTAGTCAATAAATGTTTTCTGAGGAAATGGATAAATGACTATGTTTGCTCAGAGTATTCAGGGCTGCAAAATGTAATCAGCTTAAAGGGTATGAGCTCTCTGATATGCATATACTGTGTAATACCAACACATATCTCTTTTATATTTTTTGTAAAATGACAGGTTATATTATTTGGGAGCAGTGACTTTGTAATTCATCACCTGAGAATCTTCAGGGAAAACTACAGATCAAGCACTGGTTTTTAAAAACTCCCTGGATGATTCTACTATGCAGAGAAGTCTTATATTGTAGTGTACTACCCAGACTATATGCCAAACTGGAACATTAAATCCAAATCTCTAGAAGTAGGGCATGGGCATCAGCATGTTCTTAAGTTCTCTAGGTCAATATCTACGTGAAGACCAGACTAAAAACCACTGAAATGGACTTTATATCTCCAACCTATTCATTTTATAAGTGAGGATGATTGAGGCCCAACAACTCAGTAGTCTTTCCTGTAATTAAATGGCTAATTAGAATCTATGTTACAAGTCAGTCCACATTTAGCATATGAATGCAAAATATGGAAGAAACCATTTTAAAGGAGAGAGACATATTTCAGACTACCAAGAATATATGAAAATAGGCCATCATTTAGAATCTTCTAGAAGAGCTAGCCAATTATGCATCATATCTATTTATTGCTTCCACTCTTTGATGATTATGAAAAGCCTTTCAACTAAATTTAGAGGGAGCCTTGGGACTATGAGTGTTACACCCTGAGGAATCGTCTGCCCCAGTTATGGGTCCATTAATGCGTTAATGGCTGGAGTTTAACAGAATGAAAACAATAGGAAAAGAGGAGATATATCTTCAGAGGACTGCCTGTTCTGTGCTGGGTTTCCTGTGTGGAAAATCAAACGACTTGCAACTAATTGTTTGTGTGCAAAAGTCTTTGGCAGTGGTGCCAACAAAAGCACTGGATAGTGTGTCTGCTCAAAGCAAAACACGTCAAATTATGTATTCAGCAAATCCGTATTATCAGAACCCGGGTCATGTGAGTTATTTGCTTTTTAGTTATGCTTCAGGAGGCCCTTCCTGTGAACATAATGTCTGGCCTGTAAACACAGAGCTGCCAAGACAGAGCCACAGGTGACCATAACTTGGCAACTGATAAAACACCAGCCATGCTGGAAACAATAAAAAACGGACAGGATTTTCCATCTGGTTTTCAATACAGATAGACAGCACAAAGAGTTTCTTGAAGAAAATTGATATTAACAATTGAACATAATGCTCAATATATTTCCCTACAGTATCAAGCCGATACTTAAAATTTGGGAATTTTTTTATTCAAAATAACTAAAGTCTATATAAATACAATATTATGGCTAAATAATAAATCGTTTTATTCTTTTGCTTTTTCCTTATTTCTTCTTATGCTTCTAAAGACTTGTTGCTAATGTTTATTTTCTCTTTAACCTTAGGAAAATGGCATGTAGAATGTGTATACCGAGAATTTTACAAGTACATAGTCAAACTTCACTTTCTGTCCCACTCTCCTCCACAGTACTTGACAAATGGTATGCAAAAAATGTGTCATTCACCTAACAATATCAACTTTTGCACTGATTCTCTCTTAACAGTATGTATTTCTTTATCAGAACTTTACGTGAGTATCTCTGGGGTTTGAGAGGTTTGACCTCAAACCTTATTGGAGCTATCGCTTTTCAACTTTCACCCTACATCATGTTCTGCAACATGATCACATCTCATACTATATATTTCATCTCCTATAAATCCTCCAAATGAATACATGCATATACATGTCACATACATATATGACAAAGAACATGTGAGCAAGCTCTTGCACCTGTGAATAAGCTCTTCCTGTTCTCGGGGATTTTAAATTCCAGCCTCAAGATGTGGTGACTGAAAACCAAGACCTGTGCCAGGGAAACAATGTCCTATTCCAGGCTCTGCCACTTTATAGGCAAGCCAGATGGAACAATTTTAGGGTTCTATTTTCCTCATCCATAAAATTGGAATAAAAATATTACAGCTTATTTTTCAGAATTGTTAAGATCAAGTGAGCTGAAGATCATGAAGGCATCTTAGAGAGGCATGTGATTGATATTCTTGTGCCGTAAAGAATTCCCACATATTAAGATTAAATTAACTTAGAGTTTAAAAGGAAACTTAGAATAAAACTTCGCTAACTGACACCTAAATGCAAAAATTCATTCTTGTTATCTGGCAAATGGCCACCAATTTCTGCTTGATTACATTTAGTTATGGGAACTCTTTATGTCAGAAAGCAACACATTCTAATCTTAATAATGTGCATTTAACCATGATAGTGAAAGTAATGTGCCATCTCTAATACCAACCCCTGTTCTCTGACATTTTAAATTCAGTCCCCAAGGTGTGGTGACTGTAAACCAAGACCACTGCAAGGGAAACTATGTCCTAGTCCAGGCTTTATAAATTGACACATTTATAAAGCTTAAAAATATGTATTTATATATGTCAATTTTAAAATTATATATATTATATAATGTCATATATATGTCAATTTCTAAATTAACAAAATTATCAATCTGATATTGCGAAAACAAAACAATGTAAGTTGTTTCTTTGTGTGTGCTTGTCATTAGCATCAAAAGATAGGCAATTTAATTATATCTAAGCCTCCTATTTAAAAAAAAAAAAAAAAAAACTACTAAAAGTCAGACCACAAGCATAAAGACAAGATTTTCCATTCTGAAACTTCAGCTCCTACACTCAGATATAAAGAATGAGTCTTGAAGTGATTTCTACATTTAGCAAATCTAGGTTTAACCTAAGAATAGTAAATAAGTGGCAATGATCTTAAGAGAAACTAAAGGCTAAAGAAATCTTTGAGTAATGATGACTATCAAAGATAACCATATAAATAGGTGCTTAATACATTAATCATCAGAGAAATGCAAATTAAAACTATAATTAGTTATCAATACACAACAGAATCTTTAACGAAAAAATAACAATTCAAAGCAATTGTGTGCTTATAGAGCCACTGGAATTTAATATATGGCTTGCAGGAGTGATGATTATACAGGCTCCTAAAATGGAGATATTCCATATTGACACTGATCAACAGATACAGAGCTGTAAGGTGGTTACACAGGAGTCTACGTTTATAAAAATTAATTGACTTATATATTTAAGAATTGTGCACAAAACTACTAACAGTAGGGGCTTAGAGCTTTAAAATAGTATATTCTAAAATATAATTCACCTTTGTTTTCTTATCTGAGCCTCTTTAGAATACAACAAAATAACATTTCATGTGATAGAGTCAAGTTGGAAAGAGTAACCAAGAGCTTAATTTGAATTAATGATTGTGTTTGCAGAAAAGCAGCTACTCTATAATTGTGTTCGGGCAGTAAGACAGTATATTTAGCTCTTCTAAATGTCCTTCTATTTACTTAATATAAGAACTTTAAGGAGCCACAGTGTTTCTCACTGATGAAAGAATTCTTCAAAAATAAATAAATTTGGGGCCAGGTGCATTGGCTCATGCATGTAATCCCAGCACTTTGAGAGCTCAATGTGGGGGCAGATTATTTGATCCAGAAGTTCAAGACCAGCCTGGGCAAAATAGGGAGACATCATCTCTTCAAAAAAATTTAAAAATTAGCCAGGTATGGTGGCGTGCACCTGTAGTGCCAGCTACTCCAGAGGCCATGGTGGGAGAATCAGTTGAGCCCAGGAGGTCAGGGCAACAGTGAGCCATGGTAACACCATTGCATTCCAGCCTGGGTGACAAAGAAAAACCATGTCCCAAATAAATAAATAGCATTTACTTTATTTACTACTAAGGTGAATTAGGTATGACCTGGGTCAACAAATAGATTTAATTGAGGAGTAGCGTTACCATTATGGAATTCTATAGCAAATTCTACTTAAAATGACTTGTACTCTATAATGTTCCTGAAAAGTGGGGTTTTATAAAGACAGCAGTCATTTAGAAAAGCATATTAATGTGTATGCCAGAGTTTCCTGACCTCAAGGACCTGAATTTTCAAGTCACTGCAAAAAGGTCATGTTCTTAGGAACTTTACTAATTCTTGAGGCAGATACTTTGGGGTGAAGGAAGGAAGTTCACCCCGCCCAACATCTCCCTTCTCTGCGCAGCTGCCCTGCATCTGGGTGGGCCCTAGCACCAGTCACACCTACACTCAATACTTTCACTTTTAAAAATAGTCTAAACAGCTACCTCCCATAGAAAGAAGTACCAAAAATAAAAGTAATCCTACTCTTCTGTTATTAATAAAATAAAAATTAAAGAAACATGGAAACTAACTAGAATATCTAGTACTGTAAAAATAATTTATCTAAAGAAAGGAGAGGGAGGCTGGGTGTGGTGGCTCATGCCTGTAATCCCAGCACTTTGGGAGGGCGAGGTGGGTGGATGACCTGAGGTCAGGAGTTCGAGACCAGCATGGCCAACACGGTGAAACCACATCTCTACTAAAAACACAAAAATTACCTGTGCATGGTAGCAGGTGCCTGTAATCACAGCTAGCTACTCAGAGGCTGAGGCAGAAGAATCACTTGAACTTGGGAGGTGGAGGTTGCAGTGAGCTGAGATTGTGCCACTGTATTCTAGCCTTCCAGACAAGAGTGAGATTTCGTCAAAAGAAAGAGAGAAAGAGAGAGAGAGAGAGCAAGAGAGAGAGAAGGAAAGAAGGAAATAAAGAAAGAAAGAAAGGAGAAGGAAAGAAATAAAACCTCTAATCCCTTCTTGAGAAATTTTTTCAACTGAATGAAAAGAAAAATTAATCAGGCAAAGGAAGGAAAAGGGATTCGTACAAAATTGAATGTAAAAATATGCTCTTTTTATCCTGACATTACATTACCTGACGGGAGCTTATGAGAGAAAAGAGAGCATTTCTGAGCCAGAAATCTTGCTCCATGGAAGAAGACGTAACAGGTCATGCATTTTTTGGAGTTGCAATCACCATGAGAGAGTAAGCTTTAAGAATCTCTGCTGGGCTCAGAACAGTGGCTTATACCTGTAATCCCAGAACTTTTAGAGACCAAGGTGGGAGGATCGCTTGAGGCCAGGAGTATGAGATCAGCCTGGACAACACAGCAAAACCTCATCTCTGCAAAAAAAAAATTTTTTTTTTAAGCCAGATGTGGTGATGTGCCTGTAGTCCTAGCTGCTCAGGAGGCTAAGACAGGAGGGTCACTTGAGCCCAGGAGGTCAAGGATACAATGAGACATAATCATGCCACTGCATTCCAGCCTAGGCCATAGAGCAAGACTGTCTCTAAAAGAAAAGAAAAGAAAAAAGAAAAAGAAAAAGAATCTCCACTGATACTAGGTGCTGCTTACTTTCAGTGCGTGACTCTGTAAATCTCGGGTCTGCCTGTCCCCTGCACCGAAATCCCTGCCCTCCACTTCCCATCCTACCCTTGGGTTAGTTTTGGGTTTTATACTGAAAAAGCAGAAGGTATGCTCTAAAATGCAGGGGAAATGGTCTAGTTTTACGATTTAGCTCAACCCGTTTATGTTTATTTAATAAACATTCAATAATAAATATTATTCTGATGATAGATCCGGAACAAGAAAGGCTATAAAGGGAAACAAAACAGACTGTTTGAAAGTGTTGTGTGGGCCAGGTGTGGCGGATCACACCTGTAATCCCAACACTTTGGGAGGCTGAGGCCGGCAGATCACTTGAGGCCAGCAGTTCAAGAGCAGCCTGGCCAACATAGCATAACCCTGTCCCTAATGAAAATACAAAAAATCAGCTGGGTATGGTGGTGTACAACTGTGATCCCAGCTACTTGGGAGGCTGAGGCATGAGAACTGCTTAAACCCAGAAGCTGGAGGTTGCAGTGAAACAAGATCACATTGCACTCCAGCCTGGGTGACAGAGCAGGACTGTCTCAAAAAATAGAAAGTGTTGTGTGATGAATAATTTTATTTGCCAGCCTGACTGGGCCATGGATATTTGAGCAAACATTGTCTGTGTGTTTCTTTGAAGGTGTTATTCAATGAGATTAACATTTATATTGTTAGACAGAGTAAAGCAAGTTGCTCTCTATAAGGTGGGTGGTCCAGGAGGTATCTACATTAAGGAATATATTGCTTTACCAATTAGGTGAAGGCCTGAATAGAACAAGACACTGACCTAGCCCCAGAGTAATAAAGAGTCCACCTGCCTGGGGACCTTCAAACTTAAACATCGGCTCTGCAGATTTTGAACTTGCCAGTCTCCATAATCCACAGGAGCCAATTCCTTGCAATATATAATAAATAAACATATCCTATTGGTTCTGTTTCCCTAGAGAACCTGGCTAATCAAGTTGGCTTCCAAGGGTTTAAAAGTCATGGAGGGATTGAGGGTGGTGGGGACATTGGAGACCAACGGGAAAACACAATTACAATGAAGGATGTACAAGAGGGAAAAGGATATCCTAAAGCCATCATATGTGGAATAATTCAATTTTACTTTTCCATAGGAAATAAGGGTCTTAGGAGATGATGAAGGCCAATCTGGTCCCAGCATTAGGATGAAGCCAAAAGTCCTGATGGTCTTCAGGGATGGCAGAGCTAAACAAAATGTTTGCGAAAAGACAGATACAGGCAAAACCAAAAAATTCTGGTTTTAGGGAGCAACTTAAGTATATTTAAATATTGCTAGCACTAATTACTACTTTGGCAGCTCCAGAAATTCCTGGATAGATGGGCGTAGGAGGGTGTTCTAGTAGAAGGGAAAGATAAGCAGACTTGTCTTCGAGCTGAATTATCATATCAAACAAATGAATTTTATTTCACTTATTTGGCATAACTTATGAGAAGCTGATGGATACCCCTCTAAGTCCCCCTCTTACCTCCCACTGCCGTGCATCGCTTGGTACCTCAACTGACTACAAGTAAAATAAATAATAAAGAACTTGAGAAAAACTAAATCATTATTCCCTAATTAATGATTTTGAAGGTGACAATTTGAAATAATTAAATACTGTTTAGCATTTCATAGTCAAATAATAATTTGCACAGCTATCTATAGTTCGGTGATCCTTAAATTTTTGAGGGGTAAAAAAGCCTTTGAGAATTTCCCATAAGCTATGGAGCCTCTACTACCTAAAATACACATATTTGCCCCCTCCCCTGCATATGCGCAGAATTTTGCATCTGTTTAATGGGGGCTACGGAAAATATCTAAGAAATCCACATTTTTTTTTTTAGCTTCTTAACAAATTCCTTTCCCCACCTCACAGTGTGGAAGTAATAGATTTCTATCTTCTTTCTTTCGCTCTGTCTTTCTTTGAAACAAGAGTCTTGCTCTGTCACCAGGCTGGAGTGCAATGGCACGATCTCAGCTCACTGCAACTTCTGCCTCCCAGGTACAGGCAATTCTCCTGTCTCAGCCTCCCGAGTAGCTGCGACTACATGCACCCACCACCACATCTAGCTAATTTTTGTATTTTTAATAGAGACAGGGTTTCACCACGTTGGTCGGGCTTGTCTTGAACTCCTGACCTCAGGTGATCTGCCTGCCTTGGCCTCCCAAAATGCTAGGATTACAGGCGTGAGCCACCACGCCTGGCCAGATTTCTATTTTCTTAGTGCTTATCCTTATCTTTTTAAACAAACATCTTTCATTTAAAATAAAAAAGAAAAAGAAATACAGAGGTGCTGAACATCCTTTATTTAAAAAAAAAAAAGAAAAAGGAATACAGAGATGCTGGAGGATACTAACCCCAAATGAAAACTCAGAACTCTGTAAAATTTTGTTATTCGGGACTTGTTGTTTTCATTGATTTCATTTTTTAGATCAGTAAAGAGAGAGGAAAAAAAAGATCAAGGATTATTTGGCTAAAATATGTGACTTTGGTGTCTGTAGTAGGCTGTATTTACATGCTGTGAGTTTTCATATGTCTGGTAGTTTATAAATAGAGATAAATTATCAAAGCAAATTGGCTCCTTCTCCAATTGGGGATCAATTAGTGAAAAATGATAGGTCTGAAACCACAGTAACAAAATGTTCAACAGCAATAATTTATTTGCCTTAATAATTTCTATCAGACTTAGAAATGCAAATAAGAGAAATAAAAAAATATTTTCCTTTATAACCAAGCAAAATAAATATTTATACTCAAGGAAAATAAAAATACTTTATTTCAAGATATTTAATTATTTATTACAATTATTTTAATTCCTTCTATAAAGCATCTCTTCAACATAATTCTGAGGACTAAGTTTTGAAAAGAAAGAAAAGGAGTTTGTCAGTTAATATTAATAAGTGTTTCTCCATACTTCTGTTGAGAATTAGTAGCAGAAAGCAGTAAGGGAATGCATAACGGACATTAAAACTTAAGTTCTTCCATTAACCCTAAATAAGTAATAAATGATACATGTTATTAAAATCACTTGCCATTATAATAAAATAAGATCACTTTGCCATTATAATAAAAAGAGGCAAAAAGGAACCATAAAAGGACTGAGAATTTTTTGATTGGATGGTCCTTATACATTGTTTAATATATCCTGTCTTAAAGGGCAGAGGAAAACAATATAATATGAAGGTTCTTCAAAAAATTGAAAATAGAATTACCATATGACCCAGCAATCTCACTATTGAGTATATATCTAAAAATATTCAACATAGAATCCAAGAAATATTTGCACCCCCATTTTTATTGCAGCATTATTCATAATAGTCAAGAGATGGAAGCAACCCAAAGGTCTGCTGAAAGATGAATGGCTGAAGAAAACGTGGTATACACATACAATGAAATATTATGAAGCCCTAACAAAGAAGTAAATTATGTCGTACATTATAACATATGTGAACCTTAAGGAAATTATGATAAGTAAAATATGTTAGTCACAAAGGGACAAATACTGTATGATTAAGTGTGTGAGATTCCATTCATAGGAAGCATCTAAAGTAGTGAAAATCATAGAAATATAATAGAAAAGTGGTTGCCAAAGGCTGGGGGGAGAAGGGAGACATGGAGTTAGAGTATAATGGTGTAGAGTTTCAGTTTTCAAAATCATAAAGTTCTAGACATATTTTGCACAGCAATGTGAACATAATATTGATAAACTGTACACTTAAAAATGGTTAAGGTGGTAAATTTAATGTTATATATTTTTACCACAATTAAAAGCAAGAAGCAGGGAGGTATCCACATTAAGGAATATATTGTTTTCAAGGAAATCTGTACTTGGACTCAGATGATTTTGATTCAGAGTACAATCCCCAAACTTAATAAATTGCACTGTCAAACAAGCCATTTAACCTAAAGGTTATCAGTTAGATTTAACAACCTCCTGGGAGAGTTAACCTCATAAGATACTAAGGCTTAAATAGGATGTTCTATACAAACATGATTTATGATATACATTACTTCCTTCAAATATTGATTGTATTTTTAAAGCTACTGAACCTATTTTGAAGCTTTTGAAGCCATTTTGACCCATGTCATGAAGCTATTTAAGAGGCAGCAGCAGGACTAGAAAGCCAGGTTTATCCACTCTGTTCTATAGGTTTGGTGAGGGCATGTTACTGCTTGAATCCCTGAGGTTTCCTGTGAAGCCAGATGGGCCTAAATTGCTTACAACTCACAGGCTGGTCCGTTCGGATATAACAGGCTTTTTCCCTTTCCCCCAATGCACTATGCAAACAAGAATCCTTTGTGCATGTGCAATTTTAGAGCAAAGTTAAAGAGCACTTTTTATTTTTGTTCATTAAATGTGGGCCCCCCAGAACCCCCACTGAAGGTCTGTCCTAGTTGTCAAGGACAAGGTCTGAGTAGGCAGCTGCAGCCTACAGGCATCTGGCCAGAGGCAGAACTTCAGTGTCCACTGAAGCCAGAAAGAGTGCCATGAACTGAATGCCTGTGTTCCTCACCCGAAACCCAGCTATATATATATATATATATATATGCCTAAATTCCCCAATGTGATGGTATTTGGAAGTTCAATTAGGTCATAAGGGTAGAGCCCACAGAAATGAGATTAATGCCCATAGAAGGGGATAAAGAGACCCAAGAGCTCTTTCTCTTTGCTCTATGCGGTCTGAGAAGGCAGCCATTTACAAACAAGGAAACGAGCCCTTGAGACCAGCACCTAGATCGTGGACTTCGCAGCCTCCAGAACTGTGAGAAATAAATGTTGGTTATTTAAGCTACTCAGTCTTTGGTATTCTGTTACAGTGGCCTGAACTAAGACAGAGAGCTTGCTGGTGACCACAGAAAATGTTCTTCCAGCTAGCCCTGTGGCAGCTATGCAGTGCCGTAACAGTGTTGTCTGAATTATGGACACAAGGCTCAATTCTGTTTCAGTGTCTCTTTCCAAGAAAGTGCACGATAAAATAATGGAAATGAGGTAGCCAAATGATTTTCTGTCTGAGTTGAAAAGTATCATAAAATTAGTGAGAAGAACAGATGCATTACAAAAGCCTTTCAAGTCTTTGGGTCACCTGCAGTGGAGGCCAGCCCTCTGAAGTCACAAACTCTGTGTTCGGCAAAACTTTGTAAAGATATGAGTAATTCCACATTTTCACAAGGAGATACAGTAGACCTTCTTGACCAAACCCAGAAAAGTCCCCTAAAACTTTATTCCAAGGAGTTGTGACAGTCTTGAAGAATAGACACAATCACACAAATAGGCATCAGAAGTTCTCTGGTTCTATGTGACTGGTGCCAAAAACATCTCAGAAGCCTCTTAGAAGAATACACTACAGCATCATAGGGAAATAGTTAATGGTTTTGAAGAAAATGTTTATCTTCAAGAAAGCCGAAAGCTACTCACTCAAGATGTTTGATAAACGGAAAGAGTGTGAGTGCTAAAAGAACAGAAGAAATGCTTGAAAACTTCAACACACAAGAAACCATTTGTAAATGATAAAAACAGCCAGTTGAAATCTCTGACTGCATCTGTACTGAAGATGATACATTTATCTGTTTTATTATAGATTACATGAGGACAGCAACAAGAAATTAGAGAAAGAGGGCGAATCAATAAATGAAGACTAAGAGGCTAAGTAAGGTATCAGCTTAATGAAACTTCATTGATAATGTTAACATAAACGCTGATTTAAAAGAACTAAAAAGAGAAAAAACAAAAAGTATTTTACAAGCTATATGAAAAAATAACTGCACAAAAGACTTGTAGTTTAAATCAAGTCTCTAACCAAGCAATGGTGAAAATGCAGTTTGGAAATTAGAATCAAAACCTGCAGCTGGTACTTCAGACACTGCCTAAACTACATCCAGAATGTAAAATGCAACTCTGCAAAAAGTCAGTGGGAGGAGAGAATTGACTATTTAGAAAAAAGAGAGAAATGTCCTATTGTATATGAATGTATCAGCCTTATACAGCAAAAGCTTGACTACTACAGGAAAATAACCAAAGACTAGGAGAAAGAAAATGGAAAGCACCATTTTATTCATCCAAAGGCAGGTCAGCCCCCATGAGAAACTAATTCAAAAACATTGGTTGGCAGGCCTTGTTGATCAAGAGAAAGTTCAAGAATCTAAGGAACAAAAATGTTCAAGCAAAGATTTGTTGGATGAGAATTTGAGATCCAGCCTTTTCCAAGGGCTGCTATTCCACATGTGGCCCACAGTGTCAGCCTCTGAGGGTCAGGGTACCTCCAGCACTCTCAGATCCCCAGTGGAGCAGAGGGGTGATCTATGAGAGCTCAGGGATGCACAAAGATGTGCAGGTTTAATTCCAATTTAGAGCATCCAACTTCAGAACACCCACAGGCAGATAAAGATGCCTTATGTGTTTTCTCCCTTTAAATTAAAATTCGGAGTGATGCCTTTTTAATTTAGCTGGTTACTTAAATGATGTTGTGTAGAAGTTTTACATAATTATTCCAAGATAGGGTTTCTGAAATATAGATGGCTTTAATATAATTCTTAAGAATATATTGCTCCCAGTTCATTGGACCCTCTAGAATTAGAATGTATGGGAATTGCATTTTAATTTAATTAATTGGTTCACAGTTACTTAAAACATAATTGAAGTCTGACGTGATCAGGTGGAGACATTTGAAATGTTAAAAAACCATTTTTCTATGCTATGGGGTGTGATAAGAAATCTGTACAAGTAATCTAATATTTATTTCAATAAATGTTGATTTGTTTAAAACAAACAGAAAACCAAATCAACAACAACCATACTTCTTGCAAACTTTTTTGTATTTCAATTAGTTTAGCCCTAAATTCATAGATTAATTTTAGACAGTTGACACCTAACAAGCATTTGATTCTTTCTTTTTTCTTTCTTACCGATGTGATAGTACTCTGCCAAAATAAAAAGTCTTTGTACAGTGTCTGGGTTTTGTTTTTGACTTGGAAACAACCTCCTTTATCTAAAAATTTTTTAAATTTTCTTTTCTTCTTTGGTATTTTTATGGCTTCAAATTCATCTATTTAAAAGTTCAGTTGCACTCTGTTTTATATGAGGAAAGAACTGAAAGTCCTGAAGATATGGTTTGTGTCTGCGTCCCCACCCAAATCTCGTGTGGAATTGTAATCCCCAGTGTTGAAGGTGGAGCCTGGTGGGTGGTGATTCCATCATGACGAGGAGTTCTCATGAATGGTTTAGCTCCATGCCTCCTTGGTACTGTATAATGAGTGAGTTCACATGAGATTTGGTTGTTTAAAAGCATGAGGTACCTCTCCCCTCTCTCTCGGTCCTTCTCCTGCCATGTAAGACACCTGCTCCCACTTTGACTTCCACCATGAATAAAAGCTCCCTGAGGTCTCCGAAGCAGATGCTGCCACATTTACTTTACAGCCTGCAGATCCATAAGCCAATTAAACCTCTTTTCTTTATAAATTATCCATTCTCAGGTATTTCTTTATAGCAGTGTAAGAATGAGCTAATATACAAAATTGGTACTAGGAGTGGGGCATTGCTATAAAGATACCTGAAAATGTGGAAGCAGCTTTGGAATTGAGCAACAGCCAGAGGTGGAAAAGTACAGAGGGCTCAGAAAAGAAAGGAAGATGATTGAAAAGTTGGAACTTCTTAGATACTTTTAATTTGCCGTGACCAAAATACTGATAGTAGTAATATGGACAATGAAGTCCAGGTTGAGGAGATCTCAGATGGAAATGAGGAACTTATTCGGAACTGAAGCAAAGGTCACTTTTTTTTATTTTTATTTTTTGAGACGAAGTCTCACACTGTCACCTGTGCTGGAGTGCAATGGCATGACTCGGCTTACTGCAACATCTACCTCCCAGGTTCATGTGATTCTCCTGCCTCAGCCTCCTAAGTAGCTGAGATTACAGGCACATACCACCAAGCCCAGATAATTTTTTGTATTTTTAGTAGAGACAGTGCTTCACTATGTTGGTCAGGCTGGCCTCAAACTCTTGAACAAAGGTCACTTTTGCTATGCTTTAACAAAGAGACTGGCAGCAGCATTGTGCCCCCACAATAGGAATATGTGAAACTTCGAACTTGAGAGTGGTGATTTAGGGTACCTGGCAGATGAAATTCCTAAGCAGCAAAGCATGAAAGAATGACCCGGCTGCTTCTAACAGCCTAAGCTCCTATGTGTGAGCAAAGAAATGACCTAAAAGAGAAGCAGAGCATAAAAGATTGGAAATTTTGCAGCCTAACCACATGGTAGAAAAGAAAATTTGCAGCCTAATGACATGGTAGAAAAGAAAATTCTTTTCAGGGAAAGAATTAAATCAGGCTGCAGAAATTTACATAACTAAAGAGGAGCCAAGGATTGATAGCCAAGACAATAGGGAAAAGGCCTCAAAGGCACTTCAGAGACCTTTGCAGCAGCCCCTCTCATCATAGGCCCAGAAGCCTAAGAGGACAAAATGGTTTCATGGACCAGGACCAGGGCCCTGCTGCCCTGCACAGCCCTAGGACACTGCTCCCTGCATACCAGCCTCTCCAACTTCAGCCATGGCTCAAAGCAGCCCAAGTTTGGCTCTAGCCACTAATTCAGAGGATGCAAGCCGTAAGTCCTGGCAGTTTCCACATGGTGTTAGGCCTGCAAGTGCACAGAAAGCAAGGGTTGAGGCTTGGGAGCTTCCACTAGATTTTAGAGGATATAAGTAAAAGCCTGGATGTCCAGGCAGAAGCCTACTGCAGGGGCAGAGCCCTCATGGAGAACCTCTACTAGGGCAGTGCAGAAGGAAAATGTGGGCTTGGAGCCCCCACACAGAGTCCACACTGAGGCTCTGCCTTGTGGAGCTGTGAGAAGAGGGCTACTGTCTTCCAGACCAAAGAATGGTAGAGCCACTGACAGTTTGCTCCTTGCACCTGGTAAAGCCACAGACACTCAATGCCAGCCCATGAGATCATTTGCGGGAGACTGAATCCTGCAAAGCCACAGGTGCTGAGCTGTCTAAGGTTTTGGAAGCCTACCCCTTGCACCAGTGTGCCCTGGAAGGACTCCTTGTCCTCAAATAGGGCCTTTAGCTCCTTTCTTTTGGCCAATTTCTCCCTCTTGGAATGAGAGTATTTACCACATCCCTTTACCCACATTGTATCTTGCAAGCAACTAATTTGTTTTTTATTTTACAGACTCATAGGTGAAAAGGACTAGCCTTCTCTCAGATGAGACTTTGGGCTTTTGAGTTTATGCTGAAATAAGTTAAGACTTTGGGGGATGGTTGGGAAGGCATGATGGTATTTTGCAATGTGAGAAGGACATGAGATTTTGGAGGGAGATGGGGCCTGGTGGGAGGAGATTGGATCATGGGGATGAAGTTCTCATGAATAGTTTAGCAACATACCCTCCTTGGTACTGTAAAATGAGTGGGTCCTTAGGAGATCTGGTTATTTAAAAGTGTGTAGTGCCTCCTCCCTGTCTCTGTTGGACCTACTCCTGCCATGTGGGATGCTTGCTCCTGCTTCGCCTTCACCACAAGTAAGAGCTCCCTGAAGCCTCCCCTGAAGCAGACGCTGACATGCTTCCTCTACACCTTGTAGAAACATGAACCAATTAAACTTCTTTTCTTCATAAATTACCCTGTCTCAGGTATTTCTTTATAATAGTGTAAGAACATACTAATATACTGAATTGTTTTTTTCATCACCTGCCAGTTTCCTAGTAGGATTTTTAAGTTAATTCACGTTTTCTAATCATTTACAATGTAACTTTTAACAGTTATTAGGTTCTGATACATATTCAGCTCTATTTTCACTACTTTATTACAGTGACCATAAGAATTCTAAAAACCTATAGAGAGTGAGCCCCCTTCTTTCCTATATAAATTTATCTTTTCTAATTTTCCTTGGACATTTAAACTTTCAGGTTAATGTGACAACATTTGGTCAAGTTTTCCTCACTGTGAGAATACAATATTTTAAAATTGTCTTAGAAGTACTGATGTTTTGCCTTCATATCTCAGAAAAAGTGCACTTTTATATTTATTTACTTTCTTACTCACAGATTAATTAATTTTGTCATCCACATGCTGCACTTTTATTTAAGTAGGTTTGCTCATAGCCATTTGAACCTATCGTAATTGTGAATATATAATATTTTGAGGTATCAATCTTCATTTTCATTATCCTGTATCTTCCCTACTATTTAATTATGCACTTAGTATAATACCTTAGGAAAGTAATATAACTGGAAGATAAACCAAAAATGTGCGAAATATTCTTGCCTTTTATTTGGAGAATCATAAGCCCTAGAGGAGAGAAAGGATTTGGGAAATAAAGAAAACAGCTTGATAAGAAAGATAATGAGACTAGGAAGCCCCCTCCCTTCACCTACGACCACACATAAACCAAAACCATGCACACACCCTGCCCAAACTCCACTACCATCTGAAGAGAGAAAAGAAGGAGAGGTGGGACTGGCCCCTCTGGTATTTGTCCTTCTTCCAGCCTTATTTGGAGCACTGGACTCTTTCTGAAGCAGAAGGCTGAGGGAATCAACAACACATGAGGAAGAAGACATCTGCTTTTCTCACCATAGGAGATAAGCAGAAGAGCAGAACTCCCTACCATGACAGTTTTGTCACTGTGTAGCACTGTTTGGATACTCCAGGAGCCCACATACTCCTATCTTACAGAAAAACCCCTTAAGTCCCTCTAACACATCCACACAACAAAAATTACTTTCTTATAACCATGGCATGTTTTCTCACTTAGTGCTATCCTTTATCATATTGTGAAGTCATCTGGCATTCAGAAATGCAAGCATATTCCTTGATTTTGTCATTTATTTCAGGTGAGTAATAGTAAGTTTATACTTCTGTTGTGGCCATCTTTTGCAGAACTCTGCGTGTTGCTCGAAATCTACTCACAGATGTGTTTTCTCTTGGACTGTTAATGTAGTTCTATATTTTACTTCTTAATGTAGTCTATATTTTATTAAATTTGGGATGCATACTTCATATTTTGAGACTTAGAATTTTGATGGCTTTCAGGATTTAATTTTTTGGTTTTTATATGCTGCTAACACCAAATAAAGCATGCATACACGAAAGTTAATACATCATTAAGTATGTAGTCAACAGTACTATGGCCAACAGAAATAATATTAGTAGCACGCCCAAAAGGTACCCACCTCTCATTCCTTGAGGGTCAAGATGCTTAATAACATGAGATATTCATTTTATGAATATGAATCTTTGGTGAGGCTCACATCACATCCTAACCTTTTTTAAAAATTAACTTTTAATATACTTACAATAACATTTACATCCTTTTAGTGTCCACTTCTGTGAGTGTGAACAAAAGTATACAGTCACAATAAAGATATAGACCAGTTCCTTCACCTCTTCCCCAACACAAAGTAGCTTATTTCCCTTTTAAATTCAACCCACTTCCAGCCCCTGGCATTCACACTTCTGGTTCCTGTTCCAATAGTGAGTTTACTACAAGAATATCATATAAATGGAATCAAACCATCCATTAAAAAATCTGATTAAAAATCAGATTTTTAATCTGACTTCTTTCAAATAGTATAATGCATATTGAGTTTTCTGTTTTGTTGCATATGTCAGTATTTGATCCTTTTTTGCTGAGTAGTTGCATTGTATGGGTGCACCATAGTTCTGTTTCTCTCTTTATCAGTGGAAGGACATCAGCATTGTTCTGAGTCTTGGAGATTGCAAATAAAGCTACTATAAATGTGTCTATAAGGTTTTTGCGTGAACACAGGTTTTAATTTCACTTGAGTAATGCCAAGTTGGATTTCTAGATCATGGGAAAAGTAAATGTTTCTTTTACCTTTATAAGAAACTACCAAATTGTTCTCCAAAGCGCCTGTGTCACTGTGCATTTCTGTCATCAATGTATAAAAGTTCCAGTCATTCTGGAACCTCACCAGTACTTACTTAGAGTTGTTACTTCATTTAAAGCCATTCTAATAGATACATAGTAACATATAGATATAGTTTGAATTTGCCAAATGTGGAATAACGTTGAGCATATTTTCATATGCTTCTCTGCCATCTGTATATCTAGTTTGGTGAAGTGTTTGTTCTAACATTTTTATCCAATTTTTAACATTTTTGTTATTTGTTTTCCTATGAGTAATCAGAGTTTTGATATTTATTATTTGTAAATAAATCCTTTATCAGATGTGTGATTTACATTTTTTTTCCAGTTTCTATGGTCTCATCTTTTAATCTCTCAAGAGTGTCTTTCACAGAGCAGAAGTTTTTAATTTTAAAAATCTACTTTGTCTGGTAGAGTACTTTGGAATTTTATATGAGAAACATTTTCCTAACTGAAATTTACAGAGTTATTATTTCCATTTGCCTTTGTCTAGAAGTTTTATGGATTAGGTTTTTCCCTAGAAGTATGACCCATTTTGAGTGATTTTTTTGTGCTGCAAAGTATGCACAGTGTTTAGAACAGTGACTGTCACTTAAGCACTATGTAAGTATTTTAAAAATAAGATTTATATATGACATGTATGATCAATATAGACTACATATTACATGCTTAAGTATTACACACTCAATATTATATAAGCATTATCCGTATATGTACACCTTCACAAGTATATAGGTAATCACCATAAGTATAAATCCATATTGAATTCTCCTATTTCTCCAACTTCATAAATGAACAAGGTACTTTTCAACTTGAGAATGGCTGTTTGTTGACATTCTTTAGCAGCAGAATTCGGAGGACATCACAGTTTTCCCTTTCCACGGGTAGTGATTAAAACAGCAGCAACAGCCACAAGAGAAACATTGCATTTCCTATTTGAAAGATCAAAGTCGCATTAACTTCTTATATTTTTATGTTCTCAAAGAAACCTGGAAACCTTCTTCATACGGCTAGAAGAGTTGTCTCAGCACGTTCCAGGTTCTCCCCACTTAGGTTAATGACCCAAGATAAAAGGAGACTTTCTCTCATAACTCTAACTTTAAAAATTCACTAGTCATTTGATTATTTTGCTTGGTTGCATGCCTTCTCCTGTGCCGTAAGAGGAAGATGCTTAGAGGGGAACTCTGTATAGAATCACAGACTTGCTTTGGAAATGGGTTACAGGAAGACTAAATGAATATGTAAATATACAAAATATGCTTTTCATTTTCTAAAAGAAAATAGGTCATATAGTCGTGAGGAAAAAACAAACTGGTGTCTACTTTTGTTCCTCAATTTAACTCAGCAGACGTTCTTACCAAATATTGACTCAAGGAATAAAATTAGACACAATGAAAGTTCACGGAAAAAGTGAAAAATTAGTCAAGGTAATCTGCAAATTGTAAATAAGTAAATAAATATTTGAGAATTCAAAACTTGTTTAACTCTTTGATTATGACTAAAGCATACCTATAGTGAGTAAATACATATTATTTACTAGAAATAAAATTTAACACACTACACCTTACAAATGAAATTTATATGTCTGATCTTAGAGATTTTTGAGGCTTCTAAATCTGTGCAGCAAACTTCATATTACCAGTTTATATATAAACTAAGAAGCAAATATTTTGTGACTCATATTTTAATGGAACTTCAAATTCTTATTGCCTCTACAAACATATCTGTGAATAAAAGATCAGCTGTTCTGACCTAGATCATTTCTGTTTTTATCAATTAACTTCTTTATCAACATTGTTGTGTGTTGTTGCCTAAACCAGCATTATACTTGAAGTATGCCATATTGTACACGTCGGAAAGTGAATAATTTTCAATAATCCTTCATATGGTTTGGCTCTGTGTCCCCATCCAAACCTCATGTTGAATTGTAATCCCCAATGTTGGGAAAGAGACCTGAAGGGAGGTGACTGGATCATGGGAGCAGATTTTTCCTCTTGCTGTTCTCATGACAGTGAGTTCTCATAAGACCTGGTTGTTTTAAAGTGTACCACTACCTGCTTCACTCTCTCTCTCCTGCCACCATGTGAAGACATGCTTGCTTCTCCTTTGTCCTTTCGCTTTGATTGAAAGTTCCCTGAGCTCTTCCCAGCAATGCTTCCTGTACAGCCTGCAGAACTGTGACTCAACTGTCTTTTTTTTTTTTTTTTTTTAATAAATAACCCAGGTAGTTCTTGATAGCAGTGTAAGAACAGATTAGTACAGAAAATTGGTACCAGGAGTGGGATATTGCTTCAAAGACACCTGGAAATGTGGAAGTGACTTTGGAACTGCGTAATGGGCAAAATTTGAAACAGTTTGCAGGGATCAGAAGAAGACAGGAAGATGAGGGAAAGTCTGGAATTTCCTAGAGACTTGTTGAATGATTTTAACCACAATGCTGTTAGTGATATGGATAATGAAGTCCCAGATAAGGAAGTCTCGGATGGAGATGGGGAACATACTGGGAACTGGAGTAAAGGTCACTCTTGCTTTAGCAAAGAGACTGATGTCATTTTGCTTCTGCCCTAGAGATAGGTGAAACTTTGAAATTGATAGTGATGATTTAAGGTACCTGGCAGATGAAATTTCTAAGGAGCAAAGCATTCAAGAAGTAGCCTGGCCTCTTCTAACAGCCTAACTTCATATGCATTTATGGTCTGATATCGGAACTTTTATTGAAAAGGGAAAAAGTACATAAAAGTTTGAAAACTTCGCAGCCCAGCAATGTGGTAGAAAAAAAAAATTCTGGGAAGAAATGCAACGTGGCTGCAGAAATTTGCATAAGTCAAGAGGATCTCAATGTTAATAGCCAAGATAATAAAGAAAATGCCTCTAAGACACTTCAGAGACCTTCATGGCAGCCCCTCCCATCACAGACCCCAAGGCCTAGGAAAACAGAATGACTTTGTGCACCAGGCCCAGGGCCTTACTGTTTTGTGCAGCATTGAGACACGGCACCCTGCATCCCATCTGCTCCAGCTTCAACAGTGGGTAAAAGGAGCCAGATAAAGCTCAGGCCATTGCTTCAGAGGGTACAAGTCCCAAGTCTTAGCAGCTTCCATGTGGTGTTGGGCCTGTGGGTGTGCATGCAGAGGACAAGAGTTGAGGCTTGGATGCCTCTGTCTAGATTTCAGAAGGCATACAGAAATGCTTGGTTGTCCAGACAGAAGCCTGCTGCAGGGGCAGAGCCCTCATGGAGAGCCTCTCCTAGGGCACTGCATAGAGAAAATGTGGAGTTGAAGCCCTCATACAGAGTCCCCACTGGGGCACTGCCTAGTGGAGCTGTGAGAAGAGGGCCACCATCCTCCAGACCCCAGAATGATAGATACACTGACAGCTTGCACCATGTGCCTGGAAAGGCCACAGGCACTCAATACTAGCCCATGAAAGCAGCTATGGGGGGCTATACCCTACAGAGCCATAGGGGCAGAGCTGCCTAAGACCTTGGAAGCCCACCCATTGCATCAATGTGACCTGGATGTGAGACTAGAGACAAAGGAGATGATTTTGGAACTTTAATATTTAATGACTGCCCCATGAGTTTTGGACTTGCATAGGACCTGTAGCCCCTATGTTTTGACTGATTTTTCCCTTTTGGAACAGGAGTATTTACCTAATGCCAGTGTTGACATTGTATCTTGGAAGTAACAAAATTGTTCTTGATTTTACAGGTTCATAGGTAGAAGGGACTTGCCTTGTCTCTGATAAGATTTGGACTTGGACCTTTGAGTTAATGCTGGAATAAGTTAAGACTTTGGAGGACTGTCAGGTAGGCATGATTGTATTTCAAAATATGAGAAGGACGTGAGATTTTGGAGAGGCCAGGGGCAGAATGATATGGTTTGTCTCTGCATCCCCAACAAAATCTCATGTTGAATTGTAATGCCCAGTGTTGGGAAAGGGACGTGGTGGGAGGTGATTGTATCATGGGGGCAAATGTCTCTCTTTATCTTCTCATCATAATGAGTTCTCATGAGATCTGAGTGTTTGAATACGTACAGCCCTTCCTGCTTTGCTCTCTCTCTTTTTCCCGCCACCACGTGAGGACATGTTTGCTTCCCTTTCATCCTCCACCATAAAGTAAGTTTCCTGGGGCCTCCACATCCATGCTTCCTTTACAGCCTATGGAACCATGAGCCTATCAAACCACTTTTCTTTATAAATTACCAGTGTCAGATAATTCTTTATAGCATTATAAGAATGAACTAAGGTTTATTTGTTCACAAATCCATAATTTGCTGAAAATTGTTACTTTAATATTTTAGAATAATTAATTAATGAATTAATGCATTACAAATATCCTTGAATTAGCCGGTTCTGAGGGAATAATACACTAGGAAGAAAATGACTGATCAAAGTATTAACCACACCAGAACAAAGGCTATGGGATATAAAATTTCCAGGGGAAACAAAAAGAAGAGAACCAATTAGGTTGGGCTTCACACTGCCACCTCGCATGGCACAAGAGGGCTGCTTGTGGATGCCACTGCACCAGTCGGTAGCTGTTTCCTGTCACGCAGCTCTGGTTGTTGATGAGCACGTGTTTATATAGCTATGGTTGCCAGACCATTTACTGTTCAACATGCTATCTAAAGCACAACATCAGATGGCACAGCCTTATTGTCAATTTACTGTACATGTGTCAACCTGGCACAAAATATAGCCAATAGAAAAGACAGACGTTGATAATTAAAGAGAGAATTACTGAAGAGAATCACCCCTACCCTCAAACTTCTCCTTATATTAATAGCTCTCAAACAAAAGAAAATAAATGGAAGATGAAGGAGGAAGAGAAGAATAGGGAACAAATGCCAAAATACGTAAACTAAAAGCTACTAACACAACAAACTTTATCAAGATTTTAATCTTTATAATTAAAGTCATAATACATAAGTACTGCCAAAATTACCAAATTAAAAAAATCAGGCTCCAGTGTTTTTTTCCTCAAAATGCTTGTCAATAAAAACAAAAGAAATAGACAACCAAGCAGGAAATAAATTCATCGTTAACAATAGACAGCATTTACTCAATGCAGTCTCAGTGCCAGGTTACATGGATTATGCCATTCAAATTTCCAACAGTGCATGTGGGCAGGTGATATTAAATACTGGGATTTTAAAGTTGTGGAAACAAAATCTCAGAGAGGTTAGATAACTTGGCATGAATCTGAACCCAGTAGCTTTACTCCAGGTTCTCTACCTATGATCACACTGGTTACCCCGTCAAACCTGTGCTGCCCCCCCAAGTGTGAGGAATGAAACTACTTCAGCAATAACAACAAACAACTCTTAGGAAAGTACATGACGTATGATGAAAGTACATGACTTGAGATGATTCATCAAACGTCACCTTCAAAGGAGTCAATGACTCCAAAGAGAAAATTTCTTTTCAATTTTCTTATGCATCCTAAAGCTTATTCTTTGCAAAAGAAACAGGGTCATCTCCTCCTTTTAAAATTAATTAATTTGCAGTGTAGACATCTGAGAGGTGTCTGAATTTGTGACATAGCAGCACAGAATATAATGCAAGAATTCTTTTCCAGCTCCTGGCTTCAGCTGACAACAGAAACCTATTTTTTATCATGACTTTGCAGCCTATTTTATACTACAAGGGATATAAAGAATCTTCATTTAGAAAGCCATAATAGCCATAGAAATATTTTTATCATCCACCTTAGGATAATACTCTGAATAACTTACATAAGTTTTTAATGTCTAAATAGGATGGAACATTAAACATTCTTTTGATAGTTATACTTTTTAGAGACTAAAACTAGTACCAATTAAACGTTAGCTAAAGTACAAAACAAGAACTGAAAAAGCACCAAAAAATAAGAATAAAGTGTGAAATGATTAATTTACTCAATTTACTAAGTTCATTTGCATTATACTTTAAATATATTTGACTTGATGTCTTCAATTTCCAGTATACATCTTTTGATAAATAAATGCTGAAAAGTGTATTTATGTAATTTTCCTATTTGGAGAATTTCTCTTGTACATTCCTCACCTCATTCAGATGTTACTATCATTATCTTGGGCAGTTGAGTCTATGGTTCTTTCATACAGTAATGCTTTCTTTACTTCATGCATGTATTAGAAACTTTGAAAAATCATGCTACCAGTGCATGAGCCAAAACAACTTGGGAAATTGACAGTTTTCTTATTATTCATGACTCTCTTTTGTCCTAAGGTTCTTCTCACTGCCTTGAGATTTTATTCTTGTAATAGACTAACCTATGCTAATATGTTAACCCTTAGAGATTATGTCTGTGAAATAATAGAGGTTTCTGGAGATTTAAAAGATAGACTTCAAAACTAGGAACTCAAACTCTATGAAGTTTGGGATAGATGGTTGGTTCTTTGTAGTGTCAAAACTCAAATTTTGTTCTTACTTCCATCCCCTCTCCAAAAAATACATTTTAGAAAAGCAGAATAATAAGATTAGGAAAATTTTTCTGTGTTACTTTTAAAAATCACCAATTCAATTATTTTTCCTTAAATAAATTCAACAATATTAATCTGGTACCTGTTAAAGACTTATCTTCTTACTAGAGATGCAAATAAAAAGATGACCAAGATACAGACCTGCTCTCAAGAACGTCCCAGAGAAAGCCAAGGAGCAGTCATTACAACAGTGCTGCGGGTTCTCTATTAGGTATATGAGCATGGAAAAGTAAAGAAACGGACTAGCAGAGGCCAAAATCTTCCAAGTGGAGGCAGAATTTTAAAACCTTGTGAAAGTCTTCAGAAAAAGGAAAAAGAAATATTGAAAATAAGTTTTAAAGGATTAAGAGATACATCATGGTAACAGGAGTTTTTGGTGTGGAGGAAACTTGAGGTGTCATGACTCAGAGGGGTAACGATGCCTGGCTCATGAGTGGAACTGTGAGTGGTTTAGAGTGGCAGGGGATGCCGTTGACAGAGACCAAATCATTCATGAAGGGCCTTAGATTACATGCCAAGACTTTGCTATTATCCTCTGAGCAATGGTATGATGGTGATATAGTTTAGATATTTCTCCCCACCCAAATCTCATGCTGAAATGTAATCCTGCAGGATGTGGTGGCTCACGCCTGTAATCCCAGCACTTTGAGAAGCCAAGGCTGGCGAATCACGAGGTCCAGAGTTCAAGACCAATCTGACCAACATGGTGATATGTCTCTACTAAAATATAAAAATTAGCCAGACATGGTGGTGCGTGCCTGTAATCTCACCTACTCGGGAGGCTGAAGCAGGAGAATCACTTGAACCCAGGAGATGGAGGTTGCAGTAAGCCGAGATCATGCCACTGCACTCCAGCCTGGGTGACAGAGTGAGACTTTGTCTTGAAAAAGAAAAGAAAAAAGAGAAAAGAGAAATGTAATCCCTAAAGTTGGAGGTGAGGCCTGGTGGGAGATGTTTGGGTCATTGGAATGAATCTCTGATGAATTGGTGTTGGCCTTGTAATAGAGAGTGACTTCTCGTGAGATCTGATTGTTTAAAAGTGTGGCACCCTCCCTCTCCCCTTCTGCTCCCACTCTCGCCATGTGATACTCTTGCCTTCACCTTCTGCCATGATTAGTTTCCTGAGGCCTCACCAGAAGCCAAGCAGGTGCCAGCACAGGCGATACCCTACAAAGCCTGCAGAGCTGTGAGCCAATTAAACCTCTTTTCTTTATAAGTTACCAAGCCTCAGGTATTCCTTTATAGCAACACAAGAGCAGCCTCACACAGGTGGCTAATATAGGTCACTGTTTTTCTGGAGAATCCTTAGTTATGCAAATGGTAAGACAGCAAAATGTTTTAACCAAGAAGCAATGTAATCAGTTCCACATTTTGAAGAGTAATGTTAGTGATGGTGAGTGGAATTTCATTATTTTATTAACTACAAAACAAAGTGTGTGTGTGTGTGTGTGTGTGTGTGTGTACACATTTAGTATCTATAATATTATGGGTTAGGCACAGGGATGGCAGTGGCATTACAGTTACAAACATAAAAAATAAATAGATAAAACAGCAATCCTTAACCCAATGAAAACAGTCAGTTAAAGTAGTTACAATACACATTAATTGGAAGGGAAGTTAGGTAAAAGATTATTGGAAAACCCTACCAAGAAATATTGGAAGCAGAAATAGCAGACCAGCTATGAGATAGATTAGAGAGGTATTGATAAGACCTAATATGTTATAACAATTGAATGTGGGATGGGGTAGCTTAAGAGTGAAAAAGAAATGTAGGATGATGCTAAAGTTTCTATCTTGGAAACAGTAGATAAATAGCATTAGGCACGGAAGAAGGAAGAACAATTTGGTCAAACAGCATGGAGTTCAGTCCTGGGCAAGCAGGGATTGAGGTGTTTGTGAGACATGCGGATGGAGAAGTCCAGAATGTAAGAAATATGAGACAGGAACTGTGCATCAATGTACTGGCCTGAGACACACATTTGAGACTCCTCAGCCTTTTGATGGAAGCAGAAAAGGTACCAAAATATTAACAGTGACTGCCTTTAGAAGGTAGAGCTTTTGATAACTTCTTTTCTATTTTTCAAATTTCTATATATTTCTTTTATAATAATTTAAAAAATTTTTATTTTTAAAAGACAAATTTAAAAACGTAATTTAGCTCATTGTGACTATATAAACTTTTAAGAGAATCTATGTGAGTCTACTCTCCAAATGCGGTATTAAGCAACTAACTTAAAAGAGCAAAACTACATGGTATACAGATTCAGGCCCTTCACATAGATTATTTCATTTAAATCTTAAATACATACCTGCTGATTGACTGATATATTGAACTGAACATGTTTTCTTTTAATAACCTATTTATTATATATATATTGTTCATCTAACTCTTCCTCTGCACTATTTCAGCCCCTGCAAATGATATTCCTTAGGTATACTCACTGATCATATGCATATACTTAGCTCTGATATACACATGACAATTCTATTCCATTGGGCAATAATCTAAGCATATTTAACATAAGTTTGCTCTCACCATATCTTTGAGCGTTGTCTCTTTAGACGTCATAAAGATATGCTATGACATTGTGGTTTTTTAAATTTTTTATATTTAATTTCTGAGATGAAGTCTTGCTCTATCACCCAGGCTGGAGTGCAGTGGTACAATCTCGGCTCATTGCAGCCTCTGAGATTCTCCTGCCTCAGTCTCCCAAGTAGCTGGGATTACAGGTGCACATCAACACATCTGGTTAACTTTTGCATTTTTAGTAGAGACAGGGTTTCATCATGTTTGCCAGGCTGTTCTTGAATTCCTGGCCTCAAGTGATCCGCTCACCTCAGCCTCCCAAAGTGCTGGGATTACAGGCATGAGTCAGACATTGTTGTTGTTTTTAAGTGCAGAAAAAAATTATTCCCTGTCAAATGATATACAACACTTAGATAGCACTTGCTGTGTTAGGCACCATTGTAAGCATTTTACAAATAATAACTCAGCTATTCATGACAATGGCCTGATGAGGTATTATTATTACCATCCCCATTTTGTAGATGGAGAAACTAAGGCATTAAGTAACTTCAAAGTCACCGAACTAGAAAGCAGCAGAGCCAGAAGTAAAACCTAGAGTCCAAAGTTAGCTCCTAACTGCTGGATTAGGCTGCCTCTCACATAAAGATTCTTCATCTTTCAACCCTCAGCCTTCCACTTGCAGAACCAATTATATTCTTTTCCTAGGACTACTGAAAAGCAATGTTGATAGAATCCTACAAAGCCATAAAATAAAGGTTGGGAGTGGGCTAGAATTCTGAGTCTACAGGCTATGGTAGCACAGACTTGAAGTTCTATGTCACATAGATCGTATTTCCCTCTATCTAAATCCAGGAACTGAAACCTTGAATGAAGTTTATAGTTCACCTTCCACTCTGGTACCCAGTAAAGTCACGATTAAAATTCCCCACTGTCACATATAGGGTATTACAAGAGCAGACAAAACTAAACATGACTGTGGCTGAGAAAAGAAAGAAAACAAGGCTGAAGATACACCTCCCAGGAATCTGAATTCCTGCCAATAATTTCATCACCAAAACATTAATAGTAACTGTTAACGTTTTATTGTACGATTGAGGTAGCATAGATTAGAGGCAACAGCAAAGGTTTTGTATCTAGACAAGCCTGGGGTTCAGGCATGTCCTTGACATTTACTTGATGAGTAACCTCACAGAACGCACATAACCTCCCTGAGTCTGTTTTCCTGTTTACAAAAGGAAAATAAAAACTGTTTTATAATAATATTGAGAAAATAAATGAAAGAACCATGTAAACCACAAAATCACTACTTAAACATAAGATGTTATCAGGATGGCTAAGCAACCAAACTTTATTATTCTCAGTGACTATGCGCATTATCCAATTGGCTATGCCACTCAAGTTTGAACTATTGTGTCAAAACATTTTTCTGTATGGAATAAGTCATATTTCATTAGTGTCTATTCAATGGTATTTTCATGGCCAATGCTGTGGCTGTATCTTTTTATGTTTATATAGATCTAGAGTTTATATTCTTATAAAACATTTACATATTTTGATTTTGTTTTCTAAAATACCATTTGAATAACCAGCTTCTCTGCTGTATCTCTCCATTAGACTTAGTATCTTGATCCTATTGTCAACACTACCTAATGAGATCTCTCTCTGGAAGATGTGAAAAAAGTGGGGATACTGGAAAAGAGGGGATACAGGGGAAGAGGACATTTTTTGGTGCAAAATTCTTCTCAAATGACTTATTACTAAAGTGTTTAAACAATTTTTCTCTAGACATTTATCATTGAGGATCAAGAGTGATTATGTGTTAGTATGTGTTCTAGGAAAAGCTGTGATTTTAAAGCCTCTTTCCTGAATGACTTTATAAAATTTTATACTTAATTATTGAATATTACAGAAGCAAATAACAAAGTGACTGAGTCCTAGAACCTATCTAGTGATTGCACTGGCCCTTTTTTGAAAGAGTCCTCCATTAATTGTTTTAGTCTTCAGTGCTGGAGACTTTATTAAATGTTGTATTAGTCCATTCTCGAGCCACTATAAACAAATGCCTGAGACTGGGTAATATATAAAGAAAAGATCTTTAATTGACTTATAGTTCCACAGGCTGTACAGGAAGCATGGCTGGGGAGGCCTCAGGAAACTGACAATCATGGTGGAAAGCGAAGGGGAAACGGGTACGTCTTACATGGACAGAGCAGGAGGAAGAGGATGCGGGGAGCTGCCAAACACTTTTAAACAACCAGATAGAGTTCTTACGAGAACTTTCATGAGAACAGGACCAGAGTGGGAAATCTGTCCCATTGATGCAATCATCTCCCACCAGGCCCCACCTTCAACACTGGATTACAATTTGACATGAGATTTCAGCAGGGACACAAATCCAAACTATATCAAATGTGAACTGGGAACCAAAACTGATAGTTTCATGAATTTGGAGATCAGACTTTGGGAATAATTTGATAATAGGAATTTAAAATTTTACATGCATTTTAAAGATCCACTTGATGGTAAATTCCCTCTTTGTACTGCAAATCTTTTGTGAGAAGAGAGGGCATTCAAATTTTTTAAAAGATAAGTTTATAGAGGTTTTACACTAGAAATCCATTACTTCAATTTAATGTAAATTAATTAATTTACATCACTCTTTTTTTTTGAGATAGAGTCTCCCTCTGTCACGCAAGCTGGAGTGCAGTGGCATGATCTCGGCTCATTGCAACCTCCGCCTTCCAGATTCAAGCAATTCTCTTGCCTCAGCCTCCTGAGTAGCTGGAACTATAGGTGTGTGCCACAATGGCCAGCTGATTTTTTGTATTTTTAGAAGAGATGGGGCTTTTACAGTGTTAGCCAGGATGGACTTGATCTCCTGAACTTGTGATTCATCTGCCTTGGCCTACCAAAGTGCTGGGATTACAGGCATGAGCCACAGCATTTGGCCTATATTACTTTTAATGGCAAAAGCCATGATTACTTTTGCACCAACCAATACAATTTATAGTATGTCATTCTATTTTTTGTTTTGTTTAAGGAAGAAGAAAATTGTTGTGATTGCAATTTTCAGGCTTCTCTTTCTTCTGAAGAAAATAGTTTTTAATGTCAAAGACCTAATATACTGAAACAGATTTATGTTATTGTTTCAGAGAAGAATACTTTTCAGGTAAAATCTAAATACAAGTAACCTAACCTAATGAAAAATTACCATAAGCTGACCTGTTTTAGAGAGCTTTTGAGATTTCATAAATAAGCTCCACATGGAGACTAAAAAGACATATAAGGAAATAAAGTACATTCAAGATAATAGCTGCCTTGAGAAGGAGGCAGGAAAGAGAATAATTCCAGAGATTGTGGTTGAACTCTTTCTACAATTAAGAAATTCTGTAGTTTTTTTAATTTTAGATTTGGAGGTACACATGAAGGTTTATTACATAAGTAAACTCGTGTCATGGGGGGGTGGTTGTACTTATTATTTTATCACACAGGTATTAAGCCAAGTACCTAATAGTTACCTCTCTGCTCCTCTTCCTTCCCCAATCCTCCCTCCTCAAGTAGATGCAATGTCACTCATTTCCTTCTTTGTGTTCCTAAGTCCTTATCATTTAGTTCCCACTTACAAGTGAGAACATAAGGTATTCCATTTTCTGTTCCTGTGTTAGTTTGCTAAGGGTAATAGCCTCCAGCTCTGTCCATGTTCCCACAAAATACATGAACTCATTTTTTTTATGGCTGCATAGTATTCCATGGTGTATATGTACCACATTTTTTCATCTAATCTGTTGGGCATTGAGGATGATTCCATGTCTTTACTATTGTGATTAGTGCTGCAAAGGAACATTCATGTATACATGCCTTTATGGCAGAATAATTTATATTCTTCTAGGTATATACCCAGTAATGGAATTGCTGGGTAGAATGGTAGTTCTGCTTTTAGCTCTTTGAGGAATCACCATACTGCTTTCCATGATAGTCAGACTAATTCACACTCCCAACAACAGTGTATACATGTTCCCTTTCTCCGCAACCTTACCAGCATCTGCTAATTTTTGATTTTTTAATAGTAGCCCTCCATTCTGACTGGTATGAGATGGTATCTCACTGTGGTGTTGATTTGCACTTCTCTAATGATCATTGCCTAGGTTGTCTTCCAGAATTTTTATAGTTTGGGGTTTTATATTTAAATCTTTAGTCTATCTTGAGTTAATTTTTGTGTATAGAGCAAGGTAGGGGTCCAGCTTCAATCAGCGGCATATGGCTAGCCAATTATCCCAGCACCATTCATTGAATCGGGTATCTTTTCCCTATTGATTGTTTTTGTCACCTTTGTCAAAGATCAAATCGTTGTAGATGTGTGGATTTATTTCTGGGCTCTCTATTCTGTTCCATTGGTCTATGTGCCTCTTTTTGTAACAGTACCATACTGTTTTGGTTACTGTACCCTTGTAGTATAGTTTGAAGTCAGGTAATGTGATGCCTCCAGCTTTGTTCTTTCTGTTTAAGATTGCCTTGGCTATTCAAGCTCTTTTCTGGTTCCATATGAATATTAAGATAGTTTTTTTCTCTAGCTCTGTAAAGAATGTCATTGGTAGTTTGATAAGAATAGCATTGATTCTGTAAATTACTTTGGGCAATATACCTCATTTAATGATATTGATTCTTCCTATCCATGAGCATGAGATGCTTTTCCATTTGTTTTTGTCTTCTCTGATTTCTTTGAGCACTGTTTTGTAATTCTCATTGCAGAAATCTTTCACTCACATGGTTAGCTGTAATCCTAGGTATTTTATTCTTTTTGTGGCAATCATGAATGAGATTGCTTTTCTGATATGGCTCTTGGTTTGGCTGTTGTTGGTGTAGAGGAATGCTAGTAATATTTGTAAATTGATTTTTTATCCTGCAACTTTGCTGAAATTATTTATCAGCTGGAGGAGCTTTTGGGCCTAGACTCTGGGGTATTCCAGATATAGAATTATGTCATCTGCAAGCAGAGATCATTTGATTTCCTCCTTTCCTATCTAGATACCCTTCATTTCTTTATGTTACCTGATTGCTCTGGTTAGGACTTCCAATACTATGTTGAATAGAAGTGGTGAGAGGGAGCATCCTTGTCTTGTGTAGATTTTTAAGAAGAATGCTTTCAGCTTTTGTCCATTCCATATAATATAGGCTGTGGATTTGTCATAGATGGCTCATTTTTTTGAGGTATGTTCCTTCAATAGTTTCTTAGGAATTTTTAACATGAAGGAGTGATGAATTTTATCAAAAGCCTCTTCTGCATCTATTGAGATAATCATGTGGTTTTTGTCTTTAGTTCTGTTTATGTGATTAATCACATTTATTGTTTTTCATATGTGAACTGACTTGCATCCCAGGGATGAAGCCTACTTGATCATGATGGATTAGCTTTTAGATGTATTGCTGGATTTGGTTTGCCAGTATTTTGTTGCAGATTTTGCTTTGATGTTCATTAAGATATTGACCTAAAACTTCATGTTTTAAGATTTTGTTTCTGCCAGGTTTTGATGATGCTGATCTCATAGAATGAGTTGGGGAGGAGTCCCTCTTCAATTTTTTTGACTAGTTTTTGTAGGAATGGTACCAATGCCTCTTTGTACATCTGGTGGAATTCAGCTGTGAATCCATCATGTCCCAGGCTTTTTTTGGTTGTTAGGCTATTTATTACTGATTCAGTTGTAGAGCTTGTTATTGGTTTGTTCAGGGAATCAATTTCTTCCTGGCTTGGAATCAATTTCTTTTAGTCTTGGAATGGTGTATGTGTCTAAGATTTCACCATCTCCTCTAGATATTTTAATTTGAGTGCGTAGAAGTGTTTGTAGTAGTTTCTGATGGCTGTTTTTATTTCTGTAGGGTCACTAGTAACATTTCCTTCATCAGGAAATTTTGTTTATATTAATTCAAGACTATTTTAAGTATGACTATAAAGGCTTTTGTCTTCACTAATTAGATAACTCACAATTTCAATTTTCAGTCTTTGTACCTAGTATTTTTGGAAACTACTCAGATGTAAAGACCATGTAAAGAAAGCTAATGTTCATGCATATGAATAGCCATATTTTTAATACTGGCACCAAAATAAATGTATAATTTTTTCTACTCTTTCATTCAACTAACTGTGAAATACAGACTTTGCATTTGTGCCATATTTTAAAATGTGACCTATTTCTCACGTATGTTTTAAGTAAGAAAATATACAAGAAAAGATTTTAAATATAGAAATACTGCTGAGATATAACATAATTGAAAGAAAAACATAACATAAAATACTTTCACAGAAGGAGTCACATCCCTTGATTGAGGCATGCTGGTTTTTCTTTTAAAAGTTCTAAATGCATTTCCTGGTATTATAAAATAACACCCTGCTACATTTAATACTGCAACAATATCCCAAAGATAAATTTAGAGATGTAGCATTTTCCTTTACCAAAGATGTTGCTGAAAAAAAAGCACTCAAAAACACATCGTGCTACTGATGTAGCCATGTGAATACCAAGATGAAAAAACAATGCAGGCTTTGATGACAGTCAAATATTAACATGACATCTGCCACTGATTCTTTGGGTCCTGGAGCCTATCTAGTGATTGTACTGGCCCTGTAGTGAAAGTGTTCTCTATTCATGGTTTTAATCTTTTGCTCTGGAGATTTTATTGAATGTGAACTTGGATGCAGCTTTCTGAATTTGCAGATTAGACTTTAGGAATACCTTGGTAATAAAAATGCAAAATGTATGTGCATTTTGAAGAATCTGGTTGAAGGCAAATTCCCTTGGAATTTTTTTGAACTAGGTTTTTATTTTTTTTAACTTCCCTAGATATTGCCTTTTATGTCTACTTAATTATTCATTTAATTAATCAATGTAGGGTCACTTAAAAACTACATGCAAATACCATTAGAAATATTCTGTCTGTTACATTTACTTTAAAATCATCCCTGGATCTAGGATAAAGCTAGTATAAAGTATGAAGAAAAAAAATCTTAGGATGTAAGAATTTGTTTACTAGAGAGCCACAGTTAGATAGATCTACCTAAGACTTTGCTAACTGTCATTGAAAAAAGTCAAACTCTGTAAAATATTTGAAGAGATTTATTCTGAGCCAAATATGAGGAGATCCTGAGCCCTCATCAGGAGATCCTGAGAACATGTGCTCAAGGTGGTCAGGGCACAGCCTAGTTTTATACGCCTTTGGGAGACATGAGACATCAATTAAATACATTTAAGATATACATTGGTTTGGTCTAAAAAGTCAGGACAGTTCAGAGTGGGGCAGGGCAGCAGGAAGTCAATGGTGCCTGAGACTTCCAGGGATTTAAATATTTCTGATTGGCAATTGGTTGAAAGAGTTATTATCAATAGAATGGAATGTCTGAGTTACAATAAGGAGTCATGGAGCCCACAGTTTTATCATGCAAATGAAGCCTCCAGGTAGCCAGCTTCAGAGAGAAGAGATTATGAAAGTTTTTTTTTGTCAGACTTAAGATCTGTGTTGATGTTAAATGCTAGCTGGCTTTTTCTGAATTCCAAAAGAATTCTGGAGGGCATAATGAGGACTGCTCAGACCCCCACTCTCAATCATGGCCTGAACCAGTTTTTCAGCATAACTTTGGAGTTAACCCTGGCTGAGAGGAAGGGTCCATTCAGATAATTGCAGACAGAGGGCTCTGCATTTTAGTTTTAGTTTACATAAACTTTGAAGGTAGCTTCTAGTAGAGAATACTTAATTATGAAGTACTTATAATTATTCTCTAGTCCAGAACATCAGAAAAGTTATAAATATTAAACAATAACATTTATGTCACATTAATATTGAGGGACTTCTCTTCCAGGTCTGTGAGGGGCATGGTTTCCAAGGCAGGAGTTTCTCGGCTCTATGCCTCCATCTAGGAACCAGAGGGGTTTCAAATGCAAAGTTCTTTGTCTAGGTTTCCCACGCATGGGCTATGTAGAAAAGTCCAGATAAAGCTCCTTTTTCCCCCCAAAAAAACCTGCCAAAAGCCTGGGAGGAGGGGGCTCTGTAGCTCCTCCTCCCAGAGTTGTGGACCAAGCTGCCAATCTGGTATCATAGTCAAAGATCAATCACTCCAGAGGAAGTTTGAAAGAACTCCTCTCATTGGAGAAGAACATGAATGGGAAGGGAATAACTCAAGCGTGAAAATTCAGTTGCTCCTTACCTGAATGGAAATCCTACTCTGGGCTCCCCTCCCGCAACAGCATGGGAGCTGTCTCTCTCTCTCTCTCTTTTCTTCCTAATAAATTGCTTTCCTGCAAAACTCTTTGGGTCCACAATATTTATTCAAAAGGTAAGCCCACCATGCTTCCGGGGCCCCTTTCCCCATTCTTCAGGGTAAGAGAGTTCAAAAACCTCTTCGGACCGGGAGCTGCGGATGTTGATGCTCCCCCCTACCCCCCAGCATGTCTTTTGGTAAGCCAGCCAGGAGAATGTCAGACTTCAGAGTGGTGAGTGATATTAAACCCCTTTTGCTTGCTAATCTGTCCTTTCCCTTCTTTTAAATTTGTTAAGGAGATAAAAACCAGGCACCCATTGGACATCTAAGTGTGAATAGTGCAACCACTGGTCTAAAGACATGGATGTCATGCTTTCTGGAAACAGACTCTATCATAACCCCCGACTCTTCAGAACTGGGAGTGTTAGCCCCGAACAAGCGTCCTTTTCTTGCTGTTCTTTCTTTCTCTGGGCCAAGCCGAGGGCTGGCCAGAGGAAAGGGCGGCAGTCTCAAACTCCCGGTTCAGTCCAGTCGAGGTTGGGGCCCTGCTTAGACCTCCTAAGAAAAAGCCGCCTACGCGAGCCATGCCCAGCCTTTCAAACCCCAACCTCCTGGATCCAGATTTCCATGAGGCAAACTTCTTCCTGGCTCTTTCCTCTACGATATTTCCTACACAGAGGCTATTACCCTTTTTGCTAGGACTTTGAGGCTCTTGGGGTGGCAGTCCAGGGCCCCTTGACCCTGATGCCCTCAGGCTTATGCCTATGAAGACCTCCTACAGAATAAATGCACAGGGCCAGTTCCCTTAGTCCACAGTGCTAGGTTATGTCCTAACAGAGCCAGTCTATCAGTGGGTACCGGAGGCTATAGGACACTGTGATTTTTGTCACCGGCAATTTCCGAATCCAACTGAGTGGTGCCAGAATCCGATACATACAATTTGTCTTGCCTAGGATTGGCTCTCCATATGGAAGAACTTCTCCATCTAGAATACATAGTCAGACCTGGTCCAAGGCTCAAATAGTTAATTACAGGCCCCACAATCCTAGGGCATATTCCTATAATGATGAATGGGGTCAGGGAGAAGTGCTGGGTCCTGAGGGCATTGTTGTGGCCTCAGCCATGTGGCCAGCCATTACCTTCTTTAAGATTGCTGTGCTTAGAGGTCCTTCTCAAGAAGTTTATCCTCCTAGGGCAGCTTTATGGTCAGGCCCATGTTAACTGACCTATTGCTAGGGAATATTGGCACCCATCACCCAAGCCTAACTGGCCTAGTTCTTCAAGGATGCCCCAGTACAGGGCCACTAAGCCTGGCAGCCCCCTGTCATTAAGGTGGCCATAAGGACATTAGACAGTGAGTGTGTGCCCATGATGCCAGTAACCATAATTAAACCCAGCACATGGGGGTGTCCAGGAGATGATCATGCATCTAGGGCACAAGGAAACTACAAGGTGCTATAACTGGGGGATGCCCCAGGGATAGCAGTTGCAAGGAATAACCAGGGATGCAGGTATCCCTGTGTTCAATTTCAGATGGGTGCTACTCTTCCCAAGGCAAAATCACCCTTTAAGTGTATTCTGGATAACTGGAACCAAGTTGACCCACGATCTTTGAAGAAGAAGAAGCTCATTTTTCTCTGCCAAACAGCTTGGCCACAATACCCTCTGCCAGGTGGAGAAAACCTGGCCTCCTAATGGAAGTATAAATTATAACACCCTTCTATAATTAGTCCTGTTCTGTAAGAGGGAAGGTAAATGGATTGAGGTTCCCTATGTGCACATTTTCTTTCCTCTAAGGGACAATCCTCAGCTATGTGAGGCTTGTAACCTCTGCCCTATAGGCCCCTCCTCAGGACTACCCCCATATTTAGGAATCCCTGTGGCTCCTCCCTCCACCGATGCTGACCAGGTCTCTTCAGTTCCAATAACCCAAGAGGAGTCAGGGAAGGCCAAATCAACCAAGGCACCTCGGACTACTAGGATGCCCCAACTCTGTCCCCTATAGGCAGTAGGAGGACAATTTGGCCCAACCAAAGTACAGACTCCCTTTTCACTTTCTAACTTAAAGCAAATCAAGGCAAACTTAGGAAAATTTTCAGATGACCCGGAAAAGTACATAGATGTTCTGCAGGGCCTGGTTCAGTCCTTTGAATTGGATTGGAAAGATATCATGTTATTGCTTAGTCAGACCCTAACCACCAATGAGAGAGAGGCTGCTCTAGCAGCAGCTCAAGAGTTTGGGGACACCTGGTACCTTAGGTATGAGAACAAATGATGCCAGAGGAAAAGGATAGATTCCCTACAGGTAGACAAGCAGTCCTAGCATGGACCCTCGCTGGGATCCTGACTCAGAACAGGGGGACTGGAGTCGTAGGCACCTATTGACCTGCATACTTGAGAGATTAAGGCAAACTAGGAAAAGCCCATGAACTATGCAACGTTATCCACCATAACTCAGGGAAAGGGAAAAAAACCAACAGCCTTCCTTGAGTGGTTACAGGAGGTCTTAAGAAAGTATACTCCCCTGTCAACAGACTCAATCAAGGGTCATCTAATACTAAAAGACAAATTTATTACACAATCAGCAGCAGACATTAGGAGGAAGCTCCAGAAGCTGGCCCCAGACTTAGTGCTTGTTAAGTCTCTCCCTTCAGACTCTCCCTCTCTAGGCCCATCTTGGGAAGGACTATTTTCAGTTATTCTGTCTATCCCAACGGCAGTTAAGGTGGTGGGAACTGACTCGTGGATTCATCACAGTCGGCTGAAGCCTTGGAAATCTCCTGAAGAAAATCAGGCCCTTCAGTCCACAGCCTAAAGTTCCAGGAGACAACCCTTTGTACACCTGTGATCTGTTAGAGGATCTATGTTTCCTCTTCTGACAGGATCCCCAGGAAAGTAACTACTCATGAGGGTAACTCACATCCTGGCATTAACAGGGCTATCACTCTTCACTTTACTACCTGCGACTCGACTCTACGTGGTTTCCCCTATGGATTGGCCTAACAGCTCTCCTCCTCTCCTTCCTAATGCCCCCCAACAACAATTTACACCGACTCTCAGGTGCAGAGTCTTCTCTTGCCAAGGCCACACCATACTCGAACTCCAATTATTCCTTTCATAGTGGATGGGGGGAATAATAGGAGGACTTAGTACTGGCATTGGAGGAATTACTACCTCCACTCAGTTTTACTATGAGCTATCTCAGGAGTTAAATGATAACATGGAAAAGGTTGCTAATTCTCTCTGCAGAGCTAGCTCACTTTGCAGAAGCAGCTTAACTCTTTGGCTGCCAGGGCTCTTCAAAACAGAAGGGCCCTGGATCTGCTAACAGCAGAGAAAGGAGGGACCTGTCTCTTTCTAGAAAAAGAATGCTGCTACTTTGTAAACTAATCAGGTAATGTCTTAAACAAAGTTAAAGAACTCAGGGACCCAATCGAATGCAGGTCTAAAGACTTTCAAGAAACAGGATCGTGGAGCTTGTTTAACAGCTGGCTGTCCTGGCTCTATCCTCTTCTAGGCCGGTTTATAACCATTCTATTATTGCTGGCCTTCAAGCCTCTCCTCTTTAACCTTCTTGTCAAATTTGTTTCTACTAGAATTGAGGCCACGAGGCTGCAAATGGTCCTGCAAATGGAACTCCGAATGTCCGTGGCTCATGAGTTCTATAGTGGACCTCTGGATCAACCTGCACCCCTGGAAGACTCCCCTCTGGAGGAAACCTCAACTGCTGGGCCCCTTCCACACCCCAACTGAGCAGGAAGTAGTTAGAGAGGGATCAACGCCCATGTCCCAACAGCAGTCGGACTTTCCTATTCAGAGCGGGGACTGAGGGACTTCTCTTCCAGGGTCTGCAAGGGGTGTGGTTTCAAAGGCAGGAGTTTCCAGGCTCCATGCCTCCATCTGGGAACCAGAGAGGTTTCAAATGTAAAGTTCTTTGGGTTTCCCACAAATGGGCTAAGTAGAGAAATCCAGGTAAAGCTCCTTTGTCCCAAAAAACCTGCTGAAAACTCTGAGAGGAGGGGGCTCTGTAAATTGGTGTTCACAACTCTGCAGAGTTGTGAACCAAGCAGCCAATCTAGTATCAGAGTCAAAGATCAATCATTCCGGAGGAAGTTTAAAAGAACTTCCCTCATTTGACGAGAACATGAATGGGAGGGAATAAGTTGAGGGTTAAAACTTCAGCTGCTCCTTTCCCGAAGGGATATCCTGCTCCCGGCTCCCCTCCCACAGTGTGGGAGCTGTCTCTCTCTTTTTTTCTCTCTCTAATAAATTGGTCTTCCACAAAACTCTTTGGGTCCACGATATTTACTCGAACAGTAAGCTCACCGTGCCTTCAGGGTCCCTTTCCCCATTCTTCAGGGTAAGAGAGGCCAAGAACCTCTTTGGAACTGGGAGCTGGGGATGTTGACAAGCCCCCGCTTACAATATGATGTAATTAATGTATCTACTGATAACCTACTTATGTAAAACCCTTTGATTTTTTGAGTACGATGTATATAAGCTATCTGTGCATTCTTATGTAGGAATGGTGTGACTATGACAAATCATCTAAACTTACTAAAAAGGAAACCTTACAAGTTTCCAGAAAGTTATTGTTTATGCCCTGGAGAATCTCTCCATATTATACTTAGCAAAATAAAAAGAAACATTTTAAACATCAAGTTTTGTACATTTTGTATAAATACCTTTATTCCACACTCTGCTGGGTGCAAGTGAACAATTCTTTGGGGGTTAGATAAATGCTGAATGCTTTGACACAATTTATGAAAATGCCAGGTGTTTCATGAATGGGTGTTTGCCTATTCAAACCAACTGCAACATTGTTTAAAAAAGAGAGAGAGAGAAACTCACAAAAAATGGCATTTGTATTCCAACACACAGTGTTCAAATAAGCCAAACAGTGCTGGAGAACAATACACCTAGGAATGTCTTTAAGGACATGAACAAAAATGTTAAAAAAAATGTTAAAAAAAAAAAAAAAAAACACCATTTTTTATCCTAATGTAGGAAGAGAAGAAAAATATAGGAAAAAAGAATCCTTAGAACAAAATGAATGGGATTCCAATTCGCTTAATTGTAATCAATATATCCTTACTTGTCTTATATAAATTTCAGACCATCCTTCCTATTAAAATTAAGGATTTCTCAATCTTTTGTTTTTTACACATGCACAAATAATAAAATAGTTTTTAAAAGGCGCTTGTTGACTTTCTATAGACTAAATGAAATAACTGGGGAAGAAAGACAAAATTATAAGTGATCAACAAAGGTAAAATAGTTTACTAAGCCCGACATATGCTAAGAAAAAGAAGAGTTTCTATTTTTAGCACACACAAAAAAATCTTATCAAAATGTGAATAGCTCTAGGGGTATTTCCTTCTCTTGGCCTACAAGTTTTCTTCAGCAAACATGTTAATGATAATTTAAGAAAGTTTCCTCTGTTAATTTTACAGAAAACATATTTGAAAACTATACCATATGTGTATGAACATACCATACATATGACAATCCCTTCTCCCTATTCCTCAATTACAGAAAATCACTTAGGATTCATCTTCAGTTTACTTTCCTATAGCCACTTGCTGGAGTACATATCTACCTAAGCCTGAGAACTCATTCAGTTTCTAGCAAAACTCATCTGGATGGAGAAAAAGAAAAAAGTCTTCAAAACAAAACCCAGATATGGAGAAATAAAGTTTTCCAAATTGTTTTGCCTTTGACTTCAAAGGACTCCTTTGTGGAATAATCTTTGTGGAATACAAAAGGAAGAGAAGGATTTGGAATAGAAAGATAGAATCAAAGAACAAGATTGTGAGAGAGCCTGCAAAACACTCCCTCGCACTCAGAGCTAGTGGCTGTGCACTTTGAACCAAACCAAATTCACCCTGGCTTGTCAACTAAGTGAAGAAACAAGTAATGCTAATGATGGCACTTTAATTGCTTTAATGGAACACTTTAACCTATTTAAGCATGAAGAATTTTTTTTTCTTTTCATCCATAGCCAAAGTAAAGTAGTGTGTATTTTTGAATACTGCAAATTTCTTTTCACCATTAGTTTTGAATGTGGGATTAATTAGTAATTCAAGTATGCTTGGAGCATAAAATCAATATAGTGCTTCTTTAGATTTTTTTTTTAGTAAACATTTTACATATAAATGAGTATAGTCTATCTTTAGTGTATCTATTTTAATATGTTATACACGTATTTCAGTAATGCTACTGTCATTCAAAATATTTCAAAATTCTCATTGTAACAAAATCTGGGACCCATGAAGAAAATTACTTCCAATACTTCCAGTTTTTTTAGTGAAAATATTGTCTTCTGACTACAAACTAATATTTTGCATTAGTTTGCCCGTGCACATTAGACAACTGACATATTAAGATTATACATATAAAAATAAATAAAATAAAATCAGCCATAATTCCTGTACCAGATTAAACTTTTAATATACACCCTTGTAGAATGTTCTTATGAATTTGTTATATGGAGATATATTTTATAAAATGATATCATTCTACATATGCTTTATCTATATTATGTGTACATATATAATATATAACATAAATAATATATGTAGTTAATATATTACTAATACTTTCTATGTTAATATGTCTTCATTAATTAGTGTTTTATTGAATGACTCTAAAACAAATTATTTGACACTCTGTTTTCAAACTGTTTTCTGAAAATTCATTCAGGGAGTTCCAAATTATGGGGACGGAAGAAGGCAAACGATTTGCACCAAAGAAAGTTAAAATCATTGTGAAAATGTCTTAATTCCACATTAAAGCCTTTTCAGAGTGTTTAATATTGTAATTCCAAATTGTGAATTTACAAAAGTGGAACATTTAATAATACGTTTATAAAACAAATAAGCCATTTGATTTTTTATTTAGTAAAATTCTATTAATGTTCTAATTCTTTCATAAGCATTTTTAGACACTCATCTTTGAGCACTTATCTGGTTATTTCCTTAAAATAAATTTGAAATACAGAATTGCCTGGCCTTTTCACATATTTAGGGATTTGATACATAATCACCAAATTGTTGCTGAGGATTTTACCGGTTTACATTCATACAGCATGGTCTGAGGTTTTTCTCCATAAACTAACACCAGTTATTATCATTCCTTCAATTAAATGTTTTCTCCCTAATTGTTACTACCCTGATTGGTTAGCCACCTTAATCTCAAGTCTCACCTCTAAATGACATTTGGTAATTCCTTATGTAACAGACCACATCAGCCTTGGAATATAGATAGACTACAGAAACAATCTATAGGCTCTCACAAACTACCATTCCCTCTTCCCCGGCCCATCCCACTCTCTCCACCACCACTGGTCTCTGTTCTACAAATTTAATTTTTATGTCACAGCAACAAAGTTACAATGGAGTCACACCTCCCTAACTCATATAAGTAAATGTCACCATGGTGGCACTGAAAAGCAACTAATAATAATTTATGCATTGTAGTTCAGGTTTTCAGATCTCCCAACCTCTACTTAGAAACTGTACTTGCTCTACATAGTGCTGGGACAGCTAGATAGTCTAACAGTAAATCACAAGGAAGAAGGTAACTCCCCACCCAATAATTTCCAATCATGCAAAGAAAGCCAATACTGTGAGAGAGAGGCAACAAACAAAGAGAGTGGACAAGGTGTGCCTAATAAAACACAACTAACAGATTTTGGAAGTTATTAAAACATAAAGAAAAACAGTAAAAGGAATAAACAAAAATAAATTTTGTTATTTTTAAAAGAATAAAAGAGGCAAATCTGACATGATTAATAGAAAGGACACAAATAAATAAAAAATTACATTTAAAGATACAGAGAAAGCAATAAAACCTTAAAATCATACGAGAATAATATTAACACCCTCATACCAATAAAATAAGATAAAATTAAAATGTAGCTGAGAAAATATTAAATTAACAAAATTGATTCAAAAAATAGAAAAACTGATTGGTCTTATGCTATTTCAGAAATTGAATCAGTAGGCAATATTGATTTATAAGCCCCATGCCTGCATAGTTTTAGTCAAATTCCACCAAATTTACAAGAAACAAATTAATCCTTAATTATGGAATTGTTTTAAATTATAGAATAAAAATAAAAGGCTACCCAACATTTCACTGCAGAAGTCTTTCCTAACACTGAAATCAAAATCAGACAAGGAATACTCAGTACATAAGAAAAGAATGTTATGGAAAACCAAACACTGCATGTTCTCGCTCATAAGTGGGAGTTGAACAATGAGAACACCTGGACACAAGGAAAGGAACATCACACACTGGGGCCTGTCAGGGTATCGAGGGCAAGAGGAGGGAGAGCATTAGGACAAATACCTAATGCATGTAGGGCTTAAAACCTAGATGACCGGTTGATGGGTGCAGCAAACCACCATGGCACATGTTTTCCTAGATAACAAACCTACACATTCAGCACACGTACCCAAGAACTTAAAGTAAAATAAAATAAAATGATATTATAAACACAGATTCAAAAATCTTGACTAAAATGTTAGCAAACTGAATATATCAATATATAAGCAAATTAATGTATTATGATTCTTTATAGTTTGTCTAAGAAATGCAAAGATGGTTTCGCATAAGAAAATTTACTGCCATAATATGTTACATTAAAAATTTAAAGGAGAATTCAAAGTTGATGCAGGAAGAAACAATTCAGTAAGTTTCAAAGACTATTCATTTAAATAAAAAAGGTCTCAGCAAACCAAAAATTATAGGGAATATCCTATTCTATTAAAAACCTGATGTAAAGTTTAGGCATAATAGTAAGATAGTAAAAATATTTTGTTTGATATCAGGAGTAATACAAATTTGTTAACACTTTTTTTTTTTTTTTGAGATGGAGTCTGCCTCCGTTGACCAGGCTGGAGTTCAGTGGCATGATCATGGCTCACTGCAATCTCCCCCTCCCAGGTTTAAGTGACTCTCCTGCCTCAGCATCTGGAGTAGCTAAGAAATTTAAAATTTAGCTAAGAAAATATTAAATTAACAAAATTGATTCACCACACCTAGCTAATTTTTGTATTTTTAGTAGAGATGGGTTTTCACCATGTTGGCCAGAATTGTCTCAATCTCCTGACCTTGTGATCTGCCTGCTCCAGCCTCCCAAAGTGCTGGGATTACAGGCGTAAGTCACCACGCCTGGCCCACAAATTTTTTAAAATACTAAGAATGGCCCAGAATGAGGGAAAACTGACATTTTTACACACATACTCTGTGATACAGCCACCTGGGTCCTGGGAGGAAAAGATTTTTTTTTTTTTTGAGACAGAGTCTCGCTCCGTTGCCAGGTGCCAGGCTGGAGGGCAGTGGCCCGATCTCGGCTCACTACAACCTCCGCCTCCTGGGTTTAAGCAATTCTCCTGTCTCAGCCTCCCGAGTAGCTGGGACTACAGGCATGTGTCACCACGCCCAGCTAATTTTTATAATTTTAGTAGAGAAGGGGTTTCACCATGTTGGCCAGGATGGTCTTGATCTCTCGACCTCATGATCCACCCGCCTCGGCCTCCCAAAGTGCTGGGATTACAGGCGTGAGCCACCGCAGCCACCACGCCCAGCTAATTTTTATAATTTTAGTAGAGAAGGGGTTTCACCATGTTGGCCAGGATGGTCTCGATCTCTCGACCTCATGATCCACCCGCCTCGGCCTCCCAAAGTGCTGGGATTACAGGTGTGAGCCACCGCAGCCAGCCAGGAAAAGTCTTTGGTATCTGTAATACTAAGAAAGTGTGCTCAATTTATGACTTGACACCTTCCTGTATATATCCAGACTAACACTGGCACATAAAAACAAAGATGCCAGTACAGCGATGTAAACAGCAACAATATTAATAATGGCTAAGAGTTGAAAATAAATGTTCATAAGTACAGGAATTGCTAAATAAACCATGGTATATCTACTATATTACTAACACCAATAATGACAACAAACTCTAAGAAATATGTTGGGAGAAAAAGAAAGAGCAAACTGCCTAAAACTATGTACAGCGTGCTACAACTTAATTGTAAATCATCAGCCAAAAAATGATATATTTTACAGATACAAATATGCATGTATATACCCTACGAATAGTTCTAGAAGAATTCTCACCAAACTGATAATAGCTGTTATTTCTGAGAGGTGATAATGGATGTGGCTGTGGTAAACTTTAACTTCATTTACAATAATTAAATGATCCTGTGTTGATATATTTCATATATAATTAGGAACAAATACATTCTTTTTTATGTTGTTATTTCAATAGCTTTAGGGGTACATGTGGCTTTTGTTTTCATGGATGAATTGTATAGTGGTGGAGTCTAGGATTTTGGTGTATCCATCACATGAGTAGAGTACATTTTCCTAAATTAATAAAATACTGTTTTCTATTTGAGTATTTAAGAGAATGTTTCTACTATAACAATATTTCCTAATTTCTTAAGAGAAATATTAGATTTGTAAAGACCCCAGAATTAGCCTTATAACAAAAGGCTAGTTACTAGAGTGATAGGAGATACTAAATGAAATCAGTTTTACTGAAAACAAAACACAAAAGGCAACAGCAAACAAACAAAAACTTTTGTGAAATCAATTATGACTAAGGTTTTCCTCAGTAGTGTATTTTTTTTAATTATAAAGAATGTAAGCCACGAACACTAGATTTTGCTATACTAAGCAATCCTCTTCTCATGTGCAACCACTGTAGATTCCCCCAAATCTTCTTAGGGAAAAACCATGAGCTTCTCATTTGCTATAGGACTTTAGAGCCCTCTCAATCACCATGCACCTTTTCCGTAACCCAGAGGGAGGAACAGTGTTCTCTAAGAAAATGTGAGCGTGTGGGCCAGCAGAAAATGTGGAGGAAAAAGGGAAACCCAGAACCTACCATTCCATTTCCACTGCTTGGGCTCCAAGCCAACAAGCCTAAGGTCAACATTCTGCTTTACTCTGTTACTTGATCAAATCTTGGGCTTATTTTTTTAATCTGGAAAATAAGGAAGCTAAGTGTATCAGTTCCCTTCCAGTTCTATAATTTGGTGACTCTATTATTAATTAGTGCAGTATATACCTAGAAATACCATTACCTCTTAGAACATCTTGGGCCAACATCTACGATAATAATATCTGTCCTGCCTCAAAAACTATCCTCTGAGACATTAATCATGAACATAATTGTTAATATAGATGTGTTTTTGGAGAAAATGCAATTATTGCAAAGTTGCCTAGAATTAGAAAGTAGCACGGAAATAAGGGGTAGACAGGCATTGTATGACATAGATTCTCAACGAGAAGCAGCAGTAGTGTTCTTACATGAACCTTAATACTTCTGCTCTTCTAAAGGCTTTTTTAAATAAAAGTAAAAGTTTCTCAGCGATGTTATTAAAAATCCCTTTACAAGAGCTCTCAGAAAGGATTTTTGAACAAGGATGTGGGTTTCTTAACTCTAAACATAGCAGGCATTACTCATTGGCAAAGAGGTTGGCTTCATGGAAGGCAAGAGCTTACCTGTCCTAAAATAATTCTTTCAAGGGCTTGTCATGGCACCACCCTCCCCTCTTTCCTGGCTCTAAGTTGCTTTTTCAGAGATTCAATTCATGACCAAGAAAATTAGAGAGTAAGCAACTGGAGATCAACCATAGTCAGACAAGTTAGCACACGGAGCAGCACTGCAACGAATCTTAGACTATCAGAGACCAACATGTGGTGTTGAACGGGGAGGGAATGGTCCCCAGGTAGCATCAGGCAGTTAACCAAGGAAAAATAGACAGTACAAGAGAAGTAAAGGTAGGATAGAATGGGGAATTGGGATTTAAATACTTGGCAAGCTGAATTTTCTGAAGGACAGAACATGCAAGCCTCCTTGGTTTTGAGCTAAATTCTTGCCATAGGCTGTAATAATTACTTTTAATCATTTCAAAAGTCATTTTGCTAAATTGTTTGTTGTTGTTGTTAGTTTTTAGCTTCACTACTTCTCATAAGTAGTGCTGATTCATCAAGATTAATTCCACCCCTGAAGTTTCCTGATAGTTTTGCTCCTAAATGAACAAGTTAGTATCGTGCAAAAGGGCACTTAATACGTAAAAATAATCCCTATGTTGAAAGAAAGTAGAGCAAGCATGCTAAAGTCCACACTCACTGCCATAATTGTATCCTATACCTTAGTATTTTGAGCATAATTGCGAATTCCACCTTGCCTTGCCTCCATGACAGCCAAGAAAAGCAAATTATAGCAAAATCACTCCCAATAGTTATAATGGATGTAAATATAAGATGAAAACCTCATGACTCAATTACCAAAAAAAAAAAAAAAAAGGTGATTAGATAGATAATAGATAGATACATGTGTTTTGTTCATGTTTATTGAAGTACTGGACCAAAACCTTTTGCGGTAGTTGTCATCAATAACTGAGAGAGTATCTATTTAAGACTGGATGGTAGACAAGGGAAAGCTAAGTTGGTCTCTGATGGATTGTTGCTGTTGGCCCAATGTCCTTTGTGTTCTCAGGATAGCCATCCGGAATCCATACGAGGAACTGGACTTGAATACGTAATACTCAAAGAAATTCTGTTGACTATAAGGGCAAAATGTAATGTGTTAAAACGTAAAGTCATTTACGTGGAATTGCTTTGCAAAAAATGATTTGTCGAAGTCATTTTAAATGGTTTGTCCATTGATGATTTGTACCGACCACCTTTAACTTGTATATATTAAGCTGTGTTTAATATGTTTCATTCAATAGTTAATTTTGCACCATGTAAATGTCACTATCATCCTTCGTCAAAATTTGGGACCTTAAGTTTAATCCATTTCCACCATCAATTCTGTTCAATACGGAAAGAAAAAATATTAAAATTTATTTAATACATATGCATGTCCCTATTTATAGACCTTTCTGTGAGCACAAAACCAAGCCCTTTTCAACCTCCCTATAAAAAAGGCTTACTTCTTTTTACCTGAATTTAAGACTTTAAATCATAACACCTGGAGAAAAACAAAAATAAGACCAACTAAACAAACATACCTTCTCAAAGCAGTTAAAATAACACTTATTTTCTCTCTTACTAGTGTTCACTATAAAATTTTCTTTTTGCCATTTAAGCAGAGAAACTTTTTTGAAGTCCAACCTCTATACAGGAATAGTCAAATGAGTTATTTTATGTGTTAAGCAAAGAAATGACTGAGAAAGGAAAGGATTCTATGCCTGCTGCACTCTCAGTCCCTCTGTGACATTACACTTTTACAACTTTACATAATAAACATGCCACGACTTGTTCTCAGAATGATTTTTTAAATGAATGAATTTAATACATCATATAAAATGGTAATAAGGCCTAAACAGTATCCCTGTAGACCTTTTATTGACCCATCCTATGTCAAACTAACTACAGTCCTACAGAGAGAATTAAAGGCCTCAAATGATCTCAAAAGAAGGCAATTACTTGAAAAAATCATGGAACCAACCCAAATGCCGATCAATCAATGATTGGATAAAGACACTGTGGTATACATACATGTATATCACATTTATATAAATATATGATGGAATACTACTCAGCCATCAAAAGGAATAAATTTAATAGCATTCACAGCTACCTGGACGAAATTGGAGACTATTATTCTAAGTGAAGTAAATCAGAAATGGAAAAGCAAACATCGTATGTTCTCACAGATATGTGGGAGCTAAGCTGAGGACACAGGGCATAAGAATGATACAATGGACTTTGGGGAGTTGGGGGGAAGAGTGGGAAGGGAGCGAAGGATAAAAGACTACAAATAGGGTACAGCATATACTGCTCAGGTGATGGATGCACCACAATCTCACAAATCACCAATCAAGAACTTAGTCAGGGAACCAAACACCACCTGTACCCCAGTAACCTATAAGAAAAAAAAGAAGGCAATTACTTATTTGTTGAATATTCATTTGCATGTGTTAAAATAGTGTAGACACATATATGCAAAAGAAAAGAAATTGGACACATTACATCATTCAGAAAACATAATTTAAAAGGAATCATAGAGATGAAACTACAAACAACATCAAAAGTACGAGTGACAAAAGGGAAAAAATAGATCAACTGGATATTATCAAATTTAAAAACGTTTTTGCTGCATGTGATATCTGAAGAAAGGGAAAAGAATGGGAGAAAATATTTGTAAACCATGTATCTGATAAGGGCCTAGTATCCAGAAAAATAAAGACCTCTTACAACTTAGTAATAAAAAGACAAACATTCCAATTAAAATTCACAAATAATTTTAATAGGCATTTCTTAAATAGGTATTCAGAAGGCTAAGGACACAAAAAAATGTTCAACATGAATTATCACTACAGAAATTTGAGTCAAAACAAGATACCACTCCACAACCAACAGAATGGTTATAATTTTCAAAACAGTCAGTAAATTTTTCATGAAGATACAGAGAAGTTAGAACTCCCTTACATTGCTGGTGGGACTGTATAATGATATAGTCACTTTGGAAAACAGTGTATCAGTTCCTAAAAATCTTAAAATACGGAGTTACTACATGACCCAACAATTTCACTCCTAGATAACATGCTCAATAAAATTGTGAAGGCCAGGCACGTTGGCTCATGCCTGTAATCCCAGCACTTTGGGAGGCTGAGTGAGTGAACTGCTTGAGGTTGGGAGTTCAACACCAGCCTGGCCAACATGGTGAAACCCGGCCACTACTAAAAATACAAAAATTAGCCAGGCATGGTGGCACACGTCTGTAATCCCAGCTACTGGCAAGACTGAGGTGGAAGGATTGCTTGAACCTGGGAGGGTGAGGCTGCAGTGAGCCAGTATAGTGCCACAGTACTCCAGCCTGAGCAACAGAGTGAGACTCCCTCTCAAAGAAAAAAAAAAAAAACTTGAAAACATGCTCACACAAAAACTTATACACCAATGTTTACAGCAACATTACTTTATTTATTTATTTATTTTTGAGATGGAGTCTTGCTCTGTCGTCCAGGTTGGAGTGCAGTGGCATAATCTCCACTCACTGCAACCTCCACTTTCCACATTCAACTGATTCTCATGCCTCAGCCTCCTGAATAGCCGAAATTACAGGCGCCCATCATCACACCTGGATAATTATTGTGTTTTTAGTAGAGATAGGGTTTTGTCATGTTGGCCAGGCTGGTCTCGAACCCCTGACCTAGTCATCTGCCCGCCTCGGTCTCCCAAAGTGCTGGGATTACAGGGTGAGCCACCGCACCAGGCCTCCTGCAATATTATTCTTAATAGTCCAAATCTGAAACAGCCCAAATGTCCAAAAACTGGTGAATGGCCAAATGTGGCATTGTATACTCATATCTATACAATACATATTATTTAACAAAAAGGAATGGAGTATTAACATATGCTGCAATATATACCAATCTCAAAAAGTTGCTAAATAAAAGTTACAAATGACCATCTGTTGTCATATGATTCCATGTATATGAATGTCCAGAACTGACAGTCCTACAAAGATAGAAATAGATTAGTGGTTTTCTAGGGCTAGGCAGCAGGGTAGAGATGAGTCGTAGGGGATCTGGTAAGAAGTGACTACCAAAATGTATAAGCTTTCTTTGAAGTCAATGAAAACTTTCTAAGATTTGATTATGGTGATGGTTGCACAATTCTGTATGTATACTAAAAACCATTGAATTGTATGTTTTAAATTGTAAAATACATGCATGTAAATTATATCTTTAGAAACACTGCTTTTTTAAAAAAGCATACTATTTTTTGAATGCAGAAAAAATACACTATCATGCCTTGCCTTTAAAGGTTGCATTTTAACGCTTTATTCTCAATCATAAAAGGTTGCATACATGGAATTCAATCAAATTATTTATTTGTCCCTAAAACACTGTTACTCCATCATATACAAATTATTCTGTTTTTCAACTATGAAGTAGAACTAAACTCCTTTGCTATGAGATTAAAAAGAGACAACTTCTAATGTTCAATTACACAATAGAGTGACTATAGTTAACAATAATATATTGCATATTTCAAAATAGCTAGAAGAGAGGATTTTGAATGCTTTTACTATAAGGAAATGATAAATGTTTGAGGTGATGGACATGCTGATTATCCTAACTTGATCATCATACATTGTATGCATGTATTGAAACATCACACTGTGTCACATAAATATGTATAATTATTACGCATCAATGAAAGATAAAATAAAACTTTAAAACAAGACATATTTATTTCTAAATTATGTGCCAAGAATATTGTTGGAGGGAATTAAAAGAAAACTAATGCTCCATATGACAGGAGGATTCTGGTTTAAGATAGTGGGGTAGTCTTTTTGAAGCCCTGTAGTTGCATCATGCCATGATTTGGGGCTGAATTAGCAAGGAGCAGTTTTAAAATGCATGCATACATTCATACATAAACATGTCCTGCTCATCTTATTTATGCCAGTTGGCACACTGACATGGCAAAGCCCACAGCTGGATCCAGACATGTCTGTGCATGGCTGATGGATCATTGTTTTGACTCCACTGGGAAGTGAGGAGCCCCATAGAAGAAATACAAAGGGAAGAGGGCATCAGGGATCAGATTAGCCAGATAACCAAGTCAGTCGGGCAGGTGGAGCAAAGCACACTGCGACTCTGTCCCTTCGCTTTGCCTTTCAGTCCTAGCTCCTAGGATTTGTGTCTGACATCTTTAACAGAGGGTAACAGTGAATAAAACCTGAAGAAAACAGATCTGTTCATCAAGAAAGGAATCACAGGCCAGGCATGGTGGCTCACGCCTGTAATCCCACCACTTTGGGGGGCCGAGGCGGGCGGATCATGAGGTCAGGAGTTCAAGACTATTCTGGCCAAGATGGTGGAACCCCCGTCTCTACTAAAAATGCCAAAAAAATAATTTAAAAAAATAGCCAGCATGGTGGAGGGTATCTGTAATTTCAGCTACTCAGGAGGCTGAGGCAGAGAATTGCTTAAACCTGGGAGGTGGAGGTTGCAGTGAGCCGAGATCACGCATTTGCACTGTACTCCAGCCTCGGCGACAGAACAAGATTCCATCTCAAAAAAAAAAAAAAAAAAAAGAAAGGAATCACAAACATTTTTGGTGTTATATCTTCATCTTTCCTATTCATGGACTTCTACCCCTAAATAAAATATAGAAATAGTGTGTAGAGAAAACCATCATTTGTGTGAAAAATTAAAAATGTGTATATTTGCTTGTACATGCTTAGAATTAAGGGTAAATAAGAACTAATAAAACAGGTTGACTCCCATGACAGAAATTTGGGATCTGGGAACAGGGATGGAAAGGAGATTTTTTGTACTTTTATTTTGTATATCTTTTATACTTTTAAATTTTGAACCATATATATTATCTGTTCGAAATTAAAATTTAAAAGTGCTATGTATACACATGTATAAACATATACATGTATAGGTATATAGACACATGTATGCATCTATATGTATGTGCATGCACATACCTATGGGTTTTTTTAAATTTTTTTACTATTATAGAGGCCAATTATATAGTACCTGTAGCACAAGGATTTTAACTTTGTCTCTAGGCAGAATCTTTCCACTCCCATCACCATCAATGGTGTGGGATATAGATGCCTGATAAAAATTTTCCCTGGAGGCACTGCAACAAATACCTTGGGAGTTTGAGGCAGGAAGATCACCTGGGCCCAGAAGTTCGAGACAAGCCTGAGCAACATAGTGAGACCTTATCTCTACAAAAATATTTTAAAAATAGCCAGGTGTGGTGATACATGCCTATAGTCCCAGCTACTAGGGAGGCTAAGGTGGGAGGATGGCTTAAGCCCAAGAGTTCAAAGCTTCAGTGAGCCATGATCATGCCACTGCACTCCAGCCTTGGTGACAGAGCAAGAACTTGTCTGAAAAACAACAACAACATAGAGATTAGGACAGTGGGAATCTTGGTCATGACTACAGTGAATTGTAGAACAAAGTCACTTCCCCAAAGTTTTTCATCATACCTGTTACCTAAAACAACTCTATTTAGCTGAAAAACACAAAACAATAACCGAAACATTATTAGAAGACATAAGAGAACTTAAAAATGTGGCTACTTCAAAACTTATTTCAGAAAAATCAATAGCTTTCCTATACATATTTTTAAAAAGTGTAATGCAGAAGAAGAAATGTTACCCTTTGCAAAAGCTACACAAGTATAAAATAATAGAACTAAACAAATAAAATATTCTGAAACAGAACCTAGATACATTGTTTCAATACATGCATGCAATGTATATGTGTATGAGTATTTTACTCACACCCATACCTTCTTTGGAGGGTAATTTGGCAATATTTACACTGACTGTCAAAATTCTAACTGCACACATCTCATTCAACAATTCCACAGAGAAATATAAATATGTAAGCAAAAATGGAAATACGGTATTCTTCAGAATCTGTTAAATCAAATATTAGATAAAATACAGATGTCCATAGCTACAAAACTGGTTACGTAAATAATAAGTAAGATAAATAAGTAAATAAGTAAGATACAGAAAACCTGAAAATCCTACCTAATAAGGAATAAATAAATAGAAATATATCTTGCTCTTGGATTTAAAAACACAACATTGTAATAATTGTAGATGCCCATGAATTAATTAATTATGAATTAATTCATAAATTCAATGTGATTATTAACAAAAGTACAAGTGAAATTTTATATTTTGGAACCTCATTAAAATTATATGGGGAAAATTGAAAATAAAGAGACAAAAATATGGCCAGGTGTGGTGCTCACACCTATAATCCCAGCACTTTGGAAAGGCAAGGCAGGTGGATTACTTGTGCTCAGGAGTTCAAGATCAGCCTGGGGAACATAGCAAAACCCCATCTCTACTAAAAATACAAAAAAAATCAGCCAGGTGCAGTGGTGCAAGCCTGTAGGAGGTAGAGGTGGCAGGAAGGTCGAGGCTGCAGTGAGCTGAGATGGCGACACTGCACACCAGCCTAGGCTATGCAGTGAGATCCTGTCTTAAACAAAATATAAGCAAGCTAGAATAGACATGAAATAAAGAAGAGTAGTGATGAAGAATTAGTTCATTCGATTGTTAAAACATACATTAAAATATGGCAGTTCTTCAAGAGCAAAGAAATCATCAAGGTACAATCCCAAAATAGAACAATTGTGTATGAACATTTAGCATATGATAAATGTCACTTTCCAAATCAGCTGGAAAAGGTGAGATACATCAATAGTGAGACTGAAAATATTAGCTAGTCATGTGGGGGAAAAAACCTGAGTCCTTCCATAAAGATAAATTCCCAAAATATGAAACACTTTTAAATAAAATTTGAAATCAAAACTATGCTATGAAAACAATGAAGCAATTAGAGGAAAATGATCTTGGAATGGGAAAGACCTTTCTAAACAAGGCATAAAGTCCAGAAATTTATAAAAGAAATCATTAAGTGACTTGCTTTCATAAACATTACAAATTTTTACATGGCAAAAAATTTAATTAGAAAGGCAAAAGAAATAAAACACTGCTAGAGTTTATTTAAAATGTGTAAATATATTTTAATTTTCTTAGTATACAACAGTCCATTAACCCACTAGAACAAGTAATAACAATAACTCAAATAGAAAAAAGACAAATTGACTATATATATTTGACTGTAAAACAGAAATGAAGTACATTTTTTATCTTTTACTATGACAATGATGAAAAATGTTGATAATACATGATATTAAAATAAATCTGCAAAAATAGGCATTATCATAACTGCTGGTTTGAGTAAAAATGGTGCACCTTCTTTGGAGGGTAATTTGGCAATATCTACATTGACTGTCAAAATTCTAACTGCACACGTCATTCAACAATGCCACAGAGAAATATAAATATGTAAGCAAAATTGAAATACGGTATTCTTCAGAATCTGTTAAATCAAATATTAGATAAAATAAGGATGTCCATAGCTACAAAACTGGTTACGTAAATAAATTAATATTATACTGCTGCTAAAAAGAATGAAATAGATCCAAGTGTGACGTGGACAAAAAAAAAATCTGCAAAATAAAATGTAAGTAAAAATGGCAAGATACAGAACACTGCATATAATACATTTCTGTTTACGTAAAATTATCTTATATATTTGTAGAATTACGTCATCTATATATTTTACATAAACAGAAAGTTCTGGGGAAATGCACAAGAAACCATTAGCAGTGGTTGTTTCTGGGCCTGGGAGGAGCCGGAAGTTTAGTGGTGTAGAGTGAGTAGGAGACTTCCTTTTCATTGTACACATTTGCACAATGAAATTGTGGAACTGAGGAACTGGAAATGGCAAATGTGTACAATGAAAAGGAAGTCACTCACTCCTACTCACTCTACACATTTGCAAATTCCAATTCTGCAGTTCCACAATTTAATTGTGCAAATGTGTACAGTGAAAAGGAAGTCGTCTACTCACTCTACACCACAGGAATTGTAACTGAAAGCCAGTTACTAGTAACTCATGATTTGTTATCTTCATATTTGTTATAATTTGTTATAATTTCTAATTTGTTATATAATTTCAAATTTGTTATAATTTCTAATCACTGATCAGCTTTTACCTAAGGAGATTTAAAGGTGTTTGTGAGCAGGAAACAGATCTGATCTTTTACTGCCAGTTTCTATCACCTTGGACTGAAAGGATGATGCAACTAAGCATGCTAATTGAAGGATACTTCAATTAGCTATTATATGATCAAAACATCATGCTAGATTTCTGACTGTTTAAAAAGTTATTACTCTTCTGTACACATTGTACAGAATAGCTAATGCAGAACAAGTTCAAGACTTGAGCTGATTGTTGTCATTCAAATTTAGCTGGGAAATAACAAGCCAGAGACATAATGCCCTTCAGTCTGTACTTATCCTGTAACCATATGTGCCTTGAGAGTTAAACTGCATTCACAACTATGCATGTAAACCATAATAAACTCTTGAGATCCACATAAAGATTATAGGTTAGTACTACAGGTGAAGATTATAGGTTGGTACTAAATCCAAGTTCAAAGTCTAGGCCCTTTCCAGAAAGAAAAAGATCCTCAGAGCTTTTCCAAGGTCACTTGATTTGAAATGGAATTATTAGAAGCATTATCTTCTAGAGACTACTCACACAAGGTATCCGACCTTGCCTCCTTAGAGTTTCTAGAGTGACCAAGAAGTAACTTTTGATGAGGAGGGATCTCCTAAGAGTTAGACCCCTGCTCAATATAAAACCAAAAAATGTCTCAGAGGAAGGTATCCTGATGAAAATATTATGTTCAACATAATAAAGAAAAAAAAAACTGTAACCATGGTTATCTGTGAGAAAGTAAACTGGAATACAGAGTTGGGGCAGCAAGAGAATTTATTTTCGTGGTATACCTTTTTTCAATCTTCAGACAGTTTAATATGCACATGTATGAATTTGTAGAATTAATGATAATAGTGGGCTTTTCAAATATCATGACATTAATTGTGAGATGTTTTGTCAGACAGTACTGTACTGACGCCTGTGCTTCTGTTCCTTTTACATGCCTCTTCACTTCCTGATGGTTCCATTCCTAAATCACTAAGTTGTGAGCAGTGGTGCTCTCCAGGAGGTTTAACTTAGAAATGCTCGTATCCTATCTTCTTCTGTGCCTACTCACACAGCACATGCTATCTGATTTATTGTCTTATCTGTCATTTGCCCCCACAATAGGCTTCCATTGCATATTTTTTTAGAGAAATTGATAACTGAGTCATCCAAATAGTGATCCATAAAGAACTCTACAGTTAACATTTATCCATAAAATAATTACTATTAAGAAAATGTATCACCTCCTTTGTAATCATTATTAAGATTTTTTAAATACTCCTGGCCAGGCACAGTGGCTCACACCTTCAATTCCAGCATTTTGGGAGGCCTAGGCAGGAGGATTGCTTGAGCTCAGGAGTTTGAGAACAGCCTGAGCAACAACGCAAAACCCCATCTCTACAAAAAGTACAAAAATTAGCTGGGTGTGGTGGCGTAGGCCTGTTGTCCCAGCTACTCAGGAGGGTGATGTAGGAGGATGGCTTGAGCCTGAAGGATTGCAGTGAGCCATGATCATGCTACCGCACTCCTGGGTGACAGAGTGACCCTGTCTTAAAAAACAAAACTAAACAAACAAAAAATCCTCTAGTTATAAAGTACAGTACGAGCTTAAGTTAAAAAAAAAAAAACGAAAAAAACAAAAACTGATGTACCTCTTCCCATGGATCCCTTTGATCCCAGTACAACCCAGATTAAGACCATATATGTAAGTCAAGCTTCTGTGTACTATAAAATATCCACCTGAAGTCCAGAATATGCAGGTTCTTGTTAAAGACCTTGTTAAATGATTTTTAACCTCAGAATATAATATGTCTATATAGAAGGTTTTTTTTAATCAAGTAAAGGAAATAATTAGCTCTTCCCCAGTAAATGTAAGATTGAGAATTATTTTATGGGAAGGTAAGCAAATAGTTTTGGGAAATAAATATCCAGTAAAACAACAACAACAAAACAGTGGCTGAGATTATCGTATTTTAACACATATTATGTTATCTTATAAAATAAACATTTCTGAGGAGTCATGTAGAAAAGAATCTCTTCTCTTTGAATTATTTTGTATTACTTGCCACACAGTAAAATAGCTAATTCTGTCTTTTTGTGTTCACGTCCATGTCATAACTGCATGTATTTGCTCTGCAAATACAAAGTTCAATGAGTGTAGACACTTGTACAACCATCACTAGGCTTGTTACACTCTAGGTTAATGCAGCACCAATCAAACAGCAAATACCTAAAATGTTGCCGAGTCCTTGTGAAACATGCATGGTTTAAGTATATTACTATGTTAACCAAAGAGAAGATGGCCAGGAAAGAGTAATCTGTCTCTTAAAACAATTGCTGTCAAATGAATAACATGAAGTAGAAAAGGTATTTAAAGTTCAAATGAGTAAAGTTCTCAAGCGCCTCGGGAAGAGCAAAAATTAGTATTTTCAATGTTGCATTGCCACATTCTTTAGTCTTTTGTTAAAGGAAAACAACACCACCAAGAAAGTTAAAAAATGAGAATTCTTCTTTAGCCCAATGAAAGTTTCTTGTTTGGACTCTATTTGTATGTAAACAAATAAGTTCTGTCTGAAGGCTGGGTTTTTAAGATTGGGCCAAAAAGAGACCACACCTGACGTGGACTTATATCAATGCCACCATCATTCTGGGCTCCTAAATTTTCACCAAATTTCTTCTTCTGTCTAGTTTTGCCTCATCAAATCTCCTCAAAACCAAATCTAAAAGAGCCAGATGCAACAGGAAGAAGACTCATAGCATTAACGGATGATGTCTTCCTACTATTTGTTTAGTTTCCAGTAGTCTGAAGTGTGACTGTTCCAGTATGCAGACTAAGGGGTTTAAGGAAACTCCATAACCCAGATAAAGCCTGAGGTCAGAAAAATTTAAGAGAAATTCATCATAATTAAGAGCACAATTGTTAAAAAAAAAAAATCCAAATTTATTTCAACATAATGTATTTGAATATCTTCATGAAAGTGCACTCTACACATCTGTTTTCTTCCTGTGGCGACTTTCTCATCTTTCTCTTACAATTTTGGATCCTGCTTTCCAAGTAACATTCATTAAGCATTAAGCAAGATCATAGATGAGGTTTAAACAATAATGATTGTTATTCAGACACACCTCAAGTCAAAACATGTCCTAGAAAACATAACTATACATTCTGGAAGCCTGACTTACTAACCTTGTTAATTTGCATTATAGGAATTAGCCCTCTTCTCCAATTCTACTCTGTTTATGTGGTGTATAAATCAGGATTCCAAAACAAAACAGATGGTATCCTCAAATTAGGATAACTTGAGTGGGGTTCATTTGCAAAAAGACTGTTAACAGAGGTGTGACTGTTAGGAGAATCACAATGGGTAGTGTAAGAATGCTGTGTTGGTAAGGAGTTAACATCCCTAAGTCCAAAAGGACACAGGAAAGGGGCAGTTACTGGAACTGGGAGAGAGTCATGCAGAGAAATTTGCCTTGAAAGGATAAGCGACCTTCCAAGAAGAGCACAGCAGCCTTAGGGGATCTGGCAAAGAGTCCCTTTCCTTTCCCTGTTCTCCAGCACACCAGGAAGCACGAGGACATGAGAGCCTTAATTGTCTCGAGCAGCAGTGCCACCTTAGGCAAACTTCCTGTAAGTTACCAAGAGAAATATATGCCTCTAGATCTTTTGCAGTGGTTCTCCAAACGCTCAGCCTAATTAAAAGCCAGAGGGTGCAGGAGCCAGGTGATAAAGATTACAAATGAGTCATCTTCCTGGGGCAAAGTCAAGGATGGAAAAATGAAGGCTTAATCAAAAGATACTCAACATACTCTGTGCCTACACATTCTCCTTAACACACAAATATACTCACATACATAATTGAAAAGCTATCAGAAAGGAATTTTCCTTGGAAATCATTTCATTGATACCTTTCATGTTCAAAATTTCCACCATCAGATATTTCATATATTTAAGACTTCTGTTAATCTACGAATTTTGAGTAGAATTGGTAGGAAATTGGAAAGGATGAAAAGAAACTAATCTTTTTAAATACTAGCTCCTTCACATATCTTATCTCACTTAATCTTCAAAATGACTATTAGCTATACATTATCCATGTTTTACTGATAAGTTGAAACTCAGATAGTTCAAATGACTTGTCTAAAGTCACACAGGATATACAAGGGGAATCACAGAACCCAGGCCTGTTTGATTCTAAAGCCTATTCAGCTTATGCTTCAGCACTGCTGCACTTGACTTCAACCCAAAGTAGTTTAATACTTTCCTGGAAGAGGACAGGGCAGGTAAGGGTTAACTAAAGCTATAAAAGGAGAAGGTTGGTTGCCCAGAGTCCAATGTCGATCAGGTACAATATTGAAGGGAAATTCCTAAAGGTGTAAGGGATGGAGTAGTTAGGAAAGGTTGATGTCTAGGGAGAAATGGAAATAAAAGGAAAGATTAAACACAATCTGTACTTCCTTCCTACTGCCCCATCTTGTCAAACCAGCCCAGCCACTTTTCAGTGTCCACGGACTTTGCGCTTTAGGTTTACACCCTTCCACATAGGAAGCATTTTATAGTGCCTACAGTGATGCAATACCTCACCCCTAATAATAATTTCACCTGCCACCCATCTTGCCCTACTCTTACCCGCACTGGACTAATGACTACCTTGAGGGCCGATGACTCTCCCAGCTGTATCTGACTTTGTACACGTGTGCTGTGACAGTAAAATCTTGCCTACTCAGATAGGAGGATGTTGTTCTTAAAGAGTTTCCATCCTGATGGCATGAAGTGAGTCAGTGAATCAAGGCAGGGATAATGATTTCATAGGAATCATAGAGAGAATATGCTATCAGACTTGAGAATTAATTTGCACAGAGAACCCACTACATAGAATCCAAATATGAGTGAGTCCTCTCTGCTTTAAGGAGTCTACAAGCAAGAAACCATTCCACAAGCAAGAAAATCCATGCACTTTTTCCCAGAGGCTAAAAAAGGATAACCGGAAAGGACTAGCGAGAAAGATTATAGAGTTATGCTCTTCTTTTTCAAGATGGACTCAGTGCCCTACGATAGGCATTCAGTATTTTTTTCTTTTTTAGAACAGAGCTAAAAACCTCTAAAAACAGAACACAAAGAAATAACTTCCAGGGTTGGGCAGGCACTCCCTGAGTCAATGGGGAATCACCAGCATACTTTTATTTTTGACTCCAATTCCACAGTTGTCCTAAGGCCAAACATTCTCCTAGTTTCTTCAATTTACACACTGGATTCTACAGAACTTATTTGTGAATGATATGTTTACCAAGCCAGCCTCCCTGCCTGAACCGTGAAATCATTTCAAACAGCCAACTGGATAAAGAGCTTAACATAGGGTGGCCTTTATTCTTTATCAGCTTAAAATTGCCAAGCAGCAGCCAACTTAAGCTTTGAATAAATGTAGAAGCTCTTTAGAGCTATTTATATTTCTTTACCATCCATGGAATGACTTAATTCAGAACTACAGTAAATGAGACTCTAGTTCATGGAGTATTTTTGATCAAATATCTGGATGGGCTAGGCTACTTTAAATTACTCCGATGGTTCAGAAATCAAGAGTTTGTGACTTGTTTGAAAATTGAGAGACAGTTTGAAAACACTGCTTCTCCATAAAATTCATATATAATCATAGTACATAATAATTTGGACCATTTATATTATGATTAATATGTATACATATTGATGTGTCTTGATGCAAGAAGTCCTACTCTGTTAATGAGGAACATAAGATTTAAGAAGTCTCTGCCACAAATTAACTGGGAATTTCTGGTGATGTCCCTTAAACCCTATGCCTCAGATTCCTTTGCTGTGAAATGAAAAGGTTGGATTAATACAACTTTCAAGTGACAATCCGAAAAGGATTCAGCTCTCTGAAGGGATGACTCAGCTGCCATTACTGGAGGTGGCAGTTGGGCCTTCTCTCAATCCCCCTGCCACTCCACAACCATCATCACCATCAAAGCAGCTGCACATTTTTAGTTTTTGTGTCAGATTTTGGTTGAAGATCATTTTAAAAATCTTTAAAAGCACTGACTACTGTATCTCTTTGATCAAATTTATGACTCTGTATTTTCATTTCCTTTGACATATGGGTATTTTTTTTGCAAAGCAAATATCATTTCTTCTGATGTATTAAATAAATATTTAAAAACAATGTGTCCAACAAGATATACATGTATACAACAATGATAATTATATTTTATTCTTCTGAAAATGAGCAATTTCCTCTGCTTGGACATATTTGTATAATCTTCCTTATCCTAATGCTCTACTATTTACATTTGAACACTTTAAAGAGACCTAAGTGGGCTTTCAAAGTTGGGTAGGAACTAACTGGTAACTGGCAGAATAACAATATTTTCTTTGAAATGACTGAATTATATAATTGGTCCTCCAAAACACATAAATACACAAATATATTCTCCACACCTCCCCTATATCACTTTAGAAAAATGCATTTAGACAACCAAATAAGAAAAATGAAGATGGGTAGTGGAGGTAGACCCAGGATTGAGAAAGAAGTATGATTTTTCTCACTCTTCTCTCTGAGTTTAAAACAAAAATGAGTAAGTCTAGACCTTACTCAGCTAAAACTGCCTTGAAGGCCAGCACACAGATATGTATGTGCAAGTGTATAGAGATGGAGCAGGGAGGAAATAGAAGGCTAATCCCTGAGGAGAAGCCCAAAGAAGGCATGTTTATGCTATCAGTCCAAGAAGGACTGCCAAAAGAACCCAGAGGGCCAATTCTCAAATTGGAAGCAGAGCCATAAGTAAACTGAAGACAATAATATGAGGTGCCAGCATTAAGTTAGAATCAAGGCACACTGAAGAATGAATTTCCTCAGGAAAGGTTATCTCATGCAACATAATTTTCAGATTTGACACACTTTTTTTTGATGGACTGGAGCCATTCCTTAAAGTGTACCACACATCTTGGAGGATGGGACATTTAGAATCTTGTTTATGTGTGACAATTACTTTGACATTTTAATGCTTTGGTGTATTAATGTATGTAATAATGTGTATTTTAATTATTCCATAACATTTCTTTGAATAACAGAACATGTCTTCTAGTCTCCCACAATTAAAGAAAACTGAAATTTTTTAACTACCTTGTAATCTCTTAGTCAAATTATGATGCTTTTTTTTTTGGATGGAGTCTCCATCTGTCACCCAGGCTAGAGTGCAGCGGTGCAATCTTAGCTCACTGCAACTTCCGCCTCCTGGATTCAAGCGATTCTCTTGCCTCAGCCTCTCGAGTAGCGGGACTACAGGCGCCCGCCACCACGCCTGGCTAATTTTTTGTATTTTTAGTAGAGACGGGGTTTCACCATGCTGGCCGGGCTGGTCTTGAACTCCTGACCTTGTGATCCACCTGCCTCAGCCTCCCAAAGTGCTGGGATTACAGGCGTGAGTCATCGTGCCTGGCCCCAGTCAAATTATAATTCTATCTCCCATCAGGATATGCTGTCTTTAGTAAGATTTACATATTTTATATCTTTTGAAATTTTTTTGTCCATTTAAATATTCCACAGAAATTCTACTTCTATAAAGTTGGTAATTCCAGCTCTTCACAAAACGAAACATAAACTGAAAATATCTACTACTGCTTCCTTAAAAATATATTTTCAAGATCAGAAAAATTTTGTTCCAGCCAATGTCTAACTGGTCATCACATTTAAATAAAGAGAAGGATTTCAGGAAAACATTTTGAGAGAAATTTTGCCCTCAGAATGGAGTTTTATAAGTCTTTTTTTCTGGCCTCTAATCAGTCCCATAAGTAGGTCAGATGTAGCATATTCCTCAACTGGCACATACACAATGGGTCAGTTATAATTTTCACAAATTAAAATAAGCAGTAGCAGGTTTGGCAATACACACAATTTGCCTAAGGATAAACGTCATTATTATCACTTTGATTAACAACAGAGTCTTTGGAAAAAAATCCACAAATCACTTTGACACAAGAGAGGTAAAAGGAAATTGGCTAGCAACTGCGTAATCTGTGCCCTGGATGAAGATAACTTAATGTTTGTTTGCACAGGTTTTCTTAGCCTATGAAGCAGAAGCAATCTGGATTTTAATCAACAAAGCCACAGAAATGTTATTTCTTTCCTTTATTCAAATGTAGGAGAAATTTTAGATTTTGAGTCATATAACTGCTCCCAAAGATATTGGACATCTGACAACCCCAAAAGCCATCACCACTGTTGGCCATCACTATGCTTGCTTTCATAAGAGGTACTCATTGCTTTTGGTAGAAAGGAACACTGAAATACAACAGCCCGGCCAGGTGAGGTGGCTCATGCCTGTAATCCCAGCACTTTGCAAAGCAGAGGAGGACAGATCACTTGAGGTCAGGAGTTCAAGACCAGCCTGGCCAACATGGTGAAATCCTGTCTAAAAATACAAAAAAATTAATTGAGTGTGGTAATTCACACTGTAGTCCCAGCTACTTGGAAGGCTGAGGCACGAGAATCGCTTGAACCCGAGGAGGAGAGGTTTCAGTGAGCCGTGATCACATCACTGCACTCCAGCCTGGGCAATAGAGTGAAACTCCATCTTAAAAAAAAGGAAAGAAAGAAATATAATGGCCTTCCTTGAGTTAAATTCTATGTAATATCCCAATGTGTAAAGTAGAATTTCTAAATAAACTATAAGAGAAACTATGCATACCAGACTATCAAGAAACTTGGTAATATGTCACTTGTCGTATGTTAACAGGCACTGATGATTCTACTAGTCATTCATGCATTTGTGCCTTTATACATTTCAAACCTAAAAGATTGTGTAATTTGTTTCAGATTAGCAGTTTTACGGCTGTTGATCATAAATGGAACATATTATTTTGTAGGCATCACTACTAAAGACAAGATGGAAACTAGAAGGTCAAACATTAAATGACAAATTACATTTCAAAGTAAAAAGTAATGAATGTCTATTACAGTTTTAGTCAAGGTTCTCAAGAAAAAGATTAAGAAACAAATTTGCATGCAGTAACCTTATTAGGAAATGCTCTTAGGCAGAACAACTATAAGGGAGTGAGAGTGACAGGATTGGACAGAATTTCAATGCAGTAGCAACAGAAGCCTCACAAGATCTCACAGGGAACTACAGAGCAAGAACGGGTCTTCAGAGTTGTTTTGGATTAGACAAGAAAGGCCAAGCGTCCACTCATCTCCCCCATTCAACAGTCAATGGATGTGATTTACCCCTGGTGAGCATTTGTAAACTGGGGTGAGGCAGCTTTCATCAGCAGAGAGCAATGCCCTGAGAGGTACTCAGATGTGAGCCTTTAGCAGTTGGTACAAGGAGTGCTTCTCCATAGGACATGTTTGCCCTTGTGCAAATACCAAGGACCAGCATTTGCCCCTCAATAGTTTTTCCAGTTTAAAAGTTTGATTTTCTGTCCCAGAGTAACTTACTTTCCAAAACACAGATTCTCACTAGCAGAGATCACAAGATAAATAAACCAGGTTCTTAACACACAGCACACATCAGCCAATGAAACTAGAACTGAGCAGCACATCCTCTCTTCTTAAAAATCTACATGGAAAGCCAAGTAATCAGGAAGTGGCTGATGATTGTGGAATATGATTTAGATATTTAGTGGAATCTGATTCTGACTGACAGACACAGGTTTCAATCTACACAATTGGTATCTCTGAGAAGTAAGCAGGAAACTGGCCTAGCTGGGCAAGGCAGCATCTCCCCGGGATAAAGAGTTCATTAATAAAATTTGGCAATGTCTGTGTGATTGTTTATTTTCTATAATTCCATTGATAGATCCAGGTTTGGTTAGTCCTAAAGTTTACATAACTTGGATATCTCTGAAAAACATGAATGCAAAATTTGGTATAAACGTGATCATTTATTTAGAAGGACAAATCACCAACATTTACAAACGTAGAAGGCTAATAAATACCAAAGCATCACAAAGCCTAGAGAAATCATATATTTGCATGAATATTAATATTAACTAACTGCTTAATGCACTAATTAATATTTTTACTATATTTTTTGATCCTTTATTTATATAACTATGATTTTTTTCTGTACAGAGAATAGAAAGATATTTCAGTCTTTTTTTTAATCAAGGCTTAGAAAAGTTTAGTTTCTCAAGCTGTTTTGTAATGCCATATATGTGTCTTCCTCCCTTGTTTCTTCCTCAGGCACTAGGGGACAAATAGCAGGACAAGGGTCCCACGGAGAAGACTAAACTTTGCATGCCACCTACAAGGCCCTCTGCTAATGCAATTGTTCCAGCAAGAGCAGCAGTCCTGCAGGGAGGCAGTGGTTCTAGCAGCATCCAAGCTGTGTTTCAGTCTCTGGTCCAGATCTTTCCTAGGGGTCAAATGGCACCAGCATATTTCCAGGTGACCAGGGTCAGGTTTCTGCCAATGGAGGTGAAGTGTGCCCTGGTAGCAGGATCCCTACCCTCAGTCCCAGGACTGACCTCACTCTGTTTAGAAGGAATCCCTTACCCCAAGGTTTGGGCAGAGGCTGCTGGCCCCTCCTACCACCTGAGAGAGCCCCTTCTTCAAATGTATGATGTGGATATTATTTATTCATAGATGTTTTGAATATTAGGGGCCTAGGACTTATGGGGCCTGAAGCATCATCAGTGTCAGGAAAATCCATTCCTGCCTCACTCAAGTGACAAACAAGTCTTACTAGGGAACCATCTTTTCTCAAAAAGGGTTATGTAAGAGGTTCATTAAACACACAGATTTTGAGTTCTTCTCTGGGGATTCTGCTTCCAGTTTGGGGCAGGGCCATTATAGTATTTTTAGTAAGCATTACAGGTTACTCATAACTCTCCTATATTTTGAAAACAGAGCTTTAAGGCAATTTATTGTACTTCAACTTTGATTTATTAAATATATATTTAAAATTTTAAATGTCAATAGGCAATCTTAATTCTCTCATTTCCTGGTTTCCAAGGCATGACTGTGTGGGGTTGTACGTATGGATGGTGGTGGTGTGAGTGTGTGGGAGTGTATTTGGAGTGGTGTGCGCATTTGTGTGGTGCCTGTAGTATGTGTGTAGTACCTGTTCAAGTTGTGTGGTGTGTGGAGCAGTATGTGAATGCGTATTGTGGCTTCAGTGTGTGATGTGGTATGTATGGAGTGGTGTGAATATTTTTGTGATACAAATGGTGTGTGTGGGTGTCAGTAGAGCGTGGGTGTAGGTGTATGGATTGTATGTGTGTATGTGCTTGCTGCATGTGTGAGTTTGTGTGGGGTGTGTGTGTGAGTTGTATAGCTGTGGTGTGTGTGTAAGGTGCACATGTACTCTATGTATTTGCAGCATGCGTATGTGTGGTACATGTGAAAGTATTCAGAGATGTGTGGAATGGTTCTTGTTGGAGGCCTGAGAGAGAAGAGGAAGAACACCTCGATTTCATTGGCATGTCTATATCATTTGCCTGTGTCCCCACCCAAATCTCATCTTGAATTGTAATTTCATAATCCCCATGTGTCCTGGAAGGGACCTGATGGGAGGTAACTGAATCATGTGGGCAGTTATACTCATGCTGTTCTCATGATAGTGAGTGAGTTCTCTCGAGATCTGACGGTTTGATTAGAGGCTTTCCCCATCTTCACTCTGCACTTCTCCTTCCTGCTGCCATGTGAAGGAGGGCATGTTTACTTCCCTTTTTGGCCGTGATTGTAAGTTTCCTGAGGCCTCCCTAGACAAGCTGAACTGTGAGTCAGTTAAGTTACCCAGTCTCAAATATGTATTTATTAGCAGAGTATGAACAGACTAATATAATGAATATCTTGAAAAATCAAGACTCTCATTTATGCTGGAAATGTATGGCTCCTTTCTCAGAGAAATAATGAAGAGTTTTGAACTAGACTTTACTAAGAGTCATTTTTACTGCTTTTCCTCCTCATCCACATTTCTACTTACTGCCAGGTTTTTGTGATTAGTTGCTATTAAGTTGAGTGTTCCCCAACACAAGTCCCATAATTAAGTTCAAAGAACAATATTGTTGACCAAAATAACAAAATAAAGTTAGAATGACACTGCCCATAAACACCGGTTTTATTTTTATAAGTATATTTTGATCTGATGAACTACTGAGCTAAATTAAAAATTTAAAAATAATAACATAGTAATCTGCCTTTATCTTTCACTTGAAAACCTCTGCATATATTAGAGGTATTGGCTTCTGTCATTTCCAAAACAAACTACAAGTGGTCAGTCCTTGTGCCCATTAAAGATGAAAAATAGCAGGCAACAATTTAATAAACTATTGAGTCAGTGCCAGACCCAGAAATCAAACACATCTTCCTAAATGTCTATTTGGCCTTATCCTCTATTTTCTCTTTCTTTGAAGAGAAAAATGTATAGGCTTTGGAAGCAGAGAGATATCTGTTTGAATTCTGACTCCACTACTTACTTAACATTGTATTACCTGCAAATTATGGTAATAACACCTACCTCATATGGTTGAAATTGTTTAAATGAGATAACCATCAGTAAAATGGTACCTTTAGTAATAAGCATTAGTATTATTTCCTGTTTTCTTCTGCCTCCTTCTAATGTTAACACTGTTCTCCACGTCTTGAACATCATTTCACAAAATTCATTCCCTCAGAATGTTTTTCAAAATTTTTTTGCCAATTTCACATAATGTTAATATATTATGTACTTTTATTTATGTAATGTTTTCTTTTCTTCTTTTTTTGAGACACAGTTTTGCTCTGTCACCAGACGGGAGCACAGGGGCACAATCTTGGCTCACTGCAACCTCCGCCTCCCAGGTTCAAGTGATTCTCCTGCCTCAGCCTCCCAAGTGTCTGGGACTACAGGCACACGCCACCACGCCTAGCTAATTTTTGTATTTTCTAGTAGAGACGGGGTTTCACCATTTTGGCCAGGATGGTCTTGATCTCTTGACCTCGTTATCCACCCGTCTCCGCCTCCCAAAGTGCTGGGATTACAGGCACGACCTACTGCGCCCAGCCTTATGTAGTATTTTCTTTATGTAAACTTACACTTTTTTCTTTATTTATCTTAAGAAAGAATATATGTGAAATCATGGGTTTACAATTATGTTAACTGTAACAAATACCAACATAAATATATAACTATTTTAAAAATTTATCAATGCAACACCTAAAGTCATCTCCCAAGGGGGTATAAGCACTTTCTTAAGCAAGCATTGGCTGAAATTGATTAAGTCTCTAGAGTTGTCGAAGAAAATGATCCTGAGTCATCTGCTAATGGCCTGTCCTCATCACCCAGGAATATATGCTGCTGCATCTATTGCATACATTTACCATGGCTATGCAAAATCTATGAAGGCCAGAGTTGAGCCACTAAATAAATTCCAAGTAATTGTCAAAGCTTCTAGATAACTGTGCTTTTCAATTAAATTCATCTGGTTATAACATACAGTAAACAGTACATGAAGGCTTCTTGGCCATAGGGCTTATCTGTGTGAAAACACACAAGTCTCCCTATAGCAAATTCATAATCACATACCCCTTCAGCTTCAGAAATATCATGAAATCTAATTACATGTTAGTAGAAAGTACAATTAAAATTTATGAGATTTATTTTTAAGGTTTAAGCTGGAACTTGTTTTCCAGGCCTGAGGTACATATGAATGTATCAATTTGCATGTTGCCTGGAATATTAATCTAAGAGATAAATTTAGTAATTTTAGTACACTATACAAATAATTCTTACTCTGTTCCAGGTGAATGAACACTTTTTAAACACTCAGTCAGTTTAAAAATACTCACTGACAATAAGACCTGGTACACAAGTTTTTCACAGACAGAATAACTAGAGGAGAAAGTTCTTTAAAGAAAACGAACATGGCCGGGCACAGTGGCTCATGCCTGTAATCCCAGCACTTTGGGAGGCCAAGGTAGGTGGATCATGAGGTCAAGAGATTGAAACCATCCTGGCCAACATGATGAAACCCTGTCTCTACTAAAAATACAAAAATTAGCTGGGTGTGCTGGTGCACACCTGTAGTTCAGCTACTCAAACCACTGAGGCAGGAGAATTGTTTAACCATAGGAGGTGGATGTTGCAGTGAGCTGAGATCGTGCCACTGAACTCAAGCCTGGAGGACAGAGTAAGACTGTGTCTAGAAAAAAAGAAGAAGAGGAACAGAAAAATGCATGGTTGCATGGTTTTACCAGTGAGCTTGTTGGCTTTTGGTAGTCAGCATTCTCTGAGATGGACTAGAAGTCATGGCACAGGTTCTGGTGAGTGGATTATGGGGAAATTTGAATTAGAAGTTGACACTAAGATGATTACTGGTGCGTTCAGGTAGGAGATGTGAGGACTATGAGCATCCTCTAATAAAGTCTACAAAACACAGGGACCCCAAAATTCCACTGGAAAATAAATTTAACAGTTAAAAATAAATGTAGGGCACCCTAAAATTTTCATAATTACAAAACAGTTCATAGATAGGAAAACTAATTTCATATTTATACATTAATATGGTTTCATTTTGGAAAAAAAAACGTAAGAAACAACAACTAGGCTCAAGTATTCCTTGGGACATGCTTGGGTTCCCTTTTCAATTGATTTTCTTAACTGTGACATTTTAATTGTGGAACAGAAGTCAATTCCACTTGCCACACTGAAACTCAGGCCAGGTGTGGTGGCTCATGTCTGTAATCCCAGTACTTTGGGAGGTGAGGCGAGCGGATCACCCAAGGTCAAGTGTTTGAGACCTGTCTGGCTAACATGGTGAAACCCTGTCTCTACTGAAAATACTAAAATTAGCCAGGTATGGTGGCAGGTCCCTGTAATCCCAGCTAATCTGGAGGCTGAGGCAGGAAAATTGTTTGAACCTGAGAGGCAGAGGTTGCAGTAAGCAGAGATTGCACCCCTGCACCCCAGCCTGGGTGACAAGAGCGAGACTCCACCAAAAAAAAAAAAAATTATATTTTACATGCACTAGAGCAGACATTTCCTGATTTTTGAATTTTAATAAAAACCATTTTTAAACTATGTTTTTTAAAAACTAAATTGGAATAAAAATCAAACAAAAATAAAACATTTAAAATTTCTGAATCTTAAAATAACAGATAGTGGTTTCTGAGAAGATATTTGGCAACTAAGATGTCTCAATCAAAAGATTTTAAGTTAAAATCATAATAATATTTTATTTTTTACAAGTACCTTGAACTGCATATTTTTAAAAAGTTGATTTTCTAATATATTTGATCTATAAGATCTCTACCAGTTGATGCCTACCTTTCATTTTTTGGAGTGGTATTTTTTGAAGAGGTAATGAATTATTTTTTAAGCTACTGAATTATAAGCTGCCCAAAGCAAATACATTTTAAACATAGATTAATTAATTTCCAGTAATTATAAATGACTTCTCAGACCTTGAAATAAACTACATCATTAATGTATAGCTTCTTACTTTAAAATAATTATAGGTCGGGCACAGTGGCTCATGCTTGTAATCCCAGCACTTTGGGAGACTGAGGTGGGTGGATCACCTGAGGTCTGGAGTTGGAGACCAGTCTGGCCAACATGGTGAAACCCTATCTCTACTAAAAAAATCAAAAAATCTTAGCTGAGCATGGTGGCACACACCTGTAATCCCAGCTACTTGGGAGACTGAGGCATGAGAATTGCTTGAACCTGGGAGGCAGTGAGCCAAGATCATGCCACTGTACTCCAGCCTGAATGACAAAGCAAGATTCCATCCCAAAAAATAAATAAAATAAAATAAAATAATTATAGATACACAGGAAGTTGCAACGAAATGGAAAGAACGATCATGTGTGCCCTTTGGATGCATAAACCTTACCTCAATGTTAACATGTTACATAACTATAGTACAATATTATAAATTCGCATTGGTACAAACCATAGAGCTTATTCAGATTTTACAAGTTATACATGCACTTGTGTGTGTATGTATTTAGTTCTAGGCAATTTTAGCATGTGTGTAGATTCATGCATCCATCACCACAGTCAAGATTGAAAGCAGTTCCTTTACCACAAAATACCCTTGTGTTACCCTTTATAGCCATACCTACCACCCTCATCCCTAACCCCTGGCAACTACTAATCTGTTTTCCTCTATATACACAGTCATGTCTCACTTAAAATGAGAATATGTTCTGAGAAATGTGTCATTTGGAGATTTTGTCATTGCGTGAACATCCTGGAGTGTGCATATACAAACCTAGATGCTATAGTTTTCTATATATTGAGGCTATATGTGTATAGCCTATTACTTCCAGGCTATAAATCTGTATAGTATGTTACAGTGATGAATGCTGTAGGCAGATATAACACAATGGTAAGTATTTGTGTATCTAAACATATTTAAACATAGAAAAGATACAGTAAAAATACAGTATAAAAGATTTTAAAACGGTACACTTGTAGAGGGCACTTATCATGAAAGGAGCTTGTAGGACTGAAAGTTACCTTAGGTGAGTCATGAGTGAGTGTTGAGTGAATGTGAAACACTTGAATATACTGTCCAATGCACAATACACAATAGTGTGCATGGAGCTGTCATCTCCTATGATAACAAAACCAGCTGGAATAACTTCTGAAGGCCTTGCCTGAGGCAGTTTTACAGTTAACTTTTTTTACATGTACAAAGAGTACACTCTAAAATAACCACAAAGTGTAGCAAATACAGAAAGCAGTAACATGGTTCTTTATTATCATTATCAACTAGTATGTACTGCACATAATTGTATGTGCTAGACTTTCACAGGATTGGCAGTACAGGTTTGCTTACATCCAAATTACCAAAAAAACAGGTGAGTAAGGCATTGCACTATGACAATGCCATGGCTATGATGACGCTTGATGACAGGAATTTTTCAAGTCCATTATAAACTTATGGGACCACCATCATATATGCAGTTCATTGTTGAGTGAATCATTGTTTTGGGGCACAGAACTATAATTATGTCATTTAGCAATTGTTATGTGAGTAAACCATGTAGTATGTAACTTTTTCAGATCGGCTTTTCTCATTCAGCATAATTTCCTAGAAGTTCATACAGATTATTATGTGTATCAACAGATCAGTATTTTATAATATGGATGTACCACAATTTCTATAATCATGAATCTATTGAAGAACATTTGGGTGCTTTCCAGTATTAGGCTATTACAAAAAAGCTGAACATTCATATTCCAGTTTCTGTGTGAAAGTAAGTTTTCATTTATCTAGGACATATATCCATGAGTACAATGGCTGGGCTGTATGGCAAATCCACTTTTAGCTTTAAAAGAAACTACTAAACTATTTTCTGGAGTGGCTATGTCATTGGTACTGTCCTGCCAGTGATGCATGAATGATCTAGGCTGCATTCTCACCAGCATTTGGTGGGCCACTGTTCCATTTTAACCATTCTGATAGGTGTGTGGTGATACCTCATTGTGGTTTTATTGTGCATTTTTCTAATGGCTAGTGACGAACATCTTTTCATGTGCTTATTTGCCATCTGTATATCCTTTTTGGTGAAACATTTGTTCCTATCTTTTGCTTATTTTTTAAATGAGTTTTTTTGAATTAATGTTGAATTTTGAAAGTTATTTCAAAATTGTATATTCTAGATACAAGACTTTTGTCAGATATATTTTTTCTCCCAGTCTGTTGCTTGCCTTTTCATTCCTTTAACAGGATCTTTCACAGAGCAAAAGTTTTTAATTTTGATGGAGTCCAATTTCTCTAAATGCTTTTAAGGACACTTGCTACTTACTACACAATGCACAATTTTAATTTATGCTTTAAGTGTAGAATGTTTTCTTTCAACAAATCCCTTGAATTCTGTATTCAATGCTTAACTTTCAATACCTTGTAAATGTGATGGTTTCATAGAGTTTTTCCAGAAAATAACCCCATATGTTATACACTTTGGGGGTCATTTTTATCTACTTCAATGAACTTGAACTGATTTATGAATATTGTCCTTATTTCTCTCATTTCTCCACATACCAATAAAAGGTTTGCCATGTAAAGAGACAGGTGCTGAGACCAACCCAGAGCAGCTACCACATTGGAGTGTAAAGTGAGTGCATTGAATCAAAATCAGGAAAGGAAGACTGGCTTGGCTTAAGACTACTTGCCTAGGTGATTCTGCACTACATTTCAACTCTGGAAAAAATGTGAAGGCAGAGGTCGGAATCATTTGACGATTGTCAGGGGAAGTGACTACATCTCTCATAATATCTATTACAAAGTTGAATTTCTCACTTGCTAAGGGAAAACCATGCTTGGAGAACACAGTACCTCTGAGTAAAGCCAAAGCCAATTTATTAGTATGTCACCCTTGTGGGAAGCAAGCAGTTTAGACATTGGCTGATTTTCCAAAGTGAGAGAACTGAAGCAGAGCTCTTACCTGGAGTTGCAGGACAGATAAAGACTGAATTAAAGGCCGGGCATGGTGGCTTACGCCTGTAATCCCAGCACTTTGGGAGGCTGAAGTGGGCAGATCACCTGAGGTCAGGAGTTGGAGAGTTGGAGACCAGCCTGGCCAAGATGGTGACACCCTGTCTCTACTAAAAATACAAAAAGTTCACTAGGCATGGTGGTGGGCACCTGTAATCCCAGCTACTCGGGAGGCTGAAGCAGGAGAATTACTTGAACCTGGGAGGCGGAGGTTGCAGTGGGCCAAGAAGGCACCATCGCACTCCAGCCTGGGCAACAAAACGAGACTCTGTCTCAAAAAACAAATAAACAAATAAACAAAACCAAAAGACAATTAAAATCTGTTCTTTGGTTACTTGTGTATGACTTACCACATATAAAAAAATACAGCATCTCTGCCTCCATCCCATACCTACTGAATCAGAATCTCTAGTGATAATCAGGCTTAGTCAGTGATTCTATCACCCATTAGCTACTAATTTTAGACATGTATCTACCTCACATGTATATATCAGTCATTCACTTTCTGATTAATGTAAAGCCATTTGAAACTGACTTGGGTTTGTGATCATTGGAAACGTCCTGAGGTGGAGCAAAATCAAGGTGAGGAAATTCTAGAGAAGAGACTTCTACAATCTCTACATACTCTTTTGGAGCCAGCAAAGGCACAAAGGGCATTACTTAAGCTGATTCCTCCAGTATATGCTTAAACGCTAGGCACTCACCTCCTACCTTCAATTCTATTTGTTTCCTCTACAAAAGAGCTGAATCATAAGGAAGGGAAATCTTCTCAGAACTTTGGCCTTTCATTTGTCTCTTAGAGAGGAGACATTATCACATCATACTCTTAGTCACATAATTCAAGGTCAGTTCTTTTCATTATTACAAAACGAGTCTTTAAATTAGAGCAATTCAACTCAGTTATTGAGTCTTTTACTAGACCTATCAACTCACACAATTGTGCCCTTTGGGATATGTAGTCCTATTTGAAGTTCAAATCTTTGTGTTCAGATTGACTATGCCCTATTTTCAGTTATCTAAACTCCCTACCTAATTATCCACTCACTTATGTTTGACCTGGAAAGTTTTTAATTTAGTTACTTTTTAAAAATTTTCTAATTCAGTAATACATGTAAGTATTCAATTTCAAATGCAGATAATTTGATGAAGAAAAGTAAGAAAAATCTGTTTTATCACTCTCTTCTTACAAATGCTCTTCCCAGTAGCAGTGACTTTTAACTGGTCTTGTTTCTTCTTGTGGTTACTCTCATATCTTTTTTAAATATATATTTTTGATTACTATATTAGTTGCCTAGGGCTGCTATGACAAATGACTTAAACCAGGTGGTTTAAGGTAACAGAAATTCATTCTTTCACTGTTTTGAAGGCTGTAAGTCCGAACTCAAGTTTTGACAAGGTCATGCTCTCTCACTGAAGGGACTAGGGAAAAATATCCTTGTTTGCCTCTCCCTACCTTATAATTTCATCACTCCAATTTCTGCCTCCATCTTCACAGACTCACTTTGTTCTGTGTGTCTGTGTTTTCACAAGGTCTTCATACAGGGAAATCAATCATTGGATTTAGGGCCCACCTAGTCCAACATGACTTCCTTTTTTTTTTGAGACGGAGTTTCGCTCACGTTACCCAGGCTGGAGTGCAATGGCGCGATCTCGGCTCACTGCAACCTCCGCCTCCTGGGTTCAGGCAATTCTCCTGCCTCAGCCTCCTGAGTAGCTGGGATTACAGGCACGCACCACCGTGCCCAGCTACTTTTTTGTATTTTTAGTAGAGACAGGGTTTCACCATGTTGACCAGGATGGTCTCGATCTCTTGACCTCGTGATCCACCCGCCTCGGCCTCCCAAAGTGCTGGGATTACAATGACTTCCTTTTAACTTTACTTAGTTACATTGGCAACAACTCTGCAGATAAAGACTCAAATGAGGTCACTCCGAGGTTCTGGGTACACATAAATTTTAGAGGACACTATTGAACCCAGTTCACTTACTCTGCTATTTCTTGGTTTTAAAAATGTAGACATTTTCTATCGATTGTTATAATAGCTAGGGATTGTTTTATTTAAATATCTCCCGCTGCCCCTCTCCTTTCCACTCCAAATAGTGAACATTATTCTCATTCCTTCTGTTCACCTCAGTAACTTCAAACAATATATTTGAACCTTCATTTCTTGTTTATCAACAACAGTCTGTACCTCTTGGTTTCATTTTTTCTCAACTGTTCCTACCTCTCAACCTGTGCCAGCTTTCCATGTATTTTCACATTGTCAAGATTTTTAACATTTATCCTCTAAAGTTGAATATGCAGTATTAACATCATCATACAATGTTTACATAGCTGAGCCATTCAGTGGAGAATGCACTTAATATTAAATTCAGCTGGACGGGTTTTTTTCTTTTTTGTTATAGTCCACTAATCACATTCTGTACATCATTAAATTTTTGCACAAACCTGCACATCCTGCACATGTGCCCCAGAACTTAAAATAAAAAAATAAAATGAAGTATTTTTCAAGTACTTAGTCGTATTTCTTTTCTAGACAAATTCCTGAAGAACCCTCCATCTCTCTGCTCCAATTTTGACTGTTTTCCAAGTCTATACAATTACCATCCTGGGACTTCCCTTAACGAATATTTGAAGAAATATACTCTTTGTTGAATCTCATGCTTTTCTCTTTTTTAAAATCAACTATATTGAAATAAAATTTACATACAACAATGTATCCACTTTAGCACATTTCAACAAGTTTTGGCAAATCTATAAAGCTGGCAAATGTCAACCACCCAACATCACACAGAAAAATTCCCTATGTGCACTCGTATTCAATCACTTGCACCTCCTGCCAGATAGAATTACTTTCTTTTCCTAGAGATTAGAGCTTCCTTTTCTATAATTTCATATAAATGCAATTATACCATGCATATTCATGTGTGTCTGACCTTTTTCACTTAGATCTTTGAAATCTAACCGTGTTGTTATGCAGTTTGTCCAGTTATATGGCTATATTACAATTTGTTTATCAATTTTGCCTGTTAAAGCTTCCAATTTAGGATTGTTATGAATAATGCTGAATGAACATTCATGTACAATTTTTTGTAAGGACAAAGGTTTGCATTTATTTTGGTTAAAAACCTAAAAGTGGACTTGTGGGATAGAATTTTTTAGTACAAAGCTACCAAACTGTTTTCCAAAGTAGTTGTACCATTTAACAACCCAAATATGAGAGTTCTAACTGCTCTACCACCTTGCCAGAACTTGATATTGTCACTATTTTACTTTCAGCTATTCTATTGGATATGTAATGGTAAGTCATAGCAACTTTATTTTATATTTCCCTAATAACTAATGATGTTTATACTCTTTTCATATGCTCACTGGTCATTTGTAGATATCCTTTTGTGAAGTACCTGTTTAAATTTTTTTTTTTTTGCTCATTTTTAATTGAGTTGATTGTCATTATTGAGTTGTAAGAATTCTTCAGATCTTTTAAATATTTGAAGATACATCATTCCCTCACATTGTTGTCCTTTAACAGATACATCATTTTTTATATTGCTGGAATATAGTCTAATAATAATTCCTAAGAAAGGGTAAATACTACAGTCCTTGAACATCTAAAAATATATTTTCTCTTCATCATACATAAAATTTTGACTAGGTATAAAATTCTAAGTCCAGAACTACCTTTTTCCTCAGAACTCTGAATGTTGTCTTCCAACATTAGGGTTAGTACTAAGAAATATAATGCCTTTTGGATTATTTTTTCCATTTTGGCTGACTAGCTGTTGTTGATTTTCTTTTCCATCTTTAGAAATCTACAAGTTTGTCATTTTTCCTTGATGTTACAAAATTTTACCTTTTTTTTTTTTTTGGCTTCTTAGACATTTTAATATTGCTGGACTAAGCACTTAATGAGTCCTGTCATCTTAATGACTAATGTTTTTCACAAATGGTTAAGAGCATACACTCTGGCATCATACTAATATTGTACTGCCTTCAGGCCACAGGTAATTGTTTAAAACTTTTCTGATGGGAGAATTAAATTAGTTAATATATTTGTTAACTAGTAGAGCAACATATTATAATTATAATTATTATTAATATTATTATTACAGGTTGAGTATTCCTTATCCAAAATGCTGATGACCAGACTGTTTTTGATTTGGGATCTTTTTTGAATTTGAGAATATTTGCATTACACTGGTTGAGCATCCCAAATTCAAAATCCAAAATCTGAAATGCTCCAATGAGCATTTTCTTTGAGTATGATGTCAGTGATCAAAAAGTTTTGGATTTGGGAGCACTTCAGATTTCAGATTTTTTGCATTTGGGATGCTCAACTTGCATTATTCATCATAATATTAGTATTATCAGTTGCAATGTGAATATTATCAGTAATATTATCATCAGCAGTAATGTTAATATCTCTTTGATAGTATTCTGTTATCTGTTTTCTCTCTTCTAGAATACCAGTTATTAACATGCTGAACTTCTTAGGCTGACTTCCTCAATAATTCCATTGACTTATCTTTCAACATTATATTAAGGTCAACATTAACATAATACTCATGTTTTAACGTGTAAGGACTCTGGTGTTTCTGACTTTCCTTTTCATTTTATTTTGTTCTTATTTTAATAATACAATTCTCCTCGAATCTCTCTAAGAATACATATTAAATATTTGGGATTGTCGTTTGCTTGCTTATTTGTTTTTAATCTTCTTTTTTTAATGAATTTTCTTTTTCCTCCAAAGTAATTTTTAAAATTTATTTTTATACTTTTTTATTTTGCAAGCACTCATCAAATTAGTGATTCTTGATTTTCTGTTTATAGTTATTGCAACACTAGATTATTGATGGAGAGTTCTGAATATGTCAGCAGGACTTAATTGGTGCATTTGCTTTATGGATAGCAGGGAGGGAGAGAGCTCTTATGCTAGAGAATCTCTAATGCCAGAATATAGGGCTTTATTTTGAAATACCAGTGTTAACTAATTGCACTTATTATTTTTATTTCTTTTCAGAGTAGTTCCCTAATATTTCTGCTTGTGAGTAAGTGCTGAGTTTCGGGTAATTATTACATGAAAAGTGTGAAGATTTAAAGTCTCACCGTTTATTTCTACCCTCCATGATAACTACTTGAGTCCAGAGGATCTCCAGATAGATTAGGTCTCCCCTTCATACACATTCTAGGTGTGACTTCCTCCTCTACGCATCATCAAGCACCCCTTTTCCATGCACTTTCTGATTCTAGAAGTTAGTAATATGCAAGACATCTTCCTTACATTCATTTCATTTGTATTCCAATGCGGTCACAAAAGGAAGCAACAATAAATATGTGACCTCACTATACTATCTTCTCTGGCACTTTTTGTTTGTTGTTTGTGGGATATGATGTTATTTATTTATTTTTAGTTTATTTTAAAATGTTCAAACCTAGTAAAAGGAGAATGAAGAGCATAAAAATCATACACCTTTCACTTGCATTCAAAGATGTACAAATTATCACAACTGCTCCATCTCCTCTGTACATAGCACATACTTCTCTTTCGTCAAAGCATTTGAAAGTAATCAATATGTATCCTGACATTTCACTACTAATACTTCAGAATGAATCCTCCCAAAATGAAGATTCTTTTCCTATGTAACTACAACACCAGCACCAATTCTAAGACATCATTATCAACCCAAATACATTATCCAACATTCTAAGCTATTATTACATTTTCCTAATTAACACAAAAAGATCTTCAATCACATGTCATGCAATGCAAATGGCCATTATGCCTCTTCAAAATCCCCCAGCCTAAAACATTCTCCTGTCTCTCATTGTTCTCTGTGAAATTTAATTTTTAAAGAGGCTGCACTGCTCTTCAAAAATGTCTTCTGCTGTGGGTCCTGCTTCTCTTCCAGGAACCAGAACTAGTGGCAATTTACTACTCTTCTCCCTCCTGAAACCTTCAATTGTCTTTTTTCCCTCTTGTTCCTTTTGTTTTTCTTTTAAAGTACACTCCTCCAACTATTTTCCTTCTAGATTCTCACAACAGTTTCTTTGCTGTAATGATTCCAATGATTCATTGCTTTAATGGTATAAGGAAAGCAAGGATTGTTTTCATCAAGCCATTTTATTTTTAATCATCAAGCCATTTTTGACACTATATTACTTGCAGATATCCTGAACCAACATTTTGTCATTCCTCCTCCTACATCATTTCCTTTGTGCACACCCATGTAAAGTGTTTTCTTATTAATAAATTAGAGACAAGCAAAGAGTTCATACACACCCAAGTAAAAGTATGCATGCTTATACTCTAAATCATTTGTGGATAAGTCATTTACCATATTATGCTTTAAAGAAAGGTGTTCTTTTAGTATCTAATGTTTATTTGAATTACTATATTTCAAGTTAATGTTTCTGAGAATTTCGGTGATTTAATAATTTAAACTGAACCCAGTGTAGATTTTTGTTCATTATCCTCAACTCAAAAAGAGATAAGAAAAATAAATAGAAATGCCATGCAGCATTAGAAAACTGAAGGCATTTATTAAATATAGCATACCATCATGCAATAATAGTATTTCAGACATGAAGCATAGGAAAATGAAGTGCCCTATCCTGTAAATAAAATATGCATCATAGATGAGATGAGATTCCAGTGAATGGCTGCTTAACTATTTAAATCAAACTTATAAGAAAGAATATTGGCTTCCTCCTTTTCTTTACTCAAAAATGAAAGCCAGTATTAACATGACTTTCAGAGAATTTTTGGAGATTTAATCTAATAGTACAGGAAGGAAAAAATTGAGGCATGAAAAATGATTATGTTAAATACACTTCTGAGAAACTGGTGGCCAGATATAGCTATAAACTGTGATACTGTCTAGTTCAAACATGCATTTTTAATTAGGAAAATGAAAATTTTACAGCCTAACAGAATTAATTTTATGACTATTAAGCCATTTCTCTGGGGAAATTTCCAGTAGGATAGTCAGAGAATTCAGTATTTTGTTCCCATTAACTACAGTAAGAGTTTTGCATCATTGTAACGCAGTAAAGATTATCTTTTTATCTTTACTTCAAAACCCAAATATTTAGTGATTATAAGGATTTGGTGATTTAATTCATTGCTTGATTTCTGTATTAATTTGTAATATTTGCTTTTTCCTATAAAAGAAAGTTGATAGTTACACGACCTAGAATATAATGATAGCCTAAAGATGCAATGGCATTTGGATTCATCATTTGTTCCAGTGATCTGAAATTATTTTCTTAAGTAATAAGAAAGTATGTGTCAATGATACCCAGGTATATTTCTTTTATCTATTCATCACAAGTAAACAGCAAGACCAAGATGTCAACAAGAAAAATGAAGTATAATTAGGGCAATAAGAAAAATCTCTGCTTTTTATAAACAGGTATAACCTAGAGTCATCATGTCATCACCTAATTGATTGGAGTTCAAGGCTTTAGTCTACAGAACCATACCTTAACCAGTTCCATGCCTTTCTTCAGTCTTGTTTAGCTACAAGCTTCATCTTGCCTAGTTCTTGAGTTAATTACAATTCAGACAAGCAGGATGTACCAGCCTGAGCCTGGGATGTGTCCATGGCACCTACTCATAGTCCACCTACTTAGCCTCGGTCTCCTGTGAAGGATAAGGCATTTTCTGGGGCTGCAGTCCTGGTTGAACTTCCAGTCACTTGCTTGACACCTTTACACACAACCTAGGAAAGCTTACTGGTTCTTATTTTGAGGATTTTTTCATGGTTCTTATAGCAAGTGCTCTGTTCTGAACAAAACACCAGGAATGCTGCTACTTACTTCATTGCAAAAGCCACCATTTGTTAGAAATTTTTGTAACTAGTTCTCAATGCCTCTCTCCAACATGTATGTCAATATCTTTCTAGATTAGCTCTTTGAATATTTCTTTAGACTCTTTACTTTTGGTGGAGATACAATCTATGGCCACATTAGAGTGCAAGCACATTCTATTCCTACTTTTCTCTTCCCCCCTGCAGGAAGTATGGTGACCACACCCCTCAACTTACAATGTTCGGAGCACTGGTTCTTGATTAACTAAGGGTTGAGATACTTTTGAGAAAGAGTTATGTACTCCCTTCACCCCAGAAAACATGCACATATGCATAGGCACTCAAGGCTTGTTTCACATATGTTACAAAGAATTAACAGATTCCCTAATATTTTCTCAAGCTTAAGAACTCCTGCTTTAAATTTTGAATCCTCTGAGGTTCCACTGTGTTCAGGTTTTCAGGTGCACACGAACTTCTAATTCCAATTGGTTTACATGTCTGAATGCAAGAAGTCCCATACCCCCAAAACCTTATTTAATTTTGCTCAGAAATAAACTTAAAAAGTAAATAAAATTTTAGAAGAGTCAAAACCCTACTTATCATCCTTAATATATTAATTTAATTACACGCATATTTAAAATTACATTTTTAGGCTGGGCACAGTGGCTCACGCCCTGTAACCCCAGCACTTTGGGAAGTCAAGGCAGGCAGATCACTTGAGGTCAGGAGTTCTAGACCAGTCTAGCCAACATGGTGAAACCCCATGTCTACTAAATATACAAAAATTAGCCGAGCATGGTGGTAGAAGCACTTTTTGCTTGAAATCTAGGAGTGGGAAAAAGCAATATTTTTATTGCTTCTACATCATTCACGTACATCTTCCATCATCACTGAGGCATCTTGTTGAATCATGGAACAGTATTCAAAGCCATCTATTTTTCATTTATTTCCAAACTTTCATAATACACTACTTTTAATCCCTATATAATGGAAACTAAAACCCAAACTATAAATCAAAATATTAAGCCTCATATTCATCCTCTAAATGTGTACATGTGGCCTTCATTGTAATGACTTTGAGATATACTTAATACCTTTTAAAAATATATTTTAGTTTCTCTGTTAGACAAGCATTAAGATCACTCATTTGCTTGTCTACAATGATATCAACATCTACAATAGTCAGGTAATAGTTCTAATAATAAGAAAACACCTATAGATGCATCAAATTCTTGAATGGAGAAATACACTGTTTTCTGGCTAATATATCTATGCTAAATTGTATCTTGATATGCAAATGAAAGTAATTTCAAAAGAGTTCTATAAAATTAGAGAATTTATAATTACTTAAATATTTTGAAATTATCATTTTTTCTGTACTATAATTGTTTTGGGGAAAACAAATTACATTAAAGTAGGTAAGATAAAACTTTATGTTTCTTTGTAAAATTCAGTTGAAATTTCCCTATCTATCTTTTCCCTATCCATATCCTTCCCTTCATTATTTTCCATAATGACAAATACTTTCTCTTCTTTGTAGCTTCTTCTCCACCCCCATCATTGTTTCCTTTCTGTCTGCTCCTAGATATTTCTATTTTGTTTCTTCTGAGATACTTCAAAATTCTATGAGTCAATAAGCTTTATTAGGATATTTATTTTTGCTTTATTTTTATTGTAAGATTTGCATTTCATTCTAGATAATTTTTCCTGTGCCTTTTCCAAAAACATAGCTGGGCAAGAATATAATCACAGTGGATAAAGACTATCTTCCTTCTTTTAAAATAAATCTTGGCTCATTAATGTATTGTGCTAAGAGAGAGGAATTCAGAGGCAATGGCTGCATGGTAACCTGGGAAAGATGGACTGTATCCCTAGGCCTCCCAACCCTGGAGCAGCATTTTTGTGTACAAGAATGAACAGGATACCACAGAGTTGGGTGTTTTCAAGGGTTCATGAGAGGCTGGAACCAAAGTATCTGAGACGAAGCAGTAGTGCTGAAAACCAGAGGAACATCACTGAGTGCCTCAATCTATGTTAGACCCCTGGACCTTTGCTAAAGCCCAGGGAAAAGAGCTGCCCCAATAACTTCCCAGCAGCCTTAATGAACAAGATCTTACCATCAAATTTAATTTGGTTTAAAAAAATAAAGACGTATTTTATTTTGTGTATACCTAAGATTGTCAAGTTATTAACTATATTTGTTTTCTTTATTTCCTTCTTTTTCCTCTCTAGAATATAAACTTCTGAACTTATGTCTTCATTTGCTATATCTCTTTTAAAAAAATAAAAGCTCTAAAGTCTCATATTCCTTGAATTTTCATATACCATCTTTCTACACTATCTCTCCCTCAAAATTTGCTTAGAACATTCCTCAGAATCATGAGTTAAACCAGTATACATGTTGGATTCCAAATCTAAGTTCTACAGTGATTACATGGCAGAATACACTGTTAAATTAATAACATCATATTTTCTGCTATCTTCAAATTCTAACTATTTTCAGCATCACAAAATAAAAAGCAGGTTATATGGAAGCATAAACTTAGAAAATACAACAAGAAAATTTCATTTTTGATTATTTTATGGTACATGGCAGTGGCTGCAAATTGGGTGGGAAGGACATTCAAGAAAACAATTCAGCTCATCAAAGCAATGCAATTAACCTGCCCTCCAGACTCACCTATCATACTTTTGCTGTAACTGATAAAATATATACTCTCTGATGACAGTTGTAGGGAGGATTTTTCATATGTTTCTTGACTGCTTGTATGTCCTTTTTGAGAAAGGTCTGTTCATGTCTTTTGCCCACTTTTTAATAGGGTCGTTTGCTTATTGCTTGTTCAGTTGCTTCAGTTCCTTAAAGATTCTCACCATTAGACTTTTGTCAGATACATAGTTTGTATTTTCTCCTATCCTCTAGGTTGTCTGTTTACTCTGTTGATATAATAGTTGCTATTGCTGAGCAGAAGCTCTTAAGTTTAATTAGGTCCTTCTTGCCAATTTTTGTTTTTTGTTGCAGTTGCTTTAGAAGACTTAGTTGTAAATTCTTTGCCAAAACCAATGTACAGAATGGTGTTTCCTAAGTTTTCTTCTAGGATTCTTACAGTTTGAGATCTTACATTTAAATATTTAATCCATTTTTAGTTACTTTTGTATGTGGTGTAATTCTTCAGTTTATGGCTAGCCAGCTGTCACAGCACCACTTGGAGTCTTTTCTGCATTGCTTATTTTTGTTGACTTTGTCAAAGATCAGGCTGTAGGTGTGCAGCTTTATTTCTGGGTTGTCTCTTCTGTTCCATTGGTCTATGCATCTGTTTTTGTGCCAGTATCAGGCTGTTTGGGTTACTGTAGCCTTATAGTATAGTTTGAAGTCAGATAATGAGATGCCTCTGGCTCTGTTCTTTATGCTTCGGATTACTTTGGCTACTTGGGCTCTTTTTTTGGTTTTGTATGAGTTTTAGAATGGTTTCATTCTATTTCTGTGAAAAAAATGGCATTAGTAGTTTGATAGGAATATAATTGAAAATATAAATTCCTTTGGGCAGTGTGACCATTTTAGCAATATTGATTATAAATTCCTTTGGGCAGTGTGACCATTTTAGCAATATTAATTCTTCCAATCCATAAGCATAGGATGTTTTCCATTTGTTTGTGTTATCCCCGATTTCTTTAGCAGTGTTTTGTATTTCTCCTTGAGGAGAGATCTTTCACCTCCTTGGTTAGAGTTATTCTTATGTATATTTGTCTCTGTGTGTGTGTGTGTGTGTGTGTGTGTGTGTGTGTGTGTGTGTGTGTGCCTGCATGTGATATGATGTCTATTGTAAATGAGAATACATTCTTATTTGGCTCTCAGCTTGAACGTTATTGATATATAGAAATGCAACTGATTTTTCTAGATTTATTTTGTATACTGAAATTTGACTGAAGTTGTTTATCAGTTTGAAGAGTTTTTGGCAGAATCTTTAGGGTTCTTCACATATAAAATTATATTGTCAATGCAGAGAGATATTTTGACTTTTTTTCTTTTTGGATGCCTTTTATTTCTTTCTCTTGACTGATTTCTCTGTCTAGCATTTCCAGAACTATGTAGAATAGGAATGACAAGAGCAGGCATCCTCGTCACAGTTGAGAAGCCCATTTTAAATGTCTTATTCTAAGACTTTTGATACAATGCAAAGTCAACTTGCAGGTTCAGCCGTCTTTAAAAATGGCATCTTTTTTAAATTGTCTTTTAATTTAACATTTTGGAGTTAGTTAACATTTAAAAACAAGGGTGTCAGATAAAAATCCAGATATTTGGCTTATTTTAACAAAAGAAGGATCATTTCTGATGCCATTGCTAAACCTATCAGAGGTGTATAAACCAGAGCAACTCCATCTTGAATAGAAGCTGGGTAAAATGAGGCTGAGACCTACGGGGCTGCATTAGCAGACAGTTAAAGCATTATAAGTCACAGGATGAGATATGAGGTTGGCACAAAATACAAGTCATAAAGACCTTGCTGATAACAGTTTCCAGTAAAGAAGCTGGCTAAAACCCACCAAAACCAAGATGGTGACGAAAGTGACTTCTGATTGTCCTCACTGTTATACTCCCACCAGTGCCATGACAGTTTACAAATGCCATGGCAACATCAGGAAGTTAACCTATATGGTCTAAAAAGCGGAGCCATGAATAATCCACCCCTTGTTTAGTATACCATCAAGAAATAACCATAAAAATGGGCAACCAGCAGTTCCTGAGGCTGCTCTGTTGATGGAGTAGCCATTCTTTTATTCCTCTACTTTTTAAAATAAATTTGCTTTCACTATATTCCATGGACTTGCCCTGAATTCTTTCTTGTGTGAGATCCAAGAACCCTCTCCTGGGTTCTGGATCGGAAACCCTGCTCCTGTAACAGACCCACTGTCCTTAGTTTCTTCATTTTCCCCAAATGCCAATAATCTGCTAGAGCCACCCCTTCTGTGGCTGCTTCCTTAATGTCATCCTTACTCTCTCAAAATCATTGCACTTGACCCACTTCCCTCAGAGTAACCTGCATGGCTCCCAAAGACATTTGAGGTTGAGAATTGTGTTTCAATATTTTTTTGAGCAATCTCAAATGGACTGGAGTTCTGACACTTTATAAGATTTTATCATAATTTATACCAAATGATACGAACCCATGTAGTTAGCTCTTTTTAATGTAGCACTACAGAAAGTGAATTAAGTACTAAATATATCTATTTAAAATTACATCTAATATGTCTTGGTACCCATAATTGAGTTGTAGCATGCCCTCTTGCTCAAAAATAAATCTCAGTGTTAGACATGGGTGGATACTTACCTAACATTTTGCCTGGTATATTTCACATTCTTTCCCTGGGAGTAATATGCAACCATATGCCCAAGTAATAAATAATATGATAGGAAACAAATATCTATATTATGACAAACTGACAGTCAGTAATGCTAATGAGATTTTACAACACAATACACAGGAAAGAGAGAGTGATCAGGCCCCGGAGGTAAAGCCTTAAAGGAATTCATTTTCCTATCACCACTGAGAATACTTTGTATCATGGAATGAAAGGCACTAAAATAAATTGGCAAAATGAAACCTCTCTGCATATGGTGTTTACTCAGAAGGGTGAGGTGCCAAAGAGACTGTCAGCCACAGCAAGTCGGACCTTCACTGGCACGATGTCATTTAAAGAGCTGCCCTGACAAAGACTCAGCCTTCTGCGCCCATTAGACTCAGTGTGAAAGGTCTCCATTCACTTGCCAGCTGGCGTAGTAGACCATCATCTAAAGATGTGAACGGTTACAGCCCTGGCCTCGCTGCAACTGGAAACCAAAGAGACGATTAATTATGGATGGAATGCAGCCAGGCAAGGCTGCAATTGTAATCAAATGAGACCACACTGAGGAAAAATAACATTTTATCCTGCACTTGGTACCTCACAGATAGATTTATGACCATACTGCCAGTTGGAGATAAAGTAAAAATCAATCATATTATTCATATGAGTAACATAAGCAAGTACTGGCAAAACAAAAAATATGTTTCCTCTGATTGTGCTGCAGATACTTCATTTATATACAGCTTTATTCAGCAGAATCACACATCCACAACTTTTTTTTCTTTTAATGAAAGCTGAGAAATACACTATCAGCTGGCACTGTAATGAAGAGATCTGGGAACTTTCTGCATTCAAAGCCTTCATTACAAAGATATATTACAATATTTCCTGCTTTATTGCCTTGCTCATATTTTATTATAACTCTATTGCATATTGAAATGTGGAGCCTAGAAGCTACAGGATATCCACAGTCAACAAATAGAACAGCTTGTTCATTATGTCCATGAATAATCGAAAAGACTAAAACGAATGCTAATTCTATGCAGTAAAAAGCTTAAAAACTTATGTTTCTTTTAAAACACAATTGGAATCTTAAACTAGTTCTGTAAAAGAAGGAGCATCATTAGGTTAATATGCCCTAAAACAGCTCGTCATTGTTTGGAAGATTCATTTGCCAAAATAAATACAGAAACTCCAATCACAGATTACAGATTAATAGGGATGCATGTCTCATGAACTAGAATTAGTCACAATCTAGCCAAGTCCTACTTCACTTAAAAAAAGAAAGACAAGCCATCAGTTGATATTGTACTTGTGGTATGCACTTATCCATCAGGAGAAAAACTGCCATGTTCTTTTTTAAAGTCTCTTAAAATGTGACTTTTTATGTAGAAGTTGAAGTAACTTTGACAATTAAAATGACAATGTATACCTATTTAGCCCAAATATATGTAAAGTATCTGGAGTACTAAGATCTTCACATCAACAGCCTAGGAGATACTACATAGAAACTGGAGTGTGTCTGCCCAAATCTTCAATTCCACTTATTTTCTACCTCTTACTATCCTTTGCCAAACAATCTGTTTGATAAGTTGGGTGAACTGGAGGGGAGCCAGGGAATTCCAGCAAAAGAAGAGGGGATCTGGGAGGACCTGTGGCAGAATGCCACAGCAGGCTCAACTATTTATTCTACAATACTTGGTTCAAATACTCACCACCCTCCTTCCCCTACCAACCTCCGGCAGCAAAAGCCAGCTTATCCAGGTGACTGCAGCTTCTAGAAAGTCACATTTAATAATTGTGAATTGTTTAACCAACAAGAGATCTTCACAAGAAGTGCTACATAAGGCATGGTGGGGGGAAGGGGTATGGATAGATGGTTTAGAAAATAACAACCAATAGATAAGCCAAAAGCAATATAATTAGCTTTGTAGGTGCCTTAACATTTCTCACTCTGGAGAGGACTGCAACTTTGGGTGTAGCTTCTAATGAGAAGTAAGCAATAAATATTGACATAACAGCAAGGGTTTCTTGCAAAGAAGTTTTTGTTGGTTTAGTGTGACACAATTGATTTGGGCTTTCTTGGTTGCCATGTATCTCAGAATGAGTCAATTAAACACACTTGTTCACTTTAAATGTAGTGTTTTGCTTGATTCATTTGAATTCAGGATGGATTAACAAGGACACCATAAAGAATTCTAGAAAGCAGATGCCTCAGAGATAGATGAGGAGGAGCATCAGCTACAGGATACCTACTAAATACAAATATTAGGGCACCTATTAGCAATTATCTTGCAGAACTCCTCTGCCTGTGTGAACCCCTCACCACTTGAAGGTGAATATTCACATAAAGGTAAATAAAGTATCAAATTGTTTTCTTGGAAACTCAATTCCTTCTTTCTTCTGTAACAGAATGACAGAACATTTGGATCCAGTTACTCCACAATTTTTCCTAATGTAAAAAGCAAGACTGAAAAACAATTTTCAAACTCCTAAGGAATATGTATGAGTGACTGTATGTGTAAAAATACGCTGAGAAAAAAAATTAAAAGCATTATGGTAGAATGCGGTCTCTCAATTTCTGTCATAATTCAGCAGTCTGTCTTGCTTTTTGTAGAAAATCTCTTTATCTTTCCTCAGATTGGGTTTTGTCCTCAACTACTAAGTCTATAATTTTTTTTTTTATAATCCCAGAACCTGTCACCTCCCTAGAGGCTTCTCCTCCTACCCCAGGTAGAATTAAATAGCTCACTTATCTGCTTGTGACCCTACATTGGAATTATATTATAATTACATTCAAGTCATTGAATATTTAGCTATTTTGCTGCATAGTGGGTTCCACTTCCCCTAGCCTTTCACTCATCCCAATACCTCCTACCCACAACAATTCTCAATTCCACTGAGACTTATTTGAGGCCAGCAAGCACATCTTATCTGCCTTGGGATCTGAAGCACTGTGTGCAGAGCCTGACAACTAATAAGTTCCCAATAAGTTTGTCAAATTTGATCAAATGTTAAGAGTTTAAAATACATCACAAGAAAAATTTCTATGTATATATAACCTCTTTTAGCTTACATTGTTCCATCTTAGAAAATACATCTCAGAACATGTTCTTCTTTTGATTTTTTTTAAAAGATGGGGTCTCACTCTGTTGTCCAGGCTGGAGTGCAATGGATCAATTACCGTCACTGTCGCCTCTAATTCATGGGCTCATGTGATACTCCTGCCTCAGCCTCTTGAGTAGCTGGAACTCCAGGCACATGCCATCGGAACAGTTTTAATTTATCTACCTTTATTGTTGCTTCAGTATAGTTTTATAAAAACTGCCATCATATGCAAAAAGTATTTTTGGGGGTCTCTGAATGATTAAAATTCATTCATATGTAACTCTAATATCTGGAAAGTATCTGGGGAAGTATGATTTTCAAATCAATAGCCTAAAAAATCTTACATAACAACTCTAGTCTGTTTTCTGTTCAAACTCTCTGTTCTACCCAACTTCTACTCCTTTCTGTCAATTCCTGAACTATCTGTATATGTAAGTGGGTTGATCAGAGGGGTCGGGAGAGTCCAGGTGAAAGAAGAAGAAACTATAGTGTACTAATTGCTATACTGTACTAAGAGCATTGTCTTTAGTTCTCTCTACATAGTGTTTTAGTTAATCCCAAGTGTTAGTATTAATATCCTTGTTTTACCTGTAAAGAAACTTGAGTCTCAGGGATTTTTTTCAGCTACAGAAGCTATTACGCAGAAGGTTCACAATTAAAACATTTCATTTTTTTTTTCTGATTTTAAGAACTGAGTGACTCTATGATTTTACACACAACTAAACTGTCTTTAGCATATGTTTATTGCATTGCTTTTCTTTTCATTCATTAGCTAAAAGTATTTTTGGTTTCATTAAGTACTTACTGAGTCCCCATGCAATAGGCACACAATATCTGATACATGTAACGTGTCTTTTGAAACTTGCATAATGACCTAATCACTAGAAACACATTATAGAAAAGTGGAACTACTATTGCGTGCTTTGCTTTTCTACTAAAGGTATTTCAGAATGAAAATCCAAGTTTCAGAAAAGAATATCTCTTACAAATATACATTTAGGTCCCCAGCTGTAATTTGATTCCTGATTTAGTAATGTACATAAAAAGTGATTTAGATCAGTATAGTCTATTTAAACTCATTCATTTTGAAAATCAGCAGAGTAATATTTGCAGCTTGATATCCTAAAACAACACATTTATTTTCTCACTAGTACATAATCACAGAAAACATTTATAGAAAGATTTTTATATATTCTGTTTGTTACATATGACAAAGTATAACAGACTAACTAGACTAAAGGGTGCATCATGCATGTGCCCTTATTATAGCTGCATAGATCATTAAAAAGAGCAAGTCCCTTTGTTTTTAGCAGGACCTACAGTAGCCTTACATTTTGAGCTGGAAAAGCAAATTCTTTGCCTGTGCCTTGGCCTCTTAGTCTTACTCTTACCTCTTATTCTTTCCACGTAATGTTTCTCTTGCCTGGAATACTCTTTTCTACCCTCTTACCATCAACATCTGGCTTTTTCACTCAAAACAAACTTCTTCCCAGTGATTCTTAACTTGGGATCTACAGATAGAATTTTAGTTCCTTACAGTCAGTTTCTTTTTATATTGTGATGCATTTTATTTCATGTATTCAATTTTTTTTTTTTCTCAGAAGGGATTCACGTTATAAAAGAGATTAAGGGAGTCCTTCCTTTAAGGTTGTATCATACTCTGGTCTCATTCCTAGATCAAAACACTCTGCTGCTGTTTTCTGCCTCCAAAGGCAGAGAAGCAGCAATATTCTCACTGTATTTCCTCTACCCATACACTGCTGGTACACAGAAAGGGGACAAAGGATATTTAAGGAAAGAAAGGATGTAAGCAAGATTGATGAATTATATCAATTCAAAGTGGTAATCTTAGCTATTTTTTGCTGCCCAGTAACTCCATTTGACAGTTACAGATGAATGAAAATGGAATAAGTTATGATTAAACATCACTTGATAGAAAAAAAAATCTTTCAAATACTGGATTTAATGAAAAGAGCACTTCATATTGTGATGAACAGATTAAAGACCCCAAAGATGTTCTACCTGACTACCTATTATTCCATCTCTCTACTTCCAAACTGTAAGTTCTCTCCCACTTCAGGCCATTTCTGGCCTTGGAAAGGATGTATATAAGAGGCCAACTGGTTGAATCCAATTCTTGGTGACCACTGGTTTCCCAATAATGAATGAGGATGAGAACCCGTATCTGCCTGCTCTATAGCTAAGAATGTTCCTGTCTAGAGTGGGAGTTTAGCTGCTGGGAAAATATAAGTCATCAAGAGCAGAAGGTTGTAAAACCATCTTGATGCTAATCAGTGCAGTAATTCTCAAACATCTGATTTCGAGCTGGATCTCCTTCAAAAAATTTCCTTGTGATTATGTCACCTCCTGGCCCAAAAATTTATTATGAGATGAAAAAGTTACTGAAGGCAGAGAACCTACTTCAGTGCTGGACACAGAGTAGATTCCCATTAAATGTTGCTCTCTTCCTTTAACTTTCTACCTAAACTATGATTGGCCTTTATTTCCAGGTAGTGTACCTGCGAAACAATAGGACAACTTGCCTGACACTTCCACATATTACCAGATTAGATGTTAGCTCTTTCCTAAACCTCTTCATGATTATTTTCAAACAGTTTTTGTTCACTCTTTTCTAGTCCCTAATTTCACTGACTCTAATTCACCATCAACCCTCAGACATATCCTTATTGTGAGTACAAAGAAAACTACCACTTAAAGTATGACAAATCAATGATACTTACATCCCAGTTCAAACATGTAAAAAGGTGAGAGATGTGCTTCTTAGACTCATTTAAATATTGTGTCTGTGGTACTAATCTGCAGACTTAATCTCTCCTTGGACTTGAGAAGGGTAGCCTCCTAGGCAATTCCAGCAACCCTGCCTCCCAGCTGCTGGGTAAAGCAATTTGTAGCCCAAAGATAGTCTTGGAAGAGGGCCGCTGATGACAGCTGTTAGTGGCAAACTGTGAGCAAAGGAACTGGGCAATAGTTGTTTACACCAAGTAAAGGAGATCCAGAGCCTCTGGGAGGAGAACAAGAAGTATACACTATCGGACATATTTAATATACAACTAAAACAGGGAGGCTAGTTTTAAAGTACGAGCTTTGGAATCAGATTTATCCTATCATCACCACATTTCACACATCTAGGATAACCTTGAGTATATTTTGATCTAGAATAAAGATCATCTCATGAATTCCCAGAGAATTTTTCAATAACTTGTTTCAGTAGTTTGTATTAAACACATCAACTGTATGTAACTTATTGCAATGTTTGCAAATTAATGTTACCTTTTGCATTCATAATCTACATCTTCAGTGAACATGATAAAACTATTCAGAACACATCTAGAATAAGCAATTTTGTTGTCTTGCTATAGTTTCAGATGCAATAAGCTGTCTTGCTTTCTACAGACTAGCTGGACAATTTATATCACAGAGCTCAAATCTGAGTAACCATTAAAATTCTGAGAATCTGCTATGAATATTGATAAACTCGAAGGATGTAGAAGTTATTTCTCTTCATTACTAAAGAATGTGTGGGATTTGGCATTAGAATCTCTATTATTAAAGATTGTCTTTTCTAGAATGGTATTGCTGTATAGGCCTATAACCTCTAGCCTCAGAGCAGGGTGTAGCAAGACTAAAAACAGAAAAATATTTGGAGTCAGTTCCAAAGACACATAGTTATACTGGATTCAAGAGGCAAAGAAAGAATCAAGAAGCAAATCCAAGATCAGTCACAGTGTCAGGCTAGAAGATGCCAACTAATGAATGAATATGTAAGTACCTGAGCTAATGAAAACTATATAGAAGCCAGCAGTAAGTGAAAATACAGGAAATGGGGGTACAGGGAGAATGTGGACCTTAATTCTAGCAAAGAGCACCTTGTTGGCCTACAGTTCCTTTAAAAATGTTAAGGACGGCCGGGCGCGGTGGCTCACGTCTGTAATCCCAGCACTTTGGGAGGCCGAGGCGGGTGGATCACGAGGTCAAGAGATCGAGACCATCCTGGTCAACGTGGTGAAACCCCGTCTCTACTAATACAAAAAATTAGCTGGTCATGGTGGCGCATGCCTGTAGTCCCAGCTACTCAGGAGGCTGAGGCAGGAGAATTGCCTGAACCCAGGAGGTGGAAGTTGCGGTGAGCCGAGATCACGCCATTGCACTCCAGCCTGGGTAACAAGAGTGGAACTCCGTCTCAAAAAAAAAAAAAAAAATGTTAAGGACACACTTACTGAGTTATACGGAGGCAGGAAAAGAATTGGAAGGTGCTGCCTATGCTAGGATATGGCAATCTTTGTACTTGATTGGAGCACCACATTTCACACATTGTTTCATGTGAAGTTTGTATTTCTCTTATCTATAAAACATGGTGATTCAGGATCCTAGCAGTGCAATTTTATAGAGACACACTCAACCTGGTTTGCAAGAGCCACAGCCAATTTCCCTGAGGAATCTCCAGTGAAAGAGTTAAGCCCTATTTAAACTTTGACTTCTTGTGGTTTTTCTTTAGTTTAATACCATTATAAAACATAATCTATTGACTAGCCCAGGGAAGAATTTTCAAAAAGTGTTAAGGAAAATGTAGGTCATTGTCATCTCAGTTCCTCAATGATTCAATTATTTGACATTTACTTAAGCCCTTTGAATGACAACAGTCATGCCAGCTGCTGGTTGAAGGGGAATTTTCCAGTAGCATTTAAATAGACTGTTTATATTCATTAGCTATTTGTTAGCATTCACTCGGAACAGATGTGGAGGCTGTCATTCATTGAATTCTAGAATAGTCCTATTCCTATTTTGTGGTTTTAACGTCTGCTAAGCTATTTCTTTTTTGATTTTAACATTTAAAATTTTAATTGATATTGTCAACATGCTTTAACACATCAGTCTAAGTTTAATGTTATTACATTTTCAATCCTAAATTTATAACTACCAAATATTTACAACCCATTTTTACTATGCATTCTAGTTTAAGAAGACAAATCAAATGAATGGCAGGCAGATTGCTTAACTAGGATTAATACCAAATTTGAATGCCTTTGTTGATGTGGAACAGAAGTTGTTTATAATCTTTCCTTTGCATGTAAAACAGTACACTCTCAGACATGATACTTGAACACTAGGATGGGATAGTTACTTAATAATTTCCCTGTATTAACATATGCCATTTGCAATTTTAAAAAATGTAACACAATCTATATTGAGTGATTTTTTTATCACTTAAATAATATATCTTCTATCGCTGCACAGAAAAATGCAGCAGTGACTAATAACAGAGATTTCTACTAAAAGCATAAAAGTTAACATAGAGTCTTCTATATAGAGTTGTGTGGATTGCAGACTTCAAAAATGTACTTAGTCTCCCATCTTTGGAGGATCCACTGATGTTAAGGTTGAATCTGACTGAAACAAATAAAAAATTAATTGGAAAATAAAGAAAAATATACTTCCAATACCACAGAAAAGAGTATTAATCACACAATTCCCTACAGGAATTCCTGGTCCATAAACCTCAATATTGCTTTAGAGAACTCTTCCCCAACCTTTCACTCCATTTAAATTGTATTCACATTATTTTTCTTTTTTTGAGACTGAGTCTCACTCTATTGCCGAGGCTAGAGTGCAGTAGCGCAATCGTGGCTCACTGTAATCTCCACCTCCTGGGTTCAAGTGATTATTCTGCCTCAGCCTCCCAAGTAGCTGGGACTACAGGTAGGCACCACCACACCATGCTAATTTTTGTATTTTTAGTAGAAACGGGGTTTCACCATATTGGCCAGGTTGTCTCGAACTCCTGACCTCGTGATCCATCTGCCTCAGCCTTCCAAAGTGTTGGGATTACAGGCATGAGCCAGTCCATTTACATTCCTAAATATAGAGATATATTTACAAACCTGTCAATTTAAAATATTGTTCTGACTATATAATCTATGCAATAAATGAATGAGGTATTTTGTTAAGCTAGTTGTTGAGAGTATATAATCAATAGATGCCTCCTTGTGTCTAAACTAATATCTATTATTTATTATGTGCTTATTATATTTAGGAATTTGCTAGGTGTGTACTGTCCTTCCAAATTCTTTCTCAATTCAGGGTCTTTGTTGTTTTCTCAGCCTGAGATGCTCTTCCTCAACTATGGTTAGCTGTCTCTGACTGAATAACTTCCTTGCAACTTTTAGCCTTTCTTAACAACGTATCAAAAAGTGGAACTCTCAACCTTGTCTGTAACTGTCATATCAATATTTCTGTTTCTTTCAAAGCACTCTTCCAAATCTATAATTAGTTTACTCATTTATTTGTTAACTTGTTTATGTCTATCTTCCACGCATCCAATAGATATTTTATGAGAGCAGAAACTTTGTCTTAGACACCTCTGAACTCTGAACCTCTTACCCTGGTACATAACAAATGCTCACAAAATATAGATTGAGCTAATGTGTGAATTTTTATAAACATTATCTCATTTAATCCTCCAAACAATCCAATGTGCTCATCTCAAAGGAATGAAGCTCAAAGGGGTTAAGAATCTTGCATGAGGTCAGGTGAGCAGTCAGGTTAAAGTCATATCCTAAATTTTTATGGGTGTTTTTTGTTTGTTTGTTTGTTTGTTTTTGCTTCTTATAATAATTTCACTTAACAACATTATCACTTTCCCAGCACTTGTGCTAGAAATTTGAAGTCCACGACAGTCCCTCTTTTTTTAATACCCTGACTGAAACAATTGGTTACCAAGCAGCTCAGCTACCTTCCAGATCTCATTATCCCCTCCATCCTGTCTACGCCACCCTAGCTTTGACCCTCACCATCGTGAGTCATTATTGCCTCTTTGGCCCCTAACCGATCTCCCTTCTATTAGGGACTTCCTCTGCCCCTAAAACGTCCATTAGACAACGGTACAGATTTAGCACTTCTTCTACTGAGATTACTTAGTGGATTCCCTACTTTTAGGATAAAATTTCCACTTGTTAACTTTGCATAAAGGCATTTGAGGACCTGGATTCTGCCTTCTTCAAGCTCATGCCCATTACTCCTTATGTTAGGCCCTACGTTCAGTGCCTGAAACACTGGCATTCTTCCACGTTCCTGTGTTTGTACATATGTTTCCTCTCTCTGAATGTGTTTCCCCGCTTGATTGCCTTATTCACATCTAATCATCCTTCAAGACTGAGAACAAACATATCTCTGTGGCGGCCTTACCTGATCTAACCCCCGTATGACAGGCACCACTGAGCTGAGTCACACGCTCCTGCTCTGCACACCCATAAAACCCAGGACAGTCCTCAACATTGTGAGATATTACAGAGTACAGTAACTGTCACATTTTGCTGTCTGTGTTTTTCTTTAGTTTTGTATCATCTTTTTAACGTTAGCAGCTTTTTATGGACTCCTAGAGGGCATGTCCCTGGCACAGTACCTGGTATATTATTCAGAAGTCATTGTCGAAAGAATGCATCAAAGAGTGGATATATTTCTGCATATGATTACGATTAAGCTCAATAAATAAAAGAAAGTGAAATGTGAACTGTACAATGACGTTTTAAATAGTGTCAATAGTTTTGCCTAGGAAGCGGAGAGGACTCTGTTTCTGAACTTGGTGCTGGACTCTGAGGGAGATTGTGAATGCTCTTCACTATACCCATCCAGCTCCCAAAGTGCCTTAAAAGTATTGTGTTTAGTGCCATGGAAGATACAAGAATAAATACGACAGTCAGCCTGCTGTATAGGATTTTGCAAACCAACAGGAGAAACATCATTCTCCAAAGTTCTTTATATGAACCCCATGACATATGTTTACTCAAGACATATGACTCATACATTTACCAAAAATCATTTAACCTGGTCTTTATTTTCAGCCAGCAAATTGCCTTGAAATGCCAAATTGCCTCTAATCATTGATTCCATTTATTTGCCCTAAAACTCTCTTAAATCCTTAAAAGCCTATTTTTAAGGATTTTATAATTTAAAAGCACCCCTATATTCACAAATTCAGTAGCTACTTAAATGTATGCTTTAACTTTTAAAAATTGTATTGTAATAAACCTCTGGGTTTGAGCCTTCTGGAAAAATAACTTTTCAGTTATACTCATCAAATCCTATTTCACAGATTTTCGAGATTCATAATGCTATATATAACTTTCAAATGGGGATTCCTAGAGAGCAAGGGCAGTGGCAAGCTGGCTGAACTGCTCAGGGGACATAGAACTGCAAATAAAAAGCAAGGTGGAATTTTTTTTCTCATGGGCCTTGAAGAATTATTTTGCTTTGCCTTTGTCCAAGTTTCCATGGAAACGCCACTCCTGGAAATGTGCAGTTCTTCAGAGCCCTCGTCCTGAATATAAGCAGAAGACAAACCTGGAGCTGTAATCTATTTTAGTGCTGCCATGAGTTGCAGAAATCAGGGAATAACTGTTGTATTCATAAGGAAGTTTGTCAACATGAAAATGAGTGTAATGAGCAAACACTGAGTTGGATGATATCTTTAATCTTCCTTCTGCCTTTAGACAAATATAATGTAGGGACATATAGTTTCTTACTGTATATGTGAAATAATGAACAGTATAATAGTAGTGAAATGCAAAGGTACCAATAATTAGTCTAAATCTTTACTTTATCCTATCAATGTAAGTGGAAATAAAAGAAAAATTTGCAAAACAGTATAAGCAGACCCAGAAATTCATCTGTAAGAAACAATTCAGGGAAAACTCCATTTTAAATACAGATATAAGTAATAGGGATTATGCTTTTCATTCAGAAGGAGTTTAGTGTTGATTAAGAAGGCTCATGCCACATATGACTAGCACGTAGGAAGTATTATGAGGGCACTATGCCCGCAATATTGTGCATTATTAGAGAAGTACAGAAATTCTCAAAACTCACAGAGAACAGAGTAAGGAAAAGAAAACTTCCAAGTTTCTGGATGAGAGAAGAAAAAGAAGCAATGCTTATAATAGCTTACGATAGCGTAGTATATACCACGTACTGCTCTGGTTTCTGCCAGTCAGCATTGCTGAAGGATGTGCTAGAGCAGGAGACAGCATGGTAAACAGGAGAAACGTGGTTCCTTCCCTCAGGAAGTGTATCTCCCTGCAGAAGGCAGAGGAGACAAACAGTAAAGGGTTAATTTTATAATTATTGAATTTCAAACTGTAAAAGGTGCTATAAAAAGAGGTAAATGATTCTATGAGAGAATGTAAGGAGGGAATTTAAACTTACGTTCATTATATCTTTAGTTCTCACATGAGCCCTTGCATTAGATGCTACCATCTTGTTTTTCAGGAGAGGACAGAGGCATAGAAGAAATAAGACATTTCTCTTGAGATCAATCAGGAACTAAATATTAGACCTAAGTGTTGGGCCAGCACCAGCGTGTCAGGGTTTATGGTCTGTTTCTTATGTCACATGATTTGTGAAGTACCTATCTGAATTTTATTCTAAATTCTGAATTTAAGAATCAGAGAGAGCTGGAATATATTTTTCAGGAGATACTAGAATTTTTGTGGTGTTTGGATGCTTTGAATTATTTTCTTAGTAAGCACTGAGGGATTCTCTCTTAAGGAATCCTTTGGAATTGGCTTTTCTATCCTAACGACTCATTCAAATATTTGTTAATTTGCTTATCTGAAACACAGATACATCCCTGGTAAAGAATCTCAAAGCCAACCAAATGGCTGGGCTGGGATGTCAGCATGTTGATGTCACTAAACTAGTGTGTACATCTGGAGACTAAGGGTGCTGAACACTCAGCCTGAATTCAAATCTTCTACCTGACTTACATTACCTCCTCTCATTTACTTTATTATCTTGGTACATGTTTGTCTCTCTAACTCAACTATAAACAACTTTGAAGATACAAGGTATTTATTTTGGTACCATAATGACAGTCATAGTTCTTTGTTACCGTAGATGTTTAACTGTTAAATAAACCTAAAAACTCTCCTTCTAATATTTGATAATAGTTTTACTAAATATTATTTTAACTTGATTTGAAGTCCACCAAAAGATTTATATTATCAAATAATGTTGAACATACTTTTCCAGGAGTCTCATTTTAAAAATTTATTTTAATAACAGACATGGGGTCTTGCCCAGGCTAGTCTTGAACTCCTGGGCTCAAGCAGTCTTGCCACTTTGGCCTCCCAAAGTGCTAAGATCACATGCATGAGCAACCACACACAGCTCAGGAATCTCATTTTTTAAGAAGTCTGTTAGTGACTGTTAAGATGACATTATTCTGAGGTCTGGTTTAAAATGAGTCAAACTTCCTTCTTCATGAAAAGATGGAGAAAGGGATGAAATATCAATCACTATGATACTATCCCTTTCCCGCCTAGTTCTTTGGAAATAAAGGCTTTCGTAACTTCTAGCTCAGTTGTTCGGCCAGTTTCCTTCTCCTTTCCCAGAACTATAAGCTTTGTAACCTTAGAGGGGGTCCCTGTTATGTGTCACTGTAAACAATAAAGAACAGCTTATGGACTTTGTCTTTAGAATATACATTCAAATCCACTCCAGTGAAACATGGTGCAAAACACCTTGAAAACAGCATGTAGCAATGTCCACAAAACACCTTCCTAAAGAAAGAGTGTTCCAATACACAGATTACCCACACAATGGGAATGGAGGGGTGCCATGACATTGCCATTTGAGGAAAAATGGGCACTGTAAGAATACAGGCTCTGCCACTTTTCTTTGGATCCTCTTAGTTCAATTCAGTTCAAATAGTTACTAAGCACCTAATACATGCCACGGTTGGTAAGAAATGCTGTCTATACAAAAGTGAATAGAGGCACACACTCTGCCCTTAAGTGGGAGGGAGACAGACACAGCAATGGATAATATCTTATAGTTTCAAAGGAACAAGATCTCTCCTTCCATACCTCCCACCCACCCACTCCCCATAAGCACAGACAGGAGCTCTTTTTCCCCAAAGCAATTCAAGTAGAAAAAATTACATAGAGCTTTAATAATGTACAGACTGCAATGACTGACTGCCTCTGACTCATAATCTTCCTCATCCCATACAAATTTTCCAAAAATGTCCCATATTCTTCAAATTTATCCAGCCCAGCATCCAACTGTGGGACCGGAAGTAAACAAGGATTCTTGATTCTTGGCCTCTTATTCCTAGGGATGAACATTAGGAGTACAATGAAGATTCTCCAATTCTTTTAAAGTTTGCTTTTTGAAATTCTAGCAATTCCATAAAAAGGCACTTTCACATATTTTTACTCTAATACTGGCGAAATGCATCTCCTATTTTGTCCTTCTATTAATTTTTATGTGATTCTGTATTCTAACGCTTTCTAAGCCATGTTCTTTGTAACACTAATTCAGAGGATACTTCAAGAAAGAAAGGTTGTGTAGTTGAAAAGAGTTCTGTGATCAAATACATTTGGAAAAGCCCACATAATACCATATCTTTAAGAGACTCTTAACACATATTAATATAGTCTCTGCAAAGTCTTGCAACATAGAAATGTAGTTAACTTTATTTAATCTAGCAGTTTCCTGACTCACTTGTTCAAAATATTTTATGTTAAAACTTATTAATGCCTTGATATATTTGTTTTCATAGAAACATTTAGAAAACACTGTGGTAAATTAACACCTTTAGAATTATTTAGATAACAATAGAAGACTTTCATTCTCCAAAAATAAGATCATGTAATTCATTCATTCAACAAGTATTTATTGAGCATCTACTATGTGCTAAGCACTTAAATTCTACTTGTTAGTTTAAATGTCATCCAAGCCTCAGGGATCAGTTAAGCCTCTAAACCTGTGAAATAAAAAGAACCTCCACAGAACTCTGCAGGTGTACATAAAATCCCTTTTGTTATTACCACTGTTATGATAATATTCCCTCTTTCTAGAAACGAACACTTGTATTTCTTTCACTGAACCTCAGCCTCATGCTCTTCACCAAGTTTTTGGGTTTCCGTGTTGTCCCAAACACATCTCAGTATGTCCTTTGGCTTCCCATCCATTTCTCCTGTACTGAATCCTATTAATCTTCACCAAGGCCTCCAGGTATGTAGAACCAGGTGTTCAAGGAGTACTGCTCACAGCTGGGTCCCTGATCCTCACGGCCAGCCCCTGTCACCAGGCCCCCATACTAACAGACATTCATTTTTCTTTAGACCTTCAGTGATTCATCACGTGACTCTATTTGTGGCTCCTGAGTCCCAGCCATTTCAAATTTCCTCTGTCCTACGTCAACCAAGTCCTAGTTGTGGAAAGTCTCTCTTCCCTTAGCTTTTAGAACTGTGCAGTCCTATTTTGTATTTCCTCCTTCCTCTCTTAATACTCTCTTCCACTTCCTTTATGGGCTTTATTTTTAGCTGCAGTTGCTTAAATACAGTCTATGCTCAGGCCCAAGCCCAGACCCTGGACTTTTCTTTCTCTGTACTTTATCACTGGCAGTTCAGTTACCCTCAACACTTCAACTACAATAGAAAATGTAGTCAAATGTTAAAATGTGACATCTTTCATCTTTGCTGAAACTTACAAATGTGTGAAGCCCACACATGAATATTCTGAATGTGTTTTCATAAAAAGCATGTTAGATACTTCAACAACTTCTGTATAATAATACGTACTTAGAGACTAGAAGATGATCATCAGAAATACCATTTTAAGTTGGTATCAAAATAAAAGTAGTCTTTATTTTCCATAATTATTTTGGAATACATACATCCCAAAATACCTAATACATGTTTCCTCCAAAAGATGTAAGAAGATTTGATTTCTAAGCCATCTAGCATCATTGAACACTCATCTCAAAAGACAGTAAAATAAATACTCCAAGTATCATTGTTTAACAAATGTTTTAGGTGAAGCAGGAGTTAAAATTGTGTTCATATATGACATGGATAATTCATTGACTCACCACTAGAACAACTTATTCTCCTTTTCAGTTGTAGTGGCAGATTCTTAGGATAATAATACCTTATATTTGTGGTTTGTTATATTTGTACCTCCAGGTTGTCTATCCTCAACAGACATCAGTGAGAAATGAGGAGTACAAATTAGAATCTCTATTGCATTGTTTGGATACTGGGTCACTGAGAGGTTCAGTGCCTTGTTCAATATCACACAGAAAAACCCCATCAGAATCCAAACTATAAAACTGCCCTCTCCTGCTCCTTAAGTACAAATTCCTCAAAATCTTCTTACAGTCTCTTGTAATTATGCTTATGATGAATAACTAAAACATCTCAGAAAAACAATAATGTACACAGAATGCAAATTTCAAATGCATCCCCATTTTATAGGTAAGGAAAAGTGAGACCCAGAAATTTTTATGACTAGACCAAATTCAGAGAGGGCTAAAAACCACTGCATAACCAAGATGAGATAGACATAAAAGCTGTAGCACAAAAAATTTAAACTCTGACATTTTATTTGTACTAATACAGTAAACAAAGAGAATGTGATTATATTTTACCCTTCCTAATGTCATCATCAGCTTCTGGAAACATTTTCTGTTTTTTTTCATCTCTGATGTTGAAGTCAATTTTGTCCTATAACACTTCTCAGAGCTAATTTCTGGAGAATAAAATGATGTGAGGTGAGCTATTTAATGAGGTCAATCACTTAATTTCTTGTACTATTTTGAGGTAACTGGGCTAATAATGACTTTTTAAAGTCTGTCCTTTATAAGCTTCTTATCCTTTTTTGTAGAACTACTGTTGGTAATACAGCAGTAACATCTGAAGTGAATATATGCTCATGTATGGATAAATCCTGACAAATCAAAGAGAGTCTGCTATTCCCTTTAAACATAGTACTATACTTCTTAGATACGATCATGCTTAAAAATCACATTATAATAGTGATATTATACTATAACCATTGTAATAGTTATATATAATTGATATGAAATATATCCATAAAAGACTTTATTTCCACTAGTTTCCAGATCTTGGTTGACTTTCATTTCAACTTTTCTTCAATATATATGCAAACCTGTGACTTTGTTTGAATTGATAAAATTTGACTTCTGCATTTCCTTTTTTTTAAGTGAAAGTAAGTTTACTAAGAAAGTAAAGGAATAAAGAATGGTTACTTCATAGGAAGAGCAGCCCTGAATGTCTTAACAGCTGACTGAAATATAATATAGATACAATAAAATGAGAAGAAATTATCAAATTCTAATAATAGAGATAATTGTTTAAAAACATGTAATACTCCCATCTAACAAACAGCAAAAGTACAAAATATAGAAATGTGGTAGTAAATTGATTAACCAGCTTTCAACTTCTATTTTGACATATGAGTAAACACATGTCCAGTTTTAATGTGTATTTATTCTGGAGATCTTTAAAAGACAGAAACTTAAACATACACATGACTTCAAAGTAGTAAAAAAGGGGACAGTCAGAGATGTGAATTCTGATTCTGACCGCACTAATCTTGCTAAGTTACTTACATCTTAGCCTCAAGCTCTTTATCTATAAAAATGGCAGTAATCAAGTCCACCCGGAAGGTTGCTGCAAGGACTAAATATGAGAAAAAGTTGTAGATTTTCTAGCATAGAACATGGAAAATAGTAGACGCATGTTGTTTTCTTTCTCATTATGTCTGTGTGTTTACACTTCTCCCACACTACCATATTGATTCTGCTTATATAGCTTAAATTTTAACTACCTGTGATTAAGTTCCTATTTTGTTTGAGTATAAATCTTGTACAAATAAGGATCCTGAACTCACTTCTCTAGTTTCAAGCATAAAGAATGCATTTTTAGTTTGTTGGTGGTGGTGGTATTGTTTTGGGCACAGTAGAAAGACATTATTTATTTGTCATCTTTCTCAATTCCATACTGCTATATTCATGATGTTTTTCATATCTTTGCCTTAAAATTAACTTTTTTTTCTTAACTTTAATTTATGGCTATACTATCCCATTCAGGCATTTAACCCTGTATTTTATTTCGGGCATTTCAAAACTCACATTCTGAAGTATAACACCAAATGTTTCTTTCAATAATTCCTCTCACGTGAAAGTTACAGTAAACAACAGATCACAGGAATCCTCTGTCTGAAAAAACTAGTATGTCTTTACCTGACCTCCTCTTAAAACTCTGTAAGTAACTGGAAATCATGGTTCTCACTGACATTACTATTCACATCTTTCTTCTTTGAAAATCATGCCTGGAGCTCATGTTGTCAGAACAAATAATCATAAATGACATCCCACCTGGAACAAGACATTCAAGACTAGAAATTTGTTATGATCCATAGCATCTTTTCGGAGTCCACAGATCTGCAAAACCCTACTGTAGCTCTTTTCTGCTTCCTGGAAATGAAAGTAATCCAACCACGTAATGAAACACTAGCCTATTCCACGCATATGAGACTACTTTCTATCTCATATCATATTTTTCAGCTTTGTGAGTTGCAGTCTAATAGTCCTATCTTAGAAATCAGGTTAGTGTGTTACAAACAGCATTTTTAAAAGTAAAGAAAAACAATGATATGGAATGAAATGGAACAAAACAAAATGAAATTTAAAATATCACAGTACATCACATGCAAAAGGAACAAATATAAACATATTATTTTGTTAAACTTTTACTTATGTAAGAGAGAGAATGTGTGTTTGTGTGAGAGAGACACAGAGAGAGAGAGTGCACAAGCATACACTCCCATGTGGTGATATAAGGGGTATATCTTATTGTGGATGATGTGGACGATTATGATTTGAATGTTTGTGTCCCTTCCAAAATCCACATTAAAACTTAATCACCAAGGGGACAGTATTAGAAGGTGACACCTGCAGGAAATGATTAGGTCATGAGGGCTCCATCCTTGGGAATTGAAAGAATGCCATATAAAAGAGGATTCCCACAGTGCTTGCCCTTTTTTGCTCTTCTGACTTCTGTCATGTTAGGATGCAGATGAGAGAAGCTGCCATCAATGGAACAGGCCCTCAGAAGACACCAAAGCACCTTGATACCAGCACGTTGATCTTGAATGAAAAGCCTCTAGAACTATGGGAATACATTCTATTCTTTATAAATTACTCAGTTTCAAGTATTTTGTTATAGCAGCACAAACAAACTGAACCATAGTGAAAAATCCTTGAAGGCCACTAAACTGGTATAATGGACACACAGATATGTGATATAGATTTGGCATTCAGGTGTTACTTCAAGGAAAGACTTTTTGTCCAGCTGCTGAAAATGCTATCATCAGACACCATCAACTATCAACACCCTCGGGGACTGCCTCTATTGCAGAGAGCCACCATGCACCTTGCTTAAGGTCTTGCCCTTCCTACACTGTAGGACTAACCACTGACATGGGAGTAAAGAGATCAGACTATTTCCCTCCAAACCACAGCAACACTGAAAGACCCTGTTAATTTCAAAGCTCCTATGGGGTCAACGAAGGCATTTGTTCAGGTCTACATAGCAGTTCTCCCTCTACCCCAATTCTGTTTTCTTCTTCTCCCACAGATTTAGATCCCAAGCCACTTTCTAATAAACATTTGCTATGCAGAGAACTCACTTGTGCTATGCAGTTGAAGGAGTAACAAACTTTATTAGCCAAGTTCACTGAAAAGGCCATCTATACAATAAGCAAACATCTTTACATAAAGTGCCCTTCAAGCTAGCAATAGTGTTGAAAAACACAAATAAATTAATTAATTAAATTAAATACAGTGCTCAATTTTCAATGGAACTGCAAATTAAAAGGCTAATATTAGGACCATACTCTGTCTATTCTTTTGGTTATTGATATGTTTGATCAAAATGAGCATATCTATTTCTTAACAATGGTCAGTTTGTTATCATTTTTTCTTTTAACTTGCATAGGTGTCCCATCTCTAGTGAAGTTTGCCTAAATAGCTCTGAATAGTCCTTCATTTCTTCTGCCAGCTCTTTTTGCATTCATCCCATCCTAGCAGCTATTGGGTAGACTTGCTAACTTTTGTCCTACAAATATGCTTACTTCAAAGCCCCAGAGAAGGAATGAAGAAACCATTATAGTCATCCATGAAAGGTGAGGGGTGAGAGCTGGCAGGGTAGATAAGAGGATATTACTAGTGAATCCTATTCAAATTACTTGTTAAATACAAACTGTTTAATAATAAGTTTGTGTTTTCTGGAACAATCATATCAAATATTAATAGCATATAAAATGAAATAATTAGCTTTACTTTCTAGAATATAAATATTGGCAACAGAGCCTGATTCAATCATTCTGACTAATTTGGTCAGATCAGAAAAAAAAAATCCATTAATTTTTGCTCTTTTATTTTTTAATTAAAATGTTTCTAATCCTGCTATTCCATAGGCTATTTCTAACATCTTGAAACTGAGACCCCACCTCACCCGGCCCATTTATTTTCTTCCTCAAACATATTTTGGGTATATGTTCTTTAGATAGGAATCTATGGTGGTAGGTGGATCAAATGTAAAGGGAAACTTTTTCTTTTTTTTACAAAAGACAGAGAAAGTCAAAGAATAAGTAGAAAAGTTCCCAAGTAAGTACATTAGCAAAGTGCATGTAAACTTGGTGAGAATGTCAGAGGAGTTTGAACCAGAGTGACTCCATCCAGAATAGAAGCTGGGTAAAATAGACTGAGACCTACTGGGCTGCATCCCCAGGAAGGTTTGTCATTCTTAGTCACCGGATGAGGTTGGCACAAGGTACAAGTCAAAACGACCTTGCTGATGAAGGGATGCTGTAAAGAAGCGAGCCAAAACCCACCAAAACCAAGATGGCGCTGAAACTGATTGCGGGTCATCCTCACTGTTCCTTATACACTTGTTATAATGCATTTTCATGCTAAAAGTCACTCCTACCAGCACTAAGACAGTTTACAAATCCCATGACAATGTCAGGAAGTTACTTGATATGGTCTGAAAAGGGGAGGAACTCTTAGTTCTGAGAACTGCCCACTCCTTTCTGGGAAAACTCATGAATAATCCACCCCTTGTTTAGCATATAAACAAGAAATAACCATAAAAAAGTCAACCAGCAGTCTGCCCTCGGGCTGCTTTGCCTATGGTGTAGCCATTCTTTATTCCTTTACTTTTCTAATAAACTTGCTTTCACTTTACTCTATGGATTCATTTCAAATTCTTTCTTGCACCGAGATTCAAGGACTCTCTCTTGGGGTCTGGATCTGGATCGGGACCCACTTCTGGTAACAAGAAAATGCATTTAGCTCTTCAGTTAAATATGATCATTGTATAAATTCCAGCAAAGATTAGTATGCTTATATTTCTTTCCATTTTATTTCCAAGGAAAAATAATGGACATTTACTGTAGTCTTTTTTTTCTTTAATTAAAGTTAAATATAAAGAAAGATTGGTAAGTAGCAGTCAATCTGTTTATAAAATTAGGCATATTTTCTTTCATCCCTGAAGTACACTCAGAGAGAATATGGAAGATCAGGTGGGTTTGAATAAGGGGAACAGAGTAATGAGCTTTGACCTAAGGCCCCAGCTACAACATGAATGAATTAGAGGAAACAGCTGCAGTCTAGGGTCTCTCAATGAAGGGATGCAGGGATTCTGTGTGACCTGGCGTTGACAGCATCTCCATTGATTTCTTTGTTTCTCCTGCTTTTTCTGGCTGGGAATGTTCCCCTAGCTTTTCAGCCTTCTCCTGGACCCGTTACCCCACGTAGGAAGTACAGCTATTATAACTACCTAAAGAAGTGACATCAAAAATGGGGGCCCTGTCTGCCATTTCTTTCACACAATAAAGTCACTGCCTATAAATGATTAAAGAGGCCTGGAGACAGATTGCAGTTTAAAGGAAAATCCTTCGAATATTTACTTGTATATGGAAGCTGTAGACTAACTTGCAAGTGCTAGAGAGCTTCTAGGAGGCAAGTTCTTCTGATTGGAAACTCTACCCCTGTGGGTTTATATTCACTGAGAACGGAAAAGAAGCGATGGTTTGGGCATGATTAAACTGAAGCAGTATTCATATTCAGCATCCGTCTCAGTCATAGAAAAATCATATTGTTCCAAATGAAGGAGAATGGGTAATAGTCGTTCTGTTTAAGGTCTGACCTCTATGCTTTGATTATATAACTTTTTTTTTTTTTTTGAGACGGGGTCTCCCTCTGTCGTCCAGGCTGGAGTGCAGTGACACAATCTTGGCTCACTGCAAGCTTCGATTCCCGGATTCAAGCGATTCTCCTGCCTCAGACTTCCTGATAACAGGCATTTGCCACCATGCTTGGCTAATTTTTGTATTTTTAGTAGAGATGGGGTTTCACCATATTGGTCAGGCTGGTCTTGAACTCCTGACCTCGAGATCCTCCCGACTTGGCCTCCCAAAGTGCTGGGATTACAGGCATGAGCCATTGTGCCTGGCCAGAACCTTTTCTTTTATTACAAGAGATTTCTCTTTACTTGAGGACATGGATTCAACAAAGCAACCAATAAGATTGGAGATTTTCTATTTCTGCAGCTAGAAACCTGTACTGAGAATGAAATACAATGTTTTCACAGTGCCATTCAGTTACTCTAAAGACAATCAAGTTTTTGGGGGATAGATGCCACTATTTCTTTCAAAGGACAAATTTCAGATCAATCTAACTTGTCAAGAGGGAAGTGTTGCAGTATTCACTTACATGGTATACTTCTAGAGACACAAAAATGAGTACAAAAAGTATGAGACCATCTAAGCTAAAATCAAATAATTCATCCATGTCAGCTGTAATTACACTATTTGAAATAATGATTTCCTGTCAATAAATGATAAAACATTCACATTTTGACATCTGATACACTCATGAATAAAAAATATTTTTTGTCATATTTTAATTTTGAGACATTTTGGCACTAGTACTTGTATAGAGTTATTATTCTAACTTTTGATTCCATTTACAGTTTTTCTACATGATTTCTAGACGCCATTTCTCTAAGTCTTTCGCTGGGTTTCTTTAAGTGGTTTCCAAACAGTTTAAATTAACAACCTCTCCAAGGCAGAAGAGATTAATCTTTCTCTAATTATATGACCTGATTGTGAACTGTGAAAGCTAAATGATATTAATTGGTAGGACAGGCTGGGAATAAAAGGGCAGAAGAAAAGTCTTTGTTTTTAAGCTTTTCATCCTCTATTAGTCACTTTCCAGTGAATAATTTAATTTGTCTTTGTAAGGGAATTTTCAAAGTATATCAATTTCTCACTTTTCTACTTCTCTAAATAGTAAGCATAATCCAGCCTAGATCATTCCCATTCTCTCTATTGCTAAAGAATAAAAAAGCACACATTCTCAATAACATTAACAGTAGTTTCTTCATTTGCATCGTATAATAATAATATTTAGTTTAGGAAAAATATGAAAGGGTGTCTTCATTTTCTATTAGTGCATAACAAATTATGCCAAATCTTAACAGCTTAAAACAATAAACTCCTATTACTTCACCCATCTTCTCCAGGTCAGAAATCCAGAAGCGTCATACAGACATACCTCTGAGATATTGAGGGTTCAGTTCCAGACCACCACAACAAAGCAAATAAAACAATAAAGCAAGACACGCAATTTTTTTGTCACCCAGTATGTATAAATGTTACATTTACACTATACTGTAGTCTAAGTGTCTAATAGTATTATGGCTAAAAAATGTACTACCTTAATTTAAAAATACTTTATTGCTTAAAAATGCTAACAATCATTTAAATCCTTCAAGTCACAATCTTTTTTCTGGTGGAGGATCTTGCTTTGATGTTGAAGGCTGCTGACTGATCAGGGTGGTGGTTGCTGAAGGCTGAGGTGGCTATGGCCATTTCTTGAAATAAGGTAACAGTGACGTTTGTCCCATCAATTGACTCTTCCTTTCATAAAAGATTTCTCTATAGCATGTGACAGTTTTCGACAGCATTTTATCCACAATGGAACTTCTTTCAAAATTGGAATCAATCCTCTCAAACCCTGCCAATGTTTTGTTAATTCAGTTTAAGTAATATTCTAAATCCTTCATTGTCATTTCAACAATGTTCACAGCATTGTCACCAGGAGTAGATTCTATCCGAAGAAACCACTTTCTTTGCTTATCCAGAAGAAGCAACTCCTTATCTATCCTTTATTTTTAGACAGAGTCTCACTCCAGAGTCACCCAGACTGGAGTGCCATGGTGTGATCTCAGCTCACTGCAACCTCCTGAGTTCAAGCAATTTTCCTGCTTCAGCCTCCTGAGTAGATGGGATTACCGGCGCACACCACCATACCTAACTAATTTTTGTATTTTTAGTAGAGACAGGGTTTCACCATGTTGGCCAGGCTGGTCTCGAACCCTGACCTCAAGTGACCCACCTGACTTGGCCTTCCGAAGTGCTGGGATTACAGGTGTGAGATACAACGCCAGCTATCCATTCATTTTTTTAATCTTGCAATTTCAGCAATTCAGTCACATCTTCAAACCCCACTTCTAATTCTAGTGCTCTTGCTATTTCTACCACATTTGCTGGGACTTCCACCCTGAGGTCATAAGCCCCTCCAAATTATCCTTGAGAGTTGGAATCAACTTCTTCCAAACTCCTGTTAACGTTGCTATTCAGATCTCCCCCTTAAATCAGAAATGTTCTTAATGGCATCTAGAATAGTGAATTCTATCCAGAAGGTTTTCAATTTATTTTGCCCAGATCCATCAGAAGAATCGTTATCTATGTAGCAATTGCCTTACAAAATATATTTCTTAAATAAGACCTGAAAATTGAATTTATTTCTTGATTCATGGGCTGCAGAATGGATGCTGTGTTTGAAGGCATAAAAACATAAATATTTTTCTACAACTCCATCACAGCTCCTATATGATGAAGTCCATTGTCAATAAGCAGTAATATTTTGAAAGGATTTTTTTTCCTAAGCAGTAGGTATCAGTAATGAGCTTAAAATATTCAGTAAATCATGCTGTAAACAGACATGCTGTTGTCCAGGCTCTGTTCTTTAATTTCTAGAACACAGGCAGAGAAGATTTAGCATAATTCCTAAGGACCCTAGGATGCTCTGAATGGCAAACGAGCATTGACTTCAACTTAAAGTCTCAAGCTATGTTAGCCCCCAACAAGAGAGTCAGCCTGTCCTTTGATGCTTTAAAGCCAGGCGTTGACTTCTCTCTAGCTATGGAAGGCCTAGATGACATCTTTTACCAACAGAAGGCTGTTTGGCCTATATTGAATAACTGTTATTTAGTGTAGCCAATTTCATCAATTATCTTAGATATGGAAAACTTGCTCCAACTTTTATATCAACACTTTCTGTTTCATCTTGCCCTTTATTGCTATGATTTCTTTCTTCAAACCACATGAACCAACACCTGGTAGCTTCCAACTTTCCTTCTCTGGCTCCCTCAGCTCTCTCAGCCTTTACAGAATTAAATAGAGTTAAGGCCTTGTTCTGGAATAGGTTTTGGCTTAAGGTAATGCCATGGCTGGTTTAATCTTCTATGTAGACCACTAAAACTTTCTGCAAATGTACAATAAGGCTATCTCACTTTCTTATCATTTTTGTGTTCGCCGGAGTAGCACTTTTCCTTTGCATTCACAACTTGGCTGTTTGGAGTAAAAGACATAGCTTTTGGCCTATATTGGCTTTCAACATGCTTTAATCATTCCTAGCTTCTGATTTGAGGTGAAAGACATGCAACTCTTCCTTTCACTTGAACACTTGGAGGCCACTGTAGTGTTATTAGTTGGCTAATTTCAGTATTGTTGTATCTCAGGGATACAGAGGAGAGGAAGAGATGGGGGAATGGCTGGTTGGTGGGGCAGTCAGAACACACAAAATCTACAGATTAAGTTTGATATCTTATATGACCATGATATGTGCACCCCACAACAATTACAATAATAACATCAAAGATCACTGATAACAGATCACCATAACACGTATAATAACAACGAAAATGTTTGAGATATTGGGAGCATGACCAAAATGTGACACACAGACCTGAAGTAAGCCCTTGCTACTGGAAAAATGCCACTGATCAATTTGCTTGACACAGAATTGCCACAAACCTTTTAATTTATATAAAACGCACGATCTGCAAACACAATATAGCAAAGGACAATAAAATAAAATGAGGCATGCCTGTTTCTGAGTGGTTCTGGCTCAGGGTCTTTTACAAGGTTACAATGAAACAATGGCCCAAGGCTTCATCTCAAGGCTCCAATGAGGCTGAAGGATCTATTTCCAAGTCGGGTCACTCATAAGGCTATAGACCCAGCTCCTCACCATATGAACCAACCCATACTCAGCAGGAGAACTGCCTTTTTAATTTATGGTCATATTTCAAAACCATCACAGAGGGAAATCCTATGTTTAGATCAGCTATTTCAGTAATTTCATATACAATCTCTGGGATATCTATCCAATAAAAATCACTTCTCAAAAGAGTAAATGAGTTATACTGCCATAAAAGAAGAAAGAAATACTACCATATGTGACAACATGGATAAACCTTGACGTCTTTATACTAAATGCAATAAGCCAGTCACAGAAGGAAAAATTCTGCAGGATTCCATCTACATGAGGTATTGAAAGTAAACAGACTCATAGACACAGAAGGTAGAATGGTGGTTGCCCGAGTCTGGGAGGAGGGTAAAAAGGGAAGTTGCTAATTCAATGGGTATAAAGTTTCAGTTATGTAGGATGAATAAATGCTATAGATCGTTTGTACAACATTGTGCTTATAGTTAACAATACTGTAGTGTACATTTAAAAATCTGTTAAGAGAAATGATGTTAGGTTATGTGTTCTTCCCAATACAAAACATTACCTAATTAGATGTTTCACAATAAGAAGTTACTCTGGGTGATTTTCCTGTAGTTAATACAGCTACAAGTAACTTGTCACAAGTGCTAAACTTCCAGATTATTAACATTTTTGAAAATTTTTAATTAAAGTTATTAACTGAACCTAACAATCATGAACTTAATAGAAAGATTTTCTCATGAAAATTCTATCATATAGTCACATTTACAAAGTAAATGTATGAGTTTCCTATAGCTGGTATAAGGAATTACCACAAACTTAGTAGCTTAAAAAAAGAAAGATCTATTATTTTACATTCTGAGAAGCCAGAAATATAAAATAGGTCCAAAGGTCTGTGTTCCCTCTGGTGGCTCTTAGAATCTATTTCCTTGTCATTTCCACCTTCCAGAGGCCACCTACATTATTTTGCTTGTAACCCCTTCCTCCATATATAAAGCATCTTCTGTCCCGTCTCACCTCCTGTTCCCTTTTAAAAGGACACTGTGAATTGCACCAGGCCAACCCAGAAAGCCCTTCTATTTTAGAATCCTTAACGTAGTAGTATCTGCAAAGTTCCTTTTGTCTTGCAAGGTAACATATTCACAGATGTCTTGAATTAGGAGATGAACACCTTTTGAGGGGAGGAAGCACTATTCTGTATACAATTAGTTTTAAGAGAATCTCATAGTGAATTCAATTGTGGAAAATACCCTGAGACTTAGTTAACATCATGTAAATAAGACTAACATGAATTTTACTGATGTTAACACATAACCAATTACCAAAATGATTAATTTCAGGTACTGGGATCACATTTGGCCATCTTTTCCCAAATTAAATCCCACGAGACTGATAAATCACACTTGCTTTCAATACTCGTTTACAATTGATTCATTGGACGAACTACGATTAAAGCCTGAAACATGTGCAGATAATTCTCTCAAAACATCAGTTTCTTTCCTCAGTTGCTCCAATCCCACACTTTCATCTCAGCTGCCTCACAAATGATAAGGAAATACCAAACTGATTTGAGAAATGTTCATTTTAAAATAAAGTCTCCTAAGAAACTCCCAATTTCTTTGAAATTGGAAAACAGCTTTCCATACACATAGAATCACAGAACTTATAGCGTGTGATGGGATCTAACAAATTTTTAAATGATATAGTTATTTTCTACCCTCCCTATGCACCCCATTCTCCCTATTTTATCTATGAAGATTCTAAGGATCAGAGAGGTTTCTATGGTTTTAGCTTCTTAGTAGAGCTAGTAAGTGGCAGAGCCCAGCCTACTGGGTAGTTCTCCAGACTCCTGATCCACTGTATTTTATCACATGCCCAGATTTATTTTTTGTTTTTAAAAAACTGCAATGTGTGTGAAGGTTGTTGATGGCATGAGGCAATGTTAGAAATAACTGCTATGCATAGAGGACTTAACATGTGCCAGCTTCTTTGAGAAGCACCTTTATTCGCCCTACATATTTTACTTCAACAAGGTAAGAGGCATTATCCTTCCTTCTGAACTGATCATTGAGATAACCAATTTTTAGAAAAGTAAATAAACCTCACCAAAGTAAGAATGCTAAGATGAGGCCCAGGTCTCTCAACAACAAAACTCAAGAAAAAATTCTCACTACATTTTAGGGAAAAAAATTTAAAAATATGCACGTTGAATAAGCAATTTCAAAATGTCTGAGATATAACATATTTTGAGAAGAGATTCTTACCTATTTCATACATTAAAAATAAAACCACAGTGTTAATCGATTCGTCTATTCATTCAACAAATACTAATTGTTAATTATGGACCAGGGGCTCTCTGTATAAACTGTGAACAAGATAAATTATGCCCCATCATTATTTAACATATAAATCACAAAATTTCAAGTAGCGATATGTATTTTTAAATAAATATCCGTGCCTAAGAGCACGAATGTATATAAATACTGTATATTGAAGTGAGGAAGAAAAAGGCAAGAGCAAATTTTGAGTTAAGAAGGTGAAATTTGGCCAGATACGGTGGCTCAAGCCTGTAATCCCAGCACTTTGGGAGGCGGAGGCCTGCGAATCACAAGGTCCAGAGTTCAAGACTAGACTGGCCAACATAGTGAAACCCCGTCTCTACTAAAAAATACAAAAATTAGCTGGGCATGGTGGCTCGTGTCTGTAATCCCAGCTACTTGGGAGGCTGAGGTAGGAGAATTGCTTGAACCAGGACGCGGAGGTTGCAGTGAGCTGAGATGGCGACATTGCACTCCAGCCTGGGCTACAGAGCCAGACTCCATCTCAAAAAAAAAAAAGAAGGTGAAATTCAAGAGTCCTATTTTACATGTTAATTTCAAGATGCCAATTAGATGCCAAAATAGAAATAAGGAATAAACAAACATGTAGAAGTGTAGGACTCAAAGGGAAAGTCAGAGAAGGAAATTATTTAAAGCCATGAGATTGGATGAGCTCATCTAGAAAGTATAGTTAGAAAAGTGAAAAACACTCCAGTATTTAGAAGTTGGGAAAAGCAAAAAGGTCAGTTAAAAAAATCATGAAGGGGAAACCAGTGGATTAGAAGGAAAATGGTGGGAATCTGATGTCCCATAAGGCAGGAGAAAAAAACATAAATTAAGCATAATGGAGATTTTCCTTTTGTAGAAAAGCACAATGAGCACAGTGGAAAGATTATGGAAGGTGGAAGGGGTGGGAACTGGATCATGTTAAGGGTGGTGTGACATGGAAGCTGGGTGGCATGAACTTCTGATAGTAACCAAGAAAGTCCAGACTGGTTTTTAGTTGCATGTATATCATGATTAGTTAAAAACATGTAAAGATAATGCTCTATTTGTAAATAAAATTAAATTATGCTGAGTATAATTATATTGATTTTTTATCATAAAAATTTGTGGAATGCTTAGGAATTGTAATTTTCTGATTAGCTGAATTTTCTGGGTAACTGCTAAACAGGGTTTCAACTTTGAAATTATTCTCAAATACATCTATGTTTTAGTATTCAGTGTACTTCATTGCATAAAAGTGAACGTGGACTAATACTTTTTCTAAACATCATGTCTCAATTTGAATAACCATAGGCAGTAATTATATTGTTGGCCATCCCTCACATTTAGACACAGGGAAAACTGGATTAAAATTAACGTCTAAGACAGCCTTTAGACAGGAGTGCACAGTTCAAACGAGCCTAAATCAGAATAAATTCTGGTGCTCAGAAAAAGAAAGAAAATTCCAACATGAACACTTTACCTTGGTGATAGGAGGTAGCTGGCAGGCTGCTCCATGCACTAGTTGGAACTGCTTACTCTGATCAGATGACTTGGTGTAGAGGTGCCAATCACCGCAGTAGCCCTAAGGCATGTCCCTGAGGATCAGAAACTAGACTAAATGTGATGTGACAGAAAGAAGTGCCAGGGAGGTTTTCCATCTCCCCACTCCTCCTTTTAGGAGTTTCTTATTCGGAGCTTCTTATTTTGCTAGTTTTCTCTATTTTTATACATACATAAGTAAGTAGGTATATAAGTAAATACATAGCATTTTGAATATAGGGAACACCGGCTGAGCACGGTGACTCATACCTGTAATCCCAGTACTTTGGGAGGCAGAGGTGGGAGGGTCACGAGGTCAAGAGATCAAGACCATCCTAGACAACATGGTGAAACCCCGTCTCAACTAAAAATACAAAAATTAGCTGGGCATAGTGGCAGGTGCCTGTAATCCCAGCTATTCTGGAGGCTGAGGCAGGATAATTAATTGAACCTGGGAGGCGGAGGTTGCAGTGAGCCAAGATTGCACCACTGCACTCCAGCCTGGCGACAGACTCTGTCTCAAGAAAAAAAAAAAAAAAAAAAAAGAGTAGCTGTAACACTAGAAAGACAGCGCAGCAAGAGCAAAGAAAAATCCCTTTGGTTCCAGAAAATCTCCTGAAAAAGAGGAAGGTTTATCAAGCCCTCAAAGCTATCCAGGCAAAGCAGCCATTTTGGGCAAAGAAGGAACAGAGAAAAATAAAACGGGTAGGGGGCTCGGGTTTAAGTAACTGGAATCATTCCTACATAATTCCCAGCGTCAGAAGCGTGACAAGGTGTGTCTCAGACGACTAGAAGTGAAACCTCATGCCTTGGAATTGCCAGATAAACATTCCTTGGCCCTTGTTGTATGCATCGAAAGGATCAATGGCATGAGTTTGATAGTGCAGAGAACCATTGCAAGACTTCGTCTAAAAAAAAATTTTAGTGCTGTCTTTGTAAAAGTCACCCCCGCAGAACCTGAAAATGCTGCATATAGCGGAACTTTACGTGACCTGGGAATTTCCAAATCTGAAGTCTGCCCGGGAGCTCATTTTGAAATGTGGACAAGCCAAGGTCGAGAATAAGATCATCTCCTCTGACAGACAACACAGTGATTGAGGAGCACCTGGGGAAGTTTGGTGTCATTTGTTTGGAAGATCTCATTCATGAAATTGCCTGCCCAGGGAAGCATTTCCAGGAGATCTCATGGTTCTTGCAAATTTTCCACCTCTCAGTGGCGCATAATGCTTCCAAAAATAGAGCGGGCTTCCTCAAGGAGATGGGCATACCTGGCTATCAGGGTGAACACATCAGTCAGCTCATCAGCCAGTTGAACTAGACCCAGGTGCCAAACTGCAGTAAATTTTTGTCAATGAAGTGGAAGCACGTGTTTTTTTGGTGGGGGGAGTTTTTACCAAGTATCTTCAGAGAAGACTTTCCTGCTTTATCTTCAAAAACTGGAAAGGAAGGATCAAAGAAAAGACAGAAGCTGGCCAGGCGCAGTGGCTCATGGCTATAATCTCAGCACTTTGGGAGGTTGAGGCAGGCAGATCACCTGAGGTCAGGAGTTCGAGAACAGCCTGACCAACATGGAGAAACCCCTTCTCTACTAAAAATACAAACATTAGCCAGGTGTGGTGGTGGATGCCCATAATCCCAGCTACTTGGGAGGCTAAGACAGGAGAATCGCTTGAACCAGGGAGGCAGAGGTTGCAGTGAGTTAAGATCACACCACTGTACTCCAGCCTGGCAACAGAGCAGAGCAAGACTCCATCTCAAAAAATAATAATAATAATAATTGGGTAAATTATAAGTAAAATAATGGTCAATATATTATCTAAAAAACATTACTTTTAAAACATTCTTATTTTTATACATTTCCTTTCAGTGATGGAACTCATATACTAACTATTGCCAAACATGGGTTTATTCACCAAAGAAATGTTTTTATAACCTGAAAAGCAATCATGATGCAAATGATAGAAGATCTATTTTCTCAAAGTATTAATTCTTTCATGTTATTCATTTCAACACTCCTTAGGAAAGGATATTTATAATCATTATTACTTTTTGTGCTGATAAATTAGGGTTCAGAAAGGTTGAATGGCTTGGTTATAACCAAAAGACATAAGTGATTTCCAGTTTTCTTTATTCAGTCATATAAAAATCAAGTACTATGTCCTCTGTCTGTACAGTGTTCTCAATGGACCAGATATAATCCTTTATTACACAAACAGCTCTTGGAATTCACAAATTCCTTTGAAGTGAACAGAAGGGCCAGGTTTGTGTGAACAGTAAAGACTTCAAAAGATATTATGATTCTAAATGTACCTTTGAAAGTATACTAAACTTATTTCGTGCCTGACAAATCTAAACTGCCTAGGTTCTCATGAGAGAGCTGCATTATTTTTTCAGATACAGAAAGTCCTATATTTGTTTTTTCCACATTTACTTGTATTACTCAAGTACTTAACTTACTTGCAGCTACTACTTGGTTTACTAGAACTAATTAAAAACTGCCTTTTTTCCCCTGATATTCCAAGAACATCTTCATGGACTGCTAAATCCCACTGAATTAGACAATGTCTACTTTTACACAGTATCTCTTGGAAAAGTAGCTGATTATATTATTGTTTCTTAAATGATTAACTTGTTCTGATAGAGAGCACACAATTTGGAACAGAATTTAAAGACACTGAAACAGAATTTAAAGAAAAAAAAGGGAATCCTTTTTCTTCCAAGGTTATTATAAAATGCAAACCACTCTCTTAGTTGGCAAACCACTCTTGGTAGTTGACAAAATTAACTGTTGCTGCAGCACATACTTGTGTGAGCAAGTACACAAAATACAGAAGGAAAAACCTATCATTTCCTCAGACTGGCTATAGAGACAATTCTACACCCCAATTCACTTAGAAATCAGGAAGTAGGAAAGATTGGTTTCTTAGACTAAAAGATTGGAAAAGAATATATATCTTACAGAAGTAAACTAAGGTTTTTTTCTAAATTTGATTGCAAAGGACTCATGGGAATCTCCAATTTTTAGGTTTCTGTGCAGTTTCATGTAAAATAAACATAACTACAGTGGCCTAAGCAAATAGAAGTTTATGTTTCACATAACAGGAAATTCTAGAGCAGGCAATCCAGGGCTGGTAAATCAATTCAAGATCTCATCATGAAGCCAGACTTTGTCTGTTTCATTCTGCCATTTTTAATATGTGCCCCTCATCTTCAAGGTCACAAAATGGCTTTACCGCCTCCACACACCATATTGGCTTTTGCACATAAGGAAGTAAGAAAGTGAAAAGATCAAAGAGCAAAAATGAAAAAGTCAGTCATTTGACTTCTAATCAGATTTCCTTGGTCATAGCTATGTGCCTAACTGCCAACCTAACTGGGGGCTGGGACACAAATTTAGATTGGGCAAGATGCACCCACTCTCCAAAAAAAATTTGGTAGTAAATACAAAGCAGTAAGTTTGCCAGATATAATATTGGACATGCAGTTAAATTTGAATTTCAGATAAACAGGTAAAATTCTTAGTGTAAGTAAGCCCCATACAATGTGTGAGACATAGTTATATCAAAAAATGTATTGTTTATCTGAAATTCAAATTTAGCTAAACGTCTTATATTTTTTTCTTTTTGAGACAGAGTTTTGCTCGTTGCCCAGGCTGGAGTGTGATGGCATGATCTTGGCTTACAGCAACCTCCTCCCTGATTCAAGTGATTCTGCTGCCTCAGCCTCTTGAGTAGCTGGGATCACAGGTAAGTGCCACCACGCCTGCCTAATTTTGTATTTTTAATAGAGATGGGGTTTCTCTGTGTTGGTCAGGCTGGTCTTGAACTCCAGGCTGGTGATCTACCCACCTTGGCAAGATTATAGGCGTGAGCCACCACACCTGGCACATCTTGTATTTTTACTTGCTAAATCTAGCAACTCTATTAAGCTCTATTATCTACCATAGAACCCATGGAAAATTTCTCCATTCCCTTTATAGTGTTGAAATATTATTTCTTCATAGAATCTAACTTGAATATCTAACTTCAGAGATTGAAAGAGTGGTTTTATAATTGCCAACTCCTATGGTTAACTTAGCTAGGCCACAGTACTCAGATATTTGGTCAAATACCACTATGGATGTTGCTGTGAAGTTATTTTTTTGATGAGAATAACATTTAAACCAGTAAATTTTGAGTAAAGCTGATTACAGTCCATAATGTAGTGGGTATCACCTGATTAGGTGAAGGCTTTAAGGGAAAACAAACTGGAGTCCCACAGGAAAGAAGGAACTGCCTCAACACTGTCTTTGGACTTGTACTATAACAACCCTTCCCTGGGTTTCCAACCGGCTGGCCTGCCCTGCAAATTTTGGATTAATCAGCCTCTACAGTCACATAAGCCAAACAAATACGAATTAAATATAAATAAATTTCTAGTTAGGTAGATATAAATACACACACACATACACACATATGCTATTGGTTCTGTTTCTCTGAAGGACCCAGACTAATACAGCATCTAAGTTAAAAAAGTTAGGGAAAATATTTAATTGAAGGAACAATAGTCTAAGTAGGAAACCAGGTATGGTGGCTCACGCCTGTAATTCTAGCACTTTGGGAGGCTGACGCAGAAGGATAATCTGAGTCCAGGAGTTTCAGACCAGCCTAATCAATATAGTGAGACCTCATCACTACTAAAAATCAAAAACCAAGAAAAAAATTAGCTGGGCATGGTGGTGCATGCCTGTAGTCCCAGCTACTCAAGAAGCTGAGGCAGGAGGATCTTTTGAGCCCGGGAGGTTGCAAGGAACTATGACTGTACCACTGTATACCAGACTGGGCAATAGAGCAAGACCCTGTCTCAGAAAGACAAAACAAAACAAAAACGGTGTAAGTAGGCCTATAAATCGACTGGAAAATATGAAAATATGCAATCTGGATGAATGTACTCTTTTTATCTTAAAATAAGAAAATAATAACCTGCTTCTAATCAGTTTTTCCACTGAATTCAAACCTTTTCTTCAAAATTCGCCTTGACTTTGAATTCAGCTATAGGTGAATTTAGAGGTGAATTTATTTTTAATCTAGTCACAGTAGATGCTTGAAGATACTTGTTAGAATAATTATACAAATAAAATAATTTGTATATTTTAATAACTTTTTCATTTCACTAAAATGAAGTCTATAAACTTCTCCACTCAATTAATCTACTTGTGGGAATTCAAATATCTCAGAAATGTTCATTTAGTGAAGCTGAATAAAATCAGAAGCTAAAGTGTTGTGGTGATTTTTAAAAGTTCGTATCAATGCATTAATGTATACACATTTTCTACCATTTTGCTTCACCGTGTACTTAGAGAAAATATATTTTTCCACAAAATATGTTTACTTTCTTTTATGCAAGAATATGTCTGCAGTAATAGCTTTATCAATATTTTTAAGACTTCGTGGGTGTGGCTGGAGAACCTGTCATCCTTTGATAAAGAAACCACATGTTCTAAGTGAAAGTCAAGAGAAATTCTTCTTCTTTTTCATTTACTACTTTATTTTAAAAAATCTTTGTGAATTCAACTAAGATTATTTTCTCAAATCAAAAATATAAAATCAGGATTTTAGATCAAATTAGTATGCAGAATGCAACATGTTAAACTATGAATAGAAAATATGAAATAGAAAAAGGAAAACATCACACAGTAAGGATTTTGAGATTTTCCAATCAATGTATTTCCCTTAGAAACAAGTATGGAGAAGAAAACAAGAGTATTCCTTTTTTTTTCCTTCTTAAATGGCAACCCACCTTCTGTCTTTGTTAAGTTCAAAGTTTAGTGACAGATGTGCCTAAAAACTTATGCTGTTTGGGGGATTTTTTTCCTAGGTCACCCATATCCTGTTTACTTCCACAGCTTCTGCCTTGCCCCACACATGCTGTTTTCCTCCTGGTGTATATGCACTGCCCTCCCCTGCCTGACTCAAGTTCACTTGATAGAAATAACCTAGAATGGATGTTTGTGTAAAGTGTGTAGGACACTCCCTTAAACTGAAACCCAAAAAATCCAAGTCAGCACATGTTGTTGGTACATGTGACCTCAGAATCGGTCTCCTTAGATGCTAACCCTTTGCTGTAAGCTCAAAAAGCCAGCATGCCCTACCCTTCTCTAAAGGTTGAGAGAAAAAGTGACTCTTTAAAGGGTGAGGAGGTGAGAAATGAGGAGGGTAACAAAGGAGTGGACCTTAAAAAATAGGCATTTCCCCAGGAGAGAAAGAATTGTAGGGGAGGCATGAACAAAAACACAGGGATCCTGAAAGTCTGGATCCTGTTTTTCCACTTTGCTGTTAGCCAAGACAATTTGGGGGCTGTATGTTACTTTCTACCCTCTTTAATCTGACTGGGATGGATTGTGAGTCTTCCTTCAAGCCTCATCAACCTTCTGAAGCAACCCTAAATTCTTTTTGCTTTATTTTATTTGATTGAATATTGATGATCTAGAATTGCATATATTTATGAGCTACAAAGTGGTGCTGTGATACCACGAGGAATGATTCAATCAAGCTAATTAACATATGCATCATATCAAATACCTATTTATTCCTCCTAACTGAAACACTGTATTCTTTAACTAATACTTCCCCATTCCCACCAGCCCCCAGCTTCTGTTAACTACCATTCCACTCTCTGTTTCTATGAGTTCCATTGTTTTAGATTACACATACCGGTGAGAACATGTGGTATTTCTCTTCCTGTGCCTGGCTTATTTCACTTAGCATAATGTCCTTCATGTACATCTTTGTTGTTGCAAATGACAGAATTTCTCTCTTATTAAGTGTGAATAGTTGTTTTCCATTGTGCATATGTACCACATTTTCTTTATTAATTTGTTAATGGACACTTAGGTTCATTCCACAACTTAGCTGTCTATTCCAGCCCAGACTTATGATGTCTCCCTGTTCTTCAATGTTTGCATAATGATGGATTAAAAAAATTACAATAACAGGTGACATTTGGTGGAAAGAGGACTGTAGCTAGAGACATAACATATGGATAGATGTCCTAGATCTGTCAATAAAGGCTGCACAACTTTAAGCATATAATTTTTGTGCTATGATGGCTTTGAGTAAAAAAGAAAAGTTTGCTAAGAATGGGTAGGTCTTACATGTGATAATGTAAGATGTGATATTAAAATATCATGTAAAATGTGATAGTAAAAATTCCTAATTTAGGTTGAGGAGAGAGTAGTTGGGAGGTGCAGTTAAGAGATGAAATTCTATATGTAAAGTACCATCCCAACCTTGGTGCATTACAGTTCAATGGAACTCAGAGGTTTTCTCCAGGGGGATCTATGAATGCCATGATTAGTTATCCAAGGTCCTTGTCTTCATGGATTGTACATTCTAGAGACTGTCTGGGTTATTTGGAGGAGTCACTGAAATAACATAGGTCAAAGTGCTTGGTAAACTGAAGAGTTTTACACGTGTTGTTTTTTAAATTAAAATGTCCCCTCAAAAATATAACTTCAGGCTTGTACATTTATCAGATGTTCGTCCTCTTCACTTTTGGTAATTTCATACAGAGTAATACAAAATTGCTGAGAGATTCAGAAATCCAAATATAGAAGGCAGCAGTTGCTTTTTTAATGCAATAAGATGCTAATCCTTGCATTTTTCATTGTTTGATTTGTTAGTCTTTAGACTATAATCCCAAGTATACTGGCAAGTCTTTTGGGAATAAACAAGAAAAACAAATTAAAAGAATTTATCTATTTTTAGTTTTCTGCTAAGCTATTTCTTGCTTTCCTGTAGTTATTCCAAAATTAGTTCAGTTTTACTTGAACTATTCTAAGTGGAAAAACATAAACATGTAAAATAGAATATCAAATGCACACTACAGAATTTAATTGACTTTTAATGCAAATATAAATAGTACAGGCCATGCTAAACATTTATTACCAACTATTTGCAAAATAATCTGTTTACCCCATTCCGAGCTGCAACCTGCGTTAGACCCTGCTCAGACAGCCTGACACTCAAAGAAAGAGGGCAAGATAGGCTTCCTCCCACCACACTCAGGCTACACATGCTGGGGCCACCCATTGTCTGGCTAATGGAATCCTGGAACCCAGCCAGAGCTGCAGCCTGCTTGCATGGTTTAGTTTTGTTTTTGTTTTTAATGCTCACACACATTTTGGCCTAAACTGCAGACAGAGGATAGTGGGGCGGGAGTTGGGCGGTGGTAGGAAAGAAGGGTGGGAGTGTAGTCTTATTTTATTTAGAAGAGGAAATCCAAAAAAGTGAGCTCTGGATACGGTTTTTTTATGTTATAAGAAATAAGTTTAAGTAAATGATTGAAATAGAAAATATGGCAAAGTAAAAATGGAAGAAGCCAAGCATTTCAAATTGTAATATAACAAACTGTCAAAAATATCACCAATAAATATACTGCCTTATGAATAGACTCAAATTTTAAAATTACTAAAAAAAAAAAAAAAAAAATCAGTCTGGGCCAGGCATGGTGGCTCAGGCCTGTAATCCCAGCACTTTGGGAGGCTGAGGCTGGCAGATCACCTGAGGTCAGAAGTTCAAGACCAGACTGGGAAACATGGTAAAACCTCATCTCTACTAACAATACAAAAAATTAGCCAGGTGTGGTGGTGGGTGCCATAATCTCAGCTACTAAGGAGACTGAGGCATGAGAACTGCTTGAACCTGGGAGGTAGAAGTTGCAGTGAGCCAAGATCCTGCCATTGCACTCCAGCCTGGATGACAGAGCAAGACTCTTAAAAAAAAAAAAAAAAAAAAAAAAGGCTGTTTTTCTCCTAGAAGTTCCAGAGGAAAAAAAAAAAAATGTTTCTTTTAGAGTAAGTATGCAAGTGTTTCAAAGATATTTGTCATTTAAAAACAAAACCTGAAAATAAAAAGGGTCTTAATTTTGCTTACAATTTTTAGACTTGTTAATGTATTATGAACAGTTATTTTTTAAACTACATGCATGGTGTTTGTGTGCATGTGTGTATAAAATTTAATCATATCAAAAAATTCACATAGATGAGAAGTCTAAGAAATTGCCTTCCAAAGATGATGTCAGCAAGTGAAGAGACAGTGCACATAGCTGCTTGTGTTTAGTAAACTACAATTAAAGAGTCCCGAAGGGCAGACGGCTGGCTGTCAGGAAATGAGCTTAAGCAAAGGAAATGGGAGATGTTTAGTAAGGGGATTTGAGGAAGGCTGTTACCAATGGGTGCTTTTAATTTGCTTTCCACGCTAAATCAGGATACATGCTCTGTCTTTCACTTGTACGAAAAAGAAATACCAAGGTGATAACATCCGGGACAGTACAGGGCTCCAAGTTCCTTCTATTACAGAAACCTGTTCACTTGAATCTTTCTTGATTTGGGCTGAAACACTATGCTGGAAGAGGAGGGAAATATTAATAATGGGGTTGAACACTAATGTTTTTTCACAATATGAAAGATTGAAGCTGGGCAACTATTCTCTGGCCTAGGAATTTGGAACTGAGACATTGAAAGGCCACATTGAGTCATCTGCCAGGATTTTCACATACAGGCCAAATTCATGGGGACATGTGATGGTGTGTCAGTGGTAGCTGAAACCCCCTATAATCCATCCCAAATTAATACACATAGTCTGATTTAAAGCAGGCTGCTTATGGCTTCTGTACAAGTCCTATAACACTCCCACTACCATTACCACAGATTTTTGTTCCTTTACCCTTCCTATATGGAAATGTTTATAGGAAATTAGTCTCCAGAGACCAAAGAATACAGCAGAAACACATAGAGAAGGTGGAACAAAAAGTCATGTAGCCCTACGGAGGGAGAAAAATAGTCACTTCCCAACAAATGTCCAGGTTGCGTGAGGCCAGCTATATGTGCTCCACTTCAATTTCATGAGACTCCCCAGGGTACTTACAAAAAAATTCCCAAAGTAGGTTGTATGGGATTTTGTAGGATGCAACCTAATAATTTCTCACCAAAACATAGATAGGACTTAGAATGAATGAGACAAAATATATTCAGATGGAAGTGTTTTTACTAGGGAAAAACTTGTGGCTGAAGACAAGGATGCAATATCACTTTTCCAGAGTTCAGTAGTTAGTTACCCTTAGCAAAACTGGGAGGCATTTTATCTCCAAGACTGAGCCATAGCCACTTTCCTTGCGTTTCGTGTTACCTCCTCTGGAGGAGCAGCAGAGTTTGCCAATCTCTGGCAGTTCCAATTATTACAAGAGAATATCAATTGTTCTAGAATTGCTCTCCCTTTGAGTTCTACTCCAAAACTGAACTTCATTAATACCTTAAAGCCCACATCCACCCATCTTCCTTTCCCATTCACTCCATCCTACCCCAACCTGCATTAAAAGCGACATTTACTCGAGAAAGCTGATCTCAGCTTATTAGTAGAAGGAAAACTATTGACAAAAATGTTCATTTTAAGCTAAATAGTGGCAAAAAGTGTTAACCCTTTCAGGCAAATTAAACAGCTTTAAGTGACTTTTAAAGCCAAAGAAGCAAATTTCCATTGATGGAATTTCTAGAGAGAAAGATTTGGTCAAGGCCTTCTCTCATTTTATACTATGTACAAAGATTAACTATTTTGTTCTGAACAAAGCCAACTCTAAGTAGAGTTATGACTTAATGAAAGCAGTACTTCGATGACATGATAGCTTCAAGGAAGGCCACCTTCCTAATAGGTGGAGAGAGGTGTGGAGTAACGAAGAAAGTAGACCAAAGAGGAGTCCACCAATGTTACCTGGGCATGAGGAGGGGCTGGGGGAGCTGCAATAGATGGGTCATTTTGTTTTTTTTGAGACAGAGTCTGGCTCTGTACCCCCCAGCCGGAGTGCAATGGCACGATCTCTGCTCACTGCAAGCGATTCTCCCACCTCAGCCTCCCGAGTAGCTGGGATTACAGGAGTCTGCCACCATGCCCGTCTAATTTTTTGTATTTTTAGGAGAGGTGAGTTTTCACTCTGTTAGCCAGACTGGTCTCAAACTTCTGACCTCACGTGATCTACCTGCCTCGGCCCCCTCAAGTGCTGGGATTACAGGCCTGAGTCACCGCACCTGTCCACAATGGGTCATTTGTAAAATCAGCCACTTGAATACAAAGCTATCCTGCTTTAAATGATTTAAAGTAAATCACTTGAGGATAAAAGCAGTGAGATACCCTGAAAAGAAAACAGTCCCTACAGTTAGAAACTTTACTGTACCAGGGACTCTGGACACATTATTTAACCAAACGATAGGCAGTTTCTTCATTTCAAAAATATGTAATTAGAAGATTTGAGATAGCTTGCTGCATATATTAGACACTCAGTAAATGGCAATATGTAAAATCGTTTTTTACTACGTATATCCTAAGGGAAGAGCTAATGTCAGAGGCACAGAGGGACTCTGTGACATAATGGTGACCTAGGGCTCAATTTTTCTCTCTTCATCATATTTTTTATCTCGCAGCTGGTTAGCAGTTATTACCAGAATTAACAACTTCAAACTCTGCTTCTTCAACAAATTCTACTTCTTTTCTTCAACAAACTCTTGTACTGTCTCTACCTACAGCAACATTTTATTTATTTTTAATTTTTTGGGAAACTTTAGTGTAGATAGAAATGAGCTATTTATAGCCACTACACTAGGCTAAAAATCTTGGAAGCAATGCAGGTGCTGGGATGGGCCTCCAAGATTCAAGTCAATGTTAAAGGTGTATAACTAATTAACAGGCTGGGTTCCAATAAATTACCCATTTATTTCAGTGGGAGAAGCTATGGGGATAAATAAAGGGTGGAATAAGCATCAAAATGAGGAAAGGTGCAGCTGTTGACAATCTGATGACCTGCTTCAAGTCAGAAAGAAAAAGCTAAAGATTCTCTTTGCTACTAAAAAAAAACAAGAAATAGCTGGGTGTGGTGACACACTGGTAGTCCAAGCTACTCAGGAGCCTGAGCCAGGAGAATCACTTGAACCCAGGAGTTCAAGGCTACAGTGAGCCATGATTGCATCACTGCACTCTTGCCTGGACAACAAAGGGAGACCCCATCTCTTAAATAAATAAAAAAAAAAAAAAAGAAAGAAAGAAAACTTAAAATGATCTAAGGATTCTTGATAACATCAATATTTCAATACCATAGACCTCCAATTTTCTATTAGTTGTCAGAATTGATCAATTACATATTTATAAACAATCATATTGAAAAGTAACAAAGGGCAGACAATAATTAAATGCATTTTATAAAATATTTAGTCCTATCCAAATAAAAGCTAATATCCCTTTTCAAGTTTAATAATATGTCTGAAAGCAGTTTTGTCATATTAAGTAGAAGTAACATACCATATAGGATTAAGAAATGTTTTCATAATTAAGAACACTCAATTTTATTGAATGAATAATTTACTTACTGAACATCAAAAATGTATCATTTCTGGGAACTTATTTTCTAGGAAAAATTTTGCAGATGTAAACACTTCTCCAATAGAAATCCCAGAATTTTTAGGACATTATTCAGTTATTTTTACTGAATCCGAATACACAACTAATATCCAAAGTGAGATTCTAGAGAAAATACAATTACGATTTAAGAAAGAGTATGCAGTCCGGGCACGGTAGCTCACAGCTGTAATCCCAGCACTTTGGGAGGCCAAGGCAGGTGAATCACAAGGTCAGGAGTTCAAGACCAGCCTGGCCAACATGGCGAAACCCAGTCTCTACTAAAAATACAAAAAATTAGCTGGGCGTGGTGGTATGTGCCTGTAATCCCAGCTATTCTGGAGGCTGAGGCAGGAGAATCACTTGAACCCAGGAGGTGGAGGTTGCAGTGAGCCAAGGTTGCGCCACTGCACTACAGCCTAGGTGACAGATCGAGATTCCATCTCAAAAAAATAAAAAAAAAAGAGAATGTGCAAAGGAGAAATGGGAAATGATTAAATACTGAGCACCATATTCATTCAGTCAATGAAAATTATCAAACGTCTTCTGTGTGCGATGCACCGGGGGAAAACGAGTGTGAAGAAGACAGTGATGTTTCTCAGTATCAAAGTGGAATATGGGAATAATGCCAAAGAAAACAATTACTATTGTGATAATTGGTATAAAAAGGTAAAAAGGAGAAGCTGAACTCAAAGGAAGTAGCCCACCCTAAGAAAGTTTTTTTTTTTTTTCTCCTAAAACCTTTGAAATACTATGCAGGCCTGTATGCAAAAAAGAGGATGGTATCATCAAGTAATGAAAGAAATCCAGAATTGCTGGAGGGAAAAAAATCAAAAGAAAGAGTAGTGAAAAATGGTAGTGTAACATTAAACTGTGGCTAGACAATCATACAGGATCACAAAAGCCATATAGAGGTCAATACAGTGGGCTCTTTATATCTGAGGGTTCTGTATCCATGCATTCAACCAGTCTGGATCAAAAATATGTGGAAAAAATCTTAAAGATACAACAATAAAAATAATACAAATTTAAAATATAGTATGACAACTATTTATATAGCATTTACATTGTATTAGCAATCTAGAAATGATTGAAATTTTACGGATGTGCATAGGTTATATGCAAATACTATACCATTTTATATAAGGGACTCAAGCACCTACAAATTTTGGTATCCATGGGTGTGAGGAATAGGGGAGAGGTACTAGAACCACTACCCCAAGGATACTGAGGAATCACTGTAGTCTAAAGACATTAAAAGCCATCGAAGGCTGGGCGTGGTAGCTCACACCTGTAATCCCAGCACTTCGGGAGGCCAAGCCGGGTGGATCACTTGAGGTCAGGAATTTGAGACCAGCCTGGCCAATATGGCGAAACCCCATCTCTACTAAAAATACAAATATTAGCCAGGTGTGGTGGTGCATGCCTGTAATCCAAGCTACTCGGGAGCCTGAGGCAGGAGAATGACTGGAAACCAGGAGGTGGAGGTTGCAGTGAGCCGAGACTGTGCCACTTCACTCCAGCCTGAGGAATGGAATGAGACTCTGTCTCAAACAACAACAAAAAAAGCCATTGAAGGGTTTTTAAGAGAAATACGACGATTTGATTTGCCTATTTAAAGATCACTATCATTAGGTGGCTGATGGGCAGAAAGGGAGTAGCAGTGGTTCATACAAATTTATTGTGAGCTTCTTGTGTGTTCCACACATTACAAACAGATTGACATGAATTACCTATGTAACTCACTTTAAAATCTTTTGAGGTAGGTACTATTTTATCCCCATCTCAAAGTAGAAGAAACTAAGGCTAAACAAGTTTTGACAAATAGGAATTTTGAAACCTAAAAGTCAGAATTCAGAGCCCATACTTAATTGCAATTAAGAAGACGAATTAGAAGCCTATTACAGACATCCTGGCTGAGAGAATTGGGGCTTACACTAGCGGGTGTGCAGTGGGATTGGAGAGAAATGGAAAGATTCAAGAGATAGTATCCACATTCTGGTCTAGAGGAAAGGGAGCAAAGACTGAGGAGATGGCTGTCCCTAGGTCTGGGCATTTGAGTAGAGGCTGCTCCATTTAAGAAATACTTAGCAGAGAAGTATACAGTTTTACGTTTGAACACGTTGCCTGAGAAACTTCCAAAGGAAATGCCAAAGAGGCTGTTTGCTATATGGGTTGGGAATACAACAGTGCAGACTGGGACAGAGACATAAATTTAAAAATCTTTAGTAAATGCATAGTGTTTGAAGATACAGGCGAGAAGGAAATTTCTACAGTCACAATTTTCAAAAGTAGTGTGTTGAAGACTCACTTAAAGAACTTGTTAAAAATGCAGATCCATGATCCCATCTCCCTCAAATACCAAGTATTCTTACTCTGCATGTTTCCAGGAAAAGGAAGGCAAGCAATTATTATGCAGTTGGTTAATTAATCTTTGAACGAATGAGGTAAAGAGAGAACGAGATTAAAAAGAGGCAGTAAGACAGGGCCTGATGAACTCTAAAAGGGTAAGTATATGAGGAATACTCAGCAAAATATATGGAAAAAAGAGCAGCCAGAATGATAGGAAGAACAGAGATGAGAATTGTGTCAAGAAATTTAAGCCGAGAGAGTGTATTTATAGGAGGAAGTTGGCAATAGTGTCAAATGCTGACATCTTAGCAGCGTTTCTGAGTCAACTCTCTTCCTGGCCCTGAGGATCCCAAGCAGAACAGATACACCCACAGTTATGGGGGAGCTCCAACTACATCATACTAGGCACTTTTTAAAAATGTTGTATATGTTTTATTTTACTTAAAACTTAAACAGACTTATGTTTACTTACCCTTGTAATATAGCAGTTATTATCTATTATTTATAGATTAAAAAATGAAGTTCATTGAGATTAGAGTATATTTCTGGGTTGATATTAGTAAGTGGTAGACTCATAATTCAAGCCTAGGACTCTGATTCCAGTGGCAATGCTCTTTTCAGTTATTGAGTATCACATTGCCTTTTGTTGTGTCAGAGCACGTACAAGATGTTGAGGAAACATAAAGGAGAACCATATTACTCAGAAAGGTGGAGACAGACTTGTCAGGGAAGGTTGCACACCAGCTGAGCTTTGAATGAGAAGCTGGCCAACATACAGGAGTGTAAGCGGTTCCAGCAAAGCAGTATGAGCAGTAAGTGATGAAAAGAGAGAGCATCAACTTCGGGGAACTTCTGAAGCATAGGCTTCACGTAAGGGAGACAGGAGATCTGAGGGAGAATGAGTGGAGGTAGGAACTTTATTTTAAAGAGGAACTGAAGGACAGTGCTAAGGAACAAAAAACTTCCCCTCCCCAGTCCACGAGGGGTGTGGTTTCAAAGTCAGGAGCTTCCCAGCACCAGCCTCCATCCACGCCCCGCTCTGGGACATAAAGTTCTTTGCCTCACTTTGCTGGCAGGCTAGGCAGAAATTACAGGTGAACCTCTTTGTTTAAAAAGCCCGGAAAAGCTCTGGGAGGAAGGACCTCTGTTGCTGACCTAGCAGACAATCCAGTATCAAAGTCAAAGATCAACCACTCTAGTGAAATGTTGAAAGAACTTCTCTCATTGGACAAGAACATGAATGGGACGCGAATAACTCCAAGGTTAAAAACCCATTGCTCCTTACCTATGCGCATTCCTCCTTGGATCCCCTCGCAGGGCAGCGTGGGAGCTCTCTCTCTTTCTCTCTCTCTGCCTAATGAATCACTTCTCTGCTAAACTCTTTGGGTCCACGATATTTATTCCAACAGTAAGTTCACCGCGCCTCCGGGGCCCCTTTCACCATTCCTGGGGCAAGAGAAGCCAAGGACGTTGGAGAAAACATCGGATTGGAGAACTGGGAGCGTCTTTGGGACCCCCCCACAGCCCTGCTCGCTGCCGGGTTACATCTTTGGCAAGCATGGGGAGGGAGCTGAGCCTCTGCCCCCGCCCTGGTTACAAAACCATCTAAGTATTTTGAAAATGGGACTCTCTAGGGTGGATTTGTATAGAAAATCTATGGCAATAGTGTGAAGGATGAATTTGAGGAAAAGGAGGAGAGTAATCACAGGCAGACCAAGTGAGAGCCTGGTCAGTGATTGAAACTAGAGAAAAAGACTGGGTGCGTTGCCTCACACCTGTAATCCCAGCACTTTGGGAGGCCAAGGCGGGTGGATCACCTGAGGTCAGGAGTTCGAGACCAGCCTGGCCAATATGGCAAAAACGCCGTTCCTACTAAAAATACAAAAATTAGCTGGCATGGTGGTGAGCACCTGTAATCCCAGCTACTCAAGAGGCTGAAGCAGGAGAGTCACTTGTATCCAGTAGGCAGAGGTTCCAGTGAGCCGAGATCACACCACTGTACTCCACCCTGGGTGACAGAGTGAGACTCTATCTCAAGAAAAAAGAAAAAGAGAGAAAAAGAAGGCATGTCAGAGAGATCAGAAAGACACAAAGTAAAAAGAACCGGGTGGCTTGGATGAAGAGTTAGAGGGTGGCGACATAGAAGGAGGTATGTGGCATGAATACCAATTCTCTGACCTGGGAAATGGGACAGATGGTAGGAAATGAATGGGAGGAAAGCAGATATGGAAACAAACACTGAGAGTTAAGTTTTGGAGTTTGAATTGCCTGTAGAACTTCCAGGAGGACACATTGTAAACATGGATGGGTATATGGGACTGGAACTTAAGAAGCTAGGGTCTGAAATCAGAGTATGTATGCAACATTGATCCCCAAACTCATGGAACCACTGAACCCTTTATCCAAAGCAAAAAAGTTCTAGGAAAAATGTATAATTCTCTCCTACGGGGAATATTTGGAAGCTTTATCAGTGACTCTTTTCTTCCTCTTTTTTTTTCAACAATGGAATTATCACTGAATAAAACAAGGAAGAGGCAGAGCAGGAGCCCCTACCTGAATCTTCTCCAGAGTCTTCATTATTTTATCAGAGATTTTTATCCATTTGCTTGAAAACAGGTGGGAATATCATTCAAGATTTTATCTAGTTAATAAAAAAAAATTTTATGATTCATACCTTTTTTTAATGCTCTACTTTTCATATGTTTGTGAATATCATTGCCAATGACTTGGTTTTGTTTCTCCATTTTTTTTGTTTTGTTTTGTTTTATTTGAGAGGGAGTCTCACTCTGTTGCCCAGGCTGGAGTGCAGTGGCACGATCTCGCTCACTGCAACCTCACCTCCTGGGTTCAAGCAATTCTCCTGCCTTAGCTTCCTGAGTAGCTGAGACTACAAGCACAGGCTGCCATGCCCGGCTAATTTTTTTGTATTTTAGTAGAGATAGGATTTCACCGTGTTGCCCAGGCTGGTCTCGAACTCCTGAGCTCAGGCAATCTGCCTGCCTCAGCCTCCCAAAGTGCTAGGATTACAGGCATGAGCCACCAACGCCCCGCCATGTTCTCAATTTTTATGTATAATTTGGATCAAAGAGAGAAAAAGGAAGAAATTATGATTGTACCATATTTGGTATTGTGATATTTTGAAAAATCAAAACAAGTTAGCTGTCATGTGAAGAATTCTGTCATCAAACAGGCAAAAATCAATCCACAAAGAATGATAAGGGCAATGTTTATTCTGTGAAGCAACAGGCTACTAAAATACTGCTTTCATTTCTCTCTAATGGCCACAATCCTACAGAAAAAAATTCACACATCATTTATTCTTTGTGTGATGCAAGTATTTAAGTCTTGTGAGGGGGCAATACTGCACAATTTTTAAAGTAATACTTTTAAAAGGGAATTTCCATAACAACCCTGTAATTATTAAGTGGAAATGGCTGCAACACTAGACAGGAAGGCCTATCCCAGCCAAAAAAAAAAAAAAAAAAATCAGTAGATTTCCGTTTGAAAATTACTCGAGAAACTAAAGTAATAAAAATAAGATGAAAAGTAAAAATAATTCTAGTTCATGAAGACAGAGGCTTCTCCCCCTCATTTTTTAGCATGAATGCCACTTTCTTTTAGAAAGATAAGATTGTACAAACCAGCTCTCCTTCTGTGATGAGCTGCCTTAGCAAGGATAAAGAAACAAAGGAAAAGTGAATCTTTATCATCCTTCAAACTTTCATTGAATTGTCAAAATTAAGAGCATTTCCTGTTTTTTCTCTTCTGTTTCAGGGAAATCCTATAATTGTGCTCTCCCCACCCCTACCCCCACACCCCCACAGTGACTCAGGATCGTATTACAAAGGTTACAATTAAGACAATTTTAACAGACTCTGGTTGAGTGTGAGGCTACTTAGTCATCACAGCTCCTAGTTTATTTGATTACCTCCCAAAAGGCCTACTTGGCAAGTGCATGTTGTCTAAACTGGGCTGGCACACTCAGGAAAAAAATAAAGTAAAATAAAACCTGCTGGACTGATCTTAAAGGCCTCATATCAAGGAGGGCTGGTAAATCATATAGGCGAAGTTATTTCTTAATAAGAAAAAGACAAATGACAGAGCAGAAAAAGAAGTCTTTGGACTACAGTCACAACTGATAAAGGCATGATCCTTCTTTTCTGATTCTTTACATGAATGTGCAAGTGAAGGGGGTCAGGAATGTAAAAACTCCTGAAAATTTGGCAAGACTATGTAGTAAACATTATTGGGAAGACTGCCCAACCCATGCATCACCAACTGCCTTCTCCGAAAATTGCCCCACCCACAACCATGCCTGAGACCTGATCATAGAACAAGATCATTATCCTACTCTGCCTGTAGTGGATCAGGATTTATAGTTGACAGAGCCTGGTCCATAGTGACTTTTCCAGACCAGAGGCTAGAACTGGGATCCAGCCCTGGCCACCAGCACTAGGAAAGTAATACATAGCAGAAAAGCTAGTCTGTAGAGAGAGAAGAGATATAGAGAGGTACAGAAACAAAAGACCATGAAATAGTTTGAACAACAGGGTAAATAGTGATTTAATTAGATGGACAAGTTTAGGAGAGAAATCATTGAGAGAAAATTAAAAGTCCCTTTCTCTACCATGGGACAACCACTTTAATTATACATACAAAGGGAAACATAGACTAGACATCTGGAACCAGGGGAGATGTCAGGACTGAAGATAGAAATTTTACACTCATCACCATAAAGATCGTTTTCAAATTCACGGAGTTGGATGAGGTCAGCAATGAATAGAAAATGAATAGAGAAAAGGGACCAAAGAATATCCAAAATGCTGTAGCATTTGGCAGTTGAGTAAAGAAGTAAAAATTTGCAAAGGAGAACAAGCAGGAATAGCAAGAGAGGTGGAAAGGAAATCAGGTGAGTATGATATCACAGAAGCCGAGAGAATAGTGTTTCTAGAAGGAGTGATCAAATCAGCTCAGTCTTACAAAAACAATTAAGATGAAAATATTAACACTTCTTGGAACTATTTGTATTTAGTTCTTCTCATCAAATGAGTGCTATTTATATTGATTTTGACTAATATTAAGGTTTTGTATCTAAAATAAAAATATAAAAATATTGTATATATAAGCCAAAAACTTTTTAAATGCCTCAGACAGACCCAATTGGCTTTAGTTAAGAAGCAAATTGGTTCAAGCCAGGTGCAGTGGCTCATGTCTGTAATCCCAGCACTTTGGGAGACCAACGTGGGTGGATCGCTTGAGCCCAAGACTTTGAGACCAGCTTGGGTAAAATAGCCAAATCCCATCTCTACAAATATATAAAAATGATCTGGGTGGGAGACCAACGTGGGTGGATCGCTTGAGCCCAAGACTTTGAGACCAGCTTGGGTAAAATAGCCAAATCCCATCTCTACAAATATATAAAAATGATCTGGGTGGGAGACCAACGTGGGTGGATCGCTTGAGCCCAAGACTTTGAGACCAGCTTGGGTAAAATAGCCAAATCCCATCTCTACAAATATATAAAAATGATCTGGGTGTGGTGACTTCCACCTGTAGTTCCAGCTACTTAGAAGGCTAAGGTGGGAAGATTGCTTGTGCCTGGGCGGTGAAGGTTGCAGTGAACCAAGACTGTGCAGCTGCACACTCCAGAGAGAGACCCTGTCTCCAAAAAAAGAGGGAAGATGAGAGGAGGGGAGGGGAGGGGAGGGAGGGGAAGGAAAGAAAAGAAAGAAGAAAGAAAGAAAGAAAGGAAAGAAGGAAGGAAGGAAGGAGAAAGAGGGAGGAAAGGAAGGAAGGAATGAAGGAAGGAGGGAAAAAAGAAAAAGGAAAAAATGGCTGGGGAAGATGGTTCATACCTGTAATCCCAGTACTTTGGGAGGCCGAGGCAGGCGGACTACTTGAGACCAGGAGTTTGAGATGAGCCTGGGCAATAAAGATCCTGTCTCTACAAACAGACAAAATATATTTACTAAAAAGATATATATATCAATACACACGCATATATTAGCTGGGTAGCCAGGTGTGGTGGTGCGTGCCTATAGACCTAGTTACTTGGGAGGCTGAGGCAAGAGGATCACTTGAACCCCAGGCTTTGAGGTTTCAGTGAGCTATGATTGTACTATTGCACTCCAGTCTGGGTGACAAAGTGAGACCCTGTATCGAAAGGAAAAAGAAGAAAACAAACAAACAAAGGGTAAGAGCAGGTTGTTTTACAACATTTTTTGTAATAACTAAAATTTAGTGTGAAATTCTAAAAAGAAATGTCATCATGAATGTTTTCTGAGATCACTCTGAAGAAGAGTTAGGCTGTTGTTTGATGGATGATAATGAATATCCATTCCAGAAAGGAGGTCTCATTGCAAAAAGAAAGACTTTAAAGAGGTTTGCTCAGCTGAAGCAAAAATGATCCCCAAATAATTTTATGAAATAAGGTTGCAAAGCAATAAAAGAGGCAATGATGACTCTGCCAAGCGTATGTGGGAGAGAGCTTGATGGGCCAGTGGAGGGAGGTGCTTAGTTTTCCAGTAATATTTATCAGCACTTCCAGTACCCCGTCTAAATAAAAATGTGCTTCCTAAGTCAGCACTTCAAAGCAGGACTTCTGGCCCCCTAGTTTGACCAGACTAGACTCCAAGCTCTACTTTACGCCAAGGCTACTATAATTAATGGGCCAAATTTCTTAGCAGTTGGAATCGTGAGCCTTGGAGACTAACAGATCTTGCTAGAAGTTCTGTTCTCCCCATTATTAACAGTGTGGCCATCTCTAGAGATTTAACACCTCTAAGCCTGTCTTCCCTCATTAGTGAAAAGAAGATTACAGAAGTGACTTCATAAAGTTACCTTGAAAATAAAAAGAGAAAATGGGCATAGCATTTAGTATAGTGCATGTAATCACTATTCAGTAAAAGGCAGTGATTTATTGTTATTTGAATTCAAACTTATCTAAGATGCATTTGAGCCTGTAACAGGGTTTGAGGAGAACAGGAATACAATTAAAATCTCATGAAGATGATTGCTCCCAGGCTGGAAGGCAGTGGACTTAGGTTGCCAACTGAAGCTCAGAGTCCAAGTTCAGCTGTCCTTCCACTACACAGTTTCTTTCCTCCAGCTGCCTGTGCACCAATGGTCATTTACCATCCTAATATGTGCGTGTGCACTATAAATAGATGTGTGTTGTTTTTTTAAAAAAAAGAAGAAAGAGAAAGAAAGAAAGGAAAGAAAGGAGAAAGAAAGAAAGAGAAAGAAAAGAAAGGGAAAGAGAAGGGAAGGGGGAAGGAAGGGGGTAGGAAGGGGGAAGGAAAGAAGAAAGGTATATTCATGCCTTTGTTCCCAGCTACTTAGGAGCCTGAGGCAAGAAGATGGTTTGAAGCCAAGAGTCTGAGCCAGCCTGGGCAACATAGCGAGACCCTGTCTCTAAAACAAATAAATAAAACATAAAAAATAAATGAATAGATTTTTTCTAAATCAAAAAATATGATTCCATTTTTTCTGTCATTGAACTTTTTTGGTACTAAATGGATTTCTGAGACTTTTAAATGATAGGGTCTGTTGTTCAACGCCCCACTAGCAGCACTGTGAGCCATTAAACTAGCAGTTGTGAAGCTGCATTATAACACAGGGACAGTCACTCAGCCCAACACTTTACATCACAATAGGCAAGCCTCTGTGAGGCAGCTTTGAAATCCCAGAGCTATGGTCAAAGTACGGACCTCCTGGAAGGACAGAGTGTTCTGTTTGTGTAGCACAAGGGTGTGGCTTTTGTAGCTAGTAAAATAATCTGAACACAAAGGCCTCCAGATCCTGCAGAGCACTCTGCAGTGAACTGACTCAGCGGAAAGCGGTGGGAAAGGAAGCTGGTTCTTAGATTTCAGAACCCTCCAAAGCTACACCCACCCTGCTTAGTTCCGACCCTGTGCAACAGGAAGGGGGTTTCATCAGCTAATGTGTGTGCACGCCCACGCAGACACATCCACTAAGCAGAAGACAGGATGAGAAACGCGGTGGGAAGGAACTCTAGTGGAGCCCAGTGCCTGCTCTTTGCAATCTCTTGCCAGACTCCTGCTTTTTCTTCCTTTGATTCATGCAAAGCCTAGTTGCTCTCACAGACTGAGGAAGGGAAGCCCTCTGATGATGTGGAGCCACCTTTAGCAGCTGCTCTGAAAAAGGCTGCAAAATCAAACATCCCCAGTTAGCATGGAATGGATCGCTGAATATTGTGAAGTAATCATGAAAGCTTTGATTGTCAGTGTCCACTGCAGATCTGTGTTTTGGGAGCAAAATATTGATACGTTACACATTTCATGAATGCAAATTAATTGGACAGTTAAAATCTATCTTAAGGTGTCAGTGGAATGCTTTTTTAGGTTCTATACACACACATACCCCACTACCATCACCAATTTAGGCTTCATCTCAATAAACAGAATACATGTTTAGAAACTTATATAACTTAAAATCCTCTGGTCCCTGAAAATTAAGAAAAAGGGGTCTGAATTTTTCATAATCAGTCCATATTGATTCCCCTCATAATTGCTCAAGTTTAATTTCATCGGATCATTTTGCCTAAAGACTGCTTAGCCACCTTTACCCAAAGATGTGTAAACTTCTTGTCAAAAAGACTACATTTCAATGATCTGTAGAACTTATATTCCAAGGAAACACATAGGAAAAAAAAGAATCATTTACTAGGATGAACCAGAAACACTATATTGATTTACCTTTCCTGAAACTACTGAAAAGCCCAGTAACTTAACACATTTCAAAATGCTTTTAATTTATTAAATTGTATATAATACATTTCCAAAAAAGTTGAAAATATGCATGGATAGTTAGCAGAAGCTTTATTGTGAGATTTTTGTCAAAAAACATTTATAAAGTTAACCCCAGAGCAACCTAACATGTTGACAGTCTCCTGAAAATTAACATTCAATACATTATTGAAAGTTTTATTAAAGTTTTGAAAACAAAAGGTTAAAATATCTCTAATTGGTAAAATATATGACTTCCCTTCCCTTCACCAAGATTACTAAATGTAACAACGGAGTGGGTTTTGTGTATGTGTGTTTGTGTGTTGTGTGGTTTTTGTCGGACAGTGATTTATTTCAAAGCTTTTCTTTCTGTAACTGGATTACCTGACTCCTTTTTTATTCTAAATGTTCTGAAGAGCACAATTGGGAGCAGTAAAAGATAAACTGCACTATGTGATAATAGAACTCCAAGAAAGGTGGCGTTTCTTATAAAATATATGGCAGTTAGAGAATATTTCAGTCTACAACGCACTGTCCTTGAGAATGAACATTTATCGTTGGAAGATGTGTATTCACCCACTGAATAGTGTGTATTGAATATCTAGTATACACTAGGCAGTGTTCTAGCTTCTAGGAATACAGTGGAGAACAAGGCAGACAACTTTCCTGTTCTATTATATCCCATAGCCCAGTGAAGGAAGACAAACATTAAACATACAAACAGCTAAGTAAACAAGAAAATACCAAGTCATGGTAAGCGCTAGGAGAAAATTAGAACAAATTTTACCTAGCAAATAAAATACAGGAGACTAACTTTTAAGTGTGCCTGTGGATGTGGATAGAAAGAGAGTTCAGGAGAGAGAGAGAGAGACATCAGGACACACTACCCCAAAATATGGCACCTTGGCATAGTGAGTATTTTAAGCTAAAGGAATTTGAGAAAACAGCATAAGCATGAAGGTCTCTGTGAACTTCCTCCTCCTTTCTCCAGTGAAGCAGGTCATAAAATCAGGAAACATGTTGTGACCTCCCACTGAAGCAGTACATAAGATCCTTATTTGAGAGGTGCTTCCCTATTCCTGGAGGAAGGGAATATCCTTATCTCCAAAGACACAGAGTCTCAGAGAGTGATCTGAACAAATAAGCCTTGACAAGTTTCTCTCAGCTCTTTACATGCAGCTCATATCCCCTTTGTCCTGTCATATTTCTCCATGACTTCCCACTCTTCATCAAACCTACTATGGAAAAACGCTCAGGTTGAAAACTGTTTATTGAGTTTTCATTTCCTTCTAAAGGTTCCTGTGTCACATAAAACTGATATTAAATAAATGTGTATGCTTTTGGTTGTTAGTTTTTTGTTTGATACAGGGGTCTCAGGCACTGAACCTAATATAAGTCGAGTAAAAATATTTTTTCTCCCCTACAATACACACACACTCTTAATGCTGCTAGGACCATGGTTCCCAACCATGATACTATAGGCCCACAGGAGTGTTATAGAGTGTTTTTAAATTTTTAGGAGAACACAGAAACATCTGTCAGACACTATGCAAACTGCTACTACTAAATTTGGGGCTAAGTACTTAATAAACGAATGAGGTATTCCTATTTCCCAACTTACTCAGATATTAAGGGTGGAGTGAACTAGGAACATTTGAAAATTTTTGTGCTAGGAACACCTTTAATGCCTATGTGTGTACATAGGAATGGCTTTGTTGCATTGTTTTTAAATTAAATTGAAACCATATTAAAAAGAAATACTTTCAATCTATGTTTTTCTTTCTTGAAAACAAATTTCATAAACTTACTCTAAGCAAATCCTCAACCAGATTTTCATATTTCAGTTTAGCATTCATATTTACTGCCATTGTGACTTGGAACATTTCATATTACTTTTATTTATCAAATTTTTATATTTTAAAAGACCTATGATATTTATTATGATTGCAGATATTATAACTTAAAAATACACTGACTTTAGATATTTGTTGGCAGAAATACAGAATATGTTATGAACTTTGTGTTACAAAAGTTTAAATGAATAAACTAATGTACCAACAACTCATAATTTTATTTCTGCCATGCAATATTTATACCAGTAAAGTTTAGCAAATGATAAACACAATTTCAATAAGCTTATGAAATTGCTGAATTTCAGAATGAAAGTCTATTGTTGACATTTCATTTCACCTGCTGGGAGACAGATACACTAGGTTTTTCCATGAAAAATAAGAACATACTGGAAGATTACTGTGAAAAATCTAAAAGAAAAGGTGCCAACTCCATGTCCTCTGTGACACTTTATAGTTTTAACTACATATTACCAAACATTTAGGAGTCAACAGAATTCAATTACTTGCCAAATCATTATACAATGTCATTAGCTAATAAATCTGAGGACAAAGGTCTCCCTAACCATGTTACAGGATATTCCTCCAGTGGTTTCGATAGTTTGGTAATTATCTGTATTACACAAGAGTCACGAGCATTAAAAAGGCAAGTCTAGCCTGCTATGCTTTATTACTGCTATCATTACTGCTGCTGTTTTCTCAAGTACTTTCAGTAAATGCTTGTCAAATGACTAGTTTAGCTGGAAAATTAATCATTATTTTAAAATCAGTTGTTACTGTAAGCCTTAATATTTCTATCACTAAATGCAAAATAATACTTATTACCTTTTTTCTTGAGACTCTCTGTGTAATAAGGGTAGTATTATAATTTGCTCAATATTATGCTTGATAGTATTATTGTGAAAATATTTTTCTTACTAATAACAACCCAGAAGGAAAACACTCAGAAGAGTATTTTCCTTTAACCACTTTGAAAACAAATTTTCAAAAATTTTTATCTACTAACATGACATTTACCTTTTTTACCAGAGTTATGAGTGAAACCAAAGGGAATAAAATGAAGGCTTTAAAAGAATGAACAAGGAGATTGTGTTTGACGTGGTGACTTTCTGGTTTTAAAAGTAGCAGTGTGTAATCCCAGCACTTTGGGAGGCCGAGGCGGGTGGATCACGAGGTCAAGAGATCGAGACCATCCTGGTCGACATGGTGAAACCCCGTCTCTACTAATACAAAAAATTAGCTGGGCACGGTGGCGTGTGCCTGTAATCCCAGCTACTCAGGAGGCTGAGGCAGGAGAATTGCCTGAACCCAGGAGGCGGAGGTTGCGGTGAGCCGAGATCGCGCCATTGCACTCCAGCCTGGGTATCAAGAGCGAAACTCCGTCTCAAAAAAAAAAAAAAAAAAAAAAAAAGTAGCAGTGAAGAAACCATCTAGATTCAAGGTAAGTAATGGTGAGTAATTCTACTTACACTAAGATAGGAGCCCAAGATGATGACTGAGGCCGAATTTCTAGATATATAGAAATGAGTAGAAACACAGAGATAGAGAGACTGCCAAACTGCAGTCATTCATGTGACTACTTAAACATTTTGAGTTTACATGAATTGCCTATGAACTCTGTGACTATCAAAGCCATAAGAAAAGTGTTGGCTGGGTGCAGTGGTGCACACCTATAATCCCAGCACTTTGGGAGGCTGTAACAGGTAGATCACGTGAGGTCAGGAGTTCAAGACCAGCCTGCCCAACATGGCGAAACCCTGACTCTACTTAAAATACAAAAACTTAGCCAGGCATAGTGGCAGGCACCTGTAATCCCAGCTACTAGGGAGGCTGAGGCAGGAGAATTGCTTGAACCTGGGAGGCAGATGTTGGAGTGAGCCAAGATCACACCACTGCCCTCTAGCCTGGGAGACAAGAGCGAAACACCGTCTCAAAAAAAAAAAAAAGAAATTGTTACTGTGCTGTGTCCAAGATGTAATCATAATGAGCCCTTCATGCAAACTCCATCCTGTTACAACCAGCTTTCAGTAGGCCTGAAATGTTTGTCAAGGTGTGACCCATTATCCAGGTCACATACCAAATATACACAGATGATTTCAATCGTAAGTAATACTACTACTAGTTAAGAAATATTTTTATTTTATAAAATATATAATTGGGGTAGTGGTACATTTTAATATTTAAAGAATTGGCCATTTCTATAAGGCATAGAGAAAGGTAGTTTTACTTAGTGGTATGTTTTAATATTTAAAGAACTGTCCATTTCTATAAGGCTTAGAGAAAGGTGAATTCTGTATTACATGACTATTCCTTTTTTTGTACTCTCAGTATTTTGTCTTTTTAAATAGATTTTCTTTGAATATTGAACATATCAAATTTTAGAAGGCCAGTACTGAGATGTCATAATGGCTTCCTGAGCTAGAATCTGAAACTCCATTTTTACAACAGAGGCTCTATTTATCTCTCTGATGATTTAGGGCAGAAAACAGGTTGAGAATCATTAATCTGGATTTATTTATTCTATTTCCACAATGTAATACTGGACCAATTTCTCCAAGTGCCTAACTTCCTTTCTTGGAAGTTATGGAGCAATAACTTTTAATTGGAGAGTGATAAAACCAACCCACATTCTACATTGTTGAGATACTTAACTAATAAGCATGTTTTAAAGGCACTTACACAATGGAGAACCCTTTAACCAAAAAAATAAAAATTGATTTTGCCTACTAAGTCCATTAACTATGCATAATGACACATTTGAACAAAAATTTTAGAATATTGGCAGTATTTGGTAATATAAAAATATTTTTAACAGTGGCTCTAAGAGCCATCAAAAATATACAGTACTAAAAAAATTATATGGTATTAAACATAATGAAATTCCAATCCATTGCAAAGTCAGAGGTTATATGCAAAATATGCTAAAGGCTCCCAACCTGAAGGCTGGGAAAAACAGGACACCAGGCCCATAAGGAATAGTTGTGTTCCCTGTTGCTCAGTCACTGTCCTGACTATGAAGGGAGATTTCACTGTCTAACTTTCTCTCGTCCTCTATAGCATGACTAGAGCTGAAGAAAATAGTTAAGAAAAAGCCAGAATTCAGAAGACCAACCAGAAATTAATCTTTAGCATGTGAACTGTCTCTTAATGAAGAGACAAATTATTCTGCTGCTTATGCAAAATCTATTGCTCTCTTCTCTGTATAATAATGTACCTCAGTTTCTTCCTGAAACTCTTTGTATTCCTCTATTATAACTCTTCTGCTATTATAGGAATTATTAATATTTTAACCTATCTTCTTGCTTTATCATATCTGAACTTTGCAGACTCTGTCTCATTCATCTTCTTATGCCTAATGCTTGTTACCATTAAGTATTATGAGTGAATACATAAAGATAAAATATTAGAATATATTTTCAATTTTTTTGTTTTTTGTTTTTTTGACAGAATCTTACTGTGTTGCCAAGGCTGGAGTGCAGTGGCACAATCTCGGCTCACAGCAGCCTTTGCCTCTTGGGTTCAAGCAATTCTCGTGCCTCACCCTCCAGAATAGCTGAGATTACAGGCATGTGCCACCATGCCCGGCTAATTTTTGTATTTGTAGTAGAGATGGTGTTTCACCATGTTGGCTAGGCTGGTCTCAAGCTTCTAACCTCAAGTGATCCACCTGCCATGGCCTCCCAAAGTGCTAGGATTATAGGCATGAGCCCCACAGCTGGCCTATTTTCAAGTTCTTAAAAAAATTAAGAATAAACTCGATTCCCAGAAACTTACTCCTATACACATAAAAATGCAAAAATCTATCTTTAAATTTTAATTTAGATGTCAAAATATGTTATTCTATTTCTTTCTTCCTCCTCTTTCATTCCATCCTTTACTCTGTCCTTTACTTACTATTCATTGAAAAAGCAATTAGGCTCATCTGAGTCACAGCACCAAAAAAAAAAAAAAAAAAAAAAAAAAAAAAGCAATTAGGTAAAAAAGGGTAGGAAGTCAGTGTAGCAAGCTTGGTAGATTAACTACATACGGGGGAACTGAGCAATTAATACAGTAAGATAATAGAAGTCATTATCATTATACTATCAGAGAAGGAATATATGAATATTACAAGGAAGAAAACTATAATAAACCCTTGTGGTGACAGGAAATAGGAATTGGAGGTGTTGGTGTGTACTCATAAATAAGTATGTATGTGTATATATAAATATATAGGTAGGTAGTTATACATACATACACATATATGAGGGAAAGAAAAAGAGAGGGGGAAATAGAGCAACAGTGATATGCATATATATAAATTATTTTTCCACTGAGGGAGGCCTAGAAGGAGTAGTATCCTTGTAGTATATCTAGTACCCAGATCTTGGTTTCTAAATGCCACTCTACTGAAAGAAACAGGGCTTCCTGGAGGAATGGCATATCTCAGGACAGGGACAAGGAAAGAATAAATGAACTTGAATCATCTGATTGTGTCAGGAAGTAATGAAGTGCTGAAAGAATAGTGAGAACATGTCAAAAGGACACAGAAGCCAACCTGGAAAAGCGCTTACTCCTACTGGTCAAATCTAAAACAATCTGAGCATCAAAAGAAATGATGCTAGTACTGAATTATATAGTACACTGAATAAAATAGGAATTCATGAGTCCTCAATGATATAGATAAATAAATGGGGTATTTAATATTAAATAATGTAGAAGAAGCGAAAGCTATAGAAAATCAATATTTTTCAACCAATATAATAATAATCAAGCAAGACATAGCAATGAATGCTAAAACTAATGAGTAAAAGTAGGTGGAGGAACAGGATTTTACAGTCTTAAAATTTCTCCCCACAAACTAATTACTCATTCCAAAATATATAAAAACATTGTACCTTTACAATAGAGAAGGCTCACATACGCCATCTTCTTTAAATGATCAATGTTAACATCAGTAGTATCAGGAAACACTGACACCATGTGCCACATGATAGGATGCAAGGAAACGGCAAAGCATCACTTCTGTGAAATTTTGTCAAAAAATGCCATACCTGGATATAATTACAAGGAAACATTAGATAAACCCAAATTCAGGAACAGTTTCCAAAACAACTGATCTATAATTCTTTTTTTTTTTTTTTTTTTTTGAGACGGAGTTTCGCTCTTGTTACCCAGGCTGGAGTGCAATGGCGCGATCTCGGCTCACCGCAACCTCCGCCTCCTGGGTTCAGGCAATTCTCCTTCCTCAGCCTCCTGAGTAGCTGGGATTACAGGCACGCGCCACCCATGCCCAGCTAATTTTTTTTGTATTTTTAATAGAGACGGGGTTTCACCATGTTGACCAGGATGGTCTCGATCTGTTGACCTCGTGATCCACCCGCCTTGGCCTCCCAAAGTGCTGGGATTACAGGCGTGAGCCACCGCGCCCGGCTGATCTATAATTTTCAAATATGACATGGCCATGAAAGGAAGGAAGAAGAAACTGTTCCAATATGAGACAACTAGATACCATACTAATTCTGGACTGCATCCTTTTACCATAAAGGACATTATTAAAACAACTGGCCAACCCTGGATGAGGTCTCTGCATGAAGAGTATACATACCTTTTTTTATACGATTCTTACAACTTTTCTCTGGCTTTCAAATTGTTCCAAAATTGAAAGTGAAAAAAAAAAAATGTGTGAAGTGCTAGTCCTTGACTCTGACTTGGATGATTAAATATCCTAATAATCAAGTTCATATAAAAAATAACTTGATATATTTGTATAACCAAGTTCAAACATTGTGAACACACATAAGTGGTGACTCACAAAATGTCTCACCTGTGAATTACCAGTAATATTAGTAGTAGTACTTAACATTCATGTAGCACCCACATAGTTGTACATAATACAGCAAAGTAATGCCTCCCTCAAGGAGCTACTTTTCTAAGAAAGAAAAACTAGTATATACATACATATATACATTTATCCAAATACAATGTTTTCAAAGAGATGTAGAACCATAGGTCAGATGTCACAAAGACAGTTGACTCAGACTATTTCTCTCCCTTTTATTTCGGGTTTAAGGAGTCACAAATCCAGGTGTTCACGCATTGCCAAATTACTGCTCTCTAGTTTGAAAGGAATGACAATGACATCCTGTTTGTGGTCATGGCTAATTTAGTATACACTACACCTGTAAAACCCCAGGCCATCAACATTTCAGGAAGGCTATGTAATCAAAGCAGTGACATTTATTACTTAGAATTATTGGTGACTTCCAGGGTACAGCACAAGCCCTCTCTCCACCTGACTTTCAATTATAACAGAGGGTCAGAAGAGTCCAATAAAGGCAGAACCTGAAGATGTCTGTGGCTGCCTGCTGCTCATCCTGCAGATCAGAGCTCCCTGAACATTCCTTTCTGTAGCCAAGAGGCAACATTTTAGTGCCGTCTCCTGAAAAATCTCTTTGATCCTCTCATGTTTACTTATGCCAAAATAATCCACCCTTCACTCTTCCAAAACAGTTTTAAAATTTGCTTATCCACTTCTATTAATTATAATATAGACCACAGACTGCCATGTACAGAATTGGTATAGATATAAAAATTATGTGGGGAGTGAGCCATAGCTCATTCAAACTCCTGGAGTATTTCTGAAAATGATATTAATTGATAGAATGTCAGAAATTTCATATCTGTTCTGTACAAACCTCATTATATTTGGGCATCTCAGACAAAATTTTATTGGTAATCTAATAAGAATGATAATATTGTATGATAACTAAGGACAGGGCAAGATTCTAAATACTTAACATGTATTGATTCTTATAAGCCTCATAACAACTCTAAAGGGGTATATTATTGTTAGCCCATTTAATAGTTGAGAATAGCATAGCTCAGAGAGGCTAAATAACCTATCCAAAGTTATATAGCTGATAAATGGCAAAACCAGCGTTTTTACCTAATCAGCCTGGTTCCAGAACCCAAGTCTTAATAATATCATTCTTTCTGTCTCTTAGAGAGCTCTTACATGTCATCCCATCACACTTTTAGTCTAACTTTTTCTATTCTATCTATCAGGTCTGAATCACAGCATTTCAAATCTAAGAAATTACAAATAATCACTCCAAGATACATAGGTGATTCATCATATTCCAAAATATGTTAGCTAAATAAAAATGATATCAAGAAGACTGGGCATAGTAACTCATGCCTGTAATCCCAGCACACTGGGAGGCCGAGGTGGGAAAACTGCTTAAGTCCAGGGGTTTGAGACTATCCTGGGCAACCATGAGACCCTCATCTCTACAAAGAATACAAAATTAGCCAGGCATGGTGGTGTGGGCCTGTAGTCCCAGCTACTCAGGAGGCTGAGGCAGAAGGATCACTTGAGCCCAGGAGGTCAAGGCTGCAGTGAGCAGTGATCATGCCATTGTACTCCAGCCTGGGCGACACAGTGTAACCATCTAAAATAAAACAAGTATAAAAATTTTAAAACCCCCTGCAAATCATATCAAGAATTTAAAGTATACCTGAAATGGAAATTGACAATTTCAGCTGATAAATGTTACTAGAAGATATTGAGGCTGAGATTAATGGGAAGACTATCAATAGCAATTTTATTAAAAACAAAACAAAACAAAACCCAGCAAAGGCTCTGTTTCTCCTTATTCCCAATCCATGTCCATGCTTGTAGGGATATAGGTATCTTAGTCTCTGGAGAGATAAGTGCTTGAAATACTCAATGTTTCTAAATACTCTCAGAAATGAAAATTACTGTAGTACCTAGTAAAGACTAAAGTAAAGATTCCATATACAATCACTATAGAGAACAGTTTGAATGTTCCCAAAACCAGAAATAGAGCTACCATATGATCTAGCAATCCCACTGCTAGGTATATCAGCATATTGAAGGAAATCAGTATATTTTAGAAATATCTGCACTCCCATGTTTGCTGCTGCACTGTTTATCAGAACAAAAATTTAGAGGCAATCTAAGTGTACATCAACAGATAACTGGAAAAAGAAAATGTGCACATATACACAATGCAGTACCACTCAGGTATAAAAAGAATGATATTTTGTCATTTGTAACAACATGGATGGAATTGGAAGTCATGTTAAATGAAAGAAGTCAGGCACAGGAAGACAAATTTCCTGTCTGCACTTATGTGTGGGAGCTAAAAATCAAAACAATTGAACCCATGGAAGTAGAGAGTAGAAAGGATAGTTACCAAAGGATGAGAAGTGTAGTGAAGTGTTGGAGAGGAAGTGGGTCTGGTTAATAGGTACAAAATAAAAATAGATACAAAGAATGAAGAAGACCTAATATTTGATAGCACAACAGGGTCACTATAGTCAATAATAACTTAATTGTTTATTTTAAAATAACTAAGAGAGTATAATTGGATTGTTTGTAACACAAAAGATAAATGTTTGAGGGTACGGATATCCTATTTTCCATTATGTGATTACTATGCATTACATACTGTATCAAGGCATCTCATCTTCCCCCTTTAGTATATACACCTACTATGTACCCACAAAACTTTACAAAAAAAAGAATCTGTAGTTTGGAAAAAAAGTCTCTGATCTTTTAAAAATATATATTAATCAAATAATAAGGAATTACAAAGAACTAAATTATACCTTATACCCTCTTTTTAAAATTATAATATTATAAACATGAAATCAGTGTAAATGTTTATGTATAAATAGAAAGGATTCATATTCTAGAATAGTATAAATAATGACACAGGCTAGTGTCAAACATCTCTGAAAAGATAGATGGAAACAAAACTGAAATGAATGTAGTAGCATATGGATGAGCTGTGCTTTACTTCATCTTCTTTGTTTGGAAAGAAATCAGCTTTTTCTGGAATCTTGGTCTATACTGAGTCATGCTGAGGCTTGTCTTGGCTCAAGACTTCACTTTTTATTATTATCTGTTAGCAACCACATCTGGAAGAATTGCTTTCTTTTTCACCCCTAACATGGTAGCTTTTTGTAGTTTCCTCATGCTTTACAGTCCTATTATAGAAGAATCATGAAACTAATATATGGGTGAAAGAAAGAATATACATTTCCTCATGCTGTTTTTGCGAAATATCTTTATAGTCTTATTTACCCATATCCAGGACTTTTTTTTGTTTTTGGAGACGGAGTCTTGTTCTATGACCCAGGCTAGAGTGCAGTGGCACAATGGTGTGATCTTGGTTCACTGCAACCTCTGCTGCCAGGGCTCAAGCAATTCTCCTGCCTCAGCCTCCTGGCTAATTTTTGTATTTTCAGTAGAGACAGAGTTTAGCCATGTTGGCCAGGCTGGTCTCAAACACCTGACCTCAGGTGATCTGCCTGCCTCAGCCTACCAAAGTGCTGGGATTACAGGCGTGAGCCACCATGCCCGGCCCAGAACTTTTTATTTATGGGATTGCAAAACCTTCAATCTCTGATTGAAAAAAAAAATGCAAAAACAAACAAACAGACATTCACAGAGAAAGATTTCTTCCTGGATGGCCTCATTCCCAACATGGTTTCTGTCATTCTGACAGCACCAGTCACTTGGGTTGAAAACTGTTTACTCAATTTTAGCTCAAGCAACTTTGACATCAATGAGCATAAACAATAAAAGTTTTAACTTTTTATTATTACTTAAATTTTAACTAAGTTTTGTTGGCAGCAAAAGAATATAAATGCTGCTTCATTTAAAGAAAATATAATTTGAATGCATATCTGTAATATAAAATAATAGATATAGGTTCTAAAATTGAAGAGACCTAGATTCAACACATAGCTGTGACTTAACTGTGTTACTTTCGGCAAGTTACTTAATCACCTTAAGTTGATTTGCTTTTCTGTGTGACTAATAGTGCTACTTTAAAAATCCCATCACTTTTTCTGTTGGGAGACAGTCTTGCTCTGTTGCCCAGGCTGGAGTGCAGTAGCTCAGTGTCAGCTCACTGCAATGTTTGCCTCACCCATTCAAGCGAGTCTCATGCCTCAGCCACCCAAATACCTGGACTTACAGGCATATACCACCACAGCCAGCTAATTTTTGTATTTTTAGTAGAAATAGGATTTCTCCATGTTGCCCAGGCTGGTCTCGAACTCCTGACCTCAAGTGATCCACCTGCCTTTGCCTCTCAAAATGCTGGGATTACAGGCATGAGCCACTACAGCCGGCCTTCATAGCTATTTTTAATTCGCAAATATAGACATAAACCAAATCTCTGGATAAATAATCTAACATTGATATGTTAGATGGCTTTCAGGGGACCATGAAAGTGAGATAAAAACAATAATTCAAGTTAATGACTTAGATATAGTTTAGACTAGGATGATATCAATAGAAATGTAGGCAAAAGAAAGCTTTAGTGACATTTTAAGAAAAGACATGACCAAACAACTAATTAATTTAAGGTCATTTTAAAATGGAAATCAGGTTATGTCAAATATTTACTTAAAACTTTTTACTATCTTCCTATTGCTTTTAGAATAATATATTTTTTAAATCTGTTTCAGAACAATCTCCCAGCTGAGAGAGCTGGAAAAACTAGACAATTTTTGTTTTTTAATTGTTTGAAGGCATCAGAGAGCTACAAAGACAGTGAAAATGTTGGGGAAAGATCTGAAATAAATCAAGTCCAGAGAAATGATCTAACTCAACCCTTGCCGCCAGTAACAAAAGTAAATTCTCTCTGGGGAAAGATAACACCCTACTGAGCCTCAAATCATAACTAAAATTTTTATTTACAATGTTTGGCAGTAAATCAGATAAAAAGAAGAAATGTAAAAGGGCAAAAGTTGATTAAAATAAGAGATAGTGGCTGGGTGCGGTGGCTCGCTCCTGTAATCTCAGCACTTCGGGAGGCCGAGGTGGGTAGATCACGAGGTCAAGAAATTGAGACCAGCCTGGCCAACATGGTGAAACCCCATCTGCATTAAAAATATAAAAATTAGCCGGGCGCAGTGGCTCACTCCTGTAATCCTAGCACTTTGGGAGGCCGAGGCGGGTGGATCACGAGGTCAAGAGATCGAGACCATCCTGGTCAACATGGTGAAACCCCGTCTCTACTAAAAATACAAAAAATTAGCTGGGCATGGTGGCGCATGCCTGTAATCCCAGCTACTCAGGAGGCTGAGGAAGGAGAATTGCCTGAACCCAGGAGGCGGAGGTTGCGGTGAGCCGAGATGGCGCCATGGCACTCCAGCCTGGGTAACAAGAGCGAAACTCCGTCTCCAAAAACAAACAAACAAACAAACAAACAAACAAAAATATAAAAATTAGCCAGGCATGGTGGCCTGTGCCTGTAATCCCCGCTACCTGGAAGGCTGAGGCAGGAGAATTGCTTGGACCCAGGAGGCGGAGGTTGCAATGAGCCAAGATTGTGCCACTTCACTCCAGTCTGGGCAATAGAACTGGACTCTGTCTAAAAAACAAAACAAAACAAAACAAAACAAAATAAAATAAGAGACAGATCCATAGATAGCTAGATGTTGGTGTTACCTACAGGTGCTTCAGCCATATATTCAAGAAGCTCTACAAATCTCTAACAAAACAGTATAAAGGAAACCACCCCTAGACACATAGTCCCACTGCAAAAGCTTAAAACAAAGAAAAAATTTTATAAGCAATCAGAGAATAAAAGACATACTACCTTCCCAAGAGCAAAAGTTAGACTAACAGTTGACCTCCCAACAAAAACAGTGGAAATGAGAATAAAATAGAAGGATATGTGTGATATTATGAGATATATATAGATAGATATAATATCTATCTATATAGTCTTTTGTTCATAGTTCCTGGCTTATAACTCCCATATCCCTTGTTACAGTATTTAATGTTGGGGCACTTAAAACCACAGACATAGGCCTCAGAAAACAGAATCTCTCTTTCTTACCTGCTGCCTGCTTTCATCTGCTCCTCCTTTCCCAAAGTCAGAAATCCTCCCTGCCTTTCTGTCTTGGAGCTGGCCATAAAGACATTCTCTAACCTGTCTTACATGATTGTAGTTCATAAGACCTCCATTTCAGAAGGGGTCCTGCCACATTTCCTGGAGGAAAGAATGCAGCACAGAGAGGACAAAAAGAATCTGAACCAGATAGGCCTTGCTGAGTTTCCCCACTCAGCCTATTAGTAGTGGATCATACGCTTTGTGTCTAATCACACTTCTACACAGTTGTCGATTATACCTATCCAATGAAGCCTCCATAAAAGGCACAAGAGGACTGGATTCAGAGAGCTTCTGGATAGCTGAACGCATTGAGGCTCTGAACCTCCTCCCCCCTACTATTCCCTGTGCATTTCTTCACCTGCATCCTTTGTGATATCCTTTATAATAAACCAGTACGTGACTCTCTTGGCTCTGTATAGTTACACCTGGCTTCACTTGAGTGAAAGTGCAAGTGGGAAGAGAGAGAAAAGATCTCCATGGTACCTCAACTTGGCTTTATGGTGGCCTCTTTCCTTGAAGGATGCAACAGGATCAGGAGAAAAAAAAGAAAAAAAACAACGAAATAAATAAACTGATAAACATATATTAAGTTTCCCTGAATTCTGCAAGCCATTCTAGCGAATTAATCAAACCCAAAGATGGGGTATGGAAACTCCACCTTGAAGCTGGTAGGTCAGAAGTTCCATAGGCCCGGACTTGTGATTGATGGAGGTCAGAGGTGGTCTTGGGTACTGAGTCCTAAACCTGTTTTTTTTTTTCTTTTTGAGACAATTTCACTCTCGTCGCTCAGGCTGGAGTGCAATGGTACAATCTCGGCTCATTGCAACCTTTGCCTCCAGTGTTCAAGCAATTCTCCTGCCTCAGCCTCATAAGTAGCTGGGATTACAGGCACCTGCCACTAGGCCTGGGTAATTTTTGTATTTTTTTTTTTTTTTTTTTTTTTTTTTGAGACGGAGTTTCGCTCTTGATACCCAGGCTGGAGTGCAATGGCGCGATCTCGGCTCACCGCAACCTCCGCCTCCTGGGTTCAGGCAATTCTCCTGCCTCAGCCTCCTGAGTAGCTGGGATTACAGGCACGCGCCACTGTGCCCAGCTAATTTTTTGTATTAGTAGAGACGGGGTTTCACCATGTTGACCAGGATGGTCTCGATCTCTTGACCTCGTGATCCACCCGCCTCGGCCTCCCAAAGTGCTGGGATTACAGGCGTGAGCCACCGCGCCCGGCCAATTTTTGTATTTTTAGTAGAGACGGGGTTTCACCATGTTGCTCAGGCTGGTCTTGAACTCCTGACCTCAAGTGATCCACCTGTCTCAGCCTCCCAAAGTGCTGGGATTACAGGTGTCAGCCACCGTGTATGGCTTCAACCTGTGGTTTTATGTGCAGGAAAATAGTATCAGAATTGACTTGAATTGGAGGACACCTAGCTGGTTTCTGCTACAAAATTGATTGCTTGCTTGCTGGTGGTGAGAAATTCTTGGTCACAGAAATCTCGTCTGTGATTATTATTGTTGAGTGAAAGGATAGCTCACTTTCTCAAAAATACTTTGAATTTTTTTTCCCACACTTCTGACATACTTTAAGGTACATTTGACCGTAGAAAAACACAGATTTGAAACGCCTGTGTCCATTTACATGCAGATTTTTTTCAATAAATTTATCAGAATTTTTTTTTGAGATTTGGAGCAATTTGAAAAACTCACAGAAGAAATTTTAACTTTGGTAATTTGAAATTTACCAAAACTTTTCTCTCACACATTTACAGACCATACTTGAAACCATTTGCTGTTGACAGACACGTAAACAAAAATAAAGATGCAATATTCAATCATAACTGCATAAAATTCACTATAGTACATATCTTACTACTGTAACAATTTCATAGCCACCTCCTGAGGCTATTGCAGTACAAGTGTTGCAAGTAAGCTCAAGCTTAAAATGTTGTGTCATGCTCACACCTGTAATCCCAGCAGTCTGGGAGGCTGAGGTGGGTGGAGGCCAACCTGGCGAAACCCCATCTCTACCAAAAAATGCAAAAATTAGCTGGGGTGTGATGGCGCATTCCTCTAATTCCAGCTACTTGGAAGGTCGAGGCATGAGAATCACTTGAAATCAGGTAGCAAAGGCTGCAGTGAGCTGAGATTGTGCCACTGCACTCTAGCCTGGGTGATAGTAAGACTCTGTCTCAAAAAAAAAAAAAAAAGAGTCATGTTACACTAATCATTACCATTTGAGTAGTTGTCTCTCCAGTAAATTGCGTATTGCAATAAAAAGTGATCCCTTGGGCTGGGTTCAGTGGCTCACACCTGTAATCCTAACACTTTGGGAGGCTGAGGTGGGCAGATCCTGAGGTCAGGAGTTCAAGACCAGCCTGGCCAATATGGTGAAATTCCATCTCTACTAAAAATACAAAAATTAGCTGGGTGTGGTGGCCTGTGTCTGTAGTCCCAGCTACTCTGGAGGCTGAGGCAGGAGAATTGCTTGAACCCAGGAAACGGAGGATGTAGTGAGCAGAGATCACGCCATTGCACTCCGGCCTGGCGACAGAGCAAGACTCTGTCTCAAAAAAAAAAAAAAAAAAAAACGTAATCCTTCATGGTTCTCACTTGTTTTTCACCATGTTTAGTGCAATATCATAAATCTTGAATAAGACCATGGGAATCATATGAAGTGCCAAAAGTGGTGCTGGAAGTGCACTCAAGAAGCAGAGAAAAGTTATGACATTAAAAGAGAAAGTTGAATATCTGGATATGCACCATAGATTGAGGTCTGGAGCTGTGGTTGCCCACTATTTTGGGCAGACTATTCATCTTGTAAACAGATGACATAAGCTTACAATATGGATCAATACAGTACAGTACTTAATGTCATCTATTTTCTTTTCCTTATGATTTTCTCAATACTATTTTCTTTTCTCTAGCTTACTTTATTGTACAAACACAGTATATAATGCATATCACATACAAATTACGTGTTTTCTGTTTGTTATCAGTAAGGCTTCTGGCCAATGGTAGGCTATTAGTGGTTAAATTTTTAAGGGAGTCAAAAGGTACACAGAGATTTTCTTTTTCCTTTTTTTTTTTTTCTCACGGGGTCTGTGGTCCCAGTGACTCCTTCAGAGGCTCTAGGGGACACCCCTCTCCGACTGCCCATCCCTCCGCCCACTCCCTGGGGAGAGGCAGCTTGTCCCCTGCAACCCACTAACGGCCCACAGCCCAAGGCCTCCTCGCCCAAGGTCGCTAGCCGCCTGAGGTTTCCCTTCTAACCTCCCCCACTCCAAACTGAAACCCGACCACACGTCGGCCTGTAGCCTGTCTTGTCTGGGGAACATCTATTTGGCTGCCAGCTGTGGGCCATCTGGAGACCCCACTGCCCCACGGTCAGGGTGGCCAGGCCTCCCACAGCACCCATCAGCCATGTGCAGCCTCATCAGGGCCATGCCTGAAGCTGTCAGTGCACATGGAGTCAGAGCTTGCCTCAGGGGACAGGAATAGGGTCCCCCCCCCGAGGAGGACAGAGGACAGAAAGGGGACATCTCGAAGGCCATGGGATCCTCAGAAGCCCCAGTTGGGGAGAGGTCCCTGACACTTTTCCCTAGAGCCCACCTGTCACCTTTGAAGCCAGGCAGGGTGACCTTCCTCCGGGGACAAGCTCTCAGAACCAGCGGGGGCCAGGAAGTGTCCTGCATAGCAGCGAGACCAGGCTCCGGTGACGCAACACGCTTTGCTGAACGCACAAGGGGCCTCAGTACCTTTTCTTAGGAGGCGGATGGGGCCCCCGGCCAGGCAGGGGCCCCGAGTGGAGCTGGCAGCCCCAACCCTTCCTGGTGACCGGTAAGCTGGGGGCGACCACTGTCACAGCACCACAGGGTGGCTGGAAGGGCACTCGGACGGAGCCCTGAGGTCAGAGGTGACCTGACCCCGGCCCCGGTCCCGGCTCTCAGAGGCTGGCCTGCTGCCTCCCGTAGAGCCACCCACCAAAGCCTGAGGAGGGACCGGGGAGTGCCCAGGCCCTGCACTGAGGATCACAGGAGCGACCCCAGGACGAGAAAGGGCGCCACTCGGCCAGAGCTGCAGGACGCTGGCCTAGCCAGGCGTGTGGGCAGTGCTCACACCCAACACCACCCGAGGCCCAGTAAACCCCAGCTCTCCCGCCAGGAGGTGCTGACGACAGACCTGGAGACTGCCCCCGCAGGTCTCAGCCCCTGTGGCTCCAGCTCAGAGGGGATGGCCAGGAGGACCAGACTGCTGGGTCTGGAGACCAGGCCTGACACGCAGGCACAACACGTGAGCACGCATACGCGAGCACGCATACGCAAGCACGCATACGCGAGCACGTACATCGGGGCAGAAACACCAACGGATCACATTTAGCTTGTAGGTGGTGTTGATGGCGCCCACAGCGTTTGACACGCGGCAGGGGTACACACAGATTTTCAACTGTGTAGGGGTCAGTGCTCCTAATGCCCTCATTGTTCAAGGATCAACTGTACTAAAAGAAAATGAATACCAACCTTGAAATTCTGTATACAGTGAAAAATCACTTAAAAATAAAACAAAATAAATATTTTCAGAAACCAAAAAGGAGAGTCTGTCTCTAGAATCTGTACTGAGAAAATACTAAAGGAAGTTTTTCAGACAGAAGAAAACTGATCCCAGATCCCAAAATTAAAGTTTTGCTAAATTTGCATTCTAATGAACCTCTAAGGAATCAAGAAAAAAATAGAGCACAGAAAAGATATATATGATAAACATGCAAAAAGTAATAATAGTCATTAAAGTTTTGCTAGATTTTAATTCTAATGAAACTCCAGAGAATCAAGAAAAAATAGAGCACAGAAAGGATACATATGCAAAAAGTAATAATAGTCATGTCTCAGGGATTTTAAATGTGTTGAGCTAAAAATTCAAAACAAAAGCCCATATATCACAGGGGGAGGAGGGTGGGAAGGATGGTAAATACAGTTTAAGAATGCTTTTATGTTTTTATATCGTCCAAAAAGTAGAAATGGTAAATGTACTAATTTACATTAAGCTTTATTCTGTCAAGGATGTATGCTGCAACTATGGAATAACATAAAATAGTAAAAGAATGTATAGGCCAGGCAGGGTGGCTCAGCCTGAAATCCCAGCACTTTGGGAAGCCAAGGTGGGCAGATCACGAGGTCAAGAAATTGAGACCATCCTAGCCAACATGATGAAACCCGATCCCTACTAAAAATACAAAAATTAGCTGGGCATGGGTGCACACCTGTAGTCCCAACTACTCAGGAGATTGAAGCAGGAGAATCACTTGAATCTGGGAGGCGGAGGTTGCAGTGAGCAGAGATTGCACCACTGTACTCCAGCCTGGTGACAGAGTGAGACTCCATCTCAAAAAAAAAAAAAGAATGTATAACAGTGGCGGGGGGAGGAATAAAAAGACTTAATAAATCTAAAAGAAAGACAGGACATTAAAAATAAACAAATGGTCAAATGGAAAAATGTGGCAGATTTAAACAAAGTATCAGTAATTTGTAATTAAATATATAAAGACTAAATAAAAGCAAAATATAATTAAAGATACAACTGTCAGTCCGATAAATGTTGTATTCTGATTTTGCAACTTCATATCCTGCCATTCTCTCCTTTGCTCATCAGTTCTAAGCATACTTAGTCTACTTGGGTTCTGTGATTTTTCCATCTCAGGGTCCTTGCACATAAAGTTCCCTCTGCCTGAGATGCTCTTTCTTCTACTCTTCCCATAGCTCTTTAGATAAATCAGAAAAATCTTCTCCAACCACTTTATTAAATGAAAGACGGCCCTATTGTTTTCTCATCTTTACCCTCTGTTTCCTTCATAGCACTTTTCACATTTTTTATTTTCTAACATTTGTCTGATATCCCTTTAGAATTAAGCTTCATTTATTTGTTAATTATGGACATATGTGAGTGTTTAGTATGTACATGCCTCTCCTCCTGTTAAGAGCTAGGGATATGGCAGTGGATAAATGCCTGCTCCTTGTGGAGCTAATTTCGTAGAGCAGGAAAGACACACTACCCTACTCTGTTTTGGTCATTGCTATATTCCAAACACCTAGCAGCATGAGGTAGTTGTTCATATACTTCTTGAGTGAATGTTTGGTGTACTTGCTAAAAATCATGCCAGATGACTCATAAAGCTTCCTTCATAAATAACCTTGTAAGAGAGATAATGTTGCCATTTAAAGGTGAGAAGGCAGCAGCTAAGAGAAATTAAGTAACTTGGATTCAGTTACACCACTAATTCATGCCAATACTCTATCTGTAAAATTTAAAATAAACATCCAGTTTCTAACATGAGGAGCTGCTGCTTGATCAAGCAAGAAGGCCCATCTTTTTCTATAGAATAGACTAAACATGTTTTATTTGATTAATCAAATGTGTCTTGAGTTTATTGGATGTAGGCCATTTAGATCTCCCCATTTTCTTCAATTTTGCTACTGTCATAGATCTTTTATTTTTCCTTACCATATCTGCTAGTCCTCAAAATAATTGGCTTTGATCAATGAAACCTGTGACATTCGAAGTTCTCAAGAGGGATACAGAAAAAACACTGTAGGCACTCGTTATTAATAGTACTTCGCCTCTAAAGCTTTAACTGATCTCTTTTGAGATGGGCAGGACTATGTGTAAATTTCTAAGATAGCACCTATTAAGCATACAGTATATATAAAATCAGTAAAAGGAAAAGTGTCTATTCCCTATAGCCTTTCCCTGGGCTTACTCAGATTTCCCCTAAGACATCTGATCTGAGACATTCCTGGATCAGACAATGCTCTCAGTTTGTTTATTATGACGTAAATGCCAAGCCAGTGAAAAATGTTCCACTATATAGAAGGAAAAGGGTCTAAGACAGGTTAAGTTTCACTAGGCCAGTTCTATTTATGATTCCTTTATTCCTGCCATTAAAAGTATGATTCCTCTGGCATCCCCAGTCCACAATTTTTAAATTCCAAAGCAATGGTTTCTAAATCTGGCTGATCTACGTGTGTTTAAAAAACATCCTACAAAGAGTTGGCATAAAAATTACTGGAGCCATTTGCTAAAGATTCCATTCAAAATGTCTGAAGTCTAGGAATCTCAAGAGTTCCTTAAGCCATTCTGAAGTATATCCAGTTTAGAAAAATGCCATTGTTGGGAACTTCATTTTGTCATTCACCCATTTCAGGGTATCTTCAGGTAGATGGTAGATTAAGGGAAACAAACATTGTTCATCTGAATAGTTAAGAAATACTTCAGCCCATTGGATGCCCACAATTTCTAATCACATGCTGTTTATTCAGTTTCTGCACTAAAAAGTAACGTAGAAAAAAACCCATAAAACAAAAAATCAGATTCTTGTTGACATTACAAAGAGCTACAACAGGAAGGTAAGAGTTCTTTTTCAACCAGAGACTGTTATATATCAGATGCCTTCCATGTAAACTACTTGAATTTTCACAAAACAATTCAATTGCCTGAACTGAAAACAAAAAATTGCCTAGAAAAAAATTCCTCATGATTGTGGGAAATATTCATGTATCTCAATTTATAAAAAAGAGGTTCCTAAAGCATTGTGTGTAAATTTTTTATCCCAAATTGAGTATTTTAAATATACTTGAAAAACTGTTTCTATTAAATAAACCAGAGTCAACATTTCTACAAAGTAAATAAGAGATTTTGTGAAACAGATATACCTAAAACATAGTCCCACATAAAATAAAAATTTCAAGTGACCTTAAAATATAAGAATTTATCCCCAGTGAGATATACCTAAAGGACAAAGGCAACTACAACGTTCTTAAACCATTACCAGTCATCCTATTGTTGACAGTGGTACTACATTGAGATTAAAGTGGAATAAAGCAAATAAAAAGCTGTGTGTTGCTCATAACTAATATTTTTGGCATGCATGAAAAGAAATAATAATATCATTGAAGCTAAATAAATGCCTTATCATTCTGAATGTAAATCTTTGAATTGAAACTATCACTGTGAAACAATGATGTATCTAATCTTAAACAAATAGAAGTCTAGTACAATTCACTGAAAAGGCCAGAAACAATGACAAATCCAGTAGTATAGACTTGGACTCTAAATATCATTTCCTAATAAAAGGAACCTGGCATCCTAGAAAAACAGCAGATCTGGGAAAGGAAATGTACAGGCTAAGATAGGGACTTTGTGTTCAATGAGAAATCAAAGAAACCACGGAAGATTACTAGGGTTATGTGAAAAAGACTCAGTTCTCTCTAAAGTTGAGACAGTTTATGCATAAATAGGAATAATAAGCTGGAAGAGGCGGAATTATATCAAATATATCTTGTCTGTTTGTTTTTTGAGAGATTGTTTCGCTCTTCTCGCCCAGGCTGGAGCGCAATGGTGCGATCTCGGCTTACTGCAACCTCTGCCTCCTGGGTTCAAGCAATTCTCCTGCCTCAGCCTCCCAAGAAGCTGGGACTCCAGGCATGTGCCACCATGCACAGCTAATTTTCTGTATTCTTAGTAGAGACAGGGTTTCACCATGTTGGCCAGGCTGGTCCGGAACTCCTGACCTCAGGTGATCCAACCACCTCAGCCTCCCAAAGTGTTGGGATTACAGGTATGAGCCACCGTGCCCGACCTCAAATAATATCTTAATGTGTAAGTTTATAGCAACACTCAAACAACAAACCTTGTTGATTATCTTTTCAGGATGCTAAGAAATCAACTCATTTTTAAAACTTGTAAATCAAGAGAAACGTGCATTTATCTTGCCTTCCTTTCCTTTAAGAACTGAATCTAAGAATAACCAAATCATTGCTGAGAAGTTTCTTATCATAGAAAGACTCAGTTAATAAATAAAGACTGATAGAATATAAAATGTCACCATTCTGCAGCTTTGATTAAAGGATATTGCAGGTACTGTCTTCTCCAGTAGCCACAGTCACTTGTGGCAGGTTAATATTAATTAAAATAAAACTAAAAATTAAATTCCTCAGTCACACTAGTCACATTTCCAGTAGCTAGTGACTTCCATATTTGATAGTATAAACATAAGATATTTCCATCATTACAGATAGTTCTATTAGATGTCATTGACTTGAGACACTGAACATCAACCAACATCACAAAACAACAACCAGACATAATACCTACTGATGGGAGTACAAAGCACCATCACCTCTGAGGCAGCCTGGGGGAAAAAAAGAAAATTACAGAAAAATCAAAGTACAAAGAAACATGTAAACACTATGGAGATGCATTCAACAAAGCCCAGAAGGTAGGAAACTACATAGCAGGGAATATTCAATCAGAGAGAGAGGAGAGAGAGAAAACATCTGTAGAGACACATATTGACCAATCACAATGGGTAGACTATAGTCCATTGAATGCTGATTCCAAAAGCTTTTTACAAATTTAAAATAATAAGAGAAATCTAAACACTGCATGGATGTTTGGTTATTTTGGAGAAGTATATATTTTTTACATGTGATAGTGAAATTTTTTTTTAAAGTGAGTATCTTTAAGACACATACACCAAAAATGTTTATGAATAAAATGTAATTCCCAGAACTCACTTCAAAATCATCCACAAGTGGAAGGAAAAGGAAAGTGGCATGGAAGGAAGTGAATGGAAGTATAGGAAACCAGATTGGCCCTAAGTTGGTAACTACTGAAACTAGGGTATTCATTATGTTATTCTACTTTTGGGTAAGGTTGAAATCTGTCATAATAGAAAGTTAAGATTTTATCTAAAGGTAGACCTTCATTGAAATGAATCAACTTCAATATCTCTGATCAACTACTAATATAGGTAATCTCCACTTCAGTGCAACATAAACAGAAGACACAAAAACAAGACCAAAGACTGAAAGTAACTGGAAAATAACACAGCATACATAATCACCGACAAACACAACCACTGTCATCAACCAGATGTGCCCACAGATACTGCAAGTTTCCATTAAATGTCGGCATACAGATTCCTATCATTAGATAAAATTTGTGAATTACTGATAACAATCTTGAGGCATTTTGAGGAACCACAATGTATACAGACAATTTCAAATTTTTAATGTCTGAAAGTGAGGTATTATATTTTGATGTATGTCTATAATAGAAAATAACCATGATTTTAAATTAAATTTTGTCTTACAGAAAAAGGTAATATTGTGTTACAATAAATTGGTACTTTAGAAACCTAAGGAAATGATCCATATTTCAAGGGAATTTAGACTTTCACCAAGTTGCCATTTTGTGGTATGTATGAGTTCACCATGTTGTATCCTCCACCCCACCCCCACCCGCCAAAACAAGTATTTTCTTTCTTTTTCCTTTTTTTTTTCTTTGAGATGGAGTCTCGCTCTGTTGTCCAGGCTGCAGTGCAGTGGCATGATCTTGGCTCACTGCAACCTCTGCCTCCCAGATTCAACCTCTGCCTCAACCTCCCAAGTAGCTGGGACTACAGGCACCCACCACCATACTCACCTAATTTTTGTACTTTTAGAAGAGACAGGGTTTCACCATATTGGCCAGGCTGGTCTCGAACTCCTGACTATGTAATCCACCCACCTCAGCCTCCCAAAGTGCTGGGATCATCGGTGTGAACCACCATGCCTGATCAACAAGTATTTTCTTTAAATAGATTGATCATAACATATTCTGGCTATTAATAACTATCCATTGAATGCTTAATAAAGTGTCAGTTACTCTGCTAAATATCATTGCTTGATTTAATCAGTTATACTCCAATAGTAGATATAATCCTCAGTTTACAAATGAAGAAACTAAGGCTGCAAGTAAATTGCCCCAGATGAAGTAATAAACATATTGATTCCTACTGGTTAACAATAGGTCAGTTTTTACCAAATGCTTGGCAATATGCGAAACAGTTAATACACGTTATTTCAACTCTCTCAAAATTCTATGGGACAGTCTTCATTTACCCAGGAGGGCATTCTCATCGTAAGTTTCAAGGAATTTGCTAAAATGTCACATGTGTAATAACGGAAGAATCAGGACTTGACACTGATCTGACTCCAAAGCTCATGTTTTCAGCCAGTACATTTAACATCCTCCTATACTAGCTTCCTATACAGGTATTCCTATATTTTTAATATTCATGCACAGAACTGGATGCATACTCTGGCTGTGGTTTGTTGAGACTATTACTTCTGATCATAGATTTTCATGTTAACATTATTACTTTACATTGGCACCTTATATTGGTTCATATTAAGGTTTAAACACTATAGTATTGCATATCACCAGGATCCATTTCCAGAATGTTCTGCCAAATTTAAATCTTAAAGGTAAAATTCCAGCTCCAAAGGTAAAATTCCAGCTTGACACTATATCCAAGATTCTTAATTGCATCAGCTGAATGCTGTTTTATATATCTAAAGTTTGATAACACTTTTTTTGCATCTTTATTATTGTTGATGAAATCATTGTTTACATTACAGAGGAAATTATTATACTAAATGGAACCTTGAAATACCAGAGTTCCTTCAAGGTCACAATGAATAATTAATGGAACAATCCTTGTGTCAAATGCCTTGTACAGGCTGGGTGTGGTGGCTCACACCTGTAATCCCAGCACTTTGGGAGGCTGAAGCAGGTGGATCACCTGAGGTTAGGAGTTCCAGATCAGCCTGGCCAACATGGCAAAACCCCATCTCTACTAAAAATACAAAAATTAGCTGGCTGTGGTGGTGCACCTGTAATCTCAGCTGCTTGGGAAGCTAAGACAGGAGAATCACTTGAACACAGGAGGCAGAGGTTGCAGTGAGTTGAGGTCCTGCCACTGCACTAAAGCCTGAGCAAGAGAGCAAGACTCTGTCTCAAAAAAAAAAAAAAAAAAAGCCTTGTACAAACTAAGTCTATGCCTTTCCCTCTGTTCATAAATCATCATTCATTTAGTAATTCTTCCCATATATACATATATTTATAACTTTGTATTTTTGTCTCCCAATAATTTTTCCATAAGTCTTAGTATACTTCTGATGGTTTAAGAATACTATTTATAAACCATTTTAAGAATTCTGCACATTTTTAAAATTAAATATCTTTAAGTATCAAAATATTTTATTTTTCTTGAACTTTGTTCTTTGATAATAATTTGGATTCAGTTGAGCAGTCCTTGATTAATATTTTGTATTAAACCCAGAAACTTAAAATACAAGAAAATATTTTAGAAATATGCACTAGGAAAAGGTATGCCATAATAACTAGATACAGGAGCATAGTCTAAACTCTTCAGGATTTAAAGACTCATTACACTACGGTGTTAATAAATAGAATAGGTGGTAAGGAACTTGAACTTAGCAATCTAGAAAATCTTATGATGAGTTTTATAGCTGAATTGTCTTTTATAAATCAAACTTTGTACAGTGGTCATGCTATTTTCTCTTTTGTTGTCCATTAAATATGAAAAACTTAGATAACGTTAATTTGCTTAAGTTCTTAGGCCACAAAGGGTCAAACACAAACTTTTGAAATAGTTAAAAGAGTACTATTTTATATAGTAGGTAGACACAAAGTACAGGGAGACTGAAAAATCTAATTGATACACAGATTTTTTTTTTCAGCAAGCTTTATTAATCCATCATGGATCTACTCATGTTTGCAGCAGATACCATGATTTCAGTATCAGTGAAAGAAGAAAAAAAAAATCAAGCAGCCTTCAATGCCTGTCACATCTAAGCAGATCTAAACTACTATAGGACCAAACAGCCTAGCTGGTCAGTTGTTTTTACACATCTAATTAAAAGCTTCAGCAAAAGTGGAAATACATCAAAATTCAAAGTCAAATACTGTTCTCCTAGTGCTTCAAGTAGTTTATTGGTAGTTATTATCCACATTTCTATAAACATTCTAAGTGACCATCACTATTGCAGGAATATTTAACATACGAAGGCTCCACATGAAGCTACTTCATTTATTTTGTGTGACACAAGAATCAAGGTTCCAAAAACTCAGTTATGCCACTAAAACAACAACAACAACAACAACAAAAACACCCAAAGCCAAAACCAATCCTGCTAGCAAAGTGCATTTCTTTTGGTAAGTTTCAGAACCAACAGCTGTTGGCTTCAGACAAAAAATAAGCTGATTTAGTAATATATGATCACTGGAAATAAGTCTCTGCCTGTAGGTAAGAATTAGATAAAAGGTCCTTCCTCCTTACAGAGATTTTCATTCCAATGTAAACAGCACTAGTGAATTTTCATATAACAGGTTTGTTATTTTACCCTTCATTTTCTATCATTGTAATTCTTATGTGTCATACTGTTAACATTTCTTCCTCTCTATAATCAGGACTGGACAGCCCATGTAACACCGATCAATTTGTAAACAAAAAATTAAAGCTCAGAACACATACAGGATCTCTTTCACATTTTCATTCTACAGCGCATCAGGTACATTTATAAAGCTTTTGCTCTTCCCAACACACTACAAAAATATATAAAAACCACATTTTTCAGCCAGCAAATATTAATAAAATATCTCATAACTGGAATATTTTAGAGACCACATATTGTAATTACATCCTCTTGACTAAATCAATTGCCTTCTTCAAAAATCCATATATGTATCCAGTGCATATTAGTTTACATGCCCATATTTACTATGAATGAGTCAAGTAAATTATTTTAGGTTCTTCAAGTGAAAGTGCTTCTGACAACAAACTATTTCTGTAATAGCCCTAAATTCCCGAAAAAGTTGTTTTAAACCTGTGTAGAACAATGCATAGCTATTTCTAAAAAGAAAGAATACACACCAAAACATGCTTTGTCAGGAAAACTAATCCATGCACTTGAATATACCCCAAATATCTTTTTATTAAAGGCAGATCAACTTAAACATTATCTAGAATTAAACTATACCATTAAATTATTTGATTCCACAAAGTATCAAAAAATCATTTGGCCAAAACTTTAAAAAGCAAATACTTACTCCTTGTCTCTTACTTCAAAAAAGGACTGGGTGGACCAATGTGATCAATGTAACTGCATGTATGGTAATCTACCTGAACATTTCCATCAATTAGTACTTTATCATTACAAAGCCTTGTATGCAATTTTCTTGCAAAGGCTTCCCCCTAAAAGATATAAGCAAAAAACACTAGGTAGACACTCTTTAAAGTTTTATTTCGCTAACTTCAGGTCAAATTTCCACAACTGTGTTCTGGTCAATTTACTATCCTTGCTTGGCTTCCCCAAATGGTAGTACCAAAAGAATTGTGGGGTAGGGAGAAGAGACCACTTTAAGAAGCACTGCATTTACTCATCTTCCACAAGGCAACAGAGTTGGGCATCTGATTGTTCAACAAAACAAAGCTTTAATAGCATCCAGGAGGGCAGACAGGCAAACCAGGCTGTAGACACTCTTCTATTTGTCAAAATCAGACCAGAGAAAACCTACTCCACACAGATATAATAGGTATGGATATTCATCTTTTCTTTTTCTGTTGTCGCAACATTTTTCTTCTTTTAATTATCATATCATGTAGTTTCTCAAGTCCTTCCTTTAGGCCATCTCCTATGATTGCACAGGTAGGCTGCAAATGCCAAGGAGTTGACGAGCTCAGTTCACCCATTGCTAACAATTTCTCAATTTCTGAAAGAGACAATGAGTTCCTCAAGTCTTGTTTGTTGGCAACTATAAGTACAGGGACTCCTTGATTTTCTGATATCCTAGTTATTTTGTGAAGTTCAGTTTTGGCTTCTTCCATCCTTTCGACATCAACAGAGTCCACAACAAATACAATGCCATCTGTGCATCTGGTATATGATTTCCACAGTGGCCTTAATTTCTCCTGACCACCTACATCCCAGAAGTGAAAAGTGACTGTTTTAGAATTTCCCAAGGTTACCTTAATTTTCTCAGTGTTAAATCCTTTGGTAGGTACGGTATTTACAAATTCATTGAACTGCAGCCTGTATAAGACAGTTGTTTTTCCAGCACAGTCCAAACCCAGAATAACAATGTGGAAGGACTGAAATGAAGGCAGGCTGGACAGGATAGATGTCTGGTCTGACAGCCCATTCCCCATTTCCAGCTGTGAATAAATGTCCCAAATTGAAATGCTTTCCTCTTCTTGCTTTAGAACTTGTCTTCGTAGGGGATCCAGCTATAAGACTGCTGGGAGAGGGAAGAAGGGATAAGTTATTCTTCTGAAATAATACAGTAAACAGGTTTATTCTATTTTGCTAAAATAACATGAATAGCTTACAACTTGCTTTGCTAAACAAACCAGAAGAGATGAAACGTATATGAAAACGCATACAATCCAAGGCAAACGATGGAATAACAGTGATTGAAATTATTTGGTTTACTTAAATTGCAGTAATATGTATGCTATTCTCCTGGGTCCCCAAACCTCAAAGACCTCATTCTGGAAAGAACACAGTCACCAGTATCTGGTCTAAGTCGCGGTAACCACAAAGTGCCTATTTGGCAGAAAACTCATAGGTCCTATCTTGGGAATCTAATTCCACAGGCTTAACAGCACTGCAAGATCACTATTATCTCCCATCTCTTTAAAAATAACGTTCTCACCTCCCGATATGGAGTCTGGGTCCAAATGGGAACGCATTGGCAGGCGTTTCTACGCAGAGCGAAGCACACCCAACGTCCTTCCAGCTCAGCTCTCCAAGCAGCTCTGGCAGTTGCCGCACTAGAAACGCTGGACTCAGACTCCGACCACGCCCACTCCTCCCGGTCCACCCATAATTCCAAATCCCATTGGTCACCCGCATCAGAGCAGCCATGCAACTCCCGCCTCCGCTCCCTAATTGGTGAGGGTAACTGCCGCTCCCAGCGTAGAAGAGCCGGGCGCTTTCTTGGTCCACCGGCACCACCTGTTGCCCTTAAGTTAGAAAAGGCGGCGTTCTCGGAGGGAGCCGAGCGGCCTCTGCAGGGGAATGGGGGCCTCGAGCGGTCACGTCGCCGCCAGCCTGCCGCCTCCACCCGGCCCGGCGCACCTGCAGCATGGCCAGGGCGCCAAGCCGAGGCTCTCACATCCGGGGCCCGCAGTCACCGCCAACGCGTTAACCCTTTGTCGGCTGGCCCGAGGGTGCCCGCTGTGTGGGTCCCTGAGGCGCAGAAGATCCGACCTGGCGCGCCCGCCGGGTAAGCCGACCCTCCTCGGAGCGGGATCCCCTCACCCCGCCCCTCCGCACACGGCCGGCTCTTCTCCCTCGGCAGGGCGTGGTCGCCCTTGGCCACCCACCCCGCCGCGGCTCACCTGACTAACCGTCCTTCCCTCCTCTTCACTCGGCGTCTCTCTCAGCCGCTGAGGAGGTTCGCTGATACCTGTTAGCTGGCACTAGGGAGGCGTGGGCGGTGGCGGAGTCCTGGGCGCCGGGCGGGCGCCGCGCGCCAGGCTGCCCTAACGGTGCTCCACGCCACAGGCCCCGCCCCCTGCCTGTGCGCCGCCCAGGCGCCGGCCGGTGGGGGGCGCGCAGGAGCCGCGTCTCCTAGCAACGCCAAAACAAGGTCGAGTTCCAGTCAGCTTCGCGCTAGCTGCCGGCGAAGTAGGATGGGACTTCCGGCCTCACGCCAGAGCGGTTGCTCCCGGTAGCCGGGTCTGCGGCGGCTCACCATCTTGGCACTGGCGCCACCGGGCCCCGCCTTCCCTCAGGACGTCTAGGGCGTCCGCGGGGCAGCAGCCCCGTGACGCGAGGTTAGGCGTTCCAGAGTTCACCTGTTACGGGTGGTCCCGTACACAGGGAGGAGACGTGGAGGTCCCTCAGTAGTTGGCCTCAGTGGCCTGGGTTGGCTGGACTGGTCTGCACTTTCCTTCGCTGTTTGTAGAGCAAATGAACCCGCTCTTCCGCGTGATTCTAGCAGCATCCCCGGGAGCTGGCGACAGGTAGAAATATTGCAGTTTGACACATAAGGAAATACACTCTGAAAGATGAATTTTTTTTTCCCTTTCAAATTGCCCACACAATTGTATTAATTCCAATAGATATTATTTCCAGTATACCATTCAACTACACACCATTTGTACGTGCTGGAGTGAGACATCGATGTATTTTGCTTGAGGGTCCAGTTCTCTTAAAACTAGCGTTTGCAGTTTAACGACTTGGAAAACAACACAAAAAGCCATCTAGCCTTTTTTTAAACCTCTATCCCTTCAAAATTCCCTTTGCGGCCATACACATACTAGGTATCTCTACCTACAGAAAGCTGCATTTTCCAAGCAGCGGGCGAGAGTTTAATTCTTAACTTCCCTCTACCTCTGCATTTGTGTTTCCATCGTCTTTTTCTTGTGTGCCTTTCGTTCTACATTAATCTGAACGAGCTCTTCACTTTTGTCTGTGATGTGTTTTAGTGGTAAATTATTCCTCCTGGGCAAGACCTTCACATCTTCAGTGTTAATGGTGGTTCTTTTCGCATGTCTTGCAAACATTTCTAGGTCTTTGGCAAAATTTTTGTCCCGGCGCGGTGGCTCACGCCTGTAATCCCAGCACTTTGGGAGGCCGAGGCGGGTGGATCAAGAGGTCAGGAGATCCAGACCATCCTGGCCAACAAGGTGGAACCCCATCTCTGCTAAAAATACAAACATTAGCTGGGCGTGGTGGCGCGGACCTGTAGTCCCAGATACTCAAGAGGCTGAGGCAGGAGAATCTCTCAAACCTGGTATGCGGTGGTTACAGTGAGTCGAGATCATGCCACTGCGCTCCAGCTTGGCAACAGAGCGAGACTTCGTCTTGAAAAAAAAAAAAAAAAAAAAATTCGCGTTGTCAAAAAGCTCCGAAATTGCTGCAGTGATTTGTTTGCTGAGCTGCATCTCTGCCCAGTGCAACTTCCTTGCGAAGGTAACCCACCATGTAGTGAACTGCTGCTTCCTTTGGCCTCTGTTGGTAAGAAAATGGCCAAGAAAATCGCTGGGTTGGGTGCGGTGGCTCACGCCTGTAATCCCAGTACTTTGGGAAGCCGAGGCGGATGGATCCAGAGGTCAGGGGTTCGAGACCAGCGTGGCCAATATGGTGAAACCCCATTTATACTAAAAATACAAAAATGAGCTGGGCATGGTGGCGCGTGCTTGTAATCCCAGCTACTTGGGAGGCTGAGGCAGAAGAATCGCTGGAACCCGAAAAGTGGAGGTTGCAGTGAGCCTAGCACGCGCCAGTGCACTGTAGCCTGGGCGAAAGAGCGCCATCTCAAATTAAGAAAAAGAAAAAGAAAATCGCTGCTCCTCCTTGGCCTTTACCTGCTCCTTCATCAGAGCTGAGTGGCAAAGGCGCATAACAGAAAGGGAGGTCGGCCAGATAGGATTTTCCCGCCGCAGCCCTAAAAGGATGTTTCTAATGACCCAAGCAAAATTAGCAGTGGTCCTCAAACTGTTAATCTAAGTCTACTAGTCGTCAAATGCATAATGCTTTTCATTGGATGATTCTGACTAAATGTAATTTTGTCTTTGATCAGTAAGTTCACAAATATTTATTGAACACCTAATAGACACCATTCTGTGTGCTTGGAGATAGAGGTGAGCCAAACGCACTGTCCCTGCTTTGTGGAATATTGGAATCTCTATGGGAGAAAAAGTAAATGGATGTATAAATTTATAAAATTTTATCATTGGTAATTTCAGGGTGCTTACGACAATGTGTAAAAGAAGTAATGACTTAAAGTTGTAGGAAAGCTTTAATCAACAAACATCTTTTTGGTGGAGGCTGCAAGAGATTGTAACTTGGAAGAGTCTATATGGTACACTTTTTAAAAAGTGTACTTTTTTTCTTTTTAAATATGAATTGGAGTTTCCTCAAGAAATATCTTAGTTTTTCTCAAGACCACTATTGCCAGTGATATTTATCTCTTTTGTGACTAGCATAGGAACATGCGGAATTGTCATACTGGATTCTCTAAAAAGTCAAGACCAGCCTTGCTAATATGGGGAAACTCCGTCTCTGCTAAAAATAGAAAAAATTAGCTGGGTGTGGTGGTGGGTGCCTGTAATCCTAGCTACTCAGGAGGCTGAGGCGGGAGAATCATTTGAGCCCAGGAGGCAGAGGTTGCAGTGAGCCGGGATCACACCATCGCACTCCAGCCTGGGCAACAAGAGGAAAACTCTGTCTCAGTAAATAAATAAATAAATAACCGACATAAAATACAAGGTTTAAGTACAATGCATAATTTCAAGACAGCCACACTAATTTTGGGAATAAGAGCTAGAAATATAGCATATTCTGTAAACATGAATCTATTATAAACTAAGGATTGCCTTATTAGTTAAGATTGTGGAATCTCATTAGCCATTCACATAATCAGCAAATAAGTGTTAAAGGGCTTAGTGCAATAACCTATTTCCTTTTGGAAATTCAGCAGGTATTCTTTATTAAACAGGAATAACTTGCAGATTTTCCTTAAATCAAGAATTTTGAGCAAGAAAATTCTATGGTAACCCTCTGTTTACAGTAGTTTTGAAATCAGTAGGGCCTTCCAGTATTCCTTGCACAGTCTTCCCTGGAGCAAAAAGGGAAAAAAGGAAAACAAACACATTGAGGGCTTCCAATCTTGCAGAATCACCCTCACTGAATTGCACTGTAATGTGATACTCTAGGTTGTAAAACTACAGTAGTGGTTGGCAAACTACAGCCTGTAGATCAAATTCAGGAGATAAGAATGGTTTTTATGTATTTAAAGGGTTGCAAGAGAATGGATAAGAAAAGAATATGCAATCAAGGTCATCTGTGCCCCCCACAACACACACATACAAAATAAATTTGCTCTCTGCCTCTGTAGAAAAATGTTTAGTATGCCTGTTCTATATATAAAAACCATATGAAAACAGCAACAAATGATATTAAAAGCAAAGAAATTTGTGGAACACAAAGTTCACTTTGTTGCATGATCTTATAGAAGGCCCATTCAGAGATTTTATTTATATACTATGCCAGAAAAAATTTCCCTTTAGGCTGTAGCTTATAAACAGTGCCTCAGTGCCCTGGGGTGCCTTGGAATTCCTAGGGGTTCTGTGGGATAAACTTTTTGAGGGAAACACAGTGACATCTGTTGGACTTTATTAACAACTACAACTATCAAGTTTGGATCTATCAACTTCGTAAATAGAAATTTGGGGTATTTATTTTGGCCTGAGGTACCATGAAAAAATTACTGAGGCACTAGGGGCTCTGGGAACCTTGCCTTTAATTATAGTTTTCCAAACTTGGCTAAGGATGAGAATCACCTGTTAATGCTTGTAAACATATAGATTCCTGGTTCCTCGTATTTCAGAACCCCCAAATCAGAATCATCAGGAGAGGAGCCAGTGATCTCTATTTTAAGTAAGTATTTCAGATAATTAATGATTAGACACTTTTAAGAAATAATAAGAAGTGGGTAAGTTTACAACTGAGTAATTTACCTTGTTTCTCTTTTTGAATTAAGTATCAGGACCCAGATCAAATCTAATGCCTGTGTTCTCACTTCTAAGTGGAAGCTAGACAATGAATACACATGGACATATAGAGTGGAATCATAGACACTGGTGACTTCAAAAGATGAAAGGGTGGGAGAAAGGTAAGGGATGAAATACTACCTGTTGGGTACAGTGTACACTACTTGGGTGATGGGTGCACTAAATGCCCAGACTTCACCACTACTACACAATATATCCATGTAACACAACTGCACTTGTATCCCCAGATCTGTGAAAATAAAAAATAAAAATTAGATGCATATAGCATTCTTCCTCTCTTCCGTAGCCTGATTTTTTATGATATACATAAGTTAAGCATGTGCATACTGAAATCATGTCCTTCCTCACCTTTGCCATAGCATGTGTGTGTGTGTAGATATATATGTTTAGGATACCTCACTTCAGTTGTTTCTCTGCATATTTATTATGCATTGAGAGGGATATAAACACTCATTCCCTTCTATCATTTTATTATTATCCCTGCTAAACACATGACCTTCCTCTTTTAGTTCCTGTTTCAGGCGACAGCAATTTATTCAGTTGTCCTAAGTAGAAATTTCAGGGACATTTAAAAAATTCTCCTGTGTCCCACTTATGATTAGCTATCAATCTCCCTTTAATCCATGTCTTTCCATTCCCATTTCTACTACTTGCATCTGGTTATTGTGGACTTCTTACCTATACTAGTTAATTTACCTCTTAACTGATTTTTCAGCTAAAAAGCAGTGGAGGAGTTTGTCTCCTGCGTCTGGCTCCAAGTCTCTTAATCGCTGTATTATAGGGAGTCCACATTTAGGTTAATTCATTTTCATCCATGGTAGCATAGAGCCAGGGTACAATTTTTGATAAAACTTTAAAAAGAGGATGTCAGAAGGGAAGTACAATTCAAAATTCAATTGGAATGGGTCCTAGATAAGAATTTCCAGAGTCCACAGGTCTAAACCCTCCTCCTGAACTTCTTTTATGGACAGCTTCAAGGCCTAGCTCCACCCAGTTCCAAGTCACAGGACAGTTTGCCCCTTCCTCTAGAAGGCCTCATGTCTCTCCATACCTGAGTTCAGGCCCAACTACCACGACGCCCGGTGGTAAAAAGGCATCATGCCACACTACACAAGCCTCACTTTCCATATCCCTATTTCCTAACTTTATCTGCCTCTTTCTAGTATAATTGACTTAAGTTCAGCTGCTCACCACTCAAGAGGTCAAAGCATGAGAAGTGAGATGTGGTAAAAGGAAAGCAGCTTTTTTTAAAATGCTGAAAAATGGAAGAATGGCTGGGCTCAGGCCTCAAAGGAACCATCCCAAGCTTTAGGCAGGGGAGAGTAGTTTTAAACGGGGAACTTGGAATGCAGGTGTGTGGGAGTGGTGCTGGGTACAAGGTCTATGTGTCTTGTTCTGGTGGCTGTCTTCAGTCATGGTCTACCTGGAGTTCAGGCTGGCATCAGATTCTCAACAATGACCAGGTTGTAGATTAACCACCTTTAGATAATCTCCGGAATTTCACAGCTGGATCTTTGTGTCTATTTGTCTTAAGATTAGCCCCTGGGGCTGGGGCCAATGGCTCATGCCTGTGATCCCAGCACTTTGGGAGGCTGAGTGGGCAGATCATTTGAGATCAGAAGTTCAAGACCAGCCTGTCCAACATGATGAAACCCCGTCTTTGCTAAGAATACTATAATTAGCCAGGCAAGGTAGTGGACACCTGTAATCCTAGCTACTCGGAAGGCTGAGGGAGGAGAATCATTTGAACTTGGGAGGTGAAGGCTGCAGTGAGCCGAGACCATGCCACTGCACTTCAGCCTGGATGACAGAGCAAGACCCTGTCTGAGGAAAAAAAAAAAAAAAAAAAGGCTTAGGCAAGCTAGCGGGTAAGGGAGTTTCTGGTGGGAAGGGTAGGAAACAGAGTTTTAAAGTATGTTTCAAGGCTAAACCCAAGAAAGGAAAAAGTTTCAATATGCATTTTGAAACTAAGCTACTTGGACTTGGTTACACTGGGATGATTGACAGTGAGAACATCCAGTTCAACAGGGCCTCAATAGGGGCACACATCAGAACAATCCTAATTCTTTCCAATTTTAACCAATATTGTGTGTTACGTTTTATTTCAACAATCTAGCTCTGTCCACGCTTTTGTAATTTTCTGTCTTCTTCCTTGAACATTTTAATCCTCTCTGTTAAAAGTTTCCATGACCTCTTCTTGGAGTACTCCAAAGCTCCTTAGGTCTTTGTTCTTTTTCATTTCATAATTTCATCCAATACTAGGGACTTAATCTATATTCTCCCAAATTCATCTCAACCTAGATGGCTTTCTTGAACTCCACAAATGAATGGCAGGTAAGCATCTTAGCTCCTAAACATGCTCCTTTCATTCTATCACCTTCACTGGAACCCAATATATCTACCTTCTCATACATCACACATGACCCCTCAGCAAGTCCTGTTAACACATGCATTCAAACTGACCACTTCTCACCACCACCACTGCTGTGTCTTTAATTGATGTCCATCAAATTCCAGAGCCTCTCATGTAGTCTCTCTGCTTCTGAGGTTAAGCTCTTTTCCAGGCTCTAATAGCACCCCCTCAGAGAGGAATTCCCTGAACACCTTATCTAAAGTATCTGCCTTGTACTCTCTCACCAGAATTCCATTCCTTACTATGCTTTCGTTTTTATTCTTTGCACTTGTTACTACCTGACATGATTTGTGTCTATTATGTTCCTTCTCTAACTATCCACCCCCTCTTATTTCCTATTGTAAGTTCCAGGAAGCAAAGATAATGTCCATTTTGTGTGCTGCCTTATCCCCCATATCTATAGTAATGTCTGTGTGGCACACAGTAAGAATTCAGTGGATTTATTGAATGAATGCTTATCCTAAGAATAACTACTCAAAAAGGAATCCACAGACCTCCACAAAAAAGTGATAGTTTTGAAGGCAAAATTTCACACAGAGGAAATACAAATGATGTATGCTTATTTATTCTTAAATAGGCAACAAATCTTGGAGAAACCACTTTGAATGCAATATTATACAATAGAATGCCTAATTTTTAATGTAAAATATCTGCATTAAGTTTAACAGTTATTTCACTATTAGTTAGACTAATAGTCAGGTAGTTGCTATATTTTCATACCTAATGGTCCCATTCAAGGGACCCAAGAGCAGGAGGCCCCAAAGGAGTATTCAGACTTTTACAACTTTTAAGGCAGAAACATTATAATTTTGAGAAAAATAATTTTTCTCTACCTTCAAACCATCAATGTTTAACTCATGCTTCAGCCAGATTTTTTCTGTTTAAGCATTTCTGGTTTAAACATTTTTTTGTTTTTATCCAATATTTGTTTATTTGTTTTATTACTGGTGGTCATCCTGTGGTAGGAGTGAAGGTACAAATATCAGAGTGTGTGTGTGGTTACCACTATCATACTACTCCCCTTGAACAAGACATGAAAAAAATATCACGAGTTGGGAAAGGGCAGAAATTTCTCATTTTAATTTCATAAAATGTGTCCCTTATATATTTATCTGTCTACATAAAGCAAAATCTTACTATCAAGGGTTCTTATGTGCCTGATATAAAATATATAACAATCACTTTTCAAATAATTGTTTAGAACAATCATATATAATTACAAGTGCTCCTTCCTTTGCAAAAAATAGAATAAGGTTGGCGTGGTGGCTCATGCCTGTAATCCCAGCTACTTGGGAAGTTGAGGCAGGAGAATTGCTTGAACCTGGGAGGCAGAGGTTGCAGTGAGCTGAGATTGCACCATTGCACTCCAGCCTGGGCAACAAGAATGAAACTCCGTCTCAATAAGAAAAAAAAAAGGACAGAATAAGGAAATTAGATAACTAATTTCAAATTCTGGAATCTAAATCATCTCTATAGTTAATGAGGGAAATTCAGTTTTTGCTCAAAAGAGAATTTATATCATAGCACTTTGGTATGTTTTAATTAAGACAAAATATTTTGATATGAAATGATACAGAGTAGAAATATTGCCTCAGTACCAACCATCCTCAATTTTTAAAGGATTCCTAACAACTTAAGATATCTTTAAATGAACTCTATGGATGTATACAAAACAAATAAACAATATATTAGTTCTTTTTGCAAGGAACTACCCACTGAGTAATTTTATTAAGACAGTTTAGAAAGACTGGCCTAAGAGTCTGGGGAAAATAATAGGAAGAGAAGGTTTCATTACATTTCTTTTAAACCTAAAATATTTTATGTTATTAATTCACATACTTAAAGACAAATTCCACAAATATGTTATAAAGCAGTGGGCTAGTACTGAAACAGATACTTAGAAAACTGTAACTTGACCTTTGTCATAGTGTGTGTGTGTGTGTGTGTATGTGTGTGTGTATACGTAATGGAAATGGAGGAGCTGACCAGGTTAGGCAGGTGATAATGTGGAAGACAAAGGATAAATCAAATAATTTTAATATAATTTACTAATTCTAAGGAAGAAATAACTGATTTATGATGGTCAATAATAAACTACTTTTTCATTACCTTATAATTAGCATTTGAATGGCATTTTAAAATTATATATAATTGGGTCATTTTAAAGTTATAAGTCAGGTAGAATTTTTGTTTCCATTCTGAGTCCTCAGGTACTGATGAAAAACAGTATGCTTAACTAGAAACTTTTTTCTTGATGGATAATAAGGAAAGATTATTATAGAAAAAAATAAGAAGTATATCATGTGTTTGAATATCAACATATCTATCACTCTATAAATAATATATTTTGGTTGCCTATGGAGAATATGGCAAAACTTAAGTGAGTTTTCTGTTGTGGTTCAAAAGTCTAATATACAAAGTCTAATCCAATATACCACTAATACAAAGAGTCTTCTATACCTTAATTTATTTTAAATTTCAACTTGTTATTGTATTTTATGTTTCAGTCTACATTAAGAAAATATATATTGAATACCTCAATGCTTACTATATGTAAAATAGTTATTTTACGTTGATGTTCAAGTTGTTGGACATAGGCAAATCCAAATTATTTTTTATGGCTAAAAATAGATGTGCTGGTTGGTAAAATGACCAGCATGTCAAAATGTCACATGTACAAAATGTTATGGTGATACGGTTTGGCTCTGTGTCTCCACCCAAATCTCATGTTGAATTATAATCTTCAGTGTTGGGGGAAGGACCTGGTGGGAGGTGATTGGATCATAGGAGTAGTTTCTAATGGTTAAGCGCCATCCCCTTAGTTCTGTTTCATGATAGAGTTCTCACGAGACCTGGTTGTTTGAAAGTGTGTAGTACCTCTCCCTTTGCTCTGTCTCCTGTCACCATGTAAAGATATGTTTGCTTCCTCTTTGCCTTCTGCCGTGATTGTAAGTCTCCTGAGGTCTCCTAGCCATGTTTCCTGTATAGTCTGGGGAACCATGAGCCAATTAAACCTCTTTTCTTTATAAATTACCCAGACTCGGGTAGTTCTTTATAGCAATGTGAAAATGGACTCCTACACACAGTTAATTCTTTAAAATGAGATTTTAATAGTTAAGTGGATAGAAAATGATTCATGAGTAAACCTGTCTTCAACAAACTTAGTCAAATTAGGATAACAATAATCCAACGTAGAAAAAGATAAGGGCTGTAGCAAGGGTATACACTGAAGAAAATAAAAATATTTCACCCCAACACGTGGCTCCCTAATATAATAAGATATTTAAACTCAAAACTGTTAGAGATCAACAAGTACTGGAAGAGATTTCCCCCCTGTCCACTTAAGGGCTCACCAAAGAGAATAATGTTCTTGTTCCTTCCTTGTTATGTTATTATTCATTACAGGAAAGAAGACCAAAAATGTAACCACACTTGAACAGACCCTTTTTTAAGCTAATAACTGTCTCCAAAAATCATTAAATTCCAAAGAGAACTGTTTACAAGTGAATTTCTGTTCCCCAATCTAATCATTCTCTAGTAATTATATTGCCTCTGAATAGAATTCCTCTTCTCCTACCTCCCATAAGCTGTTTTACCAGCATCCAAGCCTCCATTCTTTCTGTAATCTCAGGATAGTATATAAGCTTCTGTACCTCATTGGGAAGTTGGCTCTTCATTCTAAAGGCCAAGAAACTTGGCCTCTACAACATAAAGTCCTGTGGAAATGTTTGAATATGTGAATCTACTTTCTTTTTTTTTTTGAAGTGGAGTCCTGCTCTTGTCACCCAGGCTGGAGTACACTAGTGTGATCTTGGCTCACTGCAATCTCCACCTCCCAGGTTCAAGCAATTCTGCCTCAGCCCCTTGAGTGGCTGGGACTATAAGCCCACACCACCACGCTCAGCTAATTTTTGTATTTTTTAGTAGAGATGGGGTTTGACCATATTGGTCAGGCTGGTCTTGAACTCCTGACCTCGTGATCTGCCCGCCTCGGCCTCCCAAAATGCTGGGATTACAGGCGTGAGCCACTGTGTGCAGCCAAGTTTGCTTTCAGTGAGGAAGAGTGGGCACACATCATGGCAAAGATAGTATTGAAACTGGATTCTGAAAAAAGACTTTGTGCCTATGCATGCTGGGGGAAGGTAAGGGAAAGTTAAGGGCCCTACAGATTCTAGGAAGAAACAACATAGGCAAAGTTGTAGGAGAGAATCAGGATGTGTTCCATGGAAATGGCAAGTAATTTATATATAAACTAGAACATAGGGTTGTATGACATGAGAAAAATACAAGGAAAAAGATGGACCCTGATAATGAGTGACTTGAATATATTGGTTAGGAACTTTGACTTCTTTTGAAATCACCTTTGCAAAAATTACAAAAGTAAAAGAAGTCTGTCATAGAAAAATTATGACAGTGAGAAAAATCCGACATACCTGACTTTATCTTGCTTCTGACCTCACAAGCTATCCTTGGTCATTGCTGGGTGTAGGCCAAGCTAACTATGGGAGAAATGTAGTTTATAGTTTAACTTTAAAACAAATATGATAATAGTCTCATCCTGAAATTAACTCACTCCTTGCTCAGGGACCAAAACTGTCTTTGTGCAATTAATGAATTCACCACAAGTTTAGAATTATGGTTCAGGAGATATGTAGCCAATGGTCATAAGATTTTAACCTCCCCAGTTGCTCCTATGGATAACATCACTATTGTAAAACCTAAGATTGATATGTTAAAGTGAACTAAATATGGCCTGAGAAGGATTCCAATCTTCTATATTTGAGTCCTTGTGGAGGAACTGCAACCTAATTTAATAGGTAGACAAAATTGAAAACCTAATTTAGGATTATGCACCTGTAACAGTACCTGAATCTTGGCAAATCCCAGAAGCCATACTTCAATCAGCCATACACTGCTGAGTATTTAAACTGTGTTCAAATAAGGCAAATGCTGAGCTGTAACCAATCCAGTTGTTTCTATACCTCACTTCTGATTTCTGTATGTCACTTCTATCACTTTCTTTTTTTGTCTATACGTTTGTTCTGACCACGAGGCATCCCTGAAGACTCTCTGAATCTGCTATGATTCTGGAGGCTGCCCAATTGGCAAATCATTCATTGCTCAATTAAACTCCTTTAAATTTAATTTGGCTGAAGTTTTTCTTTTAACAGATGTTTGAGCTATCAGACTCTACATTCTGATGGATCAGCTGGCACCACTCTGACTGGTAGCCCACACAAAGAAACTGGCTCAACTATTCTTGTGACCCCCCCATCCAGGAACTGAGTCAGCACAATAAGACAGCTTTGAACCCATGATTTCATCCCCAGCCCAACCAGTCAACATTCTGCATTCCCTAGCCCTCTGCCTGCCAAACTATCCTTGAAAAACTCTAGCCTCCAAATTCAGGGAGATGGATTTGAGAAACTTCTCCCATCTTTCTGCTTGGCTGGCCCTGCAATTATGAAACTGTTTCACTATTTCAACTCCTGCTGTTCTTAGTGTTGGTTTTTTCTGGGCAGTGGACAGGAACAACCTGTCAGGCAATTGCACTTTCATTGATGACTCATTAATGTTACTAACCTATACCCAGTCAGTGACAAAATCCACATTAAGCACTTAGTAGATTACCTGGCATGGAGCAAAACTTCTTAAAAATAGGTGGTAATGTTTTATTTCTTGACCTGGTTATTGGTTACATAGACACGGTTATTTTGTTGTAGTTCATCAAGCTGTACACTTATAGTATAAGTACTTTTCTCTATACATTCTATGCTTTAAAAATAGGATTTAAAAAGTTTAAGATACTGCTAAAGAATTATAGTGGATTAGGGTTGACCTAACCTTTGGATGCAGTAGTCTCTTGCCATAAATTATTATGGAAAAGGTCACTGATTACCTCCCAAAGAGTACCAACGAAAAACAAAAAACCAACCTATTCAATTAAGTGTTAATGAAACAAGGAGTCTATTACTAAAAGAATGACATTTAACTTTTGGTGTTAAAAAGAAAAAGAATCACTATAAATTCCTTTTTCCCCCTCAGAAAGAGAAATCAATGTTTCAGCAAGATGTACCATGTTTATACTACAGATTTACACACTCCTAAAATATCTCCATAGCTCCCTGAGGTTGTAATATCCCAATTTGTAAGCCTTTGCTTATTGTTTCTTGACTTGTTTTCTAACCCAATCTGGATAAATTCCCTTTTTCCCACTCCCCAATGCTCATTTCTGTGCTCTATCCTCATGGGAAAACTCTGGTTTCTCCAAGCATTCCATACTATTTCATATCTTTATGCTTTTTCATGTGATGTCCATAATGTTTCATATCTACTCCCTTTGCAGCCGTGCACCGAACCTTATCCATCTGGAGATCTTTTTATCATTGAGCATAAGGTTCCAGAAGCTGCACTTGGTGAGACTTCCTTAACTTTCCCAACCAGAATAAATTAGTCCTTTATTGTACCACTTCTATTTCATATATATAAAGTAGAGGTATATACATATATATACCTCTACTTTAAAAAATAATTAAAATTCTTTGTTGTCATGTCTAATTCCTCTGCTAGACCGTGATCTAGATTATCACTGTCTGGAGCCCAAGAAACATCTGGGTGAAAAAGAATTTTAAAAATCTACCTATTGGATCTTTTCTTCTACACTGTGATGGTCTTAAGCAAGGTCTCCAGCAGGAAAGATCCCCAACTAGGAACTTGTATAAGAGAAGAGGGAGCCTGGGCTGGTGACCTGGACTTCACATCAGAGTTTGCACAGAGATGAGAAGGCCTAGTTCTATATATCCTGTAGGTGAATCCAAAAGTCCCTCCTTACTCTGTCTTTCTAGCATGGTGGACTTACTCTGAATGTAGGCTCACTCTTCCTTTGTGTTAGAACTACTGCAGCCATTGCAGAAGTCTTTATCAATAGTGCCTTATGACAGGAAGACCTGTTTAGAACAACAATGGCATGGCACAGACTGAAACAATGGTGGCTGAAAAACAGGCTGCTGGATGACTGGTTACATTACTGTGTACTTTTATCATCACAAAGCATTTTGAAGTAGGATTGGCTTTTAAAATTAAGTTCTCATGGTTTTGTGATCATTCAGTGAAGGAGGAAAGGCCTCGAGGGAAAAATACTAGTCTTCTGAGAATGCAGCATTTTATCCTGAGGCAATTTATTTTGAAAAATTGAGTTGTGACCTTCCCAAACTCTAAGCTCAAGAGGTGGATCATGCCAGTCACAGAATGAATAGTCATCAAAGATATTTTTTCACTTGAAGACTGCCAAGCCCTGATCTGTGCTGTATGAAGATTGCTCTGGCAAAAACAAAACAAAACAAAACAAAACAAAACAAAAAACCAGTGCGTGGGAGTGGGTAGGAATAGAGAATAGGACTAGTTAGATGGCATGGTAAGATTTCTGATTAGTGATAATGGAAGCGCTAAATGATGGTAATCCAGAGGAAATGAATTGAAGGGAAAATAGGAGTTTCATAATTTGCAGAGAAGATTGACAGGTCCTAAAAGTTTATAAGATATATGGGGTCAGGGAGGAGTCCTAAGGTTCTTAGGTGTTTAATCAGAGTAACAACACAAAAGGAATCACAAAAGGAAGAATCAGTGTGGTACAGAAGATGTGATTCTGGAGTAGTACATAGGTTTGCAGTAATAGTGATATGCATGTACACATATAGACTAGTTCAACACAGTGGTTTTCATAACTGCCTGTTACTAGAATCACCTGGTGAGGTTACTTTCTTTAAATGCAGCCGTTTTTGCTAAAGCTGGAATTTTTAGATTACAAGATAGATATACTAATAGATATGTCATGTTTGATTATGCAGGTAATAGATTTTGATTAACTCACAGTCTACAAACTGCTATTGAACATAATGCTACAATGTGCAGAAAGCAGTGGGGAGAGAATGCTTGAAGGCTAGCAGGATGCATTAAAATAAAAGCTGTTTCTTGGGCAACATAGCTGTTTTGTGCCTCCTATGTTAATGATTTATAAAAGTGGTAAATTTTATATAAGAATTTCAGCACTAATGAGCATTCTGGTTGGGAATAGAAAGGACAATAATAAGGAAACGTACATATAATCAAACCTGGATTTGCTTGATTTTGTATCTATTTTATAGCTGTACTTAAACAAAAACAAGTGCAGGATCGGCTACCTTTCTATGTGACTAATAATTTATATATTATAGCTCCCAACTCACCTTTTCATTTTTCATCAGAATGCTTGTTTTAACAACACACTGTGAAAATTAGAAGTTTCTGAAGGCTACAACTCTTATGTGATGGTCAAAAGATTTTACAGTTTTCCCACTCAGATCTACTTAATCAGATTATCTCAGGGTAAGGTCTTTAGAAACTAATAGAACAAGAAGTAGCTGGAAATCACTGACTGAAGCAATCAGAAGTCAGTGCAGGATAAATTTCAAGTCACTGATAAGATGGAACGTAGGTACTAAAGAAGACAGAAGACAGACACTTGGAGAAAAGCCTATATTTTGAGATTCATAGAATTTTTAAAAACCAAATTGCTTTGTACAATTCCTTAATTGTTGGGAGGGAGGAAGAAGAGATGGTGCTAGAGACAGGTTTGTTTACTCTGGCAGGGGACACTGAGACTGCTTCTCCACTATGCTTACAATCCAGGCCAGTATGTATCCATGTTGTGATCCTTGTCTACAGAACTAAAAGAGGCCTTGGACAGAGGTGGAGGAAGAAGGAGTTGTGACTGCTCAGCTGTATTGGTAGATAGCACGACTGTATGTAGGTCTTACTTTCACTTGTAGTGAATGTAGGTCATCTCTGGCACAGAAGTTTGTGTTGCGAAAAGTAAAACAAGATTTTAAGGAAGATCCAAGATACAAGTGGTAAGTGCACTCTCTTTACCTTGTGCAGGATCAAAGGAAGAATCAAACAGGGCTGCAGGTCTCATAGTTTCTACCACCAAACCTGGCAATTGATAAGCATTTAGAAAGGATTTGTAGAATGCATAAATGAGCAAATTAAGTGTGCCTTAGAGTCTTTGTGCCTCATTTTCCTTACTGGGTTATTTTGGGGAGAATGAATGAAGTTACTCTAGCTATAATATGAATAGTTGTTAGATAAAATAGTACTTTATTAATATATGATTATTTTTACTTTTTAGGTCTCTGAAGACCACAGAACTTAACTAAAACAGCATTTTTGTTATAAGCAATTAAGATTCAATTATTACTCTAGACTACGGAATTCTTTTTTTTTTGTAGACGGAGTCTTCCTCTGTCACCCAGGCTGGAGTGCAGTGGCACAGTCTCTTCTCACTGCAACCTCCGCCTCCTGAATTCAAGCGATTCTCCTTCCTCAGCCTCCCAAGTGGCTGGGATTACAGGCGCGTGCAACCACACCTGGTTTATTTTTTGTATTTTTAGTAGAGATGGGGTTTCACCATAATAGCCAGGATAGCCTTGATCTCCTGACCTCATGATCCACCCGCCTGGGCCTCCCAAAGTGCTGGTATTACAGACGTGAGCCATCGCGCCCAGCGACTATGGACTTTTTTGGTGTAAAGCACGTAAACTGAGTAAAGATGCAGCATCATTTCTAAGAGAAAGATAAAATTGCTGGCTATGTGCAAGTAATTTAATGACCAAACCGAGACCTAAATTTGATATTTGAAAAAAAATTTTGCATTTCTCTAAAAACCAACATATGTTAAATAAATGAATGCAAGGCAGTTAGTTTACAGGGTTATTTAAAAATAAGTAGTTTTTCACATTTATCAATTATCCTCAAAACTGCCCTCTAGAAAGGGCAAGATCTGTGTGATTTATCCTTATTTTATAAAAGAGGAAACTGAGGCTTAGTTAGGTTAAGAGATTTACTTGCTGAAGATTACTAAACTAGTAATTTTTGGATCTGTAACTTGGCTTACTTCAGGTAAAAGCTCTGTCTGGATTACATGCTGACTTGCTTTGGGATGTGGAATGCAGGCAACTCACCATGAGCCAAGGAAGGAAGTAGGTTCTTTCAGAAAGTTTCAACTATGACAGATGAGGGCAGAAAAAAAATTATATATATATATATATGTATCTATATGGGAGGTTAACATGTTCTTGTTTTGAAAGTACATTTCCTGTTTTTAGCACAATTATCCCTTACTATGCTTCATTTATCATAAAGATACAAAGTTTAAGGTTTAATTACAGTCTGGGATCTATTGAGAATTGGCAGCAAATTTATGACATACTCAATCCAGAAGAATTTTATGGTCTTAAGGCATCCAGATGCAGTTTCAAAATCAGGGAATGAAATAAAGTCTAAAGTTTAACACTCACAAGAGAAAAAACTGATGTTGGGGATTGTCATGCTATTTTCTGTTTAAAGCTGACTACTGATTAGTAGAAAATGGGATTATCTTAATGCCCCATGTGATCACCTAATATTAAACCTATATGAGTCTTTGTATTTCCTTTAGAGAAGCAGCTCTCTATGACATAAATTGAAAGCATGCTGGGTGGCTTATTTAAACTCATAGTGTGATTCTTCACTATATAAACTTAAAAGATTACATCAGCCTGGGAGACTGATAAATCACTTATGTTATAAATCATACCTTAAGACATTAGATAGAAAGGTTGTACAAAGCCAGATTCTCAAACATTTCAGTAATTCTTCAATTAAACTTTTCTCTAAGGTATCCTAAGTACTAAGTATGGTAAGATAAGGGCATGTTTCAGGAAAAATCTGAAATATTAGTAAGTTATGTGTATAATTTGTATGTTGAATGATTACAAAGATAAGTAGTGTTTAATTTGAATTCCTGCTAAGTAGAGAATAGTTTATGTTCTAGACTAAAAAACAGAACTCAATCCTACTGTTTTTGTCTCATACTGGAAAAAAACATATTTTATACTAAAGCAGAGGTATAGGGAAAGTACAAATGATCCACCAAAATATCTTGGGATGACTACAGATCTGTGTGTGTGTGTGTGTGTGTGTGTGAGTGAGTGTGTGTATCAAAATCTGACCATAATAATGGTTGCTAAACTATTAGTATCAGAAGACCAGTTTAAAATGTATTTTATATCTAAGAGAAAAATTGTAATTATTTCTTAGTTTTATTTATTTGCATATACAAGTGGTAAACATCTGGAAAAAATTAAGAATTTTGTATATTAAAAATGGAAATTATAAATGATGGGGATGGTTAATATTTTCTACTTTTGATTACTAAATAGACTTCCTATTTATTTAGTAAGAGGTTATAGGAGAGCATTGAATTATAACATAGGAATGAATGGCAGGCTATAACTGAATTTTCTGAACTTCATATACAGCTTGTAATCTTACAAAATATCATAATATGTAATAAAGCAAAAAATATTCGTATTTAAATTTTTTTTTTTTTTTTTTTTTTTTTTTTTTTTTTTAAGAAATCAGGTCTTGCCATATACTCCAGGCTGGTCTTGAACACCTAGCCTCAAGAAATCCTTCCACTTTTGCCTCCCAAACTGCTGAAATTACAAGCATGAGCCACTGCGCCTGGCTTGAGAAATGGATATTAAAATCAGAATTTAAAAATCAATTATTGTGGTCTCACACCTGTAATTCTAGCACGTTGGGAGGCCAAGTGGGTGGATCACTTGAGGTCAGGAGTTTGAAACCAGCCTGGCCAACATGGTGAAACTCCATCTCTACAAAAAATACAAAAAAATTAGTGGGGCATGGTGGCAGGTGCCTGTAATCCTAGCTACTCGGGAGGCTGAGGCAGGAGAATTGCTTGAATCCAGGAGGTGTAGGTTGCAGTGAGCCGAGATCTGGCCACTGCTCTCCAGCCTGGGTGACAGAGCAAGACTCCGTCACTAATAAAAAAAACACAACAAAAACAATTAGCTTTTAATATTTTGGATTCTAAACTATAATTTCTAAACAGTTAAAAATTTTTCTTTATTTAGATTTTACTCAAATATTGAGTATTATTAAATATAGAAATTCAAAGTTTATATGAATTCCAAAAATATACCATTATTTTGATGGTTAAAAAATTATATGCAATGCTAATGGGAATACAAAATGGTACAGTCACTTTGGAAAATTTTCTGATAGTTCCTCAAAAGGTTAAACATAGATTTGCCATATAAATCAGTAATTCCATGCCTATGTACATACACAAGAGAAATAAAAACATATTGTATTAGTTATTTTCACATTGCTATAAATAAATACATGAGACTAGGCTGTTTATAAGAAAAGAGGTTTAATTGGCTCACGGTTCTGCAGGCTATATAGGAAGCATAGCTACTTCTGCTTCTGGGGAGGCCTCAGAAAACTTGCAATCATGGCGAAAGGCAGAGGGCGAGTCAGCACTTTACATAGCTGAAGCAGGAGGAAGAGAGAGGGGGAAGGTGCTACACACTTTTAAACAACCAGATCTGTGAGAACTCATTCACCATCACAAGAAAGGCACCGAGGGGATGGTGCTAAACTGTTCATGAGAACTCCACCCCCATGAATCAATCACCGCCTACCAGGCCCCACTTTCAACATTGAGGATTACAATTGCACATGTGATGTGGGTGGGGATATAGATCCAAACCTATATCACATATGTCTACACAAAAATTTGTATATGAATGTTCATAGCAGCATTATTCATAATAGCCCAAAAGTGGAAACAATTCAAATGTTTGTCAGCTGATGAATGAATAAACAAAATGTAGTGTATCCATACAAAGTAATATTATTTGACAATAAAAATAACTGAAATACTGATGCATGCTATGACATGGATGATACTTGAAAACATTATCCTAAGTGAAGTCAGTCACAAAGGATCAAATGTATGATCCTATATCGTATGTATGTATGACTCCATATAAATATTGTATGATTCCATATATACATATGTATACTGGATGTCTGGTACAGGCAAATCCATAGAGACAGAGAATCTGTTAATGATTGCCTAGGGCTGGAAGGGAGGAGAGTTAAGAAAAAATGGGAAATTACTGCTAATAAGTGTGTACTTTCTTTTTAGTATACTAAAAATATTCTAAGACTGATTTTGATGATACGCAATTCTGTGAATACACCAAAAATCAATGAACTGCGGGGAAGAAAAGCAAAAGCAATCTCTCAAAACTAACTGATTTCCTCCAGTAAACCATGTTTCTTTGAAAAGACTTGCCCACTTGCCAAGGTACAAGGAGTTTTAAATCTCACGCAAGTCTACAGGTTAAAAAAAAATGGCAATAGTCTAGCTCTTCAGGATATATATGTAGGCTATTATTCATGTCATGTTTAGGAGAACTGAATTTTGATTTAATTCATTACAGTGTTTTACTTCAAAGGCAAAAGATCATCAGGCTTCAATAGATCTCACTGAGTTTTTGCATCAAAATATCCAGTCATCTGAAAAGTAAGATTTTCTGACAAGCAAACAATTAACATATACTAACTGTCTCCTGTGTAATATACAAGACCACAAAACAACAGAATGCCTTTGAGGGGTTCAATTTAGGATTGTGTCCACTATGTTTTCACATCACAAATAATTCCATTCCAAATAAAGTAGAAAAATTGCACTGCTACAACATCAAAGAAAAGAACTAAACAAAGATTAAGCAAAGGTATTTGGCACCCCATTGTGTGAGCGCATGGAAACGCAAGTCTCCACTTTGGCAGCTGTGTTTGTATACATTCCAATCCAGGCTGAACATTAGGACTTCTTACCAAACTGAACAGCATGTGACTGGTGAAGCTTCAGCATAAACGCAGACAGTGTTATGTATATGGATTCACTTTGCAGCCTGATATTTATGTCATGGAAATTAAACATGCATTTGTACAAAGATTGAATATATCAGTACATATGCACAATATTTAGAGGCTGCCTTCTTGACAGCACTGTACTGGACTCTGGAGAATTATAAACACATGACTATATCCTAGCTATTTATTAAAACATTCAAAATAAATACAACTTGTCTTTAATCATTGTCATCATGTATCTCCCCACATATTATTTTTCTTTATAATTTTAGCCCTAAACACACCAAATTATTTAATTAATATGTAGGAACACTAAAATTTTAATTTGCTTTTTTTTTCCATTGTACTTTTTCTATACACACGATTCTAAATGACTTAAAGGGGCCAGACTTTTCTTTTTCCATCCTGAGGATCTCTGATAATAAATCATTTCACATATGGAAGGGAGAAAATGTTGCTGGCCTTTTCTTAAATTTTTGATATTTCTGAAATTATTTGTGAATGCTACTTTGGGGACTCTACTGAGATCATGGAACTTTCTGCTTTATCCACTGATGTCCTGGAACCACAGCCTTCACTGAAGTCAGAATTAGAAGTGACTATATGGAGAGGTCATTTTTTTTTTTTTTTAAGAAACCCTGAAATCCAACCCTCTGGTCTGTGTGTGTATGTCAGGGTTCCTAGCTGCCAACAAATGAAATCAGTTCTGGTTAGTTAAGCAGAAAAAAATCTTAAAAAGATGATAAGGAGCTCCCTGAATCTGCTCTTGGGCCAGAGAGCCAGGGTTAGAGCCTGCACAGTCAAAAACAATGCTCTGGCTTGACTATTGATTAATTGACAGCAAAGACAGACCTGCAACCATTATTGAACAATGCCACCATAGACTGGAATTTCAGAGGATGAGTCCTGGACATGACTGCCACAGCCTCAGCTATGGGCACCTCCATAAACTGGGTGCATAAACCCCTGTCCTTATCAAAGTAGATCCCACAGCGCCAGTGTCCCTGGCTCCAAATTTAAGCCTGATAATGCCTGCATTCGACAGGTGGTATTTAGGCCCTACACTTTTGCCCCTCCCAACTCTCACCACTAACTGCAAGGACAGATGGGAACACTGGCTTCTAGGTTCTTGTAGGAGATGGGCTGTCAAAAAGTAGAGAAAATGTTGGCCAAAAAGTGCTGGATGACCTAACAGTCTAAAATATTCAGTGAAATATGTAAAATCCCACATTGTTTTTTAGGTTACTTAGCTTATTTGTGAACAGTATCTTTCCATGCACTAAGAATGTAACTTCTAAGATAGATAGAGAGGATGGGAGAAGGGGGTTTAAATGAATGATTCTTTCCCAAATATGTTATTCCCTTACTCAAAATTCTTCTGTCTATATATTTTCTTATATGTAAATTTCAGCAACATAAAATTTCAATTCCTGAGGTATAAGATTTTGTAATAAATTTTGTAGTAGAACACTTGAAAAAGGGAAAATAAGAGCAATTGAAAATCTGAACAAAGAGACATGGTGTCTTTGCCTTCCTCATGGGCCTGGAATGCTGCTGGAAGTAACTTAATTATCCACCCATAATAATTGGAACTTTTTCAAATGCATGGTTATAGAACACATCTGGGCTCTCAACATCACCTGCCACCCCACCCTGCCTCCACTTTTTTCTTTCTTTTGAAATCTCTTTCTTCCCTTAGTGGTTATTGTAAGGTCTTTTAGGCCAACTGACTGCCTCATGGCCGGCATGGTAACCTCTGTGACCTGCATGTACACTCTAGATTAGTTTCTGGAAATAGTCTGAAGTAACTGGAAAACCATGAAAAGGGGAAGAATGATCAACCCCTATGGCACCTAATTAACTTGAGACATTCTTCTATTGTTCCTTATACCTGCCTCAATTGATAAGGCAATTGGACTTTGTAACTGACCTTGGTCAACCTCGTGATTCCAGACCCTACGACCCCCTCCCAGCTTGCAGAAACCCCCCTAAACTGTAATTTCTGTAACTTTCCACTGCCTATAAGATCTATAAGATCTATAAGATCAACTCCTATCCCACCACCCTCTGCTGACTCTCTTTTCTGACTCAACTTGCCTGCATCCAGGTGAATAAACAGCCATATTCCTCACACAAAGCCTGTTTGGCGGGTCCCTTCATTCAGAGCGTGCGTTTTAACAGTTATCTTAAACTTTTTCTATTTGCCTCAAATGTTCAAATATACCATGTCCTTTCTCACTCAGCAGATAATCACACCTCATTAAACTTTGTGGCACCATTCTTTTCTCCAGTGACACTGGAAGTGAAGAGCCATCTGCCTGAGGCTAGTCTTGCTTCAGTGCCTGGAGCTTATCTACCCCTGCTTTTTCTCAGTACCTACCATCTCTTATTTAAATCTCTGCCACATTCTAAAACTTTACATTTGTACTAGCTGTTTCCCTGCAACATGTAAATAGTTTCAAGGCTTTTGCATTCTTAAAAAAAAAAACTTTCTGCAACCCCAGATCCCACAGTACTTACTGAGCTTTCCATTGTGGTTACTCCCAAACTTCTTTAAGAAAGAGTTTCTTGTACTAGCTCTTTCTGCTAACTCACTTTGCTGAATCTAAGAAATATTTCCGGGATTTTATCTTCCCTGATTATGCAGCAGCTTTGACAGTACTGACACCTTCTCTTTTTCCTGGATTTCTTTGATACCCTGGTCTTTTCCTTCTCCCCTCCTCCCTTACTGTCTTCCACTCAGACTCCTTTGCAGATTTTATTTTCCCTATTGTCTACCTGTCTGAGTTCATCTGGACTGCTACAACAGAGTATTATACACTGGGTGGCTTATAAACAACAGAAATTGATGTCTCGCAGTTCTGGAGGCTGGGACATCCAAGTCAAGGTGCTGGCAAATTCAGTATCTGGTGAGAGTCCATTTCCCGGTTTATAATTTCAGATGGTGGAAGAAGTGACAGGTTTCTCTCAGACTCTTTTTATAAGTGTGCTCTAAAGGGTTAAAGTGAAGTGTGTATAGCTCAATGATTTCTCACAAACTGAAAACCCTCTAGATCTCTGCAGTGTTGTATTTTTGGGGCTTGTGTGTTTGCGTGTGTTCTATTTTATGTGGGTTTTTATTTATTTACTTTTTTTTACAATGAGCATCTATAATGGGTTGAATTGTGGCCTCTAAAAAGATTTGTCCATGTCCTAATTATCAAAAACCAAACATGTCCTCATTTAGAAAAAGGATTTTTTTCAATGTGATTAAATTAAGTTTTGAGATAAGATCATCTTGGATTAACTAGGTGGGCCCTAAATCCAATCACAGCTATCTTTATAGTGAAGACACAGTGAAAAAGGACATAAAGGAGTTGGATATTGGAGTTCTGATGCCGCAAATCAAGGAGTGCCTGGAACCACCAGAATCTGAAAGAGACAACAAAGAACTTTCCCCTTTGTAGGGGAAAGAGCCTTTGTAGGGAACATGGTCCCGAAGACACCTTGATTTTGGACTTCTGGCCTCCAGAATTGTGACAGAATAAATGTCTATTGTTTTATACTAACAAGTTTGTTAGGACATTCCTGGGAAACTAATACAGCATGTATAATTATTATGACAGCAATAAAGTAAATATTATTAGATTACAAGATTTGCAGTCCTCCCCCTCCCTCTGCCTTCTAAGGAGACAAGCAGCCTTTGCCAGCTCAGCAAGCTTCTGATTGTTGTTTTGTGCATGATCATGTTAAAGGGTAGACTTGAGCTGGAAGGTGAGGACTAAACTCTGATTTTTTTTTTTTCATCTTGCCCAAATTCCTGTCTAAGGGGTGTGGGGTAGTCATGCCCTCAGATGGGTTTTATTTTACCCTATATATCATGATTTACTTTCCAGCATGACTCTGGCATAACATTATAAGACGAAGAAGAAACTCAAAATATCTTACCCCAAAACTTATTTCTTGGCCATATTTTGAAATGGCTCTGCAAAGCTGTTCTTTGTGGGGAAAATTTGCATCTGCAAAGAATCTCTATTTACATAGCTACATCTTTTTCTTCTAGACCCTCCAATCCTAAAGAGATACACTAAGATCTCAATAGGAAACATTTGTCATCTACTGTCTCTAAGGGCAGCCATTTCAGAAGAACTTAGGTTTCCATAACCTTTACCTGAAACTGAACATTCCCTTTCTAACAATCCCAGGTCTTTAGACAAACTCAACCGTCAACCAGAAAATGTTTAAATTCACCTATAGCCTAGAAGCCACCCACTTTGAGTTGTTCTGCCTTCCTGGTCCAAACCAAAGTATTTCTTAAATATATTTGATTGATGTCTCATGCCTCTCTAAAATGTATACAACCAAGCTGCACTGGGACCACCTTGGGCACATGTTCTCAGGACTTCCTGAGGGTTGTGTCATGGGCCATGGTCACTCATATTAAATCTCTTCAAATATTTTACAGAGTTTGACTCTTTTCACTGGCAAAACCTAGGATAATGAGGATGGGATATGAATGAAGAAAAAAGAAAAATGAGCAGCTTCAGTGAAGAATAGAAGTTCTGGGGGAAGGATTGCTAAATCAATGTGCAAAAATCACAAGCATTCCTGTACACCAATAACAGACTTAAAGAGAGCCAAATCAAGAACAAACTGCCATTCACAGTTGCTACAAAGAGAATAAAATACCTAGGAATACAACTAACAAAGAATGTAAAGGACTTCTTCAAGGACAACTACAAACCACTGCTCAACAAAATAAGAGAGGACACAAACAGATGGAGAAACATTGCATGCTCTTGGTTAGGAAGAATCAATATCATGAAAATGGCCATACTGCCCAAAGTAATTTATAGATTCAATGCTATCCCCATCAAGCTGCCAATGACCTTCTTCACAGAAGTGGAAAAAACCACCTTAAACTTCGTATGGAACCAAAAGAGAGCCTGTATAGGCAAGTCAGTTCTAAGCAAAAAGAACAAAGCTGAAGGCATCACGCTACCTGACTTCAAACTATACTACAAGGCTACAGTAATCAAAACAGCATGGTACTGGTACCAAATCAGAGATATAGACCAATGGAACAGATCAGAGGCCTTGGAGGCAATGCAACACATCTGCAACCATCTGATCTTTGATAAACCTGACAAAAGCAACAGGGAAAGGATTCCCTGTTAAATAAATGGTGTTGGGAAAACTGGCTAGCCATGTGCAGAAAGCAGAAACTGGACCCCTTCCTGACATTTTACACTAAAATTAACTCCAGATAGATTAAAGACTTAAACATAAGACCTAACACCATCAAAACCCTAGAATAAAACCTAGGCAAAACCATTCAGGACATAGGCATAGGCAAGGACTTCATGACTAAAACACCAAAAGCATTGGCAACAAAAACCAAAATAGACAATTGAGATCTAATTAAACTCCAGTGCTTCTGCACAGCAAAAGAAACAATCATTAGGGTGAACTGGCAACCAACAGAATGGGGAAAAATTTTTGCAATCTACCCATCTGACAAAGGGTTAATATCCAGAATCTACAAAGAACTAAAACAGATTTACAAGAAAAAAACAAGCCTATTCAAAAGTGGACGAAGGATATGAACAGACACTTTACAAAAGAAGACATATATGAAGCCAACAAACATGAAAAAATGCTCATCATACTGGTCATTAGAGAAATGCAAATCAAAACTACATTGAGATACCATCTCACGCCAGTTAGAATGGTGACCATTAAAAAATCTGGAGACAACAGATGCTGGAGAGGATGTGGAGAAATAGAAACACTTTTACACTGTTGGTGGGAGTGTAAATTAGTTCAACCATTGTGGAAGACAGTGTGGCAATTCCTCAAGGACCTAGAAATAGAAATTCCATCTGACCCAGCAATCCCATTACTGGGTATATATCCAAAAGATTATAAATCCTTCTATTATAAGGACACATACACATGAATGTTCATTGTGGCACTGTTTACAATAGCAAAGACCTGGAACCAACCCAAATGCCCATTGATGATAGACTGGACAGGGAAAATGTGGCACATATACACCATGGAATACCATTCAGCCATAAAAAACGATGAATTTGTGTCCTTTGTAGGGACATGGATGAACCTGGAAACCACCATTCTCAGCAAACTGACACAAGAACAGAAAATCAAACACCGCATGTTCTCACTCATAGGCGGGTGCTGAACAATGAGAACACATGGAAACAGGGAGGAGAGCATCACACATTGGGGTCTGTGGGGGGGAACTAGGGGAGGGACAGCGGGTGGTGGGGACTTGGGGAGGGATAACATGGGGAGAAATGCCAGATATAGGTGATGGGGATGGAGGCAGCAAACCACATTGCCAAGTATATACCTATGCAACAATCTTGCATGTTCTTCACATGTACCCCCAAACCTAAAACACAATAAAATATATATATATACACACATATATGTATATATATACACACACACACAGATATATATATAAATATATATATTTTTATATATATATATATATAAATCTCTGTAAACTTCTACCTTTTACTTACTGGAATGTTCAGTAAAATCTAAATTTCTTACTGATGTGTTTGATGGCAGAAGGCTAAAATAAATACAAAAGGTGAGAATAGTAAGTATGTAAAGCAGTTAATAATATTATTACAAGAGATGAATTTGTGTTTATGTTTTGAAGGAGTTTCCTCTAACTTCTGCACAGGTGTTTCATCCTGTTTTTCACTTCTCACCTCTGCATATGTAAGAAACTTCATCATGCACAAAGTACTACAAACTAGCAATAGTTTCTGGCATTCAAATTTTTCACCACCACTCTACCCTCACCAGCATTACTGTTTTATTTGTTATTTATTTTGGGGAATCGTTGAGCTTTTCCCACTACCTCCTCACCCCTTTTTGTTTTTTGGAATATTTCCATGTGTAGTTGAACATTTACGCTTATAATTCCTTTCCTCATCATATCCACTTTTTGACGTTGGTATAATTTGGTTTTGTTCAGTTTCTCTGTGTTCATCATATTCTGTATATTCTGAGACTGTGCCATGCTCCTGTTGATGACTTCCTTCTCTTTTCAGCTGGCTTAACCAGGGTAGCCACACAACTACTTCCTCCTGACTTCAGGCAGCTGTGCTGGTTTCTTTGAGGTGAGTAGGCAGGCAAAATACATGCTTAACCACTAGAGAAACTGAGGTCAAAGAGCAATGAAGTGGTTCACCTAGTATTATCTGGCCTAACTATAACAGTGGAGCCAGGATTATTCCAGAGGTCTTGTAATGAAAGAACCTATCAAGACACCATGCAGTGTTCTCTAGTATTGCATTGCTATTGGAATCAACCACACTGTTTTCAGACAAAGCAATGAAACTCCAACTGCATCAGTAATCTGTAAGTTATATTTGGCTATTAGGTGTCAACTTGGGAATGCCCAGGAAAGAATCTGATTTCACCAAGACTTATTGAAAGTTTACTCTCCTGGGGGGTGAATAACCATGCCTGGATAATTGAATGAAATTACACCCTTTCTTTTTGTTCTCAGTTATTACCTTAAAATCAAATAAGTATGAAATATATTTTTAACAAACCCATACATCTCATAATTTTAGGAGCATAACATATTTTTGCAAGCTATAGAATATCTGTAATCCTTATTAGGAAATAGGACATAATTTTCAGCTTTTTTGTTGTTAACTTTTTTTCATTAAAATTTGGGGAATCATTATTCTGTGACCATTTCTGTCTACACATTCTTCTGAGCTCGTGGCAGTTTTGGTGCTGAAATATGAAATGATTTGCTACCATACCATTTATGAAATTCCTTGACAAATATTTATAGCTATGTTTGATGGTGACCTATTCTTTTTAGCAATGTCATCATAGAAATCATATGTATGAATTCTAGAGAGGCCAGTTAGGCATTATATAAGCTTTCTGTTCTGAGTTACTGCTGACCTCTTGGAGCCTGAGACATTATAAAGGAAAGAATAGAATGCAGACACAAATATGCAGCTGATTCAAAGACTGTAAAATAAATGTCTCTCTGGTGCCCTCCATAAAAGTTCATGTAAAATAATACCTGACCTTATAAAACATGACCTTTTTTGAAGCACATTTGTATTCAGAAGTTGAAATCTCAAAATAATGATTTTTCTTTATCAAACCTGGGTTAAATATTATGTACCATTAGAAGCCTGTTGGCTAACCCTGACTGATGACCTGCTGAGAATATTACCTTTCTAGCAATGTCTTTACTGGATTGTAAAATACATAACATCTACAGATGTCCTGTAACTGAGAATAGGAAAATATCACTCTCAAAATCTGAAACTCAAAGTAATCTTATGAAATGAGATCTTTAGTTTAAAATATTTTGTTTTGGATTTAACTCAACAAATATCCTATGCACGCCTTTGTTTCCATAATGGTCCCATACATACTTTTGTATTTCAGGTAGTGTTACTGTAATTGTGTAGACAGCCACAGCCTTATATGAGCCCAATATGTCAGTTTTTATTTTCTGCCCAAGTATGAAAGATTGTCAGGTTGGAACAAGAACATCAATTTTTTAAGGATTATGAACGAGATGAAATATTGACTATATTTTTCCCCCAGCCACTATTTTCCCTCCCCTCCCCTCCCCTCTTCTCCTCTCCCCTTCTCTTATCTTTTGAGACAGGCTCTGAATCTGTTGCCTAGGCTGGAGTATAGTGGCATGATCATGGCTCACCACAACCTCCACCTCCCAGGCTCAAGGGATCCTCTCGCCTCAGCCTCCCAAGTAGCTGAGACCACAGGTACGCACCACCACACTTGGCTAAGTTTTGTATTTTTTGTATAGATGGAGTTTCACCATATTGCCCCGGCTGGTCTCGAACTCTTGAGCTCAAGTCATCCTCCTGTCTTGGCCTCTCAAAGTGCTAGGAGTACAGGCATGAGCCACCATGCCTGGCCCAATTATTTTCTATTTTAGAAGTGAGGCGGTCAGCGCAGTGGTTCATACCTACAATCCCAGCACTTTGGGAGGCTGAGGCTGAGGCAGGAGGATCACTTGAGGCCAGGAGTTCGAGAGTAGCCTGGACAACATGATGAAACCCTGTCTCTACAAAAAAATACAAAGATTCACCAGTTGTGTTTGTGCACACCTGTGGTCCCAGCTACTTAGGAGGCTGAGGTGGGAGAATCACTTGAGCCTGTAGAGGTCAAGGTTACAGTGAGCCATGATCACACCACTGCACTTCAACCTGGGTGACAAGGTGGGATCCTGCCTCAATCAATCAATCAATCAAGGTCCAGGCTGATGGTAGAGTTAATGGAAGAGAGTAGGAATATCGACCAGGTTTTCAAAATACCAGTTTTTACCTAATATACCAACTGAATAGAATACTAGCTTCACTGTACACCTTTTTACCCAGGCAGAAACACATCCCACCAAGTATGTCTACATACTGTGACAAAGATGTCTAGGACCTGTGAATGTTACCTTACATGTCAAAAAAGGACTCTGCAGATGTGATTAAATTAAGGATCCTGAGATGGAGGAGATTACCTGCATTATCTGATGGCTCAATAATCCATTGATTATGTTGACTATTGGACAACGTAAGCAAAAGATTCTTACAAGTGAAGGAAAGAGGCAGGAGAATCAGAGACAGAGAAAAGGATGTGACCAGCAGAAACAGAGGCCAGATAAGAAGTCATAGATTTTGAAGATGCTATTTTGCTGGCTTTAAAGGTGGAGAAAGTGGACACAAACCAAGGAGGTGGGGCTTGGAAGAGGAGGATGCCCCTGGTGTCTGGCAAGCAGAGGCCAGCTGTGTTACTAACCATTCTATAATGAATGGGCAGCCCCCCCAAAATAAATAATTATTTATGTGTCTCCAGTGCCAAGGTTGAGAAACTCTGCCTTGTTAGACAGGTTAGGACCTCCAGCAAAGTACAGAATAGAAGGGATGAGAACAAACATCCATCTCTTCTTCCATATCTTAGTGTAAAACATTTAGTTTTCCATTCTGAAGTATGCTGTCAGTTGTACATTATTTTGTAGATACTCTTTTTAAGATGGAAGACCTTCCATTCTATTTGTACTTTGCTGAGAATTTTTATTATGATTGGTTGCAGAATTTTATCAACTGCTTTTCTGTATCTATTCAGATGTTCAAATAGTTTTCAGTCTGCTAGTATGGAAAGTTTTTGATTAATTTTTAAATGTTAAAGTGAATTCCTGGAATAAAATCCAGTTATATATTGCTGGATTCAATTTGATGAACTTTTAATATTTTTACATCTATGTTATGAGGAGTACTGGTTTTATTACTTTCTTAAATGTGTTTTTGCCTCCCAATCTGCACCAGTGAAGTGCAAATAGGCCTGGATTTTCTCTGTGAGATGTTTAGACTGGGCACTGTGGCTCACGCTTGTAATCTCAGCACTCTAAAAGGCCGAGGAATTCCAGAACAGCATGGGCAATATAGCAAGGACTCATCTCTACAAAAACTAAAAACACATTAGCCTGGTTTGGTGGTATGTGCCTGTGAGTACCAGCTACTTGGGAAGCTGAGGTGGGAGGATTGCTTGAGCCCAGCAGGTCCAGGTTGGAGTGACCTGTTATCGTACCACTGCACTCCAGTATAGGCAACAGAGGAAAATCCTGGAGTCTCAAAAAAAAAAAAAAGTTTGACTATAATTTTTTAAAATTTTTTCTTTCTTTTTTTAAGACAGGGTCTTGCTCTGTTCCCCAAGCTGGAGTGCAGTGGTGCAATCTTGGCTTACTGTAACTTCCACCTCTCAAATGATCCTCTCACTTCAGCCTCCAAAGTAGCTGGAACCACCGGCACTCACTAATTTTTGTATTTTTTTGTAGAGATGAGGTTTTGCCATGTTGCCTAGGCTGGTCTCAAATTCCTGGGGTCAAGCAGTCCACCTGTCTTGGCCTCACAAGCTGCTAGGATTAATTTAATGTCATTATTGTGTGTGTGTGTGTGTGTGTGTGTGTGTGTGCATTTTCCTACTTAGACTATCTGTCCACTTCTGAGTTAGCTTTAGTAGTTTCTGCCTTCCAAGGAATCTGTCCATTTCATCAATGTCAAGTTTATAGGCATAAACTATTTCTCTTATACATTTTAATGTCCATAGGATCAGTGGTGGTATCCTTCTTAATCTTGATATTAGTAATTTATGTTTTCCCCCTTTTTTCTTATTAGTCTGGCTAGAATTTTATCATTTTATAATTCAGAACCAAACTTTGACTTTATTAATTTCTTCTAATAGAAAAACTGTTCTTTATCATTCCCTCTTCTCTTATTTTAGATATAATTTGTTATCTTACAATTTCATAAGGTAAGAGCTTAGATTATTGATTTGAGGGCTTTTTATTTACCTAATGTAAGCATTTTATGCTATAAATTTCCTTTTAATTTATTTATTTTGAGTTGGAGTTTTGCTCTTGTTGCCGAAGCTGGAGTGCAATGGCGGGATCTTGGCTCACTGCAGTCTCTGCCTCCCGGGTTCAAGTGATTCTCCTGCCTCAGCTTCCTGAGTAGCTGGGATTACATCTATGCACCACCACACCCAGTTAATTTTGTATTTTTTAGTACAGATGGGGTTTCTTCATGTTGGTCAGGCTGCCCAACCTCGACCTCCCAAAGTGCTAGGATTACAGGCATGGACCACCATGCCTGGCCTATATTGCCTTTTAAAAATGAGGTAAGCCACGGCCTGGGTGACAGAGCAAGTATCCATCTCAAAAAAGTAAAAAAAAAAAAAAAGAAAGAAAAGAAAAGAAAAACTAGGTAAGCTGTATGCTGTATTCCACATACTTTGATAGGCTGGTTTTAATTTTCATTGAGATAAAAATATTTTCTAATTTTTCGTGTGATTTCTTCTTTTACCCAAATAATTGAGGACTTGCCAGATATCTGTTTTTGATTTCTCAATTAGTTCCATTGTGATTAGAGGCACAGTTTGTATGATTTCATCTTTTTAATTTGTTGGCATTTGTTTTATGGCCCAGAATATTTTCTGTCCTGGTAAATAGTTTAAGTTCCCTTAAAAAACAAATATACATGCTGGTATTATTGGTGGTGTTCAGTAAATATCAAATTGATTAAGTTGGTTGAAAGTATTATTCAAGTCTTTTAGATTCTTCTTGTTCTGTCAGTTACTGAGAGATGATTTCTCTATTCCAATGTAATTTTATGTATTTGTACATTATTTTCACATTAAAATTTCTGAATGACATGGAATTTACCAGGCACATATAGTAAGATGTGAATCCATCTTTTAATTTTTTTTTCCTTTAAGACCAAAGCATTGCATCATGAATATTTTAGGTAGCACAATAAGCTCAGTTGGTATTTAATAGAAAAAAAAATTTTAGAGAATATGTATAATACATATTATACTTTTAAAAAATCTAGCATAAGTCATTAAAACTAAAAGGGAGGTCATCATAGTGAAGAGAAAATAAGAAGACAGAGCAAGACAATTTTTGAAAATACATTTAAAAAAATTACAACACACCCATGCTGCATATACTATTTTCTTTTCTTCATTTTGATTAGTATTACATCCCTCTGAATAACCTATCCAATCCAGAAATTGTTGAAGCCAGTTCACTGATTATTTTGCAAAACAAAGCAAACAAATAATAGCTAAGGCCGCAAAACAATTGTTGATTTTACCTGGGTACTGTTTCCTGTTCTTTTGCTCAAAGTAATGCCATAACTTGATTCTTTATTTTAATTCTTGAGATGTACTACTCTTTTATAATTATTATTATTTTTGCAGAGATGGGATCTTAATCTTACTGTGTTGCCCAGGCTGGAGTACTGTGGCTGTTCACAGTTGCTATCATAGCTCACTACAGCCTTAAACTTCCTCTCTCCTCGGTCTCCCAAGTAGCTAGGACTACAGGCACATAGCACTGTGCCCAACTTATTATTTCTTACTAGAATAATTATTTCTGACTAATTTTTCTGGATTCATTAAAATAAATAAATAAATATATATATATATTTTATTTATTAGTCACAAATTTCAAACACCTAGGAGTGTGCTATATTGTTTGGGGCAAGAAAGGGTCTGTAAAGCACTGGTAGCTGAAGCTAAATCTATTTGTTGTGATTTCTGATCCCCAAAATCTATGAGTAAAAGCAGAGAAGAAAGAAATCTATTTCATATCAAAAATTAATAAGTATTAGCTCCACCAAAGAAAAACAAGTAATTATGAAACTTTTCTATTTGTTAATTAGGCTGTATGAAACTGCATTTCAAATCCAAAGAACTATTTTCTATGAGGAATTACATGTAATTTGAGTTTTAAGACTACACAGTGTCATTGAACAATGGAACACTCCCTAGAATAATTTTCTTTAATCCTGCAAATGTTCACCTTTTTAGAAGTAGGTTGTTTTTGATTTTGTTTTATATGGATTTTACTTGTGTTGCAGGTGTTTCTTCAAGCCACATCAACTTTAGGTGTGAAATTAAAATGCCAACTCCATAGCTGACCCTTTCTAGGACACAGTTGCTGGCAATGTCTGTGTTCACCTCTACTGTTCAGGCTGGGCAAAGGGCATAGGTACTTCCTCACCACAGTGCTTGTGCTACTAATGCTGCTGTCTTGTTACCATCACTGCCTCTGAGTCTCTGGGTTTGGGATTTGGAAAAGCAGCATTCTCACAGCTCAGGCTGTGATGAAAACTTTTCTAGTCCAGTGGTGACAGTAGAAGAGAACTCCAGAATCTTTCTCTTTCTTTAGACTTCAGCTCATTCTACCAATCATGCTTTCCTTTCAAAGCCTTTGCTCTTGGTACTCCTTCGGTCTGCATGTAACCCTGAGGTTCATTCGCCACTCGATATCTTTTTTTTTTTTTTTTTTTTAACAGCGTTTTGCTCTTGTTGCCCAAGCTGGAATGCAATGGTGTGATCTTGGCTCACTGTAACCTCCACCTCCCAGGTTTAAGTGATTCTCCTGCCTCAGCTTCCTGAGTAGCTGGGATTAGAGGTGCCCACCACCATACCTGGCTACTTTTTGTATTTATAGTAGACATGGGGTTTCACCATGATGGCCAGGCTGGTCTTGAACTCCTGACCTCAAATGATCCGCCTGCCTCGGCCTCCCAAAAGTGCTTGGATTACAGGTGTGAGCCAACACACCTGGCCTCGATTCTCTGTTTAGATATCACCTACTGATCCAGGCCTCCCCTGACCATCCTATTAGTGTTGCCTAGCCTCCTTCCCTATATTTTCTTCTTCATAGGACATATCTTTTAATATATTTCATAATATATCTATGTGTGGATTTTTTTTGCCTCTTCCCTAGGGTATAAAAACTTCCATAAAAGTTTAGATTTTGTCTGTTTCATTTATGTTGAATCCAAAGTGCCTGGAATAGTGCCTGATACTGAATAGATGCCTAATAAATGTTTATTGAATGAACAGTGCCTGGAAGTGCAGCTCCTCTCTGCTTTCTTACCTCCCACGCAAGCCCCAGGACCTCACGGGAGCATTTACCATTAGGCCATAATCAAACTGGGCCCACTTCTCCATGCCAGGACCAAATTTGAAACACATATGCCCTTCATTTCCCCAGAGAACTCCTCAGATCACTTCCCTGCTTTGTTTCCTCTTCCCATGAAATGTAGCTTCCCTCAACTACCCAGTCCTCTACCCAATGACCAAATTCAATTTTTACTTTACTGGGGCTCCAGATTCTGTCCCAACTCCTATTTTCTGGGGACCTGTATTTCACATGCAATCTCATATTTTAAAATTTTCATAATTATATAACCATGGAACAGCTGTTTATTTTGACCACATAATGAGGATGAATTAAGAAATATTAAACTCAAATCTACTTATGCATAGAAATATTTAACCTTAAAATTAATAGTGTAATTAACTCATCAAATTTGAATAAAATGTCGTAACACAAAACTTTCAAAGAGATGTATTTTAATAATGAAAAACAGCACTAGTGAAATTTTTCTATATGTATCTTTTGTGATATTAAACATTTACTGTCAAATATATATATCTAAGTGGGTAACAATACAGTTCACTTTGTCATGAAAGAACTGTGTTTTCAAGGGCTTTTAAAAAGGTTGAAAAAAAGATAAAATTCCTCTTAGAAAATAACACTCAGGAGTTAATGGCATCAAAGTCACATTGATTAAAGAAGGAAAATAACAACAAATTGTTAAAACCATCTTAACATAAACCTTACTACAAGTATACACATCTTTTGGACACAATAAAGAGAGTAACTTCCAAGGCATTACAGCTTTCTTCTCTGGCATGTTAAAAAACAAGTTTGACAAATGGCTACTGCATGATAAAATTTCCTACCTGACAAATCTCTCTAGATTGTGCATAGTAATTTATGTTTAAAAGTCATTAAAAAAAGATATAAATCAGTTTCCAGAAGAGCTAATATTGGCCCATAACGAAAGTTTCCTTTAGGTTATTTTAATATATTAATACAAGAAAACTCCAGTTTAAGAAGAATTTCAAACCAAAACTAAGCATTAAAAAATAGGTGTTTGGTTGAGGTTAATTTATTTTTTATTTTTAATTTTTTTGAAACAGAGTCTTACTCTGTTGCCCAGGTTGGAGTGCAGTAGCACAATCTCGGCTCACTGCAACCTCAGCCTCCTGAGCTCAAGCAATTCTCCTGCCTTAGCCTCCTGAATAGCTAGGATTACAGGTGTGCACCACCATGCCTAGCTAATTTTTTTGTATTTTTAGTAGAGATGGGGTTTTGCCATGTTGACCAGGGTGGTCTCTAACTCCTGACCTCAAATGATCTGCCCGCCTCGGCCTCCCAAAGTGCTGAGATTACAGGCGTGAGCCACCACCCCGGCCTTAATTTTCAAAAGACAAATAAACAAAAAAGCTTTTTCTTTTCCTCTCCTAAAACACCAATGGGATAACTGCCTTGTAATGTTTGTTTGCTTTTTACAAACACCGGATTTACCACCTGCTGGAATCCCAGCCCAGGAACCAGCCTGTGAATGTGGGTGGCTCGTGGCCCTGCTTTATGATGACAATTGGTGTCCTCTTGTCTCTTCCAGAAGGGTCTGTCTCAAGGTACATTTTGGCTAAAAAGAGTTGTAAAGACATATAAATTCAGTTAGTTTGGGTTAAAGTAACTGTAGATAGAAAATTCTTCCAATAAAAGTAATAAAATAAATTTCCTGAAGAACAAATACTGACCACATTGAAAATGAAAATTCTTTGAATAAAATTATTCAAAAGAAGGTAATGAATTAAATTTCCATTGACCAGGTAGACAAATAAAAACGATTTCATTTGATTTCTCTCATTTGCCATGAAAGGCATCATACGAGTCTCATTAATGCCTGAAAGAATTCCAAGTTTTATGGAACTGTCCTTGTGGCATAATTATTGTTATACTTTTTAATAAAAGGAAAATTGTGCCAGAAAGAACAGCATTAGTCAAAAGGAAGTTTAAAAAATCTGACTTATCACAGTCATAGAGGTTTTACTCTTTGCATAATAAAACAAAGGTTGAAGTGAATTTAAGTTTTTTGGGTTACCTTGATATAATTCTACTCTAAATTAGAAAACAAAACATATTTTTTCTTGTGCCCTTTCTGAAATTCTTCAGTTCAAAAAATCCCATTACTCTTTAGTTTTGAGGCTGAATGCTACTTCTTGATTTTGAATTGTATTATTTTAAGACACAGTGGCAAAGAGCAGTCAGACACTTGGTCATAATAGTGCCAGGTTACTGCCATAATTGTCCATCAATTCAGCTTACCAGACTTCAGAGATTCTTTTTTCTCAACTTCATTAGCATCTTTGCCAATCCAAATAAATATCTGAAAAATGAAACAAGAACAATATGTATGATTTCTGGGATGTTGACTCAGTACTAGGCCCTATGCAAAGTGCTTCACACACACACTGGTCATTGAATCCTCACAACATCCCCAGAAGTTAGGGAGGTGGAGATGGTGACCCAGAGAGGTACCATCACTTTCCCAGTGTTCACACTCATCAGAAGACATCTAAATTTACATTCAACCAGTTTCACTTCACATTTCACACTTGGATATTTTATGTTTACATGGTGTTTTCTAGTTTGTAAAGTGATCTTTCACAAAAACAACAGATTGGGTGGATTTTGTTTTTTCATCCACCCCCTAGGGTGTGACGGCAGTCAAAGGAAATGAAAATATTTCACCTCCAAATACACTTCTTTTTTTTTTTTTTTTTTTATTGCATTTTAGGTTTTGGGGTACATGTGAAGAACATGCAAGGTTGTTGCACAGGTGCACACCTGGCAGTATGATTTGCTGCCTCCCTCCCCTTCACCTATATCTGGCATTTCTCCCCATGCTATCCCTCCCCAACTCCCCACCCCCCCACTATCCCCCCTCCCCCCAACAGACCCCCGTGTATAGTGCTCCCCTCCCTGTGTCCATGTGTTCTCCTTGTTCAACACCCGCCTATGAGTGCGAACATGTGGTGTTTGATTTTGTGTTCTTGTGTCAGTTTGCTGAGAATGATGGTTTCCAGGTTCATCCATGTCCCTACAAAGGATGTGAACTCCTCTTTTTTAATGGCTGCATAATATTCCATGGTGTATATGTGCCACATTTTTCCTGTCCAGTCTATCATCGATGGGCATTTGGGCTGGTTCCAGGTCTTTGCTATTGTAAACTGTGCTGCAATGAACATTCGTGTGCATGTGTCCTTATAGTAGAACGATTTATAATCCTTTGGATATATGCCCAGAAAACAGTGTGGCGATTCCTCAAGGACCTAGAAATAGAAATTCCATTTGACCCACCAAATACACTTCTTTGACATATTTCAATATAGCTGTTCAGAGGACTAGCAAACAGAAATAGCCCTGCAAATCTGCCTTTTGTGGAAGGAGATTTGCATCTGTAGAGAATCTGCATCGATGCAGCGGGCTTTCTCTGAGGCCCTCCCTTTTTGGGATCTAGGGAAGATTTACTGAGAGTCTGACACCCTTAAAGGTTTGAAAGAAACATTTACCATCTATACTTTATGTGAGGTTTTATCTGTAACACTACCACCTTTCCTAGCAAGGCCTCTTCTCTATCTCCCATAACCAGTTTTGCCCTCCTCCAATTCCCCATTCTTTCTGTAACTTCAAAATGGTACGAAAGCATCAACCATCTGGCCATTTCTTTAGTTATTATATTCTGTATGACTCCTGTGCACGTTCATATATTTGTGTGTCTTTTCTCCTATTAATCTGCATTTATCAACTGATTTTTATGTGACCCTTTGGACAGTGAAGGGGAGATTTTCTCTTGGCCTTACTTACACAGTCATTATCCCCATTTCCTAGATGTGGACATCGGCTGGAAGGGACCACATCTAGACACAGAGCTTGTTGACGGGTGATCCCAGACTCCCTCTAGGAACCTCTGACTTAAGGTTAGTGTTTTCCTCCTCTAGTAGCGTGCCCTCCCTATAAGATGTTGGCAAAAATGCTATAATGTTTAGTGTTTAAATAGTAAGGTTTTTTTTTTAAAAAAAGTGATACAATTATGCAATCTGTATATATCCTCGTTGTCAAATGTGTGGGTTGGGTACTTTAATGATGAAAAAACATTCCTAAATTACCTTATATTGAAATCACTTTTTGTTTTGAGATGGGGTTTCACCACATTGGTCAGGCTAGTCTCCAACTACGTGATCTGCCCACCTCGGCCTCCCAAAGAGCTGGGATTACAGGCGTAAGCCACCGCGCCCGGCCATTGAAATCACTTTAAAATCACTTGTTGGCAGAGCAATTTTGGTCTGGTATGTTTAGACTGTACTCTAATTCATACTGAAAGTGCTGAAATATTTGTGTGCAGGGCACAGAACAAACCATGACAGCATGGTAGTGTAAATAAAAAGTATGATTTTAAAAAATGAAAGATGGCATGGTAAATATTCTAAAAAGTATCTATGATTACAGAAACAACAGAGTTGACTACAAATAAGAAAAATATATATCAGTAAGGAAGCATGAATTCTTTTGTTATTATTATTATTATTTTTGAGACAGAGTCTTGCTCTGTCACCCAGGCTGGAGTGCAGTGGGGTGATCTCGGCTCACTGCAACTTCTGCCTCCCAGGTACAAGCAATTATCCTGCCTCAGCCTCCTGAGTAGCTGGAAATACAGGCACCCACTACCACGCCCGGATAAATTTTGTATTTTTTAGTAGAGACGGGGTTTCACCATGTTGGCCAAGCTGGTCTTGAACTCCTGACCTCGTGATCCACCCGTGTCAGCTTTCCAAAGTGCTGGGATTACAGGCATGAGCCACTGCGCACTCAACTGTGTAAATTCTTAAATACACAAGAGTGTTTTATTGACCTGGAGATTTAAATCTCATCTAGAAATAGGTAATCCATTAACTTGGCAAGAATCTGATGTTGGGCCATCAAGTCAAATATAGTCATTGTAGATCAGAAGCTAGGGTGTGATATAACTGAATGGTTTATCAATTGGGAACAAACTTAAAAGGAACAATCTCTGTGCTTGACTCTAAGACTGGGCCTAATTCAGATAAGCATTTCACACTTGTTCTATATCATTTAATTCATAATATATTTACTTTTCTCTTTCACTGTTAATTTACGTGAACGTTAAAAAAACTATCAGATGTGGCATGTCAAATCACCATTAATTTTCTTGAAAATTAAGATACGTAAAACAGTAACATATTTTATCATGTAGATTCAAAACTATTTTGCCTGTTTTCTTCCCTAAGGGAGGGGTACCCATGACTTCCTGTCAAATTTCAAGAGAAACTTTGGATATGTCACTTTCCTAAATGGCATTGTACCCCCAGGACATTGTACACACTAATGCACTTATTAGTTAAATGAATTATAAACAAATTAGGAATGAGTAACTTTTACAAATAAATAAAAAAATACGTTTTTTGCCTACAACTGTAAAACCAAAGATGGTAGCTCTGGAATATTTTCATAGTAAGAAATCAACTTGCCATATGTATTAGTTTCATTTTTTACTCTGTGTGTGTGTGTGTGTGTGTGTGTATTTTAATACAGTCTAAATCTTTAGGCTCATTTATATCTAGACTTACCATTTCTCAAAGCAAGTTCTGTCGTGTCCCAACCAAAAATGTATTCTCTTGTTATGAACAAAGTGTAGTTTTACCTGTTCCCAAGCATCTAGTAACATGACATCATCTTCTGCTAAATCATCCTGGGTGAACTCTCCTGGAACTTCCTCAATCTGAAAATTATAAAAAGCTATATGAGCAAACAGTAAAGCAGTAATTTTTCTAATACATAGGATACAAATGCTCTGTTTTTTTTTTTCTGAGTATAGTGAAAATAAAATTTAGTAGTAATTTTTTCCTTCTTTTTCAGGTAATAAAAATTTAAATAATTTGGCATTACAAACTGATGGTATTTTATTTGGCCAGCACAGTGTTTAATATAAACATCACATTTGTGAAATTAAGTAATTAAAATATAAAGCTGGTAGAACCTTAAAATGTTCTGAGCTTTAAAAGGAATGTGGCTATGTGGCCTGAGTCTTGAGGCATGCACTCCAACTTTTGCCTTTTTTTCTGCAAATAATCAGGAATACCAAAGGGTGCCAGAGATAAGACCCCCCTCAGATCATCACTCCCCACAGAGTAAGAAAGTACTCTTCCTTGAAATGTTTTAATAGCAATCTGTAACTAATCAAATCACTGTAAGTATGCACTGGTCTTATATGAAAAAATTACATAATTCTGCTAAAATTTCTCTGTCTCTGCTTATGGTCAGTGAAACGTGAAATCCTCCACTTTAAAATGCTGACCCCATTCATTTGGAGTCAGTGTTTCCCGGGTGGCTATCCTGAAGCCTTGCATTTCCATAAACTATATAATTAATCATGTTTTCTAAATCTCATCCTTAAGGTTGACACATTTGAATGCCCACATATATAGTCAATTTGCTTACACAATCCTCTGTACTTCCAGTCCCTTATGACTAGTTGTTTCACAGATTTATGTTGCCTATCTAGTTCCCAAAGATTATTTGAGTTTATGGTCTGAGTATTAAGTTATCTTTCATTTTGTAGGTCAAGATTACTTTTAAAAAGTCAATAGGCCTGGTAATTTTAATAAATCAAAAATTTTCAATAAGATGACATTATAACATAATATTGCACGTACAAAATTTTGTTTTTATTTTTAATGGGTTAAATTGTGTTACATTATAGTTAGCATTAAAGGGTAATGGAAGGTTTAGCTTCATCCATCCAATACCAATGGGCATGTATTAATGTAAAGTTCATTTTTGCAGAATTCTGGGTGAAAACCCTCTGATCCTTAGGCAGGAGTTTGGATTATGGTTCCCAATTCTTTATTTACTCCCTCTGCCATTTAACTTTGCAGTGTAGTGGAGCTGACTGGGGCCTTGGACCATGTCATATTAGCAAAGGTGACTCATCAGGGGCCTTTTGTGTCCTTGGCTTTGTCCCTGGAAAAATATGCATAAACCTAAAGCATGCACCCAGCTTAGACAAACCTAGTTCCAGGCAGCATGCAGATATCTCACCATGACAATTCATGTTTGTTGCAGTCTGATGAGATTTTGAGATTGTTATACAAAACAAACAAAACAAAAAGCCCTGGCTATTTAGGGGGCAAATAATTTGTTTATATTATCTTTTTATAGGACATATACCAATCACATAATGATTTAAAAAAGAAAAACTTTAAATAGCACTTACTTGGTGTCAGGCACTGTGCTAATCTTTTATATGCATCAGCTAATTTAATTTTCACAACCCTTTGAAGTAGGTACTTTGATTACCGCCATTTTACAGTTGGGACAAATACAGCCCAGACTCCGTAACCAGCCTAAAGTCACACAGCCATCAAGTACTACCACCAGTTAAGTGACAACATGTGGGCAGATTGGTTCTAAAAGCTGTGTTTTTAGCTAATAGTCTCTGCTACCTTGTAGCTGCCTCACAGGAATCTACACATGTAAAGTCTACTTTGTGATAGTGATTATAAGATCAAATACCTTTTAGCAACAATCCTTTTCCTTAAACTATAAAGGGAGCAGAAGGGGTTCCAAACATCAAATAAGAAAATGAATTGCTGCAGAGGAAATGTATATTTCTCCTAAAGGCTAATATATGTGCATAACAAAAAGCCAAAGACTAACAGATTTTTTTAAAACCCAACTGAGAACAAAGGCTAGGTATTTATTTTTGTAAAACATAACTTTCTTGGAAACAAACAACTTACTTATAGCAATGTTGATAAATAATGCTAATAGAAAATTGTAGAAGCATATGCTAAAAAATAAGTTGCTTGGATGCAATATCAAGTTAACAGTCAAAACAATAAAACAGCAGATTTTTCTGATGACAAATCTATAAAATATAGCAAGTTCAGGGATTTCCTGTAAAGTAGGTGAACAAATTGTGGTATATAGCAACCAAGTATTTATCTCAATGCACTGTTTAAATCTTTAACTTGTGGGTCAAATCACTTATAAGCTGCAAGTGGGACTTGAACCACTTCATCTCAAATAATTTTATTTCTAGTAATCAAAGTATCTGCCAAAGTACATGGGAAATTTTCTTTCCTGTGCTGAAAAAGTTTGCATTCATTCACTAGGACATGTTGACCAAAATCTGTAGATCAAATTTTATATAAAGGAGGAATTAGTTCTTTAAATGAAAAATTTACCAAAAACTCAGTACATCAAACAGAGTATACCATTTTTTTTGAAACTGAGGTGAGAGGCTGTGGTCCAGGATATTCCAGAGTGCAGTGTAAAATCGCTCTTGTACTGTTTTGTACTGCATGTTTGTTTCCCCCCAGAATTCCTTGTTAACCCCAATGGTATGGTAGTAGGAGGTGGGGCCTTTGGGAGGTAATTAGGTTCAGATGAGGCCATGAGGGTGCAGTGCCCCTGCTTAGTGTCCTTATAAGGAAAGAATGAGACTAGAGCTTGCTCTCTTGGCCATGTGAGGACACAAGGAGACTAGAAAGTGGTCCCTCACCAGACATCAGATCTGCTCGTGCCTCGATCTTGGACTTCCCAGCCTTCAGAACTGTGAAAAATAAATATTTGTGGTTTCAACCACACAGTCAATGGGATTTTTGTTATAGTAGCTTGAACTAAGACATGTATGCTTGGGAACAGGTAAAACTACACTTTGTTCATAACAAGAGAATACATTTTTGGTTGGGAGATGACAGAACTTGCTTCTGATTGACTAGAAGTCAAAGCCTGTAAATGACTATGGAATGGAACATTCCTGTTGATTTCAGTTAATTTGCAACTGCATATATAGCTTTCTGTGATTTTGTCCAATGATCATATTTCTATAATGTTTTTAATTCAGTCAACATGGTGAAAATTTTTTCTCAGCTGGGAAATTGACATGTAAAATTTACATAGTTTGATAAGAAACAACAATTGCTGCCCATAGAAAATGCCAAATTATTAAATTAACAAATCCAACCACATACATATTTATACAGCAACTGCATGCTCACAGAGGTGTAAAGTAGCTGGTATTTTTAAGAGCAGCTTAATCTATATAGGACATCACAGTATTAATGCTTTCACATTCATTACATCATTGTCCCTTAAAAATACCTGTGTAAGGAACAGAAAACCAAATACTGCATGTTCTCACTTGTAAGTGGGAGTTAAATGATGAGAACACGTGGGCACATAGAGGGGAACAGCATACACTGGGGCCTATCAAAGGGTGGAGGATGGGAGGAGGGAGAGGATGAGGAAAAATAGCTAATGGGTACTAGGCCTAATGCCTGGGTGATGAAATAATCAGTACAACAAACCCCCATGACACAAGTTTACCTATGTAATGAACCTACACATTTACCCTTGAACTTAAAATAAAAGTAAAAAAAAAAAAACAACCTGTGTAGAGCATGGTTTGCAGGCAGGCTGAAACTGAAATTCAGAACAATAGCACATCTGACAGTGTCAGAGCCACATGGCAATGCCCCTCCCAGCATTGTTAGGTTCTATCCCACTGTTTAAAGACACTTACGATGAATCTTCCAGTTTTGTTAGAGCAGCCATAAAGCCGAGGTGGATGATCTTCAGCCTGGGTTTCTAGTAGTGGTGAGGTCTGGTAGTCTTTTTTCCCTCCAAGGGAATTCCAGAACTCCTCTGTGGAAAACACACTCAGTTATCCAGTGCATTTTCAGGGACATATGCTTGCTGTTGCTTTATATGAACAAATATTATCTCACTTTGACATCAATGTTGAGAAGTTACTTAAAGAAATCAGGTACCATCACCAACCCCAACTAATGGAGAGATTGTTAACCCTTATAAGCCATTAGAAAGTGACTTTTTGGTGAAAAAAGGATGATTAGCCATCATATTAATATAAATTCTAGTTAGTGCCCTTGGCCCCACAGCACACACCTGGTTCCTTGCCTTCTTGGATCCTTGAGGTTTTGCACTTGAGGACACCTGCTATATACTCTGCTCCTTTCTCCTCCTCCTGGCTAGCACCTTTTCCTATCCAGATGTAGCCACTATTTTGTGGCAGTTTCAGGACAAAAGCATCGTTAGAATTCAGTACATTTGTGTCAACATCAATCTGGAAATATGAAGAAAAATAAAACAGTGATTCAAATTCATTGTTGCTCCCTCAATAAACATGTCCCAGAAACTGTGACTGTGGCAAAGCATCCATAGCCTTCTGCCCTATCCCAGTACATTAAATCAAGGCAGCTCTGGGATACCTCCATGGTGTTTTAAACCTTAGAGTAGGAGCACTTTGGTCTGTGTCACTTGCGAATTTATGACTCTGTGTCACTATGAGAACCTTCTGAACATATGACTGTGGTACTGCATAATTGTGGAATGAGTGTGATGTGTGATTCCAGAAAGAGGAAGAAGAACCAGAAAGCAAGACTGAGGGGAGCAGCTGAGAGGGAGGAAAACAAGAGACTGTAGTGATCTTGAGGCAAGTGAGGAAAATGCTTCAAGAAGACAGGGGTGATTTGCTGTGCCAAATGGTGCTGCTTGGCCAACCACACTGAACTGCCAGGATGAAGGCAACCACAATGTGGAGAGTTGAATTTCACCAGGTTTGTCAGGCGCCTTTCCAAGGAGAGACCACAAGAGGAGGAAGGAATGGCTGTTGGAAGTTTTAAAGGCATGTCCAGGAATTGGGAACATTCAGGAAAATGGTTAAATTCCTCTCCCAGCAGGAAGCAGGCCTCACAGACCAAGCTCCAAGGAATCTATCAGATGTGATGGTGCAGAATTACAGGAACCAAGTCTAGCTTCCAGAGCCTCCAATTTCTAATCTATACATCTCATTATGGGTACAGAGGAAAGAGCCAGGATGATGGATAGAAGGTGACAAGAGACTCGTGCCTAGACTGTTGTGAGATCAGGAAATGAGATCTAAAACAGAACCTTCATAAAGCCTTAGCCTGCCAGGAAAAGAAGACAGGAAGAGTTGTAAAATGATCTTGACTGGTGCATTTTAGAGAGGCTAGGAATGTGAAAGCTGGTTTGAGGGGCTGCAGGGAGGGAAAAAGATGCACTGCAAGCAGCTGATGAGGTCTTATAAAGGAATACCCAATGGGGAAGAGATCAGAATGTAACAATGGTGCATTTTGGTTGACTTTCCCATCTGAAATCAACTGAGAATGTTCATAGATAATGAGTGTTTAAATGTCATCTTGATAGTTTTTAAATGTCAAAAAAATAGTGTTAATTAAACACAGAAGGTGTGTACAGAAGGTTCTGGATGAGATCAATACATATGCCAGCATTTAAACCATATGACTGAATGAGACCATTGTGAAAGGACCAAGGCTGAGGCTTGGAGCGCTCAAGGACTTAGAGTTCAAGCAGAAGAGGAAAATCCAGCAAACGACCCCAAGAGGAGTGGCCAGTAGGTTAGGAAGAAACCATGGTAAGTGTGGGGATACATTCACCTAGTGAAAAAAGAAGTGTTCAATAAACCTGGAAAGGCTGACTGGCAAATGCTAGTGGGAGGCTGAGAAAAATGAGATCAGAGAAGTGACCTTTGATTGTGGCATGAGGGAGGTCATTGGCAAACTAGATAAAAACCATTTCAGTGGACTAGTGGGATGGACACCTGATTGAGGTGGCTTTAGAGAGAACTGGCTTTAAGAAGTAGAGATAGTGAGTGAGTGAAAACACTCAAGACAAACCTTTCAATGATATGTGCTCTTAAGAAGGACAGAGAAATGATGTAGTAGCTGGAGAAGGTCATGGTCAAGGTCAAGACACAGTTTTTAAAGCAATGACAGGAGGTTTTTGTTGCAGCCATTTTTGTAGTTCAAAGTAAATGATTCCAGATAGAAAAATAAATCGATGATACAGAAATGAAAGGAGATTACTGCCTGCAATCACGATGAACTAGAAGCAGAATAAATGCATGGGAAAGACAGAAATCCAGGAGATTCCTTTGGAAAGCAAGAGAGGAAGGGATCCTGGATAGAATTTGTTGGCCAGATGGTCAGGGGAGGAATTGGGCCTTAGATAGGAGCCATAGTCTATGTAATAAACATTTAATAAATCATTTATTGATATATCACTTTACACAAATATATTATTCATTGCTAATTTATGGATAATAGTATATATTATTCACTTATAAGATACTTTATTATATGGAAATTTCTAATATATTTATGAACTTAAAAATATAAATAAAAATTTGATATCTATTTCATAAAAAGAGGGAAAGAGAATATATATACAGATGCAGACAAATTGATGAAATTGCAGGGGAGTGGATAAGGTGATTTATACATAATTTATCTTCTCTCTGAACTCTGAATCAGAGTTATCAGTAGAGAGAAGTGGGTGCTGGGGATCTCAGGAGAAAGGAGAACATGAAGGGTGGGGTGTGAAGGAGGCAGAGCGTTCATGGATTCAGCTATAGGCCTAGAGAATTGTCAGAATGTGCATTCTGGAGAAAAGGAGCCAAAGGAGATAGTTGTCATTGATTAGATGACTGAAACAGATTTCTGAGGAGCTATAGTTATTGCAAATGGCAAAATGTAATCTAGGACCATGTGAGTGTGACATGAAATGCAGTCAAGGAAAAGACTGCTGGAAGAGAGAAGCCGGAGAGACAGAAATAATGAGACAATGGCTGAAGCCATCAAAGAAGAGGGCAAGGACAGGCAGTTCAGTCTATGATAGCACAAGAGGTCTGGAGGAAGGAAAGTCTGATTAAAAAGGAGAGAGGCAAGATAAAATCAAAGATGTAAGAGTGAGCAGGGAGGGAACTTGTCCAGCCCCATCCTGAGGCCATGGTGAGTGGGCCTTGTCCTCAGAGGACAGTCTTAGAGAAATCAGGTGCAGGCAGAGGGAGGCTTAGAGAAGTCACAGGTGGAGGGATGAGATGATCAACCCAGACTTAATGGGTCTGCTATTGGCTTGTATGGAGGGGAAGGCTGGGAAGAGCTCTAGGCTTGATATGCGGAGTGTGCTAGGCAGTGTAACAGTGATGTGGGAGTTTAATGGTGACCGGGGTGACTGGGCTTTCAGTGGTGATTGTCCTAAGGTTAAAGCACTCAGCCATTTAAAAACCTGGGCAGGCTGGCCTTGTCCATACCTGGAGGTCTTCTTATCTTGTGGCACCATTGCATGGGGTTTGATTTCTCTCCCAGAAGCAGTCAGAAACAGCTCATTGAGCCACTTAAGTTACAGTTCTGGTCCAATGTGGCAGGACATGCCTCCCATATTTGTTACACTTGTGCAAACGAGGGCCTTCCCTCTACAATTTCTCCGGTGTGGTCAGTCACCTGACCATCACCCGTGATCCATCCACTTCAGGCCTTTCAGGATGGAGCTTAAGCACCCTCATGATTTTGACAGCTAATTTGTAATAGTATTCTTAAAATTCATTTGTTTGGGTTCATTGCAACTGAAAAATGTGAGGCCTACTAGTATCTGGAGTTTTACTTTTTACTTAACTCTCCTGTTTTTAGTGTTTTTAAAATTTTTGAACAGTGGATTAATTATAGAAATGAAGGGAGTTTACTTGCCAAAAGTCTAATATTTGCTGGTGGCTCAGGTCCACTGGGAAGTCCATAACTAGGGCATGTTTTATGGAATGCATGACATTACCTCTACAATTCTGGTGATAGATGCCAGGTTTCTCCGGACTTGAAAGAGGCGTGTAGGGGGAGCAGGTGTCTGACCTCCTTTCTTTGATGTTCCATTCTTGTAAATAATGAGCGGTTTGTCTTTGAACAAACTCAGCAGGTGAACAGGCTCTTTGCCTTGGGAGACTCGGATCTGATGGGGGAGGAGAATACAAGAAATATAATTAAGAGTGCTATGAAAGAATGTTTTAGTTCTAAAGGTCTTGTTATTTTTTCTTTTTGAAAATGAAACAAAAAAAAAGTCGAGAGCAGAAGGAATAATGATTAACAGAAAATATAGGCTAATGATAATCAGTTTTCCATTTTGACTTAAGAATCTGTTGTTACCCTAGGCACCGTGTCCCTGAGTAGTTTCTTGTCAGGGGAAACATCACCATGCTGCAATACTTTCTGCTTTTGAAAAGTATGAAAATGTAAGTTTGTTCATCTACATCTCCGAAAGAGAAAAGATAACACCAAAGTGCTGGTGTCTGACCTTATATGAAAATTACTCCTCTTTCAAGGGCGCCAGTAACACTTACAGATATTTACAGATGTACTAGGGTCTTGTGTGTTTCGGATCTGATTCAGAAGGTTAAGAGATGTGCATTCAAATGCTTCACAACATAAGATGACCCCAGATCATACTCATTATTTTTATATCTCTGCATTTGTAAAATAAAAGAGTTATGCATACACAAAGATTCTATGCAAGCATTAAAACTGGCAAAAATAACCAATATGTTTTCTTACCTATAGAAATGTAATAGTAAATATGCTTAATATACGCCAAGACTACCTTTTAGTATTTAAAAATACTACTTTTTAGGATAAGGAAATTGCAAAAAAAAAAAGGGGGGGGAGAAATTATTTGCTTGATTTTTATTTATTAACCCCAAATGCTGGATTAGAATTTTCCATTTCTCGAACAAACTATTGAAGCATTTACATAATGAGTTCAAATTTCATGTCAGTCTCCCATTGTTTTCATTTGTTCTGCCCTATGCTAATATTGAGTTGTCTTACTTCCCTTGGTCTGTCTTTTTCTAGAAACCAGGTGAATGGGAACGCTGATGCAGGTACCATTATAGGAAGGCATAGGGGCATTGAAAATAATTGACTTCACAAATATATTTCAATTAGTAGGCATTCAAACAAGTGAGCAGCAAATTATGGACATGTTTTGTCAGTTATAGTCACGCAAATACCTGAAAGTGTTGGCTTAGCATTTCACGTGACGTGGAGAAAACTTAAATTGCCAACACGAGAGAAAGGGAACCACTGATTAAATCCCATCCCTTACTGTCAAAGGAGAATAAGAAAGAAAAAAGGTCGATTAAAAGATGTTCAGTATGGTTAATATATTCTACAAAGGAGCATTTAAAACCGCAATACAGGACTTTAGTTTTTTTTGATGCATTATTGCAAGCTACTGCCATCTAGTGATTAAACTAAAACTTACCATTTTGTTGTCAATTTAGGATTCATGGGAATTCATTAATCTAATGTATCAAATATAGTACTATGGAATATGTAAGACAATGCATATCTTCAAAGTTTTTTACTAGTTTGGTAAGGCATACCTTAAAGATCAAGTAAATTGCATAGAACTAAGTGCGTTTAAAGAATTCAGTTATCTTATTAATTTGTTAATTAAAAATTAGCAAGTTAATTTGTTTTTAAAAAATTAATATGCACCTTTAAATTTAGATTTAACTTGTTTTATGTATCTACTAACTCTTGCCAAGATGGAAAGGAAACCAAATGGAGGACCAACTTCAGCCTCCACATCTTAACACTTTATGTTCTAAAGTGTCTAAAACTTGCCGCTCCATTTAATTATTACATTTAAATAAGCAATTACACATATAAAGATTTGAAAATAAGACAGAAAAGCCCTTTTATACCACATAGAATCTTAGCTCCCTTACATCAGGAATGAGGAAGTTAAACAGGCACAATCATGCGAAGGGAATGTTTGATGCTGCTGTATCAGAAACATCACCGCACCGGCCAAGTGTACACCCGCTTTCAGTTTGAACTCTAGTCTGTAAGATCTTTTCCCACCACATGGGAACAGATGCCTTCTCAAAAACTGGCCAAAGAAAACAGGCAGGCAGAAAACAGGCAGCAGTGTGCACAGCTCCAGCTAGGAAGAGACAGGGAGTGAGAAGGAATGAGAGAGAGGGAGAGAGAAAGCTTAAGCTAGCTGTAAGGACAAGGAACAAGCAAGTGCGCTCTCCCAGAATGAACGAGAAAGCAGACAGACACACTGACGCACACTAGAGGAAAATCAGGTCTCCCTGAAGTCTGTATGTCCGTTATACGGTAAGGAATTAAATAAACAAAGATCAAAACTTTTTCATGGTAACTAAGAAGGGTTCTGAAACAAGTAGCAGATACTCTACCACAAATATAAAAGGAGGAGCAGTAGCACTTGAGAAAAGAGAACAGAATGTTGAACCAGGCTAGAAACAGCAGTCTCTTAAACACAGTGAGGAGATCTAGAACTCGACACTGATATTGTCTGACATTGTATAACATTTAAAGTTTTATAATAAATAAAGCAGCATATTATCTCTTCCTGCTCCTTTATTGTAATCTCTCTCTCTGTCTCTAGATATAGATATGATAGATAGATAAGTTAGATAAATAGATATACTAAAATGTTGACTCATTTATAATTACATGAAATTTTCATTTTGAATTTGGATTCAGTCACTCTCGACAAGTAATTTCAGAAATACCCAAATAAAAAAAATACATCTCTCCTTTCTCTCACACCATCCTCTCTCTTGCCCTTCCTCTTCTCTCCTCCTTCCTACCTGTCTCATTTCTTCCTCCATGATTTCCCTCTCTTCTCTTCCCTCTCCTTCCCTTATCTTTTCTCCCTATCTTTTCTCTTTGTCCCTCCCACTTCTGTTCATTCTTTCTCCCTCTCCACCACTTCCTCCCTCACTTTTGGGTGTTGGACTTTGTTTCAGTAAAGATTCTGGTACCTAAAAGGGAAAATAAGGACTCATGCTACTTCATCAAGGTTTATTTATGTTTATTTGTGCAAAACATAACTTACGCCTGTTTAAGATTTCAGAGTGTAAGAAAATGCTTCTATTTTCTACCTATTAATTAGAATTGTTAATCTATGCTTGTTCTGTACTGTTGTATTTATTTCCCATTGTTGGTCTAACAAATTACCATGATTTCATGGCTTAAAACAACACAAATTTATCATCTTACGGTTCTGGAGGTCAGAAGTCTGAAATGAGTTATGGGCTAATTTAATCACTGGGCTAAAATCTGGAATAGCAATTTAGTCATGGGGCTAAAACCAAGCTATTGCAGGGCTATAGTCCCTTCTAGAGGCTCTAGGAACAAATCCATTCTTTGCTTTTTCTGCCTTCTAGAGGTTGCCCATATTCCTTTGCTGGGGCCTCTCTTCCATCTTCTTTTTTTTAATTTTATTTTTTAATTGACTAACAATAATTGTAGATATTCATGAGATACATACAGTGTATAGTGATCAGATTAGGGTAACTAGCATACTATCATCTCAAACATTTATCATTTCTTTGTGTTGGGAACGTTCAATATCCTCCTTCTAGGAGTTTGCAACTATATAATATGTAATTGTTCTCTCTATCCTGAAAGCTAACGATCAGTGGTTGAGTCTTCCCCATGCTGACTGTTCCCCAAACAGAATCTAGCTTTCTGTTTTACTTATAAGGACTGTGGTGATTACACTAGGCCCACCCAGTAATCCCAGATTATCTCCCTAGTTTAAGATCTGCTGATGAGCAACCGTAACTCCATCTCCGACCTTAACGCTCCTTTGCTTTGTAACATAACACACTCGCAGGTTCTGAGGACTAGGACACGAACACCTTGGGGGCATTAATCTGCCTACCGCATCTGTTAAACAACAGCTGGAAACAATAATAAAGGTAAAACAGTTTTAATGTCAAGCAACGATCACTGACAGGGTGTGATTCTAATGGGAAGATTCTTTTGGGATCTTAAATCTGTTGATAGTTTTTTGTTTTTGTGTTTGTTTGCTACCTCCTTTCCAAAATCTGAGAGAACTAGTTTGGAATGAGAGTAGGAATATTTGCATTTCAAACTGAAAACATAGTTCCTATCAAGAAAAAGTCAAATTTCTATCCCAACTTGGGAGGGACCTATAGCTATCCATTGAGCTAGCAAGACTGTAACTTGTGTGAGTTTTGGGGGTAAAAATATCCCAACCTGCACAGCCTGTCCTCCGAGGGACCGATCCAACTGAACAGTCAGGAACGCGGATGTCGTCAGCTCATCTCGTGTGGCATTTGCTCCTTGCCTAGAAAAATGAAAGTGAAATAAATTACCTTGCCTTTGAGTTTTAAGATCATCTTAAAGATCAAGAAGAAACTGTTTTAGCATGATATGAGCTGTTAAGCTATTGTTTTTTTCAAGGTTCTTAACATTGAATTGTCCTATGTGTTGTCTAGAACTGTATATTGCAGGGCTATTTTTTTCTATTTTGTTGCAGGCATTTTTATCTCCTTTTTAAAGAAATTGAGCTTTTGCTCCTTACATAACTTAGCCAAGTAATCAGGTTCATCCGATTTCAGGTTGGAGCTGCTTATTTTTAAGAAAAGATCTCTACAGTGAAAAATAATCCATCTAAGATGAGAATATGAGCCAAACTTACTAGGTTAGATTTTAGGGGCAGTTTGTCTTTCTATGACTATTTGGTGAGAATGTACCAAATGTCTGGAGCCCAGAAAAATCAAGAAAATAATAATGAGAAGTAGACAATGGAGAGGCCCCATTTTGTCATTTTAGCAATTCCATAAGGAACTATTTATTAGTATTATTATTTGAGACAGAATCTCACTCCGTCACCCAGGCTAGAGTGTGGTGGTGTGAAGTAGGCTCACTGCAACTTCTGCCTCCTGGGTTCAAGCGATTCTCCTACCTCATCCTCTCGAGTAGCTGGGATTACAGTTGCTAATTTTTGTATTTTTAGTAGAGACAGGGTTTCACTATGTTGGTCAGGCTGATCTGAAACTACTGACCTCAGGTGCTCCACCCACCTCGACCTCCCAAAGTGCTGAGATTATAGGCATGAGGCAACGTGCCCCACCAACCTTAAGGAATTATTAATAAGGCTGTTCAAGAAGCTAAGCTTCCAGCACTCAGATAAGGGTCAGTCAATCACTATGTCCAGTTCATCTGTAAGCCTGTCTTTCTAGGGTAGCTTGTGGCTGTTAACTCTGTCTCACTTTAACCTGTAACTTGTGGGAGATCTGCTGTTTGATGAGCTTGTAGAGAAGACAATAAAAGAAAACAAAACAAAACCCAAAACGTGGTAAAAGCACTCATTGAGCATTGTTTACTTTTAGCCAGCTTTTCCATTTCTATCTAACTAGTGGTTAGCAGCAGGAATACTAAACTTGGATTTAGACTTTGAAAGTTAACTATTAGATTGGTGCAAAAGTAATTGCAGCTTTTGCTATGAAAAGTAACGGCAAAAGCTGCAATTATTTTTGCACCAACGTAATATATCTTTTCTTCTAAAATTTTGACAGTAAACTGATCCTTACTCAGAACAGATTAAAATAATCTGCCATCTTGGGAAACACACACACACACACACACACACACACCCTCAAAACACTGGGGACAGGGTGTGTATCTTATCACAGAATTGTCCATTGGACCAGCATAGGCAAATGGTTGATGTAAAATGTTCTACAAAGGAGTGCAAAAAAAAAAAATGCACACAAATGTTGATAAGAAAATAAAAAGCACTTTCCCTAATAAAGGAACTACTAAAAATGTAGTGTTTTAATGTCAATAGCCTACATTTTCCATGAGCCTATAGTGCTAACCAACACCTCTGTGTGCACTGGAAACCTAGGTGGGGAGTTACACGGAGCTGCGTGATGACTAGCCACCGCAGAGTCTGTCACATCTGTGGTTTCCTGAGTTCTTGCTTCCAGCTGCTGTTAAAAATGGTGGTTTTCCATTTTGCTTTTATTCTAGAGGGAAGAAATGCAACCACCAAACAGACAATGTTACCCAACTTTTGTCTTCATTTTGCTCCTTTTATTTTTTTGGAGTATTTCAACTAGCAAACCTAAAAAACATCACTAAGCTTCTGCCTTCTGACACTCTTAATAAATACTTATCTACTTATCTTAAACCTCTCTTCCTGATCCTAGGTATCATACTTCCATTCACACAGATTCAAGAATTCCACTACAATCAAGAAGTAACACAGTCATTCTTTGTTTCTAATTTTGAAATCTTATGCTGAACAAAGCAATATACTCTGACATATTTTTTTCTTTATAAACCTGTGGTGGTTGTTGCTCACTAAATATGAGTGCTGCATAAAAATCGGATTTACTACCTTAAGAGATTGATCATTGTCATCTGTTCAATTTTAATTACCTGACGTTTTAGAGAAAAGATCACTGCTGACATTTTTGTCCCATCACTTCAGAATACAAGTGGTTTCATAACTTAGAGAGACCAATTTGTGTGTATTCAGAAGTGGACTTAATTCTAGTTTCTCAGCTTTAACTCTGCCTCTTGAAGTTAACCTATTTATATCCTTTATTGAAATTATCACGTAAACTGGAAAGTTGTTTAATTTGAAAGCCAATCTTCAGTGGAACTGCTTATTTTTTGAAAGCCTCTTCACTACCTTTGTGGAAGCTTTTGAAGTTCCACAAACCATACAACACTAACAAACTTACATACTTAACATCCATGATTTCAAATGGCAAAGACTCACAAAAGGACTGAAGTATTTAACTTACATTCTTGATATCCCCCAAATATATATGTTCTCACCATAGAAATGTTGAACATTGCAAATTGAAATGAAGAAAACTAAATGACCATCTCCTCCATTCCCTTCCAAAGACAGTAACTATTAACAATGTGGTGCCTTCTCATTGTCTTCTTTTTCCTTTTGCATTCTGTTACAGTGTGGGCCAAACCTGTCTTCCACCTAAGATTTTTAATCTCAGGAAATAAAACACTACCCATTTATGCTCAGACCAGAAACCCAGGGGTTATCCTCATCTTTGTCGTCTTCTCCATTCCCCATCAACAGTGCTTCTGGTGCCAATAACTTGCCACCTTGCAAAATAGTCTCATTCTTTCCTTCCCTATTGTCACTACTCAATTCAGGCCACATCATTCAGCTGGATTATTGCAACACATTCCCAATGGTCTTCCTGCTGCTAGCCCTCCTCCACCAATCAATTCTGTAGATGCCAATCAGAATAATTTATCTAAATTGAAAACCAGGTTAGGCGTGGTTGCTCATGCTTGTAATCCCAGCACTTTGGGGAGGGTGAGGCGGGTGGATCACTTGGGGTCAGGAGTTCAAGACCAGACTGGCCAACATGGTGAAACACCATCTCTACTAAAAACACAAAAAATTAGCCAGGTATGGTGGTGTGTGCCTCTAATTTCAGCTACATGGGAGGCTGAGGCAGGAGAGTTGCTTGAACCTGGGAGGGAGAGGTTGCAGTGAATGGAGATGGTGCCACTGCACTCCAGTCTGGTCAGCAGAGCAAGACTCTGTCTGAATGAAATGAAATGAAATGAAGTGAAATGAAATGACATGAAATGAAAACCAATCATATAACACCCCATACAAAGTCTTTGAGGGGCACTCAATATCTTGAAAATAAAGTTCGTCCTCCTCAGGATGGTTTATGAGGCCATTTACAATTTGGCTCCTTCTGATTTCCCTGGTTTTATATTTTGCCCTCTAAATGTGCTCCAGCCATACTTTATGACAAGCAGATTACAGCACACTTTTTTCCTGCGTTGCTTGAAACAACTTCCCTATTTGCCTGCCTGTCTAGGTCCCACTTCAATGTCACTTTTTCTAGGAACCTGTCTTACGTCGTTCTCTCTTGCTTATAACAGAATGCCTGAGACAGGGTAATTTATAAGGAAAAAGAACTTATTTTTACAGTTATGGAGGCTGAGAAGTCCAAAGTCAAGAGTTCACATCTAGTGAGGGTTTTCTTGCTGGCAAAGACTCTGCAGAGTCCTGAGGCAGTGCAGGCATCACATGGTGAGTGGGTTGAGTGTGCCAGGTCAGGTTTCTTTCTCTTCTTATAAAGCCACTGGTCCCATTCTCATGATAGCCCATTAATCCATTAATAGACTTATTCATTCATGAGGGCTATCACCTCTTAAAGGCCCCATCTCCCAATACTTCCACACTGAAGATTAAGTTTCAACATGAGTTTTAGAGGGTACAAATATTCAAACTATAGCAGAGCCTTTCACTAATAGCCTAGGAGGATGGCAGAGGGTCTGTATCTAATTATCCAAAGATCACTCAGCTTGATCTTACATAAAATCCTTTATAGTGCATTAAAAATACCTATTAATTATCTGCTTCTCATTACGTATAGGCTCCTGAAGGCACAGATTGTATTTTTTTTCCACCATTGTATCTCCAGAAATTAGCAGAATGTTTGGCACATAAAATGCTCAATAAACACTTTCAAATGATTTAAGAAATAGCACAATTTAAAACTTAAATTTAGTATTTAAAATTTGTAACCTGATTTATTCTATTTTAGTATGCCCACATAGGCATTTATATAGGTTGCAAATTGTTAATTTTTCAAAGCACTCTTTTGCATTACTTGTTTAGTCTTTTTTCATTTGATCTAAGTGCCACAATCAATTATGATTTTCAGATAATTAAGAGGAAGATAATGAAATAAAATGTAAAAGAAAAGCTAACTGGGACTAATTAATTTATCCCTATAAATGCCATGATTTTGTTGCGCAAACACTTTTCTGAATTAAAATTTTAGAAAAGGGAATTGCAAAATAAGGACATAACTACCTGGTATAGATACACTTGTGCCTTAAAGAGACCAATAGATTAAGATTTAAAATGTTGCTTTACCAGTTGTGACTTTGAGTTAAATTACTTAACCTGTTTAATCTCCCCTGTGCCACTTTTTTTTGGAAGAAAAAAAAAACAAGGAAAAGAAAACATCTGGCACGTTGCCAGCGAAAACATGCTGCCCACAAAAAGGTTGCTATTAAGATGCCATGTTAACTGCAGGGCTAAATAGCCAAATGCATTTTTCTTGGACAACATGTGGAGTGACTATAGGGTTAGAGATGAGCCTGAGTGCAGTGGTTCACATTGATGTGGTGATATAGATTAGAATTTCAGGAGTCCCCCCAGCTGACATTTTGATTTATTTAGTGTGGGTGAGGGCATTTGGAATTAAGAGAAATTGTCCAGGTTATTCCAGTAAACAGTCAGTGTGCTAAACCACTGCCTGGGGTGGTGCCTGTCAATCATGAAAGTGCGTATGAATTACTTGAGGTCCTTGCTAAAATGCAGGTTCTGCCTTAGTGGGTCAAAGGTGGGGCACGAGAGTCTACATTTCTAAGAGGCTCCCAGGAGATACTGATGCCTTGGGTTCCCAGACCACTCTTTCGGTATCATCCCATCTCCTGAAATTGGCTGGGCTCAAGGCACTGGACAGTGTACATGATCAGACTATAGGGATGGGTGCGACTCTGTCTTTGTGTGTGAGATTCACCAAAAAGAAATGTCACCATGTAAGCAGAGTACTGAATGCATGTATATTCTATACACCTATCACAGGTTATGATCACTATATAAGCAAAGGTAGGATCCTGCCCTGCCTTTGTACCTTACACCCACATTTCTCTGCTTGAAGATCTTTTTTGAGAATTATTTTCTTTTTTCCAGCCTTCTTAGCAATATTCTATTTTTACCTGATGTCACTTAACAACAAGTTAGAGAATTTCACATTATATAATTTGTCGCAGAATCCCTGTCCCTTGACATATCCCAGCATGGTGTATGCACATAAATTACCTGGTTAGACATTTGGTCATTTCCTCTTTGAGCAGGGCATTGGTATTTACTCTAAATTATTTAAGTAAATTTAGACTTCAGTTAACTCAAATTATCATGGAAAACCATATAAGATGAAAACATAATTGCATATTAATTTTTTCCATTATTATTGTGAATTTAATGGAAACAAAGAATAAGAATTGCATCAAATTGAGGTCTCAATGGAATCACAAATTGTATCTCCTAGAGGTTTTGCCATATTGCAACTTTGCAGTTCCAGTTAGGATGGACCTTGTGAATTTTAACAATAAGAAGACATGGTACCTGACACTTGCTGTTGCAGTGTTAGCCTGCACACAAGATGAGATATTCAATTATATATCTATTAGGAGAACATTACTGGTTTAGGATATCGAAACTTTTTTCCTAGTCTAGATAGCATGATTTTTATGTAACTTCTGCTACCTGTGGATGGCAGCTGCAAAACACAGTCAAAATCATGTTAAAAAAAAAAAGAAGTATATGCCTGCTATACAAATCTCACTGGGGTGATTATAGGATTATTCTACACCGTAAGGCATGGAATTGAATACCTTGGAGCAAAATCTGGCTCTTGTGGAACCTGAGATCTTTGCCAGATATAAACTTACCACGTGTAGATAATCTGTCCTCTGGGATAGGTGTAGAGTATGATGTAGCAGTCACCACCATAGAATTCACCATATGAGTTTTCGTCAACTTGGATCCTACCATTGTTTTCTACACGCCAAATCTGGAAGGAATGGAATATATACACCAAATTAAAATTTTCTTGATCTAATAATACTTCTCATAAGCTTTAAATAATTTTTGGTTCAAATCTGTTATTAAATAACTTTTAAATTTTTTTATAACTAGTTTACAAATCAAGCAAAGAAATTTTTTATTAATTTGCCAATTTACTGACATTTTAAGTGCTTTTATATTTCTTTTGCTTCCTCTACAGTATTAAGCTCAGTTCTGAGCCTGGTGATTAATTAATTAATTAACCTATTACTTGATCTACTAGTGGAAGTAAGATGACACACGAGTGAAATAAAAAAACTGCAAGATTCATCTTAGAAATATATCTCAACTTTATAGTAATTTTTTCCTTCAATTATGAAATAACATATATATTTTCTTCCCTATGCTTTAAGATAGGAGACTATTACTTTCCCAGGTAAGACTTGGTAGATTGTGACTAAATACTAAAGATGCTACAACAGACTGAATGCTTGAGTCCCTCCATGATTTATGGTGAAATCCTAACCCCCAGTGTGATTATATTAGGAGGTGGGAAATTTTGGAGATAATTAGGTCAGAAGGCTGGAGTCTTCATGACTGAAATTAGTGCCCTTATAATCAGAAGGCTCTCTAGCTCCTTTTCCACCACGTGAGGATGCAGCAAAAAGACAGTGGTCTATGATCCTGGAAGTGAACTGTCCACCAAACACTGAGCCCATCAAAACCTTGAGCTTGGACTTCCCAGACTCCAGAATGGTGAGAAGTAAATATTTTTAATTAAACCCCCTATATATATATGTTATATATATATATTATAATATATATATGTTATATATATATATTATAATATATATATGTTATATATATATATTATAATATATATATGTGTTATATATATATATGTTAAAATATGCATATACTTGAGACAGGGTCTTGCTCTGTTGCTCATGCTGGAGTGCAGTGGGGTGATCTTGGCTCACTGCAGTATCCACCTCTTAGACTCAAGTGATTCTCATGCCTCAGCCTTCCAAGTAGCTGGGACTATGGGTGAGCACCACTATGCCTAATTTTTGTGTTTTTAGTACAGGTGGGGTTTCACCATGTTGGCCAGGCTGATCTCGAACTCCTGGTCTCAAGTGATCTCCCCTGCCTTTCCCAGACCCCCAGCCTTAGCCTCCTAAAGTGCTGGGATTACAGGCATGAGCCAGGGCACCTGGTTGCCATTAAGATATTTTAAAAGGGAAAGTGACATCATCCAGTTCTCATTAACTCAGATGATTAAAGGGTGTGCCGAGAGTGAACAGATTTGAGTTCAGGAGAGTGAGTAAGAGATTTTTGGTAGTTTCTGTCTAAAGTGGAATAGACAACAAACTCAGTTTCAATGCTCCATAAATTGTGTGTGGTTTTTTTTTTTTTTTTTTTTTTTTTTGAGATGGAGTTTCGCTCTTGTTACCCAGGCTGGAGTGCAATGGCGCGATCTCGGCTCACCGCAACCTCTCTACTATTTGTTTAGTAGAGATGAAGTCTCACCATCTGGCCCAGGCTGCTTTTGAACTCCGTGGTCACAAGCAGCTCCCCCAGTTTTAAATTTTGTGACTTAGTAAACAGTCTTGGACCATCTTTATTACCAAGTAAAATTCACATTTTAAAATGTTTATAGTTTCCTGAAGTTACATTTCTTTTTTTTTTTTTTTTTGAGACGGAGTTTCACTCTTGTTACCCAGGCTGGAGTGCAATGGCACGATCAGCTCACCGAAACCCCCACCTCCTGGGTTCAGGCAATTCTTCTGCCTCAGCCTCCCGAGTAGCTGGGACTACAGGTGTGTGCCACCATGCCCAGCTAATTTTTGTATTTTCAGTACAGACAGGATTTCACCATGTTGACCGGGATGGTCTCGATCTCTTGACCTCGTGATCCACCCGCCTCAGCCTCCCAAAGCGCTGGGATTATAGGCGTGAGCCACCGCGCCCGGCCCTAAAGTTATATTTCTACATACAATGGCATTAATGCACTTGACGAAAACAAAAACAGGTAAATACCTCCACTTTGCCAGAACCGTCATCCACCATATTGTGCTGGGCTGCCATCTGCGGAGAATTGTGTAATTTTGAGGCATCAAATGGAATTTGTTTTATTCGAGCCACTTTCTCTGTGACATATACTTTCCCGAAGCCATCACTCTGATCTTTCTCTCTCCAGTCCTTAAAGAACTGTTTGAAGATTGGTGTTTCACCCCCTTCTGGAAGAACTTGAATCTGCAATTTAAGATAATAATAATAATAAACAGGAAAATAAGAAATTGAGGGAAAATATGAATCTGGCAGTGGAGACAGAACTAAGGAAATGAAACAGTTATCCTGGTTTAGCTATCAAGCTCATATAAACCAAAATTGCTTTTTCGCACAACTAAAGTAATTGCCACTGAATTTGAATATTTGAGAGAAGAATCAAGTTCTTTAATATGTTAGCCCTGCAGTAAAATTAACATTAGGTTCACAAGAGATCTGTGACCTGGAAGAAATTATTATCTCATTGTGTTACTTGTGCAGGGACATTAAAATGAGGAGAGTACATGAAGCTGAGAGATTCGGAAAGGAAAGGAGTAATTAGCCATGGTCTAAATTGATTTTGATGAAGACAAGTATCATCTGCATGTCAGGCCAAGTCTGCACAACTTGCTCTAAGGAATAATAACTCATAAGTGCTCTTAGCTAAATCTACTGTGGTTTACTATCTTGAATTAAAGACTGTGGAGGAAGTAAATGGGCAGCCCTATGGAAAGTCTGATGCGCAGTTTCTAAAAAAGTCTAACCTCTACACAGATAAAGAGGGACATGTGACACCAGATTGCAGCAGACAGGCAGGTGGAGAATCACTTCACATGCAGATGTCACTTTGAACCAAACTCTTTCATGAGGTTCATGGAGATGTCATGAGCTCCCATGTTTTCTATTTTTTTCTAGCCAGTTCATTTTCACACATACTTGGGTATTGCTGGAATAATTCATTTGCTGTAGAAATTCTTCAGCTGTCTTCATTGCAGCCTTCCTCTCCTGGGGATTAGCATCTTTACCTAAAATACAAGGTAAATTAAAGAGAAAGAACTTCAGAGAAGGAAGACATTCTATGAGAAATGCTTGTGTATCATAATAAATGTAATTATAATTTAATTTAAATACAGTAGTGAAAGAATAGCAGAATTTTCCTGGTATCTTAAACATATTTAACAATATGGGAAGAAATGTTATTTGTAAAACAATTCTTTTTATATTGCCCAAATGCTTTTTTTTAAACTCCATAATCCCTGGTACATGATGTTGGTAGGAGGAAAATGGCTGCATTTTATGTGAAAAATTTACAGATCAAGTCTTAATTGAAAGGTAGGTTTTTCAAAAAATCAAAAAAAATATTTTATTTACCCTTATAGAGGAAATATCTATAAATGTGAAATACAGCATTGTCAATGGAATTTTTTTACCTTTCCATACGAAAATTTGTTTTGCTGCCCCGTGGTCCAAAATAAAGCATTCTTCAGAAAGCAGCATTGCCATTGAGAAGGGGTTTTCTTTTGCCACCACAGTCACTTTCATGGAACCACTTGCATCTGAAACCTAATATAAACACCATGAGTTCCATGTTTTCATTTGGGGATGATAAGGATGTTCTATAATTAGATTATGGTGATGATTGTACAACTCGGTAAATATAATGAAATAAAAATCATTGAATTTTACACTTTAAATGTATGAATTTTATGATATATAAATTATATCTCAATAAGGCTTTTTAAAAGAAAATAGAAATAATCCACAAGACTAATTATACTCAATTTTTTAAAAGTCCTTTGGGGTAAAGGAACTATAAATAAAAAGTTAAGTGTTGACGCTGTACCTAAAATAGCAGAAAAGAGTAGTGATAATAATAACGGCTGAGGTCCATTCAGATGCTCTTATGTCCTAAGCACCATGTAATTAACTTTACATGATTAGTTCTGGTGCATTTTAAAGCAATCATTTCAAGGTAATAATCTTGAAATCATTATATACACACAAGAAGATGAAGTTTAAACATTCATTCAGTCAACATTTACTATCTACTATATGCCAGGCACTTTGCTAAGGAAGGTATTGGTACAGTTTATGCATAAAGATTTTTTTCAGCATAGGTCCTGAAATTTCAGTACCCTTTGTATAAATTATCAAAGTGAATTTCTTCTGTCACATTTGGAAATGACTACAGAATATTAAAACAAAATTTTAAGTGGTCTTACAAAATTGAAAATGAGATTAATGTGCAGGTTAGAATTTACTGGTTTCAAAGTCCAGCTTGGAGGCTATAGTTTAGTTACCTATTATACAGATTCCAGAGCCCTCCCTTGATCAGTGGTGGAGTTTTGCAGGACCAGGGTGGAGTCTAAATTCTGTAGTTTTAGAAAGTGCCCCAGGTGATTCTGCTTCCAAGCCTTGTAAAGAAACCCAAATTATTTTCAAAGGAACTTTACGCTTTATATTCATGTAATACAGCATAGTTCCACTAGAGGAAACTAGGCTTCAGGATGAATACTTTCCCATTTGAAAATACTTGTTTAGTTCATAATGCTGTCCAAGAGGGAGGACAGTTTTGATTGATGATGTGAAATAAAAGATATCTGTTGGGCTGTTGAAAATGAGTTTTAGAAATAGTAATTTTTAAAAGCAGTCACAAAATATTTAGATAACACTTTCTGTATGGCTCATATTAAAATTATCAGTATTTAGCAGAAATGGTAACCATATTTCCTTTTACATCTAGGAAGAAAAAAATCCACTTCTTCATTATGAAAAGGAAGTTACACTGCACAAGTTATTAATTTGGTCTTCATGTAAAATCACAGAGTTTCCAAGCCAAAAATCCCTTAAAGATCAGCAAATACAGTTTCTTGCTGTTATAAATGAGAAAATGACTAAATTCTGCATGGAATTTACAATCTGCTCCAAATCACATGCTTAGAAAGTTGCAAGGGAGGGAACACTTGAATACCATTGTGGCAGTCTCCTTAAGTGGAGTTTCTTGCAGCTTTTGTTACCCTCAACAGAAAAAACAAACAAAAAATAAACAACCATAGAGTTGGAAGGAAACTACTTTCTTTTTTGTGTGTGTAGATAAGAATCCTAAGACCCAGAATGGTTATGTCCTGCGAAAAGTCATGCTGCTAATCGTGTGCCATAGAGCTGATACAGAAGTAGGTATGTCAATACCCAGAACAGAACTGTTTTTACCCGGTTTTCCTCCAGCTGTTTCATTTGGTAGCTCAGTCCTCCTATAACAAAGACTCCTTCGTTATGGCTAAAGACAATGTTTTAAATAGGGCGAAGACTTTATATTCTTATCAAGAATTTCTAAGAAAAAGCTTATAAAATATTTTTACTCCATAAAGTAAACACTGTATTGAGTACTATATATCAAACAAAACATTGCTGCAAACTAGTACAACAACAATATAGAATTTTATGTAAGTCACAGCAATAAGTTCACATACTTGTTTTTTTTTAATAAAAATAACAAAGTATTAAAACTTAATTTAAAAAAATTTACAATAGCAAAGAACTGATTCTATCTACACATTTCTCTTGGAGGACAATGAGGAGAGTTCTTAATTGCAGCAAAGGGAATATCTTCCAATACAGGCCTCCCTAGCTACATCCAGTCCTGTAGAAACAATAAAATTTGGTTACAGTGAACTCACCATGTATAGTTTAGCCATTTTCCTGTTACTTATGTCTGCTACAGTGTCATCATCATCGCCTCCATCTGGAAGCTCCGGCTTTTTTCCTAAGACCTGGAAAAAGTAAACAGTGGATGCACAGATAAAGACCGCCCATTAAAGGATGCAGAGTTAGAAAAATAGTAAACCATCTTATATTTATAAAGACATGGATTATAAAATATTTGCAATTAAAATGACCAGACTCAAACACTTCTCATTAATTCATACAAGGTAGTCCTTTTCATATGGGTCAAATCAATCAATTGCATTAAGTAAACGAGCACTGAATTTGCTGGTGATATGAATTTCCAAGAAAGGAAAATCCTAAATTTGAAAGCCTTGGCGTCCATATTACTGAAAACTAGAAGGAATTAATTAAAATTTGAGCTCTATCTTCAGCTCTGCAGCAGAATGTCTTCTATGACCTGTGCTTCTAGAAATAATCTCTTTTATTAGTTTATTATAATAAATACTTGGATGAAAATTACTATTTGGGGGTAAAATGTTATTATAATTATTGACATATAGAATAAAGTGCAAGCTGTTGATCGCCCAAATCATGTATTGTTTTCTGCTGTATCCTTGGCACTTGGAACAGTGCTTAGGACATAGTATATGCTCAGTAAGTATTTGTCAAATTAATGAATAAATGTATTTGTCTATTCTGTGCATATGTGATGCAATCCAAAAGTCCAAGTAAAGTGTTTGGTAGAACATACATTTGAATCTGCTTTGAATTTCTTTATATTAATATAAAAATATGTCTACAAGTACCTTAATTAATTTATTAATTAACACAAACACCATAGAATGTTAAGGACAGCATTCAAATAGAAATTTATTCTAAATAATTTAATTTTATGATGTAGATATAAGTTCAAGTTTAGAAAATGCAAAGGTGTTCATTTAGATACAACAAATATTTAACACACAATGAGTTCCTTGCATAATGTGTTTTATATTCATTATTCTTTACAATATATTACATAAAAATATGTAGTGCAAAATACCAGAAAACAATAAAAATGTACATAGATCTATTCCTTTTGTCCTCTGAGAACATGCCCATCTTTGTATTTATACTATGATTAATAAAATGTTTTAATTATTGTACATGCTAAATGTACATGATTGTAATACAGTTTTTCTTTTTTACTAAAAGGATCAAGCAAAAAAACTAAAACACTTGTGATGAAAAGCTTTTTTAAAAAAACACATTTTTGCTAGAAGAATGTATAGCTTGTAAGAGCCATCAAACATCTTCTCACAGATACTTTTCTAATTCTTCTCCAACAAAGGCAGTAGTTTGGAATAAACAGTTTGTGTTAAGGGCATATCTAATACTAGGAAACCTCCCAGTGGGTGGAACCAGTCCAGGATTTGAGCACAGTCTAACTTTTAATTTTCAGACCGCAGTTCAGACCTCCCTTTCAGCCAGGCATCTTAATTAGCTTCTCAAAGGACTGCAGCATAGTTGGGAATTGAACCCAGGGGATTTTGCGAAAACAGGCTTAACTCCAGGGGTAGAGAAATGCTGTATATTGTCAGGTATCATCTCTAAGGATCACTTTAAAATTGAGTTCAACTAAGCATTTATCAAATACTTGAAGTCACTGGGGTATATAAATGAATATCTAACCACATTGTCCAGCGCTTAAGGACACATCTGGCGTAGAAAGAGCAACATAATTAAATATGTTCACTTTATCAACATACATTTTGATCTTTGATATAAACTGTAAATACAGCTTGGAGGATCATGCCTGAATGTAAAGCATTTTCATTTTCAGTTGCTCACATGATTGGCATTTAGCTCATGTAATACTTTGTATGTGAAATAACATATATTTTAAGAATTTAACAGGGTAAAAGCACAGAGAAGCCTTGTTTGAGGATGTTACATAAAAATTTTGTCTATTGTTCTAGCCAAGATTTATCATGCAAGTTTGGAGCACCTCTTTCTTTCAATCATTTTCTGTAAGTTTCTATGTAAAAGTATTGCCATCATCTAAATACTCCAGACCAAACTTATTTTCTACAAAACTAACCACTCTTAATTCTCCATTTGTGTTAATGTATCTCTATTGGCTCCTCTTTATATGGACTTAAAATCATGTGGTCAGTTTTAAATACTTCCTTTCCTCCACTTTGAGCCTCCTACCCACTTAGTCATTGTTATTATTTCTAATGATAATGATTAGTCACTGATTCCTGTCTATTCCTTTATTCAGACCCTAGTGAACGGCCCCATTCTTCTTGTTATGGGTAATAGCTCCTGCCAATTCCACTTCCCTTCAGCGTCACCTCATCTTTTCATCCTAAAAGTTATCCTGGACACTGGCTGCAAGGCCCCTCATTTCACATTACTCCTGTGTTGTAGGAATATGACTCTAGATCAAGGAAATCTTGTCATTTGCAACAACATGGATGAACCTATTATGTATTACCCTAAGTGAAATAAGCCAGACACAGAAAGATAAACAATGCACAATCTCATTAATATGTGGAATCCAAAATAGTCTAATTCATAGAAATAGAGTGGTAGAATGGTGATTGTCAGGAGCTGAAAAATAGAGGAAATGGGGTAATGTTGGTGAAAGAACTCAAACTTTTAGGTATAAGATAAATAAGTTTTGGAGACAATGTACAGTATGATGGTTATAGTTATTAATATATTTTATACTTGAAACTTATTGAGAGAAGATATTAAAATACTTTCATCATACAATGTGAGGTGACAGATGTTAATTATCTTGATTGTGGTAATCATTTCACAACTTCAACATCTATCAAAATAACACAATATCACAAACTTTGTTAATTATACCTTTATAAAGCTGGAAAACATTTAAAAATTTCATTTTAAATTACTAAAAAATAAAAAAGATTTATATTTAACAACTGCTACAGTGGTTCTTAAACTTCAGTGTACTCAAGGAACACCTGTGTAACTTTGTAAAATACAGATTCTCAACTACCAACCATTAACAGGCTGGCAGTTGAGAATACTGGCAATATTAACAGAGTCAATAAACAGGTCTATGGTGAGGGCCAGGAAGCAGCAATGTAGATTATTCTGAATTGGGTGATCCCACTGACCCAAAACTTCTGTCTGAATCCCAAGTCCCCTTCAGATGCTGAATGTCATCTACCCTGCCTTATTTCTCAGCATTCCCTACTTTGTACCCTCCTCTAATCAAGCTGACATCCTCAGTGTTCCCCGTGGAAGCTATGCCCAGTCTTTCCCCAGGGCTTTACCTAAGGCTGCATGTAATTTCTGCCTACATTGACTGCGTGTGGCAGAAGCAAAACTGAATTATTATTCTTTAGTTGATTCAGTTACTTATGATTAATACAGTAATAGTGCTTGTTGATTGTCTACCATGACATGGTAGACATAAAAGGTTGAAGTGATATGTTTGTTTAGTAACATAAAATGGAAATGTTTTACAACGTAAGGCACTACTCCCAAATATTAAAGAGGTTGGAAATTTGTGAAATACAATTTTGTTCTCTGCTTAGACATTCTTTTCTGCTACTCACTCTTTACCTTCAATGAGTGTTCAATTCAAAATAAGTCAGAAGAAATTTATATTAAATAATTACAACAAATAAACAATTCTAGCTTCAGATTAATAGTCTCCTAGCTTCAGAATTTCTAGGTTCTCAAGACCTGTCTCAAGATCACCCTTGTTGTTTGTTTAATTCTCTCCCTACTATGATCCAAGGTGAACTTTTCTTTTAAAACTTAAGCAGACCTATGTGGAAATTAGTACTTTTAGAAAGAAGGACCAGGCAGCTAAGAAACAATTGCTATACTGTTTTACCCTCTTAATCCTTAGTTTTTCACAGCATGTACATCTATTCTATTTATTTATTTTACCTTTTAGCCAGCTCTACCTACTTTGGATAAACAATTCCAACATTTACACTGGCTTGTTCTCAAGATGTGGTTTCTATTCTTTATACAAAAACGTCAAAATGTTTGGCCACTTTAGAATAAATGTTTGTAATGCATCATAAGAAAACAATGATGATCCATGACCTGGAAGGACCATACATAACTCAAAGCTACATATCACTGGATGAAAATGTGCCAAGTTGGTGCCAAGTCCTAAAGACATTTAGCATTGAGGGCCTTATGTTCTCCCAGCAAACTCTGAGGGATAGGCAAGACCTGTATCATGAGTACTTCAACCTGATAGATGAAGAAAATGAGACTAAAGAAAGTTAGGAGTTTTGCCTTAGATCCGTGTCTCATAAATATTAAAGCAAATATGTAAACCCCATGCCTTCCAACTTCTACTTCAAAGCTCTTTATATAGAAATGAGGCATCTCATTTTTCTCACCTTAATCATTGTAGGGTAGATGGCTCTGCTTTTATTTTCACTAAAAACAGAATCATCTCACAGGTTCCAAGAATGAACATTTTAATTACTAAGTAAATTCTGTATCTTACTTCCTTTCCTTAACTGAAAAGCAATCAGTAGACTGCAACATATGGAGCATAGAAATAAATTGTAAGAGTGAAGCAAATCCTGGTTGTTATGGTATATGTACATAAAATGCCTTAGGTGAGACAAATATTTGATAATAGGGAAGATCCACAGAGATATAAAATGACTGGTGATTCTGAGGAAAGCTGTGGTCTGTTTAGCCAGCTCCACCCTAGATATGAGATTCCAGCATTCACTCTATTGTTCTCTCTGTGATGGGGTTCCCTGCCTCAAAAATACCTCTACCCTTTATTCATAAATAAAATAGAGGGTGATTAAAGAGTGGGTGAAGGTATTTTAAAGGAAGGAAAGCATGTGATACACATATTTGGATGAAAAGACAAAGTGAATTGGGCCCTCTGCAAAAGGCTTAACTCTAGCGCAGTTCTGTCCTGTAGAAATTTCTGCAACGATGAAATTTTCTGTATCTGTGCTGTCCAACACAGTTCTCACTAGCCATTTGTAGCTACTGAGTACCTGAAATGTGGCTAGTGTGACCGAGTAACTGAATTTTTGTGTTTAATTTTCATAAATTTAAATGTAAACTTAGTCACTCATGTCTTGAGGATGCCAGACAGATAGTGCAGCTCTAGAGGCCTCAGGGAATGCTGTGGCATTGGGGAACTTATCATGAGGCAGGACTGATCTTCAGTATTCTTGTAATATCAGCTTAGTAGAGGATAAATGTACAAGTGTCAAACTCACAAGAAAGTTACCCCACAAGTTACTATAATATGGAAAGTTACCTTACAAGTTACCATAACACAGAAAGCAAAATCACAAGTTATTAAAAGACATAAGCCAGAATGCCATCTTATTGAATAAGGGCAGTTGTTTTCACTGGCTGCATATTAGAACCATCTGGGCTGATATAAAAAAGAATGCCAGTGTCTGAATCCAACCTCTAGAAATTCTGATTTATTTATTCTGATAGAAGCCCATGCATTGTATATTTTAAAAGCCTTCTGGGCCTGGTTTGGTGATGGGATTCAAGTGCTCAGGGGCATCAGCTTTGCTAGCTTGGTTTATCTACCTCAACCATTGGGATAGGTCTGCCAAACATTTCTGAGGTTCACATTAGCTTGCTAGAACACATCTCCCCTGGACAAATTATTAGGGCCTGGTGGTCTGGGAGCTGCTTTGGGGCAAATCTCAGGTATTAAGATTTTAGGACATTTGCCTTCTCTAGATATCACCTAACCTTTTTCCCTAAGGCTTCAAACCCACTTTGGACCTTTCTGTCTGATCAGTGCTTGAATGAATACTTGCAAAATTTGCCTTTGGGGTTCCTAATTTCTATGCATTTCTCCCTGTCTTTTTGGTACCTCCCTTCATTTGGCAGGATCAGGCAGGCAGAACTGGATGGAGCCACTACTAAGAGTCTCTGCAATCTTGTTTCCACATTTAAAATGGTGTAATAAATAATACAACTCAATTATTACGTGATTATTACTCTGACTTAGAGCCTGTATCCTTTCTTCATCTTTATATATGCAGAGTCAAATCTTGCCCTGGTCAAAGCATTTTTCTTTCTGTCTTATATGACCCTGCATATTACGGGACTAATCCTTTGCATACCACTGGCCTTTTGCTACACACCGCCTCAGGGACTTACACTTTATTATTGGTTCATGTATTGATCTAATGATTTTATAAAGCAGTCTATAGCTCTTGGTAATGTACCTTTGTCAAAATCTTATATCTTAGATTTAAACTACAAATTGAATATAGATCTGTATGTCCCTCTCCAGGCAAAACCTAGAGAAAAGTCTTTTATGCAGTCAACAAAAGAATAGGCGATTATGCTGAGAAGAAATACGATATAGTAATCTCTTCCTTTCATTGAAGTTTCTCCACAATGGTGGTGTCTATGATGTCATTAGTCCTTGATTAGAAACTAATTATCTGATCCTCCTATGTGTTTCCATCATATTTTCCCATATAGTCTTGTATACATGACCATACTTTGGTGAGGCAAGATGTATCTGTTATGTAAGGTTTATTTGTGGAATATCTATAATATTCCAGCTCTGTGGGAAAGAGCTGAACCTACAATGGTTAACAGGTTAGCTTTGATCCCTGCTTTAGGTGAACTGACCTTCAGTGCAGTGTTTTAGCTGTTTGGAATTGCTGTAACAGAATACCACAGACTAGGCAATCTATAAAGAAAATAAATTTATTTCCCACATTCTGAAGTCCAGTATCAAGGTACCAGAATCTGGTGAGGCCTTCTTGCTACCTCGTCTCATGGTGTAAGGAAGAAAGGCAAGAGAATGTGGAGACCAAGAGAGCAAGAAGGGGCCAAACTCACTTTTTCATAATAATAAACCCACTCTCATGAGAAAAAACCTACTTCTGCAATAATGATGTCAAACTATTCATGAGGGCTCTAATCATCTCTTACTAGGTCCCATCTCCCAAAACCGCTGGGTCCATAAAGGACCGTTCTCCTCCTCTCATGGCTGGTGCTTCACCACGGTGTCTCTGGTAACATTATTAGTCTCAGTAACTTCTTGCTTATTTTCACTGACTTTGGAAAATATTATCCTCTGATAATCTAAGTCGGATAAAAAACTAAGTTGGATAAAAAGCTAAGTTGGACAAGAGGAATAATGGAGAAGAAAAAACCACTTTTCTTCTCCAGTTTCTTCCTTTGAGGCAGAGGGAAGATGAAGAGCTATAGGGCATTCCTATGATGAGAACATAAGCTAAACCTCCAGGGGTATTTTTTCTTTGCTCTTTATCACCATATAAATATACATATATACACATTTACATGAACTTCTTTAATTTTATCTCATCCTTTGAGGAGAAGGTAAATAAACCTGATTTATGTATAACTTTAATTCAATTTGGCCAAGTTTTGTTTTAATGGCAAAAGACTTGGGAAAACTTCTTTTTTATCTACATAATCCAGAAAATTTCCAAGCATCATATTTTAATTAAGCAAACTCAAAAATGGCTCTTCAGGTACTCGGAGCCACATAAAAATATTTGCATAACTTTTATGCCACCATTAGGAAAATGTATATCCTTTCCAAGAAAGTGTGTACCCCAATTTCCCTGAACCTATTGCCTCTGTAGTTTGGATGAAGGGCTGAATGCTAACAGTAAGAGATACAAAACAAAGGATTAAGCCAGGTGAATCAGTCCATTTTCACACTGCTATAAAGAAATACCTGACACTGAAGTCAGGTCGTTTAACTGAAGTGAAGGTTAATTAATGAAGAAAAAAGGTTTAATTGAGTCACAGTTCTGCATGGCTGGGAATGCCTCAAGAAACTTACAATCATGGCGGAAGGTGAAGGAGAAGCAAGGCACGTTTTACATGGCAGCAGGAGAGAGAGAGAGTACATAGGAAAAAAAAACTATCACCTTTAAAACCATCAGATCTCGTGAGAGCTGCTTTGCTATCATGAGAACAGCATGGGGGAAACTGCCACCATGATACAATCACCTCCCACCAGGTCCCTCCCTTGACATATGGGGATTACAATTACAGATGAGATTTGATTGGGGACACAGAGCCAAATCATATCACCAGTCCACTGAGTAAAAACACTACTATTAAAACCAAGTATTATATGGAATGTATAAAATGAGGGAGGCATAATTATCAAAAATTTCTGGCAAAGTTTTTGAAGTTATAAAATAACTTCACAGCAGTTGGGATTTCCCTTGCTCTGTATGTTTAAGATCACATTGTCTGTAAGAAAGACCACTTGGGTGTGATCTGCTTATTCTTGTTTCTACTTGAGCAAATTACATACCCTCTCTATGACTCATTTTCCTCATCTGTAAAGTAAGGATGTAGCAGATGCTCTTGGTGCTCTGCCCATATCGCCTTGATCTAACTTAGACATCATTTGCAGATAATGTCTTAAAGCTCAAAGTCTTCTGCTTTCCACATGGCAGCATTATCTGGCCGCGGAGCTGTCTGTAGATATGTTGTAGATATTGTCTTAAAGCTCAAAGTCTTCTGCTTTCTATCTGTTGGCATTATCTAGCCATGGACCTGTACTGTGTCTAAATACAAGGCAGACTGGAGGTGCTGGGACATTAAGAACTAAGGAGCAATTCTCAAGCAATGAGTGCTGGGAGTTACTGGCTAGACCCAGCAACCACTCAGCCTTCTGAGGGCTCATGGCTGAGGGTGTCTTTGGGACTTAGCCCCAGTTGCTCACTGTAATAAGGCATTTGTTAACAAAATGTTGTCTCGCTTTACTCCTACTTGGTGCTATCGGGATCATCTTTCAAATAACAACCTGCCCCCAAGTTCTTGTCTCAGAGTCAACTTTTGGAGGAACACAACATAGACAGGGAATAAAAAAATGCCTTCATTTCATATTAATTGTTGTAAAAATTAAATCCTGTAAAGCCCATAGAAGAGTGCTTCTTCTATGGTTAGCGCTGAATGTTTTCAGGGTAGCAGTTGTTAGCTCTTTTGCAGCAATTAAAATTCATTTCCTAGGTTATTTAATTCCTGTGTTAATAATAAGAAGCACTCGTGCGCTATCAAGAAAATGTAACACAAAGATTAAGGAATAAACAGAAAGTTCAGCCAACCAGTGAGCCATTTGCATTTACCCGTGTAGAACACGAGATGAGAGAAGTCATGCCATCCCCTAGCAATGGTGTTCCATAACAGTGAATATCACAATGCAATTGTAGAGCATTTGCTGCTTGTTGCAAAACTGTTTTTAATCAATATATTTGTCTTCTCTACATGCAGTATATCAGACATCATTAAAATGTATTTTTGATAGCAGATTGCTTTTTAGTTTATTCATTGCAATAGAGCATTAATATTTAATTTCTCTGTGATGCATAGTATATGACTTCAGTTGCCAATATATTTCTATGAATTTTTTCCAGAATTATCCATGAGCACAGAATTCATACATGTATGTGTGAATACATTCAATTAATTTCTATATGAATACATACAGATATTAATATATTTTAGCAGCATGTTAGTACCTTTTTCATGATTAGTAGATTATGGGATATCCAACTAATTAGTATCCAACACTAATTAGTAGATTATGGAATTTCCTATTAGTTTCCACTGAGCAGAATAATGTATTTACGTGAACAAACCATGCTTTCCTTACTAAGTCACTTTATAGTCTTTTAAATAAACATGTTGTTATATATATATATATTTTCAAAATAATGTTATTCTAGAAATTCTGATGCATTAGGTACCCCTGCAAACATAATGGCAATTCTAATACAATAACAACTGGTTTATACAAGTGCTGTCAATATAACCCAATTCCAACACTCTGTGATTCTAGACTATGGAAAAACAGTGCTTGGAAGCACAATCCAGATGGCCTCCATTTTAGGGACTTCTTTCCAATATGTGAGCATATTTCCTCATGATATTAAACAAATACTTATTAGCAAATACATACTAAGGAGATGTGAATTGCTGATTCTTGCAGATTCAACATTTTCATATCTGGGGTTGGCTAACTCTAAGCACAATATGTAAGAGGAAACTGATATAAAGTAAATATTATTATTTATTATTATACACTTAAAAACTAATTTACAAAATGAATGCAAGAAATTGTGAATCACTGAATCAGAGATCTGGCCCTTTTCTATCTGTGTTTGGCTAATTCTTAGCACAAGGGATAAGATGAACTTGACCTAAAATTACTGAAAAAATACAGTCCAACTGTTATTTTTTATTATATATTATCACTATTGTAACAAGTGGAATACTAAAAGGATAGAATAGAAACCTGCCATTATAGTTCAATATTTATATTAGCTTATCAATTGAGATAGTTGATAAGCTAATCGATGTGGGAGGAAGATCCATCCCTCTCCCCTGTCCTACCCATTAAACCCATTTGTCTTGGAACTGCATTGTCCTATTTACAGAGTCTATCGATTTTCCCTCACTTCAGCTGCAAGCTAAAGGGAAAATTACCTCATTCAGAGATGATTGCCAAGTGGTGTTAATTTGGACTGACTATATAAAAGTGGTACCTTATCTGTAAGGTTAGAAGTCTTCATGTTGAACTTTGGTGTGACAGAGGGGTATTATCTGAAATGTTATCACTTTATTACAGCATATGGTAAACTGTTACTATATGAATTTCTTATCTTTGTTCAGAATATTTCAGCCTCCCCCACTGGATGAATTGGTGAGGAAGAAAATGTGTAACCAAATTCAATATTAGAAATCCAAACAACAAATTCATTAAACTAAATGACAACAAATAAGTAGTGCCTTGAACAGTGCCCAACAAACAGTAAGCCATCAATACATGGTTCATCTAAATAGCTATAGCAACTATAGTGTTCCTGAGAGCATCACAACCTTGGGGCAGGTACTCCTTGTTACTGTAATTCTTTGGATTTCAGGTGTGTACTAAGTATTATTGCAGTAAACCAAAATGGAGAAAATGCATTAATACAATGCAACAAAGAGGAGAAAGCAAGAGAGTCTTACTTGCTTGTATGTCTGATAGTTCATCTCTTTTCTATATGCAGTGTAGCCTCAGGACTAATTTAGAGAGAGTTGCAAATATACTTGCTCCCTTTAACTTAAAAACCTTTGAATAGTAAGTTAGTAAATGGACCTCCTCTTTCCCAACGATTCTCATAGTAATGTTATTTCAATCAAATGACAAATACTTGATGAGCAGTGCCTGTGTGCCAGGCACCATGCTACATGAATGAGGGATTCCAAAATATTTAAGACATTGTTCAATTTCCCAAGGACTTACAAAAAGTCCCAGGAAAATAAACACGGGATAAATAAGGGAGTTAAAACTACTTGGAAAACACACAAGTGTTTAAACCCAACTGATATGTCAGACAACTCAAATTTCCATTCTTACAAAGTGCAGAGTTTTGACTAGGAATGAAAAAAGTAGGAGAGCAACAGAAAAATAGTTAAATGACTTATTTTTTGTGTGAGTATTACAAACCCATAAAGCAACCTTAATCTTATGTTTAGGAAACCAGTAAAACCCACTCTTGTTTCCAGATGCAATGTGATTTTATTTTTAAGAGACAGGGTCACTTTATGTTGCCCAGGCTGGAGTACAGTGACTATTCACAGGCCTGATCATAGCTCATGGCGTCCTTGAACTCCTGGACTCAAGCAATCCTCCCACCCTCTGGTCCCAGCTTCCCAAATAGCTGGGACTACAGGTGTACACCACCAGCCTAGCTGTATATTTATTTATACCATTTTCCTATAAAGCTTTAGACAGTTTCAAAAATACTATATACATTGTTCCAAAGTGGTCATGAGGAGGATTTCCACAAAGCTCCCCATTTCAATTACTAGTACTTCTTTGGTTCATTTGATACAACTCTACAAAGATAAATAGAGAATGATTAATTTATCTAATCAAAGATTACACCCCAGAAATGAAGCTCTTTCCTCTCTCTGTAGTATCATTTTCAAAACAATCATTATTTAAATGTACAACTGTATTTTTATTAAAATATGAAAATATAAATCCATTGCAAGTCCAGTAAACTTAGGACAAACATTTCCACAGATAAACTTTAAGGAATGTTGACAAAATCCAAACTTCCAAATTCCAATTTAATTTGGTAGTCTTACTTTGTATGCTGAAATGTATGAATGTTCCAATGATTAAATTTTTAAAATTTAAAAATCACTCCTATTTCTGTAAATTTAAATTGTGTAAGACCTTTGGAAGCACTAGCAATGTGCACATCCTTTTGACATTAAGATTGGGGGAAGAATAAGACAAATGTATTAGATGACTCAGTAATAAAGCACTGTATCTCTGTAGTTCCTTGGAGTTCATGGTGCACATTCACCTTTAGTCCAAAGCAGTGAGCAGTGGTGGCCCCAATAGTTCCCAAAGAGGCAGCACTGGAATTGCAGGCAAGAGCCAATCAGAGTATCCAGGGCAGTGGGCAGCAGTGTTACATGCTGTCCTGGCCAGAAAAGAATTTGAGTTTTGTGACTGCTGGATTTTAAAAGGGGTGATGACATAACCTGAGAAGGACGTAAGGTAACATGCATTTTAATTCACAGATGAAGAGTTTTAGATACCAGCTACATGTTTCCTACTGTGTGGAGCACTTTACTTGGAGTATATGCTGCCTGCCTAATATGTGGAACAGTATTGCACTAAGTATAAATAAGCTCAAGACTTGTTTGTCGTTTTTCAAGAGGCTAGTTGTAACTATCATCTGAAAAAATAAGAGGAGCAGAATATTTGAATTATCCTTTGTAAATACCAACCGCCCTTCTATATAAATCCAGTTGGTCTTAAAACTTATTTTAATCAGTATATGAGTTTGTTCATGTCTACATCAACAATATCACCTAAAACAAGGGAATTTTTAAAGCAAGACTATCTTTTAGAAAACAGAAAATCAAGCAAACTTAGTTTCTGGAACTACATATTTCACAGTTAATTGTCTTAATTATCCAAATATGAGTGATCAATGAGTTACAGCTGTGAAGGCTACACAAATATAAAGGCAGTACCTTCCCTCAAGAAATTTAGTATTAATAACATATAATTGTATTTTGCAAAATACTTTGAGGAAAAAGGCTAAAATTTTACTCTGCCTAAATAGACTAAGTAGAGTACATCTCTAAAAGATAACTTAAGAACTATTTTCCCTATTCAACTCTAGTTTTTACTAAAATGACAGCCAGATAAGCATAAATATCCCATCAGCTTTCCAAGAGAATGGCTGAATACATTATTTTGTTTTCATATTGTCAATTAAGACCTATACAAACAAGAGGAACACAATTTTGGGCGAGAAACTTTGGAGGTTAATCTAGACGATGCTAATATTGTAAAGTCTAAAATAGGATTTTTATCATGAGAAGTCTTCCAACATATTGTGATATCATTCTATGCTCTCTGGCCTCTGAGGACCCTCATGATTTATTTCCATACATTCTGACTATTTCTAGTGCATACTTATCTCCTCAACCAGACAATAAAGTAAGTAGATTCTTAACCAACCCAATGAATAAACACTTATTAGTGAAGACATAATATGTTATTCTGATTTTCTTTTTTTAGGTCCAAAATCTGAAACAATGATTGCACGTATGACTTTCCAGAGAGGCTTGCAATCAATTTTATAAAAGCAAGAAACCTGGCTGGGCGCAGTGGCTCACGCCCGTAATCCCAGCACTTTGGGAGGCCGAGGCGGGTGGAGCACGAGGTCAAGTGATCGAGACCATCCTGGTCAACATGGTGAAACCCCGTCTCTACTAATAATACAAAAAATTAACTGGGCATGGTGGCGCGTGCCTGTAATCCCAGCTACTCAGGAGGCTGAGGCAGGAGAATTGCCTGAACCCAGGAGGCGGAGGTTGCGGTGAGCCGAGATCGAGCCATTGCACTCCAGCCTGGGTAACAAGAGCGAAACTCCGTCTCAAAAAAAAAAAAAAAAGCAAGAAACCTAACAGTTCAACAACACAGCATCTGCCTACCATCTCCCTGTAGTATTTTTACTGCCACTATTTCACCACCAGCATTTACAATGATTATAGGCTTAACAAATTCATTAAACTATATTTAAAAAGTCTTTTCAGATTAAAAAAAATAATTTGTTGTTTCAAACAACCTGCCTCTTCTTCACTTTATTCTTTTTTGTATCTACCAGGTGCTGGTTTTTTTTTTTTTAATTGCATTTTAGGTTTTGGGGTACATGTGAAAAACATGCACGGTTGTTGCATAGGTGCATACGTGGCAGTGTGATTTGCTGCCTTCCTCCCCTTCACCTATATCTGGCATTTCTCCCCATGCTATCCCTCCCCAACTCCCCACTCCCCCGCTGTCCCCCCCACTCCCCCCCAACAGACCCCAGTGTATAGTGCTCCCCTCCCTGTGTCCATGTGTTCTCATTGTTCAACACCTGCCTATGAGTGAGAACATGTGGTGTTTGATTTTGTGTTCTTGTGTCAGTTTGCTGAGAATGATGGTTTCCAGGTTCATCCATGTCCCTACAAAGGATGCGAACTCATCGTTTTTGATGGCTGCATAATATTCCATGGTGTATATGTGCCACATTTTTCCTGTCCAGTCTATCATCGATGGGCATTTGGGTTGGTTCCACATCTTTGCTATTGTAAACTGTGCTGCAATGAACATTCATGTGCATGTGTCCTTATAGTAGAACGATTTATAATCCTTTGGATATGTGCCCAGTAATAGGATTGCTGGGTCAAATGGAATTTCTATTTCTAGGTCCTTGAGGAATCGCCACACTGTCTTCCACAGTGGTTGAACTAATTTACACTCCCACCAACAGTGTAAAAGTGTTCCCATTTCTCCACATCCTCTCCAGCATTTGTTGTCTCCAGATTTTTTAATGATTGCCATTCTAACTGGCGTGAGATGGTATCTCAATGTAGTTTTGATTTGCATTTCTCTAATGACCAGTGATGATGAGCATTTTTTCATATGTTTGTTGGCCTCATAAATGTCTTCTTTTGTAAAGTATCTGTTCATATCCTTTGCCCATTTTTGAATGGGCTTGTTTTTTTCTTGTAAATCTGTTTTAGCTCATTGTAAATTCTGGATATCAGCCCTTTGTCAGACAGGTAGGCTGCAAAAATTTTTTCCCATTCTGTTGGTTGCTGATTCACTCTATTGACTGTTTCTTTTGCCGTGCAGAAGCTGTGGAGTTTGATTAGGTCCCATTTGTTTATTTTGGCTTTTGTTGCCAATGCTTTTGGTGTTTTGGTCATAAAGTCCTTGCCTACGCCTATGTCCTGAATGGTTTTGCCTAGGTTTCCTTCTAGTGTTTTTATGGTGTTAGGTCTTATGTTTAAGTCTTTAATCCATCTGGAGTCAATTTTAGTGTAAGGTGTCAGGAAGGGGTCCAGTTTCTGCTTTCTGCATATGGCTAGCCAGTTTTCCCAACACCACTTATTGAACAGGGAATCCTTTCCCCATTGCTTTATCAGGTTTGTCAAAGATCGGGTGGTTGTAGATATGTTGTGTCGCCTCCGACGCCTCTGTTCTGTTCCATTGGTCTATATCTCTGTTTTGGTACCAGTACCATGCTGTTTTGATTACTGTAGCCGTGTAGTAGAGTTTGATGTCCGGTAGTGTGATGCCTCCCGCTTTGTTCTTTTTGCTTAGAATTGACTTGGCTATGCGGGCTCTCTTTTGGTTCCATATGAAGTTTAAGGTGGTTTTTTCCAGTTCTGTGAAGAAGGTCATTGGTAGCTTGATGGGGATAGCATTGAATCTGTAAATTACTTTGGGCAGTATGGCCATTTTCACGATATTAATTCTTCCTAACCATGAACATGGAATGTTTCTCCATCTGTTTGTGTCCTCTCTTATTTCGTTGAGCAGTGGTTTGTAGTTCTCCTTGAAGAGGTCCTTTACGTTCCTTGTTAGTTGTATTCCTAGGTATTTTATTCTCTTTGTAGCAATTGTGAATGGCAGTTCGTTCTTGATTTGGCTCTCTTTAAGTCTGTTATTGGTGTATAGGAATGCTTGTGATTTTTGCACATTGATTTTGTATCCTGAGACTTTGCTGAAGTTGCTTATCAGTTTCAGGAGACTTTGAGCTGAGATGAGGGGGTCTTCTAGATATACAATCATGTCGTCTGCAAATAGAGACAATTTGACTTCCTCCTTTCCTAATTGAATACCCTTTATTTCTTTTTCTTGCCTGATTGCTCTGGCTAGAACTTCCAGTACTATATTGAATAGGAGTGGTGACAGAGGGCATCCTTGTCTAGTGCCCGATTTCAAAGGGAATGCTTCCAGTTTTTGCCCATTCAGTATGATATTGGCTGTTGGTTTGTCATAGATAGCTTTTATTATTTTGAGATACGTTCCATTGATACCTAGTTTATCGAGAGTTTTTAGCATAAAGGACTGTTGAATTTTGTCGAAGGCCTTCTCTGTATCAATTGAGATAATCATGTGGTTTTTGTCTTTGGTTCTGTTTATGTGGTGAATTACATTTATAGACTTGCGTATATTGAACCAGCCTTGCATCCCCGGGATGAATCCTACTTGATCATGGTGGATAAGCTTTTTGATGTGCTGTTGCAATCGGCTTGCCAGTATTTTATTGAAGATTTTTGCATCTATGTTCATCATGGATATTGGCCTGTAGTTTTCTTTTCTTGTTGAGTCTCTGCCGGGTTTTGGTATTAGGATGATGTTGGTCTCATAAAATGATTTGGGAAGGATTCCCTCTTTTTAGATTATTTGGAATAGTTTCAGTAGGAATGTTCCTCTTTGTATGTCTGGTAGAATTCGGCTGTGAACCCATCTGGACCTGGGCTTTTTTTGGGTGGTAGGCTCTTAATTGCTGCCTCGACTTCAGACCTTGTTATTGGTCTATTTTTTTTTTAATGAAAATCTATAAATCATATAGATTTATTTTTTCCTCTGGTTTTTGTTTAAGCTTTCTTACTAATGTTTACAGAAGGATTAATCAAGGAATAAAGTTTGGGACCTTAGGGCTAGTGAAATATTTAATTTTCCTTTACATTCACTGATTATTTTAAATATGAAAAGAACCATCATGAATAAAGCTTTACATAATTTATGATCAGTCATTCATGATAAATACATTTGCAGTAAAAATAAGCTCAGAGTAAAATGTGACTTTAGTTACAGAGTTATTTCCACATACAGGATTGTCTTCCTATTTAGGCACATGAGCCTCTAAAAATAATAAAGATACAGAAAGGAGGGTGAGCACCCATCCTGTTTCCTGAGATGGTCTTGTTAATGATGGTTGTGTCCTGTCTCTTTAGTGCCCCCTTATACTCTACAATGTGCTTTGCTTTGGAGGATAAATTTATGGTCACTCTGGAGATAAACCATATCAAAACTGTGTGAAAATAGTGTGATCAACATCTGAAATACTTCAAACTAAAGATAAATTTCTCAAAAGACTCTCAGAAAAGTTTGAATTTCAGTGTTGAGCACGTTAATGTGTTAGTCAAGTTCCAAAAATTCAGCATTGAATACAGAATAATGAAAACAGGCTCATTTAATTGATTAAAATATCCTTGCTTTCAAGCCATTACTAACTTTCACATAGAGAGACTATGTTTTTAAAGTTTTTAAAGTTAAATAATTTTAAAAGAACTCCATTTAAAATGGATCATTTAGGCTGGGTGTGGTGGCTCACACCAGGAATCCCAGCACTTTGGGAAGCCGAGGTAGGCGAATTACAAGGTCAGGAGTTCCAGACCAGCCTGGCCAACATGGTGAAACCCCATCTCTACTAAAGAACAAAAAATTAGCCAGGATGGTGCTGAGTGCCTGTAGTCTCAGCTATTCAGGAGGCTGAGGCAGGATCATCGCTTGAACTCGGAAGGCAGAGGTTGCAGTGAGCAGAGATTGCGCCATTGCCTCCAGCCTGGGCGACAGGATGAATCATTTGAAAGGTCAAATTTAAACTATATTTGAAAAGCTTTTAGATTTTCAGACTCTAACAAAATCACCAGTTGCATTAGAGTCTCAGAAAAATGAATGATTTTTTTTTTAATTGTAAATGAAGATACTGTGTATGTGTGTGCGTGCGCACTATAGACTGATTTGGACCACTTCTGAAGTCTACTAGTTCCCTTCTAAGAAAAATATTTACTATCACGCCTGTAATCCCAGCACTTTGGGAGGCTGAGGCAGGTGGATCACGAGGTCGGGGGTTTGAGACTGGCTTGGCCAACATGGTGAAACCCCATCTCTACTAAAAATACAAAAAAATTAGCCAGGCATGGTGGTGGGCACCTGTAATCCTAGCTACTTGGGAGGCTGAGGCAAGGAGAATCGCTTGAACCTGGGAGGTGGAGGTTGCAGTGAGCCAAGATCACCACACTGCACTTCAGCCCAGGCAACAGTGCAAGACTCCGTCTCAAAAAAAAAAAAAAGAAAGAAAGAAAGAAAGAAAAATATTTGCTAAATGCATAAAACATACAAAGTATTGTAATGGAAATGAATTACATTGAAATGCAACTATTAAAATATCAATATATATATTTCAAAGTTTGATAATGTAATATATGAGCTTTTCATTAACTCATTAAATACTAGTAAGGAACAGATCTAATAGCAATAATAATTGCCAAGTAGCAATGAGTGTAAATGATATTTTGAGGTTGTCTACGATAGCTGTAATATGATCTGAAAAGTCACAGGACTGTCCATGTTACTCGTGTTTGTTGATTACTTTCACAGTTGGAGGAAAGGCTATACACGCGCGCGCACACACACACACACACACACACGACTTCAAGTGGTAGCCCTTTAACAAACAACAGGAGTCCCCATACCTTTATAAGTGCTGATGGTTCACTTCCTTCTTCCACGACAATTAGTTCAGACCTTCCTTTCCTTTCATTGTACCGAATGCCAGTAGCTACCTGGTTTGCCTTCAGACGTTCATATTTGTTGCATGAGGAACCACACCATTGATAAATTTCCTAAAAGAAAGAGACAGATCTGTTGACTCTAAGAATATGAGAAAGACATTCAGCCTCAGTGTAATACTTATGATTGTTTAAGAAAAAAAAGGAAAATTAAATGACCTATTGTTAAGGTGCGTATGTAATTGTTATACTTCATTCTGCATCCTGCTGCTTTCAGTTAGCAGTATAAAGTAAGCAGTTTTTAAGCATGGAAAATATAAATATGTACATCTACATTCTTTGTGTATATAATCTGTAAATTACAATTTATAAAAGTAAACATATGGATTAAATTTGAAATAATAAATATACCATACTTCAGAAAAGTAGTCAAGAATCTGTTAAAATAAGATACTCTTGATGATCATAAAATTGATATAACACTTTGGTTAAACTATTCATATTTTTAAACTAACAAATACGTATTGTATATATTTATTGTGTATAACATGATGTTTTGATATATATGTACATTTTGGAATGGTTAAATCAAGAGAATTGATATATGCAAAGCAATTTAACAATCCTTATCAAGAGACATAAAAAGAGTGATATTGTCCCAGTAATATCACTATCTGGCACTTACTTTAATAAATTATTCATAAAAGGATAAAAGCACACACACATACAAGGGTTTTTATTGCCATGTGATTATATTGGTGAGGCATTAATTGATGCCTGAAAAGGCATTAATTGTTAAAGAATAGGATAATAGTTATATAAATTATGATACATAGGGAAAATTTGATACTTAACTGTTAAAATTATACTTTAATATCAAAACATGAATAAGTAGAAACAGAACATCAGTGTGATATATTGTGGAGATTATATTAGCTACCACTTAGACTAAACTACTACATAGTTTAGATTTTAGTATAGTGTCCAGAAGGTATATAAATAAAAATGTAAAATAATAATAAAAAATATCTCCTCCATTAACAGGGTTTACCAAAAGAAAGAAAGAGAAGTTGAACAATACCCAAACCTGGAGGGGCTGTTGGAATGGGCATTATCACCCACTATTTGGGTGGTATAAACTGACACAGGTTTTGTAAGGGTGGTTGAGCATCATTATCAAAAAATTAAATGTGCTTTTAATGTCAAGAAATTCCATTTTTATGAATCTGTACTACAGAAATATTCAAACATAGGATATATGTAAAAAAAAAAAAGAAACAAAACAAATGCCCATCAATAAGAGGAGGGCTACATAAATGTCATTGCATGGATACTGTACACTCCTCTTCAGTAGTTAGAAATAAGGAAAAATGTTTAAATACTTATTTAGAAAATTAGTGAAGGCACATCATCAAGAATACAATTAACACATAGAAAAATACATTACATTTAAGTAGAAACAAAAACACAAGCTCCGTCTCTGTGTTTGCACAAAAAAGAGATAAACAGTTTTAAGAGAGTCAGAGGGCATGCATATGCAGAAAGAAAGCCTTCAATGCTTATTGAATCTAAGTCAGTGATTTTTTTATGTCATATATATTACTAAGTGCTTATTATGCTGGGGATACAGAGATAAATAAGAAAAAACTAGCAAGGAGAGATGGACAGGTAGAAAAATTGGCTAATAATACATTTGCACCATGCTTGGTTTTCAAAACATTCCCACACACATTTCATTAATTCACCATACAGACTTGTGGTTCAGTGTGAGGGAAATGGACCTAGGCTGCCACTTTCTGGGCATTTGACAGTGTGTTTGCAATTTTTGAAAAGAGTAAATAAATGAGTAACATCAAAATAAAACATCCAGGGAAATGAACTCTTTTCTCTGATTACATTTCCAGCCGAGAGTCATTTCTTCACTCAAAAAATGATCTACTGAGTGCCTAAAACGGAGCAGTGTCTCCTGTAGGTACAAGAAGCACAATTCTGAACAAAGTAGGCTTGCAACAGTCTCTCTGACCTGCCCCCTTAACATCCCTGATGACCTAATCCACAGTCCTCTTTAAGAATAAAAATATGCATTTTAGCAATGCAAAACTTTATAAGAAATAAAATAAAAATGACTATGTCTAGCAATCGTTTTCTCTCAAGAATCAAATACAGTTATTTATTATGGTCAAAGAGTGTTTCTTTCCTATTTCTAAAAGAATAGTGTACTTCTTTTGTTTCTTTTTAACCTCTTTTCTACATCTGATCATTGGACTATGAGGTTCACATATGGAGGTCATTTGAATACCGTGCCAAAGTTAGCAGTTATAAAGAGTAAAAATAAATGGCTCCCAGTCATCTGTCAACTCTTAGCCACTGAGCACTAAAATCAGATAATGGAGTAGCAAGATAATTTTAAAAAATAGATGTGAGCCCTTACCTTAGGAAATCTTAGGTGTGTTCTGGGCAGCTGTGTTTATCAAAAGTTCCCCAAGCGATTCTAGCATTCAACCAGTGCATACCAGGTATGATGTACTCTGAGCACACCACACCTGTCATGCACAACAGGGAATTTGTAACATCTAATTATCCAGTGCAACTCAGTAGACTTTTCTGCTGAGCACAAACTAGTGTTGTTTGTTTTGAAAACAGTTTACTTATACTTGACTCATGACAGAGAAACACTGACCCTATAAATCAGAATATTTTTCCCTACATGTATCTTTGCTTTTGTTTTTAATTTTTAATTTTAATAGGTTTTTGGGGGAACAGGTAGCATTTGTATAGATGAATAAGTTCTTTAGTGGTTATTTCTGAGATTTTGGTGCTCCCATCACCCGAGCAGTGTACACTATATCCAATGTGTAACCTTTGGTCCCTCGCCATCCCTCACCCTCCTGAGTCCCCAATGTCCAATGTATTATTCTTATGTCTTTGCATCCTCATAGCTTAACTCCCATGTGTGAGTGAGAACATACGATGTGTCGTTTTTCAGTCCTGAGTTAGTTCACTTAGAGTAATAGTCTCCAATTTCATCCAGGTTGCTGCAAATGCCATTATTTTGTTCCTTTTATAGCCAAGTAGACTTAAATCTAAGAACTGAAACCATAAAGATTCTAGAAGGGAAAAACCCTTCTCAACATTGGCTTAGGCAAAGACTTCATGACCAAGAACCCAAAAGCAAATGCAACAACAACAACAAAAAGGTAAATAGATGGGACTTAATTAAACTAAAAAGCTTCTTCACATCAAAAGAAAGAACCAAGAGTTAACAGACAACCCACAGAATGGGAGAAAATATTACCAAACTATGCACTTGACAAAGGACTAATATCAAGAATCGACAAAGGACTAATATCAAGAATCTACAAATAACACATCAGCAAGAAAAAAACAAACGATCCCATCAAAAAGTGGGCTAAGTATATAAGTAAACAATTCTCAAAAGAAGATATACAAATGGCCAATAAACATATGAAAAATGCTCAACATCACTAATTATCAGAGAAATGCAAATCAAGACCACAATGCGATATCACCTCACTCCTGCAAGAATGGCCATAATGGAAAAATTAAAAAACAAAATAGATGTTGGCATGGGTGTGGTGAAAGGGGAACACTTTTATATTGTTGGGTGGGAATGTCAACTATGTAACAACCACTATGGAAAACAGGGTGGAGATTCCTTAAAGAACTGAAAGTAGATCTACTGTTTGGTATAGCAATCCCACTAGTAGGTATCTGGGAAAAGAAGTTTATTCAAAAAAGATACTTGCACACACATGTTTATAGCAGCACAATTTACAATTGCAAGAATATGGAACCAGCCAAAATGCCCATCAATCAACGAGTGGATATACATATATATATATATATATATCACATTTTCACATTTTATATATATTCATGCACACACACACCATGAAATACAAACTAGTGTTTTTCTCAGATTCCTCTTCCTAGCTTATTTAATTATATTTTATAAGTGATTATTTTTTCTGCAAGTCTGAGAAAGCAAACTTCTAATAATTATATTTTACATTAAAGTGAAAGCGAAGTAATCAGAACTTAGCTCTCTAGAACTTTCAGGTTTATTAGCAACTTTCACTACTGACTTACTAGGTATTTATACAATCATTTAACAGATGTTTTTTGTTACCTTAGTTGTATAAGTGACCTCTCATCTACTTCAAAGAGATTATATAAGATTACAGTAAATTTTATTAGCATCTGTAAAACATAATCAGAGCATAGTAAAATGTGTTTTAAAGTGAACGAGAACATGATAATTTTACAAACATAATTATTACTTAACATAGGAGTCTACAAATATTTTATGGATCCCAGAATGTTTTCTATGATATTACTGTGAGTTGGGAGTTTTACATGCATATCAATTCAGAGGTAAATTTGGTTATAGAAAAAAATTTCTCATCATTGCTTAGAGACCACAGTTTCCCTAAGTTACTTAACTTTAAAATAGTAAAAACACATTTAGGAAATGCAAAAATATTAAAACGTTAAAAGTGAAGTTTTCTGTTTAACTTAAAGATGACTAAATTACTAAGCAAAGTGTTACAGAAAATTTCTGATTCAACATGAAAATGAATGACTTGTATTCTCTCGCTTTTTAATTTTCACCTTATTTTATGCCACCATTTACACACAAGTGATATATTTTCCTATTTAGACTTACTTTTCAATGGTTGAGATAAAAAATTTAATAAAATAACTTTAATTGTAAATGGCTAAAAGTCACATTGCTTGACAAGTCATTATTAAAACACTGTTTTCTCTTTCTCTCTCTCATTTTATTTAATTAATTAATTAATTTATTTTTTGAGACAGGGTCTGACTCTATCACCCAGGCTGCAGTGCAGTGGTACAATCTTGGCTCACTGCAGCTTCTGCCTCTGGGTTCAAGGAATCCTCCCACCTCAACCTTCTAAGTAGTTGGGACTACAGGTGTGTGCCACCAAGGCAGGCGAACTTCTGCATTTTTTTGAAGAGATGGGGTTTCACCTTGTTGCCCAGGCTGGTCTTGATGTTCTGGGCTTAAGCGATCTGCCTGCCTTGGCCTTCCCAAAGTTCTGGGATTACAGGTGCGAGCCACTGTGCCAGGCTGAAAACATCATTTTCATTCAATCTAATTAAATGTTCATTCAATGGTTGCAGCAGTACATTAAAACTTGCTTTAAAAGCTTAAAAAGAATTTTAGTATTTCATCAAATTTGAAAATTTATATTCCATCATTTGTGGATAACGTGTTTAGGACATTTCATTTTAACAGAGCTCTACTGTGCTGAAATAAATGTGTGGAGTTCTATTAATAAACTGTACTGCCCAACACTTACTCTATTCAGAGGTAGGTAGTTATGATTACGTCACCACTCTGGCACAAGGTAACTTTGTATTCAGTTGGCACCAGTCTTGAAAAAACTCTCTTCTATAATTAAACTTACTCTGTTTCCTCTAGGGAGTAAGCTTAAAAAATAAATTCCTTCATAAAGCTAAAAAAAAGTCTGAATTAATGTGATAGGTAAATACCTATTACTACAACAAAAAGTTTTCACTATAGTCTAAGTTATTTTATTTATAATGCTTTAACAGGAAATAGTTTAAAAACTATTCATCAACTTGATTTAAGTATGCCTGACACTGAAAATTGTAAAGCAAACACTTTTAGGGGCAACTATTTCACTGTCTAAGATCGTAAGGCATTTAACAACTCAACACTAAGTATCTTATTTCTTTAGGGAAGGAATGTTAAGGAAAAAAAGCCCTGTAAATATAAAATTATCAATTTATGAATAATTTGGAATGAAATCTACTTAAATTCTGGCAGAAAGATGATGATGTGCATATTGCATATGAACATCTTCTAGTAGAATTTTGTGGAACTATAATTAACTCTTAATATACAAACTATTAGAGAAAAACAAAATTATTCTGCACAATTAGAAAAAGAAGAAATAAGACAATAAACACAATCTGTTACTAGCAGTTAGTCTGGTCCACTAGTTACAAGAAATAAAAGCAAGCAAGTGATATTTATAGAAACAACCATACTTGGGGAGGGGTGTTTTATTATTGGTCTCGAAAACCAGAGGTTTCTAAAATTTCTTTAAACTATGTGGTGAGTTAGTAATGTAGCCAGACATCATTTGAGGACAGAAAATAAGGGCAAAAGTAAAACAAAGTTCAATGATGCCCTGGAGGAAAAGCAAGATTTCAGAGGCTGTGTTTAAAGGAGCACCCAAAACAGCCTATGTGATGTTGGCTCTACATGTGCAAAGAATTCAGCATAGGCTTGCTGCTCTTTTGTCCTTTTCTAAGTTATTATTCTAGTCAAATCTAAAATTTCATTAAAGGAGAATGTGAGGCCAGACCTCTTCCTCTTCCTGCCATATGTTGGCTTTGTCTTGCCTAGTTACCCAAATACGGAAATTCATTAAGATGTATCTTTAGACTTTAGGTTCTCTAAGTATAGTTTAAAAATGATAATGATTTGTGAGATAACTCCAGGAATCCTTTTTGTTTTGAAAGTGTAAAGTATGACTTATCTCATTTTTGAATAAACAAATATTTCTTTATATCTATTTTGTTGTCTACCCAAAACCAACCCAACTTAATATTTATCAGTTACATATGTATTGAAAGACATTGTATGTTTTTCAAACTACCTCTGAATGAAGGACACAAGATAAATGCAGGGCCACTGAAGGCTTGGCGACCAGAAAGGAAGCAACTATATTTGAATTAGGGCAGATCAGTGGTGACAGAGGGAAAAGAAATAAATATTTAGAAGGTCAAAGCCTATAGGATTGGTCAGTAATGCCATTGGCTGTGCACTAGAGGGACAGGGAAAAGGCAAATGACTTGGACAATTCTAGCTTGGTTGCTGGCAGTGATGCCACTCACCGGACCAGATAAACAGTTTTGGAAGGGTTCTTTGTGTAGCACCAGTGAGCACAGGTGAAATTATATTCTCTTATTAGTATTTGCCAAACAGAAAAGAAAAAAAAAAAGGCTTACAGTCATACTTTAACAAAAAGCATTTCTGCCAGCCATATAAGTTGGTGACTCAACTGCTCCATCCACATGAAGAGTTACGGCTTCTTCATGCATATTGTTATCGGTAGTTACACAGGCATGAGTAGGGCAGGAGAGAGCTCTCCTCCAACCACTAGGAATGTCAGGTGATGGTTCGGCAGTTATCACATTGTCTCTCTAAAAGTGATAGGTTGGCAGCTGGCACCTGAAAGAGGGCGTTTCCTGATGGTCCACACCTATTACACTAAATGGGAATGCAGATGCCAGGGAGAAGCAACTGACAAATATTGAGTTGGGTTGGTTTTGGGTAGACAACAAAATAGATATAAAGAAATATTTGTTTATTCAAAAATGAGATAAGTCATACTTTACACTTTCAAAACAAAAAGGATTCCTGGACTTACCTCACAAATCATTATCATTTTTAAACTATACTTAGAGAACCTAAAGTCTAAAGATACATCTTAATGAATTTCCATATTTGGGTAACTAGGCAAGACAGAGCCAACATATGGCAGGAAGAGGAAGAGGTCTGGCCTCACATTCTCCTTTAATGAAATTTTAGATTTGACTAGAATAATAACTTAGAAAAGGACAAAAGAGCAGCAAGCCTATGCTGAATTCTTTGCACATGTAGAGCCAACATCACGTAGGCTGTTTTGGGTGCTCCTTTAAACACAGCCTCTGAAATCTTGCTTTTCCTCCAGGGCATCATTGAACTTTGTTTTACTTTTGCCCTTATTTTCTGTCCTCAAATGATGTCTGGCTACATTACTAACTCACCACATAGTTTAAAGAAATTTTAGAAACCTCTGGTTTTCGAGACCAATAATAAAACACCCCTTCCCAAGTATGGTTGAGGGCACTAGGAAAGGCAACTCTTAAATTATCATGATTTGTACTTTAATACTCAGCCATGGTTTCACATTAGAAGGTGCCAAAGAAGAGATGAGTATTGTAGGCAAAGGAATCAATCTGCAAAAGCAAAAGCCTGGTGACTTGAAGGAATGTGTCAGGTACAGGGTACTAAGACAGTATCAACAGCAATGGAGAGGACAGGAAAGATTCAAGAGATCATTAGAAGGTAGACTAGACTAGGATAGCGGTTAAAGGAAAGCGGAATATTTGGGAGGAGTTGTCAGGATGACTCCTGGGTTCTGGCTTTGAAAACCTGAATGAGTGGTGGCTCCATTAATAAGATAATGACAATTAGAGAAGAAGTCATTTTCTAGATGTGTTGAGTTTGAGGTTCTCATGACACGTATAAGCTGAAATATCTGAAATACTGACTTGGAGCTCAGGCAAGAGCTCTGAGGTCTGAGTTAGACTTAAAGTTTAGATTGACCCATGGGTAGCAGTTGAAGCTTTGGGTGGGGATAAGTTTGCTTAGGAAGAATGTATAAAAGAAGAGACAATAATTAAAATCCTTTTAAAAAGTACTTGAAGGGGTGGGCAGACCATGAAAAGAAGAATAAGAGTGGCTGAAAGGGAAGAAAACAAGGAAGCCAGGGGAGGAGTGAGGCTGCAGAAGACGGGAAAGTCAACAGTGTGGGTTGCAACACAAGAATCCAGTGGTTAATGTCACGGTGTTTACTGGACTTAGCAGGGGTCATCGACGCCCAGAGCCAGAACAGTTTCCGAGGAACTGTGGGATTGAAAGTCAGACTGTGGGTTAAAGACTGACTGGTTAATGAGGAAATGGAGACTGCTTTTTCGAAGCAGCATGACTAAACAACGGGAGAGGGGGTGATAGATTATAAATAGTGAGGAGAACAGGGTAAAGCTGCACAAATGACCGAACAAGAAGGAAACAGAACATGGGGAACATCAGGATCAGTAACTCACCACAGGAATTCCTACTCCTGTGAAACCTAATTCTTCACTAGTGGCTGACTGTGACATACCTTTCCAAGAGTTAACCCCAGACCCCAAATCTTAAGAATATGGGCTTTCATTCACATTCTGCAGATACTGGTAGTATTTTGCAGTATTTTTAGATGTAATTTTACTAATTAAAAAAAATTTTTAAAAATAGTGGGAAAATCATGACTAATAAATTCAACATTAAAATATATCCTTCAAAAGTGGTTTTCCCTGACTCCGTAAATTGGTAGGATCTAGCCATGTTTCATATTATTTTCTGAAAATATGCTAAATATGAGACAATGGGTCCAAATCATTCTCCAAAATATTGATGGTTTTCTTCACTTTAAAACTGGCTAAACTGATAATTTTACTATCTTATGCCTCAGGCTGACGAGATTACATTGTAATGTCCAGGAATATTTACTATAATCTAAAACTCGATAAAAGAACAAATGTTTCTAAGACATATGGAATATCATATTAATAATAGTGACTGTTGATCAAAAAAGCTGATTTCTCTTTTGATCAAGGTATGGGATTTAGGTTATATCCACGGCCTTAGTTTTGACCAGGTGGCCTTAGCTGAGTGGTAACTGGACTTTTAGCCTAAGTGTTTCATACCGGGGTCATAATACAAACTTGAAGAAACTGGACTGTCATCCTTTTAGGCCCTCCAATGCAGAAGGTTGCTTTAAATAACTAGCGCAAGGACTGCTATTAAAATATTATGGCACAGAAAATTTTAGTTCCATGTATTTCTTTGTTTATTGTGACACACGCCAAAATAAAGTTGCCAAGGTAGTTTCAAGATCTTATCACCATTTAGAAACTTTTGGCAACATACAAACTGGTTAAAGGTTAGTAATACAAACACAGATATTGGAAGCATTTGCCGTAGTTTATCTAGGAATCTGGGGCTTGATTCTCACCAGGGTATCCCTTTTGAGAATAGGAAAATTCCAAAATATAAGAGATAACCAAGCACCAATATCTCTGCAACTAATATCTCTCATTCCAAATATCTCTTTTACAAGGCATGGGAGAAGAGAACTTGAAAGTTATTAAAGATAATTAGCTATATAAGATAAAAATAATTTACTATTAAATAGATGAATGCCCTGGAATCTTAGAGTCTCTGTCCCTATTATATGAGCCTGGATTTGTAGGCCATACTCCCACAGACTGGCATTAACTATGGCATTAACACAAGAACTACAATCTGTCTACCATCACAACCAACTACCTGGCCCATTGTGGAAACTCTGTATTTGTTCCACAAAATAAATTATTTAGTGAATACTACCGCTTTCAGTGGAATCTCAGCACATTAGGCATCATCAGTTCTGAATTCAGCAGATTCTTAACCTGCTGCAAGACTTTCTATTACCAGGCCATACTATCTTATATACTACCAAGTTAGCATAGTGTGGTGAAAAGAATGTAAAGTAGGAATAGAAAAACCTACCCCCCATTCTGGGTCACCACACACTGGCATGAATGTGAAGAGACTTGCACATACGTTCTAAAGCCTAAGGCTTTCGTTTCCCCTTTTGAATGGGATGATAACTGCTGTTTCCCAGATGTGACTATGTGTCAGATGAGACTGAATCACAGTCAGCTAAGGATTAAAGTGGCATCGGAAATCAGAGTCAAGATGTAAAAGCAAATGAAGTTAAGGCTTAGAGACATTAATGATTTGTCGAAAATCATAGAAAGCTGAATTGGAAGCCATTCATTATAACTGAATAGATCATTGCATTTACATAGCAATTACATTACACATAAAAAGTGTTTTTAAGAAAAAAAATATTTTCAGGTAATGGGAGTAATTAATTACATTATCACTGGGAAGTGTCCTTCTTGTTTAGGGACCCTTGCAATCACCTAATCAAATATCTACTTTCACAGATCGGAACCTCAGAGTACAGCAACTGGAATGAGAAAGGGGGTCTCCTTTTTCTAATAAAAATGCCATTTTATTTTTAAAAGCATTTATATATTATAAAGTACTTTAGAGTGTAAGTGGTGGAGATGAAAGTTGAGATAGAAAATTATTGTGCACAGGGTTTGAGAGATTGAATGTTGCAATTGCTTTCGGAACCGTGTGGCTGTGGATGTTTATTTGCACCATTTATTTATTTATTTATTTATGTATAGGTAGGGGTTGGCAGTAGGAGAGAATGAAAGGGTGGAACAGTATCTGTATTCCGCCTAGATCTTAGAGTTAGGCCTTAAATCTGTTAGGAGAATGAATTAGCTTTTGACGTTAAAGAGGACTTTCCCATGAAATTTATTGTGAGATTCAGAGCAAAAGTAGTGCCATTTAGAGTGTAGGTGTCTACGTGTAATACTAAGCATTGTACTTTGGGCATTTATATTATTGTGATCTCAACTTTGCATACAAGCTGGTATGATCCAAGACAGTAAGATTATCTATAAGTAGTAATAAAACTATGGAAGAATGCTCACTTAAACTGATGCAGTTTATATCTTGGGGTCATTTTCCAAACAATGTATAACCTTTGTACATTTAATCTCTGTACTATTGTTAAATTAATATTGCTTAAACAGAACTTTGTAACTCTATTTTCAGAATCATTTGTGTCCCTCCTCTATGCAGACAGAATAAGCTCTTTTGGCTTCTGTCTACTGCTTTATTCCAAAATACTGCCCAGGTGATGCAATAAAACAAAATGCTTAGTGGGGCATCAGATATGCTAAGAGTTTAATCCTGGCTTCACCATTTACTAACTTTGCAACCTTGAGCAAATTCCATAGACAAGGCCTCATGCTAACTGAAGCAATGCAGGCCAGCTCATGATTCTGTTACAACCTTTGGCCCAGAAATGTTAGGAATGATAATTAGGATGTTGAGATATATGGTGTGATGAAAATGATAACGAAAAGCAGGTAGAGGAGATCCTTGTAAGAGCTGTGCTTTCTTTCTTTCATTGCTCTGCACATGATTTTTCAGTGGAGGGAAATGCTCTTTATTTCTGTTATGAAAACCTTACAGAGTTTTAAAGATACAACTTATATCCTAACTTCTAGGGTCCAGCAAAGGGTCTTGCAATAATCCTTCTTCGTCATGATCATAGTGATGAATAAGTATACCTGATTATTAGAGGAGCATCTTTTCCAGGAAGAAAACGTAAGTCTGATATAATATACCATTGCTCATGCCATTAAGATGATACTTGATATTTGTACTTGTGCCTTTTCTTCTAAACCCTGTGATAATTGAAAAGTGTGAAATGGTATGGTATGGTGTGTGTGTATGTGTATGTCAAAATACTTCTTTAAAATTCTCTAGGTGGCTGTTTAGATTCAGCTTATGTCCAGATTGTATTCTAGAGCCTTTTGTTGCTGGGGAACCAGTTTCCCCTTCAAGCTATGTTTTCCCATGCACAATTAGAGACAAAAATAATTAGAGGAAGCTCTGTTCAAAGAGAAGGGGAAATGTATTAAAAATTAGTCAATTTCTGTTCTATGGTAGGAAGAACTAAATCATTATTCTAAACCTATGCAAGAAAACAAAAACCTTTGAAGTCCCACTTTATGCGTCATTTAAATACTTGCCAATTATTCATTTCACATAAACGTGCCCACTTTCCAGTGTGTAGAAAAAGTGATTCTCTTCAAAGACATGTACATCTGATTTGATCTGAAAGCAATTCACTTTCCTTTAGACATTGATGTGTGTATATGAAACTTACGGTGCCAAGGTCAATGATGAAGCAGTCACCCTTGTTGAAACTGTTCCAGCTAAGGGGAACTTCTGTGGCTCTCACCACTCTACGACCCTTCACATGTAGGAGCCTCTTGGCCGTCAGGTCGTTGGTCAGAACATGATTTAATCCAGATGCCACACCTCCAGCCTGATCAACAAAGGGAAACACACAAAAAATCAAAGAGAAAACTGACGAGGTGTCTATCTAGACAAAGCAAAGCACAACTATATCACCAGTGTTTGTGCCAAAACTGTACCTGTCAAGCCAAGATAAAATATCAGCCTATTGCATAAGACAAGAGAGAACTCCTTGGTAATCAACATATTGTGCTTGTTTTGTCTCTTTATTCTTTCTGTCTTAACATTCTATTGACAACTGCAAGTATTTACTGAGAACCGTCAGCGTATAAAATGTTGCTGCAAAAACAAAAAGAAGAAGCCACAGCTCTTGCCCTTTGGACACTAATGACCCCCAAATCATTAATAAGCAAGAAGGCAAAGATTTCAGGGAAGAAGGTGACAGGTGGCTAGAGGAGGGTCAGAGGTAACATGTACAGATGACAGCAGCCGGAGAAGAAGGCAACCAAAAGTTCATACTGTTACAGGGCTGGGACAAAGAAGAGAGTTGAATGCTGGCCACGAGTGGGCTGGTCTTACGTATGGTTCTTGTTTTTAGATTTAAAGTAATCAAATGTCTTATTTATTTTGTGGTAAAGAGGTCTTCTATTAATAAATATGCTAGGTCTCAGTGCTTTTACAATAAGCTAGGAGAGATGCAGTATCTTGACTGTGCACCCACAACCACAAGAAAACTAAACAAAACAAAATGAAATACAATCACATTGAATTAAAGAAACCCCTCAGAGAAAATATTAACTGTATCAACTACATCTTCTTATTCGAAATCATCTTTTACCTTTTCATTTTTTTCTAATTAAATGATACGAATCATATCTTTATTTCCACAATTAATTATAATTAATTATATGTGCACAACTGAGCTACAGTATAAACAAAACTGTCATTGAAAGATCGTTTAATGGCAAGGAAAATTAGAGCTAATTTGTCATTAGCACATTCTTTGAATTTCCATTGACTTTAAATTTCCACCGTTCTCCAAGAAAAGTTGGTATAGATTAGATATTGATTTCAGGACAATTAAAACTTCAAATTAAAAAAAATGTGTGTGTATATATATATATCTATAATGATTTCCCATTCCATAATTTTACAATGACTGCCACAGTTCTTGGTTGAATAAACTAATATTATGTAATTAAATAAATATAAGTTTTCATCTACGTGCTACTGTTTTGAAACAAAGTTTTGCTCTTGTCTCCTAGGCTACAGTGGAATGACACAACCTAGGCTCACTGCAACCTCTGCTTCCTGGGTTCAAGCAATTCTCCTGCCCCAGTAGCTAAGATTGCAGGCACATGTCACCATGCCCGGCTAATTGTATTATTGGTAGAGACAGTGTTTCACCTTATTGGCCAGGCTGATCTAAACTCCTGACCTCAGGTGATCTGCCTGCTTCGGCCTCCCAAAATGTTGAGATTATAGGCGTGAGCCACCACACCCAACCACAATTACTTTATTAGTTAATTTATTCCTTAATACAACACCTGTATGAGGAAGCTGTTATAATAATTCATTGTTTGTTTGGGCAAACTGAGAACAGAAAGCTCAGTACTTGCCCTAAAGCAAACAAGTCGTATGTAGCAGAAATGGGTTCATAACTAGGATGGTGTCACAGCACCTGCTTTTAGTAACTACAAGACTCAAATTATTTAAAATGTTGGGTTCAATGACATAAAGGAAGTTTCAGGATCATTTGACATAAACTGTAGGAGCTCATGTGAATTAAAAAAAGTGAGAGGTAATAGATTTGTATTTAGGGTAGTTCATAGCCTAGAATAAAATAATGATTTCAAGAGACATAAGATAACTTATAATGTATAAGTTTGTTCTGATCTCAATAGTATCACAAAATATTCAACCAAGACTCTAAACAGGTAAACGTATAAATAAACCTTGTCATCTTAATAAGTGGACTCAGTATAACAGTCAGAATTGTAGTGAAGTTCTAAGGTTTCATGTCTTCACTAGGGTAGCATGATCACAGGGCAGGGCAGTGGGGTGTACAGAACTGTTGCTGGAGCATGTTTGATTTTGGAAAGGCTTGTTTCTGTAATGTTAGTCTGGGGAGGATATTCCTCACACTTTAACTGAATGTGTGTGGTAGTGGGTGGCAGGAATGGAAAAGGGAGGGCCAGTCTGCAAAGCTAACTGGGAGAATACAATACAAACAAACAAAAAAACTGTCCTTTACTGAAGGGTGCCATAAAGGGACAGGACTATGTAACTATTTGTTCTTGATGATTTATTTTCAGAAGTAAAGCCAATTGATCAGTGTTTCAGACCAGTGTGTATAAACTGTGCATGTGCGTGTGTGTAGTTTACTTGCAGACTTTTTCAGCTCAAAAGTTTCATCTGCACCCCTTCTAAGATACAACCACACTATTTTGGAAGTGCATGTATAATTCTTTTCAGTAACTAAAATTATAATTATTATAAATACCGTATTAATATATTCCAGACCAACTGAGATTTTGAAGGTTTAGTTTACTTGCAGAAACTTCAGAGATTCTCTATAATAGCAAAAACGAAAACTATTAATACCCAAATTACCAATATTTAATTGTTGAAATAGCTAGAAAATATTAAAGAGGTATTTTGTGAAGACATAACTGAAAGCTCTTTAAAAAATTAACCTATCAAATTAAATTTTCACGATATTTCACATATTGTACCACACATTCCACAAACGTTTCCTGAACACCTACTTTGTATCCAGCAGGTACTGGGGATATAGCCATGAACAAAATAGATTAAAATAAAAACAAAATAAAACAAAAAAACCTTGCCCTCAATGAATTTTCATTCTGTGAAGACAGGAGGTATGGATGGACAAGAGGAGAAAGGGGTTGAAAATGGAAACTCAGGGAGCTGCTTACCTTGTATTTCAGACCACCTTTGAAATAGCCAACAAAATCAGTAGACTCATATCCTTGAAGTTCTCTATTCTGCACTGGCTTGCCACCCAAATAATCATCCATCTGAACAGTGAAGATGGCAGCAGCTGTGCTTTCATCCTGGGAACACTCCTTTCCTAAGACAGTGAACAACAGCACCTCAATTATCAAGCAAGTAAAAGGATTAAGGCAGAATTTCTGATATGAAAGATGCCAGAAATTTGCATTTCAATTACGTGTCAATACAACAAACAGTCTTCTACAGAAAGATCATTTAGCTAAAATAGTATAATGTATAATTTTGCTAATAATTAACAATTTTTTAATATATTTTTTTCTTTTGAGAGAGAGTGTTGCTCTGTTGCCAAGACTGGAGTGCAATGACATAATCAGAGCTCACCGTAACCTCAAAATCCGGGGCTCAAGCGATCCTCCCACCTCAGTCTCACAAGTAGCTTGGACTACAGGTGCATGCCACCATGCTTTGCTAATTAAAAAAAAAATGTCTTGTAGAGACAAGGTCTCCATATGTTGCCCAGGCTGGTCTCAAACCCTGAGCTCAAGCAATCCTCTTGCTTTAAATTGTTGGGGATTACAGATGTGAGCCACCGTGCTTGGCCTGTTTTTGTTTCTATTTTTTCCAATTCCTTTAAAAATTTTCAAAAGAAACACTGCTGTGTGAAGTTGCTCAGGAAGATAAAAACAACCTGTTCCAATGAGATTTCAGTAAGCATTAATTTGGTACAGTCAATAAGATCAAGTTATGAAAACATTTGATAACTGGTTTAGCCTTTGTTAGGATAAATCTTTGTTCTTATGATATGTCAATATGTTAACTACTGTTTGTGAGGAATATGAACCTCATGAGCCATAATTAAATAAGTGGTTTTTGCAATGGAAAAAATGAATATAATTTAATTTTTCCTCTTTTTTAAATCTTTTTTTTTGAGATGGAGTTTCACTCTTGTTACCCAGGCTAGAGTGCAATGGCACGATCTCGGCTCACCGCAACCTCCGCCTCCTGGGTTCAGGCAATTCTCCTGCCTCAGCCTCCTGAGTAGCTGGGATTACAGGCACGCGCCACCGTGCCCAGCTAATTTTTTGTATTATTAGTAGAGACGGGGTTTCACCATGTTGACCGGGATGGTCTCGATCGCTTGACCTCGTGCTCCACCCGCCTCGGCCTCCCAAAGTGCTGGGATTACAGGTGTTAGCCACCGCTCCCGGCTCCCCCTTTTTAAATCTTTTTTCCCCACCTCACCATCTGATTGGTTTTGTTTGAATGAAATAATGATCTCTGGAATAAAGGAAGAGCAAAAGAAGCAGCATGCTAACATTAAGTGTTAATGTACTTGGTATTGCTTCAGGTATTTGACATACAACATACATTTAATTTTCACAATTGTAATACAGATCATATCCAGGTAACTTCACTAAGGTCAAAACAATTCCTAAGAACCAGTGTCTGTAGTGTACATAAAGGTCACAGTAAGGACATTCCAGAGGGGCACTTACATTTTATGGAAAACACTGCAAACACTTAACTACATCCAAGCTGTAATAAAAATCTTAAATGATTCTAGAAACAGTAATAGCCAACATTATACCTTTATAGTACCCCTATGGGCCAGACACTGTGCTGATGTTTTACATGGATGAGCTCATTTAATCTTCAAGCAACCCCATAAGGCAGAAACTGTTTTCTACCAGATTAATGGGGAAAATGGAGGCTTAGAGAGGCTGGGTAAATTTCCTGAAGTCATAAAGCAACTTTTGGCAGAAAAGGACCAGATGTAGGTTTGTGTGACTCTGAAGCACAGGTTCTTGGAAACTACGGTACACTTGTAGGTATTTTTTGTACTCAGGTTCTCATTGGCAGTACAATTTTATGGTGACAAGGTATGTTAATTTCTTTATGGATAACTGATGCATAAAGGCTTAGAAGCTGTAATAATTTAATAGTTCTCCTGAACAACCCTAACTGAGAGTATTCACCAAAGTTGAAGATGGGAAATCAGTCAGTTATATTAAAGAATCAGATTTCCTTACAATTCTCCTTTTACTCTCAAAGGAGACCGGTATCTTCTGAGGGGAAAAATAAACCAACAACTCAGTAGCTAGAAGACTACTTGACATGATAACAATTTTGTGAACGTGCTGTGATCAAAGTTAAGTATTTAACACACAGGCAATTTTGCAATCTGCAAGGACTCTAGTGTCATTCTTCTGCCATTTAGGGTCAGAACCCTAACTGAGAATACCGTAAAGACATAGATGTAGATTTTTTTTGATGCTTTAAGAGAGGACTTGGAATCAAGGTTAACATCAAAGGTGTTAAAGATGATGTATTTGACATAAACATCCTCACCTGACTACAAGTTGAAACCCGAATCTCTTTAAGTGGATATAAGTGAACAGGCATAAAGTTAATGAATGAACTCAAAGTAAGTTAATTAAATTATGCTGTCATTTGCTGATGCTTATGTAACGGAGTTGGCCAGCGAATATTTGTATGAATAAACGCCTGAGAAAAGTTTAAGGTATTAAACCAATGTCAGTCTTTGAATGCAAAACTATAATCAAATTCAGTTGTAGCATGATGGAATTACAGAAAGCATTTAGAAACTTATGAGCTTTGTGTATAAAGTCTGCTTAAGAATCAATTTAGTTTTCCCCTATGAATCTGCTTATGACTTCCATTTGTTGTTTCTCTACACTGATTTTACTGGTCTTTTATGTTCTGTTATACTATGCTGTGCCATGTTATTTCATATCATATTAGACTTGAGTACATCCTGCGAATTCCTATAAGTATTTTGTGGATGTAATGATTTTATATCTAAAACATAGATAAAAAGAGACGTTTAAAACTAGGTTCATCCAACAGCCATTCATAATAAAATGAAATAAGCCAAATTAGGAATAGAGAGGAATATCTTCGAATGATATTTAGAGTCGACAGAAAACGTAGAACAATGCTGAAGAGTAAAAGACTGAACGTTTTTCCCATAAAATCAGGAAAATGGGTGTGCACGCTCACCACTCTTATTCAACTAGTACAAGAAGTTCTAACCACTGCAACAAAGTAAGGAAAAGAAAAAAAGGCATACAAATTGAATATGAAGAAATAAAAAGGTCTCTATTTAGAGATAACAATATTATTTGCCTAGTAAACCCTAAGGGACATACCCCACCCCTCCACCCCGCCCAGAAAAAAAGCTCTCCTAGAAATAAAAAGTGCATTGAGCAAGTTAGCAGGACACAAGATTCATCAGTAACACAAAAATCAGTCACATTTCTATAAAGAAACAATGAACATGCTGAAACTGAAATTAAAGGCACAATACCTTTTACCATCACTCCAAATAAACTGAAATACTCAGGCATATAGTCTAAAAACACGTACAGGATCTGTATGCTGAAAATTACAAAATGGCAATGCGAAATATCAAGGAAGACCTAAGTAAATGTAAATGCTTAGTGTTCATGGATTTTAAGACTCCACATAATAATGATGTCAATCCTTCACAAATTGATCTATAGGCCTAACGTAAGCAAAATCACAGTTAGGTTTACAATAGACATATACAAGCTTATTGCAAAATTTATATAGTTAGGCGCAGAGCCTTGAATAGCTAAAATAATCTTGACAAACAAGCATAAAGTAGGAGGAATCACTCTCTGATACTGAGGTTTACTCTATACCTAACATGATTAAAACAGAATGGTACTGTTGAAGGACAGACACCGATCAATAGACCCAGTTTCCCTAGTAGTGACGCGTTATAAAATTATAGTATGGCTTAGTATATTAACATATAGTACAGTATAGCACTGAATACCACAACTAGGATATTGACTTTTATATAATCCACCTACTTTATTCATATTTTCTCAGTTTTACTCGTACTGGTGTGTGTGTGTGTATGTGCATTTAGTTCTATAAAATTTTACAGCATGTGTAAATTCATACATCTGCTATCGCAATCAAGATGCTGCGTAGTTCTACCAAAAATATGCTCCATGTTGCCCTTTTATGATGCACTCTTCTCCTGCCCACATCAACCCCTCCCTACCCTATCCCTAACCTATGGCAATGCCAAATCTAAAATTTTGTCACTTCAAAAATTTTATATAAATGGAATCATACAGTATAAAGCCTCTTAGGTTTTCTTCACTCAGCATGATTCCCTGGAGATTCATCCAAGTTGTTGGATATATCAATAATTTGTTCTTTTTTATTGCTGAGTAGTATTGCTTGGTACAGATGCACAACTTGTTTAACCAGTCACCTGTTGAGAAGTATCTGGGCTGATTCTAGTGTTTGTTTATTCAAATAAAACTGCTGTGGACATTCAGGTATGGGTTTTTATATGTACACATATAAAAACATATTTCTGGAATAAATACCTATGAATGCAATTTCTGGATAATATGATAGCAGTATATTTGGTTTCGTAAGAAACTACTAAACTCCTTTCCAGAGTGCTGTACCATTGCACGTAGCCACACCCATGCCCCAGCAATGTAAGTGATCCAGTTTCTTAGCATCCTAGCCAGTCTTTCATGTAAGTTCTCTGTGTTGTATATGGATTCCCAAGGCCTTGCACAGGGCCTGGTACAGCCCACTTATAACATAAATGTATACTGCTTTAAAATATATTTATGTAAAGTTTAAAACTGGCAAAGAGAAAGAGTGAGGTTAAGAGCTTGTAGCGTGGGTTAGGGATGTGACAGGGAACAGTTTTACTATCTAGACTTGTCCATTGATTTGGTGCTATAAGGAACTAGAATCAGAAGGTAAATGCATTTAAACTGCTAGGTGCAAAGCTGAAATGTTTTTAAAGAAGGACTAATGCAGTAACGTTTAAGTTCTTTGCAATAAATGTTAACTTTCATTACACTGAAGCATATGATGTTAATACATTTAAGCATATAATGTTAAGACAATAAAATAATCTGAGATATGCCAAGTGTTATGGAAACACTGAGGTAGAAACCTGGAAAGACGACTTTCCCTGTGTTCTCTCTCATTTTAGGTCCAACTTCTTCCTGTTTCCCACTTGGCCTGTTTCTTCATTTCTGCCTCCCACTTGGCCTGTTTCTTCATTTCTATGCTATGCACCTTTTTTCATCTCAGTTTAACTTCAGTTTCTCTTCCTTCCAACTGATTTCCTTTAACCAAATGTAATTTTCTCCTGGATTTTCAGCTCTCCCTCCTGGAACTTTGTCTCAATCTGTCTCTCTGGTGAATTCTCATGGATTCATCCTAATTTAGGACTTAGACTAGACTAAGTCCTAAATTTTGGAGGCAATTCTGTTTTCTTAGGGAGCTGAAGTAGGAAGAGCTGTTGGGCAATCCCATCTGAAGGTCCTGTTGACTATTTTTCTTGAAGCTTTTTTTCTCTCCATGATTCTCTCTTGGCACAAAATCCCTCCCGATTACTCTCGTTGTTCTTTTTTTCTCAAAAGGCTTCTGCTTCCCAATAACCACAGACACTTTGCACTTTCACAGTTAACGATCACATTCTACCTGCGTTATATCACTTTTTGTCTTTTTGTGCCTTTGAGGTGATGAACTTGCAGAGAAGTTTCATTACTTATTCATATCCAAAAGTGCCCTGTACAGTACTGGACCTATTGAATAATTACTAAATGAATTTGCTTGATATTAACATGTTATTGACTTCAGTTTTAGCAAATCTTTAAGATTCTAAATGTTTCTCCCCAAAGCATTTTCTAGTATATTTTTGCAATTTATGAGTACGAAGTGGATAATTAAGTAGATAATTAAGTGAATAATTAAGGTGAATCTGTAAACCATGCAAAACATAGTAGTTAAGACGTCACCTTAGATAAAAGTGTATAGAATTAAAGAATTGTGTTCATACTAGATTTAAGTTCTGGATGGAAAGTCCTCTGTAAGGACATCATTATTCTATCTGGCATTATTCGTTCTTGAACATGGGTTATGTATTAAAGTTCCAGTGTATTCTGGCACAAAATCCAAATAGATGACTGTGTATTACAACATTATATTAGGAATAATAGCAATGCAACGAGAAACCAAAATGTATTTAGAACTCAGCCTGAGCTTTCTCTGCCTCCTCAAGCTAACACGAATTTTTGACTCCAAATGTTATAATTAAAAGTCCTATCTTCATCTACGTATTTTTCATTTCTCTTTTCTCAAATGCCTGTTCCAGGTGTTTGCCAATGGTTACACAGTCACTATTCAACTATTTTGTTTCTTAAAATCTTCAAATGTTAGAAATTACAATATTGGCTTTCATGGACCTAAAAATGTGTATGTGTGTGTGGTTTTGGGTGTTTTCCTCCTAAGCTCAGGGATAAAACTAAACAAGCATGAGTACTGGGCAGGCCAGCTAGTTTTAAAAGAAGGCAAAAAGGCTCAGAGAATCGGCACGTTGTTAGACAGGGTGTGCCTACTGGCACAAGACCTCCTGGGGAGAGGCTGGACATTCAGGATGTTTGCGAGTAAAAGTAGAAGGTAGAAAAAGAACACACAAGGCCCAGTGTCCTGACAGCCTGGCACGAATGCAGCTCAAAATAATTACTACTGCTGAAGGAGCCGTTTCTGTTCCATCCTGTGTTCTTGTTAAATAAATAATAATAATTAAAAAAACAAAGCAGTATATCTAAAGATATATATCAAACACTCATATAGAAGTATTTATTTACATATAAAAATCTGAATTTTTTTCTTGCTTCCATCTGAGGACGCCAGCTTCCTAATAAATAATGGATAATGTGTTTAGGACATTTCATTTTAACAGAGCTCTACTGTGCTGAAATAAATGTGTGGAGTTCTATTAGAACTACTAGACCTGCAAGCAGCATGGTGCGGGTAGACTCCCGTTTTAAAGAGGCCCAGAACAGTAATACCCGCAATAACAGAGAAAATAAGCCATTGCCCAAGGCAACAAATAAAAATAATGTGTGAAGAAAAAGAAAAATACTTCTCCCTAGCGGCAGCAGATAACCCCAAACTTTATAACTTCCTCTCCATCCCGATAGGGAAAGCAGGACTGAACTTGTCGGAAGCTGAGCGGGGCTTGGCCACCGGGCGCGCGCTGAGACAGCGCCCCTGGACGAGAGGCGTTTGGAGACTTGAAGGTGAAAGGGGAAGAAGCCAGAGTCACCATCTCCGAAGTACAGGAACCAAACCTGGCAAAGGTCAAAACTCACGGTGTAAGTCCACTGCGGACAACGCCCGAGCCCCGCGTTTGCAGCCGGCGAGTTGACTTGGGAGGGGAGAAAGTGGCCGGCCCCAAAGCGCAGCCCCGTGGCGGAGAGAGTGGCGCGACAGGTCTCCAGTCTAGCTCGGTTTGGGGTCCCCTTCGCTCCCACGCCTGCAAATCCCAGACCCTTCCGTCGTCCCCTCGCCCGCCTCGGCTTCGTCGGGGTCCTGCCGCCCGCCGGCCCTTACCTAGCCAGAAGTGCAGGCGGTACGTGAAGCCTCGGCTCGCCTGGGCCGTGTGCAGCACCAGGTAGGCATCCCCGACGTAGAAGTCGCCGTGAGCGCTCTGGGGCACGGGGACCAGCTGCAGCTTCTCAATCCTCCAGACCTGCAGCCCCACCTGCTTGCCAGCCCGGGCGAACTCCTCGTGGTACAGCTCCCGCGCCATGGCTCCTGCACGCGATGCTTCGGGGGGCGCCGGATAGCGCTGACCTTGCAGTTGGACTAAAGGGAGAGCAGCAGGAGGAACCTCATTCCCCGTCTCTTTATAGGGTTTGACATCCGGGGAGGAGGCGCCATGAAACGGGAGGGGCTAAGTGTCCAGGCGCGAGTTGAGGAGGAGGTGATCGCTTCCCACGGGGAACGCAGCGCTGGCTTCCAAGCTCCCACGCCCTGCCCCTAGCCAGGAGCGGAATCGGCGTCCCGCAAGTCTTCAGATTCAGAGGGATTTATAGTGACTCGTGCAAATGCCTCCTCCAAGGAAAGACGTTTTCTCTAGCAATAGACGGAGAACATTAACGATTAAAACCAATTGGCACTCCCCGTGCATACCCATCACCACCGTCCTGCGTATTCCCCGACTCTCGCTAATCCTGTTATTTCTGGTTCTCAGTTGTGCCTGGCAGGAGGGGTAAGGTGAGGAAACAGCACTCCAGCCATACAGAGTTGAGTCAGCGTTTACCCGGGTGGAGCAATACCTGTTCTTTCTGGCCTTCTAGAATAATTCTTTCTTAGAACAAGGCTTCCTGTGCTGATAGCAGCACCTACCGTTAGGCAGCAGAGGAGTGTGCCACATTAGCATACTGCAAAAATTTTAATGCGTCCTTCTTTTAAAAATTGCTTTTTTAGTAATAAGCATCCTAATGATCGATTCTGTAATTTCACTGGGCAATCTCTCTATTCCTGATGACCAAAGTTTCTCTCTGTGTTGATCTTCCAGTTTGAAAATACCATGAAAAACAGCATGTCAGTTTTCTTGGGAAGGAAGAAAACCTGAAAGAATGTTAGTCTTACCCCAGAGGACAGAGCTCTGTAAATCTCAAAGAGTTCAGGAGCTGTGGTTGAGCTCTCTTACCACCTGCTTCCTTTAACAAAGAAAGGTGAAAACAACAACAAAATCCCAGTAGCCCTTCTCCTGAGATGTTCTCTGCAGGGCTGTTTGTGGCTGTAATTTTATGCTTGGCTTGTCTTCTGGGTTACCTGTTACCTAGTTTCAAGGTGATAATTTTCTCATTGTTTTATCTACCGGTTTTGCTTTTGCAGCCTGGGTGAAGCACTGTAGAACACAAGTGGACGACTTACTCTTGATTTGGCATTCATTTAACAAGTTGGTATGGCAAAAGATTCTGTTACTGAAAAAGCAAATCACTCAGGAAGCATAGAGTAAGAAAGCTGAATTTCATGCATGTCAAAATTTTTTCATTCAATTTCTCAAATTACAAGAGTCCCTGGAAGGTCAATAATAATGCAAAATTAGATTTTTTTCCTTAAGTAAAGTATGTTTTTAAGTAGGTTATTACATGACCATGGAAAAAATTTTTAAAGTACAAAATGTGTGCAATAAAAATTTATCTTCATTTCACCCTGCCATCCAGTTGCTTTCCCCAAAGGCAATTACATTACCAGTTTCTTATGTATTTTTCCAGAGACACTCTATTGCCAACAAGAATATCGGTAATGTAGTTATTTTAAATTTTTAACAGAAATTGTAACATAAAACCTTTCTGAATTCCGCCCCCCCGTGTGTGTGTTTGTGTGTATCAACACACAGTACTCACAGAGCTGCCAGTTTTTACTGACTACATGGTATTCCACCTTATAAACACACTAATTTATTTTGTCTATCTCAGTTCATAGTGTATGGGCCAAGGGAAAAGTTCCCCTCTACTTTCTGAAGTTTCACTGAAAAACCAATTCACAAAAGGCAGATTAACAGGAGAAATGGCATACAAATTTATCAGACTGCATGGGGGAGAATCACAGAGTGATTGCCCAACTTCCCAATGAGGTAGAGATGGTTATATATCCATACTAGAGGAAAGGCAGATGGGGGATGTTTGGGTGATTTGGGGGTTAGTAAATGATTTTTAGGGAAATTCAATGGGCTTGAAGAACATACAATGGCCTGAGACAAAGTCTGTTAATCCTGCAGAGCAGACAATGGTTTGTGACAAAAGTCTGTCCATGTGTGTTGACAGACTTCAGTCTTTCTGCAATACCAGTTCAGTTTGTGGAAAGTCAGGGAAGGAACCAGAGGTAACTCTTTTCTTCTTTGGTGGGTCCAGACTTTAGGCAGATAAGGGAACTTCAGAGAACAGCTTCATCCTGTGCTTTGGGGAAGAGAGGACTGGTGAAGAAAGGTCAAAGGGAACTTGAGGCTTCTTCATCTCAGCATGTCGAAGTGTCACATTTTGTGGTAATGGTTTCTGAGCCCCAACATTAGGCATTTAAATTTTGTGTCAGTACAGTATTACAAATAGCATATTGAACATACTTTATTATGCATATGCAGTATTATAATTGAAATAACCCCCTGAAAAAATAGCTTTCATGATAGTGATGATAATTGTGAAACCAGTTACTCCCACTTACTGATCTTTGACACTAGGCTATGGTACAGAGTACCTTGATTCAATTCTTGCTCTATCTTTAGTTCTGAGACTTTCAGCAAGTTACTTAACTACATACAGCCAGCCTCATGTTCCTCATCTATAAGATGGGAAAATAACAGTATTTGCCTTGTAAGATGGTTATTTGGATTAAATGAGTTGACAAATAAGGTATTTGTGTCTGTTACACAGAAAACGTAAAAAAAAAAGTTGTTTTTTTTTTTTTTTTTTTTTTTTACATGACAAAAACATGTGGCAGATGTTTAATTCTGGATGGCAGAAAACCGTATGCCAGGAAGCAGCATTCCCATTTTGTAGAGGAGGATTCTAAATTGCAGAGAGGTTAAGAGGGCTGTTGGTTCACAAGGAAGCAGGGTGTCCACGCCAGAATCTCACATTGAGCAGCATCCGCTGTTCTCTACTGGTGCCTGTGTCCTGGATCTTCCTGAGTGATTGTGCCTCAATCCTCTTTCCGTCCCAGGTGCCACCGACACATTTACTGAGTCCTTCTGATTGTCAGTCTGTATCTAGGAAGGGCTCCAATACTGGTGAATGTATTACGTGGTGGTGAGCGTCCTTTTGCTCCTTTAGATACCTACTCTATCCTGCATCCGTCCATCTTCCCTTGAGGCCGATCTGCAAGAGCTAAATCAAGTGGGCTCTGATGTCCTCTAGCTTGAGGCTTGGTTGGAGACCAGAGGGAGAAGGAGGAGTGAGGTCAGAGTATTTATTTCCTTGTCCTTGTCTCCTTCTGCAAAAAGCCACTGTTCTTTTTTTTTTTTTTTTTTTTTTTTTTTTGAGACGGAGTTTCGCTTTTGCTACCCAGGCTGGAGTGCAATGGCGCGATCTCGGCTCACCGCAACCTCCGCCTCCTGGGTTCAGGCAATTCTCCTGCCTCAGCCTCCTGAGTAGCTGGGATTACACGCACGCGCCACCATGCCTAGCTAATTTTTTGTATTTTTAGTAGAGACGGGGTTTCACCATGTTGACCGGGATGGTCTCGATCTCTTGACCTTGTGATCCACCCGCCTCAGCCTCCCAAAGTGCTGGGATTACAGGCGTGAGCCACTGCGCTCGGCCTGTCACTGTTCCTTTAAAGGCAAATAACTGTGTTTGGCTTTTCTCTCCTGATGGGTTATAGCAACTCTCCCCTCGAATGTTTCTTTAATTTTCTCTGCCTCTGTACTTTTGTATATAGCTTCCATAAAAAAATCTCCTGGAATTTCCCTATTTTGCATGCATGGTCTGTTTTAAGTTGAGATCCTGATGGATAAATTTTATTAACTACATTCTCTTTTTTTTCTCCTGACCAAAACAGTGAGAGGTGGATATGATAGCCTCATTTTACTGAGGAAACTGAAGCTTTGGAGTTTGCCACAGGTCAGTCACCCAGCTGATGAATGGGAATTCAAGCTCTTTATCTCATTAAAAAGCCCTTGCTCATTCCAAAAACTTATTCTTTCAGTCTGAATTATTTGGCCAGGTATTGTTCACTTTAGTATACCTTATAGTTTTATTTTCTCCATGTTGTACCTAGAGAAGCTTCTGATCTAGTGTGTCCCATGCAGCACTAAAAACTTAGTTTTAACGTGGAGCCGTTATGTCTCGGTTTCCTTATCTGTACAGTGAAATCATGTGTTCTCTTCCTCCTGGGGAAAAAAATATAAGAACTGGTGCTCTAGACTTAAGATAATTTAAAAACTAGACGTGTCTCAAGTTCGGTTTCAATTTCAGGGATCATTCCTTTCTTGGAGAGATAAAAAGAAGCTTTGGTATAGATGAAAGTGAAATTCCTTCTAGCTTAGGCCAGAGCTAGGGTGAGGCAGGTAAGACACACGCCTAGGTGGCAAAAGGTAGGGAGGCACAAATGACAACAAAGCATCGATCAAGGTAAATTCTATTTTAAGGTGATAAAGCTCGAAATTAATGCAAAAATTACGATTCAAAGATAACGTTTCAAATAGTGCTGTATAGGCTGAGACAAAGGAAAAGTACTGATCCTGCCGTTACTTAAAACTTTGATAGTTAGTTAATAGTTTTGGCATTAATTTTGATATTTAAAAAGTGTTGCATTGAAATACTATTTTATATGCTGAAATACTGGCTTCTGTTTTTTCTTTTTTGTCATCCTTTTAATTTTGTGCAGGAGGCAAGGGCCTCACTCCCCTGACCTTAGTCCTCTTCTGGCTAAGTGAGCTCTATATCTAAACTTTCAACTCTCTGCTAGGTATAGCTACCTGACTGGTCCTGCTCAGGTCAAGTTCAGCATATTTACAACAATCTTATCATTTTATCCAAACATCTATTTTTTTCTAATTTCACCAACAGGATTGTAATTTGGATCTAGCACCCTCTCTTTATATTCAATCAACAATCCAGTCCATTCCTGGTAGCCCACTCTCTTGCCTCACCCCTGATCTTCAGTAGAGACATGCAGTGAAAGTTGAGCGTCCTAACTTACAATACAGCTTTGAACTAGGTTGAATCCTTGATCTTCCACCCTTCAGCTCACTGAGCTGGGGCAAGTTACTAAACATTATGTGTCTCGGTTTTCTCACCTGTGGAATGGAGAGGCTGATAGAAATTTCCTTGTAGAATTGTCATGAGGATTAAATGGATAAATACATATAAGCCTTGAAAAGTATCTGGTACATAGTAAGTGGCAGTAAACTCCATTGAGACTAACAAGTGATGAATTCATTTCTCCAAATTCGATCCTCAAAGAATAAAGTTTCCAGAGTCTAGTTAAGGACTACCCATTCTTTTTACACAAAAAATGGTCTCCAAAACCAAGTGCCAATTTCCTTTCCTGGCCTTTATTTTCTCTTCCTCTCTCATGCCCTAGTTTCCTAAAAGCAAATAGTTTCCTTCCATTTGTGTTATTGCCCTTGTTCCTTATCTGTCTGTTGGAGTTTTTAATTCTTTAAAGTCTGCTTCTTTAGGGTCATGATTCCCCCAGATCCATTAAATTCCAGCATCCTCTGTGCTTCCAACAGTCCCAACACTGCAGATCATCATAGCAGCTCCCACACTCTAAAGGATATTTTCTCTCTCAAGTTTGAAGGTTCACCTAGAGATTCATGTCTCACTATTTGATTCACTGGCTTTGTAGTAATACATGCTGACTAGGTATGATTGAATTGTTTGTTGTAGATTAAATTACACTTACATTTTCATCAATTTACCAACCTCAGTCCAGGAAGAAACACCCAATGTGAATAAGTCTTAACCAGGAGTCAGGAGGTTTGAGGTTTGGGGCAATGTGACTGGATTCAAGGCAAGTGTTCTAGAATATCAATACCTAGAGGGGACTATTGCATACCTTAATCCTCTGAATGATAAACAATGTTAAATAATATAATTGATTCATTGTGCAATCCACTAAAACGGGTTGGTAAAAATGAAAAACTGGTCAGCTTCAAGTGATCTTCATTCCTCAGGGAGTAGAATCTCAGAGTTTAGCGACATTTCATTTATATCATTGCATCGTGATCCCAGAATTGATAAACTAAACGTATGAAAGACAGGAACTGCACTTTTATTTTCCTTCAGGAGAGCTAAATCCTTCAAATGTGCTATTTATTTGCTTTCTTTTATTTATAAATAATCAAATAATATAATTAAGAAGACATTTCTTTTACTGGTAGTCCTGTGTAATTGTAATAACTTATGTTTGATTTACCAAATGATTTCAGGATATAAGCATAGAACCTGGAGTCAGGAGACCTGAGCATTATGAGGATTAAAAGAGATTATATATGTCAAAGCCCTGAGCACACAATCAACAAACACAGTTGATAATCAGCAAGGACGCTTTTTTCCAGTACCTATCAAAGCTTCACTTAGAAGTGAAAATACATTCTAGGGAAGTGTATTTCCATCCTTCCTGCTCATACTAAACACACTAGAACTAAAAAAAAATGCACTCATTCTTAAAAAAGCTTCAGTCAGGAGTTTAGACCTTCTCTTTCATGAGTCAATTATTTTTAAACTACACATAACACTATAACTATAAAGTAATATGGAGCCATGAATTATTATGGTCCAAGGTTCAGTACTAAGGTGAAGGTTTTATTGCTGTTGAATGTCTGCTGCTGTGATACATGGTTTATTTTTGTAAACCTACTTACTACAGCATGTCATAGTTGGCTGGTTTGACATTTCTTCTTAATATTATCATGTAATATTTTATTATTATGTAAGCAATTTCTAACCCGTGTTTGATTATTCACAGAAGACATTATCATTACTTTATGGGTTTATACATTGAAAAATGTTTATAACCAAAACAAAAGTTGAGGATAAAAGACTCATGAAAATTTATGATTTAAATGTTTTTTTCCTTTAAAATTATATTTTTATAAATGGAGATCATATAGTCTAAAATATAAGAAAATTGAGGCTAATGGTGTTTGAGCCTTATGTCAACTTCTTTTTGCCTGATTTTTCTAAATGTCTCTATTTTGCTAATAATCACAATTAACAATGTATTTTGTTTTGCTTGCTTATTTGTAGCCCTGGCTTTACCACTTTGTAAAAAATAACTTCAGATTTTCAAGGGCTATGTCAACAATACTTGAATGTTAGAACTGTGTAACCATAGAAAATGATGGAAGAAGTCAGATATAATCAGATTATCATTTTGTTGTGAAGATATTTACAAAAATAAGGTTAATTAATTCATTTAAACCAAATAGAAGGTTGTTTTTCAAAGTTAAAGCTTGAAGATATTTTTCTGCTAACCAGTAACAACTTCCTTTAGCCAATTCTCTTTTTGATGCAACCTCCCTTTATAGGAGTCGAAATTATGCAATTCGACTGTAACTCCTTAAACTCTTGGCTTCCCCTTAGTATTTGGAGGCTTCCTTGAAATCACAGGCCTCTATGGAGTAAGCAAATTGACTGAAAGGATTTCTGAAGATTTTTTATTTTAGACTTCAGAGAACAGTATATTTTGAGGCTTGGCAAAGGGAGGCTCATTCCACGTCTACCCAGTTCCTCTCCTGAAATGACAGAAATTTAAAATAAACCATTTAACAAGTATTACCTGGACAGCTGGTACTCATGCTTCTAGCTGAGACCCAATGAAGAAAGATGGAGGGCAATATGCTTCACCCAAGAAGTCTTAGGGCACTGGGATACTTGGGGCAGTAAAGATGAAAGAGAATTCTTTTTATTTTTCTACCGTTTCTTTGTTTCAGTATCGACAGGGCATTTTTTTTCTGATTACCAGGATTACACATGTTTACTGAAGACAATTTTGAAAATACCAACTACAAATGAGATTAAAATTATCCCTAATCATACAATCTAGGAATATGCTCTGATAACATTTTACACAAAGTTAAGATGATGATATAATACTGTATGGCTCTAAAATGGGAGTCCTGTATGATAGGATTGTTATGAAGGTTAAATGAGTCAATACAAATAAAGTTTTTTTTTGTTTTGTTTTGTTTTTTGAGACAGAGTCTTGCTCTGTCGCCAGCCGCCAGGCTGGAGTACAGTGGCGCAGTCTCGGCTCACTGCAACCTTCCCCTCCTGGGTTCAAGCAATTCTTTTGCCCCAGTCTCCCTAGTAGCTGGGACTACAGGCACATGCCACCACGCCCCAGCTAATTTTTATATTTTTTAGTAGAGACGGGGTTTCACCATGTTGGCCAGGATGGTCTCGATCTCTTGACCTCATGATCCGCCCGCCTCAGCCTCCCAAAGTGCTGAGATTACAGGCGTGAGCCACCACACCCGGCCACAAATAAAGTTCTTGAAATAGTTCTTGCCAGCTAGTAAAATGCTCAGTAAAAGCACATTGTAGTTATTCACACATAAACACACAAACTCATCTACCCACATGTACTTCAACCAAAATGGAGTGCATATCGGCATGCAGCTTTTTTTTATTTAAAACAACATCATATTAACAGATTGTAAACATTCTTTCAGGTAAATCTGTATAGATTTTACCTCATTAAAAATAATGGCTTTGTATTTCATTGTATTAATTAATATGCAGTTTCCTTATTTTGGTACTTTTAGTTGCTTTACATGGATCAATTCAAATAATATATTAATAACCTTCCACACATATTGTTCTTTGTATACATGTTACTATTTCTGTAAGATAGATTTCTGAATTTCCTAAGTCGGTGGATGAAAATGACCATTTTCCCTTATCTTAGCACTAAATTGTAACAAATTTTCCTTAAAAAGTTATTTCCAGTCTAATGCATGAAAATTATATCTCATTTTATAAAAGTTGCATTTCTGCGATTATTAGTGAAATTTACCATTTTTCTATACAGTTACTATTTTAATTTCTTCTGGAAATTCCTTACATTATCTGAACATATTTTGTGTTAGTTTTTGTGTTAAGTATATTAGTTTTTCCTTTTACATGGGTTGCAAATACATTATTTTCCCTCTTTGTTTTATCCTTAGGAAACCTTTCCTAATGTGATGTTAAATAACATTCTCATAAACTCTATTGCAATAATTTTGAAACTTTGAATTTTTTCCTTAGATGTTTACCTCATCTGAAATATGTATTTGTGTTATCACGTAAAGATATAATTTTAATCTAAATTTATAACCACATTTCTTAACAAGATTTGCTATATCATGTGTATGTACTGATTTGAAAGGTATTTATCAAATGTAAAATTTTTGTTTCTTAATAGTCTATTTAATCTATTAACTTATTTATTCATTTATCTGTAGATTGCTTTTTTAGTCACACTATTTCTTTCCCTTTAATCTTTGCTGTGGCAGGTCTTCACTATTTTTTTCCAAAACTGTCTTATCAACGCTTACATATTTTTCCACATAAATTAAAAATCAGTTGAAGATTGTGCTTTAGCACTAGTTTAATCTACCCTTTGGGAACACTGTATAATCTCAGCATTCGATCATAGGTTATAGTGGTCAATAATACTTCAGAATCTTTTAAAGTTCTTATTTCTAGACTTTCCATAAGTAAATATAAGACATTTTTGTTATAATATTCTAGGCAAGTAAATGTCAATAAATTTGAAATTCAAGGTAAAATAAACATAGTTCTAGAAAATATAAAATGCCAAAATTAACGCAGTAAAAAATATAAAATCTTAAACACATGTTAGATTTACAACATTGTTTTAAAAACAAAAACTTCTATCCTATAAAATACAAGGCCCAAAAAGCTTTACATGTGAATCACCTTTATTCCCTATTGTACACTAGTTGCTGTAGAAAACAGAATTAAAGAAAAGCTGCTAAAATCATTTTGATGAGGCTGTTAATAGCTACATAACCCAATAAAGGTATTCAAGAAAATGTAATTATGGTTCAATTTCATTTATGAATATCAATGCCAATATCATAAATAAAATTTTCCCCAACCAAGCAAAAAATGTGTTTTGTTTAAAGAAAAAGCAGTAAGATTATCCTACCAGAGTAAAAAGTAACAAAAGTCCTCTTTTTCAACATTCTTAGAAGGCTACATAGAAGGAAACTTTATCAATCTAATGGCATAATAATAAATTGTATTAATAAAATATTAAAAAGCTTTATGAGGATTTTATCTATGGTTGGCAAAAATGATAAGAAAAAACATTAAGAAATCCACTATCTCACTACTTTTCAACAGGGTATAGAAGTCTGACAATTCAAAGACAGGAAAAAGATTTATAAGTTATTAAGAATTACTAGGAAAAATAAAAAGTCATTCTTTGTAGATGGTAACTGTGTAAATAAGAAATCAATGTACTGACAAATACAAAGAACTAACAAGAAACTATAGTGATTATCAAATGATTAGAATAATGTAATATAAAACAAAATAGAAATTCAAAAGAACCAAAATCTATAAAATTGAATGTCTTTGTGAGCTCAGAGAAGAAAGGGCTTTCTTAAACAAAATCCCAAAACAGCATGAAGTACAAAGGGAAGAATGGATAACTTTGACTACATCAAACTAAAGATGTAAATTCAAAATAAGACAACAAAGAAGAAGTAAAATGTTGGCTGATAGATTGTGTAAAAATAAAATTATTTTCTATTAAATAAGTATATCAAGAATATACACATAAACAAAAAGAACTCAGCAAGAAGAAATTCAATAAATTTTACGGAACAGTAATTTTGAATATTGATACAGGAGCTAGAAAGAAACTAGGCAGATAGTGAGGGTAAGAGTCCTTGGTAAGGTTTCCTTTTAATAAAAAGCAGTTTCAGTGGTGATTCATACTTGTAATTCTAGTACTTTTGGAGGCCAAGGCAGGTGGATCACCTGAGGACAGGAGTTCAAGACCAGCCTGACCAACATGGTGAAACCCCGTCTCTACTAAAAATACAAAAATTAGCCAGGCATGGTGGTACACACCTGTAATCCCAGCTACCGGGAGGCTGAGGCATCAGAATCACTTGAACTTGGGAGGCAGAGGTTGCAGTGAGCTAAGATCGTGCCACTGCACTCCAGCTTGGGTGACAGAGCAAGATTCCATCTCAAAAGAAAAGAAAAGAAAAAAAGCAGCCCAAATCATTTTTTTTCCTAACAAAAAGCATTCTGAAAAATCAAGCTGCAAGCTTAGATAAACAAGCTAAAAGCTTGCATAGGTAAGTGCCAGCAGCTGTGCCAATAGAAAAGGAATACCTGGAAGCCAGGTGTGTTCAGCATGGAGGTTCCCTCTTCCCTTTGCTTTGCCCCCACGTGTGTAGTGAAAAAGCAGGCAACACGGCGCCAGCCTGGTAGAGACCCTATCTGTGTAATAAAAGATTAGGGTGGGATGGCCAGCTTCTTCCTGTACTATGCAAACAGCACACCTGGTCCAACCAATCTCGTGGGCCCCATGTAAATCAGATGTCACCTCCTCAAGCTTGTCTATAAAAGCCCAGGTATTTCACCACAGAACTGGAAGATCCATTCAGGCGCCCCTCTCTCTCTGCAGGAGAGAGAGCTATTTTCTTTTTCTCTTTCTTTCGCCTATTAAACCTCCTCTCTTAAACACACTTTTTGTGACTCTGCGTCTTCGATTCCCTTGGCATGAGACAACAAACCTTAGGTATTTACCCCAGATGATGCCGCTTCAATATCAAGCAATGTGAATGGCCAGTAACGCATGAGGAGTACTCAGTGCTCGCGTCCTATTAATTGGAGGAATCACCCATAGCCAATATTTGAGTGTTTACAATGGCCAGGCATTATTCTAAATTCTTTTAAAATATAACTGTTCAGATACTTATAGCAACTTTTTGAGCTATGTATTATTATTATCTCATTTTACAGATTAGAAAATAGGGACAGAAAGCTACACAAGTATTAAGCGGTACACCCAGCATTTGAATCTAGGTGGGGTTGCTTTGAGCCCATGCACCTAACCACTACAACCACTATGACTCTACTTCTTCTGTTACACTATTTTGTAGCTATCAGTTTGTTAAAAATGAGAAAGATTAAAAATTTATACATCATCGAAGGCTGGTGAGGATGTGGGGAAATGAGAAACCTCTTACAATATTGAGAGAGGCAGCTCCAACGTGACGTAGTCATTTGGAGAGCAATCTGGCAATATTTAGTGAAAACTGGAAGCACATACTTTGTATTCCCAAATTCCACTCTTGTATTTGTACCCTAGACATGCTCTTCACAGATGCACAAGAACACATGCACAATGATCCCTGCCAGAGCATACTGTATGTACAAATAAGTCGAAGGCAACTAGGAGATAAGACACAGGTAAATGTATAAGTAACGTGGTACATGGATATGTATGAGAGATATAACATACAGTGTCAGAGGCAATAAACAGCATGGAAGGAATAGCAATGTAGACAAATCCAAAAAAAACTTGAATAAAATAGTAATGCAACAGAATACAATACCACTTACATAATTAAGAGCACACCCATATTAGCAAAAACAAATTTTATGGAAGCATGTGTTTACAAATGGCTGTGAACTATGTGGAATGTGGTATGGAAGAGTGTACGTTGTCTGCATGTAAGTGGATGCCTGGTGGAGATGGGAAGGGGATGAATGATGCAATAGTGAATGGAAACAATCTCGAAATGAAATATAAAGGAAGGGAGGTGCACTGTTAGAATAAAAGTCAGTCGTGAACCAAGGAGTAAAGCCAGTTCAATTCTGTGTACTTAAAATCCAGGATCCCAAAGCAAAACAAAATTTATAAATCCCCCCCAAATTCTTAGGGATTTAAAGAAATCTTGGGAGCCTGAAGAATAATATAAAGAATTATTAGAGATTAGTGTACCGGTTCTAGGTCCACTTTTTCCTGTGTATTACTTTAGCTCATATGACACAAAGAATAGTCTTTAGCTCAGGAAGGGTTTCACATGAAGTGTAAAACCTTGGTTATTAATTTACTATTGTATTGCCATCTGGTTTAACAACATGCAGAAAAATACTTGTTCTTAAGACCTGAAATCCTGTAGCCTTACAAACTTCACAAATCATTTGAACATCACAGAAAAAGTTAACTTATTGTTAAGGCTAATATGTTTTATATTGTATTATTTTGGTCTTACTTTTTATCTAATTGCAAAGCTTGTAATGAAACACTGAGCATATTTACCTTTTGAATCAAAGACGCAGCAAGAAGGAAATAGTTTGGAAAGTACTTAAAGTAAGAGAAGGCAGAAAAATAAAGGAAAATGGTTCCGTTTCGGTTTTTTCTAGTTGTCTTAATTACTATCCTCTTGCATTTATGGCCTTTATTAAGTGATTGCAGTATTTAATTTTTCAAACAATAACAATGAAAAATTATAGCGTATGAATGTATTCCTTCAAAGAAGAGGTAAAAAAATAAAAAGCATTTTTTTCTCATCTAGCAATATAATGAAATATTTGTGAATAAAATGATACAATGTCTGGGATTTAGTTTGAAATATTCCAGGAAGAAAGTTGAGGGCGGATAGATGATACAGCATTGCCAAAGTGACTGATGATAATTTTTTTTTTTTTTTTTTTTTTTTTTTTTGAGATGGAGTTTCGCTCTTGTTACCCAGGCTGGAGTGCAATGGCGCGATCCCGGCTCACCGCAACCTCCGCCTCCTGGGTTCAGGCAATTCTCCTGCCTCAGCCTCCTGAGTAGCTGGGATTACAGTCACGCACCACCATGCCCAGCTAATTTTTTATGTTAGTAGAGACGGGGTTTCACCATGTTGACCAGGATGGTCTCGATCTCTTGACCTCGTGATCCACCCGCCTCGGCCTCCCAAAGTGCTGGGATTACAGGTGTGAGCCACCGCGCCCGGCCGATAATTGTTGATATTAAGTGATGAGCATATAGAGGTTCACTGTTCTCCTAGATCAACTTTTGCTTATGTTTAAAAGGCTCCATTGTAGACAGTTTCTCTTAATAAAAGAATCAGCTTAGGTTTTGTGTGGTTTTAAAAATCATTTAACTGTAATTGCCATCTGAAATATTTATGAAATGAATAAAGCTCTTTGCGTTTATGACTGGATACATTTGTCAGAGTTTAAGGCGCCAGTCCACTAGGCCTACCATGTTCAGGGCTGACATTTGTATTCCTTTTCCAAAACAATGGGCAGATATGAGTTGGTTTTCCTTATGTGATGTAATCATTGGTAACTTCTTCCTCTCCAAGTTGGTGTAGGGCAGATCATGTCTACAGATGTTGCTTTTCCTCTCATCAAGCAATTGCACAATTAAACTGTCAAGCGTGAGTTGCTTTTCCTTATGTGAGAAAATCAGCTGTAACTTTCTTCCTTTCCAAGTTTGTGTAGGACACATCTTGTCTACAGATGTTGCTTCTTCTCTCATCAAGCAATTGTACTACTAACTGTCATGTAATAAGTATCTAATATAGTCAAGTGACTTTGTGAAGGAAAAAAATAATTTATAAAAGCACAGAGAACAATTGCCCAAAGGAGATTAGTAAGTAAAACTGGCTCATCTTATTGAAATGTTTAAATTAATGATTATGTACTGTTAGGAAGAGTTTTCTACATTAAAACACTACTTGAAAATTAGTAGTGTAGCATTTATTGCCACATTTATTATGAAAGTTCATGAAAATGTAAACACTCTGAACGGTGAATGCTAAAATCTGAAAGAGAATGTAGATAGGCTGAGGAGAATAAATAATTCTGTAGGCCTCTGCCATTCAGGCTTTCTATTGTGAGGATGTAACTTTTCAGCTTCTTTGCCCCTGTTTTAGGGAAAGGGAACTTCTTCAAAACATCTTCAGGAGCTTCATTTTCTTTAGTGTCATTTGAATGATCTAAGCAGATTTTCAACTTGGCCTTCAACTTTCCCTTTTGGGACTATGAAATTAAAAGTGAATGGTTTCTGCAGAAAGCTCTCCACTCATCTGTTAAGAGCAGTTTAAAAGTTTTACAAATGAAATTGAAAATTTTAAATATTTATAGTCCTGTTTCAATGAAAGTTAACTGTTTAAAATTTGAATATTTTAACTTCTGTGTCAACTTGTGAAAAAAATGGAATGTTTCTCTATAGTCAATAAAAATATAGTGATTATCTTTGCTTAAGTTTTTCTTCCATCTTAGAAAACACAGAAAATGTATTCTCCAACTAAAAAAAAATCATGTTTCACTTTGTGCATTAAAGTTTGTAGAACAATGAATATGTCCGATTCTTAGTAGTTTAGGAACTATGATTTAGCATAGTAGTTTTCCAGTTATAAAATTAGAGATGAAAAGACACTTGAAACCTGTTTCTTGCCATTAACATGCGTAAACTCTAGAGACATGGAGTATAGTGGTTAGGGATCTGGACTTTGCAATTTAAAAAATAAAAACTACCTGGGTTTGATTTTCACATGCTCCACTTATTAATTGCGTGATGTTAGGCAAATTAGTAACTTCCTCTACCTCCCCATCTGTAAAATGGTGATGATGAATCTATATTAAACACATATATATGAAACATAGATACACTGTTGTAAAGATTCAATTGGACTGTGCATACAATGTATGTAAATAACTAGAAGACATAAAATATGTTCAATAGGTATTAGTTATTATTTGCTCTGGGACAGCATTCACATTTAATTTAAAATATATAGCAATGAATATGTTTGGTACAATAATTGCTTTGAAAACAAGTTTTAGAAAATTATTTGCTGTATAGAAAAAGGCAAAAATGCAGCATGTAGCTACACAGCTGAAGGATTCTGAAAGTTATCCTGAAATCTACTAAAATATATTTAGTTTTTTAAAACTACTTCCTTTGGTTTTTTTTTTTTTTTTTTTTTTGGAGACGGAGTTTCGCTCTTGTTACCCAGGCTGGAGTGCAATGGCGCGATCTCGGCTCACTGCAACCTCCGCCTCCTGGGTTCAGGCAATTCTCCTGCCTCAGCCTCCCGAGTAGCTGGGATTACAGGCACGCGCCACCATGCCCAGCTAATTTTTTGTATTTTTAGTAGAGACGGGGTTTCACCATGTTGACCAGGATGGTCTCGATCTCTTGACTTCGTGATCCACCCGCCTCGGCCTCCCAAAGTGCTGGGATTACAGACGTGAGCCACCGCATCCAGCCCTTTGGTTTTTAACATGCATCAGATTTGAATTCGCTTTGGAAAACATTATTATTTTTTTTCCTAAATAAGGGCTTGATAATCTCCATATAACATGGACAATAATATTGTTTAATTTTTTAGATAGTCACTTTTTCATAACTTGCTCAAAATTTTCACTTACTCAAAAATATTACAAAGGGAAATACAAGCAGCAGTTTATACCTTGGCCTTTACCAATTGCTAATGTAATTATTTGACCAAAGAGTGGAACAGGTTCATCTTTAGTTCACCATTTTTGTATAGCTTTATGCAAGTGCAGGTCATTTTTCCTCATTGCTTTAAACTTAATTATTAATATTATCAGCAAGCCTGGAATTAAATCAATCTTATTGTGTCTCCAATGGAAAGGTTTTTCTGTCAATCAAATGTCCGTATTTTCTCCAAAAGCTGCATTCCTTATCTAATAGAATCTTAACATTTTAAATTCATAGACCCTCCATTTTACTCCATTGAAGTATTTATTTAGAGACCAAAGTTAGAATTCAGCAACCTGAATTAGAGAGCAAAAGGCACCTAAGCCTTGAAAAAGTCAACAAGAACCCTCAAAATGCTCATGCATGACTTAGAGGAAAGAATAAGATCCTTGGGATGTTATGAGTTTGACAACACTAACCAGGCTCTGGGGTCTGCTTTTGCTTTCAAGCTCATCCTGTTTAGAGAACTTTCAATAGAGAGTTTAAGAGGTGCAGGCTCTCGAGACAAACTGTATGAAATAAATTCCAGCTCTATTACCAACTGTGTGACTTGAGCAAATTGCTTTTACAAAGGGAGAATACTGATCTCTAGCTCATAGGATGATTCTGAGGATTGAATCAGTTCGTGTAAAGTGTGGAGCATAGTGCCTAGCACAAGGTAAAGACACAGTAAATATTAGCTATTATTATTTTATAAACATAGATACAGACTAAGGCAAGTGTGCGTGCATGCATGTATATATATTTACACATAGGCCTGTATGAATGTACATATGTATAAGTATGCATACATATATAGCACCAAAATAGTATGCATTTTTGTTTTATTTAAGTTTTTACTTGTCATGGACCACATTTTCAAGCAAGCATACACAGATTTATCTCATTAAAAAAATTACTGTCTTCTATTATATTGTATAGCTATACCATTGTTACATTGGCATACATTTAGTTTTTCTCTCCAGGATTTTTGTTTTACAGTAATACTTAAAGATACAGGTTTCTATATGTTACCTAGCATATGAGTGTCATTCTTTCTGAAGAACAGATTCCTGGAAGTGAAAGTGATGGGTCAAATTATATTTATATTTTAAATTTTAATAGATTCTCCCAAAGTATTCCCCAAGTATATCATACAACTTTATACTCCTAAAAAACTGTATATAAGACTTCATTTTTTTCAGACTTTGGCCAGATAATGCTATCAGTTTGATTATTGAAAATCCAAGGAGTACTGGTTTAAAGGAATGCAGCTCTGTATGACTCACTATTTATCATTAACTAAGGTCCTGACGGTAAAATTACATATTATGTGGTAGATTTCATTCCAGTAGGAATGCAAATGATTTCTCTCTGGTGGAGAGGATAATTCTATCGATTACGGTTTTATTGTCCTGAAAGATAAGCAGCTTTGTAAATAACCTAGAAATCCCATAAATATATTTTTTAAACACGTGTACAAATATCCAGAATTTCAAAATGGTCTTTTATCCACCTTTCTCATCTTCTTGAGTCCCTTAGTAAAGAGTTATAAATCTTTGCTATGTGTTCAGTCTAGTGATTTAATAGTTTTTTTTTTTTTTTTTTTTTAATTGAGGCAGAGTCTCACTCTGTTGCCCATGCTGGAGTGCAGTGGTGTGATCTTGGCTCACTGCAACCTCCACCTCCTGGGGTCAAGCAATTCTCCTCCTCAGCCTCCTGAGTAGCTGGAATTAGAGGTGACGGCCACCACGCCGAGCTGATTTTTGTATTTTTAAGTAGAGACGGGGTTTCACCTTGTTAACCAGGCTGGTCTTGAACTTCTGACCTCAAGTGATCTGCCTGTCTCAGCCTCCTAAAGTGCTGGGATTACAGGCGCGAGTCACCGCAACCAGTTTAAGAGATATTTTAGAAGGCTTGAAAGATTTCATTTTCAACTAATAATATACATACAAGTTATTGTCGGACTTTGAAAATTATACTTTGTTGCAGCCAAGTCCTTGATATATTACAAACATATAGCTTGGCTTTTACTGCCCTTCTTCTGTAAACTAACAGCATATTTTCCTTAAAATTCAGCTATGGCATAATCTAATATTGTTCTGAAAGTCCCTTGGTAATCCAGAATTCACAAACAGTACACGAAGATAAATATAACCAGACATTATGGATTGCTATTCTCTATTGTTTGCAAGGATGTGAGCATAGATACCATAGTTTTATGTTAATGTAGGCTATTTATTTCATGCTGATTTGAGCAGCTAATCATTAATGTTCTCAGCAAGCCTTGAAGTTAGGCCATTATTTGTCTGGCTCTACTGAAAAGACATAGACTTACCAATAATTTAAGTGCAAGCATTTCCCTAAAAGTTTCATTTTTTACCTCATGGGGTAGTATTTCCACTTTAAGTGCAGTGAACAAGAATCTTAAAATTTTAGTATTCCTGACAGATGCAAAACAGTGGAAGAGCAAATGACTCCACAGAGGTATTAATTTATAAATAAAAGGTCTTACCTACAAATCAAACTTAGTTCTCTTCAACTGCTAGTGGATGACTGATTTTTGTGGGCTCCCCAGAGTGGGAATCAATAACTAAGTCATCTATACTTTATACAACTCTCAGACTATTTGAGTGAAGTAATTCATTGATAACCATATGGGAGCATCTACTTACTGTACATCATCTACTCTACTTGGCACTGGGACACAGCAGTGAATACATGAGAAAATTCCTTCCTTCATGAGGTTTCTCTATTAGTTGGAGGAGCCCAGTGATTGGAGAAAGGTAGTTGAGGATGAGCACAGAGAAATTACCAGGACTACAGAGCGAAGGACATTAGAAGAACTTTGGCTTAAGATGTAAAGACATTGGAGGGTTCTAAGTAGAAGAACAATATGATAAAAATTGCATTTTAAAAAGTCAGACAGACAACTCTGCTGTTGTGTTGAGGATAGACTGAGGTGGATGTTGCCTCCAGGGGACTTGTAGATAGGAAGCTATTATAATAATTAAAGCAAGAGATTACAGGGTTTGGGTCAATGTATTTACTAAAGGCAGTGGAAACTTGAGTTCATGATATAACAGCTTAAAGAGTGTGAGATAAAAAATGAAAAAAAGGATATCTCCATTTTATTTTTATTTTTTGCCTTAGCAAGTGTAAGAATGGAATTGCTATTAACTGAGATAAGCAAGACTGTGCAGGGATTGGAAAATAATATCACAGTTAAATTTTGGATCTGGTGAGTTTGAGAGGATGTCTAATAAGAGATCATGAGGAGATGTCAAGTAGGTTGCTCTAGATAAGCATCTAAGTCTGGAGTTTGGAAGAGATTTCAGAGCTGGGTATACATATTAGGAAGTCTTGGGTGTGAAGATGACATTTAAAGCAATAAGAATTAATGACATTAGGAGGCTGAGGGGGGAGAATCAAAACCAGGAGTTTGAGATTACAGTGGGCCATAACTGTGTCACTGCACTCCAGCCTAGGCAAGAAAGCAAGATTCTGTTTCTAAAAAATAAATAAATAAAAGGATGAGATTACCGAGAGAGTATACACAGATAGGAGAGAGATCAGGCCAAGGACTAAGTCCTGGGGCACTTCTACCTTTCTACTCACTTATCCTGAGTAAATTCAGGTATCTGATTTATTTAATCCAGTATTTGCTGCCTTTATTTTTGTAAAGAGCACATTTCTTTTCATGGATTACACATTCAAATTCCAGGGAACTTAAATTATGCAAAACATCCTTTGGGAAATGATTTAATTTCATTGCCTCATTTTTCCACTTAATGTTGCTTATGTAAACAGAGCTATTAAATACTTACTTGTCTTTATTTCAGTAGTTTTCATAGTGAAATTGGAAAGGTGATAAGATAATCCATTCGATAAAACTGGCAGTAGCATTAAATACTACCCTCCCCTTTTATTAAATTGAAATTATATTCATCAAATTTTGATCAGAAACAAAGAAGAAATTTCAAGTCATTTGTTTTCTTTCCTTGAAAATATTTAAACGAAAATTTAGAAAATTGTTTTAACATGTTAAAAGAGAGACCTTTCCCTCTAGTTGGAACTGTAAATTCTCCAAGCCTGATAATCTTTAAGAAGGACATTTATTATTTCTGTTAGTTGGAGATCTTCTCCCTTGATATACTTGTGTGTCTCAGATAAGCGTCTTAAAGTGTATTGAAAAAACTGAAAAATGAAGATCCAAATATTGATTTCAATATACCATAAACTTACTAAATAAAGGTTGATTGTGCCACCTTGCATACATGAACACAAAGGTCATACATAGACTTTTTTTTCCCAGAAATAAACACTATCACTAACCATCTGGCATTCTGTGATTCCCATAAAATCTATTTCTAGGAGCAACTTAAACTGTAGGAGAACTTCACTGTGTCATGAATTAAACTTTCCTATTTTTTTTTTTTTGTCTTTGGATGATATCTCCTGAGAAAGTGCCACATTTATATTTGAATGACTTCAGCTCTGGTTGCTATCTTGTTCTCTATTTTTTTGAGTAAAAATCTTTGATTTTTAACTGTTACTTCCCCACCCAGCATAACAGTCATCCTTTAGTAGAATGTATGCTGCATCCAGATAATTCTTATTTCTATGAAGGATGCAAACAGTTGCAATCTCTGGCCTTAGAGGGTCATGGTGGTCAAATTAGTAAGCATATTGTTGTTCATTCGTCTCACGTTAGCTTTACCTGAGACTGGGGCATCTCTTTAAGCTTGGGTATTAACAGAAAGCACAACATTAACAGCACTCATAGATCTAACTTTCACAGACTAAATCCAAAGCCTGATGATTGGATTCTGATCTATGTTGTAACAAGGGCATTTCAAATTACGCAACTTTCATTTGTTGTTTTAGCACTTTCTCATGCCTCTAGCAGAGTGTAGTTTTCCGTAGAATCCAGGAAGGTGCCAAAATTCATTCCTCACTGGGAAATGCATAGGAGATGAACATTCAGGCCAGAGTTCAGGAAGCCCTATGCTGGTTTGGTCCATCAGCTATTAAAATGAACAAAAGAAAAATGTGTGAGCAGAACTCACTGAATCAACTTCTATAAAGGGTGACTTACTTGACAGATCTCTCCTGGGAACAGAAACTTGGCTGCAAATGCTAGATGCCATTTGCTTGATCCTCTTATTCACTATAGAAATAACTAAAACGAAGCTCATAAAGGCATGATAACAAAAAAGAATGGTTGCACATGATTACAACTATGATGTGGAAGGAGAAATATAGTCTGTTGGCCAAAGAGTCAAATTCATTTTTTGTATTTATCAGAAAGCAGGTACATCCAGCTGAGGGCAAGTACAAGGTGTCGTGGAGCGCCATTTGAATAAGTGATGTTAACATTAAATTCCCAGTGAAAACTTTAGTTTCTCAGCTTATAAAATGATAACAACAATAATAATTATCTCCAATAATAATAATTATAATACCTGACTAAACATTGCATGGTCAGAAGACAACTGAAAGGTTATACCTATGAAAATGATTGCACATTGCTGAGTTTGATATATAAATGCCAATTAAATGCTGCAAAAATCAGGGCTTCTAAATACATTGTCTTACACAATTCAACTTTTCCTTCTCCATTAGCACCAATAAGGTAGAATAGTGCAGGGAAGCATTACAATGAGGCTTCTCACTTAGGTGAGAGGAGGTAGGAGCTCCTTTAGGGAAGGACTACAAGTTTTTAAAGGATGTGGAAATGGGATGTGTTTTCTGTTGTCTTGAAATGGGGGAAAAGCCTCAAAGCTAACACTAGGAGACAGGTACTCCTATGGTCCATTGAAACCAACCCAATAATCCCATAAACTGTTCTTTTTGATAAACATAGAAATTGACCTTTCTGGTCTTAAAGCTTGAAGCTTACATTTGTTTTACTTGAGCTCCTTCCTCAGGAAACGACCTTCATGCCTCTTAAAAAAGTATCTAAGAACTGAAACTCACCAGATTGTGACATCCTGACAGTGAGAAGCCTGGAGCCCTCATTCATTATAATTGCATCCTTGCCCCTCCCTAGCTCTTGTTTTCTTACACATTGTTATGTTTCTTCCCTGCTATATAAACCCATAGGTTTAGTTGGGTCGGAGAGATGAATTTGAGTCTAAGTGGTCATCTCCTTGGCTGCAGCACCTGATTAAAGCCTTCTTTCTTGGCAATACCCATTGTCTCAGTGATTGGCTTTCTGTGTGTTGAGCAGCAGGACCTAGACTAAACCCCAGGTGTTTTGGTGACCCCATAGAGGAACTGCTAGAAGTCCTATCCCTATGGGGCTCTTTAAAAGGTTAATAGGACAGACCACCTACTCACATGCTCTATTCCATCCAAATTAAGGAATTCAACAATCAAACATCTGAAGGCCTTGTTTTTAAAGTAGGCATCATTACCCTTGGGGGAAAGCCCTGAGGAATATCCATTTCTGATTTCTGTGAGAAAAAAACAAAAGATAATCTCTGCAAAGCCAACTAATGGATGCTCAGGATTATCATTTATAAAGATTGAGGGTGCATATGAGAGGAGGAAACCAGCAGGCTTGCTCTAGATGAATGCTTGCTGAGCTACAGAACTGCAGGGGCCACCTGTGGGGCCCCTTAGTACAAGGTGGTTCAGGAGCTCCTGGTAGAGAAGTGGTTTCATAAATGTCCCCAAGAGGTTTTAGGGATGTGCATTTGATCATAGAGCATGCTGCCTACTTTGTATCTAGAGATGAAAAAATGAGTGGCTCACAATGTGAAGGAAAGGAGAAACGAAAAGGGGGGTCTTCTGTACTCACGCTATTTGGTGAGCTGTATAGAGGGTTCTGTAAACACCATGAATTAATAAAAGAGATGAGGTCCAGTTGTCTTGTGAGTAATCCCACCAATGATAAGATGTCTCTTATCAGACCTATAAGAGGTAGTGGGCTGAGGGAGGGACTTAGGGTAAGTTGCTGGATGTTGGTTCTCAGAGGACTGTGCTGAATGAGGTCTCTGTCTAGGACAGAGAATAATGCGCAAAAATGTCCTCCACAAGCCAGTCATGATTTGGACATCAGCCACACAGAGGATGTCGTGGCCGATTACAGTAGTCTCTCTTACCTGAGCTTTTTGCCCCTGTTTCTTCCATTTCTCCTCTGGACACCAACACCTTGGAGATAAAAGGCAGATCAAGAAGTAATGGAGTGTGATTGAGACAGGTACAGAAAGAGAGAAACAAGAGACAATGTTCTCTTCCCCAGATCCTACAGGGCAGGCTTTTGTGGAAAACAGCAAAGAAATTTTGAATTGGATGTGAGATTAGAGTGTTAGTTTAGAATGAATGACACCTGCTTTCTTTTTGAAATTTAAAGCAATTACAAAGAATCTCCCAATCAAAAAAATTATTAAAGTTTTATATACATGTAGAATGTGCATAGATATTAAATAAATATTTCTATAGAGTATCACAAAGTGAATATATCTATGTAACCAACATCAATGTCAGAAAACATTACATTTCCAAGACCCAGAAGGTTATTGTACTCCTTCCCCTCAAACCAAAGGAAGCCAATTTCCTGATTTCTTACACATGGACAAGAGTTTTCCTTTATATAAATGGAATAATAATACAGCATATACAGATATGTGTGTGTATATATATGTGTATATTTATATATATGTATACATTGTACATATATATTATATATGTATACATTGTACATATATATAGCATCTGGCTTTAAAAAAACTCCTTGGTATGTTTGTGAGACTCGTACCTATTGCTTGCATATAGCAGCGTTTTGTTCATTTTCTTTGCTGATTAATCTATTGTGTAAATATGTCACACTTTATGTATCCGTTCTATTATTTATCGGCATTGGCCTTGTCTCTAAAGGTTTTCACAGATAATTCTGCTGTAAGCATTCCTATATATATCTTTTAGTGCATACAAATATATATATCAGTTAATTTTACAGCATTTAGAATGAAATTTCATGTCATAAATTATATGGGTGTATACATTCAACTTCTGAATATATTGCAAAATATTTTTCCAAAGTACTTGCCCAATTCTCCTCACTCAAGCAGTGTATAGGAGCTCTAATTGCTCCACACCCTTGCCTATAGATATGGTTTGGTTGTATCCCCACCCAAATCTCATCTTGAATTGCAACTCCCACAATTCGCATGTGTCATGGGAGAAACCCAGTAAGAGGTGATTGATTTATGGGGGCAGGTCTCACCTGTGCTGCCTTAGTAATAGTGAATGAGTCTCACCAGATCCGATGGCTTTAAAAGTGGGAGTTTGCCTGCACAAGCTCTCTTCTCTTGTCTGCTGCCACGTGAGATAGGTCTTTCATCATCCACCATGATTGTGAGGCCTCCCCAGCCATGTGGAACTGTAAGTCCAATAAACCTCTTTCTTTTGTAAATTACCCAGTCTTGGGTATGTCTTTATCACCAACATGAAAAAGAACTAATCCAGTAAGTTGGTACCAGTAGAGTGGGGCACTGCTGAACAGATACCTGAAAATGTGTAAGCAACTGTGGAACTGGGTAACAGGCAGGGGTTGAAACAGTTTGGAGGGCTCAGAAGAAGATAGGAAAACGTGCAAAAGTTTGGAATTTCCTAGAGACTTGTTGAATGGCTTTGACCAGCATGCTGATAGTGATATGGACAATAAAGTACAGGCTGCGGTGATCTCAGATGAAAATGAGGAACTTGTTGAAAATTGGAGTAAAGGTGACTCTTGTCATGTTTTAGCAAAGAGATTGGCAGCATTTTGCCACTGCCCTAGAGATTTGTGGAACTTTGAACTTGAGAGAGATAATTTAGGGTATTTGGCAGAAGAAATTTCTAAACAACCAAGCATTTAAGAGTTGACTCAGTTGCTGTTAAAGGCATTCAGTTTTATAAGGGACACAGAGCGTAAAAGTTCAGAAAATTTGCAGCCTGACACTGCGATAGAAAAGAAAATTTCATTTTCTAAGGAGAAATTCAAGCTGGCTGCAGAAGTTTGCATAAGTAATGATGAGCTGAATGTTAAGCCCCAAGACAATGAGGGAAATGTCTCCAGGATGTCTGAGACCTTTGTGGCAGCCCCTCCCATCACAGGCCCAGAGGGCTAAGAGGAAAAAGACTATGGCTTCAGAGGGTGCAAGCCTCAAGCCATGGCAGCTTCCACATGGTGTTGAGCCTGGGAATGCACCGAAGTCAAGAATTGAGGTTTGGGAACCTCTGGCTAGATTTCAGAAGATGTAGGGAAACATCTGGATGCCCAAGCAGAGGTTTGCTGTAGGGATAGGGTCCTCATGGAGAACCTCTGCTAGGGCAGTGCAGAAGGGAAATGTGGAGTGGGAGCTCCCACACAGAGTCCCTACTGGGACACCACCTATTGGAGCTGTGAGAAGAGGGTCACTGTCCTCCAGATGCTAGAATGGTAGATTCACTCTCAGCTTGCACTGTGCACCTGGAAAAGCCACAGACACTTCACACCAGCCCATGAGGGCAGCTGGGAGGGAGGCTGTACCCTGCACAGCCACAGGGACAGGACTGCCCAAGTCCATGTGAACCCACCTCTTGCATCAGTCTGACTGGTACATGAGACATGGAGACAAAGGAGATCATTTTGAAGCTTTAAGGTTTGACTATTGTGCTGGATTTCAGACTTGCATGGGGCCTGTGGCCCCCTTGTTTTGGCCAATTTCTTCCATTTGGAACTGCTGTATTATCCCAATGCCTGTACCCCATTGTATCTAGGAAATAACTAATTTGCATTTGATTTGACAGCCTCATAGGCAGAAGGGACTTGCTTTGTTTCAGATGAGATGTTGGACTGTGGACTTTTGAGTTAATGCTGAAATGAGTTAAACCTTTGGGAGAGTGTTGGGAAGGCATGATTGGTTTTGAAATGTGAGGACATGAGATTTGGGAGGGGCCAGAGGTGGAATGATATCGTTTGGCTGTGTCACTACCCAAATCTCATCCTGAATTCCCATGTGTTGTGGGAGGGACCCAGTGGGAGGTAACAGAATCATGGAGACAGGTCTTTTGCATGCTTTTCTACTGATAGCGAATGGGTCTCATGAGATCAGATGGTTTTTAAAAACAAGAGTTTCCCTGCACAAGTTCTTTTTTTGCCTGCTGCCATCCACGTAAGATACGATTTACTCCTCCTTGCCTTCCGCCATGATTATGAGGTCTCCCAAGCCATTTGGAACTGCAAGTCCAATAAATCTCTTTCTTTTATAAATTGCCCAGTCTCAGTTATGTCTTAATCAGCAGCATGAAAACGAATGAATAATCTTATGCTTCTGGTTGTCTATCTTTCTATTTTAGCTATTTTGGTGTCTGTGCAACAGAATTCCATTGTGCATCTTACTGCATATTTCTCTGATTACTTATGAATCCATTTTCATGTTTTGTCATCTAGAGATTTTCTTGTATGAAATCCCTGTTTCCTTCCTTTTTCTTTCCTTCCCTTCCTCCCTTCCTTCCTCCCTTTCTTTGAGACAGGGTCTTGCTCTGTTACCCAGGCTGGAATGCAGCAGAAGAAACACTGCAGCCTCAACTTCCTGGGCTCAAGTAAATCTCCGGCCTTAGCCTCTCATGTAGCTGGGAACACAGGTGTGTACCACCACACCTGGCTAATTTTTAAAATTTTTTGTAGAGTCAGGTTTTCCCAAAGTTGTCCATGCTGGTCTCAAACTCCTGGGCTCAAGAGTTCCTCCCACTTTGGCTGACCAGTGTTGGAATTACAGAAGTGAGCCACCATGCCTGGCCTTCTGTTATTTTCCATTGGATTATATGCCTATTTCTTATTTGCATGAATTCTTTATATGTCATTAATACAAACCATTTTCTTGCTTACATGAGTAGCAAATACCTTCTCTCTAAGCTCTCTGTCTGCCTTTTCACTCTCCTAATGATGTTTTCAATGGAAGTTTGTAGTTTGAATGTTCAAGAAGAACGTTCAATAACTTTTTCTTAACAGTTAGTGCTTTTGTGGTTCTTTTTAAGATATCATTAAATTCTCTGAATGTATTCCAGAAATGTCATTATTTTTCCTTTCACATTTAGATCTATAATCCACATGTATTTATTTCTTTATGCGCAATGTGAAATAGAAGTCATATTTATTTCTTATCCTGAATTTTCATGGCTGAACGTATCTTAAATTACAGATATTTTTAAATTGACTTACATAACTTTTTCATAGTTGAATGTGCGTTTAAATTATAGAAATGACAGGGCTAGTACAAATGAAGTGTTGAAAATCTATAGGCTCTGCCAAAGTTGTTCTCAAGCTGAGGGGAGGGAGATCCAACACAGCATATTTAAAATTCATGATTTGAGAAAAATAAAGCCATTTCATTTAAACCTTCATGGGAATCTGTTTGCTAAATACATTAAATATTTTTTAAAAAATGGAAAAATAAGAGGAACTGTGACTTCAGATGAAAACATTTCTATTGTGAGAAGCCTGTGAAATGTTGAGGAAGAGTTGCTTTTGAAGTATGTTTCCTAGTGACACCTATGAAGGTTGAAGTTTTCAAAACGGGTAGAGGCTATGAATTCATAGTGCTACAGGCAGCAGTAGTGATCTATGATTTTCTGCAACCACTTTAAGAAACTTTTAGTGACTGCGTGCGGTGGCTCATGCCTGTAACCCCAGCACTTCAGAAGGCTGAGGTGGGTTGATCACCTGAGGTCTGGAGTTCAAGACCAGCCTGGCCAACATGGTGATGCCCTATCTCTACTAAAAATACAAAAATTAGGCAGGTGTGATGGCAGGCACCTGTAATCCCAGCTACTTGGGAGGCTGAGCCAGGAGAATCGCTTGAATCTTGGAGGAAGAGGTTGCAGTGAGCTGAGGTCATACCACTGCACCCCAGCCTGGGAGACAGAGCGAGACTTCATCTCAAAAAAGAAAAAAAAAACAAAAAACAACCTTTAAAAAAGAAACGTTTGGTGATGGACCACCATGCCATTTTCTTCTAATGTTGAGCCACCAATTAGTAAGCTCTAGTACATCCACTATATAGGAGAAGCTCCCACTATGCTACGTGAATTAAGAATTTTAAGTCCAAACGGCAGGATGTTTGCATTTTAAGACAACCATTTTGTAAACTTTGTATGAACAAGTCTACATCCCAAATCATTAGTTGGACGACTTCATACTTACCACTTAAAGCAACTTCTTGCCCATGTGGAGACAGCTTTCTGGCCACCTGTCTACTCTTTTTTCATCTGTCACGTGGTCCTCTTGGAGAATGCTGTCTGCCGGCTGTTCACTCTGTGTAGTCCCTCATACAAATCCAAAGACTAATCTTACTGAGTAGCCTCTCTTTCTCATCTTTCTTAAAGCTCTTGACTTCATTAGTCCCTAGACATTTTATATATTTTATTTTGTACACAAAAAATGCATGGTTTTGAGTTGTTGTTCATAAAATACTTAGGTAGCAATTACTAAGTGTCATGTGCCATGTTCCAAGTGTTTCCAAATACAAACTTTGACTATTCATAGCGATACAGGAGTTAAGAGGAAATTACTTAGGCAGATAGAATATGGAAGTCCTTGGTAAGGTTTTTCTTTTTAATACAAAGCAGCCCCAAATCATTTTCTAACAAAAAGCAGCTGCAGACACAGACAAGCAAGCTGGACGCTGGCACCAGTGAATGCTGGTAGAAAATAACTACCTGAGACTAAGCATCTTCAAAATGGGGGCTCCCTCTTCCCTTCCCTTTACCAGCCACCTGTATAGTAAAGAGCAGAGAAGGTGGTGCTGGTCAAGTGGAAAGTCTATTTGCATAATAAGGTTAGGGTGGGATGGCCAGGCTTCCTGTATGCTATGTAAATATGACATCTGATTAAACCAATCTGTGGGCCCTATGTACATCAGACACCGCCTCCTCCAGCTTGCCTATAAAATCTGCTGCAGTAGGCCTGCCTTCCTCTTTTTCTGACGTTTCTCGTTCTCTCTGGCAAGAGGCTGCTCTCCTCTCTCCTTTTGTCTTTCTATTAAATTTTCTGCTTCTTAATCCACCCACATGTGTCCGTGCCCTGAATTCTTTCTCAGCATGAGACAACAAACCACGGGTAATTCCCCAGACAATGTAGCCATTCACTAGTCTCTACAGAGTTGGTACTATTATTACTCTCATCCTACAGATGAGAAAACTGAGCCACAGGCAATATGTTTCTTTTCTATGATCATGTAAGGCCGTATCTCTATATTATCATTCACAATAATAGTAATAATTGAATCAAGAAGATATGAGGGACTGTGCCAGCAGTTTATATATGTCATCTTATTTAATTCTCCAAAAACCTGAGAAAATAGGTTCAGAAAATTTAAGCAAATCATCCAAGATCACAAATTTTAGGGGGATTACTCTTAATTTGAACTCATTTCATCAAACTCAAAGCCCAAACTCTATGTACGACATTAATCTACCCTCCTCCCCACTTCTCAGAGACGACATTGACATGTGAATAAAGAGAGCTGTAAGAGGTGATTATGCACCTAGAAAACAGGTTGCAATGAAATTCTCAAATAATAATTATTTGATAAAAAGACTGGATTCTTTTAGGCTCCACCTAAAACAGTTAAGCACCATGCAAGTACTTCACCTACAGTTCCTATGACGGTAGAGCATTTATAGGATAAAATATGTTTCATTAAAATAAAAATTGAGTAGTAATGTTAAAGAGTTAATAAAACTATTTAACAACAAATCCTAATTCTTTTGCCCACCTGCTCTTGCATATCTTTGTAAACTTTTCTTCCACACGATCCATAAATGCACTGTATGCCTCACGCCGCATTCTATGTCTCTGAAGGAAGATGGTACAAAGTGAGTAAAAGCAGACAGACATGTATTAACTTTAATTGTTTATTTGTTAAAATTTGCTATTTAATAATCTTTGCTTTAAAAGTGTATCTGTGATCCAGATTCACATCTTGTTCTGCTTAGACCTAAAGGGCTTACAAAACATGCTTATGTGACTAGGGCAGAATTTCAGCCAGGGTAAAATTACATGCCCCAACATTTTTTTTTATGATTGTATCGCAGAGCTGACTTTTCAGGCTTTCTCATGTGAGTGTCATTCACTGAACTTCTGGTGATTCCCAATGACATAAGAGGAAATTTGGGAAAAATTTCTTACAATATTTAAGCCTTCATAAAACAAAAATAAAACTCCAAGCCCTCCACTCCCCAACCAAATGAATGGCCCCCTCTCATGAGTGAGGGGACACAAAGAGACCGGAAAAGAAAGTTCAGGCTCTGATGGGAAGAAAAAGTGGGACATGGCTCATTATACCCTTCTCCCTTTGGAATTCAGACGCAACTCACCAGCATTAACATTAAAACAGAGACCTTAAGACTGAAATAACAGACAAACAACTCTTTGTAGCAATAAGATACCCATTTCAACCCGACTCTAGTGTAGCATTACATGACAGATAGCAGGCTCTGCCTGTAATCCCAGCACTTTGGGAGGCTGAGATGGGCAGATCACCTGAGATCAGGGGTTCGAAACCAGCCTGGCCAACGTGGTGAATCCTTGTCTCTACTAAAAATACAAAAACTGGCCGGGCATGATGGAGCATGCCTGTAATCCCAGCTACTTGGGAGGCTGAGGCAGGAGGATCGCTTGAACCTGGGAGGTGGAGGTTGCAGTGAGCTGAGATCAAGCCACTGCATTCCAGCCTGGGCAACAGAGCAAGTCTCTGTCTCAAAAAAAAAAAAAAAAAAAAAGTATTTTACCCCTAAATGTACTATGTTTTGGCGTATTTCAAAATGGCCCTGCAAAGCTATCGCTCTTTTGCAGACAGTCTCATATCTTTTAAGGTCTGATAAGACCTTCATATCTATTGTCTCTGAAGCCTGCTACCTGGAGTCTTCGACTTCATGACAAGAACCTTGGCTTCCACAATTCCCATTCTTTACCTTAACTCAAGCTTACTTAACCCCTCTAGACAAAGCTAACTCTTTCAACCAATTGCCAGTCGGAGAATCTTTGCATCTGAGGTGGGAGGTGGGACTCAACTCCAGAGCAGATGGAAGACTGGTTGAAACAGGGAAGAGTCATTGAAAGCATCTCTCCAGGAGACAGCCCCACCAGTGTCATGACCATTGACCATTGTTGTGGCAGCATCCGGAAGGTACCACCACTTTTCTAGGAATTTCTGGATAACCCACCCCTTAATTTGCATGTAATTAAAAGTGGGTGTAAATATGACTGCAGAAGTGCCCCTGAGCTGCTACACGGGGATTGTGCCTATGAGGTATCTCCGCTTCTGCTGCTTAATGCACACTGCTGCTTCAATAGAAGATGCTGTCTAACACCACAGGCCTGCCCTTGAATTCTTTCTTGGATGAAGCCATGAACCTTCCCAGCCTATGCCCAGTTTTTGGGCTTGTCTGCCCTGCTTCAAATGTACTTATGACCTGGAAGCCTCCAAGATTCGAGGTGTCCTGCATTCCCAGGCCAAACCACTGTATACCTTACATATATTGATTTATATCTTTGCCTATAACTTCTGTCTCCCTAAAATGTATAAAATCACACTGTAAATTAACCACCTTGGGCCACATGTTCTCGGGAGCTCCTGAGACTGTTACAGGTCATGATCATCAATTTGGCTCTGAAAAAAACCCCTTCACCTATTTTACAGAGTTTGACTTTTTTCATCAACACCTTATTCCACTATACCAATTCTCTTTGTAATAAGAAAAGAAAATCCAAAATTTTAGATAATCCACTATTTGCATTAAAAAAAAAGCAGAGACTATATGCTTTATTTTTAAAGACATAAATATATTTTACACTGCAAGGAATAAAAAACTCCTGCACTAAAGCAATTGTTGACAACAGTGCTGGAAGCATTTCCCAACAGCTACAGAGAAAGTCAAACTCACCGTATATGAAGCAGATCTAACAGGCCATGGGGCTTTCGTCAAAATTAGTTTTGAATCCCAGGTGCATTCACGACCCTTGTGGGTGATAAATTTTTCTGTAGTGTTCTTCTGTTTATCGTCTTTCAATAAATGGCATCTATGTACTAGAGATATGAAGACAAATGAAAAGCTTAGCAATGACACATGTCTTTGTTCATGATGTCTCTCAGATGTACCATTTTTGGAGATCAGGACCCAGAAGGGGTAAGTTACTGAATAATTTATAGATATAAATCTAAAAAAACCTTTTCTTATTTTTTCTGCCAGTTCTGGCAGAATTAATTTTGTCTTTCTTCAAACTCCACTTCCAAGCCCATCATTTATTTCTCTGGATGTGTCTTTCTAAAGTTTCTCCTTTTGGTTGGTATATTTCACATTTACATTCTACCTTAGGTTTTACTTAAAATATTTTTAAGCTTGAGGGCCTTATAAAGTATCTCTGGCATTTTCTACCAAAATGAGTTACACATAGCATATACTGGGAAAGTTGACATGTTCCATTTTAATTACACACCTAGATGACACTTTTATAAGTATAACACATGCTAAAATTTGTACATTATTTTAAAATAAATTATCATAGTTTTACAGGTATAAAATTATTTGCTTATTTTGAAAAAGGAAATAAATTGTTACTGTGAACTCACTATTTACAGACAATCACTGTTGACATTTTGTTTTAATTTATATATAATTATAATATATAAATATAGCATTCAGATATTATCCATCGTAATCCAAATAAGAAATGCTGAATAATACAAATTAACTCTGAATTAATACTTAACAAATGGCACCATAACAGTAATAACAGCATGCCTGTTTGTATGTTATTTCCATGCGCTTTTTAATACATTACTAAGTGCCTTTAGCATATTTAAGGCTCACATTAATTCTATGATGTAGATACGGTTGTTATCATCTGCATCTCCAGGTGGGGAAAACAATAGATAGACAGTTTAGGTGATTTGGGGCAGTAAAGCCAAGATTCAGAGTCGCACAGCGTGGCTCCAGAGTTTATTCTCTTAAGCATTACCGTCCATTTATTCTCTATATGTGACACATTGAGTCACAAAAATAATCTTCAATAATATATTAACAGTTGTGATAGCAAAGTAAATATATTGTTGCAAATAATTAAAAAGGCATTTAAAAATTTACCATATTATTAAAGATGATAATAAAATCCACCTGTTTAGTTATAAGCTCTTACAGTTACTACTACTATTATATAATGCAGAGAGTTTATTTTTTGCAATATTCATAGCATCATAACAGCTTACCTGTACTTAAGGATTGTGACTTAAATTTTAATCCAAAGGGGTCCTTTTCATAAGTTGTCTTAAAGTCGGGTAAACCAGATTGGTACTAGATATGTAAAGAAAAGATTGCAATATTACCAATACATACATTGTTTCTTATTGTAGTTGGAATTTGATTTTTCCTAATTGTAAATATTTCCTTGGCAAAATGTAATTTTGACAATTTTGTTGTGGCATTCAAATGTAGTATTTAAAACTTGTTTATGAAAATTTGAAAGAATAATCTAAGATTTAAATAGTGTACAAACAATTCATTTTGTGGTGGAGAGGAGTACTTCAATTACCCTTTTGTGTATAGATCAGAAATATTATCTTAAACAGTGTGGAATTAAGGGAGTCTGTTCAAAATTTGGCAACCTAATCCTAAACTTGATCTTAAGTTATGACACACAGAATTACATATTATTTTTCTGGAGCTGAACTTATTTCAGCAATGTAGCAAAAATATTGAACAAAGCTAAATGATTTGTCAAACTTGAATACAGTTACTATTGTTTTTTGTTTTTTTTATAAGCTATACATAAAGTAGCAGTTTTAGTGGTTTAAGTGAACCAGTTTTAACTGAAATAGAATTCGTACACTGCATGAACTGATTAAATAAAACATCACAAAGGTCTCTACTCAAAAGCTAAGTAAATGTGGCATGAAACAGAGAAAGTATCAAGCAGAAGTTAAACAGGATTCTATTCTTAATGTGTCACCTACTACAAGCATATAGAACAGTATTAAAAGTTCCAAAGAAGGAGATTCTCTAATACAAGATTTTTGAGTCTTAATTGAATTCAACACGAAACCAAGTTCCTCTCAAAAAGCCTTCATTGAGGTTTAATTTGTGACAATATTGACATCTGGTGGTTACATAATTTATAACACTCTGCTTCCAATTCACTCATTTATAGAAGCAAGTTAATTATGCTAAAATAAAAATGTCCCCCATTCCTTGAGTTTGATTCACTCAAATTTTGTAAGTCTGTGGTTAGTAAAGTACTTATTTAAAAAATATATTTATTTTGAGACAGAGTCTTGCTCTGTCGCCCAGGCTGGAGTGTAGTGGTGTGATTTCGACTCACTGCAAACTCTGCCTCCAGGGTTCAAGTGATTCTCCTGCCTCAGCCTCCCAAGTAGCTGAGATTATAGGTGCATGCAACCATGCCTGGCTAATTTTTGTATTTTCAGTAGAGACAGTTTCACCATGTTGGTCAGGCTGGTCTCGAACTCCTGACCTCATGATCTGCCTGCCTTGACCTCCCAAAGTGCTGGGATTACTGGCATCAGCCACCATGACTGGCTTACTAAAGTATTTAAGTAAACCAGTAACATTTAATATTTAAATGACTTTCCTCATCTCCAAAAGCCAACATATGTTATTTACTATGAATCAAATTATTTAGCTGCCCTGAATACGTAAAGATAGTTATTGACTATGGCTTTCTGGATTTTCCAAATTTTCTCCTAATAGCTCATAGAGTTAACATTAATTGAACACCTCAACATTTCAAATTCTGTTGGGCTTTGCATATTTTTCATTCATAATTTAAAATAACCGTATAAAATATGTAGCATTGTTAACCCACATTATAAATAATGAAAAAAGCTTAGTATCTTGTACAAAGTTATTAGAAAGTAAAAGAACAGGGATACTCTGATCTCAGAAGCCATGCTCTTAACTACTATTCTATACTTTCCCACTGGAATACATTTATTCTTTTATCTCACTATTTCTAGATCCTGTACTATTAGTTCTACTGTTTAACTCTTTGCCTAGCAAGAGTCATTTTATGTGCTAAATTAGAAACCTAAGAATGTAATATGTTCACATTTTAGTGGAATTATATTTTGCATAAATCATATTTGACCTTATTTGCATCTCCATATTCTTCATCACCCTTTTAAATTATAAATCTAATTATTGCCCATATATTATTTAAATTATTGATCATCCAAAAGATTCATTAAAGTAATAGAATATCCCTATTCTATTGAATAGTTAAAACTATTTTCATTCATTCATTAATTTACTCTACACATTTGTTTTATTATTTCTAGATTATAAACTCTTGGCAACTGATGTCTGTTCTCCATTCAGATCTAAACCCAATCTGTTCTCTTGAAACCTAAGATAGTCTGCATCAGAGATGGTCACTCGACCTGGCAGATAAACCTCATCAGAAACAATCAGGTTCTTACTCTCTTTTCTATCATTTATTGCTAAATCTGAATTGCATTGTTCTGTGAGAAAAAAAAAGATGTATCCTTATACACATTCTATCACCTTTTTCCTATATACAATAGTTTTTCTCATTAAGAAATGAATAAAAAACAATACATAGTTCCCCTTATCTATATTAAAGTGTTTTTATTCAAATTCTCTGTTGTACCTGTCGGAAGTCATGTGGTTTGGGATTGACATATACACCCTTTGGATATTGTCCACTCTTCACAAACATTAACTTTGCTTCCTGTGAATCCAGACGTGGAAATGTAGTTATAAATTTAGGAGCTATGACCTTCTTAGGATGATTCCTTATGCTAGGCAAGTGAAGCATTATTTCTGGAAAACTGCTTTTTTTCCTCCTTTTTTCTTCCTTAAGGGGTTTGGATGGTCTTTCTGGAATTCCCAAAGAGGTATACAGTTTGTAGCTAAAATCAGGTGGCTTTATTTCCCATACATTAACTTTCATTTTACATTGTGGAGGCTGCAGAACACTTTTTTTCCATTTGGAGTTGAGATCCTGTCGTGAAGAATATTGCAGCCTTTTTGCAATATCCCTATCTCTTGTGCCTCTCTGAGACTCATGGTACATTATGTGGAGGGCGTTTTCACATGGAGGAATCTGCAACAGACATGGAAATAGGTGAAGCTTGTCACTATAGCAATGGTGTATTCAACGTTTTCTCTCCAAGCAAAGTCAATCTTTGAAAGATTTATGAAGCAGGAAAAAGCTCAGAAATGTCAGGAAATGTGTATGGAGGAGAAGGAAAAAGTTATCATTGCTGCAAATATTTATTCAGAACCTTTGTCACAGCAGTCACTGCACTAGGGCTGGTAATTTTTTAAATGATTGATATAAAATCCATGTCCTTGAGTAACTGAGATACTACTTAAAAGACAAACATAAAAACCAAAAATAAAACCTGTGAAATAGGATAGATATTACAAGTATTATGAGAAGCAAGGAGATTGGTCAGCTAGCTTTATCAAGAAAATAGATGTGATGTCAAAAGCTGTCATTTGGACTGATCTTGAAAGGTAAGTAGAAACATTCCAGGTGGTAAAGAAAGGCAATAATGTTTCACTTAGAAATAGAAAGTATGTGAAATTCGTCATTACATATTTTTAGGATACCTGTAGCTGCCTAAACCATCACAAGCACATTGTAATTACTGGTATTGAAACTTATAGATGAGAATCATGGATTTGCTTTTTGCTGACTAGCTAACCAGTGACAAGGAAATCATTATTACACTTCTCAGATTTAATGACACTATCAATATGTTACTGGATGATTCAGTGAGTTCAAAGTCTCCTTGGAAAGGCTAATTACCAATTAAAATATATTTGGTGAAGTAGAAATAGTACAATGCTGGTTCCTGGGAAATAAGGACCTGCGGCGAGGATGAATTTCCTTGTCTTGTGCTATAATTTTGTGTTGTTTCATTATAGCATCAAAATAGAGGGTCAAAATTCTACATGCTAGTTTTCAATATACTAAAGTTGTAAACGAATGAAAGGAAACTACGCTTCAGATATTTTGAAAATGTCCATTTAAAAAAAATTATAACATTTTGCAATGATGGATTGTTTTCCAAATACTAATACACATCTTTTTATTTTATAATGGGGTATGCTATACTGAAAGAAAAGCAAGAAGCCTGTCAAAGGGTATAGCTTCTCTGTGAGGAGACAGTGAAAAATGGTATAATGGGAAAAACTAGAAAAATTAGTTGGAGTTATATTATCAAAAGTCTTTTATGCCACACTAAGAAGTTTTAAACTCATCAAAGAGACAAATGAGAACAAATAAAAAAATTACAACAGGAAAATAGTTAGCAAGTTATTTGTATTTCGGAAAGACCACGTGGTAGCAGTATGGAGGTCAGCCTCACGATAAAAAGTGAAAGCTAAGGCAAAAAAAAAAAGAAAAGAAAAAAAAATCCCAAACCCAACGTAGCAACAATTTAGATGAGAGATAGTTAAAAACCTAAACAAAAATGTAGCATGAAGATGAGAAAGGGAGGTTGTTCTCATAAGCTGCTTAGCAAATCTAATATCCTGGGCTTTGTTTCAAATATATGGCAGTTTATTAACTAAAATAGGAAATAAAGGAGAAGAAACAGTTTACGGAAGAAGGTCAGGTAATGAATGGATTTCAATAAGATGTAAATTTCATACTAATCATAGAAAAAAAAATAACAGCAGATACACAAATGAAAAAGGTAAAGGCACAAAAAAATAAAAAATAACATACAAAACAATAAAACAAAAAAGGAAAAAGAAAAAGGAATCAAAGTTTGTCACTATAGAAAACAACCAAACCACAAAGATAATAAGAAGGGAAGAAAGAAAGAACAATATACAAAACAATCAGAAAACAGTTAATGAAGTCAGAGAGTATGTCTTCAAGTGTCAATAATAACTTTCAGTGTAAACAAGTTAATTTCCCCAATTAAAGAATGTAGACTGAATGGATTTAAAAAAACCTCAATTACATGCTTCCTGCAAGAACCTCACTTCACCTGTAAAGACACACATAGACTGAATGTCAAGGGATGGAAAATGATATTCCAGGCAAATGGAAACCGAAAGTAAGCAGAAGTAACTATGCTTATTTCAGATAAAATAGTTTTTAAAAAATGTAAAAAGAGACAAAGAAGGCCATTACATAATGATAAAGAAGTATATGAAGCAAGAGGATATAACAACAGCAAATAGATGTGCACCCAGCACTGGAGCACCCAAATACATAAAACAAATATTATTTTATCTAAAGGGAGAGAGAGACAGCAATACAATAATAGTAAGGGACCCCAAAACTCCACTTTTAGAAATGAACAAAACTTCTAGACAAAATCAATGAAGAAGTATCAAAGTTAAACTGCACTCTAGAGCAAAACTAATAGACATTTACAGAACATTCCACCCAGCAGCTAACAGAATTTATGTTCTTCTTATTTACAAATATAACTCTTTCCAGGCTAGATCATATGTTAGGCCACAAAGCAAGTCTAAACAAACTTTTAAAAGATTAAAAACATAGCAAGTATCTTTTCTGACTACAGTGGAATAAAACTAGAAATCAGTAACAGAAGGAACTTTGGAAACTATACAAATACCTGCAAATTAAGCAGCATGCTCTTGAACAACAAATGAGTCAAAGAAAAAATTAAATTTCTTGAAACAAATGAAAATGGAAATACAACCAAAACCTATGGGATACAGCAACAGCAGTTCTAAGGAGGTGGTTTACAGCAATAAACATCTTCATCAAGAAACTAGAAATATCTCAAATGTAGAGACAGGTTCTCCAGACAGAAGAAACAAAACTTAACCAAATAGATAATCACACTTCAGATAGAACATCTAGTAGCAAACCCTGGAGTTCAACAGAGACATCACAGGAAATACTCCAGACACAGAAGAAGAAGAAAGCAAGTGGCCAGCTTGGCCAAGATTGTCTGGGAGCCCATAGGAGGTCCTTATTGCAGAGAAAGAGTCAGTGGAAGACCCTCATTGGCTTACATCCTTACTGCGGACTGTTGCAATCCTAATCATGGGAGCGATTCTCCACTCACATTAGGTCTAAGAGTAGTGTGGATGTTGATCTGGAGACCCAGTGAAGGCACTGTACCAGATAGAAAATGTACCGGGTCGCACTCACCCTTGAGACCTAAGTGGCTGCCGCATAGCACCATTGTGAGAGCCTAGTCATCACCACTCTGGATCCTGCTCTGGGAATAACAGCTCTCATATCTCCACATCCTAGGAACCTCTGTTTATATCCCCTGGTGTCCACCCAGAGGGCTACAGAGGCACAACACTGGCTGAGCCCATAGATGCTTGGGTTCTCTAGTACTTCTGTCCCACAGAGTACTATTCCTTGGAAAAAAACAATGGTGCAGCACACCAACGAGGCAGCCACTGGGCACAAAGAAAGCCAAATTACAGAGCTGGAGCGCTTTCTGTCTGGGGCTTTGATAAGTGCCTTCACGTCTAACTGTGTCACATACTGTGCTTCGGTTCACAGTCAGAGAGTGGGATCTTTTCCTCTACCCCTGCACAGTGCTATAGCAGTTGCTGCCAGCGGGAGCCAAGGCAAGCAGGCCTGAGAGTTGTCTGACTGAGGCTGGAAGGAGTGACCACATCCTTGCTGGCAGAGTCGCCTCTGTGCTTGGACTTAAGCATAGAGAATGGGATCTCTTTCCTCCTCACGGTCTACGCCTGTTGCAGCTGCTCTTGCTGCCACCAGGGGCTGGATGGGCAAGAGAGGGCTGCTTGTATGGGGCTGTGAGTTGCAACCATGCTCCCACTAGCAGTGTGACCTGTGTTAAAGCTGGCTCACAGAGGATGGGGTTCTTTCTCACGTCTGTTTCGTGCTGTTGCTGCTGCTGCCTCCAAGAGCAAGTAAGGCTGTGAGCTGCATGTCTGGGCTATGGGTGGTGACCCTGCTCCTCTGGCAGTATGGTTATGTGCTCTGGCTACCAATAGAGGGTGCGATCCTCATCTCTACTCTCTGCAAAATGCTGAAGTCACTACTGCAGCAGGGAGCTGAAACAAGTGCAACCTGGAACTGGAGACTCCCTGTGCCAATCCTGCCCATACTAACAGCATAGTTTCTGTGCTCTAGGGCACATCTGAAAATCAGGCTCCTCACACTCACCACTACAGTCACTGCTGCTACCAGAGATTACAAGCAGCTCTCAGGCTCTGGGTTCACTTCCCGGAGCCTGAGCGCTGCTTGTAGGAGACTGCTGATAGCAGCCTACCCATACCAACAGCAGGGCCACTGTGCTTTCTAGCACGAGCCCTAAGATCAGGTATCCATACCAACCACGCATATTGTCTCAGCTCGCCTACTACAGCCTATCCCCCTGCACACCATCAGGGGCCTGAGGACAGACACTCCAGATTGGCACCACATCTCTAAGCCTGAGCACACCACCCAAGGACTTGGTGATTCTTCTATCCATTCCAACACTTATACCATCTATTCACTCTCCCTAGGAACCTGAAGATGGGCCCACCCACCTTACTGCCAGCACTAAAAACACACACTCACATGTGCCATCTAGGAGCTTGGGGAGGGATCTGCCCAGCCAATCCCAGCCACTGCCAACACCAGTGTGCACTGCTCAGGAATAAGAGGGTCATCTTGCCACTGCTATTGCCAAGGCTCACACCATGCTGTCTGCACAGGAGCCTAAAAACCAGTCCACCCACCTGGCCCACCACTGCCATTACCATCATCTGGGCAAGATACATGGAGGCCTGATAAATGGCCAACTGGACAACTAACACCAGTGCCAGCATACACCCCCCAGGGGGCTAAAGGACAGGTACACTCAGACCGTTGCTGCAACCACTTGGGCCTGAGGACGGACTTACCTGCAATCTCTCTTCCCAGAAAATCTCCACCAGAGCCTCCACTAATGACCACACCCTAAGCCACTGAGGAAATGACAGATACCACTAACGTTGTTTGTAGGCAAAGAAACCATATAGAGACTATACTACCTCACACATTCAGAATCAAAGCCAAATGACCCCAACCGACATCATAGATAATCAGGAAAAAGCCCTAAACTACAAAAGAAAATTCAAAAAATTCAAAGAAAAAATAGATGCATAGATATGTAAGGACACAGAAAACATGAAAGGGCAAGAAATATGACACTTCCCAAGGAATAAAATAATTCTCCAGAAACAGATCTCAAATCAAAAAAATTTCACAAAAATCCCAGAAAAAGAATTCAAAATATTGTTTTTAAATAAGCTCAGCAAGATATAAGAGAATGCTGAAAAAAATACAAAGAAATCAGAAAAAACAATTAAGGATATAAATGAGAAATTTACCAAATATCATAAAAAAGACCAAATGGAAATTCTAGAACTGGAGAGTTAATTTAGTGAATTACAAAATACATTTGAAAGCTTCGATGACAGATCAAGTAGAAGAAAGAATCTGAGAACTTGAAGATAGGTCTTTTGAAGTAAACCAGTCAGATAAAAATGAAAAACAAAGAATAGAGAAAGAATGAATGAAGACTTCATGATATATGGGGCACTATAAAGCAAAGAAAATATAAATTTTTGGTATCTCAGAAGGTGAGGAGAGGAAAAAAGTATTCAAAAACCTATTTAGTAAAATAATGGCTGAGAAGTTCCAGAGTCTAGCAAGAAATTTAGACATTGTATTAATTTGTTTTCATGCTGCTGATAAAGACATACATGAGACTGAGAAGGAAAAGAGGTTTAATTGGACTTAGAGTTCCACATGACTGGGGAGGCCTCGGAATTGTGGCAGGAGTTGAAAGGCACTTCTTACGTGACATTGGCAAGAGAAAATGAGGAAGATGCAAAAGTGGGAACCCCTGATAAAACCATCAGATCTCGTGAGACTTATTCACTACCATGAGATGAGGGAAACCATCACCATGATTCAAATTATTTTCCACCAGGTCCCTCTCACAACATATGGGAATTTTGGGAGTACAATTCAAGATGAGATAGTTTTCAAAAGAAGGCATACGAATGAGCAACAGATATATGAAAACTTGCTCTTAATCACTAATCATCATAGAAATGCCAATCAAAATCACCACAGTTAGAATGGCTATTATCTGAAAGACAACAAGTAACATATGTCGGCAAGGGTGTAGAAAAAAGGAAACTATGTATACATTGTTGTGAGAATGTGTACAGTTACTAGAGAATGAAGATTTTTCAAAAAACTAAAACCAGAACTACCATATTATCCAGCAATCCCACTGTGGAATATTTAGCCAATGGAAAAGAAGTTTGAGACAATCCTGGGCAACATGGTGAGACTCTGTCGCTACGAAAAGTACAAAAATTAGCCAGGCATGGTGTCATGCGCCTGTCATCTCAGCTACTCAGGAGGCTGAGTTAGGAGGATGTTCTGAGTCTCAGAAGATTGGGGCTGCAGTGAGCCATAATCATGCCACTGCTGGATCGTGACCCAGCCTGGGTGACAGAATAAGATCCTGTCTCAAAAAAAAAAAAAAACAAAAAACAAAAATAATTAGCAAAGATATAAAATCCAGTTGTATCCATCAATTGAACACTGGAAAATGTGTAGACACACACAACAGAATACCAGTCAACCACAAGACAAAGAATAAAATCCTGTCTTTTTTTTTTTTTTTTGAGTTTTGCTCTTGTTGCCCCAGCTGGAGTGCAATGGCACAGTCTCTGCTCCCTGTAACCTCTGCCTCCTGGGTTCAAACTATTCTTACACCTCAGCCTTCCAAGCAACTGGGATTACAGGTGCCCATCACAGCTAGTTTTTGTATTTTTGTATTTTTAGTAGAGATGAGGTTTCACCATGCTGGTTAGACTGGTCTTGAAATTCTGACCTCAGGTGATCCACCCACCTCAGCCCCCCAAAGTGTTAGAATTACAGGCATGAGCCACCGCGCCCTGCCAAAATCCTGTCTTTTGCAGTAATATGGATGAAGATAGAGAGGTTATTATGTTAAGCAAAATAAGCCAGGCACGGAAAGATGAACACTGCATGTTCTCACTCATGTGTAGTAGTTAAAAAGCTTGATCACATAGAGAATAGAATGATGAATATTAGAGACTGGGAAGAGTAGGTGGGTGAGGGGGGTTATGAGGGTAAGCTGGTTAATAGATAAGAACATACGGTAAGATGGAAAAAATAAATTCTAATGTTTCATAGCAGATTAGGTTGACTATACTTAGCAACAATATTTAGCATATTTAATCAAAACAAGTTTACATGTTGACCCTTATGGATTAACTAGAATAAATCTGTACAGGTTAAAATTGTATTTAGGACCAAATAGATAAGGAACAGTATATATGTAGGTTCTCTCAAAACGATAATCCCTAGTTCTATTGTAAGACTTTTTCAAAGCAAAAATCTAATTACTGAAATAATTCAAAAATTCTAATCTGTAGAGAAAAACAATTACCCTAGAGGGTCAAACCATACAATGTCACACCCGAACACTAGTCTTAAGTCATCTTCCCACATTCATATAGTTTCAAAACATGGTAAGTATCCTCCTTATTGAAAAATATTAAGTGACCTAATATAAAAAATACCTTAGAAACACCATCCTTTAGTTCAGCTGTCCCCAAGCTTTTTGGCACCAGCAAGTGGTTTTGTGGAAGACAACTTTTCCCCAGACTAAGGAGGGGTGGGGTGGTGATTTCAGAATGATTCAAGTGCATTAAATTTACTGTGCACTTTATTTCTATTATTATTACCACGCAATATATGATGAAATAGTTATACAAGTCACCATAACGTAGAATCAGCGGGAGCCTTGAGCTTGTTTTCCTACAACCAGACTCCCATCTAGGGGTGATGGGAGACAGTGACAGATCAGCAGGCATTCAATTCTCATAAGGAGCACACAACCTAGATCCCCGACATGTGCAGTTCACAATAGAGTTCACACCCCTACGAGACTCTAATGCCACCACTGATCTGACAGGAGGCGGAGCTCAAATGGTAATGCCAGTGATAGGGAGTGGCTGTAAATATGGATGAAGCTTTGCTCTCTGGTCTGCCACGCACCTCCTGCTGTGTGGCCTGGTTTGGATTGGGGGCCTCTGCTTTAGTTAATATATCCTTAAATTTTGTGTTAATTGGTTTCACCCTGATTTAGTCCATACATGCCAATACAAAAACTATTAAAGTACATGGAGCGACTCATGTTTGTATTTTTGCAACTCTTCCACATGTATGATATAGAATGAAAATAAATTTTTTCTTCTAATATAACCATTTTTTCAAATAGGTTAGTTTCCTTATATAGCATTTTCTCATATTTAACACATAAGCAACAAGGATTGCTTTTTTCCATTGAAATGCTACCTAGTCACTTCCTTAATGAGTACAGCTTAAAAAAAAAATCTTAGAAACTTGAGCCATTCCTCAAAAACAAGCTTATTTAGTTTTCAGTTTTAGTTACTTGTGGTTGCCTATAAAAGATCTCAAATGACTGAGCCCTAAAGCCAGATTTATTCCTAGATATACTAAGCCTGCTTTCTGAAGGGAAGTCATAAGATCACTGAATGCACTGTCACAAGACTAAATGACTCCCCAAAATTAACACGAGTTTTATACTTAGAATTCTCAGTCAGTTCATGTCAGTTGATTGTCTTTTAATAGTGGTCATACAAAAAGGCATACAGACCATACGTTGTTTCAAAGAAGCAGGAGAATGTAGCACAATGTAGATGGTGAGATTAAAAACTTTGGGTCAAAGAAAGGAGTGAGTACTTATATAGAAGTAACATTTTATCTAACATAAAAATGCTTAACTTCCACAAAACCCACGGTCTGAAAAGACAGTCTGGTAATTCAAGATTTGTAGAAACTATGCACAAAACCCATGGTATTTGGGAAAACTGGAAAGTTTTCTACAAGCAACAGTTTTAAAAATATAACTTTGTTCTACTAGCAATTACACATTAACACATATGCACTAATTAAAAACATACTACAACCATGTCTGGAAATGCAGTTTAACATCTTCTAAAGGGATTTTGTCCCATATTTACTATATAATGTAGCTGTTACTACTGCACAAGAACAGTTACTGATAATGTTTAATTACTTTTAAACAAAGATATAGAGATTTTCTCCCTCAAAACAAGTTTTCAACATCAAAACCTATGCTGATAAAAATTTTAAAACTTTCAGCAGTCTAAATATGACAGACGAGAACTTCACAAACTTCTGATATGCTCTCTACATTCCAGATATGTCAGCCTTGCTATGTAATGTAGAATCCATCGGCCGTATTTTCGTCTCTCTCTCATCACTGGATGGCTTTTTCTTAGTGCTGGCCTCATGGTTGTCTGCTTTCTTCATTGCTGGCTCCATTGTGTTGTGGGTAATTACTGTCCTGAGTATCAGATCTTTCACTCAGTCCTTGCATCCATTCCTTTTCTAACTTTTTGTTTGTCACTTTCTTCCCTTAATCTTTGATTTTATTTGCTTCCTCATATTGTCTTTGTTCAGCAAGAGATTTATTCAGCATTGGTGTGATTATGGAATCTCCTTCACCAACCAAAAACATGTTCTTAAACTTGTTATACAACATTGTAGACTTTTCCACCATAGCCTGACAAACTTGGAATCGCTGTATTTTTTCAGCGCCATAATCATCGCTGTTTCTGAGCTGGTGCATTGTGATCTGAAGTGAAGCAAGTACATTCAAGGCCTCAACGTACTATGCCACATTTTAAAAGAGAAAAAATTTGTTTCAATTCTGTATGCTACCTTATTTTGTCCTTAAATTATGAATTTATTAATACATATTATCCTTTTGAATAATATGTATGTAAAATTAAGCTTCTATTATGTATAAATCACAGAATCACAAATGTGTTTGTAGTTCCCAGGCAGAAATAAATCAACTGGGAGGTCCAGCTGAATAAGACAGTCCAGACTGTCATAGAAGAGTGCACCACAATCTTCATTTTACATGGAAAAAATTAAAGCATAGAAAATCCAAGGTTACGAAATATATGATTGACAAATTAAGGAAAAAATAAATTAGTAATATTCCCGTTTAGTTAAAGATTTAATAGTAAATGTTGCTTTTATAAAAGCTATATTTTGTTCAAGACGTTTCATTGAAAATAAAAGAATGACTTTATCTGTATTCAATAAGCAGAGTTATTCTCCACCTAAGATAGTATATTTATACCTCAAGGATCAGTTTAAATGCTGCCTCCAATCACCGGCATTTTCAGATCTCCATATAGGATTCATGTTTTCTTTTTCTGAATACAACAATGGAACTCAAATCTACATTTTGACTTGTACCTGGATAATTTATTTATGTAAACCCCTAATTAGATTATAAAATTATTAGGACAAGGATTTCTATCTCTACAAACTTTACCCATAGTTCTGCATGTTTTAGTTAGAGCTGTGTGAAATTGTCATTCAATCATTTTCAACCTTACAAAAATGCAAATTTTATATAGTTCAATCATAATAACTATGTTTGCCAAATTGTGAATTTATATTCACCTTTTGAAAATTGTTTGTAAAACCGAAACATCTAATCATATTTTTTTCTAAATATAGAAAAACTTCACCATAATAGTGACAATACAAAAAACATTCATTTGAATTTCTTTCTCGAATATTTTCTCCAGGAAACTTACTAAATATTTTTGTTGTCTGCTTTTATAATTTTCTAATAAAAAAAGAAACAGATTTCTTTAGTTAGCAAATATATGCAAATTTAAAGTTCCTTTGCTTACATACCCGAGTTTAATTTTATGACATTATATTTGAGAGTTAGGTAGATAGGTAGAGATAGATAGGAAAATAAATAGATACAGATACACTTGATGTCTTAATGTTGCCAATATAAAAGATGTAATATAATCTGCTAGCATGCTCACAGTAAAATTCTTAGACCACAAATTCATGCATATTTGTAAACTTGTATAAAGGGAATCTCAGCACTGTCTTTTAGCAGGGCTTTCTTTTACTTACATTCTTTTCATAATTTCTTATTTATTTATTATATCATGGATAAATGAATTGCTTTACTCATAAGTGAATTCATTTTATATACCTTAACTTATACAACGTATAGGCTCCAAAGATCTAGTCAGTTTGACAACTACAAAAATTCAAAATAAAAACAAAAGGCAGGAACATTCATTAGCAAACCAGTTACTTCCCTTACCATCTGAAAGATAGCTTTTCATAAATGTTTCAGAGTAATATATCTCTGCAAATCTTTTCTGTAAAGCCAAGAGAGACTAACAATTTTTAGTGGAAACATTATCCTTTGCTTTACAAAAGAAGCCAAAGTATATTTAAGTTTTACTCATCTGGGTTGCTAAGAAACCGAATTAATTTTCTACAGAGCTCAAGTCAGAGTAGAAAAAGAAAAGTAAAACTAGGGCCTCTGGTTGTTGCCTAAAACCTAGCAACAAAGCAATAAATCTCAGCCTTTTATTTCCAAAGTTTGAAAAGCAGCACAATAACAAGCTCAATACTCAGTAAGTACACAGAAAGAGAGCATGTGAATCATTGAACTCCAATCCAGTTTTACGAAGTAAGTCTTGACAACTCACATTTTGTAATTGTTTAGTAATCTGCTTTACAACATATATGAGTTTGACATTTGATATGGTACATGATTCTGAGAGGCAGTTTTCAACTTGGGTTTAAGAAGGTTGAGTTAATTTCTTCAAAGGACATTTTTTAAAACAAATGAAGATTACAAGTTCTTCCTTCCAATCTATGGCTCAACCTACTGATTATTGTAACATAATTTTCTTTTTGCTTCCTTTTTCTTTTTTTCAGAAACAGTCTTGCTCTGTCACCCAGGCTGGTCTCAAACATCTGGCTTCAAGCAATCCTTCTGACTTTGCCCCCCAAATTGATGGGATTACAGGTGTGAGCTGCCACACTCAGACTCTGCCATACAATTTATGGGGAAGATTCCTCCTTATTTTTATTAATCAAATATAATTTATGGGGAAGATTCCTCCTTATTTTTATTAATCAAATCCTACACTCAATAGATACATATCTCTTGGTAAGTTTTTAAAAAGCTTTTTTAAATAGAAAATTTCAAATATGTACAAAAGTAGATAAAATTGTGTAATGAATCCTCCTGTAACCATCATCCAGTTTAAAAATTTACCAGTTCACGGCTAATCTTGTTTCACACACTTGCCTCGAATATATCTCCAACTCTTCTCCCTTCCCATATTGTTTTGAAGCATCATATTAGTAATTATTTCAGAATGTTTCCCCCAAAATATAAGAACTCTTTTATTTTTAAAACATATGCACATTATGACGTCTAAAAAAATGAACATCAATTCATTGATATCAATATCCACAATTCAAGTTTCCAATTATAAATGCCATAAATAATTTTGATTTTTTTCTGTACAGTTTATTTGAATTGGGCTAGTTATTTACTCTTCTTTGGCCCAGCATTTCCTATGACCTGGGTATTAGTTTCTCTTCTAATATTTTTCTAACAGAATATAAAATTTCCTAGACAGAGATCCATACTGGCTGGTCTCTCTTTTATCTGTTCATTTTATTTAAAGTGAAAGTTGGCCACCAGGTGGCAGTGCATTACTTATAATTTTGTCCTAGTTTATAAAGTGAGAAGCCAAAATAAATTTTTTCTGTATTATTTTCCCTGATGTTCAATTTTAAGGTGGTGTTTTTTTTCCTAATGCAAATGGCGGCAAAGTTGAATTGACTACATTTCTTAATTCTTTCCAAATAGAATTAACCTATCTTTATGCTATCTGATTTATGCCTCATTGTTTTTTTGCATAGAGATACACATGGTTCTTTATCCAAAGCATATATACAAATACTTACTTATGTTTAGTTGACTATTATTAGTTGTTTGGGGTGCAAAAATACATTATGACTCCAGATTTCAAATAAATTATAAGTAATTGACTAGAAAAGATACAAACCTAAAAGAATACATCACAAGATAAATTGCTAAATGCCAAGTGATTTGTCCTGACAGTTACTCTCATGAGAAATTAGTGAGAAGAAGGTCTCTGAAGCTTGAGAATGTCTCAGAAGATTTGTTAGAACATCTGAGATCATTACTGACCCTTGATGGCAGTGGAATACTTAATAAAAGGGGAGAAGAAGGGAAAGGAGTTTGAATGGATGAACAGCATAAGCAACATTCTGGAATTTTGTTTAATGCTCTCATGAATGCATTCTTGGAATTTTCTGATACGAAAACATTGTTTTGTAGCTAAGTGACTTCAATTATATAGAACCATCCAAAACTCTCCTCTTAGGTAATTCCTGAATATGTATTTCTGAATTTCCAAACTAGAAATTTAGAGTCAGAAATTTCGAGTTTCTCAGTTGCACAACTTTGGGAAGACATCAAGCTGTGGCAAATGAAAATCTCGACATTCTGATTTCTATATTTTTAGGCATTAAGGAACATGAATGTTTTTGAGTAAGTTATTTAAATGACATATATTCGTACAAATGAAATAAGTTAAAATTTATTGTAGTAATTTTTTCATATAACAGATAATTGTAACTTGAAATACTCTCTAAGTTATAAAAGAAGTAAAATGGGCTTTAAATAATGTTCAAAGAAAGAAAATAAAAACAAGAGACCTTCTTTACTTGGAAAGAAAAAATAATATTAACTAATGCCGTAATGTAGCTAAACAGTCTAACTCCTATTTTGTCTCTTTCTCTATCAAAGGGGATTTCCAAACTGGAAATAATCATACAAATAGGAAAGAATTGAAGCTTAAGAAAAGTGAGAAGATCATAAAATGACATAGTTATTTACATAAATTCAGATTCTTTAAGCCATATTAATTACATATCAGCACAATAAGAGAACTGGCAGTGGTAAATGAGCTGGCACCCTTTGGAAAGCTGTTGGGAAGGTGAGGTGCTTTAAGACTGGATGTTGGAGATTAGACATGCCTGAGTTTATCCTTGAAACAGCTGTGCAAAGCAGCCACTTTTTGGCCACCATCTGGCATGTCACACAGCATGGGATACGGAATAGGCTTTCACGGGTAACAAATATGCAACCAAAGAAGAGGAAAAAGTAAGTGTGTTTGTGTGGTCGAATTATTTTAATATCCCCTGGGTAAATAACCAGGCCCAGGACACTCTGTTGGACACATGGTGGGTGAACATTTTGGGTTTAAGAATTTCTCCTCTTGTCATTCTCCTTTACCACAGAGCAAGCCTGAGAGCAGTTTTATGAATGGGAGAAGGCAGACAGAACAGGCCGACTGACAGGTTATCTGGGCACCATCTTTACTGAGTTTGGATGCCAGTTGTTCACAGGAGCTGTTTGGGAAAGTTGTCTATTGGTACCTGGTGACTTTGGGGACCTGTGTGAAGTTGCATTCCTCTTTTTCAATGGAAAGGGCTAACAATTCAGTGGTAGGTTGAATTTGAAAGCAGCCTTACCACTAGGAGGAGGGAGCAGCCCTGAATTCTAATTTTCTCAGTGTTCAGGCAGCCCAAGGTGAGCGCTCAGTGTCATTTTAGGACAGTCATGCTTATTGCACCACAGAACCTCAATAAATTCTGGAATATATGTTTCTTAACAGATGATCAGTGATTGCTATAGGGAAGTGGGACTTTCTGATCACTTTCAGAAGTAGAGATCAATTCATGGTAGATTTGTTTACAAAGCAGGGCTATGCATGAGTGAAATACACCTAATGATGTGTGATGCTATCATATCGTACCTATACTAAATTTGGCTGCTTTTCAAGTCTGAGGTTGTCTGTGTCACTGCTTCTGATGTTCAAAGCTTGCTTCTTAATTTGTGGGGGGTTTCCACCCTTTTTGTTTTCCTAAGGAGCCTCTTAAATTTATTATGGTTAGACACCTTCTTCCTCAATGATCTGTGTTCAAGTCACACAGATTAAAATATGCTCCTTTGACTAAGTGTGAGTGATACTTCAAAGAAGGAATTATCTTGTTCCATATTTACTGACCAGCTCAAGCATCTATCACACACCATGTACACCACGGTGCATCACAGCTGAGACCTGTGTGGATCCCACCATCAGTGACTTTTCCAAAGGACTCAGACAAATGGTCACTTTGCCTTCTCTCCTTTCTTTTATCACACCCTTGCCTCTTGATGCCTTCATTCACTCCCATCCTAAGATGCTTATTGTCCATTTGTCATCCTCCAGTGATTCATAATTCCTGTTTCACCGCCTTATTTAGTCAGTTGCCTCTTACAGCATTCTAAAATACTCATTTATTCTCTTTTATGACTCATCCAATACTAACCCTGTATACCTTTCCAAACTGAAGTAGACTTTGCCTCTTTTTCTCAAAGTACTAATGTAGAATTTTAGTTCTCTTTGTCCAATTTCAAAACACTGGAGAAGTTTTAGAAATAATCTTCACGCCTTCCTGAGGGTGGTGACTGAAAGTTTTTGGACCAAGTGATATTTTGTCTTAACTGATTTTTGCTGTGGACCAGGCACTGTTCTAGGTATTTTACACTTCCTAACAAAATCTCACAGCAATCTCTGGGAGTAGTTACTTTTATTATCTCACTTTACAGATGAAAAAACAGAAAAAGAGAGTCTAACAACTTGCCCAAGGTTATACAGCTAGTAACCAGCTGGGTTAAGAGGCAAATCCATCCAATTTGGCCTGAAGCCAGGTTCTTAATCTCTGTAGTATAGAGACTCTAAACCAGTTCTCAAAGTATGGCCCCAGACCAAGGGCATGAGTATAAATGGAAACTCATGAGAAAGGCTAATTCTTAGGCCCAATCTCAAACCTGCTTGACCAGAAACTTTGGAGGTGGGGCTCAACAGTCTGTGTTTTAATAAGCCTTCCAGGGGATTCTCATGTCTGGTCAACTTTCAGAACCTCTCCCTCAGAGTTCAGTCAAGGAGTTGCTAATACAGATTCTAAATTTTATTTTATCTGAGAGCAAATCATCGCATGTATTCCTACACATATTTAGTTTTTTTTCCTCACCCCAGCAACTTTTAATCTACTTTAATAGCAAATTTTTTTACAATTAAAACAGTACATTTCTCTTCAAGACCCAATAAGGATTTTATAGGTCTATTTACTTATTTATTTGACACAGGGTCTTATTCTATCACCCAGGCTGGAGTGTGGTAGCACAATCTTGGCTCACTCCAAGCTCCGTCTCCTGGCTTCAAGCAATTCTCTCACCTCAGCCCCTCAAGTACCTGGGATTACAGGCATGCACCACCATATCCGGCTAGTTTTTGTATTTTTTGTAGAGACGGGGTTTTGCCATGTTGCCTAGGCTGGTCTCCAACTACTGGGCTCAATTTATCCACCCACCTTGGCCTCCCAAAATGCTGGGATTATAGGCATGAGCCACCACATCTAGCATGGATTTTGTAGATTTAAACAGATATCCTAAGTGATGTCAGATATTGCAAAACATATTTTTCTTTCCTACAGTAAGACTATTCAAGATCCTCAAAAAGCAGAATCATTTCAAATCTGGCAATAGATTTTGATAGTGAACAGAGACCTGCTTTTTTAGACCTCCAATGCATTTGCTGCCGCCATACTCCAGACAAAATTCTCAGTTGGAAAGAAGTTAAGGCCCCTATTGTGGAACGTTTGTTCACTGGGATTTCGCTGTTAGCAACCTCCTCAACATTCTCTCTGGGAGTGAGTTTAGTACTCCTGACAGTTGAAAAACATTTCTGTTTTGTAAAAAAAAAAAAAAAAAAAAAAAAATGGAGACTTTGGATTATGTTTATGCGTGCACATGCATGCCAGCTCAGTTCGCATCTTATCATCTACCAGTCTGAAATCAAAAGCAAAATAAGACCATAACCAGGATTGCTGGGGACATTGCTATGACAGACAGTTTCAACATAAAATTTGAATCTCTTTGAAAAATAGTTAAGTGCCCCTAAAACCAAATTATTTTATTGTTTCAATTCTTGAACTAAATCAAGACGCTTTTTCTTGTTTAAGCCAGGTGTTTCCCAATGACTTGGAAAGAGATTAAAAGAACTACCTTGGTCAGCAAAATAAAGTCTTAGTATGTTTTTATTTCTAGAATATAAGTATACTCCAGCGCAAGTACTTGTTACTTACATGTATCACCAACACAATGGATTTAAGTAGGTAAGTCCTGAAATAGCAACATATCCCACCCATCCAACATGAGTATTAGTGCCTCACTTGTCCTGGGGGACAGACACTGGCAGAAAATTACCAGAGAGAGGGAGAGTCAGCACACAAAACCCAGGTAAGTCCATTGAATCTATATCAAGGAAAGAAATAGTTCACACTGGTCCTCCTCTTCATCGTTTCTTTTTGGGGCAGAGAATTCTTCTAAACGGCTGTTGGAACTTAGAATTACTCAAGATTATTGTAACTGAGTGGCCAGAGGGATAGGCTGCCATTATGTCCTTCAGCAGAAAGAACTGGTGACTTCTGTAAGGTAAACTAAATGTCATATTTGTCATGAAGGCAGCAAAATAAGATATAAAGAAGCAAAAGAATGTTATCACTGTTTTTAATGCATTTATATGGGCTTCTGTGCTGGCATTTCTAAAGCCATGAGGTCCACGTTTCATCCGATGAGTGTGCTTGTAAAGAGAGATGAGTAACATAGAAGTGCACATCACAAATATGGCAAGAGGAAATATTAATGCCAAGTTGACAAGAAGCACTTCACTAACTTTCTTTATCTTTGTTTTACTCTTTTTTAGCGTGGTATTTCTGAGAGTATCCTCTTCTGCATTTTTAGGGTAATCTACCTCGACACACAGAAATGCAGTGATCACAGAGGCCAGAAGGCTTCCCAGAAGTAGCCAAGGTATCAACTTTGGGATCCTGAATTTCAGCCAAAGAAAACAGGACTGAGTGAAGCCTGAAATCTTGAGGCAGTAAAATACAGAAAGGCAGGTGGCAAACCAGAGGCTGATAGAGCTAAAAAACATCCAAAAAAACATCATTGCTGCACCATAAATTTTTGTGACATAAAAGTTTGGAAAGAACACAGAGAAGAAACTTTGTACCATTAACACCATCAGCAGACCAAATCTAGACATCCCTATGCACATTAGGAGAATCTGCATTGGCATTAGCTTTCTATGTTTGATCAATTCATTGCAGTTAACAATCATAAGAAATCCATTTACTGTGATCCCTGTGAAGAATTCTGCTGACATGATGATAACATGAGGAATAGCTGAAAAAGAGAAGGCCATATTTCCTAGGACGAGTCTTGGCTTTTCCTTGTAGATGGTCCTAAATACTCCCTCCAGACGATCTCGCTGATGGAAACACACAGCACCGAGAAATCTGATCTTCTGTCAGCTCCTGTGTCATGGGTAGAGTCTTACACTAGCTTTTCCTCTAAGGAAGAAAATGAGAGACTACTTTTTGAATCTGGTGCTCTTCAGATGAAACTGGAGGAATGCAAATCTGAAGATTTGAATGATGGCTGGGTCTTCCAATTACGTCGTGGGAAAAATTGCTTCCTTGGCACCATTTCATTCTCACTCTTGCTCAGTTTTGCAACAACAACAAAAAAAATCTGATTACAAGTATGTTTTGCTTTGGTTATTGACATTTTGTTTCTGTCTTTTATTTTTTCCTAATGCTAAATGCTGCATCCCGAAGACAGATACTTTTTTCCTATTATTGCCACAAATATCCTGTCTCAAATGTAGCTCTTTCCCCAGAACACATTTCGACTTATAATAATTTCAAGACACTTTAATAAAATGTTCCGTCCCCATATCCTACCCCCACTAAAGGCAATTTCCTTTCCAGACTTGAAAACCAGTCCTGGAATATAACTTTTTAATAAAAAATTTCCTTCTCCTGAAATATATCCTGTTTTCATGGCCTTCTTGATGCAATGTTGACCTTAGGAATAGCAAACCAGAGTTATAAAAGTAGTGTGTAGTAATTAATTCACATGAAGACATTGTCCTGGGCTCTTGTTTACCAGCATCATTTCAAAAAGTAGATGGTGTAGAAGCTATTAACCACCAGCAGAGGGCATACTTACCATGTTAAAGTGAGTTTCGTTTGTCTATTACAATTACAAACAGGTGTTCACATAACCTTACTGAACTTTAGTTACATCAGAAATAAAATGTAAATAGATTGCTACTTTGTAAAATAAGGCATGGTGTTCAAAGTGCTCAGTTCCCTGGCTGAATGATACTAACCACTCAACAAATGTTAGCTATTAATATTATTAAATGTCTGTCCTCATGTTGTGCTTACCACAGCAAGAAAATAACAATTCTATGAATATTTTCAACAAAAAGGCTAAATCTAAGATTGAGACAGTATGGAAAATTTTAAAAAAGAAAGAACTAGACTTACCACCCACTGTCTACATCCATCACGGTTTTGAGAGACCCCCAGGGTCTTCCATGAAGGATACATCCAGTAGCCATTGAAAGCAGATGTCCATGCCACCTGTTACATTCTCCTGCCAGCTTCATTATTTCCCCACCCATCTTCTACACATCACTGCTGTCCAAAATGCAGCAGGATTGCTCCTGTCCCTATCTCTTCTAAAATTCTGGTTTTATGACCTACGTATCAATTTTGCCTGTGGTTTTTGATCTTGGCTTTTCTGGTTGATAAACCCCGACTTTGCCCAGCAAATGGTATTTGTCTTGCCCACTGGCCTCCCAAAGGCATTCCCAATTCTAGATACAGGTGAAGAAACTTCAGCTCCAAACCAAACCGTAGACCAGTGTCATGATCATGGGGTAAATGAAAAATAAATGGGATCTGCACAGTTTATAACTTAATGTCCTAAGTTACCTCTCTGAGACTAAGTTATATACATTTAGTGTTTACATTTAAAAGGATCTGCTGAGTTTTCAAATACTGTAGACCTATACAGAATTCTGCTTCTTAGTTAAAAGTTCAATCAATCTCAGTCTTCCATTTTTCAAAAATTCTGTTTTCATTAATATTTTATTATGAATGTGTTTCACTAAATAAACTTGCTGAATTAAAGAGACTTGAGTAAATGAGGGACAACAATGGCATATAAATGACCAGCCAGATGATATATACATGCCTAATTATCAATAACAGTGTAATGTTAGACTAAAAATCTTGAAATGTATACTGACTATTGGAGTAATCTTTTTCATGACAGATGTCCATTGCTTTTTGTCTACACTATTACAGGCCATTATGAAAATGATATTTTATATGCCCCCAATACTTCTTATTCTAGTGCAACAATGAGAATCCTTTTATATTGCAAATATCTTCACCATAAGAACCAGTATCTGGGTATTCTTTTTCTATGGTCTTTTCTTTCCATTTTCCAGGGCAAACTAGGACAATAAAAGGTAGGCAAATATACGGAAACCCTTGTCAGCCAACCCCCCAACCCCAACCCTCCCACATGTTGATTATAATTAAGATTAATTTCTCTGAAAATAATACTTTACAAGAAACATTTTATTGTTTAAATTGCATTTTCTTATGACAGCTACCTCAGAATGCATATATGCTATGAATGTAATTTTCAAGCAATTCTTTTTGAATTTTACTTCTTAGATAAATATGTAATTTATAAGCTGTAATTTATCCACATTGAATGTCCAAGTGCTTTAAAAAATTTTTGCTGAGCTGTTTCAAACCTCTCTGCCTTTGTCACACTCATAAAGGTGCAGCTGGCCATATGGGCTGTTGGCTAAATGATTCTGTGATGAGATTTGAATTTATCTAGAACTTATTTCATTCTGAAACCCTAGATTCTGGCTCTCATTTGCCTCCCTGTATACATCATTTAATTGAAGAAAAAGCTTGACTTTTCCAAGAACTATTCTAAAAGTATAATGGAGAGTAACTACAATTTAGTTAGTTTGTATTTGCATTTGTGATTTTCCTGTCATATGTGGACTGTTTTGCATTTGCCATGATTGAATCTCATTTTGGAAGCAGAGTTTTAATGAAGAGCTCTTTCTCAGATATAGGAAATTTGATGGTGAGTTATACAGTCTTGAAGTTACTAATTCATAGACTTGATAGAGATTTGGGAAAGGCAGTAGCCAAATGAAGATAGATGTTTTTCAAATTAAGCAATGTTTGAAAGTTTTGCTAAAATAACATATTTCTTTTTGAAGAAAAATAATATCTATCAGAGGCACTGAATATTTATAGTTCATTAAACTAATTTTAGCTTAATCACCTTCCAATCAATATATATTCTTCTGAATGCTTACATGATACTTGAGAATTGGCATGCTTCCAGTAGAAAGTTTTTTGTGTTTGCTTTAAACAAAGTGGTAACAGAATTTTCTGATTCTCACATGGTGAGATAATGTCCATAAATCAGTTGGGAAATTAGGAGATACTTTATTGATATTATGACCTGGTGTCTCCCATGCATAGAGAGCTGCTTGTTTGTTTCTTATTGGTTATAATTGCACAAATATTTAAAAATTTTAAACAAGTTCACTGACTTGTTCTACATGCCAGTGATGAGGCTAAGTGCTTTATAGATCATTTAAAGGAGACTGAATCTGTTTTTATGTTTTCAGTTGAAAATATTTTTGTTTGCAATTTTTTCCCTACCCTGACTTTCTTACTGAGGTTTTGCAGAGAGACTGGGCTTTAAAGACTGAATCCTTTATTGGTGCAAATTAATCTGCTGGGTTAGTTTAATCCCTTGAAAAAACACTCACAATATTTTTTAGCTGTCTCTAAAGAACTGACTCAAAATTTCACTGACATTCTGTTCTGTTGTTATTATGTGGTCACAAGAAGTAAAAGGAGGAGTTTACATGGTTTTAAAAGACACCTTGGTCACACATTGGTTCACTGTCTTCTTGTTGAGGCCAGACTCCAGGCTCTGAGAAACTGCATTTTGAAGGCCGTGAACTATGTCTTCATTTTCCTAATGGATCAGTGTAGTTTTACTTTTATTTGAGTTTATTTCATTATTCTAATAGGTTGTCTCTATGAATTTTGATCTCAAAGTCAGACTTGTAAAATTTAGTTCCTGAGTTCTCTTCCCAAGTTTCTAGAATAACAACATTATAAGTATCAGGTGGATGAGAAATCCAAATAGGGTGATTATCAGGCTCATATTTTAAGCTGCCAAAATTATTCCCAAAAGTATTTCGTTTAATTTTTTAAATTTTCTGCCTTCTTTAGAAGAAAGAGTTATCTCTGTTGCAGAGATAGGAGACTTGTCTTGACATGTTAGGTAACTTACCTAAATTTAACCAGAAAATACATGAGGGAAGCAGAAATGTTTCGATCTCCATATACACAAATGGATACTTCTTAGAGATATGTTAAATCACACTCATGAAGTTAATTTCTGAAAAAAAGTAGGTGTAAAAATTAAATTATAAAAATTAAGGATACTTGTTAATTATATTTTGATTTGACAATAATTTATCAGTTTATTTGCCATATTAGCAGATAGTAATTTTATTCTTAAAATATTAATGAAATTATTCTACACACTTACTATCATTCAATTCTTACTATGAAATTATCTGATTTGATGAAAATAATTGTAGTGCAGAGAATGAAGCTGAAGGAGAGTGAAAATAAGAATTTGAATATAGGTGGTCTGACTCTATCCAGAGCCCACAGTGTTGACTAAAATGCTATTATATATTACATTGGAATACTTTGCTTCATCAAAACAGTTTGAAAAATGTAAAATCAACTGCAAAATCACAGTTTAATGGGTATAATCTTTTCCTTCCCTATATACAGAAGTAGAAAAAATAGATTTAATACATTGTCTAGGAGGTTATTCATAAAATGATGAAACTATGAAATATTGACCTTGTATTGTTAGCATATCAGACTGCACCTAGATGCTATGGAACTAAGGCAGCAAACAGCAAATAGAACCTACCAGTAGATACTCAGTAAATATTGTTGAATGAATAGTGTGTGGAAAATGAGATACAACTAAGTTCATATGAACTTACAGGACTCATATGTAACTATAGAACTTTATATGAACTATAGAACTTCTAAGACTCACACAAATTTTAATGCTGGAAGGAATGGAGTTATATTCCACCACAATTATCCCCATTTAATAGAGAAAGCTGTGTTGGAATCTTAAAGGGTAAGTGACTTATTCAAGATTATATAAATAAATGCTGGCTGAACTTGTATAGGCCACTTTAATTTTCTGGGGTTGGATTTCCTTCCAGGCAAAACAAATATATAGAAGAAAAACATGAAAATTTACAGTTTTGATTTTGTCAGCTTTTTCAGACTCATCTGCTAAAACGATGAATCAGTGGAGAGACCTTTTCTGAGCTATGTTTCATCTAGGAGAGGTAAAAAATAGGATTTCATGATTTTGTGATGACTCTATTGGATGTATCTCCTTATGAGTCAACTCCATTCTCAACTCCCTCTAACCCAGGTGATAGCATGTCTATTGAAATTCGACTTTAGAGGCCTTATTATATGCAAATTATAATTTGAATCTTAGACAATTAGTGAATGATGGCATAGAGAAAAGCTTAGTTTCAAAAATTCATTTTTATTATTCTTTTGGACAATTTAATCCACGAAAAAATCGAAGATGAAATACTTCTGAAAGTCATACAAAGATGCAAAATACAAATTAGTCGCTCTGAACTAATCGAAGAGGACAGATATTTACCTAAGATAATAAAACAGAGGCAAACTTGGGGGAGGAGCATTTAAATTTTTTAAAAAAATTTTATTGCAACTGAGTAAATGCTAAATAACATAAAAGAAGCAGACAAAATAAGAAAGCTTTAGTCCAAAGAATCAGAAAACAGTATTTAGAATGCTGTACTAATACAAGTATAACGTGTATTCTATTCTATTACACCTCCAACATGAAATAGACTGTAGCCCACCTCCAGATGTATGACATTCCGTGAAATCCCAAAAAGTGACTGGCAGCAGAACATGTGACAATAGCATAGTGTATACATTATACATTACACATTATGCCTACAAATTGAGGCATTAAAAGAAAATAAATAAACAGGGTAGAATTAAATGGCACACTTTCTACTTCTGTACTTGGAGAAAGAAGAGTTATCTCTGTTGCAAAGATAGGAAACTAGTCAAGATGTTAGGTAACTTATCTAAATTCAATCAGAAAGTACCTGACAGAAGCAGAAACGTTCTGATCTCCATGTACACAAATGAATACTTTTTATATATATTAAGTCACACTTCCTCCACAATTGAGCCATCTCATATTTTGAAATATAAAACGATTACAACTTCGAGTCATGGTTCAAAACACACCTAAGAACAATCTATTTTAAAAATCATGAAAGGTTGCTATTACTTAGCCCAGTTTGAAAACCAACTGCTTCAGTAAGTTTGAATAAATCTACAGTGTATTAAGTATTTTTATAGTTATCTGTCCCTTTTTTAGAGATTATTTTCATGATCTATTTTTTCAATAGCCATTCCATATGCAAGGTGACCATAAACCAACATAAGATCCAGCTTTACCTTTGTATTTCTTCTAGAGACACTCCAGACTCAAAACGGTAAGAGAACCCTAACAGCAATTTGTTGGACGAAGGTATGTCCATTGTCATTTTTCTGGTCCTATCATAGAGATATTCTTAGACTGAAAGATTTGTAGCAGCTAGAAACCAATCAGCAATGAGTTAAAACACCATCACCATTTATCTTCTTTAGCTTTAGTATGATAATTTGCACTGTTCATAATACGAGATCAATTTCTGTTCTTTGTCTTTAAGAAATCTGAAAAGCTTAATCAAAGTGTGTTTTTCCTTGTCTCAAATCTAACAGATGCTATCTCAAGAAAAACCTTTGTAGAAAATGAGAAGCTCCATGCCCAACTCTGGAGACATTTCAGAACTGATGAGTAGAAATGGCAATACATGAAATTTTTGGTTCATATGATGATCCGTCCATCTGTAAGTGAAGAAAAAGTGGTACCACCCTTCCTTGATTTTCATACAGATATGGTTAAGTAGGCCTTCTGTGTTAAATCAGACGGAAAGTAAATAGGTTATCACAGTATTATGTATAAATTGATTGATATTTTTCTCCAAAAGTATCCACCTACAAATGCCAATATTCCTAAAAGACATATTTCTTCTGAACTGAAAATACCAAGCTAGTGTATTTATGACTGTGACACATAAAAATGAACAAATAGACTAGAAATGTTTCTTCTTCCAAGGTGACACACATCAGTTATCTTGGAAGTACATTTCAGTGTGATGTGCATCAAAATATGTGTTCTTACTACCATTCTCCCTCTTGGTAATACAATACAGATTCTAGGAAATAGACTCCGATTGATGTTCAATTATGAAGACTAGCTTTCTGGGACTGACATTTTTTTCACTTGGATTAGATGTAGGTGTTTGTTTTTAAATACATATATTCTGATTTTTCTAACATTTGATGATTGCTGGTAATAGAGGAAAATGAGTAAAAAATGAGAATTTCCTTGAAGTATTTCTGCTATAGCAGCTCTTTTCCAACTAAAAAGAGTATCTGTCCATTCACTTTAAACTTTGCATAATAATGTATTCATGATTATTTGGTTATCTTGTGATTAGTTGAATAAAGATCACTAAAATTATGAGTGATCTTACTCCTTCTAGGAAATTTAACAACATTTGTTAAAAAGATAGTTCAATATAACAATGGTTTCTATTACACAGATTCCTCTCCAAAAGTGAAAGCAAAGCCTATGGCTAGTATCTCTTTCTCTTTTATTTTTATTAATAATATAGTCACCAACATTTTAAATACCATCCCTGCGGTTACACCATAACTTTACAAAAGTGCGTCTAATCACCATGTTTTGTATTAAGGTCAGCACCACATTAACTTGGGAAATAAGCATCGAAACTTGGTTCTATCCTTTGTGCATGCCAGCGGGGCTAAAACATGTTTTATTTTGGCCCTGAAAAGGAAGAAAAACAACTCAGTGCTACTTTTTTCTACCATTAACCTCTTGAGAGTAAGAGTGCTTTTAAAAAAGTAATTGCTTTATGATTGACATACAAGAATTTGTAGCTATCTAATGTATATAAGTTTAAGTGTTTGGAGATAACTGTGTACTGCTATCAATGCCATAAACGTACTTACGCATCACCTCCAGATACTTCCTCTCACTCCCTTTGTTTGTTTCCTTTTGTGGTTAGAGTACTTAACCTTAAGATCTATCCTCTCGGCAAATTTTCGCTTATGCAAAGATTTCTCTTTATATGTCAACTCAGACTAAAGGAACCTAGAAAAGTAGGCAAATCATTATTCAAAAATGGAATCCTTTCTAATGTAAGCAGGCAATCAAGACTTGCATTGTAATGGAGGAAATAAATAAGATGCTTGGCCATAACTTTGGCTTTTATCAAATTCAAGGAGGGAGAGCAGAGGGAATATTTGCTTCCTTTGAGCATATTCTCCAGAAGTGGTGTCTTTACAACTTTGTAAAACCATGTTGAAATCGCATTTATTAAGGCTGTGTTGAAGAAAAATAGTAAAGTAAGCAGCTAGAAATGAAGAATATGAGACAAGCAGAACATTTTGGTATAAAGTCTCCTCTATCTGGAGCATATTCCTTTACCAAATAGTGGCTTAGGCCTTGCCTATCCCAAGCTGATGCTTTCTTCTCTCCTGCAAGAGCCTGGCAGCTCCACTGCCATTATCGGCCTACAGTTACTCCCTGGTATCTGACTTCCTTTGTGACTGTCAGAGCCAGCGTGTCTTACTGCTTTCTAGAGTCCAAGCCAGATTCCCCTTTTCCCTCCTGTCTACCAGTCACTAGAATTGACAGATGACCCATGAATAAAACTTCTCAGTATTTGGCGTTGGTTAAAAGCACATTTTTTATTTGCCTGGCTGTCGGTATTCCAAATGAAAACTAAAAATTTCAGTCAAAGCTAATCATAGTTCTAAGAATGTAAGCCCTATCATTGCTTAATATTTTTGGCTTAAATATAGATTAATAATAAACCTAGGTCTAGAATTACAGGTGCATAGACTTTCAATACTTTTACATTGTTTTTATATTGAAAAAGAAAGCACTTGTCATAATCATTTGAAACATATTGACTATAAAAGGGGTTCTATGTATATATGTCATACATTAATAGGCAACTGACTCATTGACATAACTTATTTCTCTTTCCATTATAGTGTGAGCATTTTCTCATGATGTAAAATAATCTATCAAAACCTTATCTCCAAAAGGTAAAAACAATTTTACAATATAGTTATATAATAATTAGTTTAATATTTTAAATTTGTTAGACATTCAAGTTGTTTCCAACTTTTGATTATGTAATATTAGATAGAATATTTGCATACAAGTGTTTGACTGCATTTCTGATTATCTCCTTAGACTGGGATGTAGGAGTGAATCAAAGTACATAACCATTTTTAAGTTCAAGATATATACTGCCCCATTATTTCCAGAGAAATTGCAAAAGCTTATATCTCATCAGCAGAATATGAGCATTTCTGTTTTACTGTACATCTAGCAGCATTTTGTGTAATCCTTCTAAGACATTTTCTAATTTGATGAGGAAAATGGCACTCAATTTAATTTTTTTTGCATTTTTATTGCAAATGTGGTTGAATTCTTTTTTTTTTTTTTTTTTTTGAAGTGGAGTTTCGCTCTTGTTACCCAGGCTGGAGTGCAATGGCGTGATCTCCACTCACCGCAACCTCCGCCTCCTGGGTTCAAGCAATTCTCCTGCCTCAGCCTCCTGAGTAGCTGGGACTACAGGCATGAATTTTTTTAGATACATGTATTATCCACTGAAATTTTCTTTTCTGTATATCATCTTTTTATATCTGCTGCCTGTTTTTTATTTTTAATATTTTTAGACATGGGGGGAGATCTTACTATGTAGCCCAGGTTGGTCTCGAACTCCTGGCCTCAACCAATCCTTCTGCTTCAGTTTATCAAAGCACTGAGATTATAGGCATGGCCACTGTGGCTGACTACTTTTTTTGGTCTTTATGCTTTTAACAGTTTCCAGATTAGAAAAGCAAACGTAATTCTGTATCTGTAACTAAATGTCACTGCGTATTTATTTGGGAAGATAAACTTGTTACATTTTTTCTAGAAAGAAGTTCTCATAGGAATTCTTTAATTTAGCTATTATGCTTTGCTTTTTAATGTTTCCATGCCTTTTAAAACACATCTTCAGATGGAGCTTAGAGTACATTGGAAATCACCTGGTGAGTATGAGAGGTACAATTGGTAAAGTACTCTGACAAGGGTTTCAGCTCCTAGTTGTTTATCTGGGCTACACTGATAAAGAACATCATAGACTGATGGTATAAACAGTGATTCATCCAACTACCTCAAGTTTATTTCACTGTTTGTTAATATCTCTACTACAGAATAGGGATTAAAAAAGAAGATGAAATTATGGTTAATTTTGCTCCCTGTAATATTGGTCCCCTTGGTAAGGAAATTTATTAAAGTTAGTATCTAAAATAAGGTTTCATGAATTATGTATAGATTTCATAAAATTTCTTTCACATGAAATTGATAGTTTATAACTGCTAGGTGAATAGAGTACATTTAATGAAATCTTTTTTTATTATGAAATAGTTTTTAAAATTTCTTTTGAAATAAAAATGTATACACACACACAAACACACACCCCCCTCTTATATAGGGTGCCTATCTGTCTATATTGTGTCATTTATGATGGGTGAAAGAGGGATTTCTCCTGTAGAACTGCAAAGCTGAGACTCGGGGTTCCAAGTAAAGACTCTCTTCCGGTGCCAGTGGTGAAAACCAGGCTAAGGGTCAGTCGTAATGATAAAATCAAAATCTTGGGAGGCAGCAGAGAAGTCATCTACTTATATATGAACAGAAACAGAGTGAGAAAAATATCTTACATGCAAAACAAAACATGTTACAAATCTGTTTTTTTAAAATTTCCAAATATACTCCTGCTTTTCTGTGGACTTCATTAATAAGAACGTACATTAATAAGAAACTGTCTGAGCTTTTGAAACATCTCACATTAGGAACTTGCTGAATCAAGCCATCTGTATATCTTCTACTTGCTCCAGGCAGTGGATTTATGAATGACTTACAGAGAAATTATAAGATGCTTTAGCTATTTCAAGTGGTTTTAATTAGTCCTCTCACATAGCAGAGTTCAGATAATTTTATAACATTAAAATCAATATTGTTCAACATGATTCAAAAATACTTTTTTTTCTCCCAATAAATTTGCCTTGTAATGGTTTCTTCTTGGATGAAGTGCATAATATTTTATGACAAGCAAATTTAGCATTTGACCTTAAAAACATTCTCGAAATCACTGCTATTAATATTGACTACCTAAGACTTTCTATTATTTTTCTATAGATGTTTCAGTATCTTCTGAGATTAATTTTTAAGAACTTATAATGTAGTGAATAACTTTTTAAGAAGCTCTGATTTTTTTAAATCTCAAATGAATTATACCTTACTCTGAAAGTAAATGATGAACAAAACCACTGATATTACTAGCACAGAAGGGCCTGGAAGACCCAATAAGTTATTATGTTGTTCATAAATAAGAGGATTAGTCAATCTTTGTACTCTGAACTCTGGATATTATAATTTAATTGCAAAAATTAATAATGGTGATATCAATAAAAGACATTTTTATTTTCTTAAGAAACTAAATATATTACAACTCTGAAGCCAAATACAATCCCTTGGGGAACAAAAAGAACAACATGTTTTACACATTTAAGAATAACACATAAAGCAAAATAACAAAAAATGAAAATGCGGAGGAAGGTTATCTCCTAATTTAGGGAAATCAAAACACAACACAGAAAGTTTTCTGAATTAAAACGAATTTCTAGAAATCATATCTTAAAAGTTGAAATCCTGACTACATATATTGATAGCTTTTCAACCACCAATTTTTTACAAGGTAAATATCAGTGGATATGAAAAATTAATATGCCTAAAATGAATGGCAAGCAAATTATTAGAGTTTTTTAGAAAGTAACAGAGTGATGAAATGTTGAGTGGAAAAAACGAGTATGAACGGTACATGTATGAATGCTCCTCTTTGGCAAATGACACACACACCACAAGAACCAAAAAGCAGTGTTTATTTCTTATTCTTTTAGAGTACTCTATTAAGTTTAAAAAAATGGTGAACCATTTTGAGACTTTCTTTTATTTCTTTACAAGAGAAATTGCAATTCGTATTACAAATTATTTGAAACTAAGAGAAAAATATGTAGCCTTAGATTTTAGTAATTTTCAGAAATACTAAGTGAGAGTTCTATGTCTATTTAAGTATTTTCTGTGATACATGACTGGTTCCCAGTAAAGAAAGAGGGATATCTACCTTGGGTGAAACAAATAATAGTTATATAGAAAGTTAACTCATCAATATAAAAATTCGTTTGAAGACAGATACTCAAGCCTGGTCTCCTGGGGCGCCAGGGCCTCTCTTAGATTCTAGTTTTTTGCTTTCTTCCACTCCAGATGACAGTGATGTCCATTAGGTATTGAGGCCTTGTGGGTCACAGTCCATTTGAGATTCTGATGAACACTATGAACTACCTTCCTTTAAAAGTATTTTTCTTCAAAGAAAATTATGGCTATAATTTCAGAGACTTCATAGAATCTGAAGTTGATTCATAAATAACAGAACTCAAGATAACATCCTTGTCCTAAGAAAAAAAGTGAGATACATATACAGAGGCCATAATGGCTAAATTTTAAAAAACAGTTGAAATTTTCACATACTGGGGTCATGGTAATAAAAAGATCTTTGGTTTTTATGTTTATGCGTATTACCTTTCTAAAAATTACCAATGATAAATAAAAAACTCTTTTGGTCAGCACTACATTTACTTGTTTTCAAGGTTAATTTTAATTTTAAATATATTTGTGAGACTTTAATTTAGTGTTAGTTGAATGAGATATGATTATAACACTTTCTCTGGTATAGTCAGAGAAAGTCTTGGCTTTAAAAAGGAATCAAACTGATTTTTATGGAATACCTTTTCAAGTCAATTTTTTCCCAGAGACAATCATGCCCATGATTTGCTTGGAAAAAACAGCTTTTTGGTGTCACATAATGTGGGGTCAGAACACGGATTTAGGTTCAATAAGCAGTTTGACATAGCTAATGTTAAAGTAGTATTCAGACATTTTCTCGTTTTTTTTTTTTTGTTTTTTTTTTTCTGGTTTGAGTAACAGGCTATTGATCTATTGAGATGAATTATCACTTAAACAAAAGCCAGAATGCCATGTCTATTTTGTGCATTTCTGTTTATATTCCCATTTTTGTTTTTTGTATATATTTTATTTGAAATAAAACTTTCTGATGACAATGCTTTTTAGAATACTTGAAAGTACTTAAAGATGTATTTATAAAGACAAAATAGTGCATTAAGGTTTTCAGTTCTATTTATTGAATCTTCATGTTGTTGTAGAAGTAGTTTGTATATACAGAATGGCATGTATTTACATGGGGAGGCGTTGTAGTTCCTGCTGTGTGTGCTTACACATTAAACCATGATACTGTAGGTAAATGCAGGTTTTGTTCTATGTAAATAAGTGAGATGATGGGTCTTTCTACTAATCCATATTTGCATGTATTGTCTGGATTTTTACTGGTGAGAGTGAATCTAGTTAATAACCATAGTGCTCTATGGAAATGTACATTGGAAAGTTAAAAACATCATATAAACATAAGGGAACATCATTATATGTGAGTTAACTATTATTATTGTTTGCTTTTATGATGTAAACAAATAACATTTACAACCATGATTGAATTTATTAGTGCAATCCACTAAAATACTGAAATACACTTTGGCATGAAAAGACCTGCTCAGCTGGGTTAATATTCACGAAACTACGTGGATGCTTTGTGCCACACAGCTCTGTTCATGTTCATGAAGAGTTATCAATTGTGGGTGAGAGAGGAATTTCAGAGGATGAGCTTCTAGCAAAACAAAACATAGCTCTGGAGGCAGAGATGGATTTATCAGGAAACCAATGAAGCACAAGCTTTGAGGCCTCTTACAACCTTCCACTGACTCCTTACTTCCAAGTCCTAGCAAGGGGCCTTAGGAATGCCTGTGAGTATTTGCTTTTGTAAAATTCCCAGAAGTACAGTGTTTTGTATGGAATCAGTTAAGACGGTCCTCTCTTCACCTTACTTTCTTTATGCTTTTCTTATGGTAAGTATACTATGGTAATTAGAGTGATTGCAGTCATTTTTGAAATCCGGCTAAAAGGAAGCTGAGGATGCATTGAGATTGAGCATGGTATGACATATTTATGTGGTTCACAGTCTCTTCCATGAATATTCCTGTCATTATTAGCTTCCTCTGTGTAGGAATGACTTTCTATCATCCTCCTTTCCAACTCATGTGGTGTCAGGTCACAAGGATGTCAGCATCCGAGTCAGAGGCCTGTCACTGTATAAACATGCCCAACGGTATCAGACCGTGGAAATGTGCGTAATGCTGAAAATCTTGTTCTTGAAATACATATGCTCAAAAGCTAGTCTCTGGAAATTCATCCAAACCCTATAGCTCATAAAAGAAAGAAACAGTAGCCTTAAAAATTTACACAATAGCACTAATGATGAGCTATGAAACTTTAACATTTTTTTCTATATTATTATTAATAAAAATTTTCCATCATCTATGCCAGAAGCCTGAATTTTATCTTCCTATTCTCTTTATAGAAAATGTTGTTAACACTTTTGTCACATGAGGAGATACTCAAAAGGTATGTAGCCAAAAAAAGTGTAGGAAAAAGTATTTTAGAAGCATGTGAGGCAGTTATTAAAAAAAAATACATTTTGTTTGCATTTTGTATTGTAGATATTTTTCAGCTTTTACAATTATGCAATATGTTCTGATTTTTCTCTTTCTAAATAATGTTCACGATTGTATCTGATTTTGTATGAATAATTTTGCATTCTTTTTTATGAGGAGGGTGCAGATAATATAATGAGGCTTCAGACCTCATAAAACCTGACTTTGCCCCTTACTTGAGAACTTTGAAAGAAGAATGCTAGCCAGCGAATGTTCCGAGAGGAAGGAACAAGCAGCTGTCCAATGACCTTTTTTGTTACGGCTTTCTAAGTTGATTACTGACACTGTCACCAAGGTCAGCCTGCAGGGGAATACATCTCTTTCTCTTTATTTACGTATCTATATCTCCCCTACTAAAGTGCACCAAAATTGTTACAGTCATCTTTGTGTGGTAGGATTATTAATAGTTTTAAAAATATATATTCTTTTGACATTCTTTATATTAATTTTCTACATTGAAAAATACTGCTTTTATTTAAAAAATAAAAGTTATTGTTTTAAAGAACTTGGCTCAAACACGGACAAGTTGAGAGTGGTCCCCATTAGCACAGTTCAAATAGATTTTAAGTTTATATTATTGCCTTTTTACTATATCAAAGACCCTAGAATTACCTACATAATTAATTTATTACAATTTCAGTTTTTAAATGCATGAAAAAATAAGAGGAAGGTGAACATAAATCACATGATATATGGCAAATATTCAAGCTTATAGAGCATCCTTTTCTGAGGGAAGCACAACCTATTCCTTGCAAGCTATTAATATCTTTCACCTCCCATCCTGTCGGAGTAATCTGTGGAGAGACATTTGATTGATTATCTCTGGAATCCTCCCCTCCCCACTTCCTTCTCTGGCCCCTCCTGGTCCACATGGGCCTCTGTGGAAAGCAGCGAGGGATGACTGGGGATAAAGGCTCATCTCTGGAGAGCGCTGCCAACCTCGCATTGCTCCAAGTCTCCACATAACACAACCAACCTTCCAGTCACAAAAGAAACACCTCCTGACTCCATCTCTTTTTCTTGTTTTTTTCTCTTTACAAGCATACTGGTATTTTCTCACAGGGAGATAATTCCCATTCATGCCTAGGAAGAACATTTCACCCTCAAAACCGTTGGTAAGAGACTCCTTGAAGAGAGAGGTTCCCTGTTCTTGTGGAGGAGAGGATTTAGTAAGGAAGTGCTGGGCTTCAGACCGAGCCTCCAGTCTGAACTTTGTCTCTTGTTTAAGTTTTTAGGAAGAGAGCTTTTAGAGAGAGAAACTTGCTTTCCAAAGGGAAACTCTAGAACGAGGAAGAATAAGCAGGGCTGAACCTTTGAGGGAAAATGGAAGGAGTTGGAAGATGGAGGGAGGAGCCAAAATAACTAATAAGAATTTCTGGGGCTGGGTGTGGTAGCTCACACCTGTAATCCCAGCACTTTGGGAGGCTGAGGTCGTAGATCACTTGAGTCCAGGAGTTCCAGAGCAGCTTGGGCAATATGGCAAGACCCCATCTCTCAAAAAAATTTGCAAAAATTAACTGGGCATGGTGGTGATTGTAGACCCAGTTACTGATGAGGCTGAAGCAGGAAGATCCCTTGAGCCCAGAGATTGAGGCTGCAGTGAACTGTAATGCCATTGCACTCCAGCCTTGACCACTAAGTGAGACTTTCTCAAAAAAAAAAAAAATTCTTAGTTTCTTCTTATGAAATATGCAATATAGGCCTCCTCTTTTTGCTCCTGTGTGAGAACGTTAAAGAAAAGTCTTTGGCTTGATGTACAGTCCTGATTCCTCTGGATTCCTTTTGGGAGGAAGGTTAGAACAGGAACAACTGAGGCCAGGTTCCAGTAAGTGCCTGGATGCTAGACGGCAGGGGAGCTGACGTCCCGGTGTGCAAGGTAACAGTCTGGAGAATAAAGGAGTGAAGAGAATTAAGAAAACATGGACTGTTTTAACAAAACTGCAATGAAGCATACAGAGACCTATGGAGAATACAAAGATAGCTGTTTTATTGTAGCAGGGACGTGGACTTTATGGCTGGCAATTTAGGGGTTTCAAGCTCTTTATGTTGTTTACTTGTGGTATACGTCTGACAAGTCATTTCCATTTTCCAAGTCATTGTGGAAATGACACTAATCCAAATAACTTCCCTGGATAGGGTTCTATTTTTGGTGAGAATTTTTAACAAATGGTACAAAAGTGTATTATTGGAATACTTGAACCCTTATTTATATGTGGCCACTGTGGTCTCTGATACAGGATAAGGTAATGCTTATTTGTGTTATAATTACTGTAGCTCTAAACCCCACTAGAAATCAGCCCAGGCATTCTCCTAGCTTTTTCAATGTCCCACAATCTTGCCTCATGTTTAATCTGGAGCAATGCCCCAGCCATTTTTCTAGAGACGCCACTGCCGATGGCCTCCTCGGCCTTGGTATAGGGGCACTCTGTGTGCTCATATTTTTCACAGCACAGCTGAGAAGGGGCGGTGACTTTTTTTTTTTTTTTTTTTTTTTATAGACAGAATTTCACTCTTGTTACCCACGCTGGAGTGCAGTGGTGCCATCTCAGCTCACTGCAACCTCCACTTCCTGGGTTCAAGTGATTCTCCTGCCTCAGCTTCCTTAGTAGCTGGGACTACAGGTATGTGCCACCACACCCAGCTAATTTTTATATTCTTAGTAGAGATGGGGTTTCACCATGTTGGCCAGGATGGTCTCAATCTCTTGACCTCATGCTCCGCCCACCTCAGCCTTCCAAAGTGCTGGGATTACAGGCGTGAGCCACCACGCCCAGCACGGGCTATGACTTTTAACATCTAGAATACATTGCAGTGTTAGATTAAAGCAGAAACGCGACTTAGAGGGTGAATTCCACCTGCTTCAGTCCTTCAGAGGCAGGCTGTCTGCCTAGCTAATCACCATTCTCTAGACAGAAGTCAGTTCACCCACCACTGAATGCTCCAGGCATTTTTTGACCTCAGAGTCTATGCCCAATTTCCTCCTATTCTCCAAGAATCAAGCAAATGCTTATCTCTCAAGGCCAAAACCTTGCTCATTTACCATTTCACAATTAAATTCTTATTGGGTTTCAATTTTTTTTTTTTTTTTTTTTGAGATGGAGTCTCACTCTATCATCCAGGCTGGAGTGCAGTGGTGTGATCTTGGCTCACTGCTACCTCCATCTCCCAGGTTCAAGCGATTCTCCTGTCTAAGCCTCCCAAGTAGCTGGGATTATAGGCATCTGCCACCATACCCAGCTAATTTTCATATTTTTAGTAGATAGAGGGTTTCATCATGTTGGCCAGGCTGGTCTCGAACTCCTGATGTCAAGTGATCGGCCCGCCTTGGCCTCCCAAAGTGGTGGGATTACAGGCATGAGCCACCATGCCTGGCCCTTACTGAGTTTCTTGACAGTAAAATCACATGCCTTTTCTTCAGGTGGGTACCTCTACCACCACCACAGGGAAGAATCTGGCTCTATGACCCAGAGAAGACTGTCAAAGTCTATGGCAGTACATTTAACTAAGTCAGACTTAGTCAAATGTACTGTGTGTGTGTGTGTAACTCAAATACATACATACACACACACACACACACACACACACAGATTAATGTAGCATGCCCAGTCCAGCCTATACTGCCTACTGTTTCAAGTCCAGTTCTGCTCCTGCCTAACTATTTTTCCTCCAGTCTAGGCTGGAGGAAAGATGGTTCCTGATAGATTGTGAGAAAAATGCATCTCTAAGAATATCTCCCAGGGAAAAAGGATTATTGTTAGCATATGGGCTGTTCTTGCATTTGATTTAACATTTGTCTATTGGTCTGAAACATCTGCTCTGGGACCCTTCATTGCAGTATGAATCCCCAGAAACGATAAGGAAGTAGTAACTCCCACTAACAGGCCCTTTCATAGGGGTCCTTCCCAGAATAACACAAAGCACTGCCTGTATTTCAGGGGGCTAGATCTGCCAGTAATTTCATCAAAAGGCAGTTTTTTCAACTACTAAAATAAAAAGGGTTGAAGCAACCTTGTATATTTGTTGTATGACCATTAGTGGCCATCATTAAAAACAAAAGAGAATGAAATACCATGCATTTAAAACATATAAACAAGATGTTATTTAACTGAATGTCTATCTTAGAATTTGAATAATTGTTTCCTATGAGTTGTTTTTCACATTATCAACAGATGTTTAAAAGTCAGAGCTATTGACATTTTGGGTGCATATGTAGTAAACAATATACACTATATTAAAATTTATTTCTGTTAGCTAAACAAAAATTTCTTACTAAAATTTATTTCTGAATCAGCATGCATTGTCCTTAAATGTGTCTAGACCAAAATCTGAGTCAAAAATTTTAAGCCCAAAATGATTCTGATAAATAATTTTCTTCTTTAAAAATAGTCAGAAATTTTACTACCAAATATACTTGCCAATGACTGAGTAGGGTTTTCTGCTTGTAATAATATTTTAAGCCATTTTTAACAAATTAGGATCAAGCTCTAACAATCTTCAAACAAAGTATGAAACCATACCCATTAAATTACAAATTTGAAATAGCTCTTCTTAACCTTAATACTGGCAAATAAAACATTTTATTATTTTGTTTGTATAATTTTAAGGGATACAAGTGCAGTTTTGTAATATGGATATATTATGTTAGTGAAGTCTGGGCTTTTCGGATAACCATCACCCAAGTAGCGAACATTGTACCCATTAAGTAATTTCTCACCCCTCATCCTCCCAACCAACCCATCTTTCTGAGTCTCCAGCGACTATTATTCCACACTGTACGTCCATGCATACACTCTAGCCCCCACTTATAAGTGAGAGCATGTGGAATTTGTTTTTCTATTTATGAGTTGTTTCATTTAAAATAATGGCTTCCAGTTCCATCCGTGTTGCTGCAAAAGACATGATTGCATTTTTTTGTGTGACTTAATAGCATTCCATTTATATGTTTACCATGTTTTCTTTATCCAGTCATCTGTTGACGGATGCTTTAGGTTCCTGAAGCACAAACATTGGCTTGGAAATCTTGCCCATCATCCTGATTAGGCTCCTGGCTTTGTTCTACGTTTCCTCCTCTCAGTTTTCTTTTGGTCCAAGTCTTTTCCTTAAAAAAAAATAATATTAATTTGTTTTATTACTGTAGAAGCAATAAACATATATATGCATTCTGACAATTTGAAGTCTATGCAAAAATTAAAATGCCCTTTCCTACTCCATTTCCAACTCTGTGAGATATCAACTATAACAATTTGATAAGTATTCCCATCAAATTTTTCTAAGTTAATACCATCATTTAGAATGACAGACATGAATATTTTAGTTTTTTTCTGAGTTAATACCACCATTTAGAATGACAGACATGAATATTTTAGTTTACAATTGCAAACAAATAAATTTTTATATAATGCACAGTGAACCTTCCTTTTTCACTTGGTATATGATGGACTTTTCTACAAATCAATACATATTAGGTCCACTTTATGGCAGAATATTCCACAGTGTAACTTTCAGTATAACTGTTTTAAAATATCTTATGAAAATTACATGAGATAATACTATACTTGGCCATTTGTGACACAAAGCAAGTTATCAGTAATTTTGGCTGTTATTTATAGTAATTATGAGGGACAACATTCTGAATTTTTACCCCTAAAATACCTCTAAAATCTCTTTCCTATTGTGGAACTTGATTTTATTGGAGATGTTTATGTATATTCTCACATACTTAAATGTAAGAAAGGTATCATATGAGCTCTTTTAGAGGAACAGGATAAGGAACAGCACAGACATTTCCACTGTAGAAATGTTTTTCCTATTAAATTAGTGTCAGTAATGACTTTGGGTTTTAGTTTGTCTTGCCATGTAATGGTAGTTCTAAAACATAGACAAAAGTTCGTTGACTCTCTTTCTATTGAGAGGTGGAAGTCTTTGTAGTTGCCCCTGAATCTGGGCAGGTTTATGATCAGTTCCACCAGTAGAACACAGTAAAAGTAATACTATGTGATTTCAGAAAAAGGCCATTGGCTTCCACATCATTCTTTCGGGATGCTTGCTCTGAGATGAGCCAGTAACTCAATAAGAAGTCTGCTTACTCTGAATCTACTATGTTCAAACAAGCAAACAAACAAACAAGAACTCCCAAACCCAAAACATTACTATTTACAAATCTTTTTATGGTGAGGGATCAAGCATGATGTAACAAATAAAAATATTAAAAAGAAGGTGAATAAAAACAGGAAATGTTAAGAGTAGTTGTCTCTGGCTACTGTGACTATTGGTCATATTTTTCAGCTTTTTAGAATTTCATATTAGCCTTCCCAAAACATTTATTTCAAAGCATGTATTGACATTATTATCAAAGCAAAATAAGAAAATAAAGACAGGGAAAATAAGTTATATTATTCTTGATATGTTAAACTTTAATAATATGTTGTTATTTTAAAATGTTTCCCTCATTGTTCTCTAAACATACAGTTATTAACTAAAAAGAGGAAAAAATTTAGAAGCCCATGGATAGACTAAATTTATTGTTTCTACCTAAAAGATAGGAAGAGATAAAAATTATTTATTCAAATATCAGTCTTTTCTGTGGGGCCTGTTGGCTAAACAAAATATTTTCACATGAATGACGGATTGTTTTTCTACAAGTAATATAATAAAGATGTTTCATAGCATGCCAGAATTAAAAATACGGTGAAATAAGCCATATGGCACACAATAAATCAGAGTGAGTCACATGAGAATCAAATGTCAGGTCTGTAAGTTACATGCTTTGTCTTTTTAGAAAGTATTTACAGCTGTAAACCTACATTGGCACACATACAAATGTACACACACAAACATGAACTATTGTCTTCTTATTCACTATAATTTAAAGTTCTTTGAATTTATTGTATTTTTTAGCAATAACATTTTTATTTTATGACGTAAACAATACAATACAGTAATGTCATTAAATAATGAAATAAAATTATGACTATTCAAATTATATATGTAAACTCGTGAAAGGCAGTATCACTGCATTAGGTATTTATTTCTTAGTAAAATGTTTGGCAATGTTAAGGCATATATTAGAAACAAGAGCCTAATGCTGATTTAATAAAATAAAAAAATTTCTAATTTGTTTTTCCAGATAGTCTAAGGAAAAGTCTTTCCGAGAATTGTTTTGTTTTTGCTATGACTGTTGCTCTTAATGCTGATACGGTGTTATTACCAAACCTCATTATACTTTCAAGTATAAAAGGAGCTGGAAGAAACTTATGGCATAATTTTATAGACCATCAATTTCTCAAATTCATAAAATCCTAGGATCCCATAGTCTCAGTAAATATTTATTGGCTGAATTAAATTAAATTAAATTAAAATGGATACTTTGACAAATATAATGAATGATATATGGCCATTATTACTGTAGACTTTGGCAGATATAAACAAGATTTTATTTGATTTTTAACAGCATAAAATATTTCTCTATTCCTTTAGAGAAGACACATGGTCATTAACATCTTATTACTGTTGTTCTCAAACTTCATCATTATCCTTGAACTTCACCTTTAGTAAACTCTTTTTCCTTCTGCCTGGCTGCTTTACGCTCTAGTTTGTGTAGACTACTTACCATGAGAATTTCCTTATGCTTTGTGATTTTGTGGGAAGCTTAGGGGAAAAAAAGGATAGGCACCAAAGTTTTTTATAGACTGCATCTATAAAGAAAATAAATCAAAAGTAACAATATGGCTACTTGTGGCCTGATTACACAAAATTCTAATTCCTTGAACTACTAACAAGTAGCTTTGACAATAACAATTCGGCAAACTGTTAAACAACTGAGGTGCTGTTGAATCAATTAGAAACCAGATCCAACTTTTTGGTATAACAATTCTGTGGAACATGCCTCGATGAAGAATAGCTTCTTGTATCTGGTGGTGGAAATAGACTTGGGAGCATGGGCAAAACACTGATCTGGAACTGAGTAGGACAGCCGCGTTGAATACAACATTTGTTAGATAATGCAACTCACAAATTTAGCTTTCTAAGTGAGCTGTGAGCTAAAGCAAAGTGCCCTGAGGTAGTCAACGACATAGTCAGGGAGGGATCTATAACATTGTTATTACCAGTCAAGCCCTAAAGAGAGTCTGGATTATAAAAAATGAATTGCCTCTAGCAATAGGAGTATAAGATTAGTGAGGGGGCTGCTCATGCCCACACATATCCTCTTTTCTCATTGAATTCAAATTAGATAGTTAGATAGATAGTAGATGAATATATAGATATACATTCTTGTATGCCAATGTTCATTGCAGCATTATTCAAATTAGTCAAAAGATGGAAATATTCCAAGTTCCTATCAACAGATAAATGAATAAACAAAATGTAATATGTATACCTTAATGAAATATTTTTCCATTAATACTAACAATGCCCAAGCTGAGAATCAAATCAAGAACTCAACCTTTTTACAACAGCTGCAAAGGGAAATTAAAATACCTAGGAATATGTGTAACCAAGGAAGTGAAAGGTCTCTACAAAGGGAACTACAAAACGCCACTGAAAGAAATCATAGATGACACAAACAGATGGAAACACATGCCAAGTTCATGGATTGGAAGACTCAATATTGCAAAAATGGCCATGCCTTCCAAAGCAATCTACAGATTCAATGCAATTCCCATCAAAATATTAACATTATTTTTCCTATAATTTGAGAAAACAATCATAAAATTCAAACAGAACCAAGAAAAAGCTCAAAGAGCCAAAGCAATCCTTAGCAAAAAGGACAAATCTCGAGGCTTCACATTACTGGACTTCAAATTATACTAATGCAGGACAGGCAAGCCCCAGAATTGGGGATTAGCCTTGGGAGGGTTCTTGGCTTCTCCAAAGGGAGGAATTCAAGGGTGACCCAGTGGTGTTGAACTTTTATTGAAGTAGCAGTGTGCAGCAGCATCAGAGGTACTGCTCCTTGGGGAGCGGGGCTACCCCATAGACAGTATCTCAGAATAGCAGCTCAGAGGCAGCTCTGCACTCATATTTTATACCCAATTTTACTTATATGCAAATGAAAGCATGCTTATACAGAAATTTCTAGGAAAAATATGGAGACTTCTGGGTTGTTGGGTTGTGCTGTGGAAAGGGGCACTAACTTTCCAGGTGTTGCTGTGGCAATGGTAAACTGACATGGCACGCCGATGGGCTTGTGCTTGAAAAGCGGCTTCTGCCCCAGCCTTGTTTTATCTAGCCTTCTGTTTGGTCTGGTGTCTGAGCCCTGCCTCCAGAGTCAAGTCTCACCTCCTACCTTAATACTTGGGGCTATAATTACCAAAACAGCATGGTACTCCCATAAAAGCTGGCACACAGACCAATGAAACAGAATAGAGAACCCAGAAGTAGAGCCAAATACTTATCAACCAACTGATCTTTGAAAAAGCATGAAAAAACGTAAGTTGAGGGATAGTACAACCTATTTAATAAATTGAGACCTCAAATCCCAACCTTTCCCCCTTTTTTCTGTTAACAATATTAGGTTTTGTTGTCTGCTGGACACTGATGTGTTTAGCCATGGGTCTGTGAGGCAAGGCGGTTCTTGCTTTTATTCTGGCTTTACAACCTAGGATTTTCAAATAACATAAGACAATTATGAGTACAATTAGCAACATTCTTTTCCAGTTAAAGAGTGACTCCCAGGAATGGGGGTTTAACTAGGAGAGCTGATCTTGCACACCTTTCTATCATTTTAGGCCAGATTATCTATAAAAGCAGCTGTTTGTACTGACTTAGTAATAGACCTTACTGCAACGCTGGCAGTTCCCAGGATGGCTATGGCTGAGACTATAAAGGCTGTAAGTGTAACTGTGAATCTTTTGTGTCTGACCTGTAGTGTTATTTGGCATTTCAGTTTACGGTATGCCATTACGGAGGAACTTTACTAGGGGTATGTATGTAAATTTGTTTTAGTTAAGCAGTTGGTGTTGTTAGAAGCTATGGAAGAAGTGTTAGTTTAAGTAATAGGGCAGAGAAGTAGCTTAGAAGATGGGCTTTATAGGGCATAGCAAGTACAGGCTGCAGACAAAGTGAGGGAATAAAAAATGAAGCAGGATTTGCTTAGCCTTTTAAATTCTTTTTCTTTTGAGGTAGCTGCATTATTCTGCAGGGTTTTTCTTAGGCTGGCTTGAGTTTCTTCTTCTTTTCATTCTTTAATAAGGACACAATCTCCAGGCTGGTGCTGGTGTACTGGAAATTCTAGGAGTTGTGCCTGTGCTAAGAGACTTTTTATAATCTTTGTAAAAGAGCAGCTTAGTGCTTTAAGAAAACTTGTTATGCTTTATTTTAATGTTTATAGAAAAACTGAAAGATACTCCTTTAACTTTTAAGTAATATGCTTACACACAGAATTTCTTCTGCAAATGTTTTAAAACTTGCTTAGACCTTCAAAACAAAATTTATACAACCTACTTGCATAAATTCCTTTTTATAACACTTTTTACAACTTTAACATGCCTTAAATCTCTTCTGACTTAGTTTTACAACTTTCCTTACTAAATATGCATTTGTTTTTTGAGACAGAGTCTTGCACTGTCACCCAGGCTGTAGTGCAACAGCACGACCTCAGCTCACTGCAATCTCTGCCTCCTGGGTTCAAGCAGTTCTCCTCCCTCAGCCTCCTGAGTAGCTGGGACTACAGGTATGTGACACCATGCCCAGCCATTTTTTTTTTTTAAAGTAGAGACAGGGTTTCACCATGCTGGCCAGGATGGCCTCAATCTCCTGACCTCGTGATCTGCCCACCTCAGCCTCCCAAAGTGCTGGGATTACAGGCGTGAGCCACCACACCCAGCTGAGGTGCATTTTTATACTTATGACTTTAAAAATATTTCTTTCTGTACATTTTACTTTAGCTCTTGTTTTACTTTCTGTCCCTCTCTTTCTCTTTGCCTCTTTCTCTCTTTTTCTTTTCACACTCTTTCCTTAGTTTTACTTTTTATATTTCACTCTGATCTGTATCTCTTCTAGTTTCTCTCTTACCTATTTTTTCTGTTTCTCTCTCTAATCTTTTTGTTTTTGTTTGTCTTGGTTAAGCAGTGATGTTATCACTTGTGAATGTGCTTTTAAATTCTTCATTGCCATAAGCTAATGGGCTAGGCAGTGAGCTCTGGGCTTGAGATTAGAATTAATTAAAGCTGTTTTATGATTTGTAGTAGATATACTGCATAAGCCAAGTCACTATATTTATGGACTGAGCTGAAAAAGATTTTAGTGCCAGAATCGGGGCTCCAATTTCAGCTCTCTGACTGCTAGTGTACTTAGATTGGGTGATTGAACTATGTGGTTTCTATCGGACTGCAGCTTTTCCTTGTTTACCTGATTTATCAGTAAACAGTATTAAAGCATTAGATGTGGAGGAGTGTAATATTGCTTTGAAATACTCTTTCCTTAAAGGAATTTTGATGATATCAGGATTATAACCCAGCAATAGATTAATCATTAAAATGGCAAGTGGACCTTCCTGTGCACGCCTCCTGCCCCTCCCTAGGAGGCTCACTCCGGCGTGCTGGGCTTGGCCTTCTCCACACACCCTGAGTTTCTCGGAGCAATTGCTGGCTCCGGGTTTGCGAGCCTTTTTCCTGTCATTTGCTCCGCCGCTGTCTAGCCTTTCCTGTTGCTTACTGCTTGCTTCCTCTGCCTGAGAGGTAGCTGCTGGCTTTGGCGGAGCTTCCTTGCCAGAACCTCTTTTCTCCTTTTTTTTCCCTTTTGCTTGGCAACGCAGCTTTGGCTTCTAATGCTTTGCCTTACCTTTTTATAAACAGACACCTGATTGCCTTGCCAATTATCAATTATTGGGCAGGCTAAGAATTCCTTCTGTAACGCTGCTTAAGACAAGGACCTATAGCTGTAGCATTTCCCGTGTCCTTTTTCCTATTCATTGGATGCCTGTTTGCATGACTCTCTCCACTTGTTCCCAGAGCTTTACATCTAGCAGGTTTTTTATTGAGAACCATGGGCTTTGAGAAGCAGCAGTTTGTACTAATTCCTTCAATACTGATACTGTTTCTGTTGTGCTGTTAAGTGCTGTCCATGATGAATTCCTAGCCTGAAACAATCCCTCTCTGAGCTGGGCAATCCCCACTGGGTATCAATGACTTTCTCTTTGAGCTGACCACGTGGTCTCCTTCACTTCCCAGTTCTTGTCGGCATCCCCGATTCCTTCTTTGCAGCAATAATTACATCAGTTCACTCCACTTTCAGGCACCTCACACTGGGTCTCCAGCTGTGGTACTGATTTACTCACACTGGGGCACCTGCTGTGTGGCATTGGTCACATTGGTGTTCCTATTTGGGTGCCAGCTGTGGTGAGTATCATGTCAGGGTTACCACCTGAGACCTGAGTGATGTCGGTGGGTCCCTGTTTGGGCACCAGCTGTGGTGAGTGTCATGTTGAGGTCACCACCTGAGACCTTGATTATGTTGGGTTTGCGACCTGAGACATGGATCACCAGCTGTGGTGGTCTGTCCTGCAGAAACTGACTTAACATTGATGAAGGAACTCACTCTCAACCCAGTGCAGTGATTTCGAGTGGATTAGGGTTGGTTGGTAACTGCTTTCAGAGGGTGATTGCAGCTAACTGACCATGACTCCCTGTACCTCCTCACATTTGTTCAGCATATATTTAATAACAGAGCTTTTAAGTTAACATACTTGTGGATAATTAACATGGTTAAAGGATTGGTTTTATGAATGATAAAAGCTTTTGTTTCCAGGGGCCCAGAGTAAACACTGTTTTAATTCCCTTTCAACCTTCTCCTGAGAGGACCATCCAGCACAAAGTTTACATGAGTAAACAGTTAAAGTAGGAACAAAGGAATGTGGGGTAAACAGACTTAACTGGAGAAGCTTTATTCTTCCTATGTTTTACCCTATGATTTAAAATTCGAACATAATGAGCTGGCTGCCTTCAGCCTGTTCCATTAAAACCTTTTGGCCGTCCAAAAGCTTTGGGACTATAATCTTCTAACTTTCCCTAATATTTCCCTAATATTTCGCCAGCCACTCTAAGTGAATCCCCACAATAAATGGTGCTGGTAAAACTGAGTACATGTAGAAGAATGAAACTGGATCCCTATCTCTCAATTTATATGAAAATCAACTCAAGACAGATCAAAGACTTAAATCTAAGACCCAAAACGGTAAAAATTCTAGAAGATAACCTTCTGGACGTTGGCCTGGGCAAAGAATTCATGACTGAGACCTCAAAAGCAAATGCAGCTAAAACAAAATAAATGAGACCTGATTAATCAAAAAGCTTTCGCACAGCAAAAGAAACAATCATCAGAGTAAAGAGGCAAGACACACAATGGGAGGAAATCATTTGCAAATTATGCATCTGACAAGGGACTCTGTATTCAGAGTCTATAAGAAACTCAAACAAATCATGAAAAATAAAACCAAACAATCTCATCAAAAAGCAGGCAAATGACATACATAGACATTTTCAAAAAAAGATATACAAATGGCCAACAAACATATGAAAAAGTGCTTGATATCACTAATGATCAGGGATATGCAAACTAAACCACAATGAGATACCATCTTACTCCTGCAAGAATGGCCACGGTTAAAAAGTCAAAAAACAATAATGTTGGTGTGGATGCAGTGAAAGGGTAACACTTATACACTGCTGGTGGGAATGTAAATTAGTACAACATCTATGGAAAACAGTATGGAGATTCCTTAAAGAAGTAAAAGTAGATCTGCCGTTCAATCTGGCATTCCCACTATTGAAATTTATCCAAAAGAAAGGAAGTCATGAAAAAGATACATGCACACATATGTTTATTGCAGCTCAATTCATAACTGCAAAGATATGGAACCAACCTAAGTGCTGATATCCACTGACCAATGAGTGGATAAAGAAAATGTGGTATGTATAAATCATGGAATACCACTCAGCCTTAAAAAGCAATGAAATAATATATTTTGTAGCAGCTTAGATGGAGCTGTAGGCCATTATTTAAAGTGAAGTAACTCAGGAATGGAAAACCAAACACTGTGTGTTCTCACTTATAAGTGGGAGCTGAGGTATGAATATGCAAAGGCATACGGAGTGATATAATGGACTTTGGACACTCACAAGAGAGATGGGGGATGAGTTGGTGAGGGATAAAAACTACATCTTGGCTACAATGTGACTTGGGTGATGGATGCACTAAAAAATCTCAGCCTCAGAATTTCTTGCCCTGTAATTCATCCATGTAACCCAAAACCACTTGTACCCTAAAAGCTACTTGAAATAAAAAATAAAAAATATAATAGGTATGCATCAATGGAATATTATTTGGCCATAAAAAGAAATTGAAGTTCTTCATTTATAAAGAATATCAGGTATAAGCAATTTCATAGAGACAGAAAGGTAGATGATAACTGATAGGTGATACAGCTATGATTGCTATTATGTCTATATCTACATATAATTATACCTTTGATTGGTGTTCCCCTAATGACTAACAGTGTTGAGGATGTTTTTGTGTGCTTATTGGCTATGTGTCTATTTTCTTTGGAACAATGTTATTTCCAGTCTTTTTCCCATTTTGTAATTATCTTTTTTTATTGGAGACCCCACCCAGACAATGTCATATTTTGTATATTTTGGATATTAAACTCATTATACATATAATTTCCAAATATATTTTACCATTTTGTAGATTATTTTTCACTTTCTTGATAATATTCATTGAGTTACCAAGATTTTAATACTGATGAAGTCCAATCTATTTTTTCTGTTGTTGTTACTTGTGTTTCTTGGTATAATATCTAAGAACTCATTGTCAAATCCAAATATTATTCTAAGAGTTTTATAAGTTTAACTCTTATATTTAGGTCATTAACCCATTTTTAGTTAACATTTGCATACAACCTGAGGAAAGGGGCTCAACTTTATTCCTTTGCACGTAGAAATTCAATTGCCCGGCATCATTTCTTGAAGTGAGTGTTCTTCTCCTATTGACTAGACTTGGTGTCATTGTTAGTTTATTTGTTTTACTTTAAGTTCCGGGACACATGTGCTGAGCGTGCAGGTTTGTTACATAGACATCGTGTGCCATGGTGGTTGCTGCATCTATTGACCTGTCCTCTAAGTTTCCTCTCCTCGTTCCTCCAGCCCCCAACAGACCCTGGTGTGGATTGTTCCCCTACCTGTGTGTCCATGTGCTCTCATTGTTCAACTTCTACTTAGGAGTGAGAACACTTATGTCCTGTGTTAGTTTGCTGAGGATGATGGCTTCCAGTTTCATTCACGTTTCTGCAAAGGACATGATCTCATTATTTTTCTGGTTGCATAGTATTCCATGGTCCATATGTACCATATTTTCTTTATCTAGTCTGTCATTGATGGGCATTTGGGTTAGTTCTATGACTTTGCTATTGTAAATAGTGCTGCAATAAACATATGTGTGCATATGTCTTTATAGTAAATTGTGGATATGAGACCTTTGTCAGATGGGTAGATTGCAAAATGTGAATCCTATTCCGGAGGTTGCCTGTTCACTCTGATGATAGTTTCTTTTGCTGTGAAGAAGCTCTTCAGTTTAATTAGATCTCATCTGTCAATTTTGGCTTCTGTTGCAATTGCTTTTGGCGTTTTCATCATGAAGCCTTTGCCCATGCTTATGTCCTGAATGGTATTTCCCAGGTTTTCTTCTAGGGTTTTTTGGTTTTTGGATTTTACATTTAGGTCTTTAATCCATCTTGAGTTAATTTTTGTATAAGGTATAAGGAAAAGGTCCAGTTTCAGTTTTCTGCATATGGCTAGCCAGTTTTCCCAGCATACTTATCGAATAGGAGATCCTTTCTCTATTGCTTGTTTTTGTCAGGTTTGTCAAAGATCAGATGGCTGTAGATGTGTGATCTTTATTATACATCAATTGACTTTAGATGTATGAGTTTATTTTTGGATTCTGAATTCTATTTCATTCATCTATGTGTCTATCTTTATGCCAGTGCCACAGTGTTTTGATTATTTAGTTTTATAATAAAACCAGCATTTTAGTCAGTTTGGGCAGCGTTTAGTCATTCAGGCTGCTGTGACAAAAATACCATAGACTGAGTGACTTAAACAACAAGAATTTTTTCTCAGACTTTTGAATGCTGGGAAGTCCAAAATTAAAGTGGCAGAATGGTTGAGTATTGATGAGGGACCTCTTCCTGGCTTACAGATGGTTATCCTCTTGCTCTATTTTCATGTGGTGGACAGAAAGTGAACTGTAGTCTCTTTCTCTTTGTAAAAGCAGATCTCATCTAAATCTAATTACCTCCCAAAGATCTCACTTAATTTCATACCATTGAGGGTTAGGTTTTGATAAAAAATGTCTTAGGGGTGCAGAAACCTGCAGTCCGTAACAAGCAAGTAATGTGAGTCAACTATGGTTTTCTTTTTAACAAATGCTTTGGCTGTACAAAGCCTCTTGTAATTCATATGAATTTGAGAATCATCTTTTCCATTTCTGCTAAAAAGCTGTGGAAGTTTGGATAGGGACCGCACTGAGCCTGTAGATCACTTTGAATTGAGTTAATGTTTTAACAATATTAAATCTTCCGACTCATGAACATGGGATGTTGTTCCATTTATTCAGTTCTTGCAAAATTGTTTCAACAATGTTTTATAGTTTTCAAGTACAAGTTTTGCACATTTTGGTTAAATTTATTTCCTAGATATGTATATTATTCTTTAAATGCTACTGTAAATGAAATTGCTTTATTAATTTCCTTTTTGCATTGTCCATGCAAATATTATAGAAACACAATTGATTTTTGTGTATTGATATTGTTCAACATTGCTAACTACATTTCTTAGCACTAATAGCTTTCTTGTGAATTTTTTGGATTTTCTATATGCAGAATCATGTAATCTGTAAAAAGAGAGAGTTTTACTTAATCCTTTCCAATTTAGATGTCTGTTCTTACCTAGTTTTACTGGCTAGGGCTACTAGTACAACAATGAATAGCAGTGGCTAACGCAGACATTCTTGTTCTGTTCATGAGCTTAAACCCATTTGTGCCTAGTGTTCTATTATTGGAGCGCTAAGCATGTGGGAATTATTTATATTCTACTGCTCAAGGTCATCGCCAAGGTCTGATTGCAAAAATTCAAAACATTGCAACCTCTGGCATAATACAAAGAAAGCTTTCAGTCTTTCCCCATTGAGGATGTGGGTTTGCTCCTTATGTTCATGGGAATATTTATTATTGCTTTCCAGAAACTTTGGCAATATCAATAAAATTAAATACAATTAAAAATAAAAATGATTTGGAGTCTCTGTTTATCTATGATTTCCACAGAGACAAAAAGACCATTTCTTTTTTTCTTAAAGATAATTTCTTCAGATAAATTGTAAGATATCTGTGCGATGAAACTCTGAGGGATGGGGCTATCAGAAACTGATATTAACTTGTTTATAAAGAAAAAATGTTGATTATTGTGGTATGTCCACATTGTGGAATATTTTGTATCTATTAAAAATAAGTTAGATGTACATATATGAACCCAGAGGAATGTATAGTATCTGTTTTAAGGTAGAAAACTATTTTATACAAATTAAGACAACACAAGCTCATTTAAAAAAAATGAACCAAAACCACCTCAAATTCCTGTGTGTGTGTGTGTGTGTGTGTGTGTGTGTGTGCTTTTTATGAGTGGGTATAAATATGGAGAAGGTGCATGCCCTGTGGTAATGATTGGTTACCTACAAAATACAAGAATGGACAGAATTTGGTAACTCTTGTCATCATTGTTTTAAAGATTATTCTGTATTATGGTATAAATATTTCATAGGACATATATAGATAATACATTCTATGTAATATGTCAAAAATTAACATTCATTAGAAATTAATTGAAAAATAATTCAGGAAAAGCCAGATGTAATGGGTGATAAGTACTTCAGGAACAGCCAAAGAGAGAGATTTGTCCAGAGAAAAATATGTTACAAAACCAAATTCAATCAACTTCATTACTTTTCTCAGCTACCAGCAAACAGATGTAGAGACCAACACAACAGCATGTAGAACAGGCTGGAAAGAGTGAGACAATGAGGGCTTGTAGGGACCCTGGGGATATTGAGTAATTAAGACAGAAACACTCACTTTAAGGAGCTCCCAACTTAATAGATTGTATTTTCTTCCCCTTGCTTAGCATTTCTGGAAAACAAGGGCCTATGCAGCTGCTATTCATTTTAAGACTAAAATATAAGTTAGAAAATGTCCTTTAAGCCTCTGTACTCAGGCCCATTTTCCCCCAGTTTCAGGGGCTTGCTGCCACCTATGGATAAGAATAGAGTATTACAATTGGCGCCAACACACCCTAACGTTCACCTGTGAGCTGTATAATTGTGGATATCAGAAGAGGCTTGAGTTTGATGTATTTTAGTTTATTTCAACTCAAACAATATTCATTATCATTATTAAATACCAAGTTAGGTATTGGATCTTTATAAATAAATAAAACTTTGGAGTTGACGAATTATTGAACTCGAGTTCATAGCTTAGTAGGTAAAATAAAGTTGGATATAATTTTAATACTATGAAGTTAACACAAATGTATAACGAAGAAGGAGTAGAGTTCAGTTTTAATGATGTATGAGTGTGATACAGGAAATGTGAGGAGTAGAGGCCGAGCAATTACAAAGCTCAAATCATGGAAAACTGTGTGTGCTGTGAGTGGTATATGTTAAGTCCTGGACATGCTGGGGTCGGAGGTTGGTATATGGATCTTAAGCTCAGTTACAAGATCCAGACTGGGGATACACATTAATGATGTGGTGGGTAAGAATAATAGATAGGCCGTGGGAGAGAATGTATCATGCAAGAAAAGTATGTAGACCAAGTGAAAGAAGCAATGGACAGAGAAGAGGAATTAACAACATATTAATTAGGAATCAAATGAGAAAGAAATCTACCAAATAATGGTTTATAAGGGTAAAACAAGAGATCTCAAGGGCACTGAGCAGAAATTTTAAATTATTTCTTCCTGTGTCTCAGGATCCTTAAGAAAAAGAATTTAGGTCGGGCGCGGTGGTTCATGCTGTAATCCCAGCACTTTGGGAGGCCAAGGTGGGTGGATCACTTGAGATCAGTAGTTCAAGACCAGCCTGGCCAACATGGTGAAACCCCATCTCTCCTAAAAATACAAAAACTAGCTGAGTTGGTAGCACACGCCTGTAGTCCCAGCTACTTGAGAGGCTAAGGCAGGAGAATCACTTGAACCCAGAAGGAAAAGGCTGCAGTGAGTCGAAATCATGTCGCTGTGCTCCACCCAGCCTGGGTGACAGAGAGAGACTCCATCCATCTCAGAACGAAAAAAAGAAAAAGGAAAAGAATTTAATAAAATCATATGGGTGCTTGTGGAGAAAAAGACAAAACACCAGCATAAAACGATACACAAAATTTTTTGATTTCCACTAAACTTAAAATATAGAATATATAAAAATAATATATTCAATAGAATAACATTAACTTGTAGCAGTTAGTATAATCAGCGTAGTATTAATTTGTGGCAGTTAATATGCCACATGCAATCAATTGTAGAATGTAAGGTCAGAATTAACTGGTATTTATGTCCTCTCCATAGAGTTTTTTTTTTTTTCCAATTATAGAAATAAAACCTGCACGTAAGAAAAAAGCGTGGCTTTTTGTTTTGTTTTGTTTGAGATGGAGTGCTCTAATAGATGGGTCTGAATTACAGACACATGGCTCAAGTCTGTTTAGATTTCCCCATGAAATTCTGGAATATGCTGCTTTGATTGTGTTTATCATAAAAAGCTGATTTGAGGGAAACAGAGCTAGGCAAAAGATTTCTGCTTTAATTGAACAACAGCATTGATAGGAGGAACAGCAGCATTGATAATGTAGCCAGAGCCGAGGAATACCTGCTGCCACCAGAATCTAGAAGAGGCAGTGAAGGAATTTACCCTAGAGTCTCTGAAGGAGGGGAAGCCCTGTAGGAACCTTAGTTTTGGCCCAGCAATCCTAATGTCTGACTTCTGCCCTTCAGCTCTATGATAGAATAAATTTCTATTGATTTATAATAATTTATACTTACAGTAATTTTAGGTGTGACTTATTCTTGTATTGTTAGGTTGTTTATTTGAAATCTTTTCACTCTTTTGATGTAGGCATTTATTGTTATAAACTTCTAATATTGCTTTTGCTATATTCCACAGAATTTGGTATGTCGTGAATTTTCATGTTTCAAAAAACTCGATTTCCATTTTAATTTCTCCATTGACTCAATGTTTATTCAGGAGCATTTTTTAAATAAATTTCTGTGTATTTATAAAGTATTCAGCATTTGTCTAGCTATTGAATTCCAGTCTTGTTCTATTGTAGTCTGAGAAAATAGTTGATATGACTTTGATTTTTAAAACTTTGTTGAAACTTGTTTCATGGCCTAACATATGGTATATCTTGGAGAATGTTTCTTGTGCTGATGAGAAGAATGTTCAGTGGAATGTTCCACAAATGTCTTTTTAGCCCATTTGGTCTAAAGTGCAGTTTAAATTAAATGTTTCTTCTGTCTACATGATATGTTCAATGCTGACAGTAGGTTTGTACTAAAGTGTATCTCTCCCTTTAGATCTAATAATATTTGCTTTATATATCTGGGTGCTCCCGTGTTAGGTGCATACATATATTATATATATGTATATTTGTTAAATTATCTTGCTACATTGATCCTTTATCATTTTATAATGACATTCTTTGTGTCTTGTTACAGTTTTTAACATAAAGTCTATTTTATCTGATATAAGTATAGCTACTCTTTTCTCTTTTGGTGTCTATTTGTGTGGAATATCTTTTTTCATCACTTTAGAAATAAGTTTCTTGGGCCGGGCGCGGTGGCTCAAGCCTGTAATCCCAGCACTTTGGGAGGCCGAGGCGGGTGGATCATGAGGTCAAGAGATCGAGACCATCCTGGTCAATACGGTAAAACCCCGTCTCTACTAATACAAAAAAAATTAGCTGGGCATGGTGGTGCGTGACTGTAATCCCAGCTACTCAGGAGGCTGAGGCAGGAGAATTGCCTGAACCCAGGAGGTGGAGGTTGCGGTGAGCCGAGATCGCGCCATTGCACTCCAGCCTGGGTAACGAGCGAAACTCCGTCTCAAAAAAAAAAAGAAATAAGTTTCTTGTAGGCAGCCTATAGTAGAGTCATGGGTCTTTTGGTTTGGTTTGGTTTTTGTTTTTTATTCATTAAGCCAATTTATGTTTTTTAAGTAGTGAATTTAATCTGTATACATTCAAGATTATTAATTAAAAGTAAGGAATTATACCTGTCGTTTCGCTAATTGTCTCATGGTTGCTGTTTATATCCTTTGTTCTTTCTTCCTGTCTTATTGTTTATCATTGCAGTTTGGTGGTTTTTTTAATAGTGGTAACATTTGACATTTTGCTTTTTCATTTTTATATTTGCTCTACCAGTGAGTTTTGTATTTTCTTGTGTTTTTAGGATGGTAAACACTGTCTCTTTGCTTCCAGAAGTAGGAATCATTCAAGTATTTCTTATAGAGTAAGACCATGGTGATCCATTCCGTCAGTTGTTGCTTATCTGGAAAAGACTTTATTTCTCCTTTATTTTTGAAAGTTAGTTTTTCTGGGTACAGTATGATTGGTTGACAGAGTTTTGTTTTTTCCTTTCAGTACTTGGAATATATCATTCCATGCTGTCCTGACCTGTAAGGTTTCTGCTGAGTCTGATGGAAATTCCCTCATATATGATTGGATGCCTGATATGGTTGGGCTCTGTGCCCACCACCCTAACCCAATCTCATGTTGAATTATAATCCCCATGTGTCAGGGGAGGATCCTGGTGAGAGGTGATTGTATCATGGGGGCGGATTTCTCCCTTGCCGTTCCCTTGAGTTCTTAGGAGATGCGATGGTTTAAAAGTGTGTTTGAAGGCATTTCCCCTTTTGTGCTCTCTCTCCTGCTTCACTGTGGTTAGATGTGCTTGCTTCCCCTTCATCTTCTGCCATAATTGTAAATTTCTTAAGGCATCCCCAGACATAAGGAACTGTGAGTCAATTAAACATCTTTTCTTTATAAATTGCCCAAGCCTACTTAGTTCTTTATAGCAGTGTCAGAATGGACTGATAAAATGACTTTCTCTTGCTTTTTTTTTTTTATAATTCTCTATTTGAATGTTGATAACTTGACTCTAATGGGTCTTATGTCAGACCTTTTTGGAATGAATCGATTTGGGGATCTGTGACCTTTCTGTATCTAAATGTGTATACATCTTGCAAGACTTGGGAAGTTTTCAGCTATTATTCTGATAAAGAGATTTTCTATGCTTTTGATCATCTCTTTCTAAAATTCCCAACATTTGAATATTATGTCATGTTATTATGTCCCATATATCATATAGGCTGTCTTCATTCTTCTTTTTCTTTAGTTTTTATATATGTATTTATATTATAATATACATTTGCATATATATTTATTCAAATGTATATATGTTGAAATATTCAAATATAATATTTGTTATATATTACAAATATATGTGTTGTGATAAATTATAGGTAAAATTATATTGATTAAGTTTTTTCTATATTTATTAGACTTTTCTTCATGTACCATATATTTATTTTTAGGCTTGCTTTTAGGCATTTTGTCCTAATTCTAAAAGTACAATACTTTGATAATCTAATCTATTTTTGGTTTCTTTTCTCTCTTTCTTCCCTTTTATTAGGCTGTTTGTGTAATGAATGACTGATAAAATTACTATTAAAAGAATCAGAACAGACTTGTTAAAGGATATTCTGGCTCTTCACTTTGAAAATTTTAAATTCTGAATGAGACAGAAAAATTGGAGGGCAAAAAAAATCCTTTTGGGAAAAAGCTGATGAGAACAGAAAATCCCCCTTTGCCTGTCACCTGACACAAACACAAAAATACATGGGCATACCTGAAGCAGACTCCTTTAGAATTAAAAAAAGAAAGAAAAAATAGATATAGGACCAGAGTCTTTTAAAGAGTGAATGTAGTTTAAGTCTAGGCAGAAACACAATAATATCACCTTTGAGTAATGTATCCAGTGCCCCACATGACTACAAAGTAGCAGCAAGTGGGGCACTGGATACATTACTCAAAAGTGATACTGTATTTCTGCCTAGACTTAGGGGATATACAGATGCATGATGACCAAGACAAGAAGAGCAGAGTCCCATGCCCTGACAAAGCCTGGTTACTAAACAGAGTTCTCAGTACCTAGAAAATACTAAGGCAATAGGCCCATAAAAACCAAGCACTCTCCTGTGTTCTGCACACCCCTATATCAAACACACACATGAAAAAATATATTTTTATAATAGTCATTTTTTAATATTTATTATATTAACACTATATATATATACATATATGTGTGTGTGTGTGTATATATATATATACACACACACATATATATATTTAGTGCCCTCCCCTATTTCAGTTCTTTTGTGGACTCATTAGAAATAAAAGTGTGGTACTATATTTCTAACTTTGCTATTTCAGATAGTAAATAACATATTGACATTTCAGTTGCTGCTCTCTAATTTTACTTAATTCTGTGAGTGTCTCAAATTTTAGAGTTTTGTGTTATTTCAGAATTTACCATTTATATGGTCTATATCTCTAGAGATCTGGGATATACTTTTTATAGTCTGAAATTTAAGAATAAGATTATTTGTGAGTTATATTTTTTACATAAACCTTTTCATGTCATAGATTATTAACTACATACACAAAAAGAAATAAGATAGAGTCCATTTGAGTCCACAGTGATCTCTCTGTTACAGCAACATAGTCAAAGAGTATTGGTAACATATTTCTCTGATGCCCTCATTGTTGCAGGGCTGGTAGTTTAAGCAGAAATAAGATTCTGGTTTATGGGTATGAGTCAGCAATGTGGCTGCTGTCTATTTATTTTTATTTTTTCTTTTAACATACAGTAATCTCCATACAATAAATATATCCTCTTGGTATATAGTTCTGAGAGTGTTCATAAATGTAAATAGTGTGTACTTAACTCTGCAACAAGATACACATATATTACCTCAAAATGTCCCTCTTTGCCCATTTGGACTCAACATATCCCCTGCTCCTAGCTCCTGGCAACTAATCATCTGTTCTCTGACCAGATAGTGTTGCCATTGCAACAATTACATATAAGTAGAATCAAACAGTATCTAGCCATGTGAGTCTGTCTAGTTTCACTTAGCAGAGTGCAACTGAGATTAATGCTTATAAAAGTGCCATATTTGCTTTATAGTTCTAGGGCTATCTGTTCAACAGCATTTCTTTTTGAACACAGGCTGTCAGTATCACTTTTATATATTTGCAAGAAATAAATCATTTTTTATGTTGGAGAGAGTCACGTAAAGTGTATTAAAATACAGCTTGGCAATCACTGTGCAAGCATGAATGAAGATTAATGGGTCCAACAATGAGGGGCCATAGAGAGCAATGACTGTGACTCTGTAGAGAACACTTCTTTTGGCGTGAAATTTATAGCTTCATCAACACTGGATTTATTTCTGTTGATTCATAAAAGGGTCTTGGCAGTAAGAAATCCTGGGAAAGGTATCTTAGGAAGAGGAAGTAGGATAAACAAAGAAACAGCAGCATGAGGACATTTGATACATTTGACTTCACAGTGCAATACCTTGTGGTTACAGAAAGGAGTATGAATGAATCACAATTCTCTAATCTGTCAAATGAAGGGAGTAGTGGATGGTCTATAGTACCTCTTTAGCAGCTGATATTCTGTAGTTCAGACATAATACGACTGAGATGTGTCCTGCTAAGGAAATGTAATCTGCAGTAGATTGTAGTGAGTTGAAAAACAATAGACAAATTCTTGAGAACTTGGTTAATTATTATTTTTTAATTGATAGAGCCATTTGGCAATAATTGGATGTCAACTTAGGTTTTCTCCTTTTTACAAAGTGATTTTGTTGATGTATGAGTTACTGTTAGTATGCAAAAAGCTGGATTTTTTAAATGTATATGAGTTGATTAATTTTAGGCATGTATACACCGGTGAAACCATGACCAAAATCCATGTCATAAACCTATTCATCACCACCAACTCTTGTTTGTTTTAAACATCTGAGAGAAAAAATTGGAGAACAAAAGGACTGAGTTTTAAGCTTGGTCTCTCAGCTTAGGGGGTTGCAGAAGCAACTCTGTCCACCAAAACCAATCATGGGCCTTATTTTTAATTCCACCAAAATCTCCTGAATAACTGTGTCCATTTACACCCTTGTGTTTATCAACAACATTCAGTTTTACCAGATTCAGTTTTATCAGACCAGTATTTTTTTGAGTGTCATCAACGTGTCAGTGAATGAGCTTTTGCCCGGGAATAACATCGTGACTAAACATAATCTTTATCTTTAAGCACCTCATTAATTATTGGAGTAAAGACAGGGGGCAATGGGGAATTTTCATGCAGTCGTTAGAGGTAAGAGCTGAAGATGTTAGGTATATGGTGCTGTGGGAGTCCTTGTTGGTGAGTCAAGAAAAGGCTGGAAAACTAGTATCAGCTGAGAGTTAAGCCTGAGTAGGTGATAGGTAAACGGTGAGGAACTGAAAGCCTTCTGGCCTGGGAAGCACTATATAAAAGATATGAGGAAGAACATGGCCAGATGAGAGTGTGGGAAAGGTGATATATTCTTGTGGGAATAAAGGACAAATGTGAAGATGGGACCACTCTGAAGAATCCTGTAGTTTTTACACATGGGGCTTATTCAAAGGGTGGCGAGGAGGAATTGTTAACTTTTCTCTCTTTTTTTTTTCTGGAAATGGGGTTTCACCATGTTGGCCAGGGTGGTCTCGAACACCTGGCCTCGTGATCCACCCGCCCCGGCCTCTCAAAGTGCTGGGATTACAGGTGTGAGCCACCACGCCCAGTTGAATTGTTAACTTTTCAATAGGAATATGAGCAAAAAGCAAGAAAAGAAGTTGGACTGTAAACTAGATGAGAGGCTATATCCATGCAGTGTCAGAAGGGAAGAAAATGAATGGAATTGAATGATGCTCAGGGAGCACAGAGGTTTGGGGGACTGCCAGGCAGTGAGAGCTGCAACGAAGAGAGGCAAGGATGACCTGAAGGCTTCCAGTTTAAGGGAAATGAAGGAATTATTTCTGCAATAGAAAATTATGAAGATAGACAAGTTTTTCAAGCCAGTGTGTGAATGGTGCAGTGTTGGACATATGCCCAGGGTTGGACATATTGTGGTCTGAGAGACCAGGGAGCAGCCGCTCAGTAGGCATTTCAATCTGTGAGTATGAAGTTAGGAGAGAGGTTTGAGCTGAGAGTTCTGGAAACATCATCATATAAGTGGTGACTGACTATACAAGTTGGATAGAGTCAAGTTGCTCCTTTGATTTCTAAAATCCTGTGAATGCTGCAGGGAAAGAAGGATGCTGCTATTGTAACATTAATGTCTTCTCCCTCCCACCTTTCTCACTGAGACCAAAGGTACCGTCTGAGAAGCATGGTCATTTTCATGGGCAATCAAGCCCTAGAGATAAGATAGTTAAGGATGCGTGGGCAGGGATGACAGGGGCACTGTCCCTTCCAACTGATCTGTCCGGCTTCATCTATGGGGGGTCCACCTCTGCCCCCCATAGTTGGTGAGTTTCTATGACAACCAGCTCACCAACTCTTCTCCAAACACTTGTGACTTTTCGAGTTTGGAGGTGCCAAGGTACATTCTGCGAGTGTTCCCTCTGGTTGTGCACACCCAGTGGTAGCTAATGCTGGAATTAACTGCAGGAGGGATGGGGCGTGGGCTGCTGAGGCCTAGGGAGGGAGGAGAGAGAGAGGGAGGTGTCAGGAAGGCGCAGCACAAAGGCTGTGTTTCTGTCCATGGGAAGGGCCGGCTGAGCCAAAGAGTTATTAGCCGCAGCTACCCCGAAGGTTTAGCAGGAACAGGCTGGAATGTCAGGGAAACAGACTGAGGGGCTTCAGTGGCCCATCCTCCTCGTCCTGGCAGCCCAGGCAGTGTGACCTCATTGACTCTCACCACGGCAGCAGTGTGACTGAAGGAGCCTGGGCCTGGTGCAGATCGTCCTGGCTTTGAGGCAAAGGCTGGTGGGATGGGAAGGTGGGAGCTGTGGGGAGAGGGGCGCTGCCTGGAGGTGGGAGGCTGTGACTCTTAAGATAGCATGCAGGATGTCCCTGGGCATCTTTATGTCTAGATCTGATGATTGGCCCTGACTGATGGCCCCTCTGCCCTATCCCTGCCTTTGCAACGGTCACTTTGCACCGCTGGTCTTTAGTTTTTCTTTGCATGTGGGCAGCTGTGGTATCCTCTTTTCGGTCCTGTTTTTGTTTTGTTTTTCTAGTACTCTGTCTTAAGGTTCCTTTAATCTGCTGTCAGTAACTTTTAATGGACCCTGTTAGGCTTCCAAGAAGCAAGGGAATTCTAATTAATAGAAGGGTAATCAGACGCTGATTCTTTTACAGTCCTTTTTGCTACTTTAAATTAGATCTCCATAAAGGAGTCCCCTGCTCAACTCCTTCAATCTTGTCAAAGAAAACATAGCTTAATATACAGTTCAGTTCACACACACACACACACACACGCGCGCGCGCGTATTCCTTAGGCGTTTGTACTTACTGTTCGGTATTTTATACTGACTGGAATAGTAAATGAAAAGTGGTTTGCTCGTACTTTCCACATACTATTACGTTTTGCAAAAACTTAATCTGTCCACATACGGGAAGTATATCTACAACTTAAAACATTAAGTGCAATACTTACTTGTTTAGGATATGATATTGCCTTTGTAATTATCTAGTTAATCTATTTTATTATGGTTCATTTAATTTATAAAAGTGAAGTGCTATCCTTCCACACATCATACCATTTAAAAATGAATATTAGACCCAAGTTATGAAGTCATATCATAAAAACACTCAAGAGTATTGAGTGGCTTTCTTTTTTTTCTGATGGAAATATCATATCGTCACAAAAATTCTTTTAAAAATTGATGTATATTCTACACAAAATAAGTATCTATTACAATTAGCTAAAATATTTTGTGAAAATATGAGCACAATTTCAACAGAAAAGATACTTTAGTTTTTCTACATGAAGATTTACCATGTTTTCTTACAGACATTAAAAAAATATATCCATATAATATATTAGAGATGCATTTATTACAGTTAGACAAAAATATTTTAAAAATTAACCAAAATTTAAAAAGAAAAATACTTCATTTTTTGCTATAGACCACATCCCCATCTTCTTAGCCTTAACATAAATAGCCCTGGTATCTTTCTATTTAAGGCAAAGAGTGTCACTTACCAGGTTCCAAGCTCCTCCAAAGGTAACAGGATAATTTCTTTATGTTTAATTGATAGAAATATGAGGGGAAGTGAGAAGAAATTTTTGGTTACTGAATATCTACTATATTTAGGAAGCATCACAAGGGCATTAAAATCTTTAGCTCGAATCCTTATTTAATTAAACTGAAAGATAGCTTCAGTTGAGATATGTTATTTACAAGTCATTAACTGCAGTAATACAGGAAGTTTTATCTTTGAGATGTGGTATTAGAAAACATTTTATAGTGAATGCAGCTGATAAAGGAGTCAATGACTGTGATGGTTACTTCCTAGAATATTGTCATTGAATTTATAACATACAGTTTTAGTATCAACATTAAATAAGGATGATATGGTAATTTTTATTGAATTCTTGACTGAAATCATTATGAAAACCTTTGAATGGGAAATAAGATGTCTTCTACCTGGTTCTCCTGAAGAAGCTCTAAAGAGCACTTACTGTAAATCAAAATAGCAACAATTAGGGGGTCATACTTATGGCTGTCAACATCTTCTGAACACCTCAAGGAAGGCTCAGGGGAGGTACTATGTTTCGTACCTGTTTTGTTTTTGTTTGTTAATATGTAAGTGGAGGTGATAGCGTCTTTATTGTTTATTTTTCTTGTTTTGAATGTATAGCCCAATAATAATGTAGAATATTATCACATATTCAAAGTGTAGAAAATGACTTAGTTTGCACACCACTAATACCTTAAAATTCATTCAATCATAGAACCAATATAGACTTGAAAATGATCTTTGTTTTATGTCCACCCTTTTTCACATCCATCATGACCAAGGTGCATTCCCAGACTTGATCCCAGATGTGATGCTTTATGTTGGAAGGTGAGTGGAAGTAACGAGGAGGTGACAAACTTGTCTTTACTGCTTGTCTGTTTTGAAAAGTTTCTAGACGATTGTGTACTGTCACCAACAAAAATTTTTCCCTTGTCTCTACTATCTTCTCAGATATTAGATGACGTGGGTGCCAATTGTAATAGAATATGAATCTAAAGAGCTATTTTTATTGTATCCCGCATTGATTTGTGTGGGTGTGCACATGTGTGTGCAAGTGTGTGAGCTACTGCTGTGTCAGAAGGCACAGAATATTCATTTTTAGAGAGATCATAACGATTTATCCACTTGAAAATGTAGTGTTTCAGAAATTTGGATGTTTTTGATAGCAAGAGTTGTGTTGTATCGTATTGTGATGAAGAGTATTTATTTCATATTACAAAAGTCACATTTTTTGTATTCATTTATTTATACTATTTCACGTAATGTTAGAGTTTCCTAAAGCTTGACCAGTAAGCAGATCTTTTGAAACTTTTACCTTTTAAATTCACATTATATTTCGGGAAGCTGCTGATGCCTAAACTTCAAGAATCCTAACTGATGATATCAGAACAGTCACAATAGTTTTGAACTTATCTTTTGTAAGTTTGAACTTGTTATCTTTCATTGTTAACAGTATATTTGACATGCTTTTTCTTGTTTATATGTCTTCATGGAATTCTCTGTGTTCCGTACATTAATTTAGAGTTTATATTTATGTGGTCTGTCATCTCAATGAATTAACTCAACAAAAAGAATATATTAATTTTAACTTGCATACAGACCTCCTATTGTGTGCTACTTCCAGAAGAAGATATAAAATAAGTTGAGAAAAATAAAAGAAATATAAATTTCCTATGTGTTCTATTTTCAGAAAGTGTAAGTCTAGATGAATTTTTGAAGTAAAACAAGACATATATGTATTAGGCTGTTCTTGCATTGTTATAAAGACATATCTGAGACTGGGTAATTTATAAGAAGAGTTTAATTGTCTCATGGTTCTGCAGACTGTACAGGAAGCATAACACTGGCAGCTGCTTCTGGGGAGGTCGTAGGAAGTTTCACTCATAGTGGAAGGCAAAGTGGGAGAAGGTATTGCACGTGGTAAAAGCCGGAGCAAGGCGGGGGAAGGGGTGTGTGGTGCGGAGTTGCCACATACTTTCAAATGACCAGATCTCATGTGAACTCAGAGCAAGAGACATTTATTATCAGGGGGATGGTCCAAGCCATTCGCAAGAGATCTGCCCTGATGATCCTAACACCTCCCACCAGACCCCACCTCTGTCTCCAACATTGAGGATTACATTTCAACATGCAGTTTGAGTGGGGACAAATACCTCAACTATGTGCATGTGACTACCAAAATTCTTGATATTAATAAATATCTTAGAGATTTTAATTTGTGTATTTTTTAATCTATTTAATTTACCTTCTACTTTAAATCTATTCCATTGTTATTCTAGGTAAGAGATTGATAATCTAATGTTCTCGGACCAAATGTCACTGTTTCCTGATTTTATGACTTGTGGCAACATTCAACCAGACCAGCACTATGAGCCGTGCTGGTCAGACTGGGAAATCCACTAATACTTTGTTTTACCTTCCACTGCAAGTCCTGGCCACACCTCCCCTCTACCCAGATTCAGTGCCATTCGTCACCTGAAGGAATTATTCCTAAAGTAATAATTTCATATGTTAGCAAAGAAAAATGAATGAAGAAGATGGAAAAGTAAATATATGAAGACAAATACAAAATAATACTAGTAATTCCATCTATGATTTTACATAAATGTAAAATTAATATAATCAATAACAATAGCAACGATGGTAGGAATTAGGTATACAGAGTGAAACTTTCATAAAACTCAGAATTTAAAAAGTGCTAGGTTAACGTAAAACCCATTTAGTAAAGGAATCATGCTGTAATCTCTATAATACCAGTAAAGGAATAGTAAAATATGCATAATCTCAAAGTTGTAGGATGATGTTTGGGAAAAAGAAAAACTCCCAACAAACCTAAATATTAAAAATTTGATTAACTCAAAGAAAGCAAAAATAGTGGGAAATGGAACCAAAGATGAAAAAATAGAGAATGAATAAATAATTTAATTAATATAAACAAAAGAGCATCAGTAATTTTATTAAATGTACATGGTACAAATACTCCCATAATAAGAGAGAGATTGTCGGTCAATAAACTACAGATGCATCGACAGAACAATGGTTAATTATATTATGGTCAACTTATACAATGGAATTGTATATCCAATGTACTCCTGCTAATAATATGGATAAAAGTCACCAACATAAGGTGTGAGACAGAAGAAAGACTGACACGTGTACTGACATGTGTAAATAATGACAGATTCCATTTGAATGACATTCAAAATTATACACCAACCTATAGTAATAGAAATCAGAATAGCAGTCTAACTTTGGCAGGGTAATGGCAGACCAGAAAAGAGCTGATAATGTTCTAAGTTTGAAGAGGGCATAGGTTACACAGGAAGGTTTGCTTTGAAAAACATTTATCAACCAGTTACATTTAAGATGTCTACTTTACCATGTATACATTTTAATAAAAATCTTTATAAAAATAGGTATTATTAGGCTAACAAGAAAGTTGTTTTTGTTTGCTTTAAGTTGTAGCAGAGAGTGATTTTGTGGAAAGCGCTCTGATTTGGGAACCAAGAGTATCATGTCCTAGATTGTGGCCTGTCATTTATGAAATGTTCCTTCATGGCTATGCCACTTAACTGCCGAGAGCCCCAGTATCTGTATCTGTAAAATGAATAACGTAGACCTAATGTTACATCTGTACTGCCCTCGTGTGATGAGTGTACGTGTGAACATATTTGTTGAAATACTCCTGAGGATAGAGTACTCTTTGCAAGTATGAATTGATACATCCACTTTGATTTTTTTCTCTCCAATATCTCATTCATGCCTCATTTTAAATACATTTACTTAATAATTGCTATACACTGGACCGAATTAATTCACTGCAAGGAATATATGAATAATCCTGAGAAAGTCTGCTCAAGGAAAGAAATGTTTCCACTGTCGTAGCCTGAATAGCATCACCTTTCAGGTATTTAAAGGTATTTAAAAGTGTGTCATTCAAAGGACAGAAGAGACAATGAGGAAAAAAGCTGCCACCAGTGGGAGACTGAAGGTATTTACTGTTATTATACCTAAAGTTCTTAAAAAGAAGAGTCAGCCCATTACAAACCTGAGGTAAATAGAAGGCAGAAAGGCACATTTTAAGAAATTCATGTGGTCAATAGGTAAGAAGAAATGTTCAACCTCACTGATTGGGCTTGAGGAAAATAAAATTGAAGCAACAACAGGATACCCTCGTTCATCCATCATATTGCCAAGTGATAGGAGAAATACAATCTAAAGGGTCATGAATACGAAGAAGGCACATCTCATTATTTTTGGTTGGAATACTAATTAATTTTGCTCACTTAGAATTTCACCAGGAAAAATCAATGAAAGATTTAAAAATATATAGTACTTCCTCATTTGAATATAAATTCCACAGAGGTAAATGGCCCAGACCTACTGGTATCTGTTAGAGACCTGTGGCAGCATTTAGGGTCAGGGGCATCGAAATCTGAAGTCAACTATTTTATCCACTGAGGGAGAAATGTTGGCTAGATTGTAATACGTCCACAATATGGAATATCATGTGTCAGTTAAAAATAATGAGTTAACTCTCTATATATCTACGTAGAAGAATGTACAATATGTTTTAACACGGAAAGCAATCTGCATAGATAACTATAATGTAACTTCAATATTGTAAAAACAGAAATAGAAATCCCTAAAGCCTCTTTCATGTACCCACACGTTTGTGCATGAGCGTGTGTGATTTCTGTGTGTGTGTGAATATGCAGAATAACATATAAGGCGCAGTAATAATTGGTTACTTAAGAAATAAGGTAAAGGTGAAATTGCAATATTTTTTGTTATTGGTGGAGCCATTTGTATTGTGATACGAATATGTCATGGGGTATATTTTATATTTTGTTACTAAATGAGAAATTGTTTAGGAAAATCCAATAATTCAGGAATAACCTGAGGGGAGGTTGTTTATTTTTGGTTTTGTTCGGTCAAGGGGCACAGGTCACTTAGCCAAATAAACAAACTCATAATTTTGCTCAGAGATCATCACGCAAAAATGTGTAGTCCAGCATGAGAACCTGTTATTCGAACTTTATATAAGGTAAATTCTCTACCAATTACACATGAATCCCTAGAGCTTATCTCTTTGTAAGATGACACAAAATATCTTATTTGTTAAATAATAATTTTAACTTCCAGATAAAATTATTCTAAACTATGTCAGAAGCTTTTGTTTTATAAAAATTAAAAAGACATCATTAGTAAGCCTTGAAAAATTACAAAACATGGATAAAATGTGAATGTCATATTTCCATTTGGTACTATAGGAAAAAAAAACTGTGATCTTTGACATTTTGGTGCACTGACTTTTACTTACATAAATCTCTTGCTACTTTATGGTCATGCCTACATTTCAATAGATACTGTTTCACTATGGCAAACTAGATTCTTGGGAAAAAATTGTGTTTAGATTAAAATATTTTTCTCAATATAAAAAATTAGGCCGACTTTTCACATATCCTAATGCTGTGTATCCTTGTTATAAGGTACCTAGAGAATGTGGTAAAATCAGGGATTTGTGCAATGCATACTGAAATTTTATGCCTCTTTAAAAGTTCGGGGAAAGGTCTTTCCATCAATGGTGTGGTTAAAACTGTGATTGTATTACCTGAAAGTAAAAAGGCTGGGAAGAGTGAGATAATGAAGGGGTGTAGGTGACCCAGAGAATCCTGGGTAAGAACATTTCAGGGAGCTCCCAGTTTTATAGACTGTGACCTCTTCGTTTTGCTCAACACATGTGGCAAATGAAAGCTTATGCAGTTACCATTCACTTGAAGACTAAGTTTTAAAGTAAATTTGACCTCTATGATAAATTATATCTAAGGCACATTTAGATCATTTATCATCTTTCTCCCCTAATTTTAGGAACTACCATTGGATAAGAATAGAATATTATGGTTTTTACCAGGTGACTTTAATAATCTGTCCATCAGCAGTCAAGTTATGAATAAAACAGATGTAGGTTTCAGTTAGACAGATGTAGAATATTAGATGTAGGTTTGAGTTCAGTTAAATTTGGGTCAATGTTTTAATTATCAATACCGAACACTGAGTTATGCATTAGGCCTTCAAAGATGAATAAGCAAGGCTCTGATCCTCAAGAATCTTGTAGTCCAGTGGGTAAAATAAATCTAGAAAGATACAATATCAACTCCATGGGATAAAAGTAAATGTGCTTGATTCAAGAGTGAAGTTTGATTTTCCTGAAGTGCAAGTGAGTGGCAAGGCTGAGTTAGGTGCAGCCCAGATTGCAGGCGAATGTGCACATCATAGGTGGGTTAAGTCTGGCTTATTCTAGATACAGGTTGAGTATATAAATCTGTAAAAGGTCAGGACTGGTCATACACGTGTATGAGTCAGTGAGTAAGAACAGTGTCTGCTGCGCAACAGATAGAGTGAGAACAACGTGCCAGGGATAAAGCAGTGAACCACACTACTGATTGAGAAGCACAGGAAACCTTTCTGGGACAATGTTTAGGTCAGGAAAAATAGGAGAAGCAGGAGACTGTCCAGAGAGCCTTGTTTTATTCTGTGACACATTCCTTTTTAAAAGATTAGACAAAAACTTCAGGTTGCTTTCCAGAAAATCTTTCTGAAAAGTCTGCATGCAGAATAAATCATACATCCATTTTTTTGGTTGAAGATAAAAATGAAATATATATAAAATAGATTATACCTGAATATTCAATGAATATTAGCTAATAGTTAATATAACAAATACAATCAATGTTATTTAATATGCCGTGTATAATCAGTAATAAGGAAGACTGGTATTTAAAAGAAAGGAAAAGACCTGTCCATACTCATGATTACCCAGTGAAGCTGGTAGGGCCTGTGCTTTTTCTGTACTTCCTAATTCACATCCAAGGTTTCATTCCTAAAATTTTAAAACAGCTTTACTTCTCAAGTGACTATTTTATGCAAGGATGAGGCCAGACTTTTGTGAAGACCTAGTTACCTGGATGTCTGCTCTCCTGTTCTGACAGAACACGAAAGAAGTATTTTTCTTCCACGGAAGTGAGCTCTATGTGGCCTTTGTAGAAAGGATCAGTCTTCCAGACTACAGAAGGAAACCTTAAATCTGGAGAAGAAAAAGCCTCCCCCAGGGACATGGGCATGTATGTCTTCTACAGCAGCCTCCTCCAGAATTGCAGCACAGGAGTGCAGAAGAGTTAGGGCATGGCATTGCCTGGATCCTTTAATGTTCCTGTTGGGCCAGGGGTGGCCTAGGATGAAAACTCTTTATGGCTGATTGGCTCTGGCTGTGTTAAGTCCTTTCCACGCCTCACAATGTCCTATACAGTTACCATCCTTTGTGCTTTTGTAGTGGTGGAAGCAAAGTTAGAGAGCACTCATTAAGAAAACCTGGCTTCCCTTTCCAGTCCATCCTGGCGCCAGACACTGGTATGAGTTGGAGGAGAATATTCACAGGGTTCTAGGCAGGTAGTCACAGCCCACAGGATACTAGCAGGGGCAGGGCTGCAAGTACCCTTTGGAGCCATGGAGGAGCTGTGTCTACAACCAAACTATCAGTCCAGCCAGTCCCGCAGAAGCTATGCAGCTATTCATTCATTCCGAAGTATCGACAAAGATATCATTTATCTTTGAGTTTCCTTAGGGAATTTTTGTGTGTGAAAATTTTACTGTTTTCACAGCAAAAAGAGGACGTACTTTGAGGGAAAAAGAGGTAGCCAGAATGTTTTATGCCCAAGTTCAAGTATATGGAAAAGGCAATATAAATATTACACTGATTACAGAAGCCTTTGAAACCCTCAAGACACCTGCAGTGGAGGCCAGTCCTCTGTTGTTACATACTCTGTCTTTGGAAGCACTTAATAAGGTTATAACAGGTCTATCTTTTCACTGGAAGATACAGTGGACTTCCTTGAATAAGTAAGAACAGAAGGATGAGTCCTCTAAAATTCAATGGAGAGAATGTCTCATCCTCAATGACAGATATAGTCACTGGAAGAGGCATCAAAATTCCTTCAGTCCCATTTTATTGGGGCCAGAACTATTCTAATTGCATCACAAAAATATGGAGAACAACATCATGGTGGAATGAGTAATGGTTTTGATGAAAACACTCATGTTCGGAAGAGTCTAAAAGTGTTTGCCCAGGAACATACTGACTATCAAGAAAGAGTATGGGAACTGAAGGAACAGAAAGAAATGCTTGCAAATTTCAACACACAAGAAAACAGCCTACAGAAGGAAACTTTAAATCTGGAGAAGAAAGAGCCTCACCCAGGGACATGGACGTGTATGTCTTCTACAGCAGCCTTCTCCATAATTAGAGCATAGGAGTGGAGAAGAGTGAGGGCGGGGCATGTATCACTGTAAATGATAGAGAGCTGATTAAAATCTCTCACTGATACTGTGCCAAATCCCTTACACGTGCCTGCTGCCTTTAGAGGTTACATAGATGATGTGACAAGGAAATACATCATCAGAGCGATTCAGAAGATGGAGACTGGGGCTATCAGTCAGAAGTCAATGTGCAGAAATTCAGTGATGCTGTTAAATGTTTCCTTCAAGGAAACTCAAAGGGAAAATCAAGAACTATCCAAAAGGCTGTGTGAAGAAAATCAAATGATGAAGCACTTGCGGTGCTGAGGAAAGTGCTGCTCTGCGTCACCAGACTTTTTTGTTGTTATTCTCCACGACTGGTTGTGGCATGTTCACCACAGCCTATAGAAAAAGAACTAGCCAGCTTATCCTGGAACCCCACAGCTCTTGTGGCCAGAAATCTGAGCTCCATGTGTCACAGGGCCACACCTCCTGTGAAAACTCTAGAGGAGACCCCTTCCTTGCTTCTACCAGGTTCTGGAGGTTTGAGGCATTCCGTTGCCTGTGACTGCATAACTTCCATCTCTGCCTCTGTCTTTACACAATCTTCTCCTTTGTGTCTCACTTCTTTTTACGTCCAAGGTTTGATTCAATCCTATTTTAGATAAGAAATCAACAAGAAATTTACCCTTATATTATTCTTCTAAATGGCTAGCCAGTTATCCCAAAATATGTTGTTGAGATGATTTGAGTTTTCCAATTATTTTAAATGTCCTACTTATTACTTCCTAAATTCCTGTATGTATTTAGGATTATTTCCATTGTGTTTTTAAATGATCATTGCTTCACATTTTAAGACTCACAAGGATAGTCGCTAACTATAGTGTTTAAGAATTCCCTCATTATTTTGGTTTATTTAATCATCCAGATGTGCCCAATATAATTTTGTCAAGTTTTCCACTCAATTCTTAGGGAGAGAGGAGAGATCCTTCTGTTACATCAATAATCTCCACTTCCTTCCCCACCTTTTCTCCCTGGGACCAGAGGTGGCAAGTGCGGGTGTTCTGGGAAGTCTGCTCACCTTCATTGTCACATCAGCATTTGAGATTAGGAGTTAACAACCTGTCTGCAGGTGTAATCAGGGGGACCTAAGCTTCTGATCAGATCATAGGGTTCTGTGAAGCTTGCTTCACTGCATGGGAGGAGGTAATGATGCCTGGAAAAGGGCTGAGGATCCACCAGAGGCAGATCAGTAACGGAGGATGTCTAGAGAGAAGAAGCCTGAGACCTGTGGTGGCCCCATCCTCCTGCAGCAGTAGGCTGGGCTCTGTAACTTCTTGGGGCCCCACCGGGGACAGCAGTGATGACATTGATGCTCCCAGCCCAGGCGGGGTCAGAGAGAGAGGGAGATGGCGAGTGGAGGGCAGGGTCCTCGTCCAGCCCAGAGTGGGAAGGCCTGACTCTCAAGACTTCCAAGTGTCCTTGTGTATTAAGACCTCATCTGATATTTGGCCCAGACCCATGGCCAGCCTGCCCTGGTCCTGTCTTTGCAATAGTCTTTGGGTCCCGTGCGCTTTGGACTTCTCTTTCATGCATGTGTTATTGCCTCCTCCTTGGCTGCTCTGAGGCCCTCAGACCCTTTCCTTCAAGACCCTTTTTGTTGGGCATGTGTTTTCTCATTACTTGAAATGAGTTCGGTTTCAAACTGCGCTAGTTCTGTTGGAATTGTTAATTGGAGATTTGAACCGCTGTAAGTCAGTAGTGTTCTACATGGGATATTATTCATGTATCTTTTTGTACTGTAAAAGAGATCTCTAGAAACTATCCCTCCAACTTTTAAAATCTATGGCAATGACTTTGTTATTATTAATCAATAACAAAGTTTAAAATACAGTGTAATTAAAAAATCATGCAAACCAAGGAGCGTTCATTAGCCCGTCCTACCAGCTCTTGCGTTCTTACAGATAGGGGATTAAATAAGTGTGGCTTGTTATTATTTTCTGAGCAGTCTTACTTTTGAGATCTGTCCTGTGCACAACTATCTACAGCATGAAAAGAAAGTCACTATTTAAAAACTGTTTAGGATAAAATTTTGTCTATCATCTTGTTGACCTTATCTGTTTTGAGTTTTGAACATGTTATTTTTTATAAATGACAAGATTTTGTGTCCTTTTTGCTTGTTTGTAGAGCTTGGTGATACTCTTTATGTTCTGCATGCTCAGTCAGGTATTTAGATTTATGTCTTTTGTCTTTCTGCCGTCTCAAATAATGCATAAAAATGCACTTATTTTCCAACAAATATTTACTAAACATGTGTTGTGTGCTTGGTTGATATTTCCAGAAGGATGTATAATATATAAAATGAATTTGAAAAAGAAAAATATTTAAGTTCTTCAAGTGCTTAGTGTTTGTTTTCAAGAAAGGGTCCATTTCGAGAAGGACAAATGTAAAACAACATATGTGATTTAAAAAATTGCTTATATTAGTAAGTAATTTGAAGATTCATGTGCATTGTTTAATCTATTCAATTTAGCATAAATTTTAAACGTATTTGATTGTTCTTACAGAAAAAGGTTTGGCAAAGTAAGGTCCTTGGACCAATTCTACACTGTCTTTTTTTGTACATCCTGCAGCAAAATACTGAAGAGGTCCTGGACTGTGAGCCATAAACACCAGGTCATAAATCTCTAGCACCTCAGTTTTCTATTCAGCCTCCAGCATCTGAATCCCAGTGTTGGCCCTGCCTCTTCATCACAAATATTTCTTATGAGTGTAGATACAAAAATTCTTAAAATAGTTTTATCAAATTAAAACTAGTAATATAACAAAAGGATAGAATATTCTGACCAAGTGGGGTTTATGCCGTGAAAGTGAAATTTTTTTTAATAACAAAATAAGTCAATATGACTTGTATACTAATTATCTAAAAAAAGAAACAAAAACATATGATCATCTCAATAAATTGAGTAAAAGCATTTGGAAAATTCAAAATCTGTTTCTGCTAAAACACATAGCAAACTAGGTATAGAAGAAAATGTTCTCAGTTTGATTATGGACATCTACGAAAACCCCACAGACAACATGATGGTGAAATACTGAAAGCATCCCCTTAAGATCAGGACCAAGGCAAGGATGGTGACTCTTACCTCTGGTCTTAAGTTAGTATTCAGTGAGGGAAAAGGGTAGGGTTGCAATTCATTTGTTTTTGCTTCTGCTCCTGCTGTTACTGTTATTTTTAATATTGGAGTAGTGTTATTGCAGAGCCTAGTTAAGAATTCAAGTGTGAGAAGAGGTGGAGGGAATTTATGAAGTAATTGTTAGCAAGCAAAATTACTCAAATTCACATAGTGTATAGTATTGGTGTTGGTGTGGCTAGAATCTTAGGATTCCAGTAAACTCATTAATTGACTGAGTAAATACTTAACTTGATAACTTGTGAAACATACTAACTATCCAGTTTATGGTTATAATTTAGATATGATGGCAGGTACAAAAAACTTGACTGGAGCACACAAATGATACGTATGAAATTTTAGCAGACAAATTGATTTTTTCCCTCTGTCTTCATAAGGAAGAAAAGAATGATCATCATCATCTAATTATTATCATCAAACTCCATTGTTATCTTTTGGTACTTACTTTAAGTAGACTCTTTGTGGTTCTACTCGACTGCCTCATTCTGCAAATATTGTGGATTTCTTATAACATGAATTTACCTAATTTATATTTTTAGTCGCTTTGCTTTGGGGGCTTAGAACAGAAAGCATCTACATTCTCTATGGAATACAGCTGTAATGGAAAGAAAAGCAACAATGTCACTTCTTGTCACTGGTTACACATAGGTTTATTTCCGGAATGACAAAGACGATTAAGTATATTTGCTGATAGAAATTAGGTCCCTACAGCAGATGACCGAGGTGGTTTTGAATCAATGGAAACCAGGGTATAAGTTTTGGGATAACAACTCTGGGGTAGATGTGCCCCTTCAGGGAACCTTCCCTCTCACCTTCTGATGGTGAGGTGACTGATCTTCAGGCATAGACTGGGAAAGTCTGCTGTGTATCACATTTATTTAGATGGTATATAAACACTGATTCAAAACATTGCTTTTTTATTTGTATTTTTTTGAGATGGAGTCTCACTATATCTCACAGGTGATCATGAATATCTAGGCTCAAACTATCCTCCCATCTCAGCCTCCTGAGTAGCTGGGATTATGGAGATGAATCACAACACCTGGCAAACATTGTGTTTTTCTTTGAACAAGTGAATTGCTGTGGGTGCCCAGTACAACAAAAACATGGCTCAGCAGGGCACAGTAATACTGCGTTTTCAACAATCAACGTCAAAAAGAGTGCTTGGATCAAAATAATGCTATGCCTTCATTAAAAGGAGTAGGAGATTAGATAATGGGCTGCTGATACTGGGTCACTTCTTTCTCCATTCCTGCAAAAATAAATCTATATATATCCATCTATACCTATACCTATGTCGATAGCTATTTGTTTAGCTAGATATGTAAATCTGTATCTCTCTAGGTATTTGGAAAGTCTGGTATTAAGCATGCTCTTGACTTCTCTCTTTGACTATGTGAAATAGCTTACATTAAACTAAAATTCCTTCTCAAAACAACAATAAAAGCCAAAATCAATAGCTGTTTGAGGCATCATAGTACAACTAGGCAAACTGGATTTGAAGGGCAAAGGTCCCAGAGAGAAGAAAAGTGCATTGAAACGATGCCTGCATTCACGGCAGTGATTACTTTTCAAGATTATTCTGTATTATGCACAAATACTTTAGAGGAGATAATTTATATCTTATCAGAAACTAATTGATGAATACTTTAGAAAAAGCCATTTGGATTGGGTGATAAATCCTTCAGGGCTAGCCAGAGAGGGAGGTTTTGTTGACAAGGGAAGGAGATAAGTATTGAAAAATAAATTTAACCAAACTGTACAGTTTTTCTCAGGGATCACTAAACAAAAAGGTGGAGTCCAGTACAAGAATCTATACATACAACTTTTTATAAGGAGAAATCCATGAAGCTTACATAGTAATCCATAAAGCTTATCTGTTATCAGGGTGACAAAATATTTGTTTGGTAAATAATAATTTTGAAAAAAATACTTTTAAACCACATAAGATTTTGGCAATAAAAGGTACTTTCAATAAGCCTTCAAAATTAGGAAACCCAGATAAAATTTGGATGTCATGTTATTATATGATACCTTTAGTGAAAAACATTGTTGGATTTTGATAATTTAGCCATTGAAAGGCTGAATTCTATTGAAAGCCATTAAAGTCCTGCTAAACATGACGTCATTTGTAACAAGTCCATGTTTTCTTAATGTGCACACTGTTTTGTTTACTCTTATAGTGTATTACGTTCATTTGTTTTCTTATTTTGAACTGCAGTTTCTTCCTCTTCTACATGAAGCAAACATCAAGCTTTTTGGGTAAACTGAAATGTATAATGTTTCACTTGTCAACTGACAAAGACACTCTCCTGTATGACACTCTGTACTTGGATGTTCAGCGTTAATAATGTGGTGAGCTACAGTCTTATCCCACCCCTCTTTTGAAAGATCTATATAAATCCATGGACTTGTTGATTTGTATTTATTGCAAAACAATGCAGGAGCACATATTTCTGATTCATGCTATAAAACTGGAGAGGTTTCTTCTTTAGGCCCACGGAGAAAAGCGTGTAGTAGTGCATAGTCATGCTTACCCAATGAAGCTGATTAGGCCTGTATTTTCTCTTCCCACTAGCTCACATTTAAATTTTCATTCCTATCTAAAATTTAGTAATAGCTCAATTTATCAAGCGATTACTACATGCGGGAGTGGTGATAGTGGTTTTCATTCGCTATCCCATTTCACCCTCACCACAACCCTAGGACACACATATTTACGCCCTTATGTTAGAAACAAGAGACACAATGGGACCCACAGCTAGAACTCTGGAAAGGTCCTCCCAGCCATAAAGTCTAAGCTCTTAATTTCTGCACAATCAGGTCAGACATCTCAAATCAAAAATCATGGTGTTGTTGAACTATCATTTGGACACTGAGGTCACAGAGCCTATGCCAGACTTACTGAATCATGAAGATTTCTGATCCTCCATTCCTGCATCTAGAACTTCTTCAGAAGTTGCTAATTAGCAGTTGCCTTACACTACTGTTTCTTTGGCCTGAATGTTTTTCTTTTTTTTAATTTTAAAAAATAGCCATGGCTTTAAAAATTAAAACATATAACAAGGAAAAAAAAAAAAAGAAAAATCAAAGAAGAGGCTGTTTTTTGTTTTGTTTTTTCAAGAAAAAAACAGAATGGAGTTGCGAATGGACTTGTTCATGGCAGAAAAGTGAATGGAGCTGCTTATAGCAAAGTCTCAGGTGATGGCCTAAGGGGCTTAGGGACTGCGACTGAAAGAAAGAAGATAAGGTGATTCCTCCCAGAGGAGGGAAATGGCTATGATCTTAGTTAACAGAATGGATGAGGCATCCACATCTTGTAGAAGGAATTTTCAAATCCAAGAAAGAACCTTACCCAGGGACATGGGCACATGAATCTGCTACTGCAGTCCGCCCTACAATTAAACCTTGAAAAGCTCATGTATGGAGCATGGGTTGTGACATGGCGCTGACTGGATCCATTAGGTCTGTAGGGTCAGGTGTGGCCTCTGGTCACAGCTCATGGGCTAATCTGTTCAGTCTATTCTAGCTGAAATCAGCTCTTTCCATCCACACAATGTACTCTACAAAGAATAATCCTTTCTATTTTGGCAGTAACTGAACCAAAATTGATGAGCACTAGTTTATAACACAAGCCTCTCTTTAATTTCAGCTCCACTGATGGTCTGTGCTGGTGCCAGGTACTTGGCTTGGTTTGAGGTAGAATACACACAATATTCCAGACAGGCAGTAATAGTTCACCAGTTGTTGGTCAGAGGCAGAGCTGTAGTGCCCACATGGAGCCACAGAGGACCTACCATTGTCATAAAAATGTCCTTCTGGCTAGTCCTGGAGCATCTGTAGTGTTCTGTCTGGATTAATATTCCATTGGTAATCTTGGTGTGTGCAATTTTGGTTGTTTTTACAGTATATTGCTGATGCACATTGAAGGAATACAAGCTAGCTAAAAGATTTTCTCCCCAAGTTGAAGAATACAGTCATGTCAGTTTAAAGATTAGACTGAACCTACCTGCCTTTGAAGCCCTGAAGTCACCTGCAATGGAGACTAGTCCTCTGAACTTTTGAAATTTTGTGTTTGTTAGCACTTAATAAAGACGTGAACCAGTCCACATTTTCACTGGAAGATACAATAGATCTTGTATTGTACAAAGATCTTGTTCTTGTACAAAGAACAGGCGGGAAAGGCCTCTGAAATGACACTGAATAGAGTGATGATGGCTCATTTTCAAGGAGGGATATAGTCACTCAAAGAGACATCAAAATTCCACCAGTCCCGTAATTGAGGCCAACAATATATGCATCTCCGAAGCCTACATGTAGAACAGCATGAGAGGGGTATAACTAATAATTTCGATGAAAGTGTACATTTGTAGGAAAGCCTAAAGGTGCTGCATGTGAATGACAAGAAAGAGTACAAGAACTAAAGAAATGCTTGCAAACTTCAGCACATAAGGGGTTGTAAATCATAACTGGAGCTAGTTAAATTCTCTGTCTAAACTGTGTTAAAGGATGAACAGAAGGTTATATGAATGAGATAAAAGGAACCAGACTAAAACAGTAAGTCAGAAATTGAAGACCAAGAGTATCAGACTCAAGTTAATATGAAGAAACTCATCAATATCCTTAAATGTTTCCTTCAAAAAAATCTTGAGAGAAAAATAGAATATTTAAAAGGTTATGTGAATAAAATCAAATGTAGGAAGCCCTTGTAATTCAAGTCAAAATTCTTTAAGCAGAATAAACACAGTGAGACAATGCACAATTTGAAAGCTAAACTCAAAAGCTTTAGCTAAAGCACCAGACATGACTTGAACTACATCAAGAACCTAACATGCAACTTTGCAGAAAATCAATAGAGAAGGAAATTAACTGCTTAGAAATAGAAACATCCTGAACTAAATGTAAACATCTAAACCTTGACTTCTACAGAATAATGACAGAAGACTTGGAGAAACCATTAGAAATCACCATTTCCTTCATCAAAACTGAGAAAATAGCTCAAGAGAGTTGCTTAGCAGCTCTGTCAACTGAGAGAAAGCTCAATGATCTGAAAAAATAAAATGATCACAATAAGCAAAAATGGCTGAGTTAGAGTTTGAAATCCAGCTTTTTCACATGACCACTTAGAGCCTACTATTCTGTGTGCAGCCCAGGGCAGTGGCCCTAGAGGGTGAGGGCATCCGTGTATCCTCAAAACCCCAAGGAAGCAGGAGGGGTGAGCTGCGAAAGCTCAGGAATACAGGCAGATGTGCAGGTTTGATTTAGGTTTAAAGCAGCCAACTCCTGAGCATCCGCAGGTAGAACAGGACATCTGATGTGTTTTCTCTTTAAAATAATTCTGATTCATGTACTTTAGATGAATGTGCTACTTGATGGTGCATTTGAAATTTTACATTATTTTAATTCCTAAAATAGTTTCTAAAATACAGATGGTTTTAATCTAATTTTTAAATATATAGTATCAGTTTCCTAGAACTCATTAGAATTAAATCATGTAAGTATTGTATTTTAATTTAATTAAGTGACCTACTACTGTTTAAACCATAATTGTAGTTTTACATGACAAGGTGGAGATGTCTGAAACAGTTTCTATATGCTACGAATTGCAATAAGCAATCTTTGAAAGTAACTTCATATTTACCTCAATTTTGATTGGTTTCGAAACAATACATAACACACACAAAAATAACAAACAAAAACATGAACTATAAATACATCCTCAGTTGAACTTACTAGTATTTTTATTAGATTAGCTCTAAATTCATAGATAAATTTTGGGGAATGGACATTTTGCAAGCATTTGTTTCTTATTTTGTTTTTTCTTTGTAACCTTTGTAATACTATTTATGATATTGTTTCATATTTGAATATATCCAAATTTTGCACAGTGACAATATTCTCTTTTGGACTTTAGACTTTATTTTTTTTATTTTTTAGACAGGATCTGACTTTGATGTCCAGGCTGAAGTGCAGTGGCACAATCTCAGCTTACTGCAGCCTCAACTTCCCAGGCTCAAGATATCCTTCCTACCTCAGCCTCCTAAATAGCTGGGACTACAGGTATGCACCATTACACCTGGCTAATTTGTTTTGTCTTGTGGAGATGAGGTCTCACTGTGTTGCCTAGGCTGGTCTTGGAACTCCTGGCCTCAAGCAAGCCTCCCACCTCAACCTCCCAAAGTGCTGGGATTATATGTGTGACTAACTGTGCTTGGCTTGGGCTTAATTTTTGACTTGGAAGAATCTTCTGAATCTAAGAAGTAAAAAAAAAAAATTATTTGTGTTATTTTTATTATTTTCCTTTTTTTATATTTGAGGTTTTGATTTTAGTCTGTTTTGTGTAAGAACTAAATTAGAAATCCAGCATTATTTTCTTCTCAAATGTTTAGCCATTTATCCCAACATAGTTTATGAGATAATTCATGTTTCCAATGAATTGAGAAGTTTTATTTCTTGCTTTCCAAATTCCACTATGTAATTAAGCTATTTCCACCAAATTTAAAAGTAATTACTGCTTTATAATATAATTTATAAGCTCATGGGAATAGCTACCCTCCATTATTTTGAAATATTTCTTTCATATTTTTGATATATTTAAGCATCTAGCATGTTCAGTACTTCACCCCCCAACCATAGCAACCTTATTAAGATTTAAGTAGCACAAATTTTATAGAGTATTATAGGAAAGTGACTTTAAAATGTTGCTTTATTTCCACAAAATATCATACCTTCATATTTACTTCAACTCTTCTTCATATATTCATGTATACTCAAGCTCTGACTGAGCCCTTTAGAATCAGATCATCTAAGTATTTTAATATAATTAATTTTTCCACTACTACTGAACCCATAATTGAAATTTTTACATGGCCAGGTGGTATTACTGAAATAGTGCGATGCTGAGAAAGTGTAGTCTGGAATAGATTACACTGTGACTTGAAACAACCACATTCCTGAAAATGCATTTAACTATAGAAAATTTTCTATGCCTAATAGTGCCTAGAGGCAATTAGAGCCAATTTGGAAAGATCATATGTATTAACTAGATTTTCTCTTTGTTTAGTAAGTATCTGAAGGGAACAATTTAACTGAGAGGACAAAGCAGTTCCGCTGTTTAACAGGCAGTTTGGCGTCCTCACGCATCGGAAGCCAGGACTCACAGCTGTTGCCACACAGGCAGTCCTGACTGCTGGAGCTCTGGCCTGGACTTTATTCCTGGCTCCCTTTTCAATCTGCTGAATAATTTTGGCCGCTGAGGACACAGACCTATCATTCCACATCAGTAAAATTTATAGTTTTGCTAGATTCAATTACATCAGGCAAGTTTGTATTGAGGATCAATGATGTCTCAGGCACTCAGCCAGCCCTGGGGATAACGTTGACTCAGAAACTGTCATCTTCACAGACCTAGCAGTTTGGTGGTTTGGACAGGGAAAGGGGGATTTTTTAATGCAGTGGGTAAAGGAGCTATGAGAGTGTTAAGGATGGTTGCTGTGAGAATCCTTCTTAGTGGGTTAAGAAAATTCTGAGGAGAATATGTCACAGCTGAGGCTTAAGCTTAGGTGGGTGGGAGAAAGCCAGGTAAAGGTGAAGAAGAGAAAGACTTGAGACCAGAGATCCTATATTGTGAGAAAATGCAGGAGGGCTTGATTAGTGTCCATAATCTCAAGCTGTTTATTGAGACCGGAGGGCTGTATTGGGGTAGGAGACTGAAGGAGAAGTAGGGTTGAAGAGTAGCCAACACTGCAGACTCCTGTGGGTTATCTGCGGAGCCACTGAAAGAGTTTAAAGAGGTGTGGGAGCACAAACGAAGAGAAGAAGGCGAGTTAGTGTCCTAACCAACCTGGTGAGGGTCAATAGTGATATGTGCTAATGTATTGTCAGAGAAGGGAAGAAAATGAATAGAATAGAGTGATATCAGAGAAAAGGACACGTTTTAAAAGTCGAATGGCTATAGGGGTGAAGTAGAACGGTCAGAGATGTCTTCCAGGCCTCTGGTTCAGTGGAAATAAAGATTATCTCTGAAATAGGAAATCATAAGGAGAAGTGTTGAAGTGGGTGTGTGAATGGTGTAGACGTCCTGATGGAACACATCGGTTTCCTGAGGTTTAAAGGCAGCTGCTCAGTGAGCATGTGGATTTATAGGTCTTGACTCAGGGCAGTGGTTAGCACTGAACAAGCTTTTGCAATCATCAGTGTATAGACCATCATTGACCACACGTGTTTCTATAAAGTATCCTTCTCTGTCTTCCATTTCTGAAACCTGTCATGGAGGCAGAGGAAGAGAGATCCTATTGTTGCAACATTACTATTTCCTTCCTCCTCCTATCTTTCTTCCCTGAGACCTAAGGTGACAAGAGAGTGTTTTGGAAAGTGTGATCACCGTCCTGGGCAAATCAGCATCTGAGAATAGAAGGCAAAGTATGTATGTGGCAGTAATTGGTTACCTGTGATACGGTTTGGCTCTGTGTCCCCACCCAATCTCTTCTTGTATTGTAGTCCCCATGTGTTGAGGTAGGGACCTGGTGGGAGGTGATTGGATCATGAAGGCAGATTCCCCCTTGCTGTTCTCGCGATAGAGAGTGAGTTCTCACGAGATCTGATGGTTTAAAAGTGTTTGGTGGTTCCCGCTTAACTCTCTCTCTCTCCTGTCACCACGTTAGACATGCCTTGCTTTTCCTTCACCTTCCACTGCTATTGTTAGTTTCCTGAGGACTCTCCAACCATGCAGATCCGTGAATCAATTAAACCTTTTTTCTTCTCCTTTTTTATTTCTTTGAGATGGAGTTTTGCTCCCGTTGCCCAGGCTGGATAGTGGGATCTCTGCTCACTGCAACTTCCGTCTCCCTGGTCCAGGTGATTCTCCTGCCTCAGCCTCCTGAGTAGCTGGGATTACAGGTGCCCACCACCATGTCCAGCTATTATTTTTGTATTTTTAGTACAGATGGGGTTATATTGGCCAGGCTGGTCTCAAACTCCTAACCTGAGGTGATCCACCCACCTCGGCTTCCCAATGTGCTGGGATTACAGGCACGAGCCACTCTGCCCTGGCCTTTTTTAATTTATAAATTACCTAGTCTCAGGTAGTTCTTTATAGCATGTGAAAACAGACTAACACACACGGGAAATAAGAGAGGTGGAAATCTTGTGGTCATTTTTGTTAACTGCTTTTAAGATGATTATGATATGAATATATCAGTGGTATAATAAATAAATTCTTAGAAATTATTGAAGGCATACTTAAGGAAAAGTAATGTTGATTACTTTTCTAATTAGTCTAATGATTAAAGAACATATATAGGGTAGGTAGAGTTTCTCTTGTCAACATAAAGGCTAAGATACCAAAAATATATTAAACCAACTTCACAGATTTGCTCGGGAACTACCAAACAAATATGGAGAAGCCAGATCAAGAGCCTATACATAGAATCTTTTATGATGAAAATCACCTGCAACTGATACACGAATCCCAGAACATATCTGTAAGTAGATAACAAAGCCCATTGCTTGGAAAATAATTTTGAGGTCCAGAGAATATTAGTTATAAAATGTATAGGAAGACGTTTTCAGAAATAGCAATTATCAGTAGGCCTTGATAAATTAGTAAACCCAGATGGAATATGGATGCCATATTGTTATTTGATAACTTAAGTAGAAAAATAACTATAGTCTCAGATAATTTGGTGATGTGACATTTCATTTTATAAACTAGTTGTTACTCACAGGGCCTATCTATACAGTTACACTTGTAGTATTGTAGCAAAATGGATTCTTGAGGAAACTGCTGTTTCTATTAAAATAACTTGTTCATTATCAAAACAAGGTCATCTTTAAAAATCCCTTACTGCTTTGTAGACTTGTTATAGAATATCCAAAGAATTGGGAAAAATAGAAATTTGAGTTATTTAAATTGAACTTGTATTTCTCTTTAAATGTTGGCTGAAAACTCTTCCTATCAGCTTCCTCTAGGTAAAATTGCTGCTGAGTTTATACTCAAATGAAAAGGCTGAAAGGAGTGAGGAAGTGTAGGTGAGTCTGAAAACTGAGTAATTAAGGTAGAAAAACCTTTCAAAGAGCTCCAAATTTAATAGATTGTATTCCCTTTTCCTTGCTTAATATTTTGGAAAAGTGAGAGCTTATGCAGTTGCAATTCGTGAAAAGACCAAAATATAAATTAGAACAGGTCATTTTAACTTCTGTGATTAATCACATCTAGACACAGATCACTTTCCTCTTAATTTTGGGAGCTTACTGCCACCTATGGATATGACTGGAAAATTACAATTTTCATTAGCTAATACCATTCACCAATATTTATTATCAATATTGAATATTGAGTTAGATACTGTGTAATCACATATGAATGGTTTGTAGTATATTAGATGAGATAAACATAAAATTTCAGCATGATGAAATAAAAACAAATATATTGAGAAAAGAGTAAAGTTCGGTTTTCATGATGGCGATGTATAAAGCAGGAAGTATTGGGAGTGGAGGCTAAGGCTTAGACACAGCCAGATAATGGCCAGGTGTATAGGTTACAGATGGTATGTTACTAGTAGAATCTTGGTCATGTTGAGTGCATTTGTTGATTGTATGAATGTGAAGCTCAGGTCAGAACCGGAGAAGATACATATGTATGAGCTGGTGCGTATGAATAATAGATAAATTTCAGAGTGAATGGAACATATGAAAACGTAAAGACAAAGTTTAGGTAAAGGAAAATTAGAGAAACTAAGGAAACTGAGTTGCACTTCTTAATTGTTATAACTGTGTCACAGAACTCTTTAGATAAGTGTATCAAAACATACGGTTTCTTGTTTTATAGCAACCTAGCAAATGCTGATTCTAGAAAAAACCAACTTAAAAAGAGTACAAAAGCTTTGCATGATTTTTACTTGCCCTTGCCTCCCACATACCCTGACTCAGTCACAGTTGTGAAGCCAGCAGCCTGTGTTCTCAATAAAATACTCTGGTTCCTGGTTCTGGAAAAGGCAGAGTAGACCTTCTTCTTAAACATAAATATTATTACTTTGTTCGGTAGTTTTGATGTGTTGTGGAGCTTCCGGAAGGACAGACTCAAGGTATTCACCTTTGTTTTGTGCAACTCAGAACTCTCTTAGGGCAGAAAAATGACTGTGCAGAGGGCAAAAACATTATAAATCAAATGAAAAAACTTCGTGCCATCTGGGGTGAGAGATTTCATTTGACACAAATAATAGAGATTCTGAAAGCCTGGGGGGAAAAAAAGATGTAGAAAGAGTTATTTGAGGAAATTAGGGCATTGCAAAGTGCCATTATACTGTGGAGTTTAGAGAGCCACATACATTCTCAGGAAAAAAGCATGCTCAGAAGAGACCCAAGAAGACCTTCACCTCTGGCTAAAATGTAGTCTCAGAGCAAGCAGGAAGTGAAAGATTAGGAAGTTCTGTGAAGGCCTGCCCAACCACTGAAGCTTTGTCCAGCACAGAGCCAATCTGTAAAGAGTGTTTTCTTCCTTTTATCTTGTTCTGTCCTCTTTCTCTCTCTCTCTCTTTTTTTTCCAGGATTTCAGGAAAATTTCTTAAAAACACTAGCTAACCACGGGCAAAAGGAACAGAGATTTCTGAGATCATACATAACGAAGAATATAAACTGTACAAAACAGTACAGAAAATTCACTAGATGAATAATGACAACTGTCAAAAGCTACAAATTCAACATGAGGAATAGAAAGAACCTGATTTCTATAGTTAACACATGGTAATATTCAAAATGTCTAGTTTGCAACAAAAATTTACAAAGAATGCAAATAAGTAAGAAAATATGGCCTGATAATTGGAGAAATTGGAAACAACCTGATTTTTATCCCTGATGAAGCACAGACATTATACTTACTTGACAAAGACTTTAAACAAACTGTCTTAACTATGCTAACATTGCTAAAAAAAGAACCCATATATAAAGAAATTGGCAAAATAATTTATGAAGAAAATGAGAATATTAATAAGGAGACCAAAATTTATGAAGAAGAACCAAAGAGACATTCTGGGATGAAAATAAAATATCTTAAATTTAAAAAATCACTAGAGAGTTTGAATTACAGATTTCAGTAGGCAGAGCAAATAATCAGTAGATTTGAAGATAGGTAAATCAAAATTATATAGTCTTAGATATAGATAAAAAATGAAGAAAAACTGTTGAGCCTAAGATACTTTTGGGATACCATTGAATGCACCAACATACAAACAATGGGAGTATCAGAAAGAGTGGATAGAAAGAATATTTGAAACAATAATGGCCAAAACTTTCCAAATTTGATGAAATATACAAATCTACACATCCAAGAGGCTCAATGAACTCCAAGAAGGATGATCACAGAGATCTATACTACAGCATATTGTAATTATATTGCCCAAAGACACAGATAAAGGATTTGAAAGCAGCAAGACAGAAGCAATTCATCACGTACAAAGGATCCTTGCCAATTTGTCAGCAGAAATTATGGAGGCCATAGGCAGTGGCATGGAATACCTATTCAAAGTGCTGAAAGAAAAAAAAAATTTAACTGGTAATCTCACATATTAAAAATATCTTTCAAAAATGATGGAAAATTCAGTCATTGCCAAATAAACAAGAGTTGGGGTAAATCAGTAGCAGACTTACCCTATAAGAAATGCTAAAGGGAGTCCTTTGGGTGGAAATGAAAGAGCATTAGGCAGTAAAAAAGCAACGTGAAGAAATGAAGAAACACTAGTAAAGGTAACTACATAGGTAAATACCAAAGATAATGTTTTGTGATTTTGGTTTGTAACTCCGTTTTTTTTGTATGTTTTAAAATGCATAAAATAATAATTATACTTTTGCAAACTGGCACACATTCTATAAAGATGTAACTGTAACAACTACATAAAACAGGAGGAATGGGCCATATAGAGCAGAATTTTGTGTACTGTTGAAACTTAGTTGGTATTAATTCAGAATAGATTTTTAAAAGTTCAGGAATTTAATTGTAATTTCCAGGGTAGTCACTAAGAAAATTATTTCAAAATATACAGAAAATTAACAAGAAAGTCAAAGCAGTATGCTAAAAAAATCAATTAAATACAACAAGTAGGTGGTAATAGGGAAATTTAGTATGTTAAATAAGTAGAAAACAAACAGCAAAATGTCAGAAGTAAGTTTCTCCTTATCAGTAATTACTTAAAATGTAAAAAGATTAAACTCTCTTATCGAAAGCAGAGATTGATGGGGTAAATTTTAAAATGGAGGTAACTAGACATGGTTAAACGTGAAGAGACCACCTAAACAGGCTTTGTGTGAGCAATAAGGCTGTTTATTCACCCAGGTGCGGGTGGACTGACTCCGAAAAGAGTCAGTGGAGGGTGGTGGGATAGGAGTTGGTTTTATAGGTTTGGGATAGGCAGTGAAAAGTTACAGAAGTTACAGCTCAGCGTGGATTTTGCAAGCTGGGGGGGTGTTGCTGGGGGTGGGGGGGTGCTGTCACAAGGTACAAGGTCCAGTGTCACAAGGTTGGCTTATCATTTGAGGCAGGAACAATGGCAAAATGTTGCAAGGTCTCTTATTCAGGCCGCAGAGTCCAGTGTCACAAGGCTGGCTTGACTTTCTGGCTCTGGGAGTCTGTCTGGAGGTGTACGTGTGGGTCACAGTGGTTACCATGGCATAGTCCATCGTGAAGCCAGTTCAAGGAACCTTGCATTCCTGCCTTTTTTATATTAATAATATAAAGGAAAAGTAGAAACTAGAAAAAGTGGGGAGGGGGGTGCAGTGAAATTTTTGGGGTGGTACAGAGGAGTGATGGGCGACGTTTCCCAGGCTGCTTTGAGCAGGATTGGGGGTGGTATGGAAACCTAAAAATGGGAAAGAATTTAGACTGCTGAGAGATTTGGGGTCAACGGGTGATATTGTGGGGTTGTTAGAAGGAGCATTTGCCATGTGGACTGATTAGTTATAGCTTGGATACAATTTTGTAGGAATTGAGAGATGGTTGGAACAGGCAAGGTCCGAATAAGAGAAGGAGATGAATGGGTATCGGGGGCCTGCTGATGGAAGGAGACATAATATCCAGTTAGAGAGTGACCCGCTAGGTCCAGAGTAATTTTTTTGCCTGATTAGCAAGCTTTTGGGCCCTGTCTTTAAGTCTTTTGATGGCATCGTATACAAGGCAGGATTGGTTTAGGTAAAAGCAGCGTTCTTTATTTAGAAATAGGCAAGTCCTCCTTTTTCAGCAGTTAGTAGATCAAGGCCTCGGTGATTTCGGAGGACAACTGCCGTCAAGAAATTAACTTGGGCTTGAAGGACAGATAGTGTTTGAGTTATGTCTGTAATGCTGGCAGAGACATCATTAGAGAGACTACGGAATGTGGTGATGCAAGTAGTCAGGCCTGCTATACCTGTGCCGATTTCAGCAGTGGAGACTCCTAATCCTACAAGCAAGGGGACTAATGGAATGACTCTTTTTTGTCATGTAGGAGTTACAAGGGGGACAGGGAGGGGTTCATTTTTGTTGGCAAACTGGATTTTGGGAATAAGGAAAATTAAGGTACAGGTGCCTGTCCAATCGGTAGGAAGGCAGAGGTAGGTCGAAGAGCCACAGAGAAAAAAAGTCCTTGGCTGAGGCAGAACTGGCAGTGTAGACTGAAGAGATGAGAAAGTGTTTGGGGGGCTGGGGTCTTGTACCCAGATATCAAGGGAACCAGCAAGGGCCGTGGCTGTCCAAGGTTGTGGTGGGGTTCGAGAGGGTAATTGTGTGGAAGGAGAGATCTTGTTTTCAAGGTGTATGAGAAAGCGTGTGGTATCTATGAGTAACCATTCACTTTCCTTAACAAGTTTGGGTATGAACAGGCAGGAAGAGGAGTCTGGAGGACAGTCTGATGAACAAGGCGAGGGCAGCCAGGATGGAGTGAGAGACAGGGTGAATGCCTACATAGGCAAAACTTGCTATTCAGATTCTTGAGAGTGCTAGTGACGAGGGAGGGCTTTTCCATAATGCGAAGCTGGTATGTTCCTATTTCTTGGTTAATGTGGGTGACAGGGCCTTGGCGGTGAAGTGTAAAGGAACACAAAGAGGGTGGGAGGTTTCCTACGGGGATTCCATTAGGTGAGTGCCGGGAAATGCATAAGGGGGTGGCAGTAGGGATAGCTGTTTGTGTGATTAGCGCTCCAAAAATGGGTGGGGGGTGCGTGGAGTTGACATAAGGGGAGAGATTACGTAGGTAGGTGTGAAGAAGAGCAGCAGCCTGTTGGTATGAGATATCTGGGGTGGTTTTGTTGAAATTTTCTAGGAAGTAGAGGAATTCTTCTTGGGGGTACAGGTGGGGTTTGTTGAAGGAAGTCCAGAGGTGTAAAGAGACAGGAGAGTGTCCCCAGTTAACTGGTAGGGTGGGGGTGGCTGTGTAGGAGGAAGAGGAGAGGGAAATGCATGGCCAGCAATTGCTGGCTACGGAAGGGTTTGGCATAGTTTGGAGAGAATGGGTTAGGTTGATGGTAGTTGGAGGTAATGAGGTAGGGGTAGAGGGTAGCGGGAGAATGAGAGCTAGGTTAAGAGTGAGTATAAAAGAAAAGAAGAGGACTTCATGAGGTGGAAGAATTGGAGAGTTCCCTGCCACTGAAGATGATCCACTCTAAGAGAGAATAAAGGGTGGCAGCCTGAGGGCAAAATCATGAAATATCAGCTGTAACTGCCCGGAGGAAAAGTGTAAACCAGCAACTTAAACAAAAGCAGGGCATGTCAAAGTCAATGACTACAGTGAAATTGAGCACAGTTAGAGAGGAATAGAAACAGACTTTCTGAGGTGTGGTTTAAGTCGTAGGGGCGACTGTATAAAGGCCTTTTGCAAATAGTGGTGTTAGGAAAAAGATGATTTCACTTCAGGATTGCGGGTGAGTTTAAGAGAAGTGGGATATAATGGGTCTGCGGTGAATAGTCACGCAAGGGGTATGTCTGCCAATACAAAACCCTGATTGTTGCTTAAACAAAGAGGTGATTCTGTTTCGGGGGTCCTGTAAAGTGGACAGGTTGGCTAAATTAAGTGGTTTGGGTGACTAGAAAGTTTTGATAGTTGATTGGGGCTTGGAGTTGTAAGGTAAAGTTGCACTGATGGGGCAGAAGGTGGCCAAGATGTAGGCCAGAGGACAGACTGCGTGGGAAGCATAAAGAGACCCGAAAAGTTCAAACAGGATTTATGGTTACAGAACAGTATATGGGTTTGTTATTACCTGTGTATGGAGTGAGGCTGGAAATGTAGGAGCACAGAAGCTGTACTTCGTGGCCTGTTAGGGTCTGTTTGATCGTGTTAGTGGTGGACCACTGCATATTTAAGAGCTGAAAGGGGCTTTTTAGCGAGGGTGATAAGTTAGGCGAGTAAGAACCCAAGTTTTTGCAGGGACAGGAGTGGCAGTGTAAGTTGCAGTTGATAGAGATACAAAGACAGTGACCTTGTGTTAGGGTTGGGTTGAATTGGTTTATCAAAGAGTGGGTTAGATTAAGGGTTTTGTAGAGGTAGTTGGAAATAATAGGAAGGGGAGGTGCAGTTATGCGGGGAAGCCAAGGAGTAGGAGGAAAAGGCAGACGGAGAGTGGGGAGGAAAGTAAACAGCTGTACGTCAGTGGGGGAGAAGTCACACGGCCTACTTCGGAAAATAAGTTTGTCCACTTGAGAAGAGAGTTAAGGGTGGCAGCCAGGGGTGCAACCAGGAAATGTGTTCGCACACAGAATGGAGGAAGAGGGTGAAGTGGCAAGATAGACAGGAGCAGGACATTTAAGTTTCCTCGGGAATTCAGGTGAATTTCAGAGAAGCTGGGGAGAGCATAGAGGCTTGGCACTACAGGAGGGATGGGGAGCACCATCTGAATAATAAGGTGAAGGTTTGGGACGAACCTGTAGGACTTGTCCGGTTTTTGGATGGGTAGGATGGAGGGTGTTGTAGGGAGTGTTAGTGGGAACTACAAGGCCATGTCGTGGTAAGTGAGTAATAACAGGATTTAGGCCTTTTAAGGCTTGTGCTGGGATAGGGTACTGGCATTGGGCAGGATGAGGGTGGTTAGGTTTGAAGGAGATGACGAGGGGTGAGTGAGTAAAGGATGGGAAGGTGGTGTCCCACACCCACGGTTAAGGTAAGGGGACATAAGGGGAGCTATTGAGGGAGGTATGGGTTTGGGGCGGAGGGCAGCAATGCGGTGTGGTCGTAGCCCAGGAATAGTTGAGGAGGCATGAGAGGCCGGTCACCGCCTGCAGAAGTCTGACCTGCAGACGCTGACTTAATGATGAATGAGTGAATGCACTCTCACACCATTCCAGTGATTCAAGTGGGATAGGGATGGTCTTTGGCTGCTTTCAGAGGGCAAAATGCAACCCATCAACCCAGACTCCCTGTTGACTCACACGTTTATTCCCTCAAGATTTTACAACAGAGGTTCTAAGTTAAGACGCTTGTGGATAATTAACATGGTTAAGAGAGTGGTTTTATGACGGTAAAAGCTTTAGGTTCAGGGGGCCCAGAGTAAATACTATGAACAGGTAATTCCCCTTTGAGTTTCCCTGAGAGGGCCACCCAGTATAAAATGGAAGCCAAGGAAACAGGTCCTTGAAAAGAAGGCAGCATGGGGTGGGTGGCCCCCGTGTTGATTAAGAAGGGGATGGACTTACCCTTCACCGTAGGAGTTACCCAAAGCTAGGCATCCGTGATGTTCGGGCAGCGTCAGTCTTCAGCCGCCAAGCCAAGGAGATCTGGGAAGGATTCAGTCTGGGAGCTTCGGGTTGGAGTTCCAGGAGCTCTGGGAGCAGTGACGTGAGTTGTACAGTCTGACTTCCAGTGGGGGGCTGCACAGACGGGGCAGGGCTTAGGAGGAATCTCAGGCTGCAGGCATTCCTTGGCCCAGTGGCCAGGTTTCTGACAACTGAAGCAAGCTCTGGGAGGGGAGGCTGAATGCTGCAGTCTGGGCGCTTTGAAGTCTGTGTGTGCCGGTGGTGTGGCTGGGGTTTGTCTTACAGCAGAGGCAAGCCTCTGTAGTTCTAAGATGCGCTGCCACCAGCCAGCTTCTTTCCTATTATTGAACACCTTGAAGGTGTGGTTGATTAATTCCTATTGTGGGATTTCAGGGCCAGATTTTGATTTCTGTAGCCTTTTTAATGTTAGGGGCTGGTTGGGTGAAAAAACGTATATTAAGCATTCCTCAGGGGTGAGAGTAGAAGTCAGGATGACATTTAAGTTACTCCATGTAAGACTATAGGGCTGAATGAAGTATTGAAACTTTTGTATATATTTAATAGAATCTGATGAAAAGGAGCCTTTGGACAAAGAGGAACGTGCACTCTAACTATGCCTTCGGCGCCAGCCACCTCTCAAAGGGGGAGTTGTTAAGCAGGGGCAGAGGCATTAGCCACGGGACTAAACTGTAAACTTGACTGGGAATGAGGCGGGGAGGTGACAGAAGGGGCAGAGGGAGGTGGGTTGTGGACAGAGGAAGAGGAGAGAGGCTCAGGGAGGGGGGCGACTGGGCCTGGATTAGGGTCTGGTTCAGACAGGTGGGGAGGGGAAAGGTCGGAAGGATTGATGGACAAGGAGGATTCTGTGTTGCTGGCGGAGGCAGGAGGGATGGACGGAAGGGAGAGAAGGAAAATTTTGGACGGGTTGCATTGACAGCAGAGATTAGGGAGGGATTGGAGTGTAAAATAATGCCTGGACTTCGGGCACCTCAGACCATTTGCCATTTGTTGACAAAAATTGTTTAGGTCTTGCAGAACAGAAAAATTAAAAGTGCTGTTTTCTGGTCATTTGGAACCATTGTCTGATTTGTATTGAAGCCAGGCTGCATTACAGAAAACAATTAGACATTTAGGTTTCAGATTGAGTGACAGTTGAAGAGGTTTTAGGTTTTTCAGGATGCAGGCTAGAGGTGAAGACAGAAGAATAGAGGGTGGAGGCAATAAGTTTTAAGGAGAGAAGTGGAGACTAGCAGAAGGAGAGCAGCTACCAGGGTTTTCAGCAGGCGTCCCTGGCTGAGTCCTGAGCTGTAACGTGGGTGAGTGATTAAGGCAGGCATCCCTGCTATTGACCGGACACCAAGGGAAGACTGTCTTTCCAAGTCGGTGACCAACCTTGGAATATTTGAGTGCAGGGATAGAGAATGTCTTCTTTATCTCTACTTAGAAGGAAGAGGATTTAAAGGAAAAAAGAGAGAGGGAGAGACTTGTCTTCTCTGTCTCTACTTAGAAAGTGAAGGATTTAAAGGAAGAGACAGAGGGACAGACTGCTCACCCGATCTAAAGGTGGCAAGAAGGTTGTTGGGCTGGTCTGATGCACTGAGGTCACAGGTGGGTCTCTTTATGGAGGAAGAGTGGGGACCGGGCACTGGTCTCCCCTGTCCTGGGTTTCAGCACCAAATGTTAAGTGTGCTCTGAATGAAGAGACAACCTAAACAGGGTTTGTGTGAGCAACAAGTTTGTTTATTCACCTGGGTGCAGGTGGGCTGAGTCTGAAAAGAGAGTCAGTAGAGGGCAGTGAGATAGGAGCTGATTTTATGGGTTTGAGGTAGACAGTGAAAAGTTACAGAAGTTACAGTTCAGGGTGGTTTTTGCAAGCTGGGTGGGGGAGTTGCTGGGGGTTGGTGTCACAAGGTCCAAGGTCCAGTGTCATGAAGTTGGCTTATCAGTTGAGGCAGAAACGGTTGAGGCAGCAACAGTGGCAGACTGTTGCAAGATTGGTAAGCAGGCTGCAGGGTCCAGTGTCACAAGGTTGACTCAGACTTTCTGGCTCTGGGGGTCCATCTGGAGGTGTAAGTGTGGGTCACAGCAGTCACCATGGTGTAGTCCATTGTGCAGCCAGTTCAAAGAACCTTGCACATGCCATCTACACATGACTCATTTTTACATTCAAAGCAACAAATAGGTTGAAAGTGAAAGGATGTTAAAAACAAGTTTCATGCAATTAGTAACCAAAAGAGATCTGCAGTGGCTATACTTTCATTACAGGCATATCAAGATATTATTTTAAGCGGCTAGAAAGGGTAAAAGAGTCCTTGGTAAGGCTTTTTCTTTTAATAAAAAAAGCAGCCCCCAAAACATTTCTTTTCTAACAGAAATCAACCTGAAAAGCCAGACCTATTTGCATAAGTAAATGCAGGTGGCTAGGAGCCAGGTCCACCCAATATGGTGGTTTTGCTACTTTTTCTTTCTTGCTACTTGTGTGGCCATCATGGCACTCAACCAGGTAGCCACATTTGCATATTAAAATGTTAGGTTGGGAGGGCCAGTTTTTTTGCAGGCTACATGAATGACATACCTGGTCAAACCAGTTCCCTGGGCCCTATGCAAATCAGACACCACCTCCTCCAGCCTCCCAATATAACTGCCTCCTTTCTGCTGGCATGCACAGTTATTCCATTCGGAGCCCTCTTCCCTCTGTACAGGGAAACTGTTCTCTTCTTTCTTGCCTATTTAACTTTCTGTTACTTTATTCACTCCATGTGTGTCCATATTGCTAATTTTCTCTGTGTGAGACCAGGGACCCTGGATATTTCCCCAGACAATGGAGCAATATCATTATCAGACAAAATGCTCATAAAACAAAAATATGTTAGAAGCTACAAAGAAAGATATTATATATTGATTAAAATATCAACTCATCAAGAAGCAATTTGACATTGGAATGTGTTGAAATAGAGTGGTAGTGAGTCACTAAAGTTGGGGAATGAAAAGATGAATTCAGCAATATAAGAAATGTCATTCACAATCTATATAAATGACTTAGAGACATTTCAGATTCAAGGACAGAAACCTGTGGTCCAGATGCTCAAGTCCTTAACAAATGTAAATAGGCAGAAGGTCAGTAATGAGAAGGGGTAAAAAGTGTGTTTAGATCTCATGATCATCAGAGTTGGGAATCGGGATATTTTAAAGGAAAAATGGGATAAGAGAGACATTGAAAATTCAAGAGAATGCTGACACTAACTTTTCAAACTTGGACTAATGAATGCTTTCCTTAGAACTGCAACACAGATGCTTTCCACATAAACAGTGTGCTATACAGAGATAAGACAAGAAGGTACAGTAAAAATTCAATGAAGAGTTTGAGAGTAAATGAACTCAATTATGATATGGGGTTACTGAGGACACAGAGAACACTGCTGGGGAAAAAGGATCAATTAGCAGAAGGAACAAAGAGGTAAATGAAAAAAGGTGGGGGCAACTGATGATTCTTATGTATGGCTAATATTTTGCTCGTGGGATTAGCTGGCTCCTTAACTTTGTCTTGGGTATTGTCAGCTGGCATTCACCTTTTATTCCCACTTGCGGTTTTTCTCCTCTGTTGTACCACAGCAGCTGAAACAATTAATACTTTGTGTCTACTCTCTGGTCTCGGTAGTATTCCAGGTGCAAATTGGATTCCCACCATTTGACTCACTCATGTGGAATTTGAGAGGCACATGTGAAGCCATGCTCATCTTGTTGCTGCTTTTATGTCTCCACACAGAAAAGACTATGAAAAAGTAGGTTTTCTGTATTAGTGCTGCATTCCAGTGCACCGCCTTCAGTTTCATGTATGTCTAGGGGCATTTTAGTAAGGGTGGTGGCCAGATTCCGTTCCGTTTTCCATTCACCAATGTTGCAGCCATTGAGAGAGCTGTGTGGGCGTCTGTCTGCAGGGGCACTGAGTTTCATCACATTCCTGACAAGCGCAGAGGTAGTAGCTCTCATATCAGCTCAGATCCTTGTGCTCTGAAATGCCTGGAACTCAAACTACATTATGTTTCTCAGTCCTTGCAATAACTTCATGATCGTTCAATCCTTCTATTAAATCCCTTTCTACTTATAATATCACAGTGTTTGTTTCCTACAGGAACTTTGACTAACACAGCTTTCTCGCTATTTTTAAGTGACTCATGCATTATCATCTCCGTCTCAGTACTGAGGCAGTACTGAACAAATCGTGGCCTGCATAACTAACTAAGCAAAACATAAAAATATTAATATTTCAGTTTATTTGCAATTTTAATGCAATTTAGAGAGGTAAAAATGTAACTGTGTGTCCAGTTTGGCACCTACGCTATTGCTTTTACATATTATCATTAGAAATAGGTCATACTGATTTATTAGAGCTCATCACTGTTTGGAATTGAGGTTTAAAGATAACTATTTTAAAAGAGATTTTTTTTTTCTGCCAGTACTCCTAGGAATCTTCTTGTTCATATCCTGCTCCTAGTGTGTCACACATTTAATTTAAGAAACGAAAGCTGAATACAATAGTTTATGTTCTTTTGAAACCTTTCTTCATTTAATTCAGATAATATCCTCTATCATCTACAAAATCCTTTTATTACAATATGTTAGTGACACATGCTTTTTCATGACAGCCTGTAGTGGAAATTATCATTCAATAGAAACAATTTGTGGTTCTAAAAAAATGATGAACAGGAAACTCATTTCCCTAGTGCAAGACTAGGAATTTTCTTTGGTAGTTAAAGGGGAAGAAAGAGGTCTTTCAAAGGCTTCATTTTATTTGAAGTCTGTCATTAAAGCTGTTGTTCAACATGACAGTTTACAAGAACCTGCATGTTTCCTCAACATGACAATTTTGTTTGATCTCATTTTATAGTAAATTATGTTCATCTCTTTGCTTATTTTGAGTTATAGTTTCTTCCTCCTTGGGATTGTGTCAGAAAACTAAAGGTGAAACTGAGATACAAAATGCTTCATGCTCACCTGGCAGATAGGCACTCCTATATGATTTGATTGCACACGGAGAGCTGCAATCTCGTCCTTGGACACTACCACAGAAACTCATGTTGTTATTTTTTCTTGATTGTAAGCTAAAAAAAATTTAGAAATAGTTCTGATTTATGTAAAAATTTTTGGAGATATTTATTCTATAGACTCAGAAAGACAAACTACATATATGTGCATGGTCACACGTACCCGGTGAAGCTAATTAGACCTGCACTTTTCTCCCTACCTCATATCAACCTTTTAATTTCAAGCTAAAATTTAATAATAGCTTTATTTATCAAGTGATTACCACATGCCGGGAACTGGGCTAAGTGCTTTTCCTTCACTATTCCATTTAATCCTTACCACTGTCCTGTGAGGTTTGCACTCATTTCCCTTATGTTAGAAGTGAGGAAGCTGAGACACAACAGGGTCCAGAGCTGACATTTCCAGACGAGGTCTGCCCAAGGCAAAGTCAGCACACCCATAACTGCTACATAATTAGCCCAGTTTTCTTCCCAAATCAAAGACACTGTGCTAGTGAAAGTGCATTTCGACAGTGGGGTCAGAGATCAAACGGCAGCCTTATTCACGACATGACAATTTCTTTGGTGACCATTATTCTAAGTGAAGTAACTCAGGAATGGAAAACCAAACATCGTATGTTCTCACTCATAAGTGGGAGCTAAGCTTAGAGGACACGATGATATAAGGATGATACAATGGATTTTGGGGACTTGGTGGAAAGGGTGGGAGTGGAGTGAGAGAAAAAAGACTACACATTGGGTACAGTGTACACTACTCAGGTGATGGGTGCAACAGAATCTCAGCAATCACTGCTAAATAACTTATTCATGTAACCAAAGACCACCTGTTCCTCAAAAAACTATTCAAATAGAAAGCAACAATAACAACCATAGAAAGACATGACAATTTCTGTTCTTTCATCTCTTACCAGTAAAATGAGGGCTTTGGTTTTGAGCAGAGATTGCTAGTTGGCAGCTGCTCCCTAGAGTTGCTTCTTATGTCTGAGCATTTATTTTTTCTTTGTTTTGAACTAATTGCCAAATTTTGCAATTGGAGTTTTTCACAAATGTAAAACATTAAAAAAGAAAAAGAAGTTTTGGCTTTTACTTAAAAAAGATTATTTGGCAAAATAGACCCAAATTCTGTCAGTACATCAATCAGCATGTGGTAGCAACTGTTCTTCTTACATGGCCAATGCATTCTTCATGCCATAGTCCCCACCTCCCCCAGTTGCCTTGCACCAAACCATGCCACACATTTTTCTCCTTACTTGCCTCTGTGGAAATCTAAATATCCATTCTACCCTCCAGCCATTTTTCAAACTTGTTTCTGCAGAGCTGGCAAAGGGTTTGATACATACACTTTTTTTTTTTTTTTTTGCATAGATTATTCCTAATCTTAAAATTAATCTAGATGACTTTTCTAGCTCTAAAATAGGTAACTTGGGTTCACACACAAATTTTTTTTAACTATTTTTTATTAGACAGATCAGAAAATGCAATATTAAGGTAGGTTTGAAATGAGTTTTAATTAAAAAAATAAGATTATATATTTGGAAATTAAGGAAGAAAATTGACTTTGGAAGGCAAGTAATCGTTTAGGCATCCATGGAGGATCTGCAAACTATGGCCCACAGGTCAAATTGACCACTGTCTTGTTTTTGAGAATAGTTTTATGGTAACAGCCATACCATCATTTATGGATTGACTATGACTGTGTTTACAATGACGGAGTAAGCTAGCCCCAACAGAGACTATAGTGTCTGCAGAACTTAAAATATTTACTATTTGGCTCTTTGGAGAAGAAGTTTGCCAAACAGAGAGAAGAAGTTGGGCAGTACCCACAGATCAATGGTTCTGACCTAGTTGGGGACTAAGTATTTAGATTTGCTAGGGCTAAGTGATGACTAGATGGTGATTCTGACTATTTAGATCTCATATTCTAGTTGGTATATTTGCTCTGTCACAAACAACTGGGCAGGATATTTCAGTCACTGTGTCTGTAAATAATATAGAGATATACAGAAAGTATCTGTCAACTATTCAGTAGTTGACAGGCATTATGCTAAATATTATACATAAATATATGTTATATATAGATAATTTTATTTAACTTTTATACCATACCAGTGATAAGTACCAGTATATTATTTTCATTTTTCAGGTATTAATAGCTTTCATATCATGCTTAATGTCACATTTACACCTGGGCATCAGTGAAACAAGGTAGGGAGTCATGAGAGCATATGATAGGAGGGGGCTCTTACCCAGGCTTTATGTTCAGAATAGTTTGCTAGAATTGATGTATTGACTAAATTATAAGGGGTGAGTAGGAGAAAATGGAGGAGAGAGAAACACATAGAGAGAGGGAGAGAATGACAGCAACAATGAGAAAAGAGCATGAGAAAGAGAGAGAGAAAATTTTGTAAAGGTCATATGTCATCTCTAAGTTTCCTGAAAATTTCCTGTAATTTATTTGGGTTTTCATTGACAGGTACATGAAAGATAATAACACTAACAATAACAAAAGCTTCAGCCATTTATTGGACAAGTTCCTTGTACTATACATGCTACAACTTTATTTGTATTGTTTGGTTTAATCCACAACATAAATTTATTAGACAAGTACTGTTATTAGCTATTTTACACATAAAGAAAGAAGTCAAATGAAAATCAAGTATCTTGTACCTGGATGAAAAGTGACAGAGCCAGTTGTCAAAACAAAACAGTCTGATTCTAGGACTCGTGGTTGTGACCACTGCACTGAACGTCCTCACATTGTTCAGTCTCTTCATTATAGTGCAGTAGCCCTCAGAGCAATGGAGACCTGGAAGCTGACTTTTCATGCTGAGATTTCAAATTCTCTAAATATGAGGACACGTTGGGTTCAGAGAATCAATATCTGTCTTAAAGTCTTTTATTGGGTAGAATTTTAATGCCAAATCCCTTCCTGTGCATCATGTAGGGATCCCTGGTCCAATCAGTTGCAACTAAGGGCCAACAGATTCACAATATTAGATTCAAAATATTATGCTACAGGGGTGAGTATGGCCATTAATTAGATTATCTTGAACACTTCTATTTCAGTGTTAATTGGTTATGAGCCTTACTTTACAAATCGAGAAATAAATTTTATGAGTTGTTAAATAACTTGCCTAAAGTTATCTAGTTTTTAAAGTACTAGATCCCAATCTTAAGTTCAGATTTGCCAGTGTAGTAATTTTTTTCATCTCATGAGTATTAACATGCATGCACTAAATATTAGGAAATCCAGTAATTTAATTAGACACACTAAAGCCTTTGGTTTTTCTTTGAGTGTTATAAGTAGTATGAGAAGTCTGAAAGGGTTGCTAATGGGCAAGTCATTCATGTAGAAAAGTAGAAATTGCCACAATTTTGGCAATATATTCGGGTGCAATATTTATGATAAGAGTTTTAGAATATTTTAGAGATTAACTTCAAAATATGTCAAATTTTACACAAACAGAAATCTTTAAAATATTTTACTTAACTTTATTTCATGTAATATCAAATGGAACCACAAAAGACCCCAGATAGCCAAAGCAATCCTGAACATAAAGAACAAAGTTGTAGGCATCACACTACCTGACTTCAAAAGATACTACAAAGCTATAGTAACCAAAACAGCATGATACTTGCATTAAAACAGATACATAGGCCAATGAAACAGAATAGAGAACCAAGAAAAATATCCATACATTTATATTACATTCCATTCCTTTTTTGGCAAAGATGCCAAGAACATACATTGGGGAAAGGGAAATCTGTTTAATAAATGGTGTTGGGAAAACTGGATAGCCATATGCTGAAGAATGAAACAAGACCCTTTTCTCCTACCATATACAAAAATGAAATCAAAATGGAATAAATACTTAAATCTAAGACTCAAGACTATAAAACTACCAGCAGAAAACATTGAGAAAATATTTGAGAACAATGCTCTGGGTAAATAGTTTTTAAGTAAAACCTCAAATGCCCAGGCAAGCTAAGGAAAAACAGAGAAATTAGATTACCTCAAGCTAAAAACCTTTGGCAAAGCAAAGGAAACAACAAAGTGAAGAGAAAACCTACAGAATGAGAGAAAATATTTGCAAACTATCCATGTGACAAAAGATTAATAGCCAGGAAATATAAGGAACTCAACTCGATAGCAAAAAAATACCAAAGTCTGATTAAAAATGAGCCTAAACAACAGCACCACCAACAACAACACAACAACACCAACAACACCCCGAGGAGACGTTTCTCAGAAGAAGACACACAAATGGTCCACAGGAATTTGAAAAAATGCTCAACAATGCTAAACATCAGAGAAATGTAAATTAAAAAAAACAAAATGAGATATCATCTCACCTTAGTAAGAATGGCTATTATCAAAGAGACAAAAAATGGAGAGAGAAGGGGAACTCTTATACACTGCTGGTGGAAATGTAAATAGTACAACCACTATGGAAAACAAGATACAAATTTCTCTAAAAGCTAAAAACAGAACTTCCATATGATCAAGCAGTCTCACTGCTGGATATACATCCCAAAGAAAGGAAATTTATAAATTGAAGAGATATTTTTACTCTTATATTTATTGTAGCCAAAAATTCACAAGAGCCAATATTTAGAATCACCTCAAGAACCCATCACTGGATGAATAAAGAAAATGCGGTATATATACATGATGGAGTACTATGCAGCCAGAAAAAGAATGAAATCTTGTCACTTGCAGCAACATGGATGGAACTAGAGGTCATTATATTAAATGAAATAACATATAGACAACTATTGTATGTTCTCACTAATATGTAAGAGCTAAGAAAGTGAATCTCGTAAAGACAGAGGATATTTTGGTGGTTACCAGAGGCTGAGAAAGGTAGAGGGGGGAATGAATAAAGAGAAAATGAATCAATTAATTCATCCATTAATGAATACAAAAATGCAGGCAGATAGTGTAATCCCAGCTGCTTGGGAGACTGAGGCAGGATAATCGCTTGAACCTGGAAGGCAGAGGCTTCAGTGAGCTGAGATCGCACCACTTCACTCCAGCCTGGGTGACAGAAGGAGATTCTGTCTCATAACAAACAAACAAAATGCAGGCATGTAGAAGAATGTACGTAGTGTTTGATAAATTAATAGAGTGATTATAGTTAACAATAACCTAGTCAAAATAGCTAGTAGAGTGTAAAACTAGTATATGCCAGCGTAAAGACAGACAAATGTTTATGGAAATGGACACCCCAATTTGATTATTATATATTACATGATGTATCAAAATATCATATGTACTCCAAATATGTACATTTATTATATATCAATCAATTAAAAAGAGCAAAACAAAAAACATCATATGGAGTACACTGATATTTTTGAGGTAATCAGTTTTTAAAAAAATACTTAATATAACATTGTGGCTAATATAGTTTCAAAATTAAACCATGAGAAAAAAACAAGATACCTAATGTTTTAGTAAAACCATTTCTGAGGAATTTTTATTTTAAAAAAGAATACTTACAAGCTGAGAACACGTGTGATATGCAAAATTTTTTCCTTATTACAACAAGTTTAAAAACAAGTTTGTTGAGAAAACACTATAGAAGTTGTTTTTTGTTTTTGAGATGGACTCTTGCTCTGTTGCCCATGCTGGAGTGCAGTGGTGAGATCTTGGCTCACTGAAACCTCTGCTTCCTGGGTTCAAGCGATTCTCTTGCCTCAGCCTCCCAAATAACTGGAACTACAGGTATGTGCCACCACACCTGGCTAATTTTTGTATTTTTAGTAGAGACAAGGCTTTACCATGTTGGCCAGACTGTTACTGAACTCCTGACCTCAAGTGATCCGCCCACCTCAGCCTCCCAAAGTGCTGGGATTACAGGTGTGAGCCACTGTGCCCAGCTGGAAGTTTCTTAAACAATTAAGCAAAGATTTTTTTTTCATATGACACAGAAACTTCACTTCTATAAATCTACCCCAAATAATAAACATATAGGTCCACACAAAGACTTACATTCAAATATTTATATCAGCATTATTCATAATGACCAAAAAATAAAAGAAATCCAACATTTTCATCAACTGATGAATGAATAAACAAAATGTGATCTAACCATACAGTGAAATGTTACTTATCAATAGAAAGGAATAAAGCACTGGTAAATCTATAACATAGACAATCTCAAAAAGTGAAAGAAGCCAGACACAAAAGAACGTGTGTGATTCCATCTATATGGAATGTCCAAAAAAAGGCAAATATATAAAGAAGGAGAGAGTACTTGTGTTGGAGGTTGGAATGGGGAGTAATCAAGTTGGCATGAAGTTTATTTTTAGTGCTGAAGGTGTTCCTTTTTTTTTCCTTTTGAGACAGGCTCTCACTTTGTTGCCTGGGCTGGAGTGCAGTGGCACAATTTGGGCTCACTGCAAACTCGACCTCCTGGTTTCAGATGATTCTCCAACCTCAGCCCCTCAAGTAGCTGGGGCTATAGGCACATGGCCCATCCCTGGCTAATTTTTGTAATTTTTGTAGAAGCAGGGTTTTGTCATGTTGCCCAGGCTGGTCTCAAACTCTTGGACTCATCTGCCCACCTCTGTCTCCCAAAGTGCTAGGATCATAGGCATGAGCCACCAGGCCCAGCCAAAAATGTTCTAAAATTAAATTGTGGTCATGTGTGGTCAGCTGTGTAAGTATGTAAAATTCATTGAGTTATACACCAAAAACAGGTAAATTTTATTTTACGTAAACTACATCTCAACAGAACTTTTAAAAACTGAGAATGTATATTCTAAAATATCTGGCTCATTTCAAATTGAATTAGGGTGGGTTTTGGGGCCAGCAGGACAAAATTAAATACGCTTATATTTATGCGATTGTTTTGTAACTATAACTATCCATTTCTAGTTGCAAACTATCCATTATATTACAAGTTATAATTATGAAGTTCAAAATGCTTTGTGATTTAGAAAGTGATGAATACATAAATCATATAAACAAAAACAGAAATGTCACATAGCTTTACCACCTGCTACAATGTTTTATTTAAGACTTGTAGAAGAGTAAATAACATTCGAATAAAGCCATGGCACTTACTTGCCAGAAACTTTAATTTCAAAGGCATTTTCTAACGTATACTTAAGATGCAAAGTGTTACTTTTGAGTACATACAGAGATGGCTGTTGAAAGGGAAAATATACATCTTTTCTATCTCCATTCAAAGGAACATTAGTATTCCAATCTCATTTTAAAATCACAATGTGGAAAATACCAAGTTGAAATAAGTTAATTTCTTTATCAAGTTAGCCACTTAAAAATTGCTTTTATTAAATAAAAATGTCAAAAACAAAATGTCTGAAAAGTAATTTCTTAGTCTGTTGCAAAATATTTGATACCATTGGGTTTATTTTTCCACATTCAAATCCTCCAATTTTATGGTAATAGCAGCCTATTGCAATTGTGTAGTACAATTATTTTACTGGTGAGAAACAATGCATTTAAGGGTTCTATTAATTTTTTTCTGATAAATAAAATTTATGTTTCTACTTTTTGGGCTAGCTAAATACTAGTACCTTAATGTGTCTGTGTTATATAGCTGGGGTTTTGAAAGCCCAGCTGTGGTAAATCAAATAATGACCTTCTAGCCCCAAATATGTCAAGGTGTAAATCCCAGGAGTTTGTGAATGTTATTTTACATGGTAAAGGAACTTTGCTAATGTGACTAAGTTAATAATTTGAGAGGGGAAGATCATCCTGGATTATCCAGATAAGCACAGTATTAATCCACGTTTCCTTAGAGAGAAAGGAGGATCAGCATCCAAGAGTATCTTAAGGAATAAAACAGAGATCAGAGAGAAGAGAAGATGCTACATAGCTGGTTTTAAAGATGAAGGAAGGGGCTCTGAACCAGGGAAAACAGGAGGCCTCTAGAAGCTGGAAAAGACAAATAAAGGAATTTATTCCCTGGAGCCTTCAGAAGAAATGCAGGCATGCTAACACCTTGATTTTAGCCCAGTGAAACTGACTTCTGTCATTTCTATTCAGTATTGTATTGATAGCCAGAACAGTTAAGAAAAAGAAATAAAATGCATCCAGATAAAAAAGGAAGAAGTAAAATTATCTGTTTGCTGATGACACATTTTATATAAAAAAATCCCCAAACCTCTACTAGAAAACTATTAGAATAAATGAATTCCATAAAATTGCAAGATATAAAGTTAACATAGAAAAATCAGTTGTGTTTCTATATACCAACAATGTATGAAAAAAGTTTTTAAAAATCCATTTTACAATAACATCAAAAAATAAAATGTTTAGAAATTTAATCAAGGATGTCAAATACTTGTATGCTTAGAACTATAGAACATTGATAAAAGAAATTAAAGAAGACACAAATGTGAAGATATACCAAGTTCATGAATTAGAAAAATTAATATTTAAAAAATATTCATAGTACCCAAAGCAATCTACAGATTCAATGCAATGCTATTTTTCACAGAAATAGAAAAAAAGCGGATTTATATGGAACAACAAAAACCTCCCAATAGCCAAAGGAATATTGAGCAAGAAGAACAAAGCTGGAAGCATCACACTGCTTACCTTCAAAATACATTATAAAGCTATAGTATTCAAAGCAGGATGCTATTAACACAGAAACAGACATATATACCATTGGAACAGAATAGAGAGCCCAGAAATAAATCCACCATTTACAGTCAATTCGTTTTTGACAAAGGTCTCAAGAATACACAGTGGTAAGGTATAGCATCTTAGTAAATGATATTGGGAAAACTGAACATCCACATGAAGAAGAAATAAATTGGACCCTTATCTCACAGCATACACAAAATCAACTCAAATGAATTAAAGATTTAAGATGTAGAACTACTAGAAGAAAATAGAGAGAAAAAGTTTCTTTCTTATTGTAAATAAGGTGTGTAATATGATGTTTAGATATGCATATACATAGTGAAGTGGTTACTGTAAGTAAGCAATTTAACACCTCTGTCATTTCACAAGGTTACCTTTTTTTCTGGCAAGGGCACTTAAAATCTACTCTTTTAACAAATATCCTGAAGACAAAACAGTATTATTAACTATAGTCCTTATGCTGTACATTAGATCCCCACACTTGTTCATTCTACATATCTGCAACTTTGTATCGTTTGATCTGCACATCTGTGTATGCTCCCCTCTGCCCTTAATAACTACTGTTTTATCCTATGTCTCTATTTTTTTTAAAGATATGACAGATAAGTGAGATCATGCTGTATTTTTCTTTTTGTGTCTGGCTTATTTCATTTGGTCTGAGCAATAAATTTTTGCCTATGACTTCGAAAAGTAATTTGTTCATTTTTGCACAGGCAAAACCAGCAAAAATAGACAAATGAGATTACATTAACTAAAAGCCTTCTGTACAGCAAAGGAAATAATCAGCAGAGTAAAGAATCAACCTAAAAAATGAGAGAAAATATTTGTAAACCACTCATCTGATAAAGGGTTAATATCTAAAATATACTAAACATAAGGAACTTAATAGCAATACAGGAAATATCCCAATTCAAGGGATCTGGATAGACATTTCTCAAAAGATGACATGCAAATGGTCAACATCACTAATCATCAGGGAAAGGCAAATCCAATTCACAATGAGATTTCACCTCACATCAGTTAGAAAGGCTATCAGCAAAAAGACAAAACATAAAATGTGTTGGCAAGAATGCAGAGAAAAGAAAGCCCTTGTGTACTATTGGTTGGAATTTGAATTGGTGCAGCAATTATATAAAACAGCACGGAGGTTCCTCAAAAATTAAAAATAGAACTACCACATGATCCAGCAATCTCACTATTGGGCATATAATCAAAAGAAATGAAATCAGTATCTCAAAGAGATATTTGCACTCCCCTGTTAATTGCAGCATTATTCAGAATAGTGAAGATATGGAATTAACCTGTGTCCATCAACAGAATAATAAATTAAAAAATATGTATATACATGTATATATTTATATATACATATACATACATATATATATACACATATACATATACATATACATATATATACACCCAGTGAAATACTAGTCTTAACAAGGAAGAAAATCCTATTATTTGTGGCAACATGAATGAACCCAGAAGACATTATTCTAAATGAAATAAGCCAGGCACAGAAAAAAATATATTGCATGATCTCACTTATATGTGGAATCTAAACACATCAGTTAAACTCATAGAAGCAGAGTGTAGAATACTGGTTGCCAGGGGTTGTTGGGGTGGAGGAAATGGGGAGATGTTAGTCAAAGGGTACAAAGTTTCAGTTACACCAGATAAATAAATTCGAGGGAGCATGGTGACTATAGGTAATATACTGTAATATACTAATACTCTATTTTGTATACTTAAAATTTGCTAAGAAAGTAGGTCGTAAGTGTTCTCACCACACATAAAGGTTCACTAAGTGAGGTGATAGATATGTTAATTAACTTGATTCTGTAATCATTTCACAGTGTACATGTTTATAGGAATGTCGTGTTGTCCAACGTAAATATATACATTTTTTACTCATAGTGTTTGAAGGACTAAGAACCACCGTCTAAGATAGTAAATATATCCTGAATGCTTATTTTTTTTAACCAAGTCAATTGGGGTGTTTCTGTTGAATTGATACGTTAATTTAAAGTACAAGAAGTAAAATTAGAGTCAGAGTTTCATTTCTTCTTTTAATGTGGACAGTTTTAGAACTCTATACCTAAAAAATACTAATCTTAGATTTGTTTATGTCAGGGATACTGCAAGGTGAGTACAAGAACCACTTGACCACTATCTGTATAGACGTTATATTCTAGTAAAAACAAACAAACAGAAAAACAGATAATAAACAAGGGTGCAGATTAAATATTTAGTTTAAGTTCTAAAATGGAAACAAATCGAATCGTGTAATGCTGGAGAATGACCTGGGGTAAGGAGCCAATGTAAACAGGGTGTTTAGGAGGTGAAATTCAGCTGAGATCTGTAGGATAAACAATCAACCCTGCCAGGGACAATGGTTGCCTTCTTTTAGGAACTTTTAGGAATGTTCACATGGCTAGTGAGTTGAAGCACAGCACATGTGAGAGCCGAGGAGGGAGAGCGGGAGTAGGAGAAAAGCAAGCATTTGAGTTTGAACAGGTAGCCAGGGGCTAGCTGTTGCAGATAACAGTCTGCTGGTATTTTTACCCATATTCTATGGGAGGCCAGTGAAAGGGTTTAGGGCAGGGACATAGTGTGATTTACAATGTGAAAGCTCACTGCACTGTTACAAGGCAGAGATGTAGATTGGATGGGGCCTGGGTGAAGCACAGAGACCAAGTATGGTATTTTCCACAGTGATCCACGTGAGCCAGGGAGGAGGCTTGAACCAGCGGAGTAGCAGAGATGACACAGAGCAACCGATGAGTGTGAGATTTCTTTGGACCCCTTGTTCATGGATTGCGTACAAAGGGGGAGCCATGAATGAGAGAGAAGGGAGGAGCCTCTTACCTTTTTCCTAGCTGGTGACGAGGGATACTCAATAATGCCATTTTCCAAAACAGGGAAGACTAAAAGAGCAACCAGGTTTAAAGGAGCTTTCTAAAGACAAATAAATAAGTGATTTGCTTTAATTCCTTTCCTTTAAAAATTACATTTTCCCCCTAATTCTTGATGCATATGAAGAATATATATCACAGGTAAAACATTTTTATAATGTGGATTTTAGGGCATCCTCTTTTCAACTATCGACTATTTTTCTTTATTACTATGTTTAAAGAAACAAAGCTGGTTCTCTCTTCATTCCTTTTCAGCTTTTTCTCATTCATTTTAAACACTTTAAAAAATAAATAATTTTTAAACACAGAAAAAGGAAAGAAGCAAGAGAGGAAGCTCAGCCTATGAATGAGAATTAGAGATGGGGTATATTTGGAAAGTATTACTTGTGGGGCTTCAGTACTACTGAAGCATTGTCTTTTCTGTAGCTGTTTTCAGTTACAATCTCTATAACTGTCTACAGTGAAATTATTAATCACATATACATGGTCCTCTGGCTACTTGGAAGGAAAAGCCACTGGTATTCTAGACTTTCTAGTGCTGAATCATCTTCTTGTGAAATATATTAATGAATCATTCTTCTTGTGAAATATATTAAGCTTATCATAACGCGATCAGCTTAACTGCTGATTTTCTTTCATTCTGCAATGAACACACTATACTTTTCCCTGAAACTTTTTGATTGGATAGCTTCTGTATGGTCAAATGACCAGTCCATTTCTTCCTAAATAAACCACTATAATGCTTCAATACAAACCTCAAGTGCATTTTTCTATTTCTTCTGGCAAATGCATAAGCACAACCAAATATTTAGTAATTTATGCAGCTTATATTTTCAAATAGTTTTAGACAATATTCTTTTGGTTGTAAACAATAGCAGCAAAAGAAATTCAAAGTCACTTAACCTTAATTTATAGGCGCAGTGTTTTGGGGTTATTTCATGGAACTCCAAGACAGGAAACATAGGCAGTCCTCAAAAGATTCTGGAGCTGTTGAGTGGAAAGCGATCAGGAATTAGCATATCTCTCTCTGTCACTGTCTGTCTGTCTCTCCCTCTCTCTGTCTCTTTGTGTGTGTGTGTGTGTGCACGTGTGCAAGTGTATGGGTGCTTTTCTCTGTTTCTCTATTATTCTCACGTTTCTCACCTCACCTTCATTTTGGGCATCCACCTTTATCTTTTTCCTCCCTCAGTTGATCAGCTTTCATCACTTGACCACACTTCTAGCCACATACAGTGAGTCCTCAACGTTGTCCATAGGTTATTGCAAACTGCAATGTAAAGTGAAACAACATACAATGAAACCAGTTTTACTACAGGCTAATAGATATTAACACGAGTTAAATTACTATACCTTATTTCTGGTCACAGAAACATCGCCAACTTCTAAATAAAGACCAAAATATTTCTAATATCAAACAAATAAACTATACATACATTTAATGAGGATTAATGAAAACAGGATAATTATTTACCTCCTTACTTCAGTTCAGAGTCACAGGTGGCCAGATCCTATTCCAGCAGCTCAGGGCCTGAGGTGTAAACCAGCTCTCTACAGGACACCATCCCACTGCAGGGCGCATTCATGTAACCAACCACAATTGCTCAGACAGGGCCCACGTAGACACGCCGGTTCAGCTAATACTCAGAGCTCTGAGAAGTGGAAGGAAATGGGGGTAAAGAGAGAAGGCCTACAAAGACATGGAAACAACATGCCAGTCCACGTAGACATTGGCCCCTGCTGGATATCTATTTTCGCCATCAATGTTATAACAAAATGACATTAAAACAGCCATGGATCTGCTGTATGTTTTGTCCTCTGCTTCTGAGTGTACTTGTGTTCAGCTCAAGTAAACCCCAGAAGCAATCCTGCCAATCTTAAATTTCTGGGAAAGGGCTCATTCATTTACTAAATGGGAAATGAATGGGATCATGGGATCCCATGGGAAAACATGGGATGAGGAATTCATATGTTACATAAATACGTGTTTTCCAGGAAGGTTACTCCAAACTGTGAAGACACTAATAGAGTAGTGATGAGAAGTGATCCACCTTTGTATAATAAGATGCAAGAGAAGTATAATTGCGTAGAATTTTACCCTTGTTGTAATAACAGTGAACTGTTACATTCAGTCGTAATAGCTACTCTGGACCAAACGCTGTTTTGAGTGTTCTTTCTGCAGACCCTCTTCCACACTCACACTCCCACACAGGCATGCAAACACACTTTTGATTCTTCGACTCTGTGGGGTACTATTATTATCATTCCTATTGTACAGAAAAATGAGGTTAATCGGAGTTGAGTGTGCTTTCAAGGTTATACTTCTAATAAATAGGTAGCAGATCTAGAATTACAGCCCAGGTATTTTAAACCTAGGATTTGTGAACTTAATCACTGGGTTTTCATGCCCCCTGAATTTGTTTTTGTTTTGTTTTTTTCACTCAAGCCCATCATTTTGTAAATGAACCTGACAAGAACTCAGTTATTTCCTTTTCCTAGAAAATTATCATTTGAAAATTTTCTCCTGTTAGTCTTTTAATTTAAGCTATATTGTACTTATCAGCACTTGGCTTCATTTTTTCTTCCCTCAGACATTCTTACTGTTTCTCTCAGTGATATTTACCACATTTTACAAGTACTGTCAGTCTCTATAATTGGGGTAGCATATATCCATTGTTTTTAATTTTCAAATATATATAAATATAAAGCAGAATCTTGTACCAATTTTTGATTAACTTCATGAGACTTAGATTAAAACATCATTTTTATTACTTTTTGTTTTACACACAGTTCTATAACTAATTTTTTTTTTTTTTTTGAGATGGAGTCTTGCTCTGTTGCCCAGGCTGGATACAGTGGAGCTATCTTGGCTCACTGCAACGTCCGCCTCTTGGGCTCAAATGATTCTCCTGCCTCAACCTCCCGAGTAGCTGGGACTACAGGTGAGCGTCACCACGCCAGGCTGATTTTTTTGCATTTTTAGTAGAGACGAGATTTCACCATGTTGGCCAGGCTGGTCTTGAACTCCTGACCTCAGGTGATCCGCCTGCTTCGGCCTCCCAAAGTGCTGGGATTACAGGCATGATATAACTAACATTTAATCAATACATTCTTGAAGATCCAAGACAGGTTAGATATATTTTCCACTGAGACTTGAAAAAAAATTCTTAAGTTGCTTTTAGTTTTTTAGATCTTAACTCACATGGAGAAAAATTGGGTTTTGGTACAAGTCTGTTGTAAACTCATAAGCTCATTAACTGGTATTCATCAATCAAAAACCAAAGGAAAAACTAAGGTCCACAATACTTGAAATTGTATTTTGATGGAAGTCAGATAAGTAATGTTGTCCTCCAAGAAAGTATAAAAGTTACTACATTTGTATAGATACTGCTAGAAAATAAATTCACAAAAGACCTGCTATGATTTCATCCTCATCAAATTACTTTGTTCCTGGTGATTTCACAGATAGATTGAGGAAAATGACATTGAATTTCTTGTCTCAGTTTTATTAGAATTTTATAAGCAGAAACAAAAGACATACTGTACACTAAGAAATCTCTGGGTTTTCATCGTGCCTGCATCATATTGCCCTTCCACACTTCGGCTTTAAGATAAAAATCACCTGCCTACCTTCCACCAAAAAGTAATATTTTGTTTTTAATCCAGAAAACTGGGTGCCCTTTCTGCATTTGAAAGAGGGCTATATGTAAGTATTGTGTGCCAAAAATAAATTATTTTCCAAGATGGGTTAATATTTTTACTATGGAGATGATCGGTTTTAAACTTTTAAATGGTAATTTACCTTTCAAATTAAAAATAAAGAATTATAAATAATTTTAAAAACTAACATCTTTATGCATTTGGATACCTCCTGTTTCCACCTCCATGCCTAGGCTGACCTTGAGCCTCCAAATTTGTGGGCGGAATCTTGGTGCCCACTTGGACCCCCAAACTACCCTCTGCTGACCAGTGTCCCCTTTCCTCTCAGGTGAAGGCTCTGTGAGAACGAAGTACAAGGTGATGGATGGGAGACTCAAGGAATGAGACAGCCAGGGAAAAACTAGGAGAGTGAGGTTTCATTTCCAGACATAAAAAGATGTAGAATCCGTTGAAAAAAGGACCCTGTTCCTCTGCAGAGGAAACCACACTTCTGAAGACCTTAGACCTGGCACGGTGGCTGACGCCTGTAATCCCAGCATTTTGGAATACTGAGAGGAAGATCGCTTGAGGCCAGGAGTTCAAGGCTGCAGCGAGTTGTGATTGTGCCACTGCACTCCAGTCTGCGTGGCAGAGTGAGACGATGTCTCGAATGAAACAAAGCAAAACAAAAACGGAGGTTGCGGGGAAGATATTAGAGCCTCCTGATCCTCTAATGACTCCCAGGTCAACCTTGGGAGTCGTGTGGCTATGTGCTGAAAGGATCCGGGGTCACTGGGTCACCACTGGACAATTGTTAAGAGCTCTGGGAATCACTGGCAAATACAGGCGACAAACCCCATGGTTTGGCTAGTGTCTAAACGCAGTTATTTCCACTTCAGAAAACATGTCACAGAGGCAGAAGAAAGGGCATCTACTGTTGTAACGTTAGTGTCTGCTCCCTCCTCCGTCGTTCATCACTGAGATCTAAGGTGACAGGAGCATCTTGAGCGCCTTCGCCTTCGGGTGCAAACCAGCAGCACCAATTCTGCAGTTAGGAATCCGTCTGCAGATACAGTCACGGGAAACTGCCACTTCCAACGGAACCTTGTGAGGCTTCTTTTATTGGAGGTCCATCTGAGCAGTTTCTAGGATTACCAAGTTTTCGTACAGCCTCTGTTAGCAAGACGCAGCGCGGAGAGCTACCTCCCGGTAGCTTGACTCCTGGCTGTGTGACTGCACGGTGACATCCAAGGCGGCAGAGCCTCTGCTAGGACACGCTGGGCTATGGGGACAGGTTGGGCGTGGCTTTCAGGTCCGTAGGCCGCCTAAATGGGAAGGGAGGAGTCGCAGAGGGACCGCGCGAAGGCTCTATCCCACGAAAGGACTGGCTGCGCCCCAAACCAGGACGCGGAGCTTCCCTGTTCCAAGCGGGAACAGACTGAGAACATCCCACAATATATATTTTGTGTGGACGGATAAAATCTAAGAAAGGAGGCCCAGGGGCTGCGGTGGCTCCATCCTCCCAGCACCCGCGGCCCGGGGTCTGCGAAGCCCTCCACCCCGCCCAGGAAAGCAGCGATGCCTGGCGGAGCCTGCGCGCTGGCGACCGCGCTGCTGATGCTCCTGGCCCCGGGAGAAGGTCTGCAAGGTAGGGCGCGCGGGGGCGGGCGTGCAGGGGTGCTGCCTGGGCGGTGGAGGGACGGGGCCTGACTTCTGGGATGTCGTGGGGAGCGTCCCGTGCATTTTAAGGCCGCTTGCGATGTTTGTTCCTCACTGGCCTCCACTCCATTCGTCTGTGGTCTTTGAAATGGTCAATTTCCAGCCTGTTACTCTTCAGTTTTCTTTTGCGCACGTGCGGTTGTTGTCTCCTCTTACAACCCTCGGTTCTGTTTTTGGTTGGTTGTTTCCTGCTGATATCCAGCTCTTTAAGGTCCTTTCAATTTACTGTAGGAAACTTTTGCCGCATCTGCCAGGTATTCTAGCCGCAAGTGGACCTGAATTCTCAGGACAGAGTTGAGTTCCAAACTACACTAATTCCACCTCTACCCCGACCCTCGGAAATAATTCGCTAGTGAACATTTTATCCCTACAAAAAAATCACCAAGTTAAGTTTTGTATATCCATATTGTACTGTATTGTGGTTTTTGTCTATATGTTAGAATCAGTTTTGCTACTGTTAAAGAGATCTCTATGGAGCGGATATTCCCCTCCTACTTCTTTAATCCATGACAAAGAACACTTAATTTAAAATACGGTGAAGTTAATCCAAAACATTCATTAGCCCTTCCTGCTTGTGTTTTGTTTTCATACAGATAGGAAATATTAATGAAAGGTGATTTGTTCTTATATTGCAAGTTTCCTCACGTTTTTCGGAAATAAGTCTGATTTGCGTTCAGCTCTCTGCAGCTTGAAAAAATACTATGTACAACATTTCTAACAGTCCAGGGTATAGTTTTGTCTTATCTTTTTGTTGATCTTAACCCATTTTACTGATGTAAGTTTGCTTTTTAAAAGGGGAATACAGACACTATCCCATGTCAAACTTAAAAAGAAAATATTAAAATCAAATTTATTTTCTGAAATATTTTTTTCTGGTCCTTCTTTGGTTTGCTTACAGGTTTACTAAATCTTTATGAATAACTTTAAAAAATACTTGTAATAACATATATCTATTCATTACAGTTAGATAAATATTTCCAGGAAAAAAATGACCAATTTTTATAAAGGAAGATGATTTCATGACCACATAACCCTTTTTTGCCTCTATATAATAGCTTTGGGTAATCTCTCTACTGAAGACAAATATTACCCATTACCAGGTTTGAAGTTCATAACGTAGGTAACATTGATAACTTCCTTATGTTTAATAGAGTAAAACTAGAAGACACGGTGAATGGAAAGTACATTTATTGACACTTCTTTCTTTTTCAAATAGCTTTAATAAGATGTTCCTGTGCCATACAAATCACTCACTGAAAGTGTGCAATTCTATGGTTTTTCATTTTCGCAGATATGTACATATTCAGAGTATTTTTACAGATACATGCAACCATGACTACAGTCTATTTTAGAACATTTTTATCAACTGAAAGAGAATTACTGCACCCTTGGCTATATGCCCCATACCCTCTATCACACTCCCTTCTTCCCCAGCCATAAGGAATTACGAATCTACTTTCTGTCTCACTGCATTTGCCTATTCTGGATGAATCATATAATAGGTTGTCTTTTGTGACTGGCTTCCTTCACCTAGCATAATGTTTTCAAGGTTCATCCATTTTTTTCAAGCATGCACCAGTACTTCGTTTCCTTTTAAAATGGAATAATCTTCTATTGTGTGGATGTACTACATTTAGTATATACATTCATCAGTTAGTGAACATTTGGGTTGTTTCTACCTTTTGACTTTTATGAATAATGCTGCTATAAGCAGCTGAGGTACAAGTTTTGTTTTGATGTATGTGTTCACATCTCTGAGATATATGCCTAGGAATGTAACTGGGTCATAGGGTAACTCTATAATTAACTAACGGAACAGCCAGAATGTTTACCAAAGTGGCTGTGCTGTTTCATATTTCTGCAACAGTGTATGAAGTTTCTAATTTCTTCCTGTTTCCATCAACACTTTTCATTAACTGACATTTTGAGTCTACCTATCCTAGTGGTTGTGAAGTGGTATTTTATTGTAGCTTGATTGTCATTTTCCTAATGGCTAATGATATCAAGCATTTTAATGTCCTTCTTAGACATTTGCTCATCTTCTTCAGAGAAATACTCAGATCCTTTGCCATTTAAAAACATGGGTAGCTGGCCTTTTTCTTATTGAGTTGTCTAAGTTATTTGCATATTCCAGATATAATTTTTTTTATTGGATATGTAATTTGCAATTATTTTTTCCCATTCTATGGGTCCTGGAAATAATCCCCTGTGGATGCTGAGGGACTACTATACTGTAGTTATTTGATTTCTTAGAATTTTCTATGTGGAGATAGTATTACCTATTCCTTTCTAATCTAGATATGCTTTATTTATTTATCTTGGCTAATCCCCCTGGGTAGAATTAGCTATTCTGAAGTACAATGTGGAATTGAAATGGTGAGAGAAGACATACTTGTCTTGTTCCTGATTTTACAGGAAAGCATCTCTTCTTTCTTCATCACATAAAATGTAAGCTGTGGGCTTTTTGTATATATCCTTTATCAAGTTGAGGAAACTTCCTTCTATTCCTAGTTTGTTGAGCGTTTTTATCATGAAAAGGTGTTGGATTCTTAAAAAATGCTTTCTCTGTATCTATTGAGATGAACATGTGGATTTTAACTTTATGCTGTCTATAAATTATAGTAATTCAATTTTAGATATTAAACCAACCTTGTTTTCCTGGAATCAATCTCACTTGGTCATAATTTGCATATATATATAGATGTAGTTTGCTTTTTAAAAGGGGTTATTGGTTGTTAATATTTCTGGATTTGGGTTACTGAAGATTTTTTCATCCATATTCCAAAGATATATTGGTTTATAATCATCTTTTCTTGTTATGTATTTTTCTGGCTTTGGTGTCAGGGTAACCAGAATAAATGGCTGTAATACTGGTCTCATACAATGGGCTTGGAAGTGATCCATCTTCTATGTTTTGAAAATGTTTGAGGTGAATTGGTGGTAATTCTTTTTGAAATGTTTGGTAGAATTTAGCATTGATGCCATCTGGGCTAGGTCTTTTCTTTGTGGGTAGTTTTTTGGCTGATTTGATCTTTTTACTTGTTATAAATGTATTTGGATTGTAGTTTTCTTCTTTAGTTCTTTTTGTAGCTTGTGTCTTTTTTAGGAATTTGTCAGTCTCATCTATGTTATCTAATTATTGGCATGTAACAATCATAGTATTTCTTAATAAGGTTTGAGTAGTGTCCCCTATTTCATTACTGCTTCTAGTAATTCAAATCTTCTCTCTTCTTTTCTCAATAAATCTAGTTAGGGGTCTGGCAGTTTTGTTGATTCTTTCAAAGAACCAGCTTTTGGTTTCATTGATTTTTTTCTCTATTGTTTTTCTTTTTTTTTTTTTTTTTGAGACAGAGTTTCGCTCTTGTTACCCAGGCTGGAGTGCAATGGCGCGATCTTGGCTCACCGCAACCTCCGCCTCCTGGGTTCAGGCAATTCTCCTGCCTCAGCCTCCTGAGTAGCTGGGATTACAGGCACGCGCCACCGTGCCCAGCTAATTTTTTGTATTTTTAGTAGAGACGGGGTTTCACCGTGTTGACCAGGATGGTCTCGATCTCCTGACCTCGTGATCCACCCGCCTCGGCCTCCCAAAGTGCTGGGATTACAGGCTTGAGCCACCGCGCCCGGCCTTCTCTATTGTTTTTCTACATGCAGTTTTATCAATTTTCTTTCCAATCTTTAAAATTTCCTTCTTTCAGAGAGGACACAAACAGATGGAGAAACATTCCATGTTCATGGTTAGGAAGAATTAATATCGTGAAAATGGCCATACTGCCCAAAGTAATATACAGATTCAATGCTATCCCCATCAAGCTACCAATGACCTTCTTCACAGAACTGGAAAAAACCACCTTAAACTTCATATGGAACCAAAAGAGAGCCCGCATAGCCAAGTCAATTCTAAGCAAAAAGAACAAAGCAGGAGGCATCACACTACCAGACATCAAACTCTACTACAAGGCTACAGTAATCAAAACAGCATGGTACTGGTACCAAAACAGAGATATAGACCAATGGAACAGAACAGAGGCATCGGAGACAACACAACATATCTACAACCACCTGATCTTTGACAAACCTGATAAAAACAAGCAATGGGGAAAGGATTCCCTGTTCAATAAGTGGTGTTGGGAAAACTGGCTAGCCATATGCAGAAAGCAGAAACTGGACCCCTTCCTGACACCTTACACTAAAATTGACTCCAGATGGATTAAAGACTTAAACATAAGACCTAACACCATAAAAACACTAGAAGGAAACCTAGGCAAAACCATTCAGGACATAGGCGTAGGCAAGGACTTCATGACCAAAACACCAAAAGCATTGGCAACAAAAGCCAAAATAGACAAATGGGACCTAATCAAACTCCACAGCTTCTGCACAGCAAAAGAAACAGTCAATAGAGTGAATCGGCAACCAACAGAATGGGAAAAAATTTTTGCAGCCTACCCATCTGACAAAGGGCTGATATCCAGAATTTACAACGAGCTAAAAAAGATTTACAAGAAAAAAACAAACAAGCCCATTCAAAAGTGGGCGAAGGACATGAACAGATACTTTACAAAAGAAGACATACATGAGGCCAACAAGCATATGAAAAAATGCTCATCATCACTGGCCATTAGAGAAATGCAAATCAAAACTACATTGAGATACCATCTCACACCAGTTAGAATGGCAATCATTAAAAAATCTGGAGACAACAGATGCTGGAGAGGATGTGGAGAAATAGGAACACTTTTACACTGTTGGTGGGAGTGTAAATTAGTTCAACCATTGTGGAAAACAGTGTGGCGATTCCTCAAGGACCTAGAAATAGAAATTCCATTTGACCCAGCAATCCCATTACTGGGCATATATCCAAAGGATTATAAATCGTTCTACTATAAGGACACATGCACACGAATGTTCATTGCAGCACAGTTTACAATAGCAAAGACCTGGAACCAACCCAAATGCCCATCGATGATAGACTGGACAGGAAAAATGTGGCACATATACACCATGGAATATTATGCAGCCATTAAAAACGAGGAGTTCGCGTCCTTTGTAGGGACATGGATGAACCTGGAAACCATCATTCTCAGCAAACTGACACAAGAACACAAAATCAAACACCACATGTTCTCACTCATAGGCGGGTGTTGAACAAGGAGAACACATGGACACAGGGAGGGGAGCACTATACATGGGGGTCTGTTGTGGGGGAGTGGGGGGGACAGCGGGGGGGTGGGGAGTTGGGGAGGGATAGCATGGGGAGAAATGCCAGATATGGGTGAAGGGGAGGAAGGCAGCAAATCACACTGCCACGTATGCACCTAAGCAACAACCTTGCATGTTTTTCACATGTACCCCAAAACCTAAAATGCAATAAAAAAAAAAAAAAAAAAAAAAAAAAAAAAAAAATTTCCTTCTTTCTACTTCCTTTAGGTTTAGTATGCTCTTATTTTTCCAGTGTCTTAAGGTGCAAGGTTAACTTGTTATGTTCATATCTTTTTTCTTGTACTATAGGAACATTCCTGTCAATACATGTCCCTCTAAGCACTACGTTAGCAGCATCCCATACATTTTAGTATATTGTGTCTTCATTTTAACTTTTCTCCAAGTATTTCTAATTTTCCTGTTTCATTTATTCTTTGACTCACTGATTATTTTGGTTAATTTTCACATATTTGTAAAATTTCTTAAATTTCATTGTTATTGATTTCTAATTTCATTCCATGTGATCAGAGAACATGCTTTATATGAATTTCATCTTTTTGAATTTCATTTTTATTTTATGTTATTTTCAGAAGTAGGATCTTATTATATTGCCCAGGCTGGATTTGAACTCCTGGCCTGAAGCAATTCTCCTACCTCAACCTCCCAAGTAGCTGAGTTTATAGGAACATACCACCATGCCCAGCTTTCTGTTTAAAGTTATCAAGGCTTGTTTTATGGTCTAGTAGATTGCCTATTTTGACAAATAGTCCATGGGCACATGGGGAAAATTTATTTTCTAATATTTTCAGGGATAGTGTTTATAGATTTCTGCTAGATCAAGTTGGTTTATATTATTGTTCTAATTTTTATTTATTTATTGTGCTGCCTGTTTTTAAAATTGATATTGAAAGTTGAGCATTAAAGGCTCCAATTATTATTGTTAAAATGTGTATTTTTTTCCTGAGTTTCTGCTAGATTTTGCCTCATATATGTCAGCGCTCTGTTATTAGATCCAGTTATGTTTACAGTCGCTATATCTTCCTCGTGGATTGACCCTTTTATCATTATAAAATGTTCCTCTTATCTCTGGTAAGATTTTTGTGTTTTAAGGTCTTCTTAGTTTGATAGTAGTACAGCCACACCACCTTTTTTTGGTTGCTGCTTGCAGCATATATTATTTTCTGTCTTTTTACTGTCAATCTAATTGTATTCAGAAGAGGCCCTCAGTTTGTCTTTTGATATGTAAAGAAGGCCAATGTAAAGTGATTTAGCAAACTAGTCACTCTCTATTTTTCCTTGCTTTTCAACCTTTTGGGTTGCTAAAGAACCTAAAATCTATTTTTTTTTTTAATCTCAACTTTTATTTTAGATTCAAGGAGCACATGTGCAGGTTTGTTACATAAGTACATTGCATGATGCAGAGGTCTGAGGTACGGATGATATTGTTACCCAGATAGTGAGCATGGTACCCAATAGGTAGTTTTTCAACACTTACCCTCTTCCTTCCTTACCCCTCTAGTAGTCCCTACTGTCTATTGTTCCCATCTTTATGTCTGTGGGTACCCAACATTTAGCTTCCCCTTATAAGTGAGAACATGCAGAATTTGGTTTTCTGTTTCTGTATTAATTTGTTTAGGATAATAGCCTCCACTTGCATCCATGTTGCTGCCAAGGACATGATTTTAGTCTTTTTTATGGCTGCATAGTACTCCATGGTGTATATATATTACTGAAATGCCAGGGGTTCAGTCTAGGTCCTGCACAGAAAGTCAATCGCTGAGACAATGAGTATTGCTAGGGAAGAGGGCTTTAATAGGGTGCTCCAGCTGAGGAGTTGGAAGATCAGTCTCAAATCCATCTCTCTGACTGATTAAAATTGGGTTTCTATAGCAGGGGAGAAACGTAGCTATATGTAGGAATACAGGAATTAGGGAGGAATAAGGAAGATGAATTAGTCAACAGGAAGCTGATGGTCTGTGAAGCAATCATGATCGGTAGGGGTCCGGAATCTCATTTTCCAGATGTGGCAATCTGGTAAGTTTCAGTTCCTTGATACCATCTGGGAGGCCAGATGGTTGGTTTCCTGAAAAAGGAACTCAGATAAGCAGTTGTAACTTTCTGAAGTTTTAAGACCGGTAGGGTCAATTTCGATGTTTATTTAAAAGGAACCATAAACATCAGTTCTATAGGACAATTGCACCATTATTTTCAGGTATACTACATTTTCTTCAACCAGTTCCCTTTTGATGGGCACCAAGGCTGATTCCATGTCTTTGCTACTGTGAATACTGCTTGGATACACATACCAGTACATGTGTCTTTTTGGTAGAACTATTTATTTTCCTTGGGTATATACCCTGTAATGGGATTGCTGGGTTGGATTATAGTTTTTTAAAAATTCTTTGAGAAATCTCCAAACTTCTTTCCACAGTGACTGATTTAATTTACATTCCCACCAATAGTGTATAAATGTTGCTTTTCCCCTACAGCCTCACTAATATCTGTTGTTTTTTGCCTTTTTAATGATAGTAATTCTAACTGGTGTGAGATGATATCTCATTGGGGTTTTGATTTGCGATTCTCTGATGATTAGTGATGTTGAGCATTTTTTCTATGTTTGTTGGCCGTTTGTATGTCATCTTTTGAGAAGCATCTGTTCATGACTTTTGCCCATTTTTTAATGGGGTTGTTTTTTGCTGTTGCATTATTTAAGTTCCTTATAGATTCTGGATATTAGACCTTTGTCAGATGCATAGTTTGTAAATATTTTCTCCCATTCTGTAGGTTGTCTATTTGCTCTATTGATAGTTTATTTTGCTGTGGAGAAACTTTTTAATAAGTTATAACTTGTTAGTTTTAGGTTTTTTGCAATTGCTCTTGAGGACTTAGTTTTAAGTTCTTTGCCAAGGCCCATGTCCTGTAAGAAACAACATTGATAGTTTCATAGAAATAATCTTGACTCTATAGATTACTTGGGGTAGTATGGCAATTTTTGTGACATTGATTTTTCTAATCCATGAACATGGAATGATTTTCCAGCAAAATTCTACTTTAAATGTCAGAAAGTAAATTACTTTTTATGTTTCATTACATTTGGGGATCAAAAGTGGTTTTTTGCTTTCTCAAATCTTTGAGAAAGTTATAAGATTAAAAAAAAATATTTAAAATTCATGAGGAATTCCTATAGGATAATATACAGAAGATTTTCTAATTACAAATTCAGTTATTATCAAGTACCTGTCATCAAGTGTTATGCATGTTTATCTCTTAAAAATAAAATGATTCATTTAGTTTCTTAATATGTTGTTTGTCAACCAGTTCTGAATTTTGAAGAATTCTAGTCTTGGTCATTACGTTAAACTAGAAAATAATCTAATAAAGATTACCTCATATGCAGAAACAAAACAAAACAAAAAGAAGGAAATCCTTTGCACATGCTATCACTATGAATCTATTATTTATAACTTGACACATTCTCCCAAAGTCTTTGAAATTCAAGTACTGTAAATTCTATTATATATTACCTAACTTTCTTAAATCATTTAAGAAAGAATTCTGGATAAATAGAAGTGTAAATTTTACTCTATATTTTATATCTGCTTTTTATTGAGGGGAAAAATTATATTGTCGGTTTTGCCATAAAGCTCTGTATATCATGCCATGAACTTGACTGATGAATGAGTTGGGCTCGTAGAGCTATTTCTTTAGTATTTGTTGAGCTAAGTCCTCATATCCTCAAATGGGAGCCCAAGCCATCATTATAATTCTCACTTAACTATATCATATATTCTAGAGCTAAGGCTGGAATAATGTTTTGAAACTGTGGCTTGATTATTGTTAATAAGATTTCTAAACTTTCTATATAGTCCTTGAATACTGTAAAAGAGATAAATAGATTTTTAGAAAAAAGTTATGAAATAAGATATAAAATATAAGCTGTTATTAGTTATGTGAATTTAAAATTATCCGGTAAGAAAAATATTGAGTAAAGTAAATAAAAATTTTGAGTTAAATGTTACCCACTTCTCTAGGGTTGTGGATGTCAAGCAGTGATTTGTATTACACTTCTTGCATTTTCGACTTTGTATTAGGAAACAATTATCAAAGCAGCAAAGCTAGAGGAAATGTAACAACCACAAAGGTGCTGGGTTGGGAGAAATACTACACAAAATAAAGATGGAGTTACCGACTTGTTTTCCCAAGACAAAATTCTATTGTAGAAAAAGAGACTAAAAAAACCATTTTAATAATTTATGCATACCTTATTAGGAATATCTTGCAAAATCTCTTTTTTAAAAGATTCTAACCAGGTGCAATGTCCTTGTTTTGAAGGTATTAGAGATATTTCAAAATTAGATGAAATGATAGCACATCCCTGGACTTCTGTCTACACAAATTTTATAAAATACTTACCTCGTGTTGACATTGGAGCCTTTTGGGAAATTAACAACTATGAAGGATTTAGAGACAAAACGAAGAGGGGCCTTTTGTGTTGACTTCCAAAATCTTGTATTATAAAAAATTCTGTAGAGAGATTATTTATTTGGAAAACAATATCTTTGTATAGCTTAATTGCTATAACTACAAAAAAATGAAACGTAATTCTAATTATAATGACTTACTTTTCATAGGCTACACTTGTGAGATTCACTTGTAAATTAGTATCTCTGATTTTTTATTCTCCTTATTAAGTTGAGAAATTGATCTTGATTTGTAAACACTTGTGTAATTTAAAATTATATAATAAATATTTGATAATTTTTTCAGTTAGTTAAGTTTTTTCCACAACGAGGCATTTTTAGTAGTGATGAATTATTTCTTTCACCTTTCTATTTCATAGATGCCATCTTTATTACAGTGTTTTCCGTCAATACATACAATATATAGTACTTGAAGAATTTCTATCAACTGTGTCGACAAGATATTCTGATATTCAAATACAGACAGTTCCTTGTGGTGATTGGGTAATTTGAGAGCCCAGGAGTCTCAAACAAGAGTTGTACTTTTAGGATAACGGTTTCACTCCCTGCTCTTCTCTCTACTTTAGTTATAGAAAGAGGAGTTTTGGGTTCTGCCTTTGTGGATTTCACAGAAAAAGTATCTTCTCGGCCAAAGACTCCTCAGACAACAGGTTTCCTTAAAAAGACTACAGAATTCTTCCTTTCCCCATGGGCTTTTCTTGTTTCCCCTTCAAACCTGCTCCCTTCCATCCCATGCATTTTCCTGTGCTTAGTACTTATAAAGGTACTTCCAAAATTTTGGAAAATAACTTTAAAATCTTTTAATTTTTTTCTGCACCCAAGAATGCAGGAAGCTTTATTTTGAAAGCTCTATTTTGAAAGCTCTTTACACATGCTAAGTTAGCATTAAAAGATTAATTCAGTTTGTTGCTTTCCAGGACCTGGCAGAAATAGAATTTTTGAATTTTTGAGGCATGTGGCTACTTTGGGGGAAACTGATTGTGGAGAATCAGTAGTGATATTCAAATCCGGAGGACCAGGCCCAAGAGAAATCCTTGTTGGTCCTGCGACTTGACATCCTAACTCAAGAGAAACCAGCTCTATTGGTTGTTCAAATGAAATGAAAATAAAGTCCTTAAATCTTAAGTGGTTCAAAATTACATTATAAAGAGTTTTATTCATTTGTTTATTGCATTTATGAAACATGCAAGTTAAGTCACTTAAGATTTACTAAGAGACCCTGACCTTTTAGAGGGTCTTTCTGTGCAATAGTGAGTTTATTTGCTTTATTTTTTGTTTTGGGAATCAATTTTAATTAAAGACTGAACTATGTCAACAAACAAAACGTATTACATAAAAACACCTGTCTTTCCATACTAGCTCAGGAGTGCTCTCCCGGGGGACACCAGTTTCTTCGGAGTCCTTATAGAAGTGTCCATTTTGACTCATGGCACCTCCAGCAGTCAGCCGTTCAAGACCTAATATGTGACCATTCCCTCTCCCCCGGATGGTATAGATTTCTCATCTTTGACAGACCTGCTGAGATGCCAACCAAATGTGTTGAGGTATGTCAATTCCCGAATTACTACATGTGATATTCCTTATGTGTTATTCATGTGAGAATTCTATCTTCTTACAACCAGCTTATTTCTCATGCAAAAATATTGTTTTAATTTTGTATAAGATTGAGTTAATCTGAAAGACTATTCCCACTTACCTAGTCTAATAATAATAGTGATAGTAATAGTTAACGTTAGACTCCATGCAGTCCACAACACTTTTGTTGATGATATCTTGTATAAGTTTACAATTCTAGGCTACTATCTGTCATCATTTCCATCAAACAGTGCAGAAAACATATATTCTTAGGCATAGTTCTCCTACAGTCACAGCTAGCAGGTGAAAAAGCTGAGTTTTGAATACAGGCAGTCATTCTCCAGGGCTCGGGTGCTTAGCCATGTTACCTGCCAACGGTAAAATACCGTGTGTCTAAAGTGCTTCAGGTTTTGCCAGTTGTTGTGTGTGACTGCCTTTCTTAACTGATGGAATAAAACTTGCAGGCTCAGCACCTCCTATTCTAAGACTAATGAGAACTCAGCCTGGCAGTAAAATCTCCAGGTAATTCTTGATCACAGTTGGAAGACAGTGCACCTGCAGCGCATTCAGTACTCTGGAGGCATATGGCCTCATCTCACTGAAGCTCCCTACACAAACCCAAAAGTTGTGCAACCGACATACCTGTTTTCTCTTTATGGTTGTGAACATACAAGCATATGTCTTTCAAACACATCAGGTTTAATTTTGTCCATTTCTGAAATTTTATGCATGAACTCATATCAGATGTGTTTCTTTGCAACTTAATTTTCATAAAGTTCACTCTTTTTGCCACACAATATGATGATTCTGATCATAGCAGTGTCTTGTGTAATGAACTAGCCCAAGTGGCTTCTTTCATTCTTATTTCATATGACAAATACGTTTTCTTCTAAAATGCTTTTAAAAAAATAAGCAGAAGAAGAAACATAAAGTGTGATTCCTTGGGTAATCCCTCAGCTAACTTGCATTACTTATCCAAGCCACTCTGAATTTTTATTGACAATTCTATTAATCCCTAGCATGACTTACAAATGCAAGTTCCCCTAATTCATTTATAGTCCCCATTCATCTGATGATACTGTCGTGAAATAGACATTATTTCTACTTATCATACTTTGACCAGTTACCCTTTCAGTTCAACTCCTATTATTGCTACCACATTTTTATCCACGTGATCTAAGGAATGAGACTAAGTCTAAATCTGTCAAAACACTAAGCCCATTAACTCAGCATCCTAAGTTATATAATCAAAATGGTAAGAAGGCTTTTAATCTGACATTTATTTTGCAACTTATAAATTCCCTGCACTTGTGGAAATTATTGCATATGTAAACTCACTAGTTCTCTCAGTGATGCTTTGAGGTAGCTAGTGTTACCTTATTATAAATATGTAGACACAGACACTAAGCTTGAGTCACAGGACCAAAGTCATGTTTCCAGCCTTCGTCCTTATCACAAGCCCCCATCTTCCTCAGCTGACTGCTTTCCCAAATGAGTTCTGCATAAACAGGTGTTCACTTGTGACATGTGTGACATGCAGCTAATAGAGACATTGCATCATTCAAGAAATATGTCTGTGTCATGCTTGCCAAATTACTAAAGTATCCGTCATCATTCACGATTTTACCCTACATAGTTATAATACACTTACTGGATATGATTTCATTCTTAGAATTGGTTTTCTTTTAACCTAGAGGACGTGTGGCTACTATTGGCCCCTGGAGAGTGACTGCATCATTTAAGACTGTGTCTTAGCAAAAGGCTTGTTTTCCTTATTGTTATTCACATTTTATGAATTCTGCAGAACCAAGAATCATTTTCCTTTTTAAGCACGAATACAAAAAGATCTCTGGAAATACATTGAAATTTTAACAATATTTCGTTGTAACGTGAGGCATTGTGGCTAAGTCTCATTTTCTCTTGTTTGTTTATTTTCTCATAAGTCACTTTTGTGACAGTTCATTTGAAAGGAACTAAAAAAAATTCAGAATTTAAAAGTAAAGTTTGAGAAAATTGGAGGAGCTTCCTTCACCAATTAAAAAATATTTGTGTTTTTCTCTTAAGGCTGTTTTAACTATAATTGTTCCTAGTCCCTCACACAAATGTGAAGGTGACAGTTTCCTGGGCTCTTTTCCTGGAGATCAGCTAACCTGAGCTGTGCTCCATGAGGACGTGTTCCCTGTCTCCACCCTCTCATTCACTTGTTGAACCAATGCTTTAAAGCATTCAACCAGAAATCAAGAGAATTTTTTCTCTATAGGTTAATACATGTGGACTTACATAAATTACTATTGGTAATGTTTTAAATAATGCACATGTATTACAGAAAGCTTAAGAAATAAGGAACACAAATGGAACAACATTTGTTCATAATCTATCCACATGGTCGTAACTACCATTATTAACATTTTGCTATTGTTTTATCTTATTTATATTGTTTTGTAGTGTTCATGTTATATGTTCAATGGAAAAACATGCTATTTGTTTTCAGTTAGGGCTATAGCATTATCATTTTCCTGTTATTATAAATTCATTTTTATAATTTAAAAAATAATACGTCATACGTGTATCATATTTATTTAAACCATCACCATATGTGTGCATGTTTAGGATTTTGCTATAATAAGTAATTCTGCAATTAGCAAATGTACATGTAATTATTGTTTTAATTTTAGTGTGTGTTTAGTTAGATTGATTTGTTAAGTTAGTAATGGTTCGAGTCTTTTTGAGGCTTTTGATCCATATAGTTGTTCATTTAAAACATAATAATAATTTTTAATTCCAATAGCAGCACATAAAAATACCTTTTGCAATACTGAATATTCTCATATATATGAGGCATTTGTATTTCTTTTGTGAATTATGTATTTGTACATTTTGCCCATTTGTAGTCTTAGAGTTTTCAAATGGATAATATTACAAGGTTAAAATAACAAATATAATAGTATGATTATAAATATAACACACTTAATGTTGTACTATTTACATGTAATTTTCTTATTTAACTTCCATCTTACATTTTTAAAATTATAATTCAATCATATCTATCAATATTTCCTTTATGGCTTTCTTTTCTGCTTTTAAGCATAGAAATAATAATAAGAATTATAACCTGGCTAATGATTTTTGAGCCATCGCTATGTAGAAGTTGTAGTATATACATTATTTTATCTATACCTCACTATGGCCCTTTGAGGTGGGTACTAGTTCTACCTAATGTAAAAGAGAAGGATGTTGAGTGCCTTGTCCATGATCATGCATTTAGTAAGGGCCCTGGTTCTTCCCAAGTCATACATAGTTTCTTCTTGTTTTTCCTGGGTTATTTTTCTATTTAATTCTATTTTTCATCTGAAAATGACTTGATAATTGACTTCAAGTGAGGTTTAAAGTTTATTATTTCTAAATTACTGAACAACTTTCTATCACCAGATTTTGAGCAATACCTTCCTTCTCCTCGATTTTGTTGCCTCCTGAACTATGAACTAACTTCTTGTATATACTATTTCAAGCAGTTTTGCAATAGCTTTCCAAGATCAGGTTTTTTTGTGTGCTATGTGTTAAAATAACTTCAGATGGACTTGTCATGTTTTAGACTGTATCAGCTATTTTAGTATGATATCTGAGATTTAATTTCTCATTTACAATATAAACATAATGAATGGAATATATGTATTAATTTTACGTTGAATGAGTATGTTAATTATGAGATGACTACCCTCAAATTTAGTATTCTTTAAAACTACTTTTTCTTGTAAAGAATAGGTGCAAGTCATAATTTTTTTAATGTTTAATAATATTTTAATGGTTGATTAGAAGAAAATGCAAAGTTAATATATCTACAATCTATGAAAATAAACTGAATTTTCAACTCTTGTTTTCTCTGCTGCGAAAGATGAACCATTGTGGAACTCAGGCACCCATCTGGCTGTCTCTGAGAGATTCAGAAACACTGCCACCTCCTGGGGAGATGAAGCAATTGTCAGCTTGTGCCACATGGCAGTTTTTGTTCGGTGATAGAAAAGACTGCTGTCTGTTTCAGATCCCAGTGTCTGTAAGAAACTGTGGGAACTTTTTTGTGTACTTACTACAACCAACTCAGGGATGTATGGGCTATTGTGCGGAAGGTAAGAAAGCGTCAGTAATCTGTGTGACTGTTACTCATGGAACTCTGCCATTTGTACCATTCTCTGGATGGGTTGTATTGAGCTAGTGCAAATCTCAGCAAGATACTTGGTCTACCATTATTGATAGATTGAAGCTAAATTTCTGTTTAGATTGGGAAGATTTCTTTAGGATTCTTTGCCAAGATCATAAAGTCCCCCCAAATATTTTATGTGAAAGCATCAAAGCAGACATCTCACATTTTTCCACTAGACATGATGATTGAGTGTGTTAAAAATTCTTTGGTTTTCTCAAGTCTATTCCTCTTTTAATTAAAGGATGAAGAAGGGTGAGTAAAAGTTATCAAAAAAATATACATTTTATATTATTTCATCTTTCATTCACCAATATGTATTGAATGTTTATCCTGTGCCAGAAATTATTTAAGGCCTCAGAGTTACAGTGATGAGCCAGATAAATGAGATCTCTGCCTTCATGAAACTTACATTCTAATAGGATGCTTCAGACAATATCTAAAAAGAAACTGAATATTATTCAAAGATTAAAATAAATAACCCTAAGTCCTTTATATGAATATGTGAGAAGATAGAGGCAAGGAATCAAGCTTCTTTAAAGAAACTTCATTCGTAATTATTTGTAGCTACTACTTTACCTAAAATATTATGCATAACTCCCCTCATTTTGATTGCTGGTTACATTTGAGTTGTTTCCAAATAATTGTGTATGACAATGAAAGAAACTAGCAATTTTACAGTGGAGAAACCTGGCAGACATTACATTAATCAAGTGATCAGAGTTAACGTTACTGGTGGTAATGCATGTTGATATCACGTGTGTCCTGAAAACATGCAAAAACAAGAGCCCTTCTCTTTTGTAGTACTCTTTCTCCCAAAACATAATCCTAGTCTAATCATGAGAAAGTTTATATAAACCCAAATTAAAGAACACACTAACAAAATACCTGAATAGCACACTTCAAAAATGTCAAAATTACACAAAACAAGAAAGAATAAAAAACTGTCACAGAGTAGAAAATGATGAATAACACAATGGGATATCCTGGATTAGATATTGCTAAAATCTGAAAAAAAAATGTATAAAATGTCCAATCTCAAAAATTATTTTGCTCATTATAGCTTTGGAATTTAAATCAGTATTATTAGAAAAATTAATTCCTTTAAATTTCTAGCATTCATATCTTCAGAAATCTGTTACTTGATGCCAGCAGTAATAATAATAATTATAATAAGTTTTCTCCTATGGCTAATTATTTCTTTGAGTTGAAAATTTAAAACAAAAATTTTAGTATTTTGATGAGTCTGTAATGCAATCTTTTTTCTTGAAATCAATGACACACACTCCAATTTCACATTCTGTCATTAACTACCCTTTTATTTCCAAATGACCTCTAAAGTTGATATAAATGAATCATCATTGGCCATAATCTCTAAGCAAATAAGGTGTTATCATCTACTTTACATGATAATAGAAACTAAGGAAAATAATGTTCTCAACTTATAATTTTATTTCATTGTTTTGGAATACATACTACACTTATGGAAAATGGAATTGTTTAGATATACTTTATCATTAATTTCTAGTCAGTAGTTCCATCTTTAAAAAAGGATTAAGGCAAAGTTATTGTTTATTATTATAATAAGATCAAAATAATAAACATAAAATGTATTAGTTCAAATAAGTATTTATTGGTATTCCACAAATATAATAATAACACATGAATTATTTTACACATACGTACTATTGGAGTCATGCTTATTTTCTAACCAACACAGCATGTCCTTAGTATATAGGGGTGTCCAAAATAAATATGGTCCCTGCCCTCAAAGCACAGAGTATTCATGCAATTGTAAATTGCAGTTGATGATATGAATGAAAAGACTAAAAATTGCTATGGAAGAGAATACTGAAGGTGAGAGAGGATGAAATATATAATGAAGCGTCACCAGTGAAACGTCTAACAAAAGGGCATTGATGCTGGGAGCTGGAGGTTAAACTGTCCTTGGTCAGACAAAAAGTAAGGGGAAGAACAGCTCAAACAGCAGCTGCAGCAATCGACAGGCCCTAAGGCAATAAGAATATGTTGTGCTCACAGGAGTGAAAGCCGGACAGATATATTAGATCTCAGTGAGGGAGGGAGAACATAGCACGTTGTGGGTTTGAAAGGGCAGCAAGGCCTGATCATTTAGGGAGCTCTGTGTGCATTGAGAAGTCTATGGAGAATTATCCTGAGGGAGTGAGCTGGTAAACCTTCGCATTCCATACACAGCTGCTGTCCAGCTAAGACTGGCAGTCTGTTTACTAAGAAAGGGCGGCATCTGCTCAGTTTAGTATAGCTAATGCCATTCATTAGGAAGGAGAAAATCCAGAGAGATGCATCAGTCTCATTGGGTGGCCAAGACAAGAGTTTTTGAAAAAGTTAAAAAATTTTTTTTGGCATTCTTGTCATAAAAATACTTAATTTTTATTAATCTTTCTGTAATATTACCAAATATTTGTGGAAAATTCTGTGTTTCATGGAAAAACCAATGATTTATCTATATTAGTTTAGAAGCACTGACAACTATTAAAAAAGAAAACAAAACTTTCACACCAGGGAATACCATAAAATTCAAATACTCACTTCACCAGAAATATAATTTTTACCCTCAATTTAACAACATAATATTTAAAATTTGCACTTTATGACATCCCCTACAAATTTAAAGTATTTTCTGTTTATTAATATCACGACCATCCACTCAATTTCCTAACCCAGAACACTCAAAAGTACCTCATAATCTCCACAGTCAAGTCCTCTAAGTATTTAGGGAGAAGGAATTCTGGGAGACAAATGTTATTTTTTGCTCTTAATGTCTGTTAACCAGACATATGCATGAATTATTCTTTCTGATTTGCAGGTAGAAACTTGCCTTAAAGTACCATTTAGAACTTGAATTAGACTGCATAGATAGCTAACAAAAATGACAGTCACTTAATCTACTTAAAGAGTTTCTTTTTCTTGCTGACCAAATATCTGGAGCAGGTGTTCTCTGCTGATGGCGATTTGGCCACTTTACAATGTCAGGCTGAGGTCTCTGTGAGTCACTAATCTTTTCCTTCATGGTGACAGGAAGAAGCTCCAGTTCTAGCCTTTTTATCTGCATTTAGACAGGATAAAAGGGAAAGTTCAAAAGGTGAAAGAGAGCTTCTACTTACTGAAACTTACTCCCTTTTAAGGAGCTTATTTGGAAAAAGCCTTCTTATCATAACTACTTTAGAAGAATTCCCAGGCTTATCTCTATCTGCAAAGGCAGTCTATGAAATGTCACTTTTTACTTGGACGTGTTGCTGTCTACAGACAATAGCTCTTATCTAGTAAGAGTCATAATATTTAACTTTAAAATCACCAAAACAGCAGATAGTAGAGAGCAAAATTCCACTTTAGTAGCATAGTCTCCTGAAGATATTTTGATTCTCACATAATTCATATATTTGTGTGTATATTAACATAATTTGTCTATCCCTACAGCCTTCTAGAAGTCAAATAAGAAAAAAAAATTAATTCCAGATCGTGATTGTTATCACAGCCACTCTAATGGTGACTATATATTTGCAATATTACTTCTTTAAAAGAATCCATGGAAATATACATATTTGTTTTTTTTTTTTTTTTTGTATTTCTAGTTAGCAAGCTAGTTAGATCCTTATACTACATGTGAGGTGGCATCATATCAATTAAAATTAGCCTATGTTAAAAATGTATACTATATCCCCTAAAGCTTCCACTAAAATAAAAACATTATAGCTAATCAGCCAACAAGGGGTATAAAATGAAATCATAAAATATATTCCATATTTCTTAATGCAGATAAAAATGAAAGATAGAACAAAGAGCTAATAGATCAAAGAGAACACGGATAGCAACTTGGTGGATTTAACCCTACAATATTGTTAAATAATTGTAGATACTGTAAGGTTTAATTCTACCATGTTGCTATATATATGACATATATATATATACATATATTAGGTTGGTACAAAAGTAATATGTGTGTGTGTGTGTGTGTATATATATATGACATATATGATCTAAATACCCCAACTGAAAAGCAGAAATTGCCAAATTGGGTAAAAAAGCAAGTCTCAACTATAGGATGCCTAGAAAACTCATTTAAAATATAAGAAAAATGAGTTCAAAAGTATAAGGATAGAAGAAGACATGTGTAGGTAACATTAATCACATGAAATGTAGAGTGACTATATTAATATTAAGCATAGTACACTCAAAAGCAAAAAATATTCCTAGGAAAAACAAGGGTCATTTCCTAAAAACACAATGTTCAATTTAATAAAAGACTACAACAGTTCTAAATGATTAAACAATAACAAATTCAAAGTGTGTAAACAAAACTGATACATCTGCAAGGAGAAATAAACAAATTTGCAATTATTACTGGAGATTAAGACCCATCTGTCAATAATTGATCAAGCATGTAGAAACTAAAACAGCAGAAATGGAGCAGAACACTCGGCCAATTTGATCTAAACAATGTATAGAGAATACTTCATAAAATAGCAGCATAGATGTTCTTTACAAGTACATATGAAAATATTAGTGTGAAAAACCATGTTCTCGGCCCTAAATTAAGAAAATTAGAATATCAGAAAAAATTCAAGTTCATTAAAATTAAAACCCACTTCGTGTCTACATTGGACAAGAAAAGTCACAAATTGAAGACCCCTTTGTACATTAACTAATTCAAACAAGAAGCACAAATGAGACTCGGAGTAAGCAAATGAAAGGAAGTAGAGCAAAAATAACTACAATAGAATATACAAAAACATCAGAGAAGATCCAATAGAATAAAAAACTGGTTATTTCAGAAATTAAATAAGATTAATAATTAGCCAGTCTGATCAGTAAAAAAAGAAAAAAAAAGACAAGTCAGAAATTACCAGTATCAAAGGACATGATATTAAGATGTCAATTCTTCTCAAATTGATCTATAGTTCCAAAATTGTCCTAATGATTATCTCACCAAGATTTCTTGTAGAAATTGACAAACTTATTCTAAAACTCATATAGAAATATGAAGAAACTATAATACCTAAAACTAGTTTGATAAAGAAAACAGTTGGCCAACTTATATTATCTGAGTTCAAACTTACTCTAAAATTACAATAACGTAGACAATGTAGTATTTGCAAGAGGGTTGATAAATAAATCAATGGAAAAGAATAGCGAGCCCAGAAAAACACCAACACATAGTAACTGATTTTAAACACAAGAATAGATCCAATTCTATAGAAAAAAGGGTTGTGTTTTTGGTAAATTGAATATCCATATGCAAAAAATAACTTTGATTCCTATCTCTCATCAACATACAACAAAAAGAAAAATCCGCCTCACAATCATCAAAGACTCAAATGTCACTTATAAAAGGTAAAAATACAAAACTTGAGAGAATACTTTCACTTTTAGGTGAAATATTTGTGATCTTACATTAGACAAATAATTTTAAAATATAATACCAAAATTGTGATCCATTAAAAAATATAAATTGGACTCGATCAAAATTGTGAATTTCTGCTCTTCTGCTCATTGAAAGACACTAAAGGAAAATGAAGAGGTAAGCCATAGCTTGGGGAAAAATATTTGCAATTCATATATCTGATGAAGAATTGGATCCAAAATATATGAGTAACTTTCAAAACCCAATAATAGGAAAACAACTTTGTAATAAGATTTGAACAGACACTTCTCCAAAGAACATAATAATAGAACATTGGCACATAAAAATATGCTAAACGTTAGTCATTAGTGAAATGGATTTATATCCACAATGAGATACCATTATATATAAAAAAGATTGACCATACCACATGATGGTGAGGCCGTGGAGCAGCCAGAACTGTTGTATTCTGCTAGTGGGAATATCAAATGATACATTCAAACATTAGAAAATAATTTGACAGTTTCTTAGAAAGTAAACATATACTTCCGTATGACATAGCCATTCCATTCTTATGTATTTACCAAGAGTAATAAATGCAAATGTTTTTAAAAGGTTTTCTACATGAACATTCAAAGCAGCTATATTCAAAATAGCCAGAACCTGAAAAAAAAAAAATCCATCAATGGGTTAGTGGATAATCAAATTATGATAAGCCTGTACAATGAAATACTAGTCTCCAACAAAAAAGAAGAACTATATTTGTAGGATGGTTTCACTGTAAGAAAAAAGAAGAAACTATTGATAAACCAAACACATAGGTGAATCACAAACATATATGTGGAATGAAGTTTTCTAGACATAAAGTCCATAATGTACAATTATATTTATATAAAGTTCGAGAAAATATAATCTGAACTATATGACAGAGCCGATAAGTTGCTGTCTATGAATGTGGAGGAGTGGCAGGCAGAAGGTTTAGAAAAGGTTAGAGGAACTTTTGGAGGTGATGAAAATACTGTTATCTTGATTATGGTTAAATTTTAGTGGCGTATTCATATGTCAAAACATCATTAATTACACTTTAAATATATTCAGTCAACGATACCTCAGTAAAGTTATTAAAAAAGAAGGAAACAAAGTCCCAGTGTTAAGCACACCACATAGCCATCATGTCAGAGTAGAGCAAGAGCAAAGACCCCTAGGAAGGAGTTTTTCTAGCGTATTGGAGGGATGTAGATGAGGCCGTTGTGTGAGAATAGGATGCATGCAATAAAAATCCCTATTCTGTGGACATAAAGAGTCGCTCACAGAAAATGAGCACTTGCCCAACATCGCAGGTTGTGACTAGTAAAGTTAGATTGATCTCTGGGAGCCTGTATCCTGATTATCTTCAACGAGGATACTCTACAACCTGTTATTGATGTCTCTCTTGTTGTAGTTTTCTGCTCCGCCCTCTTCTTCTCCATATCTTATACTTGTTCCTCCCTCTGCTTGGACCTCATACAAACCTTTACTGCTTCATGATGGAGATCAGGCATCTCTTTTCTTTACAAGGTTCCTTGTGCTAACCCAAGTTAGTTGGGCAGCCCAGCAATGTTCCCCTACTTTACACAGGACCTCAAATGTTGCACATCCTACATGCTTTGAAACTAGATTTCTGCTTGTTTGCTTCCTTTCTTGAGAACTACTACTTTATGGTAGTTTAATCATTGGCATATGGTTGAATCAGGAAGAAACAGAAGGTTTTAAGCAGAATGGCTTCTTTTTTTCTTTGCTAATGTTTCTTGAGATTCTTAATTATCTAATCCTAATATTAAATACTTGAGCCAGGAAGCAAATGGAAGAAGAAAAGACAAGAAAAACCCCCAAATGCAGACGGGGCACACTTTTAGGAGTGCTTGGCCAAGGGAATAGTATATTTTGGTCCATGTTTTATAGGAATGCTGCATTCTTTTATATATGCATGTACGTGTCTAATAGTAAAGGTTATTTCAAATCTGTCTGGCTTACACATAACAAAAAAACAACAGAAAATAATGTAAAAGATAATCACATCTAAGAGTTGTAGGATATGTCATTGGATCTGAAGAAGAGTTACATAGGAAAGTCTCAGAAAGTGAGAAATAGATCAGCTTCCAGATATTGGCAACAACAATCTAGACATTCATATAGAGCTCGATCATTAACTTGACTCAGCTTCCAACTTCTTGTCTTTTAGTTTAAATACTAAATTCTTTCAAGAAGCAATCTGATGAGCCTATCTTTGTTCAGATAGTTGCTCTTGTACCAATTACCTGAATTCAGGTAAATATCACCACCTCTGTCCTTGGCTCATTAGTGGTGTAATTCTGTAAATGAATATAGGGGAATCGATTTCCAGGAACTGGCATAAAACCAACTGTTGTTTACATTTCTGGGGACTATAGTATGTTTCATTATTATTATTATTATTATTATTATTATTATTTGAGATGGAGTGTCTCTCTTGTTGCCCAAGTTAGAGTGCAATGGTGCGATCTCAGCTCACCGCAACCTCTGCCTCCCAGGTTCAAGTGATTCTCCTGCCTCAGCCTCCCAAACAGCTGGGATTACAGGCGGGCGCCACTATGCCTGGATAATTTTGTATTTTTAGTAGAGATGGGGTTTCCCCATGTTTATCAGGCTGGTCTTGAACTCCCTACCTCAGGTGGTCCTACTGCCTCAGCCTCCCAAAGTTATGGGATTATAGACGTGAGCCACTGCGCTTGGCTGTGTTTCATTATTACTATAGATTTCCCATAGACCCCATAAATCCCCCACGTGAATAGTCCCCCAACCCCATTGTTGACATCCCCCACCAGAGTGCTACATTGACACACCATTATCACCTCGTCTGCAGTTTACATTAGAGTTCACTTTTGATGTTGTACATTCTATGGGTTTGGACAAATTTCTCATAACATGTATCTACTATTATAGCAACATTCAGACTAGTTTCACAACCCTAACAATTCCCTATGCTCTGCCTGTTCACCCCTCCCTCCTCGCAACCCTGGACAACCACAGCTCTTTTTACTGTCTCCGTAATGTTGTCTTTATCTGGATTTCATACAGTTGAAATCATTTAGTAGGTAGCCTTTTCAGATTGGCTTCTTTCACTTAATAATCATTCCTGCTTCCTACATGTCTTTTTGTGGCTTGATAGCTCATTTCTTTTTGAGGCTGAATAATATTCCATACTGTCTATATGTATCACAGCATATCCATTCACCTGCTGAAGAGCATCATGGTTGCTTCCAAGTTTGGGCGATTATGAATAAAGTTGCTATAAACTTCCATATGCAGGTATTTGTATGGAAATAAGTTCTCATCTCCTTTGGGTAAATATAGAGGAGCATGATTTCTGTGTCATTTGCTAAGAATATGTTTAGTTTCTCCAGAAAGCACCCACTAAACTGTTCTCCGAAATAGCTGTACCACTTTGCAGTCTCACTGGCACATGTTGTTCCATATCCCTGCCAGCACTTGATATTGTCAGTGTTTCATTATTTAAAAATGCAGATTCATACTTAGAAAATAAGATATTAAAGCTTTGATTGTTTTGAAATATGATCCATTTGCTGTCACCCTTAAAAGAAAATACTGTGTTATGAAATAAGAGAAGAATTAAGAAAGTCTTAGTCTGTATTAAAACATCCTTCAATAAATTGTCATCTTGGATATATGTAGATTTGTATCTTCATGTCCACTTGAATAAATATACAAACCTTAACCTTTGGCAGCTATTTCTGATGCACAGTTATCCCCATGTGGCCCTGATGAAACCGAAATAGGAGGTGATTGTGTTGGTAAGTATCGTATTTTACTTTTTAATAATGTATTTATAAACTAGACTGTTTCAACAGGCATTATATTCTGCAGCTTTGGATGTTATGTTGATATTTGACATAACTAAAGTCTGGTATATATCAAAAATAAAAGTAACTTTATCGCGCCTTTAAGAAATAGTCCTTGAGTTGGCAGAGGTACAGAGAGTTAGGCAAATGTGTACATATTGGTAGAATCATTCATAAGAAAATTTGGCAGTTCGTATCAACATTCTTAAAACTCCGTATGTGCTTGTAACTAAAAATTCTACTTTCAAAAACATGTCTCAGAGAGCTATTTAAGGAAGTGTGCAAGCACAATATTTATAACAAGCTTTGTCTAATAATTGTTAAAAAAAACCCTGCAAACATCCGATAACTGCTGATGGACTGATTGATTCAATATTTCTGATACATAAATACTGACAAAACATTTTGCAAACACCATTAAAATATAGGAGTGCATTATACAATACAACAATATTTTTTCTTTTAAGGGAATGATTGTATTTGTATCAAATAAATCTTGAAAGATAAACATCAATGATGTTAATAGTGATCAAAATTTTTCTCTTCCTGTCAATGTATACTTGTTATTTTCTATTTTTTAAATGTTTTAAAGTCTTTTCAAATATTAAGAAATCCTCCTACTATAATATGCTTTAAAATAAATTAAGTGGATTAAGTGATAAAATGTATGTCATCTACCTTGTGTTGGGCAGAAATTGAAATTATTTATTGAAAAATTATTATTATTATTTTTTTAATTTATTTATTGCATTTTAGGTTTTGGGGTACATGTGAAAAACATGCAAGGTTGTTGCATAGGTGCATACGTGGCAGTGTGATTTGCTGCCTTCCTCCCCTTCACCCATATCTGGCGTTTCTCCCCATGCTATCCCTCCCCAATTCCCCACCCCCCCCGCTGTCCCCCCCACTCCCCCACAACAGACCCCCATGTATAGTGCTCCCCTCCCTGAAAAATTATTTGTATGGGATTATTAGACTTATTATATTTTCTGTTAGACAAATATGATATCTGAAATGCATGAGAGACTGTTGACATATAATTAATTTAATTAGCAGAGGTATTTTATATGGTGGAACAAGCCATAAATACATAAAATAAATCAGGATAGATCATATGATGTTCAAATATGAAGCCTAAAAATTATTATGCTTTGTATTTTTAAAAGACTTTTATAATAATCTGCAAAATTATCACTCCAAATTGATTTTTCATGCTCCATTTCATGTCCTATTCCAAATGGATTCTCTAGCCCCTTTTTTTCTGTATATTTTAAATAAGGTATTATTATATCTGAAGGTCAGTTTAATTAAGCCCTGTGATTTAAGTTCATAAAGCAATAAAACAATATTCATAATAGCAACATTAAACATAAAATGTAATTATTTGACTACTCTGCATAATAGATGTAAATTCTCTTTATAATGTATATGTATTATAGCAAAATCACTTTTTCCTCTTAAATAAATAATAAATTTCACCTACTTATGCTCTTTAGAACATTTATGCAATTAATTGAAAAAGGGAAACCCTGCTATGCAAATTGTACACAATTTGGGGAAGTAACACTAAATAAAATATTGAGTCAAAAGTCAACAGATAAAGCTTCGTGACAAAATGGAAAGTGTATTAATATATTTAATACATAATAACATTAGAATTGACAAAGGAATAATAATTTTGATTTTCTAAGAAGAAATAATTTGTTGTTTTTAAATCTTTTTCTTTAAATATAACAACTTTTCTTTGATCTTTACTGTTGCAAGCAGTGATCATTCTGCCCATATAGTTCTTTATTCAAAATACTGATTCAAAAATTTTATTTGTCATGAATTATTTTTTGAGTCATTGGTCTTCTCTTATTCTTAATAATCATTTCCATAGGCAGCTTTTCCCTGTTTTAAAATAAATGTCCTTTCCTTAATTTATTTAAAGAGAAATTTTTATTCAGATACGTAATTTTTAAAAATAAAATATATATTCAAAAGTAGTTTATTATTTCGTAAAAGTTTGAATATACTGATTTGGTCTAATGTTTAAAATGTTTAGCAAAATATTTGTTAACTAGGTAAATTTGAAAATAATTCATTTGTCATTGAGACTATAATAAAATAACACTAAAATATCTAAAAGTACATTTTCTCCAGAGGAAATATTTAAGGTCTTTCTAGAATTTTCCAAAATCTATATGGCAAGGCTGAAAGATTAGTTTTGTGATTGTTCTAAAATCAGCATATATACAATAGAAAAATTAAACATTTTAGAACATTTTAAAATCTTCTTTTAAAAGTTTACCACTCAGGTATTTTTCTACTTTCTAAAACAGAACAAAACTAAACAAAAACTTATTCAGAAAACTTTCAGATCCCAGATTTGATTTTTCAAATACCTGGAGTTCAAAACTATAACATCTTCCTGTGAGTTCCTAGAGGAAACTTCAGATTTCTTTAATTTCAGAAAAATGAAAAGAATAAGATTACTGTTTAACACTTGATATATTTCACTGAGCTAGTATCATCACCTCCACAATGAACAACTCTTTCAACCCAGTATAATGTTGAGTTGAGTTATAAGAGAAAACTATTAGAGTAAAAGAGGAAGTCATTTGATTTTACATTCTTGTGACTGTTTCTCATTATAACAAGGAGTTATAATGTACTAAACCTTAATTTTGTTTGTTCTGTCTTTTAGAAAAGATAATCGCTTCAAACAATGCAAATTTCTTTTTAAGAGCTAGACTTTTCAAAGGCAGATATTCAACATACATTAATATAAGCTTGAGCTGATAAGTTGCTTGGTTATCAATATGTGTGTGATTATGGGTTAGAATGTGAATGTATTACTTTGTTGATTGCTAGAAGTAATCATTTTTCTGAATTTAGTTTGCTTTTTCTTAAGATGAAGCCCAGAGTCATAGTCTTTGAGTGCTTTTTCCATAGGCCCATCTCCATTCTCTTAGATTCCTAGTTACTAATTATGCACTTTCTACTTCCAGGTCACCTGGCTGCCCCATTTCCACCTCCACCTGCAGGAAGTCCAGAGGTTCTGGTGGAGGTGATTGAGTCCAGGCTTTTCTGTAGATGTTCTTTTGATGTTCCCCCTACAAACAACTCAGTGGGATTTTACATAGCTTGGTCTAGGCTTTCTTCTCAAGAAGTCAAAGAGGAGCTGAAACAAGAGACCACAGTTCAGGCATTCTCTCTTTTAGAGCTTGATGGCATTAACCTCAGACTTGGAGACAGGGTATGTTAATAAACAGTTGGATTTTATTTTCATGAATGTATTGATTTTCAAACACAATTAAAAAAAAATCCTAAAAGTAGATTTTGTCTCCAGAGTATAAAGCACTAATGTTTTTCTTTTTGTTTTTCTTCTTGCAATTGTGCTAATTTTAGTATAATTGCTGGATGTGTCAGTGATGTTAGTGACTATGAATATCTCATTTTAGCAACTTGCTAATTGTTATTGATTAATCCTTACATGTATATGTCTCCTTCAGGTTTTAAAATTATATACATTTGTTCTAGAAAAATGTTTTAATTTTTTAAAAGATGATATCACTTTTTAAGTACTTTTTAAAACATCCTAAACACAAAGCCTACTATACTTGATGTTGAGGCTTGAATAAGTAATATTTTATAATGATGGAATTTTTCTCAAATTTCAAGCAAGCTTTTAAATTATTTAGTTATTATATTATCTCTATATACTATCTATGAAGAATTAAAATTAGGATTTAAAAAATGATAATTTACACATTTTCTCCAAAATTGAATTGCTAAGTGATTATTTTTTAATTATTTCCATAGATACTCTGTCGCGCTTCTGTTTTTTTCTTGGAGAATCCACATGTACAAAGTATAGCCATTGAAAGCCAAGAATTTTTTGCGGGCATTAAGGTATGTAGCAGTGGGGATGCATCAGAAAGCTTATTCTTCTGGAACTATTTTTCCCAAACTATGATCTGTCCATGCTGATTTCTGTACCTCATCACAGACTGAATCAGAATGTTGAGACCCACGAGTTTCTGTATTTGAAGAAAACCCCCAATAATTCCAATGCACAGCAACGTTTGAGGACCCTTGCTAACTAAAGTTGAGATGTACTTTCATTTAAAGAAATAGCTCAAATTAGAATAAAGCAAAAGGTCTATTCCTCTAATTCATTCTGTCATGTAACTAAAGTTAGCCTAGTAATATTTAGTTATCATGCACTTTGGAAGACAGATACCAGGACAAGAGGTAGAGTCTCTGACTAGCGTAGAATTGACCCAGAGCTCTGAGTTTTAAGGACTGCAAATGTAACTGGGGTTTTTCTTGGGTGCTGGTGAGGCACAGCACCCCTGAGAGAATGCTGTGGGTTCCTGGTCTCCAACCTCTTAAAGAATAAGCGATGGGACCACTGCAAGTGCACTGTATGCTCGTAAAAGTAAATATCGGACCCAAGAAGTGTTGCAGAAACGTGATTTTATTTAAGTAGAGAAAACAGAAGGAAAGGAGAAGAAGAGAAAGACTTCCACGAAGAGTGTGGAAGGGGATTCCAGAGGGGAAATCCCAGAGGGGAGAGGGAGCTCCCACCATGTGGGAGGAGATTCCAGAAAGCTGGAAATCCAGTGTGGGTGAAGGAGCAGAGGAATTAATCCTGGGAGAGATTCTCACCTTCCCAAGTCCCTCTGGCCAATGAAAGGAGTTCCTTAGAACTTCCGCTGGAGTGATTGACTTTTAGTTTCTTCCCGTGCCCATGAAATTCAAACATGAACCGTTAAATCTCCCGGATGGAGAGGGGTGGGAGGGGGGCATGGTGCTGGGAAATCTTGCCCTTAAAACTACACCCCATCATGTATCGGGAAAGAGAACACCTTCCCTCACAAAGACTGAGCTAACTAAACAGGGAAGTACATTTGGTTGTTGCCAGTAGCACCAGGATCCCAGAACTGAAGAGCTATTCTAGCAGATGAGCAGAGGTGACAGGGAATTATAAGCAGTGAACAGAGGTGACAGGGAATTATAAGCAGTGGAAGGAGTAGGGGCAATATGAAAAGGTCCAGGCAGGCAAGCCCTGTGGACCTGGAGGGTCTCACCCACAGGACTCGAGTTTGACCTGGGCTCATTTCTAGTTCAAGGGCGAGATAGGATAAATGATAAGGTTGTGAGAATAGGACTCTGGACCAGGATAAACCCTGTTGATGAATAAAGTGCATGTACACACATTAGGAACCAGGAGAAGAAGTGAGAATTGCATAACTAGAGTGTGAGGGGAAGCAGAGGTCAATCCTTGGGGACATAGGAACATTTGGTTCTATGTTAGTTAGCACTCAGCAGACAATGTCAGGTGTCAATGGTCAGCGCCCCCATCCCCATACTGTTTCTGATTAGGGTAACAGGGAGAATATTCAGTACTAAGAAACATCGGTTTTTCTTTTTCTTTTCTTTCTGGGTTTTCTTTTTTTTTTTTTTTGAGACGGAGTCCTTATCTATTGCTGAGGCTGGAGTGCAGTAGTGCGATCTCGGTTCACTGCAACCTCCACTTCCCATGTTCAAGCGATTCTCCTGCTTCAGCCTCCTGAGTAGCTGGGACTACAGGGGCACACCACCACGTAGCTAATTTTTTATATTTTTAGTAGATATGGGGTTTCACCGTGTTGTCCAGGACAGCCTCTATCTCCTGACCTCATGATCCACCCGCCCCAGCCTCCCAAAGTGTTGGGAATACAGGCGTGAGCCACTGCAGCCCGCCAAAACATCTGTTTTGAGAGCTAGCCAAGACTCAAGACTGCATGAAAATATTCCTGCCTCAAAAAAGGATTGGCCTGCGAATGAGAATAGGGCCAGTCCTGGATTGCAGCAGTACTCAGGAAATCCAACTCTGGAAATCAGATGCTGAGAAATAGGCTAAGTGGTGAGATATTTCAGGTGACAACAGTAATTTGATTTATATATTAAAAATACTTAAATTTCTAATTGAGAAGTATTAATCCCTAAGAAAAACCAGACTCTTCAGTTTGTATGTCAGTAAACATTAGCATAAAACGGAAGATTATAGAAAGATTTCTTTCTCTTTCACTTTCCGGTGCTTACCGCAGAACCAGAATCATTGAGGCAGGCTTGGATATGATTTGCCAAAAGTGTTGGGAGCCAAATTGAATCTAAACTCAGAGCAGTGCAGCAGCTCCATGTACTCCTGTGTGTGCTGCCTGTATTTTTATGGGTTTGATTTTAATGGTCCTGCTTAGTTAAAACATTCCAGGGCTTAAGTTATTACCAGCTCTTTAAGCAAAATACGTGCTGTCGAGAAAATGCCCTTTCTTAGAAATAAGTTATATTTTAACATAACTTTTCTACATATTTTCTCGTACCAGCTACAGCCCGAATTGAGCACTATATCAGAGGATGGCAAAGAATACTACCTGAGGATAGAAAGCACAGTTCCTATTATTTGTTCTGAATTTAGTGAGCTTGATCAAGAATGTAAAATCTCATTAAAACTGAAAACTATTGATCAAGGTAATATACTAACTTCATTTAATCTTATTATTAGATTTCAAACAATAATTTTTTTTTTCCTGTAAGAAAAGCCACTGGAGTGTACTCATATAATAAATCATGTTGCATGTTGACATCAAATTTTAGCTCAATCATATTGCTAACACTGGGCCAAATTGATGATTGCCAAAGCAATTCACATTTCTTTTTGTTGGGCTCAAAGCATACATTAAAAAAAAGAAAAAAACGATAGTGAATAATCTCCTCTTCAACCTCATCTTTTCCCTCTCAGTCCTCTTTTTTCTCCTGTGTTTTCTCAGTCTCCTGTTTATTCCTCTCTTTACTTAGTTTATAGAAATTGAGGGAAACACTGCTCTTTTAAGATTGTTCAAATCATCCCCAGTGAGGGACATTTGATAAGTTACATTAAAAGTTCAAGCTTATGAAATACAGATCTTATAATGCATCCTTCAAGCTGCTCTCCCCAATGTAAGTCTATGTTTGGGATCTCGTGTCTTAAAATTCTTCTATTTCAATTACTAATTATGTGGATGTTGTAATACATGGCCACCTATGTGTCGGTGGATAGCGTGAGGAAATCCTCCCACGTAACAAGGTAGAATATGGAAGGACAAATTTGGTCATGTTCTTTTTCCCACTGAGCCTCTGATGCAGATATCAAAGCAAGTAACAGATACATAAATTAAAATATCACCTTTAAGAGAGATTGCAATTTGACATACCACATACATTTTCACCATAGAACATAACATTGTCTTCAGTAAATATACCAATCACAAGGTATCTATAGACCTTCATGTCTATATTATAAATAATTGAATCAGAGAAACAAGAGAATAAAAAAGCCAGGAGAGAGAATCATTTGGAATGAGGCACTTAAGAAAATAGATGGCAAAAGAGATAGAGGAATTAAGAGAGGTCATCTTAGGATTGTTGACAGTTAACAGGCTCAGATAATACCCAGCTACTCATTCGGATTTCAGGAGCCCCACAAGCAACACTATACTTTGAATTAGAGCCCAGACATTATACCCTCTCTAGAACTATTGGACAGAATTCTACTTCAAGCTACCTCTGAAAAGCATGTCATGCAAATATTACTATAGTTTATGGAGAGAACAGAAAGAGGATGATGTTATTGATGTTTTCCAAAATCATGTTACATTTCCTTCAGCTACAGGTATACTTCAAAATATATTTTCATGCTTTAAATTATTTCAACAAAGCAAACATTGCTAAAATAATTTAATAGCCTAAATATATTCCTACATTTTAGAAGTTTGCCTGCATATTCTTATTCTCTGAGAATTAAAAATGGCTTTTTTTTTCTGAAGAAAAAAATCTGGATTTCATTCTGGATACTCTTTGTCTTGTCCTCTTTAAGTAGAGTAGCATTAAATCTTTGCTTTCATAGGGAACTAGTTGGTGTCTGAGTGTATTTCTAAACAGACTATGCTGCTATTCACAGGTTTAAAGGCGACAACCCGTCATGTATTGTCTTGGGGAATTGATGTTTTATGGGCTATATCTAAACTAGAGATACTCTGTATTCACCTTAGGAAGTTGGTTAACAGTTTGAATGTTTCTGTTATTTTTTATGTACATGTGAAAAGTATATATTTATAAAAAATAGCTCAGTGTGCCTATCTGATTAATATAATTTCATACCTAAAAAATCTGTATAAAAAAAAGAAGATAGTTTTTTTTAACAACTTTTTTTCATTTTTGATTTTTAGGAGGACTTTGGAATCATTAATTGAATATGATAGCATATTTCCTCTGTGGCCAGTTTTGGGGGCAAATCTGTTCTTTGTGTTTAGTTATATAAACTTTTAGAGTTCCTTTCTCTTTATTTGTTATCATTTCCTTTCCAAATTATTTTTTATTCTTTGTTATTGAAGTGAGGGAGCATCTCAAGGTTGTGAATATATTGGGACATTTGGGAGGTGAAAGAAGATATAGCTTGTTACTGTTGTGAGATCATCTTCATTTGTTTTGATTTTTCTCTTTTTTTGAGATGATAAACCCTTTATCAATAATTAGAAGCCATTGCTACTATTCAACAATGGATGGAACATGAATACATATGCTAAGAAATATTACAGAGGTATCTGGGCCCAAGGCACAAATCTTAGACAAAAAAATATTAGTGTATGTAATATGTAAAATTGTAACATATATTCTATGTAATATGTAAAAGAAAAATTCTGTAGATTCAATAGCTTTGGGTTAATTTAAACAACATTGGCAACCATATATTTTAAGGAAGAGAACATAATTTGAGAATAATCTTACAATTCAGTGTTTCATGTTAATTAATTTGTTACATGCTTGGTTAGTCTATTCCCTCAGAAAATTTTAAACCTATTTTTTCATTAAATAGGTAAAGAGCACCTAGGCTTAAATTTGGCGCTGTCTTCCTGTCATACGGACCTTCTCCAGACATCTTCCTGTGCTAATGGAACCTGTAGCCACACTTTTGTGTCCTACGCTGCTGTCACAGATTTCTCTCGAGATGGAGATAGAGTTACAAGCATCGTAGTGCAACCAATAGTTAATGAGGATTTCCTGTGGAACAGCTACACTCCAGACAGCGTCCAGGTTGACAAATTACAAAAGTCTTACTGCAGTTGAAGCTTTAAAAAGAAATGTGTATTTTGTCATTATGTCTTACAAATGTAAAAAATTTTTTGGTAAATTAGTTTTTAAATAATTCCATTTTCAATAATTATGATAAAAACAATAATTAATTGAAAATTTGTTGAGATTGCTAAGCAATTTTTAAATATATAACTAAATATAATCAATGGTAATATTTACCAAAAATATCTTTGCTTTTAAGATCAGAGTAAAGGATGTCCCAACTGCTTACTGCTATTCATTCACTGACCCACATATAATTACATTTGATGGCAGGTAATTTCCTGGAAGTTTTTTCTTTTAGTAGTTTTGTTGGCTTTGATTTTATTGTTTTATTTTAAACAGCATATTGTTTTATAATTTTTTAGTTCTTGTCACTGAAGTTAGACAGAAAGGCATTACTGGCTTGTTTCAAGAGAACAGTTTATTTATGTAGAATTTTTTGGCCTTAAAATATAGTTCTTAGTAAAAAACATGATTAATTGCAAGGCCAAACTTGTAAAAATAAAGATTATTACAAATGCAGACAATCTTTTTCCTGGACCGGTTTTAAATTTTAATGATTAAATTATTTGCTCTAAAGATGTTTAGAACATTTTCATATGATAATAAAACAATCTTTAACTTTATGCTAAATGATTAAACATATTAGAATTATGTTTAAAAGTAATTACTTCTAAGTCTTGACAAGAATACTCAGGAAACATCTATTATAACTGTTACAGATACCTGAATATTTGCCTCTGGAATTTAAAATGAGCAAAGGACCAAAAAATAATCTAAGCTATTTTGATATTAATATCTATATAGAAGGTTTAAACTCAGTTACATTGTCCTGGGAGATTCATGATTCTGAGATGTCCTTAAGGAAAGTGATAAGAATGTCTTAGTGTTGCATCAACTTTTTTTCATAATGCAAGATGGTTTGTGGTTTGGTGGTTTGATGGTTTTTTAAAAAATTGTAATATGATCATTGTCAGTAAAATTATTCGACATGTAGAAACTGTTCTATAAAAAAATTATATTCCAGTGGTGTCAACAGGTGTTAAGAACATGAAGGAACTGACCCCATATGCAAGAATCCTTTATGGTTATAACTAAAGGCTTAAATGTTTTGGTGGAAAAACCTCAAGAAAGCATAGTAGTGATGAATTTAATCTGATAACTCACCGAGATTAATTATGCAACAACTAGGTGAAAAGCCAAGTTCTAAGTACTGGGGGTATGGCAGTGAGCAAAACAAACACTCTCTACCCTTGTGGAGCTGGCTTTTGAGAAGATGAATAGAGATCTAAACACATTTAACAAGTAAAATATAAAGGGTTTCTGAGGGAGATACTTGCTGTGAAGAAAACTAACTTGGGTGGAAAGGGAAGGCTGAAAAGAGGGGTTGCAATTTATATTAGAGTAGCCACAAAAAGCCATTTGGTGAGGGTGACGTTTAACATGTATGTAAAGTTGAAGGAGATAGCCACATTTGTACACTTAGTGGGAGAAGACCATTCAGTCAGCCTGCCCTGTTCAAGGAGAGCAGCTTGATTGGAGTGGTGAAAGGGAAGAAAGGAGTGTGGGAGAGATTGAGGTGTTTATGGCAACTTTGTTTCCTTCAGTGCATAAAAAAAAAATGTTCATGATACAGAAAGCTGTTGCAAGTAAGTAACATACTATTGTGATAATTTACATGATTTTTAACGCAATTGCCTTTTGTTAATGATAGGGTATATGATAATTTCAAGACTGGAACGTTTGTGCTTTATAAGAGTACGTCACGTGCTTTTGAGGTCCACGTACGTCAATGGGACTGCGGAAGCCTTCACTACCCAGTGTCATGTAACTGTGGATTTGTTGCCCAAGAAGGAGGTGATATAGTTACTTTTGATATGTGCAGTGGTCAGCTACATGAATCACAACCGTATTTACTCGTAAAAAGCCAAGATGTAACCAGGAATATCAAGATAAGTGAATCTTACTTAGGAAGAAAAGTCACAGTATGTATGATTCTTTAACAGTAGAAGTATTTTTCCTTTTTCTCCTTTCAGATAAACATCTATTCATCTCTATTAAATTAGGAGCTATTCTTTTTCAATATTAGTTTCTTTAACAAAATAGCATTTATATTAACTATCATCTTAGAAGGAATACATTTTTTCCCACTTAACACACACAAATAGGCACAACATAATTAAAATCATGTAAAATTTAAACTGCCTTATTTAAGATTTCAGTATGACAACTTGGTGGATTATTCAAAATTATTTTTGACAATGTGTGATAAATAGTATATTAGACAGATGATAGACATAATTAAGAATAAATATTTAGGAATAATCAACCAGTTTTTGAAATGAATACAGTGTGGTACTACCTCAGGAATGGGCTGGTAGATAAGTGTAATAGAATATGGAATCAGGAAACAAACCCAAGATTATATATCCACATATACATATTTACATATGTATTTACATTTATATATATACATATATATTTTTGAGACAGAGTTTCACTCTTGTTGCCCAGGATGGAGTGCAATGGCATGATCTTGGCTCACTGCAACCTCCACTTCCCAGATTCAAGTGGTTCACCTGCCTCAGCCTCCCAAGAAGCTGGGATTATAGGCATGCATCAACACGCCTAATTGTGTATTTTTAGTAGAGATGGGGTTTCTCCATGTTGGTCAGGCTGGTGTTGAACTCTGATCTCAGGTGATCCACCTGCCTCAGCCTCCCAAATTGCTGGGAATAGAGGTGTCAGCCAACATACTAATATTTTTAATTCTTTTTTCTTTATTGCTGGCAAGCTAATTTTTTTTAAAGATGATCTTTCATATCTGTGAGTAAGCTATTTGTATTTTCAGGTCATGGCCACCTTCCACACACCTTTTAAACAAGTAATTCCAAGTAAATTAAGTTTAAATTTAAATAAAGTACTAAAAATTTAAGTGTATGTTTGTATAATATTTATCGATGTAAATAATCATTTTAAAAAATAACATTATATATTGGAATTTCATCACTGAAAACCAAAATGCAAATCAAAAATTGGGAAAATATTTGCTACCCATAAAACGTAGGTCAGATAAAAAACACTCATGTATCACTAATGTATAATCAGCACTCCAATTAAAATGAACAAATAATATAAAAAGCCTTTTCACAAAAGAAATAAAACTGCTATGTTAAAAATTACAAAAAAAAAACCAACAAAAATATGAAAATTTTAGCTTCATTAGCAGTCGGATAGATAAATACATAAAGATTGAACAGCTCTCATACAATATTGGCAAGAGTAGAGATAGTACATTTAGAAACGGTCTTTCCTGGGAACACATATATCATATATATATATAACCTGCACCTATGTGTGCTATTTTGCCATTAAATTTTACTTTTGAAAACTTACTGTAAAAAATAGTTAAGGATGCGCATACCCTCAAAATGTTTATTGTATCTTTCCTTGTAAGAGGAAAAAGTTACAATTAGTGACCAATAAACAGGTTTAATATAATAGAACACTTTGTAGTCATGAAAATGATGGAGTAGGTGTGTGTGTTTATTGACAGGCAAATATATGCCTGAAATATAAAAGAGGTTTTGAAGAATTTGTACTAAGATCTTAATATTAGCTACCTTAAGTTGGCTTGGAATGTAAAATTTGTTTGTTTTTAAAATACTTTAATGCAAGTAAAACATACCATTTTTGTAAAAAGAGAAAAAAATCTATTTTTAAATTTTAAGAAAATTTAAAAAGGAAAAAACAACCAGAATAACAAAGAGAGTAGTGTATCTTCAGTGATTTTTAAAAGAGATAGGTTCTCCACATACAAAGTACATCAAAGTAGCTGGTCTGGAAGAGGTAATTCCTGTGATGGGAGAGGTGGTTCACAGTTAGATTCCACAGGCTATTTGGGTCATTGAGCAAACTCTCCTTGCTCAGATTGCCAGCTCCACAAGCTACCTTCTAGTTACAATTGAGCTTCTGATTCTGTTAGCCTACTGGCAGCATAAGAATGCTAATTAGCCATAGAAATATGTACTCCTCTGAAATTATATTCATCTGTGTAAATTAATTACTTGGCAATCTAATTCTGCATTAAATAATTATTATCAGAAACATTACTTGGTAAATATCCTCCTCAAAATTTGTAATGGTATTAATTGTATAAATGATCTCATTTTAGTTTTAATTATTTAAAGAAAGAGGTTGCAAGCAATATATTTCAATAAAAAGATCAGTATGGTCATCAAATTTCAGGTTAGCAAAATGCAAAAACCCATTATTCTGACATAGAACGTTAAGAGGAAAGTTTTAGCCAGAAAAATCAGTATTTTAGTCTCTTTTTATATTGAAGAAATAACTATTTCTTACTTTTTAAATAATAGATTTTTCTTAATCCAGATTGACTATTTCTTCAATATCTTTTATTTCTGTACTGTGCGTTTCTGTATTTCAGATCTGGTTTTCTTCTGGGGCATTCATCCGTGCCGATCTTAGTGAATGGGGCATGAGTCTGACGCTCAGGGCCCCTGGTGTAGATTACAGAAACACTCTGGGACTTTGTGGAACCTTTGATGAAAACCCAGAGAATGATTTCCATGACAAAAATGGGATCCAAATTGATGAAAAATTTAACAATTATGTTGCTTTTGTTAATGAATGGAGGTAAGACACTATTTTTCCACTTGTGATTGTATTAATATTAGACTTAAAATGGGTGTGACTCAACACCTTACTTTTTTGCAACACGTATTAGGAAAAAATGTTTATGTACAAATTACTATTCTTTCCTGTTTTCCATCTGGAAGGATTTTACCAGGAAAAATCATGTTTGACACACTGCCAATTTCTATGACGCCACCTGGAAAGCCATCTTATTGTAGCTGTTCGCTGGACACTGCTTCACTGTATCCATCTTCCGATGATCTGGACAGTGTTTCTCAATCAGAAATTGCTTCGGGTTGCAAAGACTTCAGTCATGTCAGGTTATCTTCTTTGATACCAGAACTAGATATCACCTCTGAATATATTAATTCAGACACATTTGTCAGAGAGATAAACAAGTATACATCTCAAGAAGAATATCATTTAAATTTCTTTCCCCAAGGAAAAAAACATATAAACCTCACCAAACTAGACTTAAATGTACAAAAACATCCTGGAAATGAGAAACAAGATGCACTAAAATATTTGGACAATAAGATAGATACGGAAGGTCAAGAAAGCCAGAGCCAAGAAATGAGGTGGAATCAACGAAACAGACGGAAACCACAGAACTTTTATGAGTTTCTTCCTTTGTTTGCTCTCCCGAGTCTCAGCCAAACAGATCTGGAAGAACTTACTTATTTTTTCCCAGAAGACCATGCTGAGGAGGTACAGCAAGAGTTTGTCCCTTCTTGGCCCACACCCTCTGGCCTCACTGAATACAGCACCTTGACCCTCTGTCAGCAGACTCTTGCCAACTCCAGCATAGGAAGACTCTGTGTTGCTTTTCTTGGCAAGAGACTAGACAGTGTTATAGATATGTGTGTGAAGGACGTTCTGTTAAAAGATGATCTTAGCTGGGCGGAAGCAGGTGTGGCCCTTTTAGAAAATGAATGTGAAAAGAGGATTGTGGAGGAGGGGAAATATAACACAGAAGAGTATGGCACGTCAATTGAAGACATCCTCTTAGTGTTAAAATGCCCCAATTTATGCAGCGGCAATGGGCAGTGTATGGAATGGGGGTGTGCATGTTCCCCAAACTTTAGTTCCTATGATTGCAGTGATTCTGAAGGTAAGCAAAGACTCTCTAAGTTTGACATTGCGTATGACATTTGATTATAAAAGGTCTTAAATCTTTATTTCACACTCAGTATCTTAACAGTGTTTACTCAGATTTTCTATTATTCCAAATCGTATTAATTCATACACTCTAATTTTCCAATGGCATCTCATCTTATTTGGAGTAAAAGCCGAAGTTACTTATAACAGCCTAGAAGGCACAGTGTGATCTGGCACACGGTGTCCCTCTAAACTCGTTCCCTACTACTGTCACCCTGTCGTTGCACTCCAGCCCCTTTGGTCTCTAAGCTGTCCCTTGAAAATGCCAAGTTCATTTGACCTCAGGGCCTTTGCACACAACTGAGCTCTCTACCTGTAGAGAATCATTATTTTCTTAGGACTCAAATTTAGTATTTTTAAAGCACTGAGTTTATATTGTTTTGCTAGTTATACTAATTTGCTTAAAACTCTTTTTCTTTAATGCATCTGTCTATAGAATACAAACTGTTTTGTCTTAATATGTTAGACAAATAAACTGTAAAAAGTTTTGTTTTTTTATTAAGTAAACTAGTAACTCCTGATTTCCCCTCCCATTATTACCATCTTGCCCTATTCCACCTACAGCCTTTTCCTTCTTAGTAAATGCAAACTTCATTCCTATTTACTCACATTAAAAACTTGTACTCATTTTTGACTCTCCTTTTCCTTCATGCCTCAAGTTTAATTCATTAGCAGCAAATCCAGCTTCAGCTTAAAAGCATTTCATCTCTTTCCCTCCTACGACCGTGGTCCAAGCCACCATTATTTTCCCCCTGGATCATCTTAGATTCTCCCAAAACTTATTTTCTGTGCAGCAGCAGCCAAAGTGACCCCACTGAAATGTGAGTGAGGTCATACTGCTCGTGTGTTTACATAGCTCAAATGGTTCTTCATCTCCTTCCGAGTAAAGTTCACAGTCCCTACCATGGCGTAGAAGATCCTAAATAGTCTGAGGTTTCTTTCCCGCTGAATTCATCTAGAGCTCTTCAGCCACACTGGCAGCTGTGCTGTTCCTCAAAGGAGCCAGGCCTGCTCCCACCCCAGGGCCTGTGCACTTTCTACTCCCTCTCACTGGAGCATTCTCCCACCACAAATCTTTATGACTGACTTTCTTATTTCTCTGTTTAAATGTCATATTATCAAAAAATCTTCTGTGGTCATTCAAAAGAGAGTTGCTTTTCTCACACAATTCCATGGTCTTAATCTCCCTTAAAATATAGTTAATATACTTTTTTTCTATATTCCTGAAAACAATTATGTACTCTATTTTATATTTATCTTTTTATTCATTTATTTTTATCCTCCCATGCTAGAATGTAAATTACATGAAGGTAGAAACTTTGTTTTGTTCATTACTACATCACCAGTGCCTAGAATAACAACAGCTAAATAAAAATTGTGAAACATTTGTTGAATTGGTGAAAGTATGAACTGAAGTAACCCATGGTTTTAAAAAAATTTTCATCACGATTTTTAGGGTTCTGAATGACACGTGATTTTCTACCCTACTGCTAGTAAAGTTGTATTCACTTAGGTTTTCCCAGTACTTAGGCAAAAGGTTTAATAACTTTTACACACTGCTAATATCCATTTTGACAACCAGATGTTACTGATACGGATGACGTTTTGAAATTTTAATACATTGTATTACCAACTACTATATTTTATTATAGAAGCGTTTTTTCTATAACCCAGCTATATGGCTCAGACCAAAATGGCAAAACCAAAATGTACTTTACTGTAGTGGTAATTTCATAATACTTGTCCTTAATTGATATTAAATATTATTAAACATTAGTGAAACCTGTGTATTTAGGACTGGTAAGGTCTGTAATATATTATTACTGACTTGATGGTAGTGCCTCTTCTAATACCAGATTACTGTTAATATTTAATGGATTAATTAGTGTAAATAGCATTTTAGGTATACTTTAAAATATTATTTTCCATATGCTTTTAATTTGGGGCTTTGAAACAATTAGTTTTTTTCTGAAATTAAAGAAATTCTATAATATTTGTTATATATATGTTTTCCAAAGACAAGCCTCCTGAAATTACAGAGCTTGGGAATGCTGGATTCTGTGATGTTCAAAAGTATGATTGTATGATGGTGAGAGTCTTTGGAAAAGGCTTCAAAGAATTACCTTCAATTAAATGTGAAGTTACTAAGCTACAGGTATGTAGATAGAGCTGAGATATCTTGGATTAGTATGGTCGATCAATTAGCAACATAAATCCAAAAGATGTTATATCCACAGTGAGCTGAACAGGACAATGAGTAAGTTACATAATGTTGATGCTTCTTTGGTAACTTAATTGAAATATCTTATAAACATTTTATTGAAGTATCGGGTCACTGTTTTCACTTATGTTAAAAAGCTAAAAGAATATCAACGTTGATTTATGTAAGCCTCTGTATTTCTTGAAATGTGAAAACATAAAGAATAGAGATTGTTTTTAGCCAAGACATCCTGCATAAACTAGATATGAACATTTCTCTTTTACAAACCAAAAAATGAGAACTAATTATATTTATTCTTTATATATTTTTACTATGGATTTTAAACAGAAAATAACCACCTCCAAAAAAATTAGTATTTAAGGCCACAGAAACAGACATGATCAGTTTGAACATTAGTATATCAAATTATATCTTAGTTTTGATTATTATTTAAATGGTCTTCTTCGTCTTTATTCAAATGGAAATTTTATTTTAAGGATAACTCTTTAAATTTCAAAAGTATATGTGGATAAGCTGAAAACTTAAAATGGCAAATCATATTTTAATATTCTTCTTACTTTTTCTCTAAATCGATGAAGCTAAATGTGTTTCTGAAATTGAGAATTACAGGAGGAAATAGATTTTGTATGTGTCTTTATCAAATAGTTAAATACAAGTATGCTGACTTCAGGATTTTATGGGTAGAGCCTTTCTAGATAAGCCATGAAATATTTTAATCCCAAGAAAGTAATAAGACGCAATAGAAAGGTACATGTAAGTAATTTTAATATCACTTAAGAGAATAGATGTTATATTAGTCTTGCCAGAATAAATCATATGACATCACATGAAAATTAAGTGATTTGTCAGGAGATAAGTTTTTAGATTTATATTCTCTTGGAAAGCACATCTTGTACTTACTTTCAGATGCATTATTTGTTGTGATTTACCCTCATACTTCCTCCCACTTCCTCTGAATTTGTGATAAATACAGAATAAGATCTGGAATCCTCTAACACACTATACAGAACTGTATTCATCCATTTTCACAGTATTATAAAGTTACTACCTGAGACTGGGTAATTTATAAAGAAAATAGGTTTAATTGGCTTACAGTTACACAAGGCTGGGAAGACCCCAGGAAACATACAATCATGGTGGAAGGCAGAGGCAGGCACCTTCTTCGCAAGGCGGCAGGTGAGAGCGAGCTAAGAGGGAAACTGCCACTTTTAAACCATCAAGATCTTGTGAGAATTCCCTTACTATCATGAGAGCAGCACAGGGGAAGCTGCCTTCATGATCCAGTCGACTCCCACGACATCCCTCCCTCCATCCATGGAGATAACAATTCAAGGTGAGATTTGGGTGGGGACACAGAGCTGAACCATATCAAGAACTGTAGAAAGAAAGAAATACGTTTGCTTGCCCAGAGCAAATCTAGAATGCATTTCCGCGTTTATTTTACATTATGCTGAAGTTAAGTCTGTCTCTCCTAGCCCCAGTCTTGCCAGTGCTGGGTTTTAAAGACTTTTCTAGCCTTTGAGTCATACCTTCAGTCAAGCCTGTTTAATGTGCCACCCTTTTAGGATCCCCAACGCCACCAACATGGGCCCTGATCAAAGCGTTGCATTCACTTTGTATGGAATATGCTTGCCCTGCCATCAACATGAGTCTGTACCTGCTAAACTTTTTCGTTTAAATTTCAGTTCCCCTTGAAAATTGGGTTCCTCTTCAAAATCTAGCATTTTGGAAATCGGATCATGCAAAATCATTAATGACTTCCCATTTTATGAAGTAATTTTTAAAAACTTTTATTTTGAAATAACTTGAGACTCGCAGAAAAATTGTAAAAATAATGCAGTTTCCAATAATTATTCACCCAGTTTCTCTTAAGTTAATATTTATAAACCATATCCATAAAACAATTGTTCAAACCAGAAAATTCACCTTGGTACAATACTATTAACTAATTTACAGACCTTGTTCAAAATCTGCCAGTTGTCCAAAATTATGGCCCTTTTTCCGATTCAGGATCCAATCTGAGATTTGATATTGCATTTTGTTGTCATGTTTCTTCTGTCTCTTTCATATTGTGATACTGCTCCATCTTTCTTTATCTTTTGCACACTTGATTCTTTTGAAGAGCACTGGTCAGTTATTTTGTGTAATGTTCCTTGTCTGATGGTTAGATTGAGGTCATACCATGTTGTACAATTCTCAGCGCATACTTTCACGATGCAATGTATCTAATCCCTAGCAATGTAAATTTTGATCACTTACGGGGCTTTTGCCATGTGTCTTCACTTCCTGTTTTTCCCATTGTAAATAATAAATATGTTGTGGGGAGACACTTTTAGATTGTGAAAATATATGATAGCTCCTCAGACTACTTCTTCCTAATTTTAGTATCCAACTATAATTTTTGTTTGTAGCAATTATTACTTTGGTATTTACCAGTGGTGATTTTCTATTTCCATCATTTCTTCTACATATATTGTTTGGAATTCTACTGAAAGAAAGAGCTGTTCCTTGTTTCCAGTCTCTTTATTCATTTATTTACTCATACCAGTATAGACTAATAGAAACTTATTTCATGAATTATAATTCAATGTTACCATTCTTTATTTGGCTCTTAAATTATTCCAGCTTTGACCATCGGGAGCCATTACAAATTGGTTTTCATGTCCTTTTAACTTGCTTCCATAATTTTTGAATAATTTCTCGCTTTCTGGCATCATGTAATATTCCAGACTCATATTTCTCCTATTCCAACTTTAGAATCAACCGTTTCTCCAAAGAATCTAGTTTTATTTATCAAAGAGGGTCATTTAAAGTCCAAGACTTGGGTGCAAGGTATGCTTCTTGTTACAGGGTAGTTATTGCTTCTTGGCCCTTTTAATGGCTACAGTTAGAAAATCTGTATATGTCCACTCATACACACACATAGCTACCTATCCATCTGTTTAGCTATCTGTCTATCATCTCTGTGAGTTGATACTGATACTCCTGATTTCATTGCAGTACCATAAGGTTCACTGTAGCCTTCTCCTTTCCCTTTTCTTTATAAGTAAAAACTGGCTCTCATCATCCACAATCTATTTACTTAGTTTCTCAGTCTAAGTGTATGTGTAAGTCAGTTTCAGAAATTCCAACCCTTTCCTCTGTGAACAACAAATTTATGAAACAAGGTCATAATATATAGGCAAATACTACTTTCCAAAGTGACTTAGATTAACTATTTTCTTCTCTGTTTAGAGTGACTATCTGTTTTATGTATGATACAATTAGGTTTTAAAAACATTTGTATTCCATTTTTACTTTCTTCCACACTTTGGTTGATTTTAGTTATTTACTTATTTGGAGGGTATATGAAATGTCATAGTACTAAGAGTTGAAGCCATGTAAAAGCTATACACGTAGAATTATTACTTTCTTGTCATCCCTATCACCCATTTCCATCACCCCTTCTTTGCATTGAAATATGTTTCTACTCTCATTATTTTCTGGTTAATCCTTACTATATTTCTTTCTTACAAAAAAAATGTATAGATAACTCTTTTTTTATATGAAGTGTAACATATGTTACATGCTTTTTTCTATTTTCGTATTAGTAGTTTTAAGCAAGTTTTTGCTAGAGATTCAACCACCCAAGCATTTCTTTCATTTCCTCCCACAAAGCAGTCGAGACTCTACAAAATCCAATTTTAAAGGTGCTGATTTGTAGGATTAAATACAGGACGTTATCCAAGAAATGGATGGCACATTATGATTTAGCTCTTGTCTCTATTTGCAGGCTTGAACTTACTGTTTATGCTACTTCATACATGCCTGTCTTTTTCTCGTGCCATTCTCTCCTTCCATGTGAATTGCACACTCTCCGCTTCTGCTCCCGGTGTCCAAGTAGCAGTCTCCTTTTTTATTTTCAGGAAGAGAAGTATTTGATGTTTTGAAGCCGCCTTTGACTGTGCTAATTAGTTAGACTTAATAACTTCTTTTGTATTATATCTTATTTGAGTCTCTTTTATTGCAATAATAAAATTGTACGTTGTTTGTCATTTCCTTTGTGATCTCTTTTTACAATGAAATATCTTCCGCACATAATATAGACTCACAAAATATCGACGAATAAAAAGGAAATAGAACGCTGTATATTTCTCATTTTGGGTAGGCCCCTCTAAACAGAAAGGTGGAAATAATCTCTATGTTCTCAGTCATTGGCTGGAGTCTTCTTTCCACAAAAGAAACCGAGACCCTACATTCACCTAAGTGTAGATCATGACTACCCTGAGAAATTGTTGTCATTCTTCCTCTACAAGAGGGAAGCCACTGATAGTGCTGCCAGGCCAGACCCTGCACACCCGCCTAAACATGGAGATTTGCAGCTTACTCTTTCGATCATTAAATCTTCAAAAACGTAATTTCTATTAGCTGCGGACAAAAGTGATCATGTTTTCCTTTCCTTTTCCTGCTAACCCACAATACTGAAGCATCACCACGCTCCAAGACAAATTCTGAGTGGTTGAAAACATTTTACAGTCATAAGTTTCAAAGAAAAATCTAAATCTAAATTTTGGCAACAAAATATAGCTTTTGGTTTCCTACGTAGTTACCAGTTCCCAGAAAATTATTTTGGCTTCTCCTCTTTTGACACCAATGCATTTTCAATACTGAAAAAAAATACTTAAAGTGTAGCTTAAGCATGATATGTCACTGAGTTAGTAAGTAGGGTGAACTAGATGGAATTTATTTAGTTTCAAATTGCTAATAATCTGACTTGAGCAAAAATAGTTGTTGTGATGATAATTTTTTTTAGAGAATTAAGAACCAAAATGTAGCTGAATTCTCAAGAAAAATTTTGAACTTGGGGATTGAACACCATGAAGACTCAGTATGTGTGCATTTTTGTGTGTGTGTATGTTTGTATCAATTCTACTTTTGTCTATGGACTTTGTTTTCTCATATCACTATATACTGGCTTTCGCTCTGTAGTGAGAAAATGGCCACCAACCACTTCATAGTTTGTGTCTTACAACTCAAGCCGTCAGAGGTTGAGTGACATGACGTCTTTGTGGGTATAAAGCTAAAATATCATGAGTAGTTGAAATACTGGCCTAGCTTAGGTCAGCCCCTGTACCAGTTAAGCATGGTCAGGGAGATTGGTCATGTAGGAATATGAGAGGCCCTGTGGGAACTGTGTAGAGGGCAGAAAGGACAGTTTCAAGTAGATGAGGTGATGGAAGCTTTTGCAGGAGAAATGAAGGAATTTCTGGGCAGAAAATCAATCTACTATGTGTCAACTATATAGTCAAGTGTGTTTCCTCTTGCTACAAAAGTCATTACATAGTGGCCAATATGGTAACATATATATAACATATATAATATGGTAACATTGGTAGCATGTATATAACATATATAATATGGTAACATTGGTAGCATGTATATAACATATATAATATGGTAACATTGGTAGCATGTATATAACATATATAATATGGTAACATTATATATGGCCAATATTGACAAATTCTTTGATTTGAGCCACCAAGAAATGCATGATTTATTGGGAGCAATTTACATCATATTAATATATATACATTTTTCATTATTCTGACTAAAACTCACTCCCAATGTGACTTCTGTTTCCCTGTTATTTACTACATTATAATAGGCATATATTTTAAAATTAATGTTTTGGTTATATGTAATTTACTAGCAAAATATTCCCATAATTGAACAGAGGTTAATTGCTTTCTCACTGTGTCTTCAGTATAATAGCAGTGAATGGATGCCTGGAAAATCCATCTATACACAGGCTGTTTTCCAAAATAGCAGAGCTGTTGATTGTCAGCTGCCCACTGATGTTCAGCAGTTTGATACCATAGATCTGGTGGGTGAGAAACCAATTGGGAAGTGGCAGTTGAAGGTAAAAAACAAAAAAAAAAATCTTCATATTTATAAACAAAGTAAATACATATAACATTTCAGAACGTTTAGAGAAATCATCTCATTATAGAACTATTATGTTACAGGTATCTAACGATGGTTATAAATTCAGTAATCCCAAAATAATGGTCATATATGATGGTGCTTGTCAAGTTTGTGGTCTCTATAAAAATGACTCATGTACTATAAAGGTATGTATTTCTCTCATTTATTTTCACATTTACATCATGGGTATTTTCATCAGTTATGCTGTTGGCACATTAATTGTAGTTTTTTCACTTTTCTATCAGAAAGACTAATAGAGAAAAGCCTTCCTCAAGTTTACATTAGGTAATTGAAATTGTTACTCTGCCTGCAGGAAGAGATTCCTGCCTTTAACATTTTGAAATGGCAGATTACTTCTAAAAAATTGTAAGAGGAAGTCCATACTGAATTATTGACTACTTCACTCCTACCTACATTGTTTTTTCAGTAGTAATAATGATTTTCTAATAAGATACCTCATGTTGTTACCCAGTCTCCTTTGCAGCAAATGACATACCTTTGGTGAAAAGTTGTAAAATGTATAAAGTTAGTATTTTTATCGGGAGCATTTCCTGGCAACTAAGTTCATTGGAGCATGTAAATACCTGCCACTTGATGGATTACAGAACAGCACAGCCTGAGCTGAGTTGCAGTCACCTTCTTCTTAATGTACATTCAGCCTATCGTATTTATCAAAAGTGTTGTCCCACATGGGAACTGCTGACTTAACAAACACTATGGATATAATATCACTTGATTCTTCAAAGCTGAGTTGCATACAAATAATATTTATATACATGAAAATTTTTAAGGCATTATTTTTACTAAGTTTAAAATTTGTTTTCTTGAGATTAGCCATCAGATCAAATCTGATTCTCGAATCTTTGAGAAATTGTGTGATTTTTATTTTTTCCCAAATATTTTATTTCCATATATCCATAAGTACTTTAAAAATATTATTATTCAAGATTGTTTTCTTCTCCTGGACTATTTCACTCTAACTTTTGTGTTTTCCAAGGGATATTAAAGGAGATTTTTGTAAAATGAGCTAAGTTCGTATCTCCTGAATAAAATTTACTCTTCTCCCAAGAGTAGTTGCTCCATTTAATGTTCTTTCTGTGCTGATCGGCATCTCTTTCAAATGTTTTGTGTAATGATATCGATTATTAAGTGTGGATAATTATGCCATGGATCCAGTCTAGTTGGCTATGTTCATAGAACGTAGTGGGCTGCTAGGGTAGTGGAAGATAACTGTAAGCCAATATGATTTTATAAGTCGTGGAGGAAAAAAAGAAGTTGGTTTTATTTTATTTTGAATAAAGCACTCCCAGGATGAGTTTAGCAGTGGAAAATACCAAATGAGAGATTTCCTCCCATGTTATTTATAAATTATAAGCTATTACTTTGCAGAGATAAAACTTATATGTATTTTTATTACCTCCAAATTGATCAGTTTTATAGATATTTGCATATTCAGCTAATTTATTTTCTAATAAGCACTTATGATTATGACGTATGGAATAATATTTCATCTTCAAAATAGATGTATATGCTTTCACTGGGATCATCAGTACATATACTGCTATCCTTCTATGTACAGTTTTTAAAATATACTAACTATAGCTGTACTTTATTGATATTTTCTTTTTTAAAAATTTTCCATTAGAAAAATGTTTGCATTATTGATGGACTCTGCTACTTTGAAGGAGACAAAAGTCCAACCAGCCCTTGCTTCATTTGTAGACCCAAAATTTCAACATTTACTTGGTCATTTTTAGAAAGTAAGTTATTCTTTATTAATTCAAATGTTTCCTACACAACACATTTTTTAAAGTGGTTTTCAGCCAGAAGTTATATAAATGTGTTTAAGATGAATGACCTCTGTGTTTAATTTAGCATCTCTCCTAACTGCAAATTTACTTTGAGGGTATAGTATATTCAGTTTAATATTTGATTAGGAAAGCAAATGTGATTTATTAATGGAAGAAATGGGAATTGTTAATTCAGTTGCACACAATTACCTATGCTTAGCCTTACCTCTGTTCAGTTTTGTGACATTATTAACCATTTAAGCTGAAAGGCCATAGATTCAGCACCTGTTAAACCAGGTATCTGGACTCAGTAATCTATCAAGTGTTTTCCAGCGCTACCATTCTGTGATGTGATGAGTATCATATTGGGTACAGACAATTTTGAGATACTTTGTTTCAAAAAATATCCCAAATTATAGTCATATGCCATATAACTTCCTCACTTTCATAAATACAGCTATGTTGGTTCCGTATAGATGTCTAAGTTCTCTTTCCTCATGGGGAGACCAGACATTAATTAGAGACAACAGGACACAATTATTCCCTGGCCCCATGTAGTTTTATTTAAGGGAGTCATACAACTTTATATTTATACAATGCTTTGTAATATCATTATAATTGCATGTGCATATTTCATTACTGTATTTCATTACATTTACCAGATGATTCACTGCTTAGGTGTTAAGACTCATGGAATGCTGTGGAAAGGCAATGGAAATTTGAGGAAAAATACACTGCAAGAGATGAAAATACAACTTCTGAATTGGTGCCTCTGTTTTTTAATGGCTATAGTTTGACTGATTGATTCATAATAGTCTCATAGTGTTCAAAGTCATAAAGAGTCATAAAAATATCATGTCTTTTAAATCTCTCATATTGAGGATGAGGAAATTAAGATCAATAAATGAGGCTGCCTGTGTAAGGCTATGCAGGGACAGAACAGGAGCCAGAACTACAGTCTCCTGACGTTGGTGCTTCGTGGATGCAGGCGGAGGGTTTGTACTCAGTACAATGCAATGGGGCTATTTGTTCCAACTGTTAAGCCAGGGGGCTGGAAAGGTAGACATTTTTTTAAATATAAGACAACATAAAAAGAGTAAAAAGAGGTTTTCAATTGTTTCATGAGTATAAAGGGAACTCTGCCCGTCCCCTAAAATAGCCCCCTTTTTTGGGGGATGGGCAGAGTCTCACTCTGTCTTCCAGGCTAGAGTGCAGTGGCATGATCTCAGCTCACTGCAACCTCCACCTCCAGGGTTCAAGCAATTCTCCTGCCTCAGCCTCCTGAGTAGCTGGTGTTACAGGTGCCCACCACCATGCCTGCTAATTTTTGTATTTAGTAGAGACAGGGGTTCACTATGGTGGTCACGCAGGTCTGGAACTTCTGACCCCAGGTGACCTGCCCGCCTTGGCCTCCCAAAGTGCTGGGATAACAGGTGTGAGCCACCACGCCCAGCCTGAAATAGTCACCGTTTTAGTGTGTTCACTCAGCCACCGAATGAACCTCTGAGGAGCAGAAGATGAGTATGACTAATGGCTCCCATGTATTACAGCTGGGGAGGCAGGTACAGAGAGAAACATTCTGAGGAGCCAAAGAAACAGGGCAATCATGGGCAGTGAGGGAGGAATAGAGAAAGGGAGTAGAGGGAGAAAGTAAGACTGAAAGAAACAGAGGGCAAAGGGTTCACAGCCAGAGAGAGGAAGAGAGTAGAGAGGCAGGCAACAGCAAGAAGTAAGTTATGACAGAAGAGGCGCGGCCCCCAGTGTGGACGGTGGATGTGTATTTACACATTCTGTGCTGCAGCCAAGGCGCTTTTCAAACTTCCGAAGCACTGCTCCAGGTCTTGCACCTGTCAGTTACTTTCACATGTCTAACAGTGGAATTGAACTTACTGAGAATGTTTTTTTAAAAAATGAAAGTGGCAAACAGAACTTAGCAGAGTTCAGTCTTTATCAAAATGCGTCTCTGTGGGAGCTCTCAGAAGCACACAGTATGAAGTTAAGTGTTTTCTCTGTTACAGACAACCAGCCCCCAGTGATTCAAGCATTGCAAGACAAATTGCAGACATTTTATGGTGAAAACCTTGAGTATCAGTTCGTGGCCTTCGATCCAGAAGGTTCAGACATCCATTTTACACTGGACTCTGGTCCTAAAGGAGCAAACATCTCCTCTGCAGGGCTTTTTATGTGGAAAACAGAGTTGCTAACTCCCCAACAGTTTACTCTACGCCTTAATGATGACTGTGATGCAGAAACTAGAGTCACGATTGAGGTAATCTTTATAATTACATAAGTGTCACTGGATTATTCTGCAATTTTAACGAATTTATTTGAATTTAAAATACAAGCCATATTCCTAGTTGTAAAGACCAACAAAATTATTAAACATTGTATGGGAAATTACACTGCCAAAACTTTGACTATTCTTTGTAAGAATATAAAACCTTAGAGAGAGTCTCAAGCCCAGAAGCACAGATCTAAATTAATAATTTCTATACTATTTTGTTTGGCACTTCACTATGACAAGGATAAAGAACTCATTCAGCTCCACCTTCATGAAAGATCTGTGATTAATCTAAGATTGATAATTATACCCTTTTCCTTCAAGTGAAAGGATCTGAGATGTTGAATTAGAAGTCAAGATTATAAATATGACTTGAGATAACTAATTGGCAGCTATACCTCCTTTATCGACTTTTTCTTTTGATTATGTCAGTCATGAGCACTTAATACTTACACACTGTTTATGTGTCCTTTATTCATTTGAAACTGGGAACACGCTTTTACACTGAAGTAATATCATGAAGAGCAGCTGTGTACTATGCCATATTAACCCGGTAATTCAGGAGATCATTTGCTCTCTAGATTTGTGAATAACCCAGGTGACTAACTGCTTTCCACTTTCATGATTTTTTTCAAGTTGTTCTACTTGCATGACAGAAATTGATCCTCCTATAATTTTTTTAGAAAATTTATCCTTAGTGTTATATTGTGGTTATGCACCTGGGAGTGGGCATAATTGCCTTATTAAACTATTTTAATACCATTTTATATTACATGTATGTGTTTGTATATATATTTAATATTACAGTATATTTAACATGACAATAGAACTGATAACGATTGCAAATATAAGTGATTTGATCACACTTGTACATAAACACACATGCCTGTCATAATTTCTGGTGCATTAACTGAAAAGAATTTTATTGAAAAATAAGACATTTCTCTTTTTTTTCTTTTGCAGGTGACTGTGAAGTCTTGTGATTGCTTGAATGGTGGATCATGTGTGTCTGATAGGAAATCTCCTCCAGGGAGTGGAGTGTACCTGTGTGTCTGCTTGCCTGGCTTCCATGGCAGTCTTTGTGAATTGGACATTAGTGGGTGCCAATCCAACCCCTGTGGTCTTGGCAGATGTATTAGTGGTTTTCACAGTTATTCCTGTGATTGTCCACCTGAGCTCAAAGGTAAGTTTTTGCTTCTCATAAAAAAATTAGAAAGAAAAGCTCCTTGAAACACTCATCTACAGATTACTCAAGCAAATGTGTGGCCCTAAAGATTTTAGTACAAATCTTTACAATTTTAATAAAAGTTATTACAAATATAATTACTATCCATATCCCTTGTTTTTGTAAATTATAAGTTCCATACACTATTATAATTTTGCCAATTTTTATAACTGTAATAACAATGTAGGAACCTGTTTTGCAGGTTGTTAAACATTTCTACCTATATTTGGTAGGGAGAAATGTATTAAAATGTATTACTATTAAGATATGATATGGGCGGGGCACGGTGGCTCACGCCTATAATCCCAGCACTTTGGGAGGCCGAGGCGGGTGGATCACGAGGTCAAGAGATCGAGACCATCCTGGTTAACAAAGTGAAACCCCGTCTCTACTAAAAATACAAAAATTAGCTGGGCATGGTGGCACGCGCCTGTAATCCCAGCTACTTGGGAGGCTGAGGTAGGAGAATTGCTTGAATTCAGGAGGCAGAGGTTGCGGTGAGCCGAGATCACGCCATTGCACTCCAGCCTGGGTAACAAGAGCGAAACTCCATCTCAAAAAAAAAAAAAAAAAAAAAAAAAAAAGATATAATCTGGAAAAATAAAGGAATTATGCCAGGGAAAATATTAAAGTTGTCACTTCAGAGAGTTTTTATTAATAATTCATTGACTTAGAAATATCATGGTAAAAAGCTGAAATCAAATGAAATGTTAGCATATCACTAACTCATTAATAGTCCTAAAATGTGTGATTACAGAAATAAATATATGACTGCCAACCTTTAATTTCCCATGGCTTTTTAAAAACTCATATGAATATTTTCTTTATGTTTAATAGATGTAAATGTTTAATAAGTAAATATATAGTTATTGAGCTGGTATTTTTCCTGAAGACATCTATTTTAACATTGCAGTAGAACTAAGCAACATATATATGCGTCTTCTAATTTTCTTCAGCATTTTAAAACAAAAATCTTATCATTTGGGACTATGAATGTAGCTCTCTTTTCTACTCCACTGTAGACTATATTTAAAAGAATTCATATGTTGATTGCCTCATAAATTTTATTGTAATAAGGTCTACCATCCATATATGACTGAATTTACTCATTCAGATGAGTTGTTCAGCATTTCGGACAGCACCACGTCAACTCAAAAACTTTTATGAAGGGCATACTGACTTTTGTAACACGAACAATTTTCATTAATTTTCACAGCCAGGGCAATAACTAAACAATTTGTCCTTAAGCTAAACAGACAGCCATCCAAAGTAACTTTTAAAAATCACTGAATTTTTGAAGTTTAAATTACTGCTGTAATATGAAACTTTTTGCCTTAAATATTAGTGGAATTCTTAACTCATCTTATTTGCAAAAAAAAAAAAAAAAAAAAAAATCTTATGTACTTGGACGGTCTGGTTTAATATTAAATTGAATATAATTAGTGAATTTATATTTGATTATACAATAAGTTTTAAAAACAGCATACTTCTAAACTCATAATGTATAGCAGCTCTTTTGCAGTTAGAAGGACAGACATAAAAAGCAGAAGAAGTTATATAATGAGCCCACTGGACATATGATGTTTTTCAAATTAAATAATTTAAGCTCTTGATCTATATTTTGTATAGGCAAACATTGCCAGGAAGACGTTGATGAGTGTGACTCCAAGCCTTGCTTTGAGGGAGTAGAGTGCTTCAATACTTTTGGTTCCTATCATTGTGGTTCATGTCCAAAAGGATTTTATGGTGATGGAAAAATATGCCATGGTAAAAGTTCCTACTTTGTGCTATGTGATTTTTTTTCTGCATTTAATTATTATTATTATTATTATTTTGAGACGGAGTCTTACTCTGTCGCCAGGCTGGAGTGCAGTAACGCGATCTGGGCTCACCATAACCTCTGCTTCCTGGGTTCAAGTGATTCTCCTGCCTAAGCCTCCTGAGTTGATTACAGGCATGCACCACTATGCCTGGCTAATTTTGTATTTTTTGTAGCCACGGGGTTTCTATATGTTGGTCAGGCTGATCTCAAACTCCTGACCTGAGGTGATCCACCCGCCTTGGCTTCCCTAAGTGCTGGGATTACAGGCTTGAGCCACCGCACCCAGCCACATTTAATTAATTCTAATTGCACAGTTCCTGTCTTCAACTCATGTATTTATTCAGTTTACATGCATTATGTGTCATGCACTGAACTAGATATAGAGGATGCAAAAATACATAAGACATGTCCTCTGACTTAACAGGTAGAGTGTAGTAGCAGGGAATATGACTAGTAATTACATAGTACAATACGGTGTTCTGTGTCTTTTGATAGAATTCCCAAAAGGGCTAATAGGAATACTACACAGGGAATCATATCTACCTGGAGAAATAATGAAAACCTTTTTTAAAAGGAATTGACTAGACTATACTAGACACATGAGAACTGAATCTGATAGATCAGGAGAGAAAAAGGCATTTCAGGTAAAAGCAACAGCAGGAGCAAAGGGACAGAGGCAGGCAACATGACAACACTCCGCTGTGCCCCTGTGAATAGTTCAGCGTGCCTGAAGTATAGGAAGAAAGGGGAGCTGCTACGAGAGTTGGGTCTGGAGTGGTAGCCAGTAGTGAGATCACAGAAAAACCATGGAGAGAGACTCTGTTAAAACTTTGAAGTAGGAGAGAAACACGATACGGTTTCCATGTGAGATAGTTTAAGGAGTAGTGTGTAGGAGGGACCACCTGTGGGTAAGCAACCGTGTAAATCTAAAGGTGGGAAGAAGAGTTAAGAAAATATTTCAAATATATAGGGAAAAGATAAAGATGTACCAACCTGAGATGAGGTAATGATGAAAGGGATACTAAAGGAGCAAATTGATAGTACTTTGTCGGTGATTGGGATTAGTACGATGAGACAAAGAGATTCATTAAGTTTTAAGTGCTTAATTTTAGTGAATGCGTGTGTAGAATTTGCATTTGCATTGCTATGGACAGAAGTGTGTCCCCCCAAAATTTGTATGTTGAAGCCCAAACTCCCAGTGTGGCTGTATTTGGAGAAAGGAAGTAATTAAGGTTAAATGAGGTTATAAGGGTACAACCCTGATCCTATAGAATTAGTGTTCTTATATGAAGAGACGCCAGACAGCTTGTGATGTATGGACATATCAAGAAAGTGGCTATCTCCAAGCCAGGAAGAGAGGTCTCACCAAAAACTCAATCAGCCAGTTTGATCACTTTGATCTTTGACCATCGAGCCTCCAGAATGGCAAGATAACTTCTGTTGTTTAAGCCTCCCAATCCGTGATGATTTGATATGGCAGCTCAAGCTGACTAAGAAACACATGCAACGTAATGAAAAAACAAGTTGTTTTGAAGGGGAATTAGAATGAATTCAGTTTGGATGCACAGAAGCTAGGGTTACTATGGAATACTCATGTGAGCTCAGAAAGGAGGATTAAGTTGAAAATGTAATTCTTAGAATCATCAGCTATGTTTTAGAATTGTCCAGGAAGAACTCTTAGATTTAGAGGAAAGCCGACAAAAAAAAAAAAAAATTGGTGGGCATCAACATTTTAAAAGATTAAAACAGAAAAAGCTGGTTGGGTGCCTGTAATCCCAACACTTTGGGAGACCGAGGCGGGCGGATCACAAGGTCAAGAGATGGAAACCATCCTGGCCAACATGGTGAAACCCTTTCTCTACTAAAAATACAAAAATTAGCTGGGCGTGGTGGCACGCGCCTGTAGTCCCAGCTACTTGGGAGGCTGAGGCAGGAGAATTGCTCAAAACCGGGAGGCGGAGGTCACAGTTAGCTGAGATCGTGCTACTGTACTCCAGCCTGGCACCTGGTGACGGAGCAAGACTCTGTCTCAAAAAAAACAGAAAAAACTAAGTTATAGAAGACAATGTGGACGATCAATACCATTGGTTTAATTAAGTGAATGGGACGCTCTTTGATGACAAATATGTACTAAGGAAAGAGCATCATCTTGTGCTTCCGATTGGGCTAAGCCTGTCTAGCCCCACAGATATGAGTGACACAGTATAGGATGGGGAGGGGAATTCTGTACTTCCGCTTCTCACATTTACCCTTCAATATCACATCCCTAATATTCACAACTTTCACTCTAACAAGTGACCTAGCATTTTTCTTTCCCAAATAGGCCCATTTCTTCAATAAAGTCTTCATTCAGTGGCATTTAAGAGAAAAACAGGTTGAACGAAATCCCCTTACACATGAGTGACTAAATATGCTTCTGAACATTGTCAGAGTAACTTGTGTAGTGTAGGAAGGCATTTATTAATACAGAAGGAATTTTAGTTTTTGAGATGGAGTCTCACTCTGTCTCCAGGCTGGGGAGTGCAATGGCACAATCTCAGCTCATTGCAACCTCAGCCTCCCAGGTTCAAGCGATTCTCCCACCTCAGCCTCCTGAGTAGCTGGGACTACAGGCACACAGCACCATGCCCAACTAATTTTTGTATTTTTAGTAGAGATGGAGTTTCACCATGTTGGCCAGGATGGTCTCGATCTCCTGACCTCATGGTACGCCTGCCTCAGCCTCCCAAACTGCTGGGATTACAGGAGTAAGCCACTGCACCTGGCTGTTTTCTTAGTTTTATGATAGGTACCAGAGTCAATGAATATCAACACGAATAAAGCAGTTATTCTTGACGTTGTTGCTAACTAGTTGGGCACATAAGAGTCAATAGCAGAAAGGGCAAATTTCTGTGTGAGAACCCAGATGGACAAAATTGATTGGGTGGGTGAATGCAACCGAAGAATGGTATATTAACTTGGGCTGCCATAACAGATTGGGTAGCTTAAACACAGAAATGTATTTTCTCACAGTCTTGAATGCCGAAAGTTCAAGATTAAGGGGCCAGTAGAGTTGATTTGTGGTGAGATCTCTCTGGTTTGCAGGCTGGCTATCTTCTCATCAGGTTTTTCTTGCATGTGTGTGCTCTCCTGATATCTCTTCCACTTTCTGTGAGGACACCAGTCCTACTGGAATAGGGTGCCACTCTTATGATCTCATTTAACCTCATTTGCTCCCTTAAAGACCCTTTCTCCAAACATTCACATTTAGGAGTAGGGCCTCAACACATGGATCTGGAGGGGTGGGGACATAATTCAGTCCACACGAGAAAAGCGTGCAGAAGAGATGACATTTAAGCTAGTTATTTAATCTAAATTGCAGAGTTTAACCCAAGTAGCAGTTGTAGTGTGTGTTCTTATTTGGGGTGCTTTGGTTGTATAATGATTTAAGTCTAATCTGTTTTCCTTGTTCTCATTTACAGTTGAAACACAGGTTTTAAATAAGTTTACTACACAAACTGTGGTTCTCACAAGATCTGATGAAAGTGTAAATAAGGAAGAGGATGATAAAAATGCCCAAGAGAGAAAGAGGTATATTAAGCCAACAAATGGAAATTCCCTTAGTAAGTAATGGTCATAGTTAAAATCTAATGACAAGTAATTCCTCCTATTCGTTTTCTGGAAGACCAACATATTTATTCCTCAAGTATATTTATTTTTAGAAAGATCAACTAAGGGTTATATAAAACTGTTTAAAATTTATCCTTTCTCTTGCTAATCTATTGAATCATCTGGCTTATCATCTTTTTGAAAAATGTATCTATTATACCCTAAGTACTGGGGTACATGTGCAGATCGTGTAGGTTTGTTATATAGGTATACACGTGCCATGGTTGTGGTTTGATGCATTAATCACCCCGTCATCTACATTAGGTATTTCTCCTTAATGCTGTCACTGCCCAATCTCCGCACCCCCTGCTATGCCTCCCCTAGTTCCCCACCCCCAACACCCGGGTGAATGATGTTCCCCTCCCTGTGTCTGTGTGACTTATGTTTTAGAAAAATGCATTTATGTCCTCTTATGAACAAAGCATCTTTTTTTTGAGATGCAGTTTTGCTTGGTTGCCCAGGCTTAAGTACAGTGGTACAATCTCTGCTCACTGCAACCTCCACCTACCAGGTTCAAGGAATTCCCTGCCTCAGCCTTCTCAGTAGCTGGGATTACAGGCACCTGCAACGACGGCCCTGCTAATTTTTGTATTTTTAGTAGAGACGGAGTTTCACTATCTTGGCCAGGCTGATCTCCAACTCCTGACCACGTGATCCACCCTCCTCAGCCTTTCAAAGTGCTGGGATTACAGGCATGGTGTGAGCCACCGCACCTGGCCAAACAAAGCATCATTTACAGTGATTGCAGAGAAGCTTATGGTTGGAGATGACCATTTCAAACATATTTTATAAATCCCTGGAAACTGGTCATCCAGTATCTGCTCAAACCCTAAAAGTGATAAGAAGTTCACTAGTTCACAAGGCCTTTTCTGTGTCATAGGGCTTTCTTAATAGCTCTTAGTTGGTTCAATAACATTCTGTGATTGTCTTCATAAAGTTATCATACATTTCACATTGGCTTTCTTTATGCCTTTGCATTCTGTAATATCAACCGTTGTTATGAATGGGGTATCTCTTAAGATATTTTTGATTCCTGGAACATAGGAAATGAGTCTTGATTTTAGTATTGTTCCTCTGTTGTTACCTCACTGAATACTCCGATGTACACTATGGTTATAGTGGATTATATTTCTTGATTTTATTGGCAGACTAATTGTTTTTTGAAAATGAGGAGTTTTGTTTGCTATTCTTTTTTACTTCCTTGTCTTAATAGTGAGATTTAATTTATACTTATAATGTGCCAGCACCAGGCAGACGTTTTTCTGTGTCTTACTTCATTCAATCCTCATGATAGCTATTTCCAGCAACTGTTATTACTTCTGTTTTACAGATGATTAAACAGAATCATAGATGGGTTAAGTAATGTGTTCAGATTGTGGAGTTTTAAATAACAGAAGAGAGAGTTGAGCCAGAGCAATCTCACTGAGGAGACCAGGGTCTCAAACTTACACTCTCATTGTAGTATGGTGTACCCCTAGTACAAAGCCTGTCGGGAAGGGAGAGCTTTGTTAATGGTATGGGAATTCTCATGTTACACTATTGACCATGTTATCACTGTAGTTTCTATTAGATATCCTTTATCCAATTAATGAATTTTCCTTTTATTAGTTGCCTTTTCAGAATTCCTAGTTTTAAATCAGGATTGGGTTATAAATGTTATCAAATGCTTTTTTGGCATCACTTATTACTTACCATAATTGCAATTAACAAAGTTTCTTTAGACTGATTTTGTCACAATATTTAAAATCAGTAATTAATGCATATTATATTTCAACATTTTATATTTTCTGTCTTGTCTTTATGCAATTACATGATATAATTATATTAATAGATACAAGTATAACCCTGATATAATTTTCTGTAAAAACACTGCTACTTTAGACTTGCTAGCATACCATTTTAATTTTTTATATAATGTCCCAAATATATTGACTATATGATTATGCCACTTTAATAAAGTGTTCATAAAACTTTTCATCTCTTTTTGTGCATTGCTGCAGTTTTGAAAATACTCTTTCCTTGACTATGTGGTGACATTTTTTCATTAGGTGATCTGTCCTAGCGTAATTTGGGGGAGTAATTTTGGATTGTTTTTCTATTTCCATCAACGTTTATATCTCCTCTTGAGTCAATTTACTCATTTGTATTTTGCCAGAAAATCATTTGTCACATTTAGATTTCAAATTCTTGTAAACAATTATAGGTGGTACTCTTGTACAATTTAAAATTGTCTTCTTGTATATAGCTTTTCAATTTTCTCATCTCCAAAGTTGTTTAGTTGTATCTTACCACTGTTATTGTTTTTGATTTTTCCTAGATAGAAGTTGACAAAAGTTATCTATTTAATTGGGTTTCTTTTTTTAAATAATCATTTAGATTTGTTTTTCTGCTAATCGCTATCCTTTTGCTGCCTTTTCTATTGATTTGTAGGAGTACTTTATATATTGTGACCACCTCATATATTCTGATCCTATACATAATATGTACTTGAAATTAGCATGTTTATCTCTGGGGTTAGCCTTTATCTGTGTTTTCTTTTTATATGAAAGCATTAAAATTTTATGTAATCAAATAAATATATTTTTAAAATCTTTTATTTACAGCTTCAGTTTAAGGATCTCTCAAGGTTTAAGTTATAAATGTGAACTTTAAATTCTCTTTTAGAACATTTATTATTTTATATTTTATATTTAGTTTTTAATCTACTTGAAATTTGTCATTTTATGATATGAAGTAGTGGTCCAATACGTTTTTTGTTCCAGATAAATAGCAATTATGTAGTATCATTTATAAAATAAGCCACATTGAATTTAAATATCATATTTTTCATTTAAAGTCCCTTATATGTTAAGATATATTTCTGAGCTTTCTATTATGTTTTTATTTTCTAATAGTCTTTTTTCTATGCCAATAATACATTGTTTTGATTAGTGTGGCTTTATACTACATTTTAATATGTGTAAGGCAAATATCTTCTCAGGATTCTTGTATTTTGCAATTTTTATGATATCTCTGATTTATACCTTCATAGGAACATCAACTCATTAAACTTCAAAAGAAAAAATGTAATTTACTAACATTCATTTGCTAACATATGCTCTTTTCTTACTTTCTTCAGTGGTAATTTTTGCAATCTGGAGTTGCAGTTCTGCTCTGCTTCTTTCTCCAATTCTCACAATAAACACTCTTCTTAAGGAGAAGGTTCATGTAAAGCAGTTTGGTTCTGGAAGGAGTCCCCTTTGTGTGCAGAGGCTCGTGGAAGGGGGCACTGACTCGGCGCGGATCATCTGAAGCAGTTCTCCTGGGAACTGTCAGTCGAGGACCCTTTTGCTGCATCTGTTGACTTATTTGTGCTCACTTCATTGCCCTTATTTATGTTTGGGGCTATATTTGGTGCACTCTTGTTTCTATTAGTCTGATCGCATATACTTTTTACGTTTCAAGAAGTTCTCACATTTTTCAGAAATCTTTCATTGCATCTGTCGCCAACTATGTTAAGGATTATTTTTGTGATTTGGCTTGGTTTTCTGTTTTTACATTTTAAAACCTTTAAGAAGAGCTTTGTATGAAGACAGTGCAAAATCAAGCCCTAAATTTGCATTAGACAGTATAACAAGAAAAACTTGTCTAATCACTGCTTAAAATGTGTTCATACTCTAAAACTCATTAGATTTTTCCATGTCAAAGAAGTAAAAATGAGTTATAAGGAAATGAAGTATTTTGGCAGGTAGAAATAAGTAGTAACCACCTAAAAAAAGATGTGTAAAAATGTTTTAATTTCTAGTTGAGCAACCAAGATGGAGACATAAAATCTCATTTTATCATATTGGTAAAATTATTAGAGCCATGGTTGTTGGCCTCTCATGTAAAATAGCATTTATATAATTTTCCAATTTTTACTTACACATTTAGTTCCTGTCTTCTTTATAGGCAAAATTACTTACTCTTCTGTGTTTCTACAGGCTTCATTTTTATATTTGTCGGTCTTGTAGTAGTTCTCAATGATTGTGTGTCTTAGTGAGTGGCTCACATGTCTGTATCCTTGACAACATTCTAACTTGCTCAAGGATAGGGGCTGTGCTTTCCTTTGTTTTGAGGCTCACGTGTATGAGGTGATCAACAAGTTTTCATTAGCTATTTCAAAATCTTAATTAAATAAATGATTGTACTTTAACTTCTATACTGTTTAACATTCTGTGTTATCTTGTCTACCCCAAAAGATTATAGGCTCCTTGAAGGCAGAAAGAGTGTCATGATTTCTTATTAGTATACAGCTCCTGCGACATACAGTGTTAGACATGTAGATACCAAATGAAGAAATGAATTACTTAATGTAAAATATATCAGGTAGAGAAGACTATTAAGAGATGCTGCTAACTTTTAAAAAATCTTTTGGTTGTGCAGGTATAAATTTTCAGCCACCATCAACAGAATATTCACTAATTGGTACAAGATTTACCCCCACTCCCGCTACTATCAAAAAGTTATTGTGCACAATCAACATCTCCTGCTCATCACTAAAATCAATTACAGCTCAAATGGATAATTCAATAAAGACTGTTTCCCATCAGATATCAGGTTTTGAACATGTGGATCATAGTCTCAGTACAAATCGCAGTCCGGATGAGTTGGAAGTTTCTATGAAAAACAGTAGCTCTTTAAGCATGAGCCCAAACAGCACCCATGGCAAAGCAAAAGGTGATATCCAGAGCACCATCCAAACAGAGACAGGAGGGCATAATTCTCAAATTAGCAGGACTTCCCCAGGTGACATACAGTATGAAGAGGAGTTTGTGTCATCTGTTACCAAAACAATCACTATTTTGCCAGAAAAGTTTGGATCAACCAAAATATCACCTTGTGCAGACTCGCCTTGTTTCCTTGGTGTTTCCTGTGTGCCAAGCTCAGATGGTCACTTCAAATGTGGACGCTGCCCTTTTGGGTATTATGGAGATGGTATCAATTGCAGAGGTAATATGGAAGTCTTCAGAAGACAAAAACAAAATTATCTAATTCAAGTTTAAGTAATTACAAAGATATATTTTTTAATTTACTAATTTCTATTTATTCTGCTTAGTTCACTTTTTTCTGTTTATTTTATTAATTGATCATTTATACTGTATTCTCATCATACTTTGAAAGAACAAAAGTGGATTTTCTGAGTTTTTCGCTAAAATCATGTTAATATTATAGAGTATCACAACTTTATATGTTACAAATATATTTGAGTACTTTCTGTGTTCCAGGGTCTGTGGAAACATTTTGTATCAACTGTGTCATATAATCCACATGAATCCCACATATTGGGGATTATTTTTCCCGTTGTACAGATGAGAAAACAGCTTTGGAGTGCCGACTGAGTTTCCCAGCATTAATCAGCAAAAGACGTCAACATAGATCTGATTAACATTGTGATCTGTGTTCTTTTCAGCTCACAGTGGGTGTTTAGTGCTTCAGATTCCTAATTCTGGCATAGGTGCTTATTTGCATGAACTAGGTTTCTCTGTAATCCCTCCACCTCTTTTGAGATTATAGCAAATTGTATATGACTTTCATTTTAACGGCATTTTTTCTGTCTTCTCACAATTATTAACATTGTTTTCTCTGATGAAAATCAAATTTTTGACTTTGACAAATTAGAAGCTGTTTTGTTTTATTGTTTTGCTTTGTTTGTGTTTTGGCTTGAGACTAAACTTAAGCCGGAGAGTTGTTGGAAATTTCTTATGTTCTCAGTATTACCTAGAGGGACTAAAGATTTCTTTTTTTCTGTAGGAATAATAATAGTAACCCTCAATACCTACATGCTTATAATATAAAACACCTTATTATTAACAAATAGAACAAAATTACCTGATGCATTTCGGTTATCTCAGGAAGTATAGAATGCTAACTAGAATATATTAGGTAATTAGAGAAGTTTAGGAAATAGTAACCTATTAGTTTACGAGACATTCCTGGCATCTTGCTCTTTGAAATTCTGATTATCCTTGTCATTCGCCAACATTTGGCAGATTAGTATCTGAAATTCCATTGAAACTTTCATTTGAAAAGACACTGTAATCCCATGTATGATTAGCTGCTATCTCCAACATCACGTTCTGCTTGGGGAGTCATTACCACATGTGATGGCTCTTCCTTACCTTATTAATCATTTTTCTCCATCATACTAGTAGTAAAACAAATATAAAGGAAAAAAACACAATTTTATGGGTAAATGTATTGGTTGTTGTTTAACAGTAGTATCATACTATTCAAATTTCAGAGACTTTTGCTTTTATTATAACTAAGTCTGTGGGCAACATGTATGTTCTGTATTAGCAATTAACCTTTTTTTCCTTGATTTTTTAAAGCCATTTGTAGATATCCATGTGGAAAAAGTAGGGAGTGTGTTGCCCCAAACATATGCAAATGTAAACCTGGTTACATTGGTTCTAACTGCCAAACTGGTAGGTAACATCATTCATTAGTTTGCATGATAAATTTTATTTGGTAATTGATATGTCTAAAACCTGGGCTTTATTTTGTACAGCTCTTTGTGACCCTGATTGCAAAAACCATGGAAAATGTATTAAGCCTAACGTTTGTCAGTGTCTTCCAGGACACGGTGGAACAACCTGTGATGAAGGTGATAATTCAAATTAAAAATCAAATATAGGCCTAAAATATAGCACAATAGCTTTAAAAATCATTTTATAACACAATTCAGTTTTACTGTGTATATACTCAAATATACTTATTAAAGCTGGTGTAGGACTTTATGTTTTAAAATACTAAATATAATTTATTTGAGGATTCTAAAGAATTAAATTTCTGAAATCAGAGATTCAAGGAGTAATAGCTTATTTGTTGTTGGTAAAATTATCCTCTAAAATGATTTGAGGTTTAGTTATAAGGTACTATATCTCTACCCTTGAATTTAGCCAAAAGGCCAAGAAGTGATAGGGTACTATATCTCTACGAATATTTTAGCTTTAAGCAAAAGAAAGCTGTTGAATGACCTACAAAATATGGTTAAATGCCAAATAATTAGAAAATGTAAAGTAGTAAGAAGAAACCTAAAATATGAATTTTTAAAAATACATCTATAGCCATATAATTGCATTGCTTCATTTTAAATCTTGAGTGGAAAATTATGAAATAGCATTCCTAAAGTGGATGATACTTTAAAGAAATAAGTTGTTTATTTTAAAATAATATTTTAAAAGATAGTTTGGTAGATGGTGCATATAATTATGAATAAGCTGAGAGCCATGTTAAATGTTTTTATGGCAAGGCAACTTACAAATTAACAAACTAAAGTAAATTTAGGTTGAACTTCCAGAAACATTCAATCAAATTAGGATAGGAAAATAACTATGGAACTATAGGAAAGCTGTATTTGTAAGGCAGGAATATGTAAGTTCAAATCTCACTTTTCACAAGAAGGCTAGATCCTATATTTCCTTTCAGTTAACAAAAAGTAATCAAAGCATGCTACTGATTTGTAAATGTTTCTGGTGTGAATTAATATAGTCAGTTTTATGGAACTAAATTTTGTAGTAAAAGCGAGCTACATATTATAAATTGTTCTTACAACAAGATTTTATTGTGATGGTTCTTTATAATTATAAACTGACTTTTTAAAAATTAAGAACTGACTTAATAACATAATCTGTATCTGCAGAACGTTGTAACCCACCTTGTCAATATGGTGGCACGTGCATGGCTGGCAATCTCTGTACTTGTCCCTATGGTTTTGTAGGACCAAGGTGTGAAACAAGTAAGCAAAACTCTCCTACTGTCTGATATAATAAAATTGCTTCTTTGAATAGTTGATGGCCTTAATGCTACACGAAATGAACCCTAACTCTAAGTAAAGAACACACACTGATGACTGATGACGACAGTTACCATCTTGCATAGCACTGGGATCAACCACAGCGGCCAGCACTAAGATAAAAAAGTTTGTTTTTGGAAGTAACTATCACTTTGATGCTATCCATGACCTTTCTTTGAAATAACAGGAATTCGAATTTGTTAAATTGCATATAAATTTATTTTTAAATTTATGTCTATGATTGCTTTCATCACTAACTAATAATTTTCCTAAATAGCCAACTCTTGTTTACCACTTGGCTGAATGTTTTTCTATTTTTTCTATCTCTATTAACCAAAAAAATAAAATAACTGAATGTGAGAATCAGAGAGTATTTCAAGCCTGAGTATAAATTATATTTTATCTTTCTCTCTGATCTTACACATTAGCAGATGTGATTGGCAGTTATGAGCTAGCTAGCTGAGAACCAACAATATGACTACACCAAGCCTAATCTTTGTTTTCTCTTTATTCTGTGATCTCAGTGGTTTGTAACAGGCACTGTGAAAATGGAGGCCAATGTCTCACACCAGATATTTGCCAGTGCAAGCCTGGCTGGTATGGGCCCACCTGTAGTACAGGTAAAACTGAAAATATTTTCAGTGAACATATCAATTAAAAGTTAAAATATGCCAATGTTCTGAAGACGTGCACCTAAGAAATATAAAACTGACCTGACAAGACAGGTATGAAGCTGTTATTTCAGACAGATTTTTAAAACTCTTTCTTCTCCGTTACTTTTCTTCTTACATTGAACCATATAGTGTCTTACAGCTTTACTGTTATCTTAGCCAACCAATACTTTTTTTCCTTTTATATTTCCCTCATTGACATACCTTATGGTGAAGAGAAACATGCTGAACCTTCTAGATTTGTTTAAAGTTTTTCATCACAACACAAACATCGTATTTCATTAAATATCTAAACAATCCTGAATTAAGTAGACACACTTCATGTTATTCCATTTCATGTATTAGGCTTGGGGTGTGTGTGTGTGTGTGTGTGTGTGTGTGTGTGTGTGTGTGTGTTTTCTTGAGACAGAGTCTTGCTCCATCACCCAGGCTGAAGTGCAGTGGTGCAATCTCTGCTCAATGCAACCCCCGCCTCCTGGGTTCAAGTGATTCTCCTGCCTCAGCCTTCTAAGTAGCTGGTATTACAGGTGCGCACCACAATGCCAAGCTAATTTTTGTATTTTTAGTAGAGATGGGGTTTCACCATGTTTGTCAGGCTGGTCTCGAATTCCTGACCTGCCTGCCTCTGCATCCCAAAGTGCTGGGATTACAGACCTGAGCCACCATGCCTTGCCTAGGCTTGTTTCTTTGGCAGCAATGTTTGCAATGCTCTGTGTTTGATATAATTCATTATAATCTAATGACTTTTTTCTCAGCGAAAATGTAATTCAGTGTTTATAGCTGGCCAATTATTTGTGAAGCATGATACAAATGGAAACAAATATCTATTTGATTTTTGCCCTGATTTCAAGTAGCATATTATTAGTGACAGAGACATGGGATACAATTATAAAAAAGACTATGATACAGGTTGAGTTATGATAAGTAATGTTATTGAAACACAGTTCCTTATAAGAGAAGGGAGAAGTTAATTTAGCAAGTGGAGTGAGGAGGAAAACAGTATTTGTAGTAGATGTTGGTGAATGGGTAGGATGTAGGGCAGAAAATGAAATGGGGCATGCCTTTCAAAGAAAAACAAAAATGAAGCAAAAACAAAGAATGTTTTGAATGTGCTAGGACTTGAGAGAAGTTAATATCTATTGGTATGGACCCACCTTAGTAAAGGTGAAGTTGGAAATATGTTCAATGAACATGTCAATTAAAAGTTAAAATATGCCAATGTCCTGAAGACACGCACCTAAGAAATATGAAACTGACATGACGAGACAAGTGGGCATTCAACTAGGCTGGGCATTCTGAATTCTCATCACAGGCTCCACATTCTTAGTAGAGCAGGAGCAGCGTCATCTCTAAAAAACACTGCCACTTTAAATTCCAGTTCCCTTTCTAGTCTCATGTATTTCAAGGAAATCACTTCTCTTCTCACTACAAGCAGCCAGAAAGAGCAGATAGCAAAACACAAATAAGACAGCTCTGGCACAGAGGGAGGTGGGGGCCAGTCTCTTGAGTAACTGCCAAACTTCGCCCTCATACACTGGGCCCCAGTAAAACAGTGGGCCTTAAAAAGCACAGTTTTTTTCCTCTTCCGGGGCACTAAGACAGGAAAGCTAAAAGCAGATGCTCGAGATACGCCTGTAGCTGCAGAAAGATGTATGGGAACAGACCTACATCTCTCCCTCCCAGATAAGCACAACAGATACAGAAGCAGTCCAAACCTGTAACAAACTCTCCCAAAATCCTTAAAAACTCTTAGCCTGTAAGAGTGAGCCTCTGACCTAACGCAGCCAGTAGGCACCTCTCAAGTTTGCTTTCTCTAAAATAAATCTGTCCTGATTGGCGAGCCACCTTTTCCTGTTTCTTTCCTTTCACAATTCTTAGCTTAGTGTTATTTGTAAACTTAATGAATATCATTTCCAAGCAATTATCAAGTTATTTCATTCCTCTTACGTTTGGCCAAATCTAATTAATTATAGGTTTTACTTGCAGTAAAAATAAAATATTTCATTATGCACCATTTTGTACTTCTGTGCAGCTTTCATTTTTTAAATAATAAAACTTTTATGGTCTCTTTTCCTCCTGCTGTTCATTAGCTTTGTGTGACCCTGTTTGCCTCAATGGTGGTTCGTGTAATAAGCCAAACACTTGCCGCTGTCCAAATGGATTCTTTGGTGCACAGTGTCAGAATGGTAATTATTCTTTCTTTGTATGTAAAAAGGGCGAATGGAAAGTTAGACATTGACAGAGCTCTGAGTAAACACAAGATAAGTTTCAAAGGGAAAGATGCTATTATCTTCCCCACAATTCTTGTGATGTTTCAAGTATCTCCACCAAATTACTCGCTTACAAAAAATATATCAAAGTTATTATGGAAAATGGCTATATTTACTCAATATATGTGAAGCTCAGACCTTGGTACCTCTCTGTGCAGTTTTATAGGACTAAGATGTGAAACAAGCAAAGTTCTCTTGTAGTCTATTGTAACGAAATTGTATCATTGTTGTTGCCAACACAGCAAAAATGTTTGATTTATGGTCAATCTGCTGTTCACTATTATCCCGTAATCTCTTTTCACCTTAGTTTCATTAAATATTTATGAAGAATCACCTATGCACAGCACTATGCAAGAAGATACAGATACATAAAAATGCATTGTTTCTCTCTTTCACGGCTTATTGTTTTAACACTTTCCCTCATATAGTTAATGTTACAGGTTATTTTCAGAATAATGGGGATGTCTTGAGGGTATGAATGAATGCCAATCAATAATATGTAATGTGTATTTTCTGCATCTTCATATTTTTGAGTTTATAAAAAAAGTAGAGTTGAGTTTTGCTATAGAACATGTCAGAGTATTTCCATAATTCCTAAAATTTATATTTTCCTTGCCGTGATGCACTTTGATTTGCAATTCTATTTCTTTTATTTTGGATGTTGGCTAAAATTCGTAGGATGAAAATAAAGCAGAAAAGATGCCATCATGGAAATGAGTTCCTGAAATTCGTATTCCTTTGAGGAAACAGTTTGAGAAACAAAAAGAAGTAAAGACTAAGTTAAGGGAAATCTTGAAAACTAGAAGACTCTGGCTAAATCCATGCTAAAGAGTTACATATGTAGCTTGAATGGAGAGCATAAGGAAGGAAATGAAAACCTCACGTCTGTCATGGTACTTGAAGTAGATGTAAGAATAGTAAGAAAAGTTCTTTAAATGCATATGCCAGTTGTATAAGTGGATAAAGGAAGCAATCTCTCAATTATTAAATTGAATTAAAAATTATCTATTGAACATATTCCATGCATTAAGGGTCAGAAAATAGACTATCATTGTGAGAAGAGAGTAGGTTTTAGATTTAGCTTACCTCCACAAGTTTCGAGCTGGTATGGAAATTTACTTAAAGCCTCCATGCCTCAGACTTTCCTGGCTTTCAAGTATGATCTAGACAGTGGCTGTGACTTGTAATTCTTATTAGATCTGTCTTCCTGTGAGCCTAAATGGTGGGAAGGGAAGATGGCACATACATTGAAAGTGACTGAATAAAATTAGGTGGAATATAAAGTCATATGAAAAACATATACTGTGTGCACTATAGAATTTTAAAAGTGGAAGATAGAAATTGAGCTAGAAACAACATAAAAAAGTTAAACTACTAAACTAATAAGGAAGGCTTAGGATGTATGGCTGGAGAGATGATGAAATACACCTTCAAATTTGCTCTACCCCTTGGATTTCACATGGAGAGTGAATGCCAGTTGCTTAGCTCACTCTAGGGTTTGGTGACAGAGCCATATGGGGCCCATAGATTCTCATAAATATATGTGGAGGATGGATTTTTCTCATAAACCTCCTTTTCCTAATGTGGGATTATGGGTAGACATGGCCAAGTCTAAATTGTGCACCCTTTGTATATATTAATTGTATGTGCTTTTTTGTATAAATATTTATTTCTACACTCAAGTTTTTGTGGATAATTAATTACAGCAAGATTACCCATCATAAATAATTTGTGGAGCTTTTTTAAGTTTTAAATTCCTAACCACAGGCATTTCCTATAGAGTTTTGTAGTAGAAAATATATACTTTTTCTAATAAATGATAATAATCTTAAATTGTATGAAGGATAGGGAGCAGAAAACAAGAACATTTCTTCACCAGTAAGAAGTATCAATAAAATGTCAGAGAAATAACAGTAGACTCAAGCATGAACCAGAAAAAGTTTAGCCTAAAATATTGGAAACTATCCGTTTGCTAAAAGCTTTCAGTTGTTTTATTATTATAAAGTTCTACATTATTTCCATTTAAAAATCCATTTGAAAACAGAATTTTTCTTACAGTGTTTGGAAATAAAGCATCTATTAATACAAACTGGGAGTCGGTCTACACTAGTCCTATATTAATACCAGTTAATTTGAAATTAATTTTTAAAATACAAACTAACATTTATTTAATTATTGTTTAGGAATAAATTAAATTTTTAATTTTCTAGACAGGTTTGCCTGTGTATTACTTCAAAGAAATGCCTGCATTTAATTTTCATACCTGGAAAAAGCATGAAGTAATCATAACCATGTCATAAAATTAATATATCTTAACCTCTGAATTTCATAAAACAGAATTATATACATAGGGGCTGCCAGTAAGATATATTCAAAATTATCTAACAAATATTCTTAACAAAGCCAAGAATTTATTGTTAAAAGGATTTTTACCAAGCATTCACAGGAATAAGTCGCATATAAAGCTCTGCCTTCCTAACCTTAGTAAGTATTCAAAAGCTAATTTGAGTCATTTCTAAATATGTAGAAATTATTGAGATTTGTCTGATTTCCACAAGAACAGGTACATTCTTATTTTGAGCTAGGTTTTGACTTATTTTCTGGGTTTTTGTCTAGATCACTCCATGCTTTACTTATTGTATAGTGAAACATGAGATTTATAATATATTCATTGTAATATCAAAGACTCGATTTGTTATGAACACTTAATACATTTCAAATTGTGCTAACCCTATAGCAGCTTATAGGTATAAGCATCACATTTCATGATTTAGAAAGGACAGGTTTAATAGGTGATCTTTTATTTGAACAGCACATTTCTCTGCCTTATGGCCTCATTGATAACAAGCACGTGATGTTATGTCTCATATGTAATAATTGAATGTGTAATAATCACAGATTGCTGCCATGTGTTCTTTCAGCTTTCTGTCACCCTCCCTGTAAGAATGGTGGCCACTGCATGAGAAATAATGTGTGTGTCTGTCGTGAAGGATACACTGGTAGGAGATGCCAAAAAAGTAAGACATTGCTAAAGGTATTTGTCAACTACAGGTAAAGCAAAGACAAAACTATGGAATGTAAGGGCTGACCTTTCATGCTTTTACCTGTAGGCATCTGTGATCCTGTGTGTATGAATGGAGGAAAATGCGTGGGACCAAACACTTGCTCTTGTCCTTCTGGTTGGAGTGGGAAACGATGCAACACACGTAAGAGGAACCTTAAGATGCTAAAGCTTTCATCCTTCGTGGGAACATAAAGCAGAATTTAAAACAGAGAATGTTGTTTTTCACTTTCTTTTGCTTGGTCTTTTTAAAATTTTGGCATATGTATCCTACTGTAGGAGATAGCTTTTTGAAATAGAGAGTTTCTCCTCTTCTGAACTCATTCTTTTGGGTTAGCAGAAGAGGATATATTATATTTTTCAGGTTTTCTATTGCACTTGCTGGGATAAATAACAAGTCCTTAAGTCCTGAAGTAGAGGTCAGGGAAAGGTTTTAAAAAATTAGTGATTTCATGGCCCCACCTCAAACTATCCAGGTCTAACCTTTCCAAGAGGAGGTGACAGTGCCACTCAGGCTGGTTAGCTCCTGAGGGTGGCTGTCTTCATTCAAATGTTTCATTCTTTTTTTCCTTTCTGTAAATTATTTTAAATTAGTCATTACTAGAGTGTTTTGATCAAAGTGAAAAAATGAGAAGCAACCTAGATGTCCAACAATTGGAGAAAAGTTAAATCATGATGAATTCAAACAATGGAACATTTTGCAACTGTTAAGGTTCCATTTTCCAAGAATATATAGTGACATTCAAGAATATTCTTGATAAATATTAGGGTCAAAAAGTTTCTTTAGTCACTGACTTTTAACTATTTCTTTTCCTTTCTCTAACGAAAAATTTCAAGGGTTATGGATAGGATTTGACTAGTAGTGAAGAGTTTTAACTTGTTTTTATTTCAATTGGCAGCTGTCTGCTTGCAGAAATGTAAAAACGGTGGTGAATGCATTGCTCCCAGCATATGTCATTGTCCTTCCTCCTGGGAAGGAGTGCAGTGTCAAATACGTAAGCCCACAGGATATTTTTCTTACTAATGTGTTCTGAATTGGAATCTATTATAACAATTAAAGTATAGCTTTAGGACAAATCCATAGGGGTAAAAAACTCCAGCGTGCTGATATGTTTTAAAAAATGATTTTAGAAATAAAACTTACTAAATTTTATATCCATTTAAAAGGCAAAAGTATAGTGTAATATATTAATAGTTTGTGTGACAGAGATAATTTCAAATTATGGTCTGTGGATTACCAATAAAGTTGCCCAGGTAGACCAAAGAAGGTGTTGATATACAGAAGTTTAAATATTATTTCATATTATAAGATGAATACATCTTTATCATGGACACCTTAGAAAATATGGAAATGTATTAAAAATTATTCACTCTAAGTTTCACCTTCCAGAATTAATTTCTGTTGCATTTTTAAAGTGTTATTATATTTCCATCCCATGTTAGTCAAAAATTTCTACATAGATGAAATCTTAAGGTGTAGAGGAAGATCAAATTTTATGCAATTTTGACATTTTTTGTAGAAACTTGAAATAACATGTTAAAATATTAACAATGATTAACTTAATGGGAAAAACTGGAAGTCCCTCAAAATATTTCCAAATGGTTAATAATTATATAATTTCAAAATTGGTGGCCAAGTGTACTGTAAACTGAAATTACACAGTTTTATTATGATCATGCTTTTTTACTAGAAATAATGTACCTTCCATTTCAATGTCTTTTGAACCACACCCTTGTTCCCATGCATCAGAAATTTTGCATGAAATTTTTGTGACACTTAAACCTTATTTTACTAGTAAATGCTCTTGTAATTTATACAATTCTTATCTTAGAAAGGCATATCAAAGTACTATTAAGTGCTGGTATTTACATAAGAAATGTATGCTCAAAAATTGATAATTCTAATTGGAATTTAGATGTGATAAAATGCTAGAAAAAAAAGAATTAGCAACCTCAACGTGGACTGCTTGTTCTGGAGTGAGCTCTGTGTAGACCTCAGAGAGAAGGATGAGAAGATGTTAAAAACACATTAATGAAGAAATATGCTTCAGTGGTTGCAGATTGAGGTTGTCTGAGCACAGCCTGAAGCTGTGAGCCCTGTTTCTGTACCCTGCAGCATTTTTATGTGAATTTAAAAAGTCATGCTACTTCAAGTTTTTTATTTCCAACTATTGAGAAACTGTCCAAATATATTGATATTTCTTTTTTTTCTTTTTTTTTTTTTTTGAGACGGAGTTTCGCTCGTTACCCAGGCTGGAGTGCAATGGCGCGATCTCGGCTCACCGCAACCTTCGCCTCCTGGGTTCAGGCAATTCTCCTGCCTCAGCCTCCTGAGTAGCTGGGATTACAGGCACGCGCCACCATGCCCAGCTAATTTTTTGTGTTAGTAGAGACGGGGTTTCACCATGTTGACCAGGATGGTCTCGATCTCTTGACCTCGTGATCCACCCGCCTCGGCCTCCCAAAGTATATTGATATTTCTTAAACAAAATATGTTACTACCATCTGCTGGAAAATTGTTGTAATGAATATTCAGATCTATGGTTTCTATCATGTGAATGCTGCTTCCTTCACTGTGGAGCCCTTGTGGATTGATTACACAACCTGCCCAACTGTATACAGCAGTCCTGATGAAAACATATACTGTCAATGTTGCACTTATCTTAAAGGACATATTATTCTTGAATGTGTAAGCTTCAAGTATGTGATATTGAAATAGTAACTATTACATAATTTTATGGTATGCTAATATGCTAATTTTCACTCAATATTGCTTAAAAATATTTATGTCCTTTAAAAACAAAATTTTAAACAATATATTAATTCCACAATATAAATATTACAAAAGTTGCTTTAGCCTCCCCCCTTATGTTTAAGATTTTAGTTATTTACAAGTTATTATTAAGTATTATAAACATTTTCTTTCTACAAATAGATGATAAATAAATTGAGATATTGAGATAGATATAGGTATTTTTAATTGCCTTAGAAAAGATTTCAAGGAAGAAATTTCTGATATAGGCAGTATGAGTATTTTTCAGAAATTTCCAGTAGAGTTGTTTTACGTTAAACTTCTAATGGTAGTGTAAAAATTGTCAGTTTTTCCATACACTAGCTAGTATTGAGTTTTCTCTTTTAAATGTTTGCTAAATGTTAAAAAGCAAATTATAAATGCTATCTTCTGTTAATGACTTGGGCTTCTCAAAAAAAAAGAGATGTATTTCAAATACTTTAAAATATAGTCAATGAAATTTTTGTTTCTTTTAATAATATCTTTATGAAATTCCAAAAGCATTGTTTGAGTTTTGGGTGTTTTGTTTTTGATGTGTATATGTGTTCTGAAAGATGGGAGCGCATAGATTAGATCCATCCATCAATGGTTCATTAATAGATTCTTGTGATGGCATTAGTGTCCAGTCACCACATAGCCTCAGACAACTGGAATAGAATACATCACAAGCATTTCATGTCAAAAGATGGTTACTGTAAAATTTTGTGTATTGCAGCAATTTGCAACCCAAAATGTCTTTATGGAGGCAGATGCATATTTCCCAATGTGTGTTCCTGCCGCACTGAATATGCTGGAGTCAAATGTGAGAAGAAAATACAGGTATTTCAAAGTTTAAAAAGAAAATAAATAGTAGACATTGACATTTGCATATCTCTTCTACTTAGTAATTGTTACCAATTAATGTTTTATTTTCTTTTATTTCCAAAATAAGAATAAAAGTATTTGCCTCTAAAATCAAAAATTATATCATTTTTATGTTACAGTGGAGTCATTATATAAAATTTTGATGTGTGGTTAAGGAATTTCAATGTATAGATACAATTGTCCAATGTAATGCACTATTTCATGACACTTGAGTTGAGACGGCAAACATTCCACAATATAAATTCAAGACACCACTAATTTATGTTTTGGTCAAGTACTTGATCAGCAGACTACCCTCACCTGTCTCAAAAAATCCACCACTTTTAAATAAGTGAATCACCACTTCATTTACTTGAGGGTGGTTCTCATCATTTTCACTGGGGCACATGCCACTAAGGCCTTGTCTATTCTCATTCATTTTCCCTGACAGGTATTCTTTTCCTATTAAAATCCGTTACTAGGAAATCAGTAGAAAACTCTTGATATTATTAGAATTGGGATTTCTTTGTATTTCAGAAATCAAGGAAGGGAAGAAAGATCATAAACTTTCTTGGAGTTTCTGAAACTGCCGACATTTATTTGTAAGGCCAGTGCTATAAAACATATCTTTTAAAAGTTTCTGTGATACTATTTCCTCATATAGGATTAAAGTGCATTTTGTTTGATCTCTAATCTTAAATTTCCAAATATTGACAGCTGAGATATTATTTCAGTCCTAATTCCTATATATACAAGGGTTGCTCTAATAATCTCTCTCACAAACACAGACACATAAATGCAGCAAACCTCTAAAAAATCTCTTAATCTATAAGAGTTGTAATGTAAAAAGTCATGATATGCTATTTAGCACTTCAAAATGCCCCAAGGTCATGAATATGAAAGTCTACTGGAGTACTAGAATTTGACAACTGATTAGAAATTTTCTTCTTGTAGCTTGATATGGATCAATCTGACTTAGAGACAAAGTGGATGTTTGTATAGTATTCTCCAAGCACTGGTGTCATCCTGTATGATTGGCCCCCATTATGAAAATAACCAGATCATAATAGGGCTATGGTTTGAAAACTGGAAAGCAAAAGTTATTATTTATTTGATTAGATGTTGTTTGAGAAAAATAAAAATAAAAGCTTGAGCTCCCTTGGGTTTGAAGGCAGCCTAAGTATACATTATTTGATTTGATGTGAGATTTTTATGGCACAGGAAACCCTATGACCTCCAAAGCTTTTTAACTCCACTTTGACAGTACCAAACTTAGGTGGCTGCTCTGTATTCTATTTTATGTATTTATTTGCCATCTGATTCTTTCCTCAAATGATCAATAGCAAGTCATCTTTATCCCCATTAATGTTGCTTCTGACAGTGCATTTGAAATCACACTAAGAAGAAAAAAATGTCAGAAGGCCACTGGGGGGAAGGCTTGAGGACAATATGTCTTGTTCTAGTGCAACCTGGCCTCCCAAGCTTATAACTTCAATCTCATTCTGGCTGTATTCTATGATGATATTATTATTATTTGTTTTCGATATTTCTTTGGATCCCACACACAGGTTAAAACATAAATTTCTTTTTAGTGGGGAAGAAAGCAGCCACAATCCACGGGTATCCACAGAACCTTCTCCAACTCCATCCCTTGCTCCCCTCTTCCCTGCCTTCCCCAAAGGAGGGTTCAGGCTGGCTAACTACCTCTTGGCTCTTACTCAGGCATCCTGAGGTAGTGGGTTAAAAAAGAAATGGAGGTTACTGATTGGATTGCTAGAATCTCAATGAAGAAGATAATTACTGGCTAGCGACAAGAAACACAGAGAAAGAGAAAATAAGCAAAGGAAGGAAAGGTGCTAAGAGGATGAGTTGATGAAAGGCTTTGGGAAGCGTTGTAACCTCCTGCTTGCTGCTGAGTGCACTTACTCTGACCCTGCCACTTATTTGCTCTGTGATTTTGGTCAAGTTTAACTCTCTGAGTCTCAGTTTTCTCATCTGTAATATGGCACTAATAGTAGCACCTAATCATAGGCTTACTGTAAGGATTCAATATGTTAGTATATGTGAAGTACCTAGAATGGTGCTTGGGATATAACAAGCACTATGTAAGAGTTTGTAACTAATTACACTGAAGAGAGGAATAGTAGGAGGTAGAGAAGAAAAAGGATGGGGAAAGGCACATGAGAGAAACGTTGTAATGCATTGTGAATATCAACAGTTTTTTTTCCTGAGGGGTATCAAAAAATTAATTAGCTTTATTGGGCATGGATGTTTCTCAAGTGTAACCCTTGGCCAAGATGGAGTCACCTGGTATGCAAGCTCCATTTGGTTATCACTTCTTGGACCTTAAATATCTTGATTACACTTCAATGTTATGAAAATAGTATTGAGTCTAGTGGCAAACAGAACCAAAAGAGCTTTACATATTGTGTCAGCAAGAAGAAGGTAATAAATAATGAGTAAGAGTTAAATGGTTTTATACTATTCATTGAAACACAATTTCCTTCTTCCTACTGCAGATAAGACGCCACTGAGTAGCATCAAGTGTGTGAATTAAAAGCCTGTATGTTAAGAACGGAAATGTGTTGTTCAGAAAAAGTTGGAGATAACTTGAAGTTTATTTGACCATCATTTAAAAAATATCTTAAAGACTGAAGAAACTAATAAAATATATAATGATCCCAGTTGTAATTATTAGAGAAAAGCAAAGAAGAAATCCAGGTATTCTAAATTGGATGTTGAGATGGAATCGAATATTTACATATTGAGATGATGTATCTGATATTCCATCCATTTGCAATATTTAATAAACTGAATATTTTCTCAGCCCTAAGTGTGACTGTGTCTGTACCATCAGGAGTCAGTCAGTATAATGGAAGCCACTTGATATCTTCCTGATATATGATGTTTATATAATAAGAACTGCATAATAAGAACAACTGCATAATAAGAACAACTTGGTCTCCCCAACCCCTTATTTTAACCCAGACATTCCTTCTTTTGATTCTGGGTCTTTAGATAAATTCTTTCAACCAATTGCCATTCCGAAAATTCTTGAATTCACCCATTATGTCTCCTCCCTAAAACATATAAAACCCAGGTGTAGCACGACCTCTTTGGGCACATGTCTCAGCATCTCCTGCGGCCATGTCGTAGGACATGATGACTCATATTTCACTCCAAATAAATCTCTTCAAATATTTTACAGAGTTTGACTCTTTTCATTGACAATAACTTGCTTCACTCTGTTTTATGTTACCAGACATTCAGAAATATAAATGCAAAATAAATGTTAACACTTAGTGTATACTTAAATGTTTCTTCAGCTTTTGTGAAAATAGGAGTATTGTAGATAAAAATGAATACTTTTTAAACAATTATTGGAATTAAAATACTATGAAAATAGATACAACTTTTATATCATTTTGACAGCTTTGCTCAGTATACAATTGTATGAGTGGAAAACAAATTCATTTTCTTCCTAGTATACTCTCACAGCACAACAGTCAACACAGAAGACTTCTGTGACCTCTGGTCATCAAGAAGTTTATGGGGAGTTCTCCCCAATAACTAATCAATTCTGCAGCAGACAAAAGCTGGATGTCCTCTTAATTCCATTCAGTTCTGAGACTATCTACCTGTAGCAGCATCAGATGCCTCAGGTTGAGGGCTCTGTCCCCCAATTCCTCAGACTTCCCCACTTCAGATGGCAGTCACATGCCGTACATTGTTTTACCTGTGCTTCTGACTGGCTGGCTACAAATTGGAGTTCCCACAATCTCTTCCTCTCAGGTTTGGTTAATTTGCTAGACCGGCTCACAGAACACAGTGAAACATATTTACTGCTTTATTATAAAGGATGTTACAAAGAGGACAGGTGAGTAGGGCAAAGCATGTGGGAAGGGGTGCAGAACTTCCATGCCCTCTCTGGGCTCCTCCAGGAACCTCTGTGTATTCAGCTATCTGAAAGCTCATCTGAACTTTGTTCTTGGACCTTTGTGGTGACTTCATTACATAGGCATGATTGATTGAATCATTGTCCATTGGTGATTGACTTGACCTTCAGCCTCTCTCCCCTCCCTAGAGGTTGGAGGGGCTGGGATGAAATGCCTAAAGGTGTTTTGGTCTTTCCTATGACCAGCCTCCTATGACCTGGCTATCCAGGAGTCCCCAGTCATCAGTCAACTCATGAACATACAAAAAGACACTTAACACCTTGGAGATTATAAGGATCTTAGGAGCTGTATGTCAGGAATGGGATGAAGACCAAATATATATGTCACAATATCACAACCACATAGCAATTTTATCAATAGCCTTATTAAATTGATTTTTAATATAAACATTTTATGGTTATAAAGTTATAACTGCTTAAAGGCTTATTCTGAGGTACCTAAACTAATGCAGTTATTCACCACATAATGAATGATGTTTCAGTTAATCACGGACTGTATATATAATGTTGGTCCCCTCAGATTATATTACCATATTTTTACTGTACCTTTTCTATGTTTAGATCTACAAATACTTACCATTGTGCTAAAATTACCTACAGTATTGAACTACAGTGACATGTTGTAAAGGTTTGTAGCCTAGGAGCAACAGTCTGTATCATATAGCCTAGGTGTAGTAGGCTATACCATCTAAGTTTAAGTACATGCTACGATGTTAGTACAAAGACACAATTGCCTAATTATGGATTTCTCAGAACATATACCCTTCATCAAGTGATGCATGAGTGTACATTAAATTTTTCATAAACGTTTTTAGATCTACATCAAAAATGTTGATAAAATTAAAATATTAATACACTAACCATTTATAATAAATTTAATGGACCTGTTTATGTTAATAATGAAGAAATGCCATGGTTTACAGATTTCATGTAAAAATCACTCCTTATGAAAGCTAATGACTCATGGAAATGAAAGTAATGTTAGAAATATAATGTGAGTTTAGAAAAGCAAATAATTTGATAAATTTATGGCTAGAGATTTAACTTTTGGCTTATGTCTTGGTGATATTTCACATCAATTAATTTAAACATATTTTATTCACAGTCTATTTGGAAAATACTTTGAAAACAATGAGTGTTTAAAAATTAAGCAAAAGTACTTGAAAATATGTACCTTTCAATATTTATTTTATAAATTTTATTTATTTATTTAATTGGAACAAAGTCTTGTTATATTGCCCAGGCTAGAGTGTAGTGTCTATTCACACTGAATTCTCATAAAGAATTCAGACTATAGACTTTGCTTAGTTAATATGTTTGATGGTTTTGCATTTATTCATGCTAACATTGAAATGAAATGTATGATAAAATTTAAAATTTCAGGTTAAAATTATTTGGGGAGATGTGGAACCCATAATGACAATGTAGACATATTGCATGTATTTTTTTCAATTTTATAAAAACCATCACAATTATGTAATTTTTGATGAACTTATGTGCTAGAGTTTAAACCAACTATTTTATATGAATCAAATTAGTATAATATTTTGCCTTTATGCCACTTAATAATTTGTTTATGACTTATAATTTGCTTGCCAGTTACTTCTAAAATGAGAGGCAGTGGCCTAAATATTAAACAACATATTAAATAGGGGGAGAAATACATTACAGAAAACCTAAAAGAAGATATACTGTACTGTGTGTCTAAAATGTTATTAACTATAAATAAGAAGTAAATAATAAATAACATTAAAAGATTCTGTTCTTTCTAAAAGAGAAGAATGGTTATTTGTTCACAGAAAGCAAAGTAGGGAATCTAAGTGGAACTTGTTCATCAATGTTTATATAGTGGATATTGCATAGCACTGCAGCTGATATTTCCTCAATCACCATTTGCAAAAGATACTAAAAATATCAACTCAATTCTTGTTTCTAGAAAAAAAAGTCTGATAAAATTCCTAAAGATTGCATAAGTCAGGTGGGTGCAGTGTTCTGTACTTGTAATCTCAGCTACTTGGGAGGCGGAGACAAGAGGATTACTTGAGCCCAGGAGTTGAAGTTTGTAGTGACTGATTATTCCACCTGTGAGTGCTATGAATCGCTACTGCATTCTAGCTGGGCAACGTAGATCCCATCTCTTAAAAGAAATTGCGTAAGTCTTAATACATTTTCCTTGTCTATGAAGTAGATATTTGTAAATAGCAGTAAAGTGTGCTAAAATCACTAATATTTAAAGTTGAATAAGATGTAAGACTTATTCCCAGGTGACTTTTATTTTTCACAGAACTCAGCCCTTAATTTCAGAAAACAAGCTGCACAAACTGACCCTGTTGACAATTCTTGTCAAGTTTATTTCCTCCAGTTTTCAATTTGCCTCATGAGGACCTCATCACCTAACAGTTAAACTCTTTGTTCATGCTGAAAACTATGGGCAGCATCCTTAACACTCTGCTTCCTTGGAACAATCAGGCTTGTAATGGCCAGGACAAGTCTGCAGCAGACAGGTATGTTGGATTGCTACCTATCCCTGGCAATGAAGAGTGGGAAAGTACCCTAAGTTTTCCTCCTTTTCTATATTTCTTCTAACAGCCCCCACTTTAATGGAAATTGCCTCCCTTCTTCCGGGTGGGAGCCATCAAATTAAGAATTTTTTTCTTTGATGCAACTTAATAAATATGTTGATTAAAAAGATACAGCAATCAAGACAAGAAGTGAGGCTGGGTCTAATGGGAGCCAGGAAGCAATCAAGAGACTCATTCTTTTCTCTTTCTGGAGCTGCATGGATTGTCTCTTTTTGGTTTTTCTGTAAATCTTTAATTCTCTTTGCTCATTGCTGTTATTTATTGATTTTCCTCAGCATTCAATGTGGTCACCAGATCAATGTGATGATCTTTCTATTCCAATTACTGCCACCTGTTGCCTAGAAAACATGTCATTTAGTTCAAAGGTCTTGAATGAGAAAAATCTCAGAGAGATTGGTATTACAGGATGGGTGTGAAACAGTGACCGTCCCCAGGCCATCAGCCCAGGTCAGGGCCAGCAGAGTCATGGCAGATGGAGTTGGCTGTTTGCTAAGTTACAGGGAAGTTCATTGTATTAGTTAGTTTTCACACTGCTCATACAGACATACCTGAGACTGAGAAGTTTACAAAAGAAAGAGGTTTAATGGGCTCACAGTTCCACATGGCTGAGGAGGCCTCACAATCACAGGTGAGAAGCTTGTCTCACAGGGTGGCAGACCAGAGAATGAGAGCCAAGCAAAAGGGGTTTCCCCTTATAAAATCATCAGATTTCTTGAGACTTATTCACTACCATGAGAACAGTATGAGGGAAACCATCCACATGGTTCAACTATCTCCCACTCGGTCCCTTTCACAACACTAGGGAATTATGGGAGCTACAATTCAAGATGAAATTTGGATAGGGACACAGCCAAATCATATCATTCATGTTCTGAGTTGGACAGGCAACAGTTCTAAATTCAGAAAGTTCTCAGAGCTTGACTTTTGTGATACTGAAATTGATCAAGGTAAATAATTAGACCAATTTGAATAGCCCTCTATTCTTATAAAATGATGGTAATTCTAGAAAAACCTTGGCTGTCAAAGATTTTTAAATTTTTGCTTTATTTCATTTATTGAAGGCAGGTAAATGAAAACTATGGAGAAATATATCTGTCGAAATGCTAGGTATGATAACCTCTTCACTCAGCCTCCACTTTATTTTCATAATTATTTAATAGCACACCATAACAATCAGAAGTGCTTTCCTGAGTGGAAGTAGATCACTTATGTGATTATCAATTTAATAAACTAAGTGAGGATAATTAGAAGAAAAAAAAACCAAAATGTATTGAGCATGATGTTAGGGATTTTAATTAATATTAATCTTTTGAGAGAAGAGATTTCTATTTTACAGATGACAACACCAAAGCCCAATAGTTTCTTAAATACCCTGCTGCTTACACTTTGCCGTGACTGTGTTTGAATGCGTATCTGACACCAAGGCCTGTTAGCTGCGTGATATTATCTATTTTTAGAAAAAAACAAGAGCTTTTAATGGCTCAAGATCACTTGATAATTTACTAAAGATATTTCTGTCCACTTTTCGATCCATATTATGGGTTGATGAAATTAAAATATGCCTGTTAAAATGAGGTATTTGATTTCTTAATTTGTTGGACAAAAATATTTTGAAAAAACCCTCTTCAAGAAAAATTTGTGAATTACCAGTTTGTTTTGTTCTAGCTGTGGATATATATTTGTACATGGAGAGGCATCTGCTAAGATCACCATGTAGAAATAGAATGGAGGCAGGTGAGCAGCAGGGCAAATTGATCTGAGGCTTCAGAGTCAGGTGCACCTGAATTTTAATTCAATCCCAAATCGTGGCTCCACCTCACCACAGTTGTGTGGACTTGTACAGAGAGCTTTACCTCCTTCTATACATGAATTCCCTCATTAGTAAAATGGGGATAAAAAATACTTATTTCATAGGAGAACTGTGTAATGTGAAATTAAAATGAGATAATTATTGATATGGTTTGGCTCTGTGTTCCGACCCAAATTTCATCTCAAATTGTAATCCCAGGTGTCGAGGGAAACACCTGGTGGGAGGCAGTTGGCTCGTGGAGGTGGTTCTCACGAGATCTCACAGTTTAAAAGTGTGGCACTTCCCCCACCCCACATTTTCCTGCTGCCTTGAGAAGAGCGTCCTTGCTTCTCCTCTGCCTTCTGTCGTGAGTCTGTTTCCTGAGGCCTCCCCAGCCATGCCAAACTGTGAGTCAATTAAACCTCTTTTCTTTATAAATTACCCAGTCTCAGGTAGTTCTTTAGAGTGGTGTGAAAATGGACTAATACCGTTGTAAATAATTTTTCACAGTGACTGTTACCTAAATCCCCAACACATGAGTTTTATTATTTTTTGTTATTGCTAAAAATGTATCAGCCACACCAGCTGAAGAAATGACAAGAGGACTCCTGTGTTTGGAGTTTAGAGTTTTCCAGTGATTACTATATATTGCTATTTTTTGTTCACTAATTAGAAAGCACTGGTTAAACAAGAAGTGAGATTAAAAACAAAACAAAATATGCAAACATAAACTTTAAATGAACTCTGGCATATAAGAAGTAACAACCAGACTAAGAAGGCTAAAGGCAGCTGGCATAGAATAACTGAAACTGAGAGCTGAATGCATGCCAAGCTGTGCTGAGTTGTTCACCAGGGTTAAGCTGATTACCCCCTGTACTCAGCTGTGTAGTTCCTTAGCATCTAGCGAACAGCCTCCAAAAAAGACCCTCTGACCTTAGTGGGCCCTAGGTGCTTTTGTATTCACAGATCCCTCTCTCCATTTAAAAATATCAGAGAGTATATTTTACAACTGGGCTGATATAAAGATGAATATGTTAGTATCATATATTAAAATAGTTTATTTGACCTAAACATTTTTAATACTGATTTTAAAACACACGAAAACATTTTTGTGGACCTTTAAATGTACTGTGGGCCATAGCCAATGTACCTCCCTCGCTGATCAAAATGGGGCCCTTTCTGGCAAGAGTATTGTACTCTTAAGCATACTAGTTCAGAGACTACAGAGCTCTTTCAACGGCCACTGCAGATGCTTTGAGAGAATAAAAGAAAGGGAGGACAAAGCAGATGACATGTCATTTTTTTGTTTGTTTTTAGTTGTAAAGACAGACTTCTACATCATTGTTGAAAGAATTTTAAGCTGTTTTAAACTTTAAAATGTTTCTATTGCCAGATGAAATTAGTTTATTTTGCCTGCAGATGGTGCTAGATCCTCAGTTCCAGGTAACACATTTTGATAAGAGAACATATTAAATATTTAAGGCAAACGTGACATTTTTTGAAAATAAAATTCTCCATAATTAACATGACATCAGTTTTTCCTGTGAGCCTAGAGTCTTAGGTATACCTGATAATTGCCAATAATTAGAGCCACTTGTCTGAGAGCAGTTAAATATTCTCATTGTGCTTGTAAAAGATACTGCTTTCCTTCAAAGATTTGGTGACTGACTGAATCCGTCTGAGATTAAAATTTTTCTGAGTAGTATTAGGTTGGGCAGAAAACGTTTTTTACTTCTGTATACATTGAACTTAAAAAGTCAAACTGTGAAAATAGCCAGTACTTTCAAGTATTTCAAGATTATACTTTTTCCCCTGTCATTGAGAAATAAGTCAGCATGTAGCCCACTCTGACAGATATTAGTGTTTGTAAGGGATAACGCTCTCTTGAATATGCTTGGTGGCTGCTTCTTGCCACCATAGTTTTGTCTGAAATAAGTATGTTTCTCCCAACTATGTATCTGTACATGACTGTATCTAGAGAGACTTTAAGGCACTATGAGCTTCAGAACAATAATAAAACTTACCAGACATACATTATAGTAAGAATGATCTCAGTTTATTTTCTAATATCATAGACAGATGATCTGCAGGTGATGACAGATTAGACAGGTAGGTATGGAGACAATGTATATAAAGTAGATGCTGTTATCAAACTTTAATCTTCCTCACCACGGAATTTTATAATCCTTGTTAACATGGTCAAGCGATCTCGTTAAGGTCTAGTTTGCTTTCTTCTTCTAAGATCTCAGTATAATTATCTGTACTTCCTTTACTGTTTCATTTCAATTCTACCCGAGCTAAGACGTTCCTTTCTTAGTTGAGGGCTCTGATTACTAAATGAAAGGAAATTCTTAGGGCTTGCTTATTTCGTGGCCCAAAATCTTTAGGCACCAAGACCTGTCAATTATTTTTTGTGGACACCTTTGATGCTTCCTCCTATATTAGTTAATGGAGATGGTGACTGTTTGATACTCATCGCCCTACTCTGCCTATTACATCAGCATTCTCTGATGATACATTCTTACTGCTGGCTGATATTTTCTGAGGACTGTAGGAGGGGAGGAGATTATTTCTCAACTCTCTTCTTGTGAAAATAGTGAATTCTTTCTTGGATTTGACTTGCGATCTATCTTCCCCATATCAAGGATTCAAGCCATTTCCAGTATAAGGCCATAAAATACCGCGGCTGCACCATTACAGAGGAGATAAATTAAATATTACAGACAAATCTGTTCTGAGCACTCATTTCTAATAGTGAGTGGCCTACGTAAAAGACTTGAAGGACACTGACTGGTTCAATCTAGGAAAATACTGCAAGGCAGCAATAGAGTTTGCTTTAATATGTGGGCAGTTTCACAGAGAAAATTACTCACATGAATCACAGGCAAATATTTTGAAAAATATACTTTTGTTTTATTTTTATTCCCACAAAAGAAAAAAATAACTAGAGGAAATGGAATTTTGTGCTCCCAGAACAAAACCTAAATTGCTCACTTTGAGGGTTGTCACTGGGCTGTTTGCCTGGCTCTGTGTGTAGAGCAAGGGTGGGATTTTTCTAGCTGCATGTGGTTGAACCAAGAGAGGCAATGAACTAGAGAGGACGGAAGGTAGATTCCAGTTAATGATAAAATCCTGATGCGTAATATGTTCAAAAAAGCTTCCAATCTTAGATTTGCACTAGAAAGGAAGAGGGTGCCAAGGATTGTTTTTTCTTTTCAGATGAGAGAACAGGGATCTCAGAGTAATACCTGTTAGCACTGCTTGCATGACTTACCTTTGACCACTGTTAAACCAAACGAGGAAATTTCTAGATCTAATTGTTTGAAGCACTATTATTGTCTTCCAAGTGAGTAAATATTGAGTTTCCACAAAAATGCAAAAATTCATTTCCAACCTTTGTGGGCAGGCAGATTACAGGCTCTGCCAGTACCTATTAGTAAGCACCAGTAACACAACCTGCTAGAAAAAGAATGTTAGATGTTAGATTTCCCCGCCAGCAGGGAATACTAAAATGATGAGCATCGTTGAAAGATAAATGAGAAACCAGTTTTTACTTCTAATAGAACACATGCTGAAGGTGCACATGTAAGATTTTAACTAATTAGGCCTCAAGCTCTTTTTAAAAGGCACATTGCGATTAATTAAAATGACCGCTACTCATTTTCTTTAAAAAACAAGGTAAATTTTTTTATTATACAAAACTGTCAGAGAAAGTAAAATGCTTAAACTTCCATTTTACAGTTTTTGTGCTGAAATAAACTATAAGATCAACTTTATTTTTTCTCAAATTAAATTTTAATTGACTTAAAAGTATATGTATTTACCATGTACAACATGATTTAAAGTATATATACATTGTGAAATGGTTAAATCTAATGACTGCATGACTTCACAGAGTTGTATTTATGGTGAGAACACATAACATCCACCTTCTTAGCATTTTTCTTACTTTTGAGCTGCTCATTTGAGTTGAAGTTGGCCTGAATACTTCAGCTGCCATTTAACGATAATTGAATTAGATTAACAAATACAGAATAAAATCAAGATGTATAACCTTTCACTGAGGACCAAACTTAGTAAGAGTCATCATTTCTCCCTTAAGAGCAGTGCTATAAAAGGAGACGGATCAGTGGAAATTTGGAGATGGCCATTAAGGGAGAAAATGCTTAATTAGAGTAAGATTCTGTCACCAACAACATTTACTGTAGCATGATTTTTAATTAATTTTTAATAATTTTAAAAATTTAAAATTAATAGTAAAATTATTCTAGGATATGATTATGATAAATTATAACAATTATAAAATAAATTAATAATAAAATATGTTAAGTAATCATTAATAGGAAAATAGCTACATCATTATATTTCCAGCCGTGAGATTTCTATATAGCCAATAAAACAATGATACTGCAGAACTATATCTTACATTGTATGAAAAAGATGAAAGCAGTATTTACAGACAATAAATAGAGTATACTCTAATTAAAAAAATGTATATGTTTGCATATGATGGTGCTCAGAAAACAGTATCTTAAAATGAAGGCCTTTGCAGCAGCCTAAGAAGCAAAAGTTTTTCTCTGACCGTCTCTTGTCCCCTGTCTGTCAGTCCTGTTCTCCCTGGAGGCTAGCCATAAATACTAGATTGCCTCTTCCCCAAGGCAGGTCACAGAAACCAGAACCCCTTTTCTCCAAAACCAGCCATAAAACCTAAGAGTATTAATTTCCCCTTGCCTTTCTGTGTAAAAACTGGCTGTAAAGAAATGATCTGAAGTACCTTGTTTAACTGTAGATCATGAGACTCCCATTCCAGAGAGGCTCTTCCCCACACCAGGAAGGAAGGAATGCCTGCTCAGAAGAATCTAGACAGCCAGTTTCCTCACTCAGTCCATCATCATTACATCTTGCCGTTTTTGTCCAATCGTGTTTCTACATGGCTATCCATAACCTAAAATAAACATGGACAATTTCTTCCATGTCCTTGAGTCTTCTGAAAGCCCTCATGTATACATGTTAAATGAGTTTGTATGCCTTTTCTTCTATAAATCTGCCTTTTTGAGTTGATTTTTCAGAGACACTTCCAAGAGTCTTTGGCCCCTATACATATATAAATACACATAACTTTTTATTATTATAGAAAATTTCTGAAAAGACTGATAACATTTAAAATTGGTTACCTCAAGGGAGTGGATTGGGAGGTTAGGGGTGATTTAAGTGGATTTTTTTTTTTTTTGAGACCGAGTTTCGTTCGTTACCCAGGCTGGAGTGCAATGGCGCGATCTCGGCTCACTGCAACCTCCGCCTCCTGGGTTCAGGCAATTCTCCTGCCTCAGCCTCCTGAGTAGCTGGGATTACAGGCACGTGCCATCATGCCCAGCTAATTTTTTGTATTTTTAGTAGAGACGGGGTTTCACCATGTTGACCAGGGTGGTCTCGATCTCTTGACCTTGTGATCCACCTGCCTCAGCCTCCCAAAGTGCTGGGATTACAGGCATCAGCCAACGCTCCTGGCCAGATTTAAGTAGATTTTAATATTACTTTCTATGTGTTTTTACTACTTAAAATTTTTATAGTTAAATTACTTTCATAATGTATCTTTTGCAGATCTTCAGTTAGCCTTAATTCAGCTTTCTGGAAAAAGCAGTTTAGAGACATTAAGAATGAGTCGAAAATTAAAGAATCGTTGCATTCTTTTTCTTAAGTAAAAAGAGGCAATAAAAATTAATACAAAAGTTAATGTTATTTGTATAAAATTTTAGTTGTATTTATAATTATGGTATTTTCAGAGTAAAAGATTTTGACTTCTCATTATTGCATATGCGTTAAAGTTGGGAACTATGTATTTAGATTAAGGGAAATGGTCTGAAGTCCCTCCAGTGTTATTGTAAGATTAAAATTAATTACACAGAATTTTCATATCAGGCCAAACTGGACAGGTAATCAGTCATAAGCTAATGTTATTAGCTTGATTCATGTTATCACACTGTATTTCTGAAAACATCAGACAAGGGTGGGGAGAGAGATATACACAATGTATCAAAATGGTAAAACCAAATTCTTTTGTTTGCATTAATTTAAATATTTACAGGTCACATTTATGACAAAGAGTTGAGTTTAGAGTTGAATAGTTCAAGCAGAAAGCACACATTTGCCTAAATTTGTGAGAACAAATATACCAAAAAATAATGATTCTTCCTTGTAAGTTTGTAGAGTGTCTTTTACATAAAAATTCTGAAACTTTTAAAGGACTTGAATTTTGAAACTTTTAAAGGTTTATGAGAGTTCAAACTGAATTAACATTTTGTTTTAAAGATAGAATTAAAATGCCCTGTTCACTTCATATAGGTAATTTGAGGTGCACAGGGAATGATGCAACTTTTCCAACAACTCACAAATCAGATGAAATGCAATAGTTAATTTTCAGTAAAAATAGTTGTTAAGAGGTGAGTCTCATATAGGTAGAGGTCTGTTTTATTTCAGAAGATAATAACTACCTTTCTTTTTGGAAAAATATGTGATTTTTATATATACAAAAAAGAATTCCATCTGTAAACTTATAAAGCATAACAAAATGGACACCCACAATTCAATCATCCAATTCAGAAATATGACAAAGCCAATACACTTGTACCGATAACTTCTTTGTTTCTATTAGAGTCCTGCTGTGTTTTGTGTTTATCACCTGTGCTAGGCAACCTCTAAGATGGTCCTAAATGACCCCCCTTTCTAGTATTGACAGCCTTATGTAATCTCCTTCCCTACAGAGTGAACTAGACACTAGACTTATTAGAAGTGATTCACTTCTCACAAATAGAATGAAACAAAAGTAGTGAATGCCACTGCTATTAGATGATAAAATAACTATAACTTTCATCTCTCGTTCTTTTTTCTCTCTCTCTCTCCTCACTTTCACTTCTTCTTTCTCTTGCTCGCTCTAAGGAAAAACGGTTGCCATGATGCGAGTTTGAAGTTGTCCTATAAAAGTCCTACAAGGCAAGGGACCGAGGCTGTCCTCTAGCCAACAGGCAGGAAAAATGAGACCCTCAGTCAAACAACCCTGAGAGAATAGAATCGGGTCAACAATCACATAAGTAACTTTGCAGTGGATCATACCCAAGTCTTATGTTGAGATAAGACCACAGCCAACACGCTCACTGCAACCTCATGAGGGAGCTTGAGCCAGAGGCACTCAGTTAAGCCAATACTGAATTCCTGACCCAGAGGAATCGTGAGATAATAAATGTGTGTTGTTCTAAGATACTGTATTTTGCAGTAATTTGTTCATCAGCAGTACATAGCCAATATATTATCCTTGCCTTTTATAAAGTTTTGTTAAAGAATGCACAATGTATTAATTGTTATTAGAACTTTAAATTGTGTCACTCAATTCTTTTGTTTTTAATATTTGTGGATACATAGTAGGTGTATATATTTATGGGGTACATGAGAGACTTTTATACAGGCATATAATGTGTAATAACCATATCAGGGTAAATGGGGTAGCCATCACCTCAAATTTTTATCGTTTGTGTTACAATCCAATTATATTCTTTTAATTATTTTTAAATGCATAATAAATTGTTGACAGTACTCTGTTGTGCTGTCAAATGCTAGATCTTATTCATGCTATCTAGCTATATTTTTGTACTCATTACCATCCCTGTTCCCCCTACTCCCATAACCTTTCCCGGTTTCTGGTAACCATCATTCTACTCTGTCGCCGTAAGTTTCATTGTTTTGAATTTTAGCTTCCACAAGTAATTGACAACATGTAAATTTTGTCTTTTTGTGCCTGGCTTATTTCACTTAACATAATGACCTCCAGTTCCATCCGTGTTGTTGCAAACGATGGGATCTCATTCCTTAAGACTGCATAGTGCTCCATTGTGTACATGTGCCACATTTTCTTTATTCATTCGTTAATGGACCCTGAGATTGCTTCTTAATCTTAGCTATTGTGAATAGTGTTGCAATAATAAACATAGGAGTGCTTATTTTGCTTCAACTGTTGTCCATAGTGGTTGTATTAATTTACACTCCTACCAACAGTGTACAAAGGTTTTTTTTTTCTCCACCTTGTTACCAGCATTCATTATCGACTGTCTTGTGGATAAAAGCCATCTTAACTGGGGTGAGATAATATCTCATTGTAGTTTTGCTTTGCATTTCTCTGATGATTGAGGATGTTAATCACATTTTCATACACCTGTTTGCCAATAGCTTTGACAATTCTGGGTTTTTTTGTTATATAAATTTTCATATTATTTTTTCTATTAAAATACCATTGGTATTTTGATAGGGATGGCATTGAACCTATAAATTTTCTGGGGTAGTATGGACATTTTGACAGTATTGATTCTTCTAATCCATGAAATATCTTTCCATGTTTTTGGTGTTCTCTTTGATTTTGTTCATTAAATTTTATAGTTTTCAATATAGAGAGTTTTCAGTTCTTTGGTTAAATCTATTTCTAGGTATTTTATTTTATTTGTTGCAATTGTAAATATGATTATTTTCTTTTTTTTTTTTTTAGAAAGAGAGAGAGAATAGGAAGGAGGAAAAAGGAAGAGAAAGAGAGAGAATGGGGAGGAGGGAGAAGGAAAAGAAAGAGGGAGAGAGAATGGGAGTATTGCTTTCTTGCCCAGGCTAGAATGCAATTTAGTAATGGGTATTGAAAACCTCTTTTATACTGATGATTATACTTAATGATGTAGTCAGGAAGGAATAAGGGAAGAAGATAACAAACAAACAGCCAACCAATATTTAATTTAAACCTATGAAATGCTATGCGATTACTGAGGAGTGATTTACTTCCAATTATATAGTCACCTTTGGAATAGGTGTGAGGTGGTAATGTATGTTTTGTGTATTTGAAGTGGAGAGTTCTATAAATGTTTATTAAGTTTACTTGTTCCGGGTCTGAGTTCAAGTTCTGAATATCCTTGTTAATTTTCTATCTCGTTGATCTATAGAATCGTTAGCTCTTCTTGTTGCATTGATCCTTTTGCCATTATGTAATGTCATTCCTCGCCTCTTTTGATCTTTGTAGCTTTAAAGTCTACTTTATCAGAGGTGAGAATTGCATCTCCTGCTTTTTGTTTATTAGTTTATTTTTACTCTCTGTTCGATTGGTAAATCTTCCTCCTTCTCTCTGAGTCTTTGTGTATTGTTGCATGTAAGATGGGCCCGGATGCAGCATACCGATGGGTTTTGGCTTTTTATCCAATTAAAATATATATAAGTTTAATACCGGCGTTTGATGCTAGCTGGCTGTTTTGCCCATTAGTTGATGTAAATTTTTTATTGTGTTAAAGTTCTTTGCTTTTTGATATATTTTTGGAAAGGCTGATATTGGTTGTTCCTTTATATGTATAGTGCTTCTTTCAGAAGCTCTTGTAAAGCAGGCCTGGTGGTGGTGAACTCTCTAAGTACTTGTTTGTTCGCAAAAGATTTAATTTTTCCTTCACTCATAAAGCTTAGTTTGGCTGGATAGGAAATTCTGGGTTGAAAGTTCTTTTCTTTAAGGATGTTAAATATTGGTCCCCACTCTTTTCTGGCTTGTAGGGTTTCTGCTGAGTGATCTGCTGTAAGTCTGATAGGTTTCCCTTTATGGGTAATCTGACCTTTCTCTCTGGCTGCCCTTAGTATTTTCTCCTTCATTTCAACCCTAATAAATCTGGCGATTATGTGCCTTGGGGTTGGTCTTCTTGAAGAATATCTTTGTGGTGTTCTCTGTATTACCTGGAGTTGAATATTACCCTGCCTTGCCAGGTTGGGGAAATTTTCCTGAATGATATCCTGAAGAGTATTTTCCAACTTGGATTCATTCTCTTCATCACATTCAGGTACACCTATCAAACGTAAATTAGGTCTTTTCACATAGTCCCATATTTCCTGGAGACTTTGCTCATTCCTTTTCATCCTTTTTTCTGCATTCTTGTCTTCTCGTTTCATTTCACTGAGCTGGTCCTCGACTTCTGATATCCTTCCTTCTGCTTGATCAATTCGACTGTTTAAACTTGTGCATGCTTCGCGAAGTTCTCGTGTTGTGTTTTTCAGCTCCATCAATTCACTTATATTCTTCTCTAAATTGTCCATTCTCGTTAACAGTTCGTCAAACCTTTTTTCAAGGTTCTTAGTTTCTTTGCATTGGGTTAGAACAAGTTCTTTTAATTCACAGAAGTTTCTTATCACCCACGTTTTGAAACCTGCTTCTGTTATTGGAACACACGTGTAATCTATTAAGCCTTGTTCGGTTACTGATGAGGAATTGCAATCCCCTGTAGAGGGAGAGGCATTCTGATTTTGAGTATTCTCTACCTTTTTACGCTGGTTTCTTCCCTTCATTATATATTTGTCCGTCTGTCGTCTTTATAATTACCGACTTTCTAACTGGGTCTCTGACGTCCAACTTGTTGATTCCCTGCGCCGAAATCTGAGCAATCCACTGAGCCGGCCAAAACAGCGGTGTTAAGATTGATGGTGCTTTTCTGCCCGGAATCTCCGGACTCTGCACCAAGAACTGGTGTGCTAAGGCACCAGCAAATCCGCCACGCCGGCCACAAGAGTCGCCCTGGCGACCCGTGGAGCTCCTCCACTGGGAATCTCGTGGTCCGTGAGCAACTAATATTCGTCTGAAAGTGTGGCGTCCTCTCGTTCTTTGCGCTTTCACTGGGAGGTACGTGCCCGAGCTGCTAATCATCAGCCATCTTGGATCTCTCTCTATTTTCTTAATTTCTGTTTCAGATTGTTCACTGTTGGCATATAGAAGTACTACTCATTTTTATGTTGATTTTTGTATCCTACAACTTTACTGAATTTAATAGTTCCAATAGTTTTTTTTAATGGAGTCTTTAGGTTTTTTTTTTTTTTTTAAATATAAGATCATCTCATCTGCAAACAAGGATAATTTGAAATATTTCCTCTCTTTCTTTCTCTTGTTGGATTCCTCTAGTTTGGACTTTTAAAACTCTTTATCTTGCAATTTTTTTGCCTGGCTAACCTTTTAGTAATTTAGTAATGTATTGAAATAGGTCTTTATTATTTTATATTTGTCTACTTTTCCCTGTAGTTTTATCAAATTTTACTTTATATGCTTTAGGCCATTAAATTATGTACATGCAAGTTTATAGTATGTTAACTAAGCCCCTTCTCAGGTAGCACTGCATAGCAGTTAAGTTCAAGGACGCTGGAGCCAGATTGCCTTCTGGGTTGAATCCAGGCTTCTCTCTTTATAAACTGTGTGAGTGAGCAAATTGCTTAAACTTCCTTCATCCATTGCCTCCCCTGAAAAGATGTAAAGGTAGATAGAAATAATAACTACCTAATAAAATTGAAATGAGAATTAAATAAGTTAATACTTATAAGCCTGCTTGTAGGCCTACAACAATGGTTGACCTGCATTTAATATTAATATAAGCTGTTGCTAAATCAATAAATGTTCTGACCTCTTTATTCCTAATAACACTTTGGCTTAAAGGTTATTTTGATTGATATTACTATAGCTATCCTGTTTTTTCCATACAATATTTTTGTAATTAATCTTTTTATACTGTACTTTCAACCTGTTTATCTTAGGTTTTATGTGTATCGCTTAAATTGAATTTCTAGCTGAAATTCCTTTGTAAATACTAGGATGGAAAGATGTGATACCTTTCCTAACCAATCATAAAAGTCACAGCCAATATTCCTATAACAAGAGACAGGTTAACAAGAGAAAAGCATAATAACTTTAATTAAATAAAGTTATTTACAGTTTACATGACACAGGAGACTTCAGAAATGATGACCCAAAGACCCAAGAAAAACTATCTATTTTTATACTTAGGTTCAATGAAAAATGAACAGAAATGTAGAAATGTAACTGGATAAAAGAGTTTTACCTAATACAAAAGGGTATAATCTCATGGTAACTGAAGGGAGAAGCTCAACAAGTCCTGTCTGTTCAGATGGTTAAGCTCTCTGTGTGGCGTTTCCTCCTTCTGAGTATTGGACAGGACTCCTCTGAAATGAGGATCTTCAAAGGAGAAAGGAGAAGTGTGAGTGAGCCTTCTGGGTTTTATGGTTTGTGTGTGGGGAGAAGAGCTGTAGTTTCTATGACTCACTTTGAGGAAAAGGAATTCTGGTTTCTATGAATTGCTTAGGTGAATAAAGATGGGCTGGAGACAGGAGAGTGTGAGAAGGTCAGAGAAACCTTGCTTCTGAGGTCCTTCCAAAGCCTTTCTGTTCAATGTGCTTATTAGCACGCCAACACACCTTACTTTGGGCTGTTGTGTTCTGAGCGTTCTGTCCTTCAACTGAAAATAATTAAATTATTGTGGTTAAAAATACATTTTGACTTTATTTCCGACATTTTGTTGTGTGTTGCTTTTCCACCTTTGCTGTTTTCTCCTTTCTTGCTTTATTTTGGATTGATAGAGGTGTTACATTTGTTTGATTCTTGGTTCATCTTTTTCCTTTAACTGGCTTTTGGTTATTACTCTTGAAATTCTCATAACTAAGAAACCAAATGTGAATCACTGTTTCTCTTTATTTCAAAAATATGACTCACCATTTAACTCTTGTCAACCCTCTTCTACGTTACATGCTATTGTTGTAATTTATACCCTAAGTTAGAAATTATTGCTATTACTTTGTAAAGGCAGTAATTTGCTTAAATTTAGTTCAGCGTCATCCAATGTTCTCACCATTCCTTCCTGCCCCTTGACTTTTTGGAATCACTTTTCTTCCTCCTTGAGTGTATTCATTTTGAAGTGCCTTTAGGTAAAGTTTATTGATAATAATCAATTTTTTATCTTAAAATCTTACTATTATTCCTTCATATTCGAAAAGAGTTTTGCTGGATACCTAATTCTAGGTCAATGGCTCTTTATTTCTATACATCCAAGTGATTATTCCATTGTCTACAGTTGAAAATTCTGTTATCAGTCTAATCATTGTTACCACCTTTTATTGTAGCTATTTTTCCATTCTTTTCTTGTTTGATTTTCTGTAGTTTGACATCAAGGTATCAATTATTTATATACTCTATTATTATTGCATTTCCTGTATCTATGGATTCATGTCATACCTATTCATAGGTTTGTTATAAAGATTAAATTAGTTAATGTCCAGTGCCATGGCACACAGTAAATACTATGTATGTGTTTACCGTTATTATTGAACAATCATTACTTGTATTATCATCTCCTTTAATGTTGCCCCACCACCCCCATTATTTGTAGTCTCTCCTCTAGAATGCGCCTTAGAAATATAAAACATTTGTTCATTCCAATCTTCATGTCAATTCACTAATCTTTCCTATTTTCTAAATCTCTGTCTTTTTGTGCTACTGGGCAATTTCCTCAGACACTAATCCTCTTTTTAATTTGTATCTAATCTGCTGTTTAACCCATCTGTGCTGGTGGTTAGCCATTTGAATGCACATGCCCACTTTCTGCCTGACGCTGTGCCCTGCACACTGATCTTTATAGAGGGCCTCTTCTAGACTCCCTGATAGGGCCAGAACAAAAGGAGTCAGCCACAGCAAATCGAAAGCCGGGGGAGGAAGGCGTCAGGCTGTTTAGTCCCTTCTCTCACCCTGTGTTAGCAGGACACTCGCGTTTTGATAGAGTTAGCATTGTACTTCTTTGTGAAGGTGGATTTATTCTTTGATATATGAAAGATAAAAAGGATATCTTACCTCAACTAAGATGAAATGTAATTCTGAAGAATCAAGACCAATTCCTAAATAAATGAAAAATAATAAGTTTTGTTTCTTCTGATTAGTGCCATGGTCATCATCACTGAGTATTCTATGTGAAATTGCTTCGAAAGTGTTAAAGAATTAATAAATGAATTCTTTTCTACTCTAAGAGAGGCAGAGCAATTCTTTTAGATGTAGTACATCTGGTAACAGAATTGGTATTTTTTTTTATTGATTGAAGATGTGGAATCTGATGGCAAAAAGGAAAAAATTTATAGACTGATATAATGTGATCAAAAGCTTTCAGAAAAGGAAAAAGATACAGTCAGGAAAAAAGTGAACTTTTGAGTGAATGCGTTATTTTCCCTTGGTCACATAGAGATGGATAATAATCACAAAAAAGCATTGCTACTTAATACGGTTTGAATCTATGTCCCCCCACCCAATTTCATATTGAAATATAATTCCCAGAGCTGGAGGTGGGGCCTGGTAGGAGATGACTGGACCATGGAGTGGTTTCTAATGGTTTAGCACCATCCCCCTAGTGCTGTTATTATAATAGAGATCTGGTTGTTTAAAATTGTGTAGCACCTCCCCGCTTTCTGTCTTCTTCCTGCTCAGGCCATGCAAAGTGCTGGCTTTCCCTTACCTTTCACTGTTATTGAAAGTTTCCTGAGGCCTTCTTAGAAGGTCATATGCTTCCTATACAGCCTGTAGAACCGTGAGCCAATTAAACCTCTTTAAAAAAAATTATTCAGTCTCAAGTATAGCAGTAGCAATGTGAAAACAGACAAATACGTTACTTTTCCTTATACTTTGTTGACTTACATGCAATTACTATAATATTAATATGTATGTAAGTATGGTTGAAAGAGCAGAGGAAGTTGGCTTTATAGACGGGCTGAGAAAAGCAGAAACAGAACAAAAAATGATTGGTCATTACAAATTTATTTTTCTTATACAGGTTAAATAGAGGGACTTTCTTATATCCCAACTAAAACTGGCTTATTTGTGGATTTGGCTATTACCTCTCACTCTCCTGATTTCTTGAAAGGTCAAATAAACAACTTAGTTTTGGCTTGGTGGAACTTCAGCATAACTTCGACCCAAATCAAACAGAGTTGGGACTAGTGTAGAAGCTTAGTCCAAACCAAATGGACGTCTATAATTTTATTTTATTTACTTTTTTAGAGATAGGATCTCCTTCTATTGGCCAAGCTAAAATGCAGTGGTGGAATCATAGCTCATTGCAGCCTCGAACTCCTGGGCTCAAGCAATCCTCCTTACACAGTCTCCTGATAAGCTGGGACCACAGACACAAGCCACCATGCCTGGCTAATTTTTTGTTTTTTGTAGAGACAAGGTCTCCCTATGTTGCCCAGACTGGTCTTGAACTCCTGGGCTCAAGCATTCCTCCCACCTCAGCCTCCCAAAGTGCTGGGATTATAGGTGTGAGCCACTGCACCCAATTTGCCTTCCATAAATTTTGCTTAAAACCTCCTCCCTCTGTCATATTCTCAGTGAGAGCATGATTGAAACTTAGGTCATCAATGCTGCTCTCAATCACCATCATTTTGGGTTTTGGTCTCAACATGGCTTCGGAAAAGCTGTCCACAACATGAAGTCATCAACATCTCACCCTGGTTTGCAGACTGAATGTCTGTGGTTATTGTTAAATTATCTGTGTAGTCCACACATCAAGCATGAGATGTGTCCTTGAAATTTACATCAAGTTGTCCTACTACAATTTATAGGGATTCAGGAACAGAGCAGTTCTTGTAGGGTTGTAGCCAGATACTGGAGGAAATATAGTCAGATACCGGATGTAGCTAGATATTGGAGGAAAATGGAATTCAGAATCCAGTCTAGTCTACAGGTAGTTAACAAAAACTCAAAAACAATAAACAGGGATACAATCTAATAACAGGTTCACTACAGTTTTCCTTCATCAATTTAATATTTCTCTTAACAGTGATCTCCTTCACTTAGACCAGACATAATTAGAGTAAGACTAATTTTGTTTACAAAATAAGTTTAATCAAATGTGGCCTAATTATTTAAGTTCACCAAGAACAATAATTGAAAACATACCCTTTTCTTCAAGTTTGCTTTGCTAAACTTTTGATAAGCAGTATCAGGTTGGACTTCTAAAGGCCTCTTGAGGCTAGAAAGCAAAACCAATGCATACTTGAGACTTTTCCTGCAGTACCTACAGATTTATTATATGTATATTCTGAAATATGGTATCCCGGTCTAAGGCATAGAAATATAGTCAATATTACCAATTGTATCTTACTATAAAAAAGCATATTTTTAATTGAACCTGTGAAAATACATTGCCATAAAGTAAGAATACTCATGAACAGTTTCTGGATTTTGGAGGGATTAGATAGGAAAAAGTAAATGGTTTTATTTTTGTTCACAAAGATATATCTCATCAAATTGCTATAAGCTATAGATAACTTTTAATTTGTTAATTATTTTTAAAAATTTCTTATACTTTAAATTCTGGGGTACAGATGCAGATGGTGCAGACTTGTTACATAGGTGTACACATGCCATGGTGTTGGTTTGCTGCATCCATAGCCTGGTCATCTACATTAGGTAATTCACCTAATACTATCACTCCCCAATCCCCCCACCCTCTGCTAATCCTCCCCTAGTCCCCATCCCCCAGACCCCAGTGTGTGATGTTCCCTTCCCTGTGTCCGCGTGTTCTCATTCTTCAACATCCACTTATGAGTAAGAACATCCAGTCTTTGGTTTTCTGTTTTTGTGTCAATTTGCTGAGAGTGTTGGTTTCCAGTTCCATCCATGTCTCTACAAAGGACGTGAATTCATCCTTTCTTATGGCTTCATGGTATTTCATGGTGTTTATGTGCCACATTTTCTTTATCCAGTCTATCATTGATGGGCATTGGAGTTGGTTCCAAGTCTTTGCTATTGTGAACAGTGCCACAATAAACATACATGTGCATGTGTCTTTATAATACAATGATTTATAATTCTTTGGGTATATACTCAGTAGTAGGATTGTTGGGTCAAATGGCATTTCTATTTCTAGATCCTTAAGGAATCACCACTCTGTCTTCCACAATGGTTGAATTAATTTACACTCCCACTAACAGTATAAAAGTATTCCTATTTCTCCACATCTTCTCCAGCATCTGTTGTCTCCAGAATTTTTAATGATTGCTTTTCTAACTGGCCTGAGGTAGTGATATCTCAATGTGGTTTTGATTTGCATTTCTCTAGTGACCAGTGATGAATACCTGTTTTTCATACATTTGTTGGCTGCATAAATGTCTTTTTTTTGAAAGTGTCTGTTCATATCCTTTGCCCACTTTTTGATGGGGTTGTTTTTTTTCTTGTAAATTTGTTTAAGTTATTCAAAGATTCTGGATATTAGCCCTTTGTCAGATGGGTAGATTGCAAAAACTTTTTCCCATTCTATTGGTTGCCAGTTCACTCTAATAGTTTCTTTTGCTGTACAGACGCTCTTAAGTTTAATTAGATCCCATTTGTCTATTTGGATTTTGTTGCCATTGCTTTTGGTGTTTTAATCATGAAGTCCTTGCCACCTTAAATGTCATATGGAAGTTTAAGGTGGCAAGGACTTCATGACTAAATTGTCTTGGCTCTCTTTCTTCAAAAGAGAGCCTGCATAGCCAAAACAATCCTAAGCAAACAAAACAAAACAAAACAAAAAAAAAACAAAGATGGAAATTATGTATTATTGATGTCATGCTACCTGACCTCAAACTATCTTACACAGCTACTGTACTCAAAACAGAATGGTACTGGTACCAAAACAGAGCTGTAGACCAAGGGAACAGAACAGAGACCTCAGAAAGAACACCACAAAGCTACAACTATCTGATTTTCGACAAACCTGACAAAAACAAGCAATCAGGAAAGGATTCCCTATTTAATAAATGGTGTTGGGGAAATTGGCTAGCCATATGCAGAAAGCTGAAACTAAATCCCTTCCTTATATCTTATACAAAAATTAACTCTAGATGGATTAAAGATTTAAACATTAGATGTAACACCATAAAAACTATAGAAGAAAGCCTAGGCTATACTATTCAGGACAGAGGCATGGGCAAAGACTTCATGACTAGATAGCTTTCAAAAAAGGTTTTTAAATCTGAAAAACAAAATGTTAGAAGAACCAGCAATACTTCAAATTTTAAAAGCCATAAAAATTCTTATCCTTCCTCATAATAATTTTTTCATGTTTATTTTCATACTGAAACATATTTAGCTTCTCTATATCATATAAAAGCAAAACACCAAAAAATATATACTTTATACTTAGATTCAGCAATTAATATTTCAGTTTAACTTAGAAATGACTTGGACTTTTCATGAATATCTGTTACATATATTAGCATAACTTTAAGATTTCAAGTTACTGAAAAAGATGTTTGCCACTGTGACAACTTCATTTATAAGCTTTTTCCCCATTTATATTAACCTAATTTACTTGTTCTTAACAATTATGCTTGAATTGCTTCTTCAACAAAACTAGCCATTGAAGTGTAGAAAGTGCAATGCAAAATATGTCATTTTGGTATACTGTTTTTTGGGCATATCTCATTTTATTGTACTTTGCTCTATATAACTTTACAAAGTTTTTTTTTTTAAAACAATTGAAAGATTGTGCTAACCCTGCATCAAATCTATCAGCAACAATTTTTCCAACAGCATATGCTTACTTCATGTTTCTGTGTCAGATTTTGGTAATTCTTGCAATATTGAAACTATTTCATTATTTTTATATCTATTATGGTGATCTGCAATCAGTGATCTTTGATGTTACTCTTGTATTTATTTTGGAGTGCCACAAACTGCGCTAATATAAGATGGCAAATTTAATCCATAAATGTCAATTCTGACAGCTGCAACGACAGGCCGTTTCCTCATCTCCACCTTTTCTCAGGCCTCCGTCTTCCCTGAGACACAGTAATATTGAAATTAGGCCAATTAATAACCCTAAGATGGCCTTTAATGTTGAATGAAAGAAAGAGGTGCAGTTATTTTTACCTTAAATCAAAAGCTAGAAATGATTAAGCATAGGTGAGAAAGCCATGTTGAAACTTGGGATAGACCAAAAACTAGATGCCTTGTGCCAAACAGTTAAGTTGTGACTGCATAGGATGTTTTTAAAGAAAACTGAAAGTGCCACTCCGGTAAATGCATGCATAAAGAGAAGAGGACAAAGCCTTATTTCTGATGTGAGAATGTTTTAGGAGTCAGATAGAAGATGAAACCTGCTACAACATTCCCTTAAGCCAAAGCTTACTCCAGAGCAACACCCTAACTCTCTTTCATTCTTCCAAGGCTTAGAGAGGCGAGGAAACTGAAAACAAAATGTTTCCAGGTAGAAGCGGTTAGTTCATGTTGTTGAAGAAAAGAAGCTGTTTCCATAGCATAACAGGACAAGGTTAAGCAGCAAGCCCTGAGGTAGAAGCTGTATCTAGTTATCTAGAAGATCTAGTTAAGATCATTCGTGAAGGTGGCTACACTAAACAAGAGATGTTCAGTGTTGATTAAACAGCCTTTTATTAAAAATAGATACCACCTAGGACTTTGATAGCTAGAGAGGAGAAGTCAACGCCTGGCTTCATAGCTTCAGAGGATAGGTGCACTCTCTTCTTAGGAGCTAATGCAGCTGGTGACTTTAGGTTGAAGCCAATGCTCTTTACCCATTCTTAAAATCCTAGGGCCCTTAAGAATTGTGCTAAATCCACTCAAGATAACTAGAATTAGAAGTGGAACCTGAAGATGTGCAGCAATCTCATGATAAAACATATTTTTAAAAATAGGAGTTGCTTTGTAAGGATGAGCAAATAAAGGGGCTTCTTAGGAGGAAATCTACTCCTGGTAAAGATGATGCAAACATTGAAATAACAACAAAGATTTAGAATATTACAACATCTTCGTTAATAAAGCAGAAGCAGAGTTTGAGAGGCTTGACTCCAATTTGGAAGGAAGTTATGCTATAGGTAAAATGCTGTCAAACAGCAGCATATGCTACAGAGAAATATTGCATGAAAGGGTCAATCAAAGTGGCAGACTTCATAGTTGTCTTATTTCCACGGCCACACCAATCTTTGTTACTGAACTGAACTTGTGTTTGCTTCCCTGGCACCATAAAGCTAAATGATACCAAGGTTTGCGGCTAGAGAAAGATGGGCATTTACTTCAGCGTGCTAAGCAAGAAAGACAGGCAGCTAATGCTTGAGAAGAACTCTGATGGATTACAAGCAACAGTTTATTAAGGCAGGTGTACATTTCAGGAGAGCAGAAGTAATAGGCAAAATCATAACTGAATACATTTAGGTTATACGTTGGCTTGGTCCCAAAAAGTAGGATATCGTGAAGCAGGGGCTTATAGATTACAGGAAGATTCATTTAGAGATTCTTTGATTTGCAATTGATTAAGAAAGCAAGGCTTTGTTCAAAAACTTGTGATTGACAGAAAGAAATGTTAAGGTTTGGTCCTAACATAGGTTAGTTAAGATAAGGGAAACTGTTAATCATTATAGGGTGCCATGCCAGAGTCAGGCCATAATGCAAGCCATAATTTACTGGATCAGAGCGAGCAGGTTAGTAACATTGACAGCCTGAAGCTGTGATTCTCTCAAGGTCCCTCAAGAAGAAATTCAGAACAAAAAATGGCAGCCGGAGTCCAGGCCTCAGTTTTCTCTTATCTGAGGTCTAGGTGACAGCAGTCAGTGTTTCCCACCTGGTGAACATCCTGCTTTCTGAAGAATCACTCAAGAATGAATGTATCTTTTAGTTTATCTAGAGAACCAAAACACTCTGAGACTTTGACTTGCTTGGATGACTTGTTTAAGGTACTTAGTTTATAGTTTAAATAATAGCCCTTCTCAAAAACTATAAATAGCTTGTTTAAGCTATTCATATCTTCTTCTCTATTGGGTTCTTTGTTTACTTCTCAAGGCTAGCTGGAATTTCCTTGGAAAGAATTCAAGAATTTTCCTTTATTTTCATGCTTGGGGTTGGTGGGGGACTGGCAGACCCCTAAATGGGGTCTCTGCTCCATCTTAGCTTCAGCTTCTACCATCCTGAGCAGTCAGCAGCCATCAACATCAAGCCAAGACTCTCTAACAGCAAAAAGATTGACTTCCTGAAGACTCAGATGATTGCTAAAATGTTGTCAACAATAAAGTATTTTTAAATTAAGGAACATAGTATCATTATTTCTAGACATAATGATACTGTATACTTAATAGAGTATAAATATAACTTATATACACTGCGTAACCAAAAAATTGTATCACTGATTATTGTGATACTTGCTTTATTTCTGTAGCATAGAACAGAATACACACTGTCTCTGAGCAAAATGCAGGGTGGGACTTTCTGAATTTCTCTCACCTGCCGAAAGACAAATCCTCTAAAAAGAACTATGTTGTCATTAATTCTCTCACCAGAGAATTCCAGTAACCAGGGGAGATTAACGTTATCATACAAGAGGAGACTTCAGCACACTCAGAAAGACCTTGTCACAAGCCATCATCTATTCTTCTAAGAATCTATTCAGTCTTTTCAAAAATTATTTACTCTAAGAATCTCTGTTTCATCCTTGGCTGTAATCACCCAATGGGTTCTCCTTGCCTGCTGCCTAGACAGAGCCGATTAACTGAGATAGAGGAATTGCAATAAAGAGCTCAGTTCACACACGGCCAGCTGTATGGGAGATTGGAGTTTTATTATTATTCAAATCAATCTCTCTCAGAGATCAGCCTTTTTAAGGATAATTTGGTGGGTAGGGGGCCAGTGAGTTGGGAGTGCTGATTGGTTGGCTTGGGGATGAATCACAGGGACTCAAAGCTGTCCTCTTACGCTGAGTCAGTTCTTGGCTGGGAGCCACAGGACTGGTTGGCAGGTTCAGGTGGAGCCATCTGGTTGTCAGACATATAAAACCCTGAAGAGACATCTCAAAAGGTCAATCTTAGCTTCTATAATAGTGATGTTATATTCAAGAATAATTGGGGAAGTTGAAAATCTTATCACTTCTAGAATAATGGCCAGTAATTATTTAGAATTCCAGCCCCTCTTATCCTAGCCTGATGGCCGTTGATTAGTTTTACAAGAAGAGTTTTGATTTTCAAAAGGGCTATTATTTGAACTATAAATTAATTCCAAAGTTAGCTTGGCCCATCCCGAGGAATGAGTGAAGACAGTCAACCCATGAGGCTAAAGACAAGTTGGAGTCAAGCATGTCATATTGCCCTCACTGTCATAATTTCCTCAGGTATAATTTTTGCAACAGGTAGAATGACTGCTATACTCATTGCAGATGAGGAGTTAAGGAAGACATTTCCCTTTCTTGATTGAACTACTTGATTATTGCCCCAAGCAATTATTAGCTAGGTTGCTCACTGTAATCTGTGCCCTTTGGCTTTGTAAATTCCTTTGCCTTTTGAAAACAAGTCTTTTTTTCTTGGCTCTGAGATTGCCTTGAACAACATAGCTAATAATAGTCTACCCAACAATGCAAGAAAAAAAAATACATTTCTGAAAATTTTCAAAAGCCAAAGTTCACACTTCCTGAGGTGATTGCCATTTACTGCTAGTTTCTGTCTGACTTAGTCAAACACCTGAGGCCTCCTTACAGAAACCCAGTCCTGCTTCTGTTGTGAATTTCACTGTTGTCAGTTACTTGTCAACAACATACCCCAAGGTTGGTACTGACTTTCACAGCACAATCTAACCTTGGATTCAAAAGTCAAAAAGATCTGAGTAGGGGGGACACCCGATGCAAAATAGTCAAACGCTGACCCAAAAGGAAGTTGCAACATTCAGGGCTTCATAAAGAAGAATGGGGACCCATAAAGGGGTCAGTGGCATCTCTCCTGTGTTCCTCAAGAGGTCTCATAAATTTTCAGCAGCATTTTGGTTCCCCTTCTTCTGGTAATCAGATACTGTCAAAAGACAAAATTACAACAAACTTAGTTTAAATATCCTAAATTGGCTTTTATTTACAATTTTAGAATCAGACAACACATTATTCTATAAAATAAAACGAATGTACTGATGAGTTGAGCAAAGTTGTTGGGCTTTATAGACAGAAAAGTGCTAAAGATAGCACAAACAGAGAACAAAAAGTGAATTGGTGTTTTGAAGTTGCTTCCTTGTAAAGGGTACTTCCTTATCATGCTGGCTAAAACCGGCCTGTTTGGAGATTTTGCTATGAAGGAAATAAAAATATTTTACCCAAAATACATTTCTTTGACATATTTTGAGATGGCTGTTCAGAGAGACAGCAAACTGAAATAACCCTGAAAAGCTATCTTTTGTGGGAGAGATTTGCATCTGTAGAATATCTACATTAGTGAATCCAGGCTTTCTCTGAGGCCTCTCCTTGTCTGGATCTAAGAAAAATTAACTGAGAGTTCAACACCTTTAAAGAATTTTAAAGCACGTACTATCTATCCTTTCTCAGGGCTGCTATCCTCAGAGACGGTAGGTTTCATTTACATAAGAAGGCCATCTTTGCTGGCCAGGCCTCTTTTTCTCCCCCTCTTATAACCTGTTTTCCCACCAGCATTAGTCTGTTTTCATGCTGCTGATAAAAACATACCTGAGACTGGGAAGAAAAAGAGTTTTAATCATCTTACAGTTGTGCCTGACCAGGAAGGCCTCACAATAATGGCAGAAAGCAAGGAGAAGCAAGTCACATCTTACATGGATGGCAGCAGGCAAAGAGAAAGAGAGTTTGTGCAGGAAAACTCATTTTTAAAACCATCAGATCTTGTAAGACTTATCCACTATCACAAGAATAGCATGGGAAAGACCTGCCCCCATAATTCGGTTACCTCCCCCTAGGTCCCTCCCATTACACATTGGAATTATGGAAGCTACTAGATGAGATTTGAGTGGGGACACAGGGCCACACTATCACTGCCTTAACCTGTTTTGCCATCAATCCAAGCCCCTGTTATTTCTGAAACCTCAAGATGATATAAAACTGTCTGGATGCCATTCCAGGGTAGGGTGATTATGCTGTAGTTCTCCCCTGTATGATTGGTAAGAAATCTGTATGTTTTTTCTTTAATCTGTCTTTTGTAAGTTGATTTTTCAGTGAAACTTCAAAAGGTGAAGGGGAAGTTTTCCCCTGGTCCCTGCAGCTATAATCTCTCTCCTGATTTCTTGGCAGATCAGATAAGCAACTTAGTTTTGGCTTGGTGGCTTGGAACTTCAGCATAAGTAACTTCATTTTGGTTTGGCCTGTTGGGTGTAGTGTGGAGGCCCAACTCAAATGAATAGCTTCCTATACGTTTTACTTAATAATCTTTTTGAGGGGAAATAGCAAATAAGTAGGTCAGTTTGTCCAATTGTAGGGACCAAAAGGAAGCCTTGTAACTACCCAATGGGTTTACTTTGCCCAGTGCCTAGACAGAGCTGATTTATCAAGACGGCAAAATTGCAATGAAGAAAAAGTAATTCACGCAGAGCTGGCTGTGTGGGAGAACAGAGTTTTGTTATTACTCAAATTGGTCTCCCCAAGCATTGGGAATCAGAGTTTTTAAGGATGATCTGGTGGGTAGGGGCTCAGGAAGCGGGGCATGCCAATTGGTCAGATTGGAGATACAGAGTTTGAAGTGAGTTTTTCTTGATTCTTCTGTTCTCAGGTGGGATCATAGAACTGGCTGAACTAGATTGCCCTCCTGGGTGGTCAGTTGATCCATCAAGTGCAGGGGCTGCAAAATATCTCAAGCACTGATCTTAGGGTTTACAGTAGTGGTGTTATTCCTAGAGGCAATTTGGGGCTGTTCAGACTGTTGCAGCTGGAGGCTGTGTGACCCCTAAACCTTCATTTCTAATCTTGCAGCTAATTTGTTAGTCCTACTAGCTACAAGACTGGTCCCCAGACAAGAAGGCAAGAAGAGTTTTTTCTTTTTTTCTTTTTTTTTTTTTTTTCATGAAAGGGCTATTAGCGATTTTGTTTCAGAGTTAAACTATAAACTAAATTCGTTCCCAAGGTTAGTTCAGCCTATGCCCAGGAACGAACAAGGGCAGCTTAAAGGTCAGAAGCAAGATGGAGTTGGTTAGGTCTGAACTCTTTCATTGTCATAATTTCCTCAGTTAGAATTTTTGTAAAGATGGCTTCACCCTTGGCCCTCTGAAGCTTTGCTGAAAAAACCCACTTGCAAAGGGCAAATTTAAAAAAGGCATGTCAATTTATTTAATATGTATACATAGGAGGATTCAGAATGAAGACCTTTCCCTAGTGTGGTACAGATACTTATGTATCATCCTGAGGTTGCAGAAAGAATGTGGGCTGAGAACATGGCCCACAACAGGTTATGCTGGTAAATCAAGTCTCACTGGCAAGACAGATTCTTGGAGGGAGTAAAGAAGCAGCTTAGCCAGTAAAGGTGGCCTTGTTACACAGATGAAGCTTCACAGGCAGCAGCCCTCTGAGAAAATGGATGGTAGAAGTCTTTTTTCAGATCTTTGAAAGTGTCAGACTCTCAGTTAATCTTTCTCAGTTAAACTGGACAAGAGAAGGGCTGGCTGCATTAATGTACATTCTCTGCAGATATACAAATGCAAATTTCCCCCACAGAAGACAGCTTTGCAGGGCCATTTAAAATAAGCCAAATGGATATGTTTGGGGGTAAAATAGTTTTATTTCCTTCACACTCCAAAATCCACTGTACCCAGCCCCCCATCCTCTAGCTTTCCTTCTGACCTCACTGTACTTTTAAATAAATAAAATGACCAGAAATAAAATAATAATAAATGCTGATGTGACAATTGTTTATCTTAACATTCATGTTTCTAGTTGTTAGGTCGAAGGTGTCTTAAATTATCAATATTTTATCACACATAACATATAGTTCAGCTATTAAATTATAGAACATTTAAATCAGGGAAGAAAAAAATCCAGTTAAGACCTTGACTCTAACAATCCAAGAGGCTAAAAAGAGTTAGTATCTATGTTTTGGAGTTGGTAAATTAAGCTTGTCTTAGAAGTTTTAAATTTAAGGAGAAACGTTAAATTCTGGGTATTGTTGGCTACAGCACCAGTGTATTTCTTTGGAAAAGATAATGTTTAAATGAAGCTTTGCTTCTGTGGGGGCCATGGCCTTTGGCCCCCTGAAGTTTCACTGAAAGTCACTGACATGAGGACGATTGATTAAATAATGGGGGAGGTCAGAGACGCCTTGAGGCTTCTTCAGTTCAGTGTGTCAGAACATCGTTTTTTGTGGTATTGGTTTTGTAACTACCCAACAGGTTCTCCTTGCCCGCTGCCTAGACACAGCTGATTTACCAAGACCATAAATTTACAATAGAGAACAAGTTTAATTCGTTCAGAGCCAGCTGTACCAAAGACAAAATTAGTTTTATTATTACTCAAATTTAGGAAAGCAAAAATTACATGGTGGCCATCAAGCAGACCACCCCAAGTCAAAACTCCTATCTGAAAAATTTAGCAGTAATTAGACTTCCCTATTATCTAAAGCCAGCAACTGGTACCAGGCTTCTTTCCCAATAATTTGTGAGTAACCAGAGTTTCTAAACATCTCTGGAATGCATGTACATTGAGACTCATAATGCAACCCTTGCTGACATTAGTGTTATGGCATTCTTTGGGTGCTGCTTTTGCCAGCTGAAAATCTCTGTGGCCATTGTGACCTCTGCCTGGGGCCTTGCTTGGACCCATCAGGCTCACTTGGCCTAGCTGGCTGGCCTTTGCCCACTTGGCCTAGCTGGCTGACCCCTGCCCACTTGGCCTAGCTGTCTGGCCTCTGCCCACTTGGCCTAGCTGGCTGCATTTGGTTTGTGCCCTGGCTCAGATCCCACACCCGCCATGGGATCGTCACTCTGCCTACAGCTGGACCGGTCATGCCACAACCAGCTTCCACCTTGAGCACCAGCATTTAGATGAGGGGAATGCAGTGGCAATTGAAATGTCAAAGATGCCAGCAATTGTAGAGCCCTGAGGAGTGCTGCAGCTCTTGCCCAGGGACTCCCAAGGTCTGAAGGTCTAAGAAGTGTTACAGCTCTCTCTTATTCCCACAGCTTAGCAAACAGGGGCATGTCACAGCATGTTCAGTCCCACTGCTCACAGCTCAGTGAAGGGTGACATATCACAGCTCATTTGGACTTGCCACTGCAGGTTGGAGAATGGGGGCATGTGGCACCCAGCAGTTTTTTCATCCCAGTAGTTCAGCAAGCAAGAATGTATGTTCTAGCTCTTTTCACACCCCCTGTTCAGTGGATTGTGGGTTCTTGTCTCGTGACCAAGAGGAATGAAGTACATGGACAGTGGAAAGTGAGCAAGGCAGAGAATTTTAAGTGACAGAAAAGCGCTGGACATGAGAGGGGACCAGAAGTGGGTAGCCCTCTGGGTGAGAAGGGAATCAGTAGTGGGTAGCCACCTGAGTCCAGGGTTTGTATGAGGGAGTGCTTGCAGATTGGTTCATGACTGGGCCTGGAAGAAGTAGCATTCAACTGGCTAAAAGACATTGAGGAAGTCCTAACTCTTGTGGACTCCACCCAGAATTGGAAGCTCAAATTTCAGACTTTCTACTGTCCTTGGCTTGAAGGTCATGTTTCACTGGGGATGATCTGTCTGCCTAGGAATTTGTGTTTCCTGTCACTATCAATCCCCGCTTTGAAGAGGTACATCTAACTGCCATTATGATAGGGATGGTGCCAGCTCTAACTGCTTCATGCTGACAGGGTGTGTTGTTCTGGGAAAAGAGCAGTCAGATGTCTCTCAGTGGTGTATCTAAGGGTCCCCAGTAAAAGGAGCCATTGTCTGAGGCTCCATTTCCATGACCATTTGGAGTTTCATGGTCTCTAGGTGAAAAGAAACAAATTTTACAAGGAGGTTAAGTATGCATGGATCAAAAAAGAATATTACACAAAGAGGAGCTAGAAGGAAAAAACCGAATGCCAAAGATAACAGAAATAAGAAATAAAATAGACTAATCATTCTGAAAACAAGGTTGAGGCCAGAACTGTTTCACCCTGGTGAAAGAAATTAAGTCTTTAATGGGGGGTGGGAAATTAAACTTTATAAAAAAGATAGCTGTTTAGGGGAGTAGATAATCCCATAGGCATTCAGGATTAAGGGGTCTTTGGCAAAGATGCTTCATGGTGAAGAATACAATGAAGGCAAGAACAACAAGCATAGGTGAGACTACAAAGAGGATATCCACAAAATGTTAATTTTTGATACTTATGTTTTATAATCTTTAGCTTGAGGTCTCCAATTTCTTCACACTGGTGCTTCCAGTGTTCCTCTGGGTCAACAGAGAAAAACCTGTCACTTTCCAAGGTCTTTACTCAAGTATAGTGAATCCAAGAATCTATTCCAGTGACTTTCACTGTTGAAGGAATAGAAAGAAGTATAGTCTAAGATCCTTCCCAATCTCAGGGCCCAGAGAGGGAGAAAGGGAAGGAAGTACCTGGATCAGTACCAAGTCCCATGGGCTAAATAGAGGTGGCCCTAGTTCATGTGGTTGGGCCTCTGACAGCTGTTTCAGTTCCTGTTTGAAATGGACCAAAATTACATGTTTAATTGAATCAGAAGATTCTTGATCTAGTAAAAAATTATTCGTAAGAAAAGACCATCTATATATCTTTTATAAGAGGCTGAATCCTAGCTTCAAAGAAATGTTTCTGGAAAGAAAAGTAACCCAGGGGAGATGAGTGTCTTGAGATAATTTCCTGAATTGTCTTTTGATAGTATCATTTGTCTTTTCTACCTTTCCTAAGGATTGTGGTCTCCAAGCACAATGAAGGTGGTATTGTATGCCTAGTGCCTTTGAGACCCCCTGGCTTACAGCTACCTTGAACAAGGAGCCATTATCGCTCTGGAGGCATGCAGGGAGTCCAAAATGGGAAATTGTCACATTAACTAGTGCTTTTATCACCACAGTGGCTTTCTCTGTTCGACATATAAATGCTTCTACCTAGTTAGTAAAGGTATCCACCCATACCAGGACATACTGAATGTCCCTTATTTTTGTCATATACGTGAAATCCATCTGCCAGTCTTCCCCTGGGTAGCCTCCTATTCTTTGGGTTCTAGTGGGAAGCTGTCAATTGAGATTATTTTTAAGGCAAGTCTCACAAGCATTAATGACTTACTTCACTAGTTTTAGCAGACTGTTACCTGAGAACAACCTCTGGGCCAATTGATAGGTTTTATCCTTACCTAGGTAGAAGGCTTGTGAAAGATTTTAAGAACTTTCCATTGGCTGGAAGCTGAAGATGAAGTTTGCCATCTTCTGACTGTAGCTTCCTGAGGACTGAGAGGTGTATCCCCATGAGGTGGCTCGTTCTGTTTCCACAGGGTAACATTGAGGTTTGTTTCTCTTACGGAGTCCTCCCAGATCAGAGGGACCTCAAGTGGATCAGAAATCTGGGGCCCTCTCACTGCCAATTTATCTGCTTGGTCTGCCAACTTATTTCCCTTAGCTGTTTCATTTGTCCCCTTTTGGTGGCCTTTATAATGTGTTACGGCCACTTCCCATAGGAGGAAAACTGAGAATAATAATCTGTTAATGTCCTGATGGTATTTAATGGAAGACCCATTTGCCATGAGGAAATCCCTCTTTTTGCAGATAGTGGCATGGGCATGGAGGACTAGGAAAGCATAGTTAGAATCAGCATAAATGTTAACTGCTTTCCCTTTGCTTAATTCAAGCACCCTCAGGCGAGCAATTAGCTCAGCTAGTTGAGCCTGAGGAGAGAGGTGCAGTTTCAGTAATGTCATTCACGGTGACCTGCTTTATGGATTCCTTGTTCTACAAAAGAACTTCCATTCATAAAGAGAGTCCAGTTTGAGTTCTCTCACAGGGCTTCTTTGAGGTCCTGCTTGGCCACATAGGTTTGCACTACTATCTGTTTGCAGTCATGTACAAGCGCCCCAGCTTCCTTTGGGAGGAAGGTGGCTGGGTTTAGGGATGGACAGGTTCTTAACTGTACTGCAAAGCCCTCTAATAACAGAGCTAGATATTTGAGGAGGCAGTTGTCAATCAGCCAGAGACTCCCCTTAGAAGACAGTGGTCCTGCTACCTTACATGGTGTATATACAGCTAAGTTATTCCCCATGGTTAACTTAGTAGCCTCTGATACCAGCAAGTCTACTGCTGCAACTGCCCAGAGGTAGGGCGGCCATCCTTAAGCTACCAGATCAAGCTCCTTGTTTAGGTAGCTTATGGGCTGCTAGGCTGGACCTCAGGCGTGGGTTAGAACTCCCAGGGCCATTTCCTTCATTTGTGATACAGAAAGATTAAAAATCTTTTCTATGGGAAGACTAAGGATAGAAGCCTCAAGCAAGGCTTGTTTCAATTGGTCAAAGACCCTTTTTGTCTCTGGTTCCCAAATTAGGGCGTGAGTCTCAGCTGTCTGGGCCTCCCTTATTTGGTGGTATAAGAGATGAGCTATTTCACCATATTCAGGTATCTATAATCTGCAGAATCCTGTAATGCCCAAGAATCCCTTTAGTTGCTTGAGGGTTTTGAGGAAGGGAATAAAAGGAGATGGGCATAATCCTTTACTTCCCTACTGCCTTGGTCCCCTCTAACAAGACTAGACCTAGGTACTTCACTGAAGTCTGAGATAGCTGAGCCTTAGATTTTGAGACCTTACATTCTCTGTTAGCCAGAAAATTAAAAACAGCCTTACTGCCCTCCTGAGAGATTTCCTCAATTGGGGCAGAAAAGAGAATGTCATCTACGTATTGCAAAATCTCCTTTAACCTGAGAATAAAGGAACTCAGATATCTTGACAACTTCTGCCCAAACAAGTGGGTGCTGTCTCGGAATTGCTGAGGTAACACTGTCCAGGTTAGCTGAATGGTCTGGTTGAAGGGATCCTTTAATGCAAACAAATATTGGGAGTTGGGGTGTAACAGTATGCATAAAAAGACATTCTTTACGTCCCAGACTGTGAACCACTAGTTCCTTTAGGTATTTAAGTAAGCATGGCATAGGGTTTGGGAACCACCAGGTGAACTGGAACCACAGCCTCATTAACGAGGCAGAGGTTCTGGACCAATCTCCATTCCCTGTTGGGTTAATGTACTTCCAATACTGGGGTATTACAAGGGCTGTTGCAGGGTTTGAGGAAGCCCTGCATCCTTAAATTATCAATGTTTGCTTCTAGCCCATTTTTATTTTCTGGTTTTAGGGATATTGTCTCGGATTAGGGAAGGAGGTAGGGTCTTTAAGGTGGATCCAGACCAGTATGGCAGTTGTGGCTCTGCCAATTTTCCCTTGAGTTATAATATTGGTCTCCACTAGGAGGAGACAAAGAGTCTGTCCTGGAGCCATAAGGATGGTGGTTCCCATATGAGCTAAGATATCCCTGCTTAGCAGAAGAGTTGGGCTTTCAGGCATGATTTAAAAGGCTTCAGTCAACATGAGGTCTCCTCAACTACAACTAAGAGGTGAGGAAAAAATACTAAGTTAAAGGCTTTAGCTGACTCCCCAGCTGGAGGCACCTCTGGGGTTTGCTTCCATGGTCTCTTGGAACTGCCCTTTGCAACTTAAAACCTAGCCAGGCTCTTCTGCAAAGAATTATAAGGCATATTTTTTCCTCCAGAGTCTGAGGGTCAAAGGAGTCCCAGTAATTCAGGATGCACTCAAAAGGAGGGCAGGCTGAAGACAGTTTGTTACTCATCTGAAAGAGAGGGGAAATGGCATCCCTTAGCTCCTTTCTGTCTTTCAGTGAATACCCAGGGTATGTGAGGGAAAGTAAGTGTTCTTTCCTTCCCCAAGTCTTGGCAGCCTCTATAGGTGCTACTATTTCCTTCCCTGAGTCTTGGCAGCTTCTACAGGTGCCACTCATGAATGCAAGTGTGACCTCCATCCATGAAGCGGGAATGCATAGTTGGTAGGGGTAGTCACACTTACCTATGCTGTGCCCTAGCCTTCTGCTGTCAGTAACCTTTGGTTTCTCTAGACTTCATCTGTGTTATGGATGTTTGCAATTTCTTCACCTATGAAGTGGTAAGGCCTAGTTGGCATGAATAGTTATGCTCACCTGTACTGTGCTCTAGTCTGTTCCTGTTGACTGCCTCTGAGTTCCTCAGATGTAGTTTCCTTTCTAGAGCTCCAAACCGAAGCTTGGAAAATACACTGGAGTGATCTAAAGTGAAGCTGGGAAACCAGATCCTCCTCAAACAAGGGACAGCAAGCAAGTCCTAGGAATAGAGGACCTGGCCTAATAAGATACCTCCCAAGAGGGAAAAAATAATCACTCACATAGAAAAGCTCCCTCTATTCACAGGACTATGCTGACTGCTGATGTGGTGGGAAAAAAAAAATCATTAAATTCAGGGGAGGGAAGGTATCTGGGGGAGAGTAGCCTCTTGTCCTATACTAAAGGGTTTCTTCTACAGGGGAAAGAAAACTGTTAATTGTTACATCCTCCTTGCTTGTAAGAATAGACAGAAAACACGGTGTTCTGAATTACACACCTGACGACTAAGCCAAATGGACATTCTGCTTACTTATATTATCTCTGTGCTTTGCAACAATACCCTTAACATTGTATTAATATAAAATGAAGAGATAAAAATCCATGGAAGCCATGAAAGAAAGAAGGATAATGCCATAAGAAAGAATGGAGGTCTGAATGCCAACACCCTAATGGGATGTTGGGGACTGGGGTCAGTCCAGGGGCCTTTTGGGTAACATCAAAGTGTAGCCTCAGCCAGATAATTGTCCCAGGACTTTCTTCCAATTCCATGCAATGGCTAGACCTCCAAGAAGGAAAACTGGATTGAAACAAAGCTAACATTCCCAACACCCAAGGGTGATGGGTGACTGACAAAAGTCCTCCCCAGCAAGCCTGTCCTCTGAAGCCATGCCATTCGCTCTTAACTGGCCAACAGAGGCCCAGTGCTTCATCTGTCTTTGGGAAAAAAATCTGAGGACAAGAAGACTTCAGATGAAAGTGAAAGAGGTCCACTCTTTTTCACTCTTATCTGCCGATCCCAGATAAGCCCCCAGAAATGTTACAGGATTTTTTTCAGTGCTTTGCCACACAAATCTCTGCAGCTGCCATGACCTCTGCCTGGAGGCTCTCTGGGGCTTACCGGCCCACTCCAACCACTCAGCCCAGGAGGCTGAGCTTGACTCATGCACCGGCCGGGATCTTGTGCTTGCTGTGAGATCCACATTCAGCCTACAGCTGGATGGGGCAGGCTGTGACCAGCTTCTGCCTTGAACACTGGAATCTGGATGAGAGAAATGTGGTAGTTCCCCCAAATTTGGATATGCCAACCTTAGAGCTTCAAGGGGTGTTACAGCTCTGGTCACAGGAGTCCTGAGGTCTGAGTCTCCAAGAAATGTTACAGCTTTCTCTCGTTCCCACTGCCTGCAGCTCAGGGAATGGGGGCATATCACAGGTCCTTTGGTCCTGCTGCCTGCTGATCAGTGAATGGGGGTGTGCCACAGCTCATTCAATCCCATTACCTGCACAGCTCAGGGAATGGAGGCATATGGCACCCAACAGTTTTTTTCACTCCCATAGCTTGGTGAGTGGGAGTGCATGTTACAGCTCTTTTCACACCTACCATTTGGTGGGTTCTGGGTTCTTTCCCCATGATGAAGAGGGATGAAGTATGTGGACATCAGAGAGTGAGCAAGGCTGAGAAAAATTTTGCTGAGTTACAGGAAAGTTCTTGACACAAGAAGGACCGGAAGTGGGTACCCCTGTGTGTGAGAGGGGACCCAAAAGCAGGTAGCTGCCTGTGAGCCTGAGTCTGGGGATTTTATGGGCTCAGAATGGGGGAGTGCATGCTGATTGGTCCATGGGCAGGCCTGGAAAAAGCACCATTCTACTGGCTAAAAGACATCAAGGAAGTTCTTATTCTGGTCGTGGACTCTACCCAGAATTGGAAGCTCAGTTTTTAGGCATCAGGCTGTCTTTGGCTTGAAGGTCAGGGTTCAACAGGAACATGCTTATCTGCCTAGGAATTTATCTTTCTGCCATTGCTATCATTGAGGCACTAACATGTCTACAAGTGTAATCACTTATCATGGCCTACATTGCTGCTTATAGGGTATAAATTGCCCTAAAGCTCTCACTTTAAGGTCCATAAATACCACCAGGTAAAAATCCACTGTGGTACACTCAGTCCTCTCTTGCTGAGACACCCTGCTGCACTCTTCTGCAGTGTTCTTTCTTTCTTTTTAATAAGACTTTTTTTTCCCAAACCTATATCATTGTGGGTAAATTCTTTTTACCCACAATGTAAGTCAGCCACTTTCCATTGCTGGGGCTCTGGTACATCACCCAGCACAAATCAGTCTTCCAAAAGCTCAGCTCTCAGGATTTTTAAGGATAATTTGGTGGGTAGGGGGATGGAAAGTGGGAACTGCTGATTGATCAGGTCAGAGATGACATCAAAGGGAGTCAATGCTGTCCTCTTGTGATAAGTCGATTCGTGGGTGGGGGTCACAAGACCAGATGAGACAGTTTATCAATCTGAGTGGTGCCAGCTGATCCATCTAATTCAGAGTCTGCAAAACATCTCAAGCACTGATCTTAGGTTTAGCAATAGTGATGCTACCCCCAGCGGCAATTTAGTGAGGTTGAAAACCTTGCAGCCTGGAGCTGCATGACTCCTATATCATAACTTCTAATCTTGTAGCTAATTTGTTAGTCCTGCAAAGGCAGTTTTGTTCCCAGTCAGGAAGGGGATTTGTTTTGAGAAAAAGCTGTTATTGTCATTGTTTCAAAGTTAATCTATAAACTACGTCCCTCCAAAAGTTCGTTTGTCCTATACCCAGGAATGAATAAGGACAGCTTGAAGGTTAGAAGCACGATGAAGCCGGTTAAGTCAGACCTCTTTCACTGTCAAAATTTTCTTTTTTGCATTGGCATTTTCTGTTTGAGCCTCAACACTTCAAACCAACAAAATTACATATTGTTTTCAATGTGCAGAGGAAATAGCAAGTATGAATATTTCTAAAACCAAATGCAATTTATTCTAATTTTAAGTGAGTTGACTAGAGTATAATATGAAGGGAATGTGAAACAGCACTCTGTATGCTTAAAGATAGACAGGGAAAAACATGAACAATGGATCTGTCTTAAAAAATGTATAACTCGACTCAGTAAACTAGATACCTGTTATCAATTATTAAGGATGCATGTAAAGGGAACTGTTCAGCATACTTTCCCTCCCCCCTCTCTGCCTTATAGTCTTAAAGGTTCTTTGTTCCTTCTGATTTATTGTCCTGTTTATGTATTTCAGCCCCAGAGTCATAGTTAAGGGGACAGCTAAAATTAAGGAACCAAGGAACAGACTGTCAGTCTTTGCCCCGGGGTGGAAGGCTGCTATAAAGCAAATGAAAAATGAAGCATCATTAAGAATAAATTGTAGGTTTTGAGTATGTTCCTTTATTCTCAAAATGGGTTTTCTTTTTTGAGAATAGCCTCTTTCCATTTGAATTGGCTTGTATTATAAGCTGATTGTGGCATTCTGTTTTCATCTGAGTCTGCCCAGATGTTCTCTTCATCTACAGGATAAATTTCTACTTCATATACAAAGCTCTGTATTTTGAAGCCCTATCTGATGATTAAGTTTCAAAATCCTAGAAAAGTTTTCAGAAACTTACGACAGTTATTTTTGTTAAATTATGCTGTGCTTTCTAATAGAACATAACTTTTGTTAACTTTTTGTTTTATTAAGCTTTGAATATTTTTGTATAAATTCATCAAATTTTATATTTAAAAGCAGTATCTTTATATTAAAAATGGTAACCTTAGTATTTAGCTTTAAAATGTGTTTTAATAGCTTTTTTTTTACTTTTAATTTCTACTGATTAATAATTTTTTAATATTTAGTTTATAAATATATTTAATTGAGAAATATGGAAAACTATATCTAAATATGAATTAAACATCACATGGTTGTGCCTAACCCCTATTGCCTCCAGTAGGGATGGCACTATGTCCAAGAGGCCAAAGGGGAGACCCAGAGCCAGAGAACAAACACGTAAGGTTTATTAAGGCCTTACATAGCGGGGCAGTCAAGGAGTGGTGGGCTAGACAGGAAGACTGCTACTATTTATAAAAAGCACTCAGTTTGCATAGCGATTTTCATTTAGTACCCTCTACCTAGCAACATCCACGCCTAGCTCAAAACAAGGGGGTCCCTTGATTCCTTGTATATCCTGCAGTCCACAAAATGGACCAGGGGTTCAGATGTCCTTCATAGAGTAAACCTCTAGATTGGCCGCTCCTGGGTTCCTTAGCTTAGGACTTTGAACCAACACGCTTCTTAGACTATAGGGTATGCTTAAATTATTGCTGTCAGGTGCATCTCCTTTATACACACACAGTCAGAAATGATGAATACACATAGATAATTATACATAGAAAGCAAGAAGAAAAAAATGCAATCTTTCAGCATCATTAAATATAATTTTAATCAAAGTTTTTATTTAATAAGTTGAAACAAATCAATTGATTTACTGTATATATTAAAGCATTCAAAATAGAATAATATCAAAGCAATATGTTTCTGACTTGTATTAATATTGGTCATAAGAGAAAGCCAATTGTGTCACTGTCATTTAGTCTTCTGAATGTTCCTTGAAAAGCATTGTGTAAGAACTTATCAAATAGATAAAAAGTAATCAGTCAAGAAACATACTCTTAGCTTTATACTAAATATGTCAGAAATTTGGAGTATAAAGCTAATTTCACAGATTAAGAAACCCTGGCTGGGTGCAGTGGCCCATGCCTGTAATCACAGCACTTTGTGAGGCCAAGGTAGGCAGATCACTTGAGGACCGGAGCTCGAGAACAGCCTGGCCAACACAGCAAAACCCGGTCTTTACCAAAAATACAAGAAATTAGCCGGGAGGGGTGGTATATGCTATAATCCCAGCTATTTTGGAGGCTGAGGCAGGAGAATTCCTTGAACCTGGGAGGCAGAGGTTGCAGTGAGCCGAGATTGTGCTGCTGCGCTGCAGCCTGGGTAACAGAGTGACTCTGTCACAATTAAAAAAAAAAGAATTTAACTAAATTTGAAAAAGTTGACTATCCATGGTGGCTTGTGCCTGTAATCCCAGCACTTTGGAAAACCGAAGCGGGTGGATTGCTTGAGATCAGGAGTTTAAGACTACCCTGATCAACATGGCGAAATAGTCTCCACAAAAAAATACAAAAATTAACTGAGTGTCATGGCACGTGCTGGTAATCCCAGCTACTTTGGAGGCTGAGGCATGAGAAGCGCTTGAACTTGGGAGCTGGAGCTTCCATGAGCTGTGAGCCAGGATTGCTCCACTGCACTCCAGCCTGGGCAACAGAGCGAGACCCCTCCTCTCTCTCTCTCAAAAAAAAAAAAAAAAGGTAAAAGTTATTTCTGAGTTCCTGTTTATCTGTTTATGATTCCTTAGAATGGTCTTTTAAACTTTAAGTAAGCTTCTTAAATCTTAAATTGACATATATGAACTGCTCTAATAATTTAAAACCTGGCTATATTGAGAAAACGAGAGATTCTTGAAGTAAATGATAAAAGTAAATGTAATCTATATTATATGTACGTTAAAATGTGTGCATGGTAAATGTGTTATACAGACACTGACATGCAAAAATGTCAAGTAATAAAGATAACATAAATTCAGAGTAACTTATTTTATACATGATATGTAAGTAATAGGATAGAAGCTCAGTTTCTATGAATGTGCTCAGATTGGAAGTTATTTAAACTCACCTCATTTTGAGTACTTCATAGTAGGATCCAGTAGCGTTTCTAGTCACATATAAAGGGCAATATATTTGACCCATCGAACTGACTGTATAAAATACTAACACGCCAGTGATTATGGGATCTTTACTGCTATTCTAGAATGTTTTTAATGATAATATTTTTCTATACAACTCATAGAAATATCAAAGTAACATAAAGTTATATATTTAAAAAAATGCACCAGTGCTAGGGGTGGGTAACAAATGTTGTTAAATCTAGCACTAGAACTAGTTCTGATACCTAAATATTCATTAAATTGAGGTCACAACCCAAATTCTTTGTTAATAACAAACCAAGAGGCACAACACAAACTTAACATTTATTTGTTTTTTATTTCAAAAATTCTAATGAACTTAAGTCATTATATAGATGGGCTGTAATTTACGATGGTTCAGTTCCTCAAATTGATGATGATACAGAAGCAATACACGTTCAGTAGAAACTGTACGTCGAGTATCCATACAACTGTTTTTCACTTAAAGTACAGTATTCAATAAATTATAAGAGATATCAGCACTTGATTACAAAATAGACTTCACATTAGATTATTTAACAAACATGCTCAGGACACTAACATTAGCCTACAGTTGGGCAAAATACTCTAATAATCTAACCTTACTTTCTACATAGGCTAGACTAGGTTGTGATCTTGGGTGGGTTATGTATATTAAATGCATTTTCTATTTAGAATATTTTCAACTTAAGGGCTTATTGTGATGTAAGCCCATTGTAAGTTGAGAAGCATCTATATTTTAAAAGATACTAAATTTTAATCCTGAACAACATGGCAAAACTGCATCTCTACAAAAAGTAGAAAACTTAGCCAGGTGTGATGGTGTCTGCCTATAGTCCCAGCTACTCAAGAGGCTGAGGCAGGATATCTTGAGCCCAGGAGGCAGAGGTTTGAGTGAGCTGCATTGAGCCCCTGCACTCTAGCCTGGAAGACAGAGTGAGATCCTGCCTCAATAAATAAATAAACATAAGAAAAACAATGAAGATATTAAATTTTAATTTTCTGTGAGACTTAGTGTGAAATTTTTTCTAACTTCTAGAGCACATAGTAAAATCTAGTTACAAACTGTTCATTAGAAACTTTTACAGCCTTTACATCAGTGTCTCTTAATTCTCTGGAATATATATAAGACAAAATGAAACCAACATTACATACCCTTTGCAAATTCCTGGGTGGAGTAGTTGATGCTGCTGTTTTATGTTTTCTGGTCATTCCTTTCTGTGCACATGAGATTAACCCAAGCGTTGCATACACTCTCTCTCCCTCTCCAACTAAACCAATAATATAATATTTGCAGGAAGCAGAAATTTTGCTGAATGATTATGTTGCACATGGAAAATAATAAACCTCAATTTATGTAGCTCTCGAACGCTTTTAGAGCCACCCGTGCCACTGAGGAGTTCTAATTCACCGTGTTACCTCACACTGACTTCAGCCTTCCACTTTTTATTGCCTCACCTTTTTTTTTTTTTTTTTTTTTTTTTTTGCTGCTTTCTCTGGTCTTTATCTTTTCTTTTGTTTGCAAGAGCAGAAGAAAAAAATGTGCTCTCATGTTTGTCCTTTTTTTCTCTCCTGCAGAGCGGATGAGCTTTCTCTTTTACTGCCATAGCTTCTGCAGAATAATACCTTCCACCTCAAATCGCTTAACAAGGTTTTTTCCTTGACAGTGGCAATACCTTCTCAGTAAGGGTTTGGTTGGCAACTGTTGAGATTAGATGTTCTCCCTACTGGGCATATATTAGTAATTACATGACATCGAGTTACTTATAAATCTACTGTTTCATCTGAGGAAATAAATGCTTGTAAGATTATGGCACAGAAGAAAAACCGGGCCTTGTTCACAGATGACTTGCAAACAGAAGACTGGGCCATTAGAAAATCATTTTTCATGTTATCTATTGTAGAAATGTCAATGGGATCAAACCCAGGAAATTATAGAAGCCATTTCGCCTAGGTCTCAATATCTGAACATAGCCTGTATACCCTGGAAGCTGGGAGGAGGTTGATGCCCAGACTCCTGTCATAGAAGCAAAGGCCATACAGGGGACCTCAGCAACAAGAGAATAATGAAGACCATCCCATAGCCCAAGCACCATGCTATAGTGTATCACCCTCTGAATCACGTCCTGGCAGCTAGAGTGTCTTTCTTCCGCTTCGGGTTTATTTCTTCTTCTTCCAGTGTTCTAGACTCAACCACTTTTAGTGTTTAAAAAAACCACAGACCTATTTTTATTGACCCTTTCATTCCAGACTTAAGTTTTATTTTCTCAATGGTAATTTCCTGGCTTGTCCAGGTAGCTTAAGTATCTACATTCACGGAACCTTTGTGTCTATTTTTAACTCTCTGTCATTATACTGTATTATAAACTTCTGGCTCCAGTAATTAAGCCTTGTGTATAGGAGGTGGTAAGAAAATAGTGGATCCATGAATGAATCAACAGAGCACTTTAGTTTTTTTTGAAACTAGATTGACACAAAATTTTTTAAAAATAAAAATAACACCTATACTATAATAACATGATGCTCTTGAGGGGAATCTACTCTGTTTTAGAAATCACACTTTTGAAACTTATGAAAAGTAGCTATAAGTTTCATAGGAAAGAGTATATGTGATTCCCATATTAATTTTTGCTGATTCAAATGCTGTTATAAATTTTAAAAGGAGGCAGGAGCCTGAGTCATCCATTGCAAATTCTCAGGTCATTAGTTTTCACCAGGGTGAAGAGTGGAATGAGAGTTGAGGCCTTTTGTTATAAACAGGGCCTGAGAAAAAGCAAAGTCACTTCAGAAGAATGTTGTTCTCACTGTTACTTGGAAATATTCCTTAGAGAAGACAACTCCAAATTCCTTAGAGAAGTTAACTCCAGCAGTTGGGACACAAAATGATAACTACCAATCAGAGGAAACTAAATGTTGTTTCTAGTTTCTGAGTTAACCAGGAGTAGACAATTGCAAAGAATCTACAAAGATTTTTACGTGAGCAACATGGAGTCAATATTTAAAGAGAAAACTATTTTGTATATTCACAATAGTGGATATAAAATTAAAATTGATATCCCAGCCATATTTAATGATACTTCATCTTTTCTTTCAAATTATATTGACCAAGGCAAATGTATAATCACAACTTGTACACTTCAGTGTGATTATCCACCAGTATTTTTCAGAGCTTTTCCTGTGCTGAGAAGGAAAGAGATACCACACAGCGGATTTACAGAAAGTAAACTCTCTTTACATACCTTCTGGCTTTTCCACTGTGCACCAGTGTGAGAATTGGGTACCAAAGACAGTTATGTTCTTCTTTGTATCCTTAATGGTAATTGATATCAACCAACTAGTTCCACACTCCTGGTGGTATCATATTCCCTATCTCTCCAGAGGCAGTGATATTATATAAACCTGTGCATCAGTTTCTACATGTTTACTACAGATGAACATCTTAATAAGACGACAACATCACAGAGATTTATTCTATTTAAAACTAGCAATGAGATTCTGTTGGCATTTAGCTGGTGAGTTATTCAATTCTGTCATCTCATCCAAGGATTTACTTTTGCCATCACCTGTCTTAATTTTATTTCTCCCCACCCTAAGTAGACTCTGGAACAAGGATGTGAGTGCAACTGGTGTACTAAAAGGTGGTACTAGATTAGTGCTTATAGGGTAGTGGATAAACGAGCCATAGAAGGAAAGAAAGTCAACTAAGAAATTTACTGCTGTTATCAACTGGAGTGTTGTTTCACACACAGTGTTGGACTCACACCTCAAACTTGCCTAAAACCTGAGGGAGCAGTAACATTTATCTACAAACTCCCGTCAATCATGCTAGAGGAATATTTGAGGGAACTGAAAGGTAAACATTATTTCCCTGGTATTTCAGTCTGTGTGGGTAGAGAACACCTAGGAAACTTCCTCCGGCAAAGGAATGCACCTGCTGACAGAAGTAAGGCTACAGCAGTGACTCTGTGAACAAGATGGAGAAGCAGCAAGAACAACACTTCTTGACTTACGTAACCCTGAAATACCAGCAGTGTGTGAGGCAGCACTCCAGTTGACAACAGTAGCAAATTCCTTAATTCACTTTCTTTCCTTCTATGGCTCATTTATCCACTACCCTATAAGCACTAACCTAGTACCATCTTTTAGTACACTAGCTGCATTCACGTCCTTGTTTCAGAGACTACTTAGGGTGGGAAGAAATAAAATTAAAAATGGAAGGCTGTTGTCTGCTGTTACATTGGAGAAATCACTGATCCATTACTCAATTTTTCATTACCAATTGGAAGAGATCCTTGGTGCCATTTAGGCAAATCTTTGTGACACCACAACAGGTCTGATAAGTGTTTCCTTTCCTGTCCTCAAAGGGATTTGTAGGAGAAGAAAAATAATTTTTTTTTTTTTAGCCCCCATAGATTCTTAGTTAAAATGAATCCTTATGGCAAAAGACAGATTAGCAAGATAAAAAATGAAGTTAATTAACATGTATATTTCATGGAGGTCACCATGAAAGACAACAGAAGACACTTAGGTAAGGAGTGGTTCTCAAAGAGGTGGCTTTCAATTCCACTTTATATAGCATATTTGACAAAGAATAATTAATTATTAGAGAAACGACAAGACAAAGGAAAAGGACTTTGAGTCTCTAACAACTTGTGGGAAGGTAAGTAAATAGCAGATAAAGGCTAGTTAAAAAAAAGCTTGTCAGCATATATTATTCTAATATCATCTCCAGGAGGAAAGTATCTAAAGCTGTCCTCAGTAGTTATCCTCTGTTCTTCCTGGTGGAAGGGGCTGCAGGATACCTTTTGTGTCTCTAAATCTATGTCCTGTTTTAGGCAAACAGAGGGAGAGCAGAGAGCTTTCCTTCATCTGCTTCTCCATTGTCTTTAGCTCAACAATCTTTCATTTTTTGGGGTGAAATATTCTGGTCTCCCACAGATACATGATCTGTACCCAGATTATTGCACACTGAGGGAAGGAGAATACGGAGAATTTTCAAAAACTGTTGTGTATTGGATTGAGCTGCAACTGATACTGAGGATCATTTTGTGGCAGAGGACGGGCAACAAAGCGTATGACCATCAACTCTACTGGCCACACCATGTGTCTGATAGCCCAAGAGATGACAGGCTGAAAACATTTTGAAATGGCCTCCTAAGTGCCCGGTTTTAGCCTGGGGATGATACTCTGAATGGCGGGGGTTTGGGATGCTGTCCTTCAAGTTGCAGCATATACTTTAAACCCAAAGCCATTATATGGTGTTATTTTCTCCAAAGTTAAAATGTATGAGACTGAGTCCAAGGCATGGGAGTAGCAGTGTGTTCTCTCATCATCACTCCTACTGGCTCACTGGAGGGAATGTGTGTCAATATTAGCCTCTGCTGCATTAGGGTTACTAGTTTGGGGAGGTGTTTGGGATGGAAAGCTTCTATAAGAGGACACAGGAAGAGGTTGGTTGGTTTTTTAACTAAATCTTTAGCTGTGGTTGTCATCTGGACATTTTAGATTCTTGATACCAGACGACCAGCAGGCAAAGAAAGAGTTACTATACTGGGAGGAGTAATTGGGCCTGATTATCAGATAATAGATAGAAATAAGGTTGCTTCTGCATAATGGCGACAGGAAAGAATATGTCGGAAATCTAAACCAATCTGTCGAATATCTTTTGCTGCTCTGTCAACCTCAGTGATAATGGTGAATGGGCAATTGCATCAACCATTGTCTGTAGAGAGCAAGGTCATTTAGGGCCTCAGAATTGGCAGTTTGCTCCACCATCCAAGCCACAAAAAATCAGCTGAAGCATTGGCCTATGTGAAAGGAATCTAGAATGGGTGATAGAAGAGGAAGATGATGACTATTGTCTTAGTTCTATTGAATATCTTGGTGTAATTCGTTTTTATTGTGACCAGTCATCACCCTAGACAATCAGCAGCAGAAGTGGACTTCACATGGAGCATGAGTGTACCATACCAGATGCTATTACTATCCCACATAAGTACCCTTGGAATTAACTAGTTTTACTCTAAAGACCTGACTTCCAGCAACTATATCTCTTTACCATTGTGAAGACATGTATTAAAAAACAAAATCTTCTGCCACCCTAGAAGTCTCTACTAAAGAGGTAGTAAAGAAATAAAACAGTTTTATTATGGAATAAGTATTAAAACAGAATGTGATGCTCATCATAGGCAATCTGCTAATAGATTGCAAAGACAGAAAGGAATCTCACTCCTTTATATAGTGAAGCAGATACAACCAATTTTATGTATGTTTTTAAGATAATAACTAGTACTCAAGTAAGAGGACTTGGCAGCACCACGTGTCACCTATAGTTCCCACCTTTACCTGGTAATCGCTGTGACTATCTATGTTAGCTAATTGGCTTTGTCCAGAAGAAAAATCTTTACTACAGGAGGTAGTGTTTCAACTTGGAGAAAGGGACCCACTCAAGTTAGGCTCCCGCTGCCCCAGAAACTGGGAGTTTGGAAGACTATCTCCCTTGATGGTTACGTTTTACAGAGATGGCTTCAGGTCCTTGAGAAAGATACTCCTAGGTCATGTAAGTTCTTACATTTGCTAAGTTTTCTAAGGTAAATGTTCTGACAAAGCGGGAGGGGAGGAACACCTCTTTTTATATTTTTTAACAGGTAGATAAAGTCTTCCATTTAAAATTTTTAATTCATACTTGTCCTGATACCTGATTTTTCCTTTGAAGTTGGAGCCCATTTTTCTTGTGTACATGGTAAGATAAAAATGCCAATAAATTAACACCCCTCTGATGCAGCTTGTTAGAAATGCAGAATTCCAGGTCCTGCCTAAGACATACTAAGTCATGATCTGCATTTTTAACAAGACCTTCAGGTATTTTGTATGTACACTGAAGTTTGAAATAATGGAAAACATGGAGATTATATATATATGGAGTGAGCATATATATAATTTATAATAAATACTATAAATATACAATAACAAATAACATGATAAAATAATATGTATTTATATGTATATGTGTAAAATATTTATATTTATATGTGTATATTATATACAAATATATATATTTTAAAATTTGTATATACCCCTGTAAACCTATTTACCTTTAAGGATATACAGAGGAATTTCTCTCTAGTTTGATATATATAAATACATAAAATATATGTATTTATATAATTTATATAATACGTAAAATATATGTATTTATATAATGTATCTAGTTTGATATATATAAATACACAAAATATGTATTTATATATAATGTAATAATCTATAGATGGTAGATTATATGCATCTATATGGTAATGTTAAAGTTGCATTATATATAATGCATATAAATTATAGATTATATGCATCTATATGGTAATGTTAAAATTGCATTCAGCTGATGATAGCAGAAAACCTAACAATTGTAGTTTAACAAGTAGGAATAATTTTTCTGATATAGGAACAGTTTGAGAGGTTGAGAGTCTGGGTGTGATACGGTGGTTCTGTGATTTAACCAGTGGCCTGGGCTTCTACTCTTTCTGCTCTGTCATCTAAGCATTCCATTGCCTTTCTCAGTCTTGCTGACTCATGATCTTATGATAGTTGCTTACATCCAGGCTCATATCTGTTTCAGGCAGGAAGGAGGAAAAAGCACTGCCTCTTTAGGAATGCAAAAGTGTTCCAAGAAATCATCAACTTTTGTTTTACGGGAAAGAATTTGTAAACTAGAATTAACTCCAGAGTAATTAGGTTATATAGTTAGACAGGCTGTTACCACAAACAAAATTGAGGTTTTGTTAGTAAGCAGAAAAATGAATAAATATTGAGTAGACAACTAAAAGCGTTTGCTACAAAAAATACATTTGCATAGGTAGACAGTATTTTTACTTAACACAAACTGACCATTTAGTTACCCCAAATTCTAACTAGCAAGAGTAATTAATTATAATAATATAACCTTTACATAACTATGGAGTATATAATTACATATAAAGTTAATGTAAATTATATTTATAATTTACATTATAAATATATATGTATACAATATATATGTGTATATATATATGCAGGTACACATTTAAACTGTTTTAATAAACCACACATAATCAGTTATATCACATCAATAAGGAAAGAACTTAGCACTGTGATGCTGCATTGATGTACAGGATTTTAAAATACAGCAAAAGCCCAAGTTCTAAATGCAATCAAAGTTTAGAGAATCTTAATTGTAATTATTTTTCAGTATCCATTATCACTCTGGAATATGATTTTTTTAAAACAGGAGATGGGTTAGGGATAATGTATAATTAACAAGAGATAAAGCTACATATATAAAGTTCACTTTTCTTTAGTATCAGAACTTACTAGAAAAGCCTCAGTGCAATAAAAGTTCAACTGAAAATTGAGGTTAAGCTGTTTGTCAGAGAGGCTATTAAAATCAATTGGGAAATTCTGTTTTACCATGTTCTTTCATTCCACTTCACAGCACTCATATTGAATCCCACAGAACTTAAACAATCATGCCAAGCCAGTTACCAGACAGCAAAATTTTAAAGTCTCTTGGCTTATTACACAGTCATTAAGAAGATTAATTTTTTTCTAAAGTAATTTTCATATTCTGATTAAACTTTTCCATGATATTATTTAAAAACTTGTGAGACACATCAGAGATGTGTAATAAAGTAAACCCAAGTTAAAAATCTCATTTTCTATTAACATTTTCTATTTTATTTTAATACTTTTAATAAATTTGCTCCTGTGAGAGGGTACTTCTTTTGAGATACTCATCTTTGTTTTGTTTCCAGTGACACAGTTAATATCTTCTGCATGTCTCTACAGATACATCCTCTGTCTTTACCCAGTTCTGTGCCCCAGGACGCTGAGCTCAGGAGAAATCCGTGATTTCCTTGCCCGCAGGTTTTGGCTTCAGCCCATTGGACCAGGCCCATAGATTAGAGGCAGGGAAGAGAATAATGTCAAGATAACCATTCATTCAGATTTCTCCATGCTCCATCATGTCTTGTTGTCTGGTCTGCTGTCAGGACACCTCCTCTGTGGCTTCTTCTGGATCTCATACTAGCTACCTCCCCTGACCTCTTTAAGCCTCTGACTAGTGATGGTACTCTGTTGTTATTTCCACAGGAGTGGTGCATCACCCCTGATGCTTTTTCTAAACCATGCTTTCACAAAATTGGTGAAATAAGTCCTCATATTTCAATAATCTTGCATATAAATGGATTAAATTTTTCACTAAAAGATATAGAATAGCTAAATGGCTAAAAAATATGACCCAACTATTTGTAGCCTATAAGAAACTCAATTCATTTGTAAAGACATATAGAGACTAAAAGGGATGGAAAAGGATAGTTTATGCAAATAGAAATCAAAAGCAAGTATGAGTAATTAACATATCAGATTAAACAACATTTAAGTGAAAAACAGAGACAAAGGAGGTCATAATGATAAATCAATTTAGGAAATTAATATAACAATTCTAAATATATATGCATTAAACACCAGAACACAGAGATATATTAAGCAAACACTATTAGATATAAAGGGAGAAATAAGCTATAATACAATAATAGTTGGGGACTTTGATATCCCACTTTTAGCATTGGACAGATCACCTGAAGAAAGCAATTTGAGAAAAACCCATTGGGTTTAAACAACGCTTTAGACAAAGCAGTCCTAGCAGATATCTATTGAACATTTTATCTAATAGCTTCAGAATACACATCCTTCTCATCAGCACCTGACACAGGATAGATCATGTTCTAGGACAGAAAACAAGTCTCAGCAAATTTTTAAAAATTAAAATTATACCAAGTATATTCTCAGACCACAATATAATAAAACTAGAAATCAATAACAAGAGAAACTTTGGAAACTGTACAAATACGTGATAATTAAATAGCATGCTATAGCTGAGTGTGTTGGGTCATGCTCGTAATCACAGTGCTTTGGGAGGCCAGTGTGGAGGGATCACTTGAGCCTAGGAGTTGGAGATCAGCATAAGTAACACAGTGAAATCTTATCTCTACAAAAAATTAAACTATTTGTTGGGCATAGTGGTACACACCTATGGTCTAAGATACTCAGTAGGCTGAGGTGGGAGGATCACTTGTGTTCAGGAGTTTGAGGCTGCAGCGAGCCGCGATCATAATACTACATTCCAGCATGGGTGAAAGGATGAGATCCTGTCTCTAAAAATAATAAACAAATAAATAGATAGATAGATAAATAAAGTGCTCCTGAACAACCATTGGAAACATAAGGAAATTTAGAAGGAAGTAAAAGCTTTTGAAACAAATGAAAATGGAAACACAAAATTCCAAAACCTATAGGATACAGCAGAAGTAGTATAAAAGGAAATATAGTGATAAATGCCTACATCAAAAGGTAAAAAAATTCAAATAAACAACTAACAGTGTACGTCAAGAAGCTAGAAAAGTAAGAACAAACCCAGATTTAATAGAAGGAAAAAATAAAGATCAGAGTATAACTAAATGATAGAGACTTAAAAAATACAAAAGATTAATGAAATGAACAGTTTGTTTGTTAAAAAGATAAACAAAATGGATAAATTGCTAGCAAGCTAACCACAAAGAAAAGAAGGACCAAAATTAACACCAGAAGCAAAGGAGACGTGACAACTGACACTACAGAAATACAGAAGGTCATCAGAGGCTTCTATGAACAACTATATGCCAACAAACTGGAAACCTAGAGGAAATGGATAAATTCCTGGTTACATGTAACCTACCAAGATTGAATCAGAAAGAAATAGAAACTGAAACAGACCAAAAGGAGTAATAAGATTGAAACAGTAACAAGTCTTCCAACAACGAAAAGACAAGGACTGTTTTTACTATCAAATTCTATTAAACTTAAATGAAAAAACTAATAGTTCACCTCAAACTACCATGATCAAGTGGGATTTATTCCATCCAGGATGGTTCAACATATGCATATCAATAAACATGATACATCAGACAAAAAAACATAAGATTATTTCAGTAGACACAGAAAAAGCATTTAATAAAATTCAGCATTCCTTCATGATAAAAATTCTCAATCAACTGAGCACAGAAGTAATATATGTCAACATACTACAACCCATATAAGACAAACCCACAGCCAACACCATACAGGGCTGCTCACTTTTTCTGCTCCTACATAGTACTGGAAGTTCTAGCTAGAGCAATAGGCAAGAGAAAGAAGTGAAAGGCATCCAAAATGGAAAAGGGAAAGTCAAATTGTCCCTCTTTGGCGATGGAATAATATTATATTTAGAAAAACCTAAATGTTCCATCAAAAAACTCTTGGATGTGATTTTTAAAATTCAGCAAATTTGTATGATTCAAAGATCAACAAAAAATATTTCTATACACTAATAATAATCATGTGGACTTTTATTGTTTTCAGTCCCTAAATAAAGAGGGGTTTAGTTTTAGGGAGGCACTATTATTATCTTTGCTTCCAAGTTAAACTATAAACTAAATGCCTCCCATGGTTAGCTTGGCCTATGCCAAGAAGTGAACTAAAACAGCCAGCCTGTGGGGCTAGAAGCAAGAGAAGTCAGCCATGTTAGATTTCTCTCACTGTCACAATTTTTGCAAAGATGGTTTCAAACTCTGTGCACTTTTAATAGCATGATGTTCAAATTGATCTAAGTATACCCTGGTCACATAGCTGAATTAATAAAGTCTTATTTGGGGGAAAGTTTATGACATAAAAATTTTTTGATGAGAATTTCAGCTGGAGGATGAGCAGAACCATCGTCAAGGAATAAGTAACAAAATCTTGCAGTCATCATCCAATCTAACTTCCCTGCAGTGAGCATAAGCTACTGATATAAAATGTTTGTAAAACCAGTAAGAAAAGATGTCCCTGGTGATCTATACCTTTTTGTTAGCCTAATAATAAACTGGTAAAAAATGCATTTCTTGAAAACAGTGAGGACGTAGCTTTTGGCTGTCACAGCAAGTTTACACTTATGCATGCCCGCTGCATTAGCACATCCCAGCACAGTTATTATGTCCTTGGCATTTAAAAAAAAAACCCACAGTGAGTGGAACCTCTTTTTGGTGCATCTGATTTTATTATCAGATGCACCAAAAAGAGGTTCCACTTTGTGGAACCTTTTGTGATGTGCTTGCATGGGGGAATTTTATTACCCTTTGTGATGTGCTTGCATGGGGGAATCTGGGCATGAATGGAAAAGATATATCATAGTAGAAGGGGGCGATGGGTATTGTTTTTCCTCAGGTACACTGAACAAACTGGGTGTTTTGTGCTTTCATTTTGACTGTGGCCTGTCACATGAGATAAAGTGTGGAATATTTCACATATGGTATTAGCTTCCTTGGTGGACACTGGGGAACACGGTGGCACCCGGAAGCTTGGAGACACCAAGAACCTCAGAGCCCTAAGGGTGTCAGAATCCTGGCTTGGGGAGCTTTTAGGTCTGGGCCTGGAAGGGCTGCAGCTCTTCTCTCCTTCTCTCTCCTCTCCATCTTGTCACCTGCAACATTGTGAGCAAGGGGTGTGTTTCAGCTCTGTTCATGTTACAGCTCTTTTAGCCCCACCATTACGCGGGTCCCTAGTCTTGTCCTGCATCCAAGAAGAATGAGGTGCACAGACACGTGGAAGGTGAGCAAGATGAAGAACAGCTTTACTGAGCAATAGAACAGCTCAGAGGAGATTTGCAGCGGGTAGCTCCTCTCCATAGTCAGTGTGTCCCGACAAGTGTTCAGATCCTAGCAGAGAGGATGGCTCCTTCCTGTAGCTGGTTGTCCTGTCATCGCTTTTGCCTCAACAGAGAGGGTATCGCCTTTTTGCAGCTGGTTGTTCTGTCATCTTTTCTGTTCTCAGCAGAGAGCATAACTCCTCTCTGCAGTTGGCCATCTCCTTGTCTCTTCTAGTTTGGCTGTGTCTGGGGCTTTTATGGGCCTCAGTAGGAATAAAGTACATGGTGATTGGTTCATGGGCAGCCATGGGCAGGCCCCCAAAATGTGCCACAAGTTCTCACTCAGGTCTGTGGAACCAGCAGCCTGGCCCCCAGGCTTCAGGTGTTCCCCAGGTTGAAGGTGGTGCTTCATTGGCGCCCACCCCTTTCTGCCCAGAAGCTTGTCTGCCTCCTGCTGCTGTTCGTGGCACCCAGGTGGTTCATGTGGAGAGGCACCTGCAGGCCGGTGGCAAGCTGCCCTCAGTCCCTGCTCAGCCTCCCTCCTTTGCTTGTTGGTGCCCAAAGTCCAGAAGGGGCCAGGTGGCCGAGGGCTGGCATGTCAGCCCTGCCCTGAGTGTGCACATACCTGGCTGGGTTGCAACAGCACCCAGGCTTGGCCTCAGCTTTGCTCTGTGATCAGAGTGGGTGCTGACAGCTGGGAGAAGCCAGATAGTGGGAGTAGGCACTTCTGAGCCTGTGAGAAGAGAGGGAAATCTTACCTGGTCAAGAGTGCAGAGCTTCCTAGGTCTGCAGTTATGGCATGGGCTGCTGCAACTGTGCCTAGGAGGCAGGACTCCTGCTTGCTTCTGGCTCCCAAAAGCACAGGGGTACCCAAGTTGCAGCCTCAGCTTACACAGCCGCAGCTGTTCCTGGGGACCTTCTGCCCTGCCAACTTGAAAGAGGCAAGGCTCCTGCTTGTCCCCAACTCCCACTGGCTTCATGGAGCATGCAGCTCTGGCCATGCCTCCTCTCTGCATTTTCCCTACAGTGGTGGCAGGTGAGGTGCAGGTGGTGTGGTGGCCCCAGCCAACCCCACACAAATAAACCCGGTGCTCCTGAGGCCAGCCCTGTAAGTCCTGGCTGCACCTTTGGCCAGGTGCTTGTGGGCTTCCAGGACGCAGTGGGGAGTAGGATTGGGGCTGTGGTGGAGGCCCTGGGCCTGTGAGCAAGTCCTGCCTGGCTGTGCAAGGGTGGGGGTGGCACAGTTGGCTGCCTTGGGGACGTGGGACATAGGGGTCCCACTGCTGCTCCTGCAGCAACTCCTGCCACCATTGCCCATTCCTCCCCGCTGCAGCCAGCCTGGTGGCAGCTCCATATGGCCCACCACTGCCATCACACACATAGTGGAAGAAGCAAAGGGATAAAAAGGGCCTAGCTAGTTTCCTCAAGCCTTTTTCTAAGGGTACTAATCCATTCATCAGAGCTGAGACCACATGACTTAATTAATTCCCATAAGGGAAACAAACATTCAAACCGGAGCAAAGACAAAATTTGAAACACAGGTAATGCGTTCTATAACAGTAGGTTCAGCCTCTTGGGTAGGCAAAACTAGGATTGACCTGTATGATACAGCTTGACAGTGACTTTCCAAAGACATGTCTCTTTGCTAATCTGTCTTAAATTCCAATTAAAAATCCAATCACACGACATATAGTTATTGATGATCTACTTTGTGTCACACATTGTTAAAAGAATAGAAGATACAACAGAGAACAAAAACAAAGAAATTGCCCATTTTCCCTAAACCTGGGTAAGGTTTTCCCTGTATATGTACTGCTTATTCTATTATTGATTTAATACTTTTACTTTTAGAAATTTATATAAGAAAAAAATTGTATAAATTTATATAACAAATACAGTTAAATTCATGTAATAAAGATAGCACTTCAATATGTGTTAAACAGGTAGCATTTGCTCTCAATAGAGAGTAAATGTAAACAAATTAATGCAAGGAAATGAAAACTATTTTTGAGATGAGTTCTCACTCTCTTACGTATGTATGTTTGTATGTATGTATGTATTTATTGAGACAGAGTTTCACTCTTGTTGCCCTGGCTGCAGTGCAATGATGCCATCTCGGCTCACTGCAACCTCTGCTCCTGGGTTCAAGCAATTCTCCTACCTCAGCCTTCTGAGTAGTGGGGATTATAGGCATGTGCCTCCACGTCCAGCTAATTTTGTATTTTTAGTAGAGATGGGGTTTGTCCCTCTTGGTCAGGCTGGTCTTGAACTCCCAACCTCAGGTGATCTGTCCGCCTTGGCCTCCGAAAGTACTGGAATTGCAGGTGTGAGCCACTGCATCCAGCTTCTCTTCATTATTAATAGATTTCAGTTGATCTTCACTGCAATCATGATAATTCTGAGTTTACAGAATGCTCTCTCTCCACGTAAAGGGCGGGGGTGGGGTGGGGGGAAGAAAGCGTTAGAGAGGTATAAAAGGCTACACCATAAACTAGGACCTTTCCCTTCAAGTGAACAAAAGTATACTATGTGATTCATATTTTTAATGCTGTGTCCCTACAATCAAATTATCATCACTATGGCTTGAGGATTTATTGTCCTATGAAATCATCTTAAATACAATATATCCTATATCAGTTACTTGTATTGTGAAAGTCACTGTAGTTTAATTGATATCATTGTAGGATAGAAAGTCTTTCCCTGAGAAATTAAGAGGTTGGGTAGAGTACCATAGAGGAGTCCCAATTCACTAAGGCCTTGAACTTCTCAAAGTCTCATAAAACAGAAAACGTGGAAAGAGTTCAAAAGTAAGGAGGAAAAGGACTGACTTCACAACTTTACTTTTGAATCTGCTAGAAAACGCAAGATAAGGTAAACAGCAATTTCCATTTTCAAATTTATAGAACTGTTTACTTCAATAGATAATTAATATAGTCCCAAACTAAGCTTAATTTTAGGAATTTACTTAGCTGAGGTGTAACAAATAGATGTATACATGCACGTGCGCATGTGTGTTTGTTATGAATGTATTATCTTTCCTGAGAAAATAAGTCCAACCTGAAATGATTATTAGGGTGGAAACAAACCCTATCATTGATGTGCTAGACAGTTTGTGTTTGCGCAAGCAGAAACATTATTTCCGTCCTACTCTATGTTCTGGACAACTGAACTTTACATTAATTCCATCAACAAGCTTTCTTTCCTCTGGCATCCTGTCCAATTGGACCAAAAGGTGAGCTTCAGCAGGAGATTAGATGAAGGGAGGAAAATAAGGTCTGAATGTGTTTTTTATTTTCAGGCATCCTTTTTGTGGGATGAGTTTCTTGACTAACGATCTCAGTTCTTGTCAGGAATTCCTCTTAAAATATCCCTTTATATTCCTTTGCCACTTCACTAAGGCTGGTGTTAGTGCTGTAATTTGTTAGTCTCAAAGCATAGCACTAACTCTTGTAGTTTGTCTATACCATGTCTACATACTTGTAAATAGCCCTATATTAAACACTCCTCAATTACCCAATTTGAATATATCATTTTTTTCTTTTTTCCCTGCTAGGTCCCTGACTAGCTCAAATGATTTTATTTTCTTAAGAACTTCTTTGGTTTGGAATAAAGTATTCAGCATGTAGAATTAATCTTTCTTTCTTTCTTTTTTTTTGAGACGGACTCTCACTCTGTCGCCCAAGATGGAGTGCAGTGGCATAATCTCAGCTCACTGCAACCTCTGCCTCCTGGGTTCTAATGATTCTCCTACCTCAGCCTCCTGAGTAGCTGGGCCTACAGGCATGTACCACCACACCCGGCTAATTTTTGTATTTTTTAGTAGAAACAGGGTTTCACCATATTGGACAGGCTGGTCTTGAACTCCTGACCTCATGATCAGCCTGACTCAGTTTCTAAATTGAATTAATCTTTCATAAGAAAACCTAGTTTAAAAAATGTCACTTACTGTACATATTTTATATGTCAGAGAAAACAAATATTCTGCACTATCATTGAAACGCTGGATCCTGGCTGGGCATGGTGGCTCATGCCTGTAATCCCAGCACTTTGAGAGGCTGAAGTAGATGAATTCTGTGAGTTCAGGAGTTCAAGACCAATCTGGACAACATGGTGAAACCCTTTCTCTACCAAAATATACAAAAATTAGCCAGGTATGGTGGCATGTGCCTGTAGTATCAGCTACTCAGGAGGTTGAGAGGGAATGATCACTTGAGCCTAGGTTACAGTAAGCCAAGATCACACCACCACACTCTGGCACGGCCAACACAGAAAGGCTCTGTTTTCAAAAACAAAACAAAGCAAAACAAAAAGAATTAAAAAATAATAATTTGGAAAAACTGGGTTCTTATTCTCAACTCCATTATATCTTACAGTCTTTAGGGAAGAAAGATTATAGAATAAAACAAAAAATTGCAAAAGTGGATAAAATATTCTACCAGTTGAAATACATATTAAAATATAATTTTTCTTGTAAAAATTGTTTTTAAAATTTTAGAGTTGGTTCTGGTTGTTCTGAAGTAACTGGAAACAGATTTAAACTTCCATTGGGAATATAATACAAGCTGGAAAAAAATTTTAAATTTAAAAAGCAACTATTTGCGGGCACTGAGAGGCCACCATACAGAGTATAATTCTTGAGATAAGGGAAAATGTGGTGAGTATCCACATTCATTGACTTTCTTGCTAAGGCATTTGCTAATAACAACCCAGGATATAGAGCCCAATCAGATAGTGCAGTCTCAAGGAAATAAAGCCTAACCAGAGAGTGCAGTCTCACTGGGTAAAAAAAAATCAAAGATCAGATTTTGGAATTACATAGAAAACATTACTGACAAAGGTTAAAGACCTAATAAGTAAAGATACAGATGATATCCTGGATTGGAAGAAAATATTTTAACATTTGAGTCTTCCCTAAATTGGTCTATAGATTCGATACCATTTAAAAATTCTGCATTCCTTTTAGTGGAAATTGATAAGATGATTCCAAAATGTGTGTGAAGAGTAAAATGTATGCAAGGAAATTAAGAAGAGTCTAGTAATGTTGAAGAAGTAGAACAAAGCTGTAAAACTCAACACTAACAGATATTAAGACCTATTATAAAGAGACAGTAATTAAGACAGTGTAATATTGGTACAAGGAGACTCAAATATACCAATGAAAAGAATAGGTAGTCCAAAAATAGACCAATATAATAACATGGGGACCTGATTTAGGATATACAGTCCACTGCAATTCAAGGGAGACATAACAATCTTCTCAGTCATGGTGTTGGGTCATTGGATATTTCTTCATAGCAGCTTGAGAATGAAACAATACATATGGTGAACAAAGTCAGGATAGTGTGGTGGGGTGGAGAGTATTGTCTGGGTAAGGGCACAAGGGAATCTTCAAGGAAGGAGTCTGGAATATTCTATATCTTGATCTAAGAAGAGATTACATAAGTAAGTCAACACGTAAAAAGTTATCAAGCTATGTATTTAAGATTTAAGTCCTTTATGTAAGTTACATTTAAATTTTTTAAAAGATATATTCTTACTCATGCAAATAAAATCAATGTAGGTTTGATTTTCTCCAACATAATCCATTTTTAGTTGTGTTGCATGGACAAAATAGAAACATATCGAAATTTATATTTCTTTAAAATATAATTGTTAGTGTAACTTTTATAATGTTAACCATTTTTTCATTGTTGATGTTTTTAAAAAACTGAATCAGACTTCTGCCATGTATACAGAAGAACATTTATACTCTAATGTTTTAGTCAGACACTGAGAAGTGATGTTTTGATTGGTGATCTTGATCACACATCTAAAATAGCATAAGACTTCTGACGAATATTTTCCTCAAATGAAAATGGCTTAATCAGTGGTCCTTTCATTGTTTAGCCAAGGAGTCCTTAAATTAACAGCTAAGAACCATAACCATTCAGTTAACCATTTATACATAGTTTTCCCTAGGTTTGCAGAATATCGGCTTAGTAACAGTCAATTCCAGATAAGCTGTTATTCAATAATCAGATAACAAGCAATAATTAGCAATTGTTGGATAACAGGAATGTAGAGATGTGGAACTGGGCAATGTTTACATTAGTTCAACAGAAATACAGTCTTTTGTTGGAGGGCCATAGGTAATCATAAGTAGCTTTTTGGGTATTTTGTCTTGGTAATGGATCAGTTATTTGTGAAAGACTACAGCAAAAACTCCTTAAATTAGGAGTCTAGTGCCATGCTAATGCATTATGAGGCTTCAGCTGAGGCTCTGGGTCTCAACTTTCTTACACATATAAAATGAAGGGTTATTTGTAAAATTCTTCCATTCTATTGCCTAAGATAAAGTTCTACAATAACTTTTTAATATATTCTGATATAGGTTTCTACATAATAGCCACTTATCTATGCAGCCTTCTGATTAGAAATTTAATCATTTTTCCATTTTATATGTAAATCAGTGCTTTGCTCACAATGGGGAAAAAAGCAGCACTTTAATATATGTTTCTTCCAGTACGATTTCAAGAAAACTTCTAGTCTGCATATTTCTCCATCTCTCATTCCCATTTTGCATGATAGCATGAAAATAAAAATATACTCATTAGAATCAGTAATTATGTCTCACCCTTATGCCAGATCTTATATCCAGGAAAGCCATGAGTGCTTCTTACATAATCTGTCTAAATATAAAAAAGCAATAAAAAGATAAACTGTTAAATAGTTTCTACATTTATACAAATGAATACAACTTTATAAGAACAAAATTTAAAAAAAAATGTGTAAAGGAACAATACCATGAATAGCATAACTTCTGAATTAATTTTATTTTCTGCCATAAACAGTGGGGGGCAAGGGAGTTCAGTCAGGGAAGGGGAGAAATTTCTTGGTGGCTTTGAGATTTGTCTTTACCTCACCCAGTCCAAGCCAGGAATCCTCTTCCACTTAGTGACCTCAAGACCCATATCCCAGGCTCTTCTGTAAACATCTTAGAAGGAGCCTGAAGCTAGGCTGGAAGGCAAGATTCTAATGTATAATGTTCAGACCCTTTGGTCTGCAACTGAATGTGGTGATGGTGGAAGCTGGTCCCCTGCCTCTAGCTGTCTTTGCTCAACCATCCACTCCTCCTGCTTCTTCTGACCACCCTAGCATCATCCTGCATTTGAGGGGCTTCCAGTGCTCTCAGGACACCCTCATAACTGAGAACCATGGACATCTCTGCTAACAGCTATTTTTTGATCACCTTTAAGTTGTGGACATACCCTGCCAGCAAGTCAGCAGAAAGAGATAGTTCAGGAAAGAGCCTCACAGAGCTGGGAAGTGGACTTTGGGCTTTTGGAACAGGTCATCCAGAGTCCCAGGTACCAATGTCATGGTTTACAAGATGGAGCTCAGGCTCTGAGTGGCCACAAGTCCTTGGCCCAGTGGGGAGTATGTGGTGAAGGGCAGTCCTTGCACCTGCTGAGGCAGAGGCTCTTCTTGTCCAGGTCTAAGAGTTCTATTGATCACAATGCTACTGGAGAAACAAAATTTAGGGTGTTTGACACATAAAATACAATGAACCATGCATGAAAGAATGCTGAGCAGAATACTGAGAAGAATATTTAGTGAATGGAAAATATGATCTTGGTACTGGGGGCATGTGACTCTGCTGCTTACTGCCAATCTCGTCTGCTCCTAGGAAGAATGAGAAACATGTGGATTTAGTATTGATGTCTTCCCACCTCCCTACATCCCCGTCCTGTCTCAGGAAGTGAAATCTGCTCAAAACTTGGTACAGAATTGTTGTACCCAGAATTACTCCCCTCATGGAGAGATGACTGATTATTTTTTCTCTCCTCTCACCCTTACAAACTCCCTTTGTCTTGAGGAAAATGATGTCAGCTAGGTAGAAGAAAAAAAGAAAGGGCATGTAAAGGAGTCTCTTCAGCAGAATTCTCTCAGGGGAGTTTCCATTTGAAAGGTTGATACTTTCCAACAGAAATGACTCTCTCATTGATGGAGATCCAGGTATGACACAAAAGTTTGTTGAAGAGATTGTTTGGGTCATTGTATTCTATGTTTAGCTACCTCGGCTGAAATTGAGGACGGTATAACAATTACAGTGGTACATGCTGGAAAATATAAAAATATGTAGGGATGTGAGGACTTATTTTTAAACTAGGACATTAAAGTGCTATCATAACCCAGAGATAATATTACTGATGGAGGACAGGCTGGAAAGGAAGGATGAAAAATGTAAAAATGCATAAAATTTATATGAAGTTATAAATTAAACAGTGAAAAAAATCATTAAAATTTTTCAGTGTGAATAAAGTGCATCTAAAAACTTAGATGTCTCTTCCACAGGAAAAAAAAATTAGCAAGTGTTTCTTTAAAGCTCTTCATAGACATTTATATCTTAAGTACCTATTCCAGATTCTCATTTTCCCTTTTTACAATCGAGGAATGACTTTTTAGAGGTACAATTAATGACCCCATTCTCTTTCACTAATGTAAGAGTATAATTATTTCAATGGAAAGCACTACTATATATTATATTTTATTTCTTTTATAACTTTGTTCATATATTAGTCTCATACAGTGCCTACCTTATAAGATATTATAAGAAATTATCAAGATAAATTTAATGCAGAAATAACAATGGTACATAATGCCCCTACTTATTCATTTATGCTTATATAACACTGGAGGTGCTCAAAGGGTTCCATGAGTATAGAGTCATTAAAGCTTAGTACCCCTGTGAGGTGCACTTGATTATTATCATTGTAGTTTATTATACTTAGACAGATCAAGTTTCCCCTGGAGTCCCGAATGCTCTTACAGAAATTGTTGGCTTTTTAATATTCTGCATCTGAGAATTATAACTCAGGTTTGTAAAATTAACTCATTTTTCTTAGGATTGTCTCTTTTGAGTTATTTGGGTTTCACCTACTTCTTGTAATGTAGCAAAAATAGTGCACACCTAGCTTTTAGAAACCTGTAGTTGAAAGGCTATTCCATCTCTTTCCAGAGATACAAAGAGGAGGCAAAATATTTGAGGGATAATACGTAATCACTGGGTGACACGAAAACTATTGGTATATTTGCTAATATTGAAAGATGTACTGTGTGCCTGGATTGTGCTAAATTCCAGACACAAGTGAACAGAGGCTTTGAAAGTCTGCATAATTTGCAAATGCACAGCTCCCTAAGTGGAAGAGCTAATCCAGAACTCTGGCCTTTTGACTTCTAGCCCAATGCCATAGCCTCCATCCCTGAATTTCCCCAATTTTGATATGCTTGCTACCAGTGGGATATAACTTGATTTTTCTCTGTATATAAATACACTTTAATAATTATATATTATGTGGCATTTAAAAATAACATAATTTCTCCACTAAACTGTGACATTTTAGAAATCACTCCCTAGGAGAAAAATTAGGTAGAATTTGGGTTTAGAAAGTAAGTAGAAATGACAAAAATCATGAAGGTGGGACATTAAACTTTAAAATCTGGAAGACCTACTGTGTATCATGTCACAGACTGACGTTTATGTGGTAGTTTGAGTGTGGTTTGAAGAAGAAGAAAGAAAGAAAGAAAGAAAGGCTTTCAGCTCCAGCTCTAGTTTCTGTTTATTTTGGAGGAGGTGAAACTGTGGAAAAAATGTTTTCTTGCTTTTGCTTCTGGATATGTAAAAACTATTAAGGAAAAAAACCATTTAAAATAGGTCATTTATCCATCATGGGACTTTTAGATTGATACTGATTCGTTCTGAAACCATAATACATCCACTTACTAGTTGTGTTTCTTTAGGAAAGTTAATTAACCTCTCTGAACTTCAGATTCTTTATTTACGAATGGTGATGATACCCCTGCCTTTTAGCGCTCAGGCACGAATGAACAAACACGATGTCTGTAGAGTACTTAACTTGTGTTAGAGGGCATTCGATAAAAGGAATCTGCTGTTGCCACTTTCACCACACTATTATCTCTTCTCTTTGAAATGTTCACCTTTGAAGGTATCATCAGTTACATCAGTCTCTATAATTTTTAGGCCCTGACTCAGTGTTATTCTCTTCTCTATTTCAGTCTTTGATGAGAACGTGAACAGTCCTTGTAAAACGTGGGTTCCTCTGTTTCTTGAACTCTTCTCTTCCCCAAAGCTTGTCTTCTACTCTAATTTAGCCACTCATTCCCACGGTCACATCCTAAACCTTGACATTATCAACACTTGGCATCCTTCCCAACTATAATCTCAATATCTAATCTCCTCATCACAAAATTTTAACATCATCATTTTCACTGACCCTCATTTTCTTGTTCTATCTCCTTCATTACCAGTCTGCTCAAGCTGCCATAACAAAGTGTGGTGGCTTAAACAACAGAAATATATTTTCTCATGGTTCCAGTGGCTGGGAAGTCCAAGATCAAGGGTGCCAGCCAATTCAGGTTTTGGTAACAGCTGTCTCTTACTGGCTTGCAGGCAGCTGCCTTCTTGCTGTGTCCTCATGTGATCTGTCCTCAGTGCAAATATCTTTTCTAGGTGCACTGAGGTTTTTTGTTTTGTTTTTTTTTTTTTTTTTTTTTTTGGTGAAGAGAGGAGAGGTCTCTCATCCTCTCTTTATAAGGCCGCTAATCTAATCATGAGGGACCCACTTACATGAACCCATCTAGCCCTAATTATCTCCCTTAGGCCTTACCTCTTTGCTGGGAGTTAGAGCTTCAATACATGAACTGGGGCAGCATATATTCACTCCATAACACTTCTCACTTTTAACCCAGCTTAAATTTACTGATATAACCTCTCCAGTGCATTCACTCTACTCATCTCTCTCTTCCTTCATCATTTTCACTTTACAAAATCAAATTTATGATTAAATCTGTTTCCCAACTACCCTGGACTTAAATAAATGAAGCTGAATGTGGCTGGAACAAAACACACAAATATGCTGATTAGTTTCACTTTTAGTTAACAATAGTGAACTCCAGTAGATGCTTAATGCTGTTACACACTCAGTGCTTTCCTGATTCACTCAACGTTCTCATTTCTCATAGAAATTTGCTACTCCATGTGTAGCCCATGGGTCAACACTACTGGTATTACTGAGATATTCTGAGAAATATAGACCTCACATCCCATCCTTCACCTACTGAATACAAATCCGAGTTTTATCAAGATATACTAGGAGATTCTTCTGCATACTGTATTTAAGTCTGAGAAGCATCCCCTTAAAAGACTCTGCTCAAATCTCAAAACCCCATCATCACTTTTAGCAAATGGTCTTGCTTCCCATATTTCTTGAAAATTGTAGCAGTACGTAGGTGGGATAGTCTTCCACCACTTCTTGTACGGACTCACTACCATCGCACTCACAACCTTTGCCTTCCCACTTGGGCCTCTAAATGAGCCCTGCATGTTCCCATTTGAAGTAATTGCTCCTCCCGGTTCTGTATCACATCCCTCCCACTTGGTCTAGGCTCTGCTCTAGCAATATTTCCTTCTCTTCCTTGATCATACCTACAGTCATGCAACGATGTGTTTATTTTTTCTTTTAAAATACCTTCTAATCCCGTTTCCTCTGTTGCTTTCCTTTTTATCACCTTTGGAACAAAATTATTTAAATAACTTGTGCAGATCCTCTTCTCCCAGTCCTTCCTTCCCAAGCTCTGTTAAACCTACTTCAAATGTGCTTTGGCTCCTTCCTGTCTCCTTTTTTGTCAACAGTCATGTCAGAACTGCTCTTTTCAAAGCAAGCAATGATCTCACAGTACTAGATCCAGTGGTGTGTTCTCAGTCTTCATTATGCTTGATACCATCAACTACATTAGAATAAGTTGATCGCTTTCTCCTCTTTGATGTGCTGCCAATATCATATACATATTGAGCACATGCATAGTTAAAACATTATAGATCATACTTCTTTGAAGGAAAATTTAGGATTCTATTAGATTCGGCTGCATGTGACAGAAAAGTCAAACATAACACTTCTTTAAATGTGGCAGAAGTTTCTCTCTCTCTGAAAAAAGTCTGAACTAAGAAATCTAAGACCAGTAGAGAGGCTTCACGGTGTCCCAAAGCCGGAGAATTCTACCATTTGCTTCGTCACTTTCAGTGTTGTTTCCAAGTTTATAATTACTTCATAGTCTGAAAAGCCTGTTAGAGACCCCATCCTTAAGTCTGGGTTGCGAGCAACAGAAGAGACAGTGGAGAAAAGAGCAGGCCCTTTCTCTTTCCTCACTGCCAATAGTCTCATATGATGCTTCTGCTTGCATATTATTGACCTACATTTAACCATATGTCACATCTAGCCCCAAGATAAGCTGCTGAAGGTAATCTTTAGCTGATTGGCAATGGACCCACCTAAAACACAGGGTTTTAAGAAAGAAAAGGAGAATAGAGTTTGTGAGACAACTAGGTTTTCATCCAAGGAGGTCATGACCTTATCTTTTTGAGGAAATGTGCTATTAGAATCATAAGAGTCCCAAATAGATAGATGACTAATACATAAAGAAGCCATTCACACGAAGAGCAGCTCATTTATTAGTCATTTAGCTGCTTTGTACGTGGAGATCACATAAATTCAAACACTATGATTACCTTTAGAGTGTCAGTACAATTCACCTACATTACATTGTTTCTATGTAACTCACAAATGACATTTGTTTGAATGAGCATACTTCACGTAAAGATTGACAAAGCAATACGAACTTGATTTCCATAATCTTCAGTTGTCTACCCAATATATTAAAGACTCTTATTCCATAAAAATGATTTACTACTATGGAGAACAAAAGATTAAACTGTCTTCATATTAAAAATAGATTTCCTAATAGGAATGTTGTATGTATCATATTGCATTGAACAAAAGAAAACTGATTGTGGAACCTAAGCTTTAAATGACTTATTAAATATCTCTATGCAAAACAAACATAGACTTCCTACATGGTAAATATAGAAGTGAACATCACCAAGGCCTAAGCTGACCCTGGAGTTAAGTTATGAATTCAGAAGATTGAAATTTTGATTTAAACTCAGATGAGTTTTTACACCTGGAAAGATTGCTTTTTAAAAATGAAAGGGCTTATTTTTCTCTTACTGATTTTTCAGTTTTAAAGAATACAACTCTTTGTCACATATCCCTAGTATTTTTTTTCTCAGTTATATTACTACTTGATATTATCTCACTTACAATGTAGGTGAAATAACATGCATAAGCTATAGAAACAAAGTACAAAGCAAAGAGCAAGGATGGGGTGGTAAGTAGGGGCACAGCAGACATACGATAAAGTTGAAACCAGAGCTTTATCGTATGCTTTATGCTTTCCACTTTAACTCAGGCTTGAATAAAGCATTTCAGGCAAAGGTATTTTCTCTTAAGTCATAGCACAGTCTTGTGCTTAGGAACACTAGAGAGCGCTTGAGCATCATGCTTAGGGGTTTTTTTTTAATATAGTTTAAGTTCTGGGATACATGAGCAGAATGTGCAGGTTTGTTACATAGGTGTACATGTGCCATGGTGGTTTGCTGCACCCATCAGCCCATCATCTACATTAGATATTTCTCCTGATGCTATCCCTCCCCCTAGCTCCCCACCCCCTGATAGGCCCTGGTATATCATGTTCCCCTCCCTGTGTCCATGTGTTCTTGTTCAATTCCCACTTATGAGTAAGAATATACGGTGCTTGGTTTTCTGTTCCTGTGTTAGTTTGCTAAGAATGATAGTTTCCAGCTTCATTCATGTCCCTGTAAAGAGTATGAACTCATCCTTTCTTATGACTGTATAGTACTCCATGGTATATATGTGCCACATTTTCTTTATTCTGTCCTTGATGGGCATTTCGGTTGGTTCCAAGTCTTTGCTATTGTGAGTAGTGCTGCAATAAACAGATGTGTGCATGTGTCTCTATAGTAGAATGATTTATAATCCTTTGGTTTTATACCCAGTAACGGGATTGCTGGGTCAAATGGTATTTCTGGTTCTAGATCCTTGAGGAATTGCCACACTGTCTTCCACATTGGTTGAACTAATACACACTCTCACCAACAATGTAGAAGTGTTCCTATTTCTCCACATCCTCTCCAGCATCTGTTGTCTCCTGGCTTTTTAATGATCACCATTCTAACTGGCGTGAGATGTTATCTCATTGTGGTTTTGACTTGCATTTCTCTAATGACCAGTGATAATAAGCTTTTTTTTAAATATGTTTGTTGGCTGCATAAATGCCTTCTTTTGAGAAGTGTCTGTTCATATTCTTTGCCCACTTTTTCATGGGGTTGTTTTTTTGTTTTTTTCTTGTAAATATGTTTAAGTTCCTTGTAGATTCTGCATATTAGCTGTTTGTCAGATGGATAGATTGCAAAAAATTTTCTCCCATTCCGTAGGGTGCCTCTTCACTCTGATGATAGTTTCTTTTGCTATGCAGAAGCTCTTTAGTTTGATTAGATCCCATTTGTCAATTTTGGCTTTTGTTGCTATTGGGTTTTGGTGTCTTATCATGAACACTTTGCCCATCCCTATATCCTGAATGCTATTGCCTAGGTTTTCTTCTAGGGTTGTTGTGGTTTTAGGTCTTATGTTTAAGTCTTGAATCCATCTTGAGTTAATTTTTGTATAAGGTGTAAGGAAGGGGTCCAGTTTCAGTTTTCTGCATATGGCTAGCCAGTTTTCCCAACACCATTTATTAAATAGGGAATCCTTTCCCCAATGCTTGTTTTTGTCAGGTTTGTCAAAGATCAGATGGTTGTAGATGTGTGGCATCATTTCCAAGGCCTCTGTTCTGTTCCATTGGTCTATAGCTCTGTTTTGGTACCAGTACCATGCTGTTTTGATTATTGTAGTGTCCTTGTAGTATTGTTTGATGTCAGGTAGCATGATGCCTCCAGCTTTTTTTTTTTTTTGCTTAGGATTGTCTTGGCTATACAGTCTCTTTTTTGGTTCCATATGAAATTTAAAGTAGCTCTTTTCTAAATCTGTGAAGAAGGTCAATGGTAGCTTGATGGGGATAACATTGAATCTATAAATTACTTTGTGGAGTATGGCCATTTTCACGATATTGATTCTTCTTAACCATAAGCATGGAATATTTTTCCATTTGTTTGTGTCCATTCTTATTTCCTTGAGCAGTGGTTTGTAGCTCTCCTTGAAGAGGTCCTTCACGTCCCTTGTAAGTTGTATTCCTAGGTATTTTAATCCCTTTGTAGCAATTTTGAATGGGAGTTCACTCATGATTTGGCTGTTTGTCTATTATTGGTGTATAGAAATGCTTGTGATTTTTGCAGATTGATTTTGTATCCTGAGACTTTGCTGAAGTTGCTTATCAGCTAAAGGAGATTTTGGGCTGAGATAATGAAGTTTTCTAAATATACAATCATGTCATCTGCAAACAGAGGCAATTTTACTTCCACTCTTCCTAATGAATGCCTTTTATTTCTTTCTCTTGCCTAATTGCCCTGGTCAGAACTTCCAATACTATGTTTAATAGGAGTGGTGAGAGAGGAAATCCTTGTCTTGTGGCGGTTTTCAAAGGGAATGCTTCCAGCTTTTGCCCATTCAGTATGATATTGGCTGTGAGTTTGTCATAAATAGCTCTTATTATTTTGAGATAAGTTCCATCAATACCTAGTTAATTGAAAGTTTTTAGCATGAAGGGGTGTTGAATTTTATCAAAGGCCTTTTCCGCATCTAATGAGATAATCATGTGGTTTTTGTCAATGGTTCTCTTTATGTGATGGATTATGTTTATTGATGTGCGTATGTTGAACCAAACTTGCATCCCTGGGATGAAGCTGACTTGATCATGGTGGATAAATCAGATTTTACATGTGCTGCTGGATTCGGTTTGCCAGTATTTTATTGAGGATTTTTGCATCAATGTTCATCAGGGATATTGGCCTGAAATTTTCTTTTTTGGTTATGTCTCTGCCAGGCTTTGCTATCAGGATGATGCTGGCCTCATAAAATGAGTTAGGGAGGAGTCCGTCTTTTTCTACTGTTTGGAATAGTTCGGGAGGAATGGTACCAGATCTTCTATGTACCTCTGGTAGAATTTGGCTATGAATCCGTCTGGTTCTGGGCTTTTTTTTGGTTGGTAGGCTATTAATTACTGTCTTAGTTTCAGAACTTATATAATCAGGAATTCAATTTCTTCCTGGTTTAATCTTGGGAGGGTGTATGTGTCCAGGAATTTATCCATTTCTTCTAGATTTTCTAGTTTACTGCATAGAGGTGTTTATAATATTCTCTGATGGTAGTTTGTATTTCTTTCGAATTGGTGGTGATCTCACCTTTATTAGTTTTTATTGTATCTATTTGACTCTTCTCTCTTTTCTTCTTTACTATTCTGGCTATCAGTCTATCTAATCCTTTTTATTAAAAAAAGCAGCTCCTGCCAGGCTCGGTGGCTCACGCCTGTAATCCCAGCACTTTGGGAGGCCGAGGCGGGTGGATCACGAGGTCAAGAGATCGAGACCATCCTGATCAACATGGTGAAACGCCGTCTCTACTAAAAATACAAAAAATTAGCTGGGCATGGTGGCACGTGCCTGTAATCCCAGCTACTCAGGAGGCTGAGGCAGGAGAATTGCCTGAACCCAGGAGGCAGAGGCTGCAGTGAGCCGAGATCTTGCCATTGCACTCCAGCCTGGGTAACAAGACTCCATCTCAAAAAAAAAAAAAAAAAAAAAAAAAAAGCAACTCCTGGATTCATTGATATTTTGGAAGGATTTTCATATCTTTATATCCTTCAGTTCTGCTCTGTTCTTAATTATTTCTTGTTGTCTGCTAGCTTTTGAATTTTTTTGCTCTTGCTTCTCTAGTTCTTTTAATTGTGATGTTAGGTTGTTGATTTTAGATCTTTCCCACTTTCCTCTGTGGGCATTTAGTGCTATAAATTTCTCTGTAAACACTGCTTTAGCTGTGTCCCGGAGATTCTGGTATGTTGTCTTTGTTCTCATTGATTTTGCTGAACTTATTTATTTATGCCTTAATTTTGTTATTTATCTAGTAGCCATTCAGGAGGAGATTGTTCAGTTTCCATTAGGTGTGCAGTTTTGAGTGAGTGTCTTAATCTTGAGTTCTAATTTGATTGCAATGTGTTCTGAGAGACTGTTGGTTATAACTTCGTTTTTTGCATTTACCAAGGAGTGTTTTACTTTCAATGATGTGGTCAGTTTTAGAATAAGTGCGATATGGTGCTGAGAATAATATATATTCTGTTGATTTGGGGTACAGAGTTCTGTAGATATCTATTAGTCTGCTTGGTCTGGAGCTTTGTTCATGCCCTGAATATCCTTGTTAATTTTCTTTCTTGTTGATCTGACTAATATTGACAGTGGGGTGTTAAAGTCTCCCACTATTATTGTGTGGGAGTCTATGTCTCTTTGTAGGTCTCTAAGAACTTGCTTTATAAATCTGTGTGCTCCTGTATTGGGTGCATATATATTTAGGATAGTTAACTCTTCTACTTGCATTGATTTGTTTACGATTATGTAATGTCCTTCTTTGTCTTTTTGATCTTTGTTGGTTTAAAGTCTGTTTTATCAAGGACTAGAATTGCAACGCCTCCTCTTTTTTTCTTATACTTTAAGTTCTGGGGTACACGTGCTGAACCTGCAGGTTTGTTACATAGTCATACACATGCCATGGTGGTTTGCTTCATCTATCACCCTGTCATCTACATCAGGTATTTCTCCTACTGCTATCCCTCCCCAGCCCCCTACTCCCTGACAGGCCCCAGTGTGTGATGTTCTCCTCCCTATGTCTGTGTGTTCTCATTGTTCAACTCCCACTTATGAGTGAGAACATGCAGTGTCTGGTTTTCTGTTCTTGTGTTACTTTGCCTAGAATGATGGTTTCCAGCTTCATCCATATCCCTGCAAAGGACATAAACTCATCCTTTTTTATGGTTGCATAGTATTCCATGGTGTAAATGTGCCACATTTTCTTTATCTGGTCTATCATTGATGGGCATTTGGGTTGGTTCCAAGTCTTTGCTATTGTGAACAGTGCTGTAGTAAACATACGTGTGCATGGGTCTTTATGATAGAATGATTTATAATCCTTTGGGTATATACCCAGTGATGGGATTGTTGAGTCAAATAGTATTTCTAGTTCTAGATTTTTTAAGAATTGCCACACTGTCTTCCATAATGGTTGAACTATCTTACACTCCCACCAATAGTGTAAAACTGTTTCTATTTTTCCACATCCTCTCCAGAGTCTGTTGTCTTCTGACTTTTTAATGATAGCCATTGTGACTGGAGTGAGATGGGATCTCATTGTGGTTTTGATTTGCATTTCTCTTGGACAAAGGGCTAATATCCAGAATCTACAAAGAACTTAAACAAGTCTACAAGAAGAAAACAACCCCATCAAATAGTCGGCAAAGGATATGAGCAGATACTTCTCAAACGGAGACATTTATATAGCTTACAAACTTGAAAAAAACCTCTGCTTTATTTTTTGCTTTCCATTTGCTTGGTAAGTATTCCTCCCTCCCTTTATTTTGAGGCTATGTGTGTCTTTGCACATGAGATGTATCTCCCAAATACAGCAGACCGATGGGTCTTGACTTTTTATCCAGTTTGCCAGTCTGTGCCTTTTACTTGGAGCATTTATCTCATTTACATTTAAAGTTAATATTGTTATGTGTGAATTTGATTCTGTCATTATGCTGCTAGCTGGCTATTTTCCCATTGGTTGATGCAGTTTCTTCATAGTGTCAGTGGTCTTTACATTTTGGTTTGTTTCTGCAGTAGCTGGTACTGGTTTTTCCTTTCATATTTAGTGCTTCCTTCAGGAGCTCTTATAAGGCAGGCTTGGTGGTGACAAAATCTCTCAGCATTTGTTTGTCTGAAAAATATTTTATTTATCCTTCGCTTATGATGCTTAGTTTGGCTTGATATGAAATTCTGGTTTGAAAATTTTTTCTTTAAGAATGTTGAATATTGGCTTCCCTGTGGGGCACTTGAAACAGAAAAATAACCCCTCAAAGAACAAACTTCTGGTACTAAATAGACTGTGAAAAAAGGACACTTGCATATAGATGAAGGATGAAATGAGAAGGCAGGGCGTTTCCTTGTTCCACTTTAGTTGGAAACCTACACATCTGTTGGGTGCACCTTTTGCAGGCAATTTGGGTGCAAATTGTGCTTCACTCTGCTTATATTCAGAATGACTGAAGAAGCAATGCAAGTATTGATTTGAGGGTGGAAAGTAAATGTTAGCAAAAGGCTAATTTGCAAATTTGAACTCCGTAATAGAATAGACTTCATGTTTTGTATCACATATTTGTTTTCTTTCCTATGTTGTCTTCTTATCATCTGACAGAAGATGTATTAATAATTAAATTTATGTCTCAGTAATTAAGTTACAGAATAGTTGTTTATCATGTTATGTGAAAGTTTAATTTTAATATTATTTATATTTAGATATTAAATATGGTTTAAGGGCATGTGAATGGGTAATTGACAATTTGTGGATTGTGATGGCTTCATTACTGGATGAACTTGACTAGAATACAGTCCCCAGTTATTTAATTTGACACTAATTTAGGTATTATGTGAAGGTGTATGATAGATGTAACTAAAGCCTCAAATCAATTGATTTTAAGTAAGAAACTTAATACTGGATAATCTGACTGAATCTGTTAAAAGATCTTAAAAGCTGGGTCAAGGTTTTCTCAGGAGAAGAAACTCCACCTATAAACAGTAGTTCAGTTCTGCCTATTGAGTTCAAGTCTACGATTTTCCTTCCCTGATTGTCTCTCTTTTAAACCTGCTTATGCAATCATGTAAGCCAAGTCCTTGAAATACATACCTATATACACACATAGTCAATCAGTCTTACTGGTTCCATAAGACTTCCTCAGTCTCATTTTTCCTTTCTGAGTTTCAAACAAAAACTGCTGTTCATGTTAGGGGATGGGAAGGATAATTGGAAAAAAAAATGGAAAAACTGGAAAAAAATGTGATGGAGGCTTTATCCACTAATGGACATCTATTCTCCATAATTTTCTCTTATAAATCTGCTCCTAGGAAAGGCTTAGAAGAAATTTTTTTTGTTGTTTGTTTTTAATATTTTATGATACTCTGGGTCTTTTCAGTTTGAGAACTTTCTCCTGCTTAGAAAAAAATTGAGCCGTTATTATTCCGGATATTTTTTCTGTTCTTTCTCTTTGCCAAAGGTTTATTTCTAACCTCTTTTCATGTTTTCATACTTGGATCGCATTGTGCCCATCTGACACTTCATTCTGATATGGACCTGTGGTCTTGTGGTTTCTTCAGCCAGGCACATCACTGAGCTTGACAGTGGCTAGCCACTACCATTCTAGCAGCTGGTCCTAAGATTAGCTGTATATGGAGCAGAGTTCTTGAGTCCATTGTGTGATTACCTTTCCAGCTTTTTAGGTAGTTTTCTGGAGATATTTGACTGAGTGTTTTTCCAGTGGAATGTGAATGGAAATTATGTGTGCTAGTCTGGAAATGGAACCTAAAAATCTTCTTACAAGATTCTTTATGCTCTCTTTTCTCTCTCTTTTTAGTGAAAGAGAAGCAGAGGAGATAGGCCATGACTTCATGGTCTTAAGAAATGATAAAATCTCGCACCCCTAAGGGACTATGCTGCAACAGAACAATCAGCTTAGGCCTGGGACACAAGTGAGAAGTGAACCTTTACTGTGATAAACCACTGATGCCAGGATTATTTGATATAGTAGTTAGCCTACCATAACTAATAAAACTAGTACATTCAAAAGTCATAAAAAATTTCTCTTTATTCTCTACCCCTTTAAAAATGTCATATGGTAGTTCTTTAATGCATACATCAAATGTCAGACAAGTTTTTTCTTAAAGTGCAAAGAGTAAATTCTTTAGTAAATCCTTAAAAAAAGTTTAGAATTTGCAATGCATATGTTCTTCATCATGTTACAATTCAGCTCTGATGCTGTTGCGTGAAAGGTGCAATAGCTAATACATGAACAATTGGGTGTGGTTGTTTTCTAATAAAACTTTATTTACAAAAATGGACAGCCAGCCCATGCGTCAAAGTGTCTGACCCCTAGTTTAGATAATTAATCTCTTTGGTTTTGTTTTATGAAAAATGTGAGGTATAAATTTTACTTTTTCTGCCAAATGAATAGTGAATTCTAATACCATTTATCAAATAGTATGTTTTTTTAAAAGTATAGACCAAATATATTTCCCCAAAATTCTTATGGAGGGACTTATGTTCATTTTAAAGACCAGTTTTAAAGTAAGGAGATGGCTTATAAATCTGTATTCAGTCCCTAAAACCTATTCTTCTATTTCTGAGTCACTAATAGGCTGTTTTGATTTCTATAGCTTTAAAATATGATCTAGTACCTTGTATTGAAAAACTATAATTTTGTCTTAGTTTTCAAAAATTTCTTGGCTAGTCTTGCACATTTATTCCTCAAAGTTTTAGAATTAGCTTGTCATAAAATTTCCATAAAATTTTTTGTTAGAATTTTTATTAGGATATCACTGAATATGTAAGTCTGTTTTGGGAAGAAACTTTACTGTATTGAATCTTCTCATTTATAATCAAAGCATATGTCTTAGCTTGGGCTGTAATAATAAAATACCACAAACCAAATGGCCTATAACATAACAAAAAATTATTTCTCACCATTTTAGAGGCTGGAAAATCCCACATCAAAGAACTGGCAGATCTGGTGTCTAGTGAGGACATGCTTCCTGGTACCTAGCCCGCCATCTTCTTGTTGAGTCCTCACATGTCAGAAGGGATGAGTCTGCAGTCTCTTGTATAACAGCACTAATTCTATTTTGGAGGGCTCTGTCTTTATGATCTAATCACCTGTCAAGCACCGCACATCCTGATGGAATCACATTAGGGTTAGGGTTTCAACATAGAAATTTTGCAGAGATAAATTCAGTCTATACCAGTCTATATCTCTATTTATTCACATTTTTCATATTTCACTGTTGATTATTATTGATTTATCTATAAGTTATATACATTTATTTACATTATTTGTTTTGTTTTGAAATATTTTACCACTGCTACTATAGTGAACTTTTTTGGTATTTTATTATTATTAGTTATTAATGTAATATTAGAAAGTTACTTTTGTGTGCTAATAATTCGGATTCTTTATGAATAATTTGAACAGTTTTTCAGTTGTTTCTCTTGAAATATCATATGTGTAAACAAAGGAGGCACCCTTTCTTTCTTCCCATTCTTTATCCTTATAATCCATATCTGTGGCCACCCACTCCCTACCCAGGAATCCTCTCAGATGGGACTGTGGAGATCAATAAAATGAGACCTTCCCAGAGAATAGAACTAGAACTGTCAACTTGACTAAACAGAGAACACAATTCACTTCTAGGGTAAGGATTCCATGTAGTTCTGGCCCAGTAATACTTGATATGTGCCATGAACTAGTAATTATGTGTAATTACCATCTCTCCCCTGTTACATGACAACATTATTGCAGCCATCTTTATTTACTTGTGTTGAGAAAAAACAATTGTTTATTAGTGTATAGGTAACCAGAAAATGAGAAGCTATTCTGGACTTCCTGGAAAGGAAACCCTATCCTCTAAGGAACCTAGGCTTTAAATCGTATGCTGAAATTGAATGAGGATTTGGAATGGTCTGGCATTTATTCAATTTTATTGTCACCTATTCACCCACCTCCTTCACCATTTTTATGAAAGTATGAATAATTCATTTTTTGTGTTTGTGGTCTTCTGGCTGAGATACACAACATACTTTCTTTGACGTAACCATTTGGTCATTTGAATCTATGTGATTTACAGTCTTTGAAGGTTTATCTCGCTCATCAGCTTAGCTGTGTATGTATTTTGAATTCTTTTTCTAGTGTTTTTAGGGTTTCTATGCTGAGAAGATTTTTCTAAACATCTACACCACAATGCTGGAAAAGGCCTGACTTTTGAAACTGAATTTTAGTAATCTTTGCTTTATTATAATAGGCTTTTTTCTATTGTCAGATTTTGCTATGGGACAATTTTCATTTTTGTGGAACAATTTTGTTGCTTTTTTTATTTTTTGAGCTTTGTGAGTTGAAAATATCGATTAGTTATTTTTGATCTCGTTTTCTATTTAATGCATTTTAGGCTATATTTTTTCCTGTCTGTCACTTGACTATATCGTAAGTTTTTGAAATGTAATGATCTCAATCAGTTCTAAATGATCTCCATTTTAATGTCTCGAGTTACATACCTTTTAAATTTCTAGCTTACTGCAATGTCATTATTCCTAGTTCTATTGCATTCAAGTGAGTGGAAGTTACTTATGTAATGGTACATAGTAATATAGTTTATATTGGTATATATATTTATATTAGCATATGTTAGCTATATTTTAGTAATGTAACAGTATGTAGTAATAATCTGACAAAATTGCCAGTTGCATGCCACATTGACTGGTGGGAATGCCTCAGATTTTCTCCTTAGTACCATGACACTAGTAATATTTAAATCAGATATATTGTAATTAGTGATGTATGAGGTGAACAAGACTGTCCCCTGCATTCGGGTCACAAATGTGGAGTTTTGGGGTATAATGGAAATATCATTTCTCGTAAGGAAAACATATGGATAGGTATTGCACATCAGGCACTGATCTGTGTGATTACGAATAAAGGTCATAGTACAATTGTTTTGGAATTATAATATATCCCATTTCAGGTGGTGAGGGAGGTGCTAAGATGTCCCAGGTGCCATAACCTGTCTTGGGGTGGGATGGACTCTACTTGGGGTTTGGGATATCCCATCCCCCATCACCTCAAATCATAGGGGAATGGGACATGGCTGTGAAACTGTCATTGATGCCATGACAGGCACAGACATCAGTATGATTGCCCTGCTAATGGCTGTGGGGGCTCTAGTCTAAGATGTTATAATTGCCTAACTGGAGACTACAGGTTTGTCCCTTGTGACAAATCCCCTAGCCAAAGTGAAAAGCAATTTGTTGCAATGTACAACAGGAGAGCATAGCGAGGAACAAATTATCTGAAGTGAATGGTGTCTGTGTCTGCAGCAGGATTCACACAGCCTCCTGAGTTGTCTTTTTAGTAATGTCCAGGGCTTGTGTTGTCTGAGCAAGCTGCATCATCAGGGGCTGCGGGTCCTGCAGGGCCATTTTCTTCATTTCTGATACCGGGTTGGGTCCTAGGCATGCAATGGTATGGTTTGATGCATTGTGCTGGAATCCAAAGGGGGCCTGAGGGAGGTGTGAACACAAGCATATCCCCTGCTTCATGTTAGCAAATCATTTGGACCATACCATTTATTACAATTTACATCCTTCCATAAAATGGCAGGTTTTATGTCTTGAGAGGTTTTAGCAAAGTGCTTTTCGATAGCTGATTGAAATTTGTCATCTAAATTTTAAAAATTAAGGGCAAATAAGGCTTGTGCTAGTAGTGTCGCAGGGTCCTTGCTCATACTCCCCCTTTTTTGTTTCTGAGCATATTTTTAATGGTGGAGTGGGCACATTCTGTGGCCTGTCCTTGGGGGTTATGGGAAGCCTGTGTAATGTTAAACGTTCCATGTGTGACAAAATTGTTGACATTGTGAGCTGGCATAAGCTGGACCATTATCAGCTTTAATTTTTGTGGGCTGCCCCATAAACGCAAAAGTTAAAAGAAGATGTTTAATGACATATTGGGTGGACTCTCCAGGCAGTGCATGTGCGCTAATTAGATAAGAATTGGTATCAACAGATATATGTATGTATCTTAGTTTTCCAAATTCAGGGATGTGTGTAACATCTGTTTGCCATAACTGATTAGGTTCTAGTCTTTGAGGGTTATCACCCGTAGAAGGAGGGGACATGCCTGTGACCTGGCAATCTGGGCATTGCAGGATGATTTGTTTAGCTAGTCCTTTGGTAAGTTGAAGTTGTTAAGTTTCTTCAGTTTTGCGGGGAAAATGGATGTGATTGGGTGGTTTGGTCAAGCAGTGATGTCATAACTTGTAGGTCAGCTTGATCATTGCCATAAGCCAGGGGGCCAGGCAGTGAGCTGTGGGCTTGAATATGTGTGATACAAATAGGGTGTATACATTGATCCAGCAAATGCTGAAGTTGAAGAAAAAGGGCACACAGGATGGGCTTGAGAGTAGACTTAATGAGGGCTATCTCAAGGTTCTGCAATAAATAAACAGAGTAAGCAGAGTCCTTAACAATATTGATAGCCTGAGTGGAAAATGTCTCCAGGGCCAATATTAGGGCTCCAACCTCAGCTCTCTGAGTGCTAGCAAATCCAGATGAAGTGAGGGAATTATGCAGCTTCCACCAGACAGCCACTTATCCATTCTTACCAGAGCCATCAGTAAACAGCGTTAAAGCATTAGCTATGGGGAATTGAACTACTTTTGTAGGCATAATTACAGGAGTATGAGATAAAAATTAAAGCAGTTTGTCAGCACGGAGGACGTGTTCTAAATGACTTGCATGATCAAAGTATGCTAGCTGAAGGTCTAGAGTAGGGGCAATACTGCTTTGAATTGCTTTTTACTCAAAGGAGTTCTGACGACATCAGAGTCGTAACCTAGCAACTGATTGCATCATCTGCGTCCTGTATATATACATGACTTTACTAACTAGCTGGATATAGAGAGAGTGTTTTAGTCCTGGTATGTGAGCAAAAAACTCATTCTGGGAAGGGCAGTCCTGGGGCCATTTGTCCTATTAATCCTATTGGGGAATGGTTAGTGGGAAAAATAAACAATGGAACAGAACATCCTTGGTCTATGTGATCTAGTTGCCTCTAAGAGATAGCTAAATCTATTTCCTCAATTTCCTTTTTTGCTGCAGGGTTTAAATACCAACGAGAATCCAGGGCAGTATTGTCTTTTAAGACAGAAAACGGGTTTTGCAACTTGTCAGTAGTTATGCCTAAGGTGGGGCAAAGCCAATTAATACGGTCCAGTAATTTTTTTATAATCATTTAAGGTATGTAAGTTGCTAGTATTTAATTTAACCTTTTGAGATCTTACTGATTGGTAAGTTAATATGTATCCAAGATATTTCCAAGGAGAGTGCATTTGTATTTTTTTCAGCTGCTATCATTAAACCTCTTAACTGTGTATTTCTTTGGACAGAAGCATGTAAACTTAGAAGTGCTGGCTCCATTGGGGCTGCCGGTAAAATATCATCTGTAAAATGAATGATCTTGCAATTAAGAAATTCTTTTTTACTGGGGAGCAAAGCCTATTTTACATGATACTGACACATGGTAGGACTGTTGAGTATTCCTTGAGGAAGCACTTTCCAGTGAAATCTGTGAGCTGGTCTTTCATTACTGATAGCTGGTATTGTAAAAGCAAATTTTTCTCTGTTCTGTTCTGCAAGGGGAATAGTATAAAAGCAATGTTTTAAGTCAATAACGATTATAGGGCAATCTTGAGGAATCACTGCAGGGGAAGGGAGACCCTGCTAAAGAGGCCCCATTGGTTGCAAATTAGTGTTAATAGCCCGTAAGTCATGCAAAAGTCTCTATTTGCCAGACTTTTTTGAGAATGACGAAAGTCATTCTTTCCTGAGGCTTTTGCATAACCTTCTGGCCTTCCAGGAAGGTTTGCTTCTTTCTTAGAATTTTTCCCACCACCCTGCCAGATCTCCTACATTCAGGGAAGTCAGTTTTATCTTACTATATATCAAAAGTCATGAAATTATAAAAGCAGATCTAAGTTAACACCCAGATTTGACTTTAAAATTTAAGTAAATAATAATATAGCCTATTCCAATAAAAGCTTGGGAAATATGTCACATAGTAGTTTCTGTCAGAGTTAATAGGATTAACAAAGAAATTATTTTCTCACCTCCTTAGAGTACAGGGCTTCCCAGCATTTGTTGTCATGGCAGTCACAGAAAATATTTATTTGCCCAGCCCATTTGGACAAACCCATGAGGAAGGTCCCAGGATGAGATGACCAGCCACACCAGGACCCACATGGCCACCAACTGGGTGGCACACCAGCGGCCCATTGTAGTACACTGACTCTCTGCTTAGACTCCTCATGATCTTCCTTACCCTGTATCCTATTCTCCCAGCCCCTCAAAATGCTATAGTAGTACTGCAGCTCTGTTCTCCATTGCAGTACTGAAGTGGATACTAAAGAATAGAAGAGGGTAATGCGTACAGGGGATAAAGGTGGTGAAACAGCATATTTTTGGCTATTTACACTGTCTTGATTTGAGGCTACAATTTCATCATTGCATCCCTTACAACTAAATACAGTTCTTGTGTATAGTTGTTGCTTATAGTTGACTGTATTGAAACTTTGGGTACCTATCACCACACTATTTTGAGTTCTTGCAATTCTAAGTTTCATAATTAGATCTTTAAATATACTTGGAAAAATATGATAACAATTTCATAAAGGGAGATTGTGGTACTACTTGCATAATACTTTTGCCTGTAATAAGTCCTATGATGAAAAACGCCAGCCTCAGTTAAAACCTAAGTAGTGTAGATTAAGAAAAACAATGTACCATGTTGCCAACATTGTTAATGAGTAAATTTTTAGGTTGAAAGAGCAAGTCAAAGTTAAAACCCCAAGTTGAACTAAGCCTCAGGTTTTTAAACTGGAAAATGGATAACAATAATAACAGTACACACATAATAAGGCTGTACATATACAAAATAATACCTAAAGAACGCTTGTTATAGTGCCTGATATAGTGAAAGCTCTTAACATTTTATCTATTACTTAGTGTGTCAACTTTATTCCATTAAACACACTAGCTCCTGAAATAACTTTTCAGTTCATTATATTTATATCTTAACAGGTATTAAATAAATTCAAAGATTATAGAGTACCACAAAGTTTTTATAAAAATATGTCAATGTATGGCTTTGTGTATGAGCTGAACAAATTTTCCCTGATATAAATAGTACAACATGCTTTTCAAATTAACTTTTATTTCCAAGATAACCATACATTTCTCTTTAAAACTTAATTAGTATCAAAATATATATTATTTAAGTGAATGTGATCATTGATACAATCTTCTTTATACATTAAAATGTAAGGTTGATTTACAGTAGTCATATATATTAAACCTGAACTGACTTTTTAATGCAACAGTCATGTTTGGGCTCCTCTTTTTGAATCATGACACAGATGCCACTATTGAAATTGCTAGTGGTAAAGTAACAATGTTTATAGAAATAAAGAACCTTGAAACATTAAAACTTTAAAAAAGATTTTGTAAAAGTCCAATGATGTTTTTTGAAGTTCTTTTCATGAACAAATGTTTGAGTGATAAGTAGTTGAATGCTGCAGGAATTAATAAATAAGACTCCCTGCTCTCAGGTTTACTACGTTCTAGTATAGGTAAGTAGACAAACAAATAATCAGTAGGTATATATAATGTTCTACATGGTGAAAGGTCCTATGGAAAAGGTAAAACGCATGAAAAGTATGCAGAATTCCATGGTTCTTAAGTATTGAAAATACTCATTTCTTTTTTTAAACCAGACCCAGGCTTATAAAATAGCCAGCTATTAACAGTATTTTAGGAAGGAAAACAAGATACTCATTGAGTTATGTTTTGAAAGTATGTGTGATAAGTGACATAAATATTCAAATTATTCATTTTTAGAAAATTCTTTTACTTGAAAAATACACAAGTTTTCCAGTAAGGACACAACTAGATAATTTCAGATCCATAAAATTTTATATTTCAGTAAAACATTCTGTGAAACATGTGATTTAACCTTAATCTTAACTTTACATAGGTTGTTACAGATAATGTTGTCTCGTTTTAGATTTATTCTAAGCAGTAAAAGAAATGTAAACAGGTTATCAACAAGGCAGAAAACTTGATTTTGCTAGTTTGAAAATGGTGTTTTTTTAAATTTAAGAATTAAGTATCTTATACTTCTCAGAAAAAGACATTTATGTGGCCAAGAATCATAGGAAAAAAAGCTCATCATCACGGTCATTAGAGAAATGCAAATCAAAACTGCAATGAGATACCATCTCACACCAGTTAGAATGGCAATCATTAAAAGGTCGGGGAACAACAGATGCTGGAGAGGATATGGAGAAATAGGAACACCTTTACACTGTTGGTGGGAGTGTAAGTTAGTTCAACCATCGTGGAAGACAGTGTGGTGACTCCTCAAGGATCTAGAACCAGAAATACCATTAAACCTAGCCATCCCATTACTGGGTATATACCCAAAGGCTTATAAAACATTCTGTTATAAAATCACATGCACATGTATGTTAATTGCAGCACTGTTTACAATAGCAAAGACTTGGAACCAACCCAAATGCCCATCAATGATAGAGTGGATAAAGAAAATGTGGCACATATACACCATGGAATACTATGCAGCCATAAAAATGGATGAATTCATGTCCTTTGCAGGGACATGGATGAAGCTGGAAACAATCATTCTCAGCAAACTGAAACAAGACCAGAAAACCAAACACTGCATGTTTTCACTCATAAGCAGGAGTTGAACAATGGGAATACATGGACACAGGGAGGGGAACATCACATACTGGGACCTGTCTGGGGGTGAGGTACTAGGGGAGGGATAGCATTAGGAGAAGTACTTAATGCGGATGACGGGTTGATGGGTGCAGCAAACCACTATGGCACATGTATACCTATGTAACAAACCTGCACATTCTGCTCATGTATCCCAGAACTTAAAGTATTAAAGAAGTATCTAGATTTCAGATTAAAATTGTGTATATTTAATCTTTTTTGGGTAACTTAAAAATGCCATTATTGATAGATTCCATTCATGAATCTTAAATTCGTGAAATGAAAGTAAGAAATCAATGGTTTCCAATGCATCTTTTTTAAGGATTCCCTTTGAAGACAAAACATTTAAAATATATATTAAAATGGAAAATAATTTCTTAAAACTTGGAACTCACATTTGTCTCTTTATCATTTCCAAAGCTATTTATAAACTACAAATTTAAGCCTATGTTTGCCTAGTTATAAATTATGTTTCGCCCATAAACTAAAGCAATTTCGTTAAATCACACTCAATAAGTTATCATTGAAGAAGTGACTGTACACAACCCTGTAGGCCAATGATTCAGGGGTTCCTGGAAAGGTGAGCAGTCAGGGGCTGCAGGTCAGCTCTCAACTAAATCAAAGCAGCTGTTTTGACACTTATCAGGGTTCCACATAAGATACTATTTAAAAATAAGTATTTCACAACTTTAAAAAGATCTGAAAAAGCACTGATCAAGGAAATGGAAATCTACCAGAAGAAAAGCCTCACAAACTTGTAAATGATTCTTCTCCCCTGAGAAACTGGGTAGGAGGAACACATTCAGTTAATACATGTTTTCATTTTTGTTTTTCTGTATTATTCCACAGAGATAATTTGGGGCACATTCCATCTATTTCTAATCATACTACCTGATTCAAGATTTTTAAAATGGTGATTAAAACACAAACTTTAAGCTGACAAAAAATTGTTCGAATAAAAAAGTTGAGAAAACAAAGGTTTAACACAGGTTTTGAGTTCAAAACAAAGTTGAGTTAAAAACTTGGGTTCTAACTTTGACTGAGCAATTCCCTTAAAAGTAAACATTCACAAAAAACTTTAAGAAAAAATTCACCAAGTGTTTGAGTAAGTTTAGAGGGAGACAAGTAGAGACAGGTTGGACGTGGAAGTAGGCATTGGAAAAGATAGGATTGTGGGATGAAAAACATGGACAAATAATTTTCTTAAGAAAAGGAACAGAATGAGCAAAGGTATAAAGGAATGAACTGTTTCCAATGAGAAATATCTCTATTTGGTTGGGACATAGGTAAAGGGCAGTAAGAAATGATTGTGAATTGAGATTGTAGCCAGATAATGAAAGGCTCTCAAAACCCGAGTAAGAACTTGGGCTTTTTTCAGTTAAAAAAAAAAAAGGAAGTTAACACATACCTCCTTTTACTGTGCTTTGCAGATATTGTGGTTTTGATAAATTGGTTTCTTGCAATCCTGTGCCAAGTCTATGAATGCCATTTTTCCAACAGCATGTTCTCATTTCATGTCTCTTGCATTTTGGTAATTTTTGCAGTATTTCAAACTTTCCCATTATTATTAATTCTGTTATAATAATCTTTAATCAGTGATCTTTGATGTTTTTGTATGAATCATACCCATGTAGGACAGTGAATGTAATTTAAAAACTATAGGTTTGGACTGCTCTACCAACCAGCTGTTCCACATCTCCCTCTCCTTGAGACAAAATAATATTGAAATTAGGCCAATTAATAATCCTACAATGGTCTCTAAGTGTTAAAGTAAAAGGAAGAGTCATGTATCTCTCACTTTCAATCAAAAGCTAGAAATAATTATACTTAGTGATCAAGTGTTTCTCACTAAGGACGATCTTGGAAAGCCAAGATAGGCTGAAAGCTAGGTCTCTTGGAAAAGTTGTGAATGCAAAGGAAAAGTTCTTGAAGGAAATTAAAAGTGCTGTTTCCTTACTATAAGTAATTGAAAACACATGAATGATAAGAAAATGAAACAGTCTTATTGCTGATAGGGGAACATTTTAGTGGTCTGGATAGAAGATCAAACCAGCCACAACATTCCCTAAGTGAGAGCCTAATCCTGAGCAAGGCCCTAACACTTCAATTCTATGAAGGCTGAGAGAGATGAGGGTGCTACAAGGTGAAGCAACAAGTGCTGATGGAGAAACTACAGTAAATTATCCAGAACATCCAGCTAAAATCACGATGAAAGTGGTTACACTAAACAACATATTTTCAACATAGACACAACAACCTTCTTCTACAAAAAGATGCCATCTAGGACTTTCATAGCTAAAGAGAAGTCAGTGCTTATCTTTAAATCTTTAAAGGATGGGCTGACTCTTTTTAGTGGTGAATGTAGCTGGTAACTTTAAGTTGAAGCCCATGCTCATTTGCCATCCGGAAAATCCTTGGGCCCTTAAAAACTTTACCTACTCTGCCTGTGCTCAATAAATGGAACAGTCTGGATGACAGTACATCTGTTTACAGCATGTTTCACTGAATATTTTAAGCCCACTTTTGAGACCTGTTGCTCAGAAAAAAAAATTCCTTTCAAAATATCACTGCTGATTGACCATGTACCTGGTCACCCAACAGCTGATGATGTACAAGGGGATTAATGTTGTTTTCATGCCTCTTAACACAACATGCATGCTGCAGCCATGGATCAAATTTGACTTTTGAATTTTACTGGGAGTAAATTTGAATTTACAGGGAGTAAACTTGACTTTTGAATTTTACTGTATGTGAAATACATTTTGTAAGACCATAGCTCTCATAGGTGGTGATTCCTCTGACGAATCTGGGCAAAGTAAATAGAAACCTTCTGGAAAGGATTTGCCATTCTGGATGCCAATAAGAATATTTGTGATTCAGGGGAGGAGGTCTAAATATGAACATTAACAGGAGTTCGAAAGAGGGTGATTTCAGCTCTCATGGATAACTTTGAGGGGTTCATGACTTCAGTGAAGGAAGTCACAGCAGATGTGGAAATACCAAGGGAACTAAAATTTAGTAATGGAGTCTGTAGATGTGACTGAATTGTTACAACTTCATGACAAAACTTGAACAGATGAGGAATTGTTTCTTATGAACAAGCAAAGAAAGTGGTTTCTTGAGATGGAATCTACTCTTGGTGAAGGTGCTGAGACCATTGCTGAAATAACAATAAAAAATTTAGAAAATTATTTAAACATGGTTGATAAAGCAGAGGCAGGGTTTGAGAGGACTGACTCCAATTTTGAAAAAAGCCCGACCATTGGTAAAATGTTATCAAACTGCATCACATGCTAGAGAAATCTTTCATGAAAGGACAAGGCAATAGATGTGATACATTTCATTGTTGTCTTAAGAAACTGCCATAGCCACCCCAAATTTAGGAACCACTGCATGAATGTGTCAGCAAATGACATCCAGGCAAGATCCTCTACCAGCAAAAGGAGTACAAACTTCTGAACACTTAGATGATCATTAACATTTTTTAAGCAATAATGTGTGTGTGTGTTTTATATGGGGTCTCGCCATGTTGACCAGTTTGGTCTTGAACTTCTGGGCTCAGACGTTCCTCCCACCTTGGCCTCTGAAAGTGCGGGGATTACAGGAGTGAGCCACTGCACCCAACCTACATATACATTGTGTTTTTCGACATAATGCTATTGCAAACTAATAGACTACAGTATGATGTAAACATAACTTTCATATGTACTGGGAAACCAAAAAAATGTGTGTGACTTGCTTTATTATGTTATCACTTTATTGACATGGTGTGGAACCAACCTGCAGTATCTCCAAGGTATGTCTATAATAGCAAGAGAAATTTCACGTATGAGATAAATTCCAGAGACATTACAGAGGTAGAATGAATGAAACCTCAGCACTGATTGGAAGTTAAGTGAAAGAAAGAAATCAAAGATAATGCTAAAGTGGAGTTCAGATAAGGACTATAAGGATTGAAGAGATTAAAGCTAAAATATTTTCAATATATACACTGATTTGTTTATGTCAAGGAAATTTCAAAAGCGTAGCCAAAATACATGAGTGATACAAATTTTATTTTTCATGCTAAAATCTTTTACAAATTTTATTGTGTCATACACAATTACAAGAGTAACAGTTACAACTCAATTAAAAAAATAGCATTTTGGGGACATTTCTATTTGTTTGCTACTATCGTAAGCATGTTTTGTTACATGAATAGCAATAATAATTACAATTACAATTACAGAACTGCTCAATTCATAAATGTAGTAAGTGTGTCATGATGGAGGCCACTATATAGTATAAACAGTAAGTGCCCAAACCTGTTTTCACATTCTATGTTATTATTTATTATATAATTAGAATCAAAGATTAGAATCTAGGTAATGCCATCATTCAAATATCTGACCAAGTGGATCAAGTGCGCAAGCATGTCAAATCATTTTCCAAACTCGTTCATAGTTTAGTTCTAAAGATAAATATAAAACAAAACATACAAGGCATGGCTTGTTGATAATTTATGCCTAAAATCATTATATGATAAAAATCTGCATCTTTTGGAACTTGGCATTTGTTTCATCTGACACAATAATAAAAAAGATGAATAGTACTATCAGCACTTGGAATTATCCAACTACAGCTGATATAGTATCTCCCAGACTTCTAGTTTCTAAAATTCTGGGAGAAGTGGGACAATTTGAACTATAACAGTCTACATGGTAGTAATATTACCTTTTGGCCATTGGCCCAATACTAATCCTTTTTTGTTTATTTTTAACATACAAAATATGCTGAAATCATATCTCTTAAACACATTTCAATTAATGTAATTAAACAGAAGGTAACAGCTTCCTTTTAGAAGACTTAAGAGTTAGTTATGAAACATTTGCCATATATTTGTTAAATTAATTTATGGAACATTTTTATGGTCAAATATAGATTATACTATATTTTTCAATTTAGAGTCTGTGATAAACACTTGATAAAGAACTACAAACAAGCAAATCAGTTTTAAAAATGGAAATTACCATTTTTCTCTCTTTAGTAACTTTAATCACTTGATTTTATCCAATTTAAGGACGAACTTCAAAAATCCACTGTGAAATCTATTCTGACTCAGCACAAAAATACACAAATGTTCTAGTTACAAATTTCAGCTGACAAGTGAAAATTTCACTTTGAAATAAGTAGATCTGAGATACAGAAGTTACATTTTTGATGTAAACTCACCATAAATATATTGTTGTAATGTAAAAATAATTTTTTAAAAGAAATGTTTAGCAGTCTTTTTACTCCACCATCTCAAATACGTAAAATTTTTCCTAAAAGAAAATAGTCTAAGATAAACATCTCATCTGAAGCCTGATTTTATAAAAAAAAAAAAGGAGAAGAAATAAAACTAATTACTCTTACATGTACTTGGACCAAGTAGTTGCTGCTTCCAGATGTGAGCTAAAAATCATGACCTAATAACGTAACGGTAAGCATCCTTTTGCTTACAGCCCTAATAACTTGAAATTCAATTCATATTGCTTATCAAAGACCCATATGTATTTGTAAATTTAAAAATTTACATTTTTTAAAAAGTACCTATTTTCTTAAATAAAATATAATTATTATATAAAGAACTGTTTATTCTAAGAGCTTTAAAAGACAAACAAAACGGAGTGGCGGAGAGTTGGGCAAATGTCCTGCAAGAAAATATCTAGAATTATATCACAATAATAAGGCTAAGAACCATGAAGGATTAGGTGAAAGTTTCAAGTCTCCTAATACGTTACTTTAATTGTGTTTTTGATGGTCATCTCTTACCAATTTGAACATTGTAATGTTCTTTCCAAACTGTAAATCAGACAATCTGAAGTGTGCTATATTTTACTGTCATGATACTTTCAGAGAAAATAATTGCTTCATTGGTCTAAACAAAAAAGGCACAGAAAAACTGTACACAAATAAATACAGTCATTTACACGTTCCATAATAAAGATGGATTAGTAATTTCAAGCAATTTATGTGGTATCTAACATTTTTATACTATTCTTATTTCATATCTCAAATACATTAATCTCTATTATTTATAAATAATTTCCTCAGACAATGGATCAGTCTTTATTGGAATGATGAAGAGGCACTAAATTTTAACAGAAAATTAAGCTACAGATTATATTCCAAAGCATTTTACAAGTGTTCGTTCTCCATTCAAAATATTTTAGAAAGCAACTTAATGCTACCAAAATCTTAGCCCAGCAGTATTAGTATTGTTGTCACTAGTATTTGAACTTTTCCTCTAATTTTTAATCATACCAACCTGAGTCAGCAGGGATTTCCAATATATATTTTAAATGATAGAACACAGATATGGGAGACAGAGAAACTAGGTCTGGCTCCAATTATACTACTTACTAAGTATGTGATCTTCAGCCAGTCCTTCAAATTCTTCATGCCTTTACTTCCTTTGATAAAAAATAAGGAGCCAATCACCCTACTTTGTTTGACTCATGGGACTATGGAAAATCATGAAAACATAGGAAAGAACTCTAAAAAGGGCCAACGTGCTATCAACATACAGAGGTTTGCTATAGTACTGGATTTTGTTAGAATGACCAGTCCACTAGGGTGTAATTTAAAAGAAAGTTGGTCCAGGAAGTATCAGAAAAATTTCTGTAACATACCTTTGTCGTGTCCTCTAAATAAGGTCTGAGAGCAGTTTAGAAAAGTGTACTGATACCTATCCTATTCCCATGGAAGAAAGCACATTGGACATTGACCTATGAAAAGCTAAAAGCCTCACTCACTCTTTCTAGATTTTTTATGGCTATACGTCTGCTTCACCTGAATGTGTATTTGTAGTTCTATTAATTTACAACCTGTTTTGTTCCAGACTTATGCTGACAGTTACTTAACTCTCTCTGAAAGTAGTCACATGCCATCTTATATTTCTCTTCTACCTTTTTACTTGTTTCAAATTCTTGTTTGTTTTTTTTTTTGACTCAAACTCCACTGAAACTAGATGTAGGTAAAAATTTTTAACTCAAAAGATGAAGAAAAAAGATTCAAACCTAAGTGACTAAAAGCAAATGTTTCTTCTACTTTCCATCCTTTTCAGGAGATACTGTGTATGTATTCTAATAGGACCTAAGAAGCTCAGATCACGAGGAAAATGTGTTTAATTTACACAGTGTAATTTTCCAAGGTTAAAAGACACAAGCAAGAAAACAAGGAGTGATTTATGTATGAGCATATCTAAAAGATAATTCTGAAGAAATGAACGGTGATAATGAAGTAAATGGGACATGAGGACAGGGTGGGCACATAATAGAAAGGATATGAAATGTCTTTAACATTTTTTTTTTATTTTACCCAGTCACTAAATGTGTAACATTTACTCATTATAGTAAAAGTGTAGTTAACTAGATAAATGTGAAAGCAGACAGATGACTGTTCACATATAGGAAAGCAAATTTGGAAGCCCTACTATGGATACAGGTGATTTTTGAAGCCACATAATAAAAAGTTTTGAGACAAAATGGGACCTACATCACACATAGACATAGATCATGTCAAAATGAGAAAATGAGAAAGATACAAAAAATACAAACAATGTATCAGAGAAGTATGCAGTATTAATGAAAATGGTAGTAGTCAGAAAACATAGCAGAAGAAAAATGAAAATAACGATTTTTTTTTCTTTTACTAGAAAGGCCATAATGAACCTAAATAATTGATTTGGGTTTAATAGTAAGAATGGTTTGAGTTAGCAATGAATTAAGGAAAGACTAGTTAAAAAAAAAAAAAAAAAAAGCACATTTGACTCATTTAAGATTCACTCAGGAAAACTTGGAGAAAATAATATGACAAATAAGGGGAAACCTGAATGTGTTTAAAGGCAGAATTAAACAAATACAGCTACGTTTTATGGTTGAGAGAGTCAGACTGATAAACAGGCTGTTTCAGACCCAAGTTAGGCACTTAGGGATGGGGAAAGGGAAACCTGATTTCTGTCACTAGAAAATAGAAATTAGGCCGGGCGCGGTGGCTCAAGCCTGTAATCCCAGCACTTTGGGAGGCCGAGGCGGGTGGATCACGAGGTCAAGAGATCGAGACCATCCTGGTCAACATGGTGAAACCCCGTCTCTACTAATACAAAAAATTAGCTGGGCACGGTGGCGCGTGCCTGTAATCCCAGCTACTCAGGAGGCTGAGGCAGGAGAATTGCCTGAACCCAGGAGGCGGAGATTGCGGTGAGCCGAGATCGCGCCATTGCACTCCAGCCTGGGTAACAAGAGCGAAACTCCGTCTCAAAAAAAAAAAAAAAAAAAAAAAAAAAAAAAAAAAAAAAAAAAGAAAATAGAAATTAATCTCAACCCACCTACTTTTTTTGGTATCATAATCACTCTTACACTTAGTGATATATATTTTAAATGTCCCTAGAACTTGGTAAGTGAAAAGACAAAAAAAAAAGAAAAAGAAAAATGATACTGAAAATATAAAACGCCGAACTCAATAATCTCTATTTGAAAACAATTTTAAATAAATTCAAAACCAAAAGTAGAAAACTATAAAAAAGTAACTACTAGAGGCATCATATTCCAAATGATTTGTAAAGTGATTAAATTTCTAAATAGGCTTTATTTTGATATAGCCAGCATCATTTAATGACAGGATTTCTTGAACAATTTCTGTCAAAAGCAATAATTTCCTCCCCTGAAACAGTCATAAAATTGATAACTGGGTACCTAACAGTTGTGAAACATGTCTACATCAGTATGAAAAGCAACATAAAAAAATGGAGCATCAAAACATTTGATTTCAAATTTATTTTATATGCCAGATCCAACATGTAATTGGAACCTATTCCCACTCTATGGGTTTCTGAATTTTATTTTCCTATTTATTATATTTTTATGAGAAACTTGTTTTAATGAATCTGTACCACTTTATTTGACATTTACTAAAGCTGTACGAAAGCCATGCACAGTTTATTTACAGTATTATACATTAAATGATAATGTCTGCAGCTCACACACAGATTTCACAACACTGTAAGTAATACAGAAAGATGTGTGAAAACATATTATTTAGGGTCTTTCAAAAATTTTAGGTATGAAATTTTGCAAAGATTATTTTGGCTTATAAGTGTTAGGCAATCACTAACTTGAAATAAGTCACAAAAACATGCAGATGATTACAGTTTCAACAAATGAAAAGCTATAAATGTTTAGCTAAAAGCTAAAATATTTTGTAGCTGAAATACTACCATATAACAATGGGAATTTATAAAACAGGAAAAAAGGTTATTCTTTAAAAGTCTTCCATGAATAATAGACTTTCAGTAATTTTCTATAAAAACATTCAGAAATTAAGTTTCTCAAATTATGTTCATCACCAAAATTATGTTTTCAGTAGTGACTTGAGCTATGACTTTTAAATAACTATCGTCCTATAGGGGAAGTCTCAGCTTTTCTCTGTAGGGGATAGGCTGCAGAAGGAAATCAACCAGTAACTTCAGATTCAAGTAAAAGATCCTAGTACAAATACATCATTAACACAGAGTGGACAGTTACAAGAACTGCAGGTCCACATATTTTTAAATGTACTCTTAAAATAGAAGTGTAAACTTTAGGTTTGTTCAATTTAAGATCTCCTATTAGGAAATATCTCTTCATTGAGAGTATAGGAAATATCAACAGATACTTCTTCTTTAAATCCATCTCTTACAGTTTTTACTGCTGTGGCTGAAGTACATTTAAATACTCAGACTGCCCCAACTGATAAGTTGTGTTTCTTCCACAGTCGACATACTGATACCTCTCCTGAGATATCTGTTCAGAGTGGCCAAAGTATGTTGTTGTCACAGTAACTCTAAAAATAATGTAAGTGGGGAGAAACATTTAATAGTTATATTAGAAGTTTTTCCATAGTGAGATTACTTTTACACATAAAAATTCTCTCCCAGAAGAGATTTGATTAATGATAAATTAATGTTGTACACACAGACCTCTTAAGGAATATTTCCCCAATAGACAACAAAAATGATAGCTGAGCGAGCCCTATCGATATAATTACACATGATAAGTGTAATATTTTAAACAATTATCTTCTGTTAAAAATACAAAAGTTCATTATATGCTTAAAAGTGACCATGGTTCTCTTACAGTAGAAAAAAGGATAATCAAACATCAGCTAATGGTCAAAATACCAAACCTGTAACCAACAGTGTTTTATTGGCTTAGATAACAACCAATTTATACAAACCACTAATATTACTTCTCCTTATTACAGTTAATGACTATTTATCAAGGGAGTAAGGAATTGGATGTGAGGCTCAGTTCGCTCTGTTCTTTTCATTTTTCGGAACTCTTGTGATAACCACATTCACTATTTAGAAGTCATGTAGTCTTTCACTACTACTCTGAGCAACCATTTCCTAATTTTTAAAGTGGGTGATAATTACTCAACCTTATAGCACTCTTGTAAGACTTCAAACCCAACTGAGGTGGCATTTATAAAGATGTTGTGTATATTATAAGTCAGTGTCATCAATCTAAAATTTTAATAAATATCTCTTTCAAAACAAATTCATACTTACTGCATCATGAGTACTATATTATGCACTTTGATGGATATCAGAGTACAGAAATCACTGTTAAAGAAATTAAATTGTGAACAAATACAAGTTAATACATTATCAATTTAAAATTCTCCTTCTTATATTAAAGCTAACAGAGATGCTATCTAAGATTATATAGTAAGCATTTGTTGGTTGAACATTTTGCATACTTCAAACAATGATATATTCATGACTTCCTATTTGAAAAACATGTATGTACTCTTATCACTGCAGCTGCAGAGTTGTTTAAATGCAGGCTATAAATTACTTAAATATTTTGCTTTTCTTAATTTTTATAAACAGGTTATTTACCCTAAAATTCTATATCTAAGCTTATTCAAAAGATGATAAAATTTATAATTAATCATTATAATTCTTAAATTGATTAAATTAATTAATGATGATTATTTTTACCTAAAAGGAGTAAATAATCATTTAGACCCATTGTAAAAACTTCAGAACTTCAAACCAATAAGCAAACCAATAATCATTAGCATTTTCAGTCCCCCATACTAATATCAACAAACACAAGACTGTTTAAGAATATGCTTTTTATAACATAGTAACTAAAAATAAAGTGACATAGTATATATGACCCTAATCCTGAAAAATAAATTTAAAAAGTATGTGTGTATATATATATACACATAAATATTATTTATGTTGAAAAAGAGAGAACAGAGAGGACCAGAAGCCAGAAAAAATACTGCATAATGTACTCTTTCTGACTGATTGTGGAAATTTAAAAATATGTATATTCTTTATACTTTATTCTACACACTTCATTATTTGATAATAAAAAGTTAATACAAATCAGAACTTACTACATGTAACTCATTTCCTCTGCTATAATAGTAGGTACTGTGTAATCAATCTGAAAGGCAAAAAAAGGAGAAAAAAATCAATAGAGAAAAGGATCAAAACATCAAACATTTCAAATATACTTCATAACTTCAAAGAATTAGAAATTTTTCCCTTTACAAGCTTGACTCTCAAAGATTTCATCTTATATGTTTATAAGACACATTTCTTTTCTTCCTTTTTTTTTTTTGAGACAAGGTCTCACTGTGTCACCCAGTTGTGAGTGCAGTGGTGCAATCATGGCCTGCAAGCCTAGATCTACTGGGCTCAAGTGATCCTCCTACCTCAGCCTCCCCAGTAGGTGGGACGACAGGTGCACACTACCACATTCAGCACATTTTTGTGTTTTTTGTAGAGACAAGATTTCACCACGTTGCCCAGGTGGGTCTCGAATTCCTGGGCTCAAGTAGTCTACCTGGTTCAGCCTCCCAAGGTGCTGGGATTACAGGCATGAGCCACTGTGCCCAGCAGACATATTTCTAAATCAAGTTTTTGGGGAAATCCCCCACCTTCTTCAAGTTATATGATAAACGAAGTTGAGATTCATTTAACTCCTCCAAAGTATTTCATGATACTTACTTGTTTCATATCAAGTGGACCAATAGTGGTTATGTTGTTTAAGCGTGCCTTTCCAATAACTGTTTTTGAAAATTGAACTTGGGCAGTGATGTTTTCAACCTCGACAGAGTAATAGTTATTGTTCGTTATGTTGAGTGTGTTCTACAAAAAAAGGAGACAGAAAATGTACAGGTTAGCTAAAAATCAACATATAAATATGTGTTTAAAATTAAAGTAACTTCAGCTGTGGCTATGCTTCATTATTAAGGAAAAGATAGTATTACCAAAATGTCACAGAAAATTAAACCAATTATTTAGTTTTATGCATGAGTGCTATGTATGTAATAGGCCTAGAATAAACACGTGACTCAGCATTAAAAAAAAACACACAGAAAAATATAGTTTCAGAATATGGATAAATGAATGTTAGAAAATGTATTTGTGGCCTTAGTGAATGTTCAATACAAATAATTTTAAGATTTAATCTACATTTTTACAAATACATATACATGTCTCCACAAACTATATTAGTAAGCTGTTTCCTATTCTGTTAAATACAAAGATGATCATTTAAAATGTTCAACAGTACCTAAATTAATCTTTTTTGTTTAAAAGAAATTGCTGTTTAAACTTATACAGTAGTAGAGATTTACATCAGCTCACTATGAAGAAGAAATGGGGTAGATTCAAGTCTTGTTGGTTGGAGAGAAATGTAGTTGCATCATTCATATGCTTAAGTAACAACTAATAGCTAGGATCACCTTCTAGTTTTCTAATTTACAACTACTGCCTCAAATTACTTTAGAAAACAGTCATTAAAAAATTTAAAAATGTTTAATCAAAAAATGACAGATATAGAAATGATCTAAAACAGTCATACCAAAAGGTATCATAAAATCAGTAGACACTGAATTAGAATATTTGTAAGCATCGGTTGATAATCTATAATATGCATAGAGCCCTTACAAATTGAAAAGAAAAAGACAAAACGCTAACAGGAAACAAAAAAAGAACAAAGGATATACATAAATCAAAAAAGTACAAAGCTAAATGACTGAGAAATATTTTACAATACTCAAATTCATTTATAGTCAGAAAAAAGGTAATTTAAGTAAAAATGTAATACTGCTTTAAATTTCTAAAACTAATAGAATTTATAGAAAGCAACAAATTCTATTCTTGGCAGGGATATGGGCTAAAGGTATATTTTTATACTGCTAGCAAATATGTGAAGTGTTACAGCCATTTTGATGAGTAATTTAGTAATATAGATTAAAATTAAAATTATGCATAGACTTTGATGTAGCAATCCTACTTCTGAGCAACTATTCCACAGAAATAAAAACATTAGAATGCTAATGACAGTGTTATTAGCAATTGGAAAAAAAATCCTGAAAATAAAATGAATTCTATTCATAAAAAGAATGAATACATTATATTAAGTCCTTATGTGTAATATTATGAAGACATCAAAGAGAATCAATTAGCCAGATAATTAGGAAAGATTTTTACAAGGTGTTAACAAATGTGAAAACCAAGATGCACATAAATACTAAATTATATTTTTTAAAATAATGATTTTATTAAGCTGAATATGTGAGTGTATATGTAAATGTTAATATGTTAATATGTTAATATGAATATGGAGAAAGATATACAAAGATGCAATATGGGATGAGTTGAAGGAGAGAAAACAGTTTTAGCAAAAAGGATAAAAAGAATGTGCTAGAGTCAGCGAATACATGATTCCATTTATGCAGTCCTTTACACTGGTATAGTCACAAATGTAAAGAAATTTCAAAAAAGTTCTCAAACATAGTACCCTTATCTAAATATATAAATATTTCATCTACTTGGTTCTTAATTCCCATGTCAATTTCATTTCTAGACAAGATAGGAAAGAGATTGTTAATTTGACGTCAGTGGATCTTCTAAAACCAAGGATTGAGTTAGAAGAATCTTGGAAGTCTCTGTTTATGCAAAATTATGCTGGTAAATGTCTTTTGCTGTACTAAATTTCATTAGAATATTTAAGGGATTGATGATGTAAAACAGGTGGAGAGTAACACTTCTGAGAATTAAGACAAAGAAAAAATAAGACAGAATAAATAAAAATGCAGTAATAAAGGTTAGACACTTTGTTGCCCAGAGTAGTGAGAAAACATTTAATTTAAAAGATGAAAACAGATCACAGCCATTACTGACAAAGGCCCTAAACTACTTATGATCTTTAATTGGCAAATAAACAGAAATGGAAACAAAATTTAAGCACAAGATGTTTTCTGAATATTTGTAACAGCAAAATTAAACATCCATTAAGAAAATGGTGAATAAATTATAATGCGATCATGTAAAAGACTACACAAGACCATTCGACATGGGAAAATGTACTGTGATCTCAGCTGAAATGTGTATTTGTGTATATGTGAATCAGTGTGTGTGTGTATCCTTTAACATGTGAGAATGTTTGATTACACTTGTAAATGTATATGCATTGTTCATAAACAAATGTATACGCTAATAGTTTGAACCAGGTAGACATAAAATTCTTTATACATGACGAGAGTTTTCAAATGTCACATAATGAAAATTAAATATTTTCATAAGTAGAAAGACAAATGTTACTAAAAAGTAGTACTAATCATACTACTCATTTTAAGAAAGCAAAACAGTCCCATTTTCAAAATACTGAAAGACAATGTACAGAAAATTCAGCCTCTTATCTGTCTAGTTAAAATTAATATTCAGCCAAATAATAATCCTATTTTTCATTTAATGTTCAGTCTGTCTCAGTTTAATTACGTGGCAGTATTCTAAGATGTCAGGATTTCTGCATAATTATTTAAAATAAAGAGTATAATATTCACATTTAATTATACTTTCTGGTATTTAAAAGAAAATGTCACATGGTTTTTTATTATTTAGTAGTACATATTTATGGTATTTGACACTAAAAAAGGCTTTGGAGATAGGCTAAAAAAAGCCTGGCCTATGTTTTAAACATTGTACAAAAAAGAAAATATGTTCCTTATTCCAAAGGGCTAAGTGAGAAAATACCCAATAATTCCCCAGTGGTATGAAACAGTTTACAATTAGCAATGTGTTATAAATGTTTTATTCATAGATACATATATATATTTTTTTCCTGTATTGTCGTTTTTAAAGAAAAAGCCCTTAAACTGGCAACCTTTGATAGGAAGCAGTAAGGATCCATGGATCCATGGGAGTTATTTTTTCTCTGTAATTAAGTAGCAATTCCACTTTAACATACCATTCTGTTTCACTTGCTGTCCCAACAAACCTCCCTATTCCCAGCCACCACCACAGACATCTCTAAGCCTTAACCATACATGTACCTCTGCAAGAAAAAACAACTGTCACCCCTTCCGGCAGATCACTGTCACACAGATATATCTCTTGGCTGGCCAGTATATATCATCCCCTTTCCTAATTCAATGGTTAGCAAACCATGCTCTTTTCAAACAAACATTAACATGTAAAACAGGTAGAAGACCTCTTTGAGGTTTTTGTTTGTTTTGTTTTCATGAGTGGCAAAGCTAGACAGACCTTCCAAAAACAATATCCTGAGAAACACACAGGGCATTTTCACATATGCTAATTTACAAAAGAGAAACTAGTCATTTGTATTTCATCTTTAAACCTGATAAAGGAATAGTCTGTTAAAAATGGCAAAAAATGTATTTCGCCAAATACAATAGAATGAAAACGTTACATTTATAAAACCTATCAAATCAACTATGTCAACACTTCGCTAGAAGTTATTCCGAGTCAAATGTTGAAAACTAAAATGTGGTACCTTTTTTCTTTAATTTAATTTCAAATGCTAAATGATTCTGTATATAGAGAATTGCCAGTATTTATTATTGCTATTTTTAGCAGAACCAGAAATGGTAGAGAAAGTCAATACAGCAAAGGCATGCAGAAAGCACACTGACCAGTGTCGCATTTAACAAATACCTTCTCAATAGGGACAAAGGTGCTTCTTAGTAGGACAGAAGAATGAAGTTAAACACAGTTGTCATATAAATTTATACTTACTGTGATATTTAAATATATTGTACGTTTCTGAACATCATAACTAACATACGCTGATTTTACACCAATGTATTTTACGTCAATGGAGCGAGGGAAAAGGAAAAACACAGCCAATCCGGAAAGGAGCAGACAGACAAACACAGAAGCCATCACATACAGCTTTCTGAAAAGGAAGAGAGAGTATTTAATTACATGTGCATCAAAAATTATGTAACATTAGAGAAGATATGTTCAATTTCCCCCATATATCAATAGCAACATGTGTAAGACACTAAACGTTACCAAATTTTCACATCTGAAAGTATTGGGTATAGTTGTGTCTGAATCTATTAAATGCTAAGATGGTCTCCTTAAAAGATGAGACTGGATGGGCACGGTGGCTCATACCTGTAATCCCAGCACTTTGGGACGCTGAGGCAGGCGGATTACAAGGTCAGGAGTTCAAGACCAGCCTGACCAACATGGTGAAACTCCATCTCTACTAAAAATACAAAAATTACCTGGATGTGGTGGTGTGCGTCTTTAATCCCAGCTATTCAGAAGGCTGAGGCAGGAGCAATGCTTGAACCCAGGAGGTGGAGGTTGCAGTGACCTGACTGCACTCCAGCTTGGGTGACAGAGCAAGGCTCCATGGAAAAAAAAAAAAAAAAAAAGAAATCACATTTTTGGAGATTGAGATTTTGGGTTTAAAATCAATAGAATATTTACTCTAGTGACTGCCAGAGCAGTTTTGACATTGAATCAAGCTCAGGAGCTTCATACAAATACACATTGCAAAACTCCCTCTAGATTCACTGAAGCAGAATTTTCACATGTGAGTTTTGCCATTACATGATCCCCTAAAGCGACTGCTCATCAGAACCATCTTAAAAATAATAATGATGGGGGTGAGAGAACATTAGGAAAAATAGCTAATGTATGCTGGGCTTAGTACCTAGGGGATGGATTGATAGGTACAGCAAGCCACCATGGCACACGTTTACCTACGTACCAAACTTGCACATCCTGGATATTTTTAAAATATAAAAAAATAATGACATAACCACATGCCTCATCAATGATTCTTAATGTGATTAGTCTTTTTTTGAGTATCCTAACCTCAAAGTACTTACGTACTCAGTTTTTAAACTATTGAGTTTACGTTGATCAACTCTGCTTTGAAGATGTTAGATTTTTTTTTTTTAATCAAGAAAAGAGATATTATGCAGGTGTAAGACAAGGAAAAAAGCTAAACCTTACATGCCTCTGCCATTCTTCTAACTCTCCTGAAATGTATTTCTTCCATTTCTTGCTCTTTCTCATCTTTGTAGATAAAAATTTCCTCTGTTCAAGGTTAACCTCAAAACCAAAGTTTCAAATAACTATTTCCTCTTCTCTCTAATATACAAGTCCTCTATTGGATACCCACAATATCCTTTTTCGTTTCTGAGTCTTGCATGCCAATTACTTCCTATTTTCCTTACATACTCGTCATATAAAAATTTTTCATTTTATTGTTTCTTCCATTCTCTCTTCACCACCAAGTCCTTTCCAAATGCTTTGATGGATTTAATCTTTGTATGCATTACAACAGCTATGAATGTGCCTCCTGCAGATATTATGTAAATATTTCTGAGTATTTTAAGTTGTCCAATGTAAAAAGAAAGCAAACTGGTTTATTAACAAAATAAAACAAGCAAACACAAATTTGCTAAGTCACTGCTACTAAGTCCATACTGTTGTCTTGAGCAAACAAAGCAGTTCCCACTCACTTATTTTGGACTCTCTCAAACTGAGTAGGGTAGTTCTCCCCACTGGATTACCTAATAGGAAATTTAAACATGTCTTCAGTACCTATAATATGCCATAAAAAGGCATTAAACATGTTTTAGTACCTACAATATACCATAAAAAGGTATAAGAGTTTAAAATCGTCATAATAAAAATATGAACTTTGTTGGATTTTTCTACAGTTTTGTGTTTTATTTTTAATTACTTATTGGCATGTGAACTCATCATAATCCATTTAGGGCTTTTGGCCTATAAATCAGTCCTAGTTGTGAATAAATGAATTATGTTCTAAATTACTCTACCAAGTTTGTAGCCATAACAAGTACTGTTGAACCTGGTGGGACAATAAAACAACATTCCATGTAGTATTTCATTCCAAATTGAAAAACTGGCTGGTTGACTGACGATATATATCTTCATTACAAAGTTCATGAATAATGATTTTTTCTTATGGCTCTAGCGATAGCAACCAAATCCTGGGAGTTATAAGGTGCTGATGGTTATGAAAGTTGTGTGGTATATCTGCAATTAAGTTAGAATTCCATTTTTGCCATTTCCTACCCTCAGTATTTAACACAGTTTCTTCTTCTTCCTCTTTAAAATTCATGTTTGAGGATTAAATGACACAGCTAAAGTATACAGACAAAACAATTGATAACTATAATTTTCTGATAATCACAACTCGCACAATTTTTAAAGAAATAAAGACTCAAAGTTGTTCTCAAAATATTATAATTTTATTACAAATTGAGAAACAACTGTTTCTGGCCTTGTGTGAGCTCTGAGGACTATTCTCTCTGTTTCTATTGAGCGGTCTTTCCTCAGCCTCATATATGTTCCTCACACATATATGTTGATCAGGAAGCAGCTGCAGACCTGAGAGCACCCTCTGCAGCTCTCTACCATCTGGTACTCAGCCCTGCAAACTCTAGTCATCTTGGCTTTCTGGACTACCAGCTCCATCTCCTCAATTCAGGGAGACCACTGAGCTCTGCCTGGGTTGGCTCCTTACTTTGTACTGCAGCCTGGAACCTTCTCAGACAGCAAGCAAGTACAATCATAAAGCCTGCTGGTGCAATCATAGGGCTTATCTGCTTTGTTTTTGTTTTCTCAGGAGTCATTGCACTATGCTGGCTGATGTCTACTATCTGAAAATATTGTTTATATGTCCAGTTTTTTAGTGATTTCATGTGGGAGTATTTCAGGCATTATTCTATTTTGGTTGAAAGTGGAAAATCCAGTTGCTCTGATTTTGTATCTCTTTGCACTTACTGCTAAAAATCTTGTTCCCTAAAGACATTTACATAATTTCTTATTTACTTTACATATAAAATTTACAAACTACACCAAAGGTACTCCTAACACTGCAACTATTAAGTACAGTTTAAAATTTGTTGTGATTCTCTTTGCCATTTGGAACACAACTTACTAGACATTTACAGTCATAACACAATGTTTTCAAGTCAGTTAAAATAATTATTTCAGTTTCGTTAGTGTCACAAACTTGATCTACAGTTAGAATACTGTTTTTTCTTTTTGTCTCAAATTTTTGGCAGTTACTTTAACTTTTCACTTTTTATGTGATGTAAAAAATACGTACACAGATATAAACACACATATACACACCTTACTTGCTTATCCACTCCCTCTTCCAAATTTCTTCCCCAAGTCGGAGGGGAGTCAATTGTATTAGTGTTTGGTTTATCCCATTGTCTGTGTGTATATGTGTGTAGGCGTGAGTGTGTTGTTTTCAAATAAAATCATATTCTCAATATCATACTGCAGTAAAATACAGTTCTCATTCCGTTGTACTATTGTGTACACGTAGTATCTTATTCCATCAGTCGTCTATTATTGGTGTTTACATTGTTTCCAGTTGTTTGCTTCTGCATACATTGGCACAATAAATAATTTGGGCAAATACCATTTACTATATTTGACAACTATTTTTAGAATAAACTTTTTCAAAGTAGGATTCCTGAACCAAAAAGTAAATGCAGATGTAATTTGATAAATAATGCCAAATTCCCATTCACTAATGAGGAATGAATATACTTGTTTTCAGTCAGTACTGCTAACAAAGTATGTTGTCAACATTTTGGATTTTTGCCAATCTAACAGAATTGGCATCTACGTGTAGTGTTAATTTGCATTTATATTATGAGCAAGATTGAACATCTTTTCAGATGTTTAAAGGTCATTTGCATTTCTTTTTTGTGAACTAGCTGTTCATAGCTTCTGTTTTGCTGTGGAGGTTGGCCTTTTCCTTCTCAAATTCTGAGGCTCTTTATAGAGTATTGTCCCTCTGTCTGTGATACGATTTGCAAACATTACTTCCCAGTTTGCTATTCGTATTTTGAATTCAGTTAAGGTTTTGTCTTCATCCTGTAAGTTTATCTTGTCAAATGTACCTTTTCTGCATTCAAAATCACAGGTGAAAAAGTTCTCCCATTTTTAGGTTATAAAGGGATATCCTAATTTCCTTCATACTCATATCTGTCTACACGTTTTGTAATAAAGGGTCAGACTGACTGTTTATAAATCCTTGGTTCATTTTATTTTCCTGATTATTAAATACGTCTCTTCACTGCTTATTTGTTTGAGGCACTGTGGTCAAGAAGTAGTAGCATGTCAATCTGATTTTCTAACCTTTTTAAATTAATTGATCCTTTTGCCTGGGTATTTAAGAGTTTTGTTGTTGTTTTCTTAACCTTAAAGTTGAAGAATTTCACTAAAATGAGTTGATGTTTTTCAGGATTGTGGTGTGTTTCAGTATGTAGGTCTCTGTTTTTGATTTAATGTTTTGCATTTATTTCTTCAGTTCTGTTCCTATGGTTTGCTTCTTCACACACTCCAATTACATACATACTCAGTTTTCTTTTGACTCTTACAGGTTTTCTCTCAAATCTTTTACATTAATTTGTTTTGTATGTTTTCATTTTTCCTGTTTGTGCTCTATTTCTCTTACTGCATTTCCAATGTATTTGTATTTGTGTTCTTCCAGTTTTATGGAAATGTTTTTTTTTTTTCTAATTCTTTCCAGAGGTCTGTAAATTGGTTTCACATACTCTCATTGTTTAGTTATCTCATTTCTGAGCTTCTCAGTTCCTGCCTTATGCTGTCCTGTTACAGCTTCTACAGTATTAAAGTGTTCGTCTGCTCTTCTCATAAGCCGTTATTGTCAGCATTTTGTTCTGCTTACTTTCTTCAACTTCTTAAAAAGTATATTTGTGTAACGCTTTATTGCAATCCTTTCCAGTTACTCATGTTTAAATGAGAAGAGCTTTTGTATTTTTAAGAAAATGTTCCATTTTCGGTGATGGAATATGCCAGTGTTGCTTTGCTAGTTTTACTGTTGAAGGGTTCCATCCTCTGTTGATAAACAAAATATCTGAAAACATGGCCTCCATGTATATTTATCTCCACAGTTTTGAGATGATCTCCCTAATATCTGAATCTGTTCTCTCCTTTATTCCTAACTCTTGTCCTGTATAAATTGGATTCTACTCAACAACGTTTTTCTTGAGGATATGTATCTGTACACTTTTGCAAGATTTTTTGTTTTGCTATTTCCTAAGGTCTAAAGATGTAGGATGGTCCAGTTTCCTCTTCTCAAAGATGCGTAATAGATCTCTGTGGTCTTTTTGCACTTTGTCCAAGCTAGAGCATGCAGAATCTTGTCATTTTTACAGAGAATTCTTGGAAATATTTGCTGAGGGTCCTCTTCTTTTGGAACAGAGTATTTGCTTTGTGTATCCAGGCTCATAAGATGCTTAGGAGCTCTCTTTTTGCTTTCCTTCACAACCTCCACACAGCGGCTAAGCCAGTTTGGGTTCCTGCTATCATCCTGTTTAAAAACTAGTTTTTATTCTGGGGTTGTGGAGGACACCTTATCATCCAATTTTTAATGAAAATTGCATGTGTGTGTGTGTTTCCTACTGCTATTCTAGATCTATTTCAGTAGATTTGAGAAGATAAAGATACCACACTGCTTTCAAGACCTGACCCCAAACAGAAATTCCTTTTTTTGCTTGTCTGTTTAAGGATATGAAGCATATGATGGCATAAGTTAACAGTGTGACAGCATTTTTCCTTTTAATAGTTTTAATAGTTTCAAATTATTTATATGCAATTTGAAAAAATACAAAAATAAAACACTGACATATTCTTAGAATCACTTACGTTCTTCTTGGCCTTAATCTCTGATCACTATATGGAATCAATGCCACCAGTTGGTTTTCTTGCCCTAAATGTGAAAGAAGTAGGTTTAGAAATTACTATGATTAATTAAAAATATAATAGCTCCCCATCATAATCTGGTTTGGAAAGACCAGAATATCATCTGGCGCTCATCTCTTTAGTAAACTGCTCTCTAAGTCTTCAGAAATTACCCAGCAGAAGTTCTAGAGAATACAGTGTGTTTTTTCATATCTACTATAAAAAAAAAGTATAACAAATGAGGGCTCTATTACATTTTCTTCCACTGAAAAAAGTCTAACAAGTCCCAGCTTTCAGAAGAGCTGAATTTACCAGGCCCTCCTTCAGCTTCACTGTTGTCCATTAAGACTCTGATTTGGTTGTCCGGATGATAGAAGAAGAAACATTCTGCTATCTCCCATTCCTAGAACCTCTATCATTGCAGAGGTTCTTACATTGTCCCACTCGAAAACCAAAACCAGCTTTTGAAGTAGGAGTCTCAAGTTTTAAGAGCCCCCTACATACTGAGCCTTCCAGGGCCCTTTCAGGTCTCACCCTAATCTACATTAAAGTCACTTCAAAATCCATTTCTTTCTTCGGTTAAGCTATATGCATAAGCTTTAATGGATAAATGGACCTTAAAATGCCAATTTTATAATCTTAATAGAAGTTGGCTTATCATATTAACTATTAAGGTACCAGATAGTCAAATTCTCTTCTAAAGCTTTCTACAATGCTTCTGCCCCCCGACACTTCTATACTCTTCCTCTCATCTGTGCTCCCCCATCACACACATATATAATTATACAAATACATATAATACGGATATCTGTATCTTTGTGTGTTTGTATATCTCACTTTGTTTAGTGGTATTCATTTGGCTAAAACTACAACCCTGGTTAAAACCAACCCTCTGCTCCTGTGCATGTATCAACACAGCTAAACATGGACAGGCAGAAACACACAACTATACTCACTGGTTTCATTTTTGATGACTCATCTCAAATAGCACTTAATGATGTCAACAATCATACTATGTTTCCCACGTTCATACTCTCAATCTGCCTCTCTAAGACCACAATTTTATAACTTCAACTCTCTCTTCAAATCTTTAATATCTTCTTCAGTATCCTAATTCTTAGTTCATTATATGATAAACAGAAGAGAATTTCCACAAGCTTCTATTATCAGGTCTGTCCACCTTCTTGCTTCTGTGTCCATACTTTATCTTCTCTCTTATTTCCAAGAATAAACTACCCATGCTTATAACTTAACTTTTATAGAAAAAAGAGCAGCTCTTTGTTTAGATTTGTGCACTAGATCTGCCCTTTTATCTATTCAAGGACATTGCTTCAATAAATCTCTTATCTCTGGAATTACCAATGTTTTCTCTAAAGATAATTCTCATCAGCATACAAACATCTATTATTCACTCCATCTTATAAAAAAAATCCTTCTCCTGACCTCAGAGCCCCTTCCAACTACCACCACTCTTTTCTCTTCTATGGAGTCAAACTCCTCAGAAAATCTGTTTTCTCTCTATATAACATCTCCTATGCACTCTTGAGCCTACTCTATACATGCTACACATGGCTTTACCAAAACTGCTCTTTAAAACTCTCCTGTGGCCTCCGTATCAGGAAACCCAATGGCCAGCTCTCAGTCTTCACATCACGCGAGCTATCAGTAGCAGCTGACGCCGGTCACTCTTTCCTCCTTGGTACACCTTCTTCACTTAACTTCCATGATACCAGACACAGTGATTTCCTCCCCTCATTCTAGCTGTTCTTTCTCAGGATCCTTCATTAATTCTTTCACTGACCTTGATATGCTACAGTGTCTCAGGATTCAGTGCTAGGGTCTCATCTTGCTATCTGCACCAACTAGCTTGGTACTGTCATTCAGGTGAGCTTTAAGTGTCATCTATAAATTGATAACTTGAGGCTGGGCCTTGCCCTTGAATACCTAACCCTTATGATAACTAACAGCCTACTGAACATATCCACTTCCATGTCAAATAAGCATCTCCAAATATATATGTCTAAATTGGAGCTCCTGAACTCTCTTGTGACATATACACCCAAGTCCTTGTTTTCCATTTTAATAAATTGCTACTACATTCTCTCAGTTGCTCAGACGAAAAACAAAAAACTCTGGAATCATCCTTGATTTCCTACTTTCCATACTCAGTATCCAGGTGGCCAAAATAGTTTACTGGTTATAACTCAAACATGTAACCAGACTGTTAAAACAGTACTCCTCCATCTCCGAGCCTGGTGCATTAATCCCTTCAACTACAGTAATTATTTTATTCTCAAATAGCTACTATCCTGTGAAGATAAAACCATCATACTCAAAGGCCAACGCAAATGTAAACTTCAATTCCAACCAACAGCATTCTTGAAAATCTGGTACACTTCATACTTGCATCTGGTCCTCCTTCCCTAAGGTGTCTCCAAGGTCACATATCAAATTTCACCAAGAAGATAATGAGAACAGCATAAGGTATCTTTATTTTTTCGGCTTATTGCCACTGCACCTAAAATAACTTGTAAGCAGTACATAGGGATTATTTCCTTCTGCCTTCCCCTGTGATATATCACAAACAATTTTTTTTTCAATTTGGCTCATTTTTACATACCATCCTTCTTCATAGAGTTTCTTTTAGAAATGACTGATTAGGGCATAGCCACCTTATTCTTCTTCTTAGAGAATGAATTAAAAATATTAGGTTAGTCAGGCATGATGGCTCACAGCTATAGTTCTAACACTTTGGGAGGCCAAGGCTGGATGATCCCTTGAGTGCAAGAATTTGACACCATCCTGGTAAACATGGGGAACTCCAACTCCATCCTTATTATTAAAAATAAAGTTTTTAAAATAACATGAAAGATTAAGCTTCCTTACATATTAATTCTGGCTGGGCATGGTGGCTTACTGGTATAATCCCAGCACTCTGGGAGGCTGAGATGGGAGAACTGCTTGAGGCCAGGGGTTCAAGACCAGCCTGGCCAACAATAGTGAGACCTCATCTCTTAAAAAAACTAAAATTAGGTCAACAAATTACTTAAATTGCTTCTAACATCTGATATAGCAAAGCAGCAAGTAACTATGATGTCATCCCTATAAATGCCAAATAGGACTAAAAGTTTTCATTTACCAGACAGTGAATATCTGCTATAATAGTAGGTGGGAAAGAAAAAATACTGGAGGTAGTAAGGTCGTTTTCCTTAATACTTTAGGAACCTTAATTAACATTTTTTTGTTTACTTCCTTTGCATCTTTTTGTCTGAAGATGACTGATGTTTCAACTTTAATTCTAAGTCTTCTAAAACAGGTGGTTGCTTAGACCCATAGTTTTTATATTTGAGCAAATACCTGAAATCATTGTTTAAAGGGAAAACAATGCAATAAAACATACCCCTAGGAATTCTTCCTGTTCCCTGACAAGTAGGGCAGGTGACACTATCTCTTCCTGTAAATTCCACATATGGAAACTGAGAGACATCGCCATTTCTTCCGTCTTCATTATGGACTTCACTATTAACCAATCCATTCCTCATATTTTCAGATGTGACTCCATCATAAGCATCTTCTTTGCTTGAATGCAAAGGCAAATGAGAAAGAGACTTTCCCATGTCTACAGAAAAATAAAAATCTTACAGTAAACTTCAGGGAAAAGAACACATTCAAGAACACTACGAGATATTTATGCTAATTAATTTAGAACAGTCAAGCAAGAGTCAAACTCTGTAAAATATCTGAAGGGATTTACTCTGAGCCAAATATGAGTGACTAAGGCCAGAGGCACAGTCTCAAGAGGTCCTAGAAAAATGTCCTCAAGGTAGTTGAGTTACAGCTTGATTTATACATTTTAGAGAGACAGAAATTACAGGCAGAGGCATAAATCAATACATGTAAGGTATACATCGGTTCAGCACAGAAAGGCAGGACATTCTGAAGTGGCTGTGGGAGGCTAGGGGGTGTCCAGGTCATAGGTGCATAGGTGGATTTAAAGATTTCCTAATGGCAATTGTTTGAAAAGGGTTAACTCTACCTGAGGAGCTGAAGTCAGCAGAAACAAATGTTTGAAATTAAGACAAAGGGAAGAGGTTGTGGAAGCCATGGTTCTTTTTATGTAGACAATGCCTCCAGGTAGCAGGCTTCAGAGAGAACAGATTATAAATATCTCTTATAACACCCTAAAGTATTCCAGGCTCTTAGTTAAATCTCTGCTGGATTAGGAAAACATCTGGAAAGGAAAGGGTGTTCTGTACAGAATGTGGATCTTCCCCACAAGAGTCAGCTTTGCAAGGCCATTTCAAAGAAATATGTTTTTGGGATAAGATATTTTGATTTCTTTCAAGACCTGCTATCTGTCAAGTGATGCTATATTAGAGTCAGGTTGAGATTTGATATCTTATTGCTACAAAGAGACTGTTTTGTTAGTCTTAAGATCTCTTGTTTTGATTAATGCAGGTCAATTGTATTTGAATTCCAAAGGGAGAAAAGTATAATGAGGCATGTTTAATCCCCTCCCCCTGCCTTTTCATCATGGCCCAAACTACTTTCTTAGGTTTACTTTGGAATACCCTTGACAGAGAAGGGGGGGTCCATTCAGTCAGTTGGGGGGCTCAGAATTTTATTTTTGGTTTACAGAACAAACTCTAAGAGAATGTTCAAACTGTCTTTTGGATTAAGATTATATCTAATCAAAATAATGTCTGAAACAAGAAATCCATTTACCAGAGTCCAGAAGTGTTTTTTTTTTTAAACGAAATAATGTGAAATGATATCCTATCATGCTTATGATGAGAATGGGCTTTCAAAATATTAACATTTGACAAAAGTCTACCTCTGCAGGTTCTCTGAAAATAAACATGCAGGTTTCATTTTTCTTAGAGTAAAATAAAAATACATTCTACCTTTTAACTAGTTGGCATGAAAGGCAAAAATTGCTTTGCGTAGACAATAACTAGGTATTTGATGTATATCACCAGGTAACTTCAAAGTTGTATGTTTCAGCCTCTGAAAATTCATGCACCTTGGTAATAAATACAATCAACACTCCTTTTCATCCTTAGATTTCTTGCTTTAAACATTTAAACTTGCAACAAGAATAAAAAGACCTAAAAATGCAAAATCATGCAGGTTTTTTTCATTCAACAGTTGACAGAGTTAAAGTTATAAAGCCAACATTCCAAAATGTTACATATAATTTACCAATAGGAAGCAGCGAAATTTAGAACACTAACTTTAAAATTTCAGGATAAAAGTATCACAATAACATGGGGAAAATTAAATACAAATGTAAAATCTAAGTAGAAATAAATAATTAGTACTAGTGCCTACACAAAAATAACTTCTGCTGGTAGATAATGCAGTAACATTACACTTAAGGTCATACAATTTTAAAGCTGAAAAGAACTTAATAGTCATATAATACACCCTGCTGATATTTTCCTGCTTATATTCTGAGAAAAAGTTAATAAAGTAAAAAAGCAAAACTTAAAAATAACATAATTGTACTCTTTCTAAATTTGATATATCTTTTCTCGGTTCCTAAAAATAGTTTACAAATATCATACAGATAGTATTTCTTTCAAAATTGCTCACTTAACAAAACAGATATTTCAAATAAGTCAATTCATCCTATATTATGCAGAAAATTTTACTTTCTAAACTTGGTATGCCTGTTGCTTGGTGGGTACAATGTATGTTGCTCCAGTGATGGATGCACGGAGGGCTCTGACTTCACCAGGACGTCGTGTATCAATGTAGCAAATTGCACTTGTACCCAATGAATATATCCAAAATAAATACAAAGATTAAAAAAAAAATTCCATGCCATCTACTTGTTGCACTCAAATAAACAGAATAAAAACATCTATACAAATAGTATACAAACAAAACTGTAAAATGAGATTTTCACTATTTCAAAAAAATCTATCTATGTATAAAAATCACTGCCCATTTAAATGCAAAACCACAAATGATTTGCGACTTAATCACTGTCTTAATTTGGCTCAGTGACACAATACTCCAGTCAAATCAACACCTGCCAGCCACAGGTAGGTCAGGGAAGAATTAACATCACTGTGCACACACACTGTGACCTTGGGGTCTATGCGGAACACCAGATGTACTGGGATCATTGGGCCTTACCAGCAAGGCTTTAAGGGCACCCTTTCAGCCTCAGAGATACGCTGTCTGGGATCTCAGTCAATATAGCCAGGCTTTAAGATATACCTTACTGGAGGGCGTTGGGAGAAAAAACACAGAAAGACAAACTCAGGTGGCTCTCCGTTTGGGCCTGTTTTCTGTCCTAATCTAACAGCTGACCTGATTGATTCTGCTTTAGGTAGATGTTTGGACAAATGCCAGACTTTGTCAGAAACCGGGAATCCCTTGCTTTCTCTGCTAGATTTTCCTTAGCAAACTCACAAGTTTAACCACTTTTATTTATACTTGGAGACTCAGTGTTTTAAAAAATGGGTGCTAGACCCTTTTTCTCCATCTCTCTGTTATTACAGCCGTTCCTTACTTTACTGAAAGCCAACATGGATATCAGATTCAGTTTGGAGAGAAAAAAATAGATCACGGCACTCCATCCACTTTAAATGGCTCCTGATCTTGTGTGTAGACACTGGTCTTAGTTCTGAAAAGGCTTGAGAATGAGGGAAACCAGCGCCTTTAAAAAGCTCCATAACAACACCTAGCACAAAGCCTACTCTGTAAAGCTGAAAAATAAGATCCCAGCAACACAGCAAGAAAATTCTTCAACAGCAAAACCAAGGGGGCCACCTGGCGCTCAAAGTGTGAGGGCCTAGAGGCAACCTGGAGGCTGGGCTCGGGCCGCAGCCCGGAGCTCCTTGGCTGGGCCTCATAAGAGGCCACACAACACCTAGATCACAAGCCCGGAGCGCCGCCTGTTCCTGCGGCGGGCCCGGTATTCCGGCGGCCTCCCCTCCCTGTCAGGCCGGGCTCAAGCTATGGCGCCGCCGCTCAGCCCCGCTCCGGAAGGGGACCTGGAGACTGCACGTCCGGGGTCGCTCACCGGCACGCGGGGCGCTGCGCAGTCCCGGGCTGCTTCCGCGCGGACAGGGCCGAGGACAGGGTCGCGGGGTCCACAGTCCCGGGAGCCGGGGGGTGGAGCAAGCGGCCTGGAGCGCGGCCGCAGAGCTGGTACGGGGGAGGGGCAGGACGACTACGGCATCAGCAGAGGCAATGCGCTGCTGCTGCAACCTGCGCTGGCGCCTGCGCATAGCGCTCACGGAGGGACGGGAGTGTCCCTGGCCTAAGTGGGACGCATGCGCCCTTCATCCTCCTGGCTGAGCCCGGAGGCGCAGGTCTCGTGATTGTGCGCTCTCTAAGGTTTCATTACCTTTTTGTCCCCCCAGACTTCAAAGTAAAGTGTGTCCCCTCTAGCCACGAATTACCTAGGAATAGTCCTTTCTCCTTTTTCCCGCATTAGAGCATTTCCTTTTGGAAAGGGGGAAAAACCCGTACCATCTGCTTCAGCTCTCTGCTGAGCAGTCTCGTCGCTCACGCAATGCTATTTGTTGCTGACGCTCTAGGAATGGGATAAATTGGTCAGTACGCTCGCTTCTGACAGCAGCAAATCTACTTCTGTTTTAATTTAGAAACTCTTGCCGACTAGAAGGAAACAGCAAACTGCAAGGCCGTATTTTTGTTTTTGTTTGTTTTTTTTTTTGCTTTGCCCACGCTGCCCCTCCCCACCTCTTAACTCTGGTGCTGGTTACAGGTGTGTGAGGCCCCGCCTAGGATCCTGGTACTTCAGCTCTTCACTGTGGGTTGGGGCTTCCCTTCCCCACGTCTAGGTTATTTCACTTAGAAGACAAGAACGACGACAGAGTCATGCTAAGGGTTCAGTGAGATGCCAGTAATAATATTAAGGGCAGACTAGTCTCATTGCATGCGGAGAGTTTAACGTTTAATGAATAGTAGCCATTGTTGCACTCACAAATAGGAGCAAGGAAGTGAGAGTTGATTTATTTCTCTCTTCTAACAGGATCATTGTGTTTCAGCCAATTGGGATATGAAACTATGTAAAAGTAGGAAATACAAGTTAGAACAACATATAATTTAAAGATTAAAATGATTACTGTAGATCCACATGTGAGATAATGAGCTTTCTCATACAATGTTGTCAGATATTTAAAACTCCTAAGTTTTCTGGCAGACAGTTAATATGTATCAAGACTATTAAAGTGTTCACATCGTTTGGCCCAGCAATTCCACTCTTTCAGAAGTATCCTAAACCTAATGAGAACTCTGAAAAGATTTGGGAGTAAGGAGTGTCTATTTAAATCAACTGAATGTCCAAAAAGAGACATTGATAAAATCATTATTTTTCAACCTCTTTTATTTAGCCCATATTTTCCAAAGTGGAGGGTCAGGGTTTCTTCCGTTAACATTGTTTGAAATTTCAAAATTAATAGGTTGGTTGAAACAAATCAGAATCATGGATGAAAATTTTTCTCAAAATTATTGGCAGTCCACCTGTGGGGATATGATGTTCCTCTTAGAATTACTGAGTTACTGAAATTATGGAATAGCCATCTATTGAGTTTTTATAAAGCCAGTAGAAATTATGTTATAAAGATGTCATGCGAGGAGTGATAATATAAAATTAAGTAAAATCAGGATGCAAAATATAGGATACGAGGTATTATAATAGGATGCAAAGTATATTCACATATAGAACATTTATATAAATGTATATTACATATCTGCCTTGAAATTGAAAGAAATATACGAAATATAGTTGCCTATATTTTGAAAGTATATGTTTTTTCTTTATTTTTGTTAACTTAGCAAATGGTTCTATAATGTAAGATTATTACTTTTAAGTGGAAAAAGTTACTTTTATATTTCTTTAATTCTTAAGGGAGTACTTAGTATTCTCTCAATTAACCTTATCATTTAACTTAAAACATATGGCCATATAGCACAGTTTCTTACCAAAATTCCTGGAATTCACATAGGATTAAGTCTTCCTAGGAGAATATTGCTGTAAGAAGCAGTGTAGTGGCTGGGTTAGGAACACAGCCTTAGAACCCATATGGCCTGAAAATGAGCCCAGCCTGACAGAGGTAAACAAAATCTCTTAAGTGGACAAAATACTTAACCTTCTTTATACCCAATTTGTATTATCTGCAAAATGAATATAGTAATAATGTCTATCTCAAAAGGTTATAGATGGGAGCTGATACCTGTAGGGCACTCAGTAAATATTAGATACTATTATAAAAAATTTATCATCCATGTAACAGGGAAGTACTTGAAAGACAAATATTGAATGTTTGGTACATTTGTTCCTATGCCCTTATTTTTCATCATCAAAGCACATTTTGAAAGGAACATTTTCTGAGAAGCTTCCAGTTATTTAATTAACAATGATTTCCTGAGTCTGAGTTCAGTACTGGTCTAGGTGCTATCAGATATAAAGGCCAATGATTTTAACAGTCTGGGTTAAGTTTGAATAGAAGAATATTCTTCCCTAATGATTTCTGGTTGTATTTGATACTGATGCTGAAGCTAAGGGATTTCTCTAAGTTGTACTAAATCTTGAAAACAGCCTTCTCTCTCATTTCAAGTCTGCCTTTTATCTCTTTTAATGGTAAATCACCCAAATCCTAATATCAGTCAGCCATAACTAAAAATTTTGCAAAAAATACTTTTCTAGAAATTGCCTATTAAAAATTATAAGCAGATAAGTAACATAATTATTTTAAAGCACATAATTTATCAAATGTTAATATATAAGTCTGTCACAGCTCACCACCTTCCACTGTTAGGCTGGTCAGATTACAGTAGAAACCTGGTTAGATTACATTAGACACTTGGAATTGAAAAGATTGACATTTTTCTGGCTGATTTTCAGAGATGGTGCCCCAGATACATAACAAAACTACCATTAGCAAAACCACCATTTCCCCCTGTGCCATCTGACCTACATTCACTGGCAGTAAACTCTTGAGTCTATTGACACAACTTTGTCATTTCCTTTATTTTAAAAGCAGAGGTCTGTGTTAAATTCTGCAAATAACTTATGTTTCTGAAACTCTTGCTTATGTCTCTGTACTCCTTTTTAGGCAGGATCTTCTATACTTCCTGAATCTCATTCGTCTTGCTTCACACCTGCATGGAGCTAATCTCTCCCCATGTGTTAAAATTTTCTTTCCCAAATACTCAAATCATCTTTTATAGGGTTTTGGTCGTAATCATAATTTCTAATGAGAATAATTTTAGGAGTTCGATAAAACTTGGTGAATGACTGAATTTATTGTGATAGGCATTGTGTAAAGTAGTTTACGTCATCTCATTTAATTTTTATAGAAATGCTATGGATTAGGTTCTGTTATTATCCCATATCTTATTCAAACAGTGGAAATAGAGGATTCAAGGTATTATGACTGGCACATGGTCACACAACCAGCAACTAGAACTTGGATATTTTGACTGCTAAGCCACAGCTGTTACCCACTGTGGCATGAATTTCTGCATTAAATTTGAAAGAGTGAATTTCGTCCACAGCTTTTACTAAACAAATATAAGTGATGACATTGAATAGTTAACTGGTTAGGAGGAAAAAAAGAGGGTATTTTCACTCTTCTTCTGAGTGTTCATCACTGCTGGTGAAATGAGGAGAATTGGATCCAGAAGTCCTTGAGGAGGTGTTCTGAAATGAATATAAAATAAGGAAAACACAGAGTCTAATCTGGATATATAAGTTATAAAAGACTTTTTCTTCACAACAAACACAAGCTAGAGAATATGTTTAAAAAACAATTTAAAAAAACTTATCAAAGAAATGAGGATACAAATATAAGTAAACTTAAATCCAAAAGATAAGGAGGGCTTCCTAAGAGAGAATAGAATTATAGTTGTTTTCATCCCCTACAAAACAGTGGGAGAAAGAGAAATGCACCATAAACAGGGGCAAAGGGAGATCTGCCAAATGTGTTATGTCTGTGTGTGGGGCAGGATGATAAATTACAATCTCATGCACTTCCAGTGGTAGAATGAGTGTACACTCACTCTCCAGCTCTCTCCCAAAGATCTTTATTATGTGCTCAAATGTTGTATGTTAAAGGCATGGGGTAGGGCAGGATTGCTGAGAGAAATTTCTTTGAAAATTCTAGGCCTTTATCCAGTGTACTGCAGCAGCTCTGTGAAGGCTGGTGGCTGGGTGGCAGGCTGCCCAGAATTCTCCAGAGGCACAGAAAGACAGGCAAGACTGGAGACTAAAGACAACAGCCTGTAGAGATATTGGAGCCTAGGTGTTTCAGCTAAGAAAGTATCGAATAGTTTGGTGGTATGAGCTCGTAGGTGCACATTAAGCTTGAGAGTTGTGCCAGTGCCAAGAACTCAAGCATACTTGAAAGCAAAAGTAAACTGAGCTGAATTGAAACTTCAGTAAAACCCAGACTCAGCATATCGAAAGATTTGATTCAGCCTTTCAAACAGTGATACTGATAGAAAAAATGGAAAAATGTTTTTTGAGGTACATATTATTTACTGTTTTCTTTTATACAATATCTAGCATAGAATAAAAATTATGAGACATGAAGGGGCAAGAAAATGTAAGCCATGGTCAAGAGAGAAAATGCTTAATAGGAGAAAATACAGAAATGGCCCAGATTTGGAATTATCTGGCAGAGACTATAAAATCACTATGTTAAATATGTTACAGATTCTGTATAAAAAGTGGAAAACGTGGATGAACAGACAGGGAATTTTAGCAAAAAGATGGAATCTATTTTTTAAAATCAAGTTGAAATAGTAGAAATAAGAAGTAGAAAGTTAAATTTTTTAGGATTTTCAGCAAATTGGACGTAACAGAAGAAAAAAATTGGATGTAAAGGAGGAAAAAAACCTGTAAACTTGAGATAGGTCAGTAGAAATATGAACTGAGTGTAAAGAGCAAAATCAAGGAAAAATGGAAGGGAACATTTGATATCTTTAGGACAATATCAAGTAATTTAGCATATATGTACTTAAATCCAAGGAGCAGAAAGAAAGGGGATAGAAGAAATATTGAAAAGATAAAAACTGAGACATCTCCAAAACTGAATATATAAATCCATATATTCCAGAATCTCAGTGAATCCTAAAAACAAACAAACTAAAAAAAATAATAAAAGCAAATTTAAAGAACACTAAACCTAGGGAAACAGCAAAATAAAAATCTTAAAATTAGTTATAAGAAAGATACACATTACATACTGGGGAACGATGATAAAATCACTACTGATCTCTATATCAAAAGTGATGGAGGCCATAGAAAATGAAATAGCGTATTTGAAGTGTTCTAAGAACATAGAATATATCAATTTTAGTGCATTGTCTAGCAAAAAAATTTGAAAGCAGAAGAAAGCTATTTTCACACAGAAGCTGAGCAAATTTATTCCACAACACCTCCAGCAGAATGTCTAGAAGCTCTTTACGGTAATGTGAAATGACATCAGATGGAAGTCCTGATATATAAATAAACATACAGAAATATTTTGTATTGTCTTTATTTTATATGTATCCCATATATCATATCTCTACATATTTGTCTATAGCAACATATATATTTAAAAGATTATTGACCAAAGTGAATGTAAAAACCATATATTTTGGGTTTACAACATATGCAGAAGTAAAATACATGCCAATGAAGCCATATTGTATAGGAGAGAATGTAAATAGAATTGTAGTGTTACAGTGTTCTTACATCTTTAAGTAGTAATTTGTTATTTGAAGGCAGACTTCTTTTTTTCCCCTCAGATGGGATTTCACACTGTCATCCAAGCTGGAGCTCAGTGGCACAATCATGGCTCACTGGACCTTACACCTCCCTGGGCTCAGGTGATCTTCCCATCTCAGCCTCTCAAGTACCCGGGACTAATACATATGTCACTGTGCCCAGTTAAATTTTGTATTTTTTGTAGAAACAGGATTTCATCATTTTGCCCAGGTTGATTGAAGGCAAACTTTTTAAATAATGCATAAAATAAAAGGATGGGGGAAATATACCATGAAAACAATAAGCACAGGGAAGATATGACCCTGTTAATATCAGAAAAGTAAGACCTTAAGACAAATAGTATTACCAGGGGTATGAAGCACAGTCATTATGATAAAAGTCTTCATTCTTTAGGAATGTGTAACAATTATAAAACACAAAGAAATACAGATTTAAATGGGGGGAAACAGTGAAGTCTATAATAAGTAATTGATAGAATAAAAATAGGGGAAATATAGAATATTTCATTAACACTATGTACTAACTTGACATAATTAAGTCAATAGAACACGATATCCATCAACTAAAAAGTGTAATTTTTTTCAACTGCACAAAGAACACCCAGCAAAATGAACTAATCAGATGACAGCACATAAAAAAAGGAGTCTCAATAAATTTCAAAATATCGGAATCACAGAGTATATAATCTACAGCCAAAAATAAAAATCAGTGGCAGAAAATTATCTAGAAAATACCAAAATATATAGAAACTTAAGTATTTTGCTTCTAAATAATTCATGAGTTGCAGAAATCACAAGTAAAATAAAAAATATTTTGAACTCTAGGATAATAAGGACAGTCTATCAGAATTTGTTGAATACACCCAAATTACCAGTAAAATGGAACTGTATAACATTAAATACCTAGAATAAAAAAACGAAGGTTTACAATGAACTAGTTAAGTTCATTAAGAAACAAAAGAGAAGACAAAATAAAATCCAACTTGAAGAAATGAAATAATAGATGTAAAAGCAGAAATTAATGAAATAAAAGAGAAAATAAAGTAAAATATCAGTTCTTTGAAAAGATTAATAAACTCCTATCAAAGAAAAAGTGGAGAAAATACAAATTACTAATAGCATTTTAAAAAGAGGAGACATCATTACAAATCTTACAAACATTAAAGACATAATAAGGGGATATTACGAATTACTTTACAACAGTGGTTCTCAAGTGAAGGCAGTTTTTCCCACTGGGGAAATTTGGCAATATCTAGAAATGATTGGCTTGTCACAGCCTGAGAAGAAACTTTCTGCATAACTTGCAGACATAGGCCAAGGATGCTGCTAAACCTCCTGTAATACATACTCTCCTATCATAACAAAGACTTACCTTGTCCCAGATGGCAGTAATGTTGAGGTGGAGAAGCTCTGTTTATGTTAATAAATTTATTAGCTTAGGTAAAATAAATGAATAGCTTGAAAAATACAGCTTACCCATGACAAAGGAATAGAAAGATCTGCACAACCTTGTTTCTATTAAGGGATTAATAGACTTTCTAATTAATCAACTTTTTTTGTGAGAAAGTTACAGTCACAAATTTAATCCCCTATTATATGATATTTAATCCTTAATAGGGGATTAAATCTGTGATTGTAACTTTCTCACAAAGAAAACTCAAATCTCAGATGGCTTTACCAGTGAATTATGTCAAATATTAAGTGAAGAAATATAATAAAACCAATCTAAATAAATGAATAACGACTTTTAAAAACATAGGCAGGAACATTTCCCGAATTATTCTGTGAAGCAGCATAACTGTGAAATCATAACCTGAAAAATGCATTGTCAGAAAAGAGAGGTGCATATATGTTAATAAAATGTTAGCGAATTCAATGCATACACATAACTCATAGAAACTGGCAGTAATAAGGGCCTGTCAAAGGGACACAGGAGGCAATGGAAAGAATTTCCAATGGCCAAAGCTGGTGTACTTTAAGTAATAAGGTTAATATAAGTAAAGTGGTATTGGATGATAACTCAAATTATAAAACACACATCCATGAGTTCTTATAGCTATGAATAAATGAGGAAATAAGTGGAGGGAAATAGACAAATATCCTATGTAGAATAATTCCATATATAAATACGTGAAATATGTGTGTACATACATACACACACACACACACACACACATACACACATATATATAGACAAGATCTCACTCTGTCACCCAGTCTGTAGAGCTTCTTGGGTAGCTAGGACCACAGGTATGTGTCACTACGCTTGGCTAATTTTTTTTTTTTAACAATTTTTTTGTGGATTTGAGGTCTCACTGTGTTGCACAGGCCAGTCTCAAACTACTGGTCTCAAGTGATCCTCCCACCTCATCTTCCCAAATTGCTGGGCAGGTATAAGCCACAGCACATGGCTCCAAATAATTTATGTAAATATAGGACCCTCAAGGAGACAGACCATAACTCCCTACTTCCTAAGGGTGGGCTGCATATGGTGATTTCCTTCCAAAGAGCACAGTGTAGACGCGGGGAAAACAGTAAATGCAGTTGAGAAGTTAAGCCATGCTACTCAGCCAGATGTTCAAGATTGACAACAAGGGTAAGTCACGTTTATATTATGTATCCTAGATGTAGTATGATACGAATGGCACTTTCTCCCTGAGTCTTCCTCCCTTAATCTATAACCCCAGTGTATTGGTTAGGGTTCTCCAGAGAAATAGACCAATAGAGAGAGAGAGAGAGAGAGAGAGAGAGAGAGAGTGTGTGTGTGTGTGTGAGAGAGAGAGAGAGAGAGTGGGGGATAGGTTTATCTTAAGAAATTGGCTCACATGATTATGGAGGGTTGGTGAGTCCAAAATCTGAAGAGGGAGGCTGGTAGGCTGGAGACTCAGAAAAGAGTAGCAGTTCCAGTACAAAGGCAGTCGGGATAGAAACTCAGAGCCAATGTTGCAGTTCAAGTCCAAAGGCCATCTGCTAGCAAAATTCCCTCTTGCTGTGGGGTGGTCAGACTTCTGTTCAGGTCTTCTACTGATTGCATGAAGCCCATGCACATTATTAGAGGGCAATCTGCTTTACTCAAAGTCCACTGATTTAAATGTAAACTTCATCCAAGCAAATCCACACAGAAACATCCAGAATACTGTCTGATTACATGTTTGGGCACCATGACTCACCCAAGTTGACATAAAAAATTAACCATCACACCCAGTCTACTCATAAGAAAAACATTAGACAAATCCCAAGTGACGGACATTTTATAAAATACCTAACTAGTACTCTTCAAAACTGTGAGGGTCATCAAAAAGAGTGGAAGTCTGAGAAACTGTCACAGTTTCATGCCTAAGGAGACATGACAACTAAATGTAATGATATTTCTTGGATGGAATCCTGAAACAGGAAGAGTATGTTAAGGAAAGACTAAGGGAATCAGAATAAGGTGTGATCAATGTATTGGTATTGGCTCATTAATTGTAACAAATGTACCATAATAACGTAGCTATCTGTTATAGGGAAACTGTGGATGGGGTACATAAAAATGTCATTGATGAACATGTGGAATAATTAAAAATTCTCATGTATTGCTAGTGGGATGTAAAAATCAGTTATTTAGAGAACTGGTAGTTTCATTTTTTTTTTCTTTTCTTGAGACGGAGTTTCACTGTTATCACCTAGGCTGGAGTGCAGTGGCATGATCTCGGCTCACTGCAATGTCCGCCTTCCGGGTTCCAGCGATTCTCCTGCCTCAGCCACCTGAGTAACTGAGATTTCAGACATCTGCCACCACTCCCGGCTAATTTTGTTGTATTTTTTTAGTAGAAACCTGGTTTCGCCATGTTGGCCAGGCTGGTCTTGAACTACTGACCTCAGGTGATCTGCCCATCTTGGCCTCCCAAAGTGCTGGGATTATAGGCCTGAGACATCAGGCCCAGCCAAGAACTGGCAGTTCCTTATAAACACATGCATTCTAGACCCAGAGATCAAGGACATCAAACATGTCCACAAAAAGACTTGTACATGAATATTCATAGCAGCCTCATACTTAGCTATAACTTGGAGGAAAAAAGACACCAAATATCCATCAGTGGGATAAACAAAGTGGCATTGACATTTATACATTCATAATTCATATAATGGAATGCTCTTCGGCAATAAGAAGGAACTACTTGTATAAGCAACATGGACAAATCTTAAGGACATTATTTTTTGTAAACAAATCTAGATGCTAAAAGAATTCATATTATGTGATTCTATTTATATGAATTCCCAGAAAAATACTTGGTTACAGAAAGCAGAAAGTGGTTGCCTCAGGTAGAGGTAGAAATTGACAGGAACATGAGCGTAAGGGAAATGTCTGGGATTGTATAAGTATTCTTCATTTTGTTTTTGGGTGACGGTTACAGGGTTGTGGGTAGTTGCTCAAACTCATTGAACGGATCACCTAAAATACATGGTTTGTTATATGTAAATTACACTTCAATAATGATGATAATTCATTCTTAAAGAAAATATTAGAATCATTTTCTCTTTATCTTACATTGTCTTTCAGCATGGAGGTTCTGTTTTGTCTTGGTTTTTCATTTATAAGGCTCAAAACTCTTTCTTTTCCTCAAAGAATACTGTTATAAATCCAGTTCATTAGTTCAGGGCCCTATTTGATGTTTGTATCCTATAATTCCCACTAATATTCAGGCTTGGGCTCTAAATTTCAATTGTGTACGAGACTTGCCTTTATGTGGCCTTTGTGGCCCAGCGTTTTGCTTTCTTTTCTGATCTCCGCTGCCCAAACCGTTATCCTGGATTTTCTGCCAATTGCCTCTTCTGACCTTGAGTACCTGGGTGAATCTTAAAGTCCCGCCTTGTGTCTTTGTATCTTTATCATTCTTTGCAGTGTCTTCACAATACCGTTTCATAAAATAGAGAAGTGATATGTTAGCTTTGAAATAAATGTTAATATTACTGTAATTTGAAATAAATCACTTTTATGAAAAATAAAGGGGGTGAATAATTAATGAGACTTGACTCTGACTCAAGATTTGGATAGATGTATTATCTCCTGTATACCTGGGCTGATTTGATCAAACGTAATTCTGATAACACTTTTAAATCTAATACATGTAGTAATTATCATGAAAATATTGTTTCCGTCTTAAATTCTCTTTCATGTTTACTATTAGTGGTTGTCTGATTTATTTTGAGAACTGATTGGACAAAGAGACTCAGAGGAGAGAAAGTGGGAATATGTGATATCCAAAGTTTTGAAACAGACAGTAGGCACAGACTGACGCCTAGGAGCCAAGAGACAAAGTTGCTGTAGCTTTAAAGAGCTGGTATCAGATAATAAGAGCAATATGACGATTGTACTTAAATGAGGAATTTGAGAATGCTGTCAGATACTAGAAAAAAGAAATGAGAATTGTGTCCTGCAGACGTGGTGGATTAATTCCACACATGTGTGCCCTTTTGTTTGGCTGGTCACATTTGTTGCAGGTTTTACATCTTCACTGTCTGACCCTGGGCATATGGGCCAGAGTTTTGTCAGGATGGCTATTTAAGTGGGTACTGATGTCTTCTGCAAGGGAATCCAACTGCAAACACTTCACCAGGATTCTGCAATTCTTGTTCTTCTTCAGACTTTGCTGGTTTGCTCTTCCTGCCATTGTGGGTCATTCCTGCTCTACTATTTATGTGGAATGTGCTCATCACAGGAATCGCTGTCTTGTGTGTTCTCACTGACTAATCATTTTTCTGCAGCTAATGTTAGCATTTCATCAGTGTATTTCTTTTATTATCCTTATTATTAAGAATTAATGATCTACATGGAAGTACATTTTTCCTCATTTCCTTAAAGATTTACTTGAATTTTTTCCTTAATATAATCATTCCTTTACATTTGCAAACCTAGTTTCATTGAAATTTGTGGAAAAGCTCACGGAATACTTGGCGGTAGTACTTTGAGTCACAAATACAAAAGTAAGCAACATTAGAGGACATTTGAACAGATTTTGGCACCAGCTAGGTAAACAGATCAAAAGACACAATCTGCTGCTTGAATCTACTAACTGGTGACTAACAGGAAATTACAGAGCCTCACTTCTAACCTTGACATTCCTACAAGGCTTTAGTTTCACAAGAGATCAGGCATGCGTATTTAACAAGTAGAGCACCCAAACAAAAATAAGCCTTGTTAACAATAATAATTAGTTTGTGAGAAGTTCCTGCTTATTTTGTTTTCCTACTCCTGGCCCCAGAATTTGGCTAGAATAATAACATAGGGGTCATTGTTGTAAACATGCCTGGGAAGATTCTTTTCTTAGGTATCTGTAAAGAATTAAGTTTATGTTTAGAAGCACTGAAGTCACTAGGGAATGAAAACTGTGTAAGTTGTACTATGCAATCAAGTGGACATAATTACATGTAACTGTGGGTTTCCAGATTCCCTTTTTACTAAGAAATGGCGATAAAATTTGTCTTGGTATATTTAGGGATGTTGCCTTCTTTTTGACCAATTCTGGGTTTATTTCTTGTGATTTTTAAATTCATTAGCTATTCTGTTGTGTCTCTGAATGTTTGTGACCTGTATTGGTTTAAAATTTTTTTTTAATTCTTAGTCTACATGTTTTTTTGTAATTCTTCAAAGCATTCTCTTTATTAGATATATTTCTAAAAAGGTTGATGTCTTTCTTATATTCCTTATAAAATATTTAGTACCAGTTTTATAGTTCCAGGTATAGCTTATATTTTTAAGATAGAGTGTACTGCACTTATCATTTTTATCTATTGTGGATTTTCTAGTATTCTCTGGGTAGCTGCCATGTGGTCTACTCAAATTAAGGCAGTAACAAGAGTACAGAGTTCTACTACTTTTGGAAAAAAAGACTCAAGTTGAAAAGAGGATAAATACATTCACCATCTTACTTTTTGTGTAGCACCACAAAATTGCCCCAGGAGTATTAATTATAAACTAATTTATGCTGATATTAAACTAATAATTCTTAACATAGTATTAAGATTATTGAACCAAATCATTGTTAATCACAGTATCTGAAAGCAGGTTGTTTAAAATAGTAAAAGAACATCCAAAAAGTACTGAAGTGTTTGTGTTTAAGCATTAAGGCCTAGGTGCCAACAGATGAAATTATATGTAATAATTGTTATAATTGTTTTCATATTTTGCAGTAAAGAAATTTTTTTCCCCTCTTAGCACAGATCATTCCAAACTTCCATTGATGTGTTTTTCACATTGGAACCTCAAATAGAAACTAGACAAGAAATTACAATACTTCCAACTATTTCCCCAATTAAGATTTTCTTACCCAAGAGTAAATATAAATCTTGTCTTGAAAAACATGACTCAGGAAAGAATTTTTGATCCCTATGGTGGTTGTAGATCTTTGAAATTGTTTAGCCCAGGCATCTCTCAGGTGTGGCAAATGGGCAGACCACGTGTTCTTTCAAAGAGAAAATGTAGCCCCGTAGGAATGCTTCTCTGTCTGATTTCCAAAGTAAAACATTTGAACTGAAAGTTTCTTCGTGTATTTTAGGTGGATGTTCTTTTATTACAGTGTTCCATCCACCTTTTAAACATTTTTCAAAAGTTGAACTCACAGGTACTAAGTACCAAAAGCAAAGAAGGCTGGTGGGAGAACAGCGTGAGTGGGGGGAGTTGCAGACTGCCGCAAGCTATAATCACACCATTGCACTCACCGGCCAACAGTGTAGGACACCCTGTTTCAAACAAAAGAAAAAGAAAAAGAAAAGGCAAAGAACCTAAAATTCATGTCTTTCAGGAAGTTGGAAAGACCTGAAATTCATGTTTATCAGGAAGTTTGAAAAGTAAGTTTATCTCAGATCACAATGCCTAAAATGTCATAGGTGAACAGTGAATAAATAAATGAATCTTAAAGAGACTAAAAATAATTTCCTGTCATTTAAACCATGTATATTTTGTCTAGCCAAATGGTGCTAAAGCCTGAAATGGGGAAAATTAATTAACTCTACTCATCCTGTAGTCATTATTTGGTCTTTCATTATTACTAATTATCTCTATTTGTGTTTGTTCATTTGTCAACTCCCTCCCCACCAACATTAATTCTTTGTTCTTTTACACACACACACACACACGTGCACACACACACACATACACTTATTACATGAAATTCTTGTAAGCATTTGAACTTCTCTGTAAAGCTCATGAATCATACTCTAGAAAAGAAGGAAGTAAGACTTACTTAAATAGTATCTTGCAAATCAAAGCCACTCAGGAGAGCACACATTAAAATGGACTACAGGGTTCCACAATAGTGATGGGTAGTGCCTCTACTCTAGAGGCAGACAAAAGGAGCACTATTTTCTTCTCCTCATTTGGAACACTTAGCAACTCGTAAACATATTTCCTCCTCCATTTCCTCCACTTCCTAGTGGAAAAGAGAAACGTTTCTACAGTATACTGTTTCAGGAATGCTTATTTTAAGATTAAAAGTTCACGTGATTGTGATTTAACTTCTTTGGTTTTCTACTGTTCTTCTCATGCATGTACTTCCACCTCACCAGTCTCTTCTCTCTAAAGCCTCTTAGCTTCTTGTTTTGCTGTAGCTCACTGACTATAAATCAGCATGCTTATATAGATTGAACTGTTCTCTTAAAACATTTTAATTTAGAGTATCAAATTAAAAATTTATGTTAGCAAAAACCCACCACCGTCGCAATAGAGTAGAAATGTCTGAAAATGGCCTCCTTGCAATTACTTACCTTAGACATTTGCAAATGCAGGTATAGTAATGATGGCATAGCAAAATAGTATTTGATTAATCACATTAACATCAACATAAAATTCTGTGTCACTGGTAAATAAAAATTAGACAGTCAATGCCAAATAATTTTATTAGGAAAGTGCAAAGTGGTATAATCATGAAATATTAATAATATGACACGTGTTTAACTTTTAGGATAGAAATGAGATACCTGAATAATGGCCAAGCATCAGTCTTTTAATATGATATTGCATGCTCAAAACAGATCTATTCTCCATTTGTCACACAATGTAGCTATTGTAATGTGAACAGTGTAGCAATCATTGATGATAGCTATGTAATATTCTGCAAAGAAACTTCCCTTAACAGGATCATAATTCTACAGAGCAGCACTATCTATATTGTTTTGCTGTTCTATCTGAGCTTTCCCCATGGATTCACTCTACCTATCAAATTTGGCTTCCTAAGACTCTCCAAAAGGGAAAAGAGTGTTTTGTTTCACTGTAGCTGCTCTATTATACACATACGAAGCTTTTATTCTATCAGGTTAGTTAGATGTATTGCAATTTAATGACTGTTGGTTTTTTTTTGGGTTTTTTTTTTTTTTTTTTTTTTGAGATTGCAGGACAACTAAGAATAATTGAAGAGGTAGGTTTAATTCCTGGAATCAGCACCAGTAAATTTGCTAAAAAGACTCCCCAAAATTATTTTATCAATTATACAATTGTACATGATATAATGGAGACCATAGTAGACATCAGATTTAGAAGATGTTGTAATTTAATTAACAAGCCATATGGTTAAGTGTCATTTTCAAATGAACTGTACTATCAATCCAGTGAAAGGAACACATGTATTCATAGCTCTTGATATAAGGATCATTTACCCTAATTTCAGTGTGCTCACTCCTCTCTCTCTCATGCTGACATATATATGCACATTACACATACAAATACAAGACACAGTCTTAAGATTTAAGGGAATATGTTTGAGATAAGCAAAAGATGTGCAAAACTAGCTGATGTGTAAAGGAACCAAAATCTCATTAGTATACTGCTCTTATCAAATAGTTAATTCATCATCTATACTCTAAATACTTTCCTGCATTATTCAAAAATCTAAAATATTAAATTTCAAAGTCAGAATATATACACACATATATATACATATATATACACACATATATACGTGTGTGTGTGTGTATATATATACACACACATGTGTGTGTGTGTGTCTATATATATATGTATTTTTGAGACAGAGTCTTGCTCTGTCCCCAGGCTGGAGTGCAGTGTCATGATCTTGGCTCACTGGAATGTCCACCTCCCGGGTTCACATGATTTTCCTGCCACAGCTTCTCAAGTAGCTGGGACCATAGGCGCCCACCACCACGCCCAGCTAATTTTTGTATTTTTAGTAGAGATGGGGCTTTACCATATTGGCCAGGATAGTCTTGAACTCCAAAGTCAGAATATTTTTATGTTCTAGATATTATTCATATTGTAATATGGTTATTAAAGGGTCTATTTATTAAAAAATCTGTTGAATGGTCAGTAAATTATAAAACTTGGATTAAAGGACCATGTTTATAGGAAATGTCACACAGAAAAAGAATTGCTTTCTACGTTGTCACAGAACACATTAGCTTATGGGTGTTGTTACTGTAAGTTTACCTCAGAATATTCTAAAGTTTCTTACAATGACATGTTTCCACATGCAATAATATGTTTACACACGGGTACATACCTGGGTTATTACTGTTATAAATTAGGCGATGAATCTGTTTTTGCCTGTTAGATGCAGAAGAGTTTACAAACAAAAACAAAAAAAGAAGAATGGTTATTTTCATGCGTATGCCTTCTCATATAGAGAAGACAGTATGACTGGAAAGCACAAGGCTGAAAATTCAGACAAGAGTCTGAATCCAAATTTGGGGATGTATGTGTGTTTGTTGAGTGTGTGTATGCAAGTGATCACCCTTCCCCTTTATGACGTTGATACCACACTTCAAGGATTGTATGACTATTAGGGGGATGTTATAATAAATTTTTAGTCTCTAACGTAAGTGTTATATTATTTTACTTACACTAAGTGGCTAACGTAGAAATATATTATGATGTATTACTTTATATATAAATAAATAAAATACAAAGGTGATATCTTACACTGTCAATGAAAGACACCATTGACCAAAGGATGGTGAATGATCTGTGAGCTTCTCCTCATCAGTCTAGAATGACTCCAGGAGGCCAATTTGTTTTAATATCTTTGACTTGACCTCATTTTAGCATATTTGATTTAATATAAATATTTTAGCATATTTTATTTAACATGAATATTTTAGCATATTTTATGGAATATGAATATTCATGTTGAATTAAGTAGTATTTGTTACCTAATCCTTTATTTTTTCTCTTTTATTCATTTGTAATTCTCACTTTAGACTTAATTTTTATCATGTTAATGAAATTTATCTTATAAATAATAACACTATGACTTACTAATGACCACAAAAATTGCATCAGTATACTGAAGCAATAAGTCATAGAAATCTGGTCGAGAATGTCAAAGCATTCCCAGAGGAAAGGGTAGTTTATACATTGTTTCCTTCTGAAAAGATAAATAAGAATTCAGAGGCATAGGTTATAAATTTGATCTCTGTATAATGGTCAGTGGAGGAGTTCTTTCTCTCTCTCTCTCTCTCTCTCTGTGTGTGTGTGTGTGTGTGTGTGTGTGTGTGTTTATCCATGTTTGGGTAATCTTCTTTCAGACATTTTTATGAAAAAAGTCTTATGACTGGAAATATTTAGTAACCAACAGTTTGAAGTATTCTAAGAGTATTTTTCATCTTTGTTATTAAAGTTAACAAAATTAAATTTAAAAATAAGGAAGTAGCTAATTATGTTAGTATTAATAGATCTACTATTGAAATCTTGCCAAAAGGACTCTAAAGAAATATGGAAAATACTTATAATGTAAAGAGAAAATGGAGGATACAGAACCACAAATGTATTGAATAGACCAAGAATAAAATGTTCCAAAATATGAGGGTGGTATGTTGATTTGTCTTCTCTATTTTTTCTTTGTATGAGTTGGAACATTGTCTTTATAATGAACTCAACATAGCCAGTTCTCTAGGAATATAAAAGTTAAGGCTTATAAACTACTATAATGCAATAACACTGATAATATCTTATAAATTGATGATTACAGAATTTGGAAATTTCACAGTAAATGTTATGTGGTTCTAAATAATGAATTACATTGTAGGCTATAACTTTAGTAATGTGATCCTATTTATCTTGTACATTATCATAACTTTGAAATCTAATGCACTTCCTTATCTTCTAAGCCATATTGCCTGAAATACAAGAATTATTATTTTAGATAGAAGTTGTGATATATTTAATGTTCTAGATGCTGGATGGTAATATTGAAATACAAGAGTCATTGATGACCTCAGTATGTCTTTCAGAGAAAGAAATTTAAGATGGAGTTTTAATAAAGTATTTCTCCACATTCTGTTTTTGATTGTCTCGTGGTATCAACAGTGGCAACTAAAATGTGATAGTATTGGACTAAGCAAGAAGGCACTGAATCATTCCCTCAGCCGTAATTACCAGGTAATTCTGCCCTCTAGAGAAATACTTCAAAGTTAGTTTCAAATAAAAAAAAGTTGTCAGTGGTGTTTAAATTTTAAAAATGTTTTTAACCTTTGTCTTAGTCCATTTGTGTTGCTGTAAAGAATACATGAGGCTGAGTAATTTATAAAGAAAAAAGGTTTATTTGTCTCACAGCTCTGCTGACTGAAAGACTGGGCATCTGATGAAAGCTTCAGGCTGCTTCCACTCATGGCAGAAGACTAAGGGCAGCCAGAATGTACAGAAATTCTCTCTTTGCATGGTGAGAGAGCAAGCAAGAGAGAAGGGAGCAAAGTGACAGGTTATTTTTAACAACTAGTTCTCACTGCAGTTCACTTACATCTCTGCCTCTTGCCTCAGGGTGGGCATTAATCTATTCATGAAGGATCCACCTCTGTGACTTCAAAGCCTCCCATTAAGACCCATCTCCAACATTGGACATCAAATTTCAACATGAGGTTTGAGGGAACAAACATGCAAACTATAGCATTGTCCCTAAAACTAACGTCCTCCTCACATTGCAAAATAGAATAATTCCTTTTCAATCCCCCCAAATCTTAACCTGTTCCAGCAAAAGTGCAAAGTCCAAAGTTTCATCTGAGACAAGTCTCTTCCAGCTATGTTCCTGTAAAATCAAAAAAGAAGCTACTTGCTTCCAAGATACCATGGTTGTACAGGCACTGGGTATAAGATTCCTATTCCAAAAAGCATAAATCAGCCAAGAGAAAAGGGTAACAGGCCTCACAAAAGTCCAAAACCTAGGATGGATGACACTAAATTTTAAAGCTCCAGAATCATCCTTGACCTCATGTCCTGCATTCTGTGGACTAGTTCAAAGGCTGGGTTTCAAGGCCTCAGGCAGCACTACCCCAATGGCTTTGCCAGCTGTACTCCATGTGGCTGCTCTCATGGGTTAGAAGGAAACATCAATGGCTTTTTCAGGCTGAAGGTGTGATATGATTTGGCTATGTCCCCACCCAAATCTCATCTTGAATTCCCACATGTTGTGGGAGGGACCCAGGGAGAGGTAACTGAATCATGGGGACAGGTCTTTCCCATGCTGTTCTTGTGATAGTGAATAAGTCTCATGAGATCTGATGGTTTTATACAGGGAAGTTTCCCTGCACAAGCTCTCTTCCCTTTTCTGCCACCATGTGAGATGTGCCTTTCACTTTCCACCATGATTGTGAGGCCTCCTCAGCCACATGGCTCTGTAAGTCCATTTAACCTCTTTCTTTCTTATGTTGCCCAGTCTCAGATAGGTCTTTATCAGCAGCACGAAAATGGACTAATACAGTAAAATGGTACCAATAGAATGGGTCACTGCTGAAAAGATACCTGAAAATGTGGAAGTGACTTTGGAAATGGGTAACAGGCAGAGAATGGGACAGAGTAGAGGGCTCAGAAGAACACAGATGGGTAACAGGCAGAGGATGGGACAGAGTAGAGGGCTCTCAGAAGAACACAGGAAAATGTGAGAAAGTTTGAAACTCCCTAGAGACTTGTTGAATGGCTTTGACCAAAGTGCTGATAATGATATGGACAATCAAATCCAGGCTGAGGTGGTCTCAGATGGAGAAGATGAATTTGTTGGGAACTGGAGCAAAGGTGACTCATAACAAGTTTTAGCAAAGAGACTGGTGGCATTTTCCCCCTGTCCCAGAGATTTGTGGAACTTTGAACTTGAAAGAGATGATTTAGGGTATCTGGCAGGAATTCCTAAGCTGCAAAGCATTCAGACGGTAACTTGGGTGCTGTTAAAGGCATTCAGTTTTAAAAGGGAAACAGAACATAAAAGTTTAGAAAATTTGCAGCCTGACAATGTGATAGAAAATACAATCCCATTTTCTGAGGAGAAATTCAAGCCAGCTGAAGAAATTTGCATAAGTAATGAGCTAAATGTTAATCACCAAGACAATGGAGAAAATGTCTCCAGGGCATGTCAGAGAGCTTTGCAGCAGCCCCTTTCATCATAGCCCAGAGGTTTAGGAGGAATAAAAAATGGTTTTGTGGGCCAGGCCCAGGGTCCCTGTGCTGTGTGCCGCCTAGGGGCTTGGTGCCTGTCCCAGCCACTCCAGCCATGACTAAAAGGAGCCAAGGTAGCTTGGGCCATTGCTTCAGAGGGTGCAAGCCCCAAGCCTTGGCAGCTTCCACTGCTGTTGAAGCCTGTGATGTTGAAGCCTTCCATTGGTGTTGAGCCTGTGGGTGCACAGAAGTCAAGAATTTAGATTTGGGAACCTCTGCCTAGATTTCAGAGGATGTATGGAAACACCTGGATGCCCAGGCAAAAGTTTGCTGTAGGGGCATGAGCCCTCATGGAGAACCTCTGCTAGGGCAGTGCAGAAGGGAAGTGTGGGGTTCGAGCCCCACAGAGTCCCTATTGGGGTACTGATTACTGAAGCTGTGGGAAGAGGGCCACCATCCTCCAGACCCCAGAATGGTAGATTCACCAACGGCTTGCACCATGCACCTGGAAAAGTCAGAAACTTAATGCCAGCTCATGAAAGCAGCCAAGTGGGGGGTGGCTATTCCCTGCAAAGCCACAGGGGCTGAGCTGCCCAAGGCCATGGGAACTCACCTCTTGTATCAGCATTACCTGGATGTGAGACTTGGAGTCAAAGGAGATCATTTTGGAGCTTTAAGATTTGACTGCCCTGCTGGATTTTGGACTTGAATGGGGTCTATAGCCCCTTTGTTTTGGCCAATTTCTCCCATTTGAAATGGCTGTATTTACCCAATGCCTGTACCTACGAAGTAACTAACTTGCTTTTGATTTTATAGGCTCATAGGTGGAAGGGACTTGCCTTGTTTTGGATGAGACTTTGGACTGTGGCCTTTTGAGTTAATGCTGAAATGAGCTAAGACGTTGGGGGACTGTTGGGAAGGCATGATTCGTTCTGAAATGTGAGGACATGAGATTTGGAAGGGGCTGGGGCAGAATGATATGGTTTGGTTGTGTCCCCACCCAAATCTCATCTTCAATTTCCACATGTTGTGGGAGGGACCTGGTGGGAGATTATTGAATCATAGGGGCAGCTCTTTCCTGTGCTGTTCTGGTGATAGTAAATTCTCATGAGACCTGATGGTTTTATAAAGGGAGTTTCCCTGCACAAGCTCGATTCTTTTGTCTGCTGCCATGTGAGACTGGCCTTTTACCTTCTGCCATGACTGTGAGGCCTCCCTAGTCACATGGAACTAAGTCTGTTAAACCTCTTTCTTTTGTAAATTGCTTAGTCTCTGGTCTGTCTTTATCAGCAGTGTGAAAATGGACTAATACAAGGTGTATGCTACCCGTGGCTCTATAATTCTGTGGTCTGAGAGCAGTGCTCCTATTTTCACAGCTGTACTAGGCACGGCCCAAGGAGAGGCTGTCTCAGTGGCTCTACCCCTGTGACAGGCTTCTGCCTGGGCATCCAGGCTTTTCAGTATATCCTCTGAAATCTAGGTGGAAATTGCCAAGCTTCCATGGCACTTGCATTCTGGGCACCTACAGAGTTAGCACCACATGAATGCCACCAAGGTGCATGGCTTGCAACATCCAGAGTGGCAGCCCAGGTAGTGCCTCGAGCTCTTTGAGCCATGGCTAGCGTTGGGGCGGTCAGAACGTAAGGAGTAGCATCCCAGGGTGGTACAGTGTAGCCATGACTCAGGCCTGTCTCCTGAAACCATTCTGTTATTTTAAGCCTCTGAGCCTGTGATGGGAAAGATGGACTCAAAGATTTTGAAATGTTTTGGGGGTTTATTTCCCATTGTTGTGATTATCAGCATTTGGTTCTCTTTTATCTGTACTAATCTCTCTAGTTAGTGGTTGTTCTGCAACAGCCTGGGATTCCTGTCCTAAGAATGCTCTTTTCTTCTCCATCAAATGACCAAGCTGCAATATATCCAAATTTTTATGATCTGCTTCCCTTTTAGTTATAAATTCCAACTTTAAGTCGTTTGCTTCTATACCTGATTATAAGCTCTTAGAAGTAGGCATGCCGATTCTTGAGTGCTTTGCAGCTTACAGATTTCTTTCACTGGATACCCTATATCATTTCTCTTAAGTTTGACCTTCACAAAAGACCTAGAGCATGGAAACAGTGCAGCCAAGTTCTTTGCTATGGCCTCGTCAGCCTGAGCTTCACTGTCCGTATTTTTATTAGTATTTTGGTCATAATCATTTAACCAATCTCTAAGAAGTTCCAAACTTTTCCTCATCTTCCTCTCTTCTTCTGAGCCCTCTAGACTCTTCCAACCTATTTCCATTACCTGGTTTCAAAGCTTCTTTCAAATATTCAGGTACCTTTATAATGACAACCCCTGAACTCCTAGGTATCGATTTTTGGTGTAGCTCATTTAGCATTGCTATAAAGGAATATCCCAGACTGGGCAATTTATTAAAAAAGGGGGTTTATTTGGCTGATAGTTCTGCAGGCTGGACATGAAGCATGGCACCAGCGTCTGCTCTTGGTGAGAGTTTCAGGCTGCCTCCACTCATGGTGGAAGGCAAAGGGGAGCTGTCATGTGCGGAGATCACATGGCAAGAGAGGAAACAAGAAGCAGAGCAGGAGGGACCAGGTTCTTTTTAACAACCAGCTTTTGCAGGAACTGATAGAGTGAGAACTCACTCATTACCACAAGGACAGCACCACAGGCTTCATGCGGGAGGAATCTGCCTCATGACCCAGATTCTCCCCATTAGGGCTCACCTCCACTGTTGATGATCAGATTTCAACATGAGGTTCGAGGGGACATCCAAATTATAGCAACCTTACACTGAAGATTTTGAGTATTTTAAAGTTCTGTACTGTTACTATCTTTCCCTAGACAATATATTTCAAATTGTCTGATTTCATTTGGTTTACATATTTTGTCAATGTTATAAGATAACAAACTGATTGAAATTACTGGTGTTTTCATCATTTGTTTTCTCTCAGGTCAGTATCAATATCCTAAATCACCATAGATAATTGACCTTTATAACCTCCAAAATGTATCAATTTTAGAGTTAGTTCAGAATTAGAATTAATTAGAGACATTCCCATTCTTAATAAATTTCTGCCGGATTGCTTCCTAGGTTTTTGGCTCCAGCAGTATCAGGTGTCAGCTGTCACAGGTTATTCATTAGTATCACAATATGGTTGTTAAGTCATGAGATGGTAACAAGTCTCTGCCATTGTCAAATTTCGAATAAAAATAAAGGATCTCTTCTTTTACAAATGCATTGTTAATCTCTATAAATTATAGCCAGAATTATGCATGAATCATGCTTCACTATTCAGTGTTGAGTGAAATGTCTTAATTTATTAATCTCTCATCCATTAGCTCATTGATTATAATACTAAGTTAAAGTATAAATTTACATGTTGCATGTCCATTGGTTATTTCAGCCTCATAATGCTTTGTGTACGTTTTTCAGAGTAAAAGAGCCATTTGGATGTTAATACTTTTTGTGATTTTCCTATATCTGTTTCAAATACTTTGCTTATAACACAATTAAAGAGGCTTGTCTATCTTTAAAAAGCCAGCATTCTTCTTTACATTTTCTTTGTACCTTAGTGTTTTTGATGATACAAGTAGGCTGAATCATATAAAACTGCAATTTCTGCAAAATCACGTAAAACTGCAATGTGTTACATTTGGCTCAAATTAATTTGAAAGACATTACAGTGGGAAATGGATGTTTATGATAATTAGAGTATTTAAATTTGAGCATCCAAAGCATGATCCTATATGTCAATTTTTTTGGAGAAAAGATAAACTGGAATTACTAGACAAACTTTAGATTTCACTTCATCAATGTAAACATTATGTTTAGCTTCATCAAGATTCCCTGATCAATTTATATCAGGTTAATCATGTTGTGGACTTTATTTACTGTGAAAGAACATTTTTCTTACAAAGAAGATGTGACATTTTTACATGAAAACATATTTCTTCTTGATTATTTTGTCTCTAAAGCCTGATGAATGTCCAGTCATGCAAATGACTGAATTGTGGATTCTCCGTAAACTCTGTTACATAAGCAGCCTATGCCTACCTTGATAGGATGATCCTATAAAGCCTTCTTATTGCTTATAAACAGTCAAGTTTGTAAACCATTGGTTATCAATTAAAAGAAATATCTAGAACTAACTCTTTGGCTACTATAATTAATCTTTATATAGTCTAATCCTTATTTGATGAGATTATCTGCATCAAAGATAGAATATTTACTTTAAATCATACTGTTGACATTCTGATCATCAATTTTTACTATCATTAATGTTATCTAGAAGAAAAGAGAGAAAATGATGTATCTCACATGTAGGCTATCATTCATCATTTTGCAAATCATGCAGTGTCACTAAAGAAGGAATTCTAAAATCTTCACCATTCTATACAAGGTCAACTCTGTATATAAAATAACAAAAACAATTAAGAATAATAAATGAATAATGAAGAAAGTATTAAACGTTAGTTTTTGTTTAGTTTATAGTCTATACTAGACTTATATAAAGTATTATATTCCAGTAGAAAAAAATGTATACGTAATCTTCCTTTAAAATCTAGTATAAAATTCTGCTAGATTAGCTGTGTCAAGACTTTAAACCAATGATTCTCACTTGGGGATGATTCTTCCCATCCAGGGGACTTTTGTCAATATCTGAAGACATTTTTGTTTGTCATAACTTAGAATGTGCTACTTGCATCTAGTAGGAAGAGGTCAGAAATGCTTCTAAGCGTCCTGTAGTGCACAGGACAGTCCCCTACAACAAAAAAGTATCTGGCTTAAATATTAGTAGTGCTGAAGCTGGGGGACTCTTATTATACAAATATGTGCTGAGCACTTCCTATGCTTAATATTGAGCTTAAGAACATTTAGGGGTACAAAATAAGCCAGGTGATCAGTACAATCTCAGAGATGAGCTGAGCTGAAAGTCCAAATAATAATGATGATGATAATATAGCATAAAAAGACCAAACAATAAGCCAACGTTCAATGAAGCCTAACTCACATTTGCTTTGGGGATTAAGAAGTGTTAGAAAGACTACAGCACTTACATATGTGTTTTTTAACTTTCTTAGTAAATTCCTGTATATTGTTACAAATGAAAAATACACAGAGGAGTTATCATTGAAAAAATATTATCCTTTTTTCTCTTGTTACTCTCGTCACCACTTTCTTTTCCCAAATAAAGAGTTGTTAACCAGATACCTTTGGTAAACATTTAGTTTATCCCAGGTTTTTTTTCCTGTTACTAACAATGCTGAGATGCTGAGGTAAATACAGGCACACTTTCTGTCATTGCACTTTGCTTTACTGCATTTCACAGAAAGTTGTGGTAATTTTCAAATTAAAGATTTTTGGCAACTTTGCATCAAGCAAGCCTGTTAGCACCATTTTTCTAAGTGCATCTGCTTACTTTGTGTCTCGGTGTCACATTTCGGTAATTCTTCCAATGTTTTCAACTTTTGCATTGTTATCACATCTGTTACGGTGATCTGTGATTTCAGTGTCACTATTGTGATTGTGTTGCAATGTTGTATATGTGCTGACTGCTCCAATGACATGCTGTTACCCCATCCCTCTCTCTCTCTCCTCAGTCCTGCCTAATCCCTGACACAAAACAGTATTGAAATTAGCCCAACTAATAATCATACAGTGGCCTGTATGTGTTTTGAGTGAAAGGAAGAAACATAAGTCTCTCACTTTCGGTGAAAAGCTAGAAATGATAAAACTTAGTGAGAAGGCATTTCAAAAGTTAGAGTAGGCTGAAAACTAGGTGTCTTGCACTAATTAGTGAGGTTGTGAATGCAAAGGAAATGTTCTTCAATGAAATTAAAAGCATTACTCCAGTGAACACATGAATAAGAGAGTGAAACAGCCGTATAAACAGTCTTATTACTGACATGAGGAATGTTGAAATGGTCTGGATAGAAGACCAAACCAGCCACAACATTTCCTCAAACCAAAGCATAGTCCAGAGCAAGGCCCTAACTCTATTCAATTCTGTGAAGGCTGAGAGAGGTGAGAAAGCTCAGACAAAAAGTTTTAAGCTAGCAGAGGTTGGTTCATGAGGTTGAATAAAAGAAACCATCTCCATAAAAGTGCAAGGCGAAGCAGGAAGTGTTGATGTGGAAGCTGCAGCAGATTGTCTGGAAGATCTAGCTAAGATCATTCATGAAGGTGGCTACAGTAAACAGCAGGTTTTCAATGTAGGCTAAACAGTCTTCTACTGAAAGAAGATACCATCTAGGACTTTCATACCTAGAAAGGAGAAGACAATACCTTGCTTCAAAGTTTCAAAGGCTAGGCTGACTCTCTCATTAGAGGCTGATGCAGCTGGTAACTAAGTTGAAGCTAAGACTCCTTTACCATTCCAGAAGTTCCAGGTCCCTTAAGAATTTATTAAGTCTACTTTGCCTGTGCTCTATAAATGGAGCAACAAAGCCTGGATGACAGCACATCTGTTTACAGCATGGCTTACTGAATCTTCTAAGCCTACTGTTGAGACCTTTTACTCAGAAAAGAAAAAAGATTTCTGTCAAAATATTACTGTTCACTGACAATGAACCTACTTACCCAATAACTCTGATGAAGATGGGTAAGGAGATTAATACTGTGTTCATGCCTGCTGACACAACATCCGTTCAGCAGTCCAAAGATCAAGGAATAATTTTGACTTTCAAGTCTTACTATTTAAGAAATACATTTTGTAAGCCTATGGCTGTCATAGATAGAGATTTCCCTGAAAGATCTGGGCAATGTAAATTGAAAACCTTCTGAAAAGAATTTACTATTCTAGATGCCATTAAGAACATTTGTGATTTATGGGAAGAAGTTGTAATATTTACAGTAACAGGGGTTTGGAAGAAGTTGCTTCTGGCCCTCCTGGATGATTTTGAGAGGCTCAAGACTTCAAATTGGTAGTAGAGGAAGTACCTACAATGTAGGGGAAATTGCAAGAGTCTAGAATTAGAAATGGAGCCTGAAGATGTGACTGAATTGCTGTGATCTCATGATGGATGAGTAGCCGCTTCTTAAGGATGAGCAAAGAAGGTGGTTTCTTGATAGGCAATCTATTCCTGGGGAAGATGATATAAATATTGTTGAAATGACAAAGAACATAGAATATTATATAAACTTAACTGATAAAGCAGTGGCATCGTTTGAGAGAATAGCATTAGATTTACCTATTTTTTAAGATTTTTTGGAATTCCTCTTACAAACAATCTGAATATGAATACAGTGCTTTATTTGGAGGGGCAGAGGGAGGAAATTATTCTTCAACATCTTTATTACTTCTTTGGCAATTGTTCTAGCTAGGCTTTCTCTCTCTTCCGGGGTTTGCCTTGGTAGTCTATATTTTTCTAGATAATCATTTTATTCACATTCTCACATTCATTAAATTGTATTTAGCAAGATAGTTTCATATAATTTTATTTTCTTCAATATTCTTCTATATCTGTGTTACCTTTTCTGAATTAGTGCTTTTATCTATTTTTTTATCACTTTTTTTCATGGTTTATTGCCAATCTTAGAGATAAACATCTTAGTATTTTACCATTAATTATGCTTTTTTAATAGGTTTCCCCTTTTTAAAATTTATTTTTGATACTCTTTGTAGTTCTTTAATTAATACTTTAACTGAAATTTTGTATTCTTACTTTGTTCAGTCTTCTAATTTTTTCCTAGAAATTTGTTGATTTCATTTCACTATCCTTAAAATATTAGTTGTAAAGATCTTCATGGTCTTTTAATTACTATAAAATACATAGGTCCATTTTTTTCTGCTTTTTTTACTCTTAATATTGGTACTTTCTCTATTTTTTCCTTGCTTAGTCTGGTCAGAGAGAAGTTTACACATTTTATTAGTGTTTTAAACAGTAATTTTGGACTTTATTCATTCTTCCTTGTGTACATTTGCTTTCCATTTCTGTAATTTATGCTTTTATGTTTATTATTTCCCTTTTTCCAATTTCTTTAGATTTAATTTGTTGCTAATGAAATAAAGCTTTGTCAACAATTTCTTTTCTATATTGTTACTTTAGATGTATCTTGCAAATTTTGAATCTTGCCTGACAATCATTATCAGTTAATTTGAGTACTTAATCCATTTATAATGAATGTTATTACTAGTATCTTTGGTTTTAAATCTGCTATTTTACTATTTGCCTTTTGTTTGTCCCTCTTATTCTATGAATCCTCTTCCCTCCTTTCTTCTTTCTTTTGGATTGACCATTTTTATTAATCGCTGTGTTCTGTATTGCACTAGCATACTCTTCTTGTGGTGAGTACTTTAAGTACTGCAATGTGGCGCAACTGGACTGCCTCGAAAATAGCCCTTCATTTTTTTCACTATCTCACCAATAAACTTCCCCTTTCAAAAATGACTTAACCATGTTTCTTCCTTCATGTTTGCCTTTCCAATTTCTTTAGACTTTCTACAAAATGACTTATAGGAAGATTGTCACAACCTGCCCACTTACTCTTTATCTTTTATTGTAGGCAAGAAATTTTTGGGGTTGTGCTTCAAAATGAGACACGTGCTTGGATAAATGTATTCTACCACCAGTGTCAGAGATATACAGCCAGGCACATCCTTTCTCAGCTGTTTCCTGTGTCTGCGACCTGTTCTACTTTTGGCTTTTCATGTTTTCAGAACAGTCTTTCATGTGTTCTGTCATTTTGGTGTCAGCAGAGTTTACTTCTAGGTTTTTTTCTAGCATTTTTATTTTTTGGAAGCAGGGGCTGTGATTTCTGGAAGAATGGATACGCACTGGATCCATCTGAACTTTTTAAATCTGCAATTCCTATGGTACAGCATGCAATCTTGGTCTTGAAAACTGGGTAGAATTTTGGACAGTGAAGGAAGTGTACTTAGGCATGATAGTAGCTTGTAAGATCAGACAAAAAGCACAGTATACAAGTATACTTAGCAACCTACTACTGAGTATTAAAATGAGCCCAGCATTATGCTAGATACTGGTAGAAGAGGGATTCTATACTCAATTATCTGTTTTCAGGAAGGTCACAATGTAGGATGAGCAGCAATTAGCAGTGTTTGAAGCACAGAGTGATTTTGAATATCAAGTTAGTCTGGGGCCAGGTTCTGACTGAGTTTCAGTGTTACTATTAACAAACATTTAATTCCACAAACAAAGTAGGCATGCTGGGGTGAGAGTAGTCAGGTGGTCATTACAGATTTTCGAGAAGGTTCTTGGAAGTAAACTTCCTAAAAGAGACGTAATTTGCCCTACTAAAGAGAGGCTTCATTTATTTGCTACAATATCAATTTGCAATTTACAATTCTTTTCTTCCAGAGCATAAAGTATCCTTTGTTTTTGTATAACGCAAATGTAATAAGAAATTAATGCAAATCCGAATGTTTTAGTAATGTTTATTGCTCCTTTTCTTTCAAGACAGAACTAAAAGAGGTAAGAGACCTCTCTTCTCATCCTACAGTTGAAAAATTATTTTACCAATAAAATGCAATTATAATGAAACATAAATTTCTAGATTATTTTTAATTTTACAGGATTTTAAGCATTTGGGCACATTATCAAGAATTATCATATATGAACTGCTTATTATACAACATTTCATTCATAGATTCATTTTCTTATAGTATATATTTTTCAAAGAAAAAGCAGATTAGAAATGAAGTTTTAATATTTATAACTCTCTCTAATTTGTAATGTGGAATTCAATTCAGTGTATGCTTTTTTTCCCCTCTTTTAATATCCATAACGGGGTATAGTCGTGTTTGTAGCAAACATCTGGGGAGTGGAACGAATGGGGAGAGGTTGGTCAAAAACTATGAACTTTCAGTTAGAAGATGAGTAAATTTTGAGGGCCGTATGTACCGCATAGTGACTATTGTTAATAACAGTGTGTTGTATACTTGAAATTTCTGAGAGAGTAGATCTCAAGCATTCTCACAAAAAAATAGAAAGGTAACTATATAAGGTGACAGATATACTAATTAATTTGATTGTGGTAATAATTTCATAATGTATAATATATCAAAACATCATGTTGTACATTTTAAATGTATCCAACATTATTTTTTAATTATACCTCTACAAAGCTGAAAAATTCTCATAATTTATGCTATAGTTTAAAAGGAACACTCATCTATAACTATTTTTAAATAATATATATTAATCATACATTATCATTTTTGTACAACAGATCTTTGGTTAAGATTAAATATTTTTTAGAGCCATTCTTGTGGTTATTTCATCCACTGTTGTGTGTTTAATATTAAAAGAATCCACGTTTACATATTAAGATTAGTATTACGATTAGCCCTTTGCAGAGATCCCTGGAACAAGAGGCAGAGGGGACAGGGAAAAGCAGGATATTATTCAAAACTTCCTGTCTACTCATTTAACAAATTGCTTAATTTTCATCAGAACGTGTATGTGGAGTATTGTTCCTTCCTCCTCCTCTCAATGATGCTGTGGTGTCTGATACATGCACTACCCCTTGCCAATAGTATGCTACCAAAGGGCACCCTGAAACTTGTCTCAAAGCTCTTGCATGTGATATTAAACTCAGGCTCACATATTAATTTAGCCCCTCCATAATCCTGTAATATCATCCAGCCATAGACAGATGTCTATGCTCTTCAGCCACTAAATAAGTTCTTCCATTTTCACAAGTAGTGATATGCCAATGAATGTCTAAAGTACACTGTGGATGCCTTGCAGGAAACATGTTTGAATGGTCCCAATAAATTAGGCAGGAATTCCAAGGATACCACTCTTATTCCGTCAAGTGTTCGGAACCTATCTGAGATCCACCTTCAACATTTTTATATTTTAATCAGCCTTTTTGAGGTAGAAGTTATATATGATAAAATTCACTAATGAGAGTACAATTTAATAAATGTGACAATATTTATGACACAAAACTTTTCCTTTACACCAATCAGCTTCTTAACAATCCTCTTACTAACCCTAGCTAGCAACTACGGATCTCCTTTCTCCCACTATAGTCTTGCATTTCCTAGACATTTAATAAGAAATTGAACCACACAGTGTGTAGTCTTCTTGACCTCTTTCATTTAGCACAATGCTTTTGAAAGTCTTTTATGCTTTTGCACTATCTGTGGTTGTCTTTTTTAATTGCGATGTATTATGTTGTATAAATATGCAAAAATTTGTTTATCCATTTACCAGTTGATGAACATTTGAGTTGTTTTCGATTTTTGGCTAGAACTAAATAGGCTGTGATTAACATTTGAATGTTATTTTTATAAATATAAGTTTTAATTTCTTTTGTGTAACTACCTAGTAATGTGATTAGTGGGTCATATGGTAAGCATGTGTTTACATATGAAATTGCCGTACTTTTTTCAGAGTGGTAATATCATTTTATATTTCCAGTGGCTGTATTCAAGAATTCCACTTGCTACACACATCAGTAGTTGGTACTGTCAATCTTTTTAATATTAGCCATTTTGGTTGTTGTACAGGGGTATATAATAGTTAAAATTTGCATTTCTCTATTGACTAATGATGTTGAACAACTTTCCCATGCTTATTTGCTGTTCATAATTTTTTCCTTTGGTGAAATGCATGTTCCAATGTTTTAATCCTTTTTTTTGTTTTTTTTTGTTTTGATACGGAGTTTTGCTCTTATTACCCAGGCTGGAGTGCAGTGGTGCCATCTCTGCTCATGGCAACCTCTGCCTCCCGGGTTCAAGCAATTCTCCTGTTTCAGCCTCCCAAGTAGCTTGGATTACAGGTGTGTACCAGCACTCCCAGCTAATTTTTGTATTTTTAGTAGAGACAGGGTTTCACCATGTTGGTCAGGCTGGACTGGAACTCGTGACCTCAAGTGATCCACCTGCTTCAGCCCCCTAAGGGAGGATTATAGGCATGAGCCACTGTGCCCTGCCCCAATGTTTTAATCATTTTTTATGGGATCATTTGACTTCCTGTTGTATAATTGTGAGTATTCTCTACATATTCTGCAAAACAGCCGTTCATCAGACACACATTTTTTTTTTAACCAGCATCCTTTTTCTGCTTTAGGATCCAATCTATAATATCGCAGTGAGTTTAGGCATCCTATCTCCTTGGTTTCCTCTAGCTTATGACATTTTCTGAATATTTTCTTGCTTTACATGACTTTGAGAGTTATGAAGAATATGGGTCAAGTGTTTTGTAGAATGTCTCTCAATTTGGACATATCTGATGTTTTCTCATGATTATATTGGATTTATGGGTCTTCCTGGGGATAAATACCGCAGAGATGAAATGCCCTTCTCGTGACAATCAGAGGTACATGATAGCAAATGCACTGTCACTGGTGAGCTGAACCTTAATCATTTGTGTAAGGTTGTATCTGCCAGGTTTCTCCACTAAGTCGGTTTTTCCCTGTACACATTGTATTCTTTGTAACTAAGCAATTATATCCAAGTCATCTCCAAGAGAAGGAGAATAGAGCTCTACCTTCTGGAAAGGGGGATTTTAGAAATTTTGTTCATGTATGTCAAAATCATCATAATTAATAATACATATTTGGAGGGTGAACAGCTTGGGTCATGCAATTATCCCATTTCTCCTTAAAGATTTTTCCACTAATTTTAACATTCATCATGAGTCTTGTCTGTAGCAATTTATTAGTGGGTTCTAGTGGTGATTTTGTATTTTTCCCACTTCTATATTTAATATTTGGAATTATTCTATAAGGAATGTTTGTCATTCCTCCTCTGTTTATTTAATTTCAGGGACTGATTTTATTTTTTTCTGATAAGGGCCAGATAGTAAATATTTCAGGCTCTGAGAGCTGCATTTTAGACGAAATGTCAGAAGCACCTACTACTCTACTAACTTGCTGTAAGATCTTGTTCCAAACTTTTGTGATTTTAGCATCTATTAGTCTAGTGTTAATTGAATATATGTAAAAGAACACTTCATAAGATATATCTTTTAAAAATTGAGACATGTTTGAGCATTATTTTCTGGATATATTTTAATGAATGAAAGGTGAAATATATTCTTGGGTAAACTTACTGATATTTGAATATTTGACAGTTGGAAGATACTGTTTCTTATTGAAAACACAATCTCCTAAAACTTGAGCTAACTTTGGAAGTTGGCTCTTACATTTTATATATGATGAAACTGAGGGTTGGAGAACTTAAATAAATTGTGTAAGGTCATATGTACAGCTGGGACCAGACTCTATAATACTAGTGAATCATTTCTTCCATTACCTTTTGCTACCACATGTAAGAAGAAGTGAATATTTCAGATTAAAAAATAGGGTTAAACTATTCTTTAAAACGTTTTGCAATTAAAATAATTTAAACTTGGTCATTAGATATAATATTGGAAATAGGAAATCTTTGTCTGTTTGGTCTTTATGACTGCCTACTGCTATGAATAGAGGACACAATAAAATAAGTTCCCAGAAATAACACCACTGTTCAGGCCACCATTTATTTCAGCAGTTGTCAGGAAAGATGAATTAGTCCATATAAATTCTCTGGAGGTGGCATGATGTGTAAGACTAATAAACACTGTACCTGATAATTCCCTTGGAGAGAGAGAGAATAACCTCAAAGAAGAATCAGAATTAACAAGAAATGAGACCAATCTTTCACAGCACCGTGAAGGTTAGAAAGATAAAGCTATAGAACTCCAAAAGCCATGAAATTACTTCTAAAGGCAATAATCAGTTTAGTGAGAAACATTAGAAAACTACAAGTCAAAAAACAAGATCAACAGGAATCGTAAGCCCTGGGGGTCACAACCATCAAAAACGTGGCTGGTAAATCCTGTTTTCCTGCTTTTGCTCCTCAGCTAAGATTGATTCATGCTGAATCCTAAGCCTGAAACAACTGTTTCCAGAGGAGAAACATTTTTACTTACAAAGAATTACCTTCCTTTCACATTCTTTTTTATAGAAAAAGAAGGATTGAAGGAAGGAAGGAGGGAGGAAAGGAGGGAAAGAATAAAATAAGAGAAAAAAGAAAGTTTTACTACCGTCTAATTTCTTCCTTGATTATTTCTTTACTAGACTAATTGATTGAAAAGCCTTCAAGGAAATAGATTAGTTGAACATTCTTGTGTTTCTCATAACAATATAACTTTGTAAGTCATCACAAGTAATGATTTTCTTGATCACTTTAAGTGTTTTCTGAATATCATGCATTGCTGTGTGCTTTGACGATCTGTACTGATTTTCTTCTTACGTTCATCTATCAACCTGATATGTTCAATCCATAATTATTTATTGAGCTGGCATTTTGTTATTACCTATGGATACTGAGGTGGAATATAGGCTCAGTACTCAAGTAAAACATTGATGTCTGGTTGAGTGATTCTTGACTTCATTTGATAGTGTCATTTTCTGGGTGAGATACAACAACTCTGGTCGTTGGCTAGAGAAGTGTGGCCAATTAAAATTATTATTTTCCATATTTTCTAAGTATTATAGTATAAACACATATTTTCTTTGATAATCACAGTAATATTTAACATTAAGAAATAAAGACATCAAAACAGAGATTTAGATGATATAAATGAGAAAGTTTGACAGATTTTTGTTTCCTTAATTTTACTTACACCTTTGGTTGTTGTCAAATTTTAAACACACTTTTTTGAAACATTGATTCCCATTCCCAAGTTCCATTACCCATAAACAACAGCTTTTAATTCACTTAACTGCTTTTCCTAGTACTTTAGTCTATATTTCTAAATAACACACACACACACACACACACATGAACATGAATATTTTACAATTTTCATTTACGCATATTATCTCTTTAATTTCTTGGAAGATAGGATAAGATTTTATTTCTTCTCTTTGGCTCCCCCACCTTGGGACAAACATACTTTCCCTCTTACTATAGTTCCCATACTCATACAACTGTTGGTTAAATCATTATTTAGTGTTTGCAGTGTTTATGAATACACAAATATTATTCAAAACCAATGCTCGGGATTTTCTAGCCATGTAAAATGTACCTTTGGTTTAATTGCTGGGGAAGAAATTGTGATAATTTTTCTCCGATTGGCAATTTTGTTTTTTCCCTGTGGTAACCTTGAAACATTTTTTCCCAGTGCCCTAGAGGAAATATACTCCAGAGAGAAACAGTCAGCAAAAACAAACAAACAAAAATTACCAAAGAATTACCTTTCCTTTAATTTTGCTTTAATTCTTTTAAAGAGGAATCTTTAAAGGGGGTGTGGGTCATTTATTGTATACCACACATTTTTAGTCCTCTAAAAGTCTTCCAGAGAAATCTGTTTCCATGTCTCTCTTCTAGTTGCCTGATCACAAAGATCTCTCTATTTCCCCTCCTCTCTAATAATTCAAGTAGTTCGCTGCACATAAATCTTGTAATTCTTCTACACTTGGTTTTACCTCTCTTTTTTCTGATTTTTTTCTATTTTACTTCTTCTCAGACTTCTCTATTATTGAATCCTCAGAAACAAATTTTGCTACTGATGTTATGTCTGTGAATCAGTCAAGATAGGCTAGATTATTTCCTGATAATGAATAGCCCCTAAATATCAAGCATTTAATATAAAGTAAATAATTCTTGCTCATGATACAGGTCCAATGAAAGACAGTAGGTGGGGTCTGTACAAGCTTGATTCTTGCTTCTATGATGTGGCAGCAACAGGACAACAAACACATGTCATTTCCACTCACATCTTACTAGAAGAAAGTTACACATAGACACCTAACTTTAATAGGGGGCAGAAAGCTGTTATACTAATTTATGTCAGGAAGAATAAATAGAATATTTTTGAATACCTCTAATGATAACCTTAACCATGATAGTGAGTACAGGAACTTTGCATACTGAAAACAAAGGAGGCTATTTACAAAGAGCATATGGTTTTAATTATCTGTGAAAATATGCTTTTCTTCTGTTACATACCTTTTAATAGCTTTTAAAAGCTATGAGGGTCCCAGTAAGCGTACCTCACTTGTGACTAACTCACCCACTGGATCCCGTGTCAGTGGAACAAAAGATATAATTTTCTTTGCCTTGAAACATCTTCAGAAAACATCCACATCCTCCTAAAAGTTTACTTTTAAGTTTATTATTAAATTAGCTTAAAAATATCATAACATTGGTGGCTGGTAAGATGGCTGAATAGGAACAGCTCTGGTCTGCAGCTCCCAGTGAGATCAACGCAGAAGTCAGGTGATTTCTGCATTTCCAACTACCATACTCAGCTTATCTCATCAGGACTGGTTAGACAGTGAGTGCAGTCATTGGAGGGTGAATCAAAGCATGGTGGGGCATTGCCTCACCCAGGAAGTGCAGGAGGTCGGGGAACTCCCTCCCCTAGCCTTGGGAAGCAATGAGGGACTGTGCCATGAGGAACAGTGCATTCCATCCCAGATACTATGCTTTTCCCATGGTCTTTGCAACCTGCAGACCAGGAGATTCCCTTGGGTGCCTATGCCACCAGGGCCCTGGGTTTCAAGCACAAAACTGGATGGCCATTTGGGCAGACACTGAGCTAGCTGCAGGAGTGTTTTTCAAACCCCAGCGGTGCCTGGAATGCCAATGAGACAAAACTGTTCACTCCCTTGGAAAGGTGGCCTGGGAGCCAAGTGGTCTAGCTCAGTGGATCCCACCCCCATGGAGCCCAGCAAGCTAAGATCCACCAGCTTGAGATTCCCACTGCCATCACCACAGTCAGAAGTCGACCTGGGATGCTTGAGCTTGGTGGCAGGAGGGTCTTCTGCCATTACTGAGACTTGAGTAGGTGGTTTTCCCCTCACAGAGTAAACAAAGTCACTGGCAAGTTCGAACTGGGAGGAGCTCACCGCAGCTCTGCAAAACCTCTGTAGCCAGACTGTCTCTCCAGGTCCTCCTTTCTGGGCAGGGCATCTGAAAGAAAGGCAGCAGCCCCAGTAAGGGGTTTATACGTAAAACTCCCATCTCCCTGTGACAGAGCACCTGGGGAAAGAGGTGGCTCTGGGCACAGCTTCAGCAAACTTAAACATTCCTGCCTGCTGGCTCTGAAGAAAGCAGTGGATCTCCCAGCATAGCACTAGAGCTCTGCTAAGGTGCAGACTGCTGCCTCAAGTGGGTTACTGGCCCCGGTGCCTCCTGACTGGGAGACACCTCCCGTAGGAGTCGACAGACAACTCATACAGGAGAGCTCCGGCTGGGACAAAGCTTCTAGGAAAAGGAACAGGCAGCAATTTTTGCTCTTCTGCAGCCTCCACTGGTGATGCCCAGGGAAACAGGGTCTTAGGTAGACCTGCAGCAGAGGGGCCTGAGAAGGAAAATTAACAAAAGGAAAGGAATAGCATCAACACCAACAAAAAGGACGTCCATGCAGAAACACTATACAAACGTCACCAGCATCAAAGAGCAAAAGTAGATAAATCCATGAAGGTGAGGAAGAACCAGTGCTAAAAGCCTGAAAATTCCATGAACCGGAACACCTCTTCTCCTGCAAAAGGTCACAACTCCTCCCCAGCAAGGGAACAAAACTGGATGGGTAATGAGTTTGACAAATTGACAGAAGTAGGCTTCAGAAGGTGGGTAATAACAAAGTGTGCTAAAGGAGTGGGTTCTAAGCTAATGCAAGAAAGCTAAGAACCTTGAAAAGTTTACAGGAATTGCTATCTCGAACAACCAATTTAGAGAAGAATGTAAGTGACCTGATGGAGCTGAAAAACACACCATGAGGACTTCGTGAAGCATACACAAGTACCAACAGCCGAATCGATCAAGCAGGAGAAAGGATATCAGAGATTGAAGATCAACGTAACAAAGAATGAAGACAAGATTAAAGGAGAAAAGAATGAAAAGGAACGAACAAAGCCTCCAAGAAATATATGACTATGTGAAAAGACCAAACCTACATCTGGTTGGTGTACCTGAAAGTGACGGGGAGAATGGAACCACGTTGGAAAACACTCTTCAGGGTATTATCCAGGAGAACTTCCCCAACCTCGCAAGGCAAAGGTAGGCCAATGTTCTAATTCAGGGAATACCACAAAGATAATTCAGAGAACACCACAAAGATACTCCTCAAGAAGAGCAACCCCCAGACATATAATTGTCAGATTCACCAACGCTGAAATGAAGGAAATAATGTTAAGGGCAGCCAGAGAGAAAGATCTCATTACCCACAAACAGAAGCCCCTCAGACTAACAGGGGATCTCTCTGCAGAAACCCTACAATGCCAGAAGAGAATGGGGCTAATATTCAACACTCTTAAAGAATTTTCAACCCAGAATTTCATATTCAGCCAAACTAACCTTCATAAGCAAAGGAAAATTAAATCCTTTTCAGACAAGCAAATGTGGAGAGATTTTGTCAACACAAGGCCTGCCTCACAAGAGCTCTTGAAGGAAGCACTAAATATGGAAAAAACCACAATGAGATACCATCTCACGTCAGTTAGAATGGCAATCATTAAAGAGTCAGGAAATTACAGATGCTGGAAAGGATATGGAGAAATAGGAATGCTTTTAAACTGTTGGTGGGAGTGTAGAATACTTCAACCATTTTGGAAGACAATGTGGTGATCCCTCAAGGATCTAGAACCAGGAATACCATTTGACCCAGCAATCCCATTACTGGGTATATACCGAAAGGATTATAAATCCTTCTACTATAAAGATGAATGCACACATATGTTTACTGCGGCACTATTCACAATGGCAAAGAGTTGGAACCAGCTCAAATGTCCATCAGTGATAGACTAGATAAAGAAAATGTGGCACATATACATGATGGAATACTATGCAGCCATGAAAAAAAGATGAGTTCATGTCCTTTGCAGGGCCATAAATAAAGCTGGAAACCATCATTCTCAGCAAACTAACACAGGAACAGAAAACCAAACACTGCATATTCTCACTCATAAGTGGGAGTTGAACAATGAGAACACATCGACACAAGGAAGGGAACATCACACACCATAGCCTGTCAGATGTGGGGCTAGGCAGGGATATCTTTGGGAGAAATATCTAATGTAGGTGATGGGTTGATGGCTGCAGCAAACCAACATGGCATGTATATACCAATGTAACAAACCTGCACATTCTGCACATGTATCCCAGAATTTAAAGTATAATAAAAATAGATAAATTTCTCATCAATCAATAAAAAAAAGACTACAACTACAAATACTGTGCAGTGTATACTTCTTGGGTGATGGGTGCACCAAAATCTCACAAATCACCAATAAAAGACTCATTCATGTAACCAAATGCCACCTCTACCCCAATAACTTACAGGAAAAAAAAAATAAACTGAATTTACAGGTTCAAAAAAACGTAATAAAATTTCGGTATGGAGACAAAGAAAGACATGCAAACAGCCAATAAACATATGAAAAAAAGGTCCAAGGCTATCTATCACCAGGAAAATGCAAATTAAAACTCCAATGAGATACCAACTTACTGCTACAAGAATGGTTGTAAATAAAATGTCAAAAAAGTATATGCTGGTGTGTATGTGCTGAAAATGGAATGCTTTTACACTTCTGGTGGGAATGTCAACTAGTACAACCACTATGAAAAAGGGCATGGAGATTCCCTCCAGAACTGAAAGTAGAACTACCATTTGATCCAGCAATTCCACTACTGGGTATCTATCCAAAGGAAAAGAAGTCATTATATGAAAAAGGCACATGCACATACGTGTTTACAGTGGCACAGTTAACAATTACAAAAACATGGAACCTACCTAAATGCCCATGAAGAATGAGTGGTAAATATGCAGGTGGAATACTACTAGCCATAGAGCAGAATGAAATGATGGCATTGTAGCAACTTGGATGTAACTGGAGGTCATTATTCTAAGTGAAGCAACTCGGGTATGGAAAACCAAATACTGTTTGTGCTCACTCATAAGTAGGAGCTAAACCATGAGGATGCAAAGGCATTAAAATAATATAATAAACTTTGGGGATTCGAGGGAAGGGTGGGAGGAATGAGAGATAAAAGGCTACCTACTGGGTATAGTGTACACTGCTCAGGTGACATTCTGCTGTCTCAAAAATCACCAAAGAACGTATCCATTAACCAAAACCACCTGTACCCCAAAAATTGTTGAAACAAAATATACATAAATGTTAGAATATAAATCATTCTACTGTAAAGACACATGCACGTGAAGGTTCATTGCAGCACTATTCACAATAGAAAAGACATGGAATCAACCTAGATGCCTGTCAATGACAGATTGAATACAGAAAATGTGGCACATATATACCACAGAATACGATGCAGCCATTCAATAGAGCAAGGTCATGTCTTTTGTGGGAACATGGATGGAGCTACAGGCCAGTATCCTTAGCGAAATAATGCAGGACCAGAAAAAAAATACTGCATGTTCTTATTTATAAGTGGGAGCCAAATGATGAGAACTCATAAACACAAAGCAGTGAACAATAAACACTGAGGCCTGCTGGAGAGTAGACAGTGGGAGGAGAGGAAGAACAGAAGAAATAGCTATTGGGTACTTTGCTTAGTACCTGGGTGATGAAATAATCTGTACAACAAGCACCCATGACAAGGGATTTACCTATACAGCAAATCTGCACGTGTACATTTGAAGTTAAAAGTTAAAAAATGGTAAAAGTAAATAAATTGGGGAAATTAAAATCGTAACATCTATTTAAATTTTCAAAATGTGACACCCCAACTTTTGTGAAATGAAAATGACCTAAAGATCAACCTCATGTATCACATGTGTATTTGGTTTATTACTAAACTACATTTCTTTTACTTACTAAAAGTGAAAAATAACATTTGATGTTGAGAACATTGGAAACAATATAAATTCGCCTCAGAGAGTAAAATTCTAGTCAGAAGTTGAATACCAACCAGTCTCACATGTTAAGTTTAGAATATTGGAAAAGAACGTTAGGATAGCGATAAGCTAGGTCTTTACTCACAGCACAATATATTTCTCATTGGAAGCAACCGTCATTTCAGGTCCAGTAAGCAAATAGAGACTAGCCATTCATTTCATGCAAGACTCTGACGAGTTGCCAATGGAAACAAATGTCTCACATTGCTCATCTAACTTGGGTTCAAACTGGTGACTTGGAGGTGAAAGGTTGTGGATTCTGTTATCAATCATTTGGGCTGTCCATTCCTCCAGTACCAAAGAACTGACTCAGACGAGAAGAAAAAAGTATTTGATTCAACTTATTAGCGCATTACTCCAGTCTCTTAGCTAAACTGTCCAAAATGTAAATGACATAGAAAGAAGCTTCCTTTTATTGTAAGATAAGGAACTATGTGAAGAATGCCAAATACAACATTCTGGAAATTGCTGTGAATCGTTAATGAGTAAATTCATTTGTAGTTCCTAGGTATTTTCTCTTTTCTGTGACTGTCAAACGATGGCAGTATGATGGATGGAGTCACCCCAGGCAGATCTCCTGTGAACACAGTCTCTGGCGTCTGTCAAATAACATTACATATTTGACTTTAATGCTCACTGTTAACATACTTGGGAACAAGTTATTTTACTTTTTGGATACACTTTCATTTCTTTGCACTAAATACAAAATAGCTAAAAGTAATTGCTAAGGTATAACTTGCAGAGCAATTAAGAGCTGCACTTTGGGATACTTATTACTTTTTGGGGCTAATTCATTTAAATCATTTCTCAAAACAATAAAAAAGTTGGAGACAGAATATAGTCTTATGATTAGTTAGCATTACGTATTCAATAAATGTTTGAAATGTACTCTTGTGCTAAAACATTGTGATTGAATGTCTTTTCTGGAAAAATTCCAAATTGTTGAAGTTGCATACAGTTTTAGGCCAAATTGATCAACTCCTCTTGTTTTGTTTTAGAATATAGAGATAACAAAAGCAGTAAGTTACTTAGCATCATATAGCTTATATTCCAGTGAGATGACTAAGTGGAAAAACAAATGATACAAATGACATTTTAATAAGCATTATTTTCAAAAAACTAAGGCAACACAAGTAAAATGGGAGTCATATGATTTTCTACTTTAATAGATCATTCATAAAAGACCTCCATAAGGAGATCATGTGATTTGAATAAAAAAGCAAGTCATGAGAATATTTAAGAAAAGGTCATTTCAGACAAAGTACAGCAAAGGGACAGCAAATCACATGTCTATAATAAATAATTTGCTTCGCATATTCAAGAAACAGCAAGGTGATTAGTGTAACTGGAGAAAAAAGAACAAGAAGAGGAAAGGTAAGATATTAGGTAAGAGAGTTGGCCATGGGCCAGGTTATTTGGACCACCAAGCTCCAAGTGTTCTAAGATATTTTACCTAATCAGCTGGATAAATGGTTTGGCCACCTAAGTCAAGGAATATCAGATGAGATAGCTATTTGAGTGCAAGGGGAATCAGTGCTTTATTTTGGATATGATACATTTGTGAGAAGAGGCCTATTACATCCTGGTATTTGTTTTCTATGCTGCATAACAAATTACCACAAACTTAGTGGCTTAAAACAACACAAAATTATTATCTCACAGTTTCTGTGGTGCTGGAATCTGGGCATGACTTAGCTGAATGCTTTGCAAGCCTACAAACAAGTTATCAGCCTGCTGGGTTCTTATCTGGAGGCTTGACGGGGAAGGGATCTGCTTCCAATCTCAATCAAGCCATTCATTGGTAGTCTTCCTTTCTTTGCCGCCTATGATTTATGGAAGCTTGCTTATTAAAGGCCAGAAAGCACAGCAAGATTCCACAGAATATCAGCTAGCAAGATGGGATCTTAAATAATGCCATATACTTACAAGAGTGACTTTCCATTATCTTCCCACGTAATCAAGTCACAGGTCATGACCACACTTGAGAATTGGGTGGTTGGGGGTGGTAGGTGGCAGATTCCACCAGGCCATGAAAACTGGGATGTGAGGATCATAGGGAAAACTTTAAAGTCTATAGACATGCAAATGGATAAACCGACTAGGCAGATGGATGTACACTCAAGAAGATATATTAGAGCTGAAGATAAAAATTTTAGAGCTAGCAAGGTATTGATATTTTTAAAGACTTGGGTATGGATGAAAATATCATCAATAAAGGCATAGAAATCATGGGTATTTTGTTCATGACAAAAAGAGAGTTGTCAAAAAGAGAGGATATCCAGCTTATCAGCTTGATTTAAAAAGGAAAAAGAATACAGATAATAATTCTAAGATGAGTTTTGCTACTTAATCAGTCTTCTCTGCCTTACCACAGCTACCACTCTCTACTAATTGCTGGCTATTACCACCCTCAGGAAGTACCACACAAATACCGTGCCAGGAGCATTCAAGAGGTCATCTCACTTTATCCCATAATAAGCTACTTAGACAGATTATATTACTGTGTTTCTTTAATTGATGAGAAAACTGATGTTCAAGGTCACACAGTTAGTAAATGAAAAAAAAAACAGTGTTTGACTCTGTATAATCTGTGCACTTAGCCACATTTTTATACTGACTCCATTTGTGGCCCAGTTGCCTGGTGCCTTGATAACCAAATTTTCACTTGTGATCATTGATTGGTGTTCTTTATGCGCCCATGGTTACGCCATTCTTTTTGGTTTGTTTCCTCTTGTCCTTGATACAAATTATATTAATTTACTTCCCCCTTTGCCGGGGAGCGGTCAACATACAACTCTGCAGGCCACCCTTGCTTCGACATTGTGTAATGAAGATAATACTTTTCAAACTTTCTATTTTGGTGAAACTAAAATATCTGAGGAATTTAAAAATGAATAAAGTTAGTACACAGAAAGGAATCAGTGAAAACTCTATTCGTTTGAACCTAAAATAAAAACAAATTTTCAGAGAAGGAAGGTAGTTTTGAGTAGGAGACAAAGACGTATATGTATTCTTCATTCTCACAATTATTATACAAAGAGGTTCTATGCATTACGTCTAAGAATAAGCTAGGAATTATGCCTTGAAAAATAAATTTACTTACTCAAGTATTAAAAAAGGATGAATTATGTTTATCATAATGGACTACTTTACAGTAGAAATTTTAGTTGATTTCATTTTGTTATTTTGTACTTAGTTTTAGGTCAATAATTATGATTAATACATAGCATACAGTGCATTCATTTACTGTGGTTCAAACTATATGTAGGATGTGTCTTGGTCTGTCTTTCACTGTAAGTGTTGCTATGTTTGAATTATTATCCTTGAGATATATTTCTATTAAATATTCAAATCAAGCTGCATATGACCACAAATGATCCCTTTTCTCCTTGAAAAACATTCTAAGATAAATTGGTTAAGAAAAAAAAAGCACTGAAATTTACCTGACTTTTTTTCTGTGGAGAATCCTAATCCAATTTTTCTGCATAAAAGAAAATATGCATTTTATAGAATGTAAGAGAGTACAGTAAAATCTATGGATGAAAAAAGTCGGTTTGTGCCTGTGGTTTCATACCTTCAGATTTAGTAGTATTTCTGTGGGATATGATATCCTTACAGAGCAGTTTGAGTTTGAATGAACTAGAATTAAGATTACGGTAGAATCATAGCTAAATAGCAGCATCTCCATTATGTGCAAAATTTGCCTTTAATTAGAAAGTAGTATTTCTTGTTTGTTTCTGTAGGCGTATTCTCCCTTGTGTAAGAAGGCTTATATTACCATATTAGGGTGTTTCCTAGGGTTTCAGTAAGTACCACAAACTAGTAGCTTATAATAACAGAAATTTAGGGTCTCAAGTCCTGTAGGCCCACAGTCGAGGTGTTAGGAGCGACTCACTCTCTCTGAAGGTGATGGGGAAGGCAGTGCTCCATGCCTTCCTCCCCTAAGGCTGTCTTTTGGTATCCTCAGGCATTCGTGGCATGTAGATGCATCACTCCCATCCTCTCTCTTCATATGACATTTTTTCCTGTGTGTCTGTATCGTTTTCCATCTGTTCATGTCTGCCTCTGTTTCTTAACATCCTTCCTTTGTTCTATGAATTTTAATTTATTTTGTTGCTTTTATTATCATATTAAACAGAAACATAATTGTACCTATTTATGGAGCACAGTGTGATATTTTGACATATGTATACAATGTATAATGATTAAATTAGGGTAATTAGCAATTCCATCACCTCAGACGTATATCATTTCTTTTTTTTGGAAACATTCAAAATCTGGTTTTCTAGCTATTTGAAAGCATACAGATAAATAGTTGTTAATTACTGACACCTTATAGCATTACTGAACACTAGAAATTATTTCTTATATCTAGCTGTATGTGTATTTGTTAACCAGCCTTTGGCTCCTCACCTCTACCCTTTTCCACCTTTAGTAACCACTATTCTACTCTATACTTCTATGAGATCACGTAACAACATGAGGTATTTATTTTTCTGTGCCTGGTGTATTTAACACAACATTGTCTTCCAAGCACATTCATGTTGCCATGAATGACATAATTTTATTCTTTGTTATGGCTGAATAGTATTCCATTATATATGAATACTATTCATTTTATACACACGCACACACACACACACATGCACACACACACCACATTTTCTTTATCCATTCTTCTGTTGATAGACACTTAGGTTGATTCCATACTTTGGGCATTGTAAATAGGCTTCACTGAACATGGGAGGGCAAATATGTTTTTGACATACTGATTTACTTAATGTTTTTCAGATATATACCCAATAGTGGGATTGCTGGATCATATGGTAGTTCTCTTTTTAGTTTTTCTGAGCAATCTCCATACTGTTTTCCATAATGGCTGTACTGATTTGCATTTCCACAAACGGTGTATAAAAGTTCCCTTTTCTCTCCATCCTCATCAGCATTTATTATTTCTTATCTTCTTGATAATAGCTATTCTGACTTTATTGTAGTTTTAATTTGCATTTCCCTGATTCTTAGTGATGCTAAGCATTTTTTAATATACTTGTTGTCCATTTTTATGTCTTCTTTTGAGAGATGTCTATTCTAGTTTTTTGCCCATTTTTAAATTGGATTATTTACTTTTAAGCTATTGAGTTTCTTGTATATTGAGTTCCTTTTATATGCTGGATATTAATCTCTTTTTGGATGAATAGTTTGAAAATGCTTTCTCCCATTCTGTAGGTTGCCTCTTCGCTCTATTGATTGTTTCCTTTGTGGTACATGAGCTTTTTAGTTTGATGTAGTTCCATTTGCCTATTTTTGCATTGGTTGTCTATGCTTTTGAGGTCTTAGCCATAAAATCTTTGCCTCAACCAATGCCCTGAAGAATTTCTCCTGTTTTCTTCTACTAGTTTTATGGTTTAAAATTCATTCTTAAGTCTTCTAAATTTTTTTTGTATTGATTTTTATATATGGTGAAAGTTAGGGGTCTAGTTTCATTTTTATGTATAGGGATATTCAATTTTCCCACCACTATTTATTGACTGTCCCTTACCCAATGAATAATCTTGATGCCTTTGTAGAAAATCAATTGGCTGTAAATATATGTATTTATTTTTCGGTTCTCTCTTCTGTTCCATTGGTCTATTTATCTGTTTTTATGCCAGTACCATGCTGTTTTGCTTATTATAGCTTTGTAATATATTTTAAAATCAGGTAGTATGATGCCCTCTATTTGGTTCTTTTTCCTTAGGATTTCCTTAGCTAGTTGAGGTCTTTTGTAATTTTATATAAATTTTAGGATTGTCTTTTTCTATTTCTGTGAAGAATGACATTGGTATTTTGATTGACATTGCATTAAATCTGTAGCTTGTTCTTGGTAGTATGGTAATTTTCACAATATTGATTATTCAAATTTATGAACATGAAATGTCTTTCCTTTTTTGTTTGTCCTCTTCAATATCTTTCATTAGTGTTTATACTTTTCCTTCTAGAGGTCTTTTATCTCCTTGGTTAAAATGATAGTTAGGTTTTTTTTTGGGGGGGGGTGGGTAGCTATTATGAATGAGATTGGTTTCTTGATTTCGTTTTCAGATAATTTGTTTTTGTTGTATAGAAATGCTACTAATTGTATGTTGATTTCATGTCAACATACATGCAGGCAACTTTACTGAATTCATTTATTAGTTCTAAGAGTTTTGACAGAGCTTTTGAGGGTTTTCTCTGTATTAGATTACATTGTCTACAGATAGGGACAATTTGATTTCTTCCTTTCCAATTTGTATGAATTTTATTTCTTTCTCTTGCCTGATTGCTCTGGCTTGAACTTGAATAAAAGTGTAAAAGTAGGCATTCTTGTCTTGTTCCAGATCTTAAAGGAAAAGCTATCAACTCTTCTGCATTCAGTATAATGTTGACCATGAGTTTGTCATATATAGCCTTTATAATGTTGAGATATGTTACTTTTATGCCTTTTTGAGAGTTTTTATCATGAAGGAAGATTGTTACCAAATGCTTTCTCTGTGTCCATTGAGATAATCATAAGGCTTTTGTTTTTTATTCTGCTGGTGTGATATATCAAGTTTACTGATTTAAGTATGCTGAACTATTTTGGTATTCCTGGGATAAATCCCACTTGATCATGGTGAATGATTTTTTTTATTTGCTGCTGGATTTTGCTTTCTAGTATTTTGTTGACGATGTTTGCATTTATGTTCAACAGGTATAGTAGCTTGCAGTTTTCTTGTTTGTTGTGTTCATGTCTGGTTTTCGCATCAGGGTAATGTTGATATTGTATAATGAGTTCAGAAGAGTTTCTTCTCTTCATTTTACGACTGCATTTGGGAATCTGAGCCAATAGCGCTCAATGGCAACTCAGATCTTAGGGGATAAGACACCCTATAGTAGTGCTTCTTGAACTTGAGATGGTGGGGCTTAACAAGATTCTAAACTCTGAAGCCAGGTCAGGGGCAGCAAGTACTTCAGAATAGTGGAGAACCACTGTCACTGTGCCCTAAGGGCACAGGAACACAGCATTACAGTAACTCCACTCCCCAGGGAGAATGGTGTCTCAGCAACTTAGGGTCTAGGGAACATAGTCCAGCCTCAGTGAAGCAGGATACTAGAGTTGTTTGACCTATACAGCAGGATGTTTTGGCTCAGCCAATGCTCTGTTTCTATGGGATGTGAGGTATTATGTCAGCTTAATTTGGGGATGTATAGCGGCTCAGCTTGACCAGAGCATCAATTTCCCCAAGGGTAGATGTGCTGCTTTCATTCAGGCAGGGGGGTTATGACTGTTATGAATTTCCTGATATGCAGGGGACTGCTTCAACCTAGGCAATGGGAAGGCATGACTATTCTGAGTGGTCAAGGTACTAAGTAGTCAAGGTTCTTCTTCCTTTTTAGTGTAAGGGAGTGGGGAAGGGTAGGTTCAATGACTCTACCTCCTCTTGGCCGCATAGAGAAGGGTGTTGGAGCTGCTTGCAGCTCAGCTTGGGGATGCTGGGTCATAAGCCTGGGGCCAGTACAGAGGTGGCTTAGCCTCATGGATAAAGAGAAGCCATGCCTACCAACCCTTGGTTTCAAGATTATATGGCTCAGTAGCCACATGGACCATAGGAGAAAGGGCGCAGTGTTGACTCCTTCTCTGAGGGGAGCACAGCTTTGTGGATTCCAAGTAGTTTCCTCAGCTGGCTTTAGTGCCAGCAAGGACTGCAGGGGACCCTAGTGGTGAGGTCTGTCAGTGCCCAAGGTGTTGATGGACATTGCTGGGATCCTCTTGCTTACCTCCTCACCATATAGGGACAAGTTCCTCTTGGTTCCTAGCTGATTTTGTTTGAGGACAGGTGGTGGAAGCCTGGTGTTTCCTTCCATTCTCTATGTGGTCATCCTGACTTTCTGTACTCAACAGCATTTCTTTTACTTTTCTGATGCACTCTGGTTCTTTTGCTTTCATTAAAATGTAGTGCTTTGTTGTTCTGGCTGTCTTTTTGAGAAGGATCAAGAGCTAGGGGCTTCTAATTGGCCATCTTTCTCTTCTTTATGAGAACACCAGTTATATTGAAGTAAGACCCATTCTAATGATCTCATTTTAACTTGTTTACCTTTGTAAAGACCCTATTTCCAAATAAGGTCACATTGACAACCCAGGACAGATTAAGATGGCAGATAGGAGGCAGGACTAGCTTGCAGTTTTCACTCAAATGGACACAGCAGTGTGTGGAGACTCACATCATGAACTTGTGCTCGAATAACTACTGCAGGAACATACCAGGAAAGACAAGAAAATCCACAGATACTTTGAAGGAATTTGATCACTGCTGTAAACTCCCTGAGTTGCCGAAAAGCTGTGAGTCTGCTTGATTTTTCAATGGGGAGGCTCGTGGTCTGGCACAAGTTCTCAGCCCTGGTCACTGACTGCCTGGAAACAGGCTGGATGCTGTTGGAGGGGCATGCCAGGAATGAGACTGGCCTCTGGGACTATAGGCTGCATGGAAGTGGGGTGAGGCCTGTGACTGCTGGCTTTCTCCCACCTCCCTGGTGACCTGTATGACTCAGTAGTGGCAGCCATAATCTGCCTGGGAATATAACTCCATTGGACTGGGAAACACACCTCCATCCTCCACAGCAACTACAGCAAGACCTGCCAAGTGAGAGGCTGAGCTCAGATGTGACTATCCCTGCCCACACCTGATGGTTTTCTCTACCCATTCTGGTAGCCAAAGACAAAGGTCATCAGGAGCTCTATAGCTCTATGGCCCTGCCCACTGCCTGAGAAACCTGAGTACTTAACCAGGTGTCTCTAAAGCAACTTTGCATCTTCCTATAGGACTGCAGCTGATGTTCTCTTGAAAGCACCACCCCCTGACAGGAAGCCAATGCACAAAATCAGTGCACTAAACAAAAACGCCATCAAGGACTCTCACAGAGTCCACTTCACTCCCCTGCTACCTCCACCAGAGCAGATGCTGGTATCCATGGCTGCAAGACCAGAAGATGGATCACACCACAGGACTCTGCAGACACTTCTTAGTACCAACCCAGAGCCTGGTAGATCTGCTGGGTGGCTAGACTCAGAAGGGCAAAAACAATCACTACGGTTTGGCTATCAGGAAGCTCCAGTCATAGGGGAAGAGGAAAAGCAGCACATCAAGAGAGCACCCCATGGGACAACAGAATCTTAACAGCAGGACTTTAATCCCAGATCTTCCCTCTGACTTAGTCTACCCAAATGAAAAGGAATCAGAAAAACAATTCTGGTAATATGACAAAACAAGGTTCTCTGTTACTCCTAAAAGATCATACTAACTCACTGGCAATGGATCCAAACCAAGACAAAATCTCTGAATTGCCAGAAAAAGAAGAATTCAGAAGGTCAATTATTAAGCTAATCAAGGAGGCACCAGAGAAAAATGAATTCCAACTTAAAGAAATCAAAAACATGAAACAGAATGTGAAAAAATTATTCAGTGAAATAGATAGCATAAATAAAAAAAATCACAACTTCTGGAAATCAAGGACATACTTGGAGAAATACAAAATGCATTGGAAACTATCAGCAATAAAATCAAGCAGAAGAAAGAACTTCAGAGCTTGAAGACAAGGCTTTTGAATTAACCCAGTTCATCAAAGACAAAGAAAAAAGAACTTGAAAAAATGAATTAAGCCTCCAAGAAAGTTGGGACTATGTTAAACATCCAAACATAAGAATAATTGGTGTTCCTGAGGAAGAAGAGAAACCTAAAAGTTTGGAAAACATATTGGAGGTAATAATTGAGGAAAACTTCCCCAGCCTTGCTAGAGATTTAGACATCCAATTACAAAAACCTCAAAGGACGCCAAGGAAATTCTTTGCAAAAATATCATCATCTAGCCACATAATTACCAGGTTACCTAAAGTCAAGACAAAGAAGAGAATCTTAAGAGCTATGATGCAAAGGCATAAGGTAACCTAAAAAATGCACCTGTCAGATTAACAGCAGATTTCCCAGCAGAAACTCTACAAGCTAGAAGGGATTGGTCCTATTTTTAGCTTCCTTAAACAAAACAATTATCAGCTAAGAATTTTGTATCCAGTGAAATTAAGCTTCATAAATGAAGGAAACACACAGTCTTTTTCAGACAAATACTGAGAGAAATCACCATTACCAAACCAGCACTGTGAACTCCTTTTAGAACTCCTTTGATAAGAAATGCTAAAGGGAGTTCTAAATTTTGAAACAAATCCTCAAAATACACCAAAATAGAACCTACTTAAAGCATAAATCTCACAGGACCTTTATAACAATAACATAATGAAAAAAAAAAATCTAATGTAATCAGGCAGCAAATAGCACAATGAATAAAATAGTACCTCCCATCTCAATGCTAACATTGAATGTAAATAATCTAAATTCTCCACTTAAAAGTTAAAGAATGGAAGAATGGATAAGAATTCACCAACCAAGCTTCTGCTGTCTTCAGGAGACTCACCTAAGGACTCACATAAACTTAAGGTAAAGAAATGGAAAAAGATATTCCATGCAAATGGGCACCAAGCAGGAGTAGCGATTCTTATATCAGACAAAACAAACTTTACAGCAACAGCAGTTAAAAAAGAACAAAGGGACAATTATATAATGATAAAAGTACTAGTCCAATGGGAAAATACCACAATTCTAAATATATGTCCACCCAACACTGGAGCTCTCAAATTTATAAAACAATTACTACCAGACCTACGAAATGAGATAGACGGCAAAACAATAATAGTGGGGGACTTCAGTACTTAACTGATGGCACTAGACAGGTCATCAGGACAGAAAGTCAACAAAGAAACAACAAACTTAAACTATACCCTAAAAGAAATGACCTTAACAGATATTTACAGAAGTTTCTACCCAACAACTTTAGAATATATTTATCAGCACATGGAACATTCTCCAAGGTAGAAAATATGATAGGTCACAAAACAAGTCTGAGTAAATTTAAGAAAATTGAAATTATATTAAGTACTCTCCTAGACTACAGTAGAATAAAATTGGAAATCAACTCTAAAGAAACCCCTCAAAACCATACAAATACATGAAAATTAAATGACCTTCTCTTAAACAATGGGAAGAAGGAAATTTTAAAATCCTTTGAACTGAATGATGAGTGACACAATCTATCAAAACCCCTGGGATACAGCAAAGGCATTGCTAAAAGTTCATAGCATTAAATGCCTACATTGAAAAGTCTGAAAGAGCACAGATAAACAATCTAAGGTCACACCTCATGGAACTGGAAAAACAAGAATAATCCAAACTCAAACCCAGCAAAAGAAAAGAAATAACAAAGATCAGAGCAGAAATAAAATGGAAACAAACAAACAAAAAATACAAAAGATAAATGAAACAAAAAGCAAGTTCTTTCAAAAGATAAATAAAATTGATAGATCATTAACAAGATTAACTAAGAAATGAGAGAAAATCCAAATAACCTCAGTTAGAAATGAAAAGGGATATATTACAATTGATACTACAGAAATACAAAAGATTGTTCAAGGCTACTCTGAACACTTTTATGCACATAAACTAGAAAACCCAGGGGAGATGGATAAATTCCTAAAAACATACAACCTCCTAGATTAAACCAGGAAGATATAGAATCTCTGAACAGACCAATAACAAGCAGTGAGAATGAAATGGTAATAAAAATTGCCAAAAATAAGTACAGGACCAGACAGATTCACGCCTGAATTCAATCAGACATTCAAAGAATTGGTACCAATCCTATTGACAGTATTCCTAAAGACAGAGAAAGAGGCAATCCTCCTTAAATAACTCTATGAAGCTGGTATCACTCTAATACCAAAACCAGGGAAGGACATAACAAAAAAAAGAAAACTACAGACCTATATCCCTGATGAATATAGGTACAAAAATCTTCAACAAAGTACTAGCAAACAGAATTCAACAGTACATCAAAAAGATTATCCATCATGATCAAATGGGTTTCATACCAGGGATGCCTGGATGTTTAACATTGTAAGTTGATAAATGTGACACACCACAAACAGAATTTTAAAAACGATATGATCATCTCAATAAATTCAGAAAAAGCATTTGACAAAATCCAGCAACTTTCATGATTAAAACACTCAGCAAAATTGGCATAGAATGGACATACCTTAATAAATAAAAGCCATCTATGACAAACCCACAGCCAACATTATAGTGAATTGGAAAAAGTTGAAAGCATTCTCCCTGAGAACACGATCAAGCCAAGGATGCCCACTCTCACCACTTCTATTCAACATAGTACTGGAAGGCCTAGCAATCAGACAAGAGAAAGAAATATGGAGCATCCAAATCAGTAAAAAGGAAGTCATCCTCTCGCTGTTTACTGATGATATGATTGTTTGCCTAGAAAACACTAAAGACTTATCCAAAAAGCTTCTAGAACTGATAAATGAATTCAGCAAAATTTCTTTATACAAAATTAATATAAACAAATCAGTAGCTCTGCTATATACCAACAACTACCAAGCTGAGAATCAAATCAAGAACTCAACTCCTTTTATAATAGCTGTAAAAATATAAAATAAAATAAGATACTTAGGAATATATCTAACCAAGGAAGTGGATGACCTGTACAGTGAAAACTCTGCTAAAAGAAATCATAGGTGACAAAAGCAGATACAAACACATCCCATGCTCATGGATGGGTAGAATCAATATTGAGAAAATAACCGTACTGCCAAAGCAATTTACAAATTTAAAGCAATTTCCATCAAAATCCCATCGTCGTTCTTCAAAGAGTTAGATAAAAAATTCTAAAATTCATATAGAACCAAAAAGGAACCTGTATAGCCAAAGCAAGACTAAGCAAAGGGAACAAATAGGGAGGCATCACAATACCCAACTGCAAAATATACTATAAGGCCATAGTCACCAAAACAGCATGGTACTGGTATTAAAATAGGCACAGAAACCAATGGAACAAAATAGAGAATCCAGAAATAAAGCCATATAGTTACAGCCAACTGATTTTACACAAAGCAAACAAAAACATGAAGTGGGGAAATGACACCTCATTCAACAAATGGTGCTGGGATAATTGGTGAGCCACATGTAGGAATGAAGCTGGATCCTCATCTCTCTTCTTAGAAAAAAAATCTACACAAGGTGGATCAAAGGCTTAAACCTAAGACGTGAAACCATGAAGATTCTAGAAGATAACATCAGAAAATCTTTTTAGACATTGGCTCAGGTGAAAACTTCATGACCAGGAACCCAAAAGCAAATGAAACAGAAACAAGATAAATAGATGGGACTTAAACTAAAAAGCTTCTGCACAGCAAAAGAAATAATCAGCAGAGTTAACACACAATCCATAGAGCGGGAGAAAATTTTCACAATCTCTACATCTGACAAAGGACTAATATCCAGAATCTACAAAGAACATATCAGCAAGAAAAAAAAATCCCATTAAAAAGTGGATTAAGGACGTGAAAAAATTCTCAACATCACTAAAGATCAGGGAAATGCAAATCAAGACCACAGTGCAATACCACTTCACTTCTGGAAGAACAGCCATAATAAAAAAGTATTAGATGTTGGCATGGATGAGGTGAAAAGGTAACACTTTTAAGCTTTGGTGGGATTGTAAAGTAGCACAACCACTGTGGAAAACAGTGTGGAGACTCCTTAAAGAACTAGAAGTAGATCTATCATTTGATCCAGCAATCCTGCTACTAGGTATCTACCCAGAGGAAAGAAAAGCATTATATGAAAAAGATACTTGCACATCCATATTTACAGCAGCACAATTTGCAATTGCAAAAAATGGTACCAGCCCAAATGGCTGTGAATAATAAGTGGATGAATAAAATGTAATATATATTCCGTGGAATACTACTTAGCTATAAAAAGGAACAATAATGGCATTCACAGCAGCCTGGATGGATTTGGAGACTATTGTTCTAAGTGACGTAACTCAGGAATGGAAAACCAATCACAGTATGTTCTTGCTGTGGAAGCTAAACTAAGAGGACACAAAAGCATAAGAATGATACGCTTGACTTTGAGGAGTCAGGGGAAAGGGTGGGAGGGCGTCAAGGGATAAAAGACTACTCATTGCATGAGATGTATAATGCTTGGGTGATGGGTGCACTAAAATCTCAGAAATCACCGCTAAAGAACTTACTCATATGACCAAACACCATCTTTTCCTCAAAAACCTTTTGAAGTAAAAAAATAAATTAAAAATAAGGTCACAGTCTGTGATATTAGGAGGTAAACTTCAACATATCTTTTGGGGGTATACTATTCAAGCCACAGCATGTGCTTATATGAAAAGTCACACTTTTATCTATATTTCAAAAAGTGTTTTAAATTTGGAAAGTTTGTGTTAAAATACCGAATTCAGATTAATTGTAATTGATACACTCATATGTACGACCTTATGCAAACTAACTACACTGTCATTGAACTTATTTTTCAACTTACTCCAGATTCCTATATGTCGTTGAAATATGAATCTTATTTATTCCCTATGTGTGATTCAGAATGACAGATAGACCCAAAGAAGAAGTAATAGTATTATTATAACAAAAATCTAGAGAAGAGAATCTATAAGCAGTAGTAAATGTTTATCAAAAAACTGAATGGTAATATTAAAATGAAGGTACATATTTATGAGTAACATATTAATTTATATTTAAATACATATGAAATAAATTGCATGTGGTTAGGATGATTTATATGTGATTTTAGCTGCAGGCATAGGAATTTTAAAAGGCAATTTTAAGTCTCTAAGTCAATGTTTTATGTTATTTATATATCTGTATAGCTCTGTTGAGAGAAGATTATTAGGATAATTATGAAAACCATTAGAAATGTCATGAATTACTATTATGTATATATTTCACCTGTGAAAAAAATTATTCATTAGTACATTTTGCCTTGATTAGAGGTGTTCATGCATAAAGATATTCAACCACTCTATTTCTTTCTTTCTTTTTTTTTTTTGTTGAGACAGAGTTTCACTCTTGTTACCCAGGCTGGAGTGCAATGGCGCAATCTCAGCTCACTGCAACCTCCGCCTCCTGGGGTTCAAGCAATTCTCCTGCCTCAGCCTCCAGAGTAGCTGGGACCACAGGCACCTGCCACCACACCCAGCTTATTTTTTGTATTTTTAGTAGAGACGCGGTTTCACCATGTTGACCAGGATGGTCTCGATCTCTTGACTTCGTGATCCACCTGCCTCAGCCTTCCAAAGTGCTGGGATTATAGGCGTGAGCCACCGTGCCTGGCCCACTCTAAATATTTCTTAAGAAATGCTGCTGCTCGTGTTATAGCTACAGCTACTACTACTACTACCAGCTAACACTTATATAGTACTTATTATTTCTCATCTAATTGTCATAACAGCACTATTAAGTAGGTACTATTACTGTTTACATAATACTAATGAGGAAACAGAGGCACAGAGAGGTTAAGTGACTTGCCCAAGGTCACCCAACAAATCAGTGGATCTGGAATTAGAAACCAGATGATTTGGTTTCAGAGGCCATCTAATTATTACTGTTATGAAGGAGTGTTAGAAATGCTTTATATGAAATTATAATTATGCTTTTTAATTGCTATTTCTCCCAATAATAATACTTTTAAATTTTATATGGTTTGTCTTGACAAGAGAAATAGAAATGGAAGACTCATTTAAAAAGTATCTAACTTTTCTTTATGAACATTTGCTTAGATTTTGATCGTAAAATGGAGATTACGGCATATCTTTTGTAGGTCTGTGTTAGCTCTTGGGACATGGCAGTGAATGCACAGATGATCCCTGACCATGTAGTGTTCATATTCTAGCAGGAGGAAACAGCTAATAAATGCTAGACATAAATAGTGTTAGAAATTCATCAGTGGTCTTGCAGGAATAAGCAAAACAGAGTAAGAGGGAACAGAAGCATGAGTATAGGGAGGTGTAATTAAAATAGGAGGTAAGGATGGGCCTTATTTTTAAAAACTGAGACTTGAGTGAAGACTTGGAGTGCAGGAATTGCCAAGTGGATATCTGGGAATAGAGAGTTTCAGGGCCTTGGAAGAGGCAGTGCAAATACTCTCATATGATCATGTACCCGGCATGTTTCAGAAACAGCAGGAAGGTTTGTGGGACTTTTGAAAGTTGGTCATATAAAGTGGGTCATTCCTCTCCTAATCAACTAAGACAGTCAAGAGGCCAGAGGAAAGAAAGGGCTCAAGGCACATAACATTGCTGCTCCAAGAATGCACTTATCTGTAAGCCTGACTGCTGAAATGGCCTTTTGGAACCTGAAACCACTTTTATCTAATAGTTACTGAAACAACTTGCTGGGACTTAAGACTGGTTTTATCCACCACAGTCACTCTCCAATCAGAGCTGGCCAGTTCCCCGAAACTTTATTAGTGCCAATGAACTTTCTTAGAGTGATAGATAATATTTCTTGTTTACATAAAATCTCCAATCTTTTCTTTGTTCTTCAGACATGCCAAAGACCACCTTGTCTGTGTGTTTGCCCAAAATTACAATCCTTGCTTCTCAAATAAAACATTTTAAATTTGGAGTTTCCTCCCTATATTTTCTTTGACTTGGATAGACTGAAGCAGAATGGGAGGGGGAGAGTAGTGGGTGAGGTCAGAGGGTTGAGGGGCAGAGGATGTGGTGATTGAAGAAAAGCGTGTTACGTAGAGACTTATGAGGCCTTGTAAAGGACTTTGATTCTTATTAAATTACATCTCTGTAGGTGAGGGGAGGTGTCTTAGGATGGATATAAAATGTAAACTTAAAATATGTAAAATTTCATGACTACAAGATCTTATATGTTAAAGATGAGACTGACAAAAACAACTGAAATTAGACCACATTATGAACAAGAAGGAAGGGACGAAAAGTAGGCAGCTCATATTATTTCTGCTACAATTCTTGGTTTGTTCTTTTGAACTCTGTAGAGATTATTATAATGCAGATTGTGGTACATATTGAAATATAATTCCATTATGTGACTCAATTTTAAAAAAACATAATAAAATGAATAAAATGTACCTGTTGATATGGGACAGGTGCATGCGTATCATGTTTTGATTTATAATATGGTATTACATTTTTATCCATATGTATTTGTTGAATACATTTAACATACTTGAATACATTCCATTTTGCTGTAGGATCGTCAGTAGTGTTTAACGTCCAGCATCATTTGTGCTGTAGTGCAAAAACAAACGCTCCCAGGAAAGCATTGATCGTGGAAGGCACGTAAATATTTGTTTAACTGTTGACTAAACAACTAAACTTTATTCAACCTAATGTTTCTTCACATTACCTTTCTTTGTATTTCCTCAGGACATATTGGTATTAAAAAACCTGTAGTGTTTCATAAAATTGAAAGAAAAGACAGAACGCAGTATGTTTTTACGTAGAAAAGCTGTAATATAAAGCTTTATATATACAAATAGCATTTATATGGCAAATTGATAGGGAATTTAGTTAATGTTGCATGTTTGGTATTAATGTTTCTCCCTGTTTATTTTTTAATGTAGCAATTAGAATTTCCAGCATACTCAATCTTAGATCTAATGTGAAATGAGATTAAGTTAGAATTTCATGATTTGTACCCTACAAAGATTCCATCAATCCATGACAGCTTTTCATTTTCCATTTGTACCAGTCTCTTAAATGTATTACTTGTATATAAATAGAAATAGACTAAAATTTTGGAATAAATTATATTAGTTTAAAAATTATCCTAACACAGTAACATACAATAACAACTATTTACCCTAAAATATTTTGGTTTTAATGTCTTTTAAGTAAAATAATCTGAAGAGTACAGTTTTAGAGCCACCAAAAGTATTTTACATTGAAAATTCAAATTCATTGATATCAATTTTTAAATTTTTTTTTTTTTTGAGACAGAGTCTCAGTCTGTTGCCCAGGCTGGAGTGCAGTGGTGTGATCCTGGCTCACTGCAACCTCTGCCTCCTGCATTCAAGCGATTCTTCTGCCTCAGCCTCCCCAGTAGCTGGGACTACAGGTGCCCGCCACCACGCCCAGCTCATTTTTGCGCTTTTAGCAGAGACGGGGTTTCCCCATGTTGGCCAGGCTGGTCTCAAGCTCCTGACCTCAAGAGATCTGCCCACCTTGGCCTCCCAAAGTACTGGGATTACAGGCGTGAGCCACCAGCCTGGCCAATATTTTGAAGAATATAACTTTGAATGATTCTAGCAATCTGCAAATCACTTTTAGATCACAGTTACAGGATATATGCCTACATAAGACTCCATGACTAATGCTAAATTTGTTTAGACTAATGGGAGATTTTAACTTCTAATTTAATGAGGAAATATGATATTCTATAAATCATACATAAAGTTATTCCTGAACTCTCTTGAACTTGTGTATTACAGTAACCTGACCGAAAGGCATGTGTTTAATTTGTATAATTGACTGCTTCTAAGAAGGCTTGTCAACAACAAGTGTAATAATAACACATGTTAGTGATGAAATGCATTCCCACTCAAGACCATGTGTACATTCTGATGTAGTGGAATTTGCTATAATTAAGAGGAGAAAAATTATAGTCTCTAAAGACTATAAATAATCTCAATTTGTATAATATTTGCCTAATTCAATTAGTTCCAATGCTTTGTGGCATTTTCTTTGAATTTTCTTGTACATTTTATAATGTATTCTATAGAAAACCTGGATTTAATTTTTAATTCTGTTATTTAAAATTTATAGTCATCTTTTTTCTCATTCATATTTCCAATCTGTTCAGAATTTTAAAATAACAATTCAACTCAATTTTACAAACTATGTGCTTTAAAACTGGTCCTTCAAAATACACAAGTAACAATCCTCCACAGATTTGCACTGTATTAGGGCAAGGACATTGCAGATTGATAATTTCCCTCACTTTCAAATCCCCCAAAGGAGCAGAATGACACTCAATACTGCTTGGCATCAAATAGTACACATTTTCTAACAATGTCCGAAAGACGCAGAAGCAGTAACAGGTTTATAAACAGTGGCTGGACAGTGATCAATCATCTCACATCTTTAGGCTCCTAGGAAAACATCAGAGCAAGTAACTTAGGATTCCTTTCTGTACTTGTAATTTTTTCTTTAAAGGAGTTGTAATTTCTGCTTGAAGGAGAAAATGTGAGGAGGAGCTTGAAGAGATTTTAACTGTAGGGGACTTTATTTCTTCACCCTGGAGGCAAAATTGAATTCATATTGCAGATGAAACTAAGGGTCTAAACTGTTTGGCTTGCTACAGAGGTGTTTTACTGTTTACATGACACTTCAGGGAGTTGGGAGTGTCATCACTTAATCAAAGTATTCTACAAGATTTTCCTTGACCTTCTTTATGTTTACATACAAATGAGCCTGTCCTTTTTTGTGGGAATTTTGAGATTTCTTTGTGCTAATTTCAAATGCATATAAAGTGTAGGCACCTCCAAAGTATAACTTCTAACACCACTTAGTTAATCCACATTATTTTATATGTATATGTAATGATTTAAAACATGTTATTCTGATTTCATTCTTAATTTACCACTTAGAAAGTGGTGATAATCTCTAACCAGTGTGGATAAAGCATCTTTTCTGGCATATATCCTTAAAGTATCACATTGCTCTTGACCTGTGTATTCTGAGTCTTTGCTACGACCACTATGTTTTGTTATGACAGTGACTACTTTGTGCTTCAAAGCCCTTACCACTAGACCTTTCTCCTTTCTCACACACGATTGCAATGTTAATTTTTTAATGATGAACTTTATATTGTAGAATAGTTTTGAATTTGTAAAAGCGTTAGAAGGCAAGTACAGAATTCCTGAATGCCTTTCACCAGTTTTCCCTTAATATTAACATCCTACATAATCATGGCACATTTGTCAAAATAGGAAATTGGTATTAATTCTTTACTGTTAATAAAACTACATATTTTATTTAGATGCCTTAATTTTTTTTTCACAAAGTCTTCTTTTCTGGTAGAGGATGAAAATTCTATTCCAGATTATCATAGTAAATTTAGTCAATGTTAGTTTGTCATTTTTGGGGTTTTATCCATTACCTTCCTACATTATACTCAAAATGAAGTTTACTTGACAATCCTAAGAATGTGCTCATATTTCTGTGCTTTAGTTGATAGCATGCCAGTTTGAACTCTCTGAGCTTAGTGGTTTCTGTGTCAATTTGTTGAACCAGTGTTATTGGTGGAATCCATTGCCATCAATGCCTGTTATGATGTCAGGACAGATGAAAATGACAAAAAGAGAACTATAAAGAGAGAATCGTAGTTAAATTGTTTTTGGTAGATAGAATTTTTTTCATGCATGAAATCTCAGCTAGCACGGTATCTCCATTACTGTGGTGCTATGGCATGACCTAGGATATTTCAAACACTCACAAAGGAACAGGAACTAGGGCATCAATTAATATCATACACACTCCAGCTGCCATTTTTTATTTTACTTTTATTCTTTTTCATAAGTGCTCTAAGACAAGGCACATGCTCCAGTCTTTAGAACTGAATGAATCAGGTTTCGTTTTCCTAACTACGCATGTACATATATACACACATCTCATGCTGTAAACTTCACTCTCAGCCTGCTTTAGCCTTCTCCTACAAATTTTAATATGCGTGTTTTCATTTTTACAATTCCATTTGGATTTATGTATATTGATTTTGAGTGTGTTTTTCTGTATGACTTTTCAGTGGTGCCCTATGTATTACACTATGTAAATATATATATATATATATGTACACACACACACTCTCTCTCTATATATATACATACACATACACAGAAACATAGAGTAATATGTATAATGTGTATACAGGTGTCCATTTTACTCATTTGGATGTAGTAGAACAATTTTACTCATTCTGATATGGTAGAATTATATAGTGTAATATGACAGTGTATAAATAATTACATAGTGTAATATGTACAGTTTGTGTATGTGTACACATATAAATTATATATGTGTACACATGTGTATGACTGACATGTAATTTATATGTGTACATACATACACACTGTACATATTACACTATGTAATTCTACATCAGAATGGGTAAAATTATTCTACATCCGAATGAATAAAATGAACACCTGTATATACACTATACATATTATGCTATGTTTGTGTGTATGTACATATATATATGTATATACATATATACACACTTTGTAATATATATATACCACATATATTATACTATATATGCATGCATATGTCTATATAGGTATGTATGTGTTATATTTATATACTTATACTATACCTATACATCTACATCTATATTATGGTACACATATAGTCACAGTTTACTGGTGTCATCATTTTAAACAGTTTGAGTGAAGTGCAAAAAGCTTATCTCCCTTATGTTTCTTTATTCTGCCCCACTTACAATTGTCTTAAATATTTTCTTTTTGTACATTGAAAATCACGATAGGCAGTGTTAGAATTTTTACCTCAAACATTAATGTGATTTAAAAACGCAAGAGGTGAAGGAGAGTCTAGCTAGCGTAGACTGCCCATTCAACGTTTTGCATTCTGCAGTTTCAGTTACTAGTGGTCAACTGCAGTTTGAAATTATTAAGTGAAAAATTCCAGAAATAAACAATGCATAAGTTTTAAGTTTGTGCCATTTTGAGTAGTGTGATGAAATCTTGCACCATTTTGTGTCATCTGCTCGAGACGTGAAGTGTGTCTCTGTCCAGTGCACCCACACTGTATTTGCTATCCACCCATTAGTCACTCAGTAGCTATCTGAGTCATCAGATTGAAAAAATATAGTACAGTATTTATTGGGTTTAGTACTCTATGAGGTTTCAGGCATCCACGAGGAGTCTTGAAACATAGCCCCTCAGGATAAGGGAAGACCACTCTATTTTATTTACCCATAATTTTCTTTACTGTATTCTTTGGCAACAAATTCTCTTCGTTTTACTTATTTGAGTGTTTCTTGAATTCCTCTTCATTGTTGAGTGATAGTTTCACTTTATGTAGGACTCTAGGTTGATAGTTTCATTTTGTCAGTTTTTTACACTTGAAAAATGTTGTGCCACTTCCTGCTGCTCTCTATGGTAAGAAACTGTTCTTCTCTTGTTGTTTTCAAGACTTTGTCTTTGTCTTTGGTTTTTCAAATATTTATGATGATGTATCTAGGCATGGATTTCTTGGAGTTCCTCTGGTTTGGGGTTCACTCATCTTTTTGAATATAACAGTTAATGTCCCTGCCATATAAATACTTAGCCATGATTTCTTCCAGTACTTTATCAGACCCATCATTTTTCTCTTTTCCTGGAACCCTGATGGCAAGAATATTAGATCTTTTGTTGTAGTCCCACAGGTCTCTTAGGGTCTGCTTGTTTATTTGTGTTTATATCCTATTTATTGTTCAGATTGATTCAAAGTAAAATAAGAAAATCCATTAAACATTCTCTCCTTGAAGTACAAATAGAACTGAAGTAATAGAATACTATATGTGCCTCTGCAGTGAGTAATATTTACATAGTTATAATGTGGAAAGTGCTGTTATGGATTTTAAACCTCTATAATTAACCAACATGCAAAAGGCAACACATTTTATTATGACAATGGAATAGAATGTAAAAATTGTCAACCTTGAAATAAAATATAATACAATTTTTTTATTTAAAAAATAAAATGAATATAATGTACAAGTATCTAAAAGTAGTAGAATGAGTGATGAGTGGTAGTGAAATGGCAATATTGTTATCTTGCAAAGTGGGATGTCAAAAGATCACAACTGTGAATGAACAAAAAAAATTTTAGTTTTTACTATTTCATAATAAACTGTTTAAGATATGATCTAGATGCTTATCAAACCATTTTTCTTGTCCTTCTCTCTTTTTTCCCCTGCCTCCCCCACATCTGATCCTCCCTTCCTTCTTTCCTCCCTCCTACCCTTTCCTTCCTTCCTTCCCTCCCTCCTTCCTTCCTTCCCTCCCTCCCTCCTTCCTTGCTCCTTCCTTCCTTCCTTCCTTCCCCTCTCTCTCTTTTCTCTCTTTTTTTCTTCTTTCCAGGTAATATAAGTTTCTCAGTCAGCACGGCAGCTTAACATAATGAATTCTGGCTAATGGAATATGGAAAGAAGTGATATACACTATGTACTGATTTGTGAAAATTGTATCAGGTTTTATATTGCTACATTTCCCATACTTTTTGTTTGTGACTTTATTTTCTCTGCAATTTCTTTTTGTTTCTTATTTCTTTTATGGAGGAAGAAATATTTCCCTTCCTACCATATCTTTATTATGTTCAGGATGTCATTCATTCGGGTATTTCTTATTATCCCTTCCATTATTCTTACTTCATCCTGCTTGCTTATTCTGATCTGAATACTTTGCTCTCTACTTGGACTATGACTTTCTTGTATAGCTTTTTGTTTTTCCTCAAGATTCTAGTGTTATTTGTTCTAGCATTCTATGCTTTCATAAAAGCTGACAGATTTTCTAAACTAATTGGAAAGAAGAGAAAAAGCTTGTGCCAAATTTTTTATCTTGAACCAGAAGCCCATGTTAACATTAAAAAATAGGCATAATTCAAATTAATAATAAACATCAGACCAAGAAATACATTCTAGAAACAATATAAGTAAATGATCCATAAATGTATAGTAAGATTTTATCCTGTTTTTGTTTACTCTTGAAAAGATGATGGTTTTTGTAATTTTGATATAGCTTTAATTCAGTTCTAAAATCTTAATGGAATTCAGTGATAACTGGAAAACAACTTTCATGTGTTAGGCAGGACGGGATGCTGTTCTCATTGGAGAGAAGTGTTAATATATCTCTTCCTCACATCACTAACATTAATATGCATCTTAACTGTAATGATCACTGAAGGCTTGGCGGGGTGTGAAGGTGACAGTGGTGATGAGACACTCCAATTGTAACTGGTAGATTAATTAATCAGCTTATAACTATTTGAGTGTATGAAAACATTAATGTCTGGCTCTGTATAAAATTAGGAAATATAAATTTTCAGCTTCAGTACTAATATGCTAAAATGATTTCTATTAGACTATCTGATCATTTGTCCATTTATTACTGGAAAAGACAACTATGTGAATTAGTAAGATTTTTGCAACCAATTTATAAGTGTTTAAGAAAACATGCTAAATTAATTTAAAACTTAATGCCTATATATATATATATATATATATATATATTTTTTTTTTTTATGAGGTCTCATTCTGTCACCCAGGCTGGAGTGCAGTGTCATGATCATAGCTTCACTGCAGCCTTGAACTCCTGGGATCAAGTGATCCTCCCACTTCAGCCTCCCAAGTTGTATACCAATATGCCTGCCTGGCTAATTATTGTTTGTTTGTTTTGTTTTGTTTGTTTGTTTGTTTTAGAGACAAGGTCTCGCTTTGTTGCCTAGGCAGGTTTTGAACTTATTGCTTAAGCAATGCTTTTTCCTTGGCCTCTCAAAGTGCTGGGATTACAGACATAAGCCACTGTGTTTGGTCTCTAATAACGTAATACTTGTTTAATCTTTCCAAAATTATAGGCAGCACCAAGACTTCCAGTGTTGTGAGAGATAATAAGTTAATTTTTAGATGTTTCATTTTAACACTTAGCTGACTGCGTTCAAAATAGACACTATGTTAAACTTGAATGAATAATGTTTTTATACAGAACCAAAACCCATTGATACAGTATGAAAAATCATTCTGAGGTAATAAAGTTGGCCTTTGTTTGATAGAAAGGATATTAAAAGCAGTTTGTAGGAGGCAGTTAGCAGTTTTTGGGTTTGTGTGTTTGGAGAAGACATAAGTTTCTGTCTATCGTGTAGAGAATATACCATCATTAGCCCAAATTGCAAATTACAGTGGCAGAAAGGATGGTTGAGAAAAAAATGGCTTAAGGTCCTTACTGTTTTCTGGTGGTGCAAGTCTATTTGCTCACTTCCTTCCAGCCACTCTAGCTTTCTCTCAATTTCTGCAACATACTTCGCTTTTCCTGCCCCACAGCCTTTGTGCATACTGTTACCTCTTCCTAGAATGTTCTATCCATTCTCTTTCTCTTGTTTAAATGGTGATCATTCTTCAAATCTCACCCTAAATATTACTACATGGGTAATCCTTTCTTTATGCACCTTTATAAATAAGTTGTGTCTCCAGGTAACGTATTTCCTTAGCACTGTGAAAATCTACTCCCAGCATTTTGCACGTAACAGTTTCTCAATAACTGGTAAATTCTGGCACTAAATTTTCCTTCTTTGTTAATTCTTGTGTGCAAACTCCACAAAGAAAGAAACTATTTCATTAACAATGCCCATCATCTGAATGTATGATGCTATCTGGTAGGTAATAGGCACACACTAAATATTCACTAATGAAATGATAAATACGGATATTTAGAATTTACTGTGTATTAGTAGTTTCACATCTATAAAATATTTTCTTCCAAGTTTATTTGCATCCCTTATTCATACTGAGTTTTGTCAGGATAGTGAGATAAAGAAGGCAGAAAGTTGGAAAAAAGATTGGCTGAAGAGCTCAGAGGGGGGAAAGCAAACACAAGATAAAAGAGAAACAAGCTAAAAGTGAAAGCGAGAAGATGTTCTAAGTCATGGAGATTAGAAAATACTATTAAGTCTTTTCCAAAACAGAATAAGACAAGATCCAGAGGGTTTGTTCGCTTTTTCTTTCAATATAAGCATGGTAGTATAGTTTAATATAACTATTTAAGGGCTAAGTTAAGTAGACTGGTGTCTTCATATCTTTGTTCTTCTTTTTGAGTGACCATGTGAAAAGAGTAGAAGTGAAATTTAACCCAGGCAATTTTCTCCCTGTTGACAGATTTCGTAATATGATTGATGGGGGCAGAAGGTGAAACTATCTGATAAAATGAGGTTTTTGCATTGTCTGTGTATTTCATATATCAATGCCAGTATCTTTTTAAAATGAAGGTCAAGACTCCATAGGGAAGGGTTACAATATAATTTGAAGAGTTTCATATATGGGAAATATTTGGATGTATAAATTGTGAGCTGTACTGTATGGTTCTTCTTTTCCCCCTCAACTCTGCATATATCCTCCTTCCTAACCTATTAAAATTTGTTATTCTGCCAATAAGAGAATATAAAATATTTAAGTCATATTATTGGTAGTATAAACACTTTAAAAGCAAACATTTGAGAGTGTTGAAATCATTGGTCTATACAATGCTGTCTGTAGTACATTGCACAGTGCCTTACAAGCGATTATTATCTATGAAATGATTTCATTTCCATTTGCTCACAGAAATTACTATGTTACAAGATAAAAAATTATAAAAGTGTAGATAGATAGATACTACCTATTGTATTAATTAACGGTTGTCTTAAGACAGTGAAAACTGAAAGAAAAATGTTACCACTTTATGAGAATGTTTTAATTTTCTTAAATTCAAAATTAGACTTTACAAAGCCATATTTGATTTCGGGACTCAGTTATGCTATTGTGTTCCACATTTCATTGTCTTTCGCAGCATCTTTCTGTGTTGTATTCAAAAAGAAGTCATTTTATTTATGGACTGACCATGGAGATTTTTATTACTGCCTGAAATATTATTGCCTGATTACACTCGCATTGAGTGAAGTAACTGTGGTTGAATATTGAGTTCAGGTAAACGTTTTGCTTTTTAGTACATGAATATGTAGAATAACAGAAGAAAACCTGAATCACTTTCCTCATTAAAACATTATCAAAATTGAAGGCTATGATGATGAAATGTTAGATTAAATTTTTTTCTACAGATGCTTTTATTATTACTTAACAATCCAACTTACAGTCTCATAAGTAAATAGTATCTGTAGTCATATACTCTGTTTTTCTATTATCCATCACTAAAATGAAAAGAAAGCGCATTCTTAAAATTCTAGTCAGATATCCTAGAAAATATATTTCCATATTTTAATGTCAATATTTAAGGACAAGTTTTGCCTGCAAGGGTTAGACATTTGACTCAAATTCTCTTAAGAAGGGATTCATTGGCTAATGCAGCTGAGCTGCTAAGGGCCTGGGTGTATCTGAGATGACTGGGAGCGCGAAGCTGTGACGTGTACCACAATATTCTGTGAATTTATCTTCTGGTATCACTTCACTTCTCACACATTACCCTTTTCTCAAAATCAGCCATAGCATATGATTGCAATGACCTCCATACAGTTTTTCAAGAAAAGAGAACAGGAACCTTCCTTGTCCAATCTTGGGAAAGAATGTTCGTTAGCATAATCTGGATTAATATTTATAACACATGCTAGAAGGTGGTTGCATTGTGATTGCCTTCTTTGCATTTCCTGCTCATCCTAGGCAATCAAAAGAAGTAAGTGGTTTAACTTCATTAGGGAATAAAGATAACAATTGCTTGAGAGAATTTCCAGACCACAGCACAGGGAAGGAGAATTTGTGTAAAGTTCAGTGGACATAATGAGTTTAGATATAGAATTGAGAGTCCAGTAAGACTAAGGCAACTAGAGTTAACAGAATACATTCCTAGAGAGTAATCAGCTACACAGGGAGAAACATGCAGAAATCTTTAGGGGATTTTTCACTGGGGGGTTTATTAATCCAGCGTATTACCAACCAGCATATATGTGAGGGGGGGGAATAACTTTCCAAAAAGATTAGAGGTAACAATGTGTAGTGCTTACACAGGGCCAGGAATAGTGTAGTTAACTACACTGTAAAATCACAATGGTCATGAGGCATTGGGCAAAGTGCAGAGAAATATCTTTCTCAGTAGTGGAGCATAATTAACCATAGACTGAACACTACATTGTTTTCAAGTAACAAATTTTACAAGCAAGATAAGAAAAGAGAGCATTGCTTTCAAGCAACTTAACTGGACCCCAAAAATAAAACCTTAAGAACATTTACAGATCTCTCTCTCTCTCTCTCTCTCTCTCTCTCTCTCTATATATATATATATGTATATACATATATACAGATCTCTCTCTCTCTCTCTCTCTCTATATATATATATATATATGTATATATTTGTACATATGTATATATGTATATATATATATAGAGAGAGAGAGATCTGTATATATGTATATATTTGTACATATGTATATATGTATATATATATATAGAGAGAGAGAGATATGTATATATGTATATATTTGGACAGAACAAGCTAAAATTCACATCTGGTAATCAATCTTTCTTACCAGCTATGAAAAAAAACAGAAAAATAGGACTCATACTGACAAGATAAATCAAATAATCAAAACCGACCCAGATCTGAAAGTATTTAAAACTGTTATTATAAATATATTCCTTATGATCAAATATTAATTAGCAACATGAAAGACATAAAAAAGACCCAGCTGCAACTTCTAAAGATGAAAACTGTCATATGTGAGATGATACACTGGGTGGGTTAATTGCAAATAACACATTGCAAAAGAAAAGATTATTGAAGTGTGAGAAACAGCAATAAAAATTATCCAAAATGAAACCCAGAAGACAATAAAGAGAGAAAAAAAGTGAATAGACCTTTAATGTACTGTGGGACAATTTCAAGCCACCTAATAAGTACATACTTGGAGAGTCTGTGGGACAGAAGAGGAGAGAAAAATGTTTAACCAAATAACAGTATACATTTTCTAAGTTTGCTGGCAACTATAAACCTACAGGTACAAGAAACTTAGCAAATATCAAGCATAAGAAAGATGAAGAAAAATACATCAAAGTATGTCAAAATCATATTGCTCCATACTAGTGATAAAGAGAACATATTAAAAATAAAAATAACAGAGACATAGTGCATACACAGATATAAAATAATTATAAGAGCTTACTTTTATCATAATATGGAGTAGCAACATTTTTAAAGAACAAAAAGAAAAAAATACCAGCATAGTATTCTGTACCCGTCAAAAATTACTTTTAAAACAAAGGGTAAAGAGTTTTTCAGAAGTACAAAAGCCAAAAGAATCTGTAGCCTGCAGATTTGCACAGTAAAACAGAAGGCAAATGAAAGCAGATGGAAATACAGAAGTACAGAAAGGAATGAAGGGCACAGAAAATGATAACCTCACAGATAAATATTTAAAAACCTAAAATTAGGTAAAACTTTCTAAAATGTAATTAACCATTTAAACAGAAAAAAATAATGTAATGTGCGTTTATGGTATATATGAAATCAAAATGGATAACAATGCCACACATATTGAGAGGGGGAAAAATGAAAGTATACTGTTGGAAGGTTCTTAAACTATTGTGTAGTGGTACATTATCACTTCAAGGAAGATGGTGGCAAATTAAACATGTATTGTGTAAATCCTAAAGCAATCATTAAAATAGTAAAGAAAGGAATTATAGATGAGCCAACAAAAGAAATAAAATGAAATGATAAAAATGTTCACTAAATTAAAAGAAGGCAGTGAGAGGGAAAGGGGAACAAGGAAAATAGGGGACAAGAAGTACACAAATGGAAGTGTTGTGGATTTGAAGCTAGTCTTATCAGTAATCAGATTAAATGTAATTTATACAGAAACCTCAGTTAAAATACAGAGATTATCAGATTGGATAAAAAAGTAAGAACTAACTATAATCTGTGTATAAGAACCAAACCCCAAATACATAGTTATAGACACAAGTAGATTCAGAGTAAAAAGGATGGAAAAAGCTACACCATCCAAAAATTCTGAGTGACTATACTATTATCAGACAGAGTAGATTTTAGAGCAAAAATATTACCCGAGATAAAGGGCTTTATTTCATAATGATGAAGTGGTCAATCTATTAAGAATTATGTACCTAGTAACGGAACTTGAAAACACATAAAACAAAGAAGAACCATGAGAACAGATAGACTAACTTAACAACTGTAGTCAGAGGTTTCAGTAATCCTTTCTCAATAATGGATAGACAAGGAGAAAGAAAAATCAATAAGGGATTTGAAGGTTTGGACAACATGACCAATCAATTTGACCTAACTGGTATTTATAGAATACACCACCTCAAAACATTATTTTTAAGTATACACTAAATACTTCCCAGGATACTAGACTCTACTAGGCCACAAAACAATTCTACTGGACCATAAAACAACTCACAATAAATTTAAAAGAATTCAAGTCATTTAATGTGTATTACTGATCACATTAAAATTAAGTAGGAAATCGATACCAGAATGTTTTCTGAAAATATTCTCAAATTTTTAGAAATTAAATAAAAAATTCTAAATAACATGTAGGTCAAAGAAAAACTCAAAAGAGAAATTAGAAAGTATTTTTAATTGTGTGGAAATGAAAACATAGCATTTCATTTTTTGCGATGCTACTAAAATGTACTTAGGGAAACTTGTAGCACCATATGCCTGTGTTAGGAAAGAAGAAAGGTCTCAAATCAATATATTTAACATCCTTCCCTTTTTAAAAAAAATATGTATGTATTTTTTATTGCATTTTAGGTTCTGGAGTACATGTACAGAACATGCAGGATTGTTGCATAGGTACATACATGGCATTGTGGTTTGCTGCCTCCATCCCCATCACCTATATCTGGCATTGCTCCCCATGTTATCCCTCCCCAACTTCCTACGCCACACTGTCCCTCCTCTAGTTTCCCACAACAGACCTCAGTGTGTGATGCTCCCCTCCCTGTGTCCATGTGTTCTCATTGTTCAACACTTGCCTATGAGTGAGACATGCGGTGTTTAGTTTTCTGTTCTTGTGTCAGTTTGCTGAGAATGATGGTTCCCAGATACATCCATGTCCCTACAAAGGACACAAACTCATCATTTTTTATGGCTGCATAGTATTCCACAGTGTATATGTATCACATTTTCCCTGTCCAGTCTATCATCGATGGGCATTTGGGTTGGTTCCAGGTCTTTGGTATTGTAAACGGTGCTGCAGTGAACATATGTGTGTATGTGTCCTTATAATAGAACGATTTATAATCCTTTGGATAAATACTGAGTAATGGGATTGCTGGGTCAAATGGAATTTCTATTTCTAGGTCCTTGAGGAATCGCCACACTGTCTTCCACAATGGTTGAACTAATTTACACTCCCACCAACAGTGTAAAAGTGTTCCTATTTCCCCACATCCTCTCCAGCATCTGTTGTCTCCAGATTTTTTAATGATCACCATTCTAACTGGCATGAGATGGTATCTCAATGTAGTTTTGATTTGCATTTCTCTAATGACCAGTGATGATGAGCATTTTTTCATGTTTGTTGGCCTTGTATATGTCTTCTTTTGAAAAGTGTCTGTTCATATCCTTTGTCCACTTTTGTATGGGTTTGTTTGTATTTTGCTTGTAAATCTGTTTTAGTTCTTTGTAGATTTTGGATATAAGTCCTTTGCGAGATGGGTAGAGTGCAAAAATTTTTTCCCATTCTGTTGGTTGCTGATTCACTCTATTGACTGTTTCTTTTGCTGTGCAGAAGCTCTGGAGTTTGATTAGGTACCATTTGTCTATTTTGGCCTTTGTTGCCAATGCTTTTGGTGTTTTAGTCATGAAGTCCTTGCCTATGCCTATGTCCTGAACGGTTTTGCCTAGGTTTTCTTCTAATGTTTTTATGGTGTTAGGTCTTATGTTTAAGTCTTTAATCCATCTGGAGTTAATTTTAGTGTAGAGTGTCAGGAGGGGGTCCAGTTTCTGCTTTCTGCACATGGCTAGCCAGTTTTCCCAACACCATTTATTGAACAGGGAATCATTTCCCCATTGTTTGCTTTTTTCAGGTTTGTCAAAGATCAGATGGTTGTAGATGTGTGGCACTGCCTCCAGGGTCTCTGTTCTGTTCCATTGGTCTATAGCTCTGTTTTGGTACCAGAACCATGCTTCTTAAGAAACAAGTGAAAGGTCTAGGTGCAGTGGTTCATGCCTGTAATCTCAGCACTTTGGGAGGCCAAAGCAGCAGACCATTAGCACCCAGGAGATGGAGACCAGCCTAGGCAACACAGGGAAACCCCGTCTCTACAAAAAATTAAAAAGTCAGGTGTGGTAGTACATACCTGTAGTCCCAGCTACTCAGGAGACTGAGGTGAGAGGATCACTTGAGCCCTAGAGGTCAAGGCTGCAGTGAGCTATGATCATGTTGCTGCACTCTAGCCTGGGCAAAGTAGCAGACCCTGTCTCACTAAAAAAGAAAAAAGGAATAAAAATGAAAGGAAAAAAAAAAAAAAACAAGAGACAGAAGCAAATAAAGCCATAAAGCCAAAGTAAGTAGGAAAAGGAAATAATATCAGATCAGAAAGTAATGAGAATGATAGTAGATGACAGAATAAAAAGTTTTAGCCATCAATTCCCCATAGAAGCACCAATTCAATAACAAGATATGGATCAAAATACCTTTGGAGAACTCTAGAAATCAATTAAGATGTTGTAGTACCTCAAGCAAGGGCCTAGGTGAGAACAGCCACATTGAAATACATACAGAAAGCCATTTCATTTTATCCTTCGTTGCCCCACCCCCAAGCTGGCACAGCTTAGTGCCACTGGGACAGAACCTGGCTTGTTGCCTTTTTTCTGGGATGGTTGGGGGAGAAAAGAGTGGAATATGTGTCCAGTATTCCATCTTTGTGGAGGACTGCTTGAGGGACTGGGTTTCTTTCTCACCTGATCCAGAGTGCTAAGAAAACTAGCATAGTTTAGATGCTCGTAGGACTGCTAAGAGAAAAGGAGAATTTGGGCAGCTTGCTGTAGCATCATAGGACCTACAGTGCCACAGACAGAGGCTGACATGGATTAGCATAATGGGGACAAGGTGCCAAATCATGGTTTCTCCTTCAGGAGGGAGAGAGAAGAGTGATACAGCATTCTGACCTTTGAGAGGACTGCTGGAGGGACTGTTTTTTGTCTCTCATGAGTTGGAATGCTGACAGAGAGCTGGCACATTTTGGATACCTGGAAGCTTTAGGGAACAAAGAAAAGACAGACAGCTTATTGCTGCAGGACAACAGAACCTGCAGTATTAAAGGCAGACACTAGACAGAGCAAGAGATTACAAGTTTTGGAAGAGAATTTGACAAACCTCTTTAACTGGAAAATTAAATGCAAATACCTGTACAAGTTACATTCTACAAGTGAGGTTTAAATGGACCCCAAATCTCCAGTCAGGCTGATTGATGAAAATCTTCTCCTGTATAAAGCCAGCCTGTAAAGACTGGGAGAGGTAGCTGTTATTTCAGGCTGGAGTGCAATGGCACAATCTCAGTTTGCTGCAACCTCTGCCTCCTGGGTTCAAGCCATTCTTGTGCCTCAGCACCCTGAGTAGCAGGGATTACAGGCATACACCACCACACCCAGCTAATTTTTGTATTTTTAGTAGAGATGGGGTTTCACCATGTTGGCCAGGATGGTCTAAATCTCCTGACCTCATGATCCACCCACTTTGGACTCTCAAAGTGCTGGGATTACAGGTGTGAACCACCATGCCTGTAATTTTAAATAACTGTCTTAAACACTGTTTACAATAGTAAAGTCTTGGAACCAACCCAAATGCCCATCACTGATAGACTGGATAAAGAACATGTGGCGCATATACACCATGGAATACTATGCAGCCATAAAAAAGGATGAGTTCATGTCCTTTGCAGGGGCATGGATGAATCTGGAAACCATCATTCTCAGCAAACTGACATAAGAACAGAAAACTAAACACCACGTGTTATCACTCATAGATGGGTTTTGAACAATGAGAATACATGGACACAGGGAGGGGAACATCACACACTGGGGTATGTTGGGGGGTGGCAGACTAGGGAAGGGATAGCTGAGGTGGGGAGATTGGGGAGGAATAACATTGGGAGAAATATATACTGTAGGTGACAGGGAGATGGAGGCAGGAAACCACTATGGCATGTGTATACCCACATAACAATTCTGCAGGATCTGCACATGTACCTCAGAACTTAAATTATCATTAAAAAAAAAAAAAGGAAAGAAAAAAAGAAAATGATCTACAAGAGAACACAGATTGACAACTAAACAATCCAGAAAATGATGCATGAACAAAATGAAAATATCAACAGAAGCCGTAAAACAAAAAAAGAATGAAGCAGAAATTCTGTAGCCAAAGAATATAACAATTGGATTTAAGAAATTGCTGCAGAAGTTCATCATCAGACTTCATCATACAGAAGAAAAAAATTAGCAAACTCAAAGAAAGTTTCTTTGCAATTATGAGAAGTAAAATAAAGAAGGCCTTTATTGCAGAATGCCATAAAGCAGACTAATAAATGCATTTTGGGAGTTCTAGCAAAACAATACAATGAGTAAGGGACAGAAAACTTGTTTGAAGAAATAATGGCCCAAAACTTTCCACATCTAAAGAAGGAAATGGGGATCCCAAATCCAAGAAGCTTGTAGAACTTTCACTAGAATGAACTCCAAAAGGCCCACACTGAGATACATTATAATCAATTGTCAAAAGTCAAAGAAAGAAACAATTTTGAAAGAAGCAAGCAAAAAGTGAATCATCACCAAGAAGGGAACTGCCATAAGATTATCAGTGGAGTTCTACTCAAAACTATATACACGAAAGAAGTGGGACAATATATTCAAAAATCTGAGAAGAAAAACTCTGTCAATCAAGAATACTATATTCAGCAAAATTCTTTTTCAAAAATAAAGGAGAAATAAAGACTTTCCCAGATAAACAAAAGCTAACAGAGTTTTATCACCAGTAGAACTGCCTTACAAGAAATGCTAAAGGAAGTCCTGAAAATTAAAATGAAAGACACTAAATGGCAACACAAAAGTATATAACAATATAAAGCTTGCTGGTAAGGGTAAATATATAGAAAAATACAGAATATGGTAATATGGGAAAAGGGTAAAGCATTTTTATTTCTAGAACAGAATTTAAATGACAAAACATAAAATTAATTATAACTATAAAACTGTGTTAATGGATATACCTTAAATAAAATTGTAATGTGTGATATCAATAACATAAAGAGAGGATGGAGAGATCCAACCAAGTAAAGTTTTAAATACAATTTATGTTAAGCTGTTACCAGCTTACAATAGATTGTTATAACTCTAAGATGTATTATGTAAGCTCTTTGGCAACCACAAAGAAGAAACCCATGGAAAATACACAAAAGGAGTGAGAAAGGAATCAGCATGTCAATACAAAAGTCAGTGAAATACAAGAGAAGGCAGCAAGAGAGGAAAAGAGGCAGAAAGTAATAAAAGACAGAAAACATTGATCAGAACTACAGTAGTAAGGTCCTCTCTATTAGTAATTATTTTAACTGTAAGTGGATAAACTCTCTAATGAAAGACACAGGGTAGATAAAAGGATTTTAAAAATCCAATCATATGTTGTCTAAAAGGGAGTCACCTTACATATAAATAAATACATAGGCTGAATGTAAAAAATAGGAAAAGATATTTCATGCAAATGGTAATCAAGAGAAATACTGGTATTTGTCATATCAGAAAAATTGAACTTCAGGTAAAAAGTATCACAAGAGACAAAGAAGGACATTATTTAACAATAAAAGAGTCAATTCACCAGTAAGTTATATCAATTATAAATATATATGCACTTATTATAAGAATACCCAAATATGTGAAGTAAACATTGACAAAATTGAAAGGAGAAATAACCAGTAGCTCAATAATAATAAAAGATTTCAATTCTTTACTTTCAATAATAGATGGAACAATCATACAAAAGATAAGGAAAAAGAAGACTTGAACAGCACTATAAAACAATTGGATTTAACAGACATTTATATAGAACACTGCACCCAACAGAAGCAGAATACAAAATCCTCTTAAGTACACCTGGAACATTCTCTAGGGTAGATTATATGTTAGGTCACATAACCAGTCTTAAAAAATTTTATAAGGTTGAAATCATATCAAGTATCTTTTCCAACCACAATGAAATGAAACTGGAAATCAATACAAGAAGGATGATCAGAACATTCACAAATGTGTAGACATTAAACAACACATTCCTTAATAGCCAATAGGTCCATGAAAAAAAGGAAAATCAGAAAATCTCTTGAGACAAAAAAAATCAGAAATTATATGATCTAGCAAAAGCAGTACTAAGAGGAAAGTTCATAGCAATAAATGCCTGTAAAAGAGAGAAATGATCTCAAATAAACAATCTAACTTTACACCTCAAGGAACTAGAAAAGAAGGATCAAACTAAACCTAAAGTTAACAGAGGAAAGAAAATTAAAAAAAAAAAAAAGATTAACAAAAATAAATACGATAGTAGAAAAACAAAACACAAATCAATGAAACAGTGTTTTCTCAATGATTAATAAAACTAACAAACTCTTAACTACACTATAAAAAAGACGTAAATAGCTAAAATCAGAAATTTAAGAGGAGACATCACAATTGATGCAACAAAAATAAAAGGATTATAAGATGCTACTGTAAACAGCTATATGCCAACAAATTGGATAATCTAGAAGAAATAGATAAATTCCTGGAAAAATACAACCTACCCAGACTGAATCATGAAAATATAGGAAATCTGAAAGACCTAGATTAAGGTGATTAAAGCAGTAATAACAAACTTCCCCTCCAAAAAAAAGTATGAGACAAGATGCCTTCACTAGAAAATTCTATGAAACATTTAAAGAACTAATACCAATTTTTATCAAACTCTTTCAAAGTATTGAAGAGGAGAGAATACTTCTAAACTTATTTTATGATGCCAACATTTTTCTGATACCAAAGCCAAAGAAACTACAGGAGAAGAAAATTAGCCAGGCGTGGTGGTTCACACCTGTAATCCCAGCACTTTGAGAGTCCAAAGTGGGTGGATCATGAGGTCAGGAGGTTTAGACCATCCTGGCCAACATGGTGAAACCCCATCTCTACTAAAAATACAAAAATTAGCTGGGTGTGGTGGTGTATGCCTGTAATCCCTGCTACTCAGGGTGCTGAGGCACAAGAATGGCTTGAACCCAGGAGGCAGAGGTTGCAGCGAACTGAGATTGTGCCATTGCACTCCAGCCTTGTGACAGAGTGAGACTCCATGTCAAAAAAAAAAAAAAAGAAAGAAAGAAAAAGAAAATCGCAGACCATTATTCCAGATAAGTATTAGTGCAAAGTGTCTGAACAAAAAAAATACAAGGCAAATTCAACATCACATTAAACTACTTATAAACCTTGATCAAGTGAGATTTAACCCTGCAATGCAAAGATTATTCAACTTAAAAAAATTTATAAATGTAATACAGTACATTAACAAAATAAAAGAAAAATCCCCTAATCATCCCAATTGATGCATATTGACACAGAAAAAAGCATTCAATGAAATTCAACACCCTTTTATGATAAAACCAGCAAACAAATAAGGAATAGAAGAAAATTATCTCTATGTAAAGTCATGAAAACCCTATAGTTCGCATGATACTTAATGGTGAAAAACAAAGTTTCTCCTTGAGAATCAGGAGCAAGACAGGAATGCTCCTTCTCAGCACTTCTATTCAGCATAGTACTAGATATTCTAGCCGAAAAATTAGGCAAGAAAAAGAAATAAAATACATCTCTGTTTGAGAAGAAGAAGTAAGATTATCTCTATTCACAGATGACATAATCTTACATGTAGAAACCCCTAAGGATACCACAAAAAATAAGTCAGAAATAATAAATTAGATAAATCTGCAGTATAAAAAATTAGAAAACTCAGTTGCATTTCTATACACTAGCAATAAATAATGTGAGATAGAAATTTTTAAAAATCAATTTACAATAGCATCAAAAAGAATAAAATAATTAAAAAAAACATATCTAAAGAGGTTGCTATGATTTAAATATTCCTACCAAAACTCATGTTGAAATTTAATTGCCATTCTAACAATATTAAAAGGAAAAGCCTTTAAGAAGTCATTAGGCCATGAAGGGCCTGCCCTAATGAATGAATTAATGACATTATTAAAGGAATAGGTTCAGTATTGTGGGAATTGATTCCTGATTTTTTTAAAAAAAGACAAATTTTGCCAGATTTTTTCTCTCTGTGTCATGCAAGTGCTTCATTACCATGTGCTGATGTCCCATCATGGGATGACACTAGCCAGATGGTAGCACCATTCTCTTAGGCTTCTTAACCTCTAGATCTATGATCCAAATAAATCTTTTCTTCTATTCCTTCTGAAACTATTCCAAGCAATACAGAAAGAGGGAATCCTTCCCAAATCATTTTATGAGACCAACATCATCCTGATACCAAAACCCAGCAGAGACTCAACAAAAAAAGAAAACTTCATGCCAATGTCCATGATGAACATAGATGCAAAAATATTTCATAAAATAATGGCAAACCAATTGCAACAGCACATCAAAAAGCTTACCCATCATCATCAAGTAGGCTTCATCCCAGGGATGCAAGGCTGGTTCAACATACACAAGTCTATAAACGTAATCCACCACATAAACAGAACCGAAGACAAAAACCACATGATTATCTCAATAGATGCAGAGAAGACCTTTGACAAAATTCAACAGCTCTTTATGCTAAAAACTCTCAATAAACTAGGTATCAATGGAATGTATCTAAAAATAATAAAAGCTATTTATGACAAACCCACAGCCAATATCATACTGAATGGGCAAAAACTGGAAGCATTTCCTTTGAAATCTGGCACTAGACAAGAATACCCTCTCTCACTACTCTTATTCAATATAGTATTGGAAGTTCTAGCCCGAGCAATCAGGCAAGAAATAGAAATAAAGGGTATTCAATTAGGAAAGGAGGAAGTCAAATTTTCTCTGTTTGCAGATGACATGAGTGTATATTTAGAAGACCCCATCATCTCAGCCCAAACTCTCCTGAAACTCATAAGCAACTTCAGCAAAGTCTCAGGATGCAAAATCAGTGTGCAGAAATCACAAGCCTGCCTGTACACCAATAACAGACTAAAAGAGAGCCAAATTAAGAGGGAACTCTCATTCACAATTGCTACAAACAGAATAAAATACCTAGGACTACAACTAACAAAGGATGTAAAGGACCTCTTCAAGGAGAACTACAAACCACGACTCAAGGAAATAAGAGAGGACACAAACAGATAAAAAAAATTTCATGCTCATGATTATCAAGAATCAATATAGTGAAAATGGCCATACTGCACAAAGTAATTTATAGATTCAATGCTATCCCCATCAAGTGACCTATAACCCTCTTCACAGAACTGGAAAAAACCACCTTAAACTTCATATGGAAGCAAAAGAGAGCCCACATAGCCAAGACAATCCTAAGCAAAAAGAACAAAGCTGGAGGCATCATGCTACCTGACTTCAAACTATACTACAAGGCTACAGTAATGAAAACAGCATGATACTGGTAACAAAACAAAGATATAGACCAATGGAACAGAACAGAGGCCTTGGAGGCAATGCCACACGTCTACAATCATCTGATCTCTGACATATCTGACAAAAACAAGCAATGGGGAAAGGATTCCCTGTTTAATAAATGGTGTTGGGAAAACTGGCTAGCCATGTGCAGAAAATAGAAACTGGACCCCTTCCTGACACCCTACACTAAAATTAACTACAGATGGATTAAAGACTTAAAAATAAGACATAACACCATAAAAACTCTAGAAGAAAACCATTCAGGACATAGGCATAGGCAAAGACTCGATGACTGAAACATCAAAAGCATTGGCAACAAAAGCCAAAATTGACAAATGAGATCGAATTAAACTCCAGAGCTTCTGCACAGCAGAAGAAACAATTATTAGAGTCAATCAGCATCCAACAGAATGGGAAAAATTTTTGCAATCTACCCATGTGACAAAGGGGTAATATCTAGAATCTACAATGAACTAAAACAGATTTACAAGAAAAAAGCAAACCCATTCAAAAGTGGGTGAAGGACATGAACAGACACTTTTCAAAAGAAGACATATTAGGCCAACAAACATGAAAAAAATGCTTATCATCACTGATTATTAGAGAAATGCAAATCAAAACCACATTGAGATACCATCTCACACCAGTTAGAATGGTGATCATTAAAAAATCTGGAGACAACAGATGCTGGAGAGGATGTGGAGAAATAGGAACACTTTTACACTGTTGGGAGTGTAAATTAGTTCAACCATTGTGGAAGACAGTGTGGCAATTCCTCAAGGACCTAGAAATAGAAATTCCATGTGACCCAGCAATCCCATTACTGGGTATATATCCAAAGGATTATAAATCGTTCTATTATAAAGACACATGCACACATATGTTCATTGCAGCACTGTTTACAATAGCAAAGACTTGGAACCAACCCAAATGCCCATCGATGATAGACTGGACAAGGAAAATGTGGCACATATACACCATTGAATACTATGCAGACATCAAAAATGATGAGTGTGTCCTTTGTAGGGACATGGATGTATCTGGAAATCATCATTCTCAGCAAACTGACACAAGAAGAGAAAATCAAACACTGCATGTTCTCACTCATAGGTGGGTGTTGAACAATGAGAACACATGGACACAGGGGAGCATCACACACTGAGGTCTGTTGGGGGGGATTAGGGGAGGGACAGCAGAGTGTAGGGAGGTTGGGGTGGGACACCATGGGGAGAAATGCCAGATATAGGTGATGGGGGGGTGGAGGCAGCAAACCACATTGCCATGCATGTACGTATGCAGCAATCCTGCATGATCTGCACACGTACCTCAGAATGTAAAGTACAACAACAAAAAAATCTTTTCTTTTTAAATTACCCAGTCAGTGGTATTCTGTTACAGAAGCAGAAAATGCTCTAAGACAAGATAAAAGGCTCGTACACTGAAAAGTATAAAATATTGCTGAAAGACATTTAAAATGACACCCCATGTTTGTGTATTAGAAGGCATAATATTGTTACCAAGTTACCCAAATCAATCTTTACATTCAGTGGAATCCCTGTTACAATCTTAATGGCGTTTTTGCAGAAATTGAAAATGTATTCTAAAATTCATATGGAATCTCAAAAGACCCTAAATAGACAAAACAATATTGATTTTAGGAAAAGGCTGGAGTCCTCACACTTCTGATTTTAAAATACATTGCAAAGCACAGTAATTAAAACAGAATGGTACTGATATAAAGACAGATTATATACCAATGCACAAAAATAGAAAGCCCAGAAGTAAACCTTGAAGTATGTAGTCAAATGATCTTCCACAGGGGTCCCGTGACTATACAATAGTAAAACAATAGTCTCTTCAACAAATGATGTTAGGAAAACTTGAATACATGCAAAATATAAAAACAGACCTTTGTCTTACACCACAGTTAAAAAAAAAGTCTTGAAATGGATTAAAGAAAGACCTAAAAAGTAAGATCTGGAACTATAAATCTCTGAGGGAAAAAACAGTGAAAAAGTTAAAGACATTGAAATGGGCGATGATTTCTAGACTATGACACCAAAAACACAGGCAACAAAAGCAAAAACAGAGACTACATTAAACTTTAAAACTTCAGTGCAGTGAGGGAAATGATCAACAGAGTGAAAGGCAACATATGGAATGAGAGAAAATATTTGTAAATGATATGCCAGATAAAGGATTAATTATCCAGGATATATAAAGAACTTCTACAACTCAATAGCAAAAAATCAAATAACACAATTAAAAAATGAGCAGCCCAGCAAGGTGCCTCATGCCTGTAATCCCAGAACTTTGGGAAGCCAATATTTGTGGATTTCTTGAGCTCAGGAGTTCAAGATCAACCTGAGGAAAATAGCAAAATCCCCATCTCTACTAAATATGCATAAATTAGCCAGGTGTGATGCACACCTGCAGTCCAAGATACTCAGGAGGCTAAGATGGGAGGATCACTTGAGCTCAGGAGGAAGAGATTGCAGTGAATACCCTCAACCTGGGTGACACTGACACCCATCTCAAAAAAAAAAAAGAAAAAAGAAAAGAAAAAGGGGCAAAGAGCTTGAATAATCATTTCTCTGAAGGAGGCATATGAATGACCAACAGGCATATGAATATGTGCTCAATGTCGCAAATCATAAAGGAAATACCCATCAAATTCACAAGGAGATATCATAACCTCACACCCATTAGAATGGACACTATCTGAATAACAGTAAATAACAAGTATTGTTGAGGATGTGGAGGTACTGAAAGCCTGTGTACTGTTGGTGGGCTTGTAAAATTGACCATCTACTATAAATAATAGTATGAATGTTCATAAGAAATAAAAGATAAACTTCCATATAATCTAGCAATCCCATGTTTGACTATACATCCAAAAGGAAATAGCAGCCTCAACATCCCATTTCAAGAGAAAGATCCTCCCATTTCAGCCTCCCAAGCAGCTGGGACCACAGGTGCATACCACCATGTCCAGCAAATTTTTACTTTTTTTTTTTGTTAGAAATAGGGTCTCCTTATGTTGCTCAGACTGGTCTTAAACTCCTGGGCTCAAGGAGTTTGCTGGCCTCTCCAAATACAGCAATTACAGGCATGAGCCATCATGCCTGGACAGCAGGAAGTCTTGAGGCTGCAGTGAGCTGTGATCATATGACTGCTCTCCAGTTTGGGCAACTGAGAGAGACCTTGTCTCACCAAACCAAACAAAATAAAACAAAAACATTTCCTTGTTAACTCAGTAACTGTGCCACTTGGCAAGACACATATTTTCTGAGCCTTAGTTTTATCATATAAATGGGACTAACAATAGAACTGATAAAACATAACGTAGCCATATTATCTTTGAAGCATTATATAATAGTAATAGACAAAAAATTAACAAAAAATAAACAGTAATACTAACAATTGTAAAATAAATGTCTGTATGTTCCTCTTGATTCTTAACCAAAAGTCAGGTTGAGTCTTACCTATCTTTATACCTCCATAACACTTAATGTAGTGCCTAGCATTTTCTGAATTATATTAGAGTTGCCTGCTACGTTATTATTCTCTCAGACCCTATTGCTTGCAAGGCTGATACCTCATAAACCTTCCCAGCAGATCAGCAAAATCTTCAATTTTTCTATTTCTCTGTTTTATGTCATCTTCATAATATGTAACAACCCTATATAATATTAGTTATAGAAACACTCACTACCCGGTTCTTTTTACCAACCGCAGTCCACTCTGCATTCCTCCCAAACAATCCCTGCGTATTGTTATCTCAGTGTCTTTGCTCATGCTGTTCTTTTGCTTAGAATGTCTGTTTCTGTTCCTTCTAATTATTGACAATAGGTCTATATTCAAAGCAAAGTTCAGATTCTACTTGGTCCTTGAAAATGTCCTCAATTTACTCTAATTGACCCTATCCAAGTAATATGGCTCTTATGATCTAAATTAAAATAATTCATTGATTTCAACGTGCTTCTTTTAATTTTTCCAGTTGCATATCCTTCTCTCCAACAATTTTACAACCTTTCTAAAAATGAGCTTTTACATGGTTATAACAAATTTTCTCCTTCTGACAGTGCCTCCTCACTGGATAATACCTAGCTCTAGCAAATCCTTAGATCTTTAGGTATTTACTTTATATTTGAAATGAATAAAACCACAACAGTTTAGAGATATGTAGACTTATAGCCAAAATAGTTATATGCAGAGTTTTATATGGATCAATATAAAATGTCTGTTAGTAATATTGATGTATGCATCATTTCAAAAAATCAGCTTTCCATTTCATTAATTTTTGTTTTTCTATTTTTATTCTATTTGTTGTGCTAAAAATGCGTAGTGTAAATTTACCTTCTTAATTTTTAAATACACAATACAATATTGTTACCCTTATGAACACTGTTGTACAACAGATCTCTGAAACTTTCGTCTTGCAGAACAAAACCTCTATACACATTGAAAAACTCCCTGCTTTGCCCTTCCCCCAATGGCAGCCACCATTCTTTCTATTTCTGAGTTTGAGTATTTTAGATACCTCACATAGTAGAATTATGCAGTACTTGTCTTTCTGTTACTAGTTTATTTCTCTTAGCTTAATATCCACCAGGTTATCCCATGTTGTATCATATGCCTGAAGTTCCTTTTTCAAGGCTGAATCATATATTCAGCTGATTTTTAGGAAAGTTGTAATATTGTCAGACATGCAATTTGAAGAATAAAAAGTAGGATGTTTAAATCACTGGATTATTGTAACTTAGACTGTAAGAGCCATATTTACTTGGATGGGGTCAGTTAGAGTAAACTGAGGACATTTTTGAGGACAGTAGAATCTGAACCTTGTTTTGAATACAGGCCTATTGTGAATAATGAAAAGGGACAAAAGTAGACATTCTAGGCAAAGGAACAGCATGAGGCATCGTTTAATCAGCCAGGGGCCTGGATAGAACAAAAGGATAGAAGAATGGTGAATTTACTCTCTCATACCTGGAGCTTGTACACTCTTCCTCTCTTGCCCTTGGGCATCAGAATGCCAGCTTCTCTGGCCCCTGGACTTTGGGACTGGCACCAGCACCAGCAATCCCCTGGGTTCTGAAGACTTTAAATTTAGGCAGAGCCACACTACTGGCTTCCTTGTGACTCCTATTGTCAGACTTCTCAGCCGCCATAATTAAGTGAGCTAATTCTCCTCATAAGTCTTCTCTCATCTGTCTATGTATATATTTATCTAGCTATCTGTCTATCTATCTACCAACCTACCTACATACTTACCTACCAACCAATCATCTAATTGGCTCTGTCTGTCCGGAGAACCCCGATATATACAGATTTTGGTAATAGGACTGGTTTTAGAGGAAGAAAAATTTAAGAATGAATTTGCTTAATCGGTTTAGGGGTTTCTGAAATTGGCTTTCTTATCTGATTAGATTGAAAAATGTGAAAGACTCTACTTCTAATAGTACAGAGAGCTGATTGTTTTCAGCTTGAACTGCTTACAGAAATATGTAAAACAGCTACATTAGATACTCCTAATGAACCACTTATAAGAGGCAACGAACTTGGTGACTCTATATATGATACTTTTGAGCATTTGTGGAAAACCAGGAAGTATAATGATGTTGGTTGGTTGGTTGCTCCTACTGTTGCTGGACAAATGTGATGAAAGAAAATGATTCACTTAGGGATTCAAATTCCAAGCTCCAGCTCTGCGTAAGTAGCTTAAGAGCGTCTCTGTAGTCCCTGAGAGAGTATCCTCTCTCGTGTAGCCACAGGGCTGAAATTGCTGAAGATCAAACACAAGCCCGTATCATGTGATTGGTTGAATTGCCATGAAAGTTGAACTCTCAGTCTCACAGAGTGTCTACTGTTCAAATAAGGGCTTTGATTGGAAAAGGCTGGGATCCTGTTAGTTGGGATAGGGATGTGTGGGGAGACTCTCATGAAGCTGGAACATTGAACTCCTAAATTCTGACAAGTCTTTATTGCCAAAAGAAGTGTCCTCCTTAACCCCAGTGACAGTGGCCACCTTATCCACAGAAGTTATCAGCCTTTCTTCCCTCTGACTGAGGGGATTAACTTGAATTGGCTAAGGAAATTGTAATGGCCTCCCCTGAGGCAATTGCCAGGCAAGACAATGCTGATTCTCCTTAGGACCCACCACCTCTCTCCCCTCTTTGCTTCTAGACCTGTAATTGAACTCAGGTTCTAGAAGGACCCTAAAGGTGAATTATGAAGTGTGATCCATGAGGAGGTACATTATACTCCAAAAGAACTATCTGAGATTGCTACTTTATACAAGCAGAATTCTGAGGAACATGTATAGGAATAGATATTAAGGATGTGAGATAACATAGAAAGAATTTATAGTTGGACCAGGCCAAATTTATTGATGTGGGCCCACTAAGCAGAAAGTCTGCATTTAGCATTGCAGCTCAGAGTTAGAAAAGACACCAATAGTTTTGTTGGTTGGCTGAAGCACGAATCAAAAGCATGAATCAGGGATGCCTGATCTCCCTTGGTTTAACATAGAGGAAGATATTTAAAGGCTTGAGAAGACTGAAATGCTAGAGTAGATTATCATTTTAAACCTTTCTGCCCACATTGGAAGGGTCCAGAGGACACACCTTTCACAATTACTTTCAGAAATAGATTTGGGAGGGGACCACCAATATCTTTGAAGAGCTCTGTAATTGCTCCTCTCTGTTTTTCAGTAGGAACCACAGCTACTCAGCTGAAAAACTTAAATTCAATAAAATCCTGAGGTGGCAAGAACAAGCGGCAGCATTTGACCATCAAAGGCAAGGTTGCCATAGTTACCATAACAGAGGGCAGAAATAAAACAGCAATCACAATAGTCTGGTTCATGTAGACCTATGCCATTGGCTACTTAATTATGGTGTTCCCAGAAATGAAATGGATAGGAAGTCCATTAAATTCTGACTTGATCTGAATATGCAGAAAAACTATACATTTAAAATGAACAAAAGTCTAACTCAAATTATTAAAACAGAGAATCACAGCCCCTCAATCAATTCCCAGACTTGAGTCAGTTTACAGACCCAGAATCCCTTAAATGAAGGGGATGCTGGATCCTCCCAAATAAGGACTCCAGTATACTTTTGAAACTTTATAGTGTTAATATTTCTCCTAGCCATCCCTAAAAGGACTTATGGCTTTTACCAGTGTAACTAACTATGCCCTGGGAGAAAGGAAATAGTCATCTATTTGGGGGACTACGGAAAACTAGCTTGGAAATGACATTAATTTCAGGGGACTCATTGTGGCCCACTAGTTAGAGTAGAAGCTTTTTATGGAAATCAGGTGATCTTTGGAATTTTTGCTCAGGTCTGGCTCACAGTGGGTCAACTGGGTCTCCCAACTCACCCTGTGTTTATTTCTCCAGTTCCAGAATGGACAGTTGTAATAAAGGTACTTCGTAGCTAGGAGAATCTCTACATTGCTTCCCTAATCTATGAAGCGAGTACTGTTATGGCAGTAAAGGACAAATGAAAGCCATTAGATGTGCCTCTCCCTAGGAAAATGTAAAGCAAAAGCAGAAGCACGTGCCTGGTGGGATTGCAGAGATTATTGCTACCATAAAGGACTTGAAAGATACAGAGGTGGTGATTCCCAACACAGCCCATTCAATTTTCTGGTTTACCCTGTACAGAAGACAGGTGGATCCTGGAGAATGAAAGTGGATTATCAAAAACTTAAGTGGTGACTCTAATTGCAGCTGCTGCACCAGATGTGGTTTCATTGTTTGAGCAAATTAACACATTTCCTGGTACATGGAATGCAGCTGTTAATTTGGCAAATGCCTTTTTTCCATACCTGTCTGTAAGGCCCACCAGAAGCTGTTTGCTTTTACTCAGTAAGGCCAGCAATATACCTTCACGGTTCTACATCAGGGTATATCAGTTCTACAGCACCATGTCATAATTTACTTCACAAGAACCTTGATCATCTTTCCCTTCCACAATATACCCCTGTGGTCTATTACGTTGATGACATTATACTTATTGGACTAGTGAACAAGAGATAGCAACCACTCTAGACTTACTGGTTATACATTTGCTTGTCACAGGGTGGGAAATAAATCTTCCTAAAATTTAGGGGCTTTCTACTTTAATACAATTTCTAGGGGTCCAGTGGTGTGGGGCCTGTTTAGATATTCCTTCCAAGGTGAGGGATAAGTTTTTGCATCTGGCCTCTCCTGTAACCAGGAAAGAAGCATAATAGGCCTATTTAGATTTTGGAGGCAATATATTTCTCATTTGGGTGTGTTTCTCTTGCCCATTTATCAAGTAACCTGAAAAGTTGCTAGAGTTCTGAGTGGGGCGCAGAACAGGAGAAGCCTCTGCAACGAGTCCAGATTCCTGTGCAAGCTGCTCTGCCACTTGGGCCGTATGACCCAGTAGATCTCATGGTACTTGAGATGGGAGTGGCAGATAGCGATGCTGTTTGGAGGATTTGGAAGGCTCCTATAGGTAAATCACAGCACAGACCCTTAAGTTGTCATGTGTATGTGTTTTATCTCACTGGACTCCTAAAAGTTGGTAAACAGTACATAGTGATCCTGCTTCACAACTGAGTTTATGACAGAATACATTTTGGGCTTATTTGGTGTAGTGTTACTCCGATTAATATAATGAAAGTTGAAGTATGATGAAATGCCTAGAAAGGACCAAAAGTTGTTTAGGTGGACTAAAGAATGACTCTATTATTTAAAGACTATTGAGAAAAACAATCTGTACACAATTATACTATTAATGAAAAGCAAGGTTTTTCTATTGACAATTGTATTAGAATTGTTACAGATTCACTTCCTTTTAAATCTCTAAACTTTGAGGGCAATGGTGGGCGTAAGGAGTTAAATATTTCAAAATAGAGAAAAATACTACTTTCTAGTCCAGCTGGCTTCACATACACACACACACACACACACACACACACACAGTTGCTTGAAGAAAAGTATTTGCAAATGTCTCACAAAGAGAAAACTAACTCCTTTTAGATAACTAGTCAGCCAGGCAAGATTTTATTTTCTTTATTCCAGAGAATATGACCTAAACTATGTTTTTACTATTCTTCTGAATCATGTGATTTGCCCAGGCAGTGTATAAGATTTCAAAAACCTCTAATAAAACCTATAATTTGTAAATATACATATTGTGACTTTTTAGTTCATGTTAGAGTCAAATTCGTACTTGAAGTAAAAAAATATATCTGTGATTGTATGGTTTTCATGTTGCTAATGTGCTTTATAAATTATGAGGCATTTCTTAAACTATTTATTTGATCATTGAACCCCTTTGCCCACCCCACTACACCCCAGAATATCTTCAACAGCTAGTAGTCTCTAAAACAGATTTTACAGAAGTGGCAGAGAGGTACATTTTCTATTCTTTATACCAATATATGTTTATTTTAAGATTTTTACTTATTTTTTCTTTTTTCAGTCTATAGTTCTAAAAATTGATAATCCTTTCTGCCAATAAATATAATGTTAACATCATTTGGATATAATTTCTAGCTTTTTGAAATGCTTTCTAATAAAGGAAGCAGATATATACCTTTTAAATAAATACTTTAATGATTATTATTAATTTGTAAAATTTATACTTTTAGTTACAAAAATTATACAACAAACAATATGGTTTCAGATGCTATCAATATGAATGCTGGATATAATCCTAAGGTTTTTGGAGTTTTGTTACCTTAATGAATCAGTTATATGGTGAAAGATTGACCAGGTTTATCCTGGCAGTTAAAAGAACGTTATTAGAAAAAATAGGAGAAGGAGGAGGTAGAATTCACAAAGCTGTTTGTTGTTAAGACATAAGAGGTAACCACCATTTAATGAAAGCACATAAATAACAGCATGTTAAATATACAAGCACTGGTAATTAGATTATTGGGTCTTCTCTGAACTAATACGTCTTATGTAGATTATCTAGAAAAGAGAATTGCTTTTTGGTAGTTGAAAGTTTAGCCTTTATGTCACAGTAAAAATTTTAACAGACTAAAATTATTCTATATTGGTAACATTGCATATAACAGGTGGTTTTAGTTTGGAATAACCATTAGCTTTTGCTATCCAACCAATATTTAAACTCTGTTTTAACTGAAATGATAAACTTGTTCACCTAAATTGATCTAGCATTGCCTCTATCTGAAATACAGTGAGTCAGCTGTAACATTGGGAGAAGAAAACTTTTCCACTTAATAATAATACATTTATGTTTTTAAAGAACATTAAAATTATATGAAGGATCCAGATGCTGTTTTAAGAAAACTTAATTACTCTTGGATGTTAGAAAGTTTATTTGGCAAATACGGCACAGTCAAATAAAAATCTCACATGTGAATAAGTCAGTCATTGGAGGTTACTGCTACCTTCTGGTTGCTGGAGAATGGGCAATACTCACATGCATCTCTACTCTATGGGAAGGGATTACATCTTCCTACTTCAACTTCTGCCTGAGAACTTATGTTCCTGGTTCTCAGTATTTGGTATGCCAGGGTCAGTGTGGTACTGGTATCATTCTTACCAAAGAGTAGATATGTGCACCTTATGACATGGAAATAACTCTGTTAGATATTCATAAAAACATACATCAATGTCTACCACTTTAGTATGACCCATACATTTACAAATGATATTTCTTTTTGAAAACATAAAATGTGCCTTTTTAAAATAAAATATGCATTTACTATTAAAACTCTACCCATGGGATTTGTAAGTACATATAAACCTTATTTCCTTTTTAAAAATGTTTTATTGAAGTATATTACATAGCATACGTTCAATTAAGTGTGCAGTTTAATGAAATTTTTACAAAGTGAACACGCTGGGTAACCATCACCCAAATCAACATATAGAACACTATCCAGCATCCCCAAAACCGTTCTGTCTCTCTTAGTCATTAACCCCATTCAAAGAGCATCATGCTGACTTCTACCATCATGGTTTAATTTGTCAGTTTAAGCTCTATGTAAATAAAATAATGAAGTTAGACTCTTCTCTCTGACTTCTTTCACACAGAATCACGTCTAAGAGACGTGTCCATTGTTTTTTCATGTAGCAGTAATTTGTTATCTTAAATTTCTGCAGTTTTTCATTGCACGAATATTTAACAATTTATTTGTCTGAATACTGTACGAGGAAATTTGGGTCATTTATCACTTTTTGGAAATTTTTAATAATGCTGTATTGTCGTGTGTATGTATGTACAAAATCTGGTTTATGAAAATACACATTGAAATTTCATCGTATGTACATACACATACATAAAGGCATAAAACACATTTTGAATATGATACCTAAGGGTAGAATTGCTAGCAGGTCACAAAGATGAATATATTCCACTGTGTTCAGCTTTAATAGATACTGCCAAATAGTTTTCAATATATTTGTTCATATGGATGAGCAGTCCGAGAGAATTCCAGTTCTGAATTTGCATGTCGCCACTTTGCATGAACAAACTATTTCTTCAATGTGCTAGAGATGCAGTGGTATTTTGTTGTGGTTTATATTTGCATGTTCCTTATGACTGATGCATTTGACCACCCCTTTATTTTACTGTTGGCCATTGGATAGCTCATTAGTAAAATGCCTGTTCAAGTCTTTTGTACACTTAAAAATGTTTTCTCTTAAACCCAGGAGGTGGAAGTTGCAGTGAGCCAAGATTGCACCACTGCATTCCATTCTGGGTGATAGAAGAAAACTCTGTCTAAAAAAAAAAAAAAAAAAAAAAAAAAAAAAAAAAAATTTCTGCTGTTTTGTCAAATATTAATTTGCAAGAGTTTTAAGTATATTCTGAATATGAATACTTTGTCAAATAAATATAAATATCTTCTTCCAGCTTGATGTCTTTTGAGGAACAGTTATTTATTTTAATGAAATCAAAATGAACAAGCTTTTTCTTTATGGCTGGTGCTTTTTGTATTCTATTTAAGAAAGCATGGCCTTTCATTTGGTTATAAGAATATTTTCCTATTTTACCTTCTGATATTGAGCTGAAGACAAAGATCAAAATGGAGAAAGAACTGAGAGATTAGGGTACTTGATATGTGTAATCTGTCTCAGTGATTTTTAAACTTTGTTACACATTAGAGACACATGGCGAACTTTAAAAACTGATGCCCCTGATGTACCCCAGACCAACTTATTCAGAATCTATTGGTTTGGGACCTAGGCATCAGCATATTTTAGTTGATATAGAGGGAATTTATGCAGAGAAAATCAGCAAAGAAAGGACAGCAAGGGAGTAAATTTAGAGATTATGAATTTAGGTTAGACTGTAGGATCTACAGAGCAAAGTAATGCTGTGTCACATTGGAATAAAAGCTGTGGCTCACAGAATTTTGAGTCCAGAATAAAGATTGAAATTTAGTTCAACAGATTTGAGATTTAAAAAGTTTACCAAGGGCATGAATATGATTTGCCAATACAGTACTATGGCTGATGTGATAGTGGGGTAAGGTAGATTGGAATTGAGGGAGACGTGAGAAAATTTTCAAACTAAGACCTGTTGTTTCCCTTTTCTAACTCCGCTAAGCCCAGAAATTGTGTGGTAAATTTTGTGTATATGGGATTTTTCTCAAAGAGAAAATCTTGATCCTTTGTGTATCAAGAGGATCTCAAGCTATCATCAGATTTTTAAAGGAATCTGAAACTCTCTAAAGGCCAAAAACAACTAGATTAGCGAAGAAAATTCATTAAAGGTTATTATGTTTGCTACTTAAGAGTTACTGAATTCCCAAAACACGTTTATGGTAGCTGACATGGAGAGGAGCTGACTGATGGTAGAGCTATTTTTGTGACTGGATGGAGGTTGTAGAAACTGACGGAATGTGGGGTTCTGGGGGCAGAAGAGGCAGTATAATAAACCTAACTTGAATTAAAAGATAAGAAAATGGGGAGAATGGAAATGTAACCACATTATATTTGTGTAGGAAATATTGAATTAAGCTTTTATACCCTGATCTTGACAATTATTTGGACAAAACTGAATTTCTACATAAATTGTGTTAAAGTGATCAGAAAGAAAAGTTGGTAATCAAACCAGGTTCTTGATATTTTTCCCATAAGCATTCATTAGGCATGACAAACAGAAGACTAATTTTTAAACTACTCATTTGTTCTTTGCTAATAAAAATATATCTTTTTATCTTCCGCTTGATGGTCTACACATTAAAGGAATTTTAAAATGTGTATTAAAATAGTTGAGATTCCTTAACTGTAAATTTCAAATAAAGAATTATTTTAAATAATAAATTCTTTCAAATGATAAATATATGTAAAAATATAGATTTAGATACAATGGTTAAAAGACTTAGCAATACCTTATGAATATAAAGGAACAATTTTTTTAACTCCAAGTTTCTTACATAGGAATAAGAAAATTATTGTACAAGCAGCCGACAGATGAGCTAAATCTTATCACTGTTTCACACATAATGGTCTAGGTGAGTGAAACAATAAATGTTCAATGAGAAAAACATTGGCAGGCCCCTACCTTAAACGGTATTACATATGTATAGTGACAGAACAATAACTTGAGAAACTTTGGGTTAAATGAAAAATCAGCAACAACAGAAATAGTGTAGATTTGGTTTTTGACAGACATGGCTCAGCAGGAAAAAGCACATACAGTGTACACCAATAAAATCAATTGAGGGTTGCTTAAGAGCAGGTTTTTGCAGATACTTATTTCGAATAGAGAGTGAGTCATAAAGTTTATCTGTGTTCATCATCATCTTGCCTCTTGGTAGATTGACTTCTGCAGCTCCAGTAAACACACTAGCTTTTCCTGGTAAACTTACAGTGTATTTTACAAGACTTGACAATCTGATAACTTTCACAGAACAAAATAGACTAGGAAAGGAGTTTAGTTTTCTTTCTTTTCCTATAACCCTGTCTCCCTCTTTCACTTTGGACTAAGGTTTGTGTTAGCTAAGTATGCTTCCTAAAGCCAGAGTAGGAGATGGCTTTTTTTCTGGTGAAGTTTTGTCCTAACTGCCAAAATCCTCTGACTCTCAGTTAGTTTCTTGACTGAAACAAGCTGTGAGTGGCGTAAGAGTATATTATCCCAGTATTTGAAGATTTTTGTTGTAGAGTGCCTGATAAAGACTCTGAAGGATAGTCTTTAAATTTTAAATTTAGTTCACAATATATGCATATTGCTTGCTGTGTATCCAAATGCCTCATGTATTTCATAGGCATTATTAGAATAAGTGAAATTGGAAAGTTCCAAATCTGCCCCACTAGGATTGATTATTTGTTTTCTAGCTGACTTCAGCAACCTAAAAGCAAACTCAGAGATGGAGAATACTTGATGGGATTTAAGCAGTTGGGTGGGAGGAAAAGCCAAAGAAAATGGCAGAGAAAAATATTAATGAGAAGATTTGGAACAATGTATAATGGGATCTAAGCTGGATAGAGAGGACAGTACAAGAAGGATGATGTCACCAAAAGTAGGATGATGTCACCAAGTGTAGAGGAACTATGAGTCATCTCAAACATGGATGAACATTGAGAGTGAGAAGAATTAAGGTGAGAAGATGAAAGTCTTTTACTTATACTGAGAGTGCATGTAGATGTAGAGGAGACCAATACTTCTTCTAGTGCTGTTTATTTCCCCCTAACTCTGAGGAAAAAGAGAATTTGATGCACAATATTAACCCCTTTGATCTACAAAAATAAAAAATTTGCTCTAACATGATACCAATGTTAATTAAAAATAGAAAGACATATAATAGAAGAAAGTGACTTTTAAATTACTAAGGACTAGAGAAAACAGAGACATGGAGAGTCACTGGATGAATGATGAGTTGCACAGTTAGCATTTTAAAAAATAATGTGGGACCCACTCATCATTGAAAAACAAATATGCAGTTTAAAATGTGTTTTAAACCTAGAACTTAGCTCAGTCGATTCTCTAAGATTAGGAATAAAATCAAGCATGTTTTCTTATCAGGAGACAAGATTGAAACTTGAACTTTCAAAAACACAATAAAAATGCAGGGATTTATAGACGTATTCATTGAATACCTTGTTAAACAATGACTTGAAACGAAGTATATAAAATTTTATGTATAATTAAGATGACAATTTAAAAATGCTGACAATGGAATCTTCAGTAAATGTTTGCTCCAGGAAAACTCTAAACTCTTAACTGAAGGAACAAAGCTAAAGGAAGGTAATTAATCTTCAAGATTGAAAGTATTGTAATACCAATTGTCCTATTCGAGATATGTAATTAAACTTTCAAGAACCATAAAATCATCTACTTTTAAAAGTGCAACCAAGTAATACATGTGAATTTATGAAATTTCCTTAGCAGCATTTTTATTTTTTAATGAAGGGTCTCAGAACTATTAATCTTGTTGCGAATTCCACAATTGCTGATCAAACTCAATCCTGAGGCAGGTTAACTAAATGGCTTATAATCATACACAGTTAGTGACAATGAGTTTTAATGGGTTTCATCAAAAAAGACTTCGTGAGTGTAAGAAGAGATAACTTCTTTTCCTATAAAACACCCTTTTTTTTTTTTGATGCTACCACCTTAAAATACCTTTTCATGAATTATACAAAGTTTGTAGCATTATTTTAAGCCAGATAGCAATTGTTTGCCCTTCAGTATTAAGGTTTCAAAGAAAGTCCTTATCCTCCATGAAGAACTAGGGGAAGAGAATATTCACTATTCACTACAATACACAGGGTCAGACATGGTGATATACCATAAGTATACATTGATACATAAAATACAAATATTTCTTGTAGTTTATTATATTCCATCTATTGAAAAAAGAGACAGACTTGTTTTTTTTTTTAAAAAAAAGAGTATTCAGGTTGTAAAGGAGTGGGTAATTTGCTTAGAGAGGGTGTTTTGGGAGGGCCTTTTGTGGAGGTAGCTTTTAAGCCAAAATTTGAAAGAAAGAGAAATCTCTGAGTGAAAACGAATGTGGCATAATATAAGCCAAGATAAGAATAAAAGGAAATCATCTACAGTGTTTGTACTTGCAAATCAGTCAGTTAAGAACCATAACAGATAGTCATCAGATTTAGTAACAGAAAGGCTATAAATTGCTTTGGCAAGAGCAGTTTCGGTTGAGTGGTAGAGCAGGGAATTCAAATTACTCAGAACTGAGGAATGAATAAAGGTGGATGGTGGTAGTGAAAGGGAAGCCATAAACATTGCCAATCTCAAAGACAATGTACTTGGCCAATTTCATTTGTTGAACAATCTAAATACTTAACAACAGTGCTTGTAAAAGTTAACATTGTAAGTTACTACATTGTAAATTATTGCAAGGGAGTATTATGCAATTCTTTAAAATGTTGTGAAAGAAAAGTGTTTAATGATACACAAAAATGCTCGCTAACTTGTACATTTAAAAGCAAAATGTAAAATTGCATTTACAAAAATCTTAAAAATACATGTGACAATATATTTGCTTTTGGATATATATAAATAAATATATGTCAATACTGGGAATCATAATTACATAATATGTCCAATATATTGTCCATACGTAAATATATGCAACTGGAAATGTATATACTGAAATATAAACAGGTGTTAGCTCTGTGGGTGTCTTGGTCCATTTTGTGTTTCTATAAAGAAATACCTAAGGCTGTTTCATTTATAAAGAAAAAGGACTTACTGGGCCACAACTCTGCTGGCTGGAAGTTTTGAGATTGGGTATCTGGTGAGGGCCTTAGGCAGCTTCCACTCGCGGCAGAAGCAGAAGGGGAGCTGGTACCTACAGAGATCACATAGTGAGAGGAAGCAAGGGAGAAAGGAGGGAGGTGTCAGGCTCTTTTTAGCAAGATCTGGTGGAAACTAACAGAGCAAGGATGCACTCACACCTCACTCCATCCAGGGAGGGTATTCATCTATTCAGGAATGATCTATTCCCATGATCAACCCTTAGGCCCCAACTCCCAACACTGCCACACAGCAGATCAAATTTCTACAACACATTTGGTGGGGAAAATAAACCGTTTCCAAACTATAGCAGTGGTATAGTTTTGTTGGCATCAATTTTTTTAACAATGAATATATATTACTTTTATAATTGCAATTTTAAAATTAAGCATTGTAGACCGGGCACAGTGGCTTACGCCTGTAATCCCAGCACTTTGGGAGGCTGAGGCAGGTGGATCACCTGATGTAAGGAGTTCGAGACCAGCCTGGCCAACATGGCGAAACCCTATCTCTACTAAAAATACAAAATATTAGCTGGCTGTGGTGGTGGACACCTGTAATCTCAGCTACTTGGGAGGCTGAGGCAGGAAAATTGCTTGAACCTGGGAGGCAGAGGTTGCAGGGAGCGTAGATCACATCATTGTACTCCAGCCTGGGCGACAGAGCACGACTCTGTCTCAAATAAATAAATACATAAGCATTGTAAATAAAATATCACAAACTATAAATAAAACCAGATAGACTGGGTTCAAATATATCCTCTGGTATTCACTAATTTAACTTTTCAGAGTGAGATTTTCATCCTCTGTGAAAGGGAAACTATAATAACTTTGTATGATTTGCAGGAAGATCATATTGCAATGTGTTAAAACTCCTAACTCTTTAAAAAATAATTATGCCTTCAATTATTTGGTAGAGATTTTAAAATATATATACACTCAATTAGATATCATAAAAAGAACAATGAGGCTGGGTTTGGTGCCTCAGGCCTGTAATCACAGCGCTTTGGAAGGCTGAGGTAATCAGTTGAGGCCAGGAGTTTGAGACCAGCCTGGCCAACATAACAAAACCCTGTCTCTTCCTTCCTACTTGCCAAAAAAACACCACCAAAAACATATCCAGGCATGGTGGCACACTCCTGAAATCCCAGCCTCTCAGAAGGCTGAGGCACAAGAATCCCTTTAACCCGGGAGGTGGTGGAGGTTGCAGTGAACTGAGTTAGCGCCACTGGACTGCAGCCTGGGCAACAGACTGAAACTCTGCCTGAGGAAAAAAAAAGAGAAAGAAAAATGGAACAATGGTGTCATAAATTAGGGAAAGACAGTTGAATTTTTAGGTAAGCTAGTAACATCATTGAACAAGGAAGTGGGTAGACGAGATAACAATGAGTCTATATTGACTTTTTTTTGGAAAAAATAGTAATTTTTGTTAGGAAAGAATGTTTACCTCCCATAGTATGCATCCTTCAAAAGTTTTCTATATTTGCAAGTATCTCTAGAAAGTATCCTGTCATTACTGACTAGGTGCTTGGGTACAGAAACCAAATATGATTTATTTAGATGTAAAGTCTACTCATAACTATGCTTCCGGAATTTGTATGGAAGCAGAACTCTAAAAGGTTAACACAGTAAAATGCAAAGAGAAGTTGTAAATTGGGCACACAAAAATGAAAGGTGGATATTTTCCATATGACTTTATAAAAAGCAAGGCCAGGTCATTCTGTTATTTTTATTTAAAAGTTAAGGTAGAAGATAAACTAACTCTTTTCTTCTCATGATTAAGTCTGTGCAGGGTTTGTGGTAAAACTTATCCCTTCTTTAAAAGTAATAGCAAAAGGGAATAAAGTTTTCTATACCTAAGGCTAATATAAAATTGCAACACAGAGGAACTTTGTCTCATGCACCCTCCAACCTAAATTCAGATTCATGAATTTCAACTTTTAAATTAAGTATTCTATAAAAATGTTAATCTAAGTCGATTGAGTAGATCTCTATTTATTTATATATAAATCTCTGTATATCACATATGTGAATTAATCATTTTTTATTATGATGTTTATTCCTGTTAAGCAACTATGATTTCTGGGCACATAGAAGATATTGGCAGACATAGTCTCTACACCTAAGGTAGTTGTACTCTTTGCTAACATTGATAAGAACAGTCACATAAAGAATATTCACGTAAATAAATAATACTGATGTTAAATAGGAAATTGAAAAATAAGAACCTGAGGTTTTGATGCATTTTAGAAGAGAACAGCAAAAGACTTAAAAATGCATATGTAAATAAGATATGATCAGAAAAGAGTTATTATCTTCAAAGCTCTGGAGGAGAGATTCAGGGACTTCAGGGATATTTTGAGTAATGGAAGGAAAGAAATCACAGAGACCTGAGGGGTAGTTGCTTTGGGTGTTAGATAGATATTTTGCAGTACAGTAATATTTTTTATCCTCTGAGAACACATGTAATTTGAGTATATGTCAGCTATTGAAATGGAGTTATAGATGATGTCATCGAAAGACAAAAGTCGAGTATCCCATAACTGGACTTGGCAAGTTGGCAGGAAGCAAAATAGATAAAATATGTGCTATTACTTAAAAGCACATTCTTTGATGTCAGACACTTCCATAACTGGTTCAGCTGCTTCGAGCTTATTCTCTAAGCCTACATTTTCTTATCTGCAAAACAGAGATAGCAAATAGTCCTTGCAAATCTGCTCTGTTGTACTAAAAGTAATGGTCTAAGGTTTGACTTAGACCATCAAAGTCATGAGACTTAGTATCTTTTAACCAGCATCAACATTTTTAGGTTTAAGAAATGACAGGAAGGAAATCACAGAGCATGCATAGCAACAACGTAGCAGAGGCTATGTATCCTTTGTGACCATGTTTGTGACCATGTACTACTTTTAGGTCCCAGTCATTTCACATTTGGAACTATGTGATCATGAGAGATGGTTCTGGGCAACCTTGGCTTATGGGGGCAATTAGCGCAGCACTCCCTTTAGCTCATTTATTTAGTTAGGTATAGGGTTGCCTTAGGTGCTCACAATTGACAACAATCTTCAGAGAAGTTGCTCTTTATCAATATATTCATTACTTGCTTGAGACAATAAGGCAGGTGCTTGGTCCAATACAGAGTTCTTGGCTAGATTTTCACTTACCTTCTCTCTTACATCACATTTTTCTATAAATTTTGTGGAATTGATCAAAGGCCAAATTCTTGGGCATACCAAGCTGCATATGTAGCTGTTAATTCTTCCCTTCTATAATCAACCTCTTAAGATTTTGTGAGAAGTTAATGAAATAATACAATTAGAATGCTTAGCACAGTGAATGGCACATAGTGCTTAATGAATATTGGTTAACAATTATCCTTATTAATAAGATTCAACATATAAGATTGATATTTCGTTTTGAGATTTTATCAGATCATATTCTGTTTAGAACATACTATCTATCAATCACTGTAGTTCCTAGCTTGCTATTACTGGTATTATTAAACTTACGCAACGCTGTATTTTTCCTCAGTAACACATTTGGAAACCATTTTCACATTACTTTCTAAAAAATCTGAAGATATTTAATTTTCCTTTGTTTATACTTTCATCACTAAAGGAACATTTAGATATTTATTTAGTAACTATGATGGAGAAGTAATTTGGTCAAGATTCCAAAACTAAGTTTAATTTGTAGCATTGGATTTAGTTCTAGGTCTCCACTCAGGTAAAGTTACTGATCTTTTTCTTATCTTCAGCAAATTACTAGCATAATTGTCAAATTTTAGTGAAATTAATAAATAGAAATGGATGTTTCATAGCATTAACTTTTATATACACTAATTCCTTGGTATTATAGCTCTGTGGGCAAGGCAGATGGGGAGGTTATAGCATTTTGCATTACTAGTCTGCAGGGGACTATGAAAGTAGGGTAAAGATGGAAGAAATAAAGTTGTTCTGTCTGCTTTTCTCAGGACTGCTTTTCACCCATTATTTCATGAAATCCACAAAGGAGAGACATATCACACTTTTGGAGAATCTGGGGTCCACTGACTCCTAGGCTCTATTACTTAAAACATCTTGAAGATTGTCATTAGGAAGAAATTTATTTTTAGTTTTGACATTGTTTCTTGTTTCTCTTCCTTTCCATTTCTGTCATTTTATTCTATTTTTTATCTCCTATTCAGTCCAATAATATTAAAACTTTAACCATTTCTATTAACAAGTCATATGAGAAAGATATAAGTAAAATTTTTAAAATATGAAAAAATACCCAGCCAAAATGTTGATAATTTCCCTTTATAATTGATGGAATTCCCCTGGAATTCTAGAATTCTAGAATTCTCCTGAAATTCTATCAATTTCCAGAGATGTTTTCTCTTAAGAAGGATGCGTCCTCCCTCATGAAGGAACTAGAGAAGGGAATAGAGAAGTCTCTCTTCTCTGTTCTACTTCTTTTTTTCTTTTTGAAAATAATCTATGAATTTCTGAAAAAGAGAAGAAAGAATGCTTTTAATATGCAAGTAAACACTGCCTTTATAAGAAAATGTGTCAGAAGCCCAACCAGGGCAACTCTGGTTTCTTCAGTGATTCTGTACTTAAATGATGTGACTATGTGTTTTTTAACAAAAGTTAGACTTTCAGACTCTCAGTAACAGGTAATGCATTACTTTCCCAGCAAGTTCATGGCATAATCAGGACATCATTACATTGAATCACATACAAGCTTAATAGTAAAACATGCTGAGATATCTCAAGGTGAGTTTTAAAAAGGAAGAAGTAAAGATACTGCTTGATGGAGGCAAGAAAATTAATCTAGCTGCAGAGCTGGGTCTTGCAGTGAATAATTACCTGCATATTATCTGAAGGGCTTAGAGCAAAAAGTAATGGATTGGGTAATGGTGGCTAGATGATAGAGCCCTATGCTTCACTTGAGTTTAGTAATATGCGAAGTCTAGCTGGCACAATGTGAAGGGCAGTGGGATCTGTGTCTAGGTGATCTGCCCACCAGACAAGAATTCTGGCCAGTGATTGGGATTGGGATGGGGGTGTACAGTTAGCACTGTCCAGCACGTTAAGATTGATAGAAAGAGTCAGGACGTCAGAACCAATCAAAGAAAATGTGTATCAGAGACATGTTATTTTTCTATCTGAAAACTGGCATTAGACTCTGAGAAGGAGTTAGAATCCCAAGTTTTAAGGTAGTAGCTCATCCCTGTAAGAAGTTGGTATGGACTACGACTATGCAGGGCTCAACACCATGTACTGTGACTGTGGCTTCAAGATCAATTATAGTTCTAATCCCCATAGAATTTTAGGTAGTGGAGATGGGAGATAAGCACACTCAGCATCTCCTTCACACTGCTCCATTCCAGTTTTCCATGGAACCTCACCTTGGGAATCCTTGGAGCTCACTAGCAAAAAAGCAATTTTAGAGAAAGAGCAGCTAAAATATATAAATACCAGTGTGCTAACTCTTCAAACAAGCTTAGCTTAACCAATTAAGTTATTTCAAAATTTGAAATTTCGCCAATAATTGTGCCAGCTTTTTGGTGCCCAGTGTTTATTTACCAAGCAGCAGAGACATCAGTCCATGATGTGAGCACTGCGGTGGTTTTCTGTACTTGATACTCATTCCATAGACTCTTCGCTCTGATTCTCTCAAACACAAAGAATACTAAGATTCTCACTGCAGGCTCTAGGATTCCTTGTCCTGACTTGCTTGGAAGCTACAAAGATCATATTAATGGGTACTCTTCCGACCTTGACAGGAGCCAGTGTGTTAGCTGAGACTATGTTTTTGCCCTTGAAAACTGTTTGCTGAAATGGTAGAGACAAAATGTAAAAAAATTGAAGGCAGATTACGTTTTATGCTTGATAATAAGCATGGTTTATATGCTGTATTTGCTTAAAACAAAGTGAGACACAGTTGGAGGAGGTCTTCAGAGAAACTACCACTGACCTGCAGACTGTGAGGAATGCGTGCTGGAGCGGAACCACAGAAGTTTGAGGCCTTTGCAAGGGAAAGGAGCCTGGCTCCTCCTCTTCTTGGGCAGAACCTGGCAGTCAATCTGCAAGGCGGAAGCACTCTAGGAGGAACTCTGACTGCCAGGAGTCCCTGTTTCCCCTTTTCTCCCTTTTTTACTCAATAAAATCCTACCTTATGTACCTTTCAAATTGTCCAGAAGCCTAATCTTTTGTGGCCATGTGACAAAAAACCCATCTTTAGCTGAATTCAGCAAATGTCCCACAACATAAGTAGATCGGGCATTTAATGGCAAATATTTCCAGTTTTAGGTAATTACACAGTTTATATGTTTTTATGTTAGAATGCCTTTTTTGATGTGTTGAAGCTAAGAAAAAACCTTTGTTCTCTGAAGGTTTGCTAAAAATTGTTAACAAGAGGCAGATGAATAGGAGAAAAGGCATACAAATTTATTTGCTCATAGTTTTATGTGACACAGGAGCCTTTAGAATGAGGATACAATGATAGAGGGAACATGGTCTATTTTTATTGTTAGGTTTAACGATGTATGGACAGCCATGTAGAAATATGATTCAACAAAAAGAATATGATCTGATGTTAACAGACAGAATGGGGAAACCCAGCAAGGCCTGTCTGTCTAAATTCTTCTTTTCCACTCTTGTGTTTGTATTTTTTCCTTCTGAGTATGGGTCAGGACCCTCTCTGGAATGGGAGTTTTATGACCTATCTTCAAACAAAATTGGTCAGATAATTTCTTTATGGCCAGTTTTTATACAGAAAAGGAGATAGAAAGTTAGAGTAATATTTTTAGTATTTATGGCTGGCTTTGGTGAATAGGGATTCTAGTTTCTATGACTCACTCCGGGGAAGAGGTATTTTAATGTTTATGGCTAGCCTTTGGGGAAAATGAGACTGAGAGACAGGAGGGCAGGTAAAAGTCAGAAAAGACTTATTTTTGAGGCTGTTTCTGAGGCCCTTATTTTGGGATATTATTTTCTGAGTCCCAACAGATTCACATGAAATGTTCTTCAATAGTCTGTGTCTTAATTTGCAAGGCTTGATGTCAGAAGCAACCAGACATGTTTATATAAAAAGCAGATGCATTTGCTTAACCATGTACCTGATTGTGAATCACTTGGTGACTCCGATATAATACACACTTGAGAAATCAGCTAGTTGTGGATCCAGGACTCTCAAGTTCAGAAGCTCCCTGAATCCCCTGCCCCTCAGACCCTGCCCCTCAGACTACTCTTCACCCTCAGGATCTTTTGCATTCTATGCCTGAAACAGTTTGTTCAATATTTGGAAAACATTTGTTGATTGCCTCATATATACTGGGACTTCTCCTAGGTACCAGTGATTTGAAATGAACAAGACGTAAATCATCCCTAGGCAATACCATTCAGGACATAAGCATGGGTAAAGACTTCATGACTAAAACACCAAAAGCAATGGCAACAAAAGCCAAAATAGACAATTAATTAAACAATCTAATTAAACTAAAGAGCTACTGCACAGCAAAAGAAACTATCATCAGAGTGAACAGGCAGCCTACAGAATAGGAGAAAATTTTTGCAATCTCTTCATCTGACAAAGGGCTAATATCCAGAATCTACAAGGAACTTAAATAAATTTACAAGAAAAATACAAACACCGTCAAAAAGTGGGTGTGAAGGATATGAACAGACACTTCTCAAAAGAAGACATTTATGTGGCCAAGAAACATGAAAAAAAGCTCATCATTACTGGTTGTTAGAAAAATGCAAATCACTGAGATACCATCTCATGCCAGTTAGAATGGCAATCATTAAAAAGTCAGGAAACAACAGGTGCTAGAGAGGATGTGGAGAAATAGGAACACTTTTACACTGTTGGTGGAAGTGTAAATTAGTTCAACCATTGTGGAAGACAGTGTGGTGATTCCTCAAGGATCCAGAACCAGAAATACCATTTGACCCAGCAATCCCATTACTGAGTATATACCCAAAAGATTATAAGTCATTCGATAAAGACACATGCGCATGTATTTATACTGCAGCACGATTCACAATGGCAAAGACTTGGACTCAACCCAAAAGCCCATCAATGATAGACTGGATAAAGAAAATGTGGCACATATACACCGTGGAATACTATGCAGCCATACAAAAGGATGAGTTCATGTCCTTTGCGGGAACATGGATGAAGATGGAAACCATGATTTTCAGCAAACTAACACAGGAACAGAAAACCAAACACTGCATATTCTCACTCATAAGTGAGAGTTGAACAATGAGAACACATGGACACAGGGAAGAAAACATCACAAACCAGGGCCTGTCGGGGGTAGAGGGCTAGAGGGATATCATTAGGAGAAATACCTAATGTAGGTGACAGGTTGATGGGTACAGCAAACCACCATGGCACGTGTATACCTATGTAAAAAATCTGCACATTCTTCACATCTATTCCAGAACTTAAAAGTATAATAAAAAATTTAAAAAGACATAAATCTGTCTTCAAGAAATATTTCATACTTGGAAGACAGAGTTCTAAAACATATCACAGTGTGCTCAATGATGAATATTGTATTAGATAAATGCAAGAATGCTACAGGAGCAAAGAAAATATTAGTCACCTTCCTTAGGAGAGAAGAAGAGGGCATACTATTTCACAGATGATGTGACATGTGAGCTGGGCTAAAGCAGATTTTCAGAAAAGGAGAAAGACGCTCCAGAGAGACACAAATAAATGCAGTGTAGTCCTGTATGTTCAGAGCTTATGAGAAATTCTGGTGGCTGGAGCCTAGTTTGCATATTTACAGTAATCTAGGGACTTAATTGAGAGGGTCCCTATAATTTACAGTGAGGAGACCCTACTAGTTTCTAGGTGATAAGAAACATTGAAAAATTTCAAAGAAAATAGTGATATGACCAGATGGAGGACTGTATCTGCTAATCATTAGGAAAATAGTTTCTTTAAAGGAAGATTGTACCTTAAGATTGATCTCCATTGCACCAGAACAGCAAAATAATACTGGTTGTTTTTGAATTAATTTACAACATAAAATAATCCATTTGATTTTTATAAACAAGTCAAATGGATTACAGTCATCCAAAATATAGAATCAGAGATTCCAGTTATCTTATGATGGGCAATGTTCCCAAAGACATAAATTATTTTTTCACAAAAAGAAAAAATGCTGTTATCAAGTTTATAAACATTGAAATGATATAATATTGTTTTAAAATTCCTTCTTAGTGAAACTTTTTGTATGTGTAATTGTTAAATGCAATTTAGCTGTGACAACCACGTGTGCTGTGTAATTTCCCATGCACACATCACTAAAGCGGCCTGTCTCCAGGTGTATCTTTCATCAGCTCAGAGAGTTTTTATTCAATCTTCAGGGACAGAGGACAGAGAAAAAAGCCTAAGGACAAGCCAAGGAGATTCGCTGACTATTTATAGTATAACCTTGTTGGAGAAAGTCACCTCTTCAGAGAGAGGGAGCGAAAGCCTTTGTGTATGTTTAATGGAAATAGCAGCAATGTGAAATATAAAACAACTCGTAATCAAAGGAATACTTTGTAACTCTAAAAGAATGTCGGGAATAAATGTAAAATTAACAATTAGCTGAAGCAGAATGATTCATTAGTATCATCTTTTCTTTTCTTTCATTGTTCTATTGTGATCTTACATCTTGAAATTATTTTCTAAATTACCTGCCTCCCTACCATCCCCCAAAGTAGTAAAATATGCACATTTAAAATCACGTCTATACCGTGAATATGTTACACACCTCTGTTGAACTTTTCTAAGTATAAAAATTGATAAATATTATTTAATAGTGGCTTTACAATGTACATCATTTAAATAACACTTTAAATAATTTAAAAAATATTCCACTCTTGTGGATCCTAAATTCTGCCTGATTTAAGCATTAGAAGTGTGAGAGACTTTGTTCCTTTTTTGTTTGCAATTTAATAGAGGTATAGTTTTTTGCAACACTTTTATTATATAATCCGGCCAAACGATCCCATCCCCCATCTGTTCACTATGATGTTTTCTTCCCATTTTATTCCAGAAAATGCCAAGACAGCCTCCTGGTGGGTTACCTTGGCAACCTCATGTGTCATGTTTTAGAATGTCCCAGGGCTGCCATTTTATTTCAATTTGCATGCACTTCAGTCAGCTAACAGTAAGTTAAGAAGGTTTTAGAATCAACCTTTCTTTTCTTGCAGAACAAAAAACATAATTAGGATTACTGTGTAGTAAAATCTACTTATATTTACTACAGTATCTAGGAAAAACTTTGGTTGCTTTTACCTAAAGTCATGCTGTTTTTCACATGGCACTTCATAAAATGACACTGCAATGCTGCTATAATATAAAACTCAGTGGGACCCCTTGTTCTCATCTTTGAAAAGCATATCACATATGTCAGTCATACAAGGTTTTTCTCAATGGAACTTTTGACATGTCTGTCAGAGTACGATGGCAGTGACTCAAGGTTATTTGATTATATCAAGCTACAGATTTCATGTAGTCTCCAATCTAACGTTGAAAACATTTTTAATATTTTACATCCAAAGAGTCACGTTCTTCAGTTATATTTTTAAAGTTAGTGATATAATTTCTTTTTGTCTAAGCATAAAACATTTAATACTTATTTTTGAGAAAAATAACTTAAAATTTGTATTAATATTCAAAGATCGACTTTTGCAGTTTTATTAAAAGCAAGAATTAGAAAAGGCTTGAAATTTGAGCAAAGTTGTATGTAAAGTTAGTAGCAAAGCTAAAATGAAAAGTAATTCTCTCTGAGACTCCAGTATTTATTAGGCATGAGAGTGAGAATGATGTATCACTCTTTTCTCCTTAGGAAGAAAATTACCATCATGTGTACTGCAGTTTCTGAGATATTTTCTCCTTTTCTGTAAAGAGCTTAGGCATTCTATGATCACTTATAACATTCTGAGGAAGATATTCTGCTATGGATTAGTGACTTTCTTCTGTTTGACCCAGATTTAATGTTACCTTGAAATTAATAACCTTGTCTTTTTACAGGAGGGTCTCTGAAGAGCTTTTTCGGAGTGATTTTGAATATTACCATAAACTGGCTCTATTTCCTTCTTTCTTTCCTTAGGGGCACCAGCTAAACATACTTTAACGTGTATGGGGTAAGTCAGTCGTGACTTTCTTTTACTGCGTTTCCTTCTAAGCTTGATTATGCTATGTCATATTTCAGCTTCGAGTTTGAGAAAAATGATCCTGAATTTTCTATTTTCTAAAACTCTTCTCCATCCTAAGAGTGTTGGGCGAGTCTTCTGAGACAGTACATCCACTAAGAACGTTTGCATCTGAATATCATTCTTTTGTGAAAATTCTCAGTGTGTAAGTTTCCCTTAGGCACAAATTTGTGATGAAAAGTTTAATATATAATAAAAGCCTGTAGAAAAGATTGTTTTTTAACTCCAGAGAGGAGTAGTGCAGCTTGATATCTTACTTATTGGTACAAAAATCATTTGAAATAGATCACAAGGAAAGAGAAGCACTAGTTTCCAGACTGATTCACTTTGACAGCCTCATTCAGATTGTTCGTAGTAGATAAAGTATCAAATGCGAGTTTGCCTGATAAGACTTGTTCTGAAAATACTATTAACTTTAGCTTTTCATAATACTGGTGGTTGCCTTTACTTTTTCTTTTCTTTCTTTCTTGTTTTTTAGTTTAGTAGTTTTAACGCTTGCTTAACAAAGGCGGATAGTTTCTTCTATTACCTTAGTAAGTTTAGCTAACCCTGGATGACTGATGCGGTAGATTAGCTCTGGTTCTAAAGAGTTACAATTGAGTGCATTTAGCACATCTAGTCAAGCACGATTTTTTGATGGAAATATTTGGATAACCTTAGGTGCAGATGGGTAGGTAGTTAAAATTATCTTTCCCTTGTTTTCTTTCTTTCTTGTTTCATCTTGTTTTCAATCTTTCAAAATTTTTGTACAACTTTATTACAGCACAATTTAGATCTATAAAGTTTACATCTTCAAAGCATATGACTTGATTAGTTTTCACTTGAATATACCAATGAAATCATCACCACACTCAAGATAACGAGCATATTGGCCTCAAAAGTTTTCTTGAGTCTCTGTAATTGCACCCTCCCACCACTTTCCCAACCACAAATTTGCTTTCTGTAACCATAGATTCTTTTGCTATTTCTGGAGCTTTCAATAAATGTCATTATACTATATGCATTAATTTTTATCTGGTTTCTTTTACACAGAATATTTTGAGATTCATCTACATTGTAGTGTCTGTCAGTAGGTCTTCCTCTTTATTGCCTAGTAGTGTTCCATTATATGGAATATTTTGATCCATTCACCTGTTAATGGACATTTGGTCATTTCCAGAGTTTGGCTATTACAAATACAGCTGTTATGAACAATCACGTGTTTTTGTGTGGGTGTATATTTCATTTATCTTAGATACATATCTAGGAGTAGAATGGCTAGGTCACAGAGTAGGTGAATGTTTGCCTTTATGAGAGACTGTTGAACTGTTTTACAAAGTCGGTGTTTCGTTTTATATTCTCACCAGCTTTACGTAAGTGCTCCAGCCTCAATGCAACCTCACTAACACTTAGCCCTGTCAATCTTTTAATTCTCACCATTCTAATACATGTTTATTGTTTCATAGTATTCAACAGTGAGCATGTACCACATTTTGCTCATTCATATGCCTTCAACTTTCTGGAGCTATATAAAATACCGCAATGAATACCCTTACACAGATACCTTTGTGAAACTTGGAAAGAATTTTTTGGAGGCTGGGATCCGTGGGACAGATGTTATACAATTCTCAATTTAACTGTACACTGACCAATTGCTTCCCTGTACACCACAACGATTTACACTTCTACCAGCTGTACACGAGGATTTCTGTTTCTTTATAACTTTGACAATGTGTAGTATTGTACCACACCCAAATGTTTCTTGTTCAGTAGGGATATAAGTATAACTTAAATTTGCATTTCTTGGATTACTAATAAATTTAAGAATTCATGTATATGTAAACTACGTGGATTTCTCTCTTTCATTTGTCTTTTATGTCCTTAAGTTTTTTTTACTAGTTTTCAAATTGTTTTTTCATTTTATTTTTAAAAGCCCTATCTACATTCTAGACCAATGTTGTTCAACAGGCCTTTCTGCAGTGAGGGAAATGTTGTATATCTGTGTTATCTAATAAAATAGCAATAGCTGCACATGACTATCGAGCATTTGAAAAATGGCTAGTGATCACTTGAGGTCAGGAGTTCGAGACCAGCCTGGCCAACATGGTGAAACCCTGTCTCTACTAAAAATGCAAAAAATTAGCAGGGCATGGTGACACGTGCCTGAAATCCCAGCTAATCCAAAGGCTGAGGTAAGAGAATCACTGGAACCTGGGAGAAAGAGGTTGCAGTAAGGCATGATTGTGCCACTGCGTTCCAGCCTGGGTGACAGAGTGAGAGTCCATCTCAAAAAAAAAAAAAAAAAAAAGGCTACTGGTATAGAGGAAGTGAATTTTTTATTATTTTATTTAATTTTAACTAATTTGCATTTAAATATTTGCGTGTGGCTAGTGGCTACTGTACTGAAAGTGTAATTGTAGACATCAGTTCCTTATCAGTATCAGATACTGCAATTGCCTTCTTTGTGGCTATTTGTCCACTATTATTTTCTGTGGTTAGCTTTACTCAACAGAAATCTTTTGTGTTTGATGTACTCAATTGTATGAATTTTTATTTTTGGTTTTTGGAGTCAGGGTTTTCTTTAATAAGTATTTTTCCACGTTGAAGTCACAGATACTCTCCTGTTGTTCTTTTGGTGTCAGTTAATGATCTAGTCTCGTTTTCCTCCGTGTAGTCATGCAGTTCTCCCTTCATAATCTGTTAATCTCTCGGTAACTCATTGCTTTGTGGAGCCTTACTTATCGTCTGTCCTAATTACATTTATATCTTTCTGAGCTCTATATTCTTTTCATTGGGTTATTTCTCAGTTCCTGTGCTTATTTGATAGTGCTTCTATTATCAATTCTATCATGACAAGTACTTAATATCCAACAAGACAATAATTTGATGTTTTGGTCATTTTTCTTTTTCAAAATTGCCTTAGCTTTTTGTAGGTCTTGTTCTGTAATATGAGCATTAAAAAAATAAGATCTTTATTATTGTGTAACTTACATATAGTATACTGTTTATATATGTATATAACATGTAATTACCACCTACATAAAAAAGTAGCATATTTCTACCACTCTCAGAATCTCTCCATTCCCTTTATAATCAATGCTACTTCACCCCCAGAAGTAATAAATATTCTGAACACTGTAACTATAGATTAGTTATCTACTCCTTTGGTCTGACTCCTTTCAGTCAATGTTTCTGAAAGTCATTCATGTTATTGTATCAGTAATTTTTTTGTGTGATTTATATTGCTATGTAGTATTCCATTTTCTGAATATACCAGCTTTATTTATCCAACTTCCTGGTGAATATTTGGATAGTTTCTAACTTGAACTTATTTAATGCCGTTCTAGTAAACAATTTCTGGGAAGACTAAGTAGCATTTGCCAGTTCCCCCGGTGTAAATACTTCTGTCATGGCCAAGTTCAAGCTGCACGGCTTTCAAACAAACTTTCAACTTTTTTTGTGAGCATCTATCTACACACTAACTCAAATGCACACCTGGAACTATTCTAAATAAAGTTGCTCTGCAAATTCTTATACAAGTGGGACTTTTTTATACATTTGAACTAATTTCACTTGGGTATGTGTGCTAATTGTGGGATTTCTGGGTCACGGGATACACATGTTTAATTAGTAGAAACTAGAAAGTTTCTTAATTTGCTGATAATTTTTACAACAAGGAAAATTAGACTTTATCGAATTCTTTTCTCCAGTTATTGAAATGATTTTGTGATTTTTCTTCTTGACCAATCAATGGAAAGAATTACATAGAAATACACTTTACATGTAATGAAAATATTATTACTATTTTATCATATTACACTCTTTTGGAACACTTTTGGATTTATTAAGCTAACGTTTTTAGGCTTTTTACACAAATACATTGTTGCTGAAATGAAAGCAAAAATATTTATTATTTTAATTTTAAAACTGAGAAATTTAAAGTATATAAATTAGAACATAGAAGCTGTCATAAAGTTTCTACTATTGCTTATTTTTAGCTTGACTTTATTATTTAAGGCCATAGTCCTAAAAGTATTGTTTTCAATCCTGGAAGTGCACTAAAATCACCTGGGGAGCTTTTATAAAGATTCCAGATTCTTAGCCTTCAAATCAGACTTGTAATTCCAGAGTCAGGAAACAGCTGTGAGAATCACATGGCGTCTCACCCTTAGCTCAAGTAGAATCTACTGGGCTAGAAATGCCTTGGTGATTATGAAATACACGTGTTCACCACACACACAAACACGCCCCTTAAGACTATGATTAAGGAGAGGGTTAGATGGCCTCTAGTTCAGCATTTAGCTCTGAAGTTCCATGATTCTTAGAAAATGTTAATTTGCTTATTTAGCTTTCTTCATTAGTTCTGCAGCCCACCAACTAGCAATCCAATCATTTCAAAGTGCCAGTTTTTTGCCTAAAGTGAAATTCACAAAGTTACAAGTGAGGGACTACCACATGTCTACAGCGTCAGTACTTCCCTCTGATTTTCCTAATAGGAGAAGCCAAGATTTTTGCCTTTCTTCTCTCTCCGTTTCTTGCTACAAATAGGTTTTCCTTGTATTTATTCATTCGTCTATCTACTTTTCCCAACCAGCTGCTTCTGTAAAAGGTATTTCATAAAGCTATTTCTCATCATCAGATTCCTAATAAAACAGTGAAATTTTCTATATTCTTCAGATTATTTGGGGTACAGTGGATGAAGTAGCTTTTAAGTCCATCAGCAGAAGGGCCTCTCTATGTATCTTTTCTTTTGATCCTGAAAGTCCGAGTTCTTACGAAACAGCTGAGATTTCAGAGGTACCCAAAGTTACAGAATGAATTGACTGAAGTCTAAAGCTTGAATTGAGGTTTATCAACTTTGGGAAGTTCAAGTCTCAGCATGAAATAGACACACTCTTAAGTGTGTTGAGTTTAAATGTATTTTGGAAAATTCAGAAAAAAATTGTCTGGTGTGGTCCAAGTCAGTAGACAAAGGTATACAAATTATAAGAGTCAAGATGGAAGAGTAGAAAGGATACAGGACCAAGATCAGGTGTGAATCAATTGGAAAGGGTGGAAAGAATATAGGAACAAGAACAGTAAGTCTTTGCTCTATTGTTTACTGACTGTTGTTGAAGAAGGGTTTACATTTTCAGAACTTAAGTTCCTCCTCCTCTAAGATGGGAGATGAATTCTTCCCCTTGTATCAGATTCCTATGAGTAACAAATGAGGAGATAGATATGAAAGTTTTTTTTGAAAAGTGCCGTCCACGTGAAGAATGTATGAGTGGTAAAGTAAAGCCACCGAAAAGGAAGTGACCCTTTTGCAGGATGTTCATAGAAACGAGTTGAAATCAGAGCTGCGTGCTCAGTACAGTTAATAGCTACAATCCTCTATTGGTGGTAAGCTCTATCGAGCCTCTTTTATTTTAACTACTTAATAACTTTGCTCCATGTGAATACCTTCCATCGCCATAGGGAATCTCTAAGAAATCATGTGAGTACATTTCACACAATTATCTTAGTGCAGTTTTCCCCAGGATCAGAAAACTAAGGCCTAGCATTGGATCTTTATCAGAAAATAAATGTTCATGCCTTTTAATTCAGTAAGTAATTTTTTTATTAGATTGATTTGGTTGATGAAGTATGGTCTGAAACCTTGTCTAATGTATTATGCTGTATTTTGTTTTTCAGATTTAATCTGTAAGTTTTTCATGTGTTTTTTTTATTTTGGATGATCTTCATTTCTCTTGATCTATCCATTTTCTCATATACAGGGAAATCAATCTCATTTTTTCCCTGAAGTGTATTTTTTTTTTTTTTTTTTTGAGACGGAGTTTCGCTCTTGTTACCCAGGCTGGAGTGCAATGGCGCGATCTCGGCTCACCGCAACCTCCGCCTCCTGGTTCAGGCAATTCTCCTGCCTCAGCCTCCTGAATAGCTGGGATTACAGGCACGCGCCACCGTGCCCAGCTAATTTTTTGTATTTTTAGTAGAGACAGGGTTTCACCATGTTGACCAGGATGGTCTCGATCTCTTGACCTTGTGATCCACCCGCCTCGGCCTCCCAAAGTGCTGGGATTACAGGCGTGAGCCACCGCACCCGGCCCTGAAGTGTATTTTTAATATATTAGTTAGGCAAAGGAAATAGAGCATAAAATAACAGTAAAGAAATTACCATGCACTTCATTTGCTTTCAGTTTGCGGAATGAGATGAATCTGGGTAGAGAAAGTATACATGATAGCCCCCAGGAAAAACCTAAATGTTGTCTCCTTTCCACTTAAAACATACTAGGCATAATCTATAATGGAAAGAAGTAGATTTTTCCAAGTAGCTTGTAGAATTTGGTACTGGGATGGCTTAGATCAATGGTTTTGAAAGAGGAAGAGGGAGTGATTTTGCCCCAAGGAAACTTTTGGCACTATCTGGAGAATTTTTGCTTGTAGCAACTGAAGGGTGCTATATGCATCTTGCCCCAGAAGCTAAGGTAGGCCCGGCCTAAACATGCTACATTGTGCAAGACAGCCCCACAACAAAGAATTATTCCAACTGAAATAGCAATAGTCAGAAATCAAGAACCTGCCTTAGATTCAATGGGTGGTAAAGTTCTATAACCTGAAAGGAGCCTCTATATTGGGTCTTGTGGATGAAAAAGGGAAAAATTCATAAAGACTGATTGAAATAGTGTAAAAGAAAGCCACAGTTTCAGCTGGTAGCCTTGAGTGCTGCGGTGTTCACATTAGCTCCACCTTTGACACTTTTCAAATTTAGAGAAATGACCCTAGTAGACTTGAAACAAAACAGATCTAAAGCCGTTCTATCAATGGATTTGGGGGATTGCGCTGGTGAGAGCTTTGGCCTTTGTAGATCGCTAAAATGACCAAAAAGGAAAAAAAAAATGCAGAGGAAATAGAATAAGAACAAAATCCAGAAAGATAAACTTGAGTAGGGAATGGTAATGCAATGGTGTATCTTGTTCTTTATAGCTGTTTGGGAGGGGGAGGAAGCAGGTATGAAAGGGCTTGGGAAGGATATGGAGCCTACTGACCTAGGATCAAATCCCAGGGGGAAGGTATGTGCCAGTCTCAATCCACAGCCTCAGACAATATAGCCGACCCTGGTCCTAGGACCTGCTAGGACTCTGGGACACAGGGTATGGGTTCCGAGGGTGGCTGCTGCCCACTGTGGGACCCTCGCAATGGGACATGGGGCTCTGAGCTCTGGCGAGCATGCATAGGGGCGGCTGTGCGCAGAGCTGAGGCTGGGGCACCGCAGGTCCTCCCTCTCGGGCAGGGAAGGACAAGGCACGCGCGCCACCAGAGACGCACAGGACCGGTGACGGGCTGGAACTGGCGGCAGGGCATCAGCAGGGGCGGGACCCGGAGGTCGCAGGATGGGCGGATTGCTGGGATCAGGAGCGGGAGGCAGGAGGCGCAGGCACCCGGCTCACGGCACCCGGCAGCTCCTTACCCTTAATCCCCGCCTCCCTCTTTCCTGACGCCCAGCGCGCACTCCATCCATCGTGGACCGCGAAGTGGGCCGAGTGAGCAGTCTCCCTCCTCCTCTCCCCGCGGGAGACACGAGGAGCCCAGGGCGCGGCGGGCTGGAATCCACACAGTGCCCGCCCGGGATTTCGTGCTCGTGCTCGGAGGGCACCCCAGGCCCCTCCAGGCCCTCCCATGCTCTGCCCAGATCCTTGAGCAAGAGCGCATCGACAGCATCATTGCCTGTAAGTCTTGTCTGCTTAGTTAGCATTCCAGGAACTGGAAGTTCTGAAATCCTTTCCCGCACTCTCGGTGGGGGTTGGAGTTAGCAGTGGAGAGAGCATGGAGATTTGACCCGGATAAAAACAGTAAATCTTGAAAATAAGCATATTGATGATATAGTTTCATCTTTCCAAACTGCTATTAAATCCGACCTGAAGTGAAAAATGACGTCCATGTTTTGCAAAATTTAGAGGCCGTCATTACCCAAGCAGACCTAGTGAATGGGATCATTCTATTCCGCTGGAACTAAACTTCTTAATAAGAATGGCAAAAGTCGTTTCTAAAACTTAAAAATAAGAACCCATCATCTATTTCTTGCGTACATCTCGTGATAACATTGATTTTATATGAAAAAGTTAAGGTTAGTGCCAATTTTATTAAACAAAACTCTGTGCGTGTTTTACAAGTTTTTACGTTGGAACAGTTTTGCAAATGTGACCTGTAGAGAAGGAGATAATATGAAAGTGAGGGTCGGGGAGTGAAGAAACTTTTCTAGAATATAAAACAAATTTAGTAAGAAACCTGTTACCTAAGTTACTTTCATGCAATTTCAGTATGCTGGAGTAGGAATCTGAAGATTTTGTTGTGGGTGTTGGGGCTCTGCTTACTAATTGTGTGGCCCTAAACAAATCACTTCACAGTCTGAGGCCTTTGTCCTCAACCTTAATTTTGTAAGAGACAGTGGTTTGATAAACGGGGACATGATACATTGCTATGTCTCATACTGTTCATTGGTAATTTGCTTGTCCACCTGACAGCTTTAGGTTAATAAGAGAATGTGGGTTGGGCCAGGAAAGACCGTGTCTTTCCCAGGTGATTCTGATGATGACCTTTTCCTCATTTCTTTCCCATCAGGAATTTTTTGAACTTTCTGGCAGACAGAGGCTGATTAACATTTAACTGTGTAAACTAGCAAATATTTGATTTTTATGCCACAGGGTGGTGAATGCTTTACTTTGAGTTGCATTTGGTATGTTATATGGTTGAAATATTTTATTTGTAGAAATGAGTTTGGCATAGCACACATGTTAAATTTTCAAGAGCAGGCTCAGAATATTTAAGAATGAGTGATTTCAAAGTCTTTGGGATATGAAGAAATATCTTTATAAGCTAATTAAGCCGTTAATTCCTAATTTGGTTCATTTGTCTCAGATTGCCTGGGTGAGTTCATCCATTTAAATTGGGCAAACTCAGCTTAACCCCTTCTCAGCCTGCAGGCATACCCAGTCTTTGTTAGGAAATGCAGGATACCAAGGACCAAATCTGACTTTACCAGAATTTACTTTGACAGTAGTATCTGTAATGACTCTTTACCATTTCTTAAGTACTTAAAATATTTATTATTTGGTAGGCCATGGTTAGAAATTACCTCACATAGGCTGGGCACAGTGGCTCACATCTGTAATCCCAGCACTTTGTGAGGTCAAGGCGGGTGGATCACAAGGTCAGGAGTTCAAGACCACCTTGGCCAAGATGGTGAAACCCTGTCTCTACTAAAAATTACAAAAAATTTAGCTTAGCGTGGTGACAGGTGACTCAGGAGACTGAGGCAGGATAAATGCTTGAACCTGGGAGGCGGAGTTTGCAGTGAGCTGAGATCATGCCACTGCACTCCAGCCTGGGCAATAGAGCGAAACTCCTTCTCAAAAAAAAAAAAAAAAGAAAGAAATTGTCTCACATTTTTTTATATAGATTGCTATAATACATACATATCAATATATGTGAAAATGACTAAAATATTAAATTTGCTGTTGAATTATATCATAAACCTACATATATCCATAGGATTTTGAGGGACAAAGCATTACTATTCTTCTTTTGTTTAATAATAATTTGAAACAGAATTTAAGTCAGTTCTCAGCCTTTGATGGGGTCCTACTTGAAATTGCCTACGTTGGGTGGATAGTCGGTGCAGGCTTGATTGTCTATTGTGTTCCTCAGCTATTTTGAAGGTTACAGTTGGAAAATTCTCCCTTTGCTAGGAATCTCTAAGATATCATAACAGGATGTTAAAATGGGAGATTCTTGTCAGGGATACAAGAAAGCAATTTATGCCCAATGAATTCCACACTTAGATCTACTCCACCCATGGAACTTGGAAAGGAGATGGTGAAACATAGTTTTCAACTCTTAGCTTATCAGTTACCAGGAGGATATATTAGGGGTAGCTACGGGTTGATGCGGATGTCAAGGAGACCTGCAGAGATGGTGTGTTTGGACAAATTCTGAAGGCTTTCACTCTTTGCTCATAGAAGAGGGAAAGGGGCTGCTTTATGAAGGAGGGGAGTGTTTCTACCTTTCTCAAATCCAGCTGGAGAAGTTTCAGAGTATCAACTTACAGGTCTAATAATATTCCTTGGAGTTTTGGAGATGAATGCTTACATGTACCTGAAAGCATACCCTTGCCCGATCACAGCTAGCAACCTGCATTGTGAGTGAGCTGTAATGACATATTTGGTAGGGGAAAGATGTATACGCTTTGACAGTTGAGTTTGGAAAGGAGTTGGCCTGAAGGTGTTTTGAAATTTTTTTGCATCTCAGAGGGTCATTGGTAGACCTCTAGAAGTTCAGGGGGTAAGGGAAGTGAGTGGAAGCCACCAGCAGAGAGAGGAATATTTTATGTCATAGGAAGTTCAGAGTTCATAGTGGATAAACCTTTGAGAAACTGACAGATGTGTTCCCTCTCTCCACAGTCAGGAGTTGGTCTTTTGTCACCCAGATAATTCTGACTCCACATACAATGCACCTGTCCCTTTCTCCTACCCATCTTTCCCCTGGGATCTGACTCCTATTGAGTCATGTGGTCTAGTGAGGGATTCAGAGGAGAAGAAAGCACCTTCCTAGCACTGCTGTGGGCTTCTCAGCATAAGATGGATCCAGGATGGGAAATTTTAAAGTTTTATTTTTGTATGAAGTGTTAAGTTCTGATTATTACATTAAATGTGTACTTCATGTAATGAGGCTATTCTTTGGACTAAAAAGAACCAGAAAGCTACTTTCTGAGGTTTTACCCAGGAACAGGAAAAGAACCTGCCCACAGCAGACGGTTGAAAGAGTAGGAAGAGTTTCCTTATGCACACAAAGGAGTCTAACTTCTTTAATGACATGATTATGCCGTAATAGTTCTTTTGACTCTGGCTCAGCTATAAAACCTTGGCCAATGTCCTTAATCTTTCCAAAGTTGTAGGTTCTATATCAGTAAGTGAGCATGATATTAGCACCTATTTCAAATCGTATTTGTGATAATTAGACTATAATTAGCACAGTGCCTGACACAATGTAAGCAAACATCGGGTATTATTAAGATGATGGATTTTCACACAAATGTCGTAGCTCCTAGTTCAGTATGGGCTCATTTAGGTACTAGTGGCAGTCTGTTACATTGAATTATCAGGATGAATCGGTTGATGCAATAAAAAGTACACATAGTTTTTATTTGGGGCTAGAAGAAAGTGGTGACCAAAAACATCAGCTTGTCTGACTCCTTGATTCTGTGTTTTGCTTTCAAATGTGAGGAGAAACAGCTACAGTTTCCCTGACTAGTCGTTTCCCCAACTCCTTCATTAGAAAATACTATAAAATAGCTTTTTAAGATACAACTAAATATGTAGTTATTAACGTCTGGGTACAAAACAGAACTCCAATGGCCATTTTTATAAAACAGTTTTAGAGGCCGGGCATGGTGGCTCACACCTGTAATCCCAGCACTTTGGGAGGCCGAGGCGGGTGGATCACGAGGTCAAGAGATCAAGATCATCCTGGCCAACATGGTGAAACCCCGTCTCTACTAAAAATACAAAAATTAGCGGGGCGTGGTGGCGCACACCTGTAGTCCCAGCTACTGGGGAGGTTGAGCAGGAGAATTGCTTGAACCTGGGAGGCGGAGGTTGCAGTGAGCCGAGATCGCGCCACTGCACTCCAGCCTGGCGCCTGGCGACGGAGCGAGATTCCGTCTCAAAACAAAACAAACAAACAAAACAACGACAAAAACGGTTTTAGAAAAGACAATACTTTTGATGAATTTCTTATGATGAAGTTCAAAATGGAGTCCAATTGTTGAAAAAAAGGCAAAGCTAGTACTTCTAGATTTTATAGAAGTCCAAGTCTTAATGCCATTGAATTGTTTTCACATTACTCAAACAATCAAAGGCACAAGTGGCTGTGGATAAATGTAAACATCTGAAATCTCAGAAGCACTACTTTGTATTTAAACACGAAGAAGGTTCATGCACAGATCGTGACCATCTAAGAAGTAATATCACTGTTCCTTTCTTTGACTTTCCTAATGAGGAAAACAAACGTATTACAAAACGAAAGACAAATACTAAAGTCCAGAGGAGGGATGTGTGTTCAGGAAGGCACTAAAAATGTCAAAATGGGTTTTTATGGTCCCATAAACACAAAGGCTTGACTCTGGACGTTTTGTTCACTTTTAGTAAAATTATATAAACAAGTCTTTGCAAACCAGGAGAATTTTCTCAGTTCATAAAACACCCAGAGAAGAAAGCATCAAGCTCACTAAACCTAGATCACTATGACTTGCTCAACACAAATTGAGCTTTAATATATATATGTACAAGTTGAGTATCCATGGTTTACTTTTCTGCTGTGAGAGTAAAGAAGCTTAGCATTTTCATCTTGTCTGTAGTCGCTTGTTTTCTGAACATGGTATGAAGGTCATTTATTTATTTGTACATATGTAATACTAGGATCTGACAAAATAACTTTGTGCAACTCCCATTCATCTTTTTACAGCCTCTAAACTCTAAAACTGCAGAGATAAAACATTTCCAAAATGGGAGGCAAAGTATCAGTACAAATTCATCCAAACTTGGAAGAGTCTTTATATTTTTAACTAAGTTTCCTTGTTGGGATATACAGTATCATCTCCTATAAGCTGTATACTTGTAAGAAAATTCACTTAATTTTCAAGGCAGTAAGTAGTATCATTTTGGTGTAAATGAATGTTACAAATATTGGTATCTTTTTTAAAACTTACTTCTTTTCTGCATCCATTTTGTCTTCTGAAAAAGTGTTCTAAGCAAGCTTGAAATGTAAATCTGAGTTGGAAGTATTCTCATAAGTTACTTAGTCCTACACCTTCCTTTTATAGCTGAGTTTTGGGAAGGTCAACATTCCAGATCAACTAGTAAGGCCAGAGCTGGAAGCTAAAACCTTAAGTATGTCTTTTTCATTCTCTGTAATAAAAAGCAGCCCATCTGTGAAGAAGGCGGTTTTTTTTTTTTTTTTTTTTTTTTTTTTTTGAGACGGAGTTTCGCTCTTGATACCCAGGCTGGAGCGCAATGGCGCGATCTCGGCTCACCGCAACCTCCGCCTCCTGGGTTCAGGCAATTCTTCTGCCTCAGCCTCCTGAGTAGCTGGGATTACAGGCACGCGCCACTGTGCCCAGCTAATTTTTTTTTGTATTTTTAGTAGAGACGGGGTTTCACCATGTTGACCAGGATGGTCTCGATCTCTTGACCTCGTGATCCACCCGCCTCGGCCTCCCAAAGTGCTGGGATTACAGAAGATGTCGTGTTTTATCTTGTTTTGCTTTTCATTATTTAAAAAATTGGTTTTGGCCAATTCTACAAAAGTGATTTTGTAGAATAACTTGATAATTTGTGTATTATTTTTAAGGCATTAGAAAATCCTATTGTTTAAAACTCATTGTATAAATTATCTTAGTTCAGGATATGAAACTCTAGTTTAAATTTGTGAGAAAGCATTTAGAAATTATCTGAAAAAAGCCATAGGATTTATTAATAGGCTGTCTCTTCTTTGGCAGAATCTGGCAATTTTTCCCAACATTTTTTAGTTTCTAACTTTTGTGATAGAAAAGAACAAATGTTTAAGGAATTTGAACCATCATACATTTTTCCAAATATTTTAGTAGTGCTTATTTTGTAGCTTTTTAAATTTTAGGTTTTGGTATATTAAATATTCTATTATGTGCTGGTGTGTATACTTTGCTTGAAAGTTTAAAGTATGGTAAATTTCATAGTTCTGAGTTATACAGTTTGTCAAACTTAACCACTTGATATACCTTTTTTAGAGGGAAAAGGGTTTAATAGGAGTTTACTGGGTTATATACTAAACAATAGTTTGGTTTGTCAATTTGTAATTTGTATAATACAATATATAAACAGAAATTCGTTTGCTAATAAAAATGCAACCCTTTAAGAAATTCTATAAAAGGAAAAGGAATTATTTGTTTAATAAATGACAATGACAAAATTGGCCATTTGAAAGGAATCAAACAGATTGTGGATCAATTAATATATATTTAACAAGTAAAATAAGCTAGTATTTTAACTATAATTAGGTTATATTAAAACTGTAATAATTTTAGAGATTAAATGAAACCTGCAAATGGACAAATTGAGCTTTATGATTTTAAGAAAAATGATTGTGTTAACATTTATGTTTCTGAAATCAACACATTTTTATGTAAAACAGTGTATGAAATAACCATTCTGTTTTTCCATAAAAGCTTTTGAACATTTCTATATGAATAGGTTATTTCACAGGTATTCATCTGCCCTTCAAACTCCTTTAATCTCCCTTTCTTCAGTCCCTATAATTTAAAAAATGGTGCCTTCTAATTTAAACAACCATGTGAGAGACTTGACTTGAAACTAGATAAGTAATGATAAAAGCTGCTATTGGAAAAAAATATGAAACACATTTGATACTTTCACAGGGATTTTCTTCTCTTTAATGTATAGTGATGTTAAAATCATTGGGAGTAGTTGAAGACAGACTTGGACCATTAAGTAAAAGGTAGATGATGGTTCATCCATGTCAGTTCTTGAAATTGGTTGTAAAATACACCATGAAATAAATGTCTCTCATTTGTTATTATATCCCAAGATATCTCTGATATTATTCATTAGACTACAGACTGAAATTGTGGGACTTAAGCACTTAATTAGGTGACCCATAATCAGATACATTTTTAAGAGTAGAAGTCTGGTATGTGTGTAAATATAAACACTTAAAACATTGTGGTGTACATGACATAATGTTTCTAAAGCATCATTGAAACTTAATTATATCCTGGTAACAGTTCAAGAATACAGAGTTACATTTGGTTCTTTAAAAAAAAATTGTCATTATGTTTAATCATTATTGTTGGTTTATACAAAACAAGGATAATGTTCTTCCTAGCATAAGCCAATTAAGTTATAAATATGATTGTGCTTTTAATCACACACTAGACATTTCATATTGTCATATATCGGATCTTGTACTCCTTATATTTAAAACAAATAAGTAAATAGCAACAAAAAAATGATCTCATTAATGGTGAAGAATGTGGACTTTGGAGTAAGACTGACTGCATGCAAACCTTTGTGCCACAATTTCCTAGCCATACGATTTGGGACATATTAGTTATACTCCCTGAGGCTCAGCCTTTAAATAAAGTAACGTAACATCTGTACCTTTTTTCAAAGGGTTGCTGTGATAATTGAATGATTTAAAACACACAAAACACTTAGAATTTTAGGTAGTACGTAGAAATTATCAACAAATGTTAACTTCTAGCTAGTTTTCCTCCCTTTCTATTCTGCCCCAGTGCTTTTCAAATTGTTATCTTGTGTTGCATTCTCTTCTTTCTTTTATTTTTTCCCCTAGGCCCTACAGATATGAATCTGACTTCCCTAAGACTAAATTGTGTGTGTATGCATGTGTGTGTGTATGTGTGCATGACAGAGAGACAGTGAAAGAAATAGTAGTATTTTGATACAAGACATAGCAGAAGCACTTACAGGATTTCTCTTTACAGGAAAGAGCCATCTTACACTTAGAGGCAATTGCATAGCCCGTCCTAACTACAAACTTAAACACAATGTGTACAAGTCTTAATAAATGACCAAAATAGATAGGCTATCACTATATATGATGAGAACATTTGTTTTCATACTTTTTGATAATTCCTTTAATGATGATAAATCTCTGAACCAGCACAGGATAAACATTTTTTTTTAAACAGTGTGGGAGGTTTCAGTATGATAGTTGAGATTATTAGCAAAATTAGGTAAGGGTCTTTCCTGTGCTACTTAATAGCTGTGAAACCTGGAGTAAGTTACTCATCTAGACTCCCTCTGTAAAATGAAAATTATGCATTCCTGATGATTTACATAAGTCCACTTCTCATGTTTCCCATACTTTATTTAATGCTTCAAACAGGAGCTGGCAAGGATTAAACAGAAATGTGATTGCAGTAGTTGTTATTTACTTGTCAACTGGACTACAGCAGAATCTTGTTTTTAATTAGCTCAAAGGTCATGAGAAACTGCCTTAGTCTTCAGCTTTGCTTTGGTTGTAGAAACTCAGCCTTGGAAAGTTTCACTTCCAGATATACCTAATCACATCTTGTCCTGCCAAGATCTGAACAAAAGGGTCAGTCATTTCTTATTAGAGGATAAATCAATTGGTGAGTTTCTCCGTGGCAGTTTTCACAAATGTTGGGATTTTCCAGGATCTCTTAATGTGGGGAAAATAAAAGCGAACATGGTGATTTCAAAGACATTTACCCTTAATGTCAGTTTCAGCAAACCAATTCCCAAATTAAACTGTGACCCAGAACCTTTTATGTCTCTTAGTAAGATTGACAAAATAGTTTTGTTTTTCAAATATGCAAGTCCACATTTTATTACAGTTTTTTTTAGAACATTAGAGAAAATTCCACATAAAATAAAAGGGGATGTGTTTGTGGGCTACAGACAAATTCTGAATAAGCAATTATTAAGGCTTTCATCCTCATGATGAGACATCTGCAGGGTTAAAAGCTCATTCTAAGTCATTCAATATTTATGGAATATCCAGTGTGTGAGAGTTGAGTTCTGAACAATGCAGCAGCATCTATGGAATATATTAAATATTCACAAACCTTATTTTAAGGCATAAATTATTTTAAGTTGCCTAGGGATATTTTTGAATGAGGTAGAAAATTTTGTAAAATCAAGGATTTATTAGAATGGGCATTACTGTTTGAAAAAGAAATTTATATATGGGCCGTACTTACAGCTGTGCCAAATGTTAATAATGATCATGACACCCATTTAAATTTAAACTAAAAATCATTAAAATTCTATGTTTAATATTTTAGAAAATATTACACTTTCCATGGGAATACAATATTCTTTTGAAATATTTTGTAAGTTATCATCTTGCTAAAGTAGCAATATTTAGGGATATTTTTATCCTTAAGCAATATCCTTTGAAGCAATATTTAAGATAACTGCAGATATCTGGGGAGTTGTAAAGACAGTTGTGTTATTATATGTGCATTTTAAACCACATTCTGCCAAGAAAATAAAAAAGCTCAGGCATTGGAGGGATTATTTTTCAGTCCCCCAAAGTGTAAGCTGACAAGAATGGATAAAACCAATAAGAAAAATTCATACTCTCATCATAGATCTGCCCAGAGTTGCCTTTTAATTTTTCTTCTTTTATGCTTTTGCAGTGTACTGTGAAAAAACAGGGAGCAGGAACCAGAAAGGAGTAATCTCTTCCTTCTGGCAGAGTGGTGTCTTCAAGCTGGGAGCTGCATAGAGTAGAGAATGGGGAGTTAAAGTTTCTATCATTCAGAACAGGGGAGCAAAATACAAAATCAAAATTCTGAGATTAAATACAGATGAGAATGGTGTACAAGGATTCATCTCTTAAAGAAAAAAGAATCTTTGTAGAGTTTTATGAGTTGAGGTTCAATAAGATTCTCTGCTGGAAAATATGGCAGACACAGAAATAAGTTATTTCAAGGGCAGATGAACATCATTAATTGTGTTTTTTTGAGTAGTTCCTTACATGTCACGAATTGGAAATATACTTATGTGATGTCATCATTTTAAGCCAAGGATTTAGCAAATAAATAGTATAATAAAAATTCTCAACCTATCATTTATTTCTCCCTATCTTTGTATACCTTGCTTCTTAATAAAATTCCATCCCTGTTAGGCCTTTATCTCATTGCTCTTAGAAACTGCCAGTGTTCATTTTTGCCTTTTTACTTCCTATGTTATTAATTCTGTTTGGAAGATTATCTACTTCCTTTTCTGGCTATTTCAAACATCTCTAAAGGGTCAGAACAGATTTTGCCTCCTTGATAATGTCTTTAAATTTTCTTCCTTTTTTTTTTTATTTTTCTTTTTGAAACGGGGTCTTGCTCTTTTACCCAGGCCAGAGTGCTGTGGTATGATCATGGCTCATTGCATCCTTACCCTTTCATGGTCAAGTAATCCTCCCACTTTAGTCTCCTGAGGCTGGGACAACAGGCACAAGCCACCATGCCTGAATAATTTTCCTATTTTATGTAGAGTCAGAGTCTGGCTATGTTACTGGGCTAGTTTTAATTTTTTTCTTCCATAGTTTTTTTGTTTGTTTTGTTTGTTTTTTTAAGCTAGGACTCCAGGTACATACCACCATGCCTGACTCATTTTTAAATTTTTCTATAGAGATAAGGTTTCATTCTGTTGCCCAGGCTGGTCTTGAACTCCTGGGCTCATGTAATTCTCCTGCCTGGGCCTCTTAGAGTGTTAGAATTATAGGTGTGAATTACTGTTCCCAGCATCTGCCACAGTTCTTACTATTGTAATTGTGAGTAATTAATACAAAATGAAATTAGATTAAATTATTATGATTCATTATAATTTCTTATAATTATAAACTAAGAAAATATAGCTCCAAATGATCACAGAAACTTTCAGGCATGTATCTCATAATCTACTTATCCTGTGTTCTCTTCAGTGCCAGGAATAGTGACAGTCACAGCCTTGGAAATAGAGATGACGGTCATCAGTGGGAAAATTTTATGATAAAATACTATATTTGCAGAAATATTAATTAGCTCTTTTAGATTAATTAACTATAATGATACTCTACTGCCGTGCTATAGCATACTGCATTTTCAGATGAGATTGGGCACATTCAGGATGGTATGGCCATAGACAGGATACTGCATTTTCAAACCCTTCATAGATGTGTATCAAATTTTGATCAATTTATAAAATTATGTTTTTAATGTTTTAGAAATTCTGCTGGCATCAGTTAGAATGCTGAATTTAAATGACTGTACGTGTGCTTAGGCTAGCAAAACTCAGAGTTGAAGCTGTTTGAGAGTGACTAACGTGGGAGCCAGAGACTTAACGGAGGGGACAGAACCAAAGCAAGATGCTTGGTGTATCCTCTTCTCTGTCATACTTTGGAGGAATTTGTGGATGAGGACAAATGGTCACAAGTATTGAGTATTGGAATGGTGGTGGTAGCAATCTTGTAATTGAAATCTAATTGTATCAGGAAAAGCCTATTATAACTGAATAAATTTAAAATTAGGATAAAACTGTCATAGGTAGTGAGAAGAAAAAACCTTGGTAGCATGCCATCTTAAAAAGCGATATAACTAAAAACCAAACAAAAAAATAGATGCAGAAAAGGCTTTCAATAAAATTCAACATCCTTCATGTTAAAAACCTTCAACAAACTAGGCATCAAAGGCACACACCTCAAAATAATAAGAGCCATCCACAACAAACCCACAGCCAACATCATACTGAACGGGTAAAAGCTGGAAGCATTCCCTTTGAGAAATGAGAACAAGACAAGGATGACCTCTTTCACCACTCATATTCAATATAGTACTGAAAGTCCTAGCCAGAGCAATGAGGCAAGAGAAAGTAATAAAGGGCATCCAAATAGGAGGACAGTGAGTCAAACCTTATCTCTTCACAGATGTTATGATGTTACACCTAGAAAACCCCAAAGTCTCTGCCCAAAGGCTCCTATATCTAATAAACAACTTCAGCAAAGTTTCAGGATATAAAACCAGTGTATGAAAATCAATAGCATTTCTATATACCAATAATGTCCAAGCTGAGAGCCGAGTCAAGCTGTTCAGGAGGCTGAGGCAGGAGAATCACTTGAACCCGTGAGGTGGAAGTTGAAGTGAGCTAAGATTGTGGCACTGCACTCCAGCATGTGACAGAAAAAGACACTGAAAAAAAAATGCACAATTTTATTCCCAGTAGTGACAAAAAGAATAAAATAGGAATACACTTAGGAATACAGTTCACTGGGAAGGTGAAAGATCTCTACAGTGAGAATTACAAAACATTGCTAAAAGAAATCAGAGATGACATAGACAAAAGGGAAAATATTCCATCAGCATGGATAGGAAGAATCAATATTGTTAGAATGACCATACTGCCCAAAGCAATCCACAGAGTGAAAACTATTTGTATCAAACTACCAGTGACATTTTTCACAATATTAGAAAAAAAAAAAAAAATCTAAGATCTATTTGTAACAAAAAAGTCCCAAATAGCTGAAGTGATCCTAAGCAAAAAGAACAAAGCTGGAGTCCTCACGCTACCCAACTTCAAACTATACTATTAGGCAACAGTAACTGAAATAGTATGGTACTGATACAAAAAGCTACAAATGGAGCAGATTAGAGAACCTAGAAATAAATCCACACAGCCACAATCATCTGATATTCAACAAAGTCAACAAAAACAAGAAACGGGAAAAGGACTCCCTAGTCATTAAATAGTGTTGGGGTAATTGACTAGTCATATGCAGAAAATTGAAACTGGACCCCTACCTTTTACTGTATACAAAATTCAACTCAAGATGGATTAAATATTTAACTGTAAAACCTATGCTTATGAATACCCTAGAAGAGAATCTAGGAAATACCATTCTGGATATTGACCCAGGCAAAGATGTCATGATAAAGACTCCAAAAGCAATTGTAACAACAATGAAAATTGACAGTTAATACCTAATTAAACTAAAGAGCTTCTACACAGAAAAAGAAATTATCAACAGAGTAAACAGGCAACCTACAGAATGGGAGACAGTATTTGCCAACCAGGCATTCAACAAAATCTAATATCCAGAATCTACAAGGAGTTCAAAATAAGCAAAAAAAAAAAAAAAAAAAAAAAAAAGTCACTTCCATATTTGCAGGTACCTTTATAGCATACTCCACTCCTAATACCAATTTTCTATATTAGTCCATTCTTGTACTGCTATAAAGAATTACCTGAGACTGGGTAATTTATGATAAAAGGAGATTAAATTGACTCACAGTTCCACAGACTGTACAAGAAACATGGTTGGTGAAGCCTCAGGAAACTTACAACCATGACAGAAAGAAGAGGGAAAATAAGCACCTTCTTCACATGGCAAGCAGAAGAGAGAGAGCGCAGGGGGAAATGCTACACCCTTTTAAACAACAAGATCTTGTGAGAACTCACTATCACAAAATCCTCCCCCATAATTCGATCACCTCTCACCAGGTCCATCCCCCAACATTGGGGATTACAATTCAACATGAGATTTGGGTGGGAACACAGAGTCAAGCCATATCACTGAGTATATATCCAAAGTAATATAATTTGTTATACCATGAAGACACATGCACAGGTATCTTCATTGCAACACTATCCTCAATAGCAAAGACATGGAATCAACCTAGGTGCCCATCAGCAGTGGACTGGGTGAAGTGAATGTGGTCCATGTACAACATGGAGTACTACACACCTGTAAACAAAAACGTGATCATGGCCTTTGCAGCAACATGGATGAAACTGGAGGTCGTAATACTGTACAAATTAAATCAGGAACAGAAAACTAAATGACACATCGTTTAATTATAAATGGGAGCTAAACATTGAGTACACATGGACACAAAGAAAAGAACAGTAGACATCGGGGCCCACTTAATGGTGGGTGTTGGGAGGAAGGTGAAGATTGAAAAACAACCTATTGGGTATTATGCGGATTACCTGGGTGATAAAATTATCGGTACCTCAAACTCTTACAACATGCAATTTATCCTTGTAATAAAGCTGCACCTGTACCCTCTGAAACTAAAGTAAAATTGTAAGAAAAGAGAAATAAATAAAAATTATGGAGTTATTTATTTTTTATTATTTACAGTAGTTTAGGTAATTTTCTATAATTTTCCCAAACAAAATGATAGGACAGTATAATCTGCTCCTTTCACATTATGTTTGAGTCCTGCAGCGTTATCTCTAAGAGAATTCCTTTAAAAAACATCGGACATGAGGCACTACCCATTTTTACCAGAGATCTTTATTAATGCTTTGATATTTAAGTTGTTCTTTTCTGAAGCTTAGCTAGGTATATTATTCTTTTCTTAGTTTTAAATTTGACTTGGATGCATTTCCATTTGTATGTAAGTTTCTAATCCTACCTTCCAATATCATTTTTAATAGCTCACTATGTTTTCTATTTCACTCTGTACTTGATTTGAATTTCATTCACATGGTATCTTCAGTGCTCCAGTTGGCAATCAGTAAAGAAATTGAGCAGTGAAGGTGGGTAACTAATATTAATGGGGAAAAACTAGTAACAGGTTTTATAAGTGGTCAATTCACTTATGAATATTTTTGGGTAGTAATGAGTTTTGTTATTTCTATCCTATCTTACAAATTTAAAGGTTTAAAAAATAAATACCCAAATATTAGGGAATTTCTGTAAGATTTTTTAGCTAGAGATTTATATAAAGAAAGTATCTTTAAGGACTGAATGTGATTTAGAGCCCAAGCCATCACTCATGGAAGCTTCTTCACCATGAGTCTTAGAACTCTCTCTGCAGTGATGCTGTGGACCACCACGTCTCCAGAAACATCCATCTGTGGACACATATGACCATGTTGTAAATATTTTCACTCGTTCTCATTATCCTTTCTTTCTTTTTTTTTTTTTTGAAAAAAAGAAAGAGAAAGAGAAAGGGGGAGAGAGAACAGGAGTCTTGCTTTATTGCCCAGGCTGGAATGCAATCTAAAAATGGGTATTAAAAACCTCTTTTATGCCGATAATTGTGCTTAACAGTGGAGACAGGAAGGAATAAGGGAAGAAAATAACAAACAGCCAACCAGCATTTCATTTAAGTCTGTGAAATGCTATGCAAATGCTGAAGAGTGATTTACTTCCAATTACGTGGTCCCTTTCAAAATAGGTGTAATATGATACTGAGAAAAATGTATGTTCTGTGGACCTAGGATGAAGAATTCTATAAATATTCACTGAGTTTACTTGTTCCAGGTCTGAGTTCTAATTATAGATGTCCCTGTTAATTTTCTATCTCATTGATCCATCGAATATTAGCAATGTGGTGTCAAAGTCTCCTGCTATTATTGTGCGGGAATACAGGTCTCTTTATAAGTCATTAAAAACTTGTCTTATGTATCTGGGTGCTCCTGTATTGGGTGCATATATATTTATGATCATTGACTCCTGTTGTTGCATTGACCCTTTTACCATTATGTAATGTCCTTCTTTGTTTCTTTTAGTCTTTGTTACTATTAAAGTCTATTTTGTCAGAGATGAAAGTTACAACTCCGTTTTTTTGTTTTTTGTTGTTGTTGTTGTTGTTGTTGTTTTTCCTCTCCATTTGATTGGTGAGTCTTCCTCCAATCCTTTTTTTGAGCTTTTGTGTGTCCTTGCTTATGAGATGGATCTGGATACAGCGTACCAATGGATTTTGACTTTTTATTCAATTTACCTGTCTGTGTCTTTGATTGGGGCATTTAATCCATTTAAATTTAGGATTAATATTGATATTTGTGAATTTAATATTGTCATTTAATGCTAGCTGGCTATTTTGCCCATTAGTTAATACAGATTTTTCATTGTGGAGAGACTCTTTACCTTTTGGTAAGTTTTTGGGATGACTGATACTGGTTGTTCCTTTCTGTGTATAGCGCTTCTTTCAGAAGCTCTTGCGAAGCAGGCCTGGTGGTGATGAAATCTCTGAGTGCTTGCTTGTTCGCAAAAAATTTTATTTTTCCTTCATTTATGAAGCTTAGTTTGGCTGGATATGAGATTTTGGGTTGAAAATTCTTTTATTTGAGGATATTGAATATTGACCCACACTCTCTTCTAGTTTGTAGGGTTTCTGCTGAGAGATCTGCTGTGAGTCTGATAGGCTTCCCTTTACGGTTTTTTTTTTTTTTTTTTTTTTGAAAAAAGAAAGAGAAAGAGAAAGGGGGAGAGAGAACAGGAGTCTTGCTCTATTGCCCAGGCTGGAATGCAATCTAAAAATGGTATTAAAAACCTCTTTTATCATTATCCTTTCTAACATCCCATTCATTTTCTCTTTTTCTCTCTCTCCCCACCACCTTCTTTCATGATTGGTACTATCTTCCTAAACAAATTTTTGCTGCATGCTATTCAAGAGATTTAAAAAAAATAGCCTGTATTTCTGGAGCAATGTAAGTTTACAGATTAACTGAGCAGAATACACAGAGAGATTCCCATATATTCCCCTTTCCCTTGCACAGTTTCCTGTTATAGACATCTTGCATTAGTGTGGTACATTTTTTATTGATAAATGAATATTGACACAATATTGCTAACTAAATCCCATAGTTTACATTAGCTTTCACTCTTTTTTATATTCTATAGGTTCAGACAAATGTATGATGGCATATCTTGACAATTATAGTGTAAATGGTTTCACCACCTTAAAAATTCCATGTGCTCTACTTACTCATTCCTCCCTCCCTTCCTTCTCTGAGATCCCAGTAACCTCTGTTCGTTTTACTAGCTCTATGGTTTTGCCTTTTCCACAGTGTATGCAAAATTACATACATAGTATATAAAATTATTTTCTGTGTGGCCTTTCATATTGGTTTCTTTCACTTAGAAATATGCTTTGAAAGTTTCTCCATGTGTTTGTTTATTTCTTTTTATTGCTAAATAATTTTTAATTGTATGGAAGTACCACAGTTTGTTCATTCATTTATTAAATAACATATTGGTTGCTTCCAAGTTTTGTCAATTACAAATATTAATATGTAATCAAAAGTTTTAACTCCTTTGGGCAAATACCAAGAAGCATTATTGCCCATAGATCCCACAGAATATGTTTACCTTTTTTTTCTTTAAGATGGAGTCTCACTCTTTCACCAAGATTGGAATGCAGTGGCTCCATCTCGCCTCACTGCAACCTCCGCCTCCTGGGTTCAAGCAATTCTCCTGTCTTAGCCTCCTGAGTAGCTGGGACTACAATATGTTTACTTTTTATTTTTTTTTAACTCACCTGGGGAACAGTGGCTCATGCCTGTAATCACAGCACTTTGGGAGATTAAAGCAGGCGGATCACTTGAGGTTATGAGTTTGAGACCAGCCCTGGACAACATGGCAAAACCCCATCTCTACAAAAAATACAAAAAATAACCGGGTGTGATGGTGTATACTCATAGTTCCAGCTACTCAGGAGGCTGAGGCATTCTTTCTTGTGCTCTCTCACCACACACACACTACATATGTATATACTGTATTCTTCTTCTTCTTCTTCTTTTTTTTTTTTTTGGACACAAAGTCTCACTCTGTTGCCGAGGCTGGAATGAAGTGGCATGATCTTGGTTCACAGCAACCTCTGCCTCCCAGGTTCAAGCGATTCTCCTGCCTCAGCCTCCTGAGTAGTTGCGATTACGGGCACCTGCCACCACACCCAGCTAATTTTTGTATTTTTACTAGGGATGGAGTTGTACCATGTTGGCCAGGCTAGTCTTGAACTCCCGACCTCAGGTGATCTGCTCATCTTGGCCTCCCAAAGTGCTGGGATTACAAGCATGAGCCACCGTGCCTGGCCTATACTTTATTATTTTTTTCTGAGTCATTTAAGAATAAGTTGTAGACAAGTTTCCTCTTTATCCTGAATATTTCAGTACGCACTTCCTAAATACAAGTACATTCCCTTACATAACCAGAATGTATTGATCAAAATCATGTAATTAACATCCATACAATGTTATTACATCATCTACATATCTTTTTTATATATATATATATATAGTATATGTATATTTTCTTTTAATTGCACTTTAGGATCTGGGGTACATGTGCAGAACATGCAGGATTGTTGCATAGGTACATACATGGCAATCTGGTTTGCTGCCTCCATTCCCATCACCTACATCTGGCATTTCTCCCCATGTTATCCCTCCCCAACTCTGTGCTCCCCGCTGTCCCTCCCCTAGTCCCCTCAACAGACCCCAGTGTGTGATGCTCCCCTCCCTGTGTCCATGTGTTCTCATTGCTCAAACCTGCCTATGAACAAGAACATGCAGTGTTTGATTTTCTGTTCTTATGTCAGTTTGCTGAGAATGATGGTTTCCAGGTTCATCCATGTCCCTACAAAGGACACAAACTCATCGTTTTTTGTGACTGCATAGTTTTCCACGGTGTATAGGTGCCACATTTTCCCTGTCCAGTCTATCATCAATGGAATTTGGGTTGGTTCCAGGTCTTTGCTATTGTAAACAGTGCTGCAGTGAACATATGTGTGCATGTGTCTTTATAATAGAATGATTTATAATCCTTTGGATATATACCCAGTAATTGGATTGCTGGGTCAAATGGAATGTCTATTTCTAGGTCCTTGAGGAATCGCCACACTGTCTTCCACAATGGTTGAACTAATTTACACTCCCACCAACAGTGTAAAAGTGTTCCTATTTCTCCACATCCTCTCCAGCATCTGTTGTCTCCAGATTTTTTAATAATCACCATTCTAACTGGCATGAGATGGTATCTCACTGTAGTTTTGATTTGCATTCTCTAATGACCAGTGATGATGAACATTTTTTCATATGTTTGTTGGCCTGATATATGTCTTCTTTTGAAAGGTGTCTGTTCATATCCTTCACCAACTATTGGATGAGTTTGTTTGTTTGTTTTTCTTATAAATCTGTTTTAGTTCCTTGTAGATTCTGAATATTAGCCCTTTGTCAGATGGGTAGATTGCAAAATTTTTTTCCCATTCTGTTGGTTGCTGGTTCACTCTAATGATTGTTTCTTTTGCTGTGCAGAAGCTCTGGAGTTTAATTAGATCTCATTTGTCTATTTTGGCTTCTGTTGCCAAAGCTTTTGGCGTTTTAATCACGAAGTCCTTGCCTATGCCTATGTCCTGAATGGTTTTGCCTAGGTTTTCTTCTAAGGTTTTTACAGTGTTAGGTCTTATGTTTAAGTCTTTAATCCATTTGTAGTTAATTTTAGTATAAGGTGTGAGGAAGGGGTCCAGTTTCTGCTTTCTGCACATGGCTAGCCAGTTTTCCCAACACCATTTATTAAACAGGGAATCCTTTCCCCATTGCCTGTTTTTGTCTGGTTTGTCAAAGATGAGATGATTGTAGATGTGTGGTGTTGCCTCTGAGGCCTCTGTTCTGTTCCATTAGTCTATATCTCTGTTTTGGTACCGGTACCATGCTGTTTTGATTACTGCAGCCTTGTAGTATAGTTTGAAGTCAGGTAGCCTTTGTAGTATAGTTTGAAGTCAGTGATGCCTCCAGCTTTGTTCTTTATGTTTAGAATTGACTTGGCTTTGCAGTCTTTCTTTTGGTTCCATATGAAGTTTGAGGTGGCTTTTTCCAGTTCTCTGAAGAGGGTCACAGGTAGCTTGATGGGGATAGCACTGAATCTATAAATTACTTCGGGCAGTATGGCCATTTTCACAATATTGATTCTTTCTAACCATGAGCATGTAATATTTTTCCATCTGATTGTGTCCTCTCTTATTTCCTTGAGCACTGGTTTGTAGTTCTCCTTGAAGAGGTCCTTCACATCCTTTGTCAATTGTATTCCTATGTATTTTATTCTCTTTGTAGCAATTCTGAATGGCAGATCGTTCTTGATTTGGCTCTCTTTAAGTCTGTTATTGGTATATAGGAATTCTTGGGATTTCTGCATATTGATTTTGTATCCTGAGACTTTGCTGAAGTTGCTTATCAGTTTCAGAAGATTTTGGGCTGAGTTGATGGGTCTGTTAAATATACAATCATGTCATCTGCAAATAGAGACAATTTGACTTCCTCCTTTCCTAAGTTGAATACCCTTTATTTCTTTTTCTTGCCTGATTGCTCTGGCTAGAACTTCCAAAACTATATTGAATAGGATTGGTGAGAGAGGGCATCCTTGTCTAGTGCCAGATTTCAAAGAGAATGCTTCCAGTTTTTTCCTGTTCAGTATGATATTGGCTGTGGGTTTGTTGTAAATAGCTTTTATTATTTTGAGATACGTTCCATCAACACCTAGTTTATTGAGAGTTTTTAGCATAAAGGGCTCTTGAATTTTGTTGAAGGCCTTCTCTGCATACATTGAGATAATCATGTGGTTTTTGACTTTGGTTCTGTTTATGTGGTAGATTATGTTTATAGACTTGCGTATGTTGAACCAGCCTTGCATCCCCAGGATGAAGCCTGTTTGACCATGATGCATAAGCTTTTTGATGTGCTGTTAGAATCGGTTTGCCAGTATTTTATTGAAGATTTTTGCATCTATGTTCATCATGGATCTTGGCCTGAAGTTTTCTTTTCTTGTTGACTCTCTGCCGGGTTTTGGTATCAGGATGATGTTGGTCTCATAAAATGATTTGGGAAGCATTCCCTCTTTTGTATTGTTGCAATAGTTTCACTAGGAGTGATACCAGCTCCTCTGTGTATGTCTGGTAGAATTCAGCTGTGAACCCATCTGGACCTGGGCTTTTTTTGGGTGGTAGGGTATTAATTGGTGCGTCAACTTCATCCCTTGTTATTGGTCTATTCAGGGTTTTGACTTCTTCCTGGTTTAGGCTTCAGAGGGTGCAAGTGTCCAGGAATTTATCCATTTCTTCCAGGTTTACTGGTTTATGTGCATAGAGTTGTTTCTAGTAATCTCCGATGGTAATTTGTATTTCTGTGGAATCTGTGGTGATATCCCCTTTATCATTTTTTATTCAATCTCTTTGAGTCTTCTCTCTTTTCTTTTTTATAAATCTGGCCAGTAGTCTGTCTATTTTGTCGACCTTTTCAATAAACCAGCTCCTGGATTTACTGATTTTTTTGAAGGGTTTTTTGTGTCTCTGTCTCATTCAGTTCTGCTCTGATCTTAGTTATTTCTTGTCTCCTGCAAGCTTTTGAGTTTTTTTTATCTTGCTCCCCTAGCTCTTTCAATTTTGATGATAGAGTGTCAACTTTAAATCTTTCCTTGCTTCTCATGTGGGCATTTATTGCTATACATTTCCCTCTAGACACTGCTTTAAATCTGTCCCAGAGATTCTGGTATGTTGTGTCTTCATTCTCATTGGTTCCAAAGAACATCTTTATTTCTGCCTTCATTTCATTGTTTATCCAGTCAACATTCAAGAGCCAGTTGTTCAGTTTCCATGAAGTTGTGTGGTTCGGAGTTAGTTTCTTAATCCTGAGTTCTAATTTGATTGCATTGTCATCTGAGAAACTGTTTGTTATGATTTCCATTCTTTTGAATTTGCTGAGGAGTGATTTACTTCCAACTATGTGGTCAATTTTAGAATAGGTGCGATGTGGTGCAGAGAAGAATGTATATTCTGTGGATTTGGGGTGGAGAGTTCTGTAAATGTCTGTTAGGTTTGCTTCATCCAGATCTGAGTTCAAGTCCTGGATTTCCTTGTTAATTTTCTGTCTCGTTGATCTGTCTAATATTGACAGTGGAGTATTAAAGTCTTTGTGGGTCACAAAGAACTTGCTTTATGTATCTGGGTGCCCCTGTATTCGGTGCATATATATTTAGGATCATTAGCTCTTCTTGTTGCATTGATCCTTTTATCATTATATAATGCCCTTCTTTGTCTCTTTTGATCTTTGTTAGTTTAAAGTCTGTCTTATCAGAGACAAGGATTGCAACTCCTGCTTTTCTTTTTTTTTTTTTTTTCTCTCCATTTGCTTGGTAAATCTTCCTCCATCCCTTTATTTTGAGCCTGTGTGTATCCTTGCACATGAAATGTGTTTCCTGGATACAGCCCACTGATGGGTTTTGACTTTTTATTCAATTTGCCAGTCTGTGTCTTTTGATTGGAACAATTAGCCCATTTACATTTAAGGTTAATATTGTTATGTGTGAATTTGATCCTGCCATTTTGATGCTAGCTGGTTGTTTTGCCCATTAGTTGACACAGTTTCTTCATTGTGTCAATGTTCTTTACCATTTGGTACATTTTTGCAGTGGCTGGTACTGGTTGTTCCTTTCTCTGTTTAGTGCTTCTTTCAAGAGCTCTTGTAGGGCAGGCCTGGTGGTGATGAAATCTCTGAGCAATTGCTTGTTTGTAAAGGATTTTATTTCTCCTTCACTTATGAAGCTTATTTGGCTGGATACGAAATTCTAGGTTGAAAGTTCTTTTCTTTAAAGATGTTGAATATTGGTCCCCATTGTCTTCTGGCTTGTAGGTTTTCTGCTGAGAGATCTGCTGTGAGTCTAATGGGTTTCCCTTTGTAGGTAACCCAACCTTTCTCTCTGGCTGCTCTTAGCATCTTTTCCTTCATTTCAGTGCTGGTGAATCTGAAGATTATGTGCCTTGGCTTTGCTCTTGTTGAGGAATATCTTTGTGGTGTTCTCTGTATTTCCTGGACTTGAATATTGGCCTGCCTTGCTCGGTTGGGGAAGTTCTCCTGGATAATATGCTGAAGAATGTTTTCCAGCTTGGATTAATTCTCTTTGTCACATTCAGGTAAACCAATCAAACGTAGATTTGGTCTTTTCACATAGTCTTATATTTCTTGGAGGCTTTGTTCCTTTCTTTTCACTCTTTTTTTCTCTAATCGCCTTCTCGTTTTATTTAATTGAGTTGATCTTCAATCTCTGATATCTTTTCTTCTGCTCTGTCTATTCATCTATTGAAACTTGTGTATGCTTTGCGAAGTTCTCGTGTTGTCTTTTTCAGCTCCATCAATTTATTTATATTCTTCTCTAAGCTGTTTATTCTCATTAGCATTTCGTCAAACCTGTTTTCAAGGTTCTTAGTTTCTTTGCATTGGGTTAGAACATGTTCTTTTAGCTCAGAGGAGTTTGTTATTACCCACCTTCTGAAGCCTGTTTCCGTCAATTCCTCAGACTCATTCTCCATCCAGCCTTGTTCCCTTGCTGGTGAGGAGTTGTGATCCCTTAAAGGAGGAGAAGCATTCTCGTTTTGGATGTTTTCATCCTTTTTGAGCTGGCTTCTTCCCATCTTTGTGGATTTATCTACCTGTGGTCTTTGTAGTTGGTGACTTTTGGATGGGATCTCTGAGTAGATGTCCTTTTTGTTGATGATAAAGTTACTTTTTTCTGTCTTTTAGTTTTCCTTGTAACAGTCAGGCCCCCCTGCTGTAGGACTGCTGGAGGTCCACTCCAGACCCTGCTTGCCTGGGGCTCACCTGCAGTAGCTGCAGAACAGTAAGGTTGCTGCCAGTTTCTTATTCTGTTATCTTTGTCCCAGAAGGATACCCACCAGATGTCAGCCTGAGCTCTCCTTTATGAGGTGTCTCTTTGGATATGCAGGGGTCAGGGAGCTGCTTGAGGAGATAGTCTGTCCCTTATAGGCCCTCAAGTGCTGAGCTGTGAGCTCCCTTCTTCTGTTCAGAGCTGCTGGGCAGGTACGTTTCAGTCTGCAGCAGTGGAACTTATAACTGCCTTTTTTCCCAGGTGCTGTGTCCAGGGAAGGTGGGGCTTTACTTATAAGTTCCTGATGTGTTGCTGCCTTTTTTCAGAGATGCCTAGTCGAGTGGGGAGGTAGCCTAGTCACAGTTTGCCAGCAGAGGCGTTGCTGAGCTGCCATGGGCTCTACCCAGCTGCTGTGTGAACTTCCTTGAGGTTTTGTTTATAGAGGTATAGTTAGAACTGCCTCAGTAATGGCAGTTTGCCTGAGTAATGATGGACTGTCTCTGTAATGGCAGATTGCCTCTGTAATGGCAGATTGCCTCGGTAATGGCGGACTGCCTCGGTAATGGTGGACTGCCTCAGTAATGGCAGACTGCCTTGATAGTGGTCAACTACCTCGGTAATGGCGGTCACCCTTCCCCCTACAGAGCTGGACCATCCCGGGTCCACCTGTGCTTGCTGTGAAACTCCCAATCCGGAGTATTTCAGATTCCTGGTCTTTGTGGGGGTGGGACCCGCCAAGCCAGATCACCTGGCTTCCTGTTTCAGTCCCCTTTTCTTCAGTTGAATGGGCGACTCTGTCTCTCAGGCATTTCAGGCACCAGTTGAAATGGCCACCCAGATCTGTGTGAGTTTTTGGTGTGGAGACCTGCTGCGCCAGCTGAAACAGCCATGCTGGAGACTTGTGGCACTTTTCTGCCCAGGGAATCTCCTCGTCTGTGGGCAGTAAAAACTCAGTTCGAAATGCAATGATCACTCACCTTCTGTGTTCTCACTGGGAACTGCACTCCAGAGCTGTTCCTATTCGGCCATCTTGGATCATCTTTACTCCATGTTTACTTTTATAAGACATTGCCAAACTCTCTTCCAGACTGACTCTAACATTCTGCTTTACCATCAGCAGTGAGTGAGAGTTCCTATTGTACCATATCCTCGCCAGCATTTGGTGTTATCACTGTTTTGTATTTTGGTCATTCTAATAGGTGTGTGGTGGCATCTCATTGTTTTATTTACACCTCTTTAATGATGATGTTGAGCATCTTTCTATATGCTTATTTTCAATCTGTATATCTTCTTGGTTTAAGTATCTGTTCAGATTTTCCACCTACTGTTTAAATAAGGTTTTTTGTTGTTGAATTTTAAGAGTTCTTTGCATATTTTGGGTACTTGTTCTTTTTTCTGATATGTGTTTGGCAAATATTTTTTCCCCATTCTGTGGCTTGCCTTTTCATTCTCTTAACTTACAGGAGATTTTATGCTAATCATTCCTTTTTATGATAAATGCTTCCATCATTTTCATATCTAGTTCAAAAGACATCCATTACAGTCTTTCTGAATCTTGATATCTTCAGTCTAAATTAGCACAAACTACTTTGTATATGACTTAAATAATTTGCTATCTTATTATAAAATAAAGTTTATATATCATCTAAATCCATCTTTTATTTCCTGCTTATTATTAGACTTTTTGCTTAGAAGAATAGTTTTGAGTTGTTTTCTGCTAATTAGCCATAGTTTCTGTTTTGAACTTTTTAATGTGGTGCTTATTGAATTAAAACAATTTTTAGTCTATCTTTTTCTTACTGCAGTTTTATGAAGTAATCTTCAATGCATATTGCTAAGTGAAGGAAATGTGTCTGAAAATGTAGCCATACATACCCAATGATATGACCTTATGGAAAAGGCAAAACTTACAGTAGAAAGACGAATGGTTGCTAGGGAGTTGGAGGGGGTAGGATGGGTGGAAAAGCACAGGTGACCAAAGAAAGCACCACGAGTTTTCTTGACCAAAGCTCATGGTGGATGCTTTCATCCACCATGAAAATATCATGAAAGTATGACATGATACTTTCATGGTGGATACAGGACATTATGGATTTGTCAAAATCCATGGAACTGTAAAACGAAATGAGCGGACTTCAGGTAGTAATACTGTGTCAGTATTGGCTCACTAGTTGTAACAAATGCACCAGTAATGCAGGATGTACTACGCTAATACACAGGAGAGACTATGTGATAGAGAAGTAGAGGGGGTTAAGTTGAGAAAGTAACGGGAACTCTGCACTTTCTGCTCAATTTTTCCCTCAACCTAAAACTGTTTTAAAGTTTACTAAATAAAAAAAACTCTTTGTACTGGGATCTATTTATTACCATGGAGAATCATGAAGTCTTGGGCTCAGTCTATCAGTCTTAACATTTACTTTGAATAATGGACAAACTCCACTTTCATATGGTTAAAAATGAGATAGAACAGTTAGTTATCAAGATCCTATGCAGAGAATTGAAAAGGCTGTTGTATGAGTAACAAGTATGAGTTATATCAGAAATCTAAGTTCGTGGAAGAATGCACGTAACTATAATAACCAAAAAGAAATTATTCAAATGTTTATTGGAATAATAGATGCAGAGAAGTGCATATTGAGTGAAGTATAATTAAAATCCAGTTATGCCATTATTCTTGATAAAATGTTTTAATAGAAACCAACAAATTCTAGGCACATACTGTGATTTATAAAGAGGGACAGATTATCTGGAATTACTGGAGATGGATATGGTGGTGACTGGAATGGTATTGTAGAGGAATCTGGCTAGTTCTGATAATATGTTTCCCCTGAAAACCAGGATCAGAAAGCTATATCCTAGCAATATCTATTCATAAGCCAAAATCTGTTATCTTAAAATTTCTAGTCACCTTTTCTAGTTTCATCTGTTGAAATGTAAGTTTTAAATGTAAGAAAAAGTGTGATCTAGGATATATTAATTATAGTAGGGTAACTTATTTTTGTTTTTCCCTGTTGTATATATTTAAACAATAGCCTAGTTCTTCTCATCTTAAACTAAAGCAAGCGTTATGGCCTTTCTGGTCATTCTTAATCCTTTGGCCAAACAAGTTTTATTTTAATGATTTTATTTTCAAATTTCCCATAACAATAAAAACTCTGAGTCTGATTTGAAGTTGAGGGCTCTCTGCTCCATGAGTTTGGGCCTGCTGAATAGACTGAATGCCTATGGTTGGAGAAGGGAAAGTGATTCATTTCTTTTCTCCTTCCCTACCTGCCTTCTCTGCTCCTGCGAGTGCAGGGGTAAGAGCAGAGGAGAGGGAGAAGAGGAACATTTTTGCTGAAAGGATGGTTGGCTTTGCCCCTGGGTTTGCTGCATTTGGCAGGAGTTAAAGCCATCTTTCCTCATATGTATTTCTTGTAGAGTGCTCTCCTTGGTTATTCCGGAAACACTCGTCGCTGAGGATCTCTCACCTGCAGTTCTCTGCTGGATCTTCATTTTGACTGGTAAGTTATTACTTCTTTTGCTGAGGTCTTCACACCTCCCGTGGTTTTCATGGACAGGAACTTACGTAATCCCATACTTGCTCCTTCGTGTGACCTGCACTTGGTCTGTAGAAAATCCTTATGCATTCTTTTTCCTTAAGACTCTGGGAGTACCTGCTGATTTCCATGTGGGGAGAATCTCTCCTGTACTTTCCATTAGAAAGATAGCCAGGTGCCTGGTTTCTGTGTATTTTCCAGTTGCCATGGATATTTCCCCTCCCTCTTCTCAGCTCTTCTGCCTTGACTTGGTGTTGAATGATAGTACTTCCCCATCCCTGCATTCTTTGAAAAACTTCATTTTAAACCTTTATTCATAGTGACTGAGGGGTGTAGGAGTCATTTCATGATTCCTAGGTCCCATAATAAATCCTTGTTCAGAACCTCACTTTCCCTTTATAACATCTTATAACAGAAGCAATCCAGAAAATATTTTTTCTTCAAATATTGGGATTTGTAAAGAATCCTTCTGTCATCTCCTTTTTATGCTAAAGTCATTTACTGAAGGAATGACATCCCCAGACTCCTCAATATCATCTTTCCTGTTTTCAGCTCAGTGTGATCTAACTGAAGAGGACCTTTTAAATATGTGGCAAGCAATAAAACAAACCTACCAGACAAACAGTGATAACTCAACAAAAGACGCATACTTGTGATGTATAAGTCAAATACTAATAAGATATGCGCAACATTTAGTTTTAAGTATTTTACTCACGAGAGGAGTGGGTGATGGGTTTTTAAAAAAAATAAAAAGGGTTAGCCTGAAAAGTGAAACTCCCTTTTATGAAATGGCAGAAAAAATTATTTAATAAATTGTCAGATGCGTACTTTGTAGATTTCTATATATACTTCCCTTAGATTGCTAAGCTAAGTATGAAAGCATGACCTACTTTTCCTCAACTTAGGCCTCATAGTGGGTATTTGCTCTATTCTCCGTACTGCTATTTTCTCCCTGAGTCACTCTTCTACAGAAAGCACTTCCAAAATGGACTTATTAAAGACAGACAGTTCTGAGAATCTTAATCAGAGATTCATAGTTTGTATTCATCTGGTTCACAACTCTGTGAATTGCCAATTTTTGTTGAATTATTTACATAAAAATGAACACATTTTAACCCTTATTTAATTGGCAGTATCTAATAATATCTCCCATTTGCTATGAGCCTTGTGGACATTGAGAGAGTGGTTCAGAAAATTCAGCTGGTGTTTGGGAAGGCTGGCCTAGATAGTCCTATTTCTGGAAAATTATTGATTTGTGCCAGATTATACATTAAAAATCTATTAAAATGAAGTCGCTCTTTTCCTTTCTCCTCAGTTAAATCTATGGGATCTCCCCCCCCTTTTTTTTTTTTTCAATTTTATCAGGTTCTAGCCTCAGCTGAGGTCCAAGGGGACTGGGTGGATGAATGGCAGATAGCTGAAAGAGCGCTCGGGGTGGAGGGGCATAGGCAGGTGAAATGTAGTTTTATTTAGCAGCTCTCTCGTCAGCAGCTTACTCACATCAGCTCCCTTACACTGTCACCTTTATCTCCACTGTCTGCTCCGGCTCTGCGGCTCCTGCTGCCCCCATGCCTGCAGCTGCATGGCAGGCTCTTCCTTGCCTTCAGGGTCAGCAGCTTCACTCTTTCTCTCTCCGGGCACCGGAACGAGCCCTACCATGGCTCACCTCTGTGTTGCAGATGGACAGCTCTTGTTCTCTCTCTCTCTTTCTCTGGGTGCCAGCACCATGTTAAGCCATTCCCAGGAACCTATACAGTGTCAGCAGGGCAGTTATACCTTCTACAGACAGTAGTGGCTCAGAGCCAAGTGTGAGCTTACACAAACAGTTATATAAGAAGTGGAGTATGTGCCTAACCCTAAACTCGCTGAGTCATGCACGCCTGGATGTCTGCCTTGGCCTATTTTTTGACCAAAGCACATCCAAGTATCTTACACTCTACTTCCTAGGCCAAGGGAGGCATAGATTTGATACATAGCTTTGGGCATGTAGGCCCAATACATACACATAGGCTTGACACGTAAGCCTGACACACAAGCTCTGGGCATGCAGGCCCGATACACAGATTTGGGCACACAGGCTCAATACATACACATAGGCTTTGATAAACTGCCCAGCTGTTGGCATAGATTATCGTAGGTGTCACCTCCTTGGTGATTACCATTCACGCCCCCCTGAGTTCAGCGCATTAGCTACTTTGCCTGCACATGGTTTCAAACCACATCGTGTCAGTACTAGGCTGCACTGTGACAATAGTCCAGGCAGCAGTAGTACCTTAGCTAGACCCATCTGTATGCCATGCCCTATTAGGAATGGGGGGATGCCCTTAACGGTGAAGGCTCAGCGTGTAGGGGTGCCTCAGGCCCCGTAGCCTTATCTTGCGTTAGGATCCTAAGGCTTCTTGTAACTGTGCTGCGAAGGGACTTGTAGTCAGCGTACTCCGCTGTTCCAAGTAGGCACCTCACTTTGCCTAAGTGCATCTGTGCCATCCCAGTCCAGTGGGGGTCATTACCCATGAATGCACCCATCCTGCTATTGGGTAAGTCATCCACAAAATGACTGTAACCCATCCTCCATGCTGTTATGAGCCTGAAGGGCAGCGTGTGCAGTTACTAACTGCTTCTCTATTAAAGAACACCAGAGCTCAGCTCCCTTCCACAGCAGGGACTAAAAGCCTACTGGTTCTTCCAAGCACTCCATGCACTGCTATAGGCTCTAGCCAACACTATCTGTAGTTATGTGTGTATCAGGTTTAAATGAGTGCCCCTGGTTAACTACCCATAGGGCTGGTGCCTGCTGAATAGCGTGCTTGGCGATTGGAAAAGGCTGCCTCAGCCTTATCATCCTAATTCCAGGCAAGAGGGCGCGTTGCCACTTTTATTTATTTTTTATTGCATTTTAGGTTTTGGGGTACATGTGAAGAATATGCAAGACTGTTGCATAGATACACACATGGCAGCGTGATTTGCTGCCTTCCTCCCCTTCACCTATATCTGGCATGTCTCCCCATGCTATCTGCAAGAGAATCAGAGGTTAACATCATCATCAAGACGATGACAGACAGTGGGGCTATGCACATTGCCCTCAGCAACAGTGCGAAAGTCCATTGTCGCCCTCCCCTGAGGGCAAACCGCTGTCAGTGGTTCTCTGGGCAAGAAGTCTCAATTTCACTGTTAAGCAGTCCGGCAAGTCCATGACAGATGGTACAGATGCCAAGCTGTGGAAAACATCCCCCACCCCCAGAATGTCCTCAGGTGTGCGAGGGACATACACAGTGCATAAGCGGAAAGCCAAGCAGCCATGCAAAGATGCAAAGATACAGGTTTCACTTTCACTGACCAGTCTTCATAACCATCAATAACCGCAGCTCTGTCCACAAACTTATCCGGATTCAGGAGACAGTAGATTGCCAAGTCGACATATGGCCTTTGGTCGTCTGGTGCCCCCAAGCCAGGCTCCTTGGCCAATCTGTTATCAAACAGAAAAGGTTTTACACTTTCACCTAAGTGAGGCAGGCAATCTGTGAACTGGAACGCTCGGGCGTGACTGGGTTGTGCAGCAATGTCCTTCTCCTGAATGACCTACACTAAGTCTGTATGACTGCTGACATTACTTACTTAACTCACGCGAAGCACTGTAACAGCTGTGTTCCACCACTGGGGGGGGCCCTGGGGTCCCATTAGCTGCTCATATTCTACCTTCTGATGGATCACAGGGCTAGCCGGTAGCAGAGGAGCCTCCTCCCTGTGCTGCATACCTGCATACGGCAGGGACTGGTCCTGCACCTCCCGCAGCATGATTACAAATGCCCAACTGACCCTGCCGGGAAAGGCATGCTCCTCCTTGGTGCTGTGCATTTCCAGGCACTTCAGTGCCCTCTTCTTACTCACGAGGAGTATGTCCACTGCCTCCCATGTTTCCACCAGATCCCATCTTACAGCATGGCTGTCACCAGGTACCACAGCCCATGCTGTGGCCACAAAGCTGACTGGGGAGCCCTCGGGGGCTGAAGACCCATTCACCTTATCCTTCTGACAACACCAATTGTCAGGTTCCAGCCCCAGCTGAGGTCCAAGGGGAGGGGGTAAATGGCTGAAAGAACACTCAGGGGGCCATAGGCAGGTGACATGTAGTTTTATTCCGCAGCTTTCTCGGCAGCAGCTTACTCACGTTAGCTCTCTCACACCGGCTACGTTTATGTTGGTTGTCTGCTCCAGCTCTGTGGCTCCTGCCTTTCCTGCAGCTGCACAGCAGGCTCTCTCTTTCCTTCAGGGTCAGCAGCTAAATTCTCTCTCTGGGCACCAGCACAAGCCATGCCATAGCTGCCCTCTGTTCATCTGCAAGACAGATAGCTCTGGTTCTCTCTATCTCTCTTTCTCTGGGTGCCAGTGCCATTTCAAGCCATGTCCAAGAGCCTGTACGGTGTCAGCAGGGCAGTTATACCTTCTACAGACAATAGTGGCTCAGAGCCAAGTATGAGCTTATACAAACAGGCTATATAACAAGTGGAGTATGCACCTGCACCCTAAACTTGATGAGTCATGCAGGCCTGGATGTCTGCCCTGGCCAAACTCTTGACCAGAGCACATCCATGTACCTTACAAATTGTCTTTGGTACCTTAGAAAAACTTAGGCAAGCACCAAACAACAGAATAGTAACTCAATAAAGAGGTGAGGCATGCAGCCGTGAACACAGAACCAGAAGACCAGGCTGGGTGGATGCGAATTCCTTTTTGTCGTTTCTTAGCCACTTTACATTGGGTAGGATTCTTAAACTCTGTGACTTAACCTATAGTTTTTTAATCTATAAAAATAAATAATAGGGCCAGTTGAGGTGGCGCACACCTGTAATCCCAGCTCTTTGGGAAGCTGAGGCTGGCAGATCATATGGTCAGGAGTTTGAGACCATCCTGGCCAACATGGTGCAACCTGTCTCTACTAAAAATACAAAAAATTAGTCAGGCATGGTGGCAGACAGCTGTAATCCCAGCTACTTGGGAGGCTGAGGCAGGAGAATCGCTTGAACCCGGGAGGCGGAGGTTGCGGTGAGCCAAGATTGTGCCATTGCACTCCAGCCTGGGTGACAGAGCAAGACTCCATCTCAAAAGTAAAATAAAATAATAGTAGTATCACATACCTCATAGAGTAGAAAAGAGGGTTGAGTGAGTTAACATATCATTAACTGCTTCTCATAGTGCCTGGAATATGGAATGTACTCAGTGAATGTATATGTTTTAGTACTTCAAAAATAATAATAGCTCACAAAACGAATGCCAGATCCTAATCTGTCTAACAGTTACAGAAATTGTACCAGTCTCAGTCATTTTCACATAAAGCAGAAAGTTAATACAATGTCCTTCCCATGATTTTCCTTTGTATGACCCTTAGCACCCTGGCTTGAAAATTAAAAAAAACCCACAAACATAGGACACTAGAGTCTAAACGGGCAAACTATTTTCAGAAGTATTGGCTATACTGTGAACCATAGCAAAGGGGATCAAGAACACGTTTTGCTGATCAGGATGTTTAATCCTACACATTGGAAGAAAACAAGAGCCGTCAGCAAGCACATACCCCATTCCAGAAAAAACCCATCCGTGACAGACTTAATGGCTCATGTGTCCTGGTCAGGTCCTAGGGTTTGTGGTTACCTAACTTGTCCCTCACGGGAGGGGCCTAAATGGGAATCCCTAACACTACGAGGGTTTTGTGCGATTCCTGAACATATGTTTGGGGGTTAGTGCTCCTGGTGTTTTGCTGGTTCAAATTACCTTTTTTGATTTTGGAATGAATTATTCTGAAGAGTTACATTCCGGTATCCTGTCTACTTTTCTATTTGTGTTTCCTGTTTGCTCCTCTTATTACTCTGGAGATACAGGCCTTAGTGAGATTGTGATCACTTGAGTATCATGGTAAAGAAAAAGATGGAATATGGTTCCCTTGTCCTCTCCCCACCGTGCCCCTGTAGACCTCCTGCCAACACCCACACTGTGCAGAAAGCTCTGAGGATAAAAGTTCATGGTAAAATCTAGATTGTTTTAAAAATGTCTTTAAAATGACTAAGTTGATAGTTATTTTTTCTATATTAATATAACTTTAAAATGGCAAGTGATTTCTGTTGAAATGTGTTTTATCTACTATATTGTGTTTTGTAAATTATAACCTCCATGCAGTCAATAATGTTATACATTTTAGAAATAACTGACCCTCAAATTCCAATATTGATGATAGTTCTGCGTCAATCAATACTAATCTCTCAGACAAATTAGTCTTCACATTGACCAGGAAAAGTCATTATTAGCTAGGTGCCACAACATAAATTGAATTAAGGAGTAAAAAATACATAGTTTTTTTAATCACTTCATATTTGATACTTCTAGCCTTAATTTTTAATGTTAACAAATTATCCCAGTAGCTTAACCAGCAGCTATTTGCTCATTAAGTAAAATAAATAAATATATAAAATTTTAGAGCAATATCTGACACATAAAGTTACTCATTAAATATATATAATGACTTCCTTCAATTTTTATCTTTCAAGAGTAAGATATTAAGAATTTCATCATCTCCATTAGACATCTACATATAGATAGAAATACTAGAAAATTTGGCATTGGCATTAAAGACCAAATGCTGCCTCATGATGCCGCTGACTTATTCTCAGAGTGGTGAGTGTGAATGGACATCACAAACTGGGGAGTACTGAAATGTTTTACAAGAGCACTTGATAAAAATGTCTCTCTTTCTCCGGCCTATTTCAAAGCACTGCCTATATAACAGAGGATTTTTATGTTCAAGACCAGGAGTTTACCTATTCCTTTTTTTGTTCTTATCTCTTTTTACTTTCTCTGTTCCCGCCATCTTACCATTTCCTGTGCATGCGTGCACACATATACATACACACATACACATACAGTCCCATATAGCATGCCCGTGTCTATTCAGCACCAAAATCTTCATTATCATGAATAAACACTGAGAAATCGACTGTATGTATTAAGTTTTAAGATTGTTACTTGTCATTAATCCATGTTTAATAGATACGGTTCTATAAAACCAGTATCTAAAAACCAGTATACGGCCAATATTTAGCAATATTACACCTTCAGTAAAGATCAGACTGATATCTTGGTCTTATCCGAGGTATCTGATCATTGCTCTGCCAGTCAGCAGTATTCTATCTGTGAATATATCATATAATATAATGAGATGCCATTGTGATTCTTGGCTTGTCAGAATGTTGCTTTTTAGTTCATTTGACTGTATGCCTGGTTCTGTTCCACTAGCTCACATTGTTTGGTGGGGTTCCTTTTCACCGCTCTTAAAAGCACTCCTCCTTTCTTTACTGTGACTAAAGTTACCTAGACTTATCTTTTTCTTGATTTTAAACTTATACAAAAAGACAGAAGGAAACTTGACTCAAAATAACTTTTGTTTTATACCCAGCAAAAAGTATCTGAGATAAGGAGATGTTAAGGGATCTGTATCTGCTTAAAATGGAAAAGGAAAGCAAAAACTAGAAGTTTTTTTTTTCCTGACCTCTCATCCTCAACCAGCTCCCATGCAGCTCTCCTGCTTTGTAGCGGGCCCAGGGCATAGCTCCATTCCCAGTGCTGATACTGCTATTAGCCCTCAAGCCAGACCCAGTATTTATATTTGCTTCCAGCTCATAGCTTTTGGCACGTTTCAGGATTTTGTTTGTCTGTTTTTGTGGAGAGTCTTTTTTTCCTCAATTTCTGAAAATCAAGCAAAAATATTAAAATCATATCGTGTACTGGATTCAGTTATTTTTTTCTTTTTTATGGTATAAATTTAAGGTATATAGCATGATCTTTTGAATACACATATACATAGTAAAATGATTACTGTAGTTGACCAAATTAACAAATCTATCTCCTCACATAGTTACTTTTCCATGTGTGTCGTAAGAGCACCTAGTATCTAATCTCTTAGCAAATTATCAATACACAAAATAATATTATTAACTGCAGTCATCAGACTGGGCATGAAACCTCCACATTTATCCTACATAACTGCAACTTTGTACCCTTTGGCCAACATCTCCCATTCCTGCACTTCTGTAGACATGATTCTATTTATCACTTCTTTGTATTTGGCTTTGTAAAAGTCTTATACCTAATACAGTTCATATTATGGTATCTGAGTGTCCAAAAATGCTTTTTAGGTAAATGTGTACTTGATTACCTAGCATTATTGTCCTATTATAAGTTATATGACATTTTAAGAGGTGAGTTTATTTTACTTACCATCAGCAATAATGTTAAATTGGCTAGCTCACTTAGTTCAGTTTACACAAATGTTATTGAATACATTTTATGTGCTAGGTTCTTTTGCAGAAAACAATGCCTGCTTGCAAGGTTGGTCGTTGACTAGCATCTGGGAACTTAAATGGTAAACAGTTTCCTACAATGATATAAGACTTAAACCAAATGAAAAAAGTGGCGTGGTATGCCTAGCCTGTATACAGACAATGTGGTTTAACACCTAGTTTTCCTTCTAGGAGTCTGAAGTTTTGCTATATACTGGGCAGAGAGTACTTATGTGACCAAACTCCGGTATAAACCTTGGACACTGACTTTCTAATGACTTTCCCTGGTAGACAACACTTCACATTGTTGTTGCAATTTTATGTTGAAGGTAAAAAGCATATCCTGAATATTTCACAGGGAAAGAACTCTTGGAATCTTGAACCTGTTTATTTTTCTGGTCTTTACCCCATGTGCCTTTTGTCGTTGCTGATTTAGCTTTGGATCCTTTCACTGTAATAAATCATAGCCAGGAAAGTAACTACATGCTGAGTCCTGCGATCCCTCCTTGTGATTCACTGAACCTGGAGTGGACTCAGAAACCTGTGACAGAGCTGTACATCAGACAAACTGGGGACAAACTGAACACATCAAGAAAGACAGAGCCTTTCCCATGAGGAGACTGTAGACTTGTAGGATAGAAGGAGTAGGAAGTGTGTAAGGGGCTATTAGATATTCAAATAGATCATTTCAGTATTATTTGGTTGATAATAACCGAATCATGCAAAGAGTGCTGTGGGAACACCAAGAAGAGGTACTGTTTCTAGGAGTTCAGGACAAATTTAAAAAATGATAACTACTTTCCCAGATACAGAAAGGTAGGCAATACATGCTGAACAAAGAGACCTGAATATAAAATAAAATAACATTAGTGATAATAATGATAGTAATGGCCACAAGAACAATAGCAAATATGAAGTGCTTACTAAGTACCAAGATTTCTTTAAGCCCTTCTATATATTAACTCATTTTATTCTCAATGCAATGCTGTGAAGTAGGTAATATATGTTTTGTTGAACTGAGGGAATGTGGGCACGGAGAGATTAGGTATGTTGCACATGTGCATGAGCTTGCCTGTATTACTCAGCAGCTTGAACCTAAAAAATCTAGCTGTTACTCTGTGCTAACTTTCTAAAGAAGGCAGGTGGGATATATTTGCTTAATTATTTTTTATTTCCTAACTTCTGACATGGAAAATGCTTTTTAAATTATAACACATGTGAGTTGGAAATTTCCAGAGTGAAATATACTATTATTATCTTGGTGGGAAAATAAAACTTGCAAATCTAAAAATAATTGAAAGCAAAAGAAAATGTCATATTTGAATATGTAATATAATCTAAAAGAAGCAAGGTATATATTAAGCATTATTCCCTTTATGCATGTGGAAGCTTAATGGTATCCTCACAGTGCCTAAATCCGTGATAAAAACATGATAGCATATCAATGAATAATTGCTTCACTTATTGAATAAGATCTGCAGTCTCCTTAGATAAACTTTAATTTGGAGCTTCTCTGCTATTAGATCTGACTTAATATTTTCAGTGGTGAATGAATTATATTTGTATCTTTGGTGTTCGTATATATATAAATACTCTATTTTTGTTCCTTTGGTGTTTGTATAAATACAAACACCAAAGTTACAAAAATATTTATATATACATGTATATATGTCTGAAAACTTATTTATATAAAACACCATATATATAGACAGACCACATATATGTATTTTTTCAGATCTGTTATGTGAAAAGTGGTGAAAGAATATTATATTTCTTTGTTTTTAAAACATTTTATCTACTTGATATATAATTTTTCAAAGTTTTAGATAAGATTTAGACAGATAAATTGGCTACTCTTTACCTTTTTCTCCTTCAAAGCTGTAAGAAGGCTTAGAGATGTAAATGAAAAAGAAAAGGAAGCTGCCAGTAGTTTAAGTAATATCTTCAGGTCATTTTAGTATTTTGGTATCCTCTTTGGCTAACCTTTTGACTCTAATATAATTATGAATAGTAATCAATTTCTGTTGCAATTGGAAAATTGAAATTTTCAAGTGGTCTAACACATCTATTAAACATGACCCTTTTATAGATGGAGAATGAAAGCCAGAGCTAGTATTTGAACATGTATTAATGGAATAATTTTTAGAAAGACATTTTAAAATGACAAATTTTTAGGAAAAAGAATGGTATTATCTAATTTGGATAGAAGTTACTGTGATGCTCAATATAGACTGTATGCCTAGAGTTGCACAGTGTGTTACTTAGAATTACCATTTGATTAATTTTTAATTTCCAGCTTTTTATTGAAGCTCTCCACCTTGTTGCCTAACCATGTGACTGTGTTCATCAGGTTTATTTTAATATCCTTTTCTGATAACTCCAATATCTGTATCTACAGTAGGGTTGTTTCTATTGTCTTTTTTGTTTTCTGGCCTTGACATACTTGGTCTCTTTTCTTGGCATGTCTGATAATTGTCTAATGGGATGCTGTCTGCCTATTATGTGTAAGATTATAAAAGTAATCTCTAGATAGTTGTTTTCTTACTTGTGAGAGAATTCCCTATTGTTTCCTTCAAGCAGAGAGGCGGGATAGAATATATTAATGCAAGTCAGTGAGAGATGGAGCTTGTTTAGAATTGCAGTTTTATCTTAGTGAATGCTGGTTTAATTTTGGTTCACCTCTGAAATAAATATGTGCAAGTATGTGTGTGTATGTGTGTATGTATACACACCTGTCACAAATACAGATGTAGACACATGTGACGTGTGATCCTGTTTGAGTAGAACTGATATTGACATTCACAGTTTTTGCCTGGGGTATTTACCAGGACCCCTTCTCCTTGATGGCCTCATACCACATTTCAGCCCCTTCAACCCCACAGGAAGCCCTGTTTTGTTCCTTAGCGCTTTACCTTTGGCATGTGAATTAGCAAATGCTTTAAGAGGAAAAAGCCATAATGAATGTTAGGCACAGTCCTTTGTAATTCTCTTCCCTCTGGGATCATAGCCTCTCAAATCCACAGCTTTTATTGGTCTCCAATGTCTTTTAATTGATGTAACTCGGATTTTGGACAGTCTTACCACTTCACTTCACCAGGAGCATAGGTCTGCAACAGGTTTTTCTGCAGAAAGCACAATGTGTTACTAAAGATGCAAAATATAAAGTACATTTACATGTGTCGTTATCTGTAGGTTTCGTGATAACCAATTTCAGAATATTTGACTACTATACTAAAAAATACTCTCACTCCTAGTTTAACCTGAAAGTGAATAATGTACTTAAAAGACTCAACATGTAATGGATAACCTAACCTATAATGGACAATTCAGTTCAATAACTGGTTAGATCTGAATTTTCCAGTCCAGAGCACGGTCTGCATTTTATATTTTACTACATCATGCTATTCAAAATCTAAGTAATTGCACAACCTCCATATCAAGCTCCAAGCTTTAGCTACAACTAAGTTTCAACAGGATTCCTGTTGTAGCTCTTGTCTGAACTTAACCTATTTCATTTTTTATGGTCGCATTCATTTTTTTTTTGTCTCATAATAAATAAATTGGTAACAGGTAAAGGGCTTGAGTATGAGTGATAGTGAAAGTAATGATGACAAATATAAATAACCTAAAAATGTGTATTATTTGCTCTTGACTATTTATCTCAATGTAAGTTTACTTCTTATAAAAGTGTCATTTCTTTTCATTCCTGATGTGAAATTTGCCCTTTAATAAACGAGAAAGAATGCCATTTTATGACTTCACATAACTCAACACTATGAATTACTACAAATATACATTAATTTACCGTTTCCTCAGAAGCCTATTTCATGTAGCTTTGCAAACAAATGGGAAAGGCACACTAGAGGATTACATACTTAATCACTTAGTAGCAGTTCTGACTTACAGCTGTGACACAACACTTTAGCAAAACAATGAAGTGATTGATTCAGGAAAAGTAGTTAGATTACAAATTACACTCTTTCAAATACTTGGTTCTCAAATTTCAGATGTGAGTTATTATTGCCACAGTCTTTGAGCACTCATTTAAGTATTATTCCCTTTTATAGATGGTTTGTGTGAATCGGTTCTAGAAGAAAAACATTCTTCCTCATTACCACCTCCAAACCACAACCATCAGTTAATGAGAGGACATTTATAGGAGGTATGGTAGTGGGGGAAATTTGACTCTGAATTCATTAGTATATATACATACTGTAAAAGTTTGACTTCTAATTTTAGAGCTTTTCCAACACCTAAAAAGTCAAGTAACATGACTTTCACTATTAATACATATTTAAAACTCCTATATTGATAATTGTTTGAGGTTACTTGTTGTCTCTGACATATGGTTTATTTTTTTTTTTTTTTTGATGAATGGTTTAATACTGCCATTCTTTATTTCTGTTTCACCATAGTGATTATCATTCCTCAAGTTCAAGGATAAAAACATGAAGTTCTAAATAAATCTTAAAATTATGATTTGCTTTTGTATTTATTCATATGCCAAATATATTCTAAGAATTTAATATGTTCTTGCTAAAATAAATTTTTGGTTTTTATCTCTTAGTACCGTTTGTCAGCTTTAGTATATGGAATTTGTCACAGGCACATGAGAATGCATTTGGTATATTAGATCATTGATATTTAATCGTGCTCTGAATTCTATTCTTCACACATGTTCCTACTTACATAAATACAAAAAAATGCATGGACTCTGAAACTAATAAATATAGAAATAGATGCTAGCCACCAAGAATCTCCACATACAGAAAAAAATATGATTTAGACAATGCAATAATAGTCATCATTATCATAGTTATGTTCACTAAGATATGTTGAATGGTTATGAAATGCCAGTCTCTGTTCTGAATGCTTAGAGTTCCTGACATCTTAACTTCACACAACCAAGGGCATATAGCAGAAGTGAGAGGAAACGGTATTTTCTTTTCAGGGATAAAAGGACACATGCTAAATATCAAGATTGAAAAAAAAATACTTGCAGTCTTGGTCCAAATGTGTTTTAGAATGTGTGACTCCAAGAAATGTTATTTGCCATTTAATCAACTTCTACTCACACTTTTGAAAAACAATTTCATTTATATAATTCCCTACCCATTTAAATATATAATTGGACATTACCTACGTTAAAAGGCATTCATAATAAACATGGTTCTTATTTGCATGTGCCAAATCTGGGAGTGACACCGGCTGCCAGAGGCGCTTCCATTCACCTCTTCCACTTGAGAATGCCCTGAAAAATTTAAAATGTATTTTCACATGTTTTATTACCTTATAGCTCTTAGCAAATAATGAATAGAAACAAACATATGGAGCGTTCAGCACTATGAGGAATACAAAATCGATAGCATGCAATTTCTGTCTTCTGGAACCTTACAGGATAAATGAATTAAATAATACAGGTAAATAAAAATGAAATTGGCTAAATTTTAGCTAAGGAGAATGGAAAGAGTAGAGGTTTGGGAAGGAAAAAAAAATCCCTCTTATAGTCCTATGCTTTCATAATGGAGAAAAATATGAATTTTTAAGACCTCTAATAATTAACCTCTATTCTTAAGGATTCGTGTAAAAGGATGAACTCTTTCTTCACGTTTCAATGAACCATCCAGTGACTTCTTCACTTCTTTTACCCTGGACTGGACATATTACCAGTCCTAACCTTTAATGCTGAATCCTTCTCACGCCGCCAAATACGTTATCTGCTGCTTTCTCTTCCCTACTTTTACAGTATTGTCCTCCTCAAGCTGTACATTTAAAACACGGAAGTAACTCATTTCCAGAGTAAATCTTTGTCTTTTCGAGACTAATGAATACTACAAAAAGGAAGGTCTTTCTTGGCCCTAAGTGTCTCAGCCTCCCCTGGCAAAAAGGAATGGGGTTGGGGAGCGGTTTGCGTAAATCTTCTGGAATTTGGAGAAAGGTTTTTGTTCTTACATGGAAATTGATTTGTATGCTGATGTATGCTAATGAACATAGCAGAATTCTCTAATAATGTGATAATTATTATACTGACTCAGGCTAAAACGTTAGCCCATGTGGCATGTTTATCTTGTCCTCTGGCACCAGTGATGTAAAAGAATCAATTTCACCATAACTCTAGTGAATATGATGAATTTTAAAAAGCATAATTTTGTTTTGATGTAAAAATAAATATATCTTAATGAAAAAATGAATGGCTAAGTAGTGGATTTGGGGTTGACCTCAATAGCAATAACTTAAATAATGTGAATAAAACAGTAATTAAAATATAGACAGGTAAACTCCCTCCAGCACTGTTTTAATGATGGACAGATTTCCAAGAGGGCCCTTATCTCCTCAGGGCAAAGGCTGGAAGCACCTTTTCTGACTCTTAGACAGAGGATGATGGCATCTCATTTTGGTTGTCAGGTGCACAGTTTAGGAGAAAAATACACCTGGAAATATACAAAACATTCTGTTTTTCAGAATGGAAAAATACTGCAGGTTTAAGGATCAACTTGAGAGCTTTTGTTTGTTTTTGGATGTATAACTTCTCAATATTTGGAACAAAAGCACATTTTAGAAATGAACTTTAGACGAAAAGAAACATGAAATTCTTCTACCTATTATGTTAAATTGAAGCCAGAATTAAGTTGGGGCATCTCTCATTATTTGCTTTTAATGGGCACTAATGCATGGTATAACCATTTTGTGATGATCTGTTTATATATGTTCTTAGGGACACAGAGCAAGTTATGTACAAGTTTATGCCCTCTTTTCTGGTATAACATGCTGGAGCATGTCATCCGAACTAGCTTAGTGCCTCAGCGGCTCCCACCCGACATGGCTGCTGACCATACAAGCACTACAGCCTTGTCAATTCCAGGGCAAAGTACCCTGGAAATACTTGAATGCAGAGTATTTGTTACGGGAACCCACATTTCATCTTCAGCGTTTCCTCCAGTAGGGAAACTCCTTCCATTTAATCATTTAATAGGCAGTTCTCATGCTGGCTGTGCACTTAAATTCCCCAAAATTCTAATTAAATTGGTCTTGGATGAAACTAAGGTGTTAGTGTTTTTTTTTAAAAGCTCCTCAGGTGAATCAATATACAGCACAGTCAGACTACCCCACATATGAATTAGGGAAACCCCGTGCCCATTCACTCATGGCAGGAGAGGGCAGCATGGTGATTCTTAGAGTTCCTTGAATCTTCTCTGTAGAACTTGCCATTACACTTACTACCTCTGTGAAAGGGACTTGCCAAATCCATCTTCTAAGACTTGGTTAATTTTAGGTACTGACTGGTTCTTGCTTTGTGTTGTTCTCACTGCCTTGTGGCTAATAGTTCAAATTTTCTCTGCTTTCCTACTTGTGAATGCCTAATGTTCAAACAGACATTCACCTTGGCATCACATCTTGCAATTCTAGGCCAACCTCTTCTCTAAGCCAAGAGAGGCGACTGGATTATAATCCATGCTACACTACACATACAGGCACGGAAATACTGCTTGCATTTAACCAATCATAATATATGTCCCCAATTCAAAACAGTGGAAACACTGTAACAAGCACCCTCTCCAGTGATCCGATAATGCAGTAACGAGACATCAGCATTTCAGCATATAAATCTTTATAGTACATCTTTGACTAAAAAAATTATGTATCACTTAAACCTAGATATCATGGGTCATCTCTGTTCTTTCTTCCCTGTATTTGTGATTCTAATTAGGTTGGCTATAAATACCTTTTATCAAAAAAGTCTAATTGTTTTCAAGTTTGTATAATTCTGTTATGAAAAATTCTAAATCTTCATGGATAAATTGCTGTTAGTGAATATGGTTATATACATTAGGAAGTTAATTTGGTAACAGTTCCATGTGATAGCAGAAGTATTGGAAACAAAGGTAATCTGTCAATCAAAATATATGAAGAGGTTGAAGTTTTGTTTGGAAGCAAAGTCTTTACGTTCTATCACTTGCATTTTGATTGTTCTGTATGGTGAATGAGGCTCCCCTGCCCTCCACTTTTGGAAGAGCTTTATTTAAAACAAATATGTAGTCCCTAAAAATACAACTAAAAATTTATGTCATGACAGTAATGTTCCTTTTTTCCCAGCCTTTCTTGTCGAAGCAATCCTAAATCCTTAAAATATGAAGGATTTAAAATATGGGATTAAAAAAAATGTAAACAGTAAGTTGCTTAATTGTCAAACAGTTTTTAAATAACACAGCAGCAATAAAAGAACATAAATATTAATACTACTAATTAGCTTAGAACTTTTTGGTGATCTGAATTTTCACACTACATCGTTTGAATAGTAGTGATATTAAGATTCCTTGGTGTGTTTTAGTGGATGTGTGATTGGTTCAGGTTTATTATTTAGAGTCTGCTAGAGTGTTATAATGTCATCTCTATAAAGTGGCACTGACACACATGAAAACCTTTAATGACTTCACAGGATTAGGCTGTTGCAGTTATGATGATAGTTTCTGCCCATTACTTTCACTAGTTAAGAGGAAGTGCCAATAATATTTTTAAATTGAGCTAGAAGGTAATCACTGAGGTAAAAACCCCAGGCTAAGTTGAAGAGGTTTTATAGTTTTATTGTTAGAATTCTTTGATTTGAAGTCATAGAAACCAGCTTATACTTCTCAAATCATGAGGCAAATTAATAATAAGGGTACAAAGGCATAACCTTGAATCGAGAGGCAGAAATTCATCTAGGCCTCAGTTAGCTAACATAAGCAGGAAAAATCTTTGGAACTTTTATCTTTCAGGTTTATTCCTCCCTTGCTTGTATGTTTTAATGTCTGTTTTTGCAAACAAACTTTCTCCTCTACTCTGCCTACGTGGTGAGCTGTGACTTCTACTTCCCTTTGTTGTGCATATGGCAGCCTAGCCATACCCTGAGATTAAGAGGCTCTGGGAAAGAGCTTCTGGCTTCTACAGCTTTGTTCAGGGACATACTCATCACTAGGGATGGCCTGGCATTAGTGGCACTGAGCATTGACTTCTGGGACTTAGGCCTGTGCATGAGGAAGGGGAATAAGTTGAACAATGTAAAGTCTCTTTGGAAATGTGCAAAAAGACTAAATTTATATTTGTGCATGAGGCTTAGGGTAGTGATTGCTGCTAAATATTCTTCAGCCTGGGGGTATGAACTTCTTCCAGCCCACCTGTTATTCTCATGGACACCTATCATCTCCTTTCCTGTATTTGTACAGCTAACAATTATCTTTCTACTTTCTATTTCTTACCATGAATCCCTGATTTGACATCTTCCACATAACTCCAGGGCTGCACCAATATATCATCTACCCCGGTTAAATAAAAAGCTAGTGAGAAGGGAAAGAAAAAGTAGATTGTTCCTTTCTCTTCTGACTTACTTTCAACTCTAGCCAACACTGCCGTATCAGCAGACCCTATACAGTAACTGTCATTGATAATGATGATGACAGTAGTTACTGAGCATTCCCTATGTGTACTGGACGAGGCTAGTCCTTATCTTGTCTCATTCAATACAGATAACAACCTTATAGATTGTTACCTGTCTCCATTTTATATGTAGGTAACTAAAGCTGGGAGAAATTGACTTTCCATAGGGACCATAAGTAGTAAGCAGTGGAGCTGAAATTCAACCTCAGGTAATCTGATTCCCATCCAGTCTCTTAGGTAATGTTTCAAAGAAAAGTTGGGAAGTGCTGCAAGGCTGCAGGCCAGCATCCCTTTCATCCATCCCTTGCCCATTCCATCCATCCCTCGCCCATTCCATCCATCCCTCATTACAGAAACTTGTCTCAAAACTCTGTAGGCCTGCATAGCCATTTTTTAGGGTAGTCCAATTGGTCCCACAGTCACACTATCCCTTTCATGCAACAGTAACTTTCTCTAGGGAGGGTATAAAGTAGATCAATATTTACCCTCCCTCTGTTCTCACACTATCATCATCACTTAGTAAATCAAGAAAAAGCAATGAAAGGGTCTTGTTTTGGGTTAAGTCAGGAAAATAGGCAGTGTGAGTCAGATTCTGGTGGAAAAGTGGCACTTCTCGTGCAAACCTCAGAGTTCACAAAAACAAGTTAGGAAAGTCAGTTGGACCTTTGTCCTGTCCCAGGTCATGGGGATCTCATGAATGATTAGCACTGGAGAAGCCCACATATCTTTTGCAGGCAAGTAAAGGGGAGAAGGACAAAGTATAGTGGGGCTAGATAGATGCTTGGCATTCATAAAACTTATTGACCTATATTTTGATTGGTTAATATACTTAAAGTACTTTATTAGGTGATTAGAATTTTGGGGGTTGGGTTTAGAGTAAATCTAACCAATTTCAATGGGACAGTGTGGATTAAATGGAATCTGTTTACATATGCATTTTGGGCATGCAACTCATTTAAAATTGAGCATTCCTTATGTGACTGTGAAATTTAAATGACTGGATTAGAACGTTCCTGAAAAGTAAAAATCCTTTTAATTGGCACAATTATAGAGAAATTGAAGTGTCAGAATATCAAGGCCCTAATGCAGACCAAGTTGTATTACTTCCATGGTGTGGCAAACAGTCCTAAAATAAGCAGATCTAAAACAAACAAAATCATACAACATGTTTTCTATGAGGAATACAAAGGGAAAGCAAACATAACATTTCTAGTCTTTAGTAAAACCTGGGTGACCAAAGACAAGAATGAAAAAGGGTAGCACATCATTGTCGTGTATGTTTTTTATATTTAGGTAGAGCTCAAAATGATGGTAAAATTTACATAAGTGCTGGACTGCAATTCAATATATTTTTAAATGAAGAAAGAAAATTACCATCTAAGCTAAATTTTGTTCCATTTGACCTAAAAAGTGAAATATCTATTTAAAATAGTCTTGTTTTATAGGTGAAAAAAATACTAATCACAAATAATTCTCATGTAATCAGTAATCACTTATAAACCCCTATAAGCTGATATTTTGTCCAGCTCAAGTTCCTGTTTGTACTTAAAATATTAAAATTATAAATCTTGAAAATAATTCTAACTGGAGGATCCTGGTTGTTCGCAGTCTCTGCAAAATAGTTTCAATGCAATATATTTCAACTTCCTTTCAAGATGTAGACCATATTTCTGTTGTTGAAGCAATTAGGTGCATATTTTACCTACAATAATCAATAAATATAGTCTGTTTCTTATACTCTTGTTCCACTATAGCTAGGTATTAGGCAAACACAAGTCATTCAGGCACTTTTAAAAGACCCATCTTTATGTTGCTCTGCCCACTAATTTCTGATTTCTGCCTGGGGGTGCTTACAGCAGCTATAACTCTCTTTTGTGGTGGCTAGGGAAGTTAAAAAAAATAATAAAGTTTAGCAAAACATAAAAAAGCAACACCCTTTTTATGAAGGAAGGTGAAAAGTTCAAACATCCAGCTTCATTGGCAAACTGATTTGGCTCCATTAAAGTGAGTTTACTTTGATTCAGTGGAAAGATACATACTGATCCTTAGTAACTGCTTTGCCTATGGCATGTGTTCTAATCATATTATGTAGACCCTTAGTCTGGTTCTGGGGTCTAATTGATGTCAGTGACTGTTATGCTTATGGGTGAGGCACATCTCAGTTTTACCTTTTAAAGTTACTTAAGGAGAATAGGCGTAGGGATATGTATTGGTTTTCTGTAGTTGCCATAACAAACTAGCGCAATTGTAGTGGCTTAAAACAACACAAAATTACGTTATACTTCCAGAAGCCATACATAGTCTCACTAGTGTCAAATCAAGGTGTCAGCAGGGTTGCATTCCTTTCTGGAGGTTTTTAGAAAGATTGGTTCATTGACTTTCCAATTTCTAGAGGCCGTCCACATTTCCTGGCTATGACCCCCTTTCTTCATCTTGAGAACCAGCAAAATCCATCCTCTGAACATCCTTTTGTTGTTATGTCTCACTCTGATTGCATCTAGGAAGAAGTTTCCATTTTTAAGAACTCATATATTTAGATTGGGCCCATGTAAATAATCCAGGATAATCTCCCCATTTCCAGATCCTTTCCCTATGGCCAAATGAGGGGGCTCCTGCATATAATCCCAGAACTTTAGGAGGTCAAGGCAGGAGGCTTGGTTGAGGCCAGAAGTTTGAGACCAGCCTGGGAAACATAGCGAGATCTTGTCTCTAAAACAAATATAAAAAATTATGCGGGCGTAGTGGCATACACCTCTAGTCCAAGCTACTTGAGAACAGAGATGGGAGAATCGCTTGAGCCCAGGAGGTCAAGGCTACAGTAAGCCAAGATCATACCACTGTCCTCTAGCCTGGCAGTGTCTCAAAAAAAATAAAGACCTTGTCTCAAAATAAATAAATAAATAAGTAAAATAATATAAATTTTTTATCTGAATAACATTAATCTACCGAGTCCCTTTGGCTGTGAAAGTAACATATTAGGATATGAACAACTTTTCTTGAGGGGAGCAAAGGGTGGCATAATTCTGTCTACCATAGAATAGTTGATGACAGCAGTATACAGAGCAAGTTAAATGTACAAATTTATTTTTGGTAGATTTTTTTCCCATATAAATGAGTTTCTTTCAGTTCTCTCCATGTAAGGTGTTTTGATTTTCATTATATTTCATTCTTTTGATTATTTTCACTTAATAGATGTGAAAATTGAAGATCATAAAATTATTAAAAGTCATGCCTCTAGTTGTAGGAGGAGCCAAAGGCTGAATCAGGTGTTGGGTTTGAAGAGTGTTTCCTCCAGCGACCATTGTTCTCCAAATTATTCACAGGAGAGCAGACAGAAAATGGATGTCCTAGAAAATCATAGGCCAGTCTCTGAACTAGAAAACTTCTGTGAATGCTATTTTTAAAGTCCTTAACAGATTTTTCTTCCTGAAAATTATTTCTTACTGCAAATGTTTCCTCTGGAAAAAGGAATGTTTTTATTGAAGTATGTTTGACAATTGAAAATTGCAAAAAAGGATTACAATTTGATGATTTGATGTACATATTCATTGTGACAGAATTGCAACAACCAAGCTAATTAACATGTCCATTTCTTGAGTTATCATTTTTGTTTCTTTTTGTTGTGAGAACACTTAAGAGCTAACTTCTTAGCAAATTTCAATTATGCAGTAAGTTGCTAATTATAGTCACATTGATATACATGAAATCTCTATAACTTACTCTTCTTGTGTAACTGAAACATTATACTCCTTAACCAGCATCTTCCCATTTCCCCATCTATCTAGCACCTAGCGACCACTATTCTTTCTGCTTCTATAAATTTGACTTTTATAGATTCCACATGAGAGATCATGAGGCATTTGTTTTTCTGTGCCCGGTTTATTTATCCATGATTTATCCATGTTGTTGCAATTAACAGGTTTTTTTTTTTTTTTTTTTTACACTGTGGAATAATATACAGAAAAAATATTCATAAAAGCTGAGTAACATTCCATTATGTATAAACACTACATTTTCTTTATTCAACCATCTGTTGGTGGACACTTAGATTGTTTCCATATATTGGCTATTGTGAATAGAACTGCAGTGAACGTGGGGTGCCGATCTCTTGAAAATCTTGATTTAATTTCATTTTCATATATACTTAGAAGTGAGACTTCTGGGTCACAGGGTAGTTCTAGTTTTAATTTTTCAGAAACTCACATACTCTTTTCCATAATGTCTGTACATTCCCAACAACATTACACAATTTCTTCCAGATCCCTCTGATTAGAGCCACTCTAACAGATGTGAGTGATATCTCATTGATATTTTGATTGGGTATCCCTGATAATTAGTGATACCTTTTCATATGCTTGTAGGTAGCTGCCATTTGTATACCTTCTTTTGAGAAATGTCTATTTAGGTCTCTTGCCCATTTTTTGACAGGGTTGTTTTTTGCTATTGATTTGTATGAATTCAGTTTTTTTGTTTACTACCCCCCCGGTTTACTGAAGTGTACTTGACAAATAGAAATTATATATTTTTATAGTATACAACATGACATTTTGATACTCGTATACATTGTGAAATGATTGCCACAATCAAGTTAATTAACATTTCCATCATCTCACAGTTAACTTTTTGTGTGTATTTAGTTAGAACATATCAGTTCTACTCTCCTAGCAAATTTCAAGTATAAAATACATTTTTATTAATTATAGTTACCATGCTGTACAATAAATCTCCTGATCTTTTTGTTTATTTGTTTGTTTGTTTTAATTTATTATACTTCAAGTTCTGGGGTACATGTGCAGACCTGCAGGTTTGTTATATACGTATACACGTGCCATGGTGGTGGTTTGCTGCATCCATCACCCTGTTATCTACATTAGGTATTGCTCCTAATGCTATCCCTCCCGAATCCCCCAACCCCCTGCTATTCTTCCCTTAGTCCCGCACCCCTCCAGGCCCCGGTGTGTGATGTTCTTCTCCCTGTATCCATGTTTTCTCATTATTCAACACCCACTTATGAGTGAGAACATGTGGTGTTTGGTTTTCTGTTCTTGTGTCAGTTTGCTGAGAATGATGGTTTCCAGTTTCATCCATGTCCCTGCAAAGGACATGAACTCATTGTTTTTTATGGCTGCATAGTAGTCCATGGTACATATGTGCCACATTTTCTTGATCCAGCCTACCATTGATGGGCATTTGGGTTGGTTACAAGTCTTTGCTTTTGTGAACAGTGCTGCAATAAACATACTTGTTAATGTGCCTTTATAACAGAATGATTTATAATCCTTTGGGTATATACCCAGTAATGGGGTTGCTGGGTCAAATGGTATTTCTATTTGTAGATCCTTGAGGAATTGCCACACTGTCTTCCACAATGGTTGAAATAATTTACACTCCTACCAACAGTGTAAAAGCATTCTTATTTCTCCACATCCTCTCCAGCATCTGTTGTCTCCTGATTTTTTGATGATCTCCATTCTTACTGGTGTGAGATGGTATCTCAATGTGGTTTTGATTTGCATTTCTCTAATGTCTAGTGATGATGAACTTTTTGAACCAGCAACCAACAGAATTGGAAAAAATTTTTGCAATCTACTGATCTGACAAAGGGCTAATACCCAGAATCTATGGAGAACTTAAACAAATTTACAAGAAAAAATAACCCCATCAAAAAGTGGGCAAAGGATATGAACAGACACTTTTCAAAAGAAGACATTTATGTAGCCAAATCTCCAGATCTTATTCCTCCTGTGTAACTGAAACTATGCCAAACATCTCCCCATTCTGTCCCCGGTCCTCAGCTCCTGGCAACTACAGTTCTACTCTCTATTTGTTTGACTGTTTTGGATCATGCAATATTTGTCATTTAGTGCCTGGTTTATTTCACTTCGCACAATGTCCTTCAGGTTCATTCATGTTGTTGCCGATTACAGGTTTTCTTTCTTTTTATAAGGCTGAAAAATATTCTAATATTCAATATTCTATTGTATATGTATATATACACACACAGATTTTTTATTCATTTGTCTGATGATAGGTTGATTTCATGTCTTGGCTATCATGAATAATGTTTCAGTAAACAAGGGAATGAGATATGTCTTCAACATACTATTTTCAATTTCCTTTGGATATGTTTTAAGTATTAACCCCTTTCTAATGTATGTACAGGTTGCGAATATTTTATCCATTCCATCGGTTGCCTTTACATGCTGTTGATTGTTTCTTTTGCTGTGCAGAAGCCTTTCAGTTTGAAGCAATTCCATTTGTCTAGTTTTTCTTTTGTTTTCTGTACTTTCGGTATCATTTTAAAGGCATATCATTGCCCAGCCTATGATTTGTCCAAACAAAAAAGGTTTTTCCTAACTTTTCTTCCAATAGTTTATATTTTCAGGTTTTACTTTTTAAGTCTTTATAATTTTGAGTTGGTTTTTGTATATGGCGTGAGATAATGATCAAATTTAATTTGTTGCATTTGGATATCTAGATTTTCCAACATCATTTATTGAAGAAATTATCCTTTCCCCATTTTCTGTTCTTGGCACTCCTGTTGAAAACTGGTTGACCATAAATGTGTTGATTTATTTCTGGGCTGTATTCTATTCCAATGGTCTTCATGTCTGTTTTATGCCAATACCATACAATATTGATTACTATAGCTTTGCAATACAGTTTGAAATCAGAAAATACAATGCCTCCAGCATTGTTCTTACTGCTCGGTTGTTTTGGCTACATGGTGTCTGTTGTGGTCCTACATGAATTTTAGGATTGTTTTTCTCTATTTCTGTACATAAAGAATGCCATTAGGATTTTGACAGGGATTGTAATGAATATGTCCATAACGTTGGGTAGTACGGCCATATTGATAATAGTAATTCTTCAAATTCCATAGAACAAGAGACTTCTTTTAATTTTTATGTGCCTTCTTCAATTTCTTTGATCAGTGTTTCATAATTTTCAGTTTAGAAGTCTTTCACTTTGTTGGCTACATTTACACTTGAATATCTTATTATTTAGTTTCTATTGTGAATAGAATTATTTTCTTATTTTTTTTGATAATTCATTATTAGTATATAGAAATGAAACTGATTATATAGTGAGATTATTATATAATCAGTTTCATTTCTATACACTAATGAATTATCCAAAAAAATTATGTGTATTATATATCAATCTATACACTAATTATCCAAAAAATATTATATATTAATCTCATATAATCATTTTCATTTCTATACATTAATAATAAATTACATAAATATATTAAACTTCACTATACACCATATATTAAACTTTACTGAATTCAATGATTACTTCTCACAGTTTTATTCTTGAGCCTTTAGGGTTTCTATATATATGATTATGCCATATGCAAACAGAGATTAATTTTACTTATTTATTTCCAATTTAAATGCCTTCTATTTCTTTTACTTATCTAATTTCTCTGGCTAAGACTTGCAGAACTATGTTGAAAAGAAGTCGTTAGTGGGGGTATTTTTGCCTCGTACCAGATCTTAGAGGGAAAGCTTTCAAATTTTCCCCATTGATTATGATGTTAGCTGCAGGCTTCTCATATATGACCTTTCTTACATTAAGCTGCATTATTTCTACACCTATTTTGTTGAAAGCTTTAATCACAAATGGGTGCTGAACTTTGCCAAATGCATGTTCTCAGTCTGTTAAGATGACCATGAATGTTTTTCTTTTTATTTTGGTAAACTATTGTATAATGCTGTTTAATTTGCTTATATTGAATCATTCTTAAATCCCTAGAAAAAAATCCCACTTGTCATGGCATATGATCCTTTTAATGTGCTTTTAATTTGGTTTGCTAGTATGTTATTATGGATTTTTAAGTCTATGTTCATCAGAGATATGAACTTGTACTTTCCTTGTAGAATCTGCATGATTCTGTTATCAGGGTAACGCTGGCTCCATCAAAGGAGTTTGGAAGAATTATTTTTGGAAGAGATTAGAAAGGATTAGTTTCTATTCTTTGAATGTTTGATAGAATTCAAACATGAAGCCATAAGATCCTGGGGCTTTCCTCATTGGAAGATTTTTTTACTGATTCAATGTCCTTATTTGTTATTTGCCTTTCAGACTTTGTTTCTTCCTGATTCAAGTTTTGTAGGTTATAAGTTTCTAGGAATTTATCCATTTGTTTTAGGTTATTTTAGTTTGTTAGCATATACTTGTCCTTAATAGTTCCTTTTGATCTTTATTTATTCATGGGGTATCCATTGTAATGTCTCCTTTTTCATATCTGATTTTATTTATTTGAGTCTTTTCTCTTTTTTTCACAGTCTAGCGAAGTGTTTTTGATTTTGTTTATTTTTTAAAAATCTAATCCTTAGTTTTGCTATATTTTTCCCATTTTATTGTTCTTTTATTTGCATCTGCTAATCTTCATTATTTTTATTATGTTAACTTAGGGTTTAGTTTGTTCTTTTTGTCCCCTAACTCTTTAATGTACAAAATTAAGTTGTTTATTTGAGGTCCTTCCTATTTTTAATATAGGTGTTTATTATTATAACATAGTCTCTTATTACTGCTTTTGCTGTATCTCACAAGTTTTGGTAAGTTGTATTTTCATTTTCAGGTTTTGAGATACTTTTAAATTTTCTTCAGTTTCCACTTTGACCCAATGGTGTATTGTTTAGTTCCTACATATTTGTGAAATTTTCCAATTTCTTCCTGTTTTTAAATTCTAATTTTATTCCATCATGGTTGGGAAGGATACCTGAAATGATGTTCTTAAATTTATTGAGGCATGTTTTATGGCCTGATATATGATCTGTCCTGGAGAATGTTCCATGGACCCTTGAGAAGAATGTGTATTTTGCTATTCGGTGGAAAGTTCTAGTATTTGCTATATATTATTATTCAAGTCATATATTTATTCACTGTCTGTCTGGATGTGTTTATTATTGAAAGTGGGATATTGAAATCTCATAGTAATATTACTGTTTGTTTCTCCTTTCATATCTTTCAGTGTTTGCATTATATATTTAAATGATGCTATTGGGTTCATTTTATTTACATTTGTTATATCTTTCCATTGAATTGATCCTTTTATTATTGTATAACGACCTTCTTTGTCTCTAGAGACAGAATTAAAGTTTATTTATGCTTTCTTTCTTTTAGTTAGCATTTACATGAAATACTTTTTTCCACACTTGTACTTTTAGTTTATGTATGTTTTTGATTGTAAAGTAAGACTCTTGTAGACAAAAAGTCACTTGATTATCTTACTTTTTTTCATCCATTCAGCTATTCTGTACTTTTTGATTGATGAGTTTAGTACATTTACATTTGAGGTAATTATTTGCCATTTTGATCATTGTTTCAGGTTTTGATTTTTGTTTTTTGTTTTTTTTGGACTCTCCTCATTCCTCTCTTCTGCTTTTGTCTCCTTGCTTTGTTATTGTATGTGTGTGTGCATGTGTGTGTGTGTATATCCTATGTATGTATGTGTTTTACTATTTTTCTTTTTTCTTTATCTTTTTATACCCATTACTGGTTTTTGGTTAGCTTGAGGCTTGTATAAAATAACCTGTAGTTGTAATCTGCTTTGAGTTGAAAACAGATTCAGTTGCATACAAAACACCACACTTCTACTTTCCAAATCTCTAACACTTTGTGTTCTTAAAGGGAGGGATTGCTTTCTTTTATATTGTATATCCATGAACACATTTTTATCTATGGTCGTACCCCCTTACCTGTGGGATATATGTTCCAATACCCATAGCGAATGTCTGAAACCATGAATAGTACTGAATTCTATATATAATATGTTTTTCCTATACATATATACCTATAATAAAGTTTATAAATTAGGCACAGTGAATGATTAACAACAGTAACTAATAATGAAGTACAGCAATTAAAACAATACACTACAAAAAAGTTGTATGAATGTGGTCTCCCTCTCTGTTTGTTTGTTTCTCACAATATTTTGTAATGCCATACCCACCTTTCTTCTTCTTGTGATCTGTTAATCTGATTATCAAGGCAGCTAATAAATGACTAATAGGCAGGTAGCATATATGGCATGGTTACAGTCGTCAAAGGGATGATTTACCTTTTGGGCAGTATGAAGTGGGATGGCATGCGATTTCATCATGCTAAACAGAAGAGCATGCAAATTAAAATTTATGAATTGTGTTTTTCTGAAATTTTCCACTTAATATTTTCAGACTGTGATTGACTGTGGCTAACTGAAACTGTGGATAGCAAAACTGCAGATAAAGGGAGACTACTGTATTATCTTTTATATAAGGATTAAAAGTAATTTACACACCTTTATAGTGTTACCTTAATCTATGTATGTTTTTATATTTACCTTTGCTTGTGAGATTTATGCTTTCATTTTACTTTTTAGAGCATTTTTGTATAAATTTGAAGTCTTCTAATTTATTGTAAGGCAGACCTAGTGGTGACAGTTTTTTTTTGTCTGGGAAAGAGTTTATTTCTTGTTAATTTTTAAATAATATTGCTGAATATAGTGTTCTAAGTTGGCAGTTTTTTTTTCTTTCAGTACTTTGAATATATCGTCTAACTCTCTCCTGGGCTATAAGGTTTCAGCTAAGAAATCAGTCTTATGAGGGCTCTCTTATAAGTATCAAATTGCTTTCTTCTCGACTTTCAAAATTCTCTGTCCTTGACTTTAGACAATTTGATTATGATATTTTGGTGAAGACCTCATGATATTCAACCTATTTGGGCTTCCTTGGACATCATGAATATGGATGTTCATTTTCCTCACCAGATTCGTGGAAGATAATTTCCATAATTATTTATTTTTCTTTCTTTCTCTCTTTTTTGAAATGGAGTCTTGCTCTGTTACTCAGGCTGTAATGCAGCGGTATAATCTTAGCTCACTGCAATTTCCACCTCCCAGTTTCAAGTGATTCTCATGCCTCAGCCTGCTGAGTAGCTGAGATTACAAGTATGTACCTGACTAATTTTTGTATTGTTAGTAGAGATGTGTTTTCACAATGTTGGCCAAGCTGCTCTTGAACTCCAGACCGCCAGTGGTCTGCCCACCTCAGCCTCCCAAAGTGCTGGGATTACAAGCATGAGCCACAATGCTTGGCCTAGTTATTTCTTTTTAAATAAGCTGTCTAGTCCTTTATATTTCTCTGTTCCTTCTTAGACTCTCATAATGAATATATATGTATATATAGTCAGACTGTGATTTATATATGTATGTGTGTGTGTGTGTGTGTATTCACTTGATACTGTCCCTAAGTCTCATAGGCTTTTTTCACTCATTTTCTTTCTTTTCTCTCTGCTTTCCTCTCACTGGATGATTTCTTATGACTTCTCTTTGAGTTTGCAGATTTTTTCTTCTGCATGATTGAGTCTGCTGTTGAAGCTGTCTGTGGCATTTTTTCATATCATTCATTGTAAACTTCAGCTCTAGAATTTCTGATTGGTTTTTTTTTTTTTGTAATTTTTAGGTCTTTATTGAGGCTTCTGTTTCATTCATATATTATTTTTCAAATTTCATTGATCTGTGTTCTCTTGTAGCTTACTGAGAAATCTTAAAATAATTATGTTGAATTATTCATCAGGAGATTCTTAGGTCTCCATTTTTGGGAGATCATTTACTTGAAAATTATGTGTTCCATAGGTGTCTTTTTTTATTAAAAATTTTTATTTTAGCCTTGCAGTGATATCTGCACATTTGAAGGAACATTCACTTTTTCCAGACTTCATACACTGGTGTCATTATGGAAAGACCTTGACCTACACATGAGTGTTGAAGCACCAGTTGGATGGGATATGGCAGCACATGGGGGCACAATGGTAACTGTGGCTTTAGAGAGAGAGAGTGCTGAGGCATTGTCTCTGTGGAGCTCCCTCAGCTGAGGTCAGCCTTGGTAAGAACTGTAGGGGTCATTAGTGGCCAAGGCTGCAGGTGTTCAAGGTGGTGGTGAGAACTCCTGGGTTCCTCAGTGGCAAAGACTGCTGTGGTCCTCCTGATTTCCTTGTTCCCCAGGTGGGAAGTCATGGCCAGGTAGATTTCCCAAGGTACTGTGTCTGGCTTATGGGTACATTCACTGAGTTAGTAACACTGCTGTCCAAGGTATGGGTGTACATAAAGTGAACACAGAGCTGCAGTCTGGGACATGCATGTGGTTTTAGGGAGGGGATTGGTAGCTCTATCTTTTGGGAGTGGGGGTGGATCACAGTGGTGGCTCTGACTCTGTTGGGAGGGCAATGTACAGCAGTGACTCTGTTCCGGGCAGGGAAGCAGTGCTCAGCAGGCTTCAGCCCTCTTAGGGTGCAGCAGCACAGACTCTAGGCAGGGCAATCAGTTAGACTCAGTGTCAGTGAAGACTGGTGATCCCCCGTGGCAAAATCTGTGGGAGTCCATGACAGTATCAAGGGCTCTGAGGCTCTCCAGCTCACCTTTTCATCGGTGGTGGGGAGTTGAGGGGAAGACAAACCAAAGGAATCCCCCTTGGTGCTGAGCTGCAGTGGACGGGGCTATGAGGTGGCACAGATAAAAATGTTTTGTACACTTTTCTGTGCAGCCACATACAGTTTTTGTGCTCCATAGGGCTTCAGCAGTTTCCTTACTGTATTCTGAGCCCTCACAGAGCTATAATTGTCATTACGTAGTTGTTTATCATTTTTGTGGGAGGGATGGGTGTTGTGACTTACTAGTATTCCATCTTGCTTACGTGATTCACCTCCCTCTGGCTTTAAAACTAAAAGTAAAATATACAGACAAGCATGGGCAGAGTTAATATTCAAATAAAAACTTATACTAACAATTGAATCTGGAAATTTTAACCATCTATGGATTATTATAGGGCTGCCTACCAACTCAGGAAAAGATGATGAATAGTTTACATAAATGATTGTAAAGACTGATGTTTCTTGTACCTTCTCATTTATAAATAGAGGCTAAACAATGAGTGTTCATGGGCATATAGGCTGGAATAACAGGCACTGAAGACTCCAGAAGGTGAAAATGGGATGAGAGGTGAAATGCTGTTGAGTACAGTGTACATAATTCAGGTGATGGGTGCCCTAAAAGCCCAGAGTTCACCACTACATAATACATCCATGTATCGCAACTTCACTTGAATCCTTAATCTACTAAGGAAAGGAAAGACTAATGGTTTTCAAACTTTGACATGCATCAAAATTATCTGGAAGTTTTGTTGAAATGCAAATTTGCATGCTCTCCCTTCAGAATTATTTAGGTTTGCATTTCTAAAATATTCTCAGATGATCCTGAAGCTCCTAGTTGAGGGCCACACTTTAAGAACAAATAATAAAAGTCTTTGAAATTTGCATATACAAACTTTATATGTTAAGGATGGAAACCAGGTACTCTTGATTGACCCATCTGTCAGGCTGCTATTCTTCGTTTCCTTTTCAGTTAGGAACACTCTTATTATCCTTGTAAGGCCAGACACTGAAGGAGAAAGGAAAACAAACATTTATGCCAACAGACTCTCTTTTTGTATATAGAAAATTAAAGAGCAAAGAAAAAAGACTTTAATATCAGCGTGTCTAAGACCTATTTGGAGAGTCTCAATACTTTATGCTAAAGGAAACTTATCTGTTCCTCAAATAATTTTTCCATCAATTTTAAGAAGATATAATATGTGATTCAAGTCTGCAGAATACATTGAGAACATTTTCTGTACAAGAATATTCATTTTCACCATCAACATCTCCAGCTTTAAAGCCTATGTGTGACTTTTGTGTTTGTCCCTCCATGGCTGTGTCATGAACCATGGTGATGATCTTCATCAGCAAGCCTTCAAACTGACTGGAGTTGTGTCTGAGAGTCTTTGTTATTGGTGTTTTGCTATCTTTGTTTGTCTGGACTACTATAATAAAATGCCATAAATTAGGTAGCTTATAAATAACAGAAATTTATCTCTCACAATCCAGAAGACTAGAAAGTCCATGATCAGGGTACCAGCATGGTTGGGTTCTGATGAGGGCTGTCTAACAGGTTGTAGACTGCTGACTTCTCATTGGCTCCTACGTGGTAGAAAGGATAAACAAGATCTTTTGGCCTCTTGTGTAAAGACACTAATCCCATTGTAAGGGTTCTGCCCTTGTAAGTTAGTTACCTACATAAGGCCCCTTGTTTTAATACCATCACCTTAGGAGTTAGGTTTCAACATAGGAATTTTGGGGCAACATATTCAGACCATAGCGTGTCTTAAGTTGAAAGCTGATTCTAATTCACAGTGCTTGTGGCTCAGATACTGTCAGCAATTCTGGGTTAGATCCTACTTGGTGTCTGGATCACAACCTCAGTTAAGCTATTGCCACATTGTAGACCTTCCTCCCCCTGCAAATAGTTTTGCTTCTGACTTTTGGAGTAGGGTCTGGAAAATCGGAAAATGACCCCCCCACCCCCAGTTTTCTAAGTATGATCTAGGTGAAAGTCTTAGTTGAAACGTTATTTTAGCCAAGTTGGTTAATACTGAAAATTGTTACTAACACTATATGTTAATGAAACTTCTGATAGCAGCTGCCACTGTGTGAGCTTAGATTAAATAGTAATTGTGATTGAAAAGGAATGTAATTAATTATACCATTTGAGTGGTTGTGGCTTTCATTAAAACATGTCATGATTCAAGTAATTATGATAGACAACCTTAAAGTTATATAGTTTTTATTAAACCACAACCACAGTGGATTCAACTCTGGAACCATGTTCTTTACTCAGGGGCCTTCTTGAACCATCAATATTTTATATTTTTGTGATATATAGCAACCATTTCGCTAGTCCACACCTAGATTTCTAGCCATTAGACTGGCTAACTGGAACACTTGTCATTCTAGGGTTTCTTTATAGGACATTCAAAGGCCTTTTCCTAAAACTGTTTGTCTGATAAATGGAAATTTAAATAGTGGAAACCTAATGGTCATTTTGAAAATGAACCTCTAGTTATTTATTCATTACAAAAATGGCAAAAATGTAGTTTTAATGAAGAAACTTATACACATTATTCATTTTTTATTTTAAAACTGACCTGGGTATAAAACAGATTATTGCATATTCTGATGTGATTTTTAACAAAAGCAGAATAGCACACGATTTGAGGATGACCGTAGAATACTGCATGATTGAATGAGTGACATGCCACACAATTTTCAGTACTAGGTAGAATTCTCACTACCCATTAAATTGAAAAATGAGAGAAGCAAGACTTCTGCTGCCACCCATTTTGGTAAGGAGTCCAGTTTTCTTGATACAAAAATAAAATACCTACTCCATTGTCTTTTGAGCACTATCTTTGAAATATTACTAACCTCTATGGCAGAGGTTGCTTAATCTGCAAATCTATCAGCTAGCAAACCATTATTATTGCTAATAACCCTTATTCACATTATCCAGAGAACTATTTCTTCTACCATTCTCTAACAAATGGAATATAGCGTAGTAGACATACTGAGTCCTATTAAATTTTACACATCATTAGTCCCTACCTCCCTTAAAGTTTTAGCTCGTATTTTTTCTTAGCCATTTTCTCCACAAAGACTTTTTTTTTTCTTTGAGAAAATATATTGAGATCTCACACAGATTAGTGTAATTCTCTTGTTCAATTTTGTTTAAAAAACAGTTAAAAGGCTATGGGAAAATGTGGTGACTTTGATAGAAATATTTTAAAAGTACAAATAATCTGTTTTGACTGTGTGAATGGTGTCACGTTTACGGTATAGTATGTAATTTATAATAACCACCACCAAAAAAGTTTTAGTTTTACTCTCTTGATTCAGCATGATTACATCACAACATACTCTTTTCAGCAGGATCGGTTTTTAAGGTTGAGTCTATTATAACAACATTTACTTATTATCCTCCTTCATTCATTAATTGTATTATGGTCTAATATGGTTTGGATTTGTGTCCCCAATTAAATCTCATCTCAAATTTTAATCCCCATATGTTGAGGGAGGGACCTGGTGGGAGGTGATTGGATCATGGGGGCAATTTCCTCCATGCTGTTCTCAAGACAGTGAGTGAGTTCTCACAAGATCTGATGGTTTAAAAGTGTTTGGCAGTTTGTCCGTCACACTGTCTCTCTCCTGCCACTATGTAAGATGTGTCTTGCTCCTCCTTTGCCTTACACAATGATTGTAAATTTTCTCGAGGCCCTCCTAGCCATCAGAGCTATGAATTCAATGAAACCTCTTTCTTCATAAATTATCTAGTCTCAGGTAGTTCTTTATGTCAGTGTGAAAATGGACTAGCATATGGTCATATATTTAACTTTTGGCATGTGGTGATTTGGCAATTTCCACCACAGGTTTTGCTGAATTAGGTAGAAGGTATTTTCAGAGAATGGCATACAAACCAAAAGTAAGCCTTCTTTCCAGCTGCTAAAAATTGGCAGTTTCTTTTGTAAGTTTCCAAAGCAAAGGCAACATTTCAATTAGCAGTGAGCGTTCTGCCTTTCACCAAATACAGTGAAAACAGATCTGTGAATTATATTCATAATGATCTCTCATCAGTTCTTGCCAATCAATCATGGTATTCATATGTTAGTGAAACACCAGGTATGTCTCAAGCCATAATTGGTGATATTTTTTAAAATAAAGGCTTGAACTAGAAGTTGACATATGTGTTGTGAAGGCAAGAAAAACCAGCTCAATTTCTCAGTAGGACAGGACAATAAAATCTGTAACTGTGTACAGTAGGTGAAATAGGATAAACTAATTAGGTGACTGATGGAATTATGTCTATGAAAATCAATACTCAACTGATTATAAGTTTTTATGGAAATTTAGGAATAATAATTCCTTAATGCAGCATTTATAAGACCAGGTAACTGGCCTAATATATAAAGCACTAGGAAGTTATCACTGCCATGCTTGTAACAAGAAAGACCCTTAACAAACTGAAAATAAACAACAATTGGTAAATTAGAGCGTTGAAGTCACAGGGAAAAATCCTCCCCTCTATACTAGGGAACCAGGAAAACAGAGAATTACACCTTATTGGGTACAGAAGCAATTGTGAGATCCTAATAGGAACAATTAAAGAGGAATCAATTATTAGGGAGTAAGTATAGATTAGCTAGAGAGAGAATAAACACTGGGGTTCCAGGCTAATGAGGGCCACACATTTTTCTGGGTTTTTACCTTCAGATGCTCCACCAAGTTATCAGGGAGATAAAATTGGAGAAAAATCATTTCCATGCTTCAAGCAGGGAGAAAGACAGTTTAATAATTTTGAAATAAACTCAAAGCACTCTCTTCTCCATGGCAAAAGATCTGTACTGAAGGGAAATTATTTTACCATACTCCATCTTGAGTTTTACCAAAATCTAATTGATCTGGAAGAAGGAAAATACCTAACTCTAGCCTTCCTTAGGCTTTCTGTCTCACCTAATGGAGTACAAAAAGGAAAAGGGAACACTGAGAAGCACTTGTGAAGATTACAGCTGAGGGACACAGGTTTAAAAAAGATTGAAACCTAATCGTAGAAATATAGAAAATTCCTACCTACCACCACATCAATAAGACCCCTGTTAAAAATAATAGGGGATTACAGTTGAAAGAACTGCCAACCTCTGACCTTATTTAGAAGTAAATCTCTGGGTAAACCTAAAGACAACAGGGGAGGCCAAGGACACTAGATGGAAATTCCAGAAATGAAAAGGAAATACTATATATCAAAGACACTTTAAGAGAAATGAAGAATATCTTTAATGTACTCATCAGTGGAAAGAATCAGTGAGCTTAAAGAATCTGTGAACTTAAAGATATGTTAAAAGAAAGCTGAAAACCAAAGAGAAAAAGGAATCAAAAAAGGAAAAGAAATGTAAACAGCTCTTGAGCTACAAAAATAATGATGTCTGTTATGTATGTAATGGTGTATGCATGTATGCACATGCTTCAGTTAATTTTTGAAGAAAACTGGTATTCATGCAGTTTTGGAACTTGTTTCATTTATCCAATGTGCTTCTTTTTCAGAAAAACTTGATATGTCATTATGTATTTCATTACTTTATTAAAGTCTGCTATTCCCCGACCTCTAGCTTTTTTTGCTTCCAGGATCTCTCAATCAGCTCTCCCAGCATTTCCCCCAATAACATCTAGGGCAATTGAACAGTCTTCATGAACCCTCACACTCATCACATCCCATAAAAAAGGGACCTTATTGATAATAAGGTTCTCCCATTTTAGAAACAAAGTAATGGCTTACAAAGCAAATGTACTTGTTATCTTTTATTTTCCATATACAAGACATTGTAATCTAGTAAAGGAATGTCTCTGTGTAAGGTTCGTAGACAGAAATTATGAATCTTGAATGAAATGCCAAATACTAAAGCGCAACTCCTGGAACGTTCTTCTTTCCATTTTTAGTTTCAGTGAATGATGAATTTAGAAAACCTTTTCTAGAAATGAGTGAAAATGACAAAATAGCAGACATATTGCAGATGCTTCCTGTTAAGGGTGAGAAAACAAGGAATTAAAAAATGTTGAAAGATGTGGAATACTCTAACCGCAGTAACATTTACAAGACAATTTCTTTAGGTTTCTCGTTTTTCACAATTGATACTTTTGTGGAGAGCTCCGCATTTTTGGGAGGATATTTACTGTTGTATTATCTGATATGGCTTGGCTCTGTGTGCACCCCCAAAGCTCATCTCAAACTGTCATCCCCACGTGTTGAGGAAGGCACCCTGTGGTAGGGGATTGGGTCATGGGGGCAGTTTCCCCCATGCTATTAAATTTAAATTTCACTGGGCTGTAGACTAATTGAGATAAACATTTAAATTTCACTGGGGTGTGGACTAACTGAGATAAATCTTCATTGAATATTAATGGAAAAAGTTTAAAAGTGAATTAGCTTTTCCTGAGTTTATATTTTATGTCCAGATTTCCATTGATTACTTGGTAAATAGAATATTTGTTTAAAAAGTGGTTTTTGTTTCCTACTCTCCTATTTTGAAGGGAATAAAGGGTGTCTCACTTGGTAGAAATAATATTTACCCATTCCTTTCTCTTTTTGTCTGACAATCTGATTAAGAAGGTACTTAAAGGGCCAGGCGCAGTGGCTCACACCTGCAATCCCAGCACTTTGGGAGGAGAAGCGGGCAGATCACGAGGTCAGGAGATCAAGACCATCATGGCCAACATGGTGAAACCCTGTCTCTACTAAAAATAAAAAAATAAAAAAAAAATTAGCTGGGCATGGTGGCATGCATCTGTCATCCCAGCTTCCTGGAGGCTGAGGCAGGAGAATTGCTTGAACCTGGGAGGTGGAGTTTGCAGTGGGCCAAGATCAAGCCAGTGCACTCCAGCCTGGCGACAGAGTGAGACTCTGTCTCAAAAAAAAAAAAAAAAAAAAGCTACCTAAAAAAGAACCATAAAGAAAGTGTGGAGGTCACTTTTTAAGGATGGAAAAAGATACAGAAAATATTAGGATAAGTGAAGTAAAAATGTTTCCATGATGAATGTTTTGGAGGAAAAAAGATGGAAAAAATAAGGAAGCATTCTTTCAAAGGAAGAAATTTGAATTTTCAGGTTTTCCTGTCTCTGCCTTAATTATATGGTAGCACCACTCGATTCTTACTTCACTAGAATAAGCTTGGATATGGAAAAAAGAAGGGAGCCATCAGGTCTGAGATGGTCCCAGAGTTCTCTTTCTGCTTTTTTTGGTATTACTACTCCTGCCTTGTTCTGCTTATAAACATTGCCCTTCACTAGTGAGAACTATAAGCACAGTTCAGAAGAGACTATCTGTCATGGCCCTGAAAATACTCACCTTTCCTGAGATAGTAAAATTTTATTTTAGAATAGTGGAATACAGTGCTAAATTGATCACTATGTGCTGTTTCCTTGTTTCTTATGGTATCTGTATTTTAAAACATTTTTGGTCAAAATTTCTTATTTTCAAACTCTGTTTCTCTGACAACAGAAAATCTAAAAATACAGCTCAATTTTAGATTTTTAAAAACCCTATAAGCCTTAAAATATCTTGCAACTTCTTTTCATCTCCCTCATCTATTTTCTTCCGGGAAAATAACTTTCATATATAGTCACAACCGTAGGCAAGCTATTCAATAAACCTAACTGCTTGATCTCATGATCAGCATATATTCAGAGGAACCTTAACACTGAGCTTTTGCTTATAATTATTTTTCTGTGTTGAGTTATTGAAATATAATCCCAAATTATGTTTATTCATATATATACACATGTGTGCATATATATATACTACACATTTTATGTACATAATTTATATATTGTATATAGGGCATAAAGAGTGACTCTGTTTTATTAGTATTTGATTATTTTGCCTAGAAATCATAAACATGTATATCTCTCTGATAAGCAGTTACATCTCTGTCAATTTGAGTGGAGTTTTATAAAATTGATTGCCAATATTTTAAAATTTGTGAGTCTCTTTTATGTCTCTTTCATACTTTTTTCTGGGTTTTTTATATTAATTGGATGTTAAAAAGTATGCACTCTGCTAGAATATGTCACTCAAGATTTTTTCCTTGGTGTAACTGACTCTGGGCATAATTCCTCATGGAATATTAAAAATAGATAGAGGCAACATTGAAGTACTTTTGAAATCTGTAGCCTCCTAAAAACATGTAGGATATTACAGTTGTGTTTCCCTTTTGCCTTGCTTTTTCTAATATGTACACTTATATTTATTTTTTGGCCCTTAAATCTAAAGAATCTTCCTTACTTGGGTTTTTGTAATACCTTTTATCTCAAGGTAGATCATCATCCTGTTGGCAAAACAGTTTTTGTTGAGAGGGCTTTAGTTAGGAAAGAAATGCTCTTAGCAATTTCTATTTTACATTTTAGAAACCCGAAGTTGGTGATAGCAGTATTTCAAGAGAAATGGCATTCTTTGTGATCTGAATGAAATTCCTTTTCTTGCCCATCTATACCGCCTCCGTTGCCTTGAGCCATTTTTTAGGAAGAGGGTGAGAGTGAAGAGGTCTCAACTACCTGACTTAGAAAATACACTACCTCTAGGATGCTGTCAGTCTGCGGATGAGTATGGCGAAGCAATGGGGTTACAACTTTCTGCACTCTGGATTCTACTGTAAGCTCCTGTTCCTAAAGTGAAGACACAGAACATTAAGGAAAACTTAAGAAATTCATTGTAGGCTTCAGGTAGTTGACCTAAATCTGTATGTACAAGATTTGCATAGATGTAGGGCAAGATAGCTTAGCTACCTGACTGCTGCTTGTCACGTCAGGATCGATGGCTTGGAGTAGGTCTTGGATGTGGAATAGTTGGGTTTCATACATGAACATCTTATGCTTCAGTCTCTCCATTCTCTGCCCATTTCCTTCAGTCCTCTCTGTCTAACCTCTTTCCATGGAATCTGGAACCCCTCACTAACAATCCACACAAATAGACACCATTTCCCAGCCCCTCTGTTGCTAATCATCCCATGTATCTTTCAATTTTGTAGCTGAAACCATCTGCTAAAAGCACTCAGACTTTTTTTATTAACTTGATGATTTTCCACTGGTTTTACAGAGAGATGAAGGGTTTTTCTATCTTCTGGCTGTGTTAGGGGACTACAGTGACAACTGTGCTTCCCATTTGGAAAGAGGAAATAGTTGATGGGGTTGGGTAGGGGCTTTTACTCTAGGCAATAGCTTATTTTCACCCAAAGTATTCTGAAGGCAAAGACACTTCCCACTGTGATGATTCATTTATTTCTAAAGGTCCCCATCTGGTCTCTGTGAGAAATTCATATTCTTTCTATTAACGTAACTTTGACCTTATTTGTAACAAACAAATAACTAATAACTCTGGCTTTATTATAACACAAGGGTATCTGCCTTTCCCTGCCCTGGGCTGTGTTAAAAACTGTCTTTTATTAACAGGCAGTGAAAGATGCTATGCCTATTTGCTTCTCTGTGATTCCTAGATTTCCCTCTGAACAACTGGAGAGATGGGAAAGAAATTCAATTCACAAAATCACTTCTTACAGAGTAATTTGTACAGAAGTGTCCTAAAATTAGTAAGTTAGAAGACATAGGCTGTAAGAGAGTCTAGCTTTCCTCATTCCTATTCTAATCAGTATAGGTTTTATATTCTGTGTCAAATAGGAATGCTTCCAACATCTTTATGAAATATTCATTTTATTTTTTACAGACTCTCAAGGTAAATCAGAACTAAAATTATAGATGTTATTATTTATGGATGAAGAACATATACAGAAAAATGTATAAAACAAGGTTTTCAGGACATTTATGCTGTGTGTTCTTTGAGAATAATGAAGGTTATCTTTGCAGTCATTAATTTCTGAATGTTTTGGGAGCCATTTCTGGTTAATGTTGAAAAAAAGTCATATCAAAGCACTCATGGCTGCTGTCTGGAAAGAATGAATGTTTTCTCAAATGGATATGGTTATATATTAGAAATAGCCACCAAATGCTGCATCTTGTTAGAGTTTTATAAAAGGGAATTTTACATATTCAACTCCTATTGAGAAAAAGATGCTCAGGCTGTTTAGGCTATTTGCAATATTTTGGTAAATAATATGTATCAGAAGCTTAATTATTCTGAATGCTCTCCCATTTTTTCCTTTCACCTGTTTTCTTGTCTTTGCTGCTCCTTCCTCTGATTTATCTGAAGCTTGCTATTTTAGCCATGAATCACCCACCAATCTGTGTTATGGACACTTGTAACAATTAGGATCATTCATTTCTAGTATCTACAATTTGTGTATCTCCCCTTCCTATTATCCTTCTCAGTATTTCTTGTTGCTTTTTTACTTTTCCTCTTTGTCTATTGCGTGGACATTATCATGGCCAAATATGCTTCTCTTTAGTAACTGCTGCTTCTCTTCTAAGATTATCTGATGTAACTCTATTTGCTTCATTTTGTTGTATGACTTTGTTGTCTTTCCAGGGGTCTTAGTGTGGGGAGGAGAGTGATAATAATATTGTATGCAGGTAATAGCAATTGTATCTTATCCCTCTAAAAATGAAGTGCCATTAACCGTTTTATGAGTTTATTGATTATCTATGGTGTCATGTGCTAGCCACTGTGCTAGAAGAGGTCCTAGGATACAAAGATGGACAAATTTTACTTCCTGAAGTAAAAAACGTTATAAACTAAGTTCCAGAGAAATGTCAGATCCATGCAATTGCCTAGTTTGTGAAGGCAGATAATTCATAGCCCTGAATCTACTATAATGATAAATTATGGTTCTTTATATCCAGTTGTGAGCTGTTGGTGACATTTGAATTATATATGTCAACTACTTCTTTGACATTGTTAGAGAGTGAAAGTAGTCTGAAAAGTTAATGTTTCTAAATAGTTAAGAAATTCGTGAGTTCTTGACTTATTTTAAAGATTTTTTTAATGGAAATCATCTTGTAATATCTATCTCCCTTCTGAGATGTGAATGATTTAGTATAAGATTTGGTCTAGGATCTGGGAAATAAAAGAGAATGAGATTTTAATGATAAAAAATTATAAAATAACAATACAAAATGGTGACCAAAGTTATGATTAATTATATGAAATAACTATAGAGTGAAAACTGTATTTTTTTCAAATTGCTTTTAATTGCTTTTATTTGGAAAATGCAATTAACAGTATTTTTCCATCGCCAGAAAAAAACTTGGTTGACATTTATTAATTGCCTTCTGTGTGACAGTTACTCCAGCCTTGTATGTGTTATACGTGTTACTCCATCCTTAGCTTATATACTAGCTCAGCTGGCCTATTGCTTTGAAGTCAAATACTAGCTAGTTCTAATATATGCCACATGATGCTATTAAAAGTGTTGGAAATAGCTAACAGCAACTAAAATTCATTATTTTTATCTACATGATTGTGAATAGTTAATCTTTTCTTTGTGATTATTTTGTGCACATATCTTAAAAGTAATGTTTCTGTGGTGGTCAGTATTGAGTGTCAACTTGATTGGATTGAAGGATGCGAAGTATTGTTCCTGGGTGTATCTGTTAGGGTGTTGCTAAAGGAGACTAACATTTGCGCCAATGGGCTGGGAGAGGCAGACTCACTGCCATTCTGAGTGGGTACCATCTCATTAGTTGGCAGTGTGCTAGAATAAAGCAGGCAGGAGAAGGTGGACCAGCAGACTTGCTGAGTCTTCCAGCCGTTATCTTTCTCCTCTGCTGGATGCTCCCTGCCCTCGAACACTGTACTTCAAGTTCTTCAGCTTTTGGACTCTTGGACTTACACTGGTGCTTTTCCAGGCCTCGGCCTCCAGCCACAGACTGAAGGCCGCACTGTTAGCTTCCCTACTTTTGCTCCTCTGCTTGCAGGCAGCCTACTGTGAGACTTTACCTGTGATCCTGTGAGTCAGTACACCTTAAAAAACTCCCCATTTACATATGCATTTATCCTATTAGTTCTGTCTCTCTACAAAACCCTGGCTAATACAGTTTCCTTTAGGAATAATGGATTCAGATAAGTGTCTCCTCAAATTCTCTTTCTCTCTCAGATACTACAATCCTTTCGATTCCTTTTCTATTCTAGCAAAACCTTGTTTCCCAAACCGTATTTCCCAATTTCCCTCTTTTCCAATGTCAGTACCGCGTGAAGTATGCAGTATAGGCCTACAAATCTTAAGAATTCACGAAGAGGAGGAAAGCACGTCTGTTTCCTGATTGGTTACTTTCCTCAGACCCTGCCCCTCTGCCATTGCTTCTGTACACCTTCAAGTCCTTGTTCTCCTCTCAGCCTCCTTGAGAGCCTGCTGAGATGAGGGTTTCCAAAATAAAGTTTAAATTTATTTCAATCCTATATGTAATCAAAAATCCTTCACAATCCATTGTACATGTGAATGTGTTTTTTTTTTTAATTGCAAATGAGGTAGAAAGTGAATGGAATGACACTTCTGTTGGTATTAACCAATCTTAGAAAACATCAGGAAGAGATTTTAATTTAGAGAAAAGATTGTAGGGAAAAAAAAATCTGTAAAAATATGTTTACTTCTACAGTGGACCAAGGAAGATACCTTGAGTAGAAACTACTTCAGTTCCTATTCCAAAGAAAATAAAGTTAATATGGTTTGGCTGTGTCCCCACCCAAATCTCATGTTGAATTTAACTGCTACAATTCCCCCATGTTGTGGGAGGCATCTGCTGGGAGATAATTGAATCACTGGGACAATTCTTTCCTATGCTCTTCTCATAATAGTGAATAAGTCTCCTGAGATCTGATGGTTTAATAAGGGGGAGTTTCCCTGCATAAGCTCTCTCTTTGCCTGGTACCATCCATGTGAGACATGACTTGCTTCTCCTTGGCTTCTGCATGATTGTGAGGCCTCCCCAGCCATGTGGAACTGTGAGTCCATTAAACCTCTATCCCGTATGAGTTACCCAGTCTCTTATATGTTTTATTAGCTGTATGAAAATAGACTAATAAAAAAGTAGATAATCCAGTTCCTATGACACCCAGAAGAGGGTGACAAGGAACCAGTAAACTAAGATGTGCTCCACATGTCTTTTAAAAAAATTATTATTTCCTCCTAAATTCTTGAAAAGACATATCTTACCCTTTCCTCCATTCACTTCCCCTTGCTGTTGCCATACGGGATCCCTTGCCTCTAACCTTGGATTAACCAATGTGAAATAGGTAAAGTCTTCCTTTCCGAGGCCCAAGAAATGTTTTTTAATGTTATTTCCAACTTTAGAAGTACAGTACATCAGAAGATAACTGGCTGTGTCGTGTTGTTTGAAAGTAATTATCAGGTTCTCCTCTCAAAATATATATACTGCTATTTAACACCATGTCTGTGTGTTCACCATTAGAAAATTACTATTTCTTAAAGGCTTTGGAGCTTTCAAGCAAATCTTAATAAAAGGGAGATTTTCCTAGGAAACTAATTGCTTAACCATTTTTTTTATGAGTACATATGAGTGATGGTAACATAACAAGGAACAGATCTCCAAACAATGTATCATAAGACATGTCACTGGAGAAGAAAGTGATGTCAGCCCTGTGCCCGCATAGCTTTACTAATTCTAGCTAAATGCATGAGGTAGTCATTTCTATACAATTTTTATTAACTTTATCAAGCTAAATGTATAAACTGTGTCCTGATTACTTATACTGATATCTATTTAATAAGAATTCAACATAAAGAAATATTTTTAAAATAATAGATACAACTTGGGTAATTCTCTGAGAATTTCAGTTATGACCCCAACTGAATGTAACTCATTTTTGTAATGAGTTAATGCTATTCTGTTTCAAATTTGATCTGTTTTCTGTCTTCCCTATGTATTTATCTATCAATCATGAAAGAGGTTTTAACTACTCATGCACTTAATATTTATGGAACGCTTATCTTGTTCTAGGTGCTGTGTTAAGAGTATAGTATTAAACTGTACGTCTCTAGTAGATACTTTCCATATCCAGGAAGTTACACAGATTTTGTTTTGTTACTTGCTAGTAATAACAACTTTATCCTGATAATATTGCTCAGCTGCTAGATAAAATGTTATGACTTCTATTAAAAATACATCTATTTTTATTATAAAAGAATTGACATATTAGTTAATAATAACTTAAACCAAATGAAAAGCATATATATTGAAGCCAATGACTCTCCCCACTAAATATTATCCCCCATAATAGTGCTGCTATGAATTCAGTTTCTACCCTTCCAGATATCTTATAAATATATAAGTGAAATTTTACATAAATGTGATCACACTGGCTCACGTTGAACTTCCTGTTCTGTGTTTTTTACTCAAAATTATGTTGAGTAAAAATTTGAGTTAAAATTTCAGTATGCTTTAATCCTATCAATTACAGCCATTTCATTTTCACTGGTTGTATACCATTCCACAGCCTGGATTGATCATGTCTGGTAGATGTATTTGGGGCTTTTTCTCACTTCTCACTTTCTTAAACGATGGTGGACTATAACATTGAATTTTATTGAGCCTCCGAATCTTTGCCGGTATTTGTCATTCTTTGATTATGAAAAAGAAGGACAATTTTTCTTCTCAGTCAGATCTGTTATCCAATATGTGGCCCAGCACTTGGCTGGTCTGCTGGGTTTCTGTTGTAAATTCACGTCTTCGCTACCCGTTTCTACATTCCCTCTGTATTCTTTCACGCCAGTCTTGGCAGTAAATTTTCCAGGATCTCTTTAATGAGAGGCACTTAAAGGATATTAGCTATTGGAAATGAAATCAGAATTTAAAATTAAGTGGCTTTGGATTGACTTATTGTGCTGAAATTAATCTGTTAATACAAATCAATTTGATGACTCAACTGATTGTGTCTGAAGTCCTGATTCAGTTTGGGTTTGTGAGTTACCACTTAATATTTGTAGCAATTCTGCTGCGCTCAATCCGTATGGAAGTTTTGCAAATGACAATTTTCAAATAGCTGCCATAAAAACTACCACCAGAAGCAACTTTTAAATTTGTCAGTAATATCTGCACCTTTCAGATAGTAGTTTCTGTATTTTCTCTTTTAGGCTTTTTTTTTTTCCTACTGTTAAATATATACAAGTTGTGTTTATCAGTTGATGTTAGTGACTAAGCATGAAACCTAGCGGCAAGTTGCATTTTCCTATTAATCTCATCTGTTGAAGTGTAGTAAAGTTGGCCACAATAGTTTAATCTAGTCAGTAAATCCTAGTAACATAAGAGTTGGTTTAAACCAAGTCAGAAGGTAAAATTATCAAACAGGTAAAAGAATTTTATCTAAAATGATACTTTTTATTTGAACCAGCCAAATATAAACCCTAGAAATCTGTTGGATTAAAATAACTAGACTATGCCAGAGTCTTGATATTGGTCTTCCCGATCTCTAGAACTATGAGAAATAAATTCCTTTTTAAAAACAAATTACCCAGGCTCAGTTATTTTGTTATAGAAGTACAAAAAGCATATAGAGACATTGATTTTTCTGAGCCCAACTTTGAAAATTTCTGATCAATTTTGGTATATAATATTCTTACTATTGACATTTTTCTACAAATTAATGTAATTTAGTCTCATTTTTCAATGTTAAGAAAGCCTTTGAAAATAGGAATTTGGATAAAAATAATTAAAGAAACACAATTAAGTGGCTTTTTTTTTTTTTTTTTGAGACGGAGTCTTGCTCTGTCACCCAGGCTGGAGTGCAGTGGCATGATCTCAGCTCACTGCAACCTCTGCCTCTAGGGTTCAAACAATTCTGTTCCCTCAGCCTCCTGAGTAGCTGGGACTACAGGTGCATGCTACCATGCCCAGGTAATTTTTTTTGTATTTTTAGTAGAGATGGGGTTTTGCCATGTTAGCCAGGGTGGTCTCCATCTCCTGACCTCGTGATCCACCAGCCTCAGCCTCCCAAAGTGCTGGGATTACAGGCGTGAGCCAGTGCATCCAGCCAAGTGACATTCTAATAGTGGCAATGACATATGCCATTCAGTGCAAGAATGCTAGTCTCAGGAGGATGGCCAATTGCCTTGTGCTGTCTCAACTATAGATATATAGCAGCTAAAGGAATCACAGTAGAAAGGTTAATAACCACAATTATAAAAATACGGATTGTTAGTATGCAGTGTGATAGCCACACAGAACAGTTTTACTTTTGATATGGTTTGTCTGTGTCACTACCCAAATCTCATCTTGAATTGGAGCTCCCATAATCTCCACGTGTCATGGGAGGGACCTGGTGGGAGGTAATTGAATCATTGGGGTGAGTCTTTCCCATGCTGTTCTTGTGATAGTGAATAAGTCTCATGAGATCTTATTGATTTATAAAGGGGAGTTGCCTTGCACATGCTCGCTTGACTTTTGCCATGTAAGACATAACTTTGTTCCTCATTCTCCTTCAGTCATGACTGTGAGGCCTCCCCAGCTATGTGGAACTGTGAGTCAAGCGTCTTTCCTTTATAAATTAGCCAGTCTCAGTATATCTTTATAGCAGCATGAGAACAGATGAATACAAGGTTAATAAGTTGAAAATCTGAATATCAATATTTGAATAAAAATAGAGTCATTAGTGCATTTCTGTAAACTTAGGGTATGGTCAAATTACTGAGTATTGTTCATTTAATTTTGTTGTTATTTTCATCTTGTACTGCATTACAATCAGAGAATGTATTCTCTACAAGGGCTGCATATTGCAGGGTATTAAACTCTTCCATTGTTCCAAAGGTCCTATGAGTGGTGGGAAACAAATGCTAATTCTTTGTAGAGTACTTGTTTATTAATTTACTTGTGTGTTCCTGATCACTCTAGAACTATTTTTTAAAAATGTATCTGTCTCTTCCTGTGTTAGTTTGCTGAGAATGATGGTTTCTAGCTTAATCCATGTTCCTGCAAAGGATATGAACTCATCCTTTTTTACGGCTGCATAGTATTCCATGGTGTATATGTGTCACATTTTCTTTATCCAGTGTATCACTGATGGGCATTTGGTTTGGTTCCAAGTCTTTGCTGTTGTGAACAGGGCTGCAACCAAACACTGCATGTTCTCACTCATAAGTGGGAATTGAACAAAGAGAACACATGGACATAGGGAGGGTAACATCACACACTGGGGCCTGTTGTGGGGGTGAGGGGATAGGGGAGAGATAGCATTAGGAGAAAATACCTAATGTAGATTACAGGTTGATGGATGCAGCCACCATGGCATGTGTATAGCTAGGTAACAAACCTACACACTCTGCACATGTATCCCAGAATTTAAAGTATAAAAAAATCAGAATATTGGATCCCAAATAAATCAATCTTATAAACAGAATTCAAGTTTAATAATTTGTAAATATCTACTTTGTCTTTTTTTTCTTAAACTCTTACTAATGTTTACATATTTTGATGATAGTAATAATGATTTATAACTGTTATGTATTTCTTATTGATTCAACCCTTGTAAAAATTAATAGGCCATTAATACCTTTGGAAAAAAATGTACTTGTCTTCCATTGGTATTATGTTTTTTTCAACTTCTTCTGGATTCTATCAACCATATAGTTTAATTATCTTATGCATTTTGATGTTGATATTTCATGTAAGGGATACATGTTTTTATAATTTCTTTTAATGTTGTGCCCTTCATAGATAATAAATAGAGTATCATTAGTGCATGCAAGATAAAGAAATAATACATAGCTTTTGTGTAAATTAAAGTTTTCTATGTTTGCTGTTCTTTGATCCACTTTGTTGATAAATATAGTGGCCCTATTGCCAAGAAGACTGTCATAATGATAGAAGGTACATAAATGAATGTATCCTGTTGAATCATTTCACTTATATTGGCATATTCAGTAATCTTAGTTGAATGTCTTTGATGGGGTTTAGAATACGTTACCCCAATATAGAACACCTTGGCATATTGGATATTATAAGCTGAAGGAATTTGAGAAAACAGCAGAAGTAGAAAGATCTCTCTGACTTTCCCCTGCCCTTCTCCCCTGAATTAGGTTATGAAACTTAGGGAGGATTTTCTGACCTCCCTGAGGCAGATCATAAGACATGCTTTTCTATACCTGGAGTAAAGGAACAACCTTAACTCTGAAGATGAAGAGTCAGAAAAGAATCTGAACAGTCAGACTTTGCTATTTCCCCCGGTTTATTACTATTAGATCACATCTTTTTGCCATGTCATATTTCTCTATGACTATCTACTCTTCATCAAAACTACTATAAAAAACACTCAAGTTTAACTACTTATTTTAGGTCTTCATTTACTTATGAAGACTCCCATGTCACATAAAACTTATATTAAATAACTGTGTTTATGCTTTTCTGTTGATAATCTGTCTTTTGTTATAAGGGCCTCAGTTGTGAACCTAGAAAGAGTAAAGAAAAATGATATTTTGTCTCTCCTACATCTACATCATTTAAATACACTTTGGAAAGTGAAATATATAGGTGTATGTGTATGTATATGTATATATACATCTATGACATGTATAAATAAACATGTAACAACATATAGTGCCATTTTCAATGATTTTCAGGATATGATATAAGTAATGTAACTAGAAATCTTATCTCTGAAGGTATCTGGGTATTTGTGTTGAAAGGTTTTTGGAATCCTGGAGAAACATTTGTTGAGAATATTTTTTAGGGATGACGGACACATTATATTTGAGATTTTGTATCTGACTTGTTTTGATCATCTTGACCTGCCATATCTATAAAGCCCTGTAAATATTCAATTAAAATCTATCTTGGAAGTGTCAATCCTTTATACTTCAGGGGTCAGGGAATGTAGAGGTAAGCAAAGTATCTGGATCAGTATAGTGATTGTTTCTAAAGGCTGCTGAGATAATTTAAAGATTCATGGATGGTGAAACAGAATAATGGAAATGTTACTCATTTTCCAATTTCAGATTCAGTTTTTGTGCTGTTTCTTTATTCTGGATTTCTCAGGTCGTTGTGTGCAGTTAGTTAGATGTGCGATATAAGAATTGAGTAAATATTAGTTGTTCTTAAGTGAAAGGAACAATTTTCATATCTACAAGTCTCTTAATTTTGTATCCTCATTTATTCTTTATAGTGGAGATAATTAAGATTAAGGCTTGTTCTAAATAGTAGGTTATTAGAAGTGGCATAAAATTTCAGAAGAATCACATTGAAAATTAGGAAGATTCAGATATGTTTTTGAGCTTGGTCAAGTCACATGGGTTATCTCGGGGTCCTTGGATTTTTGTGAGTGGAACTGGAAAACATGAAAGTTGGAATTGATCATTCTATGGATTCTACCAACTATATATTATGAACATTACCACAATCTTTATACTAATCCTATAAAAACAATAGCAGCATTTCAAAAATGAAAAATTTTTACTTTGAATTTTTTAGAAACTACATAACTTGCATGATCTGCTAGGAAGCTGTAGGTGCCAGAATTTAAATCTAGTCCTGTTCTCCATCCGAAGCCTATGCTCAAAACTCTATTCATTACTAATTTTATAACTTTACTGCCCATAATTTTGGGACTCGCCATCCTTAGTCATGTTTATTCTTATCATTCGCATTCTTTAATATTTGTTTAAATAAGAGAAACAACGGTGCAGTGGAGTCTTGTTGTTGTTGTTGAACCGTCAATTATTTAACTTACTTTGATTATTTAATTTTCCTTGCAGTGATTCAAAGTTAAACAAAACAAAACAAAAAAAACCAGAAGTCACTAGATTGAAAACTGATCCCATCAGTCCTTTCTTCTTTCAAATAACGAAGAAATAGCTTTAAAAATGTTTTCCTTTAGCTCCATTGATGCCACGTAGTGACAGAGGTACAAATCACTAGATACGACTGTTCTTTGAATAGCACATTTTCCAAAAGACAAAATTTAAGAGTGAAATAACTTATTAACATTTGTTTTAGACATTTCAGTGATTTTTATGCATTGGAGGATAGGAATAACCTTTCTCTAGTTTTTCTCATTTATTTCTATGATTGTAAAGACCACTGACATGCTTGAATCTGATAATTTATGTGCTAACCCAAATGAATTTTAAAAGATCAGACTTAAACATCCGGTTGCCTAATTGTCATCTTTATTTAGCTCTCTCATATCAATATATATTTGACATTTTGATGTGAAGTAAAATGTACAAATAGGAAAGTGCCCCCATCCTAGTAACTGCTATGTTAATGCTCTAATTTTACAGCAGTTATCAATTATAAATATATTATGTATTTATATTATTGATATTCTTATGAATGTCTACTTATATAAGCTGTATGCTTCATCAGTATACAGTTTTATTCATTATGTATCATAGTATCTAGCAGAATGCCTGAGAGTAGATCAACTGTATAATTTTGAGTAATGAAGTGCACTAGGTAAGATATAACCAATTTTTATAGCGCATATGTACAAGTTTGCTGATATCTATGAAATTTGATGGTTAATTGAAGGTTTAAGAAGTAGAGAGTTAATTTATGTCAGTTATTGTACCCACATTTTCTGGTGGCTTTTCTAGCATTATTCAGCTAAATACAAAATATTATTTCTTCATATGTAACAGATAAATAGTCCAAACAAAACTTGTAGTATTTTATTTTCTTTTAAATAAAGAATGGAGAAATGAAGATCTCGTAGTTCTAGTTTATATAAAAGCCAGGCATAAATATTCTTACCATAGGATGTCAGGTTGACATTGGAAGGTCATTCTTCTGGCACACTTAGATTTCTTATCTTTTCTTGGTTTGTTATTACTTCTTTTTTTTTTTTTTTTTTTTGGCAGCATCTCACTCTGTTGCCTAGACTACAGTGCAGTGGTGGGATCTCAAATATTTCTTCTTTCTCTCTTTACACTTTACCTTTTTCTTCTCTTCTTTTCACCTTCTCTGTTTTCTCCTACTGTCTACCAAGCCTTCAGACCTGTGGGCAGCATCCTGTGGATTTTGCTTAGTCTGTGGTGACCTTTGGGGCTGAAGAGGAATAGAGCAGCATTTGGTTTGGAACTACTGACACATATCTTGTGTGCATAATTACTCTTTAGAACTCTTTTTCATTTTTCGTATTTCTGGTGAATTGTCTCTATTGTGCTGATGTATTAGTTCCTTATTTGAACACTTACACAGCTGCAAGTCTATAACTTAGGAAACAAAAATCTCATGTACATGGATTTCTAGTCTCACAAGTTTGAAGAATTTTCTGCTAAAAGCATATTTCATATTTGTGTTTTCTATTTGTAGATTTAGAGGGTACAAATGCAGTTTTGTTACATGTATATTTAGTGTAGTAGTAAAGTCTGAAAACACCCAAATAGTGAACATCGTACCCAATAGATACTTTTTCAACCCTCATTCCCCTCACACCTTTTGGAGTCTGTACTGTATTTTCTCAATCTGTATGTCTATATATACCCATTGTTTAGCTCCCACTTACATGTGAGAACATGCAGTAGTTGACTTCCTGTTTCTGAGTTCTTTCCCTTAGAATAATGGCCTCCAGTTCTATTCATGTTGCCTTAAAAGACATATAAATATATGCATGTGTGTCTATATGTTTATATGCAAACATGTAGTACATGTACATATAACCTGGAGAACTTAGGTTTTGCTTATGACCATTCTAATTAAAATAATATCCATGATAGTTAAAGACGATTGTCATAAACCTATGAATGGCTTTTCTTCACATTATTTTGGCTTGATGCTTTAGTGATGTTTCCAAAAGTAGTTGGAGATGCTTAAAGAAGATGCTACACCATACATTTTGTTCCTGACCTAGTACCTTTGCTATGGAGGTACCTAATGGCCAAAGATAACCTTAGTCGTGGGTACTGCAGAAATGAGAAGCAGCATAATGAAGAATGTAGGCCCTTGTCACTGTCTCCCTTTGGTTTTCTTCTAGGTTTCATCAGTAATATAGTTTTAGTGTGAATGAGAGAACAGTTTTCTGGACTTTATATGACTGCTTTTTCAGAAACAGTAACTTTGACTTTAATTAGAAAAAAATGACAGAATGTTCAGAACTTGTAATCTGCTTAGTCAGAAGTAAAGCAAAGGCAAACCCTATATAGTGTTTTATTTTTTGTATTACTGTTCTAAAATCTTTTATGCCATGTGTTAAGTGGTGTGCAGGGGAAAGCTATTGAGGTAATGTCTCAAAAGCTGGCAGTGTAATTCAGTTTAGAGGGGGAACATTTTAGTTCTTAAAAAAATACTTTGAAGGCCGGGCACGGTGGCTCATGCCAGTAATCCCAGCCCTTTGGGAGGCTGAGGCAGGCAGATCACGAGATCAAGAGATAGAGACCATCCTGGTCTACATGGTGAAACCCGGTCTGTACTAAAATACAAAAAATTAGCTGGGCATGGTGGTGCATGCTTGTAGCTACTTGGGTGACTGAGGTAGAAGAATCACGTGAACCTGGGAGGCGGAAGTTGCAGTGAGCCAAGATGGTGCCACTGCACTCTGGCCTGGCAACAGAGCAAGGCTCTGTCTCAAAAAAAAATAAACGAAAGAAAGAAACTTGATAAGAATTTGGTTGGTATTTCTAAAGCTAGACTTTCATTTTAAAAAGCTCATTGTATGACTCTCATAAAAACATAGGATGAACATATGCCAAGAATTTATGCAATTGATTAATGAGAGCTGATCAAGCTGGTGCTAAAGAGAATTACAGGCAGAAAACTATATGGGCATTAGAGAAAGATTGTTGGGGAATGACAGCTAGGTTAGGTATGTGACTGTTTAATGTCTTCCAGGGCAATGGCCTGTGACAGTTTGGGATTATGTTGGCTACTGAACAGAAAGCACTTGCCTCTCAATCATACAAAGAGCTACAAGTGGTAACTTACCTCCTTTTGATTAATAATTTTAAAATTAATTATAAATAATCATTGGTGCATTTTTTAATATAATTAATCTAATGGGCTGCTGAAACAAGGCTCTGCCATAAAACTGACAGGATATGCTGCTTTTGCTTTGCCTTATTTCTAAGTTTTGAATATCTGTATTTTTCTTAACAGAAAATTCACTGATGTGTAAAAAATGCTCTTTGAAAGTTTTAAAACAAGGTGAAAATATCTTAGGAGGTGACACCCTGGGGACTTGTGTTTAGGGTTAAGATTAGAGAATAAAGCTACTTTCTGTATCCAAGAAGGATGGGAGATGTCATTATAGTGAAAGGGCTAGAAAGAAAATGAGTCAGGGAGAAAATACACGACTGAGCACTGCATGGGGGAAAAGTCAAGAGAAGCTTATAGTTGTCACATGACCAGAAGCAGTTTTGAGAAAAGAAATGATAAGATTTAAGATTTTTTGATGCTGCTTAGTAGATGATGTAATCTCTCTCTCTTGCCTTCCATCACTCTTTAGTGATGGAAATTCCACTGTGCTTGTGAATGTTCTAGGTGTGCTTTATTTTTATTTTTTTTAAAAGCACAGTGGGCTGAATTTCATCGGTAACGTTCTTTTTATTAGTACATTTATGTATTCAGCAACAATTTTGGAGCCCAATTATGTGCTAAGCATGTACGAGTTGCTGGATAAACTATGTTGAGTGAAAGAAAGAAAAGAAAAAGAGATTTTGTTGAGTTTTATTTAGCTTATAGAGTATGGAAGTCAGGAAATAACAGGTAAATACACAATTGCAACTGTGATGAATGCTGTAAAAATGAACAGAATCAGCGACAGTGAATAATTGATTAAGAGATCTATTTTAATGGTACGGTTAAGGAAGTGCCTCTCTGGACAGGAAGATTTTCCACAGAGACCTGAAGCGAAGACTCTCCATGAAGAGAGAGAAGGTGTCTCACTTTATCAGTTTCTTATCACTGCAATAACAACTGCAAACCTGGTGGCTTGAAACAACAGAAATGCATTCTTTCGCAATTCTGGAGGTTAGGCATCCCCCAGGAAGGTGTAAGCAGGGTTGTTTCTCTCTGGAGGCTGTGTGGGAGAATGGGGTGCATACCTCACTGGTAGCAGCCTGCAATTCGAGCAGCCTGATGTTGCTGAGTTTGTAGATATATCACTCGTGTCTCAGCCTCTGTCTTCACATTGTCTTCAGCCCTGAATATTTCTGTGTTTCAAGCCTCCCTCTGCGTTTCTCTTTTAAGGAAACTGTCATTGGATTTAGGAACCACCCTAAATCTAAGATGAACCAATTTGAGATTCTGAATTATATCTGCGAAACCTCCTCTTGAAAAAAAAGGGACATTTGCAGGTCCTAAGGGTTAGGACATGGGTATATCTAGGGGACTGGTGAGGGAGAATTCAAATAATCACACTAGGCAGAAGGCCTAGCAGGTGCAAAGACGAGGATGTGGTAAAGAGCTTTGAGCATGAAAGAAATGGAACATTTTGGGTGATCGGGAGAATGGGTCAGAAGTCAGTTGATATGATAAGCAATATTATATTGCCAGCTATGTCAGTGAATAAAACTACAGAATAAGCTCCAAGTGGATTTTCAGAAGAATAGGAAATACTTCGAGCTTTTAAGGGCTGGAATGAGGGTTGAAATTCTCTGGTAAATCCATCTAGCACTCCGGTTACTAATAACTGTGATTAATTATAATAGTATCAAATGTCTTGTGACATTGAGCTTACTCGAAGTGGATATGCTACAAACTTACATGTAAATTTTTTCTGAAGTTACTGCTTTCATTTTCCTTATGTATTCTAAAAGGGTTATTTCTCCACGGCCTTGCTCGTCATGTGTTGCGACTATATTCTACTTCTGAGGCCATTTTCCACATCACATCTATGACAAAGTGAACGTAATTCATAGTGCAGTATTCCCTGGGTTATATAAACCATTCAGGCCTTGTCCTGTGATGTCTAATAGGAGATACTACAGTGAATTTGTGTAGTTGTAAATATCACCACATTGAAAAGTCTCTTTAGGTCACTTCTCTAAGATATGCCAGTATAATTCAGTTTAAAGTAGAAGACAAATAACCCGTTTTGGAGTCTTATTGAATATGAAAAATAATCCTGTACAAGTAAACGAATTCTATTCACATCAGTTTTGTCTCCTATTAAGGAATACATTGTAAGCCCTTTCCTCAGTGAGGGCCACTTTATACAAAGGAAGACAACATACAAAAGGCAGAACTATGCTACCCAATTACAGCTGATGGCTTCATTAAGCACAAATAAAAAACCTATATTAACCTCTTGGATATGACTGTCCTACTTCCCTAGCCAATAATGTATTGCTGAGATTACTGACATCCCAACAGCAAACTTGCCTCCAGCTAGGTTCAAAATCATTCTCTGGCATCTTTTTATTAATGTCAGCCACTAACCTCAATGCTGACATGCTAGTAACGTTAATAAACCCACTTTAGGAACTTTTTTGATCAAATGATGATTTTTAAATATTCCTGAGTATTTTCTATTAGCAGATTTACTGCTTATAATTTCTTCTGAAAGTAATTTCTTCAACAGCAGCATTCCTATAGGAAAACCAATTAATTACCAGTTTAAGTGTTGAGAGTTTAACACTGAGAAAGTAATTGGAGAATGGAATAGAACAAAGTTAATTTACTCTAGCATAGACTGGGTACCCTTTTGTTTTTATATTTTGCAAAGCGAAATGGGAGTAAACATTAAAAAATTGAAATTGGTCTTTATATTAAACATTTAACTTTTAAAAGCATGATTTATAGGAGAGAAAATGTCTGTACTTTCATGAGGATTTTCCTCACGTGTTTATTTGACCAAATGTGGGATACACATTGAAGGACTTTAGGGAGACATGTAATAATTTTTGATAATTTAATTGGGAAATAGCATAATGACAATTTAAAAATTACAAGCAGGATAAATAATTCATTTATCCACAACGGCTCATAGGTAAATGAAAAAACTCTAATACAGCTTCCTATAAAGGAGAAACTGGGATGTGCCTCACTACTAAAGTAAAACCTGACCCAAAAAAAGGAAGTTTAGCAAATAAGCTTGTTTGTTGAGGTGGCATTTAATTATACCTAAGAAAATAGCCATGCCTTATGACAAATGTGAGGTTATGACTATTTTGTGGAAAGTTTTTTTAAATCATGCTCATGTTAGATTTATTTTTTCCGTTAAAATATCAAAACCTCCTCAGCAATTTCTGTCTCTTAAAAGAATTATAAGTTATTGGCTTGTTGCATTTTTAATATTTAACTTGAAGCTTGTTTGCCTGCTGTATTTTATCTTGAATAATGAGAAAATGAACTTAAAGTAGTAAAACATTTTCGTTCTATTTCTATTTTATTACTTTCATTGTGTTTCCTTTTGGATAAGTAAATGTATGTTTGTGGTGTGGGGACAAAATTTAGGGCAGGAAAAAAAAAAAAAAGCAACAGAAGGAATACTCCTCTCATTCATTAAAGGAATACTCCTCTCATTCATTAAAGGAATACTCCTCTCATTCATTAAAGGAGTACTCCTCTCATTCATTAAAGGCCTTTCAAACAAATAATGTTATAGTCATATGAAGGTCAAACTAGAGTTATTTTTTGATAATAGAAACAAGCAAGAGCATGAAGTCTTTTTTTATTAATGTCTTTTATAGAAAAGGTTAGATTTTCATTTATAAATAATTTTGTTTTAAAAAGCATAAAAAAACCATGTTGTGAAAAACAAGTCTTATATTCTTGTGACTTTTCCTTCTGATCCCTGAGTAAAGTTATCTGGTTTCCCTTCTGGCATAACTGATTACTTATGTACTCCTGAAAGTGAAGGAGAAAATTTCACTTCCATGGTATCCTTTATCTCACCTGTTCATTCTCTTTCTTCTAGCATCACTTTTCTCTTGGGATTTAAACGTAAATTAAAAGTTCTTATACTTCTGACAACTATCAAATGTTCTGCTCAGCAAGATAACAACATAGGATTTCTCATGGTTTGTTTACATATTATAGATTATTTTTATGCCTTTATTTTGAACTGTCAGAGAAAAATTACACTCGAAAGTTAAGCAGGCAAGTAAGATTTTATTCAAGATTATTGCAATAGAGGATAGAGATTGAACTCAACTGCTGAAATGAAAGGCTGGGGAATTTTTAGGTGCAGCTTGGGCTAGTGGCAAAGTACTGAGAGAGTGGGTGGGGGAGGTTAGTCACTGGGATTAGGCCATCTGCGTTTGCTAATTGCCAGATATGAAGTTTGACTCATAACCTCTCACAGAAACTGGAGCAATATTATTCTTGATGATTGTATTTCAAAGGGCTGACTCCCAGGTCCTTGAAAAAGACATTCCTGGGTTATAAAACTGGCAAAAGGTTGGGAGAAGATTTCATCTCACAGGAGAGAAAAGTTGATGTTTTCTAAAGTAAATGCTCTACGAAAAAGGAGATCAGGAAGAAGCCCGTCCATAGTTCAGTCAAGCTGAGAACCTTTTTGGTCAAAGGTAACTCCAGGAGGTATTCACTGGCCATGTCTCCTGGGGTCATCTAATAAAATACTGTTTTTGCAAAAGTTTATTTTATTTCCAAGCACGGTATCAGAGCTAACTAACACTTAGGCTCATCGGCATTTTAAACATGAATATGGTTATACTGCTGTCATCACTTGTGGGCGTTACCTCTATATTTTAAACTTACAAAGCATCATTGTTAAGGATATAATTGTGTCCCCCCCAAAATTCGTATATTGAAGTTCCAATCCCCAAAGTTGATTGTATTTGGAGCTAGGGCTTTTCAGAGGTAACTAAGGTTAAATGAGATCCTGAGAATGTGATCCTAGTCTGAGAAGATTAGTGGCCTTAAATGAAGAGAAACAGACAGAGTTCTCTCTCTCACTCTCTGCCACATGAGGACACAGAAGTTAGCTGTCTGCAAGCCAGGAAGAGAGTGCTCACCAGATCTGGACCATGCTGGCACCCTGGTCTCACCAGTTTTCATAAGTATGAGAAATAAATTTTTGTTGTTTAAGCCACTCTGTCCATGATATTTTTAGAGCTATCTGAGCTGACTAGCATAATAATGAAAACAGTGTACCTCAAAGTAACACAAATATAATATTCTCAGAAGCTTAGGGTTAAGAATTACTTATCTAGGCCAGGTGCGGTGGCTCATTCCTGTAATCCCAGCACTTTGGGAGGCCGAGGGAGGTGGATCACCTAAGGTTAGGAGTTCGAGACCAGCCTCGCCAACATGGTGAAACCCCGTCTCTACTAAAAATACAAAATAGCCGTTTGTGCTGGCGGGTGCCTGTAATCTCAGCTACTTGGGAGGCTGAGGTGGGAGAATCACTTGAACTCGAGAGGTGGAGGTTCCAGTGAGCTGAAATCACACCACTGTACTCCAGCCTGGGTGAAAGAGCGAAATTCTGCCCAAATAAATAAATAAATAAAGAAGAATCTTCAAGTCCCACATGAGTTTTCTTTACAATAGGATGAAACTGAATTTTCAGTGAATGAATCCATTTTCTCAAAAGTTTTTGGCTTGTATTTACTAGATGATACACATTTTGTGTACCTCCTTATACTAGGGAATGCATTCAGAATAACAACAAAATCGGCTAACCATAAGTTTTTGGCCACAGCTATTACCAGCATCAGCAGAAATACGGTGAATCCTTCTCAAATATCTTCATTTTGGTAAGACTGGATATTTCATATCTGTTTCGAAATTACTTTGACTATTTTGGCTACCTTGTCACACTTTTCCTCTTTTTTTGTCAATCTTCCCTTCTTAAATTTATTGTGTTTACTACATGTATTAGGATCAGTTTCAGCTGCATATAACAAAAGAAAGCCAAGAGCATCCTCTGAATTTCTTCTAGCCATGAATCAGTGGATGGGGTGTGGAATAGGAATATCACACCCATATGTGTAGTTTTGGTTTATGATAGGCCATTTCCATTAGATCGTAATCCATGAAGGATCTTTCCTCTCTTTTTACTTCTAGATATATAATATAAGATAGTGCCTGGGACATAATAAGCAGTCAGTCAGCAGTTTCTTAATAAATGAAATAGAGAATAAAGTGAGTTGATTCTGGAAACACAGATAGAGGTCATTGTGTGTGTGTGTGTGCGCGCGCGCGCGCATACGCGCTCGTGTGTGCGTGTGTTTGTTTTTTTTTAGAAATATCAAAATAAACTATTCCCTGTGGGTAGTACAATTGACTTTCCTACATGGGACATGATAAGGCTTTGGTCAGACTGGTCATATTTTTTGTTTTTTTTTTTCAGCCTAAACAATTTTTTAGCATTAATCATGTATCATTTTATAGATGGTGAAAGGTTTAATTAATAAAAAGTAATTACTTAGAAATTTTTTGAATTAAAAAACACTTAAACCTTTACTGGATTTTTAAGGCTTGTTTTATTAATAAAGACACGTTACTTTTATAGAAATGGCTAAAAATAAGGCATAAATATTTATGCAATATGAGGTATGGGTCCACATTTCCAGTTTGTGAAAAATCCCAGTGTCTTCTTTTTTCTGAACAGAACTGAAGAAAATTTTAGGCAATTTCCTAATTTCTAAAAATTCTTACTGAGGTATAGTATACATACAGAAAAGTGCACATATTGTGAGCATATAGTTCAATTAATTTTTACAAAATATTCTCAATTAAACCTAACATTAATACCACCTGAGAAGCCCATCATGCAATGGCCACCATTCTAACTTTAACATATAGTTTGCCTTTGGGTCATATTTTATGTAACTGTACATATACAGTATGTACACTTTTGTGTCTTCTTTTGCTCAATATTTTATCAGTGAGAATCAACCATATTTTTGTGGTAGTTGTAGAAGATTCATTCTTGTTGTTCTATAGAATTTGATGGTATAAAATATCACAATTTCTTTACTTATTATACTATTGATATGGGATTGAAGAGTTTCTAGTTTTTGGCTACCATAAAAAGTGCTATTATGAGCACTGCTTATAAATTATTTCATATGGGCTTTTTGTGACTATCTGTGTGTATACATTTCGATTGATTGTATAGTTAGAATTGCTGCATCACAGAGCATGCACATGCTTAGTTTTGGTAGCTACTGCTAAATTTTTCCAGTATGATTGTACCAATTTACACTCTCAACAGGAATTTTCAAGTTTTCCTATTGTGTTTTTTATTGCTTTTAGTCTTTTTAGTGGAGGTGTTATGATTTAAAAATTATGGTATTAATGTTTGTTTTCTTATAAAATTAGCTGGAGAGAATTTTGTATCTGTATACTGGCCATTTAGATGTCCTCATTTGTGAAGTGTCAAGTATTTGATGCAAATATTCAATTGGGTTGATATATAGGAGAGCTTTCTGTAGAATCAACACAAGTCCTTTGTTGGCCATCTGCAGTACAAATATCAGACTCCACAGTTTCAAGTTTTACTCTTCGTTTTTCTTGTGGGACAAATATACTTGATTTTAATGTGGTTCAATTAATTTTTCCCTTTATGAACTGTAATTTTAAAAAATTGTTTGAAAAATATAATATTTGCCAACTCTAAGGCCATAGAGATGTTCTATATTTTATTCTAAAATATATATTGTTTTATATTTTGCGTTTTATATGAAACTTTTTTATGTGAATGATGTAGAGGTCCATATACATTTCTTTTCTTTTTTCTGGTGAGGACATCAAATTAACCCGGTAACATTTTTTTCAAAGGCCATTTTTTCTCCATTTCACTGCAGAGTTTTCCTTCAGATACTGAGAGGAGCCGTTTGTTTCCAACACCAGGAATGCCTATGGCATGTTATTTTGGTTGCTATAATGAAAATGTGAAAGTGGTGCTGTTTCATAAAAGAGCTACCTCAATGTGAAATGAAAGCATCACTTGAGGATGAGATTAGCTTGTAGAATGATGTGTTTCGGAAATTGCAGGTGTTTCAAATGTCAGGGAAAACTTCCTTAGTATGGGAAATTTGTAAACTAATATATTCTCTTCCTCTGGGATACAAACCCCATGAAAACACCTTGCCTGTTCCATTGATTGCTGTAGTTCCCAATACTTAGAACTGTGCCTTGTACATAATAGAAGTCTATAAATATTTGTGTATTGTGCAATGAAATATTTTTCTGCCCAATGACTCTCTGGGGAAGGGTCAATTATTATCTCAATTTTACCAATAACATAATGGAGTCTGAAAAAGGTCAAGTAGTGAATACATTATGGCATACAGTTAGAGTGAGATCTATCTGATGTCAAAGAAGAGCACTTCACACTAGTGTCTACAGAGGTGAACTACTTGGGCTGAGAGACAAGATGGTGGTGTGGTAGCTAAGAGCTCATGTTCCTGAGTCAAGCTTCCTTAGCAAAGAAATTCTGTCCCTGTGACTATGGGCAAGTTACCTAACATCTCTCTGCCTCTGTTTCTTCATCCGTAAGTGAATAGAGTAGTACCTCTTTGTTGAGTTACTTTAATAATCAAAATCAGTTAATTCTTAGAAAACATTCATTACAAGTAAAGCGGGTTCATTTTCTGTCCACGTACAGCATCAGAACCTACTTTAGAGGAAAAAGACAAGCCACTCTCTTAGAATACCCTCACCTTCCTTAAATCTTGTATACTTTGCCTTGGGGTCGATGTTTTTCATTTTTCTCCTGTTATAGGAAGGAAGGGAGACACTCTCTTTTCTTTTTGCTCTCCTGTACTCTGGATCCAAGTCTTCCTCCAGTCTCTGAGACCTTCAGGATGGGTTATGTCTTTTCTCTATCATGCCTTTAGTTTCCTCCTTTCTGCTGGATCTTTCCTATGAGTATTTACAAATGTTCAAATGTCTTTCAACTTCAAATACTCCTCCCAAGTCCACATCCTTATTCAACTACCACTACTAACAGGCTCAAAAATGTTCATTATTTTTTCAGTCACAATTTTCTAATTTTTTATTTAAACAACCTCGTCCCTTGATTTACATTCATCTTTTGCCTGTTCATCATCTTCGATATATTATTTAAATCGTAGAGTTCCTACAGGATAAATAATCAGAAGAGAATTCTGATTTTCATATGAAATCACAAAGCCAAGGTTCATGGCTCTCGAACCTTGCTGAATGGTAAAGCTGTGAAAAAAATAACGACAGTCAAACATCTCTGCATTAGTTCATATTCACACTGCTATAAAGAACTCTCTGAGACTGGGTAATTTATTAACAAAAGAGGCTTAATAGACTCACAGTTTTCACATGGCTGGAAAGGCTTCAGGAAACTTATAATCATGGTGGAAGGTGAAGGAGAAGTGAGGCACATCTTACACGGCGGCAGGAGAGAGTGAAGGGGGAAGTGCCACATTTAAACCGTTAGATCTATGAGAACTCACTATTACAAGAACAGGATGGGGGAAACCGCCCCCATAATCCAGTTACCTACCAGGTCCCTCCCTTGACGTGGGGGATTACAATTCAAGATTTGGGCGGGAACATAAAGCCAAATCATATCATTCTACCCTGTCCTCACCCGAATCTCATGCCCTTCTCACATTATTGCAAAATCAATAATGCCTTTGCACAGTCCACCAAAGCCTTGATTCATTTCAGCATTAACTCAGAAGTCCAAGGTCAATGTGTAATCTTAGACAAGGTAAGTCCCTGCCTATGAGCCAGTAAAATCAAAAACAAGTTAGTTACTTCTGAGACACAAGGGGCGTACAGGCATTGGGTGAATGTTCCCATTCCAAATGGGGGAAATTGGACAAAACGAAGGGGCCATAGGCCCCAGGCAAGTTCTAAACCTTGCAGGGCATTCATTAAATCTTAAAACTCCAAAATAATCTCCTTTAACTCCATTTCTCATGTCTAGGGCATGCTGATACAAGGGGTAGGTGCTCAAGGCCTTGGCCAGCTGCCCTTGTGGCTCTGCAGGGTACAGCCCCCACAGCTACTTTCATGGATTGAGTGCCTGCAACTTTTCCAACTGCACAGTGCAAACTCTGGTGGATCTGCCATTCTGGGGTCTGGAGGACGGTGGCCCTCTTCCAACAGTTCCAGGGTCTCTCTGTGGGGACTCTACCCCACACTTACCCTCTGCATTACCCTAGTAGAGGTCCTCTGTGATAGCTCTGCCCCTGAAGCAGACTTCTGCCTGGACATCCAGTGATTTTCAAACATCCTCTGAAATCTAGGTGGAGGCTCTCAAAGCTCAACTCTTGTTTTCTGTGCACCCACAGGACCAACATCACATGGAATCCAGCAAGGCTTGGGGATTGCACTTTCAGAAGCTATGGCCCAAGCTGTACCTTGGTCCCCTTTAGGCATGGTTGGAGCCGGAGTGGCTGGGACACAGGGTGTCATGTCCTGAGGCTGCACACAGCATCAGGGCCCTGGGTCTGGCCCATGAAATCATTTTCTTCCTCCTAGGTCTCTGGACCTCTGATAGGAAGGACTGCCATGAAGATCTCTGAAATGCCTTGGAGACATTTTCTCCATTGTCTTGGCTATTAACATTCAGCTCCTGGTTACTTATGCTAATTTCTGCAGCTGGCTTAAGCCTGAATTTTTCCCCAGAAAACAGGTTTTTCTTTACTGTCACATGGCAAGGCTGCAAATTTTCCAAACCTTTATGCTCTGCTTCCCTTTTAAACATAAGCTCCGATTTGTAACCATCTCTTTGTGAATGCGTATTACTGTACACTTTTAGAAAAAGCCAGGTCACGTCTTGAATGCTTTGCTGCTTGGAAATTTCTTCTACCAGATATCATCTCTCAAGCACAAAGTTCTACAGATATCTAAGGCAGGGGCAAAATGCTGCCAGTCTCTTTGTTAAAACATGACAAGAGTCACCTTTATTTCAGTTCCCAGAAAGTTCCTTATCTCCATCTGAGACCACCTCAGCTTAAATTTCATTGTCCATTTCACTATCAGCACTTTGGTCAAAGTCATCCAATAAGTCTTCAGAAAATTTCAAACTTTCCCACAACTTCCTGCCTTCTTCTGAGCCCTGCAGACTGTTTCAACAACTGCCTGTTTTACAGTTCCAAAGTTACTTCTGCATTTTCGGTTATCTTTATAGCAGTATCCCACTGCTGGTAACAATTTTCTGTATTAGTTTGTTTTCACACTGCTATAAAGAACTTTCTGAGACCGGGTAATTTACAAACAAAAGATGTTTAATCCACTCACAGTTCCACATGGCTTGGAATGCCTCAGGAAACTTACAATCCTGCCAGAAGTGAAAGGGGAAACAAGGCACATCTTATATGGTGACAGGAGAAAGAGCAAAAGAGGAAGTGGCAGATCTCATGAGAAGTCACTCGCTATCACAAGAACAGCATGGGAGAAACTGCCCCCATGATCCATTTACCTCCAGCCAGGTCCCTCCCTCGACACATGGGGGTTACAATTCAAAATAAGATTTGGGTTGGGTCACAGAGCCAAGCCATCTCATTCCCCCTCAGAGATTCTGATTTAATTGATTTAGGTAGAGTCTGAACATCTACATTTTTTAACAAAAATCATGAAGTGATTCTAACGTTCGGCCAAGTGTAGGACTTACAGTTTTAAGTGTCTCTCTGGTTGATGTCACTTCTAGGTGTAGCTTTAATTACTGTCCATAAGTAATGAATCTGTATGTGTGTGTTTTAGGCTTTGGAAATTTTCAATATTAGTAGGTAAATGACTATTGGAGTTTTCAGCACATTTGAGATCTTGAAACTGGCCATGAACATCACACCTGTACTAACATGTAACATATGTGATAATTTTATGTGTCAACTTGACTGCAACCCAGGGTGCTCAATTATTTCAGGGTGTGTTTGTAAGGGTGTTTCTGGGTGAGATTAGCATTTGAATTTACTCAGTAAATTAGATTATCTTCCTCAATGTGGGTGGGTACTATCCAATCTGTTGATGGCCTCAATAGAACAAAATAGTAAAAGAAGGAGAAATTAGCTTATTTTTATTTTCAATTTTACCACCTGCCTGCTTGAGCTGAACCTGTCTTCTCCTGCCCTTGTACCGGGATGTACACCATCAGCTCCCCTGCTTCTTAGGCCTTCAGACTTGCACTAGAATTACATTGTCAGATTTCTTGAGTTTCCAGTTTGTAGACTGCAGATCATCAGACTTGTCAGCATCCAAAATTGCATGAGCCAGTGTCTGACAAAATGTGTGTGAGATCTGTAGATACAGGTCTCCTATTGGTTATGTTTCTCTGGACAAACCTGAAAAATATAGTATATTTAGTGTAACCAAAAATATTAGAAGTGATTTAATCATGGTAAAGATAGATCTAGTAGCCTTTTTATAACTTTTATTTTAGATTCAGGGGTGCAGGTGCAGGTTTGTTATATAGGTAAATTGTGTGTCACGGGGGTTTGGTGTACAGATTATTTCATCACCCAGGTAATCAGCACAGTGCCTAATAGGTAGTTTTTTGAAACTCATCCTCCTCCTACTCTTCACACTCAAATAAATTCCAGTGTCTATTGTTCTTTATGTTCATTTGTACTCAGGGTTTAGCTTCCACTTATAAGTGAGAACATGCAATATTTGGTTTTGTGTCCTATGTTAGTGCACTTAGTATCATGGTTTCCAGTTTCATCCATATTGCTTAAAAAGGTCACGATCTCATTCTTTTCATGGCTGTCTAGTATTCCATGGTTTGTATGTACCACTTTTTGTTTAACTAGTCTACCACTGCTGGGCATTTAGATTGATTCAGTGTCTTTACTATTGTGAATAACGCTGCGATGAACATACATATACATCTGTCTTTATGATAGAATAATGTATATTCCTTTCGGTATACCCAATAATGGAATTGCTGGGTCTAATGATAGTTCTGTTTTAAGTTCTTCGAGAAATCTCCAAACTGCTTCCCACAATGGCTGAACTAATTCACATTCCTATCCACCAGTGCATAAGTATTTCCTTTTCTCCACAACCTTGCCAACACCTGCTATTTTTTGACTCTTTTATCATAGCCATTTTAACTGGTATGAGATGGTATCTCATTGTGGTTTTGATTTACATTTCTCTGATGATTAGTTATGTTGAGCATTTTTTCATATACTTGTTGGCTACATGTTTATCTTCTTTTAAAAACTGTTCATGTCCTTTGCCCACTTTTTAATGGCATTTTTTTTTCTTGTTAATTTTCTTGTTTGAGTTTCTCATAGATGCTGGATATTAGAATAAAAAGTGCTTTAGTTTATCTTTTAGGTTTTCAAGGTAATGAGAAAGAATTTTCAGAAATACATGTTAGATCAATTTTTTCCTCTGCTATCAATTCAAGTTCATTAAACTTTAATGCAGTTCAATTATAGTATTACATTTACAACATTGTTTTTCCTAAGCCTGATTCCTTAGGCCCTTGAGGATGCCAGCACTAACTAAATGTGTTTGTTCTTCCCTAAACAGTACAAAACAAAACAAAACCCTCTATAGTATACTATTATGATGATCTAGAATAATTCTTATTTCCTCTTGGGGCAGAATACCCACTCTCAAACGTTAAATTTTCCAGTCGGGGCATCATACTATTTTGACATTCATAAATTATGGGAAAAAGGTATTTTAGTGAAATGTTTTTGTGATTCTTCTAATTTAATGTTTTCCAAAAAAAGGGAGCAGAGAGGAATTTTTAAACAAATAGATAATCTACCTTAAAATATCTAAGACCTAACAATAAGTTATAATTGGTTAGAATTTGTTTCCACATTGTTGATTAAAAATAGCACTCTATGTGTGTATATATAAAACCAAGTAATTAAAAAACATGTTCTTAAGAATAAATCCATAGTATTTAAAAGTAAAAATAAAGTTGCTAGTTTGATTTTACTTAATCTGGTGTTGTCATATTAAACATTGTGTAATATTAGTTGCTGAAGAATTCTTCAACCAAGTTGAAATCATGTGCAATTCCTCATGATCATTTGAAACAGCATTTCAAGGATCCCAAAAGAATAAATTAACCCATACCACCCACTCAGAGTATGAGCATTGTTAATCACCACAGAAGCTATGACAATTTCCTCCACAGAATTATGTATTTGATTGACAGATTAACTCATAAAAATGGAGAAAAAAGGAAGTTGTCTGTCATCTTTCTAAACCACTCTCAGCCAGTCATCTGTTGTTAAGTCAAAAAACCCCTAGAGATGGTGAGAATAAACCATACTGAAGAACGAATCCAGTCACCTAATTGTACAGAAAGGTGATGTGACTTGCCCAAGGTCATATAATAAGTTAGTAACAAAGCTAGAACTGAAATCTATGCCTCCTTACTCTGATCAGGAATGGTGCGGTATATAATAAAGGTCCCTCTAAATTACTATAGAGGGAAAAGAAAGAAGTTAGGAAAATGTAACTTTTAATTTTTGCTTTTCTGCAATTCTGATAAATAAACCACAAGTACTGCTTCATAAATGAATTTGAGACAGCGTTTTTGCTACTATGTTTTTCAAAATGTTGTAGACAGAGGGACGTTTGTCCTATTTAAAAAGACCTAAGTCACAGAATTCTTAATTTAGAAATTTCAATGTATTAATTAACATTTGAAATCTTTAACCAGCCTCAAGGAATATACAATTGACTCTTGAACAACACAAATTTGAACTGTGTGGGTCCACTTATTTGTGGATTTTCAACTTTTCAACTAAACATGAATGGAAAATATGTTGCTAGAAGCAAGCTAAGTCCAGCTGTCTATCTATTTATGTATCTACACTTAAACGTGTGTATATACATACACACAACAACACTTTGTATATGGGTTCTGCCAGGTCAACTGTAGGAATTGAGTATGGCAGATTTTGGTATATATGGGGATCCTAGAATCAATCCCCACATACACCAAGGGATGGCTATAGTTACATATGGATAAACTTCCCTTAATAAAATGGCTTATGGGACTAAATTTTTGAAGAATTATGAAAATAGCTATTTTTAATATATCTTGTTTTCATCCAAATACTCCAAAATTATTTTTAGTTTAAGAAATCCAGCTGCTAAAATGCTAAAATAAGGATTGTGTTAATCTATTTCCTTTTACTAGAAAAGAAAAAATAAACTTTGCTTCTTTTCTTTAGGCAGTGTTTAAATTATAAGAGAAATGTGATTAAGTGGTTTATTATTTAATAATTGTAAAAGGGAGTTCAAATGTATTTAAAGTGATTCTACAGACAATCTCAGTAATCAGAAACCATAAATATTCTTCTTTGAACATATACAGACATACCTCAGACCACTGCATAAAGCAAATATTGCAATAAAGTGAGTCACACAATTTTTTTGGTTTCCCATATTTATGCTGTACTATAGTTCATTAAGTATGTTGTAGTACTATGTCCTAAAAATGTGCCTACCTTAATTTAAAAGTATTGCTAAAAATGCTAATGTTCATTTGCCCTTTCAGTAAATAGTAATCTTTTTGCTGGTGGAGTGTCTTGCCTCAAGGTTGATGGCTGCTGACCAGGGTGGTGGTTGCTGAAGGTTGGGGCAGTTGTAGTGATTTCTTAAAATAAGACAAGAAGGTTTGCTGCATCAGTGGACTCTTCCTTTCACTAAAGGCTTCTCTGTAGCATGTGATGCTATTTGATAACACTTGACGCACAGTAGAATTTTTTTCAAAATTGGAGTCAATCCTCTTCACCCCTGCTCCTACTTTATCAATAGTTTGTTTATGTCATATCATAAATCATTTGTTGTCATTTCAACAATATTCTCAGCATCTTCGCCAGGAGTAGATTGCATGTCAAGAATCCATGCTCTTTACTTATCTGTAAGAAGCAACTCCTTATCCATTCAAATTTTATTGTGAGATTGCAGCAATTCAGTCACATCTTCTGGCCCCACTTCTAATTCCAGTTCTTTTGCTATTTCCACCGCATCTGCAGTTCTAATAGTAACATCACATATCACTGATCACAAATCACCATAACAGATATAAAATAATAAATAAGTTTTAAATATTGCAAGATATTTGTAATTACCCACACTGCAAGATGTGACAGAGTCACAAAGTGAGCACGCACCGTTGGAAAATAGTGCCCATAGTCTTGCTTGATGCAAGGTTGCCGCAAACCTTCAAATTGTGGAAAAACACAGTATCTGGGAAGTGCAGTAAAGCAAAGTGTAATAAAATGAGCTATGTCTCTACTCATTAAAAATTTCATTCATGTCATTTTAGTCAGAGTTTCATTTCAGTTTGTTTTTCTAGCCCTGTCTTACCTAAACAAGAAGCTTATTTTGATAATTTAATAGCTTACTTATGACCTTGCTGGCAATATCTGTGTCGCCATGTTTTTCACATTCTATCAACTAAATTGAAACATATGCCCCGTATAGTTTAGTGTCCTCATGTATTTCTCTGTATTAATGTTTTCTTGACTTTTTAACATTTGGGTATGAAGCATTTAATAAGGTCTAGAGGAGAGACTCTAATCCTGGGAACACATTATTTTCTTTTTTATTACTCTTGATGAGGAGGAACCACATGTTAAAGACAGACCCTGACTTCAGCTGTCCCCTGCCATCCTCCTTTCCTCTGTCATGCTCTCCCACACAGCATTTTTCTTCTAAATTAAATTGTTCATTCACTATTACAGTCTTCGAATCCTTACGGTGTTATTCCACAACACTTGTAATATGCATTCCCCTTTGTCAGCAAAATTAGGACAGCTAAAACTTAGATATTTTGGAACTGTGTAAGCATTCTACTAAAACAAAGGCTGACTTTCATGCATTTTCTATTTACACAGTGGAAAGAGATTCATGAGAGCGTCATAAGCCGGATTTGCCCAAATGCTTCCCTCATTTCTCGGTGTATGACTGAGTTTTGCACAGAGTAAAACATTTCTAATATCTTGGGACTGGTAAATATGATTTCAAGTATAATGTGTAGTTAAGGCTGTTTTTCAACTATGTCGATATTTTCACATTTTAATTTATGACAGTTGAAAATAAGTTAATTCAGTAATTGTAGTGCCTGAGGGCATCTTTCTGCAACAAACACTTAGGAAAATAAATGAAATAAAGCTGAAATAGGCAAAGAGAGGAAATGAGTGTTTTATGGATATGTCATAATTTTAATACTATTGACTACAGTAAAACATAAACAGATGCTAGAAGCAGTACTGGTGTTTTTGTTTTACAGTTGCCATGTTTGTTTTTTAAGGTTCTAGGGAACAAGGAATTTATTTATTTAATGCTTACTCTGTACCTAGCAAAGGAACTTTTCTGGTTATTTCTTTCTCTGATTTTAAGTAGACAAATTGTCTATGGGCTGTGTCTCCATAAAGAGAGTTAATTATTAACATATACTGCTTTCAGAGTTGTTCAGACATTAGTTAATCATGAGACGTTTATTTTATCCAAAATAGTAACCACTCTGCTAATTTCTTGTGATCTATATGTTTCTAACTGAATACTTTCTGCTTATTTTCTAAATCTTAACATTTGTTCCATTTCAAGAACATACGATAAAGTGTTGAAACAGGAAACTTTCAAATATCTTTTTACAAATGTTAGAAAGTTTGGTTCAAGTGAGAGGTAAGAAATTGTACTGTTTCTTACTGATTATAACTTATGGTAGATAAATTAGTAGAAATAGTTTTAAATGATTATATAATAAATTCTTAAAGCATGTTTGAGTCATTTTATTCTTTCATATTAATGGAAAGCTGGCTTACATTTTATTTTTGTGTTTCTTAATGCAAAGAGTGTGAATGGTTCAGCTAAAAAAATTTCAAAGCCGTAGAAATTTTAGATGAAAAATCAATGGCAAAGTTACATATTAAATCCCATTCTAGAAGTTATTTTGACTGTTAGTTTATATCTAACATTTTACACCTTGGTTAGAGTTGGCTATATACATTATAATGGGAATGATTTTGTCCTGAACACGAAAAAAGAGAGAAAGAAAACAAACTTTCCTTGCTTTCTTTTTTTTATTTTTATAAAAAGTTTTTTCTTGGGCCGGGCGCGGTGGCTCACGCCTGTAATCTCAGCACTTTGGGAGGCTGAGGCGGGTGGATCACGAGGTCAAGAGATCGAGACCATCCCGGTCAACATGGTGAAACCCCGTCTCTACTAAAAATACAAAAAGTTAACTGGGCACGGTGGTGCGTGCCTGTAATCCCAGCTACTCAGGAGGCTGAGGCAGAATTGCCTGAACCCAGGAGGCGGAGGTTGCGGTGAGCCGAGATCGCGCCATTGCACTCCAGCCTGGGTAACTACAGCGAAACTCCGTCTCAAAAAAAAAAAAAAAAAAAAAAAGTTTTTTCTTTTACTTACTGTTTTTGTGTTTCATTTCAAAACAAATTATTAGTATTAATTTCAAACATCAGAGAAAGCATCATAGAAAAATTTATAAATGTTTTTCATTTTGATTCCTAAAAATTTCAGTTCATGTTTTTAAGAAGAGAGTTCTACAAACTACATGCATGTTGGGAAAGTTGCATAGTGATTCTAGACTAGCTCTAATTGTAAAACTGGGTGCAGGACTAGAATTCTGTTTGTTAAATACAAAATCAATTATTTCTTTTTTACAATTTTCATATCAAAGAAAATTTTTTACCTGATATTTATCATGGGTCAGGAAATATCCACAGTGCCCAAAATGTGAATTCACTTAGAGAATTTAAAAGTATTAGACATACTTACCTGGGAGAGTATTCCATGTATAAACTTGCATACAAAAAATGATATTGTACCTTTTTCTTTTGGATCTTTCAAGGAAAATATCAAGCCAGAAATCATAGCAAAAATGACTATAGATTTATTAGTTGTAAGATCAACTTTTCTTAACACATGTAGGAAGAAAATGCACACAGTGGTACAAAATGATCTTTGCGTTAGAAATTTACTTGTGCTATAACCTAAATTCATATTCTATGATATACAATTGTCTCATTGCAGTGTCATTCCCATAGGAATTCTCATCTGTATTATGCTGGTGACAGGAAAAGGTAAATTGAGAATTATGTTGTATTAAAATTGAATGGTGGAATATATGAAAAAGTATGAGGAAACTCTGTAACATTTCTTGAAATTTTGTTCCTGAGATGTTTCTAGTTTATTTACTTGGTATCCACGGTTCCAGCTTTCAGCGCTTTAGCATTCGGAGACCAAAGTATGTACAGTCATATGCTGCATGATGACGTTCTGGTTAATGATGGACTGCATATACAAATAGAGGTCTCGTTATAATGAAGCTGGAATAGCTCCTATTGCCTAGTGATATCTTAGCCATTGTAATGTCATAGCATGATGTGTTATTCTTGTGTTCGTGATGACGCTAGTGTAAACAAACCTGTACTGCGAGGCACATAGAAGTACAGCATATACAGTTACATACAGTACATGATACTTGATAATAAATGACTATATTACTAGCATATGTGTTCACTATCGTACACTTTTTATGTTATTTTAGAGTGTATTCCTTCTACTTATTACAACAAAAATTTAAAAAAAACTAACTGTAACACAGTCGCAGGCAGGTCCCTTAGGAGATATTCCCTAAGACATTGGTATAGGAGATGACAGCTCCACGTGTATTATTGCCCCTGAAGGCCTTGCAGTGCGACAAGGTGTGGAGGTGGAAGGCAGTGATAAGGATGGTCCTGACCCTCTACGGGCCTATGCTTATGTAGGTCTGTGTGTCTTAGTCTTTGGCAAAATAAGTTTAAAATAAAAAAAAAAAGTTTAAATGGAAAAAACATTATACAATAAAGATACAAAGAAATTATTTTTGTGCAGCTATACAGTGTATGTATATTAAGCAGTATTATAAGCATTAAAAGTTAAAAAATTAAGTTTATAGAATAAAAGGTTCTAATAATCTAATATTAATTTGTTACTGAAAAAGAAAACTATTTTTATAAATTTAGTGTAGCCTGAGTGTACTGTGTTTATAAATTCCACATAGTGTACAGTAGTGTCCTAGGCCTTCGCATTCACTCACCACTCACTCACTGACTCACCAGAATCACTTCCAGTCCTACAAGATCCATTCATGGTACATGCCCTATACAGGTGTACCATTTTTTATCTTTTACACTGCACTTTTACCTTACCTCTTCTATGTTTAGACGTGTTTAGAATTGCCTGTAGTATTCAATAGAATAACATGCTGTACAGGTCAGTAGCCGAGAAGCAATATAGCCTAGGTGTGTAGTAAGCTATCCCATCTAAGTTATGTGAAAACACTCTGTGATGTTCACACAGTGACAAAATTGCCTGAGGAAACATTTCTCAGGACGTATCCCTGTTATTAAGTGGCAAATTAATATACTGAAAAAGTACATAAGCTTTGTGAATAACTATATATTAATATATTTTTATTCATTAATTGATATTTTTCTTTAATATAGAAACACTCACAGCTTTTTGGTTCACAGTATTCTAAGAAGGACAAAAATGATGTAAAAAGAACAAAATAGATAATATGTCCGTTTCTGTGTCACTTCTTAAAATACTCAATTCTGCAATTTTCTTTTGCCCCAGAATGCCTTTTTTTTCTTTATAGAAATGTAGAAATTCTAAGAGGAACAACATATGTCAAATGATATGCTCAGTCTCAAAAAAAGGAGGCAATAGTTAGCTGGTATAACTTTGGAAGAAGTAAAAGAAAATGTCCACAATATTATAGTGTTTTGCACTCAAATGCAATATTTCAATTATAAAAGCCTGAGGCAAGCTTGGTTGCATAATTAGTACATGTTACCAATGAACTCAGGATCATTGATTTCAGATTCATCATAGTCAGGTATATTTGACTTTTCTGAACTATTTTCATCCCCCTCACCTTCCCTTCAGCCATCTCAAAAATGGAGAGATCTAGCATCTGAGTAGAGAGTTAGAATACATGAGCTCAAGTCCAGCAGCCCTGATGAGAAAAACAGCCTTCAGTTCTCTCACTATAAATTAGTAGCATATTTGTGCACTGGGAGGGGAGCAGGCTGTATTTATCATATAAAATTTAATACCTCATTCTGCTGTCCAACACTAATGATTTACTTTAGTGTTCTTAAGTTTCTAGGTGAAGATCATTAGTACCTTAAATTGTAAGTAAACAAGATCTCTGTGTCTTCAGAAATATAACAATGGCTTCTGAAGTTAAGGAGATAAGATTTTATCGAAGAGATTTCTGAATTTTAAATGATGAGTGCTGGATTTGCAGTTTTTATGTAGTGATTAGATAAGCATAAGACTGTGCATTTTATTTAGTAATTCAGCATTTATTATTAAACCCTAATATGTTCTCAGTGTGTACTAGGTGTTAGAGATATAGCTCTGCCAGGATAAAGTCAGTTTCTTTACTAACAACAGCCAAGTAAAATGTACCGACCCAAAATGTTGGACAAGTAGAAATATTCACTCCTCATATACTGGCAAAGAAAAAGGTAGGAAGGATAGCGAAGCCACTGAGGATGATTGCAAGGATATTGTTCTCATGGAGAACGAAATACATTATTCCTACTTTTGGAAAGATCACTACACAAGTTTCAAAGTGTTCAGTGTGGCCAGACCCTGAGGGCAAAGGGAAACTAAGTGAGAATTGTTTGGGAAAGGGAAATTGAAAGAGAATTAAGTAAAGCAAGAGCAGAACTCCAAAAAACTATTTAATCAGAGACCAAAAGCCCATGCAATTTTCCTTGCCTGTAGACAATGTTTCCAAGGACATTCTTCCTAAATAATAGTTTTGGAGACTTATTTACCTTTTTGATTTCTATGCAGAGAATAACTTGTTGCATTTCTTTATGATGAATGAAATAACTAACTTTATTTCAATGGTGCCTATTTTCTCTCTGTGTCTAAACTTAGTGCCAGTGGGCATTTGTAAAGAATCACTAGAAAACAGCAGTAATCAGGTAGTGAATTAGATTTCATGAAAGATGGAGTTGAGAATTCTTTCCTGACTTCTGTATTCTCTGTTGCATCTGTTACTTTGAAGAAATTATCTTTTCAGATCTCTTAGCATTGAAAGTTTATTTCATAATGACTATGCCATAGCCAACTACAGCAAATATGGGATTAAGTTATGGTATTTAAAAATTAACTCTTAATGTTATTTATATACATTTGATTTTGTGTCCCTTGTGATTGTAAAATACAAACATGCAAGTTGTTGAAATGCAGTAAGATGTAGAGATATATACAGAAAAAAGTTAAAAATCAATTTGAATTCCAGGACATATGGATAATCATTGTGAATATATTGGTGAGCTGCCTTCCAAGTCTAGATAAACACACACACACACACACACACACACACACACAGAAACACACTTTACATCCATTTGTATAGCTGAGATTCATCTATGAACCCTGGTCTTGACCCTTCACACTCTAATTTTTCCATTTTCTCATACCACTAGCAATCTTGAGGTCTCCTGGGCTGACATTCTTGAGATACTATCTTTATTTTCCTTTTTCTTTGTCTTATATATCTAATTTAGTGATGGATTATGTGACTTTTTCTTAAAATCTAAAATTTTTCAAACATTCAGAATAAATGGAGAGAATGCAGTAATCTCCTATGATATACTTGTATATGCATGAGCATATTAAAGAAAACTTCAGACATTGTATGTTTGTACTCATTAATATCTCAATATATGTCTCTACCAGAGGGATGTTTTTAGAAATATAACCTCATAATTATCATTAATGGTAAAATTAATAATTTCTTAATGTTCTATTCCACTTTTCCCTGGTCATCTCGAAAATGTCTATTTGCAGTTGGTTTCTAGTGAGAATCCAAGGTCTAAACAAGGCATTTTGTTGGTGTGATCCTCCTTTTATTTTCTTGTTATATATGTGTTGAGTAAACAGGCAAAAAATAAAGAACACTACAAAGTATTTTACATTTTAGATTTGTCCAGTTGAATCTTTGTGGTGGCATCTAGAAAAATCTCCTATGTCACCTTTCTGTATTACCTGTTAACTGTTAATGAGATCATAAGGCTGGATTGCTTGCTGTTCAATTTTTTGGCAAGAGAACTCTTGAGTTGCATAGGATTCCATAATATCTGAAAATACCACTTTTTGTGATGTTAAGATTTATTAGTGATTCTAGTTTAATGGCCTAGCTTATTATGATACTGTTTCCTGTCAAACTTTTATCCTGTTAGTTTTAGTAACCACTAGTTGTGTAGATTCATTATTTCATCCAAGTTCAATAATGATGACTTCTATTCTACCCATATTGTGTTTTTAGCCATTGAATACAAATGTTCCTATGTAGTTCAGGACACCATTTTTCATTATTAATGAGGCCAAATTGCCTGGCTTGCTGATGAATCTCTCTTTTTTAGCACTAAAATCTTGTATTCCATGAAATGTCTCATTCAGGGAAAACCAGGATAGTTGTCACCCTAGGTCCCAATCAATAGTTTGTATCACTTTTTGTTATACTTCTATAGTGAGGACACTGTGGTATTGTAGAATGAACATTAGACGTCAATTGAGATCAGTGTGTGCTATAAACTTTCAAAGCTTAAGTTTCCCGGCTACCATTTGGTGCATGTAATATCTTCTGCAACTATAATGGAAGGAGAAAGGTTTCAAAGTGATACCTTGTAGAAAAGCATTATGCAAATATTAAGGATTATTATTCTCTACGTGCATTCTTTTTTTTTTTCTCATACCTGAAGCAGCTGGCTATTCTTCTTTACCGTTTGATATCAGCCTAAATATTTAATATTAAGTTTTAACTTTATCCCATATGAAGATCTAAGCTCTCAAACTCTGGCACATGTCAGACCACATATGAAAAACTGTTTCCAGTCATGGATACCACATTGGAGTAAAGAAGACTAATATTGGAACGCTTGTACAGAGAAGGTTACTTGGATGGGAGTTGGCAAGGAACTATCTCATATGAAATATTGTTAAGTGATATTTGACAGTCATACTTATATCAAAATTATGTTTAATACTGGATCATCTGATTTCCTAGACTTTAAACTGCTTTGAACAGGGGATAAGAAAGTGCTTTACATATTACAGACTGATATATTTAAAGATCAAAGAATGATAAGCACATGGATTAGTGACTGAGGCCTGAACTGATAATGCTCAGAGGAGGAAAACCTGTCAGTTGCTTTTGGTAGAGCAGAGCCTGAGTTTGGACTAGAACTTGAGTTGTTTTACTCCTATTCCAGTACATTCCTGTGTTTTCCTCAGCAAAACTTCCTTCCCATAACCCCAGGGAAAGATAAACAGAAAAAGAGTTGAGGACATAATGGCAATCTACAAATATTTAATAGAGGGACAATTTGGGTTGATGTAAGTAATTAAAGGTGAAAACCACAGAAACTGGAGTGGGACTCTGCCGAAATATGACAGAGCGTTCCAACAGTGACAGCTGCCTCACAGCTCAAGCAGAGGTTGGGCAAGAACCTATCAGAGGTGTTCTAGAAAGAATTCCTATATTGGCTGTTTTCAGAGTCCCTCCCAGCTACAAGGACTTGTTATTCCAAGAAATTAAGCAATCATGGGTGGAATCTCCCACTACGGTAGAAATGTGGGCATCTCCACTGGCAAAGACCCAGCTCCACTTCAGCTGCTTCTCACACCAGTACCACTGGTGGGAGGAGAGAAATACTTGGGCTTTAGTTCTTCTGAATTCTAATGCTGTGGGCAGAACACTTCTTTTCCTATCAGAATAATTGGGGCAGTGAAAATGATTATGCACGCAAATAGGAAATCGATATTTATTGGCTATGCTTTATGATAAATGTGGTATTCTTTCTTTCATTCGCACCCCAATCCTTATTACATACCATCTAATTAGTAAAATAACTTCCTGATTGGTTTATCTCTGTCCTACCATGCTGATTCAAGGTTTGGCTTTATTTCCTTTATTTAGAACACTGATTGATTGTATCATTCGCCCTAAATTGCTGGGTCTCTGCTTTCTTTATGATTTATACCATGCTTTTATTGTTTGATGTTTAAGGCCTTCTAAGATTGGACTCTTATTCAGTAAATAAGTTACTTCTCCTTCCACATCAGGACTGATGCATCTTCCACAACGAATGATATATTCTTCAAAGCAGACAACTCAAGGCAACATGTGTGACCTTAAGCAATTTGCTTGACCTCTTTGAACCCTTTTATTGTTATTTCTAAAATTAGAATAATAAAATTTAACTCACAGAATTGTTTTAGTAATAAAGTGAAACACCTTGCAAAAGATTTTTACCAATTTCAGTTCCCTTTCATTTTGCCCATAATCCCTTCTATTTACTATACCCACAGGATTCTTTTAATTGGACATGCCATTCATTTTGTGTTTAATATACATTCTGTTTCATTACTCAGCTTTTTAAAGGTTTACTAATGAAGCAAATATGTCAGACTGAAACTAGTAGTGCTCTTTATTTTATATTATGTATGTTGCAACTTGAAAAAATGGCATGTGCTGAATATTAAGGAAAGCCAGAAAAATGGAGTTTCTGCCTTCTCTTATAAAAGATTAAGTGTAAACAGAGAAATTTACATGGAAATAAAGGAGAAAATGTCATTGTTCTTTACATTTCATGCAACTTGAGCATGGCTATGATAAAATGAGCAGTGTGGGCACTGATTCTTTGATAGCTGCAAAGTGGTTACCACATCTTCATTACATCTGTAGTAATTTTCTCAGATTTGACAAAGAAAAGATAATTATTTTTCGATTGCACTTTGCTTTGGTGTTTTGGACTCTTCCTTGTTTCTCTCAGTATTGCCTTTTAAGGTGAGCTGTGTTTAAAGAGTTTTCACAAAAGCTGGAGCCATGGACCAGGTGATCTATGACCTAGGGTGTTTTTAGCAACAAACCGAGTTTGTGGGTGTTTCAAACAATCCCAGGTATATAAAGTAATACCTTCATTCCAGAGTCAGAGCTCCTTAGGAAATAAAACTTTTCTGAGACCACAGCATGGGAGCTTTTTTGTTGATGCTTTGTTTACCATGGATATTTCTTCCCCCATCTTCTTATTATACAATTTTTGTTATTTAGTCTTTATTTTGGCAGGTTATACATTTTCTGGTGGAGCAAAGTTAATTTCATTTCGTCCTCATAGACAACTATTCATTTAGACTCCAGGCTGCTCAAAAAGGTATTATATAAATATTTGATTAAAATAATGGCTTTCTGGCTCTCAAGAGAAGAGGCATAAAAATCATAGCCCCATTTATAAACCACACTGCCTCAGTCTAATAAAACAGCAGTGTCTATAAGAGCCTGACAAGTTAAAAGCAAGTTCAGTAACTTTGAACATAGTCTTTTATATTCAATACATTGACCCTAGACATTTTATTTCTTTTTTTATGTTTTACATATAAATTATCATGCATTCTAATTACTACATGTCTACAATATGCATAACACTAGACTAATTGCTTTAGGGCATACAGATTATTTCACACTCGCTTGTGGTCTAAAGAATTTGCAGTCTAGTTGGAGAAGAATGAATAAAGCACAAAATGTTAGATATTGAAATTAAAATGGAGCTATGACAAGCAATAATTTCTTAGCCTCTTCTGACTTCTCAGTAAAAGATCTACAGAGACCAAAAGAATAACAACAAGAGAAAAACCAATGAAACATGCATAGTTATTAGTGGAATATAGAAGAGAATCTAACTAGAAAACTAGACTATAACTGGGTTTAGACCATAATCCAAGCCTCATACTGTGCTGCTGGAAACAGAACATACCACTTAGTATGAAAAAGGGCATATGGAAATTTTCCTATCTTCTATCCATCGGTTCAGAAATAAAAGTTTTGACTGAAGAAAATGATGGAAAATTATCTCTCAGTTTCATTGATACTGCTTTAGGAGACAGCCAGAGTTCTACTCTCGTCATTCTGCTCCTGCCTTCATACCATCTTTTATCTTCATTTGTAATTAAAGTTTTAGAAAGCAGTTTCCAGTAGGCAGGGAACGAGGTGTAACTTACATGGCTCTACCGTACTCATAGGTAAAGCAAGAATACAGAGAATGGTAGCAGTTTATATACAGGCTTATGGGATATACATATATATTCTTGCAACAGTCCCATCTGAGGCTAACGAAGACATACTCCAAGGTCCCTTGACACTCAGATTTGGTCCAGGAAAGTGGATCCAATTACTCAAACTGAAAACATGTAGAACCAAGGGCAATGCACATACTCTACAGCTGGGTATGCATACAGCTCTCCTCACATGACGAACAATTAACCTTCAGTCATAGACAGCCTTTGAATAAAGAGCTTGAAAGTTCAGCATATAAGCTATTTTCTACAGGAATTTGGATAAAATCTAGACTTTTTTTTATTATCTTAATAGCATTTGCATAGACAAAAGACTTTTTGAACGCCGAAGACATGAAAATTGAACACCATTCAGTTTAAAAGAGAAAAGAGACAGCCATTCCCTGACAAGCCTTCCAAGATGGCACACCAACAATTCTTTACCTTTTCCTGGCCAAATCCTGAAGAAGCCAGAGAATTAATGAAAAGTTGATGTAGCTCAGAAATATAAAATCTCTCAGAAGCCTACAGGGAGATAAACACTTGCCGGGTCCTGGTAGAGGGAAAACAGCCCCCAAGAGTAGAAGATGGCCAAGCTCTTACCCCCACATGGTCTAGGAGTATGTTGGGGAGGGAGGTTGTTAACTGTCATTTTTTACAGAAAAATGTATATCCTCCATCACCATCACAAGAGAACACTGCACTGCCAAGCCAGTACCTACTGCAAGACGGGGAGTGATGGGTAACTTCAGGATATTGACTTAGCCAGTTTTCTTTGCGAGAGCATATAGATGAAAGAAAATGGAGCCAGACTCCCCTCATCCTGACATTTCTTGTTTTACACAAAAAGGTTTATAGGACGTTGCTACCAAAAGCTTTTCTGTCTTACTGTTTACATTTTAGATAGCAGACATAGTTGATCTGTCAGACTCTACAAGGACCCAACTTTCTGCATTCTCTTTGTTCACCTTTATTTCTGTCTTCAATCTCTCTGATTCTTACCTGAGATTTCTTTCTCATACGACCTTGCTAAGAGCTGCAGAGAAATGCTAACAGTATTACTACTTCATGCAGTGTTTCTCTAAGTTCTCCTATATTACAGTCTAATGGGAGAAGAGGGTGTGTGTGTGTTGAGTATAACTTGAATCTCTCTCATTTTAGCCTCCAGTATGAATTTCTTTTCTTTTCCCTAAAAGATTACTAAGTTAATAATATATATTTTAGCTTTGGGTATGTAACATTGTACTTTACTAGTAAGTTACATATCAGCTATTGAAATAAAACCTAAAGTTTCAGTGAAACATGCAGAATTCAGCTACATCAAAAATTTAAATCCCCACTTCCAGACTTTGCTAAAAAAAAAAAAAATCCAGTGTAATTATCTATATTTTTCTGCTCCCCCTTACGTCAAATAGGTCTTGAAGATTTTTTTTTCTTACAAGTCAATCTTTGCCTCGGCCCATCCTGCTGAGACAAATGTCCAAGGGAGCGGTGGTGACACTAACTCTTGAGCTGACTCAGCTTGTACATAGCTAAAGGATTGAGCAGTTGTTACATGAAGATACTCAGGTGTTTTTACCTAGGAGTAAAGCAGACCTATAGAAATATATGTTAGCTTTATACAAAGCCACCATAAACTCTAGTCACTCACCATGTTCAGAATATTCTATGACCAGTTTCATAGCTAGAAACCTACCATAGAACACCAAAATTCTGCCTAGATATCACAGGCCTCTAAAGTTCACCCCAGCATGGCTACCTTGGCAACATGTTAAGAGGTTCACACCATCTGATTCCACTAGAAAGCTCCCTCTGAATCCCACACCCTATTTTGTTCTCAGTGTTCTCTGACAATGTACAAAAAATTACTGCTTTTGAAAGGAACTCAATAAATATCATTCTTTTTAAAATTAAGTTCTGGGAAATAAAGTCAGTGGATGGAGGCCAATATCCTTGCAGGCATCCATTGTTCTAACGCTAGGGCCAGTCCAGATTAATGTTACTGCCTGGAGAAGTAGACTTCCCTGCTGGCTGCAGGCACCTTCCTCCCTAGAGGGAAAAGGGAAGATCTGTGCCAGCAGCGTCCAGTTTATTATTCCCAAAGCCCTTAGTCGGATAAGGCCACCCCTTCTATTCTGAAATAATTAAAGTAGGGCAAAAGTAACGCCAACTTAGTCACATCAGAGGTGTTATCTACACGCAATAGTCAGGAATGTGGGAAAAGTGTTTCCCATTAGTGAAAATAATCTTAGTTTCAGATTAATTTGTGGGTTAAATGCAATTCAAATGAAGATTTTTGCAGGCTTTATTGAGTACTCTGAGAAACTTATTCTAAAATACATATGAAAAGTCAGATTCTGAAAAAGATGAACAAAGTAGGGCACTTATCCTACCAGATATTAAGACATACTACACAGCTGGAATAGGATAAACCATATGGTTATTGTACATGAACAGACAGGCCAATGGATGAGAACAGAGAGCTCAGAAACCCATCCAGGCATAGATAAGGGTTTGATATACAATAGTAATGACTCCAAAATCTACAGGGTACAGATAGATACTTTAGTAGATGCATTTGAAAACCAGGCTCACAATAAAAAAAATGTTACAAGGGGACTCTACACTATAACAAGGTAATCTTCAGAATGATTTAAAGACTTAAATGTTAAAATTATACCTCAAAATGAAGAAGGTATAGAAGACTGTGACTTTGGAGAGAGGAAGTTCTTCTTCCTAAGAACCATAGAAGCACAAACTGTAATGAGAAAAAAAAACCAGTATTTTTGACCACATCCAAGTCATGGATAATTATTCAAGTATACAATAGTTAAGAGATTGAGAGAAGGTACATGAAGCATCTAAATCAATAAGAAGTAAATGTCAAATATTATTAACTAATATATATTAGCAAGAAAAAGTAAACAAAAATGAAAAATGAATGAAATATACAAATACAAAATGGATGGGGAATGAGTAAAAAATATATGAAGATATGCTAATGCAAACTTAGCAGAAATGAAAGAATTCCAAATTAAAATAACTGATACACTGCTTTATGCTTAATAGATTTTTTAAATTAACAAATTGAATTATTTGGAAGTAGGGAGCACAAGTCCTTATGTAATTCTAATTGGTATGCAAACTAGAATTGGCTCTCTGGAAAGTAATCTGACAGCATGTAGTGAAATTAACCATGGCAAAATCCTATTGCATAGCGATCTTACTCTTACGTTGAGAGGATAGAGAACTTCTTAATAAGTTCATGAGGGAAACCTATATAAATTCATTACTTGCAGCACTGCTTGTGCTATCAGGAACTGTTAGAAAAGTAGATATCCATAACTAAGAAAATGGGTATGTATCAAGTGATAGAAATAACTATGCAGATGGTAATGGCAAAGAATCTCATGTACCTAAGTTATATGAATTGATTTAAAAACTCAGTCTTGACTGAAGAGGGAAAAAACATAAGAACCTATAACACTATCTCTTTTTATAAGCAAAATATTTGCTAAAGACGCATACTAGTCAAAATACTCACAACAAAACATTCAAGTCACTGCTATGGTGAATGGAATGGGATTCAGAATTGGAAATTTAAGGAGAACAATGTGACAGCCATGGTACTGATTAACGATATGAAATAGCATAGACTAAGAAATATGGTTCATTCAACTATCTGCTTTGGAAATTGAAAACAAAAATATCTCAAAAAGAGGGATAATCTAAAACATACTGGCAAATACATGGGAAAAAGTGAAACTATCATTAAAAGCCATTTGACATTACTAGAATTTGATCAGTAATGTTAAGATGCCCTTCCAGCGTGAAAAGCAAAACAGTACAAGGAAAACAGTGAGGAATCTCAGAATAGATATGGAGGACATAGCATTCCTGAAACAGAAACATAACAAAACAACAACCAAAAAAAAAAAAAAAAAACTGGTACAGAAGCAATAATACATGTCATGAGTAGGGAAAAAAATTGAATTAACATTATTAAACTCAAAGAACCTACCACATTCTGATAAATTAATAGTCAAAAAATTAAAAGGAAATACATGCCTGTCACATCCTGTCAAATACTTCATTTTTAAATTACAAGAATATGGAGTATGGAGAGAGATTTGTAATTTTACTGGGGAAATTTATGTGTACAAGGATTATGTGATTACCTAGGAAAATGTTCAGTATTATCTATGGTGCAAAAGGTGTGGAATCTGCTTATGTTGGAGAGAGAACTGAAAGTTGGAATCAGAGGTAAAAATAGAAAGTAAAACGTTGATCATAACTATGTAAGAAACTATAATAGAATATAGGCAATCTTTTTCTCTGTGTGGCTAAATCATTTGAGATTTTTAAAATATCTTTTTCTGTTTTAAATAATTCTCACAATGTGCATTTATTTATTTTAAAATTAGAAAAATATATGGCTAATTTTCAATATTCAATACTACTAATAAATAAATAGCAGTGTAAGAAATAACATTGCTCATTAGTTTAAGCTAAGTATGGGTAGAGCAGGAAAAAAAATAGCATGCAAGTGGACCCAGCCATGGGACTGATGCTTAGAGCAAGACCTTACTCATTATATGTCCTAAGCTATTTACAGATGTTAAAAACTCAAGTGATAAGAATTTATGACAATGGTTTTCTCTTAGAGAACTAGCTTTACAAAAGATTTTTTTTTCCAGTTCCATCACACTTGAGAATTGGAACATTAGTGATTCTAATGCACAAGTTATTTTTTAGTGAACAAAAAAGCTTATATTTGAACACTGTGAATGGAATATCAAATTATACATTAATTCTCATCACCAGATCCCTTAAATAAATTTTTGAGTTGCAATATCATCACAGTTACTGTTTTAATTTTATTAGTTGCTGATTTGAAGATAATACAGTATTATATCAATTATTACAAAATTAATAATTTAGACTCTGAGTATGCATCACTACTTCTAGATACTATATTTCTTATTAATATCCACTGTACATTTTGCACTTCAACTCCAGGTAAAATTGGGATATTCTTCATTTATGTTACTGTTGTAGCTGGGGCAGCTGGCATTATAAGCAGCCCCCTGAGGCCTGGGATTTCTTTCGGTGCCTTAGGGCTGTGATGGACTGAGCTGTCCCTGAGGAGACTTAGAATAGATGAATACCTCTGTGTGGACAAACCATTTAATATCTCTGTTTAGAAACAGTTATGTTTCTTCTAAATGTTCTTCCTATGTTCCCTTTTACTTTATATTTACATCATTAAGAAAATCAGAGGTATCAGGAGAAAACTGTAACAATGATAGTTATTAAGGAGAGAAGCACACTTGTCACATCAAAAATTTTAAATAATCTCAGATATGCCGTTTGTTCAAACTGTGTGTATAGGTATTTAGTGTGGGAAATTACAATTTTGCTCCTACCATTTTCTTACAATTGCCAAACAAAAAAAAAGTTGCAAGAGTCATTGTGTTTTTCTGTATTAGTCTCCCATATCAACACCTTCAACAAATATTCATGGCTTCTCTTCTAAAATCTTGCCTTATTTTATGTATGTTTATCCTGATTATGTTCAATAGATTATAATACTGAATCTAATAAAAATTGAGATGTATTATTTTATTCTACAGATAATCTATGTTTTTATTTTATATACATATTGGTCTAAACTATTTTACAATAAATAAAAACTGGGTTGTCATGTCACATAGCTTGATAAACACTGCACTAGGCTCTAAAAACAATTATATGGTGGTAGAAAGAATGGCATGGAGGGGAAAGTTTAAAACCTATGACATTTTTGAGGCTGCTGTAGACCCTGGCTGTCAGAGACAATGTAAGGTTATAAAAAGATCAGTATTAGAAATGCCTGGCCTCCATTTAAAATAGTAAAACATGTGCAGTGTATTAAACATTAAAAAATGTTTCCTCTGTCCAGTCGCTGCTGCTTCTGGGAACTTCTTCCCCTCCCTCAGCACATCTATGCAGGTGCCATGATCTCCATGCTTCTTCATAGATATGTGACCATATAGTTTCGAAGGGCCCCACGCATATTTTAACACTCTGCTATGGCTCGTTTAAAATTCTTAATAAGTTTTGAACAAGGGAACTCACATTTTCATATTGCACTTGGGTGTACAAAATTAACCAGCAGTCCTGCATGGTAGCCATGTCAGTAGGAGATAAGCATACTCTTTGGCTACGTTGATTAGTGCAAGGCTGGGTGCCAGACTAAAGCTTCATCAATAATAGAATTTGAAAATTTCAAATTTGGGTCTCAATAGTGGTAGTGGCACTGAAGATTCACAAACTTCTACAGAGCCAATCTTGTTCTTTTCTTTCTAAGGGTTTTTTTCAACTGCTTATTGGTTCTTGAGAAAGACTATTATCCTTATACATATTTTCTTTTTTCTGTAAGTAGCTAGAATAGGTTTTGGTTCTTGCAATTCAAAACAATAGCTAAAATATGTATGTTAAAAGATGAGGGAAGGGTGAGAAACAACGTTGGAAATTATATTGTAATGAAGTAAAATATTCTCAAGGAAACTCTGCTTCCTAAAGAGAATTGAAAACAATAGACTTGGGGAATCAACAGCTGAGAAGGCTGTAAGGCCACACCCTGAATTTGAGGGAAACCACTTGAGTTGGGGCAGTTTCTCCCATGATCACCAAGTGTGTCTTAGTATAGGACATTTCAAAAAGATTTTTGAATGGAGAACTGACTTAAAACATCTTTAAAAATTCAACTTTTTTGATTCTCCTTTGTCCCAGCCTCTCACCACTCATGGTCTTGAGCCATAGAAAAATGAGTAGGAAAAAATATATCAAGTTCTTTAATCAGAAGTGACATATTAGTAAAGAAGCATTCCTGCTTTAGATGTAGCACAAATCAACAACAAAATGAAATAAACTTACTATATGTGAACCATGAATAGCCACAAACTCAAATCTAGGAAACATAGCTCCCAAAGTAGAACAGTCTTTTCCAAAAGTACTTCCAGCTATAAAAAAAAGTATTAAATATGAATTAAATGGGTGAAGAGTTCAAATCTGAAATATTAAAACAATAGCATGATATGGGCAGAAAATATTGAACACTTATGGAAGGCACTGACAATTAAAACAATAATTAGATAATCAAGGGACATATCGTTTTTTGACTGAAGATCAAAATAGTGATAATATTAGTAATACTGTTTTTCTCACATTGTATCACTTAATCTCAATTCTTCCTTTCTCCCCACCCCCATTCTTCTGTCTATCTATAGAGAGATGTTCATGGCAGTGTTGTTCATCTTTGGTATCGTGGTAAATTCTTGCTATGCATTTATTAAAAATGTGAATGTGAATTTCAGCCTGGAGAGTTACATCTTCTTAAGTGAAAACATATATTTATAATAATATATATTAGTATATCATTTTTGTAAGAAAACCAAAATTCCCTTTATATGTGACTACATATAATAATCATGTAGATATATATAAGAATAGAGAAAAAGGAGCTATAGCTTACTTCAGATTATACAGGTTATGTAAGACAGACTAATAATTTAAATCAGTCATTTTTACCCCAATCTCATGTTGTTTTTCTGTAAAACCCTATTATCTAACTATTGAACATCAGCTAATGAAGGAAAATATAACTCAAGGGGTTACTGGTAGTGAAAATGTTTTGAAGCACTGATTTTTAAGATTTTCTCTTTAATTGACATAAATGAAATTTGATTATTAGTCTGTACTTAAATATAGGCATTTGTTTTATGTTTTCTGGAAAAAATATTAACTAATAAATTAACTTGGGATCTGGTATGCCTCTGGGTTTTGTAATGACTGGGGCTAATGCAGTTTTAGGACTTAAATTTAAGGAAGACAATGCAGAATTACCAATAAATATTACATTTGGGATCTTGGAAGGGATGTAGAAATGATAACCCTTAAAGGTAGGCTTTATTGGCCAAATGGTATCTGTTTTTGCTGAGATTTACTTTGTCCCTTCTTCACTGGGAAGTCATGTTGACCATTTCTCTATTAGGCACTTTTATTGTCACATACAAATCACAATTTTCCTTATAACAGTGTTAGCGAGTGATATCATGGCTTACATATTTTTGTGGCAGTTTGAGAATATCAAAACAGAAATGGAATTGTTAAATCCCATTAATATTATTTATACTGAATTTATATTCATTTATTCCAAATTATTACTAAACCTAAAGAATTGAAAGTTATGGTTCTATTATTTTGTGCAATAGTCATTACAATATGGTAGACTACCTGCTTCTACTGAGTTCTTCCTGTTTCTTAAGAATTTCCTAGTTTATGATGAACTTTTAAAAAAATTTTGATTCTTTCTTATGAGAAACCTACAGCCAAGCTGGAAGCATTCTCTTTGAAACCTGGAACAAAGGTGCCGTTCTCACCCCTTCTATTCAACATAGTACTAGAAGTTCTAGCCAGAGCAATTAGGCAAGAGGAATAAATAAAAGGCATTCAAATAGGAAAAGAGGAAGTCAAGCTATCTCTTCATTGATAGTATGGTTCTTTACCTAGAAAACTCCCAATGACTATTAATAGGGCTCCTAGAGCTAATAAATGACTTCAGTAAAGTTTCAAGATACAAAACCAATAAAGAAAAATCATAGCCTTATATACACCAATAATGCTCAAGCTGAGAACCAAACCAATAATGCAGCCTCATTTGCATTAGTCACAGAAAGAATAAAATACCGAGGAATACAGCTAACTAAGGAGTTGAAGTATCTTTATGAAGAGCATTATAAAACGCTTCTGAAAGACATTTGAAATAAAAAATAAATAAATGGAAAAACATCTCATGCTCATGGATTAGAAGAATCAACATCATTAAAGTGGTCATTCTGCCCAAAGAAATTTACATATTCAGTGTTATTCCTATCAAACTACCAATGTCTTTTTTCCCAGAATTACAAAAAAGTATTCTAAAGTTCATTTGGAAGCGAAAAAGAGCCTGAATAGCCAAAGCAATTCTAAGCAAAACAAGAATGAACAAAACAACAACAACCAAAAAGCTAGATCTGATATTGTTTGGCTGTACCTCCACCCAAATCTCATCTTGAACTCCAGCTTCCATAACCGCCACACATCATGGGAAGGACCCAGTGAGAGATAATTGAATCACAGAGATGGGGTTTTCCCATGCTTTTCTCATGATAGTGAATAAGTCTCATGAGATCTGTTGCTTTTTAAAGAGCAGATTTCCTGCACATACTCTCTTGCCTGCTGACATGTAAGATGTACCTTTGCTCCTCCTCCTTCCACCATGAATGCAAGGCCTTCCCAGCCATGTGGAACTGAGTCCATTAAACCTTTATTTCTTTATAAATTATATCCAGTCTCAGGTATGTCTTTATTGCAGCATGAGAATGAACTAATACACATCCCATTACCCGACTTCAAACTATACAACAAAGCTACGGTAACCAAAACAGCATAGTACTGCTACAAAAACAGACCCATAGACCAATGGAACAGAATAGAGAACCCAGAAATAAAGCTGCATACCTACAACTAGCTGATCTTTGACAAACTCAGCAAAAATAAGAAATGGGGAAAAAACTTCCTGGGCTAACTGGCTATCTATATGCAGAAGAATGAAACTGGATTCCTACCTATCACTATATATAAAAATTTACTCAAGATGGATTAATGACTTAAGTCTGGGCATAGTGGCTCATGCCTGTAATCTCAGCACTTTCAGAGGCCAAGGCAGGTGGATCTCCTGAGGTCAGGTGTTTGAGACCAACCTGGCCAACATGGTGAAACCTCTACTAAAAATACAAAAATTAGCCAGACATGGTGGCAGGTGCCTGTAATTCCAGCTACTCGGGAGGCTCAGGCAGGAAAATGGCTTTAACCCAGGAGGCGGAGGTTGTGGTAAGCCGAGATCCCCCCACTACACTCCAGCCTAGGCCACAGAGTGAGACTCCATCTTAAAAAAAAAAAAAGACTTAAGTATAAGGCATCAGATTATTAAATTCTTAGAGTGATGAAATAATATCCTTCTTGTTAGTGGCATTGGCAAAAAATTTATAGCTAAGTCCTCAAAAGCAATTACAACAAAGATAAAAATTTACAAATGGGACCTAATAAAGAGCTTATTTGCAGCAAGATAAGTGACTAACAGAGTAAACAGACACCCTATAGAATGGGAGAATATGTTCACAAACTATGCATTAGACAAAGGTCTAATAGAATCTATAAAGAATTTAACGAGTGAACAACAAAAAGTAGGCAAAGGACATGAAAACACATCTCTCAAGAGAAGACATACAGTTAGCCAACAAACATATGAAAAAAAATACTCCTCATGACTATCATCAGAGAAATACAAATGAAAACCATAATGAAATACCATCTCACACCAGTCAAAATGGCTATTAACAGAAAGTCAAAAAACAACAGATGCTTTTGAGGCTGTAGAGAAAAGGGCACATTTATACACTGTTGGTGGAAATGTATTAATTAGTTCAACCATTGTGCAGAGCAGTTTGGAGATCTCTCAAATAACTGAGAGTTGAACTACCATTGGGCTGAGAAATCACACTGCTTGGGTATTTACCCAAAGAAAAATAAATCTTCCACCAAAAAGACACGTGCAACTTGATGTTCATTGCAGTGCTGTTAACAATGGTACATACATGCAATCAACTCAGGTGCCAATCAACAGTGGATTGAACAAATAAAATGTGGCATATATATACTGCGGAATATTACACAGTCATAAAAAAATAAAGTCATGTTCTTTGCAGCAACATGGATGCAGCCAAAAACCATTATCCTAAGTAAAATAATGCAGAAATAGTAAATCAAATATTGCTTGTTCTCACTTATAAGTGGAAACTAAACATTGGGTGTACATGATCATAAAAACGGGAACAGTAGACACTGGGCAGTACAAGAGGAGGGAGGAAGGGAGCAGAGTGGGTAAAAGTTGAAAAGAACGACTTATTGGGTACTGTGCTCACTACCTGGGCAATTGATTCGTTCTCACTCCTAACCTCAATCATGTAATATACATATGTCAAAAACCTGCATGTGTGCCCCCAATTCTAAAATAAAAGTTGAAAAGAAAAAGATTTATATATGAAGAGCAGACTTCCATGTTGTAAAACATTTTTTGTATTTATTAATATGAAAAAATATTACTTTTTGTTGAGTACTCTTAGTGTTTATGTGAACAATAATTTTAGTGAATTGTAGGTAGGTAATTTGTAACTAATATAATAATTTGGAATCAATTACTTAGTCATTTGACATTGTTTGCCCCTAAAGGTAACCATGTAACCTTAAATATGAAAAAAAATCACCTAATTGTATATTTTCTTGGTCTTAATGAGATGATTTTAGGTATCAAATAAGAACATTTAAAGCTGGATTTTCTTCTTTCTCCAATTTTAATGTTTACAGTTTTATGTTTTCTCAACTGTATATATATATAATATATTCTAATTAGAATTTCCTGGTGCCAAAAATTTAGATTCTCTCTTGATTTTTCTTTTTCTAAAGATGATTCACTTAGTAGATGTTTTCTAGCACAGAACAACTTAGTTGAAAAAATCTATAAGATTAAGTGACACAAAATGGAAAAATTAAATATGCATGTACAATAATTATGGTTATCAGTATCTGTAAGGTAAGGATTAAGCATTTCATTTGTGCTACAACTCCATGTGGCCATATTGCTTGGTATAGCACTATCGTCATAAAAACAACCTTGTGTTTGTGGACCTTAAATACTAGATGGGTGTCATAGACTCTACTTAATCATATTTTACTGCGGTTTTAAAAATGAAAATCTTTGTTTGCTATAGGACACAAATTTACTAAGACCCTGCAGATCCTCCTTTAAATACATCTTTTTTATGGTGGTTATTTCCTGAGATTGTATATGTCTGATTTCTGTTATCCTAATAGCCAATGGTAAATCAAAGGGAAAAGCAAATTTAAAAAAAAATTCTCCTATCATTTTGATGTGATGAATTATCTGCTTTACTTTTGATGTTTCCAAACAAAATAAAATGTTTTAGGCAATTTTCAAAAAGAAAACTGCAAGTTCATTTTTACTAACATTTAATGAGTTATAATAATGACCAGCCCTTGCTTCTGTCCTTTTAAGTGTATGGATTTCTAGGTTAATTTTTAACTTTGGGTAAGGTGAAATTAGAATACACACACACGTATTTATGCATATATATACACACACACATACATATACGTGTATGTGTATATATATACATTTGTATATGTAAAATACATATATACATACATATGCATATATATATACACACATACGTACACGTGTACGTATGTGTATATATATATGCATATGTATGTATATATGTATTTTACATATACAAAGGAGGATCTGCAGGGTCTTAGTAAATTTGTGTCCTGTAGCAAACAAAGATTTTCATTTTTAAAACCCCAGTAAAATATGATTAAGTAGAGTCTATGACACCCACCTAGTATTTAAGGTCCACAAACACAAGGTTGTTTTTATGTGTATATGTATTTTACATATACACATATATGTGTGTGTATATGTAAAATATATATTAATATTAAAAATACATATATGTATTTAAATAATCTCATGTGATTGTCCTTTTTAAAAGTGCTTACTAAGTAGTTTTTGCTCTTGCACAAAAGTGACTGGTTATTTTAACTATAAGAAAAAGGACCTTGATGCTATGGAGTATTTGGTTCTTTAGCTGATGGCATCTTGAATGCCCTTCCAGCCTGTGAGCAAGCTGCATTTCATAGGGATCCTAAGGGAATCAGCACTACCAATTTTGATGGAGTTTCAGGGTTGGCTGAAGCAGAGTGCTATGGGCACATCACCGTGGTCAAAATTCAATCAGGAAATGTAGGATGGGCATATCCAAAGATGAACAAAGTAAAGAATAATAATCCTTGTGCTAAGAAGCCAGTGTTGAAGGCAGGAGAATCATAGGTTGCATAAATATAAAAGATAAGCCAAGCACAGAAATGTGAACGAGAAAAATCCACAGCAGTATGGTCAATTCAATATATAATGCAAACCTCAAATGTGAGCCACATACCTGATTTTTAATTTTCTATGATCCTAATTTAAAATGTAAAAAGCAACAGGTGAAATCAATTATAATAAACATTTTATTTCCACCCATATATCCCAAGTATTAATATTTCAACACACAATCAATATAGAAATTTAAAATGAGGTATTTTAATTATTTATTTCCACTCTAAGTCTTCAAAGTCCAGTGTGAATTTTTTGCTTACAGAACATCTTATTTCAGAGTAGCCACAATTCAAGCGCTCAGTAGCACATGTGGCTACTTGCTGTGGTATTGATGGTGCAGGCACCAAGTCATGAAAGTGACTTAATGGGTTAAGGTGAGAGAAAATCTAGAATTAATCCATAGATAGCAAGTGTGCCAGTGTCTATTTTTGCTTTAAGGCATAACATGGGGGATTTTAAATATTCTAAAGCCTCAGTTCTGCTCTTGCTTCTCCTGCTTACTCACTTTTTGAACCTCAGATTTATTGGCTATGTAAATAAGAAAAATATTACATTCTATGCTCAATATATACACCTGAGCTAGACTATGAAGGAGCACCATGGCTGGTCTCAGTGCTAGTCAAAATGCTATGTATTTCTTAGCCTATTACAAAGATGGAAGAAAAAGAGGATATTGAAATTGAGAGTAGTTTTCTGTCTAGAGCAAGTTATGTTTTTATTTTGATTGATTTTTCTCCATTGCATGTTAAATAGGGAAGTCTAATAGGTAAGATCAGGAATTGCTGTGTTTCTGTCAATTAACTTTGGAATTATATGAAGCAATTACATTAAGCAAAAATATTAGATCCTGTTCTAATAAAAAGTGAACATTCAAAGTTTGAGACATAAACTACATTGACATTAACCATGCTTGAAAATAGTGTTTCTTATATTAAATGCAAGAGGAAAAAATACAATCCAAGGGAAAGTGCCGTTAATAGAGCAAAACAAACTGGATTCATCTCAGTGGGATGAACAGACAGAAAATCAGTGGTCCAATGATCCAATGATCCCCTTGTTTCTTCAACAAAATAAATGTAAATTTCTGACATGCTATTATTAAAAGGCGTGTGCTTTTTATACTATATAATTAGAAACGAGGGAATATTCTGTCCATCAGCCGTCAGTTTATTTAAAATCATCCCTAAGTGTGTATATCTGAGGAAGATCTTTGAACACGATGGAAACGTGTAACGAAGATGAACATCATAAAAGGTTAATGTGAACTTTATGTCTCCTTCATAGTGGTTCACATTTGTCTAATTTGGAAGATTACATTTTGAAACTAAACAGTGAAGTTATTTAACTTGTGGTGGAAAAAGCACTCCAAATTTTGAAATGATTTTGGTGTAGCAAATATGCCACATTAAAATTTAAATTTGTGTTCTAAATGACTTCTTTTTCTGAAGAAGGGAAATTTCCTATGGTTTGTTAAATATTCTCAAATACTCTGAAATTCCCTCCCTACAGTGGAGAGGTTTGACTCACAGATTGGATGTGAGAGCACCTAGCCTCTCATTGAATCAGGTTTTCTGTTTCTATAAGGCTGTAGAAGGCAGGATGGATTTGTTTATTCATTTATTTATTTAGAGATGTCTCTTACTGCAGCCTGGGCTGGTGTACAATGGCGTAATCTCAGCTTACTGCAACCTCCGCCTCCTGGGTTCAAGCGATTCTACTGCTTCAGCCTCTGGAGTAGTTGGGAATACAGGTGCCCGCCACCACACCAGCTAATTTTTTGTATTTTTAGTAGATATGGCATTTCAATGTGTTGGCCATGCTGTTCTTGAACTCCTGACCTTGTGATCTGCCTGCCTCGGCCTGGGATTATAGGCGTGAGTCACCACATCCAGCCCAGGATTTCTTTCTTACAGTGATGTACTGGTACATGTTCAACAGTCAGTTCTCCGGAAGGAAAACACAGCCCTGATTTGTAGCATTTGTCAATTTTTTCTTCCAATGTGGCTGATTTCAGCTTACCAACATGATTTCACTGAAAGCAGGGGAAAAGATGTATGTGCACACCCAACACACCACGGCTCCCCTTCCTATAATGCAGTTTATTTCTGCAACATTAAGATGTGTGGTCATTAACATAGTGCTCTGTGAGTTCTTCCACCGGCAGCAAGTACATTACTGATTTAGAACACACTTTAAGCAAATGGACCTTGTTCTTGTGAATTTACATTGTCATAAAGTCCGAAGCACATTTTTCAGATTTGAACATCTTGCAATTTTCATCATTTCAAACTGAGCCTCCTGAGTGGATTTGTATTTTATGAGACTTTAAATTTTATTTCCCTACTGACTAATCAGTAGAAAATTTATTTATATGTTTATTGCCATTTGGATATCCTCTTTTGTGAAGTGCCTTTCAAATATGCTGTCTAATTCTCAACTCTGTGTGGTCTTTTCCTCATTGAGCACCCTGTGGGTACTATTAACATATGCTACAGACATCTATATATCTTTGCCACTCCTTATTCTTCAATGTCTTTTGATCAACAGACTTGATGATCAGTGCCTCTTTTTTCCCCTACTTAACAAGTTTTCTCAGTTCTGAAATAATAAAAATATTCTCAAAGCTTAAGTGCTTTGCTTTCTACATTGAAATTTATAATCCAAATGGAAGAAATTGTTCTGTGAATGTTAGAAGGTAGGAGCCGTTTCACGTTTTTTACATATGTGGATTGAATTGACCCAGCCCTAATTATGGAAGACTATTCTTTACCTAATGCTTTGTAGTTCTGTTTGTCATAAATCAAGTATCTACACTTGTGGATCTGTTTCTAAATCTATTTTTGCATTGGTGTATTTGTTTATTTTTGTAACAACATTGTTTTTTATTAATAACTAGACCTTTATAGTGATAGAAGACATTTACCTACTTGGTCCTCTTCAAGGTATAGTTATTTTTTAATATACAATTATGGAAATATACTGAAAAGTTATTTATAATAGTCACAAAAATCATCGATAATGAACTCTGTAATGATAATCTGGTTTCATTTCTCTGCTGTTTCTTTGTGCTATATCTCTGTTTCTTATTTAATAATTCTAGTCTGGACTAATCAATCTTCTTAGTTTTCTTTTTTCAAAGAACTATTTTGACGTGTTATTTTTTATGTAAGTTTGTTGTTTTCTATGTTTTTTCCTAGTCTCATTATTATTATTCTTTGGTCTACTTCTTCAAGTTCAACCAAAATTTATCATTCAAGTTTTTCATTCAATATTTGGTTTCACTGATTTTAGCTTCATTTCCTAATATATGAATTTTAAAGCTATAGGTCTCTCTTTAAGTTTAACTTTACCATCATTAAAACGTTTTTACTCTATGTGTGTGTGTGTGTGTGTGTGTGTGTGTGAGAGAGAGAGAGAGAGAGAGAGAGAAAGACTGATAGGGACAGGAGGCAGGAAATTCTGGGCAGAGGAGGGTGGGGCCCCGGCAAATGACCCACCCACAATCCTGGAACCATGGCTCAAAGCGAGAACATACATTCCTGTTTTCCCACTTGACTGGTGTCCTTTTCCAAAACCATCCATGTCCCACTCACACCACAAATCCTGTGCCCATAAAAACCTCAGGCTCTGTGGGCAGAAGAAGAGGAGAAGCAGTGGGACTTTGGAGACTGCGGTTGGATGTCGGAGAGGGGCAGCTTGGCTTCAGAGGGATAGGTCGATGGTGTAGCTTTAGACAGGATTCCTGCCAGGGATTATTTTCCTACTCTATCCCCTTTTCAGCTCCCCTTCCTACTGAGAGCCATTTTCATCGGCAATAAAATCCCCCACATTTACCATCTCCATTTTGTTCGTATAGCCTCATTCTTCCTGGACGCCCGACAAGAACTCAGCTGCAGGTGCAGGAGGCTGTCGCACTGAACCTCAACTGAGCTCTTGACACTCATGCCATTTGCGGATGCCAAAGCTAAAAGAGCCCTGACTGCGACACTCCTTCTTTGGCTTGAGGGGTTGCAGACATCCCCACAGACACTACCATGGGACCCGGACAAAATTCGCTCCTGCAGGCTCCCAAAAGCACTCGCCCTTAGCTCCTGTACCCGCTCACCTGTGCTCCCCCTTCCCGGAGGAGTAGAATGCAGGAGGTTCGAGTGAGTGGAATTTGCCCCGGCTGGTGCCAAAGCATCTGGCTAGTTCCAGCACCTGTGCACTCCAGTTCATGCCCATGAAGAGTTCAGGAAATCTCTCCTGCTTCAAGACAGAGTCTTGCTCTGTCACACAGGCTGGAGTGCAGTGGCACGACCTCAGCTCACTGCAACCTCCACCTCTCCGGTTCAAGTGATTCTCATGTCTCAGCCTCGCATATACTTGGGACTACAGGCACAAAACACCACGCCCAGCTAATTTTTGTATTTTTAGTAGAGACAAGGTTTCACTATGTTGGCCAGGCTGGTCTCATACTTGTGGCAACAAGTGATCCACCTGCCTCAGCCTCTTGAAGTGCTGGGATTGTGGAGTGAGCCACTGCACTTAGCCAAGGTTTTTACATTTTTATTAATATGTAGTAACTGTACTTATTTTTGTGTAGGTGTGATATTTTGATATGTATATACAATGTGCAATGATCAAATCAGGGTATTTAGTATGTCCATCCTCTCAACCATTTGTCATTTATTTCCATTGGGAACATTTTAAATCTTGCAGCTGTTTTAAAATATACAATAAATTCTTAACTGTAGTAACCCTCCTGTCCTATTAAACCATTAAAAAGTTTTTAAATATACATATTTCACTGTTTTAAAAATTCATTTATATATATTTTTCAATTACAGTTTGAAAAATACATATTTCAAAAATTTTTGTTTGTAATTTCTCCTTTGATCAATAGGTTGTATATAATTCATTAATTCCCAAATATATATTAATTCAACAATTTTTTTGGTTCTGGATTTCTGCATTTACTCCTTTGTGATCAGTGGTTAGATTATGCATGACTTCAATACATTGAAATTCACTGAGTCTTATTTTGTGTTCAGCATATGGTGGAGATCTAGAAATGTTCTATTTCCCTTGAAATTAAGGCACATTTATTTTGACAATTCTACAGTTGCTATGCATATAATTATACACACACACACACACAAACACACACACACACCCCCCCCACTCGGCCAAGGTTGCTAAAAGTATAGTTCAATCTTCTGTGTATTTGTTATGTTTTATCTTGTTTTATCGGTATCTGAAAGGTATGTTGAAAAACTTCTGAGATAGTTGTGAATTTGTTCATTTAACCACAAATTTCTGTTAATGTTTACTACATAAATATTGTGGGTATAATCTTGGGGAAATACAAATTGGGAATTGCTCTGTATTTGTTATGAAATATGCTTCCTTATTGCTAAGATTTTGTTTTGTTTTTAGTACAATCTAATAATTTTTTATGTTGATTGGAACATTCATTACTTTACATCTGATGTAAGTAATTATTTTGGTTTTAATTCATCTGATTTTTACTTATATATAGTTTTAATGTACATCCTACTCTATATCACTTTTTGTTTGCATTTTTAGTCTTTAAAAAATCTTTTTCAAATAGGTTTTATAGACAACCACTCACATTATTAAACCTAGGCAACTGTAATATGTCCCAGAATCTAGTTGTTTCTGCTTTAGAGAGGGAGATTGGCTTTTTAGAAAACATAGTCACAGACTGTTCTGTTTGCCCTATGTATTTGTATAAGCGTAGCCACAAGTATTTGCTCTGACATAAACTCCACGCTGATTGGCTAAGAGGAAATTAAAGACTATACAGTTGTCTATGACAACTTCAGTAAACCTATTTTAGACTTTTTTTTTTTTTTTTTTTTTTTTGGCTTTCTGAGCAGAAGTGCTATCATTTATTACTTTTGTTAAGTCTAAAAATAAGTTTTGAAACATCTTGTCTAGCTTTATTCTTATGAAAATTATAGCTTGAAGAATACACATGAAAAGAGAATATCTCTTCTGGAAGTTTTAAAATTAATTTTAAATACTTGAATTGATTTTATTTTATAGGCTTCTAGGTGATATATTTAAGGAAATATAATTCACTAATGGGATGGTTATGTAAGTTTATTTTCTGTTAATTATAACAAAATGCCTGAAACTGGGTAATTTATAAATAAAGTGAATTTAATTTTTATAGTTACAGAAACTGGAATTCTGAGGTCAAGGGACCACATTTGGAGAGTCTCTGTGCAGAGTCCCAGAGAGGCACAGGGTATCCCGCGGAGAGGGGCCTGAGCATGCTAATGTGCTGACTCAGTCTCTGTGCGGAGTCCCAGAGAGGCACAGGGTATCCCGCGGAGAGGGGCCTGAGCATGCTAATGTGCTGACTCAGGTCTCCCTTCCTCTTCTTATACAGCTTCCACTTCCACTCCCATAACTCAGTTTAGTAACCCACTAATTTATGAATGAATTAATCTATTAATGGGAGCAAAGCTTTCATAATTGAACCACCTTTTAAAAGAGCCACTTTTTAATACTGCCACAATGGGGATTCGGTTTCCAACACATGAAATTTGGGGTAAACATTCAAACCCTATTAATGATTATTTTCAACATCTGGAAATTTCTAACATTTTCTCCAAATATCTGAGATAAGTAAGAGTGTGCTAGAAAGATATAAGCCTGATGTTCATATAAGAAACAGTATCCCAGTGGGGTATACATTGTATGAGGAGCATAATTATCATTTATTGCAACAGAAATGTCAATTTATGTGCTTTGAGTTGGACAAATTCCCTGAGTGGAATTCAATAGTTTCTGTAAAGTAGGCCAAACTGTCTCTGAAGAAACAAACTATCATAGCTTAGACCCACTATTAGTGCCCATTCTTGATTGACTAGGCCTTGTTGATAAGATTCTAATGACCTTGGCAGAAGCATTTTGTTATTATGGGGTCAAGATTCAATTTGCAAAATTGAAGGTGAGAGAAGCTAAAGTGCTAAGAATGTCATGTTAAAGAGAATTTGTCTTTTGAAGTATTTCAGGGAATACAGGGAATGGCTATTAAATTTTATCAGCAAGGTTAAAGGAACAAGTGACAGTTCCAGAAATCGATTAGACTTAGAGTAGCAGCTATAGTCTGGAAAAACATATGTAACAGTTTTGCTTTTCCTTAAGTGGTAAAAGGTGAACATTTTGGGCCAGAAAAATAAGATGAACAGAAAAGGGAGCATATCAGTGTTTTAACAGACATCATGTTGGAGTAATAGGCAAGCTCACTAGCAGAGTAGAAAGACTGAAAGGTTATTGAAGAATTGGATCTAAACAGCTTCTAAATGATTCCTAAACACCGTCTCTCCCCACTCATTTTTTTTAAAGATTTGTAAATTAAATGAAGTCCCATTAGTGAGGACAAAGTGCTATGGACTGAATTGTGTTTCATCCACAATTTACATGCTGAAGCCCTAATTCACAATGTGACCGTGTTTAAAGATAGGGCTTTCAGGAGGCAATTAAAGTTTAATGAGGTCAAAAGAGTAGGGGTGGCCTAGTGCAGTGGCTCATGCCTGTAATCCTAGCGCTTTGGGAGGCGGAGGTGGAGGCGGATGATCACCTGAGGTCAGGAGTTTGAGACCAGCTGACCAATAAGGTGAAACCACATTCTACTAAAAATAACAAAAATTAGCTGGGCATGGTGGCTTGCGCCTGTAGACCCAGCTCTGTGGGTGGCTGAGACAGGAGAATTGCTTGAACCCAGAAGGTGGAGGTTGCAGTGAGCCGAGATCACACCACTGCACTTCATTCAGCCTGGGCGACATAACAAGACTCTGTCTCTGAAAACAAACAAACAAACAAACAGTAGGGTAAATGCCCTTTATTTCTTTGTCTTGCCCAATTTCTCTGACTAGGATTCAGAGCAGTATGTTGAATAGAACTGGTGAACGTGGGAATGGTTGTTTTGCTCCAGATCTTCACGGAAAGCCTTTCAGTTTCTTCTCATTCAGTATTTTAGCTGTGGGTTTATTATATATTGCCTTTAACATGTTGAAGAATTGTTGGCCTTACAGGAAGAGAGAGAGATTTTTTTTTTTTTTTTTTTTGATTGAAACAGAGTCTCTGTCGTCCAGGCTGGAGTGCAGTGGCGCCTTCTCTCGGCTCACTGCAACGCTGCCTCCCAGGTTCAAGAGATTCTTTTGCCTCAGCCTCCCGAGTAGCTGGGCTTAACACGTCGGGCTAATGTTTGTATTTTTAGTAGAGACAGGGTTTCACCACATTGGCCATGCTGGTCTCGAATTCCTGATCTCAAGTGATCCACCTGCCTCAGCATCCCAAAGTGCTAGGGTTACAGGCGTGAGCCACAGCACCCAGAAAGAGAGAAATTTCTGTGTCTGTATGCATACGCATTGGGGAAAGGCGATGTAAGCACACAGCAAAAGGTGGCTGTCTGCAAGTGAGGATCGAGGCCTCACCAGAATCCAACCATGCTGGCACCCTGATCTCAGGCTTCCCAGTGTCCAGACTGTGAGAAAATAAATTTCTGTTGTGTTAACCACCCAGTCTATGCTAACAGACTAACACAGGAAGTAATAAACGTCTTTTGAGGTAGGAAACATGAATCTGAGGATCACTACTTTCGAGTCTTACTCTTGTGTCAGTTGTTAACAGTAGCTGATAAAATCCTTCTCATTGAGGTTCAAGGGTAGGTACTCTGGTGTCTTTTCCAGAAGATTACATTTTCAGATTATAGCTCATGTAGAGGTGGGTGTTTTAGAAATGCTCATATCTGTCGATCTAGAGCTAGAGATATCCTGAGTCCGTGTAGTTACCAGTCTTATCTGTTTGTAACTGAGTGGACTCTAAGACTGGTAATGAATTTTTCGAATACCTAAGGTAGCCTGTTATTAATTAATCAGGAGATAACCTACGTGTCCCAGATGGCTTGGTCATATAAACATTAAATCTAACAATAATACTTTAGGCCATGGAAGTTTGAGGGTTGCTGAGAACTTTCATAATTTTACTTTTTTAATTCCATAGTTCCCTTAATTTTTCTTCAGGACTGTTGATGAAAAAGATGGTGAAGTTTCTGGATAAAAGATAAAAGCTGCTTTTCAGCATTCCTTAATTAGAGTGCTAGAAAAGCAAGTGTCTCTGTCAGTATAAAGAAAGGCAGAAATCCCTCAGGTTGAAGCACGAAACCAAGCATTTTTCGGGTCATAGTTAATGGCCATACATTCCACTGTATGGCTATAAAACACATTGATTATCCATCTGTCAGTTGATGGATATTTGAGTTATGTCTACTCTTTGGCTACTGTAAATAATGTTGCTATGCATATTCATGCACAAGTTGCTTCTATAAACTTACTTTTTCACATATGGTTATATAACTAGGAGCTGAATAGATGGGCTATATGGTTTCTACATGTTTAATGTTTTGGTGAACTGACAAACTTAAGTGTCTGTACTATTTTACAATCTCATCAGCAATATATGAGGATTTCAGCTTCTCCACATTCTCATCAACACTTCTTATTGTCTGCCTTTTGATTTTAGTCAACCTAGTGAGTATGAAGTGGTATGATGTCTCATTGTGATTTTGATGTGCATTTCCCAAATGATAAATTCTATTGAGTATCTTTCTGTGTGTCTACTGATCATTAGTAGATACTCTCTTGAGAAATCCTTTGCCTGTTTTTAAACTGGACTGTTTTTCTTTTTGTTGAAGTTGGCAGTTCTTCATTAATTCTAGATACAGTGTTTTATAGTTTTTCTTATATAGAATCAATCACTACTTTTTTTAAGTTTATTACTAGGCAAAATTTGTTATAGCTATTATAAATCAGATTGCTTTCTTGATTTCTTTTTCATATTGATTACTGATAGTGCATATAAGTGCTACTGATATTTTGTATTGATTTTGTATTCTGCAACTCTGCTGAATTTGTCAGTTCTAAAAGTGTTTTGGTAGTTTTTAGGTTTTTGAAAATATAAAATCATGTCTGTAAACAAGTCTAATTTCATTTCTTCCTTTCCACTTTGAATGCACTTTATTTCTTTGTCTTGCCCAATTTCTCTGACTAGGATTCACAGTACTATGTTGAACAGAACTGGTAGAAGTGGGAATGGTTGTTTTGCTCCAGATCTTCACAGAAAGCCTTCCTGTTTCTTCTTTTTTTTTTAACCTATGAAATGCTATGCAATTATTGAGGAGTGATTTACTTGCAATTATGTAGTCACTTTTGGAATAGGTGTGATATGGTACTGATAAGAATGTATGTTTTGTGTATTTGAAGTGGAGAGTTCTATAAATGTTTATTAAGTTTACTTGTTCCGGGTCTGAATTCAAGTCCTGGATATCCTTGTTAATTTTCTATCTCGTTGATCAGTCTAATATTGACAATGTGATGTTACAGTCTCCCATTATTATTGTGTGGGAGGCTAAGTCTCTTTATAAGTCATTAAGAACTTGTCTTATGTATCTGGGTGCTCCTGTATTGGGTGCGTGTATATATAGGATCGTTAGCTCTTCTTGTTGCATTGATCCTTTTACCATTATGTAATGTCCTTCTTTGCCTCTTTTGATCTTTGTTGCTTTAAGGTCTATTTTATCAGAGGTGAGAATTGCAACTCCTGCTTTTTATTTATTTATTTATGTTTGCTCTCCGTTTGGTTGGTAAATCTTCCTCTGTCCCTTTGAGTCTTTGTGTATTGTTGCATGTGAGATGGGTCTGGATACAGCGTACTGATAGGTTTTGGCTTTTTATCCTGTTAATAATATATATGAGTTTAATACTGCCATTTGATGCTAGCTGGATATATTTTTGGAAAGGCTGATACTGGTTGTTCATTTATATGTGTAGTGCTTCTTTCAGAAGCTTCTGCAAAGCAGGCCTGGTGATGGTAAAATCTCTAAGTACTTGCTTGTTTGCAGAAGATTTTATTTTTCCTTTGCTTTTGAAGCTCAGTTTGGCTGGATATGAAATTCTGGGTTGAAAGTTCTTTTCTTTAAGGATGTTGAATATTGGCCCTCACTCTTTTCTGGCTTATAGGGTTTCTGCTGAGAGATCTGCTGTAAGTCTGAAAGGCTTCCCTTTGTGGGTAACCTGACCTTTCTCTCTAGCTGCTCTTAGTATTTTCTCCTTCATTTCCACCCTAATGAATCTGATGATTATGTGCCTTGGGGTTGGTCTTCTTGAGGAATATCTTCGTGGTGTTCTCTGTATTACCTGGAGTTGAATATTGTCCTGTCGTACTAGGTTGGGAAAATTTTCCTGAATAATCTCCTGAAGAGTATTTTCCAACTTGGATTCATTCTCTTCATCACATTCAGGTACACCTATCAAACGTAGATTAGGTCTTTTCACTGTTTTCAATGTTTCTTCTCATTCAGTATTTTACCTATGGATTTGTTCTATATTGCCTTTAACATGTTGAAGAATGTTCCATCTATACCCAATTTTTTGACTTTTATCACGAAAAGGTGTTAAATTTTATCTAATGCTTTTTTTTTTTTTTTTTAGCATCTGTTGAAATAATCATGGATTTTGTCATTGGATGTTTTTGATATGATGTATCACATTTATTGATTTGCATATATTGAACCATGTTTGCTTTCCTGGGGCAAATCCCTTTTAAGCATCATAAATGGTTTTTTTTTTTTTTTGTTTTTTTTTTTTTTTGTGTGTGTGTGTGTGTGTGTGTGTGTTTTGAGAAGAAGTCTCACTCTGTCAACCAGGCTGGAGTGCAGTGACATGATCTTGGTTCACTGCATATCCACCTCCCAGGTTTAAGCAATTCTCCTGTCTCAGTCTCCTGAGTAGCTGGGATTACAGGCGCCCAATATCACACCTGGCTAATTTTTGTATTTTGAGTAAAGATGGGGTTTCACTATGATAGCCAGGCTGGTCTTGATCTCCTGACCTCAGGTGATCCACCTGAGCCTCCCAAAGTGCTGGGATTACAGGTGTGAGCCACCACATCCAGCATAAATGGTATCTTTTTTTTTTTCTTTTGGTACTTTAAGTCCTAGGGTACATGTGCAGAACATGCAAGTTTGTTACGTAGGTATACATGTGCCATGGTGGTTGGCTGCATCCATCACCCTGTCATCTACATTAGGTACGTTAAGTATTTCTCCTAAAGGTGCTCCTCCCTAGCCCCCACCTCCCGAGAGTCCCCAGTGTGTGATGTTCCCCACCCTGTGTCCATGTGTTCTCATTATTCAATTCCCACTTATGAGTGAGAACATGTGGTGTTTGGCTTTCTGTTCTTGTGGGTTAGTTTGCTGAGAATGATGGTTTCCAGTTTCATCCATGTCCCTGCAAAGGACATGAACTCATCCTTTCTTATGGCTGCATGGTATTCCATGGTGTATATGTGCCACATTTTCTTTACCTAGTCTATCATTGATGGACATTTGGGTGGATTCCAAGTCTTTGTTATTGTGAACAGTGCTGCAGTAAACATACTTGTGCATGTGTATTTATAATAGAACAATTTATAATTATTTGAGTGTATATCCAGTAATGGGATTGCTGGGTCAAATGGTATTCCATGTTCTAGATCCTAGAACTAGGATTGAAAGTAATCGCCACACTGTCTGCCACAGTAGTTGAACTAATTTACGCTCTCACCAACAGTGTAAAAGCATTCCTATTTCTCCACATTCTCTCCAACATCTGTTGTCTCCTGACTTTTTAACGATCACCATTCTAACTGGTGTGAGATGGTATCTTAATGTAGTATTAATTTGCATTTCTCTAATGACCGGTGATGATAAGCTTTTTTTCATGTTTGTTGGCTGCATAAATATCTCCTTTTGAGAAGTGTCTGTTCATATCCTTTACCCACTTTTTGATGGAGTTGTTTGTTTTTTTCCTCTAAATTTGTTTAATTTCATTGCAGATTCTAAATATTAGCCCTTTGTCAGATGAGTAGACTGCAAAAATTTTCTCCCATTCTATAGGTTGCCTGTTCACTCTGATGATAGTTTCTTTTCCTGTGCAGAAGCTCTTTAGTTTAATTAGATCCCATTTGTCAGTTTTGGCTTTTCTTGCCATTGCTTTTGGTGTTTTAGTCGTGAAGTCTTTGCCCATGCATATGTACTCAATAGTATTGCCTAGGTTTACTTCTAGGGTTTTTGTGGTTTTCAATCTTATGTTTAAATCTTTAATCCATCTTGAGTTAATTTTTTGTATAAGTTGTAAACAAGGGATTCAGTTTCAGTTTAAGCTTTCTGCATTGGCTAGCCAGTCTTCCCAACTCCATTCATTAAATAGGGAATCCTTTTCCCATTGTTTGTTTTTGTCAGGTTTTTCAAAGATCAGATGATTGTAGATGTGTGACAGTATTTGTGAGGCTTCTGTTCTGTTCCATTTGTCTATACATCTGTTTTGATACTAGTACCATGCTGTTTTGGTTACCATAGCCTTGTAGTATAGTTTGAAGTCAGGTAGCATGATGCCTCCAGCTTTTTTTTTTTTTTTTTTTTTTTTGCTTAGAATTGTCTTGGCTATGTGGGCTCTCTTTTGGTTCCATATGAAATTTAAGGTGTTTTTTTCCAATTTGGTGAAGAAAGTCATTGGTAGCTTGATGGGGATGGCATTGAATCTATAGATTTCTTTGGGCAGTGTGGCCGTTTTCACGATATTGATTCTTCCTAACCATGAGCAGGGAAAATTTATCCATGTTTGTGTCCTCTCTTATTTCCTTGATCAGGGGTTTGTAGTTCTCCTTGAAGAGGTCTTTCACATCCCTTGTAAGTTGTATTGCTAGATATTTTATTCACTTTGTGGCAATTATGGATGAAAGTTCACTCATGATTTGGCTCTCTGTTTGTTTTTGGTGTATATCAATATACATTGATTTTGTATCCTGAGACTTTGCTGAAGTTGTTTATCAGCTTGAGGAGATTTTGGGCTGAGATGATGGGGTCTTCTGAATATACAATCAAGTCATCTGCAAAAGAGACAGTTTGGCTTCCTCTTTACCTACTTGAATACCCTTTATGTTTTCTCTTGCCTCATTGCCCTGGCCAGAACTTCTACTGCTATGTTGAATAGGAGTGGTGAGAGAGGGCATCCTTGTCTTATGCCAGATTTCAAAGGGAATGCTTCCAGTTTTTGCCCATTCAGTATGATATTGGCTGTGGGTTTGTGATAAATAACTCTTACTATTTTGAGATATGTTCCATCAATACCTAGTTTATCGAGAGTTATTAGCCTGAAGGGTTGTTGCCTTTTTTCAAAGGCCTTCTCTGCATCTATTGAGATAATAATGTGGTTTTTGTCTTTGGTTGTGTTTATGTGGTGTATTATCAAAATAAAGGGATGGAGGAATATTTACTAAGCAAATGGAAATCAAAAAAAAAGCAGAGATTGCAATAGTAATCTCTCATAAAACAGACTTTAAACCATCAGAGATCAAAAGAGACAAAGAAGGGCATTACATAATGGTAAAAGGATCAATGCAACAAGTAGAGCTAACGATCCTAAATATATATGCACCCAAGGCAGGAACACCCAGATTCATAAAGCAAGCTCTTAGAGACCTACAAAGAGAGGTAGACTCCCATACAATAATAGTGGGAGACTTTAACACCCCACTGTTATTATTAGATAGATCAACAAGGCAGAAAATTAGCAAGGATATCCAGGACTTGAACTCAGCTCTGGACCAAGTGGATCTAATAGGCATCTACAGAACCATCTGCCCCAAATCAACAGAATATATATTCTTGTCAGCACCACATCACACTTATTCTAAAATTGACCAAGTAATTGGAAGTAAATCACTCCTCAACAAATACAAAAGAATGAAAATCATAACAAACAGTTTCTCAGACCATAGTGCAATCAAATGAGAACTCAGGATTAAGAAACTCACTCAAGGGCCAGGCGTGGTGGCTCAAGCCTGTAATCCCAGCACTTTGGGAGGCCGAGGCGGGTGGATCATGAGGTCAAGAGATCGAGACCATCCTGGTCAACATGGTGAAACCCTATCTCTACTAATACAAAAAAAATTAGCTGGGCATGGTGGCGCGTACCTGTAATCCCAGCTACTCAGGAGGCTGAGGCAGGAGAATTGCCTGAACCCAGGAGGCGGAGGTTGTGGTGAGCTGAGATCGCGCCATTGCACTCCAGCCTGGGTAACAAGAGCGAAACTCCATCTCAAAAAAAAAAAAAAAGAAAAAAAAAGAAACTCGCTCAAAACCACACAACTACATGGAAACTGAACAACCTGCTCCTAAATGACTACTGGATACATAACAAAATCAAGGCAGAAATAAAGATGTGCTTTGAAACCAATAAGAATGAAGATACAAAGTATCAGAATCTCTGGAACACATTTAAAGCAGTGTGTAGAGGTGTGTAGATATTTATAGCACTAAATGCCCAAAAGAGAAAGCAGGAAAGATTTTTAAAATCAACACCCTAATATCAAAATTAAAAGAACTAGAGAATCAAAAACAAATTCTAAAGCCAGCAGAAGACAAGAAATAACAAAGATCAGAGCAGAACTGAAGGAGATAGAGACATGAAAAACCCTTCAAAAAAATCAATGAATATAGGAGCGAGTTTTTTGAAAAGATCAGCAAAATAGATAGACCGCTGGCCAGACTAATAAAGAAGAAAAGAGAGAAGAATCAATTAGATTAAATAAAAAATGATAAAGGTGATTTCATCATTGATCCCATAGAAATACAAACTACCATCAGAGAATACTATAAACAACTCTAAGCAAAGAAAATGGAAAATCTAGAAGAAATGTATAAATTCTTGGACACTTACATCCTCCCAAAACTAAATATGTAAGAAATCAAATCTCAGATTAGACCAATAACAAGTTCTGAAATTGAGGCAGCAATTAATAGCCCACCAACCTAAAAATGTCCAGTACCAGACAGTTTCACAGCCGAATTCTACCAGAGGTACAAAGAGGAGCTGGTACCATTTCTTCTGAAACTATTCCAGACAATGGAAAAAGAGGGAATCCTCCCTAACTTATTTTCTAAGGCCAACATTATCCTGATACCAAAACCTGGTAGATACACAACAAAAAAAGAAAATTTCAGGCCAGTATCCCTGATGAACATCCATGCAAAAATCCTCAATAACATACTAGCAAACCGAATCCAACAGCACATCAAGCTTATACATCATGTTCAAGTAGACTTCATCCCTGGGGTGCAAGCCTGGTTTAATATATGCAAATCAATAAATGTAATGTCGATGGCATTTTTAATGACTTGTTGTGTTTGGTTTGTTTTTATTTTATTGAGGATATTTGCATTTATATGCATCAGAGATGTTGACCTGTAGTTTTATTTATGTGTTGTGTCCTTATCTGGTTTTGGTATCACAGTAATGCTGACCTTGTAGAATGAGTTTGGAAGTATTTCTTCCTCTTCAACTTTCTGAAGTTTGAGAAGGATTGAGATTAGTTCTTCTTTAAATGTTTGGTATAATTCAGCTTGATACTGTCAAGTCCTGGACTTTTGTTAGGTGGAAGACTTTTTTATTACTGTTTCAATATCGTTACTCATTATTGGTCTGGTCAGGTTTTCTGTTTCTTCATGATTCAATCCTGATTGGTTGTATATGTTTAGGAGTTTATCTAATTTTTCTAGATTTTCTAATTTGTTGGTATATAGGTGTTCATAGTGGTCCATAATTATGTTTTCTGTAACTCCCGCCTGTGGCACTGGTAATAATATTTCCTTTCGTATCTATGATTTTATTTATTTGAGTCTTCTCTTTTTTTCTTAGTCTAAATAAAGGTTTGTTGATGTTGTTTATCTTTGCAAAAAAACTTTTCATTTTGTTGACCTTTTAAATTATTTTTAGTCTTAATTTTATTTCCAAAATAATAATTATTTTTTCCTTCTATCAATTTTGATTTAAATTGTTCTTGCTTTTCCATTTCCTTAAGTTTCATCGTTAGGTTGTTTATTTAAAGTCTTTGTATTATTATTTTTGACATAGGAATTTGTTGTTATAAACTTACCTTTTCGTACCGCTTTTGCTGTATCATATTGGTTCAGGTATGTTGTGTTTCCATTTTCATTTGTTTTAAGAAATTAAGACAAAATGATTCATTGACCTATTGGTCGTTCAAGAGCATATTGTTTTATTTCTGTGTATTTGTACAGGCTCCAAAGATCCTCTTGTTATTAATTACTGTTTTTGTTCTGTTGTGGTCAAAAATGGTATTTGAAATATTTTAACATTTTTGAATTTTTTGAGACTTGTATTGGAACCTAACATATAATCTATCCTGGAGAATTTGCTGAGGAGGAAAATGAGTATTCTGCAACAGTTGGGTGAAATGTTCTGCAAATTTATGTTAGATTTATTAGCTCTAGAGTGTAGCTTAACTCTAGGGTCTCTTTGTTGATTTTCTTTCTGGGTAATCTGTCTGTTGCTGAAAGTAGGGTATTAAAGTCTCTTACACTTAATGTACTGCAGTCTATTTATCCCTTTACATCCATTAATATTTGCTTTATGTATCTGGGTCCTCTGGTGTTGGACACATATGTTTTTCTATTATTATATTATCTGGCTGGACTGACTCATTTATTATGTATATAATGACCTCTTTCTCTATTTAGTTTTGACTTAAAGTTATTTTCTCTCTCATAAGTATCGGAACTCCTGCTGTTTTTTGGTTTTCACTGGGTTTACATTTCTATGTAATATCTTTTTCCATTCCTTCACTTTTAATCTATATGTGTCTTTATAGGTAAAGTGAGTTTCTTGTAAGGAGCATAGAACTGAGACTTGTTTTTCAGTCCATTCTGCCATACTATATCTTTTAATTGGAAAATTTAGTTTATTTACATTCAGTGTTATTCTTAATAGTTAGGGACTTCCTGCTTCAATTTTATGGCTTATTCACAGTTGTATTGTAACTCCTTTCTTTGTTTTTTCTTTCTTTCTTTTTTGTTTTTTTTGAGACGGAGTTTCGCTCTTGTTACCCAGGCTGGAGTGCAATGGCACGATCTCGGCTCACCGCAACCTCCCTCTCCTGGGTTCAAGCAATTCTCCTGCCTCAGCCTCCTGAGTAGCTGGGATTACAGGCAAGCGCTACCATGCCCAGCTAATTTTTGTATTTTTAGTAGAGACGGGGTTTTACCGTGTTGACCAGGATGGTCTCGATCTCTTGACCTCGTGATCCACCCGTCTCGGCCTCCCAAAGTGCTGGGATTATAGGCGTGAGCCACCGCGCCCGACCCTGTTTTTTCTTTCTTTTTTACTGTGTTTCTTTGTGATGAAGTGCTTTTCTCAGATACTGTATTTTAATTTATTGCTTTTTTGTGTCTATTATAGGTTCTTGCTTTGTGGTTAATATAATCCTTACAAAAAACATGATTAGTTATTACAAATTATTTAAAACTAATACCAACTTAACTTTGCAAAAAAGGAAAGAGACAAAAAAAGTACATATTAACTCCCTTCTCAACATTTTGAATTTTTAATGTCACAATTTGCACTTTTTATGTTTTCTATCACTTAACAAATTGTCATTATTTTTAATAGATTTATCTTTTAGTTGCTTTGGTAAAAATATAAGTGGCTTACATACCACAATTACAGTATAAGTGAAAAAATTACGTTAATATCCTTTTGTTCTTTTTGATTGGAAGAACTTCTTTTAGCATTTTTTTCATGGGACAGGTCTGGTAGTAACAAACTTCTTGGGCTTTTACTTGTCTGGGAACATCTTTACCTCTCCTTTATTTCTGAAGGATACTGTATTCTTGGTTGGCAGAGTATTTTTTTTGTTTGGTTTGTTTCTTTTCTTTTTTCTTTTCTTTTTTTTTTTTTTTTTTGAGATGGAATCTCACTCTATTACCCAGGCTGGAGTGCAATGGCGCAACCTCGGCTCACTACAACCTCTGCCTCCTGGGTTCAAGTGATTCTCCTGCCTCAACCTCCTGAGTAACTGAGATTACGGGCACACACTACCACACCCAGCTAATTTTGTATTTTTGGTAGAAATGGGGTTTCACCATATTGGCCAGACTGGTCTCAAACTCCTGACCTCAGGTGATCTGCCTGTCTCAGCCTACCAAAGTGTTGAGATTATAGGCATAAGCCACTGTGCACAGCCTTAGGATTAATTTTTAAGGGTTACGTCAGGAATTATAATTAGGAATAATCAAGATCTGATTAATAGCAAATTAATTTAAAAGTATAAAAATACTCTTATTCAATATATATTCATTTCCTCCCTCTCTCTTGTATAATTGCCATCCAAATTATATCTTTTTTGTTATAAGGTATCAATAGTTTTATAAATGTTATTTTATAAAGTTGCTTTTAAATTACATAAGAAAAAGAACGAATTACCAAAAAATATATATTTTTTTCTATTTATGTAGTTACCCTTTACCAATGTTTGTCATTTTTGTGGTGGGTTGACTTATTCTTCAGTGTCCTTTTATTTCAGTTGAAGGATCTCCTTTAGTATTTTTTTATACAGAAAATCTAGTAGTGATAAATTCCTTCAGTCTTTATATTAATTTCTCCTTTACTTTTAATAATAATTTTAAAGGATACAATATCTTTGGTTGCTAGTTGTTAGGGTCACAGCAAGGCAAATCCATAGACTCCCTCCTCATTATCCCCTGCTAAGCTGAGCTCCTAACAAAACCAGCCTCAAGCCTTGTTAACAGGGTACCTAGATTCCAGGATGTGGTCACACCCGGCTCTCAAACCCAGGATGTTAACCCAATTAAGCAGAATGTCAGCCCCTGAGAACCAAGATGCGGTTTTTCTTAGAATAGCGCCCGGCCACCTGCAAACCCCCTATATAACCCCCATAGTCTGTAAACCATGCTGCTGCCTTCACTGCCTGTGGTGAGGCAGTCAGCTTGGCAGTTTGAAATAAACTTGCTAAACCTGACCCTGGGTTTGCCTCTCCATCCTTTCGGTCAACCTTACCTTTCAGTACTTTGAGTATGTTATCACACTGCCTTCTGGCCACTATGGTTTCTGCTGAGAAGTTAGCTATTAATTTAATTAAGAATTCCTTGTGTGAGATGAGTTGTTTCTCACTGCATTTAAGATTCTTTGTCTTAATGTTTCAACAGTTTAACTGTGATGTCTCAAGATAGAAATCTCTTTAGAATTATCCTAATTGGGTTTATTAAGCTTATTGCATGTTTAGACTAATGTTTCTCATAAAATTGGAAGAATTTTTTGATATTATAATTTTTTCAAAAATACTTTCTCTTTCTGTGATTTCCATCATGTTTTTAAGGGTGTGTTCTTTTTTCTGTTTCTGTTCATTAGGCTGGATAATTCTAGATTCTAGAATTATAGAATTCTAGAATTCTAGATTGACCTGAATTCAAGTGCATTGATCGATTTGTCAGTTCAAATCTGTTGTTGGATTCCTCTGTCTTTTCTTTCAGTTTTTGTACTCCTCAAATTTGGTCGTTTTTAATAATTAGTCTACTGTTTTTATTCTTTATTTGCAGAGACATTTTCTTTAATTCTTTAGACATAGCTTCCTTTTGTTCTTTCAGCATGTTTATAATAATTGCCTTATAATTTCAACAACTGAACTTCCCTGGGGCCAGTTGCCCCTGCCTGCTTTTCATCTTGTGTGTGGCTCATACTTGCTTATTTCTTTGTGTGTTTCCCTCTCTGGGGTCTTCTTGTCATTGCTGGTGGTTGTTGCTGCTACCTACTGCTTCTATTTGTTTTGTGATATTCCCATAATAATTCTACAAAGTCTGTATTCTTTGTTTGGTGTGTCCACTAAAGTCTCTGCTAGATTAGTTTAGTGGTAAGCTAAAGACTGGACAGAGATTTCCATAAATTCCCTGGGCCAATAAGTCTTCAAGACTTTGCCAGAGGTCATGTTCGTGGCTGGTGTCCCTTCCACCTTTCATCAAGAAGCTTACAACTCTGGCATAGCATTTACTTTCTGCTTGTATAGATCCTCAAGGTCAGCTACAGATAAAAGAGGAGGCCCTTTTTTTCATGTCTCATTAGATCATGTCCAGAGTTCTACGCATGTGCATGCTCTTCTAGATTTCTAGGAATAGGTTAGAGGTTTTCAAAGTGCTGTCTGAACATCTACTTCCCTTGATTTTCCTTTTAACATTTTTAAAGTCTTGTTACCTTAATTGGCATCTGCTCAAACCCCCTCTCCCCAGGTCAGTCAACTGCAAAATTAAATAGTTGCTATCGTTCGTTTTTTGACACATGTCCTAGAGATAGGGCTATTCATGCACAGTAAAATCTACATCAGATCAATTTAAGACAAGCCGTGAGAATGGAGCTATCAGATAGGAGAAATAATGACAGTCTGGAGATGGGGCATTTGCAGAGCTTCAGACTTACTGTGCTCCCTCCAGTGGTTGCTAGGTTGCTGGTTTTCATGGCTGCTGTAATTGCAAGGATACTGGTTTTCCAGGTTACCAGAGAACAGGGGAGAAAGGAATGTTTAAATTAAGACATCACAAAGCATGTTGTTCTTAATGAGATTCAGCCACTTTTCTTGAATAAATACTCTTTGGATTTTTCCAAAATTTTAGATAATTCCTGGGGTTCACAGAAATTTAATTTTGACATTTTTGGCCAGTGTATTTGTTGGTTTTATGGAAGGCTGATTTTCTTTTAGGTTCTTACTCTGCCATTTCAGAAGTCTATCCCTTTTATTCAATTTTTTAGTAGGATATTATTTCTCCACTAAAATTTCCGTTTTTTAAAAAACTATATGTAAATAGTAGTTAGAGCTATTTTAAAGCTTGGATTTGAAACTGTTATCTCAAGTGTCTGTGATCTGTTTTGTTTACTTCCTCAAGTGCCCATTTTTTGTCTGTTTTGTTTGCCACCAATGTTGTATTTGCTGAATATTGCTACAAATAAGGTATCTTGAACTCTGGGATGAAATTATTCTCTCTCTCCAGAGAGTGGTTAAACTTTATTTTGTAAAGTGTTCGCCATAATCTCATATCACATTATTTCAATTACAGAGATTGAAATGATCCAAAGGTCCGTTGCATCCCCCATGCCCCCTCTCTTTCTCTTTGTTTTTCAGTTCCAGTCAAAGCCAGAGGTTTCAGCAAAGACTCTTATGTGGGCACTGTACTTTAACCCATGCCCCCTAGCTCAACGAAACTGTTAAGAGCACTTCTCCGAATCCCATCTACCACCTCGGAAATCCACATTGAAACTAGGCTCTCCTTTCTGGGCCTTTGCCTTCCCTCACATTCTGGCCTGATCATTCTTCACTATTTTATTATCTCCCTGATTCCTTCAAGTAGATAATTTTGATGTTTCACAGATATTCTAATTGCCTTGGTTAGAAACATTATCTGAATTACCTAGTTTAACCTTGCCAGATGCAGAAACCAAGTTTATCTTCATTTAAACTCAGTGTGGTGAAATCTAGAATTGCATCAATACTAATAAATAGTGCACTAGAAAGTTACTTTCATTTGCTTTCATCAGATCCCTTTTGTTCTTTGTTCTGTCATTTAAAAAAGAAGAGATATCAAGGAGGAAACAGTCATTATTTTTGTAATGAACTCAACTTGCTTAATTGGTTACTTTAAATCAGACATTTGTAAAATTCAGACAATTCTACTGCAGATATAAATGAATTTTTTTTCTTTATCTTTTCTTTCTTTTCTTTTCTTTTCTTTTCTTTCTTTTTTTTTTTTTGGAGGTGGAGTTTTACTCTTGTTGCCCAGGCTGGAGTGCAATGACCTGATCTTGGCTCACTGCAACTTCGCCTCCTGGGTTTCAGTAGTTCTCCTGCCTCAGCCTCCTGAGTAGCTGAGATTACAGGCACCTACCACAATGCCCAGCTAATTTTTTGTATTTTTGGTAGAGCTGAGGTTTCACTATGTTGGCCAGGTTGGTCTTGGAACTCCTGACCTCAGGGGATCCACCCGCTTTGGCCTCCCAAAGTACTAAGATTACAGGCATGAGCCATTGTGCCTGGCCCAAAGAATTTTCTTTCTAGGTAACATTAAAGGCCTATGAGAATTAACTCAACCAAATTTTTTAGAGAATCTCCTCTTTGACAATGGTAAGTTGCCAAGGGAAGTCTTTAATTATTTTTTTGTAACTTGAGAATATCTTACTTTATTCTCTAATTTCTAGAGTTATACATAGTTATTGCTAATCCTGACTGACTTCATGGCATTGAAAGACACTAAGGAGAAATAAATTCTCTCCTCTCTTCATTTTTTACTGTAATATTCTTTAGGGGTCTTGAATAAAATATATTTTGCAGCACTGAAGGCTTTATGTAAAAATTGTCTACAGTATAGAAGTAAAGGTCTATGGTGAGTTCTGCCATCTGTTACAAGTGTTCAGAACAGGAGTGCATCTTATATACACCAATTTTGACAGACACTAATTTTTAATGGGCAAGTCAAGTTATCCTCAAAGGTACTGAATAGGAAACACAGTCATGTATTCAATGGCTTGAATTTTCCTTCTTAATTTTTCATTTCCCCTATTGCAATTTGCATTCATCTCTATTCTAATTGCTTTATTAATACTTTATAAATTGGGAATTTTTTGATTCTGCAGTTGTTAGGTTACCTAAGGCAGAGTAAATTCCAACTTTAATCTCAAGAAAATTATTTCTGAAATGCCACCATGTGTACTTTTTGTTCATTTAAATTTGGTATATTCTATACTCCTTCAACAAGACTCTGTGGTGTACATATTTATATTTAGGATACTATAGAAAAACTATTTTCTCAATTTAGAAGGTTTTAATCATTGTACTTATTTTAATTATTTTTTAGTTTTGTTGGGGATCAGAATGAGATACCCCAAAATATGTTTCGACATAGTCAAATAAAGAGCAAATCAGGGTCTCTTCCCAAATCCCTCCAGTCACCCACCTTCGTCTCTCAATCCTCTGTCTGTCTCAAAGCACAGGATGAGGCTGTTCTCTTAAATTTCATTATCTACCTAGAAACCAGACCTGCCAAAAAGGAGACAATTGCCTTTAATGAAATTTCCCTGAAATTTCATTAACCAGAAACAATTAAAATCACTGAGATTATAAAAATGCAGTTTTAAAAAATTAAAACCCATACATTAACAGAAGATGTTGAAGATTAAACACCACACTTAGAGCCCAGATGAACTTTGTCTCGTACCATATTCTGTTCTCCAGTCCCACTCAATTCCCAAAGATAATTATTTACTGAAATTTATCTGAGCATTGGGCCTATTTATGCCATTTAAAAATTATTTGCTACCTTTCAAAATGGCTACATTTCCCCCATTGCTTATTTCCTCATATAAAAAGGGTATGTAAGCATCTGTACCTTGCTGGGTTATTTGGTAGTCATTCTCCTGCAATTCTCCGGTTTATATGTATGTCAATAACACTTTTGTAACTTACTTCCCTGTTAATCTGTCAACTCATTTCAACAGATTTAAATTAAGACTTTCAGTGAGGAAGGAAAATTTTCTTCACCCCTACCTGTATACAATATCATAGACGTTTTAGAATCAATATGTACAGCAGATTAAAAAATTGCTTAATAGAATTATTGGTGTTATTGTAACTAAGTGTGTTACAGGAAAACAAATGTTTGTAAGAAATTAAGAGAGATGAAGTTTTGCGTTTCTATTTGCATTCAGACTTAAACCCACAAAATGGGATGGATAAGAAATTTGTGAAATTTTATTACTAATGTGATAAATATGTTTTAAGGTCTAATATTGCTTGATGTTAGCTCTCTTCTTTAATATTTGCCACAGGTTAGTATTTAGGAAAAACCATTCAAATCATTGTGTAGCAATTTCAGGCATGCTGATTGTATTCTAATGAAAATATAACCTCAGTTGTGGACAAAGATAGAAAAAAGTGAATGATGTTATAAAATATTTATTACTTGAATTGATTGATTTAGGCTCTATGTTGATAAAAATATCAAATGCCACATTGACCTAGTAAGTTTGTGTGTATTTATAGATCAGAGGACTTTGAAAATTATAATGTAGATTGTCTTATGTTTATTTCATTTTACTCAAGTACAATCTTGAGAAAAGAAATGAACTATTTTCTGAGAAATGGAAGTCCTTTTAATTGTCAGGCTCAAAGAGACACTAAAATGAGAGAGTAATCATGCCCTACTCCCTACTTTGAGCTATGTATTCATTTCTTAAAACTGCTTGTTATTGCCACACATAGCTATACATTAACCTAATAATGCCACGTGGGGCACTGCAACCCATATCCTATATCTAAACAATGTACGGCAAATCACCAATAAATGTTATTTCTCTAAATTGAGAATTTCTAACAACTCTGTAGTATCCCACTACCTATCTCTCCGCCCCTCCTTTTTCTTTTGCCTTTAGAATTCCACCTGTAACTGCGGTTAACTGGAGTGCATATTCAGGGAAACTTAAATCTATCCTTCTGGGTTGGAATCCCCAAGCTTGACCCAAATGAACTCTTTACTTATATTAATTTTGCCTCAGTTTCTTCCTTTTAGGCTGACATATCTGGCGTAATCAGCAGGATTAACAGTGACTTTACCTGACCACCAGGTGTTTCTGAAAGTGATGCTTGGTAGCAGCACAAACATTTCATCTTCAGAAATCCCATCTGGCATTTTGCATGAAATCTCCTGCCACTCTGGTTGAAGTTGTAGAATTGATTTGGCTGTTTTTCAGACCCTCTCTTTCCTTTAAGAGTGAGTGCTGTAGTCTCTGTCTTTGGATAGAATAGGGTAAAGAGCTCTGCAGAGGGCTGCCTTTTTTCTACCTCTGTCTCTGGGTAGGGTTCAGGTCAAAGTTTTTCCACTGCTGTCTCTCATTGGAGGTTTGGGTCACAGAATTGGCAGTTAGGCACTGGTGGTCTCATTTTACGTGGTATAATTTTAAAGATAACAGCTACTTTCCTATTTTTGAAATTGAGGCTTGATTTTTCATTTGTGACCAACTCCTATTAGTTAAACACCAGCTGGTTTTATGTGTAACACTTATGGCATCTCTTATATATGCCTCAGAATACGGACACATCTAACCTGGGATGGTCATAAACAACAATGACAAAAAATGGAGATTTAAAAATACCTAAAATACCTTGTTTGCATGCACGATTAGAAAAAGCTAGCTTTAGAACCAGACAAATTGAATAGGAGATTTACTTCCAATGGTACCTAAAATGTTTCTAAAAGAAATTCTGAGAGGCCGGGCGCAGTGGCTCATGCCTGTAATCCCAGCACTTTGGGAGGCTGAGGCGGGTGGATCACGAGGTCAAGAGATCGAGACCATCCTGGTCAACATGGTGAAACCCCGTCTCTACTAAAAATACAAAAATTAGCTGGGCATGGTGGCGCGCGCCTGTAATCCCAGCGACTCGGGAGGCTGAGGCAGGAGAATTGCCTGAACCCAGGAGGCGGAGGTTGCGGTGAGCCGAGATCGCGCCATTGCACTCAGGCCTGGGTAACAAGAGCGAAACTCCGTCTCAAAAAAAAAAGAAAAAAAAGAAAAAAAAAATTCTGAGAAATTTGCATCCATTCAGGAGTTAAAGAAATTTATCACACCACCTGAGAAAATTCCCCAGGTCTTTGACCCCTCTCCCTGAAACTCCTGTTGTGGCATTCCTGGAGATGCTATGAATTCTGGTTCTGTGGGCGGCCTGATTCTGAACTGTTCTTTGCTCAATTAAAAAGACCACTCAATGAATAAGATGAAACTCCAAAACATACCTTTGTTCCCAGCTGACAGTTGCTTAGGGCAATAAAGCAGGTAACTAAAAGATTAATAACCAAAATAGGGAAATGAATAAAAACCACACCACTGAGATTATAAAAATGCAGATCCAACAACTTTTTTTCCAGTCATGACTAATGACTGACACTGATGTTCAAATGCCAACATCCAGGGAATTAGCTAAGTAGCATTCCAGCTGAGATCAGATCTGAAAAAAGTTAAAATCCTTTGTAAGCTCAAACTGCCTGCTTTAGCTCTCCTGTGAGATTAACAATGAAGACTGCCTCCGCGTTGTACTTCAGTAGTTAAAATTCTGTGCTTTCATCACCGTGACCTGGGTTCAATTCCTGGTCAGGGAATCAGTCTCTCTTGATTTGACATTTGCATCACTTTTGACTGTTGGGAGTGCTCATTTGTTATTGATCCTTTTCCCTTCCATGGACAGCTTTTGATTTCCTGTCTTCTTTCATTAGTGGGGGACACAGGAGGCTTTTGCGCTTTTATGTGTAGATGGTCAGCTCAAAAGCCGAGACCCTAAAAAATATGGCCAGACAGAAATGTGGATTTTGCTTCGTCTGTGGCTAGCAAAATGTTCCTTTCTTTGTGCTGTCTTTGAGGTGGTTCTGGATTTCATGAGCACTGCTTTCCACCTCTTTGAAGACACTCATGTATTCTTGGTTAAGTTGTAACCTTGGTTAAGTCTTATTAGTTTCACTTGGGAATGGACTTCAGTTAGAAAAAATTCAAAAAACAGAATATCAACTGTACAAGGTAAAATCTTATAAGAGACTTAAAAGGATGTTTTTAAGAGCTCTATACTCAAATGTGAACTTAATTAAAACTGATATTTAGGATATATATGTATGCATACATATATAAACATATATATATAAACACACAGATATAACCATATATATACATACATATATCATTTTAAGGGCTCTGTTCTCCTTCTTCTTCTAAAAAAACTTATCAATCTACTGAATTTATCTTTTCTGAAACCCATGTTAACCATATGTGCCCCTTCTGTCTGTTTCTTCATTTACTTCTGTTAGTCCCTCCTTCCTCTTACCACCCTTGATGCCACATAAGGGGACCTAAAAAAATTTCTAACCACCTGGGATCTCTTAAGGGAATCAGAAAAGGTTCCAGACACTCTTCCTTTTGGGAGAAGCCTCTATTTTTCCTCATAAAACTCCAAGATTTGTTAACTGGGCAGATTCCTCAAGTCTAAAGTTATATTCTCTCTTTTGCATTAAGCTCCTTGGTTTCTTTGGCTTTTAGATACATACACAAGTACATATATATGTTATATGTTGTGTCTACATATATGCATATGTCTGTACATGTTTGTATGTAGAAAATACATATTGTCTACACATGGTAGCAAATTAAAGATGAATGCTCATAAATGAAATAACTAGCCCAAATACTTTTCAAGTTCATGTAACTAGTAATCTTTGAATGAATAAAAAGTGGTTTTAAAATAGTTGATAAAATAAAGGCATCTTCATCTTTTTGCCTGACTCTGCTGGTCAGACACATTTAAGCTGTTTCTAAACTATTTTAAGGTCATAAAACTACTGCTTTTGTAGTACTTTTGATATTCGCTTAAGTTGTGACTTAAACCTGCGAGAGCTGACTATTGGGCTCCTCCAAAGCATTCTACACATCTTGCTATGAACTCATCTTCAATTTTAAGCCTCAAATTCTGGGGTCTAGACAAGCAAACACGGTGAGGACTGTGAACAACACGAGGCCCTATCCTTCCTGGCCCAGCTGTGCCTCTTGGCCATGCTGGAAGGGATTCGAGCTGTCAGTCATTGTCTTTGCAGTTCTGTTCCTTGTGCTAGATACTGTATCTGGTACATGATTAAAATTGTGTAGCTCTTTTGTTTTTCACTAAAAATAAGGGCTACTAAGAGTTAAAATTGTAATTAGTATATGTGATTAAAACACTAGATATAAAAGAAACATGTCTATCTACAGGGCATATATAGTAAGAAGTAGAGAAAGTTTAAAAGAGAGTAATTTTTCTTTTATGTGGGAGAGAACTTTACATATTCAAAATTATAAGGGGAAAGGGAAAGGAAATTTTTGTTCTAAGGTAAAGCAATAGGAGACAACTGAAGGTTTAAGCAAGTTGTAGAAGGTTTGTGTAAGACTGATTTTTTGAACAGAACTTTGTGTATCATCAGGTTGGCTAAGATTAAAAGGGGGTTATTTAGATTTTCTAAAAACTGAACAATACATCAAAAGGACACTGATGCAGAGCCAGAGCCTGGGCCCCTTTGTCAGAATAAAAACGATCTACTTTTTAAATAGAAATTGCAAGATTTTGTAAAAGGTTTATGGAAATCTTTTCAGTATGTCAAAGCTGATTGAGATTGGATAGATATATTTATAAGATTTTATTAAAACTAGCTTTAGCATTAATAATATTATGACACAAATGTAACTTGGCTTTCCAAAAAATATTCATGAGATAATAAAGGATTTTTTATTTCCTATTGAGTAAAAAAAAAAAAAACGAAAGAGAAAAAGAGAAAGGAGTAAAAAATTTTGTTTGTCTTAGGGTGTCAATATTAGGTATTATGATAATTGGAGAAAGCGTATCTTCTCTTTCTCAAATACAAAGGTTTTGCTTTTAAAAATTTTTGAGTTATCTCTTTGGCTAAATAAATCACTAGTTTTTTTATGGTGAACTGTGATCATGTTTTCAGCAAGTATTTTAAATCTTTGATATTTGATAAATTTTCCAAAGTCAAAATTTCGAATTCTAAATTTAATCTTTTTGACCTCAAACTAACTTTTTGGACATTTAGGGCCCCTGGAAGTCCAAGAGAGACATAGTAGGTTTATTTGATACATTAAATCATATAGAAAACATTATAAAACATGAAATTATTTTTGACTATTTTTGAGTTATATTGGTATAAATGTGTTAATATAGTTCTAAACTTGTATGAGATTCTGAAAACTTTTATGATTTTTATGTTAAATTGTATGTAACATAAATAACCAATTTTTCTTGTCAGTTGTGTCTTTAACCATGGTGATTCTAACACTATTGTCATCCGCAATTATTATTTCACTTTGATTTTTTCAAAAAGTGATTTATAATCTGCTCAGTTTAAAATTTGCTTCTTCTTTTTTTAAGAACATTTAAGGAAAAGACTGTAACAAATACTCTTCAATGAGGTATTGACGGTTTTGGAGATCAAACCAATGAAGTAGGTAGAAACACTGTAGTGCTCTAAGAAAAAAGCTGGTATGTTCACAAGGATTCTTAACGTCAAGCAGAACAGGAATTAATTACATGGGACTAAGCTAGTAATTTTAGAACCTAAATAATTTTGTATGACATTTGCTTGAAGTATTGCTGGCTCTTTGTATGTTTTGTTTTCCAGGGCCAAGAAAACATTGTTTTCTTCCTTTTGAGCCATTGATAGCTTATAGTAATTGGTGAAGTATACTTTTGTGAGTAAAACTGAAACATTTGCCCCTCTCTCTCTCAGATTCTTCATGATTTGGAAACTATTCCTGTATATTCTTAATTTGTGACAATATAGTTGTTTGCATAAGTTCAATAAGAATCTGTTTACTTTTGTCACAGGATATAATTGGATAATTTGTTATTTTAACCAAGGTTTTGGCTGGGATGCATAATTTTAGATATGACCAAAATGCTTTAATGAATTAAAACTGACTTTGCAGAGCTGACAAAAAGCCCCTTGGAAATACTGGGCTAGTAGCTTGTCTAATAATACATAGTTCTCTTACAAGGTTTCTATCCTTGTGGTGATTAAAGAATGTCACTTTCTGATAGGTCTAGGACCTCAAGTTATTTTGGGTCCTACAGAAGAGAGGAAGTCTCCCAATTTATATGGTTATTGTAGACAGTCTCATGGCAAATCTTTGGTTTGAATAGTCTCAAGGCTTTTAAAAGTTGAATTGAATGTTTCTTACGTAAAAATCCCAGCAAAGCCAATTTAAAAGGGATTCCATGGCCATTCACTATTCTTGTTACACTTAATGCAAATAATCGGGCCAAGCGTAAGAGGACTAAACCTTTGCAAATAAATCCATTCTACTGAGATTTATCTTTGGTAAAAATAGAGAGCTGGAGGAAGAAAAAATTGTGTTTTAGAAGAAAACTAGTACACTTGCTATTAAAGTCTAGTCTTATCCATTGTTTTTGAGCTTTACTGTTTACCTACATTTGGACTTAATCCTGAATTACTTCAGGGTTACAAGAAATCTCTAAAGAAAAATATGGATTTAATTTTCTCCATGATATTTTTAGTTGACTCCCTAGTGGAATATTTTTTTTTCCCTATTCTGACGTTCAAAGTCTCTTTTGATTGTAATAGTTGTTTGCATTATATTTTTATTAATGCTATTCATATCTCATTATTTTACTTCTGAGAAAACTAAACGAATGATACTTTGAAGACCAGGTAAGATTTAATAAATGACAGCAACCGTAGATCAATGACTTTCACAGGACTACCTGCAGATGAGACTTACTGGCAATAAGGGACACTTCACAGTCTAATTTTGACTGTGTGTTTAAGAAAAGTAAAGAAGATAACTTTTTTCTTAGAAATGCAAATCTTTTTTAATATCAGGCCCAAAGAGATATTAAAGTGAGACAGTGATCACATCCTACTCCCTTCTTTGAGCTCTGTATTCATCTCCTGAAACTGCCTGCTATTGTCACAAGTAGCTATAAATTAACCTAACGATGCCACACAGGGTGCTGTTAATCACTTTCTATAGCTTAACAATGTCTAGCCAATCACTAATCAATGTGATTTTTGTCAACCAGTAAGAATTCCTGACAAACAACTTTGTATCAACCCACTCCCTGTTTCTTCTTTTTTGCCTTTAAAAATTTACTTGAAACTGCTACTAATTGGAGTGTATATTTAGGGAAATTTGAATCTATGCTCTTAGGTTGGAATCCTCAGGTTTGGCCCAACAAGCTCTCTAATTCCATTAACTTTGCCTCAGCTTTTTTCTTTTAGGTCAACAATACCATGTTTTTACCACGTAAGTTTTCCAGTACGTAAACGAAATTTGTCCCTTAATATAGATTTTTAAGTATTATAATTAAAATATTTTGTCTTATTTTGTAGGAGGAGAAAAAATAATTTTTCCTCTATCCTTCTATGTTTTTGACTGAGGACTCTGACAAAAGACAGATTACAAGAGTAAAACAGACCTTTATTAACATGTATATCTCATATATACACAGAAAATACCCAGGGAAATGAATAACTAAAAGTAACTTATAATTCAGGCTTAAATAACATCTTCAGCTAGAAACAAAAAGCAAAAAGGGTGTGAGAAACGAGTTATGGAAAGGCAATCAGGAGAAGTATGGTAAATAAGAATAAGATTTTTTATGCAGATTTAAGTTGGAGATTTCCTTTATAAATGTAAATTTTCCTTTCAAAGAGTAACTTCTCTGTTCTCAGAGCTTCTCTTGTATCTTCTCTTCCTCAAAATAATCAGCTCAAAATAATGGTTATGATAAGCATATTTTGGGGTGACATATTCTGGTCTTCCACAGTCATATTTGGGGGTGGTACCTTCTGTCTCCTACATCCTGAATAAATTGTATAAAGATCTTAAATATATTAGAGTACTTTGTAATTTGATTATTTTAATTAGCTTTTTATTATAAAATAATTTAATCTTCAGAACAACAGCTTGAGCTAAGAAAAATAAGTTTATGACTATTTACATTAAGATTCAGGCCCAGAAAGATTAAGTGACTTTTTTTAAGGGCTGGAATGAGTACTCAACTATTCTGAATACTAATGCCCTCAGTATTATATGAGTTACAAAGGGTTGGTTTAAAAAAAATCATTATAAAATTTTAGTATGAGTAATTCATATAATAAGAAATAAAATAGTAGAATTTTGTATGTGCAAATATTTTTTCTAGTAATAAATTTAGGATGTGCAGAATGAAAGGCTTATGATGTAAAGAAGATAAATGTATGTTTGTGTGCGACCCCGGTGGTGGGACCCCAAAACTCTTCGAGGAAGGCACCCAGTAAACACGAGGCAGGACACGCGGCTGCTGATGGCGACTTTATTGGGATCTCCGGGCGACTCAAGCAGGCAGGGAGGAATCGCGCGCGCTTTCTTTGTTCGGTCAGCTTTATAGGGACAGAGGGCCAGGGGCGGTGGAAGAGCTGACCTGGCAGGTAGTAATTGGCTAGGGCGGTTGCTGGGCAGGAAGCCTGCCGGGCGGGAGCTAGTGGGACGGAAGGTTACAGGAGAGCTGATGGGGCGGATGGTGATTGGTTTAGTGAGTTGCTGGGCGGGAAGGTTGCTGGTCTTGAGTCGGGCCAGGGTAGAGTGAGATAAGGGACCCTCCCTGTAGGGGAGGAAGGGCCTCCCTTATCGGGAATTAGACCCTTTCCACATGGCTGGGGGACGGGGCCGAAAAGCCCTCAACCAGACAGTTTGAATAAATGTAACACTATTTCATGAACTAAAATAGTAGTAAATAGAATTTCTAAAATAAAGGCATCATAATAATGCTTTAGTAAATATATAGCATTATAAAATTGCGTATAGTTGACTCAGTCATTCATTCTTTCATGACACAAATAATTACTGAATGGCTACTATATATCAGGTCCTTTTTTTAAGATTTGAGAGTACTAAATGTTAACAAGTCTTAGAGAAACTTGTCTTTCGTCAAATTTTATGAGGACTTTGTAATAATGTTAATGATGCTAAGTACTGACTGCCTAAACTCTGTATACTTTGATGGCTTTTTGCAACATGACATGCATTTGTATTATGAACAGTTTCTTAGTAGTAATTACAGCTCCTAAAATTTAAAATAAAACAAATTGAATGATGTTGAGTAAAGCGAAAGAAAAAACCCTGTCACAACAAAAAACAAACTTGCAAATAATCTAAGGGGCGGATGGTGATAAGACAGAGAAATTGGAATGAAGGTACTTTGTCAGTTCTAATTATCTTACTTTGATAAAGCAAATAGGCCCACCAGATGTTACTATATAAGTTAATTCTGTCTTCAACATAAAAGGTAATTAACTTACATGCTTACACTTGTACAATTTCTTAGACTAGAGTTAAATTCACATGTTATGACTTTCCATAACATTGTCTTCAAACAAAAGTCCCCAGTAGAGTAAAAGAAAGTCTTTGTTTTGTTTGGTTTGGTTTTGCAATGGAGTTTTGCTCTGTAGTCCAGGCTGGAGTGCAGTGGCGCGATCTTGGCTCACTGCAACCTCCGCCTCCCTGGTCCTGGTTCAAGCAATTCTTGTACCTCAGCCTCCCAAGTAGCTGGGATTACAGGCACGAGTCACCATGCCCAGCTAATTTTTGTATTTTTTAGTAGAGACAGGGTTTCACCATGTTGGCCAGTCTGGTCTTGAATTCCTGACCTGGTGATCTGCCCACCTTGGCCTACCAAAGTGCTGGGATTACAGATGTGAACCACCATGCCCTGCCAAGTAATTGAAAGTCTTAGTGGGAATATCCTTGCATACTATTCTTTGAGAAGACTGCCTAGGCCTGGAATTCAGCATGCTCAGCATTTGTGGAAGGGAGTGAGGCCCTAGCACTTGTGGTCATCTGCTTCCTTAAGTGGCTGCTTGGCCACTCCTCATCGAGGGTTCCCTTGTCACACGTACCTGCTTCTGAGCTCCTCCAGAGCCCCATAGAGAGAAGGTAACCTGAGGCAGTGAAGCTGTGGCTGGATTTTCACCTTAGGGACTGTAATAATAGCAGCTAACATTTATTGAATGCGAGGAAATTGTTGTAGTGCTTTATATGTATCTAATCCTTACTGCAAGTCATTAAGGTAAATTTTGTCAGGATTTATACTTTATAGGTGGGCATCCTGAGGTACAGGGCAGTCAAAGGGTCAAAAAGTACCTAGTGGTCTGAGATTGGAACACTGCATTCCAGATCAGAATCAGTGTATATAACAAGTCATGAATGCAAATCTAAAATATTGATATGATTTAGATCTTCTTGTATTCATGTTTTTCTCTCTGACTTTTCTAATAATCCTTAACCTCAGTTTTTTAATCCATTTGAACATTTGTGCTCTCCAAATCTCATGTTGAAATTTGATCCTCATGTTGGAAGTGGGGCCTACCGGCAGGTGCTTCACTCATTGGGGTGGATCCCTCATGAATGTCTTGATGCTCTTCTCATGGGACTCAGGGAGTTCTCACTCTTAATTGCTGCAAGATCTGATTGTTAAAAAGAGCCTGGCACCTGCCCTCCCTCTCCTTTTTCACCATGCCATGAGATATGCCAGCCTCTCTTTACCTTCTGCCATTTTTGGAAGCTTCTTGGAGCTCTCATCAGAAGCGGATGCTGGCATCATGCTTCCTGTACAGCTTGCAGAATCTTGAGCTAAATAAACCTCTTTTCTTTACAAATTTCCCAGCCTCAGGTGCTCTTAATGCAACAGATTACGACATTCATTAAACATGAAAACTGAACTCTGTCTTGCTTCCTTGTCATTGGTAATAAATTATAACTTATGAAAATGTATTTGGAAACTGAAAAACACTATGTAAATGCAAAAAAAATATGACTATCCCTTGACAGTCTTGACAACTTTTTGTTATTATTTAACACTTTTTTTTGGCTTTCTGACAGTCATCTATTCTTGCTTTCTACCAGCTTTTCTAAATATCATTTTCCTTTTTCTGTCAATGTCCTTTTTCTTATTCAGGCTTCATTGTCTTTTAACACTCACAAAAATGTGTAAAAGCCAGGGTCTTAAACTTGAACTTGGAGAATTGAGATATCACTTAGTCTGATTTTTTTCTCTTATAGATGAGAAAAAGAGTTTCAGAAGTAATCTGATGCCATAAGGTTAATTTTGTTAGAGATTTCACTACACAGTCTTAAGTCCTTTCAATGCAAATGCTAGGTCTATTGAATGGGAGGCATTTCTGTATCTTCTTACTTCCACATTAAAAGATGTCACATCTGAAAGTTAGTAACTAAAATTGCAAGAGAAAATGTTTTAAGACCACTTCTGTATAAGATTGCAAGTGGTAATATCAGTTAAAAGCAGAAAATGGGAAAGAGTAAACAAATTGATTCCATAATAAAAAATATGCAGTATCAGGGCAGAGGAACAAAAACATCTGTTTTTACGTCTTTTAAAGAGGAAAAAAAATCTAATTAGCTTGGGACTGATTCAGATAAATGTCATTTTAAATTACTGTTTTTCTTCTATTTACCAAAATAATGCAATTAGATGGAGTAAGTACAATAAAGAGAATAGGTTTAAAACAGATGTCTGGTAATAGACATTCACACTATTAGAAACTATATATGGAATTGCCTGCTAGGCAGATTTATGCAGAACTAAGTGTTGGGTCATTCTCAAGAAAATGATCCTTGATCGAAGTGTGTATATTTAGCCACAGGGATTTTTGTTTTTGTTTTTGTGTTGTTGTTGTTGTTATTTTCTTTGATCAATAAAGAATATCGCTTGGTCAGGTTAGGCAGAATGGTGTGTGTTTTGTGATTTGGTGGGGAGAGGTGGATGGTGAAGGGAATTGGTTGGGTGAATCAGTCCACTCAAAAGTTACAAAAGGCTGCATTTCATCTTGTTTTTAATTTAAAATCTCTTTTATTTGTTTTATGTTGCTTTTCAGTTTGGTTGTTAAATTCATATATACTTGTATATATACATGAATATTTGTCCCCTCCAAATCTCATGTTGAAATTTGACCCTCATGTTGGAGGTGGCCCCTACTGGGAGGTGCTTGATTCATGGGGGTGGGTCCCTCATTAATGGCTTGGTGCTCTTCTCATGGGATTGTGGGAGTTCTTACTCTGAATTCCTACAAGGTCTGAGAGAGAGATGAGTCAATCTGCATTGTAGAAATATTATTATTTAAATTGATTTGTTAATTAGGATTATTTTCAGGCAGGATTTATTTCCTCTAATTGTTGACATAGCTGTTTGTCAATAAAGGCTTATAAGATACTGTAAAACAGGAAAGGAGAAATTTGGTCTTGTTCATTTCTGTTTAACAATTATCAGATGAGATCTGGCATGTTCAGGGTAGTATGGCCATAGACAGATTGACAATTATCTGTAAGACTCCTTGAGACAATTCCAGGGTTCTTTTAGTTCTGGGAGTGATACTGTTCTGAGGAAGACCAATAATCCTATTTTTGATTCAGAGGATTGTGTAGCCACTTATCTATTGGTCCCTTCCAATTTTTTTTTTTTTTTTTTTTTTTTTTGAGACGGAGTTTCGCTCTTGTTACCCAGGCTGGAGTGCAATGGCGCGATCTCGGCTCACTGCAACCTCCGCCTCCTGGGTAATTCTCCTGCCTCAGCCTCCTGAGTAGCTGGGATTACAGGCACGCGCCACCATGCCCAGCTAATTTTTTTTTTTTTTGTATTAGTAGAGACGGGGTTTCACCATGTTGACCAGGATGGTCTTGATCTCTTGACCTCGTGATCCACCCGCCTTGGCCTTCCAAAGTGCTGGGATTACAGACTTGAGCCACTGCGCCCGGCCCCCTTCCAGTTGTTTTTGATGAACCCTGAATTTCCTTGCAGAGGTACCTTGGAATTACCTCACTGGTCTTCCTCTCTCCTTTTCTTCCTCTTTACTAGGCTTTAACCTGACGGTGACTCTGGGTTTCTTCAAGATACTTCTGTTTTATACAGCTCTTTTGAATTCATGTCTGCAATTCTTGGTTTCCTGAAGTCTTCACTACCTTGACAGCATCTAGAAGACAAATTTATTTATTTCTAAACATAATTGATTGCTTTTAAAGGGATTGCTTTAAAATATTATCATACCTCACGCCTGTAATCCCAGCACTTTGGGAGGCCGAGGCGGGTGGATCACAAGATCAAGAGATCGAGACCATCCCGGTCAACATGGTGAAACCCCGTCTCTACTAAAAATACAAAAAATTAGCTGGGCATGATGGCGCATGCCTGTAATCCCAGCTACTCAGGAGGCTGAGGCAGGAGAATTGCCTGAACCCAGGAGGCGGAGGTTGCGGTGAGCCGAGATCGCGCCATTGCACTCCAGCCTGGGTAACAAGAGCGAAACTCCGTCTCAAAAAAAAAAAAAAAAAAAAAAAAAATTATCATACCAAAAGCAAAGCATGCTGATAAAGTGGTTTTTTTTATTTTGGAGTGAGGGGCCCTCTTCATGGTGTAAATAATTCCACCATTATCAATTCACTCTATCCACTTGACATTCCTTCAGTGGGCTCTTGCTTCAAGTTGAAAAGTTACCTCCCATCCTGAAGATAGGAGTTTACTTTTGATGGTGTAAAGCCAGTTAACAAACACAGATGGCCTAAAATACCCTACTCCAACTCTTAAAACTCTCCAGCCATTTGGATCAGAGCAGTTGAGCTCAAACTGAACTCTGGTCTTTCTACACTATTGCAATAGACTTAAACAAAGTCTTCCATTGGCAGTTGCAGTTTCTGCTTGACATGTATTATGGGTCAAATTGTGTCCTCTCAAAATTCATATGTTCAGATTTTAATCCCCCATCACCTCTAGAATGTGACTGTAGTGGGACAGAGGGCATTTGAGGAGATTTCTAAGATAAAATGAAGTCACATGGTTGGGCCCTATCCAGTGTGATCGACTTGTGTCCATACAAGAGGAGGAGATGAGGACACACCCAGAGAGGACCGTGCAGAGACAGAGAGAGATGATGGCCATCTACAGCCAAGGGGAGAGGCCTTTGAAGAAACCAGCTCAGTTGATATCTTGGTCTTGAACTTCTAGTTTCTAGAATTGTGAGGAGATAAAGTTTCTGTTGTTTAATCTACCCAGTCTGTGGTATTCTGTTATGGTAGCCCTGGTAAATTAATACAACACCCTACTGGTAGAACATGAGAGACCTGTCTTATTTCAGTATCACCAATATTCAGTTTTAAAAATTTATAAAGTATTTGACGGTTTAGTAAATGAAGAGCTATTTTGGATTGTTTTCAATTCTATTTATAGTGAGTAGTAGTAAGGATTTGTATTTCATGTATTTATTCATCCATTTATGGTTTTAAAAGTTATCAACCTCTGACCCATTTTCCCATTGTGACCTTAATGTTTTCTTAAAAAAAAATTGTTTGAATGGGACACAGCAGCATGTGCCTGTTAGTCACAGCTTTTTGGGAGTCTGAGGCAAGAGGATTGCTATGTCCAGAGTTTGAGTCTAAGTTGGGCAAAATAGTGAGACCCCCATCTCTAAAAAATAATAATAATAATAAATCTTAAAAATTAGTCTTTAGAAAAATCTATTTAAATGGTCCTTTGTATTTAAGGACTCAGTGATTTCTCAGTTTGTCTATTTTGCTATTTTTTAAAAAACAGAATATTTTTAATTTATTTTATGCTTAGAAATCTTTCTTCTAGTGTTTATGTTGTCTAAAAATTATTCAGCACTTTAATCCATCTAGAATTTATTCTGTTGTACTGTGAAATTTGAAGACCAATATCAATCCTTTTTTCTGACAGCTCTTTGTTTTCCTATTAGTATTTACTAAGCAATACAGTTTCTTATTTGGCTGGTGCTTTATTTAGCACACATGAAACATTATATTTCAAAAATGTCTATTTTGAAGTTATATCTTGTTTTCCATGTATGTGTATATGTGAGTGTTATTTTGGGAACAATAGAGGTTATTACAAGTAATTTGTTCCCGTATAACATGATATTTTTTTCTTCATTTATTTAGATATTCTACATGCATTTCTATAAAGGTGTACAGTTTGTTACTTTTTTAAAAAGTGTATTCCAATCTAGCCATTACATATTTGGCTTGTCTTTGGTTATTATTTTTAGTGGTTCCCTTCTTCACTCAATAATTCACCTCTGTGGTAGCTGAAAATACCAATCATTTAGCCAACTTATTAATTGTATAAACACTTTTAGGTGATCCTTTTCTATTTTTGTATTTATTTATGAGACAGAATCTCTCTCTGTTGCTCAGGCTGGAGTGCAGTGGTGCAATCTTGGCTCATTGCAACCTCTGCCTCCTGGGTTCAGGTGATTCTCCTGCCTCAGCCTCCCGAGTAGATGGGACTACAGGCATGCACCACTATGCCCAGCTAATTTTTTGTATTTTTAGTAGAGATGGGGTTTCACCATGTTAACCAAGATGATCTTGATCTCCTGACCTCATGATCCACCAGCCTTGGCCTCCCAAAGTGCTGGGATTACAGGTGTGAGCCACCGCACTTGGCCTATTTTTATTTTTAAGTGTTTTTGAAATTTACTGAATGTCCAATGATGAGAGCTGTGATTTTTGCTTTATCATACATATATTTTAGCACTTCCAGAATGAAATTCTAATTGAAACTGTGAAGCATTATGTTCTCTGCCATTACCAGAAAATTTCTACTATTTTATTAAGTATAAATTTGTTCTGAAACAATCATTTTCTTTGAAAGTTTTTTTTTTTAAATAAAGAATATGTACTTAATTTTATCAAAAGCATTTAGGTTAGGTAACACTGCTTTTGTTCTTTTCTTGTTTACTCAATTATACCTACAGCATGATACACCTAACAATATATTAGTGAATACACTAATATTTTTCTATACACTCTCTGACATGACTGTGAAAAATAACTGTTTTACCATACATTTGAATTTAATGCATTTGCTACTGTTTAGTGTTATGAAATTCTAATTAATAGGTATCTTAGTCCATTTGTGTTGCTATACAGGAATACTCAAGGCTGAAAGCTGGGTAATTAATAAAGAAAAGAGATTTACTTGGTTCACAGTCCTGTAGGCTATACGTGAAGCATTGTGCTGGCATCTTCTCAGCCAGCACCATGTATGTCTTCTGTTGTGGTCTTCAGGCTGCTTTCATTCATGGTGAAAGGCAAAGAAGAGCTGGCTTGTGCAGGAATCAGATGGCGAGAGGAAGCAAGAGAGAGAGGAGGTGCCAACCTCTTTTTATCAACCAGCCTTCATAAGAACTACTTTTTGAGAACTCGCTCATTACTGAAAGAACGGCACCAAGCCATTCATGAGGAATCTGCTCCCATGATTCAAACACCTCCCATTGGGCCCCATGTCCAACATTGGGGATCAAATTTCAGCATGAGGTTTGGAGAGTCAAATACCTAAACTGGAGCAAGAGATCAGTGGTTTGATCTGTGATTATACTGTTTTTTGCTTTTTGTAGAAAAATCATACTGGCTTGATAGTATTGGTTAGATAAAATTATTGCCAAATTTACCATGTTTCTTACATAGTAAGACATTAAACAAATATTTCATGTATGAATGAATGTTCCTCGAATGGTTTATATAGCATTGGAATTACATATTGTTTCAATGCAGTCAGTTCTATTAGAGCATGACATAGACATATGTGTTCCTAGGAATCACTCGCTATGCAAAAATCATACGATAAAACAGTAAGAAGTGCTTATGGGAAAAACAGGGTTAGTACAACCCTCAAAATCTTTGTCAGTGACACATAAAAAAACTAGAACCTAATAAAAAATGTTACCATAGTTTTGCTTATGTTAAATGGTTAAAAATATATAGACATACTATAATAAATATGGCATTTTACATTTAAAAAGACTTAAAATTTGCTTGTAGAGTAGGAGTTGGAAGGGTTGCATCTGTGAACTGTTTCACAGTAGTGGAAGGAGGGTTACATGAGGTAGAGAGAAAGTTGTAACACTGTATGTGGGTAGGGGTGACTCATAACACATACTGTGAACTGAGGTGGCTGGTAGGAGTGTGTATGTGGTGGGGAGGAGGTATTGTCCTGCAGTGCCTGGTTTAGCTACATACAGTTTTCTGAAGTCATTAGTGTTTGTCACTAATGAAAGCACATATAAGCAAAATAAAAATTTGTGTTATGTTAACATTGTTTTTTTAATACACCAATTGTGTTTGAACAACTTTACCATTTAAAAAAGTGTTATGGCAAAACTGACTCTATTTGAGGAAGCTCAAACATCTATTTTGGGAAATCTTTTGAAATTAATTCTTTTATAACTTCTATTTTTTCGATTCATTTCTTTTTCCTTTTTTTTTTTTCTGTTAAGGTTATCTTCTTCTGAAATTATTTTTGGTCATCCCATTGATTTTTATCCGCATTTAGAGTATACTTCTATTTCCCAGGTCTGATATTAGCCTTTGCTTTGTCAGTACCCGACTCAAATCTTTGTATATGAGCCATTTGGGAAAAATATGAGGGAACCAATAGTTCCCAAAGGACATTTTTAAACACCTTCCACCTCACTTCTCTGTTGTGCCTAAAGTCATCTCTCCTTTGGAACAATTTCTTTGCCAAAAAGTACAATATGGAGTTTCTACAAGTGGTGCTTTTCTGTAAAGCATAACCGTGACAGTCTGTAAAATAATGACTCTTCTCTTACTGCTCTTAAAACTCTGTTGGGTAATATAACAAATGTTTTTGGAAGCGATTTCAAATGCATGGAAGAAAGTGTTGAAAATGCATGATTTGAATGAAGAGACCCCCCAAACAGGCTTTGTGTGAGCAACATGGCTCTTTATTCACCTGGATGCAGGGGGGCTAAGGCCGAAAAGGGCATTAGCAAAGAGCAGTGGGATAGGAGTTGGTTTTATAAGCTTGGGGTGGGCAGTGGAAAGTTACAGAGTAAGATCAGTTACATTGATGGGGGTAGGGGCAAGAGTATACATTACCGTAAGTTCAGTTACAGTGGTGGGTAGCATAAGAGTATTATAATAACAGGTAAGATGGCAGGGTGGGGTGAGGGGCTTGTCCTGGGAAGCTCCGCTGGGCAATTAGGGACAATGGCAAGTGCAGGCAGGGGGTGGGAGATGATTAGCTGAGGCAAGCAGGACTTTAGATTTGTAGGATCCAGGCTTGCATATGGAGACCTGACCAAAAGATCTAGTTTCCCCCCTTTTCTAGGTTCATGGCTGAGGTAACTGACAGAAAACAGATTAACAAGAGAAAAGTATACAGATTTATTTCATGTAAGTTTTATGTGACACAGAAGCCTTCAGACACAGAAGGCCCAAAGACATAGAGAACCTGTGTACTTTTATACTTAGATTTGATGAAGAGTGGTCAGTGCTACATGCTTTGGCTATGTGGTATAGTCTGTTGCACTTAGCTACAAATCTGCATGACATGTTACTTTACTGAATACCATAGGTGATTGTAACACAATGGTAAGTATTTGTGTGTCTAAACATATCTAAACATAAAATGAATTCAGGGCAAGATGGCCAACTAGATGCAGCCACGTGGAACAGCTGCCAACTAGGGACTGCGATGACTGGCACGGTCCTAACAGATCTTCAGAGGAAGGCACTGAGGGTGGACTAAGGAAAGACACAGAAGCTGGGGTGAAGCAGGAAGAAGCTGGGAGCCCTACATGAGGCTGTGGCACACTGGGACTCATTCCTGGCCCCTGGCAATGCCAGGGAAATGGGAGATTTAAACTGGCAAGGAGTGACCTGTTCTTGCCATGGGCTTCTGAAATCCCAGCAGGAGGAGACCCCTCAACAACGAGGGCCACTTGAGTGGCAGAGAGAGCTGCTTAGAGAAGTGGTAGAGATACCAATGTGGTCAGTGTGGAGCCCAGTGGGTTTGGTGTGGAAACATCTGCAGCAGAGTATAGCCAGTGATGTCTGTCTCTCTAATTTCAACTTGTTCTCATGGCAGACTTTAGCCCTAGGGGAACTGTCAAATCTGATCTCTGCTGGGGAGTCTTGCCCAGCTGATAGGACCAGTTTGGCTTAAGCACATTTTGGTTTACTAGCCTCTCTCAGGGCCCAGCCTGGCTGTGCCTGCTTTTAGTACAGCCTCAGGTGCCCTGGAGGCCTGCATTATAGCTCCTGCTGTGGCGGATAGTACCTGACCAGCAGAGAGCTCCAGAAGCGCAGCACCCACCCAGGTCCTCCCTTCACTGCAGCTTCCCCAGGACCCATGGACAACCTCACATCATGTTGCCAACATGTGTGTATGTAGGCAAATTTCGCCTTCCCTACCCCATCAGCACATGTGTGTATGTGCTGCTTTGACACTGCTGCCATCATGAGCTCACTCCGCCCCCAATCCCTTGCCATATTGCTGTTACAGTCAGGGCCTTGGCAGGCATAGGACGCTACGTGTGTACCAACACTGCTGCCAGAATGACACTAGGCGCAGAGAATAACAAACCCTCCTCCACTCTGAGCAGTCACCTTTACATGCATGAATGCACACAGAGGGTGGACACACACCTGCATCCACCAGTGCCCCGCCCTCATGCTAATACCACCAGTATGACCATGCACACAGTCACCAATGGGGCCACCCTGTCTTCCTCTGAGACATGCTGCCTCCACCTCTGCTGTGAATACCTGTGTAAAAACTGGGACCCCAGCACCTGCTAGCACCCTGCTGAAGCTGATGAGCATGCACCCTGCCTTGTTTCTGCCACAGGTAGCAAATGAGAATGAGGATTGATCTGCTACCACCGGGCCACAAAATACTTTGGTTGACACTATCCATCAAAGTGTGGCGACTAGTGATCTGGGAGTATCTCGACCCCCACCAGCACAGTGGGTTCCTAACCTTGAGGAGCCAGAGAAAAAAGTCAAGACTCAATACCAGTCCCCCAGCGTTAGGGCTTACCCTCTAGGAGTTGTGAGCTGAGCTTTGCCCTCCTGAAATCATCCAGAAATGAAGCGAGTTGAATGGACCAAACTTACACTACAATAAAACCCTCAAAGTCATCAAATAGTGTAAGAGAAAAAAAAAACAAAACCATCCAAAGACAGCAGTTTTACAGATTGAAGAAATATCAGCCTGTGAAGATGAGAAATAATCAGTTCAAGAACGCTGACAACTCAAAAAGCCAGAGTATCCTCTTTCCCCCAAACTTTAATACTAGCTCTTTAGCAAGGATTCTAAACTCAGCTCACATGGCTGAAATGACAGAAATAGAATTCAGAATATGGATGGGAATGAAGATAATTGAGATGCAAGAGTACATTGCAACTCAATTCAACGAAGCTAATAATCACAATAAAATGGTGTAGGAATTTACAGACAAAATGGCCAGTATAGAAAAGGACATCACCAACCTGATAGAGCTGAAAAACACACTACAAGAATTTCATAATGCAATTGCAAGTATTAATAGCAGAATAGACCAAGTGGAGAAATGCATCTCAGCTCTTGAATACTGGCTTTCCGAAAATAACAGTCAGACAAAAATAGAGAAAAAAAAAAGTCTCCAAGAAATGTGGGGTTAAGAGATCAAAACTATGACTCATTAGTGTCCCTGAAAAAGATGGGGAGAATGAAAGCAAGTTTGAAAGTTTGAAAACATGTTTCAGAATATCATCCATGAGATTCTCCCTAACCTAGCTAGAGGGGCCAGCCTTAATCAGGAAATGCAGAGAACACCAATAAGATACTTCCAGGAAGATCATTCCCAAGACACACAACCCTCAGATTCCCCAAGGTCAAAATGAAAGAAAACATGTTACAGACAGCTAGAGAGAAAAGCTAGGTCACCCACAAAGAAAAGCCCATCAGACTAACGGCAGACTTCTCAGCAGAAACCCTACAAGCCAGAAGAGATTGGAGGCCAATATTCAATATTCTTAAAGAAAAGAAATTCCAACCCAGAATTTCATATTTGGACAAACTAAGTTTCATAAGCAAAGGAGAAATAATATCCTTTTCAGAAATGGAAATACTGAGGAAATTCTGAGGTTACCGCCAGACCTACCTTACAAAGCTCCTGAAGGAAGCACTAATTATGGAAAGGAAAGACTATTACTAGTCACTACAGAAACACACTGAAGTGCACAGACTAGTAACACTACAAAACAACCACACAAGTCTGGATAACAACCAGCTAACATCATGATGACAGGAGCACATTCACACATCTCAATACTAACCTTGAATGTAAATAGGCTAAATATCCCCAATTAAAATGCGTATTGTGGCAAACTGGATAAAGAACTGAGACCCAGTGTTATGCTGTCTTCAAGAGATCAATCTCGCATGCAGTGAAACCGATAGGCTCAAAATAAAGGGATGGAGAAAAATCTACCAAGCAAATAAGAACAGAAAAATGCAGGGGTTGCAATCCTAATTTCAAACAATAGAATTTAAGCTAACAAAGACCAAAAAAGACAAAGAAGGGTATTGCATGAAGGTAAAGGGTTTAATGCAATAAGATCTAATTATTCTAAATATATATGCATGCAATATAGAAGAACCCAGATTTACAAATAAAGCAAGTTATTGGAGACTTTCAAAGAAATGATAGTGGGAGACTTCAACACTCCACTTACAGTATTAGACAGATAATTGAGACAGAATATTAACAAAGATATTTAGGACCTGAACTCATCATTGGAACAAATAGACCTGACAGACATCTACAGAACTCATCACCACCCAAAAACAGAATATACGTTCTTCTCATTGCCTCATGACACATTCTCTAACATCAACCATACAATTGAACATAAAGCAATCTGTAGCAAATGAAAAAGAACTGAAATCATAACCACTCTCTAAGACTATAGCACAAGAAAATTAGAAATCAAGACTAAGAAAATTGCTTAAAATCATACAATTACATGGAAATTAAATAACCTGCTCCTGAATGACTGTTGGGTGAATAATGAAATTAAGGGAGAAATCAAGATGTTCTTTGAAACTAGTGAGAACAAAGATACAACGTACCAGAATCGGGACCAGCTAAGGCAGCATTAAGAGAGAAATTTATTACACTGAATGCCCATATCAGAGAGTAAGAAAGATCCCAAATTATCAACCTAATATCAAACTAAAAGAACTGGAGAACTAAGAGCAAATCAACCTCAAAGCTTGTAGAAGACAAGAAATCACCAAAATCAGAGCTGAACTGAAGGAGATTGAGACATGAAAAAGTCTTCAAAACATCAATCAATCCAGAAATTGTTTCTTTGAAAAAAAAATGAGGCAGGAAAGTTGCTTGAACTCAGAAGGTGGAGGTGGCAGTGAGCCACTATCATGCCATTGCACTCCAGCCTGGGCAACAAGAGTGCAACTCCATCTCAAAAAAATGAAAAATAAATAAAATAACTAGACTGCTAGCTAGACTAATAAAGAAGAAAAGAGAGATCTGCATAAACGCAATTAGAAATGACAAAGCAGATATTACCACTGACCCCACAGAAATACAAATAACAGATAATATTATGAACAATTCTATGCAAACAAACTAGAATATCTAGAAGAAATGAATAAATTCCTGGACAGATATTATGGGCAAATAAGGAAAGTTTGATTTCCTATCTTCCTATTCGGATGCCCTTTATTTCTTTCTCTTGCCTGATTGCTCTGGCCAGGACTTCCAGTACCATGTGGGATAGGAATGGTAAGAGAGGGCATCTTTGTCTTATGCTGGTATTCAAGGAGATGGTAATGCTTGGCTATTCAGATAATATCTGTCCAGGAATTTCCAAGACTGAACTAGAGAAAAACAGAATCCCTGGACAGACCAATAAGAGGCTCCAAATTAAATCAGTAATAAATAGCCTACCAAACAAAAAAAGCCTAGGACCAGATGGATTCACAGCTAAATTATACCAGACGTACAAAGGAGAGCTGGTACTATTCGTGCTGAAACTGTCCCAACAAAATTGAGGAGAAAGTATTCCTCCCTAACTCAATCTGTGAGACCAGCATCATCCCAATACCCAAACCTGGCAGAGACACAATAACAAAAGTTTAGGTCAGTATCCTTGATGAACAATATGCTTCATTAACAATGATGCAAAAATCCTCAACAAAATACTGGCAAACTGAATCCAACAGCATATCAAAAAGCTATCCACCACAACAAGCAGACTTTATCCCTGGGATGCAAGGTCTGTCCAACATATGCAAATCAATAAATGTTATTCATCACATAAAACTAAAGACAAAACCCACATGACTATCTCAATAGATGCAGAAAAGGCTTTAATAAAATTCAGAATCTCTTCATGATAAATACTATCAGTAAACTAGGTACTGAAGGAACATTCCTCAAAAGAATAACAGCCATCTATGACAAACCCACAGCTAACATTATACTGAATGGGCAAAAGTTGGAAGTATTCCCATCTCCTTAAATATCAGCTTAAGACAATGATGCCCCCTCTTACCATTCTTATCCTACATGGTACTGGAAGTCCTGGCCAGAGTAATCAGGCAAAAGAAAGAAAGAAAGGCATCCAAATAGGAAGAAAGGAAATCAAACTTTCCTTATTTGCCCATAACATGATTCTATGTCTAGAAGACCACATAGTCTTAGCCCTAAAGCTTCTTAAGCTAATAAACAACTTCAGTGAAGTCTCAGGATACAAAATCAATGTACAAAACCCACTAGTATTCCTATACACCAACAACAGTCAAGCTGAGAACAAAATCAAGAATGCAATCTCATTCACAATAGCCACAAAAATACTAAAATATCTAGGAATACAGGGAGTTGAAAAATCTCTACAATGAGAGTCACAAAACATTGCCCAGTGAAATCAGAGATGGTACAAGCAAATGGAAAAACACTTCATACTCATAGATACGAAGAATCAATATAGTTAAAAATGGCCATACAGCTCAAAGCAGTTTACAAATCTAATGCTATCTCCTTCAAACTACATGCTATTCTTCACAGAGAGAAAAACACTATTTTTAAATCCATATGGAACCAAGAAGAGCCTGAATAGCCAAGGCCATCCAAAGCAAAAAAACAAAGCTAGAGATCTCATGTTACCTCACTTCAAACTATACTATGGGGCTACAGTAACCAAAACAGCATGGTACTGGTACTAAAACAGACACATAGACCAATGAAACAGGAAAGAGAGCTCTGAAATAAGGCTTTACACTTATGACCATCTGATCTTTGAGAAAAATGACAAAAACAAGCAAGAGATAAAGGATTCCCTATTCAGTAAATAGTGTTGGGATAACTGGCTAGCTGTTATGCAGAAGATTGAAACTGGACCCCTTCGTTATATCATATATAAAAATGAACTCAATGTGGATTAAACACTTAAATGTAAAAAACGAAACTATACAAATGCTAGAAGACAACATCGATGATACCATTCTATACATAGGCATGGGCAAAGATTTCATGATGAACACACTAAAAGCAATTTCAACAAAAGCAAAAATTGACAAATGGATTTTAATTAAACTAAAGGGCTTTCACATAGTAAAAGAGACTGTCATCAAACAGACAGCCTACATAAAAGGAGGAAATTTTTGCAAACTATGTACTTGACAAAGTTCTAATAACCAGAGTCTATAAAGAACATAAATTCACAAGAAAAAAAAATTCCATTAAAAAGTGGGCAAAGGACATAAACAGACACTTTTCAAAAGAATACATACATGCAGCCAACAATTATGAAATAATGTTTAATATCACTGATTGTTAGAGAAATGCAAATCAAAACCATAATGAGATACCATTTCACACCAGTCAGAATAGCTATTATTAAATACTAAAAAAAAAAATGTGCTGGTGAAGTCACAGAGAAAAAGAAATGCTTATACATTGTTGTTGGAAGTGTGAATTAGTTTAACCATTGTGGAAAGCAGTGTGGCAATTTCTGAAAGACCTGAAAACAGAACTACCATTCAACCCAGCAATCCTATTATTGGGTGTATACCCAAAGGAATATAAATTGTTCTACCATGAAGACACATGCACACATATGTTCACAGCAGCACTATTCACAATAGCAAAGTCATATAATCAAACTGAATGCCCATCAATGGTAGATTGATACATATATACCCTATAATCCTATGCAACCATTTAAAAGAATGAGATTGTGTCCTTTGGAGAAACATGGATGGAGCTGGAAGCCATTATCCTAAGTGAACTAACACAGGAACAGAAAACCAGATACTGCATGTTTGCACTTATAAGTGAGAGCTAAATGAAGAGAATACATGGATACATAAAGGAGAACAAGAGACACTGGGACATGGTGGAGGGTAGAGGGTGGAAGAGAGAGAGGATTAGGAGAAATAACTGCTGGATACTATGCTTAATTCCTGAGTGATGAAATAGTCTGTACAACAAACCCCCATGGCATTAGTTTATCTGTATAACAAACCTGCGCATGTACCCCTGAACTTAAAAAGCATAAAAGATACAGTAAAAATATGGTATTAAAATGAGACCACCATCATTATGAAGTCTGTTGTTGACCATAATGTCATCATTTGTTGCCTGACTGTACTTTAGACCTAACACATCTATCGGTTAACAATAAAACTCATTCTCTTATAGTATTCCAGAGAAAACAAATTATATCCTTTTCAATGAAATAGAAAGACTTCTTATGAAAATATGTCCTCATTCTTATGTCTGATGTTCTCATTTCCAAAGGAGGGGAAGGGAAAGGGAGGAAAGGAAGAAGGGAAAAGAAGGGAAGAAAAGAGGAAGGGAGAAAAGGAGGAAGAGAGGGAGGGAGAGAGAGACAGAAAGAGAGAGAGAGAGAGAGCGAGCCAAAAAGACTTGCTTGTTCTTACAAGCCAGAGTGTACTTGCTAATGAGATCAAGAGTTGAGCATGTTCTAAAAGTACCTATATGATACACACATATAATTCCTTCAAAGTCATGCTAACTTATGGATATAAGTTAGTACTCATCTTAATTTCTGTTTTTCCATAGTTTATAAACATAATTTGTCTATGACATGCTTTTATTTAGCCTTTTTATGGGCCAGAATTGTGAAACTGAATGGAGTTAAGAGCAGCTTGCAGAATATTATCACAAAATCATGTTATTTCTAATATTATTAATGAATCTTCACACTGGTTTCCCAGGCAGAGTGAAATAATGAAGCAGAGAGAATTGAGTATCTTTGCTGTCTTTTCAAAGTTGACAATCATTATTTGTCTAAGTTAGTCATTAGGCTTGCTCTGTTTTCATTTAAAAAGTAGCAGTTAGTGCAATAATGTATCACATTACTGTCTAACCAAAGGGATTTAGACACTGCCATGAGACAAGGCTCATAGCGGGTTAAATACATACTTTCAACCCTAAATAAAATGCTCTTAGATGAATAGTTAAAAGTCTGCTCTTTCCCAGTGAATAGTGCAAAAGGGACCATGGAGGATATTAACTGAGACAAAACTAAAGCATTAACCTGCTTGATACATATACACATGTGTGTGTGTATATATATATGTATATGTATGTATGTGTATATGTATATGTATATTATATGTCAAGCAGTTTGACATATGTATATATGCGTATACATATATGTGTATATGTAAATGTGTGTGTGTATATGTGTGTGTGTGTGTGTATATATATATATATGTCTCCTGTTCTCTTATTCATATAAAGAATGGTTTTTACTACTAATGACTAATTTCTTCTATTTGTATATTTGTTGATTCTAAACTTTTTTATTAGTATTGTGACTGTGGGTCATTCATTTTAACCTCTTGTTAACCACATGTAAGATGAGATTTAAAATATTTTCTCTGTGTACTATAAAAGACTGTGAGTGTGAAATCAAGTAATATAATAAAATTATTTTATAAGGTGAGAGGCATCATACATATACTAGGTTATAGTATTACATATCCACGTATAACTAAAAGGACTTCGGTAAACTCTGATTCTAAAAGTCTGCATTCAGATGTAATTTATGAAATGAGGAGTCTGGTTCTATTTGAAACCTGCCTCTGGACTTCTAGTTTGACTGAAAATCAGTCTTCCATTACACAATTATCTGAATTATAGCTGTGCTGAATAAAGAAAATCTGCATTTTATCCTATTGGTCAGAAGCTCTGTGCCCTTGACACCGTATTCATTTCCCGTCAGTCTCCTTGTTAATAGCTCCATGTAAGCCACTCCAGCCTTCTTGTTCACAACAGGTTTATTCCCACCTTGGGAAGGGCTTTTAGTTGAGATTTCCTCATCTGGGAATGCTCTCAGGATTGTGACTTAACTTACTCTTCTGTACTTACCTCTCTGCTATGCCTTTGAAGAAGGCTTCCATTGTCATTCAAGCAAGATTTTTCTCCCTCATTCTACCCACGTTACTCACTATCCTCTGGTTCTCCTTTATCTTACTCACAGCACTTATCATTGCCTGATACTACACATAGGCATCTGTTTTTATTTACTTTTTTTTTTTTTTGGCTTTTTAAAATCTTTTTTCCCACCAGAAGAGGTTTTAGAAGGTAGATAATGAAATATCCTTTCCCACTGTATTTCACAATGCTGAAGGGTACGTGGCACAGAGGGTGTACCATAAATAAGCATTGGGGGAAAGCACAAAAAAAGGAAAGAAAAATGGAGTAAGGGAGAAAGAAAAGGAGGGAAGAAATGGAAAAAGAGAAGGGAAGAGGGAGGAGAAGAGGAAGGGAAGAGAAAGGAGAAAGGAAGGGCAGAGAAAGAAAGAGAAGTGAAGGAGGGATGGCCATTGGTCGCCATTGCTTTCTAACAGGCTAAAATATCACCTCAATATTTGGAATTGATTTTCAGAACGTTAAATACTTAATATGCACTATGACTTTTTAGATTGCCTTATATTTTGACTTATTTACTCATGTATCTAAATGAATATAGATTTATATATCTAAATATATGTACATGTATATAGCTATCTGTCTGTGTTTCTCTGTTACTCTTGCCTTTCTGTGTGTGGTTGATACTTTCCAGTTTACTACATTAAAGCCAGTTGGGCAGACAGTGCCGTATATTTGCATTGTAGGTCGACAGTGAACAGAATCTTGTACTGTGGTAGGCACTTCTCCTTCCATAGCTATTTAATAGTGAGTGATTTTTATTTTTACCATTGTTGCTTGTCTACACATCTTTCTATAAAACTAGCAGGCAGCACTATCGTAGCTGACCATGAAAGTGGAATGTGATATTGATGATATTGTATAATTTAATGAAGCAATGAGATTCCGTTTCTATTAAGTTTACTTGATATATTCCATTCCAAGCACATTTTATTTTCATGATAAATTAATAACTTGACTGCTTATAGATAGATCATAAACATTGCTATTTAGGTTTGAAATAATTAGCCTGGAGACCATGTCAGTAATGATTGCTGCCCAGTGTTCCTACAGCTCTGTGCTTCTCTAGAGATGCAGGTTTTATTTCTGGGGATCAATCACTGCACTTATCTGTTGTGGTCTAAATGCAACAAATATTAAATCTTTAAAATAGATCCTCATTTACAGAAGTTGGGAGCCAGTTGAAAGTTGAAGGTAATCCTCTTCTGTAATAAACCACTGGTCCCAATTATGGGTAGATCCCTTACTTCTCACTGCGTACAGGAAATCACCTCTGAGTAGTCACTCTGCTTTTTATGTGGCATGTGTTAGCATATCATGCATCTCATTTTGGGCACCATGACTTTTTTGGCCTTCATTTTTCTTTTGATTGCTTTATTAGAACAACAAACATTTTATTTTCTAGACATCTTAACAATATCAAAAATACTGTTAGTTAACTTGAAAAATTTAAAACAAAATCAGTTTCGAATTTTGGTTAGCTGTCTAGTGTTATACTACATATGTTTTGTTTCTTCAGTTCTCTGGAAGAGCTAGAGTAAAGTAACTTTTAGTAACTTAAATGAAATAGTTTTATTCTAATTATATTGGTGGAAAAGTTAAAGTAATAGCCAGCATTATGTAAACTTTTTATATTATTTTATTTTATTTTATTTTTGAGACGGAATTTTGCTCTTGTCACCCAGGCTGGACTACAATGGCGCGATCTCGGCTCACCGCAACCTCCGCCTCCTGGGTTCAGGCAATTCTCCTGCCTCAGCCTCCTGAGTAGCTGGGATTACAGGCACGCGCCACCATGCCCAGCTAATTTTTTTGTATTTTTAGTAGAGACAGGGTTTCACCATGTTGACCAGGATGGTCTCGATCTGTTGACCAGGATGAGCTCGATCTCTTGACCTCGTGATCCACCTGCCTCAGCCTCCCAAAGTGCTGGGATTACAGGCGTGAGCCACCGTGCCTGGCTATATTCTTTACAATTTTAAATGTAAATTGTGTATTTCTTTGAATGGTTGCCTTTTATTGAATGCTAAGATGTCAATAATTCTCTAGTGATTTTTCCAGGAGGAATACTTTCTATATGTATCTCTTTACACTAGCAACTAGTAATGCATTTTTATTTTTAAACTTTTTAATTTACCGAGAAGCATTTGAGATAGCACATACTTTCCATTGGGGTTCATTTTGTTGAAAAATATAATTTTATACATGAAGACATTAAAAACATATTCTTGCAGATTGAAGATTAGAGTCTAAATTTAATATTTTATTTACCATGAATATTTTCTTGAAGTAAACCAATGGAATTATATAATAAAATATAGATAACTAACAGAATTTACATTTTTCCCCAAACCTCCATTCTGATTTATGAGACTATGTCATTTTAATATGCTTTCTATTGCTTCTCAGATATGGTGTGCTCTATCTGTCTTATCTCTGTTCTTTATCCCAGAATCACATTTCCGATTGAGAGCAAAGTCAGTGATGTCTATCTACACTAGAGCAAATTTATGGGTCCATGGATTTCCTCAGCCTATCAAAGGATATACTGACTCTACCAAATGTAAAAGCCACTAGTCTCAATGGCAAACAGAATTTTATGTATGATTTAGGTGTTTACTTACTTACCAGAGACCAGTTGTATTTAGGTAGAATTTAATTTTGTCATATGAACTTTTCATCATTTAGTCATCCATATAAAAACTCAAAATTATAACTTCATTTTTCTTGCAGAACCAAAAGAAGATTGTATTTAGCTTTTCATTTAGAATCTTTCATTCTAAACAGCTAATGATTCTTAACAGCTTGTCATTCTGCCAAAAAGGGCACTGAGAGAGATTATATAATTTCTATAGTCATCAGTTGTGAGTCTTTTTCTTGAGTGCGTGAAAATAAAGTAGTAAAATCTGTGTTGTCAGCAGAATGACAGTATTAGCAAATAGAGAATTTAAGAAACTTTAGTATAAAGTTGTAAAAAAGCGGGATACCACTGATAGCAGGCTTCTGTTTTGGGGGATGGGAGTTAATATTAATTGAATTTTATATATTTTTATTCTGCTTACCTGTGTTATAAAAATGTTTGTTCTGTCCTTTGTCTTTAAGTTTCAGTGGAAGAGAAACTTCTTCCTTATCCTAGGTTGCTGATCTTCTTTTTCTCAGAGCATTTACTTTAGAAAATTTCTAAATGTCTGTTCTTTCTCTGCCTCTTTGGGATATAAATCATTTAAAAGGCTTCTTGCCAGTTTTAAAGTCCAAGAATATCTGTATCAGGTACTTGGAACCATGTAAAACAGGGCATCTCTTTCTCAGTTTCTACAGGAGAGTAGGAGCCTAATTTTAGTGAGTCCTTGCTTTAAGACATTAAATTACTTCCTATTAAGAAGATGAGAAAGCACTTTGGGAGGCCGAGGTGGGTGGATCACGAGGTCAAGAGATCGAGACCATCCTGGTCAACATGGTGAAACCCCGTCTCTACTAATACAAAAAATTAGCTGGGCATGGTAATCCCAGCTACTCAGGAGGCTGAGGCAGGAGAATTGCCTGAACCCAGGAGGCGGAAATTGCGGTGAGCCGAGATCGCACCATTGCACTCCAGCCTGGGTAACGAGCGAAACTCCGTCTCAAAAAAAAAAAAAAAAAAAAAAGAAGATGAGAAAATAATTTACATTTTCTTTGTGTAAAGCCAATTAGCAAACATAGATGGTGTAAGATCCCCAGACCTCAACTCTTAAAAACTTGCTGGTCCTTTGTGTTAGTGGAGTTGAACTCAGGCTGAGTATGGCCTTTCTTTCCTATTGCAATAGCTTTGAATAAAGTCTCTCTTGCCTATTTAACTTTGCCCAATGCAATTTTTGCTTTGATACAGTATAAACTGTTTTATTTCCAAATAATAGCCCTTATCGTCTTCTACCAAGATTACAGACTTTCTCTTAATGAACACTCACTTTTTAAAAATATTTTATTGGACTGTGCATGGTGGCTCAACCCTGTAATCCCAATACTTTGGGAGGCTGAGGCAGGCATATCACTTCAGATCAGGAGTTCAAGATTAGCCTGACCAACATGGTGAAACTCCCTCCCTACTAAAAATACAAAAATTAGCCAGATGTGGTGGTGTATAGCTGTAATCCCAGCTACTCAGGAAGCTGAGGTAGAAGAATCGCTTGAACCCAGGAGGCAGATTTTGCAGTGAGCCAAAATCATGCCATTGAACTCCAGCCTGAGCAACAGAGTGAGACTCTGTCTTGAAAAATAAAAATAAAAATAAATAAAAACATTTTATTAATTGGCTTCCCTATTCCATATTGATAACCGTGACTCCTTAATATTAAGTCACAGCTCTTTAATTTTTATATTGTTTCTGATATGTTAGTTCTTCAATCATCTCTTAACTCTTGACTCTTAACTGTTGGTGATTTCCATATATTCTTTGTCTGTTCTCTCTATATCTTTCTTTGATTAATTTCAAATACATTTTGACTTCCAAGTATGTGTTTGTGATTCTGAAATATTTCCCAGGCTATAGTCCTCTTGAGTTGCTAGATTATATTTTTTCCTGCTTTTCCACCTTGATGCTTCAGGAGCATCTAAGAACCTTAATTTATCTTAGAACCCTACTTTACAGCTTTTTCAATATTTTCTTACTGGATGAGTGCACAGCTCTCAACATGGGTGGCCAAGCCAATAATCTGGCCATTAACCCACAGCGCATTTATTAACTTATTTTTTCTATTACAAAAGTCCTAGTCAGTTTTGTGAAATAAAATAATACATGGCTAATATTTTATAAAATCTTGGTGCTTTATAACTGATTTTATATCTTCTCTTTGAATGATGAATAGGGAGTATAGCCAGGTGAGTATAGTGTGAAAAAGCAGTCCAAAGAAGGAGAAGCTGATTGCTTGGTATTGATTGTTGTTTTTTGAAACATTAAGAGCCTAGCTTAAAGGACGACAATGATTAGTTTATAAAAACATGTCAGTTTTCATAGAAATTGCATTGACTCTGTAGATTGCTTTGGGCAGTATGGTAATCCTTGTCAAAATACCAATATTATTTTGTGCAGCATTAGAAAAACTTTCTAAAATTCATATGGAGCCAAAAAAAAAAGAATGTCCAAATAGAGTAACCCTGAACAAAAAGAACAAAGCTGGAGCATCACACTACCTAATTTCAAAATATATTATGAAGTTATAGTAACCAAAGTAAGCATGCTTTTGGTATAAAAACAGACATATAAACCAGTGGAGCAGATTAGAGAGTTTAGAAATAAATCCAAGTATTTACAGCCAACTGATTTTTGATAAAGGAGCCAAGAACATACACTGAGAAAATAACACCCTCTTCAATAAATGGTGCTGAGAAAATTGGGTATCTACATGCAGAAGAAGGAAACCAGAGGCACATCTCTCCTTGTATACAAAACTTAAGTGAAGATGGACTAAAGACTTAAACAAAAACCCAAAACTATAAAACTGCCAGAAAAAATCATAGGAGTAACACTGCCAAGGTATTGAGCTAGCTAAAGTTTCCAAGGCTAAGACCTCAAAAGCACAGAAAACTATAACAAAAATAGACAATTTGGACTATATTAAACTAAAATCTTATACACAGCAAAGAAAATCAACAGAGTAAATAGACAAACTACAGAATGGCAGAAAATATTTACAAAGTACTAAGCTGACAATGGACGAATATCCAAAATACACAAGGAACTCAATTTAAAAAAAATTCCATTAAAATGTTAGCTAAGGACATGAATAGATATTTCTCCAAAGAAGATATACAAGTGAACAACAGATATATGAACAAATGCCCAATATCACTAATCATTAGGAGAGTGCATATGAAAACCACAATGAAATATACCCCAGTTAGAATGGTAATTACCACAAAGACAAAAACAAAACAAAGTAAAACAGGTGCCGATGTGGATGTGGAGAAGAAAGAACTGCTACGCACGGCCGATGGGAATATAAATTAGTACAAACATTATGGAAAACAGTACGGAGATTTCTCAAAAGACTAGAAATAGAACTACTATACCACCCAGCCATCCCACTACTGGGTATTATCCAAATGAAATCGGTGTATCAAAGGGATACCTGCACTAGAATGTTTGTGGTAACACTATTTCCAGTAGCAGAGACATGGAATCAATCTACGTGCCTATCAATGGATGAATGGATAAGGAAAACGTGGTATATATGCACAACGGAATATCATGTGGCCATAAAAGAAAATGTCACTTGCAGAAATATGGACGGAATTGGAGGTCATTATGTTCAGTAAAATAAACAGGCACAGAAAGGCAGATACTACATGTTCTTACTCATATGTGGGAGCTAAAAAAAAAAAAGTTCATCTCACTGGATCAGCTTGGTGTCTGAAAAAACAACAAAAAAAGTTGATCTCATAGATACAGAGAATAGATTGAAAGATACTAGAGGGAAGGGTGTGTGGGTAAAAGGGGAGGGGTTGGTTAGTGGGTATAAACATACTCTTAGAAGAAACAAGCCCCAATATTTGGTAGCAGAGTAGGGTGACTACAAGTAGCAACACTGTATTGTAGATTTCAAAGCAGCTAGAAGAGAGAACTTGAAATGTTACCAACACGTAGAAATGATAAATTCCTAAGATGATGAATACTGTAATATCCCGACTTGATCATCACATATTATATGCAGGTAATAAATACTCACATGTACTCCATACATTTGTAAAATATTTTTTATCAATTAAAAATAGTTTATTGATGGGTGCAGTATATTCTAAACTAAGGTAAGCTTTTTCTGTAAATACCTAGGTAATAAGTATTTTATAATTCGAGAGCCAAAAGGCGAAACTGAGGATATGACTTAGGTCCTTATATAATAATTTCAGATACAATTATATAATCACCAGTCATATAAAAACAGAGAGGAGACAGATTTAACCTGTAGGCTGTAGTTTGCAAGCCTGTACTCTGTAACATATTAAAAACGAAAGTTTCATATTCATGTCGTAACGAACCTAAAACTTAAAAAAAAAAATTAATCCCCAGATCATATGCTATGTAACCCTGTGTGTATGTGTGTATGTGTGTGTATGTGTGTGTGTGTGTGTGTGTGTGTGTGTTTAGAGTTTTTTCCTTGGACATACAATTTTAATATCTTGGGCTTAATTTTTATTTTTCTCCGTGGTAGATTTCTTCTTCTTTCTTGGTAGATGTGATTGCTAAAGGAGTAAGTAAATTATTTAATTGCATTTTTATTGCAATTGCTTGTGAGCAATAATAGATGGAAATGAGATGAACCATATTCATTTCTTGTCATGAAAAGAAGGTAATATTAATCTAGTTGGTATATGCTAGAAAAAAATTGTCATATTTGCACTTATCACATGATCTGCACTTATTTATGATGTGAACGTCATGCAGAAAAGATATAAGTCATCTGTTAATTTACTTCCACCTGCAGAGAATTCAGACTTGATTAATTTTCTAGAGTTAATGGGTCTCTATTGTAAGGATATCTTGAGGAGCAAAGGAGACTGAACGCTGTCTCATCAGCAGGGCATGCAGGACTGAGGAAGAGTTGAACCTTTGTTTATTGTGATTAAGAATAAATCAGTAGCTGTTGCATTCTTCGGTAACTCTGGTGACCGAGTGGAGATTTGGGTTCTGCCCCGATTTGGCTCCTTTTTGTTTTCTTTCCACCTGTCCTGCCTGCTTCTTCCTACTCTGCTTTTCTCTCTTCACTCTGATCAGTGTTGTAACTTCACTCCTCAGAGATGTTGCCTCCTTTCTTTGTGAATGTGTGCTTGGCATTTGTTTTGTTTTTTGTTTTAATTGCTAACCTGGGAAACTCACAAGTGATCTCTAATCAAAAAAATAGACTTTCTTCCCAGATACTAAGAACTTAGGGTCTGGTTTGAATGTTTGACCTAATCCCTCCTCTCCTGACCATGTGTGTTGGATTGTTAAAGTTTAAGACCTGAATTACTATCATTTAAATAAGAGGATAGTCATTATTTTAACTGAAAGGGCATGTTATGACTTCAACATTGTTCCCACCAAGGGAAAACTAGGTCTGGTTTTTGGGCTTAAAAGACACTCATAGCTTTCCCTGTAATTGTTTCTTTTTTCTTTTACTACTGTTTGATTGTTTCATGTCTACTATTTTATTCCAAAAGCAACATACAGGTTGGGCCCATAATTCCTGACTCTGTGAATTATACAATTTTATTAGATCCAGTTTATTTTTTTGAGTGATCATTAAAAATGGCTTTTGTTCGTTTAATAATAGATCAATTCAAGCGTATCACATGGTCGGTCCAGTAATCCCTCGGACTTAACAGGAAGATGGCTGGACTCAAGTCAGGAGTAAAAAGTAAGATTTAGCTGTTGTCAGTTATAGCACTGTTGACCTATTGGAACAGGAAGTTAACTTTTTTTTTTCCTCTTCATTTTTTTTGAGACGAAGTCTTGCACTGTCGCCCTGGCTGGAGTGCAATGATACTATCTCAGCTGACTGCAACCTCCACCTCCTGGTGTTCATACAATTCTCCTGCCTCAGCCTCCCGAGTAACTGGGATTACAGGTGCACACCACCACACCTGGCTAATTTTTTTGTATTTTTAGTAGAGGTATGGTTTCACTATGTTGGCCAGGCTAGTTTCGAACTTCTAACCTCGTGATCCAGCTGCCTCGGCCTCCCAAAGTGCTGGGATTACAGGCGTGAGCCACGTGCCTGGCCTAAATTTTTTTGTATTAATCAAAGAACGGAAAGATATTAAATGATTATCACATAGTCCTAAATTTACAGGTGACACAAAAATTAAGGAATTAGAAGATTAAGCAAAATATAAAGATAATAGAAATCACAGCAAACGAGAGAAAGCAGTCACAGTTTAGCTAAAGCTGATGGAGATTTTGAAAGAATGATAGCCTACAGTTTCTAAGTCATTTGATTTTTGTCAACTTTAGCTAAAAATCCAAAATCATTACAAAATGATATGAAATATATTGTGTTTCCCTCCTACCCCCAGTTTGCATATTGATGACTTTGTCCCTATTACCTCAGCCTGTGACTTTATTTGGAGACAAGATCTTTACAGAGGAAATCAAAGTAAAGTAAGTTCATTAAAGTGGGCCCTAATCCAATATGACTTGCCTCTAAACATCTTTCTTTTGACTGTCTAGGTTCCAAAACTGTGATGCAATATTTTTCTGTTGTTTAAGTCATACAGTTCGTGATACTTCTTTGCAACAGTTGCAGCAAACTAGTACTCAACCTATTGAATTACAAGCGAAAAGTTTACATCAAACATATCTTCCTCCTTTCTGCTTTAGTTTCAGAATTACAGATAATGTTTAAAAATTACTGTCAAAGGCAAAGAGCAAGGTACACTTGTTACAGGCATTCAGAATGATAATTGAACATTTGGGGATATATATGTGTGTTTGAGATTTGTTTCAACCAGTGTTGCTTGATATTAAACCTTGCTAATGATTACTAATCCTTCCTGTATGTCTCAAATTTAATTTACCAAAAAGAGAAGTTTCTGTTTGTGGAAAAATCATCATAGTGGGTGAAACATTTGTGTTTTATGAAAGTTTAACTACTTTTTAAAATCAGACCATCTTAATGGCCTGATGCCAATCTCCAGTCTAGCATTTTTAGCCAAGGGAGAGTATGAAGACCAGTCACTGTGTGTAATAATTCACCATTGGTTATAAATATAACATGTAACCTAACTTTCCTAGATTACTCTGCACAATTACTCAAATCACTGATACATACAGGTAAGATTCAGGCCAAATGAGATGTGTTTGCAGATTTAAAATCTTTACTCATTGAGTTATTGGAGAGAAATGAAACTAAAAAATGTTTATGATTATTCAACTTTGTTCAACATCAACAATTTATCCAAACTTGATGCAATAGAATAATCAGAATTATTACACATAGCAAACAGATTCTTCAAAGATATGTTTTATCATTCGAACATAGTATAATTCCCTATTCTATTTGACTTCCAGTTCAAAATTCTTAACATCATAGTTTCGTTGGTTCCATGAGTTCAATATGAATTGAAACTAACTGATCCAGGCTGCTAGCAATTTTAAATATTTCATATTCACAAGTGAGCATTCCAGTTAAAACAACTATTTCCTCTTGCTAGTTTAAACTCCAAACTAGATATTAAATCAGTGCATGCTATAATAATATTATTAGAAAAATATAAGTATGGGTTTATTTTATATGCTAAGGAATTTTCTTACTGGAAAAATTATTTGGATGACATACTAATCAGAGAGAGCATTATTTCAAAAGTATACCTCACTTTCTCAATCTGTGAGATTAAGAAGTTGGACTACATGAATTACAAGGGTTTTTCTAATAAGAACCAAAAAGAAGAAAAGGAGGGAAGGGAGGTGAAAGGAAAGAAAGAAAGAAACAACAAAAAACAACAGCAAGAGACGGGGATACCATTTTTTTCCCCTCTAGTTGTCTGAGATAGGTTATATTTGATAGTTAGAAAGATAATGTTATGAAAACCAAGAAAACAATGTTCATGTGAATTCCCGTGTTACTTGTATTTTTTTCTTTACAGTATTTTTTAATGGATGAAAGATGATAACTGTTGTAGAGACACTGCCTACAGACTTCAACATAGAACTCATAAAACCCTGGGATCAGGACAAGGATGTGCTATTTGCAAAACAAAATCTGGCTGTAACTACAATTTCTATTTGTTTCTAATAAAGGGGCATCATGAAATACATATAAACATAGCTTAGTCATTGAGAGGTCCTATGAAAATAGCAGGGAACATCATAGAGTTTAATTTGTTTTGAAGATACTTGTAACTCAGAAAACCTATGAAGAAAATGTGACTCTGGGGATTAAGAACATATATATTTTAGTTGTAATTAGCTATACTGGAAAAAACCCTAACTTTTAAAGAATGATGCCCCTCAATTACCTTAGAGTTTCTGTAAATGTTTGCCACATCCATGACATTCCATAGAGGGCTTATGCTCTGATGGGTATAATCCCTGGTAACAGACTCATGGTTTCCCCCAGTGCCACTTGTGATGACCCTAAATAATATTTAACCCCACGTTTTAAGCTGTGTATTTGCTATTACGTTTGTAGGACAAACGTATTAGGGCAAAGAGAAAGTACAAGGTTTAGACAGCATGATCTATTTTTAAGTTATACAAGCCAGTTGTGATTGATACATGTGCAGCAGCTGGCTTTTATTATAAAATACAGTTTAAACCTTAGAAATCTATTAACCAAAGAGCCATGATTTGCATTAAATACAGTTATTCCATTCAGGGATGTAAAGTCACATTTATAGAATAGAGTTGATCACTTGTAAGTGTAGGTTGTAAATATTTTCACATTTAATTAATTAAGGTGTTTTGCCTAATTTTTATAGGCTACCATGATGCACGTTACCACAGTACTTTTTTCTTTGATTAGTTCAAGATAAATATGAACTCTATTTTATAATTTCTTTCCTTTATTTACTAACTGTCCTTAACAACTGGATTTTAGAAAATTCATGCCATGCACACAATTAGGCAGGTTAAAGCCACAGAAAACTTAATAGTAACGTGAGTGCTGACAACATTAACCAGCATTATAAGCATCAAGGGCATTGAGATATACTCCTGGAGAATCCATTTTTCCAGATGTATCATAGAATACTTGACACTTTCCCAGATGACAACAGATAAATGGTGAGTGACTTTTATTGTCATTTCAGTGATTGTAATTTCATATATATATATATAGAGAGAGAGAGAGAGAGAGAGAGAGAGAAAGTATATAGACACTGAAAACAGTTTTATATTAATATTAATCAATGTGTTTCATTTTTTAGTTAGTTGGTAAAGAGCTGATATCAACTATACAGATTTTTTTTCAAATACATAAAAGCAATTCATTAAAAATAATATAAAATTCCAGTTACAGTAAGTAGTTATTGTGTTTTTTATAAGTTATTACCAAATGCCCATCTTATTTATGATACCTTTCCACTATGACTCAGACAATAAAGATGATGACACAGTGTTTTTTGGGATTAATATTTATATTTTAAAGGGTAAAATCTCTAATGTTTCCACAGAATAATCACCTTGACAGCTTAGAAAAACAGAGCTAGAAACCCTATCTGCAGCTATTCTATACTTTTGTGGGTCTGGCTGAAGTGCCACACTAGAAGCTGACCAGTAACCTTCTCCAGTGTGAATCTGCTGAAAATGCTCCAGGCAGAGGTCTAAGTGGGGAGGATCATGGAAAATACTGGAAATATCAACATTTAATTTAATAAAATAATTCAATCATTGATTTATTATTTTCAACCATTAATTTAATAGAAATGTATTAAATACCTGTGATCAGTGAAGATTCTATATTTCTGTAATATTTCCTTTGTAAGAGAACAAAGGGTGTAACCTCCTTATTCTTTGGTGAAAACCCAGAGGTAGGGTAGATTTACCTAAGACAACTGGCTATCTCCAAACCCCAAAATGTTACTTAAGTGAATAAGTTTCTGATTTTATTTCAGACTTCTTAGATATGAGATACAAACTCTCCTTTTGCCTCCATAGATATATATTAAGACTTTGAATCTTAAGTTAGGCGAGTAATTAGGTAAATAGAAATTGAAGATACCTTGTTTGGTTTTGGCCTTTAGATATAATTCTCTTTATTCTTCATTATAAAAAAGGCTCCTTCATCCAGGAAAATAGACAAGAAATATCAGAGATTTGCTTTAGTAAGGGTCTTCAATGTTTTGCATTAAAACACCCAAAAACCCTCAATTCTTATACTGCTTTCTTCATTTTGTTTTGCTTTTTTAAATTAAAAGAGATTAGGGGTATGGTTTCTATAGAGAGACTAGAGGACTTAATGGGATTTTTTAAATATGTAAGACTGGAATAATAGCCTGAAGAACAGAGAGGGAAGAATTGAGCTGTTTTAAAAGCAAACATAAAATATCCAGAAACTAAAAAAAGAAAAGAAAGAAAATCAAGAGAAAAAAAAGTGTCTACTAAATTTTGTAAATTTTCTAGCCATGCTAAAGAAAAAGACAAATTGTATTAAATTTTTATTTAATAAAATCCTTAATCATACCAGTCATAAAAATGTATGTAAATACTCATCTCTCATTTTAAGTGAGGATAAATACTTTGTTTTTACCTGTGATGTTCAGAAAACTATGTTGCCTCATCTATTAAGGGAAGATCTCTCTTAAGATATTGTAGTTTTGTTCTTCTTGTGTTAAGAATTTCCTGGCTTCAGGCTAGCTGATTTTTTTAAATAGCAAATTTAACACATTATTTTTTATCTGAGTATTAGAAACAAAGTATGTATATGCAGAGACATGGAACCTTCAAACCTACTGCCTTCACTAGGGATGGGAAAGCACTGGAGGGAGCTAATTGAGTCCATGCTGAGTAATTATCAATGGAAATGAGTTTGGCCATTTTCTTTTGCACTAGGAAATTTAAACAAAATTGTTGAGTAAATATTGATACTGTATTTGTGCATTCATTAAAGTGCAAAAGCTTCTCATTTTAATTCATAGGACATGGATTAGAAAATAGAAAGGATTAGACAGAAATACCCTGCAGCATAAATGCATTCATAGGATGGATAAATTTTCTTTAAGTAGAATCAGATTTGTAAGGGAATCTCCATATCCTCAAAGTTCCTCTTCAAAGGATTTGACCATTTTGGATGAAAGAACCAATCTGTGATTGAACATGATTACGGATAGCATCACTTAGTGATTTCTTCGTGAACAACTTATTTGATGGCATCATGTATAGATTATAACTTACCAATTGATTGTCTTTTAGACATATAACCGCAATAATGGTTCACCTTTATTTTAACAGTGCTTGTGAATTTGCCTCTTGTTCTTAAAAATAACAATTGATTTTTAAATCTAAAACTGTAATATTAAAGTTGCTTTTCAAAATGTTGCTACCCACTAAATCCACATTTTTTGAATCATAATATTGTGTAAGCATAAATGCATTTAATTTAAAAGCTGTCTGTAATCGAATGCATGTTATATTCTTCCTCTTAGAGGAAAATATAGGTACTACCTAAAACATGGTTATGCAAATAGTACTTTCTCAGGAAACATCTTGAACTGTATTTAAAACAACCATATAAAAACATATGTTTAGAATAATATATTCTAAGCCTAATGCTGTTCTCAAAATGAGTGCACTGCAGAGGCAGCAGTCTCTCTCTCTGTGAATATTCCCCAAAGGAAAACACTTTAATATTTTTGCACTGAACAAGGTGACCTGAAGGTTGTTAAAACTATAAAAATATTTTGAGAGTTAAGGCATGGGTGTGAAACTTAGATAAAATAGTAGCATGGCTAGTCCTTTGATTCTTGCCTTTCCACCATCCGGTGGCCTGGGCTCTGCTCCAGACGTGCTTCCTGTGCTGGATTTTACCTCTGCTTGTGCTGCTTATCCAGTACCATACCTAGCCTTGTTAAGAGTCAGAGTGAAGTATTTCCTAATGAGAAAACATAGTAGACTTGAAACTTACGTCCTGCACCATCAGCCCTCAATGCAAATTTGGTGATCAAGAAACGGGCCTGAGAATCACTCTACATTGTTTGGTTGACACTACGTCCTCTCAAATATCTCCTTGTCTTATCCCAGTTTGAGTGTACATTGGGACTGCACACCTTGGTGCAGTATATTGATGCTCTTGATGAACAGAGATAAAGAAGTATCTTATGGTTTAAGGACAAATGTGAGAAGGTACTTGGGTAGTTGGGCAAATGGTAAAGGAGGCAAAGGGGAGATACAGAATATTTGCTGTACTCAAGAATCTTTCCACTTCCTAGTTTTGTAAGATTTTTGGTTAAGACAGAAACCTTGTGTGTGTGTGTGTGTTCTTTCTCTTTATATTCTTCAAAATTAACATTCTAGTCACACATTTGGACAAACCAGGCCTTGGTCACAGATATTTATACACGGCCTAGATAAAAGAAGCATTATCATTTTTCTTTGACTTTGCCATTTTTAATGTGGATTATAAAATTCTAGTCCTAAATTGCAGCCACATAAATTGTCACTATGTCTCAGTTTAATTTGGCTAGCATGTATTTGCTTGTCAGCTAATTTGCCAAGTACTATGATAGACTCAAGCAGAAAATTCTCATTTTCATGAATTTTGTAGTCCAAAATACCACAAGTCCTAAGTAACCATAATGAAAGGAAATATATAGTAACCATTCCCTGACAACATTGTGTACTAGGTGCTGGAAATACAGAGGTAGGAAGGTTATAGCTCAGGCCTTTGGGGCCATGGGAATGTAAACTCAAAAAGCAAAGAAATTAGCCTAACTGCCTTGAGACAAAGGTATTCTTATAAGCTAAGGATTTTAATAAAATGTTGTACATAGCTTGTTTTAAATTCTAAGACCATGTCTTACTTCAGGTTAAATTTTTGTGCATGTGTGCAGTGTTGGTAATACAAGATGGTAGATGATATTGCTGCTTTTATTTTATTCTTACCAAGAAAAATAACAGTGGACCACCCCACATCTGTTCTTTAAACAAAACAAAAAAATATATACATTGTATAAAATACATGTACATCTACAAACAGGATCTTGAAAGGGGGATAGGACATGGCCATGGAGAGATGTCATAAAATGGGAGAAGCATATTCCTGATGAAGTGAATCACATGAACAGTGGTAAAGAATTGGAAAAGAACAGGGCATAATCAGACAATAAATGAATCTGGCTGAAAATACGGCAAGTTGACAAGGACTACAACAGATAGTAGATAATTTCTATAAGTTATTATTTGCTATATGCAAGCATATGTGCCAAGACTTTCTATAGATAGTAGATTATTTAACGCTTACAACAATATTATGTACTAATTATTATGGCAACGTTGCAGTTGAAGAAGATGAGGCCCAAAACTTAATATGGTCTTTGCTCTTCACCTCAATTGCAATTTGTCAGAAAGGTGAGGGGCCAGATATGGGAGGACCTGGCCCTTTTTTCTTTAGACAGTGTGAATTTCTTGAAAGCCTAACAGTCTGTTTGCTTTTATTCTTTGAAAAAAAAAAAATATTTGTCTCCAACCTCACACACTATGATAAAGCCAAGTTGCTTTAGTCCATCCACCATTTCAGAATATGAATATGATGTTTAATGCTTAATAATAGCATGTTTTGGTTTAAAAAGAATGCCAAATAATGTCTTTTTAGGCGGCTCTTCTTTCTCTAACCAACTTGAAATGCCAGAGAGACTTCTCTTCTCTAGCTGCAGTATTCCCTGCATGACATCATTCAATTTGACGCTTTAAAATACAATATAACTGTATATTGCTCTTAAATTTATATTTCTTGGCTAACCCTCTCACCAGAATTTCAGTATATTCAACTGGCTAATTGATATGTTCACTTGAATATCTAAGAAGCACTTTGTACCTTTGATAGTCCATATTTTTCAAATAAGATTTCCTGTCAGTCATTATTATTAAATAAGACACTCTGTTTCCACTCAGTTTAAATGTTCTGTTTTAATGTATTAATTTCCTCTATATATTCAGATCTGTTTCTTGGATTTTCTTCTTTTCCTGTTTCCATGTCACTATCATCCTATTTTAATTTTACAATTGGTTTGGAAGACAGCCATTCTAAGATGATCAAGGACATTGACTCTTGCCCTTGCATATTTCCCTCCTTTTAAATTGTATGAACCATATGAAGATAAAGAGCTATTACTCCATGGTTATGTTACCTTATACAGTATACTTGACTTGAAGAAAGGGAGTTTATTCCAGATGGGCATAACCTTGTCACACAAGCCCATTAAAAGCTGAGCATTTTCTCTGGCTGGTGGCAAAAACGAAGGAGAAATTCAAGACATAAAAGTATTCATAAAGTTGTATAATCATATAGATACTTTGGAAGAAGAGAAGATTTATTGGCAATAGGAAGAACAGTTAGGAACTTATTTCCAACGTCAAAGGCAGAGTAAAATGGAAAAGATACTTTATTTCAAGAAGCACCACAAAGGTAAAACTGACAGAATGTCCAAAGTAATTGAAGTTGTAGATGGGGATGGATAAATTCAAGCTAACGTTGATGTTTTAAATATAGATGATATGTCATTGTTAATTAACAGATACAGGCAAAAGCATGGGTCATAGGAAATAGGCAGAAGTCAATTAATTTGGATATAACTCCACTGAGTTTATAATCCTGGAGAAAAATCAAGGTGAAAGCAATTTGATTGTTACAAATAAGAATCTCATAGTATAGTCAAGGATAAATCAGTCTGGGAATTTAGTCTTGGGTTGATTTCTACCCTTTCCTTAGCCGTGGACTAGCTGTTTGATCTTAAAGAAACAGGTGCACTGTCCTGAGCTTCAGTTTCCTCAGGTACTGAGACAAGAGAGTCAGTTGAATTCACCGGACATTTATTGGCCCTCTACCGTGTAGAACATACTGTTCTAGGAATTACGGTTAAAAAAAAAAACAAACAAAAACCTGAGGTGATCATCAAAAAAGGGCTATGATTGATTTCGCTAGATAAAAATGATTGGCTGAGTTTAAGAAACACCCAGACGGGGAAGATCAGAACTGATGATCCATGGAAATGGAGGCTTATACCTCCTAATGCAAAAGTCCCAGTACATGTTCCTCCAGCTCTGAAGAATTTAACTGGGTTTTTATTTCTTACAGGATAAGAGCTGAACTCCAAATCATTAAGTCCAAATCATTTATGACCCTTTTTGCCTTCTTTTCCAAATACTGCTTCTACTTTCTACCTTGTGTTTCAGTCGTTCTAAATCTGGTTACTATGTACTTCAATTACTCTGGAACGTGTACATGTTATTTCTTTTGTCTAGAATATTTTTCCCTACCATGATGTTGCTTTCTTAGTCAGTGACTATCAAAACCTCAAGAACTTATCTCACCTTCATAGTATTATTCATCTATGCTCACACGTACTATTTTTTTTTTTTTTGTCTTGAAGCATGACCTTCACTTGTTGGAGTTAAAATTTTATTATTGGTTCAAATTTCCTTACCTCATTAGGTGGACATTCTTGAGGACAGGGTCCGTTTCACACTTTAATGTTTGCACTAAATATTCAGTTTGAGTGGGTCCATCTTGGCATTGACTTTACCAAAGCAGGTCCTCATCAAATAATTACTAAATAACTGTTGCTGCTGATAGATCCATGTCAGTTTTCTGAAATGCTCTTCCTCTAAATTCTAAATACATTTCTAAACTGAAACAATCACTTTCTATTTTAAGTATAACAGAGAAAGAGCTTATCTAAAACAAAAAATTCACTGAGGAACAGCTCATTCTTTTGGAGACTATAGGCGATTTCAATATCTTTTGTCTGAAAGACATTTTACTATGATACCTGTAGAAACTTTTAGAAACAATACAGTCAATTAATTCTGTAATCAAATGCTCACTTGTAAGCTTGCATCCCAATTTGTTTCGATCTCAGTGTAGGACCTTCCTCTGCTAGCACATTTATAGAACTGGGACATCTGCTGCTATTGGACGCTCAGGTCCATGTAAGAGCCAGCTGCAGCATTCATTATTTATTTGAACAGCTTGTTGATTTGTAAGTCTTTAAAAATTCTACTGCTAAGCACCAATGTGTGATTTTATTTTCTTTTGTATTTTCCTTTTTTGGTCATTGATTTCTTACATATACAAGTTTCTATGAACAGGCCCTGAGTAATTAAAACAACAGGAAGAAAGCTCTGAAACAATGCCATCCGTGCTATAGTCATCTATAAACTGGATAAAGTGAAAAGATAGTATTTCGTGCTCTGCAAGATACTTATTAAAGTATCTACCTTAAGGTAAAAATCCCCTGATTAGTTTTACTTCCACAAGTACTCATTAGTATGTTTGTACTCATTAGTATATCAGTCAGTATAACTGATGCATATGGAATATGCATGATAGAGTGGCAAGCAAAATTTTGACAAGTAAGCTTTGATAATTTGTTATTTTCTAATTGGTTCCTATGCATTTCATTTCAATAATGAAATTATTTTTAAATCCTAGATATTTAAAATGTTAACATTCTAAGAATTAAATCCAAAATATTTTTGAAGCTGAATATATGCTTTTCTTCCCTAAATTGGTCATAATGGGGTTTTTTGCTTGCTGTTAATGAGGTACAAGTGAAAAATAAATTGATATTTAAAGTGGATTATATATGTATACTTCTCATAATTTTTCAGAATGCTCAACAGGGACTAGAAATAGACATCTGAGAATTTTATCTAAAACTTTACACACATAATAAAAACAAAAAAGCACTAAAGAAATCTTTTTTTTTTTTTTTTTTTTGAGATGGAATTTTGCTCTTGTTGCCCAGGCTGGAGTGCAGAGGTACAATCTCAGCTCACTGCAACCTCCGCCTTCTGGTTTCAAGCGATTCTCCTGCCTCAGCCTCCCAAGTAGCTGGGATTACAGGCACCTGCCACCATGCCTGGCTAATTTTTGTATTTTTAGTAGAGATGAGGTTTCACCATGTTGCCAGGCTGGTCTTGAACTCCTGACATGGTGATCTGCCTGCCTTGGCCTCCCAAAGTGCTGGGATTACAGATCTGAGCCACCGTGCCAGGTCAGAAATCTTTTAGAATAGTGTGTTGTCATATAAATGCCTCCTTATTTCTAACACAGTCATTTTTGTTAATTAGCTAAAGTTTACGTTCTGAAACAGTCACTTCAATAGTTGATTTGTGTAGATGGCACATGGCATATTTCTGTTTATTTTACTAGAATTAGTACCATGTATTTTAAGCCATGAATTTCCAATTATATGTAAAGAATGATATTATTTGTACATACTACAACATTATATAGTCAAATTAAACATTCAGTTTTATCTCGTTATGAAAAGAATACATGATCATTATAAAAGATTTAGAAAATAGAGCCTCCATCAAGGAGAACACAAAAAGAGTCACATTTTCCCTTATAGTATATACATACTTTTTCCTAGCTTCATGAAGCTTTGATTGACAAAAATTGTATATATTTATGATGTACAATGTGAAGTTTTCATATATGTATACATTGTGTAATAATTAAATCAAGATGATTAACATATCCGTCACCTCATGTACTTCTCTTTTTTACATGAAAACATTTAAGATCATGCTTTTAGCAGTTTTGAAGTATGTGATATATCATTATTGATTATAGTCACCATAATGTATAATAGATCTCCTGGACCGGCTCTTTCTGTCTGGAACTTTGTACCCTTTGACCAATATCTCCTCATTCCTTGTTCTCCTTCCTTAGCAAGTGATTTTTGTATGTTGATTTCATATTCTGCAACTTTACTCTTATTCTAACAGCTTTTTTGGTGGAGTCTTAAATGATTTCTATATATAATATTATGTCTCAACTTCTTCCTTCCCTATTTGGATGCATTTTATTTCTTTCTCTTTCTCAATTGCTCTGGCTAACACTTCTAATACTACGTTGAATAGGTGTGGTAAGTGTGTGTATCCTTGACTTGTTCCTGATCTTAGATGAAAAACTTTCAACTTTTAACTATTGTTTAATGTTAACTGTGAGACATATATGACTTTTATTATGTTGAGGGACATTCCTTTTGTATCTAATATGTTGACTGTTTTTATGATGAAAAAATATTGCATTTCATCTTCTGTATCAACTGAAATGATGATACAGTTTTTGTCCTTCATTCTGTTAATGTGATGTATCATACTTTTTATATGCATATCTTAAATCATTCTTGCATCCCATAAATAAATCCCACTTGATCATGATGATTGTTCCTTTAAGTATGCTGTTGAATTTGGTGCTGGTATTTTGTTGAGAATTTTACATTTATGTTCATCAGGAATACTGGCCTGCAATTTTCTTTCCTTGTGGTGTCCTTATCTGGTGTTAGTATCAGTTTAATGCTGGATGCATACAATGAATTTGGAAGTATTCTCTGATCTTTAACTTTTTGTTAAATTTGAGCGTGAGTTGTATTAATTCTTTTTAAATGTTTGGTAGAATTCATCTGTGAAGATGTATGCTATCAGGCTGTAATATAGTAAGAGATACTTTATTACTTATTCAATCCCCTTACCAATTATTGGTCTGCTCATATTTCCTATTTCTTCATAATTCAAGCTTGGTAGGTTACATGGTCTAGAAATTTATCCATTCATCTAGGTTATTCAATTTATTGGCATGTAATTGTTCATGGTTATCTCTGATAATCCTTTGTATTTCTGTTCATAGTAGATACTTATGATCATTTATAAGGTCTCCTTTTTCATTTCTGATTTTGTTTATTCAAATCTTGTTTTCTTTTTCTTAGTCTAGTTACAGGTTGATCAGTTTTGTTTATTCAAAAACCCAACTTTTAGTTTCATCAATCTGTTCTATTATTTTTCCAGTCTGCGTTTTATTCATTTTTGCTCTTATCTCTGTTAAAACCTTTTCTCTCTGACTTTGGACTTAGTTTGATTTTCTTGTAGTTCCTTGTGTTTTTTTATTTTTTTATTTTAGAGCTTTCTTTTTTTCTTTAATGTAGTCATTTATTGATATAAACTACTCTCTTAGACCTGCTTTCGCTGTACCCTGTAAGTTTTGGTTTATTGTGTTTTCGTGTTCATTTATCTCTAGTTTTTAAAACTTCCTTTTTTCTTTCTTTGTGACATTGGTTGGTCAGGATCACGTTGTTTAGTTTCCACATACTTGTGAATTGTCCCAAATGCCTCCTGTTATTTATTTCTAGTTTTTTACTGTAGTGTTCAGAAAAGATACACGATATGATTTCAGTATTCTTAGTGTTAAGACTCGTTTCGTGGCTTAATGTATGATGTATCCTGGAAAATATTTTGTGTGTGCCTGAGAAGACTTTATTACACTGCTATTGGATGCAAGATGTTGTATCTCTGGTCTGTTAGGTCCATTTGATCTAAAGTATAGCTCAAGTCTGCTGTTTCCTCACTGACTTTCTGTTTGTATTACCTGTGCGTTATTCAAAGTAGGGCTTTGCAATCTGCTACTACTGTGGTATTACTGTCTATCTCTCCCTTCAGATTTATTAATATTTGCTTTATATATTTAGGTGCTCCAATGTTGAGTGCATATATATTTATAATTATTATTTCCTCTAAATGAATTGGCCTCTTTGTCAGTATGAAATAACCTTCTTTGTCTATTTTTATAGATTTTTTTGGCGGAAAAAGACATTCCCCTAAGGTCAGGTGAGATGGCTCCAACTGGGTGGAATGTGGTAGTTCTGGCTTGAGGTGAGGGTGCAGCAGTGTAGTCTCCGTTTAGCTCTGTCAGCTGAGGTTGGTGTTGGCAAAGATCACAGAGCTCCTTCGAGGCCAAGTCTGTGGGATCCTTGGTGGTGGCAAGGGCTGTTGGGTTGTTCAGTGACTAATGCTGCTCAGTTCTCTTAATTAGAGTTCCGTTAGAGAGTTCTATTAGAGAGAGCTAATAGAAATATAGCTCTGTCTACTCTCCTTGATTTCCACTTGCATGGAATGTCTTTTGCCATCCCCTTACTCTCAGTCCATGTGTGTCCTTACAGATGAACCGATAGATACTTTTGTAGATAGCATGTATTTGAGTCTTGTTTTTTTCTTTCTTTTGATTCATTCAGCCACTCTGTGGTTTTGACTGGAGATTTTAATTCATTTTCATTCAAGGTAATTATTGCTAGGTGAGAATTTATTACTGCCATTTTGTTAATTTTTCTTGTTTTTTTTTGTAGATCTTTTATTTCTCTGTTGTCTTTCTTTGCAGTTTAATGATTTTTTATAATGGTATTTTCTTCATCTTTTTTTATCTGCTGTAAGGTTTTGCTTTCTGATTATTATAAGGCTTACATTAAACATCTTATAATAGGCTACTTTATGCTGACGACAACTTAACTTGGATAAAAAAAATTACACTTTTACTTCCTCCACCATATTTGATGTTTCTGATGTCACAACTTATATCTTGTTTTATTGTGTCTTAAATTATTAAACCTATAGTTATTTTTAATAATTTTTAACCTTTGTACTCAAAATGTTACTAATTTACACGTCACCATTACAGTATTATGGTAGTCTGAATTTGACTATGTACTCACATTTTTCAGTGACTATTGTATTTTCATATGTTTTCATGTTACCAATTAGCATCCTTTTGTTTCAGCTTGAAGAACTTCCTTTACCATTTCTTGTAAGGCAGGTCTAGTGGTGATAAACTCGGCTTTTTTTTTTCTGTCTGGTAAAGTCTTTTCTTCCTTTTTGAATGGCAATTCTGCCTGGTAAAGTATGCTTACATGGCAGTTTTTCATTTGGTTTTTGGTTTTCTTACAGAATATATCATCACACTCTTTCTTTCTGGCATACAAAATTTTTTGCTGAGAACTCCACAGATAGCCTTATCACATCCCCTTGTGCGTGAGGATATTTTTCCTCTTGCTGCTTTCAAAATTATCTTTTCATCTTTGGTTTTTAACAGTTTGATTATATGTCTTGATAAAGTTAGACTTTTTAGGTTGGCTCTGATTGGAGACCTGTGAGCTTCTTATACCTAAATGTTTATATCTTTTTATAGATTTGGAAAGTTTTAAATAATTATTTTCTTAAACAAACCTTCAGTCCTGTTTTCTCACTCATTTCCTTCCTGAATTCTATAATACAAATGTTAGCTGTCTTGATGTTGTCCCATACATTTTGTGAGATTTCTCTTCTTTCTTTCTTTTTTTTTTTTTTTTGAGATGGAGTCTTGCTCTATCACCAGGCTGGAGTGCAGTGGTGCAATCTCGGCTCACTGCAACGTCCACCTCCTGGGTTCAAGGGATTCTTCTGCCTCAGCGTCCTGAGTAGCTGGGACCACAGGCACATGCCACCACGCCCGGCTAATTTTTGTATTTTCAGTAGAGACGGGGTTTCACCATGTTAGCCAGGATGGTCTCGATCTCTTGACTTCATGATCTACCCGCCTCAGCCTCTCAGTGTAAGATTTCTTAATTCCTTCTTAGTCTCTCTTTTTTTTTTTTCCTCTGACTAAATATTTTCAAATTACCTGTCTTCAAGTTCATAGGTTCTTTCTCCTTCTTGATCAATTCTGCCGCTGACAATTTCTATTTGCATTTTTCATTTTATTCATTGTATTCTTCATTTTCAGAATTTCTGTTTGGTTCCTTTGTATGATTTCAGTTTCTCAGTTAAATTTTGTTCATGTATTATTTTCCTGATTTCATTGAATTGTCTCTCTGTGTGTCCTTATGGTTTGCTGAGTTTTCTTTAAATAATTATTTTGAAATATTTCTCAGAAAATGTATAGATCTCCATTTTCTGTGTGTGTGTCAGTTACTAGAAAGGTACTGTTTTTTTGGTGGTGTTATGTTTCTTTTTTTTATGCTTTTGTGGTTGCCTTGCATTGATGTCTGCAAATATGATGGAGTAATAATCTCTTCTGTATTTTAGGATTTGTTTTCAGTGGGAAAAGACATTGTTCTAAGGTCAGGTGAAAGTGCACCAATTGGGTGGAATGTGATAGCTCTGGCTTGAGGTGATTGTGCAGCAGTGTAGTCTCTGTTTGGCTCTGTCAGCTGAGGTTGGCGTTGGCAAAGATTGCAGAGATCCTCCAAGGGCAAGGCTGTGGGATCCTTAGTGGTGGCAAGGGCTGTTGGGTTGTTCAATGACAAACGCTGCCCAGTCCTCTTAATCTGTTTTTCTCCAACCAGTGAAGCTGTGCCCAAGGGTAACCCTCTTGGCTCCTGGCCCAACTTTGAGCTGTGCTTGTGGTGAGGTGGGTACATACGATGTGGCTGTTGCTCTAGGATCAAGGGTTTGCACGGGGTCAAGAGGGTTGTGTGATCTGGTACCTAAGGCAGCATAACATTGACTCCATCTGGTGGGGAGGGCAGTAGCATCTCCCTCTCCTAGGGCCAATGGTGAGATTGATGATCTCAGTGCTGAAAGATGCTAGTGTCCTTTGCTGAGAAGACTACTGTGCACCATAGTTGTACTCACCACATAACTGATACTGATATCTCTTGTACTTCCTCACTTCTAACCATTTCCACATCTCAAGTATGCTGATTTCCCCAGCAGTCCTTTCTGTGTGAATATGCTCCTTTTTTCTCTCTCTCTACTATGTTGCTGCAAGTTTTTAAATGGATCTTTGAGCCCTTCCAGGACTGTTACCATTCATGGAGAAATGTCTTTTTATTGTTGGGGGGCAGGGGTAGAAGAAGGTTTGTATCTCCTACTCTGCCATCTTGCTGACGTCATTCTATAGTATATACATCTTTAATAATGTGATCATGTAGTATATATGCTATTGAAAACTTCTTTTCGGTTAACATATATTAAACACTTTCCCATGCAACTTAAAACCTATGATATATTGTTTTTTATGTATACATGCTATTTAATCGTAAAGATGAAGCGTAGTTTATGTAATGAGATCTCTATATTTGATCATTTGTTTATAGATTTTGCTATTATAAATAAGTTAAAAGAGAACATTTAAAAAATTTTTTTACATTTCATAATAAAACATATATTATTGTAAAGGATAAAGGGAACATATTTTCTGAGATATTAATACTTACTGTTGATTTACTCACCCCAAATTTTCCACCAGTTTTCTTCCTATCGATTACTATAAACTACTGTATAACTTTATGATTCCTTTAGCAAATATCTGTTAACTGTAGAAAAAATCTTAAATGTCTTCAATAGAAATATTACCAAAATATAACAAAAAAATCAGAACTCTCCCAATCTCACTATTTGAGTGTATATACAAGAAAACTTTTATCAATTAATGTCCCCACAAGAATTATAAGATTGTATTGTTTCTTCCCAACCTCACTTGGAGATTTTCCGTTTACTTTTTACCCAATTTTTTAAAATTAGAAATTGAATATGTCTTTTCCACTTAATTTTTCCTTTACGAACTTTGAAATTATACATCTTATTTTTGTCCTTTTAAAGGTTGTTATAGAAAAAATATATTTTTAACCTGAACCTAAATTGAATCCACATCTGTAGTGTTTTTTCAAAGAAGGCAAATATCATAGAGCGTGACAGCGCTTACTACTCCCCTCTTGGCACAAATGTTTCTTCCCAGTATTTTATTGCCATTGTTCCATGTAATAAAAATTGACTGTTTATGCACACATTTGCCAGTTTCTCAGCTTACTGTTCTTCTTGTATCCCCAACATTTGTTTTTGTTATTTCTAAAATTCCCACTTCAAATATGTTTATACTGTGAATCTTCCAGATACGGTTCTTGTTTCCTTTATCTGCAAGTGTTGCAATTTTTTTGCGTAATTTCCTTTTTTGTTGGATTTATCATCATCCATGAGGTAAGAACTGTACAGACTCAGTGTTTCTCAGAAAGGATGGTTAATTATTGATAATTGTCAGCATCCCTTACTTTTGTGAAGGTCAAATCTCAGCTATACAGAAGGGGCCAACTTAATTTACACAGCTGTCAATCATGTTCTGGATTTAAATAAAGTTTTCTTATGTACATATCTTTTCAACTAAAATCATATTTCTTATCCTTTACTCCCAAGCCCTAATCTGCATGTTTTCACCAGTTGTGCAATGTCATTTAATATATGCAAAGTGAAAATTTCCAGAGCTCTAGCATATTTATTCACATATCTGTTTTAACCTATTTCAGGCAAAAAAAAAATATTCTTCCACATTTTGTTTTTCTATATATAAAACTTGATTCAAAAATATAAGTGTGAAATTTTTTTTGTATATTTTCTTGTGTTTCTTTTTATTTCATTGAACATTTCCGTGATAGTGTGATAATGTGTCTCAATGGAAAGGATAGCTAATTACTTCATCATATTTCTTGGAAGTCTTCAAACTAAGATTTTGTTGATAATTTCTGAGGAATCATACTTAGTAGTGGAACTACTAAGGTAAATAGCATTCTTATTTTAATTTCTCTCTTGTCTTTTCACTCTTCTAGTCTTCTTACAGGCTTTGGATATGCTATTCTTCAAAGTTGTTTTGTTTGATTTCTCAACATATTATTGCTCATATATGGAACCTGTCATTTTTCACCATTTCAACAGCTACTTCTTTTTTTCAGAATTCCCAGTTGTGCAATCCAACCATAATATATACTGTGAGCTTCAATTCTACCCCTCCAGAGTCTTGTCAAAGATCTCCATTAGCTTATTTATTTTGCTGTTTCTCAACTTTAAGATACTCAAACTTGAATTCTGTTATGTTTGCTCTACTTTAGTGATTTTCATTTTCTACCTTTTCTGATATGTTTATGGTGACCCTATTTTTCTCTATTCATGGGTCAAAATATCAGAATTTCTTTGCTCTTAAGCTTTTGGTTGGACTCCAAAGACCTCCTAAGTCTGGATCTCCAGTGTCTTTTTGTTTTCAGTACTCACTTTTCTTTCCTGGTGCCATCATTGCTGTTTAGTCCATCATTATATTTCACTTACTATGGAAAAAAAGCCTTTAAAACTGGCTCCCATATGCTGTCCTCTTAAAGTCACCTTCAGGCATACTGTAACCCATTCTGTTTGTCATATATACTTTACTTTTCCACCTTCAACTTTTTCTTTACACTTTTTAAGCATCCTGACCCATAGCAGCTAGAAGTATGCTGCAACTTGTTACACGTACAAAAAAAGTTTGTAGAAATCATTACTACGTATGTTCATTAATATTGAATAAGTTCTGTGGGCACATAGTTTTCAGCAAAACAGCCAAGGTGAAAGTACACCTACATCATCCTGAAGGATAGAGACTGTCATTTTACTTTGGTTTCTTTCAAGTCTATGTACACAACAAGGTAACTGAAGTGTCTTTTCAAGCCTGAGCTCCTTCCTGGTTTTTTCCCACCTCTTAGAATGACCTTGAGGCGGAGCAGTGATAAAGAAGAGCAGTAACCAGTTAGATATACCTTTTAGGCCTAAAAGAACTGCAGCTTCATATGTGAGAGCAAGGGATTATCTCAGATCCTAGCATTATCTAAATAAATATTATTTGATAATGATCGTTTTGGTTGATTTGTGTTTCATAATGTATGACTTTGGTTTATGATACAAAGACTGCTGGCAATCTGACATGAGACTTCCTCTCAAATTGAACTGGTGTCTTTTCGTCTAAAATGACCTTGCAGTGGCCGATGGGGCTTTTCCCCCCTCTAGAGCTGGAAGCACATCAGTGTCCACTTGAATGGCAAATTGTGATAAAGTAGCAGGAGCAAAATCACATAGCATAATCGCGGCAATTTTTTACTGAATTGAGCCCTTTGCTGTTTCTCTTGACAGAACAGTTTATTGAATGTGCTTGTGGAAAACAAAGGCAGTAAAGAAAAATACCCTTTTTTATCTACTGAGAATAGAAGAGAGAAATGGGTCTACTTCAAGACTGCATTTCTTAAATGGAAGAACATTTTCAGGTGCAAACGGACTCTTTAGAAATATCATAACTGTTCTGCTCAAGGGCAATTCAGTGACTGATGAGGTCACTAGACTGGCAGCCTAGACAGCTTGAACAATGGAAGTTTCTTATGTCCTTTATTCCAGGGAAATGGAGAAATTCTACTAGTTAATAAAATATTTTCATTAAAAGGTAGAAAGATGATCTTAACAGATGGCTAATGTTATATTTTATACATCCAATAATACAAGATCTGTCAGCAGCAAGTTAAAGTTGTATAATGTACATGAATGAATAGAAAAATAATTATTCAGAGTTAGAGGTAGAGCTTGACATTAGAAATTTCTGTGTTTCAATAGCAACTGCAGTCTTGATGACACTTGGAGAATTTAGAATGCTCCTAACTAGCTTTTCTTAGCACTCTCAAACTTAGTAATCTTTAACAATAAAATCCTTAAATATTTTTCTTATAGTGTCTTCATTTGAAAATGGGAACAATGTTGTTTATCACAAAATAGTTTGGTAAAATTTCTTGATACAATGAAAGCTTCTGTCCCCAGACACTAGATTTTATTATTGTTATTTGTTTTTTTATTTTTACTCATTCCAAAATATTTTTTATTTAATATAATTGACATTTTAATTGATACTATAATCTCAGATCATTCCATTTAAGAAATCTGTATTCTGTCATACATTTTATATATTCCTGAATAAAGTACAAAATAGAAGTGAATATCAAGGGTCTTGAGACTTTTTTTTTTTTTGAAACGGAGTTTCGCTCTTGTTACCCAGGCTGGAATGCAATGGCACAATCTCAGCTCACCGTGACCTCCGCCTCCTGGGTTCAGGCAATTCTCCTGCCTCAGCCTCCTGAGTAGTGGGGATTACAGGCACGCGCCACCGTGCCCAGCTAATTTTTTGTATTTTTAGTAGAGACAGGGTTTCACCATGTTGACCAGGATGGTCTCGATCTCTTGACCTCGTGATCTACCCGCCTCGGCCTCCCAAAGTGCTGGGATTACAGGCGTGAGGAGACTTTTATACTTTCATAAAATTTTATTTTTTCTTTGTAAATTTTTTTAAGAAAAAATTATAAGTTTTGAATTATTTTTCTATTTCAAAAGTTTTATATTTTCCTTTAACACTAAATAACTTCGATCATGTATTAACTGTTCTCCTGGAAGTTACTTAACACAAATGCTATTTCATAAACCAATCTATTCTGGAATATCTTCCAAGGCAAGGAGGAGAAACCATATTATACTTCAAGTTTGGCAGTTTTAGTAAATATTCTTCAAAGAAAAATCCTGTATTTTGGCAGAATAGGTTGAGAAGGCACTATGCAGCCATAAAAAACAATGAGTTCGTGTCCTTTGTAGGGACATGGATAAATCTGGAAACCATCATTCTCAGCAAACTGACACAAGAACAGAAAATCAAACACTGTATGTTCTCACTCATAGGTGGGTGTTGAACAATGAGAACACATGGACTCAGGGAGGCAAACATTACACACTGGGTCTGTTGGTGGGGGCTAGGGGAGGGACAGTGGGGGTGGGGAGGGTGGGGAGGGATAAAATGGGGAGAAATGCCAGATATAGGTGATGGGGGATGCAGGAAGCAAACCGCCTTGCCATGTAAGTACCTATGCAACAACCCTGCATGATCTGCACACGTACCCCAGAACCTAAAGTACAATAAAAAAAAAAAAAGAAAGAAAAAGCTAGCAGGTATGTACTCTTGCTCATTCTCTGGGAATCCCCTATTGTCCATTTGAGTTGCTATTATTGCTGATAAATGTAAAGAGATAGATTTACAGTATCAGGGGCTACCAAGAAACTTATGTTTAACCACTTCTGAGTACCTAGTAGGTGTCTTCCATATTTCTCTTTTATTGGAATTACAGTATGTATTTGCCAACTGGATGAAACAGTTTATCATTGAGCATTCTGTAAAATTAAGAATTTAAAAAAGAAAGGTGTTAAAAATAGCAGAAGATATTGTGAGTTTCATCCATATGTTCCCCTAAACCCCTCTCTCCCAGTTCTTTCTGACTTGGTATATTCATAAGATTCTCACAATTTTATCTTTAACTGTTGTCAGGACTAAGATCTTATTTGGGTCTAGGAATGTTTAGGTAAATTAAACCTTCTAGATTATTTCTGTTAGTGTTCACTGTCTTTAATTCAGTTAAGTGAGTGATGTGTGTGGAAAAGAATTAAGTAGTATTCAAAAAATGGTTTGTCATATGATAATGTATAATTGACTAGTCAGCTATTGATGGGGCTCACATCACACGAGGAAAAATTGAAGTGCTAAGATATATTTTATCTGTGTTGCTAAAGTATATATTACTGTCAATTTTATTAGGTGCTAGATTTTACATGTTTTCTATATCTAAATTTCATTAAGAAATACGCAAAAAAGCATGCAAAGCACTTTTTCAGGTGAGGGATACAAACTACCACAAATTTTAAATAGACCACAAAAAGAGAAATAAAATTAATTTTATCATTTTAATTAGTATTTTTCTATGTAACAGTCATCTTTTACGTGATTTTGTACCACGTTTGGTGTATTAAAACTCCCTACTGGGTTGTAAGTCTTAATTTGAAAAGTAAGTAGTAATAAATAATTTTCACATCATATTTCATCTCTTTTCCTATAAATCAATATGAATAAACCAAAAACCTTAAATAGACCACAAAAAGAGAAACATAATTAATTTTGTCATTTTAATTAGTATTTTTCTATGTAACAGTCATCTTTTCCCTGATTTTGTACCATGTTTGGTGTATTAAAACTCCCTACTGGGTTGTAAGTCCTAATTTGAAAAACAAGTAGTAATAAATAATTTTCACATCATATTTCATCTCTTTTCTTGTAAACCTGTATGAATAAATCAGAAAACCATGATTTATTTTCTATCCTGGCTCTTCGTGTTGATCCTGCCCAGATTGTGTGGGATTCTTATTCTTCTAGTTGCTTGTTCTTTGGCTTCTGTCTCTAGTCTCGCTTCCTTCCATCACTAAGGCATATTTCCCTCCAGCTAGCTCAGTTGCATTCCCAGCCAGGAAGGATACAGTTGCTGCAAATGCATCTGCTGCTACTGTTCTGGCACTGATGGTCGCCTGCTGTTTTGGCATAAATGTTGCATTTACACACTGAGATTCCTTTATTTGGCATTTGGGAGAACTGTTATCATGGACATGATAAATTCATGAGCCAGCATGTTTTTGTACTCACTTTTATTTTTCATTTATGTGGTATCTACCATTATGGTGCCTCAAATAAATATGATTTATCTTCACTGTGTTACTTACAGAGCATGATTTATCTTTACTGTGTAATTTATAGAGTACAATGTACTTTCGGCTATGCATTGCAGCAGATTTTGTGTTCCTATGTGGTTATGATTTTTTCCACTTTACATTTGTCCTCTTTTTCTTTTAACTATTTTTGTTCATGTTCAGATTTCTTCTTTAGCAGACGTGCAATTGAAAAGCTCAGCCTTTGGGGAAGACATACCTGAGTTTAAAACTGAGCTCATTCCTTATTCTGTGACTGCAAAAGTTATTGCATACCCTCATCTTAGTTTCATTTTGTATAAATGAAAATAATATTATGCTTTCAGTTATTACAATAATTGAAGTAGATAATACATCGAATATATGCAGTACAGGAAAGATGTTAAACAAATCTTAGGATCCCTTTTATGCCAGAATCTCATTTGATTTTCCAGATTAATTAGTGATAAGAAAGAACACATGCTTATCAAAGTTGGTCCTTGGTAGCGTTACTAGATAAAATTCTACAGAGGTCAGTCATTCTAAACTGATTTTCTCAAGTTCCACAGCAAAAGCGAAGTACCCAGTCTTCTTGCAAAATTCATTTGAAGCTCTAAAAATTGGAAATTTTCCTGAAGCGAGATTGAATTTATCCAAGGCAAGGCTGGTGATAAAGAGGCTCGCAGTGAGCAGTTTTCTTCACAGTATCTTTTAAAAGGGGCTAAGAAGTCTTACCTACTTAAAAAAAATTATTCCCAATAAATATGCCTCATTCTCATTCATTTCCTTAAAATTTGATAACATTTGACCTTGTTTTTAAAGGAGTAAATATTGCTTGCAAGGATACTATCAGGATGTTATTAGTAACTCAGAGCATAATATAAATTATTGCATGAGACTTTTCTTCTGTAGCAGGGGATTTGGGCAATTGGAGTTTTGATTAAAGAGTGGGGTACACATGAAGAGCATAATAAATTTGGGTAATTTTACAGATTTGTTTGGCCTAAGAAACATTCATATAGATAAGGTTCAGGTTTATGATTTTTCTCACTAAGAAAACAAACTAAAGTTTATCATGAAGGCTGATGCATCCTGAAGTAATTCTAAAGAGAGTAGTGGTTCAGTGCTGTGAGTTTAAGCCATAACCCTTTAGAATTTTAGTGATTTTTCAAGGTCCAGCTGTATATAGATAAAAAAAAAAAAAGTCTCCCGAAACATTCTTTATTTTGTACTTCATTTTGTAACCAAAGGATGATGCTGTAAGTACAGTGACAATCTGTTAAACAGCCAATTTGGTTATATTTATGTTGGAAAATGAGGCTTATCCCTTTATTTACCTGAGAAAAGGAATAGAGGAAGGCTTTCTAAATCGTAGAAAAGGGGCTTTCCTCCAGTCTTAGGGCCAGAGTGCAGATTTTGATAATTAGGTCTGTTCGGTCATTATGAGTAATTGTCAAGTCACCATGACACTTTAAGATATAGCCTGTGTGTGTAAGCCTAATATGTTTGAATAGACTGGAATTGTGGAGAAAAAGGGAATTGGAGCTCTTGATTACACATATTTGATGCATTTGAAAACTTCTTGGCTTCTTTTCAGGAAGCATCTTTGTTACTGATTTGACAAGGCTTTTCTAGGCTACTAATTCACCAGACATTTTAGCCATTCTTGCATAGTTCAATAAATATTATGTGACTATTGGGCAGAAATGAGGGTTTTGATACAAACACTCTGTGGAAGTAACTCCAGAAAAGAATGAGGCTTCGTGGCTGGAAGAGCAAGCTTCTGTTCGTATCTTGTAACTAGGACAAATTGCTTTTGGATTGAAGCATCCATATGGGTTTACATGAGTAGAATAATCAGAAAAGAGGAAGATAAAGTATGGAAGGTATATTCATCAGGGTAATAGAACCAATATCTGTACATCTACATATTTATATAACTATATCTATTTCTTAGGAGATTTATTGTAAGGAATTGTCTTACACAATTATGGACTCTGACGTGTCCCAAGATCTGTAGTTGGAAAGCTGTAGACCCAGGAGAGTCAGTGGTATAGTCCCAGTTTGAATGCTTGCAGGCTGGAGATCCAGGAAGAGCCAGTGTTTGAATTCCAATACAAAGGCAGGAAAGAAAAGTTCAAGCTTTAAATAATCAGACATGAGGATCCTGTTCACTGTGACTCTTGGGAGAGTCAGCCATTTTGTTCTATTCAGGCCCTCAACTGATTGGATAGGGCCCACCCCTATTAGAGAAGGCAATCTGCTCTACTGAATCCATCCATTCAAATGGTACTCTCACCCAGAATCACCCTCCCAGACATACTAAGACTGTTTCGCCAACTGTTTGGACATCCCATAATCCAAAGTGGCACCTAAAATGTACCATGACAAATGTTTAGCCAGAGTAACTTCAAATTCATGATGTTTTTCAACCTATTGGTTTACCAAGCTTGCAGTACAAACCGCTAGCCCCAAATCTAATGAAAAATGAAGGCTGCAGGGAGAGAGGAGTTGAGAATTTGTTTGCCTGGAGTAGAAGCAGCTGAACTACAGTAAGAAAAGCGTAACAAGAATAGTGGACAATGCCTCCCGAAGCATTCAAATGGTAAAGATGTAGCAAAGGTTGGTGGGGCAATTTGAAACCCATAGCAGCTTTAGAAATTGGAGAAATCTCTCGCATCTTGTAGGCTCTTACTTGAAAACTTCACTGGATACTTAGAAACATTGGAAAGAACCCTAAGAAATATTTACTGTGATCTAACCCTAGGGAAAAGCAGCAGCTGTGCAGTTACATGCAAGAATCTCCTGGAGCCTTCTCCCCTTCAGGATGAAAGTTGTAATCTGTGGTTTAAGAACAAGTGCTGCTGCCATTAGAACATCAATTGCAACTCAGAGAAGGAAGTAGAAGGAAAAATTAACTGTTGGAGAGGCAGGATTACCTAGTGAACCCAAAACTAGGGTGAGGAGCAAGATGACTTGTAAAAGATACACCTCAGAGACATGCTGCATATCTAACAACGAGGCTTAATCAGAAGAACAGGGACTAATATTTCTCCCTCCCCCAATGCACACCGCTCCCCACTGTCAACCTAACATATTCAGAATACTGCTAGAGGATGATAGAACTAGAGCAAACATACAGACCCTCTCTAAGCACAGGACAAAGAGAAGACAAAAATTCAAAATTACTAGCGTTTGCTCTGGTAACCATTCGCACTCTAGGCACAAGGTCTTTCTACAGGAGATTGGAGTTACAAAGAAAGCTTATTAAAGCTTTCTAATTTTGGACAAAAATTGTAATATCAAAAAAGTAAAGTATGTGTAAATTAACAAAATACATGCAGAATCTATATGCCAAAAACTACAAATCATTGATTTTAAAAATCAAAGATCTGTATAAACGGTAATACATGGAGTGTTCGTGGATTGGAAGATGCAGTGTTGGCTTTGAAGTAAGCATTAAATCTCTGAAAAAATTCCAGCAGACGTTTTTCTTCTTCTTTTTCTTTTTTGAGACAGGGTCTGGCTCTGTTGCCCAGGCTGGAGTTCAGTGACCCAAACACAGTTCACTGCAGCGTCGTCTTCCAGGGTTCAAGTCATCCTCCTACGTTGAGCCTTGATTTTTTTCTTATGTCTATCAATAAGCTTATTCTAAAGTTTATGTGCAAAAATGAAAAGAATTAGAGTTTCAAAATTAATTTTGAAGAAGAACAAAGTGTGACTACTCACTACCCAATATCAAAACTTAATATAAGGCTATGACAGTCAAGGCAATCCAGTGTAAGTAATGATTATATACACATTAATTGAACAAAACAGAGAGCTCAGAAATAAACCCACATAAATACAGTTAACTGATTTTGACAAAGGAGCATAGGCAATTCAGTGACTAAAATTCTGTTTTCAACAAATAATATTAGAATAATTGAACATTTATGTACATAGTAAACAAGAAATTCATGACATACTGAAAACTAATATATAATTAAAAAATAATTAATAGAATTTAATGTAAAATGCAAAAATTATAAAACTCCTAGAGAAAATAATGGGAGAAAATCTACACAATTATTTGTTAGGCAAAAGGTTTTTAGATATGCAAGCATAATCCATAAAATAAAACATTGGTAAATTGGACTTAATCAAAATTTAAACCTTTTGCTCTGAAAAACGCTGTCAGAAGATTAAAACACATGCCATAGACTGTAAGAAAATATTTGCAAATCACATTTCTGACAAAAAAAATTTTTAACCAGACATAGGAAGAAGTTTCTAAACTCAACAATGAAAAAACAATCTAGCAAAAAGAGGTAAAAGAGAATTTACATTTCAGAAAGGTAAAGGAGTCATAAATGTCCCTATTCTTCTTATGAAGTACAATTAAAAACTCTGAACATTATATGTAAAACAAATATAAAATAACTCAATGGTGGAGAGAATACAGACACACTAGAGTACCTCTGACCCAGGAAACCATGTGGTGGTGAATTGCTTGGATTTTCATTTTGCTTTATATGTTCTAAAATAGGACCAAAAGCCAGAAACCTAGAAATACCAATGGTCACAGACCAAAGAAGAAAAGCCCTCTCTAGCCAAAGGATCAGAAAAGAGATAGCCTCACCAAATAGAGAACTTTTAGACAATAACTTCTCTACACAAGCCAAATGTCACAGAATATTATCTGTGGTCCCCTCCCTGACCCATGCCAGCGAAGTTGAGTAGAGTTCACAGACTGCGCTCTGATCAAGTTGTAACGAGGCGCCTCCAATTCCCTGACTGCTTTGGTGTCACACAATGTTAAATAGGAAGTCGGGATTTTCATCTTTTCTGTTCAGTAGCTAAGACCCCATAGTGTCACTGGGGACAACTTAAAAAGTTTAGACTTTCATCCTTCTCAGAAAGTAACAAGGTACCTCTCTCTATCTCCACCGTGCTATTGTCAGCCAATTGGGAAGAGGGAAATAGAATCACACAATTAGAACATTACATTAATAATTGCCACAGGTGGCTGGGCGCAGCGGCTCACGCCTGTAATCCCAGCACTTTGGGAGGCCGAGGTGGGTGGATCACGAGGTCAAGAGATCTAGACCATCCTGGCCAACATGATGAAACCCCATCTCTACTAAAAGTACAAAAATTAGCTGGGCGTGGTGGTGCACGCCCGTAGTCCCAGGTACTCGGGAGGTTGAGGCAGGAGAATTGCTTGAACCCAGGAGGTGGAGTTGCAGTGAGCCAAAATCGCGCCACTGCACTCCAACCTGGCGCCTGGCGACGGAGCGAGACTCTGTCTCAAAAATAATAATAATAATAATAATTGCCACAGGCAACATCTGATGCATGCTAAAACTAGTGGATATAAATAGGTACAAAATATTCACATAGTTTCCAAGTGTCCTTCCGTCCCCCAAAATAATTTAGCAATTAAATAGGAAAAAATAATAACTATGGAGTGACAATCCAGGCATATAATACTTTAAGCAAATATCAACCTCATGTATTTCCTGATACGATTAACTGAGAGCATATCATCTTTGCATGATCCTTCTTAATAATGCATAGCCTGAGTCTATTCGTGAGAAAACATGAGACACATTAAAAAAAATTACTACTTTAAAAAAGTGTAATAGTCATTAAAAAGTCTATGATAAACTTTGAGTTAATTTTGTATCTGGTGCAATTAAAGGAAGAGTCCGTGTTTATTTTTATTTTTTTTTTTTCCTTATAGGATAATCAATTGTTCCAGTGCACTGAAAAGCTAGCATTTTGTCATCGAATTGCTTTGCACCTATGTTGAAAATAAAATGGTGATGTGTATGTGGCTGTATTTCTGGACTCTGCTTGATTCCATCAAGCTCTTTATTTTTGGCCAATACCAAACAATGTAGACTACTGTAAATATCTAGTAATTCTCGAAATGAAAAAGAATAAGATCTCTTAGTCTTTTTCTTTTGTAAGGATTGGTTTCTCTCTTCTAGATTCTTTATATTTTCATATACATTTAAGAATTAACTGCTCTATTTCTTTTTGTAAAAAAAAACTGTTGCATTTTTTGTTGAATCTACAGATAAATTTAGAGAGAATTTATAATATAACCTTCATCTGAGAAAATGGAAGAGAAAATTAAACACAAAGCAAATTGGCATGCTGTATTCCCATAGCTTTGCCATTTCACAACTGAAAAAACAAAACCATTAAGCTTCATCATGGCAGTGAGAAAAGGATTTGTAAAAAAAGGAGGAACGATGAGTAAAATTAGTTCATTGTAGGATTTGGGGCTAAAAGGAATTAGGAAACAATGAAGATACGCTGCTCACAACCTGGTCATAAACTACACGTTTGCCTTTCATCCAAAGGACTTCCCTTTTTAAATCTTTTGGCATATATGGCTAATTTAAAAATCTGTAATAAGGTTTTTCTTTTTTCACATCTTTTTAACTGAATTGTGACATACATGGAGTCCGGCTCTTTGGAATCTCTTTCCCACCCCTTTTCAGTTTTTTTAAGTAGAGCTTCCAGGTTTATACGATGTTTAACCTTCCCTGACCGTTCCAGTCAAAAATTGGTCTTTTATTTCTGTAATCACACTTCTGTAGTATCACAGTGTCCCACTATATTACTTCTATGGATGGAAATGATGTGTTCATTCCTATTAGTCCAGTATAGCTTTTCACTTAAACAAGAATGTTATATGCTTTCATGTTCATATATTTAATTGTTAAGACAGAAACAAATCAGAAATCAAATTAGTCTTCTTCTTCTTGCCATAATTTTTCATTTCTCTCCATGGCAAACTGTTTTATGTCAACACCAATCAATTAGAAGTGGCTGTCTGGAAGGCTGCATGGGCAAAGACTGAGAAACCACATCTCTATTTAGTAGTTAAATGGTTTAAAAATGGCATAATCAATTAACAATATCCAGCAGAGATTTGGGCAGAAGCTGCCAGTGTTTCAAACTGCATCATACTATTTGCCCAAATACAGGCCTATTCCTTTGCTACTCCTGTCATTATAAACATGGTTCACAAAGGATTTGTAATGTTGTTATCGTAGTCTATGCTTAGTGTATCTAATAATCTTACAGTTTATAGGAATGTTGTAGTCATTGAATTTTGCTTCATATGATCATTTTTAAATCATTGTACTTGCATTTCTATTTAAAACCAAACTGATACAATCTCTCTCTCTCTCTCTCTCTCTCTCTCTCTCTCTCTCTCTCTCTCTCTCTCTCTCTAGGTCTATAATGGATAGAAAAGTAGAAGATTGGCCTTTCAGCACATATAGTTTGCAAAGTTTTTGGTGAAAGAATTTGACTAACTTAAATGACACCCCACATTTGGAAAAAGATTATAATCTAAATATGAAATATTTGAAACATGGGCCTTGTTAGACCTAATCATTTTATGTAAAATTATTTTGTGATTTTAGTTTGCCTTATTTTCTTTTTTTAATCAATTTTTATTTATGAGTGACATGATAATTGTACTTATTTGTTGGGTACTATATGATGTTTCAATGTGTAATGATCAAATGAGACTAATTACTATATCCATTAGTTTAAACATTTATCATTTCTTTGTGGTCATAATCAAAACCTCCTCTATGTATGCTCAAATATATACTACATTATCATTTACTATAGCCACTTTACTGTATAATAGAACACTAGAACTTACTCTTCCTGTCAAGCTGTAACTTTGAATCCATTGACCATCCTCTCTCAATCCTCCTCCCCTGCTACTCTCCCTGTTCTCTGGTAATCAATGTAATATTTTTTTGTGAAGTCAACTTTTTTAGATTTCGCAAATGAGTGAGATCATGCAGTGATTGTCTTTCTGTGTCTGATTTATTTCACTTATCATAATGTCCTCCACGTTCACTCATGTTGCCTCCAGTGACATTATTTTATTCTGTTTTATGGCTGAATGTATTTCACTGTGTATGTATACTGCATTCTCCTCATTCATGCATTAGTAGATGTGCATTTAGGTTGACTTTTTCTTGTCTATTGTGCATAGTACTCCAATAAACATGGAAGTGCAGTTATCACTTTGAAACACTGATTTCATTTCTTTTGGGTATATACCCAGTAATGGGATTGCTGGATTCTATGGTAGTTCTATTTTTAGCTTTTTAAGGACCTTCTATACTGTTATACATAATGGTGGTATTGATTTCTATCCCACCAACACTGCAGGGGTCCCCTTTTTCTACATCTTTGCCAGCTTTCGTAATTTTTGTTTTGTTTATTTTTTTATGATAATCATTCTAACTGGGGAAGGTTATATTACATTTTGCCTTTGATTTCCATTTCCCTAATGATTAGTGATGTGTATTTTGTTTTTTATGTATCTTTTAGCCATTTGAATGTCTTCATTTGAGAAATGTCTTTTCAGTTATTTTGACAACTTTAAAATTAGGATTTCTTTTGCTGCTAAGAGTTCCTTATATAGTCTGGATATTAATCCCTTGTTGGACGCATAATTGGCAAATACTTTTCCCCATTCTATAGGTTGTCTCTTCACTCTATTGATTGTGCAGAAGTTTTTAGTTTGGTGTAATCCAATCTGTATAATTTTTATTTTGTTGTCTGTGCTTTCAAGGCCTTATTCCAGATAGTTTTGCTGTCTAGTTTTAATGAAGCAGTTCCCCTATGTTTCCTTCTACTAGTTTCATAGTTTCTGGTGTTACATTGAAGTCTTTAATTGGTTTGGGGTTGATTTTTATATAGGGTGGGAGATAGGTGTCTAGTTTTTTTTTTCTTCTGTAAGTCAGTATTCAGTTTTCTCTCTGTGCTATTTATGAAAACACTGTTACTTCCTCAGTGTGGGTCCTTGGCAACTTTGCTAAAAATAAGTTTTCTGTAAATGAATGATTTCTGTTCTTTTTAAAATTTTTGTTCCATTAGTTTACATGTCTCTTTTTATGCCAGTACCATGCTGTGTTACTTACTATAGCTTTGCAGTGTATTTTGAAGTTAGGTAATGTAATGTTTTCAGCTTTCTTCTCTTTGTTCAAGATTGCTTTGGCTGTCTGGAGTCTTTTCCATTTCTACATAAATTTTGAAATATTTTTCTATTTCTGTGAAGAATGTCATGGGCATTTTGATAAACATTGCATTGAATCTATAGATTGCTTGGGTAACGTAAATATTTTGACAATATTAATTCTTCCAATCCATGAATATAGGATATCTTCAATTTTTTTGGTTGTTCTTTTCAATTTCTTTCATCAATGTTTTATTGTTTTCATTGTAGAGTTCTTTCACCTACTTGGTTAAGTTCATTCCTAGGTATATTTTTTCGTAGCTATTGTAAATAAAATTGCTTTCTGGATTTCTGTCTCAGATAGTTTACTGTTGACAAATTCGAGTGCTACTTATTTTTCTATGTTTATTTTAAATAGAAATTTGTTTGTTGTTTCTAATTTTTTTTTGTGTGTGGAGTGTTTAGGGTCTTCTATACATTAATATATGTAAAAATGTTATCTGCTCATAGGAACAATTTGACCTCCTCCTGTCAATTTGAATGCCTTTTATTTATTTCTCCTGCCTAATTGTTCTTGCTAGAACATCCAGTGTTACCTTGAATAAACATGGGACAAGTGCACATTCTTGTTTTGTTCCAGATCTTAGAGAAAAAGCTTTCAGCTTTTCTCCATCCAATTTGATTTAGCTGTGAGTTTCTCATATAGGGCCTTTATTATGTTGAGGTATGTTCCTTCTACACTAAATTTGTTAAGAGCATTTTTCATGAAGGTATATTTAATTTTATCAAATGCCTTTCTAGCATTTATTACAATGATCATGTAATTTTTGCTCTTGATTTTTTTAATGTGATTAATCATTTTTATTAACTTGCATATGTTGAACATTTTTTGCATTCCTGGGATGAATCCCACTTGATCACAGTGAGTGATTATTTTTAATGTGTTGTTGAATTGAGTTTGCTAGTATGTTGTTGAGGATTTTTTAATCTATGTTCTTCATGGATATTGGCCATTAGTTTCCTTTTTTTGTTGTATCTTTGTCTAATTTAAGTATCAGAGTAATACTGGCTTTGTAAAATAAGTTTAGAAATATTCTCTCCTTTCAATTTTTTGGAATAGTTTCAGTAGAATTGTTGTTAGTTCTTCTATAAATGGCTAGTAGAATTCAGGAGTGAAGCCATGTCCTGGGCTTGCTTTGATGGGACGCTTTTTATTATGTCTTCACTCTCATTACTCGTAGGTCTGCTCAGGTTTTTTATTTCTTCATGATTAAGTCTTGAAAAGCTTTTGTGTCCAAGAACGTATCCATTTCTTGTAGGTTTTCTGATTTGTTGGGATATACTTGTTTGTGGTAGTCACTTATTATCCTTTGTGTTTCTCTGGTATCCATCGCAGTGTCTCCTTTTATAACTCTGATTTTATTTACTTATATTTTCTCTCTTTTTTTTCTTAGTCTAGCTAAAGGTTTGTCAGCATTCTTTATCTTTTCAGAAAAACAGCTCATTGTTTTGTTGATTTTTTTTCTATTTTTGTCCCTACTATGTTTATTTGTGCTTTGATCTTTATGATGTCTTTCTAATATTCAGGTTTTGATTATTCCTGCTTTTCTAGTTCTTTGAGGTTATTAGGCTGCTTATGTGAGATCTTTCTATTTTTTGGAAGCACGCTTTTGGAAATGAGGCTTATCTAATTCTGAAAACTTGATTAAATTTAACAAACTTATAGCTATAACAAAAGCTGACTTAATGTGTATATTGAAACTAATATTCCTTGAAACTGTTAGCTTCAAGAGATATCAGAGATATTTCAAAAAGTGTTTCTATAAATTTCCCTCTTACAACTGCCTGATTTTCCATGCATTTAACATTGCATGAATACTTCAATTAATTTAAGATTTGACTGTATATTTTAAGTGTATAATTAAAAGAAAATAGTCTGTCCTAAAGCAAAGATTTATCATCAATATTCACAGAAAAGTTTTTAGTGAATTACTAAATTCTAGGTGTAAATGTATTATTAGGCAATTTGAAAACTAAAAATAATACTATAATATCATTCGTTAGTGGGCACAGTATAGTTAATAGTTAATACCTCCTGGATTCAAAAACATTTTATCTATTTGAACAGTTTCATGACAAGTAAATTATATGATAAAGAGGTCTATGGACAGCTTAAGTGCTTTGACATATCTTATAATTAGTCATTAAATCTTATACATTATTTTATATTTATATTTAATGACTAATCATTGCTCTATTTTCATAGATTAATTATTAAATATTATACATTATATCTATATTGTTAAAAAGACTTAAAAAGTAAAGGTATTTAAACACCCATAAGGAGATACAGTACTTCAATTTATTACTATCCAAGGTAGTTTTGAATTAAACATTTTAATTCCAATATTGAGAACTATAAAGGAGAATTTAGAGGTGTACTTCAGTATTACTTTCCCTTTTTTTACTGTGAAAAATGTTGAAATATATCATGAGTGAGATATCTTTGTTTATAACTCTAGCTGTTCTCTCACGCTTTGGTCATTCTTCCTGTCCCATTTGATTTTCAAGTAACCTCAAAGAGTAGACTAATGAAGCAGGTCTGTGAATGAAAAATAATACTACGGTTAAATGCTCATTCTTTTAGTACAAATTATTTAAACCAAATATATGCATTTGATTAGTTATTAAATCAAGATCCTGTGATAAGAACTTATCACATCTTTAAGTGGCACACTTTAATTGGCTTTTAACTATGTAGAAGTTCTTGGCATTTTAAATTAATAATAAAAACTAATTGGAAATAATGTTACTTAAGTCATCCAAGTCAAAGCAGTTTTTAGCTAGCTGACCTGGTTGCAGTTTTTCTCAATATCTCGTTGAAATACTTTCGCAGATACGGAGTAAGCGACCTGATAATCTGATAGAAAAGACTGGACAGAAAACCTAATGTCAGTTTCTGGTAAAACTCAACTGTTATTATGAATAGATGGAAGGGGTTAAGTGTAATCTATCCATATTTGGCATATGATTTATTTTAGTTTTGCTTTATAAAGCAAAATACCTGATAAAAAACAAGGATATGATTTTTCATTCCTTCTTGCCAGAATCTGTACCTTGTTTCAGAAACTTAGAGAATGAACAAAAAGGAGAACTTGGCACTCACATTTTCTATAACTCTTGGAGCTACTTCATAAGGCAAAGATAATCCTTTATTTATTTATTTTTTTCCTATTTCCCCAGATGCCATCTCTCTGTATCTGGGCAGAGACTGCCACTCTCAGAAAATAACAGAAAATAAAAGACATAGGTAAAGCTAAAGGAGATAGTTTGTCCCCCCAATTGTATCAATATATTCTAGGATATAAGCTGTTATCAAGAAGGGATGAACTTATTAGGTCTTAGATAATAGGAAATTGTATGCCTCAGGAGGATAGGGATGCATAGGTGAAAATCTGGTAGGAATAAGAAACATTGTACAAACTTTGAGCCATAGAATTGGACAGGCATTACAAAACAAGTGACAGAAATAGATTAAAGATAAACTACTTATTTGACTATTAATATAACAAGAGTAGGCCAATATCACCTTTCTGAGGAATGAATAAGTAGAGGAAAAGAATATTGCATACTTTGTAGATTATTCCTGAACAAAGAAAAGAGAATGATATTTGAAAAGCTCAAAAAAGGTAGCATCTATATCTTAATATAAATGTCTGAACAACAACAAAAAAAAAAACTTTGAAAGTAATTTGATAATAAAATACAATAAATCTTGACCTCTTGAAATACAAGTGGTAATGCACAGAGAGTATATAGAATTACAATAATGATAATAAGAAACAAATACAGAGTCAGCATTAAAGAAACAAAAGCCCAACACTAGAAGCAAAACCCACAAAAGTTAAAAGTAAAATTGCTGCAATGGAAATCTATTTGTAAGATGAAAAAAAAAAAAAGGCAAGTAGGAGAACCTATCTCATAGAAGACAAAAATTAGAATTATGTGGATATAGTCCATTACTGAAGATTAAAGGAAAGAATCAAACTCCACTGGATTGAGTAAATGCCTTTTCTTGCAGATTAAAAGGAACCTGTGTGGCCTGCAATGATCAATAAAAAATGCTCCAAACCTAGATTTGTCTTGGCCACATTTCTTAACTACAATGTTTAAGAAAATTCCTTCATGATTCAAAGGAGTTAAAACAGTTACCTACAAAGAAACAGAAACCAGCCTGCTATCTAACTTCTGCAATATTAAATGCCTGGAAATAATAGAGTAATATGTTTGTTTTTTTAAATAAAAAGTTGTAACCTGGTAGGAAAGAATGAAGACAACAAAGACATTTTCAAATATGCAAGCCCTGTTTTTAAAACTGAGGTATAAGAAAAACAAATTTACTTAAAAAAGGGGAGATAATGGAAAAAAGAATTACGAATAAGTCCTAAAATTTCATGCAGTTATCAAAAAGCTACTTTTGTGAAAAAGACATGTTATATAACTCATAGTATAATAATAACAATTTGGCCTCAGAATCCTAAAATATAGCAGTGAGGCATGGAAAGAATTTGAGAAACAAAACATGCCACTTAATCCTTGACTTTGAAATTAAAGTAAATATTTTAAGCAATGAATCATTTTCAGACACTTAAAGAGATAGCAGTGATATAATTTTAAAAAGAATACACCCTTTCAATTTTAAAAAAATATTAATCATATATAGCAGAAAAAATAAAGCAATAGAAAGCAAAAAAATTCAAAGATATGTATAAAAGAAATATATATATATATAAATGGATTAAGCTTCCTTATGAAAACTTTCTCTGACTAGATAATAAGATTAGCTTCTAAATTTATTTAACTCACAACATGCATACCTAAAACAAAATGATATAGCAAATATTCGAAAAAGAAATAATTTATATAACAAATCTTGTTAAATGTCAGATGCAAATGTGCTTCCTGGAAGGAAGGGCTTTGTGATTTTGAGTTTTGAACTGAGAAACCAAGGGATTATACCTCAGAAATAATAGTAAGAAGAAAAAACTATCCATCAGTAAGGAAAAAACTCAGGTACAGTCTTTTTAATATTTGATTGAATTAAGATGATGGTCCCCTAAATCCCTGGCAGTAAAAAAATGTAAATTTTAAAATTTTTTGTGTACTTTTAATTAATTAATTTTTGTTTGGAGACAGGGTCTCACTATGTTTCTCAGGCTGCTGTCAAACTCCTGGACCAAAGTGATCCTCCTGCTTCAGCCTCCCAAAGTGTTGTTATTACAAGCATGAACCATTTGTATTGGGATAATTTTTACTTATATTTACCAGTGTGTATTTCTCCTCTTATATTCATTCATTTATTTATTTTTGATACTAGTAGATGATGGTGAAGATAATCATGAACAGCTAGCATTTATTAATTTTATCATATTTATTAAACAAGTACATTGAAATCAATAATTGATTTTGTTCATCATTATAGCCCATGTGATAAGCCCTGGAGAAAAGAGGTGGGGGTGTGTAGAACTGGGTGCTATCAGCATCCAGAGGCAATAGAAAACTTGAAAATGAGCATTCTGTTCCATCCACAGACAGAATGCACAGTAAGGAAAGGGTTGGGTGATGTCTTTCCCAATCAAAGAACAAATTTCTTCTTGAGTAGCAAATCTAATTTCTAGATTAACTAGAGGGTGAAACTAAATAATCTTTTAAAAAATAACCATCAAAGCCAGTTTGCTAATTTAACTTATCATCTGTGTTAAACAATTCACCCCAAGTTTTATCTACAAGACAGTAACCAGAAAATAAATTGATTTCTTAATGAAAAGATTTTAATTTTCAAGGTAATTCCCTGTTAGTCCCTGCTGAGAAGCACTTCTGTTTTTTTGAAATTGCATATTGCTTTACAAAATATGACAGCTATTTTCTTATTTTCTGGATTTCACATAGCTTATTGTGAACTTTAGAAATGATAATAAACTGCTACATTAGCACCACCTCTAGCAGGTTTACATTGTGTTTTGTGTCTATAAACTGAAAATCTATTAATTTTGCCTTTCCCACTCACTCCTGGTAGACTTTCTTCCATTAATGTGCCATGTTTGGTTAAAAAAAAAGTGATGGCAAAACAGTTAAATCAAATAAATGAAAGAAAAGTACAAAATATAATTCAAAATAGTCATTCCTGTATCACGCTATCAGTTTATATTTAGAAGTACATTATCCACTAGGGCCTGCTTGTTGAAGCAATTGTGTACTTTATGTTTGTTATTTGGTCATTAAAACTTCTGTCTAAGTACCTAGGGATCTGTTGGGAACAAAATTTGTCATCCTGATTCTCTTTAACGGTTTTTATTGTCTGTGAGAAAATATTGTATGGACCATTGGGGCCCATTTGCAAAGGTTTCTTCCTTGAGCAAGGGAAGCTGGTGTCATTCACTCCAGAGATCTGTACATTGAAGAATGAAGTGTTAAAAGTGAAATTAAGACACAGAATAAACATGTGGTGAACTCTAGTAGTACCTGATCAATAGAAATCACAGCATGCTGTTCAGTAATATTTTTAAAAAATTTATTTGTAATAGACAAGTCCAGAGTTTTGTATACTTAGTTTCCAGAGGCCCTAAATTTAAAACTGAATGATTATTTTCTGTAGATATTACAATAGCTCAATGTGCATTTCATTTAATATTATTTTATTTCAATATATCAAAGTTGATGAATTCTATTATATCACTCTATTATAATATTAATTGCCTGCTTATTAGGTATTCATAATCATTATTATGATGTCTTGGGGGGGATTTTAAAGATAGGCTATGTAAAAACAAAGGAGAAAATAATTTTGTGATATTAAATCAATTCTGTCTTTAATCAACTTGCTTAAAATAATTTATTTTGTAATAACAAAATTTATTATATGAATCTAACAGCATTGTTTCGGTGTCACCGATGTCCACTTTCTTTGTACCATATTAACTAATTATATAAAATGTTTTTTCTTCCTGAAAACCTTTTATAATACCTTTATAAAATACTCCTTATATAAAAATACATAAAATATTTAAAATTAGTTTTAAAACAGTCAAGATGATTAATGACATAAGTAAGTCATTAAAAGTAAAAGATAACAATGGCAGACTCCGGTAGTAGCAGTAAATTATTGAAGACTGTTAATGTTTGGGATTTCTTATCTGCATAATTGGTCATATCTCTGTCCAGACAGCAATGTTTGCAGCACTTCAGGCCAGATGGTACAACAAAGAATTTGAGGGGGAAAAAAAAATCAAAGACAAAAGCTTATTATTTCACTCATTTTTATAAACTTAATTAGGAGACTACAAATTCCAAACTATTAACTACTGATTGAATTTATCTGCTCGCTGTGGAGTGCCAAATTTCTTTTTCATTACAACATAGTGTTAAAATTAGGAAATATGAGAGTATTTATGATTGCCTTTTTATGTGTAAATTAATTTGTCACCTATAGACATACTAAGGTAATGTTTATTAATATGGTTTTAAATATGTTTTAGGAGTTTCATCTCAACGCTTTATTCTGGTGTTTTTAACTAATGAAATTTAGATGTAAATGAGGACATAAAGTAAAAGGAATCTAGTTCTTTGACATTTCACTTGCCTTCTAGTCTAGGAAGAGAGCACTGAACTGAGACTCAGTTGCCTACAATTTTGTTCCTACATCTGCCATGGAATCAATCACGTTAACTGTCAATTAAATGATAAAATTATTCAACAAGATATATTAAATCTCCCTAAAATGCTGTAAAGATGATACACTATGAAACAGAATTTAAAGAGTCAAGACTTTATTTAACATTTTAATTTTGATATTTATTACCACATTATATTACAGATGCCCTGTTTCAACAAACCACTGTAGTTTGTTTAAATATGAGATTAATTTTTGATAGTAAAGTTTAAAATATATTAATGATAAAGTAAGCTTTAGAAGGTGAGATCTAAAAAAATCTTTGTTATTATCTATTTTAAGTTTCCATAAAAAATACATCCTTTGGTTTCCTAGTTCAAAGCTCAAGATCACCAAGTCCCCTCCTTCCTGGAAGTCCATCTTCATTTAATATTTGTTTTCATTCATCATGTACATTCTTCCTTTCTTGAATATTTGCCGTGTTGGATCATTTTGTTTTAGGTATGCATCTTGTGAAGTGAATAGATTTAGAGATGACTGTTCTCATTATTGTTATCCAGCCAGATAACGTTTTCCTAAGTAAGCTTTAAATAGATAATACATTAAACTTCTATTTTAAATACATTTGTTTGATAAATATCATTGTAATTTGATTTAACACATATTTTAAGGAAAGATAAATGCAGAAGCAAAATGACAAATTTAACTGAAACTTTAAGATTCTGAAGATGAAGTACTATAAAAATAGAAGCTGACACTATTGGCATAAATTTGCAGTGCTAATTAAGTTGTGGTCTACTGGTTCCCATATGGTTTGCTTGGCTGCCATGATCACTGTTCTGTTATCTCCAGGGCTTTAAAGGAGATATGAAAATAAGGGAAGGCCCATGTGCCCATGGCCTAATTAGAATTGGGCAGTTTGCCTAGGCAAAAATTGAGTACTTTACTTCTCCTTTCTATTTTCCTTATGTCAAATTATTTTAACTCTGTTTTGAGTGAAATAGCAGATGTTTCTTCTTCCAGGAGATATCTTTGCCTATTGGTTAAAAAAGAAAAAAAAAAAAAAAAACCTGAACTAAAAAAATTCATAAAGATCTATTGCATGCAGATGTATATTGTACAAGATAAAGAAAAAGCGTCTACTGTGATATGGTCCCTACTCTCAAGAAGGTTATGCTTAGGAAGCATAAGTATGTAAACAAATACCTATTATAGATATATGCTAAATTATAGTTGTTTTCACAGGAGGTATAATCATGTTTACTTAGACAAGCCAAGTAATGAATGGGATAATTTCAATGAACATTTAATTCCACATCTATCCATTGTCTCTTGGGTGATAGATAAATTGTTACTCATTGGTAATACGCTCTCAATATTTTCTAGTTGTGAAAATTGCTGGAAACAAACAAAATGAGTTACCACCTAATTATTACCCGAGGATCAAATGGAAATGTTGTGTCTGTCCAACACTGTTACATATTTAAAACTCTTTCATGTTGCCTGTGTGCAAATTTTTGGCTCATACCTTGTTTCAGTAAGAAATTTGTGGAAATTTCTCCAGTCTTTGGACTTTGTGAAAGCATCTGAGACTATAAAAAAATGTTCTCCTTATGTGTTGTTTAGTCATTTGTCTAGATGCACAAATGATAGTTTCTCTAATTACTGATAACTTTGATAGGTAGGATCTATTTCCATGTTGTCCGTTGTAACCAATTTTTTTCTCCAAAATCAAATTTGTCTACCTAAATATAGAAATAGACTTGTATTTTAAGACTCTATTTATTTATATAGCTGTAAATATTAATTATGTTCCACTTTTATTTTCTTCCTTCAGAACTTCCTATTTCTTTCAGACTCATCCTAATCTTGCCTTCATTTCTGTTATGTTTTAATTTTGATGTCACATCTTCCCTGATCCCTTTCAGTTTATATTTATCTCCTGTTTTCTTGTCATCTCTTTCCATAGTTTTTTGTAACTTTGTTTGGTGCTCTTGGAAGTAATATATTTATTCGATTTTATAACTTGATGAAGAAACTTTTGGTCAAAACTTTCATCTATTCTTTGATATCCTGTATTGAATAGTGTCCCTGAAAAATTCATGTCCACCCAGAATCTCAGAATGTGGGTTTATTGGGAAACAGAGTCTTTGTACGTATAATTAGTTAAATTAAAAATGAGATTATACAGAATTAAGGTGGCCTCTAAATGCAATGACCAGTATCCTTATAAGAAGGCTATGTGAATAAATGGACACATCAAGAAAATCCATGTGCCAGTCAAGGCAGAAGTTGGAATCATACAGCTACAAGCCAAGAAATGTGAACAATTGTCTGCAATCACCAGAAGCTAGGAAGAAATAAGGGAGTATCTTTCTCCAGAAAGAGAGCCTCCCAATGGTGCATGGCCCTGCCAACACCTTGATTTTGAACTTTTAGCCTCAAGATCTGTGAGAGAATACATTTTTTCTGTCTGAAGGCAATCACTTTCTGGAAATGTGTTACAGCAGCTCTTGGAAGCTAATTTACTTGGCAATGTTTTGTAGTGTGTGTTCTTCATCTTCCATAACTTGAACTGTCTGTTAAAGAAGTGCCTTTTTTCTTTTTAATTCTAGAGGGTTAAGGGAATATTTGAGACTAACTGAAATTTATGTGAATGACCTAGGGAGATTGTGTGTGTGTGTGTGTGTGTGTGTGTGTGTGTGTGTATTTGTTTAGCCAGCCATACCATAAACCAATGTAGATATGCAACTATAGTTTTGCAAACATTTAAAATCTTTCTGCCCTAATGTCATAGGGTTAGAATAATGGTTTCAAATATGGCTAATGTTTGAAACCATCCTCAGCCCATGCATCCATTTTAGAACATTCATGTCTTGCTATAAAGAAATACCTAAGGCTGGGTAATTTATAAAGAAAATAAATTTAATTGGCTCATTGTTCTGCAGATTGTACAAGCAGGGCAGTATCTTCTGTTCTACTTCTGGGGAGGCCTCAGGGAGCTTTTATTCATGGCAGAAGGCAAAGTGGGAGCAGGTATGTCACATGGTGAGAGTTGGAGCAAAAAAGTAAGGGGAGAGGTGTCACACACTTTTAAATAACCAGATCTCATGTAAACTCAGAGAGCGAATGTACTCACCATTATGAGGACAGCACTAAACCATTCATGAGAGATCCACTACCATGACTCAAACACCTCCTACCAGGCCTCCCTGCTAACATTGGAGATTACATTTAAAGATGAGATTTGGAGGAAACAAACATCCAGATGATATTATTGCACCCCTGGCCCCCCAAGATGCACATACTTCTCACACTGCAAAATATAATTATTCCTTTTCAATCGTTTCTCAAAATTCTAACTAGTTCTAGCATCAACTCATTTGAAAGTTAAAGGTCCCAAGTTTCATCTGAAGATGATTTCCTTTCACCTATGAGCCTGTACAATCAAAACAAGTTATTTACTTCCAATATACAATGGGAATATAGACACTGGGTATATATTCCCATTTTAAAAGGGAGATATTGGTTAAAAGAAAGGGACAATAGACCACACACAAGTCTGAAATCCAGCAGAGTGATCATTAAATCTTAAAGCTCCAAAATAATCACCTTCGACTTTATATTGTACATCATGGCACACTAATACAAGTGATGAGTATCCAAGGACTTGGGCAACTCTGCTCTTTGTCTTCGGAGCCCCTATGGCTGCTCTTATGAGTTGGAGTTGAGTGCCTGCAGCTTTTCTAGGCACAAGGTACAAACTGCCAGTGGGTCTACAATTCTGGTATCTGGAGGGAGGCAGTCTCATTCTCACAGCTTCACTAGGCAGTGCCCCAGTGGACTCTTTTGATGGGGGCTCCAACACAGCATTTCCCCTTGGCATTGCCCTAGTAGAGCTTCTCTGTGGGGGATACACACCTGTGACAAGCTTCTGCCTGGGCATCCAAGCATTTTCATAAGTTCTTTGAAATCAAGGGGGAAGCTGCTAAGCCTCCATCATGCTTTCATTTGGTAGACCTGCAGGCTTAAGACCAAGTGGAAACCACCAAGGCTTATGGCTTACACCTTCCGGAAGGGAGCCCAAGCTGTACCTAGGTCACTTTGAGTTAAGGCTTAGAGCTGGAGAACCCTAGATATGGCAAGCAGTGTCTTGAGGCTATGCAGGGCAGTTGGGCCTTGGGCCTGGCTCCTAAAACCATTCTTTCCTCCTAGGCCTCTGGACCTTTGATGGGAGGGGCTGCCTCAAAGATCTCTGAAATGCCTTTAAGTCCTTTTCCCCCTTGTCTTAGGTATTAACATTTGGCTCCCTTTTAGTCATGCAAATCTCTCTAGCAAGTGGTTGCTCTGAAGCCTGCTTGAATTCTTTCCTTGAAAATTGACTTGTCTTTTCTACTACATGGCTAGGCTGCAAATATTCTAAACTTTAAGCTCTGCTTCCCTTTTAAATATAAGTTCCACCTTTAAGTCATTTCTTTGCTCTTGTATCAAATCGTAGGCTGTTAAAAGCAACCAGGTCACCTCCAAGCTTTGCTGCTTAGAAATTTCTTCTGCTGGATACCCTAAGTCATCACTCTTAACTTCAAACTTCCACAGATCCCTAGAACATGAACACAATTCAGTTAAGTTCTGTGTTAGGGTGTAACAAGAGTGACCTTTGCTCTAGTTCCCTGTAAAGTTTACACTTCCATCTGAAACCTCATCAGCCTGGCCTTCACTATCCATATCTCTATCAGCATTTTGGTCATAAACATTTAATGAGTCTCTAAGAAATTCTAAACTTTCCCTCATCTTTCTATCTTCTTCTGAGCTCTCCAAATTCTTCCAACCTCTGCCCATTACCTAGTTCCAAAACTGTTTTCACATTTGCAGGTACCTTTATAACAATGTCCCACTCTTCATTACCAATTTTATTATTATGAAGTAATACTTGAGACTGGGTAATTTATAAAGAGGTTTACCTGGCTGATCTTTCTACAAGCTGTACAAGCATGGTGCCAGCATCTGCTCTGCTTCTGGGGAGGCCTCGGAGAGCTTTTACTCACAGTGGAAAGCAGAGCAAGAGCAAGAAAGCAAGGGGAGGAGGTGCACACACTTCTAAGTGACCAGATCTCACATAAACTCAAAGAGAGAACTCATTCACTGTCATAAAGACAGCACTAAGCCATTCATAAGGGATTCACCCCCATGACCCAGTCACCTCCCAACAGGCTCTCTAGCAATGGAAATTACATTTATACATGAGTTTTGGAGGTGACAAACATCCAAAATAAGTTCAGCATTCAATTACTGCCACCACATATATGGAATTTCGCTTTTGTGTTGCAAAAGCCACAGTCTGGTTTGTGTCCTTTTACCTATCCTATAGCTTGGATTTATCAAGGCTAGTTTTTCTGTGTAGAATTTTTTTCATTGGCTATGAATGATATTCAGAAAGACAAAGGGTAATATCAATATAATACCATCATTTTCGTACAGAAGTTTATTACAAAAAGATCCTGGTGATAGATTCATATTCAAATAATGAGAGTTTATAGTTGAAATTACTATTTTGAGAGTTAAAACTCTACAGTCATAGGTAAATGAATATGTGTGTTATTTAACCCTCCACCTAGCATAATTTTAATTCTTAACCAGATTTCTCCATTTTTACAAGTTATCACTGTTTCATATATTTAAAAAATTTAATACCTTTTAGAATAATCTTCTATTATATGATGATATTGTCCAATGATAGATTTGCTTAAGATAGGCAAAAGAACTTATCCATCCTTGGGAACCATCCAGATATTTGCAGACAATTGTCATACTTTAATTCTGTCCTAGTCTTTATTCAGTAAAGTATACCTATTTTAATTCCATTAAGATTGCTCAAGTGTTAATTCATGTTTAATTCACTCATTGTGCTGGTCTGAATCCCTGTAATTAAATTTATCTTTCTATTAAAGATATATCCCAAAAGGAAAAGGAAAAAGATAAATAAAATTTTGTAAGTCAAATGATCCCCATGTTTTATAATTTTCTAGAGTAAAACAAAAATCATTGTAAAGGCTAAGCTTGTGAATAGTTATTCCTGTGCTTTTAGAGGAGAATATATTTTACTATTGGGTCATAGGGCTGTGTTGCATGTGTCTCATGCACCAGTGAATGGTAGCACAATTGCCAGATTGGTTTTAAAATCACCAAGCTGTTCTAGCTCTTTGTAGGTAATTTCGAAAAATGAAAACAATATTCTATTTTGGAAATTTGCTGGAAGAACAGTAATCAGTGTAACTTGATTTCTTACTGAAACTGAAGGGTGCTTTTACACTTGGATACTATTCATGACAGTATTTAAATTTAGTGTCTTTCTAGTGGAATTGACTCATCTCATTATCTGAGATCATCCATTCTGATTCTGTTGGATTTTCTTTTGTTAACCATAAAATTTTTAACTTTAAGCCTCAAGATATCTTGATATTAGATGGGAAAAAAATTAACTACTACAAAATGTCTTTGAAAAAAAAGTGAACTGCTATGTTGAAAAGATGGTTCTTAACATGAATAGAAGTTTGAGTAATACTGATTGATTTTTACCTGTTAGCCTCTGTATTAGTCCATTTTCACACTTCTGATAAAAACATTCCTGAGACTAGGCAAATTACAAAAGAAAGAAGCTTATTGGACTTACAGTTCTACATGGTTGGGGAGGCAGCACAATTATAGCAGCAGGTGAAAGGCACATCTCACATGAGGACAGAGAATAGAACTTGTGCAGGGAAACTTCCCTTTACAAAACCTTCAGATCTCATGAGACTTATTCACTATCATGAGAACAGCACAGGAAAGACATGTCCCATGATTCAGTTATCTCCCATTGGGTTACTCCAACAACACATGAGAATTATGGGAGCTACAAGATGAAATATGGATGGGGACACATAGCCAAACCATATCATCCCACCCCTGGACCCTCCCAAATCTTATGTCTTCACATTTCAAAACTAGTCATGCCTTCCCAATAGTTCCCCAAAGTCTTAATTCATTTCAGCATTAACTCAAAAGTCCATAGTCAAAAGTTTCATCTGAGACATAGCAAGACCCTTCTACCTATGAGCCTGTAAAATCCAAAGCAAGTTAATTACTTCCTAGATACAGTGGGGGTACAGGAAGTGGGTAATTACAGCCATTCTGAATGGAAGAAATTGGCCAAAGCAGAGGGGCTGCAGGCCCCATGCAAGTCTGAAATCCAGCAGGGCAATCAAATCTTAAAGCTCCAAAATGATCTCCTTTGACTCCATGTCTCATATCCAGGTCACACTGATGCAACAGCTGGGTTCTCATGGTCTTGATCAGCTTCTGCACCTGTGGATTTATAGGGTACAGTCTCTTTCCTGGCTACTTTCATGGCCTGGTGTTGAGTGCCTGTGGCTTTTCCAGACACAGGGTGCAAGCTGTCAGTGGATCTATCATTCTGGGGCCAGGAGGATATTGGCTCTCTTCTCACAGCTACCCTAGGCAGTGCCCAAGTAGGTATTCTGTGTGGGGGCTTCCATCCAACACCAAACATTTTTCTTCTGTACTGCCATTGCAGAATTTCTCTTTGAGGACCTTATCACCATCTGAGATGAATTCAGTCTGGATTTCATCATCCATATCATTATCAGCATTTTATGAAAAGCTGTTTAACAAGTCTCTAGGAAATTCCAAACTTTCCCACATATTCCCATCTTCTTTTGAGCCCTCCAAACCGTTCCAGCTTCTGCCTGTAACACATTTCCAACGTTGCTTTCACATTTTCAGGTATCTTTTCAGCAGCACACCACTCTATTGGTACCAATTTACAGTATTGGTACAGCAAACTTCTGCCTGGCCATTCAGATATTTCCATACATCTTCTGAACTCTAGGAAGAGGTTCCCAAACCTCAGTCTTGACTTCTGTGTACTTGCCAGCTCAACATTACCTGGAAGCTACCAAGGCTTGAGGCTTGCACCCTTGGAAGCCACAGCCCAAGCTCTACCTTGGCCCTTTTCAGTACAGCTGGAGTGGCTGGGATGCTGGGCACCAAGTCCCTAGGCTGTACATAGCATGGGGACCCTGGGCCCAGTCCAGGAAATCACATTTTCTTCCTCAGCCTCTGGGTCTGTGAAGGGAGGGGCTGCTGCAAAGGTCTCTGACATGCCCTGGAGACATTTGCCACATTGTCTTGGTGATTAACTTTTAGTTCTTCATTACTTAGCAAATTTCTACAGCTGAGTTAATTTTCTTCTCAGAAAATGGGATTTTCTTTATCACATTGTCAGACTGCAAAGTTTCAAAGCTTTTATGCTCTGATTCACTTATAAAATGGAATGATTTTAACAGCACCCAAGTCATACTTTGAATGCTTTGCTGCTTAGAAATTTCTTCCATCAGATACCCTAAATCATCTCTCTCAAGTTCAAAGTTCCACAAATTTCTAGGGCAGGGGCAAAATGCTGCCAGATTCTTTGCTAAAACATAACAAGAGTCACCTTTGCTCCAGTTAGTAACAAGTACCTCATCTTTATCAGAGACGACCACAGCCTGGATTTCGTTGTTCATATCGTTATCAGCATTTTGTGCAAAGCCATTCAACAAGACTCTAGGAAGTTCCAAACTTTCCCACAAATTCCTGTCTTCTTCTGATCCCTCCAAACTGTTCCAATCTCTGCCTGTTACCCAATTCCAAAGTTGCTTCCACATTTTCAGGTATCTTTTCAGCAGCACCCAACTCTACTGGTACCAATTTACTGTATTCATCTGTTTTCATGCAGCTGATAAAGACATATGTGAGACTGGACAATTTACAAAGGAAAGAGGTTTATTGGACTTACTGTTTTATGTGGCTGGGGAGACTTCACAATCATGGCAGGTGGTGAAAGTGACATCTCATTTGAAGGCAGACAAGAGAAGAGACCTTGTGCAGGGAAACTCACATTTTAAAATTATCAAATCTTGTGAGACTTATTCACTATGATGAGAACAGCACCAGAAAGACCCACCCCATGATGAAAGTATCTCCCACTAGGTCCCTCCATAACACATGGGAATTATGGGAGCTATAAGATGGGATTTGGGTGGGGACACAGAGCCAAGCCATAGCAGTCTCTATGGCTGATAATATAATGAATATTAAATTTGTACAGATCATCATCTCAAAACTAGAAATCCAGGAACACGAACTCTCTTTTAGACCAGGAATTTTTCTGCTTCTTAGAGTCACTTTTCTTTGAAATAAATAAAAGGAGGTTATGAATCTTGACTTCTTTTACCTAATGCATGTACATTGGACTTGATGAAGACTAACTTTGATGGCTGTCAAACTATTCTAATATGACTAAAGAATATGTGCTATGATTATTGTGCAATACTGTGCATATGATGCTAATATTGTAGAAATGTGAGTAGTCTGACATTTTGGCACACCCTCCCTAAATTAACATAATTTAGGAAGAATAGCATCTGTTTTCTTGTCTTCAACTTATACACAGTTCTTGAACTATGAATCTCTATTTTTAAATGGTTAATTAGTAGTAAGATTTCCTTAAATCTTACAGCATTTTTAAAGAAAATAGAGGATATAACATGCTCGTCTCTTTGTCTTAGCTGCAAGAAAACATGGAGACAAATTAAATACTTAGTTTTAACATTCACTTTGTTGAATATGAGGAGTCTTCATAAAGTTTATGGAAAATGAGTATGAAACTACACATGAATTTCAAACATGTTTAGTACCCAAATAAACTCATAATAATTTTTTATAACATATCTGAATGGGATCTAATCGGAGGCACTAAGAATAATAAGACATTTGATAGCAGTTTCTATTAGAGCAACATGAATTCTGCTAAAATAGAAGCAATTTAAAAAATGTATGGTGAAACTTGGGTGGAAGTTTATGGGTACAATGCCACAAATAAATCAGTCTACAAATTGATAAGCCCTTTTAAGAAGGGACAGTGTTGAAGGGGAAGCCCACAGCAATAGGCCAACCATATCAATTTGCAAGGAAAAATTCATCTTGTTCACATCCTGATTGAAGACGACCAGCAATTAACCACACAAACAGTAGCCAAACACCAAAGACTTACCAATTGGTTCAGCTTACATGATTCTAACTAACACATTAAAGTTGAGCAAATATTCCACTAGATGAGTATCAAAACTCCTGCACCCAAATCAGCTACACACAAAAGCAGAGCTTTCATTAGAAAATTTAAACAAGTGAGATACATATCAGAAGCATTTCTTTGAAGAATTGTAACAAGAGAAGAAACATGGATTTATCAGTATAATCCTGAAGACAAAGCACAATCTAAACAATGGCTACCAAAAGGTGAAAGTTGTTCAATCAAAGCAAAAGTGGGCTGGTCAAGAGCAAAGTCCAAAACAACAGTGTTTTGGGATGCTCAAGGCGTTTTCCATGTTGACATTCTGGTGGACCAAAAAACAGTAACGTGTATTTATTATGAGAGTGTTTTGAGAAAGTCAAACCTTTAGCAGAAAAATTCCTAGAAGGGTTTCACCAGGGAGTCCTTCTCTGTCATGACAGTGTTCCTGCTCATTCCTCTCATCAAACAAAGTTAGTTTTGTTGATTGCAAATAATTTGCATCCACCTTAAAGCTGTGATTTGGCTCCTCCTAGATTCTTTTTGTTTCCTAATCTTAAAAAAATCTTTAATGCACCCATTTTTATTCAGTTTATAAGGTAAAAACCACTGCATCAACAAGGTTAAATTCCTAGGACCCTCAATTTTTTTTAAGGATGGACTAAATGGCTGGTATTATTTTTTACAAAAGTGTCTTGACTTTGATGGAGCATGTGTTGAGAAGTAAAGGTTATCTTTTTTATTTTCATCTTTTGATTCTATTTTTTCACAATTTTTGAAGTCCCCCTAGGTATCCCCTTTTAGTCACTTAGATGATCTATGATTGGACTTATCCATGTATCAATTTATTTTTCATTGCTCTTGAACTTTTTGTTAAGTTGCTTTTGAAAGTAGAATGAACATACATTAAAAAAATAGGTTACTCATGATAATCATATATATTTACAAAACATTCCATTTAATTTTTTCTAAGTATTCTCAACACTTCCCACATATTTATCATACTTAAAATTATAAATCAAGTGTTCATTTATGTATGTTGATAACTGATACCAGAGCCTTTGTAATGACATTTTAAATTTAATTTTAGCCTCATAAATGGAGCTCTCAAATGACGCTATTAATAGAAACATGATTAGTTCTTGTATAAATTAGAGTATAGGTTAAGAAGCTGCTATCAAAAAGTCTGCAGACACTACAGCTTACATAAGAAAAAAGGTTATTTCTTCTCACTTACCAGCTTTGGGTAGACAAGTTGTGTTTTAGTTGCCTGAGTTACCCAGGGACCCAAGCTTGAACGAAGACTCTACCTTTTCTGCCATACACATGGCTTCCTACACAGTGAGTAAAGTAGCTGCTCCAGTTTCAGGCTCTGCACTGTTGAAGGAGGGACACCAGCACTATGACCACTTTCCAAAAGCAGATTGTAGCTGTACAGCCAGGTTGGTGAGCCATTATCCTACTGCAGTATCAGTCTTCATAGTAGTCACTTGATTTTGCCTGTATCCCCACCCCCATCACCAGCTCCTTTATGTAGCCTCCTCGTTTGCCACTTTCTCATTAATATCACATTGTAGCTATGAGGAGCAAATTATAATTCACAAATGTGCCCTATAATATCTGTAATTATCTTACTTTCCACTATGTTTTCTATATCTCAAATTTCCTTTATTAGCTTCATTTACTATTTATTAGTCTTAAATATACACATCTCTGTGCCTTGTTCACAATATATTATATATCCCAATGATATTATAAGTACCTCATAGGCAGGTACCAAGAGTTACAGTCCTGGTTATGCCATCTCTGAGAGGTGTGACAGCAAGCAAGCTATTTAAACTTTCCATGCCTTAGCTTCCTCATGTAAAATGAGTGTTCTAAGTTTTGCTTCCTACAGGGATTTAACTAAGGACTAAATGAAATAATCTAGGCAAGCTCTTAGAATACTTTCAGAAATCACATAAACAAATATTAACTACTCGTTACTAATAGTCAACAAATATTAACTATTAGTAATTCTTACTATGCCTTTTATAAACCCAAAATGTCTAGGTCCACCATATGATTGAAGAATATTTGATTACGTTTGAAAATCAGAAACCAATATAGAGATGCTTTCAAAATTCACAAAGGACACAATGTTAGTAATGTGACTGATGCCATACGTCAAAGAACTAGAAAGCCAAGTGATTGTGATGGTCTAAAAGGAGTGGATAAACCAGGACCAGGACAATATATTAATATTTTTAAAAATTTTTTAACTTTTAAGTTCAGGCATAGAGGTTTGTTATATAGGTAAACGTGTGTCTTGGGGGTTTGTTACACAGATTATTTCATCACCCAAGTATTAAATCTAGTACCTATGGGGTATTTTCCCTGATCCCCTCCCTCCTCCCACCTCGTACCCTATGATAGGCCCCAGTGTGTGTTATTCCCCTTTATGTGTCTATGTGTTCTCATCATTATCTTCCACTTATAAGTGAGAATATGCACTATTTAGTTCTCTTCCTGTGTTAATTTGCTAAGGATAATGTCCTCCAGCTCCATTCATGTCCCTGGAAAGGATGTGATCTCATTTTTATTTTTTACGACTGCATAGTATTCCATGGTGTATATGTACCATATTTTCTTTTTCCAGTCAATTAATTGATGGGCATTTGGGTTGATTTATGTCTTTGCTATTATAAGTAATGCTCCAATGAACATATATGTACATATGTCTTTATAATAGAAAGATTTATATTTTTCTTTTCTTTTTTTTTTTTTTTTGAGACAGAGTTTTGCTCTTGTTACTCAGGTTGGAGTGCAATGACGCTATCTCGGCTCACCACAACCTCTGCCTCCTGAGTTCAGGCAATTCTCCTGCCTCAGCCTCCTGAGTAGCTGGGATTACAGGCACACGCCACCGTGCCCAGCTAATTTTTTGTGTTTTTAGTAGAGTCGGGGTTTCACCATGTTGACCAGGATGGTCTCGATCTCTTGACCTCGTGATCCACCCACCTTGGCCTCCCAAAGTGCTGGGATTACAGGCATGAGCCACCGCGCCCAGCTGATTTATATTTTTTTAAGTGTATACCCCAGTAATAGGATTTCTGGGTCAAATGATATTTCTGTTGATATGTCTCTGAGGAAATGCCACACTGTCTTCCATAATAGCTAAACTAATTTATACTCCCACCAACAGTGTATAAGTGTTTTGCTTTGTTTTGTTTTGTTTTTTGTCCACAACCTTGCCAACATCTGTGATTTTTTGACTTTTTAACAATGGCCATTCTGACTGCTATGAGATGATATCTCATTATGGTTTTGATTAGCATTTCTATACTGATGAGTGATATTTAGCTTTTTGCCAAATAACTGTTGACCACATGTATGTCTTCTTTTGAAAAGTGTCTGTTCATGTCCTTTGCCCATTTTTAATGGAGTTTTTTTTTTCTTGTGCAGTTGTTTAAGTTCTTTATAGATGCTGGATATTAGATCTTTGTTGGATGCATAGTTTGCAAAAACTGTCTCCCATTTTGAGGGTTGTCTGCTCACTCTGTTAATATTTTCCTTTGTTGTGCAGAAGCACTTTAGTTTAATTATATCTCATTTGTCAATTTTTGCTTTTGCTGCAATTGTTTTTGGTGTCTCTGTCATAAAATCTTTGCCCAGTCCTGTGTCCTAAATGGTATTGCCTAGGTTGTGTTCCAGGGTTTTTATTGTTTGGGGTTTTGCATTTACGTATTTAATCCATCTTGTGTTTACCTTTGTATATGGTGTAAGAAAGGAGTCCAGGTTCCGTCTTTTGTATATGGCTAGCCAGTTATCCCAGCACCATTTATTGAATAAGGAATCCTTTTTCCATTGCTTGTTTTGGGCAGATTTGCTAAAGATCAGGTAGTTGTAGATGTGTGGCTTTATTTCTGGCATCATCTATTCTGTTCCGTTGGTCTATATGGCCGCTTTTGTACCTGTACACTGCTGTTTCTGTTACTATGGTCCTGCAGTATAGTTTGAAGTCAGATAGGATGATACCTCCAGCTTTGTTCTTTTTGCTTAGGATTTGCCTTGGCTCTTCAGCCTCTTTTTGGTTCCATATGAATTTTAAAATAGTATTTTTCTAGTTCTGTGAAGAATCTTAATGATGGTTTCATAGAAATGGCATTAAATCTATAAATTGCTTTGGGCACTATGCCATTTTAATGGTATTAATTCTTCCTATTCATGTGCATAGAATGTTCTTCCATTTGTTTGTGTCATCTCTGATTTTTTTTTGGAGTATTTTGTGGTTCTCCTCATTGAGATCTTTCTCCCTAGTTAACTGTATTCCTAGGTATTTTATTCTTTTTGTGGCAGTTGTGAATAGGATTACATTTTTGATTTGGTCTTGGCTTGACTGTTGTTGGTGTATAGAAATGCTGGTGATTTTTGCACACTGATTTTGTTTCCTGAGACTTCGCTACAGTTGTTTATCAACTTAAGAAGCATTGGGGCTGAAACTGTGAATCAGATATCAATAGATACAGAATATGTTATCTGCAAACAGGGATAGTTTTACTTCCTCTCTTCCTGTTTGGATGCCCTTTCTTTCTTTCTCTTGCCTAATTGCCCTGGCAAGAACTTCCAATATCATGTTTAATAGGATTGGTGAGAGAAGGATTTCTTGTTTTGTGCTGATTTTCAAGGGCAATGCTTCCGGCTTCAGGACAATACATTTAGCCCTTTTTATTCATCAAGAATATTTTCGTATCAAGTCTCAGGGTTGCAACTTATGGACAAAAAAACGGAAAGAGAATATGTGGGGAAGACAGAAAGAAAGAGAGAAAAGAAAGAGATAGAAAAGAAAGAATGAAAGAAAAGAAAGAAAGGGAGAAAAAGAAAATTGTATAAAAAAGAAAAAGAAAGAAGGGAAGGAAGGAAGAAAGAGAAGGGAAGGAAGGAAGTAAAAAAGGAAGGAAAAAAGAAAAGAAAAGGAAGGGAAGGAAAGAAAGGAAGGGCAGAAGGGAAGGAAAGAGAGAGGAAAGAGGGAAAATAAGGAGGGAAAGGAGGGCATAAAGCAAGGAAGGAGGAAAAGGAGGAGGGCAGAAAGCAAGGAAGGAGGAAAGGCAGGGACAGAGGGAAGAAGGAAAGAAGGAAGGAATTGGTGTATGGGACCATCTCCAGATTTCCAGAATGGCTAGATACACGTTTTAGTAGACCATTGCCTTTGCATCCATCGCTTTTAAATTCAAGCATACATGTGCAGGTTAACTTTGCTATTTACCTTCTGGGTGAAGTTTGTTCCTACAGTCTCAGCTTCAAACTTGTATGATTTTTATAATTAACAATGCCAGTGAAAAGAAAGTGCTTCTTTTTGATAGTTTCAACAGTATTTCTGGCTCTAGGTTTCTCTGTTATGGCCTTTCTTCAGGAGCCCATCCTTGCACCAATTACTGTGTCTGAATCAATCCCTGTGAATCATCCCTGAATTAATCACTGAGTACAATAGTTTATCAGAAGCAGATATGCTGAATTAGAAAATGTACAACATAATTAAAACTCCATCATTTTCAAAACAAATAGATCCAACTGCATGCAAATATCATATTTTTACTGTCATTACTATCATTCCCCATTTGTTGTTTTAAATTTTCAGTTATGTTGTTAACAAAATTACATAGCAAGGATTTTTTTTAAACGGTGTAGCTTTTCACTAAAGCCTACATCCCTAAAAGTTAAGAGTGTAATCAAAGAATAGAAACACTTTTGTAGGTCTTGATTTTTGTGGTTTGTAAACTAATCCTTTGTTCATTTATTATCAGTAAAGTTTTTCTCATTTGTAACGTTCTTTTAAAAATGTTAAACATTGTTCTGTGATATATCTTGCATCGTATTTCTCTATTTTGTCATTTGTTTTCCAGTTTTACTTGTGGTGTTTTTCTTATAAGAAATGCTAAAAATTTTACATAGTCAAATCTATTAGTGTTTTCTTTAGTATTTGCCTTTTGTATTATGCCTAGTAAGGCCATTTCCATGAAAAGATATTCACAACAATTGCTCTGTGTTTTTTTTTCCCAATATGTTTATGGCTTCTTTTGGTATCTACCTTTTTGATAATTTGGGATTCTTGTGTGAAGGAAAACAACAATTATGCCAGCATAATTATTGTCATCCTTTCTCCATTAATTCAGAATGGCAGCTTTAGTGATTATATGCACACATATGCACATGCATACATGCACACATGCATGCACACACACATGCATGCACACACATGCACGCGCACACACACGTATGTTCAGTTTCTTCCCCATTCTCCTACTGTTTCTGAGGTTATCTTTATTTAGACATGGTGAAGCAGCAGAATACTCTATCCTTCACAAACCAATGAATCATTTAAAGGAATTATTTCTCTCTCCTTTCCTCTTATATTTGCAATCTCTATGTTAAATATTCTGTAACTTTTGTCCACAACATTTTTGTCACTCAGTAATTTAGCCATATAAATTGCTGTTCTAACGCTACACTCAAAAAGGAAATAAATCCTCAGCAAAGTCTTCATATTTGCCACAGTTTTAATTTCATACGTTTTTCTGTGTTCCGCATCTGCGTTGTGGACTGTGACTTTTAGAAATGTAAAAAGTCTTGTCACATGCAATACTTTTCTTATTGATAGAGTTACTTTGACTGATTATTTGCATGTTTACCATTTCTTCATGTTTAATTTGTGCAGTTGACTTTACCTTTGTTTGTTTTAAAAGCTTTATTGTGATATAATGAACAGGCCTTAACTGTCACATATTTAAAGGTGATAATTTTTTAAGTCTTACCACATGTATACACTTATAATACCATCAGCACAACCAACATGATGACCTTTTAATCACCTCTGCCAAATTTTAGATTTTTTGAAAACAGCATGAATGAATATATATATGTATACATATTATTAGGAATACTGGCCATTAATTTTCTTTTTCCGAGGGATCTTTGTCTGGTTTTGGTACCTGGGTAATACTGAGCTTCTAGAATCCTACTAAAACTAAAATTATTCCAGAAAATAGAGGAGGAGGAAATACATTCAGACTAGAAGCCCAGGGTAATACTGGGTATACAGGGTAACACAGGGTAACACAGGGTAATACAAGATTGCTTTTAGTTCTTTAAATGTTTTGTAATATTCAACAAGGAAACTGTTGGGCACTAGGTTCTTTTTGCAGAGAAAGTTTTTATTATGATTTCAATTTCATTTCTTATTATTTGTTTGTCTGTTCAGCTTTTGGATTTTTCATGATTCAATTTTTGTAGGTTGTATGTGTGTAGGAATTTATCCACTTCTTCCAAGTTTTCTAAATTTTTGGCATACCACTGCTCATAATAGCCTCTAATGGTCTTCTAAATTTCTGCAGTATTAGATTCAATATCTCCTTTTTTATCTCTGATTTTGTTTATTTTGGTATTCTTTCTTTTTTTCTTAGTCTGGTTAAAGGTTTGTTTATTTTATTTTATCAAAAAGACAAGTTTTCATTTTATTGATACTTTATATTTACTTCATTTAAGTTTCATTTATTTCTACTACACTCATTATTTTTTTCTTGTACTAATTTTGGGTTTGTTTTGCTCTTACTCTTCTAGTTCTTTAAGATTCATCATTAAGTCGTTTGTTGGGTGTTTTTCTACTGTTTATATAGCTGCTTACATTAAACTCTTGCCTTAGTATTGCTTTTGCTGTATCCCATAGGTTTTGGTATGTGTGTTTCTATTATTGGTTATTTCAACACATTTTTAAATTATCATCTTAATTTCATCATTGACCTAATGGTAATTTGGAGCACTTGCTTTATTTCCATGTGTCTGTATATTTTCTAAACTTCCTCTTGTTAGTGATTTCTAGTTTGTTCCATGGTGGTCAGAGAAATACTTGAAATAATTTCAATTTTTAAAGGTCTTTTACATCTTGTTTTGAGGCTGATAGATATGTAGTATATCCTTGAGAATGATCCATGTGCTGAAGGGAAGAATGTGTGCTCTATAGCCATTGGATGAAATGTTTTGTAAGTATCTACTACATCCTTTTGGTCTATAGTGCAAATTAAGTAGATTTCTTTGTTGAATTTTCTTCTGGATGATCTGTCAAATGCTGCAAGAGTGGGTATTAACGTTTCCAGCTATTCTATTATTATATTGGGCTCTATCTCTCTCTTTAAGAGTATTTGCTTTATATATCTGGGTGCTCCAGTGTTGGATGCAGATGTATTTATAACTGTCACATCATCTTGCTTAAATGACCCCTTTATCGTTATGATCTTCTTTGTATTTTTTTTAAATAGTTTTTCTCCTGAAATCTATTTTGTCATCAGGGACTTTGGTCACCCCCCTCCCACCCAGAAATTTGATTCTTATCAAGGTGGTTATTTATGTGGATAGTTGTTCAATTTGGTGTTCCTGCAAGAATGATGACTGGTGGAGGCTTCTTTTCAGCCATTCTGCTCTACTTCCTCTTACAAAAGTCCGTTTGTATGTTTGTACGTGTCTTCCTTCCTTGCTGTTTCCATTTTCTTATATTGATACAGGACTCAATTTGACTTTATATTTTTTAAGTCTTTGTTTCTATTGCTTTGGAAAGTTTGCAGGAAATAATTCCTTCTCTGAATGTCTTTTCGTTTCTTTCTTTTGTTTTTAGTCCTAGAATTTCCATTCCAACCAGGCAGAACTTCCTGAACTTTGTTTTATCTTTATATTTTGATTTTATGCAAAATGGTTTTGCATAATTTGATGTTCATTCTTTCTACTGCAGTTTATAATTCAACACTATATTTTAAATATCCATTTCTTATATTCCTTCTAGTTCAGTTTTATTTATTATTGTGATAAACACCTATCGAATTTATTCACCTAAATTTTTTTAAATGTTAAAAAGAATAGACAGAAGATTATCTTTAGAGTCCTTATTTTAGATTGTCAACTCCCTTAATATGATTCAAAGCTTCATATTTTTAAAGGTTCTTTTTTTTTTTTTTTGACGGAGTTTCGCTCTTGTTACCCAGGCTGGAGCGCAATGGCGCAATCTCGGCTCACCGCAACCTCCGCCTCCTGGGTTCAGGCAATTCTCCTGCCTCAGCCTCCTGAGTAGCTGGGATTACAGGCACGTGCCACCGTGCCCAGCTAATTTTTTGTATTAGTAGAGACGGGGTTTCACCATGTTGACCAAGATGGTCTCGATCTCTTGAACTCGTGATCCACCCGCCTCGGCCTCCCAAAGTGCTGGGATTACAGGCGTGAGAAGGTTCTTAATTTATAATTGGTCATATTGTTCTCAAGAACAGATAGAGGAACAAGTGTTAACGTACTTTGCTTATGTTTGAATATATTATATATCCACCTTTCTTTGGTTTGTAAGACTGAAAGATTTCAGTAAGAAAATGATGGTGTTCTGGATATTATTGGTGAATTCATGCTGTTTTCTAGTGATCGCATTTTTTACTTACCTCCCAACAATCTCCTTAGTTATTAATTGGAGCTTCAAACCACAATTGACGTTAGTCTTCCTTTTCTGGAGTGTTCACAATTAATTTATCTTCTTTTAGGAAAATATACCCAATTTCTTTTTTTTCTTTTTCTTTTTTTTTTTTTTTTTTGAGACAGAGTTTCTCTCTTGTTACCCAGGCTGGAGTGCAATGGCGCAATCTCGGCTCACCGCAACCTCCGCCTCCCAGGTTCAAGCAATTCTCCTGCCTCAGCCTCCCGAGTACCTGGGACTACAGGCATGCACCACCATGCCCAGCTAATTTTTGTATTTTTTAGTAGAGACGGGGTTTCACCTTGTTGAACAGGATGGTCTCGATCTCTTGACCTTGTGATCCACCCGCCTCGGCCTCCCAAAGTGCTGGGATTATAGGCGTGAGCCACTGTGACCGGCCTCCAATTTCTTACATTAAATTTTAAATGACAAAAATAGGAACTTTAATTATAATCTGGAAAATGTAAATAATATCAGCCTCATCTATTTCAGATATTATTTGAAACCTGGATTTGGAACACCAAAACTGAAATACAATTGTCATGTTTTCAGCACATATTGGATATTGTAGAAATATATCCAAATTCAACAAAGATTTGAAGCTAAATCTATAGTTTTTAATATTTTGTGGATGTAGACTTACCCTATCAGAGTTTTGTGTTAATAATTTTTGCTCTTTTATAGTCTATAATTGCTTAATTTTTAATGATAAAATTTTAATTATAATTAATAGCACTCATGGAAAATTGTTTGAAGGATGTAGTTTCCATTTATTTTTTTCAGGTTTCAAATATATCTCTTTTAATCCAAGATGCTAACTATTAGGATAATGTGTACTTGGAAATTATAGGCTTTCAATGGTACTTACACTGCATTGTGCTTTTACGTTATGGCACTAAGTTATAAAAAGGGATACTATAAAGAAAAGCCTCACATGATTGTTTATCATACTTATCGTTGCGATTTGGTAATAATGTTGTCCTTTACCAGTGCATTCTCCCTCAATTCACACCAACAGGAAAAGATGAGCTTTGTTGGGAAATATTTCTTTTGTAGTCTTCCAAACACTGCAGAATCTTATAACTAGTGTTGAATATTTATTAAAAATATACATGGCTTTATGTCACAAACTTTGTGCAGGAAATGTTGCTTTAATTAATCTAAATTGCTTATTCTTATTTTTATTTTGACCCAATTTCTGTAATCATTCCTTTTTTAAAACCTATTTTACTTAGTATACTACTTCAATCTACCTCAAATTGTTGGAAAAGAGAAGAAATGAATAGATAGATGATTGATTGATAGATAGATAGAGTTATTTTTGTTAGCTTCTAAGACCACTTAGTAAAGTCTCCATTTATACAGAAAAAGCCAAGTGAAGATACAACTACCTTCAGGCCAATAGTTTGGAAACGGGAAATAAAATGAAAGGGCAAAAGAGGAAGTTCTAGAATCTAGACCCCAAGATGAAGGTCTATATATTGGGCATATCTTGAATAAAATGTAAAAACCAATTACCATAACTTTGTAGCACATTCATGTATTGACACGGTGTCAATATAAGAATTGGGAAATTGAAATTGATTTAGTCGTGTATTTTATTTTATTTTCATAGGCATGCCACTCTTAAATGAAAGATGACTAAGTGGAATGAACAGCAAGTCTAATTTCTAATATGCCTCAAATCTGAAAATTCGTTAGCACTTCTCCGTTTCTCTTTTAATAATGATAGCTATCATAATGTTCTATTACTCAAGAGCTTCCTAATTTGTTTGTTTTTTAACATTTCAAATGCCCTGCTCAAGATAAACCTGCTAAATAAGCTAAACCTGAACACCATCTGGGCCTTAGATATGAATCCTCAATTAAATGACTGTCAATTAATTATTGTACTGCTTGAACAAATTAGTGTCTTGAAAGGAATATGTGGAAATGACACTGTTTCCTTTAACTGTTTTATTTGCTCTTTTCTGTTATTTCCCAGTTTTAATTGTTGGATATTACAAAGACACATTTTGACAAATTCTCTTCTCACTACATAAGTGTATTTTTTTTTGTAAAGGTATATTTGGAAATAATGGAACTGAGGCTCCTAATTATGGAAAATATTAGATTTTTAAAACATCAATTTTAACTATTTTTATAAAATGTCACATCATATTAGATGCTTGGAAATGCAGATAAGTGGATTAGTTCTTTAGGCAGTTTGATTTAACCATAAAAAGCCTTTCTCCCTTACATTGTGGAAGACACTAAACCCTCTAGTGCTTGCTAACGTGTGTTTTGTTACCCCTCAGTGCCTGGAAGAGTCATTATATTCAGTAACTGAAGTCTCACACACCCTTGCTCCTGTTTACCCCACATGTACCACAGATGGAGTAAATGGACCTGAAATTCCTCGGGGTTTTAAAAAATTCACTCTTGTAGTTTAGAAATCGTGGCTGCACCATTGACTTTCTCCTGTAACAGCCTGGTTCAGTGTGGCATCCTAGATGTAAAGCCTGAATAGATTAAACTCATAGCTTTGCTTAAAATCCCTTTATGGACTGTTAATCACTAAAGCAGAGAATATAATGGATTGCAAATATTTACTAGGCTTGCACTTCTATATACAGCTGTGCCTAGATAATTTAATCAAGGATTGCAAGGCAATTTATCCCGAAGAGTTTGGTAATTCTGAATTTCAACAAGGAAAAATAAAACAGAAAAGTGTTTTGCATTACAGTGGTTTTGAATGTTGGCTATTAAATAAAAGGGTTTCCATTTATGACATAGCAGGTGAAAACTATAAAAACAGACTTAATGTTATCCATTAACCACATACAATTGCATTGCATGCTTAGATTTACAGAAAAAGTACATGTCTACATGTCCTTTGAAATGTTCATTGAAACTTTTCCCATGGGAAAGCAGGAAATTCATAATTCTACTCAGAGGAAGCAAAAGTAGAATAAGATGAATGCAAATCTTATTGAAATAAATGTCATAGCTTTGTTGATGATGTTTTACTTGGCTGATGAATCAAATATTGATTTCAAATGCACATAACATGCAACATATTGAACTAATAAAAATTGGGCTCACAGATATGCTCCTTCTTCCCAAATATACGTTGTTTTATTTATTATTTTTAAGTGGCCTGATGAGAATCTTTATAAGAAAGTAATTAGGGAACAGATATTGTGCTGATTTGTATTTTATTTTAACAAGTTTGCTTCTTTTTTCAGTCAGTATTTGTTTTGAAAACACATAGTCTCAAACACAAACCAGCTGTGAAAGTGAATCCTGTAGGAAAACCCTGATCAGGAAACAAAAGGCACTCACAATAAGTCACATTTAAAAACGTCTGCTGGTGGTGATGATTAAAATTAGTTCTGTAGGGAAAAGATTATTTTCATGAAAACTCATTAAGATAAAATCAGTGATCGGATATAGTTGTTAGAATAAACTCTAATCCCTTTACACAGGCAAAGAAACTTTGTACTTGAAAAGATAAAAATTCATGTGACTTTTATGATGAAAAGCTAAATGCTTGGGAACTAGATGGTGTCAGAGTAGGTTCAAATATTAAGGGAAAAATGAATTTAAAAGCATACAAACTGCTATAGCAGCCTTATGAGACACAGGTTAAATATGTAATGACTATTTCTCTATGGGTAGAGGGATCTAGGCACCAAGTTAAAGGTCCATGTAATGAGCATATCTTGAATAAATCAATTACCATAACTTTGTAGCACATACAGCAATATATGTACCAAATCGATAAGAAAAATTCAGGTTAATTTGAGCTAATAATCTGTTCCTACATGTTAGCCATTTATTTAAAGTATACTGCAGAGGAATAGAGGTATAATAGCTATTTTACAAAGGTTCTTCACATGGAAAGAAAAAAGAGACTGTGTAATTATGGCCCAGGGACACTCTGTTAGGGCTGTAAGCAATGAGATAATCATGGGACTAGCCAAGCTTTTATGTCACTTCCAAAGGTACCAGCATGTGGTGTAGTAAACCCCTGGGATCACTGGTATTGCCTACAAAATGAAGCCTCCAGGACATTTTGGGGAGGGGTGGGAAACTCTATGAGGGGCAACTGGATGCTTCTTAATATTCCTGTACATTCATACCAAGCTTAATTTCATCTCCTGTAATTTTACTTGCCCTACCTACCTACCTAAATTGCAGTACTGCATGCAATTTACTTGCATGCATCACATTTTAGAATAAACATGGAATTTAAAAATAAACAGATATAAACTCAAAACAAGTTTAAAATCAAAATTTATTTTAAAAGTTAGTCTATGAAAAATACGAGTAAAACCTCAAAATGTGACCAAACACACACTTGGGGAAGTGTGGAATATTTTCAAATATTGTAAAATGTGATTGAAACAGTTTTTAGATGATATAAATTTAATTCCATGACCATGTACAGCAATCTTCACTGTAACATGACATTACTGTTTCCACCACGAATCCTAAATTCTTTTGGAGAATCACAATTGCACATATTCTCTTGTATTTGTCTGCGTTTTCATCAGAGTCCTCAGGTCATGTGTTCAGTTATTCAGCTGGGAATGTATGTTAGCATAGATATTGGTAAGGTAATTGAATTTATATTTTTGTTTTCCCTCTGCTCATTGCTTTAATTCCAAAGTTTTAATGCCAGTCTAACTTATCTATGTGTATTTAAATAGGGTAAAGACTATTTAAGACGAGTATTTGAACACTGTAACTTTTTTGTAAGCAGTTTGAAATGTATTTGACATTGTCTCTGCTAAATTAATATTAAACTTTTAAAAATAGGAATAAGTGGGAAAAACTACATTTTTAACACCAAAAGAATTAAGAACCATGTCAAATCTTTCCTTCTATTTAAGCTCATGAGAACGTGTGTATGTGTGTGTACTGATTGCCTTTGAATTAAATCCTGTGTTAGTTTGTATTGCTTCAGAGACTGTTAAAAAATGATACTAAAGTAATCTTGACTAAGTATAGTCAGTAGTATAATCATTAGTACTCAACTATAGTGCTTTTTTGATCTCGATTAAAAACAGGACAAAATCTTAAAGAGCATTGGATAATATGAACATTACCTTCCAACTATCAGTGATTATAGGGAGTATTGTTAGATAGAATGTAGATAAAAATATCACTGACTTGCAATTCCTGTGAGCTTCTGTGAAGATTAATGGGAAGTCATATTGATGAGGTGTTTGAAAACAAACATATCAAATAAAGACAATGAAAGATAGTTGGCTTTCTTCTCTGGACTGGACAGTTGGTAGCTAGGATTCTTTTACAATGATTAAATGAGAGAGAAAAATAAAAATTTTACCTATATAAAAAGATGGCTCGCCACAGTGGCTCATACCTATAATCCCAGCACTTTGGGAAGCCAAGGCTGGTGGATCTCCTGAGGTCAGGAGTTTGAGACCAGCCTGGCCAACATGGTGAAACCCCATTATCTACTAAAAATACAAAAATTAGCTGGGCATCATTCTGTGTGCCTGTAACCTCAGCTACTCAGGAGACTGAGGCAGGAGAATTGCTGGAATCCAGGAGGTGGAAGTTGGAGTGAGCCAGGATCACACGAGGGCACTCCAGTCCCGGTAACAATAGTGAGACTTCATCTCGAAAAAAACAATACATCAGATTTGAAGGGAACCACCCTAAAAGGGTAGGATGGTTAGGATAATGTTCTAGAAGCTAAAGGTTAATGAGTTTTTGTTGGATGCAGGCTCAACAAACAAAACCAAAACCACTAGAGTATCTTTTTTTGTTTAATTTATGATATTTGGGTATGGATTGGTGATGTGGTTTGGCTGTGTCCCCACACAAATCTTACCTTGAATTGTAATAATATATTAATATTGGTTCATTTATTATAACATAGTACCATACTGTATTAGTTTTTTCTCACACTACTATAAAGAACTACCTAAGACTGGGTAATTTAGGAAGAAAAGAGGTTTAACTGACCCATGGTTCTGCAGGTTTAACAGAAAGCATGACCGGGAGGCATCAGAAAACTGACAATCATAGTAAAACTTGAAGGGTAAGGACCTCCTTCATATGGTGCTAGGAGAGGAAGAGAGCAAGGGAGGAAGTGCCACACACTTTTAAACCATAGGCTTTCATGAGAACTCACTGTCATGAGAACAACATGGGGAAAATCTGTCCCCATAATTCAGTCACCTCCCTTGAGGCCTCTCCTTTAACACGTAGGGATTACAATTCAACATGAGATTTGGCTGTGGCCACAAATACAAACCATATCATTCTGCCCCTGGCCCTTCCCAAATCTCATGTCCTTCTCACATTTCAAAACACAATCATGACTTTCCTGAAGTCTCTCAAGGTCTTAATTCATTCCAGCATTAATGCAAATGTCCAAGTCCAAAGTCGCATCTGAGACAAGGCTATTCCCTTCCACCTATGAACCTGTAAAATCAAAAACAATCTACTTCAAAGATGCAGTGGGGGTACAGGCATTTGATAAATGCTCCCATTCCAAAAAGGAGAAATTAGCCAAAACAAATGGGCTATAGGCCCCATGCAAGTAGAAAAGCCAGCAGGGCAGTCATTAAAATGTAAGCTCAAAAATAACCTTCTTTAACTTCATGTGTTACATCCAGGGCTTGCTGTTGCAAAGACTGGGCTCCCAAGGCCATGGGCAGCTCCACCTTTCTCGCTCTTTAGGATATAAGTCCCACAGCTGTTTTCTTAAGTTGGCATTGAGTTCCTGTGGTTTGTCTAGATGCACAGTACAAACTGTCAAAGGATCTACCATTCTGGGGTTTGGAGGACGGTGGCCATCTTCTTACAGTTCCACTAGGAAGTGCCCCAGTGAGAACTCTGTATGGGGATACAACCACATATTTCCCCTTCTTACGGGCCTAGTTGATGTTCTCCATGAGGGCTCCGACCCTGCAGCAGACTCCTGCCTAGACATCCAGTCATTTTCATACATCCTCTGAAATCTAGGCAGAAGTTCCCAAACCTCAGCTCTTGCTGTCTACATACCAGCAGGCCCAACAACACATGGAAGCTGCCAAGGTAAAATGATTTGGCTCTGTGTCCTCACCCAAATCTCAACTTGAGTTGTACTCCCATAATTCCCACATGTTGTGGGAGGGAGGGACCTGGTGGGAGATAATTAAATTGTGGAGGCCGGTCCTTCCTGTAATAGAGTTGTACTCCCATAATTCCCACATGTTGTGGGAGGGAGGGACCTGGTGGGAGATAACTGAATTGTGGAGGCCGGTCCTTCCTGTAATAGAGTTGTACTCCCATAATTCCCACATGTTGTGGGAGGGAGGGACCTGGTGGGAGATAATTAAATTGTGGAGGCCGGTCCTTCCTGTAATAGAGTTGTACTCCCATAATTCCCACATGTTGTGGGAGGGAGGGACCTGGTGGGAGATAATTGAATTGTGGAGGCCGGTCCTTCCTGTAATAGTGCATAAGTCTCAGGAAATAGGATGGTTCTATAAGGGAAAGTTTCCCTGCACAAACTCTTTTTGCCTGCTGCCATCTGGGTAAAATGTGACTTGCTTCTCCTTGCCTTCTGATATGATCGTGAGGCCTCCCCAGCCATATGAACTGTAGTCCATTAAGCCTTTTTCTTTTGTAAATTGCTCAGTCTCAGGTATGTCTTTTTCAGCAGTGTGAAGGTGGAAAAATACACAGGCTTGGGATGCCCCCTCTGAAGTAGTAACTCGAGCTGTACCTTGCTCCCTTTTAGCCATGGCTGGAGCTGGAGCAACTTTGAAGCAGGGTGCCATGTCCCAAGGCTGTACAGAGCAGCAGCCCACTGGGCCTGGCCCAGGAAACCATTTTTCCCTGTTAGGCCTCTGGGCTGATGATGGGTGGGACTGCAATGAAGGTCTCTGAAATGCCCTGGAGACATTTTCCCTATTGTCTTGACATTCAGCCCCTCTTTACTTAAGCAAATATATGCAGCATGCTTAAATTTGTCCCCCCAGAATGGGTTATTCTTTTCTACCAGCTGGCCAGACTACAAAGTTTTCAACATTTTGTGCTTTGCTTCCCTTTTAAATATAACTTCCAGTTTCAGATCACCTGTTTACACATATGGGAGTAAACTTTTAGAAACAGGTCTCATTTTAAATGCTTTGCTGCTTAGAAATTTCTTTAGCCAGATACCCTACATGATCTCTCTCAACTTCAAAGTTCCACAGATCTCTAGGGCAGGGGGAAATGCTGCTAGTTTCATTGCTAAAAGCATAGCAAGAGTGACCTTTACTCCAGTTCCTTATCTCCATCTGAGACCACCTCAGCTTGGACTTCATTGTCTGTATCACTATCAGCATTTCTGTCAAAGCCATTCAACAAGTCTCTAGGAAGTTCCAAACCTTCCCACATATTTCTATTTTCTGGGCCCTCAAAACCTCTCAGAAGTCCCAAACTTTTCCACTTTTTACTGTTTTCTTCTGAGTCCTCCAGACTGTTCAAAACGCTGTTCATTACCCAGTGTCACGTCACTTTCACATTTTCGGGTATGTTTATAGCAGTAACCCACTTCTGGTACCAATTTCCTATATTAGTCCATTATCACACTGCTGTAAAGAGCTACCTGAGACTGGAAAATTCATAAAGAAAAGAGGTTTAACTGACTCCCAGTTCTGCAGGCTTAAGAGGAAGCATGAATGGAAAGCCTCTGGAAACTTGCAATCACGGCAGAAAGCAAAGGGGAAGCAAGCACCTTCTTCACATGGAGGCAGGAGAGAGAGACAGAGCAGGCAGGAAGTGCCACACACTTTGAAACCAGAACGTGGTTTAACATGTGGGGATTAAAGTTTCACATGAGATTGGCTAGGACCACAGATCCAAACCATATCACATAGTAATGTAAAATGTTAATATTAGGGGAAAATCTGTGTGGAGTATATAAGAATGCTCTGTATTTTCTACTCAGTTTTTCTGCAAATCTAAAAACTATTTTAAAAAATAAAGTCTAAAAATCATCTAAAAATGTACAGACATTGAACCACTGGTTCATTTGTAGGAATTTACCTTAAATGTACATGAATGTACATAGAAATGTTGACTTCACAAGTAAAAGATTGGATATAAAATATATAACTAAGATAGACTTATTTAATAGGTTGTAGTATAATAATATTGTACAGTAATCAAAAAGTATGTTAGAGCTTAATATTAAAACAAAATAGAAGTACCTGGGCTGTTGTTGAGGGGGAAAAGAATTACAAAAATTTGTATAGTATGATTTCAATTTTCATATATCATTTTTTAAAATGATGGTTTGACAAATGACTTTTTTTTTTTTTTTTGAAACAGAGCCTCACTCTGTCACCCAGGCTGGAGTGCAGTGGTATGACCTTGGCTCATTGCACCCTCTGCCTCCTGGGTTCAAGCAATTCTTATGTCTCAATCTCCTGAGTAGCTAGGATTACAGGTGCATGCCACACACCTGTCTAATTTTGTTGTGTTTTTAGTAGAGACAGGGTTTCATCATGTTGGACAACCTGGTCTTGAACTCCTGACCTCAGATGATCCACCTACCTAGGCCTCCCGAAGTGCTGGGAATTACATACAGATTGAGCCATTGTGTCTGGCCAGAGTGACATAATTTTCTCCTGATTTGTGCTCTCACATAATCTTGATCCTGGAGCATCAGTTTGTATATAGCTAGTGTTACATTTTCTTTATTTGATGTAGATGACTGGTAGTAGTAGTCTGTTCTCATGCTGCTATAAATAAATACCTGAGACTCAGTAATTTATAAAGGAAATTGTCTCACAGTTCTTCATGACTGGAGAGGCATCAGGAAACTTACAATCCTGGAGGAAGGGGAAGCAAACATGTCCTTCTTCACATAGCAGCAGGAAAGAAAAGAAGTGCCAAGAAAAAGGTGGAAAAACTTCTAAAACCATCATATCTGTGATAACTCACTCATTATCATGAAAGGAGCATGAGGGTAATCACCCCATGATTCAAATTACCTTTCACCAGGTCCCTCCCATGACATGTGGGGATTATGAGAACTACAATTCATGATGAAATTCTGGTGGGTACACAGTCAAACCATATCATTCCTTCCATAGCCCCTCCCAGATCTCATGTCTTCAGATTTCAAAACCAGCCATGCCCTTCCAGCAATCCCTCAAAGTCTTAACTCATTCCAGCTTTAACCCAAAGTCCAAGTTTAGAGTCTCATCTGAGAAAAGCCAAATCCTTTCTGCCTATGAACCTGTAAAATCAAAAGCAAGTTAGTTAGTTTCTGCATGCAATGAGGGTACAAGCATTAGGTAAATACTCCTGTTCCAATTGGGAGAAATTGGTCAAAACAAAGAGGCTATAGGCTCCATGCAAGTCCGAAATCTAATAGGGTAGTCATTAAACATAAAAGTTTCAACATGATATTCCTTGACTCCATTTCTCACATCCAGGTCATGCTGATGCAAGAGGTGGGCTCCCACAGCCTTGGAAAGCTCTGCCCCTGTGGCTTTGTAGGGTATAGCCCCATGTCGCCACTACTTTCGTGGTTGGTGCTGGCATTGAGTATCTGCGGCTTTTCCAGGTGCATGGTGCAAGCTGTTGGTGGATCTACTATTTTGGGTTCTGGAGGACAGTGGCCTTCTTCTCAAAGCTCCACTAGGCAGTGCCCCAGTGGGGACTTTTTGGGGACTCTGACCCTGCATTTTCCTTCTGCATTCCCCTAGCTGAGGACATGAGGTCTCCACACCTGCAGCAAACTTCTGTCTGGGCATTCAGGTGTTTCTATACATCCACTGAATTCTAAGCAGAGGTTCCCAAACCTTGATGCTTATCTTCTGTGTACACATGCCAACACTGCATGGGAGTTGCCAAGGCAGGTTGGGGCTTGCACCCTCTGAAGCAACAGCCTGAACTGTACCTTGACTCCTGTTTAACATTACTGCAGTGACTGGGACACAGTCTTGAGGCTGCATGTAGCAGGGGGCCTTGGACCCCACCCAGGAGGTTATTTTTCCCTCCTAGATCTCCAGGCCTGTGATGGGAGAGACTGCCTTGATGGTCTCTGATATACCTTGGAGACATTTTCCCCATTGTCATAGTGATAAATATTTGGCTCTTTGTTATTTATATAAATTTCTAAAGCCAGCTTAAATTTCTTCCCAGAAAATGGGGTTTTCTTTTCTATTGCATTGGCAGACTACAAATTTTCCAAACTTTTATGCTCTGCTTCCTCTTGAACACTTTGCCACTTAGAAATTTCTTCTTCCAGATATCCTAAATCATCTCTCTCAACTTGAAAGTTCCACAGATCTCTTCGTCAGGGGGAAAATGCTGCCAGTTTCTTTGTTAAAGCATAGCAAGAGTGACCGTTACTCCAGTTCCTCATCTCTGCCTGAGACCGATTCAGCCTGGACCTCATTGTTCATATCACTATCAGCATTTGGTCAAAACCATTCAAGAAGTCTTATAGGAAGTTCCAAAGTTTCCCACATCTTCCTGTCTACTGAGCCCTCCAAATCTCTAGGAAATTTCAAACTTTTCCAAATTTTCCTGTCTTCTTCTGAGTCCTCCAAACTGTTCTAACCTCTGCCAGTTACCCAGTTCCAAAGTCACTTCCACATTTTTGGATGTCCTTATAACAGTACCCCACTCGACCAGTATGAATTTATTTATTGTATTAATCTGTTCCCACACTGCAATGAAGAAATACCTGAGATTGGGTAATTTATAAAGGAAAGAAGTTTAATTGGCTCATAGTTCTGCAGGGCTGAGGAAGCCTCAGGAAACTTACAATCATGGTAGAAGAGGAATCAAACACATCTTTCTTGACATGGTGGCACAAAGAAGAAGTGCTGAGCTAAAGACAGAAAAGCCTCTTATAAAACCACCAGCTCTGATGAGAACTCACTCACTATAATGGTAACAGCACGGGGGTTGCTGCCACCTTGATTCAATTATCTCCCACTGGGTCCCTCCCATGATATGTGGGGATTATGGGAACTACAATTCAAGATGATGTTTGGGTGGGAACACAGCCAGACCATATCAGCTGGCAAGAATGTTAAGATTTTTTTTTAAGTACATTGTTATATTTTGCAAAGTTTTAAAAAGTGAATTTGGATTTTAATTGTGGTGTGTCATGATTTGTATTTCAAGTAATACTGTTTAAAATAATTGTATTTTAATTTAAGCCACTTTTGATACACCAACAAATACAATTCAGATTTCTATAATGAATCAACAATTCCAGCTTTAGTAATTAGCATGTGTAGAGTCACTGAAAATCACTTTTGCCAATGATCTTCAAATTGCTGCTAAATGTTCACTTTATTTGAAGGCTAACTCACCATTAAAGACCAATACAAATGAAATCTCTCTCTGTGCTGTCAGTTAAAATCCAAACTAATATGAAATATTTCTGATAGTTTTTCTAATATTTTCAGTCTATTTTTAGATTATTTGAATCTAGAATGATGTATTTCCAGGTAATAGAGATAAATCATTTTGCTTTTCCTTAATTAATTTGTAACCAGAGGTATAAACTCTTTCAAATATATTTACACACACAAACACATACACACACATGTATGCACATAAAAATTAGCAGTTACTCTGTACCTATATGTCTAATATAATTATGTTAAATGTTACCATATTTTTAAAAAACTTAAAAAAAGAAATCCACAGATGCACTTAAAAGTGTTCCTTTTCTAGCCCTCTGCATTCAGAAATATAAAAATAGTTTGAGGTTGATGCATATCATGCCTGCCCAATTTTTAATCATTTTTGTAAGTATGTATGTAACTTTACAGACCATTAATCAAGTAAATACTTTGTGTTTTTAAAAATTTTATGTAAGCTGAATAATTCTGTTTAAATTCCTTGTGACTTCATCCAATATTGTATATTTGAAATGTATCCTTGTTTGTCAACCTAGTTTAAATTAATTAAAGTATATTAGTATATAAATATGACATAATATTTTTTATCTCTACTCCTTTAGATAAACAGAAAATGCACAATCTCATTTAATCTGGAAATATAATTAATTCCATTATTTTCCGAGATAGTACTCAATGCATACTAGACATAAGAAAACTGAGACTTAAACTACTTAAGTAATTGGCCAACATGCCAGCTAGTGAGTGTTGAAGCCAAGATATTAACCATGTAGTGACACCAGATAACAAACACTTAATGACTAATTGCAACGTCCCCCTTTGCTGATAGTTTAGTAAATGAGGTTTGATAATATTGAAGTAACAGGCATTGCTAGTTTATGGATTTCAGAGGAGTAAAGAGAGAGAATTGACAGAGCAGTATGAGGAAAGGAAAATAGGCAATCAAAAATAAATTACAAACGCAATAACAAACTGGATTCTTTTCCTTATCCACAGTGTTTATATCCTGGTTGTTGACTTATCAGTTGAACATTCAACATGAAAATCTAAATTCAACGCACTTCAGCAAATACCCAGAGCTCTTATTATATGTCTCCTGGGAGTTGTGATACAGAATAATAAAAAGAACTCCCGCTTTCTGAATTCACAGTTTAGCTGTGGAAACAGATAACTAAAATAAAGCAGTTCAGAAGCTAGACGGAGCATGAGCCATTTATAGGGTGTTATGGGTCATACAACTTAGTCTAAAGATTAGGAAAGGACTCCTAAAGCTCCTAAAGAAGAAAAATTAATATGGATTGTATAGGATAAGTAGAGATAAGCTAGATTACAAAGGTGGTAAGGATGTTTCCAGAAAGAGGAGGTATCATTAGCAAAGACAGGTCTGAGAGCAAACATAGCACTTGGGGAACCACAGCCTCTTAAGTTCATGGTTATGGGTGAGTGGGAGAGGTGAGAAATGGTGCTCTTGAAGTCAATGAGGATAGTATGATGAAGGTTTTAGACATCCTATGAAAATCTTGAGATATTTTTCTGAACGTAAAAGAGAACAGTGAAACATGTTTTACCTGTGATCAGACGTTTGTGTTAAAAATGCGGTTTTAATAGAAGCATGCACTTCTATTGCAGAGAAGTGTTATAAAGGCAAAAGACCATTTCTGAGGTTACTGGGTCCAAAGCCAAGTTAATGAAAGTTGACTTGGGTAAGAAAGGGCAAACGTAAGATACAGAGTATTGGCAATTCTTACCCTAGTTTACTGCACAGGGGAAATATACACATTAACTTCTTGGAAATGCAATTGTTTCTAATTCCAGAGTCTTTACTTTTACTGTCTATTCTGAGTACCAAAGCTGTATCTCCAGTTTCTCATTTATGTTATTCTCTCACATCTTATTTATACATTACCAAATGGAATGTATATTCTTTCTCTCCAAACAGCTCTTTCTCCTGTATTACCCATCTTTGAAACATAGAGGGAAGGGAGTAAGATTGATATTCAGTAGTAGAAGTCGTACTACTTTAAGAATAGATATCTAGTAGCTGTAGTGTCTTATATAATGAATGAAACTTGGCTTTATATAAAATTTTTCCATGTGGGTATGATATTGACAGAAATATTAGTAGAAGCGCAGATAGGAACATGGAAGTGGGAGCAGATACATAATTTATTTCTTCTACCTAAAGACTGGTATCTATAAATACTACAAATAATCATTAGTATAACGTAGACATTCATTAACTTGTCTTCATAATGACAAAAATGTTTCTGTGAAAATATGGCTTACAGATAGGTCTCAATGCAATAGTTTCTTTCTAAAAGAATTTTTCAAAGCTTTTTAGCTAATTTAATAAATGCTGTTCTGTAAAGATATATCAATAATTGGAAACTCCAGTTTTCATTTCAAAGTTTAACTTTACATCAGACACATCAGTAAAAATATATTTGACATAGACTAATGCAATTATTCCTTTTCTTCCAAGGACTCTTTTTGTCTGTTCCTTATAAAATATATGTTACTGATTAATTACTACTTAAGTTTCTTTCTCTTTGGTGGGGAGAATGCCTTTCATAATATATTTGATTTGCTAATAAACCTATTTCATAGTTTAAAATATGAAAGTATGCTTTAAAAGTGAAAGGGAACCATGGATAGGATAAATTGTGTGAGGGTTAAAATGGGCGATGGAGGGATGTTTCTATTAGATTAAAAATATTATATCTTACAACTGAAAATGCAAATTATGCTGAGCCATGATGTTCCTTTCAAGCACATAAGATAAAATTTGCATATCTAAATTGGATCAGACTGAATGGGTTTCCCTGGTCTCTCTTCCTTAAGCAGCAGTCAGCCTGAAAAAGACTGCAGGCAAACCCAGTAGTGAGTTTTTAAAGCCCGTATTCAAGAATCTTCATATATGTGTGAGTAGATGTGTGTAGGTGTACGTATATGTGTATATAAATACATAGTCATAAACTTATTTATATCCAGTTTATTTTAATTCCATTAGAGACTGATAACATTTTCTATGTTTTTTTCATAATTATTTGCCTTACATGTTTTTCATTTTCCTGGATCTTTCAAAATATTCCTTCTATCTAGTGTCTACATTGCTGGTTAATTTTTCAGAGTGTAATAAACATTTGAAACTTTAAATTATGAAGGAAATTATCTTCAAGTATTAGTGAGCTGTGCTCTCTCATGCACCTTTTAGGAAATAACTGAAATATTTAATAAAGAAGAATAAATTATATTTGACTGAGATACATGTTATCCAAAAGTATCCCATATATTAAGTTCAAATTTTTATTCAAATTATTTATAATTTTAGTTTCTTTATTCATACAATTAAAATGTACATATAATCCACAATGAAATGTACTTAAATTTTTATATTTATGTATATACTTGGTTCATTTAAATCATTTTCAATGAAATAAAAATTATAGCTTCAAGAAACTGAAGTCTTGTTATGATTGATTACCTTTAAATTTCTGAAAATTTAGGTAAAATGGATTATTTTACCTAAATTTTCAGAATGGAATTTTTCTTTGTATTGGATAATACAAAGAAAACATGGAATGTTTTCTTTGTATTGGATAATCACATCATTATCCACACTTAAGCATTCCAAATCAAACTACCTGACTCTAGATGTTTTCAATAAAATGAGCCCTAGGTAGTTTTGAGGATAAAAATAAGTCTAAGGTTTTAACAAGCCAAGAGTAGTCTCATGCCATTTAGTGTTTTTAAAAATTGGAAATGTTTCTATTTTCTTATAAAAGATGTGCATCTATTATATTTATATGTGGAAGACCATATGTTTCATTCAGATGTCATAGAACTATTCCAATGATGTTCATGCTTCATTATTCAGAGGTAAGGCATCCAGTCGGTAGAAAATTCATTCCTTAAAGTTCTCAAACTTTATTTCAATTTGTCTTTCGTCAAATTCATTTTTTATAATTTTATTCATATTTTTATTTAAAATATCACTAGTTAAGAGTGGATATATTTCATTTTAAATAGTCTTGATTTAACATAAAGGGTAAGTTAATAAAAATTATTCCTTAAAATGATATTTTGGTTTCTAGCAAAGCAATACTTTGATAATTTTAAAAAAGCTTTCAGAATAATAAAAACATGAAATGCAAGAATAGAGTAACAGAACTACTGTTATTGTTTAGGATGTAATTGAAACTGGACAAAGTTGGACATTTTATTTCTCAGTTGCACTCACCAATGTTTCTGTGCCATGGCCTCTGTGATTTTTGGTTTTGCAGTAGTTCCCAGTACTACCTCTGTATCCTCAAGTCTCCTAGCTTTAGTTTCTATTTATACCTCTTTTCCAAATAATGAAAGAACTCTATAGGAGTCTTTGTATAAACAAACAAGTCAATACTTGAAGCTGTTAGGCTTTTAAAAGGAAAATATTCTAGGGAAATGGAATTTTGACATCATATTTTATACTTTTATATTCCATCTAAGAGCAATAATAATCTTGGCCAGGACCTATTTGTTGTATATTATTAATAACAAAGATATATAATTTATATAGATAAATTCATAAATATGTATTCATATATATATTGCCTAATTACGTAGCATATACTACTTAATTTTACATAAAATAAGGCTATGTGATTTTAGATATACATATGTATTTATATATTTTCACATTTATAAGTATGTTGATATCTATTAAGTTGTTTCAGATTATTTAATTCATGTGAGCATTAACTTTTAACTAAATTATGGTTTTTTGGGAACATGGAGTTCTCAAATTTTTCCACTTTCTTCAGCTCAGATATAAGCAATAAACAAATGGTCAATACTGCTGATTCATTGATTTGTTTTGAAAAAATATGGAACAAAATGAAATTGACAAAACTTAAAATCTTATGAAATCAACTGTTGCTGGAGTAAAATTTTGTTAAATAATTTGGAAAATAATTTGGCAATATCTGACAAGTATGTGCATGCTCGTGACTAATAGTACCATATAGAAGTATTTAATAGAGAGAAATTCTTGCATGTGTGCACAGGAAGTGTATATACAAAGCTGTTCGAGTCAGGCTTGTTTTAATAGCAAAATACTGAAATGAATCCAAATGGCTGCCAAAATGCATAAGTAATATGTGTTGTGTTTATTCAGTAAGTTTTTAAGTAAATGAAGATTATTTGTTATCTATGTTAACACTGCTATTTTTTAAAATGTGACTTTGAGTGAAAAAGCAAGCTATCAAATTACGTATATACTATGATATAATTTATATTAATGTGAAAATCCCAAAATACTTCGTATCACGGAGAGGTACTCACGTTTGTATGTAAAAATATAAAATATGGATTGGTAGTTTGGGTTTTGCAGAAGCATACCCAGAGACAAGGCTTTAAGTGCAGGTAGTTTATTTGGGAGGTGGTTTTAAGGAACACTAGTAGGAGACTGGGGAAATAAAAAGAAAAAGGAAAAAAGCCAATAAGGCATGTGTTACCAAGTGAATCACAACCATGGGCAAAGAGAATAAGTATTATGTCGGAGAGAACTCTGGCAGACTGTGTGAAACACGTGCTTTTGAGATCTCGCTTAAGGGACCAGAGGCAGCCACTTTGATCAGTCACTGTTAAGAGCTGCTGGGGGTAAGGAAGAGTTATTAATTTCTTGAGACTTTGGTGTTGCAGATAGAGGTGGTGGACTCTAGTGGATAAAGAGACCCAGACAAAGAGACACAGGTGCTGGCAGTTGTGAATCAGAGCAGTGGTCAGAGGGGATAGGAGAAGACCATAGTACCTACTAAATTAATGATTGCAGCTGCTGCTACGGGCTAGGAGTCTGGAAAGAAATGAAATTGGGCAGGCCTGCAAAATAAATTCAAGTTATAGGATTCTCTTTAATTTTTACTTAATAAAAATCTTTGATGTAAATATGACAGAATTTTAATGACTTTTCGGTTCTTCTGGGCGCACAGGTGTTTATGATGGCACTAAAAAAACACTTTCCTACCTTTGGAAAAACATTTTTTAAAAAGTGAATAAGCAAACCTGGTGGACTTTATTATTCAGCATGCACTGAAAGGCTGAGAGCAGAGATAACAGATTTTGAACTCCTGGAGATAAGATACGATGCCATTTTGTTTACCAGGAAACTTGCAGAGAATTTTGGTGGAAGTCTATAAAATGAATGAAGTTTATAAAATGAATGAATAAATTATGGATTCTAATTGACAAGGCCATTTCTGGGTAGGTATTCTAGGCCAGCTATGAGTCATGCTTTCTGGCCTTAGCTACCATCAATGTAATAGTGTTTAATTTCTCTAATGTACTCTGGCATTGCCTGGGTGAGAAATTTACTGTTCATTTTTAATTGACCTTAGTATCTAATACTGGGATTTAACAAGTTAAGGTTCTGGATGATCACAGACATTCTCCAGTACATGTGAATAACAAAGTTGCAGAAAACTTAGGAGGTCATCTATTGAAGAGTCTTGACAGGTGTTGTGAAAGTTGATTATACCAACTGGAGTCATTCATGTCATGCCCAGCTAAAATGGAGTCAGAAGGGCATGGTGAAGGGCAACCAGGTTCCTATTCCAAGAACTGTTTTTGTAATTCATTTGAAAATTCCAACTATAATTTAAATGATACATTTTACCTAGTAACTGCTGCCACTCACCAATCAAAATGGATCAGGTCCTGCATGACTCTGCAGGTGAAATTTTTCTGCTGAACCTTTTTGCAAACAAATGTCCTAAGTTTCCTCTTTGACCCCGTAAAATCCCAGCCTTTCTTTGTTCTTTGGACACATGTAAGGACTACCCTGGCTTGTGTCCCCTGAATTGCAAATTGCAATTCTAACTCTCATGTATTATTCCCAAATAAACTCTTTACTTGGAGGTTTGTCTCTCTGTGTTTTTAAGGTTGACAGCATTTAGAGAGAGGACAGTAAGTCGGTGAAGATGAGGTTTTCTTTTGTTTATTACTTTGAGAAAATCATCTTAAATGTGATTGTAAAGACTGCAGTCTCAGTCCTTGTACAGAATTGCTAAACAATGATAGGGATATGTGTCTTCATCACTTTTGTTTTTACGTTTGTAAAGGTAATGGTGCTGCCACAGGTTCCCTCTGAATATTAGGAAACACACTGGGATATGTATGAGCCACGGGGCAAATGCATTCTGAAGCGTGACGAGGAAATATCCCAACATCCTGTGAAACAGTTTTAAAGCAACTCTTAGGCAACAACCTGCTGCAGACAAACCAGTTCATACTGTTTTTTATATCATGATCTGAATTTTATCAGCCTTACGGATAGATATTCTTCCATTTACCAAAAACTAAGACAGTATTTTGTGAGTAATAAAATATGGGGTTCCATTGTTCTTTTGAAGGGAACAAGAGCTGGTAACACCAAAGTGAAAAGATAGGAAATACTAATACTTAAAATTATTTAGATAGCTGTGCTTCATAGAAAATATTGTTTGAACTAAAAACAAGAAATGTTGGTGAAAAGATAACACTTGTTTTCTCTTCCTTATGTAATTATAATGTGAAGAATTGCAGCTATTCTGTTTTTAGAATAGAAATAGCTTTGTGATAACAGCAACAGGAGTAATTTTAGAGTTGTAAAAATGTGCATTTCAAGATACTGTCCAAAAACAAAGTATGGCAAAATAAAATTTCAAAAATCTACAAAGCACATAACATTTTTTGTTATATGTAATTGGCAGGTCTAAAACTTTGGTAGTTGATTTGTTTAGATCCTAGGCAACAAGACAGTCTTGCAAAAGTAAAGGCCCAAATGCCAATCCCAGACTTAGTACTCATCGACTTTTGCTTTAGGCGGTATGTAATGGCAGCGTGTTTCACATTCTGCTCCTGAAACGTGATGTCTCAGTATCAACATTCTCCCACTGCCTGTTGTGTGAGCTTTACCTAATTCATGACTGTGAGGAATTCTGAAACACAAACTGCAGTGTTTATCATGTACTCCTTTGCCTCAGTCTTTTAGTGTGGAAATAATGATCAGGGATGATTTATGTTTGTCATCTGATAAGTGCTTACTTTATTTCTCTCCATTTGTGGTACATTTGCAGCACGTGATTTAAAGCTATCAAAGCACTAGAACTTATGAACAGAAAATCTCTATAATGTAGATTCTCAGACTTCATAACTTGCTGGTGTGTATTTATGTGGATTATAAGTAGAAGTACCTGTTATAAGTGTGGAGCATATCTTGTACAGTTTTAGAGCCTAATGATAGCCATTCCTTAAAGAAGAAATTTCAGAAGAGAAGACAGTCTTGGCTGCTAGGATTATACAAAGGACCTAGACAAAGACTAACAGAATCTTGTCAAATGAGAAATCTTGAAAAACGAAATTGTTTTTTAGGAGTTTATTGAGATGACATTTTATGACCCCTCAGTAAAATTTTTCATCAAAAATAAGTTCAATTTTCGAAACATTTATTATTTTCCTATAAGAAGAAAAAAATCTATCAAAATTGATACTTGCCTGATTTTTAATCCTAATAATTTTTATTTTCTCTCTTTTCAGAAACCTTGTTTTCATCAATTCTTTATCATTTTCAAAGTTTTTTAGGAATTTTGTACGTGGTAAAACTATTAACAATTTCTTAGATTTAAAGGACTACTCAGTAAAGTAACAATTGGAAACTATGTGTGTTTGTTCGTTTGTTTAAGTTCAGTTTAATTCTACTTTGGGGAATTTTTTTTCAGTTTACTTCAACTTTCGGGAAGTTTTTTTTTTTTCTCAACTTTAATAAAACTCTTGTGTAATTTTTAATTTCAGTTGCCATATTCCTAAATTTCAAGTGTTGTTATTTTATGTGTTCTGATTCTTCATTTTTATAGCATTCTTGTTTCTGTTTTCTGATTAAATTTTTTTCTGAGCATATTATTGATATTATTTTCTTTCATTGTTTTATCTGATCCCTTTATTTTAAAAAAATGTGTATGCGTATGTCTTGGCACCTGTCTTTAATTTTAGAGGCTTTTCCATGAATTATTTATTGACATTTGAGAAGGAATTACTAAAAATCAAATTGGATACTCAATAAGCATAGGCAAGTGTTGTTCATTGAAAATCTATCTATTCTTTTCTTTGGGGCTGATGGGATTCATCAGTCAAGTATTGTGGAATTTTCTTCTTGAAAAATATATACCCTGGTCCCAGCATTCTGAGAGCTCCATGAAAGGAAAGAATACAGGGTTTCTAATTCAGTATGCAGTTCTATTCTGTCTACCCATTTCATAAAAGTCCCTAACCTCCACGCTAAGCTTTGTCTGGTGTGCCCATATCTCTCTGCCTTAACTTCTGAGAGTAACTTCAAGGAAGTTAAGAGTAGGAGTAATACTTTCCTGGCTTTTTAAACTAGAAATAAAGTTCTGAAAATCTAAACCATTTCCTATACATAGCATAGCAAGTTCAATGGCTGTCTAATGAGTCAACATTTTAAATTATATTATTCATATAATAAATTAGCAAATTTTAATTCAATGGTCAGGAGCTGAGGGTATTGTTTTCCTAATCCCATGTTATGTTTATTATTTGTATGAGTGCATCTCATTCTACTAATTGTTTTGCAGAAATTATCACAAGACTTTTTATAATGAAGACTCCTTTTCCAATTTGGGGAGTTTTTTTCCTATCTTTTCTAAATGTGATTACTTATTCTGCTCCAGTTACTTGTGTTTTCTCCTCTGGAATGCTGGTTATACCTATTCTGGCTCCACACCGTCTGGCTCCCATCTTTATCATCACTTTGGTCAGTGAATTTCAGTTAGGATCTTTCTCATAGCATTCTCTGTATTATTCTTTCATTTGTCCTCTGGACCACACATTTTGTTTGTGTATTGTTAATTCTACTTACTGTTCCAAAATTAATTTTTCATTATACTGTTAATTATTTAATTTCAGGGTTTTTTTTTTTTTTCATTTTTAAATAGCTTTATTTTCCCATCATGCACATGGCATTTGCCTATTTGAGGACAAAATACAAATGTCATTGCAGGACAAAAAATAAAAAAAGAAATGTCTTCTATATCTTACTTATTAAATATTCACGAGAAGTGCTGGAAGATTTGAGAGAATTAAGGCTATATTGTCCTCTTAGTCATTATAACTATTGCTAACCTGAAAAAAAAATTCTACCTCGTTAGGATTTCATGTATAGAGTGTGAGATGCAGACTTCTTGATACCATTGCTTGTACTAGCATATGGCTACTCCTGAAACTAAAGGAAAATGGGGCAGGGGCTAACTATTCATGCATGAGACAGAATAGGATAGGTTACTGTAGAATTTAAGAATGTTGCTTCTTCATCAGGAGGATTGCTGGACAGACAAACATGTAGGTACTCTTATTAGATATTATTAAACATTAATTTCAGCTAATATAATACATTAAAAATAGGCTGCTCATTACTATTTTAAATTTTATTTTTTAAAAGTTATGATTAGGATTAAACACTTTTTCATGTCTCTTGGCCAGTCATATATCATTTTCAGTGAATTGCCTATCCATAAACTTGTATTTTCTAATAAAATTTTAAAAATTTTTTCTTAATATATTATAGGTTTTACATGTTAACAATTAAGGAAAGTAAAGCAAAAGCATTTTCCAATTTTTTTGTTATATGATATTTTGGGTGAGTTATTTTATGTACTACATGAGACAATTATGAAGAAACCATCTGCCTTCTTCATGGCTTCTGAATATTTGATTTTTCTTAGAAAGGCTTCTTCACCCCAGATTTGTCAATATATTCTCCCAAATTTTATTTTAATTGTTTGTATAGTTTCATTGTTATTCACGATTGTCTCTTTGATGCATTTGCAATTTATATTATGAGGAGAGATTCATTGTTCTTGTTTTGCAATGAATGGCAGTTTGTCCAAACAATCCCTGTTTTCTTTATTGTTTCTTCACTAATTTGAAATGCCCCTATTATCATATTCTCAGTTATTCTATAAACTTTGGTTTATTTCAGGACTTCTGTTCAGTAACTTGTCTATAGGTCCACAGCTTTGCGTAGCTCCAGTTTGGCCATTATCACGTTGCTATTGAAATGGGGTTTCCCAAGTAGATTTAGATTTCTTCTTTATTACATTGACTGTTTTCACAAGTCTATATTTCTATAGAACTGTTAGAATCCATTTGTTTGGTTTAGAAATATGCTTCTGTATATTTTACTACCACTTAATAAGAGACTAATGTAAAAAATTTTATGTATGTAAAGTGAATTAATAAACATACAAAATAATTAAGGGAAAATGAGCTATTTATATTTAAATAGGTAAATATTTTTCTTTATTTAGCTATCTCCCTTTGGAGAATTCAAAAGTGTTATATAGATCTTATACACTTATTAATTCCTAAGTATGTTTAGTCTATCTCATTTATCAATTATAACTAGGAATCATTCAGTTTTCTGAATTTTTAATTTATTAAAAATATTTTTATTTTGATATCTTTGCATTTCATAGATATATGATGTTTTAATGTTCAATTAGCAGTTATTTTTACTCCTTTTTCTAATATTTGTCCATCTTATTTCTCTTGTCTAACTGTATTTACTTGTATTATTAGAATAATATTAATTTCATGGCAATACTGTTATTTCTGTCTTATCCAATAATTTAGTGAGAATATATTGGAATGTTTTATATAAGAAAAATATAACTACTTTGATATGATCATGATAGGAATCATGACTATTTTATGATTTATAAAAATATTGAACTATTTTTATTTCATTTTTTATAAGAAATGTTATCAAATTTATTTTTAGCATCTTATGATAGTTACAAAGTATCTTCTTTACTCTGTGAATTTGAGAAAATATATAGTATAAATGCTAGTATCTAACCATCCTTGCATTCTGGGCATGGTTATAAATAATATTATTATGTATTCTATTTATCTATCATACAATTCAATTAGCCAATATTCTATGTCAAAATTTTGCATCAATATTTATTAGGGAAATTAACTTGTGATTTTATTTTGTGGTTATATTTCAGTTATTATTGTATATCTTAGTATTGTGCTGGCTTCAATGAGATCAAGATAAAAAAGCCTGCAACTTCAAATCACATTTTAATAACTCTATATGTGAATCATTAAATTTTAAATAAACTTAGGAAAGAAGAAAAAATATGTATTATCTAAAGACTTTGAACAGAGTACAACATTTAAAAAAATTAAATAGCACAGTTCTTACAAAACTGAATAAAACTTTCTCATTAAAATTATGGCATTTGGGGACATGGCAGGCCAACCCCATTTCTTCAGAGACCCTGTTGATGCCAGACTTGGGAGAATTAAAGTCAAGATGACTTTGACAAACATCAACATGGCTCTTTGCTCTCTCCTCTCCCTCCTTATCCAGCATCACATCAGGATGTTCTCCTCAGTTAGTATGATTTGTCTGTATTGTTTTATTTAAAACAAATTTATTTCCATGAGTCAAGCATAATGTGTTGGGATAGTATGCTTCCTAAAGGTGTATGTTGATTTATTTAATTTCAAATGGTAGCGAGATATGCTACCTCACTAATATATAAAATATAATGAGCTTGGGGATATTTTTATAGAGGATAAAACAATAATTATATTTTCCGATGCTTTATCCTTTCACTGGTGCACAATGAGATTAATCTTCTGTCACTACATATAAAAAAAGGCAATCCCTCTTTTATTGTCACTTAACTGCTGCTGCACAGTGGCCACCATCCTTTTATATGCAACCTCTATAATTTGTCACTGGTATTACCAATTCTAAATTAGTGATTAAACTATTTCAACACCATGATATTCTTAGTAATTGCTGTCGTTTCCTAATTATATTCTTTTAAAAGGGTTTGATTCACTTTGAACTTTTGAAATACAAGGGTTGCTAAGGCAACTAAATTTGATTTGCAACAAAAATGAACACTCACTACAATAGGACAACATTACAGAGAACACTTCCTTTTTGCTAAACCTCCTTTGAATTCAAATTTGTAAAGGAAATAAACACACTTTTCAACCTGATATAACCAACACAGGCAGTAATGGAATTTCATTAAAAAGGAAAAAATATCCACAATGTTAAAGTTGAATACTTGTCAAACAAAAAGGAAAGAGGCTTTACTTGAAAGATACTAGTAGGAGAAAATGAGTTCTATGTCTCTACCTTGCTAAGAAATATCAATTATTATTTTAAATAGTATGAGGTATAACATCTTGAGTCTAATCTAAGTGATTTGCTGAGCAAAAAAATTTAGACACCTCCGTGGATACTCAGGGTTGTAAAGAACACACATAATTAGATAAATACTTTTAATAAAAAGTTGAGTAAAATTAAGCAATGCTTTGGCAAACTGTTTTACTCTTTAAATTTCAGACTCTTTGAATTCAACTCTGTGTTTGTTAAGGTCTCTTTTATTGTTTTCTCAATAATCTCCAACTAATTTTCAATACTTTCATTGAATTTGCGAACTGGACTGGTGTCTAGATTAACCAAGTGCAGCTTAGTAGAGCACCTATTCTACAAGGACAGTTTACATTTCAAAATTGTGCTCAGAGTTCACAATTCTGAAGCTAAAACTCACATTCCAAAAATTACTACACATCTTGATTATTTAAATAGTCTCCAAGTAACGATAATTTCTTAGGTCTTTAAAGCATTCCTCATGTCACAAGCAAATAATAGGATAACAGTAATGTATTAACATATAGGATTAAAATTAGAGTTATAGAATGAAACAATTTGATTATGTTTCCATCATCTGTTTTGTAGTAATGCCATAGATTTAAATATAGACTACAGGTTTAAACCTTTTAAACTTTGTGTTTACGTAATTATCCCAGAGACATTTTAGTGGAATAATTTATTTATAGCATCAGGGTCAAAGAAGTTGAGGGAATCCTGCATGGAAGTAGATTTGTCAAGCCACTGGTATCTGGAAGAGTAAGAGGCCAACTGGGTCTGTGTAATGCAGTGAAGATGAAAACTTTAGTTTACTGCAGTCTTGTAGAGATATGAAAGCTGAGAGTCTAATTTCAGAGCAGTATGCACTTACGACCTTTTTTGTTGCACAGTGAACTCTGATTAATACTTTTACTCAAGGTACTAAAATAATCATTAACTCAATAAGGATCTTAACTAAAATATAGACAATTGAATTAACCTCTTAATGCAAATGTTGCTGGTTTTAAAGATCAGCTTCATAATTGGAAGAAATTATAGTAGTTTCTCTGTTGTTGCTATTACCAAATGACTTCAATACAATTTGACTTGTGGGATTTAATTACCATATTCATACTTTCTCACTAAAAGAAGTATAGAAAAATCTACTATTTAGTTTTCTAACAAATGTTCCTCTATTAGACTAACAAAAGATCTTCAAAAGTTCAGGATATAGAGGGCAGGAAGGATAGACCACTAACATTCTGGTAGCCAAAACCAACAATTACATGATTTTGCCTAAATAATGATTACAAACAAATATTTGATAAATTATCCACATAAATAAATATTTTAATGGAAACTGACAAATTAATCATTTATAAAAGGTAAATCTTCCATCCCTAGATTTCAAAACTAACATTCCTTGTGATAATCTCCGGGTCACTATAATTATTAGAGAATTGAAATTACAAAAATGTTAAACACAAAGTAACCACTATACCAGAAGACCTAACATAAGTTGGGTATTCTGTGATTATCTTTGTTGAAACACAGACTTGGTGTTTTGCAAAGAAATCATTTGTTCTGCCTTAGTGAAGCTAATTATTCTCAGCATGCAACCACTGTTTCAAATTGCAAAAGGCACATCAGCCTTTGCTGTATGTTGCAGGAATTAAAACCCAATCAAATGAGATAATGAAGTGCATACAAAGAATATGGTTTCACTTTTGCAATGCAATGAAAGTGAAAGCCATTTAAAGAAATGTTGCAAAAAGTCACAATTTACACAGATAAAGCATGCTGTAAAGCAAATGTTTACTATTTAAGTACTTACTGCTTAGAGGTAAGCATTAGGTTTATTTATCATGTGGTTAAGATGCTTCATTTTAATGACTGAAGAATGTGGTGCTAATGGTCCAATATGAAGATTAATATAAAGCAGGTTTTTAGAAAATTTCATGGTAAACTAAGGAAATAGCCTATATTAAGTCAGGGATAAAAATAAAGAATTATAGGAGTTTTGTAAGAATATATTAAGTTAATGGTTAAAATGAACCACCATTGATATTCTTCTGTACTTGTATAATCTAAAAGAATGAAATACATCAGTGCTATTATTCATTAAAAAAATTCTGTGTTAATGTCTGCCACAACTTATCACCTTTTTAAAAATCTCTACTTATTCTTTTTTCTGTGAAACCTATTTTGTTTTTCGTAAGGAGACATAATCCATTAGGAGCCCCATGATTGCATAAGCTGGTGAAATATAATTGGATCTGGGCCTGTGTTCCATTTTACTCATGATGAATTTCTTATAATTTAAACCCATTAACATTTTTTTATTGTTTGCTTTTGGTTTTTGTTTCCTTCTATACTAGCTATTGTCAGTGATGCTTCCTATTACCTACACCAGCACCATCTTTTGAGTCACATGGGGTGAAATTAAGATGGATTATAGGTTTTGTCTCTTGCTTGTTATGGAAGAACCCATAGTCAGCTTCTCTTTCAGCTGCCAAGAATATACAGTCATCTCAGCAGCCCAGAATGTGAAAACAGCAGGATTCAAACATCAGCAGTGACAACACAGAGAGCATGAAGTTTCTGCTCATTACACACTGTGGGGGCTGCGTATCTGGAGCAGTTTACTCTGCAAAGTATCGATAGTGGATAATGTTCACTGTTAGTTATTTACAAGCCAATGTGATACCCTGGGTATTAATACATTAATGAGGTTTTTTCTTGATTCTGTCTTCTTTCTTCATATTACGTTTTATCTTTGTTTACAAAATGTCAGTCATATATATTGCATTGTCCTAGAGTGGAAGAATATGTTTAGCTAGCATGTAAAGTTTCGAGCTCAGTGTCATGCATTCATGAAGGCTCAGTGAATGAAGCATGTTATATGAAAGTCTCTGTCTCCAGAATTTGACACAGTGTTTGGCACATAATAGATACTGTCAAAGTAGTTTGTACTGGTTAAATAAATGAGCAAATTTTCACTGAAGGCTTGATATGGGAGACCTAATAAAGATCATATAGGAACTATGATAAAATAAAAGGATATCATAAACTTTTCCACAACCACTGGGTCACAACTCAGTAAACGCTGGGAAGAGCTCAGATCTAGACTTTTTTAATGCACAGTTTGAATGGTGTTACTCTTAAGTTAGTGTTAGGTTCCTATTTTTAATTTTGACTAAAAATTTAACAATTTTGGAATATTCAGACAGTTGCAAGGTGTGGTTTCTCTCACTTTTCCCGTAGAAACACACGTGTTTATAATGAATTTTGTCAGCAGTTTCAACTCATTTACATTGAGCACTCAAAACAATTTGGAAGCGAAATACACGTTACAGATTAAATAGTATTGCCTGCTAACAAAGTTTAGAAGAACTGTTTTTATTCACATCCCTGCTTAGCTGCTTATGTTCATCTCTTCTTAGTTGAGTTAAGTAAACTTAGATGGTGAGCTATTGTTCAGCCATCTTGGCATCTCTTAATCTGATATTCAACTTAAAAAGAAAAAAGATTTTGAAAATACCTTGTCCCCACTTTTTATCAACTTCTGAAATCTATTGCAGCATTTTCTGTGCCTTATTAACAAATGAAAGAAGAACTATTTTCTTTGTAAATTGCAAAACAGCTATTGTCATATGCCAAGACAAGATAGCATCTGTATCTCAAGGGGAAAAACTTTTGGAAGTAGCAGATTTACCAGTAGCAATTAATTAGAAAGCTTTTCTGTTATTTTCAGTAACAACCATGTATTAGCAGCTTGAGAAACATGCTAGCAACGGGTGCTGTCAACATCGAGTTAGCACAATGGAAGGAGTTAATTTACTAACATTTGTTTTCCTTAAATTTTCGTATCTTTATCTTATAATGAGGTTGGTTTTCATTGCCAAATGGTGAATTCACCATAATACAGATTTTTTTAATTGACTTATAAAGCATAATTTGTGAGCTGTAAGTATATCTTAGTCCACAAGAATGAATGCATCTTGTACTTGTAAAGGATAAGACGTATTGCACAGCTGGTCTCTCTTCACCACCCCGTATGCAGAAATACAAGGAAGACCAGTCTCTTACAAGGCAAAGAAAGAAGAATCAATTTAAAATATTAGTAGCAAGACTGACAAAATTATTTGTCACTTTTTCTAGAATAAATATAACTTTTATATATTAAATTAAACTGTATGCCAAGGGAAAGCTTCACTTTTTTAGCTCATTTAAGGGTAATTATAAATGCCAAGATTCATTACTCTCCTAGGAAAGTGTCGTCCTTGAATTCATCATAGGTACCATGTCCTGGAATAATGGGGCACAGTTGTTTCTCTTTCATTCTGATTAGTAAATCAAAAACCAGTTTTTTAAATTTTAGGCATGTGAATTGGTGATTTTTTTCATTTGTCACATAATAGTATCTTCCCTACTTATTTCATCTGATTATTGCAGGTTTAACTGATAACCTATGTGTGAAAGTAATGAACACCAATTAAATGTTAAACATTTTTGCTTTTATATTTGATTTTTAAAATATACGAGAAAACAAAATAAAATATAAACTCTCAGTGAAGTAAGTTGAACGTAAGAATTCTCTCCGCTTTATTCTGAAGCCCCAGCTCAACATCAACAGCGGAATTTAGAACATATAAATGCATAAAGCCAAATAGAACAAGAGAGGCGCTAATACAGTAAGTGGTATCCAAAGTTTTTTTGTTTTTTAAATTTTTTTTTATTTTACTTTAGGTTCTGGGGTACAAGTTTATTTAAACAATTAAAAATTCAATCAAGAGAAAACTGTTTTAAATAACTCAGCAAAATGGGGGCAGCTGAGACTATAGATGCATCAAAGAGTATAGCAAAAATATTCATCCAGAGAGGGATTTTATACTCTGAAGGTGAAGTAAAGCAAGGCTATTTATTAGGCTGCATAATCCAAGGTGAGCCATTCACTTTGTGAATGACATCTGAGGGATTATGAAGTTAAGTGTGATAACCTTTTATTAAAACTTGAGTCTGAATATAGAGTTTTAAAAGGGTAATGAAAGACGAAACTTCTGTTTACCACTTTCATTAAAGATACATATTTTCCCCTTTCTGTGATCTGATTGCTCTAACCTCCCTCCATTATGAATTTGCTTCCTTATTTGATCAGAGTTGAGCCCTAATAAAGGTTCATCATTATTGACTTGATTCTTGCCGGCTCTCTAGATAACTAACTCCAATTTTTACATTCAATCATTTCTAATCTACTTTTGTCTACCTTAAGGCCTAAAAATTTGACTTGGAAACATGAGGGGGGTTATGATGTTCAGGTAAGCAGACAAAAACAAACGAACAAAACCCTGCAAGCCTCTTAGGTGACACAATTACCTGAATACAGAAATTTATGGCAGAGTTAATGCTAATTTTTTAAATCAAATCCATTTTATTTTCTTCATTATGGGTATATAAGGAGATAAGCTTTCCAATTTCCTTTGTAATTAGTTTGGGGTCATATAATATCGTTTTGCCAAAGGTATGTAGGGAGAGATAATATAAACATCTGATATAACTCTCTTGCTCTGTTCTTCCTTTCAGTGGCAACCATGCAGGCCACATATTGAGATATGAAGCCAAAAGATAAAAGTAGCTTTGACGCTTTGGAGAGAGGACAGTTGACTAAGTACATTTGAACATATTATCAATAAAAAAGATTTAATCTGATGAACTTAGTAGGGAAAAACGATAAATGAACACAGCCTCAATGATGTGTGAGCCAACATCAAGCATTCCAACAAGCAGGTCATGGAAGTCCCAAAAATAAAGGAGAGAAAAGGGGTCAGGAAAAAATATATTGTAAGAAATAGTGTTCAAAAATTTCACAAATTTGATAATAAATATGAATGTAATGAGGCATCAAGGGGAAAATGATTCATCGAGTGCAAGGCAACCACATTAATGTAAATAGCTAACTTATAATCAGGAACAATAGATGTCAGAAGACAGTGTAAACTCAAAGTACTGAAAATAAGAAAAGTTGTCAACCAAGAAATATTTATCTAACAAGACCATCCTTTGAAAATGATGGTGAAATAAAGAAATTTCCATATAAGCAAGTCTGAGAAAATTTATTGCTAGCAGACCCACTTATATGAAATACTAATGGAAATCTATAGCTCTGAAAGAAAGTGAAACCAGACAGTAAGTCTAATCCACAGGAATAAATATAGTGTCAGGCATGGTATGTTTGAAGCATATAAAAGATTTTATAAATAAATTTATATTTTCTTTTAACATCTCAAAGATATAATACTTTATGCAGCAATATTTATAACACTTTTTTGTTAAGGTTATAGCATACATATCACATAACAGGAGGAAAAGGGGATATAGTAGGAAATAATTCTGTATCTTATAGGAATAAGTTAATTATTTTCTGAAATAGCTGTAAAAGGATGAGATAGATACTGTAGCCCCTAGAATAACCATTAAGAAGTTCATGGCTATTTAAATATGTTTAATTTTTTTTAATTCCAAAGGGTAAAAATAGTATGTTAAACATTACAAAAAAAGAAAGTACAAAAGAGGGAAAAAAAGTTATGATATGTAAATAGATATTAATAGCAGCATTATTCAAAATAACCAAACAGGAGAAACAACCCAAATGCACATCAACTGAGTAATGGATAAAGAGAATTTGGTTTACCGATACAACAAAATACTATTCAACCTTAAAAAGCAATGAAGTACTGATTTATGTTACACTATTAATGAACCTTAAAAACTTATGCTACATAAAAGAAGCCGTTCGCAAAGGCCACTTATTATACAATTCAATTATATAAGATGCCCAGGTAAATTCACAGAGACAGACATTAGATTAAGGGTTGTCACAGTCTGGAGTAAGGAGAGAATGGGAATAACTGATAATGGGTTTGGAATTTATTTTTGTTTTACTGGAAAAGTATGAAAATTATATGACAGTGATGATTATACAATTCTGTGAATAAGATAGTACATTGTATGCCCTAAACAAAATTATATCTAAGTAAAGTTGTTATTTAAAAATTATATAAGACAAATGGAGAATAAATAATAAAATGATAGCTATAAGTCTAACCATATAAATACTTACACTAAACATGAATGAACTAGGGGGAGGATAGGATCCTCCAACAATTGTGTTTTCACAAAAACATCAATTTGAAACACTATCCATAAATGAAAATATCTTCCTTCACGAGTGCAAAAAAATTAAAAAACAGGTGAAGGGTTACAACACCTGGGTGAAGCATAGAAATAAGAAAAGTCATATTGCAGAGGATAGAAAGGATAGTTTTACATTACTGGCCACCTCACCCAGCTAATTTTTGTATTTTTAGTAGAGATGGGGTTTTATATATTATATATTATTATATATATAGTGACAGTTTTAAAAATCAAAATTGGGGGTTGATTAAAAGTATACTTCTTGTTTGGTTTGGTTTGCAATCAAAGTCGTTCTCAGCTTTTTTTGTAAGCCTAGTAATTACCACATACCAACAATTTATAGTAGATGCACAAAGAATTAAAAGTACAGAATCAAGGAATATCACTAATGAAAATAACCACAGTGGAAAATAGCAAGAGAAGAAGGGAATGAATGATCCAAGAAACAACTAGAAAACAATTTTGGCAGTAGTAAGCTCTTACCTATCAAAAGTTACCTTGAATGTAAATAAATTAGACTCTCCAATCAAAGGACATAGAATGTTTGAGTACATTATATGAAAAATCCCAACTATATGGGTCTTAAGAATATACATAGGTTGAATAAAAAGATTGAAAACCTATTTCTTGCAAACAAAAACAAAAAGCAGGAGTAACTATACCTGTATCAGATAAAATAGATGCTAAGTCAAAACTGTAAAAAGAAACAGAGAAAATGAAGATTATTATATAATGGCAACAACCTCAGTTCAGCAAGAGGATATAATAATTGTAAATATATATCCACTAAACAATTGCACACCTAAATATGTAAATTGAATATTAATACATCTGAGAGAGACTACAATACAATTAAAGTTGGGGTCTTCAGCACCCCGCTTTCAGCAATGAACACATTATCCAGACAGAAAATCAGTAAGAAAACATTAGACTTAAACTGTACTCTAGACCAAATGGACCTAACATACATATACAAAACATTCCATCCAGCAGCTACGTAGTCATTCAGAATACATAGTCTTCCCAAGCGTACATGGAGTAGTCTCCAAGATAGATCGTGTTAGGCCAGAAAATGAGTCTTAACAAACTTAAGAAGATTTAAATAATATCAAGTTTCTTTTCTGACCACAATAGAATATAGAAAACAATATCATGGAGAACATTTAAAATTTTTAAATACATGGGAATTAACACATTCCTGAACAAGTGATGCAATGAAGACATTAGAAGGGAAATTAAAGAAACTTGAGACAAATGAAAATGGAAACAGAACATACTAAATCTCATAGGATTTGGCAAAAGTAGTCCTAAGAAGTAAGTTTATAGTTGGTATGTTAGCTATGGGTTTGACATATATATAGCATATATGTGTTTATTGTGTTGAGGTATATTCCTTCTATACCTAATTTGTTGACAGATTTTTTTATCATGATAGGATGTTGAATTTTATCAAACACTGCTTTCTGTATCTTTTGAGGTGATAATATATTTTAAACCTTCATTTTGTTGAGGTGATATCCACTTAATTGATTTATACATGTTGAACTATCCTTCATCTCTGAGATAAATCCCACTTGATTGTGGTGTATTATTTTTTGATATGTGGTTGGAATTAGCTTTCTATTATTTTGTCAAGAATATTTGAATCTTTGTTTATCAGCAATATTGGCCTGTAGTTGTCTCTTTTATTGTTGTTTCCTTCTCTTGGTTTGGTATTAAGATAATGCTATACTCATAGAATGAGTCAGGAAGCATGTTTTTATCTTAAATTATTTAAAAGAGTTTGACAAGAATACCGCTAGTAGAAAATGTTTAACAATATTGCTGCTACCTAGCACCAGGGGCTATTGATTCCTTACATGCCATCTGGGATGGGATTCTTCATCATTGTAAGTCCTGCAGCGAGCAGTCCATTCCCCCAACTCTGAAAGGATCTGAAACAAAATACTGTATATTTTCACCTGATACTAAAATCAAGGGGTCCAACCATTTGCAGCAGATTTTGTTTTCACATATTTTTTTATGAATAAAATAGAGAAACAATGAGATTAATTTTATGTAAAAGGATTTGAAATACATAAACTTACAAACCACCAAACCAACCAACCAAGAGGCATACTTCAGAGTTATGGAGAAATCGGTTTCAGACTATTGCAATAAAGCAAATACAATAAACCAAGTTATGCTAATGTTTTGGTTTCCCAAGGCATATGAAAGTTTTGGTTAAACTATATAGTCTATTCAGTATACAATAACGTTGTGTCTTAAAAAAAAAAAGTACCATTTTAAGACACTTTATTGCTAAAAAATGCCTGTGATCATCTGAGCCTTCTGAAAATTGCCTTTTTCCTGGTAGTGGGTGTTGCCTTAATGACAATGGTTGCTAACTAATTAGGGTGGTAGTTGCTGAAGGTTAAGGTGGTTGTGGCAATTTCTTAAAATAAGACAGCAATGAAATTTGTTGCATTGATGGACTCTTCCTTTCATGACAGCTTTCTGTGTGATATATGACGCTATTTGATAGCATTTTAACCACAGTAGAACTGATTTCAAAAATGGAGTCAATCATCTCAAATCCTGCCACTGCTTTATCAACTAAATTTATGTAACATTCTAAATTCTTTGTTGTCATTTCAACACTCTTCATACTATCTTCACCAGGAGTAGATTCAGTTTCAAGAAATTATTTTCTCATTCCTAAGAAGCAATTCTTCATATGTTGAAGGCTTATCATGAGGATGAAGCACTTGAATCACATCTTTAGACTCCACTTTCAATTCTAGTGCTCTTGCTTTTCTAACCACATCTATATTGACTTTGTCCAGCGAAGTCTTGAACCCCTCAAAGTCATTCATTAGGGTTGCAATCAACTTCTTTCAGACCTGTTAATATTTATATTTTGACCTCTTCCCATAAAACATCAATGCTCTCAATGCGATCTAGAATGGTGAACCTTTCTAGAAAGTTTTCAAGTTACTTTGCCCAGATCCATTAGATGAATTATTATCTAATGCAGCTAAAGCCTTACAAAATGTATTCCTTAATAAGATGACTTGAAAATCAGAATTACTCCTTGAACCATGGGCTTCAGAGTCAATGTTGTATTATCAGGTATGAAAACATTAACATTCTGTATATCTCCATTAGAGCTCTTATTTTCTGAGCAGTAGATCTCAACTATGGGCTAAAAATATTCAGTAAACCATGCTATAAAGAGATTTTCAGTTATTCAGGCTTTCTTCTTCCCTTTATAGAGCACAGGCAGAGTATATTTAGTACATTCAGAGGGCCATACGACATTCAGAATGCTAAGTTAGCACTGGCTTCAACTTAAAATCACCAGCGGCATTAGACCCTAACAAGAGAGTTAATCTATCCTTTGAAATTTTGAAGCCAAGCATTGACTTCTCCTCTCTAGCTATTAAAATTTTGGATGGCATATTCTTCTAATAGAAAGCTTTTTTGGTTTACATTGAAAATCGATTATTTAATGTAGCCACTTTCATCAATGATCTTAGCTACATCTTCTGAATAGTTTGCTGCAGATTGCCTTGCACTTTTGTTATGAAGACGGCTTCTTTCCTTAAACCTCATGAACTAATCTCTACGAGCTTCACACTTTTCTGCAGCTTCCTCCTCATTTGGTCTTTACAGATTTAAATAGAGTTGGGGCCTTGCCCTGGATTATGCTTTGGCTTAAAGGAATGTTGTGACTGATTTGACCTTCTATCTGAATATCTAAAGCTTTCTCCATATCAGCAATAAGGCTGTTTAGCTTTCTTTCACATGTGTATTTGCTGCAGTAGTACTTATAATTTTCTTCATGAACTTTCCTTTGCATTTACAACTTGGCTAACTGGTGCCAGAGGCCTAGGTTTTGGTATGTCTTGGCTTTTGACATGTCTTCCCCAATAAGCTTAATAATTTCAGGCTTTTGATTGAAAATTAGAGTCTTATAATTCTTCTTTTCACTTGAACACTTAGAAGCCATTGTAAGGTTATTAATTAGCCTAATTTCAGTATTTGTTTGTTTTAGGGAACAGGGAGGCCCAAGGAGAGAAAGAGAGTTAGAAAAACAGCTTGTTGGTGGAGAAGTCAGAATACACAACTTTCATTAATTTAGAATGCCATTTTATATGGGCACAGTTTGTGGTGCCCCAAAATAATTACAACAGTAACATCAAAGATTACTAATCACAGACCACCATAGCAGATACAATAGTAATGAGAACATTTGAAATATTATGAAAATTTCCAAAATGTAATAGAGACATGAAGTGAGCACATGTTGTGGGGAAAATTATGTTGTAGACGTGCTCATTGCCAAATTGTCACAAACCTTCAATATGTTTATATATATACACAAATATATATATACACACACACATATATATATATACATATATATATGTGTGTGTGTCTGTGAAGCGCAGTAAAGTGAGATGTACCTATAAAGTTGGTGTGTGGGTGTCAGGGAAAAGAATAGAAAGAAGCCCAAAATAAATTTCGTCTAAGCCAAATCTTGGTCAAGTGTGCCACCTAGAGGTCGCACTAATAGAATTCCTTTGGGTATTTTTTATTTTTTAGGAGGCAAGATGCATTTATGTGGAGAATTATTTTTAAGGTTTTATTTCAAAATAAACATCTTTAGATACTTCCATATGTAACACTATCAACAAATAACTATTTCCTCACTATTTATTACAATTATAAAACTGACAATGTTAAAAGTTGTTTCCCTTTCCATCAAGGAATTGAAATTTTCATAATTGTTTTAAAATGCAGGTACTAATGATTAAAACTCATTGTCATGAGTTTTATGGGTTGTAATATAGATTCATATGCTTATGTTCTAATAAAACAGAAAACAGATGTGCATAGGTATGTACACATTCTCACCTCTGGAGTTTAGAAATGATAGGAAAATTAATAGAGGCATAATAAAGACACCTATGTCACATGAGAGGTGATAAGTTTAGCTTTTCTCATTTCTAACTATTAAAAACTATGCTTTGCCTTTGTCATCCATTGGTTTGGAAAACTTTTATCGCACTGGCTCATTAATATTTGAACAGTTCTCCATGAAAAATGATGAACGATTTGTTTCATGGCAGGCTGTACAGATGGTCAATTTAATCTGCATCCTTGAGACTTCTCATGACTAAATTTTGACATCATGTCATTAAACATTTGTGTATTATTTATGTCATATTCTAGAAAACAAATATAGCTACGTCTTGCTATATCTTGCCATCTATCAGTTTTATTGATAGGATTTATCTACCTAGACACTATACCTTTCACAAAGGAACATGTATCCGAATATATACCTCACTTTTGTCTCCTCAGAGACCCATATGTTTTTGTCCTCAAGTGCAATAATGACATGGTTATGAACAAATGTGTGGCAGGTGTGGAGACAAATGTTTACATGACTTGGCTTCTCTAACCTTGTTCAGAGGTGTCTTTGCTGATGATTGTGTGTGTTTGTACATGTGCATGTGTGTGTGTGTGATACCTAAGCCTTGTGTACACTGAAATTGAAAGAAGGAAACCAAGTATTGGCTATTTTCAAACACTACTGCACAACGTATCACCATAATAGTGTATTGTAAATGGTAGCAGCTTTGAACCTAGAAGTTGACCCTGTATATTACTTGAATTTGTAGCTATGATGTTTACACTCTTGACAAGTTGAGTTATTATTATATTACCATGGGTAAATATAAAGATCAGAATCTTAAAATTTCTTTTGACATTAAGCTATTAAGTATAGTGTCTGATGGCTTTTCGAAGGGCTAGGTAATTACCTTGCACATTAACTTGACTCCTCTGATTCTCTGTCCTCTGTAATAATGAATTCCCACTTGGTGAATTGATTGGGGCTTCCCACAAATGCTTAGAATGGGCTGCTGTTAGCGGAGTATGTCCAGTTTGAAATTCTCCCTGTGCCAGAGTTAGAGGAATTCGAGGTTTAGGGCACTAACGATAGCTGAGAAATATAAGCAGAAAGGATGGGAAAATGATTCCTTGTGGAGTGGACAAGGAAATTTTCCTGAAAGGACAGAGCCCAGGAAGCAACAGCAGGTCTTATTTTCTTCTGCAGTGTAACTATTGAAAGAAGTGATCCTTCAGGAAACCAGACATTAGTTAGGATCAGGCTTCCTTTTTATTCCTTATCAACCTGTAATCTTTTGATTGTTGCTTGTTTTTCACCAGTGAAGAAATAGTAATCCACACTAGCTTATCTCTCCTAATCACAGACTCACAGAGCTAGGGCTCTCTGAGCTTTTAATTCCTTCTTAGAGGCCTAACAGAGTGGAAAGTAAACAAAGACCAAATTTGCAACCTTCAACGTAGCTAATTTCCTCTGATGTCAGAATACTTAAACAGGCAGGACCTGGGAATTATTTGATCAAACCTGCTTTTAATCTAATGCATGCAGAAGGGCTGTGTCTGGAAGGCTCTGCAAAATGACAAGGGTCCCAAGGGAGCCTTATGGAAGGTTTCCTCTTTCAGAAACAGTAGCTTCCTCATTTTAAACTCTCGAGTAGCTGTGTTGGAGTAAATTCATAAAAAGTAGTTTTCCTGCTTTTGAAATTTTATTTTATTTGGCTGAAAATTGTTGATGAGATAATAGTTTTCTTTGGCTTTCCATTTGCTGAGTTTTTGATGGCTAAATGCCTTGATACTATTTTACTATGAAATGAATTAATAATAAAATATTATTATCGGGTAAATACGGGAGAATGAGAAGGGTAAAACATTATCTGACTTCACACACATTCTTCTATTACTACTGGTAGAAGAAAGTGAAAAGACAAAAGATGCAAACCCATGTGGTTCTTTCTTTAGATCGTGACAGGCATCTCACTAAAGAGTTAAGAAAAATTGGAGTCAAGGAAATTTTAAATGAAGAATTTACTAATTCTGAGATATCCAGACAGCGTTGCTGACTCAGTTTGGCCTTTAATTTGACTCACAACTGTCTGAATACTTAGAATTAGCATATTTTTGACAGAGAGAAGTAGATGAAGGGACAGAACTCTATACCTGAAATATATAATTTTAATGTTAAGATTATTTTTTGTACAATTGTATTTATGTAATTAGGTAGTATTGGAAATACTCATTAAATACTAATTCAGTTTTAAAGGCTATTAAAAGACAGTTTGTCACAGAACATCAATATTGCTCAAAATTTTTATTGAGAATAGATTGAGTTAAAAACAACATTTAAAGAAGTGTTTAAGTGAGTTTTTTTGACAAGTAAACATTGCTGCTCTGATGTTTTCACATCTGATCTCAAACACAGCTCCCCACACAAAGTAATTCAGAAGCCATGGCTTAAAAATAGATCATAAACTCTGATGCTTTGTGTAGATGCGTACTAAGAATAACATGCCACTAGATCTAGCATTTGACTCCTTGGGTGACAATGAATATCAATGTCTGTTATTTGTCATTCTGAAACCTGCCGGGTGATGATTCTTTTTATTGGTTCATCCTTCCAAACATATTTCTTCGCACCATGTGCACAGGAGTTCTTTAGGCGAGTATGTCGGAGCTGGGTGTCGCCTGGCTGTCCCCTCTCCCCTTTGCTCGCTCCCCTTCTCGCCCTGGTACTCTCACCTCCCTCTGCCTCCAGCCCCCTCTCGCTCCTTTGGGCTCACGCCCCCCTCCTCCCCCTCCAGCTGGCGGGGGCTGAGCCGCCTCCCAGACCTAGCAGACCTGCTCAGTCAGCTGAGGCTCCCTGAGGACAGCTGCCTCCGGAGCCGCCGGGACCTGCCATTCTGCGCGGGATGGCAGCGGCAGCAGCATCCCCGCCAGCGGCAGCGGCGGCGGCGGCCACCGCCACCACCTCGGACGCTATTGTTCCCTGGTGTTAGACGCGCTCTCCCTCCTTCTCATCTGAAGCGAACAATAGCAGGAAAGAGCTTTGCTTTCTGTACTCTTTGGGAAGACGTTCCAAGAGCAGAGAAAAATTCCCTGCCGAGCGTGCTGCGGCTCTGGACCCTGGAGTGGCTGCGGGCGGCATGGGGCTGCAAGCCAGGCGCTGGGCGTCCGGGAGCCGGGGCGGTGCGGGGCCGCGCCGGGGCGTCCTGCAGCTGCTGCCGCTGCCGCTGCTCCTGCTGCTGCTGCTGCGCCCGGGCGCCGGCGGGGCTGCAGCGCAGGGCGAGGCGGAGGCGCCCACCCTCTATCTGTGGAAGACTGGTAAGTGGGACGGAGTTACCCTTTCCCCATCTTCACGTCTGGGGCCGCGTTAAGGAGCTGATGGCCTTCTGCAGGGACCCCTGTGCTTTTGGATGGCTCGGTTATGCTGGGTTCCTAAGGTAAAAAGTATGATTTCTTAGGAAGCAAATAGGTCATGTCCGATGCAATTATGAAAGAGAAGCAAAACAGCTATGAGGCAACAGTGAGTCGCTGGAATTTTTCTCTCGCAGCTCTGCAGTTAATGAGGGCAAGGCTGCACTTCCATAATGAAGTGCAAGATTTTTCATCTCTGGATTCTCATTCTGCTGGGAGTTTCTCAAACACACCTCTAGCAAAGAGCAAGCAAAGAGTTTAGCGTCGGTCTTAATTCTTGAGGCGAGCGATATACTCACCGTTACGGTATTTGTAGATATAGAGTTGAAATTGTTAACTTTAGCTTTGTGATATGTGGGATACTCATCGAAACAAGCCAAATGAGGGCGGTTCCAACAATTAAAGGCAAATGGGGCTCCCGTGAGGCCTCCGGAAAGACTGAAAAACTCAATTCTTAACTAGCGAATCGGAGGATTTTTAAAGTGTACAACTCTTAGGATGCCTGGGTTCAAACTTTCCCTTCCTTCCTTGAGAATTCTTTTGCTTTGTTTTTCAAATCACGCAACAAAAGCAGCAACTAACTGTCCATCAGTACCCCCTGGCAAAATGCTTGGAGGTCCTGGCGGGGCTGTGACAGGCAGGAAAACAATACGGAGTGAGGCATTACCAACCCCTTTGCTGCCGGCTCGCTTTCTCTGTCCATTAAAAAACATTGAGAATTCTTTAGCGGACAGGAAACTTCACATGTTCATAGGAGTAAAATGGGAAAAGATTATTCTTGTTGCTTATAGCTAGGGGTTAATTTAAGAGTAACTTGGTCAGGCCAAACAGGAAGAGAAAGTTGTAGTGAAAAGGGAAAGTGCGTATTTGTCATGGGGTTACAAAAGAGTGGGTCTCTTTCCCTGCTTCAGCCCATCTCTGCACCACTGCTGAAGAGACAGCTCAATATACTTTACAGTTGCATCAATATCGATATCTGAAATTTTTAAAAGCGGTGCAGCCATCTAGAAATTTAGTGAGGAGATTAAACAGAAATTTATTTAAAGTCAAAGTGCACAGTTTGTCTTAAAATATTGCATGAACCATATATACGTTTTAAAAAGCAAGATTATTCTTGCTAAGTTTGAAGATCAGTTGATTAATGAGTTCAAATGAAATAAAACTAATTTATTTCAATTTAAAACAAAGAGTTGAAGATCTCCAGTTTAGCCTCAGGGTTTGACTTGTCACAAGCACATTCATACTGACAAATACTAATCAAATTATAATTTACCATTCAATGGTATCATATAAATGCTTGGGAAGAGCTTCTGAGGTAAGTCAGTGTAGGACAAAATAGTACTTGCCTAGTTGAAATTTATGCTAGCAAAGTAACAAGAGCCAAGCAATAATTCAGATGGAAAAGAGCCTAGCCAACATTCACTATACAGCATCTGAGGTGCCAATATATGTCATCATAAATGTCATCGTATGAACACAAGCCAATAAACAGCTGAAAATAGTGGAAAGCTCTCAGAAACAATGGTATGGAGACCTTGATTCCAGTGCTAGTCCCAGCTCTTGCTAGCTACAGGAATTTTGGCAGTTCACTTAACTTTTGACTCTTAGTTTTCTCAACTGCATGTAAATGTGATGACAGCTTCTTCTGTGTATCTGCAGTGTTTGAAAATCAAATCAGTTTTGAGAAAGTTATTTGTAAACTTCAAAGCTGTATGCAAATGTAAGCTAGTATGATAAGGATGATAAAGATATTTCTTTAATGGTGATCCTTGGTTTGGTTAAGTTCCTTCAGTTGGAAAGCAAAATAATGACTTCTTTATTATTTTTTACCAAAGGGAAAGGAGGCTTTAAAATATCTGTAAAGGAGCTGAAAGTAGTTCTCAAAAGAACTAGACAATATTTAAAGAAAAAGGATATAACATAAATGAAAATTTAGCAGTTACAGAATCATTAAGTGTGTATCAATTGATGAAAATGAAGAAGCAAGAAGGAAATTGAAAGAGAAAAGAGGTGAGATATTGCATGTTGGAAGTAAAATGCTTGGTGCCACAAAGTGAAAATAGCACTCCAGCAAAAGTTTTCTCAGCAAGGCAATTTATTTCTATAGAGGGGTGTGTCTAGTGGATGGAACAATGGCAAGAACACACTGGACAAGGGAGAGAAAGGGGGTCTTATCCCCAATGCAGCTAGTCCCTATTGCTGTGTCTTCCCCCTATTGGCTAGGGTTGGACTGCACAGTCTAAACTGCTTCTGATTGACTGTTTTAGAGAGAGCAGGTGTATGAGCCAGAGTGGTGGAGTGAGTTACTAAGGATGACTAAGGACAGAGCAGGTGACAGAGGCTAGGAGGGGGTTGTTTACTGAAATAGGGACAAGATGATATAAAGAACGAGGAAGTTAAACTTAAAATGGAAAACAAAGAACAGGAAAGCTGAACATACTGACATATTGGTTCTTTGAAGAACTCAGAACTCATGGTACTTAATGATTTTCCCCTCTTGAATTTTAAAGGAAGTTAACAAGCTAAACCTTTAAAGAGGAATTTATTGTATCCTACATCCAGAATGTCTTTTCCAATAGGGTAAGCTTGGTCTTGGTACAGAAAATTACAGAGAATCAGATTAATAGTGAGATGATTGAATTAAAATGATATAGTGAAATTATACTGGATGAAGATCTGGGACAGGAACCCAAACTGTGCATATTACTAACATGGTATAGAGTTTTGGTAAAGTCATTAATGACTTTGGTTCTTGGTTTCCTATTTTGTAATATTCAATGAGTAGATAAAATGATATCTAAGGGCCTTTTTAACCCCTGAAGTGCTTCATATATATGAATATATATGGTGGCAGATACATAAATTATAAGTACACACATAAATACATATATACAACAAACATAGGGTATATTAAGTTGACCCTTGAACAATGCACAGATTAGAGGTACTGACCCACATGCACGGTGGAAAATTTACATATAACTTTTGACTCAAATCTTTACTAATAGCCAACTATTGATCAGAAGCTTTACAGATAACATGGACAGTTAATTAATACATATTTGTATGTTACACATATTATATACTATATTCTTACAATTAAGTAAGCTAGAGACAAGGAAATGACATTTGGAAAATTATGAGGAAGAGACAATATATGTACTATTCATTAAATGGAACTGGATCGTCATAAAGGTCTTTATCTTCATTGTCTTCAGATTGAATAGGCTGAGGAGGAAGAGGAAGATAGATAAGGGGTTGGTTTTATTGTCTAAGTAGTAGCAAAGGTGGAAGATAATCTGCATAGAAGTGGAACCGCCCAGTTCAAACCATGTTGTTCAAGAACCAACTGTACACATGTGTATACATATAATATATACACATGTAATGTTATCATACATTATATGTAATATTATATGTGTATATATGCTTTTTTAAGTAAATTCACAACAGAGACTTATTGAGGACCTACAATATGTAGTCGCTGTGGTAGAGGTTGATTGGGATATTGCTATACCTGCTCTTGAGAAACTCACAATTAACTTGTTAAAAAAATTATTATTCAACTGATTATCAGCTTTAGGAGAGACTCGCAATTAAACAACACTATAAATACACAATTACAACATGGCATACCATATACATGAATAGAACATTAGAAGAGCAGAGAGGTTATTTGGCTGATAAAGGAGGTGTGAAGGGTTTCAAAGAGAATTTAATATATGATCTAGGTCTTGAAAGATGAGTTGGATTTTGACTGAGGAAGGAGGAGAATGTCATTCTAAGCAGAGAAGAGAAAGAAAATAAAAATGAAAAGGCACAACAGCATTCCTAGATCTTGAAAGTCCCAGTAGTACCCTGCAGGTTAAGCCCAGGATGTTGGATAGCAATGAAAAGATTTCATGCCAATCTGGTGAGTTAGGACCAGATTATCAATAAACTTTCAAACTATGGTAAGATATTGGAGTTTAACTTATAAGCAGGTGGTAGTCTCTGGAAACTTCAAGCAGAAGAATGATATTTTGTTTGTCTAGAATGAAGAGAGATGAGTTTAGAAGCTAGAAAGCCAGTGGCATGAGGGACTGACTGAGAGACAAAGAGGGACAGAGCTACAACCATAAAAGTTCTAAAGAAGAGTGAGTAGAAGAGGGCTTGAAGTCACAGTGAAGAAGTGTTAGCTTCGGTTTAGGGTGCAGGAGATACAGTGCCTTCCAAGGAAAGTAGGAACTAAGGTCATCAAAGTTTCCATCATGCCTGGAGCCAGTAATGGAGATACAGGGTGTGAAAAAAGAAGAACAGATTTCTTAGTGTTGTGAAAAGGAATATCAATTTAATTCAAATATACTGACCTTGAGGTAGTAATGATATATTCAGATTAATATATCTCATAGGAAAATGAGTGCATGGATGATTCAGTTTAGGAGAAGGAGTTAAGCTGAAGGTGTAATCATCTAACATAATAAATGTGTATTTCAAGGTATGGGAGTGGGCGGTATTGTTAAAGGAAGGAAAATATTGAAAAGAAAAGCCAGGATATTTCACAGAGAATATTGAGATAAAAAGGGCCATAGTGGGAGAAAAACTAGAGAAACAGGCTAAGAAAGTATGATCAGGAAAGGTACAGGGCAAATAACAATATATATTAGATGAAGAAGGTTTTCTATAAAGGAGATTGTGTCAAAAAAAATATTTTAAAAATTGAGAAAAACTTGGATAGGGATTCTAAAATATTTTAGAAAATATCAAGTATGAGGACCTGGTAAGATAATTCAGTGTTTTGGGAAAGGACATTTTACGTATGGAGGTAGAGATAAAAAATTGATTGAGTAAAAAACAAGATGGTAGAAAAGATATAGTATGAATAAATTTGAATAACTAAGTGGTATGTAAGTCTCTTTAGTATGATGTTGTTGTTTTATAAGGGAGTAAAGCCCAGAAGTTTAGATACTAAAAACATTTATTAAAATATAAAAGTTGGTTGGGCATGGTGGCTCATACCTGTAATCCCACAACTTTTTAGAGGCCAAGGTGGAAGGATTGCTTGAACTTAAGAGTTCAATTTTTTAGTCAATTATGATTACACCATTGTACTCCAGCCTGGGCAACAGAGCAAGATCTTGTCATTAAAAATTAAATAAATAAAATATAAAAGTTAAAATTTTCAAAATTTTTGTATCATAGTCATTTCAAAGATACTTATCTTTTGTGAATAATTGGAAAACATATTTCATACACACAAGAGACATAGCATTTATATTACTGAAAGATGAATAATTACTGTTACTAACAAGTGTTAATGACATTTTCACTTTTTATTCTAGCATATGAGATTGTTTCTATAATAATTATGGTTAGTTATATTCACTTGGAAATTCCAAGTTAAGAATATCAATGAATTGAGCAAAATGCCACTGACTTAGCATTAATCAGACAAAAAATGTTGAACACATAAACTTTTATCAACTTCTGTCATAGATATATTTTCAAAAATATCTTAATGGAGTAATTGATTTTATTTTTATAATGATGAAGTTACATTGAAATCCAAGAAACATGTACATAATGGCCATAATTCAGAATTCAAGTGATAGGGTATTGACAGGTATGTGTTTTCTCTCAAGGAGAATACTCACATTAAACGCTTTTGTACTGGATTCATCTAATGCAGGATGTTACTGTTATTGACAGTCACTGAGTCCTTTACACAGTAATTTCATTAAAATTATGCCTTTGTTCTTCAATTTGAAATAAAAATAAAGTCATTTTCTTTTGCTTTTTATACTTATGATAACAGTACTTATGACTCTGCATATAAAATATTCTGCAATCTATATGGAAATATATCTATTTTAATTCTACCAAACTTTAAGTAACAAAGGAGAGAGGGAGGTCATTCCAGATAGTCATAATATGAGGTGGCATTACCCCAACACAAGTGTTTTGAACTTCAGTTGTTCTTATAGTTTACTTTTATTCAGACTATCACATTGTTTTCTTATTTTATGAATGAGTAGAATGGAATAGGATAGACAGAGCTTGGGTATCAGTGTTAACCTGGGGCAAGATGGATGGAAAATATTGTATTCATGTTACCTACAAAGTTATTTTATCTCTCTGAATCTTTTTCTTTCATCTCCAACATGGATTAATGGGTTGCATTCTATAGGATTTTTCTGAGGTCTAAATGTGCTAATGCATGTAATGTACCAGGAGAGTGCCTGACACATATTAGAAGTTCAGTAAATGATAGTTTTTATTATTGCTATTATTCTGTCAGATGACACAATAGCTATTTGAGTTTATGACCTGGAACAAGCCTAATAATGTGCATTAGCCTTCTCTTAAGCATCTCTTTTTTTTTTTTTCCAGTAAATGCACTAGGAATTACAAATTGATACAGTTAATCGGACTGGTAGCTACTCCAAGTTATAAGGGAGACATCATTATAGAATGAAAAGAACACGGACTTTGAGATCAGACAATCCACTGTTTAAATCTTACCTCCACCTGACTGGTTAAGTTAGATCAATTCTCTGGCTTTGTTTTTCACCTTAGATTGATGACACAAGTTCTGAAGTAAGAAGGCATTTATGAAATTTTTCAGCAGGTGGTAAATAGAAAGTATGTACTACCATGCCCTAAATGCAGCAGACATTCAAAGTGATAGTTCTCTTACCATTCTTTACCAGTTATTCCCCTAAAAATGAAATAACCTGTAGAAATTTTACTGGTCTAACATACTTACCTGTTTTCTCCAACCAAAGGACAGCATGAAAGACAAATAAAGCAAGTATGGAAAGAGAAATTTTTTATTATAGACATGTTTTTTATTAGTTTGGCACTTATGTGTAGATAGCATTTACCAAATACTATAAAAATGTTTTGAGCACCAAATTTAGGGTTAATTATGTAAATAGAACATATACTTCTTTTATTATTGTGTCTCAGGGGATTTCTCAAGAATCTGATATTTTACATTCTTGAAATTAACATTGTCACCTATCACTTCCAAATTAAATGCTGCCACAGTATAATTGCTTGTATTTATACATTGTTTTCTTTTTACTTGGTAAGTGGTCATTTAAATAAATTTTAAAAACCACTACAGTTTATATCGTCATTTTTTCTTTTGTAGTGTACGTAGCAACATCAGTGCTCAGAATTCATTAAAAGTATATAGGTTGCTCAGACCAAAAAGTCAAATTCTCAGGGAGTTTTAAGAGGCTTTATAACCAACAGTGGTTTGTTAACTATACTAAAGCTGCTGTCAAAGGAGTAGCTGAACAATTAGGATCCACTAGCCAAATGGCCGAAGGAAATAGAACAGCCCTAGATATATTAGATAATTATATTTCTCATTAGATGTTGTGTCAGCATGCATCCAAGGACTTGTGCAGAGGCTAGTAGACACAACTCTTACTAAAATATCCCAACTTCTCCTCCACCCTATTCAAATAGATTACTTTTAGAAGAACAAACAGAACAACTAACCCAAGATACGTTAAGGAATTTTGAAGAGAAAACTGCAAAAGTTCAAGACGGGGGATTGTTATAGTGAACCTCAAGTTTCTCTTCAAAGAATCAGTATGTTAGTATGTTCAGCTCTCTTGTTCTTTAATTCTCTATTTTAAAGTTTAATTTCCTTGTAATTCCAGTAAACAATCTTCTCCACTGGTTCTAATCAGTAGTTCACATCTGCTCCCCCTCCCCCCAGCTCCATCCTGACTCATCCTGGTCACCTGATCACTCCTGGCTACCTGCTCTGACATGCCCATAACAGTCCTTCCTGCCAAAACACCCACCCTGCCCCTCCAGCTCGGACCCCTGCTCTTTTTAAAATAGCCAGTCAGGATTAGTCTAGCTTGTGCAGTCTAACCCTAGCCAATAAGGGATGACACAGCAGTAGGGACGACCCATGTCAGGCACAAGTACCCCTTCCCTGCTTGTCCAACCATGCAGCGGCCATCACTGCTCCGTCCGTGTACCCCACACCCCTATAGAAGTAAAATGCCTTGCTGAGAGAAAAAAAAGATGCTTTACTATTTCAGTGGAACTGGGGTAACTTAGGTCACTCCTTCTGAAAATTATACATAACTATCTGGTTTGTAAAATGATGGCAGCCCCCAATCATAGCTGAGATGAAGAGTACAATAGGATGGCACATAATCCAGATTTTCTTCTGCCCATTATTACTGCATAGAGGACTGGCCTGATAGTGGGGGGAAGAGATTCTCACTAGGTTATTGGTGAAGTATGATTGTGGTTTGGGTCCTTTTAGGAGGAATAGAAGTTCCTTGACCTCTGATATGAGTTAGAATGAGAATACTGGATAGTGGGGTTTCTTTGCAAAGGGAGGATTGGAAGTCCCTCAGTGTAGTGAATATATAGAACAGCCTCCCTTATAATTACTATAAAGGCACACTACACTGGCCCTTAATGAAGGAAGCACTGAGGATGTGGCACTTGAAAAAAATGTATCTTTCCTAATACAAGAGACAGTGTAGACTGTGAGGTAGAAGTGCCAATGAATCATAAGGTCTATTTTTTTTTATCAGGACTTTACACTGATAGTTTAAAATCCATTCAGATGATGACTGCATTAAATGTTATCACAGTAGAATTTTTTTTGTTTTATGAATTTTTTTGTTTTTACTTCATAGGCGATTTAAATAAATTTTTAAAAACACTACTGTTTATATCCTTTTTGGTTTTTTTTTTAGTGTACATAGTACAATTAGTTCTCAGAATTCATTAGTTGCTTGGATCAAAAAGTCAAATATTTGGGTCGTTCCCATGCATTTAGTTCCTATGTCCCCAAATGGTAAAAAGGTTTATATTAACAGGAAGTGATAAAATAATTAAAAGGATTTCCACATACCAATAATGACCTAGCTGAGAAAGAAATCAATCCCATTTACAATAGCTTTTACAATAGCTACAAAAATAAAATAGTTACAAATAAATTTAAAGACATGTATAATCTCTTCAAGGAAAACGACAAAACACTGACGAAAGAAGTTGCCAATGACACAAACAAATGGAAAAACATCCCACGCTCATGAATGAGAAGAATTAATATTGTTACAATGACCATTCTGCTCAAAGAAATCTACAGATTCAATGCAATCTCTACCAAAATACCAATGCCATGTTTCACAAAATTACAAAAAAGAATCCTAAAATTCATATGGAGCCCAAAAAAAGAGCCCAAGTAGCCAAAGCAATCCTAAGCAAAAAGAACAAACCTGGGAAAAATCACATTACCCAATTTCAAATTACATTACAAGGCTATAGTAACCAAAACATAGTGCTAGTATAAAAATAGATGCATAGATCAATGGAATAGAATGGATTACCCAGAAATAAGGTCACATATTTTAAGCCAACTGATCTTTGACAAAGCTAACAGGAACATACATTGGGGAAAGAAATCTCCTTTCAATAAATGGCATGGGAAAATGGAATCGCAATAGGCCGAAGATTGAAACTAGACCCCTATATCTCATTACATACAAAAATCTACCCAAGAGAGATTAAAGTCTTAAGCATAAGATCCCAAACTATAAAAATACTAGAATAAAACTATGGAAAAATCTTCTGGACATTGGTCTAGGAAATCAATTTATGATTGAGACCTCAAAGTCACAAGTAACAAAAAAGTAGACAAATGAAACTTAATTAAACTAAAAAGCTTCTGCAGCAAAATAAATAATCAACAGAGTGAACAGATAACTTGCAGAATGGTAGAAAATATTTGCAAACTATTCATCTTTCAGGGTACTATTGTCTAGGGTATACTAGTTATTAGAATATGCTCTTTATCAGATTGTACTGGAAGAACTTGAACAACTCAATTGTTAAAAATCCCATTAAGAAGTGGGCAATGGACATGAGTAGGCATTTTTAAAAGAAGATATACAAATGGTCAACAAGTATATGGAAAAATGCTCAATATCCACTACACGATTGGTGGGAATGTAAATTAGTACAACCTCTATGGAAAACACTATGGCAATCTCTCAAAGAGCTAAAAATAGAACAGCCATTCAATCCATCAATCCAACTGCTGGGTATCTACCCAAAGGAAGAAAAAAATTAATATATCAAAGAACACCTATACTCATGTTAATCATAGTACTGTTCACAATAGCAAATATACGGAATCAACCTAAGTGTCCATCAACAGAAGAATGGACAAAGAAAATGTGTGGTGTATATATATACACAATATACTATTCTGCCATAAAAAGAATGAATTATGTGTTTGGGAGCAATAGGGATGCAACTAGAGGTATTTAGTGAAATCAGCTAGGCACAGAGAGTCAAATATCACATGTTCTGATGCATAAGTTGGTGCTAAAAGTTTGTACACATGTATGTAGAAAATGGAATAATAGACGATGGACATTTGGGAAGATTAGGAGGTGAGAGGAGGGTGGAGAATGAGAAATTACCTAATGGGTACAATGGGCATTATTTGGTTGTTGGATATGCTGAGAATCCTGACTTGATCACTATGCAATCTATGCATGCAACAAAATAGCACATGTACCCTATAAATTTGTATTAAAAATAGCGTATTGGGAAAGGGTGAAGGAAACTTGGCAACACTTAGAGCAATGATACCAAAAAGTAACCAAACTGTTGTTTCTGATGCATAATTGGACCTAACCACAAAGATGCCAGTACATCTTCCAGAAAAAAAGTATGAGCTAGTCGTTATTTTACATAGTTTAGTATGTGAAATCATAACCTCTGGGGTATTGTTTCTATTTTGTCCATATTATTGTATCAAAGTTATGCTATGAGAAAAGAAATAAGGGCAGGTGAAGAAAAAGCACAAATGTGTTCCGTTATATGAACAACAATTTTCAAATAACACATGCAGTTGGGTAATTTTGTAGGACGTTCCAAATCACAGGCGATGTCAGAGAGAGATGGTCCACATAGAAGGAGTCACATTAGTGAATTCAGGAAAAGCTGTGCATAGACTGATACAACTTGGAGAGAAACTGAGATAATTTTAAGAGAGAAAAACAGCACAAAGAAAAGATAAAACAAGCAAATTATCTGCGTTCTTTTAAAATTATTATTATTTTTTCTTTTGAGGTGAACACTTCAAAGTTTATTCACATGCTTTGTTATCTCTTATAAGAATCAAAATTTCCCAAATTAAATGCTTCTAATATTACTACATATGTGTAAAAAAAGAGAAAAGCGGCTTTTAAAATCAGGACAGGAGAGGAGAGACCGAAAATCATCAAATTAGTCCTCTTAAGAGCTCCAAATGAAGTGAAATTAAGAACAAAATTGCTGGTTGCTAATAGTAATTTGTTCCATTTTCCAGCACATATGGTGAGCTCAGCCTCAGCCCCTCAGAACTGTTTGCCCAGCATATAGTGACCATTGTTCACCATGTTAAATAACATCACTTGGGGTCCTCAGGAGTGACATTACATGAACGCCTTACCAAATACCTAAAGCAAGGAACTGAGCAGGAGGCAGCCGAAAACAACAAAAGCCCAGAGAGACATAGGAAAATAGACACTTTCCCCAGTACATTCAGAAAACACGGATTGGCTCATGATGAAGGGGACCTGGGAACCTGGCTACAAGGCTGAGGGAAAGTACAAAGATGACCCTGTTGATCTCTGCCTTGATATTGAACGTCGTGGAAACATAAGGAGAGAGATCTTCGATGAGGTAAATCGAGAGAATTAGTGCATTCCCAAGACTCCAGCCACTCGAGGAAAAGGTCAGCTGAGAAAACAGAGAAAACTCATGAAAGATCAAAGAAGCAGAAGAAGGACCCGAGAGCCAGAGGCAGGTCCAGATCCTCCTCCTCTTCCTCCCAGTCATCTCAGTCCTCCGAGGCAGAAGAAGAGAACTGAAGAGACAGAGGAAAGAGAGCAGAGCACCAAGGCCTTTGACAAATCGAGACTGGGGACCAAAGACTTTGTGGGTCCAAGTGAAAGAGAAGGTGGCAGCGCTTGAGGAACCTTTCAGTTTTGAGCCAGAGGAAGAGGCTGGGGCAGAGGCAACTGCCCTGGGAACAATAACAACAGCAACAACGATTTTCAAAGAAAGAAATCGGTGATAGGAGTGACACCCAAAGTACGCACCCAAAAGCAAGACGTGTTACTTGCACGATGACCGTGAAGGTGCAGGCGTGACAGGTGGGTGAGCCAGGCCCCGGGCCGAGGAGCCTTTCCTCGGGGTCGGGGTGGTTCGTGTTCCGGAAATCAAGTACCAGCCCCAAGTGGGCCCTTGACAGGTTCAGTGGGGAGGAAGGGGAGATTGAAGATGAGGCGAGTGGGTCAGAGAACCGAGAAGAGAAGGACAATTTACAGCCCACAATCGAGTAGGGGCCACCTCTTGACGGGATTCTTTGCCCAGAGGAGAGAGGCTCTGGGATGATGGCTGGCGAGGAGCTACACGGAGTAACCTCAAGAAGATTCGGAAAATCCTACCCCCACGCCTCACCAGCCATGCAGATTTTAGCACCGCGGAAGGCATCCGTGGCGTTGCCGCCCACTGGACAGAGGAGGCTGGCCGTGGAGCCGGGGGTCAGGCCCAGCTCTTGAGCAGAACAAAACGCATTGGGCTTTAGCTGTTTCTCCCATTTGCTGTTGGTGTGTGGGATGGGGGCAGGAGTAGGGTGGGAGAGCAATGCTTGGATTAAAATTATGTTTAATGACTGTTTTTTGAGCAGTGTTAGATTTACAGAAAATTAAGCAGAAAGTACAGAGTTGCCTCATGTTCTCATTCTCCCACTATTTTCCTCTATTATTAGAATCTTGCACTAGTTTGGTACATTTGTTATGTTACGATGAACCAATATTGATGCATTATTATTAACCAAAGTCCATGGTTTACATTAGGGTTCACACTTTGCGTTGTACATTCTATGAGTTTTTAACAGATATGTAGAGATATTAATCTGCCATTATCGTATTATACAGAATAGTTTTGCTACCCTGAAAATTCCCTGTGCTCCTTCTATTTTTCCCTCTCTGCTCCTAAATCCCTAGCAACGACATATCTTTTTACTGTCTCCATATTTGTGCTTTTTGGAGAATGTTATATAGTTGAACTCATACCAACTTTTCAGTTGGGCATCTTTCACTAGCAATAGTGTTTAAGCTTTCTACATGTCTTTTCATGGCTTGACAGCTCATTTCTTCTGAGTGCTGAACAATATTCCATCCTTTGGCTATACTACGGTTTGTTTATTCACTTACCTATTTAAAGGCATTTTGGTTGCTTCCAAGTTTGGGCAGTTATGAATATTCATGTGCATATTTTTGTGTGGATGTAAGTTTTTAGTTCATTTGCGTAAATACCAAGGAGCATGTTGCTGGATCATATGGCAAGAATATATTTAGTTTTGTAAGAAACTGCCAAACTGCCTTCCAAAGTGGCTGAACCATTTTGCATTTCCACCAGCAGCGAACGAGAGTTCCTGTTGGTCTACTCCTCACCAACTTTTGGTGTTGCAGTATTTTTTATTTTAGCCATTCTCATGGATGTCTTCTTTCAATTTGCAGTTCCCTAATGACGTGATGTTTCATCTGCTTGTCATCTTTTCATCTACTTCTCATCTGCAGATATTCTTTGGTAGTAGATCTGCATGCTGTTAATGATATGAGTAATAGTAGCAAGAGTAGGTAGCTAACTCTTAGGAGCAGAGTTCAAAGACTCTGTCCAGACTGTGCTGCACATATTCCACTTTTTATCACTCTGACAGAATGACACGTACTAGTGATAATTATTCAATAATGAAAAAAAAAGCACATGGCAGTTAAGTAAGGAATAAATGTAGATGGTCCCACACTTTGTTTCCCTTGAGAGGAATACCTTGGGAGTGATGAGTGATACCTTGAAGTAGAAGGAAATAGGCAAATATAATAAAGATTAAGTTACGTCTGCAAGCTGGTGAGATTTTCAAGTGCAATACATACTTCCTGTATGTCTAGCTGACTCTCTATGGTTACTAAATTATGTAGCTACATGTCTACTTTTCCTTGCTTTGCACTGAGGAAGCCATGGTCTGGGAAAAAGTGGGAGCTGTAGCGTTTTCCTGAACTTCTGGGAAACAGTGAAGGTCCACTGTGACAGAGCCCCGGTAAGTTGACCTGGAAACCAAGTTGTCAAGTCAGCCTTCTACTTAGTGCTCCCATGATCTTCCCATTGACACAAATTGTTGATCGCCCTCAGAAAGGAGATAGGTAAACAATGACTCAGAGGTGGACACTTGGTGTGTACAAGGCTAGAAATATAGTACACTCTTAACAGAGCTAACTTAGAATGATACGGCTTGATGGAAAATGAAGTTTCCCAAGAAATGTACTGGACACAGACATTGATTATGTAGCTGAAATAATTTAACTTATGATATATGGCCAATACAGGCCTTTCTAATTGTTCTGTGCAGTCTGTGTAAAATGTTTTCCCTTGGGCTATGACAGCACCAGCAATAACAGCACATTCTGAGTATTGTAGATGGATGTGTTTGGAGGTGTGTTTTCTATTGTACCTGAGAAGAAGTGGTATCAGAACACAAATAGTGACTATTTGATTTGCACTGTTTAAAAGTTATTTTTGTTTTCTCTACCAAAATTAGAGCGTGAATATAAATGTTACAGAGTTCCACTGTATCCAGGTACTTCCAGATTAGTTGCAAAGAATTGAATGCATAGCTTGGAATGAAAGAAGAACCTAATCACTAACTAGTTAAATAAATATATGTTTGTGTGCATTTGCCTCTGTGTGTGTGTGTGCATGTGTGTGTGTGTAGTCAATAAAAAGATGTTTAAGAACAACTTCTGAGCCAGAAGTACATGAATTTTAACCAAATGTTGTTATTTATTAGGAATATGATTTCTAATCTCTCTTTTATTTCATAGCTATACCATGTGGTATGATATTAGCAACTTCCTCCACAGAGTATTTTAAAGATAGCTTGAGATAATCTTACAGTGTATTTAGATGGTGCCTGGCACAAGTCAGTGCTCAGTAAATGTTATCCCTTACTTGGCTGTAATCCTGGTATGAACTGCTAAGGTCTCCTCACTGATACAGAATTTGTCTGCCTCCTTTCCTTTTTTACTTTGATTCCTATCTCTTCTTGGATCTGCATATGAATGTCAGGCTTCTCTGCATCTGGCATTGCTCTGTTCTCTACCTGTGGTCAGAGTCAACAGTGTAATTATAAAGCTCAGCCTTACTGTAAGGTGGTTCAAAGTATGTTTTTTTAAATGCAGAGACATTCTGCCTCAGTGTTTTATTTTTACTTGTGATTGTGCATATCTTAGCCATGCAGGCAATGCTGGGGGTTTGACTCTTTAAGTGGGATTGTGAGTTCCAAAGACTCTTTCCTTGGAAAACCCAAGATTATTCTTGGCAAGACTTTCCCCCCGTGATGCTGTGAGTGAAAGGACATTGGAAGTGTACGATGAATGATGAGACTTCCTTTCCTAAATACTCCTCTCCTAAAATGCATTAATGCATTGTGTGTCTCTGTGTGTGTGTGTCTGATGTATATGAATATCCTACTTTCACGCTTCAATATATGTGATTGAAAATCTTCTGAAGGAAATGAAAATGTCTCCCAGCTTGAAGGAGAGACACCTCTATTCCACTGTTTCATGTCCATTACAACCCATTTATTTGTATATTATCTAAAATTTATGTACCACTTGTAAACTTGTGACAGAATCACAATAATAATTTGATGCACCATTATAAGCATAATCACACATGTATACATGCCTGCATATCTAGATGCATGAATATATATACAGGCACATGCAGATAATACAATAATACATGAATAAATTATCACACAGTACTTCATAATTTACCTGATATTATAAAAATTATACCTCCTGAAATATGTTTTTATGTGGTATTTATAGTAGTGACTTTAAAAAATGTATGCAATTGTAAACATTTTTACTAAAATATTAATTGTAGAAAATTTATGGTAAGATTTTGTTTTACAAAGTTTTATGCCAAGCTTATGTTCATCAATAACCCACTCCTAAAAGCTATTATACAAGTCCTTGTATTACTTTCCGCTAACTTACAGCTTTTATTTTAAGACCTTTTTTATGTCTAACCATCTTCCTGTGTTTGCCACTCTGGTGCCTGTACAATGCTTTCAAACTGCAATGCTTGCACAAATTACCAAGAAGTACTTTTCTTCTAATAGAACCTACCTGCCAGCATATCCACAGACAGTATTTCTCTAAAACATTACTTGTAAATAATTTCCATTGATTATGACATCATTAAGACAAGAATGGTGACAGACCCAGATGGAATAATGTAGATTACACGTATCTGTATAAAAACATATATCACATTGCACAACTATTTCAGGGGACTCTATTCACAGTCTGAATTACATGATCTTTTTATTCCTCAGTGTGTTAATAAAATTCAGCTGAGGAAAATTGGCGGCACTTAGTACCTATTTTATGGCAAGGTCCATGTCAGGTGCAGGGGAACAAGTATGACTAGCACATAAGGTCTTCAGGGAGTTCTCTATGATGTGTAAATGACTTATTTGAGGCTAGTGAACTTATCACAAAAATAGAAACATATATGGATGTAAAGTGGAGGAGGGAGTAATTCTTTTGCAAAATGACACAGGAAAGGAAAACTTTCATAAGACTCAAGTTTGAAAGATACACGGAAAGGCTGTAGACAGACAATTCCAGGCAGAGAAGGCACAGTGGTGAAGAAATTAAATGGCATGTTTCCAGGGATAGAAAGAAGTTTGGAGTCATAAAAAGTAGGGAATAATTTGGGGTGGGAAGAAGGGTGGGTACGAGTTTGGAGAAGAAGGGAATGGATGGATGACAGAGTCTTTCCATAATAATATGAAGTTTATTTGCTGCTTTCTGATTCATAGAATCTAGGAGCTCAAGTCTATTTGGATTTATAAAATATTGCCAGGAATGAAAGAACATATTTGTAAATGTTAAGCCAGATGTGAATATGTGAGTTTTATATGAGTGTTCATTTAAATGAACTATTATAAAATTCTCCTCGCAAACTTTCCAAGAGAAATGCTATCTTAGGTAGTGCTAACTAAATGCAGTAATTTCAGTAGTGTTGTATCTTTTCAGGTGTATTAATAAAAATGGTATAATAATTGATTTTTTCCTTTGCAGTATTGACTAAAGTAATATTAAAATAAGTAAAGATTAAATATATGTACTATTTCCCAGTTGAGTTCTGTGAAAGGGAATGCAGATGAAGGAAGCAGATGATGCATAATATAAAGGCTGGCTGTACTTAACTCTTCTCTGTTGTGGTCTTCGTTGAGAGAAGCAGCACCACTCCCTTACGCTGCTGCTGGTCCTCACTTGCACTCAGGTAGAGATAAGGTTCAACTTAAAAAAAATCTCATTAAGGACAATACTGTTGGCTGAATGCAACATCTAATGGGCCAAAATTGGATTATGGGGCATTGACTGACAACCTTTGCCTTTGACAGTCATATCAGGTCTTCAAAAACATGAAGCTTAAAAATGGAGAGTAGAAAATATATTTTAAAGTTTTTTTTTTTAGTTTTAGAGAATGACTACATGAAAGTATATGTAACAACACATTCAAATTAAAGTGTCTGACTGAGCTACCATATTTCCAGCCAACATCAACATTTCTGTATGCATTGTGCTTCATTTATTCTCATCAGTTTGTGAGCCCTGTGGAGACGGGGGTGATCAGGATTAAGGCATCATGAGCTGGCACAGAAAACCACAGAAGTGCAGGAAAAATCAGAAGATCCAATCACTCTATAAAACAGCCTCTTCTGAGAGTTTGCAGTGGTGACTGCATACCTCTAATGGGAGAGTCATCAAAATGGATTTGGATTTATGAAATCAAATGATTCATAAGGAGAGCTTTGACTGCTGCTAAGGTACATTTCTCTCCCTGTCTCTTACTGAAAGATTTAATGTAATTTCTTCAGTTCTCCTGGCTTGTTTTATAAGAGAGCTGGTTTTGAACTGCTTCAGTTGTGCAAGTTCCACAAGAGAATAAATACTACGAAGCAGACAAGGTGGTCCTTCAACCCTGGTTGATCGAGCACTGCAGAACCATGAACGTCATGATTTCCAAAATCATGATGAAAGTTTTCAGAGGTTTCAAGACCATTCTTCTTGAAGTAATTTTCTACCTTGATAGCATCATCTAAAAGTGAAATTATTTTGAGTATTTAATGAAAAATGTGGAGATTAGAGTGAAAATTACACTTGTGCCGTGTTATTATAGATGAGATGAATCTCCTTAGTTAGTCATGTGCTGAATACTTGGGATCGCTATCACAGAGCCATTCTTTTCATGGCTTTATTGGATAGAATTCGCACAGCATGCAATCACCCATTTAAAGTGTACAATTCACTGGTTTTTAGTATATTCACAGAGTTGTTCATCCATCGCCACAATCAATTCAAGAATATTTTCATTACCCCAAAAAGAAATCTTACATTCCTTAGCCATCACCCGTGTCCTGGGCACGTATCAGTCTACTTTTTCTCCCTATTCGCCTAGTCTGGATATTTTATACGGATGACATCATAACTTGTACGATCCTTTGTGACTGGCACCTTCTATTTTGCATCAGGTTTTCAAAGTCCATCCATGTTTTACATATATTAATACTTCATTTCTTTTTATTGCTAAATATTATTCCACTGGATAAATAGACTACCTTTTGTTTATTCCTCAGCTGATAGACAGGGTTGTTCCTACTTTTTGGCAATTATGAATCATGCTAATATGAACATTCAATATGTACGTTTCAATGTGGATATGCATTTTCATTTCTTCAATATATACTTAGGAGTTAAATGGCTGTATCTTATGGTAACTGTATGTCTAATTGTTTGAGAAACTGCCAAACTGTTTGAGCCTTTTGAGGTTTTTTTTAGATGGAATCTAGCTCTGTCACCAGGCTGGAGTGCAGTGGCGTGATCTTGGCTCACTGTGACTTCTGCCTCCTGGGTTCAAGCAATTCCTCTGCCTCAGCCTTGCAGCGAGTAGCTCAGAATAGAGGCTCCCACCACCACATCCGGGTAATTTTTTTTGTTTTAGTAGAGATGGAGTTTCACCATGTTGGCCAGGATGGTCTTGAACTCCTGACCTCATGATCCGCCCACCTCAGCCTCCCAAAGTGCTGAGATTACAGGCCTGAGCAGCCACCATGCCCGATTGAGCCATATTTTTTAACCCAGCACAGCATATTACATATTATGATTTTTACGAATTTCAGTCATGATATAATTGTCATTTAAACACATGTAATTAGAAGATAAGTAATTAAAATTATAGGAAAGTGCTTTAGGGGACCTGATTCATAAGAATAAAAATGCATGTAGGAAGAAAATCTGCTGAAATAATCATGAACACACTTAATAGGATGCCAACAAGAAACTCATTTTGGGTTTTTATGATCGCATGGTGAAGACTTGAATAAAGAAAAAAATGGAGTAGTTGAGGTAACAGAGCTGTCATGACTTAGAATCACATTATTTTAAAGTTGCAGAGAAATCTAAATTATTCCAATCAAAACTTTAAATGCTTCTCTGTTTTGGAAGTTGCCTATATCCTTTTTACAGCTTAGTGGATGGAGTAACAATACTTCCTTCCATGCTTACCGTGCTCTATAATTCTCCAAGCATACATGCATACGTGTTCTATGACTAAATTCTCATGATTTATTCATTAATATCGGGCATTCTTCTCCTTTAACGAAAGAATAAACTCAGGTATATGAAGTTAAGTGATTTAACCCAAACCACACTCTTAGTATAAAACTAGTAGCCAGGACATATATTGTGGTATCTTTTGATGTTATGATATAGACAAAAATGAAATTTTCTATAAAGTACTTTGAAGTTTGCTTCTGATATTTTGATTGAAGAAGCCAAGGTCAGGGAAAAGTTATGTGAAGAGTAAGTCTCCAAGATTTAAATTACCATTATATGGTATAAATAATAGGTGATAAGAGGAATTTGGTTTTAATATTTTCAGACAATCATAGGGAGATAGAGTAAATAATTGAAGACTTGTGTTTTGAAAAGTATTTTGACCATGTGATATGTTGACTGATCACTTTACAATATTCTTGAGATTTTATTATTTACTCTTCTAGTTTCCTTCACTTATGTAACATAAATAACACATTTTATCTGTACAATCCATTGCTCTATAATTAAATGTAAGTATATTCCCATATTGTTTCATGATGCAATGAATCTTATTTAAAAGTGAGAAGTCCTGCTTCAAGCTATAAGTAAATATTCTGTTTCTGTATATTTACATGTTAAAATTCTTTTTGTAAAGAGTTATATAGATTTTTACTGTGAATTTTATTGAGAGTATAACACAGGAGTTAAACTGAACACCACACAACAAAACATTCTAAATCTTCTTCATCTGTGTGTCTCCCAAAAAGCCTGACAGAGCACTCTCTCCCTCTCCCCATCTCTCTCTCTTTCTCTCTTACACACACACACACATACACACACTTATCTTCTCCTTTATAGTCTAAGATTTCTTTCACTGTCTCTGCAAACATCTCATTATGCTCAGTGGTTCCTTCCTCTCCTCTCCCACCTCCCTTCTCTGACCACCTGTGTTGTGTTTTGATACAATATTGTAGTCTATCTTTAATTTCAAGAAATCTTTTTCAAGTATGTAAACTGATGTAATTTCATGAATAGGCATATTATCAACAATAGGAAACGCTGACTTTCACTGTGTCCTTTAAGGGAAGAATTGCATTCCAGCTGTAGTTTTCCTTTTCTTTTCTTCCCAGAAAGAATCAAAGTGAAAACCCGCCAGCATCATTATATTTGTCTGCAGGCAGCTAAGCTGATATATTTAGTGTGGACTGCTGTATGGTATACAGCTGTGAAATGAGCTAAAATTTATTATTGCAGGTAAAAGAACTAGTATAAATTTATTCAAATGAAATCCTTTGCAAGCATTACAGTAAATAGGCTTTGAAAACATTCTCATCCTCTCTCGTATTTTAAAAATGACTCTTCTAAAGATACTATATATCTTAGGGCATGTGATGAAAGAGATGAAAATTAGGACTGTCAGTATTCAGGGATTTATACAGTAGGTTTCTCTTACCACCAGTGGAATAGGATTTTTCATTTGAATTCATGTATATGCTTGGTTCTTCCTAAATATTGGGCCAATGTAAAAAAGTCTCTTGAGGAGGAGGAAAACTAGTTACTCCTAAATGCACCATGAGCTTACAAAGCATTTTTACTCCTTAAGTATAAAGATAGCAATTTTAACTCAGAGGAAAACTTGAAATATTCTATTTTGAAGGTCTTTACATAACTTGTATACGGTGCACATCATTGTTTTAAGAGTGTGTGTGTGTGTGTGTGTGTGTGTGTGTATGCTTGATAATTCTCTTCGTTAATGTGCATAGGAAATTTGTTTTTTTAATCAAAGTCTGGTTAATAGACAAAAGAGACATTACATACAAATGATCAAGTTTTAAAATGTTGTAAACTAATAAAATATCCTTAACACTAACATTATATGCCACATAATTTAATCTGCAGCTTATTGTGATGCAAAAATGTCTTCAGAAGTTTGAAGTTCAGCATCTTCATTTTGAATAAAAATTTATTGCTGTAATGGAACGGTGAGGAAGTTCTGGGGAAAATTTTTAGTTGGCAGAGGCTGAATTAAACCTGATTTGAGGAGTGTTTCAGTCTTCCTAATTTAATTGTATACATTTAAGGCATATTTAAATGTTTTAAAATTTTTCTGAATGCTTTTCTACGTTCAAAAATTTATGGAGACTGTTACCATTTTTTCACATCCACATTTCTGAGAGTTGAAATTAAGCCATCCTAGGGCTGAGCTAATATCGTCAATAATTTTGCCTACCATGTACATTGGTGTTTCTCTTAGTATTTGTTGGAACATATTAATGCATCTGGAATGGAAAGTTAAATCTGAGGTGAAGACAAAGTGTTCACTATTTTCTTCTTTCTAGCAAAGCTATTCTTCTCGTTTCCCTATTTTTATCTATTACAAATAAAACAGTAACATCAGCTTTGGGGGGGTGACCTCTAAGCCCCTTTATTTACTGCGAAAACATTTTCCTGAACTCTGGCTATGGGGAAGTGTAGACATGTATGAGCTCATAATCTTTGAAGGAAATGTAGACTTAGCAATTGTAATCAGGGTAATTGGGGCTGTCACTGAAGGGGAGTGACCAGCTTATCTGAGCTGGAGATGGGCAAGGAAGGGCCAAGAAATGATATGTACATTTGTACTGGCCTTCAAAGTATGTGCAAAACTCTGAGAGATGAAAGATAAAGGGGCACCACATGGTGAAGGCACAGAGAGACGTGGCTATGTGAAGTGCTTTCACCCTCTGAATAGCTCACTCTTTACCCATAAAACCCCAGGACAACTCCCTGCTGGTGCTCTCAACTTTAGGGATTCTCGTCAGTTTTACCTCTTGTTCTTTTTAAATATGCCAGATGTATGCTAAGAGCTAGTTTCCACCTGGTCTCTATTTCCTTAATCAGTCTCTTATAATCTCCATGGGATTGTCTGCTTGAGTTCCAAATGCTGACTTTTTCCTATCCCGTACTTTTTCATGTTCCTCAGTTTCACGCCATTTGACCAAACTGTTAGTTTGTTCAACTTTCTTATAAAGCGCACTGTTCTAGAACTCCTACCTTGAGCCCAGAAATATAGAATAAAATCAAATATCAGATACAATTATCAGCTCTATTTTTCTTGAACCATGTGACATACCGTTTATGCTTTGATACATACAAGATTCAACTTTGGGCCTTAGCAGGAAAACCAGTGAACATTTGTATGTAAGAAATATGTTGTTACTATATACATGAGGCCTAGAATTAAGCAAATAAGCCAGTTCAAAATTACTTAAAATAGTTCCTTTGAGTTTAGAAAATGCTTTAGCTCTGCCTTACCTAATGAGATAAGGTGCTTACTAGAATATTTAGCATAGCTCATTCTTTCTGCTCCTCTTCACATAAAATAGAATTTCATACATTCCAAAGCCTGTGATCGTAAGGCTATGAAAATCCTCCTACAGTAAGTGAACTATGCTTTTTCATACACTCACAGGAAACCACACAAAAAAGAAAGATCTTTGTGAGGAGGAGAATGTAACAGCAGCTTTGAAGTGCCTGATAGATAAGCAACCGACAGCCACAGCTGTAATAGCCGAAGATTACAGAATCCAAAAATTACTCTCCTGTCAAGAGTCAGTTCAAACATCACTTGCTCTGTGAAACTTTTGTGATCTTCCTCCCTGACTTATGTCAGCAGTTGATCAACAATACTCTATCTTTATTTTCACCTGTGTCTTCAGTGTCTGCCTCCCCCAAATTACTGGTAATGATTTGGGGTACTTCATTTTTTATGTATCTCTTACCCTTATCGTTAAAATGTGGACTTCTTGAGGCAAAAGCTGTCTTAGTCATCTTTGTTACTCAGCATCTATTATATACTAGGTATCAGTACATAGTTGACGAATGAATGAATTACTTAATTTAGATTACATGATTTTATATCATGTTTTTCACTTCATAACACTCATGATAATTTTCTTATTTTACAAAATGTCCCAAGAAAATTTGATCTATTTTAATTGTATATATTTCTATTATATGTATAGTTCAAGTATTTAATATTCCCTTAATACTGGCTATTTAGATTGTTATCTTTTTTATTATGAAATTATGCTACAAATGATATTCTTGTACTTATATCTGTTTTGCCCATCTCTGAGTTATTCCTTATGGTGCATTCCTAGAAGTTCAGTTCTTTAGTTAAAAGGACGAATATTTTTAAGCTTCTTGATACAGATTGTCAAATTATTATAGTTTATACATGTACTAGTAAAGAATAAAAAACCTAGTTTACTTGACCAAACTGGGCATAACAATTTTAAAACCTTTGCTAACACAACAAATCTCAAGTCATCTATCTCAGTATTATTAATTTTAAAAAAGCTGTATCTTTTAAATATGATAGAAAAACCTGTACTTTTTTCATTTTGGTTTATAGTTGTGCCTTAATTCATTTTGTGCTGCTATAACAGAATACCCAAGATTGAGTAATTTATAAAGAACAGACCATTTATTTCTCGCAATTCTGGAGGCTGGGACGTCAAAGACCCAGGTGTTGGCAGGTTCGTTTTTCTGGTGAGGGCTGTACCCTCTGAAGGTGAGGAATGCTGTGTCCTCACATGATGGAAAGTGAAAGGGCAAGAGAGAGCAGACCTCTCTTTGGAGCCTCTTTTATGAGGGCCTTAATCCCATTCATGAGGGAGAAGCCCTCATGAGCCTAATCACCTCTTAAAGGCCCCACATTTTAATATTGTCACATTAGCAACAACTGAATTTTGGAAGGGACACATTCAAACCATAGCGATGTGTGTGTGTGTATGTGTGTGTGTGTGTGTGTGGTCCTTTTCTAAACTGCTCTGCAGAGATTAGCACCCTGGCATAATCAGAACAGCTTAGGAGGGAGAAGGAGACTTCCATAGAGTTGTGTATGGAAAGATGTGTAGATGGGTGGTGCAGTGAGAGGCCCTCTGAGGTACTTGGGACAGGAAAACGTGGGGCACATAGCAGACAGGTATGGGAGTGAATTTCAGTATTGCTCTGACAGTGTTTTGTTTGTTGGGTGTCATTTATTTTTATATTACTTAATTTAGAATTACTGGTTCTCATTGAGATCTGGGAAAATAGTATTAAAAAGTTAGCTTTGCGGAAGATGAACCCTTTTTGACAAAAAGAAAAGTGAATTTAACCTAATGTATTTTAGTTGTAGCAAAATATTATTGATTTAAAACTTACATTAAGGTGATCCTTTACAGAGTATACAAGACTGAGCTTTAGATGTTATAAATCTTTTCCTGAAAAATAAAAAGTATACTGCCATTAATTAGTGCTATTAATAATTCAAGTCACTTCTAAAATGGTTTATTCAAAAGAAGTTTGGGATTTGGGTAGACTAAAATTTGCATTATTTAATGTTATTCTAATTTGGTTTACTGTTATATAAATCTTCAAATAAAAAAGTTGATAAAATCAATAATTTGTTTTATAATTTTACTTTTTAAAATTTTATATATTCTTTCCATACCATCTGTAAGAAAGCAGGGTTTTATTTGATTAATACTATAATAAATAATTATAGTCCCTCTTAATACCCCAAATAAATAGTATATTTGGGAATACCTTCCTCTCTCAAGCACTTATTTCAGGGTGTTATTGTGATCAGTAGCTAACTGCCAGTTTGAAATACTGATGCAAATAAATTTCCACCTTGATCATTTTCACACCCTGTCTCTCACGGGTTTTAGTACCAGGTTTGTATCGTGTGATCCCTATGGCTGCCCCCAGTTAGCCCGTGCAAAAGAGAAAGACTGAGGAAGACACAGATTCTATACATCTTCCTTAGGAAATGCAGTGTTTTGTTAAAACGCTTGAGAGTAAAAAAGTAGTAGTGATCACTTGGGTCCATGTCATACTGTCAATGCCAAATATTAAATAAGACAAGTGAGAGAGAAAGGAGAAAGAGAGAGAGAGAGACAGAGAGACAGAGATTGATTTCAGTCTACAAAAGTAAAAATGTTGCATTCAGTATTTTGTGCAAATGAGAAATTATATCTGAGGTCTGAGGTTAACAGTGGAGAGAAGGATGTGAAGATCTAAGGGTAGGGGATGGAGAACTTAGAAGGCCTAAAAGGCACATATTAGCAGCAGAGGGGAATGCTTGGGGCTAGCACTTGCTTATTCTTAACTGCGTATGGGGCACCTTTCCTCCAGCTTTGGCTCACTACCCAGAGTCCAAGAACCTTTCCTGCCTGATTGCCCTCAGGTTCTGAACAGTGCTCTGTTTTTTTTGAAATTACCAGTAATGAGTGGATTATCTAAAAACTGCTGGACAAAACATTGATCTATTTTAGTAAAGGATATTTTTCATTCAAGCAGCCCTCTCATACTTCTGCCTTTTTATTGATCTAAAAAATATGTGTTGTATACCTACAACCATTTTTAAACTCTGTGGACTAAAGCTGAAGTCCCTGTTTATAACTCCTAATGTATTTCCTTTTTACCATTTTTTGGGGGAAGATGAATTCTACAGTCCAAGATCTAAAAGTTCTTTATTTTTTACAAATGTTTAATTTTGTACAAAATGTTTTAATTTCTGGTGATTTTCCTTTTAATGAAGTGTTAAATTTGGATTTAACATACCTTTTGAAATCAATTTAGGGAGTTGGTTTTACTTACTTAAATTTTTTTTTTTTTTTTTTTTTTTTTTTGAGACGGAGTTTCGCTCTTGTTACCCAGGCTGGAGCGCAATGGCGCGATCTCGGCTCACCGCAACCTCCGCCTCCTGGGTTCAGGCAATTCTCCTGCCTCAGCCTCCTGAGTAGCTGGGATTACAGGCACGCACCACCGTGCCCAGCTAATTTTTTGTATTAGTAGAGACGGGGTTTCACCATGTTGACCAAGATGGTCTCGATCTCTTGAACTCGTGATCCACCCGCCTCGGCCTCCCAAAGTGCTGGGATTACAGGCTTGAGCCACCGCGCCCGGCCTGCTTACTTAAATATTTTTATTCTTCCAGGAAATAAAGAAAATGTATATGTGGAATTTAATTGCATATATTGAGGTTTGAGCACAATTAAAAATCAATGTTTTAAAAACGTGGAGTGGAGCTACAGCTCCTGACCTGCATGGTGCTTGTTAGCTTCAGGGAGGAAGACTTGTATGAATTATTCAGCTGATCATAGGGCATTAAGTAGATTCTAATTTGTTTACAAAAATTAAATGTGCTTTAGCTATCACAGAGAATACCTGAAGATAACCATTGTAGGTCAAAAAATGATGACAATTAAAACTGCTTTTGTTAATAAAGGTCAAAATAAAAATAAAGAACCAATCACTGAATAGTTTTCCATTTTGTGCTTACAAATATCTGAGATCCTTTAGTAAGGCAAACATAATTTATAATATCCTTTTCTTAAAATATGTTAACCATTAGTTATAGTCACAACAAGTGAAATATAGAGACTTACTTATATATATTATAACTGAGCTATATTTTAAAATATTTTAGCATTTTAAATGTTGAATATAAACAATTATAAAAGCATTTCTGAATAGAAATGTTGTGGGTTTTGATGTTTCAAAATGTTTAAAATTGCATGTAATTGTAAATTTGTCCTTAAGTTGAAATCACTGTATTTCTTTTACATTTAAACTAAATTACTAGCTGACATTTTAAAACCATATAATGAGATGTGAATAAATAAATAATATCAATAAATCCCTTCATCTGTGCAAGATATAAGGAAATTATATTCTTTAAAGAAGCTTTAGAGAGGTGTGAAAGAATGTTACAGAATAATTATTCTCTATTTTTGTTATTCTTTATTTTAAAGAACAATTAGAATATTATTCATAATATATAGACCACTATAAAGCTGTGTAGATTTTTGTGTATATGCATTTTTGTCTGAAAACATTGCATTAACAAGATATAGAATTATAGCCACAAGTAAAATACCAAGTAGAATACTTTCGTTGGGTAAACAATGAATAAGGTATAATGTTTCTGTTAGTATGTTAACAGCCATGGGATCAGTCAATGGGATATAGAAGAGACAGTCCCATTTTCTTCAAATCTCCTTTGGAATAAGAAGTATAAATATATTATTGCAGTGGGAACATGAATGTTTCAAGAAGGCTTCAGTAGTAAATAAGAGGAGGAAGTTTGGATGTATGGACCAAAAACCGGGTACTCAAGGACATGCATAGAAGCTCAGGCAAGTGGATCTATAGTGACAGCTCTAGACATAGTGACTACAATATCGGCCCTAGACTAATTGCCACCTTCCATACGGAACCAATGCAAGGTTTCAGATCTTTACCTAATTCTCAGAATTGGTAGAAAATATGAGGGTTCATCAATGATGAACAAGGAAAAATATCCATTACCAGGATTAATGTTGATGCTTTATAGAGTCACCAAATGTTTGTAGATGTTCTGTTACTTTCCCATCATCCCAGTTAAATGGTCCTAGAACCAAGCGGGGCTTGGCCTGCAGATGGTGACTGAGAGGCCGCGCGTGTGAGGATGGAACAGTACCAGGCAGCTCATTAAGCAAACAATGGACGTGTTTAAAATTCAGTCACAATATTTAAAGCGTTAAAGGTGGCATAAGCCTGGTTTATATTTCCTTTGAGGGAGAGAGAAATGTAATGCCTTAATCATCAGTTAGGATTAGAAAGTCACATGATTTCATAAGAATATAATTTATCAGCCATAAACATTTTGGTCAGTATAATCCATGCAGTTTAGAACACTGTATATAGCACTTTGTATATCACATTTAACAAATCTCCAAAAGCGTTTCAAGCAACTTAAATTTCAGTTATGTAGAGTGAAATTTAGATTATTTTTTTAGCATGCATTTATATCAAGAAGTGTGTTTTTTATGTTGTTGTTTATAGAAAACTGATAATTTAGGAACTCTTCACAAATCTAGAAAATGCAAATCATGTGTTTTCTGGAAAATAGGAAAGAAATCTGCTTTCTCTTAATACTTGGTATTAAATATTTTAATCAGAGAACCCACAGAAGGAGAATCTAATCATTAATATAATACTATGTCTAAAGATTTCATTTAAAAGGAAGGAATACATAAACATTTACTTTTAAATCCTCATTGTATCAGTTGGAATAAAAATGAGTGATAGTGACCAAAAATTATGTTAATGACAGGTAACCTTTTATAAGCAAGGCAGAAGATATGTTGTAAAAAATCATTAAGATCTAAATATTTGTTTATATTTCTGAAGTATGAAATATAAACCAAAATAATTTTAATAATATCCATTCCTTCTAATTGCCTCCTAAACAACATAATTTAATTATCTTATGATAATTCAAAATACAATGTCATGCAAAACTGCATTTGTCATCTTTTAGTACAAAACTAGATTAATTAAACTAATATATTATAATGTATCCTGTGTGAAGTGTGATAGAAAAATGATTTTTGTCCTTGACCACACATTTAATTTACTGAGGAAGTTCTAGAAAGTACTGATATCCAGACCTCACCTCACCTGGAAGAATTAGATTGTCTTGGAATGGACCTGACATTGATAAATTTTTCTAAAAGCTCATCAGGTGATTTTACAATATAGCGGCAGCTGAGAAACAATACATAGAATGAGATTCCACTGTTATCATAGTTTATGTTTACATGGATTCTTATGTAGCGTAGCCATGTAAGAAATAAGGAGCCTCAATAGCATCTATTGATCAGTTATCATAAATGAGTGTATCTGTGCCCATAGCAAAATGCTGACATTTAAGCAGACATAGTCTACTGTTTCTTTCTTTTTTTCTCCTCTTTCTCAATCTCATAAATCTTACTTCTTGTTGATGTCTAACTGTCCTTCTATCAATTCTGGAGAGTTAGTTTCATTTCTACCCTAAAACCCATTTATGCACAAATGGAGAAAATAAGCATAGATTTCTAAACAGAACTGATGGAAATTCCACTTTGGGATCTATTACTTGCTGCATTTCATGTGACTTTGCTAAATAGTTAATTTTTCTACCTCACTTTTCTCCATTAGGAAATATTGATGAAAAGTTGCAATGTAAAATATAGTGACAATTAAAGATAAAATACTCAGCCAGTCTGGTCACCCAAACAAAAGAGGAATTTATACTAACCCCAAGGCCCACGAACAGGCAGCTGACTGTCGGAAAGGTCCCGCCTTCGCCCTCTTAACTCCTCTTCTTCCTTTAGATTTCTCAGGAAAGCATTTACTGCCCTCTCCCTATCAAATTATCTTATTACATATGTCCTTGGCTCCATCCACCTCTCCTTTTCTAGATTTGTCACAGACGTTATTTAATATATATACAATCACAGATGTTATTTAATATATCTATGATTATTTGACCAGTATCTATACTCTTCCCAAGAGTCTAAGATCCCTAAAGGAAGAAATGCTGTGTCTAGATTTTCTCATTATTTTTTTTTATAACAGAGCATGAAGCTTCACACATTTTAGGATGCAGATAATAGTTAAATCTGCATGAATGGGTTGAAGGATGGAAGACTGAATATATATATTAATGGAAATATTTAATGAACATTTATTAAGTGTTATATATCAAGGAATTTAACACATATATACACAGAATTTTATAAATGAGATACTTTTATATTCTGAATTTAATCATAATAAGGTTAACTTGCTTAAAAACGCACAAATTAGAAAGAGCAGAACCAGAATATATAACTTATTTCCTGGCCCACTCTTAACCTCTCTTTATTCTTCTCTGTTATTTATTCTGATTATTTCTAAATCTAAATGAGCTGATTCCCAAGGATCCAGAGACCTTTCTTACCAGGTCCCTCCTTGGCTTCCCCGCAGTTTAGTGATCACACATTCAACATCTCAGGTCTGCCGTCTCAAGGCCTTCAACACACAGATGTTGTTTCTCAAACTTCTGTCTGCATCAGAATCACATGAGAAAATAATAAAAATGCACATCGCTTTTCCTTACACCAAGAGATTTTAATTAAATACTATGGTAGTGTGGCCCAAATATATTCATGTATATGAAATTCACAAGTGATAATGCAGGGGTCAAGGGTCAAGCCTACAGCAGTGCTAGAGGAATTTAAACCCTAGGAACTGTAATATGGAAAGTAACAGATTTTGAATGATTTCCTAAGTATGGAGCAAGGAAGTAATAAAGTTGAAGATTTCTCATACCCAAAACCAGGAAATTTTAGCCTTGAGAAAAGTATCAGTCTTGTGACAGAAGTTTTGTGGTGAGAAATTGTTACATCCTATACAACAGGCAGAACAGATGTCAATAGTAAATAGCGTTTAAAATCATACTGAAAACCTCACTGTGAAATGAAATATATTCACTTTGTAAAAATAATATAAAATAATTTGTCAACTGATTTAATGTTATTCCTGATAACTATGCAATGTGAGAATATGCCTGTGTGTTCTTAAGTATGTGTTACTTTAATTTTGTGGTGAGCTATGACTAATTGGAACAATACACAGAGTTTTAAAAAGTTTTACTCTTGAACAAATTAGAAAAACATGATTACAACATACAGATTTTTTTGTCTTTTTTGCCATTGTTCTGTTTTTCTGTCATTGTTTTTGTTGCTGTTTGGCTTTACCTTAAAACTACTCATTTTCCACATCTAAACAAAATTTGTTTTTTTCTAGTTCTTTTGGAAAATCTTTTATAAATGCAAAGTTATATATATTAATCTTTTATAGGATAATTAAAAGTTTAACTTAATAATATAGATTGCACTACCATAGAATCCATGATAGTTTGAGGCGTGCTGGAACTTTTGAACTCATGTGCACCAGGGTTAAAATTTTGTTTCTGGCACTTTCTAACATTGTTACCTAAGCTCTCTATGCCGCAATTCACTTATCCATACTTCACACATGCTCTGTCAGCATTGGGTTAAGTAATATACGTAAAAGACTTACTTTAGTCCTTAGAAAAGAGTAGGTCTCAGTTAACAAAAAAAAGAGGAAGGAAGGAAGGAAGGAAGGAAGGCGTTATGAAGCAGTATAAACACCTAGTATCACATCCAGCAACATAACTTTCTTCTATTTTTTAGCTTTATTGTGTTTTAATTAATATGCAAATGGAACACATTTAATATATGCGTCTTGTTTTTATTAAAAAATTTTTTTTGAGGTGGGGTCTCCTTGTTGCCTAGGCTGGTCTTGAATTCCTAGGCTCAAGAGATTCTCCCATCTCAGCCTCCCAAAGTGCTGGGATTACAGGCGTGAGCCACCGCACCCGGCCAATGCATACACCTTAATGAGTTTGGACACATACGTTTACCCCCTGATACCATCACCTTGACCAAGATACTAAATATATTTAGCACCTCCAGAAATTTCTTTGTGTTCTTGTGTGTGTGTGTGTGTTTGTAACAACACTTAACCTGAGATCTATCCTCTTTTATTAAAGTGCACAACACTGCAATGTTAACTATAGGTACTACGTTGTAGAGAAGAGCTCTAGGACTTACTCACTTTCATATTAGAAACTTTATACTCATTGAGAAACAATTCCCCATTTCCCTCTCCCCTCAGCCCCTAGCAACCACAATTCTATTCTCTGCTTCTATGAATCTGACTGCTTTAGGTACGTTGTGTAAATGGAATCATACGATACATGCCCTCTGAGGCTGGCTTATTTCACTTAGCATAATGTCCAATAAGCACGTCCATGTTGTTGTAAATAGGTTTTTTTTTTTGAGATGGGGTTTTGTTCTTGTTACCCAAGCTGGAGTGCAGTAGCACCATCTCAGTTCATGGCAGCCTTCACCTCCTGGGTTCAAGTGACTCTCCTGCCTCAGCTTCCCGAATAACTGGGATTACAGGTGCCCCTCCACCATGCCTGGCTAATTTGTGTATTTTTAGTAGAGATGTTATTTCACCATGTTAACCAGGCTGGTCTCGAACTCCTGACCTCAGGTGATCTGCCTGGCTCGGCCACCAAGAGTGCTGGGATTAGACATGAGCCACCACGCCCAGTTCAAATAGGATGCTTTTAAAGACTGAATGATATGCCGCTGTATTTCACAACCCAAATGTCCATGGACAGCGGCATAACTTTGGAAGTGTTGCAGGGCAAGGGGCTTCTCTTGACTCCTGCAGTCCTTACCTCTAGGCTGGTCTCACGTTCTCTACTCCTCTTCCTCTGGATTCCTGCACATTCTTCCTGTGACCTCAGAACACATAGTAAAGGCAGCGCTTTACACTTAAAAGCGCCTTTTAAGGATTTTCCTATCTCAAAGAAAGGACAGAAAAGCTTCTTTCTATGTTATTTTTTAATGTGTGCACTACAGTAGCAAAATCTACAGTTCAGTTAGTAATTAACTGTGTAATCTTGAGTTCAAAAATCAAAACAAGTGATTTGGATTTTCGTCTCTAATCACATACAGACTTAAAATCTCTCATTCTGTAATGTCTTCTCATATAACAAAACTTTCCCTATAGTATGTCAATTGGATCTAGCTTTGTATATGATAATCATTTAGCAAAAAGCAAATTGTATCAATATGCATAGGAACTTTTAGTATGCGAGATAAAACCCAAAAGATGCTTACTTCTTTTGCTGTCAATAAACAATACAGCTGATGGCTTTAGGATGACAATGAGGAATATGATCTAAAGAACAAGTGCATCTATACTGTAGGCACATTTATTTGAAAAGATTGATGAAAACTCTGAGAATAAAAAAATTATTTTCTAATTAGATACATTATTCTCATTATGCACAATTTAATAGGTTTATTAAATGAGCATTAATATTTTACTAATGAGGTTTTGAAATAATATAACTTGGAGTATGATGTAGTCTAAAAATCGATGTAAATCAAAATCCTTATGATTTACATACTAAGTTCTTACAAATAAAACTAACATCAGTGCTAAAGAAGTTTCTCCAATGGAAGCTAAAGAACTTATTTGTGCCAATCCATATGCTTATACTAAGTATTCTTGCAGCTAAAACAGTGATTCTTTCTTAGTGATTTTAATCATAAAAGTTGTTCAGGCTGGGTGCGGTGGCTCACGCCCATGTTCCCAGGACTTTGGGAGGCCGAGGTGGGTGAATCATGAGGTTAAGAGATTGAGACCAACCTTGCCAACATGGTGAAACCCCTTCTCTGCTAAAAATACAAAAATTGGCTGGGCTTGGTGGCGTGCACCTGCAGTCCCAGCTACTTGGGAGGCTGAGGCAGGAGAATCACTTGAACCCAAGACGCAGAGGTTGCAGTGAGCCAAGATTGCTCCACTGCACTCCAGTCTGGTGACAGAGTGAGACTCCATCTCAAATAAAAAAAGGTTGTTCAACTAAATTCTCAACTTTAAACCAAAATACATTTGCTAAAAAGATAAATAGACAGGAAAAATGATTTTTAAATTACTTGATAAAATGTTTAATACCCTACCTTTATAGAGTACTATTTTATGAAATATATGAATGTCATTTTTAATATATCTGCATGGTGTCATTCTTGATTTTCAAAAATGAATGAAATACTTTAAAGGGATCATCTGAATCATCAGTTAGATACTCACTTTACAAATTAACAGCATAAAATATGTTCATATTTTTCAGTTCCAATCTTGTGTGTATTGAGTATTTCATTAAAAAGTGACAATATTGTTCAAATCACCCAAATAATAGTGACACAGGTGTGCTCAATTTGTGAGCATTCTTCAAAAACACATGATTTGTACAGAGACAGTGTCTCACTCTGTTGCCCAGGCTGGAGTGCAATGGTGCGATCTCAGCTCGCTGCAATTTCTGCCCTACCCAGGTTCAAGCAGTTCTCCTGCCTCAGCCTCCCAAGTGGCTGGGATTACAGGCACACACCACCACACCCAGGTATTTTTTGTATTTTTAGTAGAGATGGTGTTTTACCATGTTGGCCAGGCTGGTCTCAAACTCCTGACCTTATGTGATCCTCCTGCCTTGGCCTCCCAAATTGCATATTTACTTGTATAAAAGTTAATAATTACCAGATAAATCTATGATAATAGTAACAAGATAAATACAGTGCTAATAATCATGCTCTCTTGTGTCCATTTGAATAGAACAAAGATGGTTAGGTGAATCCTATACAAACTTGCAATCCTAGTGTGCATTAATTCTGATCACTGCCTCTGCCCTGCCCTGCCTTATCCATCTTTGCATTGCTCACATGTCTGTGTTTCAGATTTTTAGTTAAAGGTAAATTCTAGATGGCTGAGACATTTTCTCTGGCAAGTTATTTAAAATATTATTAATCTCTTAAGCAATATCCTAAATTAAATTCAACTAAATGAATCTATATTAATTAAGTCAAACATTAAATAAGACTAAAATAGTTATTTTCCAAGGCCATTAAAAGGAGTGATGCCTGACTGAAAATGATGTTCGATTTTTATTTCGAAAGTAATTTAGCATGTTAATGAATGTGAAATTCCACAAGCATCTCCTATTAGAAAATTAAAATCAAGGCTGGGCACAGTAGTATATGCCTGTAATCCCAATACTTTGGGAGGCCAAGGTGGAAGGATTGCTTAAAGCCAGAAGTTTGAGACCATCCTGGACGATATAGCGAGACTCTGTCTCTACAAAAAATTTAAAAAAATTAGCCAGACATGGTGATGTGCATCTGTACTCCCAGTTACTCAGGAAGCTGAGGTGGGAGGATTCCTTAAACCCATCAGGTCAAGGCTACAGTGAGCTAAAATTGTGCCACTACACTCCAACCTGGGTAACAGAACAAGACCCTGTCTCAAAAAAAAAAGAAAGGAGAAAGAAAGCAAAGAAGAAAGGAAAGAAAGAAGGAAGGAAGGAAGGAAAGAAAATTAAAATTGAGAAAGCAAAATGTGTAATGTGGAAATTAGATTGTCATAACATGTGGTTTAAATGAGTTACCCATTGTGAAATATGATACCAGTTAAATTTGAAAGCAAATTTTGTATTTATATTAGAGGACAGAAGGTAAGAGAATAAACATGAAAGACGTATTTAAAAGATATATACATATATATTTCACTAGTCAATGAATTGTTTTGATTGGCATAGTTTCAAATCAAGAGAATTCCCAGATTGTCTGGGGAGTCTAACTGTAGTTTTTTCCCTAATAATGTTATTTATAACATTAAATACAATGACTGTACAAGACCTAACATAGTATAGTAAATGACTAACATAGTATAGAAAAATAACTGTACAAAACCTAACATAGTATGGAAAAATATTAACATTAGTGGGAAAGTTTGCTAAGTATCTGGATGTAAGATAAATATACAAATTAATAGTTGTTATTTATTTTTGAAGAAACTATGTAAACATAGAAAAGAAAAATTACCTTTCTCATTAGCTATAAAATAGCAATAGTAATAAACATATAAAGTGCATGGAGATAATCTTATATGAAAAAAGGAAGACTAAATGATAAAAACATACATTTTGTTGAAAACATAAAACAAAGACTGCATAAAGTACATAGCAAAATATACTGTATTCTGGATGGAAATCTTAATAGTAGAAAAATAAAAATTCTTTTCAAATTAATATAAAAGGGTGATGCAATTGTAATTACAATAACAATGGATTTCTCTAGAGAGCTGTACAAAGTTATTTTGAAGTGTACATGCAGAGTAAATACAAAAGAAATGCCAATATCCTTTTTTTAAGTGGATAGACATTTCTTACCAGATATTAAAATTTAATGGATATTATTTTAGGTAAAACAGTAAGTTTGTCACAAGAATAGAAACATAGAAATATATATCAGTAGAAGGAGTATGGAGTTATATACAAATATATATTAAAGCAATATACACAAGAAACTCATATGATTCAGAGCCTAGAACACATGTGACAATGACAAAGTTTAATCAATGCTTCCTAAGTGTCTACATCATTACACCTTTGTAGCAAACATCATTACTGATTCAAATATATATATATGTGGCTGATTTAATTTCAAAGAAGTAACCCAAATACCTGTTTTAGCACAGTTATAGGAAACAACTTAAGCATAATTAGAAGCATTACAGTTTTTCATGATTACAACTTTATTTTAAAATAATTGATTGGTTGGCTTTATATATAATTTTGAAGTTGATGAATTTTTGCTTAGTTGTTTGCTGACTCCTCACTTAGATCTTCCTTGATCCCATATTTTTGCTCCTGTCTCTTTTCAAATATCATATTTCCCAGGGCCTCTTCCTCCACTGGCTCATTGAACACTCATCTTTTGTTTTCAAATTTTTTGTCTCTATCACTGTCAGGAAGCAGAAGCATACAGCAGCAGAGAACCCTCTGATAGATGTATATTTATTTGTAAATTATATACAAATTATTCTGTAATGTAATATATACTTGAATTACAAGTAAATATCTTTATTTCAATCATATATCATAAAACATAAACCTATGGACTAATAAAATATGTTATAATCAATGGAATCTACAAACTGTATTAGATTTTAAAGTTTGTTTTTATCATGCCATTCCCAGAAAAGTAATTAAAGGCCATCTGTTATTTGTAAAACATCAGTTTAATTGTATGATTTCCTATATATAGGATACCGTCATTTTTTGACATTATCCTATCATAAATCATAAATGGCTTGCTGATACAAGTAGGGGTAGAGCACAGGGTTCTAAGAATATTACTGTGACTCTTTATGTTTTAATATTATTTTTTCTTTTCTCTCTAAAATGGCAAGAATTATGTGCGTGCCTGTGTGTATATGTGTGCACACACAAGTGTGCATGTTTGTATATGTGTACAAATGTATATATTTTTCATCTTGGGATGCTAATTTCATTTAGAATGCTGTAATCCTTTAAAACAAAAAGATTTCTCTCTAATGTTTTACAAAACCATGGTTAGACACCACTGCAGTTAAAGCCAAAGAAACAAAAAACCTTGTGACATTCTGTTAAAATATAATCTATTTAAAAAGCAACTCACCACTAAATCCTCTAACTTCTAGATAGAATAGCATTCAGCCTATGTTATGCATATTTGAAATTGTTTTAGAGGACAAAAACTCCAAAAGCCAATGATAGTATTTATGAAGTATATAATTTATTTCATTGATCTCCATTCTTAGAAAAATGAAATCCTGTTTCCATTCCATTTGTGTGTTATTGCCCCTAAATATAGCTCAGTTGAAAAAAAGTGAACTTCTCATACACAGTGCTCTGACATAAAGAATCTGCTTCCATTTCGAAGAAGGCAAAGATGGCACACATGTCTTTGTACAATAGTAGAGTTGGTGGGAGGGCTGCCGGAAAATGTCTCATGGCAAAGAGACTTACGTTTCAAGTGACTTTATGAAGATGAGCCCCTCATTATTGATTCTTAGGTCTTAGGCGATGAAATTAAAGCTTACTAGAAAATGAAGCAAGCTTAAATACTGGTACAGACCCCTTAGCAATGCTGCTTTCCGCTTCACTCTGTGGATTAGTAAGAGATTGACCTGAATTAAATCCTTGTATCATGTTGCCTGATACAAAAGAGCCAGGGAGGAGAGAAGGAAGTTGATGTGTACAAGAGAAGAGATTTTCACTTGCCTTTTCTGAGACATCACTAATGATCATTAATTCCTGAGTAGAAGTTTGATATGGATATAAATCTAGGCCAAGAGGATGCTATTCAATTTGACTCAATAGAAGCTCTTAATTAAATTATGTGAGGAAACGCTGTCAAGCTACTGGATAAACTTTGAAGTACAAACCAATTTTTCAGGTTCTGAGCAAAATTGTTTTCTATGCAACTTTGTAGTGTATCCTTTAGTATTATGTCGAAGGCGAAAAGAGTGGTAGGAGGTATAACATGTGTCTTTACCTCACAGACTTCATCTCCTGCCCTCTGTGTTTACTGATTTTAATGAAAACCAATATGTTAGACTATAATTAAGTAAAGGAAAATAGAACTTAAGAAAATCTTTAATCGTCTGGAAACTCCTGTTGTTTTCAGTTATCTTTCTCTTTTCCTCAAATGTGAAATACATTTATTTTGAGACATCCTCTCTTTTCCATCAAATATGAAATACATTTGTTTTGAAAATGGAATCTCAAATTCATTTTTTCCCTAAAGTTTCCAAACTTTTAGATTATCTTACACTCTATTATTTGATTACTTGATTGAAAATATATGTGCATATTTTGTTAGTTTTGATTTATTTCTGTTTTTTACTTGTCCTTCCTTAAAAATTTGAAAAAAGAAAGAAATCAGAAATAAAAAACCCATGTTAAAAGTCCAAGGCAACCTGCCGATAGTAAGTGTAAATCTTTTCATTCCATTTTGTCTGGTAAGTTTTTAAAATAGTTAAAATTTAATGTACAGAATTTTCATATTTGTTTTTTTACTTGAAAAATATAGTATATCATTTCCATGACTTTTAAAAAGCATCATCTTATTTTGTGACTACATAATATTCCCTTTATAATTTTTCTTGTACATTTTGCCATTTTTTTTTAATTTTTTGATTTTAAGACAATATATCTTCTTTGACTTTTTAAATTTTACACTATTTCCTAATATTGTATTTCTAGAAGTAAAAACATTATAGTGCATTTTCCTATCATTATTTTCAGATTCTTCAGTGTTTGCTTATTTTTAAGACCTGAATGTTATTTCTAAGAAAATTACTCTGATTTCTTTCTCAGAGGCAGAAATGTTTTAGAATTCACTCTAGTTCCCTTTTGTTATAGCTTTCCTTTATATTTTTCTATTACCTACTAGAAGAATTATTTGCAGTTTTTATTCTGTGGCTGAAGATTTGGCTATTGTTAATTATATTTTATTGTTTTGCTTAAAAAGGAGGCAATAAGTCTTTCATTAAAATTGTGGCATCTTGAAATACTTTATACCTCATCTTTATTTTTTTTTACCCCTTTTAATTGACTTTCTATCTCATTTTTTCAGCTTAATTTCTCCTAGTTGTCCATTTCTGTTCATAGAGACCATGTAATTCCTGTATTCATTTGAAAGATATCAAAGTGTTTTATATAAATTTTTCTGTTTCCAATCATAATTTATTAAACATATAACAATATTTTAATTGACCCCTAGGTATAATGCTTTGAAATCATAATGCTATGGGATATTGCAATAATTGTAAAACTATAACTCACAGGGCAAATCTCACCCATCATCTGTTTGAGCAAATGAAACTTTACTGACACATAACTTCATCCATTTCTGTATGTATTATCTATGTCTCCTTCTGTGCTACAATGGAAAGTTGAATAACTCAAACAAAGATTGTATGGATCAAAAAGCCTAAAGTATTTACAGAAACTATTTAATGGCCTATGGAATAGTGGACAAATATATTTTTAAATTTTTATTTGTTTTGTTTGCTTTGGACTGCTTATCCATTTTTTTCTCTGTAAGAGTTTCCAGTACCCTTTACTGGAATTACAGCTTCATCATCTGATTCAGTTAGAAGACATTACATTCACTCTGCAGGCTGAACAAATGACCAGAGCTAGGCTATTCAAATGTGCTCCTGGAATTTATATTTGAGTAGATTGCACTGTGTGGTGGAGCTTTGATTAGATTGTCCCTGCCATAAGGCTTGGTTCAAGATATATGGGGGGAGCAAAGTTGGTAATAAACTCAGGAAGATAGAGCTTGGAGTTAGGAGTCAGATTATTAAGGACTCATGTACCATGAAAAGTAGTTTGCAACGGGCAGCCATCAAGGACTTTCAGCAGGAAAATGACATTCAGATTTATGCTTTAGGCAGACGGATCATTTTGCTGACTGTGAAAAAGCTCTTTGTAGAATTGAAAAGCTCCTCTATTACCAGCGGAATGATCAGTTATGATTCAGAATAGTCCAAGCAGAAAGGGCAAGGAACCTCAGTAAAGCAATAATGATGGAGAGATGACAGAGTCATATTTAGAGAATAAATATAACGACGAGTAAGAGGAGAGCGTGAAATGGAAGGAGAGGAAGAGACCGTTCCAAGGGTTCTGGTCTGGATGACTACTTTTATAGCAGGAAATATACAGAGAGTGACTAGTGGCAAATAATAGTTCACAGTTTAGGCATATTGAATTGAAAGTGTGTTTGGCTCTTCTTGGTGAAATTATGGAATGAATAGATCACCAGTAAGCAAGAATCAAATTAGCAAAAAAGCCTCTGTGGATTATCCCAAAAAATGTCCAAAGCAAATGGTAGGCAAGAAAAAGGAGGCAGCAAAAAGAAACAGGATGGTGAATCCAAAGAAAGGATATTGAGCAATGCACCGTTACTGTATACACACTCGTTTTATGCACTGCTTCTGTGACTTTAGAGTGTAGAAAATGTTTTTTACTTCCTTCTATAAAAGACGAAATGGCCATTGGAGCCAAAATTTAACATTTAAAGAACTACACTATATAGGTTATGCTCTCTTTTTTGTCTAAGTAAATTCTTAAAAGGAAGTCCACAGAAAATACCAACATTGCTGTAATTTACTAAAGAATTTCCTCTACGAAACTTTTCTTCCTACCAGCAAGATCAGGCCTCACCATGCAATACACTTTACAGTAAACCTCAACTATGATGATCAACTAAACTTCGGGAAACTACAACTTTCCTTCAACCCTCAACAAAGGATAAACATACCTGATTTTACTGCTTATGCTCCAGAAATTAATGGGGTAGGGAGAATAACATTTATCAGTACGAGAAGGAAGCAGTCCAATAAAATTTCCATATCTATAATAGGAGATAACAAATGCCAATTGCCAAGTAAATTGGATGAAGGGCTTTTGGTAATAATCAGCCGCAGAGCAGGCAGATGAAACATGTAGACTTCGGGATTTTAGACTGTAATCTCAAGTCACATTTACATGTTGACTATTCCGTGTCCTAGCAGGCCAATCAAATACATATTATTAAAGTTGTCAAATGTCCTCTCCACGGAAATGGAAGTTTTAAAGGTAGTTTTCCTTTATACTTGCTCTTATAAAGTTATAGTGGATAAGAAAATTATACAAGGCTTGACTTCCAACCTTTCTCACTGTGTTTTTTATTCTTCACAATATCATGAATATAACTGCAGATTATGATAGAATATAGAGGGATCTCTATAATGGATTTAGTTCTTTAAAAAATAATAAAGGCAGTTAGAGATGTAAGTACTCAATCGAGTGAAAAAAAGTTTATTTTAAATTTTATTTTTTGTGTAAAAATTAGAAAATTAAGGAAAATAACCTATTGTCTCATTATCTTATCAGAATGAATATTGTCTGCCAGTCTTTGTACGTCTTTTATTTTTATAAACTTGTAATTATATTTATGTGTGACATTTATATATACATACCTACATATGTATAACTGAGTCTAAAAAATTCTAAAGTAAAAGCATTTCATAATAACTTTTCTAGACTGCTAAACACATCATATATTTACCAATATTAGGCTAATGTCCTTCAGCAAAAACTTTAAGAAACCTTTTTAAGCACAAAAATATCTAGGATTTTAATGTAGTTTTCCATTTCCTCATGCAGAAATGCACTTTTATCTCTCATTAAGATCTTACTTTATAAACATTAATCCTTCCTGTTGTGCTAAAACATTTAATGAACCAACATATAAAAATTCAAAGAGCTTGCATATGAAACCATTCTGCTGTAAAGGAGGGAACTGGTTGCATTTTTTCTGAGGCTACAGCAATTGCTGTATTCTCTACAATTGCTCACATTCTTTATTTTGTATAAATGTTGCAAAACATAGTATATTGGTTTCCAACTCACTTCCTTTAAATAGAGCATTTATTTATTTTATTTTCTCTACCTTATTGATAGAGAAATGTAGCAATGTAGAAATGTAAGTATTCTCTACCTTATTTTCTGAACAATATAACATTAGCTGAGCTACTTAATTTAATTTTCAACACTTTAAGCTTCAATAATGTATGCTTTTGACTCTGATTTTTGAAACTAATACTTAATATGTACTTTTTTAACCTCAAAAAGTATGTCTTTTTACCTTCTTTAATTTTATCTCAACATTAATTTTCAAATAAATACTGAAAGAAATACATCAATGCAGTGCAAATATTTTGCTGTTAATGTTTTATAGCTTTTTCGTACTTGATTCTAAACAAGTACACAAAATTACTTTCTGCAGAAGACATTTATAACACAAAATTGGAGATGGGGAAGTTCATAACATATAAATCCTGCCTACAAGCAGCTTTTAGGGTACTTAGGAAGAAGCACACCCAAAAAAGTTGTTATACATCCAGTGCCAAAAGGAAAGTACAGATAAATAATGATTTAAAGCAGCATCAGGAGATCCTCTAAAACAAAAAGGTATTTTTTGAGTTGGTTTATAAAGACAATGAAGATGTTGTCCAAGGGATGTAAAGTTTCAATTATGCAAAGTGAGCAAGTTCTAGAGATCTGCCATGTACCATACTGTCTGTAGTTTAAAACACAGTACTGTGTGCTTAAAAATGTATTGAGATAGTAGATCTCATGTTGAGTGTTCTTACTAGAAAAGAAAAAAAGGGGGAAGGGAGATGAAAACATGTTCAACCTTATTCATAATCAAATAAATGTACTTCTAAAACAAAAAAAGATATTTTTCTGGCTTACAAAAGAGGACGAGTGTCATTTTCTCTAGCCTGGCTGACTGCAGTGACCTCCCGGCTGAGGTTCCTTCTTCCATTCTTGCCCTCCGCACAGCAGTCAGTATGATCATGCCACACCCTGTCTTAAAATATTCTGACACCTTTCTTTCTTCCTCAGAATAAAAGCATAATAAAAGCATAACCATGCTCTGCAATGGCCTACATGACAGATTGATTGGACATCTTTCTGATCTACTTTCTTGATTCTTTTTCCATTTCTCAGCAAAGTTCCAGGCCCACTGGCCTTCGTGTTGTTCAGTGACACCACTTTGCAAGGTCTTCTGCTTGGAAGGCCATGACATTGGATCTTTAGGGGACTGGTTATATTTGGCAATTTAGGTCAGAGTTCCAATGTTATCTATTCAGAGATGTCTTCCCTGACCATCCAATCCAATTGCCTTCTAACCCAGGTTTCCTATCAATCACGTTACCAATCCAATTGCCTTCTCACCCAGATTTTCTATCTATCACTTCGCTAGGTTTACTATTCCCCATTACATTCGTTGCTGTTTGACACCCATTTATTTATGTAACTACTTGTTTCCTGTCTGATTTCCCTCACTAGAATATAATAATAATAGCTACATTTATTGACTACCTATTACTTTCTGGTACCTAATCTGTGTTTAGTGATGACTATAGCCGTGTATTAATTCATTTAATACAACACTGAATGTGTGGTTATATTATTATCCCCAATTTATGGATAATAAAATCACGTCACAAATTTAAAAACCTAAGCAAGTATTAAAAGTGAGATATGAAAAAAGCAATCTAACTCAGAGCCTGTGAGTTTATCCACGACTCTATGCTACACTTCAAAGTGTCTCTACACTGAATGTCTTTGTTGAAGTGTAGAAAAGAACACGTCTCCCCGTCTGCATTCGAATAAATGTTTAAAATTTTAAAAGATACTCTAGGCCCTGAATAATTTGTATGGGCCTAAGCAGTTTGAATAGCAGCCGAAAGGACATTTTCAATGTAGTGAATAATTACAAGGGGCTCTCGGAAAACAAAATGGGCATGAGGACTGGGGGGAAATGCTCAGAGAATACCTCAGAAATATAAACCTGGGAGGGTATCATCGGGCAAGACTACAGAAAACCATATACCAGCTAAGATTAGGCAGTGGCAAGTCAGTCTAAGTATTAATATTTAAGTGGGAGAGTAACAATATCGCATTTCTACTGTAAGAATAATGTGGCAGAAGCATCAAGAAGGACTGAAGAGGAAAGATACTGAAAATGCCTGCATCATTACTGCAGTAACACAGGCAAGTGATATTAATGACACAAATATGGTGAGTTCATAGCAATGGTTGGGAAGGATTAAATGCAAAAGATCAGTTAAAGGGCAATTGGCTACTTGTAGGATAGTGGTGTCATTAAGAGGAAGAAGGAAAACACAAAAAAAGACCAACCGTGTAGCCAACATGGTGAGTTGGGTTTTGGATATGTGAACTTTGCATGATTGTACAACGTTCAGTTGAAATTCCAGCAGACATTGGTAATATGGAACTAGTGCTTGAGAGTGGTCAGGTTTGGAGAAATGAATGAGCCATTTCTAGGGTAGTGGGAATTGGAGTTAAGGGTATGTTTAGTTATCTAAGAAACTGTCAATCTATCTTCCAAAATGTCTGTACCGTTTTGCATTCCCACCAGCAATGAAGGAAAATTCCCTTTGTTTTATATTCTTACCAGCTTTTGATGTTGCCATGGTTTTAACTTCTAGTCATTCTAAACAGTAGGTAGTGGTATCTCATTGTTTTAATTCACAGTTCCCTAATGACACATGATGTGAAATATCTTTCATATGCTTATTTGCCATCCATATATTTTCTGCACTGTTTAGGTGTTTTGCCTATTTCTAATATTGTTGTTTGTTTTCTTATTGTTGAGTTTTAAGAGTTTTTTGTATATTTTGGATAACAGTCATTTACCAGTTATGTCTTTTGAAAATTTTCTACCAATCTATGGCTTGGCTTTTCATTCTCTTAGCAGTGTGCTTCTAGAGAAGAAGTTTTAGTTTTAATGAAATCCAGTGTATCAATTATTTCTTTCTTGGACTGTGCCTTTGGTGTTATATCTTAAAAAAATTCTGCATCCAAAGTCATTTAGATTTTCTACGTTATTTTCTAGAGTTTTATAGTTTTGCAATTTATGCTTAGGTCTATGGTCCATTTTGAGTTAATTTTTGTCAGATCTGTGTCTAGATTATATATTTTTTGCAATAGAAGTCCAGTTGTTCCAGCACGATTTGTTGAAATTGTCTTTTATCTATTTTATTGCTCACTTCGATGTCGAAAGTATCCATTAAACAAGTCAATCTGAGTGTTGCTCTCAGGAAGTATAAGTCAGTTCGATGTTATCTTTTTATTTTTTGGTGAAACCAGAAATCCAAAAAGCTAACATTTTCTCAATACTTAAATGTTGGTAACTAATTTAAAATTTATATGAACTGTTTTTTTATGGGGTATTTCTATTTTAGTTTTGAGGAGCCTCCATACTGTTTTCCATAGTGGTTATACTAATTTACATTCCCACCAACCCTGTACAAAGGTCTCCTTTCTTCACACTGTTGCCAAAAATTACCTTGTCTTTTTGATAACAGCCATTTAAACACGTGTGAGATGATATGGCATTGTGGTGATGATTTGTATATCCTTGATGACTAGTGATGTTACCACCAAGGAAGGCTTTTATTCTTTCTCATACTTGCTGTCTTTTGAAATAATTTTTTTTTAACCAACCAGAAGTTGTTAAATAACTGATTCACTTCCTATGTGATCATAAGTGTTACTAAACTGGATTAATATACTATTGCCCAAAGAAGTTTATACAAACTTATGAACTCTTTAGAACCCAGCACAGTGCCTCAGGTCACTAAAATGCCTAAGGGCCACCAGTTTGTGACCACTGCTTTGTGTGAACGATTGGTAAAAAAAAAAATAGGGACAGCAAGCATGTATAATTTGTTTGATGTTTTCATTTTTGTCAGTTGGGTGTAGAGGGAGAGAGAGATCAAAGAAAAGTATTCATTAGCATTACACCGGTTTTTCAAGTAACAAAACCCGTACCATTGTAGTTTTTTGTTTGCTTGTTTTCAAATGGTTCATTTTTAAATGGTGGTTTATTATTCCATTCATAAGAAGTTAGAGCAAGGCATCTAGGAAGTTCTGTGGCTAAAAATATATGTCAAAGTCTCAAGTGCTGTTTGCTTACGTGCCTCATCTTTTGCCCCATTACACCTTTCTCTTAAGGTAACAATTTACAGTTGCAAGACAGTGTTGCTCCTCTAGGCTTATCCACATTCCAGGCAGAAAAAGTGGGAAGTGGCAGAGGCAGGTTATTTCTGCTGGCAAGCTTGCCTATTTGTTTAATGACAGAATCTCTCCCCAGGGGTTCCTAGCAATCCTACAGTGGTCACAACCATATAGTATGGTTATTTCTGACTCCAAAGGAGAATGTACAGTTGAGTTATTGGCTTGCTGGTCTTCATTGTGGAGGAAGGGGTTAGTGATGCTTTTGCTGTAGTAGGTTTAGTGTCTGCCACAGTCCTGGGAGAGCAGTGACCATAAAGAATTAACCAAAATATTAGAGAACAGGATGAAGGATCTGTTGGAGAAGGGTCAATTGAAGATTTAAAATAAAAGGGAATGATTAGCAAAACAAATTATTATTTTATAAGAGAAGGGAGAAAGAAAAGGATTAATTATGAAGAGATACTCCATAATGGATAAACCAGCTTAAAGAAAATCATTTCAGATTGAAATAGGAGATGAGAGCAAGACAGGGAGCAAAGAAATATCTTAAAGATTTAGTGAAAGATGAATTAAAGATTACAAACTAACTCTAAGAGCACATTTGAGTTTTTAAAGAATTAACCTATTATTTTCTTCATTAAGTCTGAGCAAACTGATAGCAACAGCCCTTGAAGCTCAATTGAGAGTAGGATATTTTCAATGTTTGTGACTGTAAAAGTAGATATGGTATAAAAGTGAATACAATACATGTGAATGAATTTAAGGTGTTTATTAGAACATTATTTTAATAATCTATCATGGATTTCTTGAACATGGAGGAAAGAAAAGCATAGGGGCACATAATATACTAAGAGTACAGGAGATATTTAACAAACAGAATTAACAATAAGGATTAAAGGCAAGTGAAAAATGGGAATAAGCAGATGAACTATTTCACACACTATAAAACTCCACATATGAGAAACTTCCCTTTACAAAATGGAAATGCTGAATAAAAGGTAGTTCAACATGAAAAGTAGGATTGAGTTCACAAAAATGGAAAGGAAATTTGAAGGGTCAAAAATAAAATAGGGCCAGGTGCACCTGAAGTCCAGTTACTCAGGAGGCTGAGGCAGAGGGTTCACTTGAGGTCCGGAGTTCTAGGGTATAGTGTACAATGAACGTACCTGTGAATACCAGTGCTCCAGTTTGGCAACAGAGCAAAACTTGGTCTCTGAAAAAATGAGTGAATTAATTAATTGAATAATAAATAAATAAATAATGCCTGAAAGTCAGTCTTTAACTCTACAGTGAAGCTAAGACTGGCTGGGTATGTTTATAAATTTAGTAATCAGGGGACTTGAACTGTTGCAGGAATCCAAGGACAGGAAACGACACTACGGAACTGGGAGAGGCAGGCAGCTGGAATTAAGACCCTCCACATAAAGTTCAGACTTTTAAAGGCTTATGCCCCTGTGTAATGAGGAGTAGTATAATCATAGGCCTCCATCTCAGATGGTTGAAGTGCAAGGTGTACTACCTATCTAAAGTGATAATTTATAGTTGTCTCACACAGGGCAAGTATTCCTTAGGCTATTTGGCAAAAGCAAATACAAAACACGCACCCAGAATTTACGACATTTTGATAGTCTTAACATTTGCTCTGTCTAAAATTGCAACAATATATATTCAAAAATTTCCTATGACTGAGGCTCAAGAGAAACTACAAACAGCATTATCCAAGCTCCAGGAACTCTATGCATGGAATTATTGGCTCCAGGCTATAAAATAAGTATATTTAAAATATTAAGAAATTAAATACGGAATGAAAACTTCTGAGAGCAGAAAACATACTATTCAAGTAGACCGAGTACATTTGAAAGTAAAATAAATAAACCTAGAAAAAACAGTAATAATTCAAATTAAAAATCCAATGGATAAATTAATTGCAGATTAGAGATGAATGGAGAATTAGTTAACTGGAAGAAGTTGAAGAAATTAAGTTTAATGCAGCAAAAAGAGACACTAAGAAATTATGAAAGAGGAGACATTGAGGGTTAAAATGAGAGACTAACATACATCCAATTGGGATTTCAGATGGCAATATTTGAAAAAATGTATAATTTGGGAATTTTCAAAAATTCAAAATTTTTCATCAGTTTCAAAAATTGATGAAAGACATGCATCCCAAAATTCAGGAAGCATAAAAAATCCCAAGCAGAATAAAAAGGATACATTCATACACAGACACATACACATCCACAAACACACACTCACACAGACACATATTTACATGCACAAACATACATATATATGGTTTTCTGGAAGAAATCACAAGCAATATTAATAGCTTATAGGGAAAGTGGGGAGACACCCTGGTTTCGAAGAATGATATGTTTACTTTTATTTTGTAACTTTCTGTGCAAGTTGAATTTACTAGCTCTAATATTACAGTCAAAAACAATTTTTAAAACTTTGCATATTTAAAAAACTAATAGGTGTAATGTAATATAAAATGAACAGGTAATAAGTGAGCCTATGTATTGGTAATTACTAAACTGATGAACCAAAGGGGATTTTCACTTGTATTGTTAACTTCATTTGTATTTTTGTAAAAGATAATTTTGATATGGAGAAAAAAATATTTCCTCATTGCGGGGGTCTGTTGGGGGGAGGGGGGATAGTGGGGGGGTGGGGAGTTAGGGAGGGATAGCATGGGGAGAAATGCCAGATATAGGTGAAGGGGAGGGAGGCAGCAAATCATACTGCCACGTATGCACCTATGCAACAACCTTGCATGTTTTTCACATGTACCCCAAAACCTAAAATGCAATAAAAAAAAAATAAAATAAAAGAGTATATTAATTAAGAAGGCAGTATTTCCTTCCTTTTTCTAGACTACTCTATATTTTTGGACTTTTGTTTCTATAAATTATAACATAGCACATATTGTCAGTGCTTCATCTATATCCCCTCTAGCTCATTAGCTAGTTGGGTGCTAACTGCCCAAATCTTTATTTACCCAAGTGCCTTTTCTGGCCACTGAAGAAGGCTTTGACTCAATGCATGAGGCCTAAGTGTCATAGAGTTAATGTTCCTGCCAACAATCGTTAAACAATGGCCCGTGAAGTTTGATCTATAAAATTATGCCTCGGCTCTGTTGCTCCCTAATGGGATGATTGAATGGTATACATATGGGTCTGGTTTACTATGGTTAGACTTAAGATTTTTTGATTTTATAATGGTGAGAGTAATACACATTCAGTAGACACCATATTTTAATTATTCACACAACCATTCTTTTTTTACCTTCAGTAAATTACATGACATATGCAACACTTTATTATAGGATAGGTTTCTGTTATATGATTTTGCCCACCAGTAGGCTAATGTAAGTGTTCTTAGCATGTATAGGTCAGCTAGACCAAGCTCTGATTTTTGGTAGGTTAGGTGTATTAAATGGATTTTGACTTGTGATATTTGTAACTCAAGATGGTTTTATTGGGACAAAACCCCATGGTAAGTAGAAGGGTATCTGTGTTCTGTAATGATTGTTAATGTTATCGCTGATGGGATTAAGCTTCGGTCGCTTTCAGTATGCTTCTCCTTCTGTGTCTCACTCCCCCACCGTTCCACCAGTGCTTTCTTCACCAGAAAATAAGGCATGCGCACTCAAATCATTTTATCAGGGTCTGCTTCTTCAGGTGTACTCACCACAACAAAGAAACAAACAAACAAAAAACACAGTTTGTGTTTTCATGATTAAGATTCAAGTGAAATAGACAGTCAACATTCAAGTAAAGTAGAAGAGGTATATACTTTCAGCAAATGCTGTAGCAAAGTATTCCAAAATAATTAGAAAAATCGCAAAGTCCCTAGTGCTAAAAACAAACAAACAAAAACATTCATTTAACTTTCTGTAGCCAATGGAGCCACAGTGAAATGCATTTCATGGCAAAATATCTTTAATAAGTAGGAGAGAGTAACCAATGTAATTGTTTTTATTTTATATTTATATTCCACTTTTAAGGTAATATTAAAACCTTTTCTGGCCTCAATTTATTTAAGACCTTTGGTTAATTTAGGTAATGATCACTGCTAACTTGAAAGATACAATGAAACAGAGGCTTGGATTACAATTTCTGTCACTCCTAGGGCTAAAAGATTATTACTTTTCTTTCTTCCTAATTTGCAGTTCATTTTGGTGACTACTAGAATTGCTGAGAAAGAATGGCTGCTTTTGTGTGCGTGTGTGTGTTTGCGTATGTGTGTGTGTTGTTTGTGTATGCGTGTACGTGTGTTAATTAAAAGCTTTCTTTATCTTCTGCAATAAGGACATCGTAGGCCCATCTCTAAAAATATTATTTCCTGTTGATTCCTAACATTGAGCTGATCATTTGTGACAATCTGTCAGATTATTATAACTATGGCAGATGGCCTCAGACTTTTTAATCAGAAAATCCAAAGTGAAGGTTCTGGATTTTCTTTATATTTCATTCTTAGGTATGAAGTGATGCAGAACAGATGCGAGCGTTCCTACTTGTTGAATAAATATGGTTTTAGTTTCTGTTTAAAAATTACAACTACATACCTCTAACAGTGGTTTTTAACCAAAGGTGAGTGTATCCTCAAAGGGCACATTTGTTAATGTCTACAAACATTTTGTATTATTATGACTTAGTGGGAGGGGTGCGATTAGATCTGGAGGATAGAAGCTAGGAATACTGCTCAGCATCCTGTAATACAGAGGAAAGACTCCTGAAATAAAGAATTAGCAGGCTCAAAAAGTATAGACTATAGGTCAGGAAACCCTGGTCTACATATTAGAAAAATTTGCACTTTTTTCTTTAAAGTTGTTAAAAATATTCAGATACACTTTTTGCAGGAAACTTTTGGAGCCAGAAATCTTTAACAGCTATTTTTCAAACTAGGAGAAATTAGATTGTTATCAATACAAAGCCAAATACTAAATTATCTTTGTTTACTTGTAGTTCTCAAATAGATGTTCTATGAACACGCAAGCAAGAGAGGCATGTGACTTGGCAGATCTTTTTAATGTAGGATCTACCCAGTTTTGATAATGTCTACTTTATTTGTAGCAAACACATGAATCATGTATGAAATAAGATCGACTTCTGGGGGTAAGTTATTAAATTGGATTTTTACATTGAAGTAGGGGTTTCAGAATGACCTTCCCCTCCCTTTCTTTTTTTCTTTTTGTTTTTGAGACAGAGTCTTGTTCTGCCACCCAGTTAAGAGTACATTGGTGCGATTTGCAGCCTCAAACTCCTGGGCTTAAGCCAATCTCTTACCTCAGCCCCTCGGGTAACTGGGACTATGGGTACATGCCACCATGCCTGGCTAATTTTTAAAAAAAAAAATTGTTCAGAGACAGGGTCTGACTTTGTTGCCCAGGTCTTGAACGTCTGGCTTCAAGAAATCCCACCTCCACCTTCCAAAGTGTTGAGATTACAGGCGTGAGCCACTACACCTGGCCTCCCTTTACTTCCTAACCTTGTGGAGTATTTTGCACAGCATATACTTCTGTTGCCTCATACCCAGCATCTAACTTTTTATTTTCTAAGTTATTTTATTGCTTCATAATTCTCTCTATAAAATTAAAGCTCTTATTGTATTAATTATCCACTGCTGTGTAAAAAAACATACTCCTAATTCAGTGGCTTAAAACAGCAAACATAACGTTATTTTACATAGTTTCTGTGGGTCATGAATATGGGAAATGGATTCTCTGGGTGATTCTGGCTCACAGTTTTTCATGAAGACACAGTGAAGAGGCTAGGTGGGGCTGTGGTCATCTGAAGGATTGACTGGAGTTAGAGAATTCACTTCCATGTGACTCACTCACATGCTTAGCACATTAGAGATGACTGTCTGCTGAAGACCTTAATTATTGTCACATGGATCTCTGTATAGGGCTGCTTGAGTAAACTCAAACTGTGGCAGCTGGCTTCTACCAGAGATAGTGATCAAAGGGAAAGAAAGGCAGAAGTGAGAATAGAGTTTATGGTCTTGCCACGAAAGTCACGCATTTTCATTTCTGCAGTATCCTATTGGTTATGTAGGTCAACCTTATTCGCTGTGGGAGGAATCTATGCAAAGACAGTGATATAGACTAAATGTATTTTCCAAAATTACATATGTTGAAATCTTAACTCATAATGTGATGGTATTAGAAGGTGGGGCCATTGGGAGGCAATCAAATAATAAGATGGAGCCCTCATGAATACAATTGTTTTCTTACAAGAAGAGACATAGTAACTTGATTTCTCTCTCTGTTCTCTGCCATGTGAGGATGCAATGAAAAAATGTACATTTGTAAACCGGGAAACAGGCCTTTACCAGACATCAGTGCTGCAGGCATCTTGATCTTGAACTTCCCAGTGCCGGACAATGAAAAATAAGTGTTTGCTGTTTAAGTCACCCAATCTATGGCAATTTGTTATAGCAGCCTGAACTGAGACAGACACAGAAACCCAAAGACGTACATTGTTGAAAGCATTTGTGATTCTGGTTCCCACATTCATATTCTGATAGACTTGATGAAATATTTTACTATAATTAGCCAACATTTCTACTTGCTTCTATATATCACAGAATACATTCCTAAATTATTTAGTTGTGTTTTATAATAATTCTTCAACCCGATGACTAATGACTTGTAAAGGAAAAAGACTAGAAGTAGAGAAATCAATGAGGAAATTAACATAATGATTCATTCAAAGGAGGATGAGGACTAGGCCTATGAAAACAGAAATAGACGTTGAGTGGTGGGTAAAGAATGAGGAGACACAAGATTGAATAAATACACTTTGGAAGTCAGTTAGAAGTATTAACTGAAGGTGATTCCAAGGGTTTTTCTCTATGCTCAAAGAAAGAACGTGCCCTTGAGTAAGACAGCAAAACATATGGGCGAAGAGTATTTTTAAATAATGAATCCAGTTTTATCCTCTTGACCTTGATATGTCAGACAAAGAGATTCAGATAAAAATATCCAGAAAGGAGTTGGAAACTTGGATGTGTAATAAGGGAAAGGGCACCTAATTAGAGACCTGTTTGGGAATTAACTGCTAATAGGAACCACTAAGGTGAATGAAAGTAAGAGTGAGGGAGAGAAATGAGAGAGAGAGAGAGACAGACGAGAGAATATTAACATTAAACAAAACTATACTTTTCTGAAAGGTAGATGAGCTACTTCCTGGGAGTACATTATAGAATCGATGAAGAAGTAAATGAGCTTTTCTAATTAAAACAGCTTGATATATTGAAAATGACATCACATTAGATGTCAGACCTATCTCTGGTACTAGCTAGCAAAATGATCTTTGGCAAATCATTTAATTTCGCTTATTTTTACTTTTCAAACCCATTAGAGACTTAACCTAGGAAATTGCCACAGAACTTCTAGGTCAAAAAGTTAATGATACCAATTATGTTTATATTTGTTGTATGTGAATATTAATATTCTCATTCATAGAATTGATATAAAACAAGATAAGGTAAAATTTGTAAAAGATAAAAGTGCTTTATAAATTGCTCTTGATGCAGAGTCTGCACGGTGTTGAAAATTAATAAGGATATTATACATTTTATTTGTGCATATATTTATAGAAACTGGTATATTTCTCAGAATATATTTTCAATGTGACAATTTCTATTCATATGTGAATATGAACTGCATATTCATGTGATTGTTAATATGACAATAGTTTCTAAAAACTATAGTCCACATTTATTTTATTTTAATTTTCTTTCTAGATTTAACTGTGATCCCTGAATATAAATATTAACCTTAATAATTCTAAAAGTGTTTTATTAGTTTATAGGCAATAATTTTATTTCTAAGCTGGTGAGTTTCTAAAAGAAATTTACTCTTCTCTTATTCCCCAATTCTGCCATCTTACATTCTTCGTTTCCATTTAGTTTGATTTCAAAAAATAGAGACTCACTACATAGAGCTTTATTTTTGTTGGCACTATTAACCAAGTATAATTCATTAAAAATATGTATGAAAATATAGATAACCACTAAAGAAGCATAATGACTTGGTTAATCATAACTAAGCTTTATATGATGAGAAACAATTAATGGCTTTATTTTTTAATAAAGTCTTAATTGTATGAGAAGGAAGTTTTTTATCTTTTAGAAATAGGAATCCACTTAGTGAAATATGTTTTCCAAAGCCCCATGAACCTGACACCCCAAATCTGTTTATATGTCTGGTATATAGGAAAGGGCTTTCGTGTTATAGGAGTAGGTACAATTTTACCTCCCTCCATGGTGTGACACATTTAGGGTTATAATTTAAATAATCATCAGGTTCAAAAGTGAGCCAAAGCATTTATTTCATCCCTGTTAAATATTATTACTTTTATATGGAGTTGCTGAATCTGATGTTTCCAGTGCCTCCCTCTCATCCATTGCTTTAAGTTGTAGGGAATTCTAGAATTTGACTATTTATCTTACATGAACAACAGGAATTCAGAAGACACAGAAATAAGTAACATGTGGGAATAATCTCCTTTCCCTACTCTGTGACCCCAGTAAGGGAGATGATATATCCATGTGGGTAGAGACTCTGAATTACATTAAAATACACTTGTTATAGATGCTGGTCTATAATTAATTCAGGGCTGCAAGAAAGAGAGAGAGAGAGAGTGTACTTAATTTACATCTGAAGGATAGTTTTTCTTACACTATTATGGCAAAATGATGGCCTTTCCTGTTAGTTTATTGGTCTAGCGTTCTCTGTGTTGTTAGATATGTGAGCATTATCTTTACTGAATTTTGGTCTCCTTGTGAAAAAGTACAGTTAATCTCTCGAAAATGTTGTCAAGTGGCACAAATGTCCCCTTATGCTAGTAGAGACAAATATGAGTTTGCATCCTATAAAGGAAATTGGCTTTTTAGACACGGAGCTGAGCAATTTACATACTTTTTGTATTTCTCTCTTGTACATTATCTCTGGTCATTTGCTGTCTTTCGAAATAACCATCACTTTATTTTGTTCTTGAAAATGATAAATTCAGCCGGGCGCGGTGGCTCATGCCTGTAATCCCAGCACTTTGGGAGGCCGGGGCGGGTGGATCACGAGGTCAAGAGATCGAGACCATCCTGGTCAACATGGTGAAACCCCGTCTCTACTAAAAATACAAAAAATTAGCTGGGCATGGTGGTGCGTGCCTGTAATCCCAGCTACTCAGGAGGCTGAGGCAGGAGAATTGCCTGAACCCAGGAGGCGGAGGTTGCGGTGAGCCGAGATCGCGCCATTGCACTCCAGCCTGGGTAACAAGAGCGAAACTCTGTCTCAAAAAAATAAATAAATAAAAATAAAAAGATAAATTCTATCTTTTCATGCTTTTATGACAATTGAGACTCTACGCAAATGCCTAAAGGAACAAATGTACAATCGTTACACTCGATGTTAAAACAACTGCAAAATCTACAGCAAAGTTTCAGAGGCTAATAGCAGTTACCTCTGATGGCTGAAATACTTTAAATTTATAATAGGCCTGATGAGAAAGAATGACTAATAACTAGTGTATCATACTTTTAATTACCTATAGAATACTTTCAAACTCTTTAATGTTAAGTTTTTCATATAAAAACAATTTTACTAATTGTCAAGATGTGTCTTTAGTTCCCAGAATACTTCCATGTTTTATCATTTTATCCAGTAGCTATAAGGTCTATATTTTCAGAAGCTTTTTTTTTTTTTTTTTTTTTTGGCAAATTTTAGAATTCTGGTATAAAGAATTGAATGATAAAAATTCAAGTTTTATAAAACACAGCAAACATCAAAATAGAAAAATCCCCAAAGACAAACCTTATACAATGCTTCATCCACCATAATATGATGAAGTCATAAAATAGAAAATGAAACCTGATTATAGTGGACCACCCTCTCTATTAGCAAGTAAGGTTGTGAATAGAGACGAGATAATAAGGGTAGGGCTTTTCTTATTTGCTTTTTCTCTCTAGAGAATTCTGAGAAATTATAAAACCTTCAACATTTTCCTTCCAGGCATTGTAGTCACAGCAGCTTGATGTGTTCCATTACTGGGACTGATTTCATATGCAGATGCAGTCTCTGGGGCAAAATTTCTTATATGAGATAAGAATAGCTACTTCTACAAATTTGTTCACTGCCCTGGAGGAGAAAATGAAACATATGTCCTAACTTTCATGTTTCGGATCTTTGGTGGTCTGGAAAGAGGCATTTCCCCCCAAAAAGGAGTAATCCAGGAAATCATTTTTAGTTTGCTTCATTGAAAGTGCAAATCCCTTGGGTCAATCCAGGCTTCGGAAACATCTTCTTTGACATCAGATGAGGTCCACAAAGGAAACCTACTCTGCTATTAACTTACATTTTAAGAGAATATCAAATCTCATTTATTTTACTTACAAAACGTATCTTTATAATTATAATAGAGCATTTTCATGAACATTTAGAAAATAGGTATTTCATTATTTAAATGTTCACAATTGTTAGTAATTTATGGAATATTTAGTTCAATTTTTTTATTTTTTAAAATTACGGTAGAATATGCATAATACAAAATTTACCACTTTGGCCATTTTGAAGTGTACAATTTTGTGGCGTTAGGTACAGTAACATGGTTGTGCAACGCCAACCATCTTCAGAACTTTTTCATCTCGCAAAACTGAGACTGTACCAGTTAAACAATAATTTCTCATCCCTTCATCACGCCAGTTCCTGGCAACTATCATTCTGGATTTTGTCTGTGGTTGTTTGACTCTTCCAGGTACTTCATATGAGTGGACTCATACGGTCAGTATTTATCCTTTGGGTGGATGGCTTATTTCAGTTAGCATAATGTCTTCAAGTTTCATTCATGGTGTGGCATGCATCAGGATTTCCTTACTTTCAATGCTGAATAATGTTTCATTTTGTGTATGTACCACATTTTGTTTATCCATATTTATTCATCAGTGAACACACGGGGCACTTCCACTTTTTGTCTATTGTGAATAATGCTGATATGAACGTGGCGTACAAATAGATCAGATTCTGCTTTCAATTATTTTGGGTATATACCCAAAGATGGAATTGCTGGATAATATGGTAATTATTATACATTTAATGATTTGAGGAATCACCATACTGTTGTTCACAGAGGCCGCTCTATTTTACCTTCCCACCAGTAAAGCACAGGGTTCCAATTTCCTCAAATCGTTGTTAACATTTGTTATGTTCTGTGCCTTTTTTGAAGCCATCAAACTGAGTGTGTTGATTCTTTTTTTTTCTTTCTTTCTTTTTTTTTTTTTTACTACAAATAGTAGTGCAGTAAATAATCTTTTACTTAAATTTTAGGTTTTTGTTTGTTTTGTTTTTTTGTTTGTTTTTGAGATGAAGTCTCTTGCTCAGGCTGGAGTGCAATGGCTCACTGCAACCTCTGCCTCCCAGGTTCAAGAGATTATCATGCCTCAACATCCCGGATAGCTGGAATTACAGGCACATGCCACCACACTCATCCAATTTTTGTATACTCAGTAGAGACCAGATTTCGCCATGTTGGCCAGGCTGATGTCTGACTCCCAGTTGTGAGTGATTCACCCACATTGTCCTCCCAAAGTGCTGGGGTTACAGGTGTGAGCCACAGCACCTGGCCTTATCTCTTTAGTTTCTTAGGTTACATATTCAGATAGAAATCTACTAGCAGGAAGACAAAGCTAATTGTATGATTTTTATTTTTTAACAACTTTATTGAGTTATAATTGATATACAAAAACACATGCAAAATAAATACGAGTTGATAGTTTGGACATAAGAATACATATGCTTCATTGTTATAACAAGACTACACTTAAAGTCATAAACGTATCTGTTACCTCCAAAACTTTTCTTGAGTCATCGTGGATGTGTGTGTAAGAACACTTAATGTGAGACCTATTCTTTTAACATTTTTAAGTGTACAATATCACATTGTTAACTGTGGACACTATGATGCACAGCACATCTCTAAACTGATTTATCTGGCAGAACTTAATCTTTATACCAGCTCCCCATTTCTTTCTTCCCCTGTCAATAGCCATTCTCTTGCCTGCTGCTATTAGTTTGACTATTGTCAATACCTCATATAAATGGAATCATACAGTATTTGTCTTTCTGAAACTGGCCCGTTTCACTTAGCCTAATGTTTTCCAGGTTCATCTATGTTGTTACAAATGTTAGAATTTCCTTGTTTTTTTTGAGGCTGAATAATAGTCTTGGCACATTGTTTTACAAAATTATTACTCTAATTTATACTCCTACTAGCATTGTGAAAGCGCCACTTTTACCAAATGCCGCCAATAGTGATTATTACTGTTTAGTTAATTTTATTGCTGAAAAACTATACCATTTTAATTTGCTGATTGTTCTTAGGTAAACTTGGATTATTTATAATTTCTGGCAATTTTTCTGTGTCTGTGTGTGTATTTTTGTAAATTGTCTCTTCGTGCCATTTGTTCATTGTTTTCTGTGGGTTAGATTTTTTTTCCTATTGTTAACAACAGGCTTTTTACTAATCACCTTATGTGCAGTTTTTTATTTTTAATGTTTAAAATTAGTTTACCATGTAGAAATTCCCCTGATTTGAGTAATCATTCTCCTAAATGATTACTTTACACATTGTATGCTTGTATCAAAACAACACATGTACCCCACAAATATGTACTATTATGTACTCATAATAATTAAAAATTAAAAAACAAAATTCAAAGTCTAATGTACTCAGATATGTTTGATTTTTTTCTCCTTTGGGTCATTTCTCACTGTCCACCTAATTATTAGTATTTCTCCTAATTCTGCTATTCTTTAGGTATTGGCTTTACATTTAACTACTACATTGATGTATAAAATTCCATAAATATGAATTTTTTGTTACCATAATATATAAGGAAGCATCTTCTAGTGTTAAAAATATTCATCCTTTCATTCCAAACAAACATATGATGGGGCATTTAGTATATGCCAAATTCTTAGATACACAGAGGTTTCCTAGGCTCTTTATTCTATTTCATTAATGTTATTGTTGATTTCTGCATAAGTATTGGTATTAATCACTGCAGTTTTTTTCTTCTAGTATTTTTTAAAAACACATTTTGTCACCATTGCTGCCCATGTTTTAAATTGTCTTGACTGTTGTTGGATTTTATTTATCAAAATGAATTTTTGTCATCTTTTATTTTAGATTCGGGTGTATAGGTACAGGTCTGGAACATGGGTAAATTGCATGTCACTGAGGTTTGTTTAGAAATGATTTCATCACCCAGGTATTGAGCATAGTACACTAGGTAATTTTTCAATACTCACCCTCCTCCTACCTTTCCCCTGCAAGTAGGCCTTAGTGTCTATTCCCATGTTTGTGCCTATGCGTACTCAATGTTTAGCTCCCACTTTTAAATAAGAATGTGCAAACTGTGGTTTTCTGTTTCTGTATTAATTTGCTTAGCATAATGGCTTCCAGCTGTATCCATGTAAAATGTATGATTTCTTTTTTTATGGTTTCATAGTATTTCATGGCGTATATGTACAACATTTTCTTTATTCAAGCCAGTATTGATGGGCATCTAGATTGCTTCCATGTTCTTGTTATTGTGAATAGTGCTGTGATGAACATATGGGTGCATGTGTCTTTTTAGGAGAATGTTTTATATTACTTTGGGTATATATCCAATAAGGGGATTGCTGAGTGGAATGGCAGTTCTGTTTTAAGTTCTTTGAGAGATCCCCATACTGCTTTCTACAGTGGCTGAACTAATTTGCATTCTCACCACCAGCATTCCCTCTCCTCTAGAGCCACACCAGCATCTGTTTATGTTTTTTTTTTTTTAATATTTTAATAATAATCATTCTGACTGGTGTGAGATAGTATCTCATTGTGGTTTGGATTTGCATTTCTCTAATGTTTAGAGTATTAGTCTGTTCTCACATTGCTTAAAGAAATACTGAAGACTGGGTAACTTATAAAGAAAATAGGTTACGTTGGCTCACAGTTCCGCAAGCTGTACAGGAATCCTGATGTTGGCACCTAGTTTACTTCTGAGGGGCCTCAGATAACTTCTTACCATGGTGGAAGATGAAAGAAGAGCACACACATCACAAGGCCAGAATAGGAGCGAGAGAGAGAGAGAGGGAAAAGGCACAACACACTTTTAAACAACCAGATCTGAGAATTCACTCGCTATCACAAGAACAGCAAGCAGCAAGGGGATGGTGGTAAGCTGTTCATGAAGAATCCACCCCCATGATCCAGTCACCTCCCACTAGGCCCCAACTCCATCACTGGAGCTTCCAATTCCACATGAGATTTGGGTGGGGAGAGGAATCCAAACCATATCAATTAGTAATGTTGAATATTTTTTCATATGCTTTTTGGCGATGTGTATGACTTCTTTTGAGAAAGATGAACTTTACAACTACTATTTACTCCAAGAGGAAAAAAAAAACCCTAGTATGTATATATTGGAATTGCATAAAGTAATTTAGAAATAGCTGATATCTTTATTATATCAAACTTCCAAATCTCATAACTTATAGATTGATATCTGATGGTTACTATTTCATTTATCAATGTTTTTTAAAATAGCTGTTTTGCATAAATGGATATCTGATGGTTACTACTTCATTTATCAATGAATTTAAATTAGGTGTTTTGCATTGGCTATATTTATTTTCTATTGATGTGTTTAATTATCTACCTAGTTTTCATATGTCAAACTTTCCTCTCTGTATTTATAACATTAATGGTTTCATATTCTGTACTGTAAATATTTTTTTCTAATAAGTGTTAAAGCTTATTGATTGTTGTGATAATTTATTCATCTTTATTATTAGATGTGCCTACATAATCATTAGTATTCAATATTTACCAAGTTAAAAAATTCCAGTGTTAATTCTTTATAATTGAGGAGGAATAATTATAAATTTATCTATTGGATTCTCTATTATAAATCAAAAGATATTTTATATTATGACAAATATTTTAATAGTCAATATTTGTGTATATATTTTTCTAAGTTGAGAAATTGATCTATGGGAAAAAAGTTTAAAAGAAAGAATGTATGAGATATGAAGAAATTATCTCATCTTTTGTAGTCTTCTATATCTCAAAAAATTCATGCATATTAAAATTTTATATATGTATTAGGCAAACTTATTCTATATTAATAGATTTCTTCATTTCACATATAACTGTTACCTGTAATTTTTTTAAAAATAAGATATATTGAAAAGGATTCTCTTTTTTACTGTACCATAAATACTTTTATGTAGCTAAGGTTTTTTTTTTTTTTGAGACAGAGTTTTACTCTTGTTGCTCAGGCTGGAATGCAGTAGCGTGATCTCAGCTCACCTCAACCTCCTCCTCCCAGGTTCAAGCAGTAATTCTGCTTCAGCCTCCTCAGTAACTGGGATTACAGGCATGTGCCACCAGGCTCAGCTAATTTTTTGTACTTTTAGTAGAGACGGGATTGCTCCATTTTGGTCAGGCTGGTCTCAAACTCCTGACCTCAGGTGATTTGCCCTACTCAGCCTCCCAAAGTGCTGGAATCTTGATATATTTCAGTATAGTCAGTAGATTTGGAGTTAGGGAATATCATTCCACAAATATTTACCTTACTTTAGCATTAATGTTTTATTGGATACTTTTCTCAAAGTAATGGAAGTTTAGAACAAATATTTTAAATCACACAATCTAGAATTGATTTTGAATCCTATTGAAGACTCGATTTTTGTGCTACGTGTAATCCTTAGAGTAGAAGAGCGATTTCAAGGAAGATCTGGGTAATAATAAAGCTCAATAGTTAGACTGAAACAATCATTTGTCAGTTTCCAATTGATAATATTAGCGCTTTTCCTTGGAAACACTGTTAAATGTGGCTTCACTGTCAGAATTCACCTTGTTCTTTAAAGTACACTCTTGAATTTAGAAAAACAGAAAATATATTCTGAATTTCATGTTAAATGGTTTCATTAAGACCACATTTTGAGCAAATCTATGATTAAACCAGATTACGGCATTGCAATTAAAATATAATTCTTGAAATGTTATTATTTTCTATTAGCAAACTAAATATTTGATATGGCTTCTGAGTGAAATATTATTTAAACTCTACCTAAAATTATTATTTAACCAGGATTATTTTATTTATTAAATAGATCTTTGAATATAATAGAGTACGATTCAACTAAGGATTGAAAACAAAATAATTTTATTTAAAAATTTATGATCAAAATTTCTTATTTTTTCAAATTTTTAAGCTCTGCTTACATAGAGATCACAGAATTAAGTGTCAATGTAATAGATAAAAGAATCAACATGTGAAATAGTGGTATGAATCACCACTAATCAAAGCCAGCTTCTAATGTTTGTCTTTGATATACCTCAAATGCAATAGTGACAAGAAAGTGAAATTTAAGATTAGAATAATACAAACTATATGTCCAGTTTTCAAAAATGTTGCTTATTTTCATTATTTAATTTTCAAGATACTTGAAATTAATCACTGCTGTACATATTGCAAGTAGTCATACAGATGCTTTAAATTTAAGAAGAGGACTCATTGAAATATATAATTGAACTGCAACAAGGTAAAACTAAAAATACAAACATTTATTGAAAATAAGCTGGATATAAATAGATAGTAATACCTGAAGGAAAAGCTTCAGATAGTCCTTCGTAGGTAGTAGGAGCTATTAGCCAACATTAATAAATCGGGTGAGAAAAAATTATATGGGGAAAAGTGAATGTCTGGGTATGAATGCCAGAGAAACTTCTAGGTAAAAATAATCAGAATTTTGCTTAGAAAAGCATTTCCCTAAGGACCCTTCCTTATGAGATAGCTTCCTGAACAAAGAAGATAAATACCTAGTTAAACTCATTTATCATCACACGGTAGTATGTAATGGCCGCGCAGTGGTGACCTTACAAACTCACTGCCTTAAGTCCCAGCCAAGGGATCAACACAATTGATGATTTAATAATTAACTACTCTTTGGTTACAAGTATCTTCGAAATGAATTTTCCAGAGTAAACAACTGCTCTACAGATGATCGCTTTTAAATCCATTAAATAGCTTATGATCGGATATATATTTGAAAGCATAAAGAGGTGGCATCACCTATTGTGATGCTGAGGTTGAGTATGTTCTAGAAAATTTGTTTGTAAGCCAACTGATTATAATAAAAGTACTTTTAAATGTAAATTCATATTCTTAGATAAGGCTTCAGAAACAATACATTTTATATACTACATTAACAACATAGAATAAATTGTCCTTAATATCTTTACTTTTCAAACTAAAATATATATTACACATGGGAAGTTTCCAAACACCTTTTTAATGAAACTATGAACTCACTGTCCTTAGTTCAGGAGGTCTCTCCTTGAGCTCACAATCATATGGACTAGTGTTGGAGATCACTTTTGTCCATCCCCATCAATAATTTCCTGAATACATCAGTAGCACCTAGCAAGAGGAAGGTGAAAAACTTGAAAAGAGGCTTTCAGTCTCATGACCTTCAATCTCAAGATTCCTATCTCTGTTGAGTCCTAGACTGTTTAAATGACCCCACGTTGCCACAAAGATTGCATGCCAGTGATTGTATGTTTCCTATGGTGTCAAGCCAGTTTGTGATGGCCTTGTGATGTTAGCTCTTGGAATATGGAGAACTTATTAGGTAGTTTTGCCTTATGACAAACATGACTCCATTTTCCAATATATCCTGATATATTGTTGGACAACTAGCAGTTATAATGGCCCAAGGTCTTTTGCAAATGAGTTTTGAAGGCAAGTAACAATCTCAGTACTAACATAAGAACCATTATTTGATCTGGATACTGAATAATCCTGCCAAGTGTGATCTTCTTATTTAAATTCAAGTTAGCTGTTTCTTGCACATTATTTATCAGATATTTCACACACATTTCACTGGTTTACATTTACTCTAAATCCTTGTATCATAAATGATCATTCCTACATTACAGGATATTTAAAGAATGGTTAATATATTTATTTTACTCCCTTTTCAGCTCCTCGTTCACATTGTTAAAGTAAGAACATGGCTATCATATCTGAACGTCATCTCTCATTATAACTCCTTATTCCTTGAATGTTCTCCCAGGCTGATATCTTTCTATGCTGAGCTGTCTCCCTGTTGGAGCTTTATCGTCCTCAACCCATTGTTTTCTACAACAAAACTGCACTCAGATCTTTTATTTTCTGACTACAAGGAGAGCTGTTCTTTATTCATTAAACATTCAACAAGAATTAATTAAGAACCTATTACGTGCCAGCAACTCTTCTAGGTTTTTCTGTGAACAGAAAACCCAAAGATCTGTTCCTGTTGGAGCTTACTGTGGGGTGATAGTAATATTAAAATGAAAATACTATATAATCAAATATACAATAATTTTGAAAGTTTTATTAAAAATCATATGGCAAGTTAACGTGTGTTGCAGCAGAGTTACGGTTTTAGATAGGGTGGTTAAAGTAGGTTTCGTTAATGATTGATATGTATTTAAGTAAAGAGTTAATACGTGTAGACTGATTAATGTTCCAGGTTAAGGGAACAGGCAGAGCGAATGCATGCCGATATGTTTGAGGAACAGAAAAAAGCTGATGTGACTGGAGGACAATAACCACAAGGGAAGAAGTGCACACACAGTGGTTAGAGGTATTATGAGGAACCACATAATGTAGGCCATTGTAACGACTAGCTTTGGTTCTGAATAAAATGGGATTCTGGTACAAGGTTTGGGGCAGAGGAATAATACGTTCTGATATTTTTAAAAATTTCTGAAACCCACAAAAAAGTTGAATGTGCAGTGTACCCCTGTTTACTTATCCCTGTGTTCATGAACTGTTGATTTCTTCCCACTGTTGCTGTTTATACATAGAAACATACATGCATGTACAGTACCCACACACTTTGCCAAATCGTTAAAAGTTTTCTATAAATATCATGGCACTCCTCCTTAAACATTTCAATTTGCATTTCCAGAAACAAAGACCTTCTTTTACACTGCCACATCATCATTACCATACTTAAGATAATAAACATTAGTTCAGTGGCAGTTTTCAAATTTCCTCCATTTTCAAATTTCCCAGATTTTCCTCAAAATGTCTTTTTTAGCTTTGCAGTTGTTCTTTAATTCTGTGTAAACCAAAACCCACTTATTGCATTGGCTAAACTGTTTCTCCCCCTCTTCTCCTCCAATCTGAGTCCTCTGCCTGCCTCTGTTCTCAATGGCATTTAATCTTTGGAAGAATTCAGGTCAGTTGTCCTGTAGATCACTTCATCTTCTGGATTTGAGTGATAGCCTCCTGATTATTATATTCAGTTCATAATATCAGAATATAGTTTTCTTCTTTCATATATTTATTGCTTGGCCGGGCAGGAAAGTCAAACATATTTACCACGTGCACGTGACATTCACTTGCATAATGTCTATAAGGATAAACGTTTGAACCAGGAGTTATTTCTGAAAGTCATCTTCAGTTTAAGTGATAAATGAGAATCTTGGGAGAGTATAATTTTGGTTCAATACCCTGTGAGTTTGTCTTGGAGAGCTGTGTCTTATCTACCTACTTCATTTATCCCATAGGGAAGGCGGTTGATTTCTAAATTTTGCAACATTCTAGTTAGATGTGTTATTGATGAAATTGCTGTTCAGATCTGATGACAATTTAATGTAGAACAAAACTGGATTGAGTGACCTTTGCTGCAATTGATGTTGGCCTTTCTTCTTGTTAAGTGACTGGTCAATTTATCTAACTTATAGGAAATATTGTGATTGCTAAATGGACTGTCATAGATAAAGATATATACCATTCATCTTGAAAGGGTTCACCAGGCAATAATAATGAGAGACGGTCAAGGGGCATGAGACTTTATAAACCTTATGAAATTCAGTGACTTTCCACACATACATAATTGTATCTTTTTCACATTTAACTATTTACTTAGAGTTCATTGTCACTGATTAGACACCATGTACACTCAAAGGTGAGACTACGTTTTGGTAAGTTATTATAAAGTTTAGTTTTGTGTACAGGATAAAAAATAATTTTTGTATATTCTTTGAGGTGGGAATTAAGATAATTATTTTTCTGCTAAGTTACTTGGGTTCTGGGCTATTTTTAAGGAAAATCGGTTTTATTTTCTGGTAGTGCTGTACATGTTCAGGGTATGTGCAGACTGGAATGCACAGAACTAAAAGGCCATAACCAGTTTGGGAAGGAGACAGAATACCACTACTATATACTGATATGAAACTATTCAGGAGAACTAGCCTATTTGCCAGGAAATCCAAGCAGGTGAAATGCATAATAATCTCACTTAGTAACAGAATGTGTGACTAAAATGAATAAAGACAATGTAATCCAAAAATAAAATTTAAGTTGGTAATAGAGTTTTTTCTCTACAAATTATCCAAAGTATATATAACTATTCATATTCATTTCAACTAGTCCAAGCAACTTCCAAGCAATAAAACACTTGTTGTTTTTGACTTTTACAATTTGTTATTCTTCATAGGCAGCTCGTAACCTATGGTACTGGTAGGAGATGTTATTCAGATTGATATCAGCTAGTATATCTCATTAACACATGCCAAAGTTGGGCAAGTCTTTTCTAGATTTTTAAAATTTTAAAGCATATTCATAATTCTACGAGAAAGTATTCTAAGACAGCAAACTTAAAAAATATTGGCATCACACGTTCATATATGTATGTGCAAAAACATGATGAAATAAAGTTTATTTTTCTCCTGTATAGTGAACTTTTAAATAGTAAGCAAACTTAAAAAATATTGGCATCACACGTTCATATATGTATGTGCAAAAACATGATGAAATAAAGTTTATTTTTCTCCTGTATAGTGAACTTTTAAATAGTAAGTCCCTGAGCTACTTTCTATGAATGAATCTATATTTTTCTGTACCTTATTTTCACATTTTCAAGGATCAGTTTCTCACAAAAATGAATTTTCAATTTTGGTAGATTTTTTTGAATTATCACTTTTAAGAAAAGATTTATACATTTGTTATCCCACATATTTTTATGTATTGAAACAGTGATTACTTTATCTTCCTTATCTCTCAGGTTTGTCATTAAGAGATACTGTTTACAGATTTCAAACCATTTCTCCCTACATTAGAGTGTTACAGATTAGCCTATTAAAACCCTTATCCTAGGTTTTCCTGTTAATTTAATTAATTATTAAATTTACTTCAATTGTAAAGCATTGTTTTATTCGAATTACTGTATTTTCCAAAAGGCTGAAATTGAATAAGTTGACTTCTTGAAGTCTTCCAAGCAGTATAATCTATTAGTTTACTAAGTTGGTTGAACCTATAATTACCAAAAATTATGATGAAATTGGAATTTAGATGTTAAAAATATTTTAAATTATTGATCTGATTATGTTTCCATTAGAGACTCTGTAAGTTAATTACAGTTTCATTCCCATCCCTTTACTATTTATCTGTTTTTATAGCATAAACTATTTGTAAATATTATGAATTTCATTTTAGTTGGTGTTTGATGACAACTACGTTGTCAAGCACTGACCCTGTCGAGTTCCTACTGTTTCTGCCTTAGTGCGAGTCATTTAATTTAAGGTAGGATTGAATAACTGGACTGTAGGAAATTAAATTTTTTAGAACAATAAATTGATAATTCCGAAGATTTGCAGGATTTATTTACATTCTTTTTCTAATTTTTGATTGGAAGAATCAAAAAACAGAGAAAGGATGAAGCAATTTAATAATACATTGGATAACTGATCAAGCAGTTTGAGTTCTTTTAAGAGTTTTATAAAATATAACTTATCCCCATTTAATACTAATCATAGTCTTACTTTACTCCACAAAGAAATTTTAGCTTATACCTCCAACTAATACGTGTTTATATAACATATCACCTTTAAATCCTGAGGAAATGAGCAATAAATACGAGCGATGAGAGAAGCTAAAGCAGGAATCTAAATATCATTTTCCTAGAAAGGCAGGAACCATATTTAATAAGCAGCTACAAATATTGCTACAATCATTAAGGGAAATGACATTAAAGAATGAATCAAGGCGATACCACTAGCCTGATTTTTATACTGTTTAAGTTAGAAACATTAAGAAGTCTTATTAATGCATCTGCTTCATTTTTTTGAGTTGACTGTTTTAAGGCACTATGCTAGGTTTTATCTATATGTAAAAACATACATACAAACACATGTATCTATATGTATTTTTGTGTGAATGTATAGATGTGTATATATAGATGTGTATATATTTATACATGGATATATGTGCATATGAATCTATATATACATGTATGGATAATACAATGTAAAAATATTTTTAGTGTATGTAAACACAAGAAAGAGGGCATCTAACTTAGTTCAGTCACGATAAGGACAGCAAAGGGTTACTCTGAGAGTGATATTTTAGCTAATACCTGAAAGTTGAAAAGAGTTGGTAAGGTGGATGAGGACAGAGATGATAAAAGGCATTCTTGGTGGAGGAAACAGCATTTGTATGTGTCAGACTGTGGGATGATCTGGTTACCAGTGGGGTGGAAGTACAATGTATGTTAAGGGAACACTTGGAAAGGAAGATATAAAAACAATTTGGAACGGCCTTTTATGCTATACCAAAGTGTGGTGGGTGTGTTAGTTTTTGTCTTTTTCAGGTCAGTGATAGGGACCCAATAAAGAATTTTGAGCAATGAAATGGCTTATTAGTTTATATGTTAGACGTACAATTATGTTTGCTTAGGATTGTTTTAGCTATTGTGGCTCTTTTTTTGGTTCCATATGAATTTTAGATTTTTTTTTTTTAATTCTGTGAAAACTGACATAGGTAATGTGAAAGGAACTGTGTTGAATCTGTAGGTTTCTTTGGTCAATATGATCATTACAATGATATTGATTGTCCAATTCATGAGCATGGAATGTTTTTCTATTTATTTGTGTCATCTATGATTTCTTTCATCAGTATTTTGTAGTTTTTCTTATAGAGATCTTTTCCCTCCATATCGGACTTAAATAAACTAAAGAGTTTCTGCACAGCAAAATAAACAATCAACAGAGTGAGCAGGCAACCTCAAGAATGGGAGAAGATATTTTCAGACTATGCATATAACAAAGGATTAATATCCAGAACTTATAAGGAACTTAAACAAATCAACAAGAATAAAACAAATAACCTCATTCATTGAAACTTGGGCAAAGGACATGAACAGACACTTCTCAAAATTAGACACATGAGTGGCCAACAAACATATAACAAATGCTCACTATCACTAATCAGCAGATAAATGCAAATTAAAGACATGAGATACCATCTCATACCAGTCAGAATGGCTATTATTAAAGTGAAAAAATAATAGATAACGGCTAGGATGCAGAAGAAAGGAACTGCCCAAACACTACTGATGGGAATGTGAATTAGTTCAACATATATGAAAATCAGTATGGGGATTTCTCAAATAACTGATAATATAATTACCATTCAACCTAGCAATCCCACTAATGGATAGTTGCCCCAAAGAAACCATTTTATCAAAAAGACACATGTACTTGTATGTTTATCACAGCACTATTCACAGTCCAAAGTCAGAGAATCAACCTAAGTGTCTATCAACAGTGGCTTGGATAAAGAAAATGTGGTACATACACACCATGGAATACTATGCAGCTATAAAGAGCATGAAATCATGGCCTTTGCAGCAACACGATTGAAGCTGGAAGCCATCATCCAAAGTGAATTAATGCGGAAACAGAAAATCAAATCCTACATGTTCTCACTTATAAGTGGCAAACAGTGGGTACACGTGAGCATAAAAGTGGAAACAGTAGACACTGAGGGCTCCAAAAGTGGAGAAGGAGGGAGGCAGGCATGGGTTGAGGAGACTACTTATTGGGTACCATGTTCCCTATTTGGGTGATGGGTTCTCTAGAAGCCCAAATCCCAGCATCACCCAATATACTCATGTAACAAACCTACATGCGTACCCCCAAATCTAAAATACAACTTTAAATAAATTAAAAAAAGGAATGCAGTTCTGATATCAAAATATCAGTTTAAAAGGGAGTTTGTGGCAAGATTAAAGGGTTGCTAGAAATTGATACTTTGCCAGTCTGTTGGAAGGTATTTGCAATCATAGGTGGTAAATGATAAGAGGTTCTACAAACCATCATTCACATGTTAACACAGCCTCCTCTTGAAAACACTACACATTTGTATATATACACACACACATTGTTGTATTACATATATATATACACACCCAGTGTACATATGTGTATATATATACACACACACATATATTTAATGAAATAATGCCCTTATGAAAAAAGATATCTATGATGAAAACATCTTTATAAAATAAAGCTCTAAGAAAGGATGTTTCTGTATAAGTGATTCTATTTGCAAAGGTGTTATATATTGACCAGAATTTTAGTGGTGGATGACATGATACCTACTTCAATCTTCAGTTAACAGATTTTGGATTTCCCTTTCCCGCAAAAGAAGTATTAATTTTTATATCTGTTTAACCGCTAATGAGTATGTCTTAACAAAAACCCAGGGCAAATTCTGTATTTTGAAATAAATTTACTTTAAAAAAAATTGAATATAAAGATCTTAAAAGATAGTTGATATAATCAAAGTTGTCTTCAAGTTTTAGAAACAGCAGTGAATCTTCAGGCTGTTCCAAAAATTTTTTGTTTGTTTTACATATTTATAATATTTGTAGCTTATCACCATCTTAGTTATGTGTTTGTATTCGACTTATAAATTAGAATATTATAGCCAGTAATTTTTATGTGTTTTAACATATGTAACATTAGTAGATAATTATTGTATCATACGATATAATAATTTATTTTTAAATGTTCTTAAAAGCTAATTTTAAGATTTTATTTTTATTTCATATCATACAACAAATTTAAACCTCACAAATCATTTTCTGTTAAAAGTAATTATTTTGATTATATAGTTTTAAACTGGTTTTTTGCTGACGTTATTAACACAGTATGTGCTAAAGCCTCTGGTACAACATGAAAGCTGTAACAAAATTTACTGTAAACCATCCATGAAGGAGACTTTTACAGATGTTGTGATTATGTGAGCCTAGAGGCTATATTGCTGTAATTGGCCTCCTGTGAGGCTGGAATTCTGCAATCGTTCCTGGAAGCTCAGCAAACAAGAAGATTGGATTTCACAATGTTTACATTTGTTGGCTGTTACTTTGCGTTAGCAACATTCATATAATGAGCAACAGCCATTCTCACTTGTGATACTGTTCTTTATCATCAAATGCAAAAATATATCCTGTTTCTTTTTTTAGCCCACTACAGAGTTGTTTCCTTTAATATTTTTGAAGGACTATCTATTAAATATTACTGAATGTTCCTTTTTTGCAACAAACATTGTATTTATTCCTGCTTTAGTGCAAATGTACTTAACTTTATTTGTATCCATCTAAATCTCCCAAATGTCATTTCATTAATTTTTAAATCTTCCAGTTTAGAAGTTCATTATATTACAATTCCTTCATTGGATATAATGGGCATTTTATTGGAAATATTTATGGAAACAGATTCTAAAGTTTATCATCTTTTTCTTCTTTCCCAATAATATAAGTACCTTAAAATGCTTTAAATCTAACCACTCCTCCCAACTTGTATAATATTCCTTCTCATATTTAGTTTGTGTATATTTGTATCAATATTAGATATTCTTATTAATTCCTTATACAGTCAATGGTGTCTTAGATCCACTCACGTGTATGTACTGTTTCTCCAAATTTCTTTAGTTCAACTTCTCTATGCAACATATTCTTTAGAAGTTCTGTTAATGAGAGTATGTAATTTGTAAATTATCTCAGTTTGTTGATATTTGAAATGTCTTTAGTTCACATGCTTTTGTTATGAAAGCATGCTTTGCCCAGTATAAAATTCTAGGTTGACTGATATTTTTCTCATAGCATTTTGAGAAACTTTAATAAATGTCTTATATTTGGTGTTCTGCTGTCTAGGTGTGATTAGATAATCATGTGTGTGTATGCGTATATAACTCTCTAGAAATTAACTTGGCTTTCTGAATATGAGGACTGGTATCTTTCATGAATTCTGAAAAATTCTTAGTTATTATTTCTTCTATTGCATTCCCTTATTCTTTCTATATTCTCTGCACAGAACACTGATTAGATATGTTAGATCTTCTCACTCTTTCTCTCTTTGTTATATATTCATATGTCTTTATGCCACACTGTGAAAGATTTCTACATATTAATATGTTTCAACTTATTATCTGTTCTCCTGTATCTAATCTGCTTTTTAATATTCTCACTGAATTTCTAAACAACCACACCTTTTACTTGTGATCATTTCAGTGGTTCTTTTTCAAATTACTTGGTCATTTTTGCCTCTTCCTTTAGCATACTTTCACAACATACTGCTATTCTTTGAAACAAATATGTCTTCTTAGGCTATGTTTAATGTTGTGTAATTCTGTTATCTGCTGGTTTTGCACACTTCAATTGTAATGTGTTGTTTTTACTGACTTTCACTCATGGTTGCTCCTTTCCTATTGAATTCATGTTTCTTGGAACATGAATTATGGGAATTCTTTGAAGTCTTTGGGCTTATTTTCTCTACAGATAATTTGTGTTTGCTTTTTCCAAGTCCCTGGATCATTACCAGAAGGGGGAATTTAGCTAGTTTTTTACTTAAGATATTTTTGACCAGCATTAGCAAACTACAGCCTGCAGAACGATTTCAGCCTGCTGCCTGCTTTTATGAATAAAGTTTTACTGGCACTCAGCTACATATGTGTTTTGTCCTTGGCTGCTTTCCCATTACAATGGCAGAATCGAGTGGTTGCAACAGAGGCCATATGACTCACAGAGCCTGTAATATTCACTATCCGGTCATTTACAGAAAAACTTTGACAACTACTAGTTTAAGCCATATAATCCATTCCTTTAAAGGTAGGTTTCTGGTTTTGAACTCTCATATATATATATATATATATTTTTTTTTTTTTTGCTTATTCCGTTCCAAACATAGACAACGATAAAACAGAAAAGTATCTTTGCCCTCTGTCTGTAGTTTAGCCACAGATGGATTCACTTTGTAGGAGCCCTGGCATCCTATAGATGTCCTTAATTTTACTCCCCATTTTGAGCTGCTTTAGGGTTTTGTCATATGCTCAGCACACTTGTAACTTTCACAGCCAAAGCCTGCACCAGCCAAGGTGAACGAAAGCATACCTCCGGCAAATGCAAATTTCAGCATTTACTTTTCTTACTGCATTTACGCTTTCTTATTTTTTCTGCATCTGAGAATTTTCCTCTTCTATCAGGTCAGCATTAAGAAAATATACATGTTGTATTTTATCTAGCATTTAAATGTTTTCTATACTAAGAGGATTTCTCTAGACATCAGTTCCACCATATTACTGAATATAGAGCATAACCTATTTTAGGGATTATCTCAAACCGCCGTTCTTCCCTCAAGCTAGTGTAGTTTAAATCTACTGGTTTTGAATTCAGGCTGCTTCAGACAGATCAGGTTCCACCATTTTCACTATATGTGACTTTTGGCTTTTACGTAATCACTTTTAGGTCTCTATTTTCTCCAATTAAAACAAAGATAATGCACTTATTTATTAAGGGTTTTGTGATGATAAGAGTGGAATATACATATATGAATACATATGTATATATAATGTTAACACAATGCTCAACAACAGTAAATGGTCAATAAAAAATTTCTTAGTCATTATTGTTATTAATATATTAGACTATTCCATTTTTTAATTAAGTCTATGTTCTAGTCATTTATTCTAGAATCTGTACATTAGTAATTAGCACTTAACTAGCCTTTGAGGGTAAGGAAAAAATTATCAAATGTTCATGTATTACAGATACTTTATAAAAGCCCATAAGAGATATTTACTCTAAACCATAAGTAATCTTGCAATGGGCAAAGGAAATACAAATATAACTTTCTGGAAATCAAAAAACAGAACTCACAATCTGTCAACTACTTTTAAAAATACCTCTAATAGCAATCAACCTACTCATTTTGAGTTTTAAATGGTTGTTATTTGGAGGAGAAGAAAAATAACAAAATAAGAGTTTCGAGTTCTGCAAAATTAAAAAAAGAAAAAAGTATTTTTATATTTTAAATATTTCAAGTCATTAGTACACTAGGTTAGCATTACTTAAAGAATGAATAAGTATCCAGAAGATCTGAAGTTAAGCCCCAGGATTTACAGGGCTAGATCTGGAACTTTGAGTTGGTAAGATGAGATCAGCAATTCGCCCTTTCTTATAAGGCAGTGTTGTAAAAGTATACAAAGATATTCTGAAAGTACTTCATGTAGCATTGCTAAATGCCTTCACATTTGTTGTTATTGTTGTTTTGGAAAAGCTGAATGTTATGCATCCGTATCATAGAACTCATTCTGGTTGTGGTCATTAAGTATGTGCTAACCAATGCGGTTACACATGAAAATAGATGTGATAAATACCAAGTTTTGTCTAAATATTATTTCCAAACTCTGATTACAATGTTGTTCTACCATTGTGCTTTTAGTATCTTTTTCATATTTTTGTGAAACAGTAACCTTCATATTTGCAGTGGCTTTGTATTTAAAAATACATATATAGAGCTCAATAAATGTTTATTGACCACCCACTAGATGTAAGGCATTATGCCCGAAGTTAAAAGGAAAATCTATTTAATGAGACAGAATGTGGCCTTAAGAAACTTATGTGTTCTGCTTGCACACCAGAGATAAATGAAACCTAAATTCATTTGATGCCAGAATTCAGCATGCAGTAACTAAAGAACATGTTATTTCCTTAAAAATAATCTCAAAACCCTAGAGACAACTTCAGGCTAAAAATGTCATCTTTAAAACAAAATTTTATTCTGATTTAATTTCTTACTTGCTGTTGCCTACTGTATTTCTTTGATTATTGCCTTTCCTTTCTGTGTTTTCAACTCTGTAGTTCTGGAGGCTGCTTTCCTCCACTATGTAAACATTCTCAGCTTACTACAGAGTTTAAAAAGCCTATAGAAACAAGCTAATCCATGCAACCTACTTGCCCTACCTAATCACATCTCTCTCTCTACTTTTTCTTTATGATTAGGTTTACTTTTTTTAAAAAAAAAAGTTTACTTTTTACTTTATGATTAGGTCTTTTCTTGTGATTTGCTTTCCATCCCCATGGTTTTACTAAAGCCTTACTTGTTAAAGTCACTGAGGACCTGTTAATTACCAAACAAGTGCATTAGATACATCTCAGAAAAAAATGCATTAGACACTCCTCTGAGAATCTCTCTCCCCACCTCCCCAAGATATTTCAGTTACTCGCCAAGTATTTCCCACATTCTTTCTCTCCTCCTCTTCTCCACTCTCACTGCCTTAGACAGGGACTACTGCTTATTGCTCCTGATTTTTCTGTATGCATCTAGTCTTGACTCCAGGCGTCATCTTCCAAAATCTTTGGTCATCTTTGTATGCACAGCATTTATTACTTCATTGCTCTTATCAAAATGTTTAGATTAATGGATTTATGGGTAATTAAGAAGGTGGGATCTTCAGGCTTTTAATAACATAATAGATATGGAAGGGGCAGAAAGAGAAGGCATAAAGGGATCCAGAATGAATAACCTGGTACATTGTGCAAACAAAGAAACTGGAATATAGTGACATCTAAAAGCAGATATAATGATAATGTTGCTGTGAGATAAGTGTCTTTTATTATCATTAAGTAGATTTTTTTAGCTGAATCTTAGAAATATAAGCACACATGAAAATTTTATTTTCAAAGCGGCTATCTTTTCAAAACTACTTTTAGAATGTATATGGCATATTTTTCCTTTTCTTCATCTAAAAGTTGTTATTATTTTATATTTCATTTTTGAGACAGAGTCTTGCTATGTTGCCCAGGCTGGAGTTCAGTCACACGATCTTGGTTCACTGCAACTTCCATCTCCCAGTTCAAGCCATTCTCCTGCTTCAGCCTCCCAGGTAGCTAAGATTACGGGCCCGTGCCACGATGCCCAGTTAATTTTTATATTTTTAGTAGAGATGGTGTTTCACCATGTTGGCCAGGATGATCTCAATCTCCTGACCTTGTGATCCACCTTTTGGCTTTATTTTAAAGTATTTAAGTGTTGCATCTAGATCTGTTTCTAAGCAGTATCTTTGAAATTTAAACTTATCAAAAATTATCTCTAACTTCATATTAAAACAAGTGAACTGAACAACACTTCCCCTGGTCTGCTCTGAGCCAGTGACTGTGCACAGCCGGAACACTACAGCCAAGACATTCTGCTAAACGTGGAATATTTCCAGCTGGCATTTTGGTCCAAACACTTCCCATCATTTGACAGAGACTTCCTCAGACCTGTGCTGCAGTCTGAGGTTCTTCCTACCCAATCTTTGTTTTCCCATCTCTGTCACAGGTGACAGAGCTGCATCAGGGTCTAAAGGCCTTCCCTGACTTTCCAAGCCCTCCTTTTTAGCTTTCATAAGCATATCCCCTCATTAACTATCTTGCAATGTCCAGTCACATCTTGGTAACTGCTTCATGGAGGACTCTAACAAGCACAACTTTATTATGAAGTTCTTGGATTTAGGATTTTTGCCTCTGACCAAATAGTTTGCAGATTTATGCTTTTATTTGTATTGTAATAACTTAATATAGATGTTTGCTATTTTAAGAAATGTTTTTTTCAGGATTTGTAGGAAATGCCTTCTTACCATATACCGTGTCCCTATATGAGAGCTTCTCGATTTTGGCACTGGTGAAATTTTTGACTAGATAATTCTTGGTTTTGGAAGGCCATCTTATACACTGTATGAAGTTCAGAAACAGCCCTCACTCCTCCACCCACTAGAGGCCAATAGCATGGCCCCCCAGTCTCCAGAAATTGCCAAGTGGCTTATCAGAGGCAAAGTGACCCATGGTTAAGAACCACTGATGACATATTTAATTGGTGGTGTTCCTGTCAGTTTCTGTATCTGCATATTGTTAATATATAGTTCTGTTGTTATATTCTTATGCCTAAGGAATAAAAAAAATTTAATTTACTCAACATAAACTATATAATAAATTTAGAAAATATCAAAGATGGGAAAAAAAGGAACTACATTGTCTGTTAAAATCAACCATGTCCTAGGAAATAAAATATATGGCCATTACAATTGAAACAAAGTTTTTTAAAAGATAGAACTTGTACAGATTTTGAAGAGTAACAAGGATTTGTTTAAATAGAAAAACTTTGAGGCAAGTATAGTTGCATGACCTAAATTATGAAAGCAGAAATAAAAGTACATTAAGAAAAGCACTTTCCAAGGGTACCATCTTGACAAGAAGCAGAAGAAACATTCATACTAAAAGTGGTGGAGTAGTAAACATGTAATTTCTTCAATTATAATATTTTCTACATCTTAAAAGGATGTACTTTCTCTGCTCCATTTCCTTGTATCTACCAATTACTCAGTACTGTGTATTTCTCCATGATTTCACTTGTGAGTTTTCCTCTCCATTGTGGTGTAGGCTATTAAACCCATGACCTTTGTACAATCATAACATCCCCTTACCTGGAGTTGTGACTTCAGTTACTCTGAGTTTTTATCATTTCAATTCCTTTATTGATATTTTCTATTTTTCAGAGACACCATTTTCATACTTTTACTTCTTTAGACTTGGTTCCTTTGATTACTTTGAATATATTTGTAATAGATTATTTAAAATATTTTTCTAGTAAATCTGAAATGTGGGCTTCCTGGGAGATAGTTTCTATTGAATGCTTTTTTCCTTATATTAAGGCCAAACTTGCCAGTTTCTTCATGTTTCTAATTATTTTTGTTAAAAATAGACATTTAATATAAAGCGGCAACTCTGAAAATTAGATTTTGTCCTTTCCATAGAGGTCAGTTTGTTGTTGTTGCTGTTGTTTTTGTTGTGTTTCTATGTCTGTGTTTTGTGGCATTCATAAATTAACTCTGTAAAATCGGGATCTAATTCTTTTTAAATTACTCGTGATAATTCTTTTTCTTAATATCGGTAATTTATGTTTCTCTCTTTCTCTTTCTCCATTGCATCATTTGTATTAAGAGTTTAGCAAGTGCGTTAATATTTTCCATATAGCAACTTTCTTAAGTGTTTTCCATACGTATGGTCTCAGGTGTTAAGGCAGGCCAGCCAGACTGGGAACTGGAGCCAGATTAACAGTAGTGACAGTCACAGCTGTAGTAGAAGCAGTGATAGTTGCAATAGTTGCAGGCACTGCAGAGACAAAGAGAAAGAAATGACAGCATGTATAAGCAGTGTGTGGAGACCCATAGTGGGAGGCCAGTTTGACTTTCCATCCCCTAAGTTTAAGCTACAGAAGATGTTAACACTCTGGCCTGAGCTCTGGGACAGGCTATCAGGCAGTAAGCTTTGTTAATAAGTTATTACAAAAGAACAGTATACAAGTAGACACTGTAGTAATGTATGTCAGTGAGTAATTAAAATTTGTAAAAGAGTTTAGAATCTCTGATTTTGAAAACTATAGCATTACAAAACACGTATCTAGAAGTTTAGAAATGCAAATTAATTTTAAAGATCATCACATTCAGTGGAAAATAATTTTCATATGAGCTTCAAATGAACCAAGTGATTAGAGAGATAATTTTAAAATTAATTTTTTCTGTAATTGACGATGCAGTGATATAGCACATAGATGGACATTTTGAATTATATACATGCTATAAAGCCATGTTTGGTTTCTTATACAACCTCCATAGTTACAGGAACCTTCAGAAGAAACATTAAAATTTTATTTTATAAATTAACACTTAAATTCAGATTTATGCAAAATTGATCTATGTAAAGAGTTAAATATTTTTAGAAACTTTATTTATTTATTTATTTTACTGAGACAGGGTCTCTCACTCTGTTGGCCAGGCTGGAATGCAGTGGTGTGAACTTGGATCACTGTAACCTTGACCGCCCAGGCTCAAGCAATCTTCTTACCTCACTCTCTTAAATAGCTGGGACTACAGGTACATGCCACCACACCTGGCTAACAGAATTTTTGAAGTTATTTTTTGTAGAGCTGAGGTATCATTGTATTGCCCACGCTGGTCTGGAGTTCGTGGGCTCAAGCCATCCTCTCGCCTTGGCCTCTCAAAGTGTTGGGATTAGGGGTGTGAGCCACTGAGATGGGTCTTTAGAAACTCCTAAATGTTGAATCATTAGCCCTAGATGTACTAAAATTTGTATTTTAAAATAATCAAAATTTTTCTTATTATCACTCTCTATAAAATAATCTTAGCTCTAGTAACAGTTGCATCAGTGCATTCTTCCCTGAATGAACAATTATCCAAAGTTATGTATTAAAAATTGTCTTGCATTGCCCAGAAAGGACTGATGTTGCTTTCAATTTAATTGGAATGATGAAGTAGAAAAGCATAAATTGTAGAAAAATGAAAAAATCTTATGATTAATAAATATATCACGTTAACAAAGTATTATGATTTTACTATATCAACTTGTAACTCCAAAGAGATTTTTTTAACAATTTATAAGTTTATATTGTTATTCATATATCACTGTTGCCCTATTTCATCTTATAAGCAAATATTTTTTAAAGTAAAAGATTTATATTTGAGTACCTTTAATAGCAGTTCTTGCTTTTTGAAAGAGGCCTGCAAATTATGAGGTTGACTCAGACAATATTTTGTACATGGTTTGGAAATTTATAGCTTTAATAATCTTGTACACCATTTATATGACATTTCATGATGTCTTTTGACTTTGTTATGAGGGTTTTTTTTAGGGGAAGGGTGGATAAAGTTTAAATTACAGAAATATTGAGAATATATACATGTATCTTTAAAATATTCCATTATTTGAATACTAACAATTTTTGTGACAAACACTTTTTATACTGGTTTAATACTTTTCCCTAAGAAGAGTTTTCAAGAACAAGCTTTCATAATTGGAGGATGGTTTTATCTTTAATCGCCTACTAATTATTTTCATGAGTAACTTTCAGTCACCGTTATTTACAACAAACCTCATCTTACTCTCCTGTTACCCAAGCTTTGCCCAAAGAGAAACCTGTTTGTTACTATTCAAATTTAATCATGTCGCTAACTTCTATCAATTTTTTCTTCTGAAACAATTTTCCAATTGACTCACCCATCATCTCCATTCCCGTTGTGACACTCAGGCCCTCACACACTCTCTCCTGCAGCCTGCAATTGCATTCTATCTGGCCTCTTTGTCTTGACGTTGTGCTGGACTGCTCTTAAAAATACAAGTCATATAATGTAACTTTTCTATTTAGAATTCCTTAGTCTTTAGGTTAAAGTACAAATTCATCAACATGGCATGAATGCTTTCTCTTCCTCATTGCTGTCTTCTACTGTCTTCTTATCTGCAACCTGCATACACACATTGTGATGCAAAAATTGTTTCCATTTCCCTGAAAGTGGCCTATTATGTTAATATCATTGTACCTTTTTATGTACTTTGCTCTCTGCCAAGAACGTCTGCTTGTCCATTGTCCTTGATTAATGCACTCCTTAAGGCTCAAAGTAAATATTACTTCCTCTGAGACTTTTTCCATGGCCTTCTGAGGAAATGAAACTCTCCTAGTTTTGTGCCCCACAAACACCCTTCTCCATCCCTACAGCAGCACATACGCACCGTCAATTTACTGTTGATTCAGCCATATATCTCTCTACCCATGCAAGATAGTCATTTTCTTACAGGCAGAGACTGTGTTTTCTATATGCATTTATAAGCATCCAGCACAGAGCTTGACATGTACTGTACTAGACATAAAAGTTATGGTATAAAAGAATAAATGAGTAAACCATTGGAAACCAAATTAAGAAAACTAAATTACATTCCAATAAGAAGTATAATTAGTACCAATTTTAAAATTTGATTGAATTTTTCTGTATTTTGGTATTCCTAAATTCACTTTATTTTTAATTTAAACTCACTTACTTAAGGGAGAGGGATTTAAATTCTTAGAACTGCAAGTAAACTCACCTAGGCTTAGAGAAGCAGGCCAAGTACACCTCTTTGTTTTCATCCCTAGGGCTACTTCACAGGGCATCTTTGAAGGAAGAACAATTAATAAACATGATTATAAGAAACACTAAAGATACCAAGCATTGTAAATATATTTAACAGGTTTAATGTGACTTTCTCATTACAGATAATCATGTCTGCTAATAATATTTTAGATTCTCACTTTTAAGTGCAACCTCTTTTCATTAAAATATAAAAACTAGTAATTTCCAAAGGTGAAAATACACGTCTTTTCTATTATAGAAAGCTCAAGAGTTCAGTAACTGATGAGACTATCAAAATCACTTTTATTCCAAATTACTTTGCAATGTGAATATGCTTACATGTGAGTGAATGATATTCACTTCAGGGTAACAGTCATGGGATAATGGTTCTATAGTTAATATTACATTTAAAAATAATGGAAGAAAGGACCAATCTTCCTTTAGATACTCCTCCCCCTCCAGGAGGCAGAGTTTAGCCCACCCTTTAGAGTATAAACTGTATTTAATGATTCACTTCCAAATAAGGGAGTGTGGAAAGAGGAAATAATAACTTCATACTGGAATATCCTGGAAACATTATCTTTACCAAATGATTAAGGTTAAGATCACTAGTAGTGTCATGTTAATGTAATATACTCTATATATTGTGATAAGAATACCACTCCATCTCCTGGGTACTTGTTCATAAAACCAGTAACCACTGGTTAATCATGAGCAAAACATTAAACCAACCCAAATTAAAGGAAATTTTGTGAAATACGTGACTAGTACTCCTCAAAACATATCAAGGTCATCAAAAACAAGGAAAGTCTGTGAAACTGTCACAGTTCACAGAGTATCGTAAAGAAATAAAGGACATCAGTGGAAAAACTGGTGAAGTCCAAATAAATTCTGGAATTCAGTTAATAGTAACATGCCAGTGTTGGTTTCTTAGTTTTGCTACTTTCTTAGTTTTGCTAAGATGTTAACTTTAGGAAAAACTGTGTGAGAGCTATATGGGAACTCTATATAAATCTTTGCAACTTCTCTGTAATTATTCCAAAATAAATATTTAAATACGAAATATGCAGGTAAATGCAACAATAAAAAATTCTAAGAGAATATAGTCTTCAATTAAATAAAAGGTTGATTAAACCTGGTGTCATAAAAATTGATGCAAACACATGGTAATCTACTTATTTGAAGTGAAAACAAATAAATGTGTTATTTCATCTTTTAATGTAATGGCAAAGATTTCTCTTGAAGTTTCTTGCCACCTGCTTTGGTATATTAGTCAATATGTTTCTCAGAAGAAATGTAGGATTTGGTTTTAATCCAACAAGTCAATGACATGAAGGTCAAAAAAGAGATCTCCTAGACTGTCATTAGCAGAACAGTTTTGCGTTGAAAATATTTACATGCAAGTATCCAACACAGTATGAAAAATCATAAAAGGCCTGTAGATTAATTTTGGGTTCCTTAAAAATCAGGGCATCTCTAGAAGAAAATAATGTAAAAACCACCAAACTGCTATATGGCGTCAGAAGATTGTCAATCTAGTCTGTATTAAGTGTCTAACCACTGGTCCATATTTCAAGTGATGTTATTGGGAAGAACGTGGTAAGTGTTAATTAAAAGTTAGCAATATGTCCAAAGCCCATTTAATGTTGAAATATGCTGCTATGATTCATTGCTTGTATCCAAAACTTGTTAAAAAGTCAAGATTCCTGTAATTCTCTATGGACAGCTGGAATATAACACAAAATAGACAAAAGGTGCTTTTTTGATGAATTTCCTAAGTGCCTTTCAGACATTGATTCATTACCACAGCATAGAATTGGAGAGACCTCTATTTACTAACACAACTTGAAATATTTTCCTGAAGTTAATAAATATGTTTTCACATCACTTTCCACTCAGTCCCCATGTGATCTGGTGATAATTTGCCTCTAAAATTAAATGATAATGTTTCGAAGAGGAACTATATGCTCAGAAAATCACATCATGTACTAAGAAGGATATATTGAAATGAAGTAATTGACAAGAAAATCTGAAACCAGAATGCATAGTATTAGACTCCAAAAAAAGAGTGGAACATTTGTTTCTTAATTATTGGCTATTCTTCAAAGAAACATTGCTATCCATTGGCCTTATCAAGAAATTGATGGGATGCCTAAGAAAAACACATATATTTGATGTCTCAGATCTAGATGAATATTCTCTGAGGACGATAAATTTTTTTGCAGTTGCTGTATATTTTAGTTCTAAGAGATAAGAAAACCCAGTACTGGTAAATCAGGTTTGATGTTACATTCTAAGCACCTCAGCTATTTATTATTAAGCTACCTTGTAAAGATAACAAAAGTCAATAATGCATTGCTAAGTATCTCATCTATTCAGGCCATAAAATATTTGTATGCTTTCGTAAATGTTAATGAGAAAGAATAGGTAAACAAATGTCACTGACTATATATTAGAGTTAAGAAAGACAATAATATGTAGCATAGCATTTTAAATCATAAGATTCCTTAATCTTTATCCAGTGAATGAACCTTGATGTAGTAGCAGATTCCTTCAATAAGGGAAAGGAGCCAGGGCTCTTGATGGCAGTGGTACATGTCTAACCTTGATGGTAATGTCATTGAATAATTATATTAGAAAGTAGCAGTTTGTATTGTAAACCTCTATGAACAGAACCATAATGCCACAAAAGATAGCCATTAATTAAGTATGAATTACTATATTTTAAAGCGCTGGCTGTGGAAAGGGAAATGCCACCTTTGAATGAATGGCTTCCTCTGTCTGATCTGACCTCCTCCCATTTAGAGATGTGAAGGTGATAAATCACTGAGTGCAGCAACAGCAGGGATCCCTATTAATAGCAACCTCCCAGTCTCTTGGCAATCACTGCAACTGCAAGTGACATGCACAAAGATTTTCCTTCTTAGCTGAAAGGATGTGAATTTTTTATGAGAATTTCTTAGAAATGGATATAGCGTTTCTGAGTCATGCATCTGAGCACTTCATCAATTAGACAATGTAAAGGTTCTTAGAACATGCTACATCACCACATCAAGCCGTTACCATAATGATTTGGATTGAGGATTTTCTATTAAAGTAGCTATATTCTTAAAACAACAAAAAATAACACTTTATTGTCAATTTATTGTCCTCTAAATGGAAAGAAAATTGCAGTAGGCAAAGGACCTTTTGTTGTTGTTGTTGTTGTTTGTTTTGCTAATTAAATACTTGAAAGAGGAATTAAGTTTTAAATGACTAAGCAAAACCTAAATTTAGTGGTTTTCCTTTCTCTCACCCTGTCACAATCAAAGAGTGTTGAATATGATCATGTTATTTTCCATTTATATCTGTTTTTATACTGCCTCTGAATGTGACAGATTCCCCTGAAAATCACAACCGAATTATAATCAAGAAGTAGTAACACTTCTTTAGAATTCCTAAAATTAAAAGTTAAAAGACTTGCTTCAAGGAATAAGAGGAGTGTGAATTTAGGAAGCCTCAGGTTAAGTCCTAAATTAAGCCTTGTGTAACCTTGGACAAGTCAGTTATACTTGAGGATCACTACCTACCTCTGTAAAATAAAAATCAACCATGACAGCACTACCTAATGTGAGGATGGTTTGTGAGGACCATGTAAAACAATACATGAGCTTTGGAAACAGTTAATTGGTAAACAAACTTAAGGCAGTTTTGTAAATACGATTGCCTATGAAAGAGCAAAATTATGGATACAAATAGGTTTGTGGATAATATGGGAACTTTATTAACTATATTCTTTGTTTAGGTCATCAACATAGTTATTCAAAAATTGACTTATTTATCTTACTTTATACTTTCTCCTTCTACAGTTTTAACCTTATAATTTAAAAATATTTATTCCAACTTCTTTAAACCAAGGAATGGTCACAAGTTATAAATTTAATGAAAACAATGCTTAAGTTTCACTTATCTACCTGATATTTCATCTATTATAAAAATAATTTAACATTAGAGAACTTAACTGAACAACCACTCATGAGTTTATTTCTAATACTTATTTTTTTGGCGCATATAGAGCATATATGTTCCCACAAAATTAATCATAAATTATGTTTTAATATTTGACCAATGAAAGAGAGGACAGAGTGCAGGAAGGATGATGAATAAATAGGCACTCGGAATTTGGCATGGCATGAATGCTTTTAGATTAAGAGAAATCTGTTTTCCCCTTTGGGTCTCTTAAAGAGGGAGTCAATTTCCTGCCAGAGGTTATTGAAACAGCTTTTTCCTGAGTCAAAACCACAAAGCAAAGTACTCTAACATAGTGAAAACAAACATTTTATACCTTCAGGAGGAAACGCTGTGACATGTTTAAACACCTGGCGGGCTACCCAGGACACAGCGTGACCATATGCTTGCTATTTTATTGTACCAATTAACATTTCCCCCTTACACTTTTCCAGTTTGAACAATGAATTATATAATCACGGATTTAATAGGTACTTAGCAAAAATATTGACATTCTCTTCAGTGTCTCAATTTGAAAAATAATTTATATGGTCACCATTTACTACATAGAAAGACGTTTTCTTCTACCGTGTGTATTTTTTACATAAACAGTGTTTTGCTAAAACTAAAGTCACATATTCGGTAATGCCGCAGATATTGCAAGTATTTATCTAGTGCTTGCTATGTTCCAGGGCTAATATAATATGGAACAAGACAAGTAAATTTCCAGACCTTATGGAGTTTCTTTTCAAGGGAGAGAAGCAGACCCTGATGTAGGAAACAAATGTACACAAAATATAATATACTTTCTGGTACTGACGTATTATAGCATAAGCTAAAGACGGGCAATGGAAAGTAAACTGTTTGGGAGAATGTATACAAAGTCTGAACAGGGAAAGCATCTCTCAAAGAGTGACGTTTGAGAAAAGACCAGATGACCCAAAGGAGACAAGCTAAGATTTAAGTACTTGGGTCAGGATATATCCAGAAAGGGGAACAGTGTATCCAGCTTCCAAGGTGGAAAAGAAGATCAGCATGTTTGGGAAACAGCAAAAAGACCAGCACAGCTGGAGCATAGTAAGCCGAAAGGAGATGTCGTTGGAGAGTTGTCTGGTGTCAAGGTAGAGATCTGAATTATATTACAGATATAAGGGAGCCACTGGAGATTGACACAGTCTTCATTTAGCTTCTACAATGATCGCTGTGCGACGCAGAGAGAGGAGTGCAGGGAGGAGTATGAGATTCTTCTCATGCACCTCGACAGAGACGCTCAGCTGCCCATGTCTCTGCGATCACTGACCACTCATTTCATCCCAGTCATTATGGCTTCACATTAATGTGGGTATAGCCCAGTATTGCCTTCTTGCCTGTGCCTTATGACGACCTAGGACTACCTTGAAGCCACTGAGGAGTGAGACATGTGGGAATCTTACTGCTGTCCGTATAAGCATAATCTGGAGTTGTAGGAGAGTTAAGTGTTCAAGTTGAATCTTTGAATATTAGTAGAAGGGAGCCAGTGAATAAAACTTCTTTCTTTCCTCCTCCCTCAGGACGGACTGTTGGGAGATGGTGTAGTTTTAAGGTGAGATTTTAAGAGAACTACAAAGAATCAGCAATCCATTTTGTTGATACCAAGCTAGCGTGTTAACACACCCTCCCATTGGCTTTTACACCTACCTTGCCTCGCCTACCTTTTGCCTTATTCCTGTGTTTTTGGGATTGCACTTCTGATACAAGAGAAGCACATAAGCTTTGGCCCCACCTCTACTTTCTGGGGAAACCAGGCCACGGATGTGTAAGAAGAAAAATAGACAAGTTAGGAAGTAAGGAGTCCAGGCAAGAGAAGATGAAGAGTCTGGGCACAGTGGCTCATACCTATGATCCCAGCATTTTGAGGGCCAGGGTGAGAGGGTTGCTTGAGGAAAGAAGTTCAAGACCAGCCTGGGAACATAGTAAGACCCTGTTTCTATTATTAAAAAATACACATATTTTAAAAAGAATTTTAAAGAGAAAGAGATGATGCTGGCTTAGAATGTAATGGCTGATACTGAATGGTACTCATGTGGCCATCAGTAATTAATTTAGTTAAATATATTCTTTCTCCATTTCCACTTTCTTCATGCCTCTGAAATATGCAGGTAGTATCCCCAAACTAAAATGTCTTATTTTAAGCTACTAAGCAGAGAACTCCAAAACCTACATGGTTAACAACTAAAATTTCTTATTTTAGTATGGGGATACTACCTGCATATTTTAGCCTGCAAGACAGAAATGCCCTCAAAAATTGTTTTACTTATTTTGGTCTATTCCCACTTTGTAAAATACTTATAACTGTGTTATTCCAGTGCTTAAAAGTGTTTAAGGACCACACCATCTGAAAATTCTAATTCCTTTGTCTGTATGTCAAGGCTCTTATTCACTGGACTTATAAAAGCTATCCAAATTTATGCCATGTTTCTTAGAACACTATATTTTCTTTACTTCTTAAAGTATGTTCTTATTCCTAGGATTTCACTTTTCCTTATGCTGTTACTTTCTCCATAGTCAAATTATGTATGTCTTTCAAGGTCTATTTTCTTTATGAAAAGTATAACTTTTGTAACTTGGGCCACCAAATAAAAATAATTATACTAATAAGGCCAACACTAATCTACATACATAACATATATGATTCCTCTATTTGTTCCTATGATGCATCCCTTAGTATTGTATCTGTTTCCCAGGCTCCTGAAACAAACATGAATTTAGTGGCTTAAAAGAACACAAATGTAGTATCTTACAGTTTTGGAGGTCAGAAGTCTGAAGTGGGTCTCACTGCATAACAATCAAGGTAATTGCAGGACTTTGTTCATTCTTAAAGCTCTAGAGGAACAGACATTTTCATGCCTTTTCTAGCATCTAGAGGCCACCTACATACCTTGTTTAGTGGCCTTTTCTTCTGTCTTCAAGGCCTGTGGCATAGCATCTTCAAATCTCTCTGTCTGACCTTTTCTGCCCCTTCCACTTTAAAGGACCTTTGTGATCACAGGTTATAGGGATTGGCACACTGACATTGGGGGGAGGAGACATTATTCTCCCTGCCACAAGTGCCACCAGTTTAGAGCGAGGACTCTGAGGCACAACGAATTTAAGAAAATTAACTTTAAGCTACTAAGTGGAGAATTCCAGAACCTACATGGTTAACAACTAAATCATACTGCCACTTCAAAAGAAGAGTAAGATATTGCTAGTACTATCTTACTCATATTCTTTTGATGCATGTTGGGTTAACAAGTGTTCATTGAGATGCTATTGTGCTACATATACATATGTATACGTTAAAATAATACTCTAAGGACTATTATAAATAAAAGTTGAGCATCCCAAGTCAGAAAGCTCTGAAATCTGAAATGCTTGAAAATCCGAAACTTATTAAGCACCAACATTATGCTCAAAGGAATACTCACTGGAGTATTTCAGATTTTGGATTCTCAGATTTGGAATTCTCAATCAATATAATGCAAATATTGCAAAATCCAAAAAATCCAAAATCTGAAACACTTCTTGTCCCAAGCATTTTGGATAAGGAATACTCAATCTGTATAATGATTAATTGAACATAGATCCAGCATTCAATAAATTTAGATTTCAACAGAAGAGATAAACCATATCAAATTATACTATTAGATATGTAGAAAGATTGATATAAATATCAGTAGTGAGTTACATTTAAAGTGATATAAGCATTCAGAAGAATAAGAAAGTCATGTAGTTTACCATTTTCCCAACTCCATTGAGATTCCTAGATGAACGTGGCTTCTATTTAATTGTTCATTTACAACTAAATAGTGATACTCATTGATCATACTGGCTGCCCTAATTAGTACAACATGTTTGAAAATTATCATCGTTTTCTACTTTATAGAATTTGAAATGTTTGGAGTCACCTTCTGTGCTTAGATCTGTGAAAATCTTTTGAAATAACTTTTATTTTTAAACTTAATTTTTAATTTATTCATAGAAAATGGTGAAATTATAATACTTACATAGCCCCAAATTTTCCAGAATTTGCTATTTGGACAGTATGACAATTTTGACACAAAGTTATGGCCTATGAAAGTTTGGATCCCTCTCCTTAGTTTGTGACTTGTTGGCTACTGCTTCAGGTTTTCTCAAGCACCAGAACACAAAATGGCACGTTTGCACGTATTTTCTGTAAAATATCTACTGATTCTAGGAACTATGTGAGTGTAGTAAATTTAGTCCTATGTCAGGGCACAGGCATGAGATCAGATCGGCCTTCCATGGTGCTTTGTCTTCTCACTTACTCCGTCCGTCTTGCCTGGTGACCTTTCCCACACCAAGCCTGGCTGAGAGCCTCACCATCTCCTATGCTGATGTAGAGCCCAAAAGCAGTGTCACCAGTTTCATCCCTCACCACCACCACACATAAAACAGCTTCTGCCTTCAGAAGCAGCCACCTCTCTCCGTCTGATCTGACCCTCCCAGTTTTCTTATATTCTGGTGTAGAAAATATTCTCCTCCTTATGTCAGCAAAATGAAATAAATACTGAAGTACTGTATTCATCTGTTCTCATGATGCTAATAATGACATACTCAATACTGGGTAATAGTAAAGGAAAGAGTTTTAATTGACTCACAGTTTCACATGGCTAGGGAGGCCTCAGGAAACTTACAATCATGGCAGAAGGGAAAGCAAACATGTCCTTCCTCATGTGGCGGCAGGAGAAAGAAGAATGAGAGCCCAGAGAAGGAGGAAGCCTTTTATAAAAAAAATGAGATCTTGTGAGAATTTACTCATTTTCACAAGAATAACATGGGAGAAGCTGCCCCCATGATTCAATTGCCTCTCACCAGGTTCCTCCTATGACAGGTGGGGATTATGGGAACTACAGTTCAAGGTGAGATTTGGGTGGGGCCACAGCCAAACCATATCAAGTAGTTTCAGTTTTTCACCTTCTTTGAAAGCCAGAATGTGTTTTTTTTTTTTTCAGCATTTAGGACTTCTAAGTTTTCCACTTATATACAGAAGGATTACTGTATATGCTTAGCCCTTTATTTTATATTTCAAGAAAAATGATGGTTTTCCTTATGATGTGTGTACACAAAAGATAAAAATGTTATTCAGAACTTTTTTATTATGGCCTTACAATAGCTTTAAATAGTACTATAAATAAAAGCATAATTGAGTTCTATATTTAACTTGTTTACCTGTCTTGAAAATATTATTTTATATAAATATGAACACATAGAATCTGCTGTGTTACCAAGATTGGAGTGCAGTGACACCAACATGGCTCACTGCAGACTCAAACTCCTGATCTCAAGTGATCCACCTGTCACAGCCTCCAGAGTAGCTGGGACTACCATGTGTGAGTCACCATGCCTGGCCATCAAATATCTTAAATATTACTAAATAGAAATAATTTTGCCCTGACTCTTATCATGTGGACCTAGTTTATTTTTATAGCTAATTATTATTATTCAAAATGTCTTAGACACTTCTATAAATTTAGCCAAATGATCTTTATTTACTCTCTCTACATATGCATCTTTAGAAAAATATTCACTTAATGTCTATGAACACTGTATTTCATGCTTGTCTTGATATTAATCTGAAAATCTAGTATATATTAGAAATGCTTTGTTGAACTTTTAGAACTATGTATTTAATATGTGGATATTTAAAACAACATATTTAAATATTTTTAATATAACACTGGAAATAAATATACTGCCATTTGAGTATCATAAATCAGGTAGTGTTGATTTCATTTTTCTGGTCATATATTTTTCATTTAATGCAGAATATTTTCATGTATAGGTCAATTTTCCATGTCTACTAAGTGTGTCAATATGTATTATAAACAAAGCACTCCTCTTAATGTCTTCCCATAAATCAGACTTGTCATTACCCAATTATGAATGGTAACAATTTTAGCATGATATTCGACTGTTTCAAATTGTGTTTCTTATGCATTTAGATGAAAGAAAAAGTAGTTTAGAGGTTATAATTCATAAAACTTGTGTTTGAGAGGATATTACAAGTTGTGTATATTTTATTCAAAATATATATGACCAGAGATGTTTTAAATTTCAAATTTGTTTTTCAGATTTTGAAATACATACATATGCATAATGAGATTTCTGGGGGAATGCTATCCAAGTATAAATATAAAAATTATTTATGTTTCATATATACCTTATTCACATAGCCTAAAGGTAATTTTATACAATATTTTAAATAATTTTATGCATAAAGCAAAGTTTGTTAAGTACATATGTATGAATTTTCCATTTGTGGTATCATGTTGGCACTCAAATGTTTGTATTTTGGAGCATTTCAGATTTTGGATTTTTTGGATTAGGGGTGTTCAGCCTATAATTATAACACATTGTTCACGCCCCTCTTTAATATACAGATAAAAAGCTATGTTACTATAACACCATAGAACACCAAAAAATCTCACCACCCCATATATTCCTAAGTGCCAAATAAGGGGTAAGGCGTTATGACTATAGAAGAGAAGAGAAAACCCACCCAGAATGATTTGATGACACTCCGATGGAGGAGTAAGAATTTGAGCTGGAACTATATCGGATAAAATCAACTAGAAGTTAGAAGGCATTTCAGATATGGAATTTGAATATGTAAGAAGACTTAATTGAAGAAGTAGAGGATTCTAACAGTAAAACATTACAATTTATATAGGTTGGCAAGTCCAGTAAGTACAGTCTTCAGTAAAAATAGTATAATCGTATTTGGTCCTCTAAGTAATAAATTCATTGACCAAAATAAAATCCTACAAAATGACTATAAAATCAATTGAAAAATGCATTGTTGAAAAAAATGAGTTTATTCAATTGCTTTCTCCTTTTTTCTGAGCTTTCATATTTTCCAGGAAACATGATGAATCACTGTGTTATGCCCTGTATGGAATGAAAAGTTGTAATCCCTGAATATGGGGAAAAAAATTTCATTCAGAAGTTTACATTCTGAAAAAGAAATTGATATGTATACAAATAATAGTAACTAAATAAGGTCATCATCAATGTCCTAAGACAGAAAACAAAAGAATATTACAGGTGTTCAAGAGAACAAGATATACCGTGTCAGGCTGAAAAATAGCAAATAATTATGGAAGTGTTAATTGTATTTGATAGTTAAGAATTATCAGGATAACATAAGGCAGATATTTTGGAGAAGTGATATGGAAAAGTTTGACCACATATGTGAGACATTAGTTCTTATTTTGCTGGAGTATACAGCATGAAAATCCTTTAAATTAAATAGTTTGAATTGAGACTATGGACACATATAATTTTATACCAGTAATTTGCAGTTTATTTTTAAGGTAATAGAGATCCAGGAAGTTTTTGTTCCAATGATTATAGGTTGCACAACAGGAATAATTCACCTGACTGTGGTGTGTGAATGGTTTGGGGCAAGGCAAAATTTTAAAAGCAATGACTAAGGAATGTTTTGACTAGAGAAATAATAATAGAAAGAGAGCTATTTCTTTCAAAACATTTTATAGTTGAAATTGCTTAGATTTGGGGGCTAATTGGACATAACATCTAGTCAATAGGAAAGGGTTGAAGAAATAACTCAAGGGAGTCTCCAAGGAAGAGATTCTAGAAAGAGGTTAGAAGGGAAGACAAGGAATAGAGCCCTAAGAAATATGCCTTTAAGAAGGTGAAGAAGAAAAGGGTCTGTGAAAGGAAATATAACAAAACAAGGTAATACAGTAGCCAGACATAGGAGGGTGGAGGGAAAGAGGTTTAGAGAGAGAGAGAGAGAGAAGGTTGCGATCCATAGTATCATTAACAATGTATAAATTATTTCTAAATATGAACTGAAAAATACCTTTGTATCCTAGATCGTGAGCAGTCTTACTATGAGAAGAAACCAGCTTGCTTGAGATGTTTGTGAGCTTACTTTCTGCCTTCTGTGAAGCTGTCTATTCTTGATTGTTCTTATTCAGATCCCACATCTTTCTCAACATTGTAGAACCCTCAGCACTGACTTAGCAAAGGACCCACGCAACTTCCCTCCTTTTGTTTAGAAGCCGCCTCTTGTCTACCACAGGCTGTACTTTTCTTCACAATCGCAGTCATCACTGTATCAGCCAGATCTATCCCGTTACCATTTTTCTCTACCTCAAAACACCTGAATGGAAGTGATAAAGGATCAGATAAAGTTATCCAAAACTCTTGAAATTCCATTATGTTTGGACTCACATATCTTAACTTTTTTCACCCATCTTATGCATAAATATTTCCTTGAATTTGACCATTAAATGTCACTTAAGAACCCTCAACATCAACACAATGATGTATCGATCACAGCACATAAATCAAGATGTAATTTCTTACTTTAGGAGCTATCAATGAAAACTCATGGAGATAACAACAGGGCTGATGTTGACATAGTATAAAGTGGAGTAGTTTACACCTATAGTCCATGGGTATGTAAGACTCTTTCCTGTCATTCAGTTGCTTCTATAGGAAACACCAATTTGCTGATTGATTTTCATTACAGGACAGCACCCAGCAGAGGAAGAAATCACTGTATTGTTGAGAACATGAGATGGGGTTGACTTGTTAGTTGGTGACTAAATAATAGAAATATCCCCAAAGGCTGTCAACATATCCACATAGTGGTATGTTAGTTACATTTCTGGGTAACATTATCAAATACTACTTTGATACTCATGTTCAATAAACTATGTTTATGAAAAGTTTATAGTTGTACATGGTAGTTCAATGCTAATAAGTGTGTCCAAAGTCATCCCAATACACGTTTCTTTGAAATTACATTCTTTGAAAGCATTTTTAAAAGAATCTCTATGAGGAATATAGGTTACAAACTTTAAAAATGAATCATCTAAAGAAATAGGCTTTCAGCCGTGGTTCATATGCCATCACCTCTATTTGATAATCTTACAAAGGCCACTGCCAGTCTACTTTCAAAGCAGTAAAGATAATTAACTCTGGATAAGATGGAGTTGAAAACAAATTTGCTGTTGTGGTGGTGGTGGTCGAAGTGGTAGTTTTATAAATAATTGGAAGGTCTTCACTGTATGTGTAAATGTTTCATTTTGTGTTTTATACATAAACTACGTAATACAGGCTGGAAATATTTTGAAAGTAAAAGGACACTGATATACAAGCTTGGAAGAGTAATCCCTTTAGGGTTAAGCCCATGAAGAAGAATTATTTTTATGTTTTACATACTTTCACTCACTTTGCACTACGTGTCCAGCAGTATGCCACATGGTTGACTGAACTTGTGGCATTTCATCATTTTATTTTACATTTCTGAATTGCAGTTCATCTATTTACATTTTAAGAATAGGCATTTTCATACTTGAAGTAATGCGTGGTAAATTTTTCAAAATCTCACCCCAGTATAATAACCCAAGGGTATTGTGTGGATCTTCTATTAAAATAACAATACATGTTCATTTCTCAAAAGAACAAATATGTACCCATGCATCTGATGCTCAATAAACCACATTATCTCTTTTTTCAGCTAATATTGTATCTACACAGTAAGGCACATTTTTTAGAGAAACGTATTTTAAAATCCTTAGGTAATAAATAGAATTGTTGTTAATATATGCATAAATTTGTGAATATTCATTTATTAATTTTGCTAAACTGCCTGGAACACATAGCAACATACCATAAACACTAGTGTACTAAGGATTCTGATGCTAAAATAAGCTGAACTTGGAGTTCTGTAATTGTCATAACAATGAAAATGATCAAATATAAATGATTTCAAATAATGTTTCTAAAATAGAGGGATGGAATGCCATGTCTCATAATTCTTCTTTTATCAACAAGATTCCTCTGTTCCCACAAACACAAATTAGATTATTTTGCAAAGGCTGTGTGAGATTTAGTCTATACCTTGATTTCCTCCATCTTTTCAACTACAGCACATTTGAGATTTATAGGTACATTGATTGCTGCCTGGCTCATTGCTTATATTATTTATTTAGATCAGGCAATTAGAGCCTACTTGAACTCCCCAAATGATATAAAATAGACTGCAGTACATAACAGTAAAAATTGTCTTGAAATATTGGAAATAAGATCAATTTTTGAACTCAAGCGATTGACTTTAACAATCTACCATGAATATGTAACTACTAGTAGTAACTCTGAGATACTATGAAGTTGTTAAATATCTTAATTTTATGAGTTATAAATAAACATATATTATATACACTTGACAAATCTGTTCCAAGTTAATAAGTTCTTATTAAGAAGAATCAATTCTCTGTCAACAGCATGGTAGGTACTCTTGGGAATGCACAATAATCAGGGGAGTTAGCTACCTTCAAGGAAGTTGAAACCTCATAGATGAAAAGCTTATTATTATGAAAGTTAAGAAAATAAATAATAAAATAATCAATGGATGTAAAATGGCAACAGTACAATATGACAATATATAGCATAAGGTAATAAAGGATTTACTGTCGAATTATCAATATAGGGAATAAATACTATAGGATTTCAGGAAAGGAAATAAGTTCAGTACACTGAAAAGAGATAAAATTAAATTTAAACTGTCTTAAAGGAAATAAATCATGTATATATGCAGAGAGGCCAAGAAGAGCATTTTTAAGGATGAAATAGAACAAACTGCAGAATAAGACTGTGTGTGATGCAGGTTGGGAAAGCTGCAGTAGAGTATCTAACTGGAATTGAAAGTTGTCATAGGAGACAAAAAGATAAGAATAAAAGGGTCAACTGAGGTCACCTTGTCGAAGACAAATTGGTGGGCTACAAAATCAATCCGATGAACAATCAGTGGATTAATTGAATATCAGGAGACAGAAAAGAGAATATAAAGGAGATAGTCAACAGAAGTTAGTCTTTAAAATTGGGTGACCCCCAGAAGGCTGCCAGTGATGCATAGGGCATTGATTCAATGATAAAAGAACTAAATAGGAGTTGTGGCCGCCGATCAGTGTACAGGTGGATAAATATTTGCTTAGCTAAAGTGTTTGGGTGAAGAGAGTAAGATGCAGATGAAAACAGCCCATATTCATGTTTTCAACCAAAGATAAGGAAATGAGAAAATAAAAACATAATAATAGTCAAACAGTAAGTTTAGAATATTTGTATCACGATTAAATTTATTATAATACATTATATAAATAATGCTTTAACTGTATTTTAAAACATGAATTTTTATGACAATAATGTAAATATAAATTAAATAGAAAAAAGGAAGATTGTGAAGTTTAGAGTGCATTCAGTATTCCCCAGGAACTCCATTTATTTTCTTTTATTTTTTTACTTTATAGAAGATAAACACAAAAATATAAGTTACAGGAATATTACTCAACTTTGTTAATCATTAATTTAATTATAAATAATGATTTCTAAAAATATGCTTCATTTTAAAATTATAATTCTGATTAAATATTTTGTAATACAATGTTTCAAAGTTCTGGTCCTGAGTTCAGTTAAATTTTGCTGCAATCTGTCTTAGGTGCAAAATAATCTCACAACAAAACAGGTGAATCCAAATGGGAAAAGTGTATCATTCTCCATGCTTGCTAAATCGTTATAGGCATTTTAAAGTACTCATCAATTATAGAAAGTGTCCTGATATTATTGTTTGTTGTTGAAAATTTCAACATTTCCTAAGTTGGTTATGTCTTATCTTTGCAAATGTCAATCAGATGTTTGGCAAAAAGAGGACTAATTTGTTTGGGAGACTTTTTTCCTGAACTTTAAACAAATACATCTAAAACTTACTAAACTTTATTAAAATATTTTTAAACAAGTGAACAAATAGTTTTTCCAAACATAAATGTACATAGTATCCATGGGTACCTCAGCTGCTTAAAATATTGCCTTGAAAAAACAGATTGTGTTTACAATATTTCTGTATCATCTGCTAAGTAACGGTCTAGTGGAAGGCAATAAATGTGGATTTCTTTCTTTACAAAAGACAACTGTTCAATGTTCCTTTAAATCTGCTTCTTTTAAGTTCTTTATAAGAGAAAACCAGCAAAACAGCCTGTAGTATAAATGATGCTTGTGTTCACTGTCACTATTGTTACAGAGTATAGTTAAGAATTTACTATAGATTGTGTCTTTTGTTTGCTTGCTTGTTTTTTTTAAGTAATTCTAAAATAGCCTATAGCAGTTGGGGCCTTTCTTGCATCAGTTTCTCTCCTGCATTCATTGTCCAGGAATACAATGAGAGAATGTCACTTGCGGTACTGTATATTGGTAACCTTACTCCAGAATCTACTTCATTAGTGGCTACACTAACAGACGGTGATTCTTCACCAGAAAACACGACTTTTGTTAAATGTCATACACGATTAAAGACATAACTTCATCCATACATATTTTTACTACCTCAAATCATGTTTTTCACAAGCTAAAACAATAGAAATGTTTGTTTTTGCATCTCACAATGAATAAACTTCCCAAATTATATAATTTGATATGCTGATTCTTCTAACTCTTCAGCAACATTGTGTAACTTCCCCCACATAGTTTATTCACAAATCTATTTAAGTTTTTATGATAGTGTTGCCTAGATATTATTTCAGTCATTTTTTTGACCATGGCAGAAGAAATGTTTCTTTAATGGTATGGTTTTATTTCATCTTTTATTTCTTTTTTAAGACAGAAATTACAAAATACACTTCAAAATATTATTTACCTTAGGAAATTTCTGTAAAATGATAAGTGATGGTTTAATATTATTAGAAAAGTGGAAGCAATTAGTCTTAACTAGTAAAATTTTTAGTTTTAAACTGTCTTGCTCACTGTGAAGCCTGAAGCTATTAGAAAATAAGCACGTTATGTGTTACTGAGATTTAGTGTGCAAGTTGATACCGGCAGCCTCCTTCAGTCTTCTTGGTATATATAATGTTTTCAGGGAATATTAGGATTTGATCAATGCAAACCTCAAATTACAAAATGCATTTATACAGTAATAGTTTACGCAAATCATAATTCGGATAGTATTCTCTAATTTGATTCTTTTAATCAATTTCTCATTAGCTATGGCTAGATGGTCATTGTCTTCTACCCCACGATATGGCGTAAAGAGAGTTTATACCAGGAAGAAAGGAATCAGCTTTGCCAGTTTCTTGTTCGCTTGTGTTTGCACACTTTGTCCTGTCTTCAATTCATGTTTCCTTTATACTTATGAGTCGTAAATTTGTTTGGGAAAAGATTGGTTTATGCCACTCTATATTATATACTCCTGCCTTTTCTTTTTCAATGTATAGGCAAATTTCAATATATTAAACTCCAATATATGAAAAGGTTGAGCATGCCTTTGCATTGGTTAATCTTGACCTTCCTACGGAATAGTATGTACCCGATGAACTGAGTGGGATTTCCAGTATCCATTGGTGCACTAAAAATTAATATTGCTTACTGTAGTGCTTATTTTCTAGATAAACATATATGAGTAAAAATTTATGTGCACATGAAACAACTGGAAAACATTTTGCAGATTCTGATACAATAGGCCTGGGTTGTAACTTGAGAGCTCACATTTTTCAAACTCCCAAGATGATTCTGAGAATGCTGGTCCCTTGACCATACTTGGAATAATAAGTTCTTACAGTACCTCAGAACTTACAAACACCTTAGGAAGCTTGATTGCAATTTGAATACCAGCTATAGGCAATGTGTTGTCATTTAAAAGTTTTCTAAAAGACAAAATAAACATCAAGTTTATTTTAAGGACTGAAGAATGAGATACCAGTAACGAAGCTCTTACAGTAATGAGGTAAAGAGGGTTAGCATTGTTAATAGAAATAAAAAAACAGTGGGTATATCCTCAGAGAAATACTAATCTCATTATGAGTGAACCATTCATATTGATACTGGAATACCTATAATTATTGTTTTGAGATGTTTCTCTGTCATTTATTTAAAATAGTAGAAATATCAAATGTACCTCTAAGTACATTTTTTGAACATTTTGATATTTTTCAATATCAAAAAACAGGAATACTGTTATATGGTATTCCACATCTACTTACTGTTCAACGTTGGTAAGAGTTTATATCAATTATTTTAACATTTTGGGCCCCAAATGAATTTTAAGAAAGTGTAGTAGATGAATGTGTATCTTGTGATAAGTATTTCTGTAGGTGATTTATTTATTAATTTATCCCCCAACTGGATAGTTGTTTTGAACTCTCCCTTCCCCTATTATAAGTGTTACCATTTTGTGATTTCGAACTCTTAGTAAAAGAGAACAAGAAAAGGGGTTGCTGCTATTAGAGAGAATGAAAAATAAAATGGCCTAGACAAGAACAAGATGGCAAACGAGGAGGAAAGGCAAAGAGATGCTGGGAAAGGAATGAATGAGAGGTTCAAGAGAACAGAAGATGAATACCTGGCAAGAATCTCAAAGGCCCAATGTTGCAAATATGTATGCCCTGCCTGCTTCATTGCTGGTGAAATAGAGTATTCTTCTCTGTGACAGCCTACATTTTCACTGGAAAGACAAGACTTATAATGTAAAATAATATCAGCACCAGGAGTGTAAGATTAAATGCAAAAATAATTTGGATGCCTCTGAAGTGAGCCTGAGAACTCTTGCTGCCTGGTGGTGGTGGGTGTATCACATAGCTCCCGTAAGAGCTCCAGCAGCCTTATTGAAAGTGATGCCCCAAACCTCTGGTTTTCATTATGAGAGAGACTGGGATAGACCTGAGGAGTTATTCTTAGAGGACTGAAAGGGCAATCTAGAAAACATGAGACCCACTAGGCATGCAGTATTTATGGTTTATGATTCCCAAGCCAGTGCTATGTTTTTCAGACTACAGAAGACAATGTAAGTGGGAAATAGTTAATTTCAGCACTACTCATACCCTGCTCAGGATTCATATGGTATTCGCAGATAGAACAGCCAATGTGGAAAAAAATGTCGGTCCAAATTGCATTTTTCCTTGATTCAGGTATTCCATGGGGGAGTCACAATCCATTTAGAATATCAGCACAATCATTGTCCACCTCAATCAAGTTAATGCAAAAGGGGGAAAGGGAATCATTAGGGTGCAAAAAAATCAATTCTGGGCATCTGTCTGCCTACAGACCTCAGGCCAAAACAGATTGAGTACCAGAAAGTAGACAGAAGGGAAATCCGGGATTTCACTGTGCAGTTTTTTAGTGCTCCTCCTGTGAGGTGACTAATGAACCTTTCATTTTGAAGCAGTGTGTTTTACAGCTGCACCTGATCATTGTTTCTGCGACCTAAAATGATGATGTGTGGTAGAAGCTATAGATGAGGTGAGGCGTGATGGACTGTCATTGTCAAATTTTTAATAGAAAGGTTCATTTTCTATTAGAAATATAAAGTAAAATATTTTATTCAGCGCTCCCTTTTCAACTCTGGTTCCAGCTGCCAAAATCGACTATATCACTTAATGCTTCATAACTTTGCCAAAATGCGTATTTGGGTATTTGGGTATTTGGCAGTGCTTATATCAAACTCCTTTTAACTCTAGCTTTTACAGAAACTATTCTACATCATCTTGTTTCTCTATACAGCAAAAGTAAATTCTTTTCTAAATAATGTTAAAGTATGACCAAACTGATAACACAATGAAAGAATAATTTAAACTAGTGAGCTTTGTTTTTTGTAATATTAATTCATAAGATACATTTTCTAAGTCACTTTCAATATATTTGTAATAGATTCACACTGTAAAATTTAATGTTGCAATAATATTAATTATTATTATCCCAAATTTATAGATAAAAAACAGATCCACAGAGCATAAATAATTCCCTTTAGGAGTCCCAGTAAATAAACACTGAATCTACAATTTGGTTCAGAGAAAGCTAGAGATTTGCACCCATATTAACACGACTGCTTGTGTTTAAATCAATACAATATATACAAGCATCTCCATTTCACGGCCATGTATAAACATGGAAAAATACCATTAACATCTTAAAATATACCAATAAAAGTCTGTTTAAAATACATGACAGTTTATTTTAAAAACTAATTAACCAAATAAAGATCAATCATAAAAGTTACAAATCATTTTCTGTTTTTATACGGTCCTATTGACATTTCACTTTTTCATCTAGATCTAAGTTAATGGAAAATTAGTTTATAGCATGAGAAAGTAGTGAATCTTAGCAGATTCACTACCGTTCAAAGCCAAACGAGATAAGTATGTTTTTTATAGCTCTACCAACAAAAATATTCCAGAAAACGATTTCTGCAAATGTATGGTGCAGGTCTTTACCATAGGAACTGTGATTAAAGCATAAGGAAGCTTGATCCCAATGTAAGTTCTACTAAGGACATCTTAAGTTAGAGTATAAAAGTTCATCCCATTTATTCTATTCCATTTCATGTTTAACAAATGGTATCAGGCATCCCTGAGAATTGAAGAGTAGGATTTATTTTTAATTAATCATTTTAGCTGTTAAAACTAGCATTTTTGTTATAAAAGAGCAAAGAGATGCTATTAAAATGCAAATGTAAATGTATTGTTTTTAATTAATGTTATTTAGCTGTGTTTGAGTAGGATTTTAAGCTTTACAAATAAATGAAGAGTTAAGTATATTTCCTCTTCTATTTCTCTGCTCTTAATTTGAGGCATTTCTTAACTTGTGCATTGTCCTTACAGTAGGTCTTGCATCCGAGTTATCTTTAAGGATAAAAAAGGAAAAAAGTAAAGAGGAGACGAGGTTTGCTCCCTGGTTTGATTTGGGAGAAACTCCTCATTGGCATTTACTTTTGATTACCACACTCAGCCTACACAGCAGGCTTGATCAATGGCTTTAAACTGAAACATCTATTAATACATATGTTCTCCTTGAATTTATGCCCTGATTTATGCATTCCGGTATATGTAATGGTGGTATTCAAATAAAATGGCAATTTTTCTTAAATCTAAAAACATTATTTCCCATTTTAAAATTGTTTTCTTAAATGTCTGCAATAAGTTCAAAACTTTTTCTGTCTTCTCAGTATCAAAGTATCAAAATTTAGATACTTAGATAATATATTGTTTAGGTAAAAAAAAATTTTATAGGTGTGAGGATATGTGTGTGTGTAGATACACACATTCACTATTATTTTCTTTTCATTAGATTTTTTTCCTGGGTCTTGATCCACAGTAATGTTCTGTATGACTGATTATAAGCAATAAAATCAGTACAGAGCTCTCTTCTGTCAATACTGCAGAGTCAGAGCAAAGGGGAATTACTTGGAAGTGTTTAGTAAAGAAATATGTCTAATACTGATGCAACGTATGCCAAAATGGAGCTCCCCGGGCTTGGCTGCAGGAAGACTTCGCACTACATCGAATTGTATATTAGAAATTGAAATAGTTTACCTCCAGAACTATATTCAGTCTAGCATTCAGTATCATGTCACATCTCTTTAAGTAGCAGCTCCACTCTTTTATGTACTTAGGCACAAAACATTGATGACGTTCTTGACCTCACTCTTATTCTCACGTATATTCTTTTGACAAATCATATGAGTTCAATGATTGAAATTCATCCCCAATCCCATAACTAACCACCATCTTCTCTCCTATTATTTTTATTTAAGTTCTTGCCTGGCTTGTTGCGATTGCCTTTTAACTGATTTCCTTGAATCCGTCCTTACTGCTTTTGGGTCTATTCTCAATTCAGCATCTAGAGTGCATGCAACCATCCAGCAGCTTCCCACTTCATTCAGAGTAAGACCCAGTGTCCTTCCAATGTCTTTTAATGTCTATATGCTCTGGCCCAGTTACTTACCATCTGAGGTTATTTTCTACCAATCTTGCTCATTCTGCTTCAGCCCTACTGACCTTGTTATGATTGAAACATACCACTCATGGTTATTTTTCAGAACTTTGAATTTGCTATTCCCTCTGCTGAAATGCTCTTCTCTGATGTAAATGAGTGGCCAGCCTTCTGATCTCCTAAATATATGCACACAAAAGAGAACCAGCTAGACATGGCACCAAGTAAAATTCCAATCAACTAACCAACAAATAAATAATACCCACAGTTTGAGTTTGCCTGGTATATCTACTTGTTGTTCTTGGTACTTATTACTATCTAACATACTATTTAATTTATTTATGTATCTAGTTTGTTTTTGCCTTGTCTCTTAGAATGTAAATTCTGTGAGGAAAGGGACTTTTTCTTCTCGTCATAGCTATATGGCAAATACTTTGAACAGTACCTGATACATGGTAGGTAGTCAATCAGATTTTTTGAAAGAATAAATTAAGTTATATCAAGAAGATAATTCACAGGGATGGCAAATAAAAAGCTTTCATTAATGCATTTTTTTGCACATAAGCAAAAATGTATTCAGGATGTTTGGGGGAGATGATAAAAATAACAATTGTATAGATATTAGAAGAGAGTTTTGGCAAACGTAAAAACATTTTAACATCTATTTATTCTTCCTGGCCAGTACTTTAAACTCAAATTATCTGTTTATCTAAATAACAAATGAAGAATAACTTCCAGTTATTAAAGTCATGAAAAAGCACATCTAAATGGCTTGCATAAAGAAACTAAAAAAGCAAGGAGAGAGAGAAGTATGCTGCTTAGAAATATAAATTATATTTTAAAAATCTGTAAAGTTTGGCAAATTATATTTTCTAATTTTTTCATATTTTTCATGAGGATATGCATAAATTACTTTTGGACACTTACAGTTCATAGAGTTCTCATTAATGTATATGCAATATATATTCATATTTAAGGTATAAAAATACACACAGAAACTGTATTAGCACTTTATCCACTATTTTATAAAAACAATGTTGTTTGTATTTCTATTGTGCATGAAGTAAGAGTTGAGAAGAAAATCCATGTTATCTGACATCAATCAGTTTATGCTTTGACTATGCAAACTGTTAGTAAACCTGATAAATAGTATGATGAGGATATATACTGCCATCGGATTCTCGGGAGGGAAAAAAAAACTGTATTGCAAAATTTAGTGAAGGCTTTCTGTAACAAAATTTTATTTAAATGATTGTAATTGCCCGTCATCTTGCCTACTGACCAGTAAAGTCAATGCACTGAGAACAGCACGTTTTTGCAGCAAAGAAAGCATTTAACAATTGCAGAGCCAGCCAAGTGGGAGGACAGGAGTAATTACTCAAATCAGCCTCCCCAAGAGCTTAGAGACTAGGGTTTTTACTAATAATTCGGCGGGCTGGACGATAGGGAATGGGTGTTGCTGATCAGCTGCGGATGAAATCACAGTGGTGTGGAAAATGACCCTCATGTGCTGAGTCAGCCTCTGGGTGGGGGCCACAGAACCAGTTGAGTCATGGGTTTAGGCAGAGTGAGTTGGTTTCCAGAATGTAAAAGCCTAAGAAACGTCTCAAAAGGCCAATCTTACATTCTACAATACTGATGTTATCCATAGGCGCAACTGAAGAAGTAACAAATCTTGTGACATCTGGCACGGTAAATGATTATAGAAAGGCAAACTGTACCTACATCTTAGCAGAATTCACCTCCTCCCCATAGTCCTCATCTTGTAGACTTTTGGTAGTCTTACAAAGGTGGTTTCAGTTCCTGAGCAAGGAGGGGGCTAATTTTAGGGAGGGACCGTTTTCATTCTTGCTTCAAAGTTAAACTGTAAACTAAATTCCTCCTGTGATTAGCTAGGCCTATGCCCAGGTATTAGCAAGGACAGCCAGCCTGTGAGGCTAGAAAAAATGTGGATGCAGCCATGCTAGAGTTCTTTTGTTATCGTAATTTTGCAAAGTCGGTTTCACAGCGAGTGAAAAGATGAGTAGAAACTAACCAGGCCAAGAGCGTGAGAAAGTTTTGAAGCAAAGGAAAGAGCATGTTAAAGGAATTGGGAAGGGGTGCATAAAATATAATAAAGTTCAGTATATATGGAGCATAGAGAGCAAGAGGAGGACTCCAAGTGAAGTTGAAGAGATATAGTGAGGCTGTATTTTGGAAGGCCTGGAATAGTACATGAATTTTAGATCTTACCTAAAATCATTGGGAAACCATTGCAGTGTTTAAAATACAAATGTAAAAATCAGTTTTTCAGTTTAGAAATATCACTACAGCAACAATTAAAGAGTAGCAAGCATGAATGAATTAAATGGGAGAAATACTAGGTGTAAGAAAGAGTTAGCAGCTTCTATCAATCAGTAGTGATCCAGATGAGAAGCATCAGTGGCTGCTTTAGGGCAATGTATTAGTTCGTTCTCACATTGCTATAAAGAACTACCTGAGACTGGTTAACTTATAAAGAAAAGAGGTTTTATTGACTCACAGTTCGTTAACTTATAAAGAAAAGAGGTTTTATTGACTCACAGTTCCTTAGGCTGTACAGGAAGCATGGTTGTTGAGGTCTCAGGAAACTTACAATCATGGCATAAGGCAAAGAGGAAGCAGGCTTGGCTTACATGGCTGGAGAAAGATAAAAGAAACCAAAAGAAGAGATGCTACACACTTTTTTTTTTTTTTTTTTTTTTTGAGGCGAAGTTTCGCTCGTTACCCAGGCTGGAGTGCAATGGCGCAATCACGGCTCACCGCAACCTCCGCCTCCTGGGTTCAGGCAATTCTCCTGCCTCAGCCTCCTGAGTAGCTGGGATTACAGGCACGCGCCACCATGCCCAGCTAATTTTTTTTTGTATTAGTAGAGACGGGGTTTCACCATGTTGACCAGAACGGTCTCGATCTCTTGACCTCGTGATCCACCCGTCTCGGCCTCCCAAAGTGCTGGGATTACAGGCTTGAGCCACCGCGCCCGGCCGATGCTACACACTTTTAAACAACCAGATTTCTTTGTGAGTGTGTGTGTTTGCTTTTATTAACTAGTGAAAATACTTGATAAATCATTCCACAAAAGCAACCGTGTTAAGTCCACAAAGCCAAACCAAATGTTATTCTTGCTGGATTGTATTTTAATACTGCTAAATTCTGATTTGGGTGATTTTATTTTGTATTGATATGCAGCAAGTTTATCTAACCTCTCAGTTACTTGGCTTTATTAACTGTCAAATTGGGTTAGTACTCCGTAACTCATAGAATTTTTTAAATTCATTGAGAGTAAATTAAGTTATTTAAAGTGTATGTTTCAGGAACTCAATAAGTATTTGTTACTATTTTATTATGTAATCTCCCTTTTTTCTTGTATTCTTTTTTCTTTTTTCCAGCCTTCATTGCTCCTTCTCTTTATTTTTTTTAAATTTTACTTTAAGTTCTGTGGTATATGTGCAGATCTTCTGAGATTGTTACATAGGTACACACATGCCATGGTGTTTTTCTACATCCATCCCCCCGTCACCTACATTAGGTATTTCTCCTAATGTTATGTCTCCCCTCCCCCTGCTATCCCTCTCCAGTACCCACCCCCAACAAATGCCAGTGTGTGATGTTCCCCACCCTGTGTCCATGTGTTCTCATTGTTCAACACCCACTTATGGGTGAGAACATGCAGTGTTTGGTTTTTTTGTTCTTGTGTCAGTTTGCTGAGAATGATGTTTTCCAGATTCATCCATGTCCTGCAAAGGATGCTGGAGAGGATGTGGAGAAATAGGAATGCTTTTACACTGTTGGTGGGAGTATAAATTAGTTCAACCATTGTGGAAGACAGTGTGGCAATTCCTTAAGGACCTAGAAATAGAAATATCATTTGACCCAGCAATCCCATTACTGGATATATACCAATATATACCATATATACCCAAAGGATTATAAATTGTTCTGCTATAAAGACACATGCACACGTTTGTTCATTGTGGCACTGTTTACAATAGCAAAGACTTGGAACCAACCCAAATGCCCATCAACAATAGACTGAATAAAGAAAATGTAGCACATATACACCATGGAATACTATGCAGCCATAAACAACCAGATTTTATGAGAACTCACTCACTATCATGAGAATAGCAAGTGGAAAATTTGCTCCCATGATCCAATCACCTTCCACCAGCAGCCTCCTCCAACACTGGGGATTACAATTTTACATGAGATTTGAGCAGGGACACAAATCCAAACCATATCAGGTAGTGTAGTGGGAATGGAGAGCCATGACCCAATTAAGGATTCCTTAAGACTAGATTATTAGGATAAAATAAGTCTAATTTTGTTGTTGTTGATTATAAGTAGAAAGTAGAATTTTCTAACAGTTTCATATATTAATCAGATCAAATCATGGATTAAATCAGAAACCTGAGAGGCATATGTGTAATTAATAAACAAATGCATGGTAATCAAAGGCACGAGATTGTATGAAATCACTCAAGGGGATAGTATGCAGAGCAAAAATAGAAGAGAACCAAATAGAGCCCTAAAGAGTACCATCAGTTAAGGGATAGGTAGAGTAGAAGGAGCCAGCAAAGGGAAGGGAGAAGGAGCAGTCAGAGTGAGAAGAGTCAAAACTATGAGAATCTGAAACACAAGGGAAAACAATGTTTAGAGGAGAGACAGTTGTCAAGATGTCTAATGCTGTGGGACATTCAAACAAATAAGGCCTGAAAGGATCCACTTTGTTTATTAATGTAGATGTCTCTAGTAACCATGATGCAAGCAGTTTCAGGAGAGTGATGGAGGTAAGAAGCAATTGATGGTAGGTTCCTTATAGATGGAGGAATAAAAAATTGAAAAAAGCAGCTTTGGAAGAGTTAAACTGCAAGGAATCAGGGCAAAACTGAAAGACAGCATGTGATTAGGGAGAGTATTGCTTATTTTGTTTTGTTTCGTTAAGAGGAGAGAATCTTGAGTATATTTAAAGGCTGATGGGAAAGAGCCAGTAGAAAAAGATTAAGCATGGGGTAATGGTGATCATCAGTAAATTCACATTCCAGAGAAGTCAGGGATGGAATCAAAAATACTGGTGAGGGAGGTCATTCTCATATGGAAGGTACATTGTAGAAAGTAGGTTTGACAATGAAAAGTTGAGAGATTCCCATCTGATGGCTTCTGTTTACTTTTTGTGTGGTGAGATGAGGCTAGACACTGAGGATAAAGTTCAGGAGGTGGAATGATTTGTGGAAATGGTTTGACAGTTTTATGGTAGAGAATGGCTGTGTGAGCTCAGTGGGAAGACAAAATAGGATTTCTAGAGGCAGTGGTGAAAGACCTATTGATGTTCAAAATGTATTTATATCGTAGCCCCTAACAATATGTCAGAATTGTGTTCTCAAACAGCACAAAGCCTTGCTTAGTTGGAGTCATGCCATGCAGGTGTGACAAAAGGATGGCTGCGCAAGGAAGTTTAGTTCTAAGATAAACCAACATTTATATTTATGAGCATGAAATCTAATCTCATTCAGGACAGATAAGAAGACAGAGTTATAGTTAAGGAGAAAGTAGAATAATCATTCGTTCATTCAATAAATATTTATTGAGCAGCTATTATTTTTTAGGTTTATGTGTAATGTTCAGGGCCATTATAGTAGACCTAACAGATATGGCCTCTTCCCCATTGATATATATGGAAGAACTAGTGATTGGGAATCACTAAGTGAAATTTCTAGAAGAACAGAGTTTTGAAGTTAAAAATTGTATTATGCGAAATGTGGAGCAGACCTGGTTTGTGGACATAGTTCTAAGTGATTGGAGTGGAGTTGAGGAGAAGAAAAATAACTCATTGAAGGGATCACTGGGGATGTAGAAGCAAAAGGACCGAATGATCCACGTGTTGCATGAGGACATGGAAGTACCTTAGATAATGAAAAAACTAAGGATATCAGTGAAAAAATTAAGTGAGTCATGGAAATTATCAATGAGAGTGAGTGTAATTAAGAAATTGGAAAAAAAATAGTCACAAGCAAAGCCCAGACAGAATGAGCTTCAAGGGAGTTTATGAAAGTGAGTAGAAGACTAATGACTTACAGACAATATAGAAAATCTACCAGAACAATGAAGGATGACACCTCCAGATACTGAGGCTCATTAAGTGTAGCAGAAAGCAAGCCCTTGAGAGAACTCCAAACAGAGGGTGGGAGGAAAAAGAGTGCATATGAAAGAACCTAGTTTGAGTTAAGGCAGGAAGATGGAAGGAACCCAGAGAAGAGAATAAAGAAGTAGAGCAACTTGCTAATCCATGTTTTAAAGAGGTAATCAAAATGCTTACCTTTTCTAGGGGATGAAAGGTGAGGCACTTGGCCTTTTGTGGACTTAAGAAAAACACACATGAGCGTATGCACACACACACAAACACACACACACAATGTTGCTTATACAGAAAATACATAGTCCAGCTCTTTCTTTCTCAATGACAGCTAGAAAATTACTCAATTTGTATAAAGTAATAAATCTGTCTTATGCTTTCTTTGATGTCCTTTTTGTTTTTCATACATAATTGTCCCTATTTCAGCAGTATCCATAAAATGTTTAAAATATGTTGGGACAGAAAAAAAAATTGTAAACAGAGACGTCGGAGGCGACACAACATATCTACAACCACCTGATCTTTGACAAACCTGAAAAAAACAATCAATGGGGAAAGGATTCCCTGTTCAATAAGTGGTGTTGGGAAAACTGGCTAGCCATATGCAGAAAGCAGAAACTGGACCCCTTCCTGACACCTTACACTAAAATTGACTCCAGATGGATTAAAGACTTAAACATAAGACGTAACACCATAAAAACACTAGAAGGAAACCTAGGCAAAACCATTCAGGACATAGGCGTAGGCAAGGACTTTATGACCAAAACACCAAAAGCATTGGCAACAAAAGCCAAAATAGACAAATGGGACCTAATCAAACTCCACAGCTTTTGCACGGCAAAAGAAACAGTCAATAGAGTGAATCGGCAACCAACAGAATGGGAAAAAATTTTTGCAGCCTACCCATCTGACAAAGGGCTGATATCCAGAATTTACAATGAACTAAAAAAGATTTACAAGAAAAAAACAAACAAGCCCATTCAAAAATGGGCGAAGGATATGAACAGATACTTTACAAAAGAAGACATACATGAGGCCAACAAACATATGAAAAAATGCTCATCATCACTGGTCATTAGAGAAATGCAAATCAAAACTACATTGAGATACCATCTCACGCCAGTTAGAATGGCGATCATTAAAAAATCTGGAGACAACAGATGCTGGAGAGGATGTGGAGAAATAGGAACACTTTTACACTGTTGGTGGGAGTGTAAATTAGTTCAACCACTGTGGAAAACAGTGTGGCGATTCCTCAAGGACCTAGAAATAGAAATTCCATTTGACCCAGCAATCCCATTACTGGGCATATATCCAAAGGATTATAAATCGTTCTACTATAAAGACACATGCACACGAATGTTCATTGCAGCACAGTTTACAATAGCAAAGACCTGGAAGCAGCCCAAATGCCCATCGATGATAGACTGGACAGGAAAAATGTGGCACATATACACCATGGAATATTATGCAGCCATTAAAAAGGAGGAGTTCACATCCTTCGTAGGGACATGGATGAACCTGGAAAACATCATTCTCAGCAAACTGACACAAGAGCACAAAATCAAACAACACATGTTCTCACTCATAGGCGGGTGTTGAACAGGGAGAACACATGGACACAGGGAGGGGAGCACTATACACAGGGGTCTGTTGGAGGGGAGGGGGATAGTGGGGGGGGGGTGGGGAGTTGGGGAGGGATAGCATGGGGAGAAATGCCAGATGTAGGTGAGGGGGAGGGAGGCAGCAAATCATACTGCAAGGTGTGCACCTGTGCAACAACCTTGCATGTTATTCACATGTACCCCAAAACCTAAAATGCAATAAAAAAAAAAAAAAAGGAGAATTATAATAGGTGTTTAGTCCTACTTATAAATTAATGAGTCATTCTTATCATATCCCTCTTCAGAAAATCATTCTCTCTGTTCACATACCTCTAGTGAGGTGCTTACTGCCTGCCTGAGATTCCACTCTGTTGTTGAACAACTGTTAGAAATTCTCCTGTTATTATTTTTCTTCCCATACATTTATTACTCTGTGTATTGAACATTAATGAAACCCTAATAAAAGAAGTTTCTGTCAAGGGTAAAAAAAAAAAAAAAAAAAAAAAAAAAATTGTAATAAAATTCAAAATTCTGCATGCCTAAATTTTTATCTTATTTGGACAAAATCGTGACCAAATATGCTGCTAGGGTATATTGTATTGTTTTTTAAAAACGTGTTTTAGAGCTCTGTAGGTTCCACTTTAAAGGGACTGTGGATTATGTAATTATATCTTATCAATTAATTATTCGGTCAGTTTCTTATCCTGAAAGAAATGTGCTCAGTAGAGGAATTCTTTATCAGGACCTATGGATTAAAGCAATTTAGGCAGAGAATGATGATTTAAAGAAAAATAATGTGGATAATTGTTACAGTTGTACACAGTTGAATGGTAGTCACTAGCCTGAATGCACGACCTGCTAGTTCCATGAATGCAACTTTTAAATGATTCGTAAAAACTATAGAATGTACCAGTATTCAAGCTGCAAATATTTTAATAGACCAATAATGTGGCCTGTGACACATCTGATAACATTTTATCAGATTTAACACAAGAAACAAAATAACCATAGATCAAATTTTATGTATATATATCAATGTAGATAGGTAATTTGGGTGGGGGAAGAAAATTTAAATGTACACAAATTTGTTTAGTGCTTCCCTTTATTAAAAAAAAAAATTGCCCTCAGATCACATACAGATTGTGCTGCAGAAACAAGAGTTTTTGTCTTTCATGAATTTTGCATTTGCTATGCTATATATCAAATAAAATTAACATGTTCTCAAGAGAGGATGCAGCATGCTCTCTACAAACTGGTGTTTAGGGTCTGGTTCAGAGAAATTACATTTCCTCCGATGCAGATTATTTCCATAATGATTGCAGATATATTTGTGATAGTAGTTGACTATGCATAGAGAACGGTTTTGAGAAGGGTCTTGGTCTTGAATTTCAGGGAATGAAATTTAGGATTTTGGAAATTACAGACTACACAAATATCCTAGAATGGATTATCTTGAAATACTCGGAAAGCCCTTTATGAAAAATACCCTAGAAACCATATCCCCAGGAGGTATATCTGGGGTCCTTGACATACAAGTGTTAAAGACAAGGAAGTTTAGGGCAAGGAAAGGACCAAAAACTAATACTTCATATCTACCTCTCAGTTTGGAGCCAAATTAGAGACAAGAATCAAACAGGTAGGGATAGAAGCTATGGTTTTGTGGATGAAGGGAAGTACAGGCACAATGGACCCCCCCACACTTCGATGTGGAATTAGATATGTGCTCCGAGTGGTGGATAGACATCTCCACAGAGGTGGGCCAGATGTCACAGGACAGATGTCCTCCATCGTGCTGAAAAGCAGATTCCAATAAAGAAAAAGAGGTCTTACATTACTTAAATTTACCCCTTTCTCCAGGGAAAGCACAAAACGGAGGGTGAGGTGGGGGGAGTGGTGAGGAGAGGTAGGAATGCGCTTATAATCGAAGTGCCACCAGGTAGAAACAGGAGGATAGAGAAACAAAATGTGCTGTAAGAGGAGCAGATGAAGTTCCTCAAGAAGAGAAAAAGTAAAGATGGCTTAAGGGAGAATCCCAGTGCATGTGGTTATTCAAAGGACAGCCTGGAGTCTAGCCTCTGCGAGGAGGCCACCTTTCACACAGCCATCTCTACCTGAGAGCTATCACCTTTACTGCTTTCATAGAGTTCCTACAGTCAGAACTTTGAATCAGTCAAGTGTGGGTCTCAGTATATAGAGTCAATTAGCACTATACTTGCAAATGATCAGTGTTTAATAAATGTTAGCGCTCTCTCGTCACATTTCTAAGAAAAAGAATTAGCAGATGGACCTCGTGGAGGAGTGAGCTGTTTTTGGAAGGAAGAAATTTGAAGAGTTTATGATAGGAATAATAGAATGTAAGGTGAGAACGGCAGTACTATTTCATAAAGGGTCTTCATTACCACTTAGGGTATTTTTGTGCTTTTGTTTTCTGAGTTCTGTGTTTATGTAATTGTCTTACATTTTTATTATATACAATATTTTTGCTTTTCTTAGTAGTATAAAAACAATGTGATAAGAGTTTTTCTTCAGAAAGGCAAATGGGGCAGCTATAGACATAATGTGGACTGGTAGAGTAAGGAAGAAATAGAGGAACAGGAACCAGTTTGGAGAATGTCATAGGCAAGGAGTGATGATATGACATGAATGGCAATAAGAAGAATTGAATAACATGAGGCATATAAAGAGTTAAAAGATACCTACTGAATAGTCTACTGGATTCTCTGATTCTTTCATTGAAGAATTTAGTGAGAAAAGTTTTCCAGGGTTAGAGTTGAGTTCCAAGTTACCAAAGCCGAGAACCCAGAAACTGGAAGAATAAAGTAGGGAAGCAGGAATCTGTAGCTTAAAGGAACGTGAATGTCTGCAAGGACCACAGGGCAGTGTTAGGCAGAATGCTTATCACATTCTGCACGGTCCCATCATCATCCTTGAATTCCTACGTTGTAATGTCCTGTTTACCTGTTAATTTCTACTTAATTATTATCATCTGCTATGTGCTCACCAGAGATACGAATTAGAGGTGGCACTTGGGGACTGGAACAGTCACAGGGGCATTCAAGATGGGTGGAGAGAGTTGGAGGAAGAATATTCCAAGCAGAAGGAATGCCATGTGCAAATCCTTGCGTGTAGAAAAGTGTGACATACTGTAAGACAGCAAGAATTTTAGAAGAAAATGGAAAAGGCAGGAGGTATGGCTAGAAAGAAAGGTAGTGGTGTTGATGCTAGCTTAATGTGCTAATTGAGAGGTTTTTCAGGGAGTGTTCCTCTGCTCTCTCTCTGACATCGTTATCCAGTCCTGATGGGTTATCCTCTTTCTAGAATCTTAATATTTCAATTTAAATCACTCTAGGGTATATGAGTTTCTCCCAGATTTTTATTTCCTATCTTAATGAAAATGTTGCTCTCTTTCTATGGTTGCAGAACAAAGAGAAATTTGATTTGCCTTTTGATATTTACGAACTGGCTTTCATGTAATAAAGCATCCATTATTTACTATTTTTCATCCCTCTGGAAAGTTCAGGGATGAGGAGTAAGGAGGTAAAATAGACCCTTGTGGTTTCTTATGGACAGTGAAGTAAGGATGGGAATCTGGGCTTCTGTGGAAATTTTAAATATAAATATCTCTAAATCAAATAATACGGTAGCATAGGTAAGCAGAAAAAGTTAGATAATTTTTAAGCAAAAACAGAATTCCATTTTAAAGAAGAGACTATAAAAATATAATTCTCAAATCAAAATTCTATTGCTTTGAGAGACAGAAGGAAAAAAATCTTAACAGCAGGTTGTGTGCATATGCATTACGTTTCATATACATCTATTTCTAACTGGTTTGAACACTCATTAGCAGCTAATTAAGCTGAGTAAAACCATTTAGAGAGACATTAAAATTATTTTTAAGCATTCTTCATTTTTTTCTCCATATTTTAGAATTGCTATTGTACTCTTTAATTCACAAATACTAAGTTTGGGAGTTTCCTTGTAGAATAGTCTTCCATATATAAACTTGGAATCTCCATTTCCAAGGAGATCTTTGAATCTTCATTTCCTCACAAATGAAGCTTCATTGTGATGTAATAATGTGTTTCTCAGCTTTCAGAGGAAAGGAAAACAATCTGACTTTTCTGCATGGAATTTAACTGGTAACACTTCAGTATGGTTATCCACTTATTTCACACCTAGTTCTTTTTTGTTTCTTGAACAATGAGAAAGTTCAATTCCTGATCCAACTTTTACTGGCCTGGAAGAGTTGTTATTCAACATGAACTACCCTTTGCTCTGAAGAAGGAGAGAACCCTGGAAGCCACTTAGCCAAACGTGCATCCCAGTGTGAGAGAAAAAAATAGCACATTCTCCTGTGCCTCCCCTTTTTATTTGATTATTACTGTATTTACTCAGCAAACCTTGATATGCCTCTTCTAATGGCCACATTGAACAATCTGTTGGGGTTCATAAGCTTGGAATTCCTTAAATTTGGTAGAGAAGAGCCAAATGGGAAGAGAAACATCACTAGAGAAAATAAGGAGAAAGAGTATGCTGTGTTTTCTGGAAAATTTAGTCAAATGCTTTAATTAACTGAAAATATTCCCATGGTTTGACTGCAATTTTTTCCTGTGATATTTTTTAATTAAGAAGATGCTTTCTGTGTTTCCTTAAAAAAACAAGAGGCATAAAGTGGGAAAGGTGGCTAATTCCACTATCAGTGTGTTCTAGTAGATGAAGGGTCAGAATTATTTATTCAACTTATGAAATCATGCATTATTTTACACTAATTCCATCAAAATATTATTACAAGAGCTCATGAGAAATAGTAGCTCAATCTACACAAAGTGGAAAGTAAAAATATATATATCTCATAGGGTTAATTTGAAGATTAATTGCCAAATTACATATGATTCACTATGACTGTTGCCTGGCACAGAGCACATACTTTAAAATTTAAAATACAGAGCACACAATTTAAAAATACACATCTCATAGGGTTAATGTGAGGACTAGTTAATAAAATACGCATAATTCACCATGAATATTGCCTGTCACAGAGTACATACTTTTAAACACTTTTATAATAAAATAAAATTATTATTCTAGTATTTTATTAATATATTTAGAGGTTTCAATGCTGCAAGATTATGATATCACTTATTATGAGTGCCTTGAGAACATCCTTTTCCTGCAAACTTTTTTTGACTGTGACCTGCATTAAGAAATACTTTTAAAATTGTGACCCAATGTACAGACACATATTTAACCTAAATTTTCAACAAAGAAAAAGATTATTAGATATGATGAACTCTGATTTTTTTCCTTTCTTTATCTTTCTATTCTATTTGCTGTTATTTTTAAAGAACTGTCTTTGATTCACCTATTGGTTATTTCCTACCAACTGAAAAAAGACTGTATACTAGTATTCTATTTAATAAAATGTGAGTCATTTTAAGAACTTCTAGCTTCAGTGTACCTATTTACAGAAGTTTGCCAAGAGACTCAGCCACATTGGGCTCTACGATTCAACTGTCATGATCATCTGACTTCTTTAAGTATGATTGAGGTCCACTTATTTCCTTAATCCTAAACCAAAGCTAGAATCCCACAGGCATAAGAAACATACAAAATTACTTCCTGATATATGCAATGAACTTCAGACGTTTACTCTGGATAGGACATTTCCTCATATTCTGTGTATATCTACTTAGGCCTCCATGTGTAATCTGCCAACGGGGCAGGATGACAGTAAATTCAGTTCTATTCTCAGAGCATGCATGAGCAGGGAGCCTTATTTATGATGGAAAGATTAGCAGTCGATGTATTTTTTTTTTAACTGATAGTTCCCACTGTAACATGGCACATCCTAGCCAAGCTAAGAGATTCACTGGGAGAAGAAAAGATCATAAATATAAACCTTGTAATGTGAAATTAGCTTTTATTTGTTTTTTGAACCTATTTATTCCTAACTTGTAGTCCTTATCTTTTTGAGGAATGGGAGGGAAACACAAAATGCCACAGAAGTTGAACTTGGCATCTCTTTATCTGGCTGCTAACTGGTTCAGCAGGAAAGTGCTGTGCAGAACTGTGCTAATTAATGAGCCATGGCTTTGGAGCTGTAGAGCAAGGCATCCTGTGTTTCAAAGAGTTGAGAGAATTATCTGTCCACTCAATCACTCTTTACATATGCATGGTCACATGAAGATGAAAAATTGATCAGAGTCATATAGAGATGTAATGCCATGGCAGTTAAAAAGAGCAAGAAGTTTGATACTCATTCCGAGGCTTAGAGTGTTTAACTGGAAGACACTTAAGTTCATCTAGGATCTAATATTATTTTCTGCTCTGGGAATGAATTATACCCTTTTTTTTTGACTTATGCTTTATGAAAACTTGTCAGAATATTGATGATTTCTACATGGAGTACAAAACAGTTTCATTACTAAAATGATATACAATAAGCCACATATGTAGTGTATCCACTGTTACTTGAAGGTGGGATTTGATGTTAGGATTAAGTAGAAAACGCTTCTAAGTAAATAAATGTAGAATCTCAGGCTGAGGCGACAAATCCAAGATTCTGCTCACACTAAGTTCATTTGTGTCAAGCATACCGAAGATGGCCAATAGCTGGCCTCAATGGAAATGAAACTTATTACTGATATTTTGGGGGAAAATATTTAAAGTCTAGTACCGAGGTTAGTGATTGTGTTTGTCCCATATCAAAATGTTGACCTTTTCCAGAGGTAAATGGTTTCAGTAAAGGTTAAGTGACTTCTGTATAATCTGTAAACTCCAAAGCAAAATGGCATTTTCTGTGATAAAAAGAGGAAAAGTTACATGTTCCTTTCCCTGCCTTATGATTACATATTTATTGCTTACAAGCCTAAATATAAACCAATGATGAATAATCTCTATCTATAGTGCTCAGCTATGAAATGTAATATGAGTGTTTAATACATAGGGTCAGCCCATCACCCAGAAAAGTAGGGTATAGCAATGGACCTGTAATTTTGCACGATGCTGTCATCATTCTCTCTGGGTAAATTTATGGTTTGTACTAGCCCCAGTAATCAGCTGGAGGATAACCTGGAAACATATACCATAGACAGAAGTCTGTAGTTTTTTTCCTGTTCATATTTACATGGTCTCTTGCATGTGGGCATCTTTTGAACATTTATTTTCATCTGATGACTTCTTAGCTGGGAGGAAAGTTTCAGCTGAGTGTTTTTGTTTCTTTTTGTTCTGTACCACTTAGAGGACTATACAAATAGACCATTTCTGGTGACAAAATAGAGAACTCCAAATAGGAGAAATCCAAGTAAAGTAAGTAATCACCTAAAACATGCTTTTGAGGCTTTTATGGATATGGATGCAAAGACAGTAAGTAACCAGTTCTGATGTCAACTGGGACGGTTATAGACTAACTGGCATTTGACCATACTTCTCTTGTGCAACATGATTACCCATCGATGAAACTGAAGTGCAACTGATGAGTGTGTTGTCTACGAAGTTACATACCTCTGCCAGTTCTCAAGGGGAAATTACCAGTTGAATTTTTTCCCCTTAGAGAAAACATTACCATGCTCAGTACCTACATTGTGCTAAGTGTTTGTTAGAGTCTCACATTCATCATCTCATGTGATCCCCATAACAATTTTATCTGATAGCTAATAAGAATGCCAATTTCCTGATGAGGAAATTGAGGATGTTAAAAACATAAAATTGCAAGTGTAGATTTACACGTAAAAGCAAATAAATGTAAGAATAGAGAGATTAATTTGTCAGTAGATAGATATCAAATTAAGTTTAAAACAGCATTTCAGAAACTTAACTTGGGGGATAGGAATGGCATGTTAACCTGGGGGCATTGACACAACAAATAATCAATAGAGCCTAGATTTTTACTCAGGCCTGTATGACTCCAAGGAAGGACAGTTCCTGCTCTCCAACAAGCTCCTTCATTTGTAGCACATGGAATATACAATAAAAGACAAAACCTATGATTTGAAATTACTGTGACACAAAATTATCAAAAGTTCCTTGCCTGTGTGTTTAACTAAATATATAAAGAACATTTTCATTTCTGATTAATGTATGTTACTTCAGCTTTCCCAGTACTTTTTAGTGGTCCTTGGAAAATAAAAGAAGACACTATTGGGAATATCCCTAAGCTATATCTACAAAGGAAATAATATGCATTTCCTTCTTTGCTCACTCAGAATGATTTAATATACACATTATTTAATAGATGCACCTTAAAATCATTTAATGCATTTTTTCGGCTCTTTTCAAACTTTCTATTGTATATATTATTTTGGCAAATAGGTAGCAAATACAATTATCATTTGAAAAGCCAACAGGAGCAATTAGATCCTGGAACTTACTCAAATTCAACTCTATATCATCCTCTTCTTCCATTTTTGATGTAGGCTGCTGATGATCTAAAAAGTACATGATAGACTGTAAATAGGGATATGTAACACACAGAAGGTTAAAAATTCAAAATATTTTTTGGTTTCTTGAATAAAATAATAAAGCACTTCTCTTCCTCAGAGCATTTTGCAAACCTTGATCAATCATGCTTTCCCAAGAAGTAGGTCAGCATCCAGAGTCCCTCTGCATTAGAGCTCAAGAAGTGCTTGTTAATTCTGCATTCAAGGATCCAGCAGGGGACATCTACCCTGGCTTTTGTGGCTACTCACCAATAATTCTGGCCTCTACTTCCTTGGGACTTTCAGGTTACAAATTTTGCAGCATATTTTTGCAGAGGAAGACTTATATTATGTCTTGCTACATTTTATTTGTGAGACTTAGCTTTGATGAGTGGATTGAATAAAATTAGAGTTACCAGGAATCTAACTCAGGTTCCCCAAAGGATCTGAAAGAAATGGGAGTTACAGGAAGTACATGTGTTCGAAATTAGAAAAGTCACTGAGCAATAGCTCTAATTTTCTTTTCTTTTCTTTTTTTCTTGTAAAGTGTATTTAGTTTATCCTTGATGCACTGATTCTCAAAGCTTTTTCCCTGGCTCACAAGCACCAGTACCATTTAAGAACTTGTTAAAAATGCAGATTCTTAGGCCTCACTCTGTACTTATTGAAACCACTGCTTTGATGCGTATAACAGAGCCCTCATTTTTAAAAATAGCGTTTATTCAATCATTTGTGTTTCCAATAACATCAGATTGTAAAAATTAATATTAAAAAGCCACAAGAGTCTTAACATAATGACATTAAATCTATGGGTATTAGCCATATATTTGATCCACCCTTTTAATAGTTAGCAGTCGGCAAGCCTGCCTACATGAAGTTGTGTGCAAGTAGGAATGCATGTTTGCAATGACCTCATTTGGAAGCCAGAATACGTTCTGCTTTTATCTCAAATGGAAAGATAACAAGCTTTAACTAGCAGGAAAGTGTACATTTCTTGACAAACAAACTTGCTGTGTTCTCTGTGGCTTCATAGTCATAATTTATCTTCTAAATATAAGTACTTATTTTTCTGTTGATAAAGAGACCATTTTCTCTAATTTTATTAAACACCTAGAAGCAGCACTGCCTTCTTCTAGGTGTTTAATATGCCATAATCAAAGTTCAGTTAAACAACTACATATATGTCTGTTAAGGCCTTATTGTATTTTTAAAATAATATGTCAGGTACTGACTGAAATATAAGCCAAAAAAGACAGCAGTTGGAGATGGGTAGAGAAGAGACTCCTGGTTCCTTCTATAATCTCTGAGTTATAGTCACAAAAGCAAATCTGATTCATAAGTGATTCAGCTCACCAGCATTCATTTAACAGGTCAAATTATGAGGTTGCTAAGTCAGAAAGCATAGCAGCCCCTGACACTCAGGTGGTGTGTAAATCACACCAGTAGATTTTTATTAACTCAGGCTGAGCTGAGTATAGTAGGGTATTTCTTGGTATAAATTCATGTCCTTAAGAGAGTTAATCATTTAAGGGATATCCACTGGGTACCTACTAGGTAGAAGACACTATGGAGAATATCAAGATAAATCTTGTGTTGAATGTATACAGCATGAGCAGAGAGCTCCCAACAAAGCAGGGCCTAAATATGCTGAAAAAAGATTGTTAAGAAACTCTATAGCCTTATCTTGTTCATAGCCTAGCTCAGATTATACTACTGATTTCCATAAGAGCAGAGTTATATTTTATTCATTTTTATTTTTCCAGCTTCTAGTGCATCATATTTCAAAATAAATTAAGGTTATTCAATGTCTTCCCTTTTTTAAATTTTCCTTATAATTATTTTCTAAACCACTCCTGTGGCGTTGACCATATATTGCTTAGGTTTGTATTATATTTCCTATGTTGATATGCCTTATTTGCCCATATACAATGTCTAAACATTTGGTAGTCATATTAAATTTTACTCTATACACCTAAATTCTTTAAGAACTTAATGTTGATCCATAATAGTATTTGACAATAACTGTGAAAATAGCATATTAGAATTTGGTATATTTGATCATAATGTAAGAAATGAGACATAGCAGAGCATTGGCAGCTGAATGGTCCCAAACTTTTGAATTAGGGGAAGGCAGATATTCTTGGGCTACAGTGAGTGCAGAAAATGTAATGTCACAGCAATTCAGAGCTAGGGTGGAATTTAAAGATAATCTACTCAAAAGTTTCCATGTTACAATGGAGAAAACCTAATTCCCAAAAGATTAAGTGATTTATTTTCAAGATCATACAGTTTTATGTTGATCTGTGCTTCGTTCTCTCCAGTTGCTAATTTTCTATTGATTTTATTAGAAGTTCTTTATGCAGGGGTGTTGTTCTTCTGGCAAATATATTAAAAAGCAAGCAATAAATATTTGTGGCTTCTGTTCCTCGATGGTTATTTTGTTTTACAAACTTATGGGAACTTTATCAAACCTATGAAAAACATGAACAAAATCCATTTTATGTTTTTAAAAACTAATTATATTTCAAAGTACCTATAATTATCAAGTTGTTACTGATTTATAACAAGTATCTCTATATGAATTAAAGGAATAATTATAAAAATTTAACATTATTAAAATGTAAATCTTGTCTCTATATTTTATCTGCAATACGTAAAATATTTGCTTGGCTAGCTTTAACTCTAGGCTTTAAGCTGAGTATTTTGAAGATTAATAAGGCATGATTGGGAGAGAAGCCAGGATGCTCTTTAGGTTAGAGAAGTTGAGGGAAGAAGACTATAAAGGGGGAACGCTGCAAGGAATATTTGGTTTGACACATTGGTGTTCCTCAGCTGACTCATTGGCATATTTTGTAAAGTTTAAGAAATGGACAGCAAAGACATAAAAGATGCATATTCAAACTTTTGACAGCGTGTTAACAAAAAAAAAAAGTAGAAAAGATAGACATCCTTGAATAAGATATTTTGTTGCGTAAGGTTCTTTCACTTTCCAGTGTTATTTTGGCTAAAGCCAAATGAATTTCAAAGGAATATCAAATAAACATTGAAGGATGCAGATATGGAAACGAGAGTGTACTGCGCACTGCTGAAGCCTTTAGAACAGATTCCTTTGGGTCTTGAAGCCGCTGGTTTGGATGTGCATTTTATATTAATTAAAATTAAAAATAAGTTTTCTCCCCTATCTGGGGAAGAGCTTAGTCTCTCTGATGGTTTTGCCTGCCAGGCACACACATCCGAGGTTTTGCAGAGATTATAATGATAGAATGTATTGATTTTAGCTAACACATGGCAAAACAAAAGTCAGTTGGGGCTCCCCTTAATAATAAATGCCCAGGGTTTTCCATGATTCCTAAACCCAACAGAGTTATATATACAGCTTCAGCAAGCAACCAACACCCAACACACTTGGCCTACTAGACAGGATGCTGTGGTAAACAGAAGCTCTGTAAAAAATTAATAGCTCCATAACTGAGAGGTAGCAATCAAACCAGAAGGGAAAAAAAAAAAAAAAAAAAAAAAGCTCTTGCAAAGACAAATACTGTGATTACCTTCTAACTATAACAAATACTGTGATAACCTCTTGCAAAGACAAATACTGTAACTGCTGTGATTTACAGCTACTTGGGATTAAATTTAAAGAAAAGCAATGGAAGGATTGAGAGATATTACTGGTATTACGGCTAAAGAAGAGAATTCAGAGGTTTACTTGAAAGTGGTTGCTTTGCACTCAGGGACAGAAAGGGATATCTCATTTTCTAAATTCAATATGACCTCTTACTTTAATGATTAAATCATTTTGGAAACTCATTCCTTTTTATATTTAAGCAAGTTGAATGTTTTGTGGAAAACGTTTCTCTAGACTACTCTTCAGTTTACCTCTTCAGTTCATGTTTTAAAAAAAGAAAGAAGGAAAAATTACATCAATGACAAACTCTTCTTACATACAAATAACAAGCTGAAAAACCCTGAATCAGAGCTGAGCGGATTGTTTGGTATCTGCAGAGTTCAGATAATGACAAGAAGATGACTAATGACTCATTTGCCGATAAGTCACTCATTCTTTAGACTCTGATAAATGTACTTTAATGATTTTCTGTTAACCATGGTCTTAATCTTTGAAAGTGATTAGAACACGTTTCCTCTGTTTTCTATTAGTTCAACTGGTTTATAGATGTACCATGATTTAAGAAGCAAATGTGTTTTTGCTAAGCAGTTGATAATTTCTAAAAAACAACAACAAAAAAAACAATTTTAAGCACATTGTTAAAACTTTTAGTCTATTTTGAAAACCTAAGTGGTGGTAAGTTTTATAAAGAGAATTCTAGACTAACAGATTTTAAGCACAGTTGTTACTATAGACCACAAACACATGTGTCTTACTTAATAGACTAGACTTTTGAAAAAAAGTAGATTGTATAGTTGCCAAACCATAAATGATATTTTTGAAAGTGAATACTTATTTTTATTTACTTTCTGACTTTCTTAAGACTCATTATGTTTTCTGCAACTTGCAAATTCAGTCTGTATTTCCTCGAAATAGTTATTTGCATGTGAATGAAAACAGTACTTAGTTTTACAAATGTATTGTATGCATTCACAGATTAAGACCACAGCACTTGGGTTGATACGGGACAATATACTTGTGGCTCCAGCTGTATCAATAGGAGATTGTGTACAAACAACAAAATGGTGCCTTTGTAGCAGCACATATTAATGAAAATGTGGTGTCTGACATTACAACATTGAGATTTATCTACATGGAATAGCAAACTTTCTTGAATGAATTTTCAAATGAAAAATTATTGTAATTCTGAAACATTTTGTAAGAACTAGATAGATGTGGTTTCACAGTCTATTAGCAAAAGTATAACCCAAATCATTTGTGTAGCATAGACACTATAATAGAAGTGTTATTAGTGATAAATATATGAATGTATTATTGTTGTAACGTATATGATCACTGATTTTATTTAAACAACCTATATTAAGGGCTAACTGGAAGCCTTTGTGATAGGTGTTGAAACACTAAATAACATCAATATTGGAACAGTATGGAACATGATTTTTTAGAACATGAAAGATAATAATTTTGGCAATCTTTAATATACCTATGGGCTAATTCACAAACACTGATTTGTAATGGGTTGTGATATTCCAAAAACATTTTCCCCTGCTAAAGAATAATTTGCCCACTAAACCAAGTTAGGTGAAGTGTAGCTAAAATATAGTACAAAATGTATTATAACACCTAAAATCTTCTCTTTGCTAAAAATGATCCTATATCCCTCCACTTCCAACTTGAGAACATTTCTCCCCCTGTCCTTTTGTGTGGCAGGTATGAAACAAGGTATAGGCTGAAATAGGCGGAGAGAAAGGAGAGTGAAGAGCAAACAAAAGATATAGCGAAATACGGTTCTTAGAATCGCTGTGACACCCACCAAAAGTGGCTATCACTCAGTCATCTGAGTAGAAGTTGAAGTAGTAGTAGAGACCAGATGTTGCTTATTTAAATGGGAGAATGCATTTACATTGAATTAGTGCAATTTCTACTAGCCATCTTTTGAGTTTTGTATATTTTATTTCCTTACCTAGGTAACTTAAGCATGCTTTTAGGTTATTTACCTGTTTCTGGAACTCTCTTTAAGTAAATACAGTCATAATAAGTTCTTTGGTAAATTTAGTGCATTATATCTGTAGGTTTAAATAATCAAATTCCTGATATTTGATACAATGATCTCAAATTGTTAGTTTAACAATGACAGATACTTTCAAATTATATGCAACAGCCCAACAGCACTTTTATTCCTCCTCTTTATGTGTGAGAAATTAATCACTTCCTAATATCAGTCATACTACTTGGAGTATATATTTTTAAAGGGCACTTAGTTCTGACATGTCAACTAATGATTAGCATTTGAAATATGATGCAGTTATTAAACATCGATTAAGTGAAGCAACCACTGATGATACACTTCTTCTATGGAGACCTTTGCATGATGCATGCTAAGTTATTTGATTTTTTTATGGTGTCACATCATATGATTCTCAAAATACCGCACAACCTGGAGATATGCCCTAAAATATCTCAGAAGCTGTAGAGGAATAGTTTCTTAATGTTTTCTTGGTCATAATCCATAAATAGATTGTAAGCTATGGGCAGTTTGAGTGGAGAAGAAGCAAATCTACACATTCACATGGAATTCAGGGACCCCATGTTAGCCTCAGGTTACAAACTCCACCCTAGTGAATAAGATGAATAAGATCAGTAGAAATATTCTCAAAAGGTCACTTGGTAAAAATGATCCTTTATGGAGCCCTCATACAGCTACTGCCTAGCACTGAACACTATTCACGTTGAGATTCTGAAGAATCTCTGGCTCTTAACATGATTCTTCTCCTTGCCGACCAGAGGAATTCAGTAGGAGAGATACTGTTTTAAGACAATATTCCACCTGTATCCCTATTCCTTGCAGGAGTATGTCACTTAAATTATATCTTGTACATGACTCGGGAAGAAAACATTGTAATTCCATCAACAGTAAGAAATATTTAAGTATATATACCAAAGTATGTTATTATCTATTATGTTTTAATAATATTTTAATTCATTTTAATTCCTCTATTCAATATAAAAATGCTGATGATTTTGGATTTCGGATTTCAGGCAGCCTTGTAATATTAGGAGTAATGGTGTACTATGATTAATTGCTTGTAGTTTTGCTTTAAAGTTTGATTGAAAGTTCAAATAACTTATTGTAGGTAGAAACTATCTTTTTTCCATTTGTATTAAAGAGCTCTAATGAGATCTTTCAAGGCTTTGTTCCTCTCAATTAAATATTTGCTCTGTGTATAGCATTAGTATGAAGATTGGTGTATGTTTCAAAGATACCACTAATTAAGTGATAATCTAATGTATTCTGAAACCTGTTTTGTTTTCAACTCAAGTCTGTGTCTGTTGCCAATTATAATCCAATTAATTCCAGTTTCAGTGTGAGAAATCCTTTTTCCTTCTTCACTGTACTAGATAGAGGGGATGTCTTTAACTGAAGCTTCTCTGATCTTCTAGCTTTGCTCCTCTTTCAAAAATGATAAGCTATATGAACCATGTTAATTTTCTCAGTGAATTTCAATAGGTTCTATTGTCCATCCAAGTCTATTTGATCAGGGCATTAGAGATATATAATGGGTTTATGTTAAATCAAAAGGAAAGAGAAGGTCAAAGTACAGTCAGACACCACATTGTACATTTTAATTTTATGTTCTCTCAAAAAATGTATTAAATGCCAACTGCATTAAGATACTGTGCCAGGCATTACACTAGTATATAGCGGTAGATTTTGTAAAAGTTTAAGAGATGCAAATATCTTAAGGTAAAGACAAATATTAATTCCAGAACAATAGGAACTTCTGAACTGTGATTAATGAGAGAGGAAACACAATGACAAAGCTATGACATTGGATCTACACTGACCCAAGTTTTAATCCTGATGCTGCCGCTTCCTGGGTATAGAACTCTGAAATAAAATCTCTGATCCTCAGATTCCCAGACTGCAAAGCAGAAATACTAAATAACAGGCACGGTTTGTGTGTGTGTGTTTATTTGAAACTGTTTCTGATACTTTGTGGATGTGCTCCTATGTCTGTTATTAGGCAAATTAAGAGTTTGGGAAAAAATATTTTTGAGCCTCTCCAACACTGGAGTTTGAACACTGCCAGGATGTTTGAATGGTTGTAAGCAAGAACACATGTGGCTGCTCACTCGGGAAGGCTGAAACTGAAGCAAGAGCCTTTTAGAGAGCTTGATCTTGCCTGGAGAAAATGACTGACTGAGTGCATATTTTCCGAAAGAACTGCTTGGCTTTGAACATGTTCCCTCAGAGAGTCGTTTAAAAGAGTTTCTCCTTCAGAGTTTCCAGAAGACTGAGCAAAGACATGATTGTAAGTTTCTGTCTTACAAAGCTCAAAGAATTATACTAAGCCTAGTACAAGAAGCAGGAGGATGTTTGAACAGCAACCATAATATTACTACTAATATCTATTGAGTACTTAACAGGAGTCAGGTAGTGTTCTTAATACTTTACATATAATACTTGGATTCTCATAAAGATTTTCTGAGGTAGGTACTCATATTATCCTCATTTACAGATGAAAGAACTGACGCACAAATAATTATTTAATTTGCTCAGATAGAATTCTAAAATGACTCCCCAAGGTTCCCAGCTCCTGGTCATTCAACCAAACCATAATGTAGCTACTGCTGTGAGTGGATTTTTGTAGAAACGATTAAAATTTCTATTCAATTGATTTAAGTTCTGAAGATTATCCAGGTGGTCCAGCCTAAAAGCATCATATGAGCTCTTTAAAGGAAGAAACTTCTCAGGCTGGTGGCAGAAAAGGAAGTCAGAAATTTAAACCATGAGAAGGATTTGAGGTGCCATTCCTGGCTTGACATGAAGAAAATCACTGGAAAAGGCCAGAGAGTTACCCACTAATGACACCCAGCAAGAATACAGAAACCACAGTCATGCTGCAACAAGGATTTTGATTCTATCAACAGTGTGAATGAGCTTGGTCGTGAATTATTCCCCAGACCTTCAGACAACTACTCAATCCAACCAATGCTTTGATTTCAACCCTGTGACACCCTAAGCAGAGAACCCAGCCATATCATACTTCTGGTTTTAGAAGTATGAATTACTAAATGGGTACTGTTTTAATCCTTTTTGTGGTGATTAATAGCAATAGAAAACTATTAAATAGCAATAGAAATAGCAATAGAAAACTAACTACAGTCATAAACTTACTGAGTGCACATGCTCCTAACTGCTAAGCTCTATGAGAGTAGAAGATAGACTCAAATACTGGGAACGGACCTGACACCCAGGAAATACACTGGGGCTGTAGTCAGAATTGAGGCCTGGCAACAAGCTATTCTCAATCACTTGACATGAGAAATCATCTACAGGGGAAAAAGTGTTCTCAGGCGTACTCCTGTCCCAGGAAAGAGCGTTAGAGAGGTGCAGAGACCAATTGAGAAGCTGGATTTCATGATAGTCCATTTTTAATCACATGAGTCAACCTTAGGGAAGGTTTACAATCATTTGAGAGATAGATTAAAAAAAAAAATATGAACATGTCAGCTAGAGCTTTGTAAGTCAAAATGTGGCTTAAAGATCAACATCTACATCACCTGGGTGTAAGGGTTCTTGGGTTCTTGCCGAGTTTAAAAAGAAGAAACTGAGGCAAACACAAGAAGATCCAATGTGAATTTATTTGGCTCCCGGGAGAGGTTCTGCGGTCTGACAGGAGGGGCCAGAGAAGTCGCACAGACTCCTCTCAGACGTGGGGTTTTATAGGGAGTGGAGGCATTCGATTGGTTGTGGGAGAGCAGGGTGTGGGCAAGGCAAGACTGCTATTGGGTAGAGTTACAAGACTTCATTTGCATATAAGACTCTGCTATTGGCTAGAGTTACAAGACTTTGTTTGCATACAAGACTCGACTGCTATTGGCTAGACTTACAAGACTTCGTTTGCATACAAGACTCAACTGCTATTGGCTAGACTTACAAGACTTCGTTTGCATACAAGACTCAACTGCTATTGGCTAGAGTTACAAGACATTGTTTGCATTTTGGCGGGGTTTTTTAAGGGAGAGCTAGGCTGTTCGAGGGGGGTGGATGAGCTCCCAGCGGGAGGGTGTCCAAGCTCCCAGCGAGGCAACCGGCCTTACACTGGGTACTTGTTAGAAATGCTGAATGCCAATTTCTGTCCTCGACCTTATAAATTAGAATCTAACGCAATTTTTGCATAACAATCAGTTCCAAGCAGAATGTAGCTAAGGCAAAAAGACCTTAGAACTTTAAATATTTTTTTTATTTTCTATCTTTGAAAATTCTTTTGATAAATTATAGTGAAATATATGGCTTAGAAAAGGCACACAAAGATTCAAGGATGGCACAAGTGGATTGCAAAACTAAGAAGGAAAATGATACTTAGAAAGAGCTTCAATCTTCAAATGGTTTACACATCTTTAAAGAAAGAGCTACATATTGAAAATACATGTGTGGTTTCAAATGAATTGTAAATAAAAGCTCTGATAATGTATTTACTATATGCTGCATAGTTTGATATGCCTTGGTGTGTAACATCCCTCATAAAACACACACACACAAATACACACACACACATTTTCTGGTAGTTTGGATATTGTGCACATCTTGAAAAATGCAACTGGAGCTCTAAAAAAATTCCATTACATGTTGAAATTTTAAAGCAAATCTCAGTATTTTAAATTATGCAAACTTATTTTTAAAAGTAGTTCGAATTACAAATAGAATTTTCTTTTAAACTAGTATACAAAGAAGGAGGATTTTTTGTCTTCTTGTAAAGTAAAATTAATAAAATTAAATATCTGTTTGCTTTAAAGAGGACCTTCCAAACGACCTATTCATATATATACATTTAAATACAGATAGTTCTTTAATTAACAATTTTTTCCAATATGAAGCTGGAATTACATGGAGATGAAGTCTATTATATTTTCTTGGGCTGTGGAGCAATCATGAATACGGGAGTCATTAATTAGATAAGGCAATAAAGAGCAAAGAGCAGTAAATTCCAGAACTCAACAATCCCAAAATATGATTTTAGGTTAAGATCAAGATAAATTGTTACAATTTTTAGACATGATTGTGAGGCATGATTTAGTTCTACATCTACTTTCAGAAGGCACTATACATAAATGAACAAAACATGAAAACACTCCAACTACAATTTTAGCCATAATTTTCAGTGAAGATTGTACATGTAAAGATCCTGTCATTTTGCTATATGTTAATTAGTTTTTTCACTGAAGTCCATATATGTATTAATTGTTAATTTGAGTTAATCTTTGCATTAACTGGAATATCTTTTTTTCTTATTAAATGAATATTTTTAGGAGGGAAAAATAGAATTACATAAAAGTCAACCATTTTTCAAAAGTTATAACCTTTCCTGTATCATGTGGTGGGATATATTTAAAATGAGTGCCCTTAACTATGTTATTGTACTATTATTGTAGAATAAGAGTGTACATTATTTAGTTAATTTTCCTCCTTTTATCCCGAGTTGAAAGTCTACTAGAAACTGATCTAACAAGAGGTATCTATTTAACCTGATCTTCAGCCATCAGAGTCCACCTGCAAATAGAGTCCCATATCTTTAGTATGTTGTATGCTTTGTCACTTTAAGAAAGTAATCACTTTATGAAAATAGTAAATCTTTAATAATTACAAACGATGAAAGAAATATAACTGTTTATACAATTTTAAATTAATTCTATTACCAAATAACTTTAAGTATATTCTTTTTACACACTGTTCTGATTCTGACTCCACTTTTAAATAAGTGAAAAGATTTCATTTTAGATTTTGTCCAGAGTAAGACAAGACATACTGGGACAGAGCAACCATCTATGTACACACTATCAGTGCCTTTCCCTGACATTTCCATCAATGCAAATTATAGTCGCTTTATAGCACACTCCACTTACATGAGATTCAAGAAGGCAGATATGTGATAACTGTCACACTTCAGTTATGTAGGTGGGAAGTAGAAGATTTCACCCTGGAGAGGTGCTGCTATTAAACAGCAAAACTGGCGTGTTCTAATTGTGTAAGTTTGAAGACAACTTAAAAAAGGTATATGCAGCATTTATTTATTGATTTAGGACACATTTTCATCATCATAATTAACTTTTAGGGTAACCCATGCTGAATTTTAATGAATGATTTCATTATGATCTGCAGTATGCTTGTTTTATTTATGATTGTTACACTTTGAGTGTATAGAACTAAGCATTTAGTAGTCATAAATTCAGAAAACCCGACAAACTGATAAGAAAATTAATAATCAATGCTAATAAATAGCTGGATATGCTGAAAGATACAAAGCTTAAATTAATACTTTTTACTACAAAGGCATTTTCTAGTGGGATTTTCCCAGTTTTATGAAGGAGAAGAAGTAAAAAGTAGCATATAAATTGGAGCAATTCTAGGACAATAAGGGCTTAAACTTTACTTTAAAACATATTTCTGTACTTCATTTTCGCTTCTTTATGGCCCAGTGTGATAATTTTTTAAAAAATGAACAAAAGCCACTGCTTTTTAAAGAATTAGTCCATAGTATTTAAATTGAAGCTGGAATTCCGTGCCTCAAGGTTAACATCTAACTAAACGGAACACAGAAGTCACGCTATCTTATTTGTATGATGGTGGTTCATTTATTTGTTTTGCAAAAATGTGCTGTATTGGACTTTTCTGGCTCTTAATTAGTTATCTGCCTCTTGGCAATAAGGTACTTTGACATTGTGAATGGAAAAAAAATTGAGTAACATTTCAAGGCACCTACATACGGATATACTTATATTTTAAATCATTTTTATAAAGAGGAAGAAATAAAGTTGCGCTACATAGCTTATCCAAAACCTGATCTGATTCTCCACTTCTACGTAACATTTAAAATGATGGGAACTATTAGTTTCTATAATTAACATGGCTCTCTCTTCACATTACCATTTCTGAAATCAGCAAATTCCCTAATCTCTGTACTTCCTTTCAATGTTGGATGATTTCCAATTTGAAGTGTTGTTTTTAACCTAAATAGAATCAGCCCAGAACAGCTCTGTGATACGTTGAGGAATAAAGGTGTCTTTGGAGAGAGAACTTCAAGTGCAAATTAACTTGAAATAATTTAACCTGAGTGTGGAATAATTTGCAGTCTTTCTTCTGTGCAGCTGTGGGAATTGCTTCTGTAGGCCCAGTTGGGGAAGTTGCCTGGCTACTTGCAATTTTGTCACATCTGTCAGCTGTAGCTAAATGGAAAATATAGTAAGAGGTAACATAACATAGATTTGGGACATTCCCTAGAGGGTCTTGTCTCCTTGCAGCAGTGAATAAATTATATGAAAGCTGAAATGAAATACTGTATTGTATTTGCCAACTCATGCAATTTGAAAGAATGAGAAAAACCTCACTACTTACATTCACTATTTAAATTCTCCACAACCAAGAAGCTCCTATCTACCATGATAATATTTTCTGATCCAAAATTCAGACCTGTGTTATCTGTGGGAGGTTGTATTCTTTTCTGATTTACAAATTTTTATGAAACTATTTTACAAATAAATAATCTTATCGTATTTAGATTCCTGCATTCAACAAATTGCCATTTTTGGAAAAGAATGAAATTGTACAGAGTCAGACAGGTCAGCAGATCCACAATAAGTGTCAGAGTCTATAGAAGGCTAATATAATACTATAATTATACAGTAAAAAGCAGTCAACAGCTTCCAGATCAACTGGGGCAGTTGTATAATTAACCTGCAGTTGAAGCACCAAGTATTAGATACTTGAGCAGTTTATTAAAAGATGGCATTGCACATTTCCTATTTACATGCATTTAATTGGTGTTATTTTTAATGGAGGAACTTTGTTATTTCCGTTTCTAGGAAGGTGCCTAACAATGGAAACTGGGTGACCTTCAGTATGGACAGGTTCTTCTTATGGACTGGTTCTTGCATTTTCTGCACATAGATCTTTAACTAGGTAGAAGGTTAATAACAACACTTGCTTCTTTCATCATGAAGAGCTTTTCTGAGGGGATAAATGAGGAGACATTTGAAAGCAATTTATAAACTATAAAATATAAATGATTAGTATATTATAGAGGCCAATAAACAGCTCAAGAACAAGCATTCTACATGCCTCCTGCTTGGGTTTTGATATAAAATGTTTATCTATATAAACTGTCAATATTAGTCTTGATACTCATTCAAGAAATATTTAGTCCATATTAAATATTATGCGAAATACTATGTAGCACATACAATTGTGTTAGTCATCAGTAGCCTGAAGTGGTTTGTAGTTGTGAAATATGATACCTTATAAAAGCATGAAAAATCATTGCAGAGTTTTAAAAAGTGAGATTATTTTGGGAAGACTTCTGGGCATGAGTTAAGCCTTAAAGAGTTAATAGGTAGTCAACAGTCTGAGTAAGGCGGAGAGGTTATTTCAGGTATAGAAAATATAATGCAATGAGGTTTTGGAGGATTTTAGGCAAAAGATAGGTTGGCTAATGGCAAATAATACAACTAAATTTAAACATGGGAAAACACTAAGTTATATATTAAAACAATGAGAATTATAAATTTATTTGGAGCTCATATGTTGAAAGAACCAGAAATCTTACATTAGAGAAAGTCATCGAAATCCATTATTAAATTCAAGCAGATAGCAATAAATTTGGCCTGGCCAAATTCAAAGATATTGAATCCATTGCCACTATTTAAAGGATTGATATTTCCCACAAAATTCTTATTTCCAGCTTTCTTGAGTTTCTAATTGAAATGATAATAGTGGGTCCATATTCTCTCATGGGCATAATCAGTTAGAACTGAACTCATGTTCCATCATAAATATGTTATTTCTGTATTATATTGCTACTTACTCTATTCAATCATTTATGCTGCTTGCCTACTGCCTATAAATATGTGGGTTTGAAAATCCTGCTCTGTGAGATACTGGAACACCCTGGTCTAACATCCATAAATTAAAAATTTGCTTTTTGAGGTTGCCCCATGATGTTTTAAAACATGTTTTATGTTCCTCGTAAGTTGTATTTCTAGGTATTTTATTCTCTTTGTAGCAATTGTGAATGCGACTTCACCCATGATTTAGCGGGGCCTGTCAGAGGTAGGTGGGCAAAGGAAGGGAGAGCATTAGGACAAATAACTAATACATGTGGGGCTTAAAACCTAGATGATGAGTTGATAGGTGTGGCAAACCACCATGGCACATGTATACCTACGTAACAAACCTGCATGTTCAACACATGTATCCCAGAATTTAAAAAACAAAAACAACAAACAAAAAGAACAAAAAAAAGTTTTTAAGAGTTCTTTATAATGAATTATAATTGATTTCCGTGTATCTTCCAGCTGTATTTTTGTCCTAAATATGCTTAATGAAGTCACATAAGAAGTGTACTGTTTTTTACTATAGTAAACCTTTAAAACCACATATTATCCATTGGAAATTTTACTCTCATTTGTGGATTTAATTTCCAACTATGTTGCCCGTTCATCATTTCCAACTGCCTACAGAACATTTCTAGAGCTTTGTCCTACACAGCAATTCAAATACAATGTACCTACATTGGGGCTGAATTCAACATCCTTTGCCCCCACCAAATCAGGTTTTACTTCTTAGCCTAGAATCTCACCTTAGCATTCATCAAATAACAGTTTAGAAAGCTAGAAGTGTTCTAAATTCCTCACATTACATCACATTCTTTACCCGTTTAGCAAATACAAAACTGCACTTAAATTTATTTCAGTCCTTCATTATCATTTACCATGGACCACTGCAATGGCCTCCTATCTCCCCAGGCCCCCCTAACTCATGTCCACTTCGATCTTTTATTTATATTGCTTCCAGATATAGTGGTTTTCTCTAGAATGTGGATTTCTTCATGTTATCTCACCAAATTTAAAAATGTCATTGGTTTATCACCATATTCAAGATGAAGTCCAAACTATTTCGATTCTGTTTCAGGGTCTGTTTCCACCTGCTTTTCAGTATCACTTACCACAATGTTCTAAGCTACTATCATTGAACCAATTACTCCATTTAGTTTTCCATATTATCTATCAATAAATTACTCTCCATTCATCTTTTCTCATTTGACAGTTTAATTTCCTCAGGTCCTATAATATGAGTTAAATTAATACCTCGTTGGTTAGGTCATTCTGTTTCACCCCAATCAAGACAGATTAGATACTCAATTTTGTCTTTTCACGACACCTTAATGCATAAAACTGACACTATATGGAAGTCAGTATTTGCTTGGTTTTCTTTGTCAATACTAAGTAGGCTATTGAGGATGCAGATTATATCTTGATAATTTTTTGATGACTACGATCTGGCCATTGAAGCTGGCACATGTTTGATGCTCATTAAGTGAAAATTACATAAATGAATGAATTACTAGTTCTAGGTTAAACACTCTCAGAATTTCCTACATTCTAGAATCTTGTTATCCTTCCTATTCTTGGTATACTATCTGTTTTTGCCAGTACTCTCTTTTAGTTCAAGTATAATGTGGTCAGCAAGAGACGGACAGGAGCCATAATTCTGCGATAAAAAACATATGAACCTTAGGATCAGATATAGCTGGTTTAATATTTCATTTAATTCAAATCTTACCTATGAGATCATGAGAAATTTACTCATTCACTGGGTCTTGGTTTTCTCATCGTAAAATATGAAAAATAATTTCTGGCTGCAGAATTATTGCTGGGATTAAATGAGACAGTCTAGGTAAGAATTCTGCCATATAGCAAGTTAATATTCAATTCTTTACCTTAGGCTTATATTCTAGACTCATCACATCATTACAATATGAAAGAGATATGCTATATTTTGTGGAATTGTCTTCCAGAATTAGATTTTGAACTCCTGATCTCTTGATAGACATATAAATGAATTTACATTTGTAAGAGATGGAGTATAATATGCTCTTACATTTAGGTTAAACATGTTGGAATAGGAAGCATATTGCCTATTATAATTCAAGTATCATAGCTATATGCAGAATTACATTTTTCACCCAAGAAGTGAACCAGAAACCCAGCTGTCTTTTCTGATTGCTATGAATTGTATTTAACAAATCTTGTGAGCAGTATGATGAACAACCCTTCAAAATTATAAAAGCTTCACCACTACCTTACATTGATTTGGTGGTATCACAGTCAGCTGCTCTCTCTGCAAGGCAGCATCACTTGTTTAAGCACTTTCGTTGGTATTCTAACCTATGTCTGAATAATCTCAGTCATCTGTTTAAGTTGAAAACTCTACAATGGAGATACAATAGCCCTTGAATTTTAGTGGCTGACATGTAACAGGAATAAAAATGAAGGGTACTATATCTGAGTCACGTTCACATCCTACGGAGAGTGTTGATCCCACAGGCCCAGCTGTGGCTTCTGGTGGCCTGGGAAAAGCACACAGTTGGGCTACATTTCACCCTTGCTTCTAACGTATGGAGGCAAACAGCAATTATTAGAAATGACATACCAAGGGTGTGACACTGTAATAAAAAGTCCAAAATGAAATAACTGATAAACTGGAGTCAAGCTTAGAAGATAGCCAAAAGATCCAACAAAATGAGGCCCTGGGAAATAGTGAGTAAGAGCAGGTGGTTAAGAGTGACAAAACTACTTCACTCTCTTCATTCATACTTTTTTTATAACTGCACATTTTTAAATCTCAAACTGAAAACTCTTCTGACTACTGTTGTAACCAAGCAAGTTAGAAGGAATGGGCCACATTCTGAGTTCCAAGTTAAGAGTCCTTTATTAATTAGCCAGGACCGAGAGATGGCTAATGCTCAAAATTCTCTTGGCCCCGAGGAAGGGGCCTGATTATCTTTATACCTTGATTTAGGTAGGGGAGGGGGGTACCTAGCTGAAGCAGAATTTTACAGAAGAAGAAAAGCAGGTTAGAGGAAGGGGCTGTGGGCACAGGTGGTTTCCATACAATTACCAGGAAGCAGGGGGATCAGACTCCTTCTACACAATGATCAAAGGGAAACTTTCTTTTTTACAATAGCAGGGGGGAGTTATGCCAAGCAGGACATGGTTACAATGGTTACAGACGTTAAGAACAGTATGCTTCAATGCTTCTAAGTGCAGCATGACCCAGTTATGCACCCAAAGGGGCTGTGGTAAGGAGGAGGAAGCCAGCTTGGAGTTTACAGCTAAGATGGAGTCAGTTATGCTAGCCCAGGGTAGGTTATTACACTCCCATTATAAACCTAATTATTGAGTTGTTGGGAAAAATATACCAGGAAAAAAAATCATTCCTGTGAGTTTTATGAAATAAATTGCTTCAAAAACATTTATTGAATTGTCATGGAATAAGTAAAATAGAGATATCCTAATTAGTTGTAAGTCTCATATATTATAAAACTTTTCAAAAATGTGCATGTCATGATAATAATGCTCTAGATCATAGGAGCAGCTACCATATGTCATGGTACATGAACCTGCTGCATGCCAGGTCCTGTGCACAAATATTTTCTCGTTTGTTCTGGCACTGACACTGTGATTATCACTAACTTTGATCTCTAGATGAGAAAAACAGAGACTAAAGCTAGTTCAGTGGCAGAGGAAGAATTATAACCTAGAATTATCTGACACCAAACCCACTACTTTTCTATTATAGTAAAAAAAACAAGATGGTGTCTACTTATGGTTAACCCTAACTTTAGTATTCTGAACAAAGACTAGACATTAATCTCACCTGTACCATTTTCTGGCTGACTAACTGAGCAAGTCACTTAAACTTCCCGAGCTTTGTTTTAAAATTATAATTTGTGGATAGTATATGTTATTTCTAGCTTTACTTGATTATAAGAATTAATCTAGCTAGTAATAGATGTATTCTGTGGAGTGTAAAATGATATACTTGGCTTTAGAGTAACTTAGATGAATAAATTTACTAGATTATAATATTCACATATCTTGAAGACGACAACATTTCACAGTAATGTGTATGTCCTTGGTTAGAAAGGTTTCTTAAATGGTAAATTTAAATATACATCTATATAATCAAAATGCAATTCTACTATTTTTTTCCTACCTTAAATTCTCTTTAAGGAGTTTCCTAAAAGGTTTAAGGACAAGTTAATATTCTTGAAAAGTTTATTCATTTATGTTTAAGCAGGGGTCAAGAACCCTGAGGAATATTTTTTATTTCAACAGCATATTTTCCAAAAAAAAAAAAAAAAAACTTACAGCATGAGATACCCTTTAGTTGCAAGATACAAGTTAGTATCCAGATAAGTGACTCAAATGAAGCCTTAAGGTTCATCTGTGAAGCCACAGACTTGATCATAGAATCTTCTCCTGAAGAATTTTAGCTATTTGGTTTAGAATATTGTTTAAGATAGGCCAGGCACGGTGGCTTATGCCTGTAATCCCAGCACTTTGGGAGGTCGAGGTGGGTGGATCAGCTGAGGCCAGGAGTTTGAGACCAAACTGGCCAACATGGCGAAACCCCCTTTCCACTAAAAATAAAAAATTAGATGAGGGTGATGGCACACACCTGTAGTCCAGGCTACTTGGGAAGCTGAAGCAGGAGAATCATTTGAACCCAGGAGGCAGAGGTTGCAGTGAGCTGAAAGATTATACCACTGCATTCCAGCCTGTGTGACAGAGTGAGGCTCCATCTCAAAAAAAAAGTGTGTATATATATATATACACACACACATATATATATATATATAGTTTAAAGTATAATTATTATTTTAGTAAGGTTTTAGATATCTCACAGGACCTTTCCACATTTCCTTGTTTACATCTAGAACTTTATATTGAAAAATTAATTCCAGAGTTTGGAGTTAGTGTTAGGAAATCTTGTTGTCTTTAAACTGATTCACAGCAATTATTTTTAAACTAATTTGCAAAGAGTACTTGAAGTTTCTTGGTGGAAGGTTTAAGAAGAAGATAACTGTAAAGGATCAGGCTGAACTCAAGACTCCTAAACTCTTGAGACCGGTTGCTGTATGCAATTTGTTGTAACATTAAGCATCTGCCTCATATTTTACTTAAGTTCTCTTTTATTTTTTAATATTCGGTTGCTAAGACCAAACAACGATATTTTAAAATCACCAGCCTAAAATAAAGCTGTCCTATTTTTCCATGGGAAATGACAGAGAATTGCTCTTGAAGTAATGTATCCTTCCTTTAACTATAGAGACTGATGCATCTATTTTATTTACATAAGTTATTGGCTGCTTATTTAATGAATCAGAACACTATAAATGCATGCTTCCATAGGAACCATGTGAAGCCATTCTGTCAGGACTGTAATTATATCCAATCCAAATACTCTATTTTATTCAGGCTACACATTTTATAGATAATATTTCTACTCCCAGATCCTATATTACTCTCACAGATTTTGGTTGTCATTCTGGACCCCTTCCTCTTGTATTAAGCCGGAACTTTGGATCCATTTCACCCTACACAAGCAGCCTCTCTTAAACTAACATGGTGTTTGCCCTGACACTTGTGTCTTTATAACTCACACAGTCTATTTGTAATTGGATTTTGTTACTATATAATTTACTTTGATATCTCTGCTTACTAACAGATAGGATGTGACTTTTAAACATTATTTTTGAATTATAATTTGGTATCTGATTGTTATGTTATTTCCTGAGAATGGTATATCCTATAATTTATTATATGCCTCTAAGTGTAGGAGAAACATATGTTTTTCTATTTCAGTATCATTTTTATGCCAAAACTTTTACTCATGTATGGAGTTCAATAGCTACTAAAGTTGTCTAAATCATTCAATGTAATTAAGAAATATGATTGAATAAACATATTTACTCATCCAAAATACATTACTACCTCTGAATTTCACATAGAATATTATAGATAGAAAATGATAATATTGTAGATGTTATTATATATACATAAAGATGTTATGGGTGATATATAGATATTATAAGGTAGAGAATTACAATTTTTATGCATAACTCTTGTAAAAGAACTTAGCAGAATATCAAATTTGGAAGGATCTCCAAGGCAAGTATTTCCGATTGGAAGGGAGCCTTCTTTTTGCCCAGTTAACCTCTATTCAGTCTTTCTATTAGTTTGCACTCTTAGTTCCTCAAGAAGTCTCCACTGACACCCTGAACCAGGTTAAATACCTCTATTGTACTCTATTATAATATCATATGCCACTCTTTGATAATGCTTATTTCCCATGCACTTTTTTATGAATATTTGATTAATGTCTGTCTCCCTAGTTGACCGTGAGTTCTAGAATGACAAGAGGATCTTTTCATTCATCATTGTACCTTTAGTATCCTCACACTGGGCCCACCAGGTTCAAGAAATAAATGTGTAATAAGTTTAAAAAACATGTATGAATGTGAGTTATTTCCCTCATTTGGAGTTACCTTAACCCCATGTTTTAAAGCCTACAGAGACCTAATGTGTTATAAACATTTTCATTCAAATGTAAATCGTATTCCTTCCTATATTTATTCCAAAAATATGATGAAAATGTCAGCTCCCCCTTCTAAAAACAGTGAGGAATTGCTTAAAAATTCTGTGACTTTAGCACCTCAATATTTTTCTTTTTTATTTTAGTAATATTTTGATTATACTTTAAGTTTTGGGGTACATGTGTAGAACGTGCAGGTCTGTTACATATGTACAACGTGACATGGTGGTTTGCTGCATCCATCCCATCATCATCTACATTAGGTATTTCTCCTAATGTTAGCCCTCCCCAATCCCCTTACCCCACGCTATCCCTCCCCTAGCCCTCCCCGCACTCCGACAAGCCCCAGCGTGTGATGATCCCCTCGTGTGTCCATGTGTTCTCGTTGTTCAACATCCACTTATGAGTGAGAGCATGCGGCATTTGCTTTTCTGTTCTTGTGTTAGTTTGCTGAGAATGAAGGTTTCTAGCTTCATCCATGTCCCCGAAAAGGACATGAACTCATCATTTTTTATGGCTGCTTAGTATTCCATAGTGTGTATGTGCCACACTTTCTTGATCTAGTCTATCATTGATGGACATTTGGGTTGGTTCCAAGTCTTTGCTTTTGTGAACAATGCCACAATAAATGTACGTGTGCATACTTCTTTGTGATAGAATGATTTATAATCCTTTAGGTATATACCAAGTAATGGGATTGCTGGGTCAAATGGTATTTCTGGTTCTAGATCCTTGCGGAATCGCCACACTGTCTTCCACAATGATTGAATTAATTTACACTCCCACCGATAGTGTAAAAGTGTTCCTATTTCTCCACATCCTCTCCAGCATCTGTTGTCTCCTGATTGTTTAATGATTGCCATTCTAACTGGTATGAGATGGTATCTCAATGTGGTTTTGATTTGAATTTCTCTAATGACCAGTGATGATGAGCTTTTTTTCATATGTTTGTTGGCTGCATAAATATCTTCTTTTGAGAAGTGTCTGTTCATATCCATTGCCCTCTTTTTGATGGGGTTGTTTTTTTCTTGTAAATTTGTTTAAGTTCTTTGTAGATTCTGGATATTAGCCCTTTGTCAGATGGGTAGATTGCAAAAATTGTTTCCCATTCTGTTGGTTGCCAGTTCACTCTAATGATAGTTTCATTTGCTGTGCAGAAGCTCTTAAGTTTAATTAGATCCCATTTGTCTATTTTGGCTTTTGTTGCCATTGCTTTTCAGCACTTCAGTATTTTTCTTTAAACTTACCACTAACACCTACGTACTTTGTTGAACATTTTATCATTAAAAAATAAGAAAACGAAAAATTGTTGAAGGAACTGTGATCCAAATATCCTACCACTTGTACACAATATTATTAGCAAAAATATATGTTTAATTTTAGTCTGTATGAAGAATATTCTTATACAGAAATTGACTCAGTTTCCTTAAGGAAGAAATTTGAGGAAGTATGGATTGTTTTGGGACTGGCATAATTGCCTTCATGGTGCTAATCTCCCCCAGAAGAGCTCAAGATGAATCAAGATACTTTCCATGGAGCAAGAGTCGTGAACAAAGCAAGTGTGTCTCAAGCGTATACCTTCCAAGATACTGGGACAACTTTCTTCAATAGCAGAGCTGAGGAGGGAAACACACACACTAGCCTCAGCAGAGGCTTCGAGACAGGAAATAAAATACAAGAGAATCAGTGGAATAAATTGTCACCACCAGTCAGACCTAGGTTAGAATTTGAGAAAAAAAAAGAGATAACTAGGCTCACTTTGTCAAATTGAGAACCTACTTTATGCCTTAGTACTAATTTATACTTATATTAATATTTGTATTATACTTCTCCTGTAATATCAATCTACCATACAAATTTAATGTTCAGAAAAACACTTCCGAAATACATGACTACCTGACACTCTAAACAAAAGTGAGTATGTGCTTTGCTTCTGCATGTTTACCAAGTCTGGTTACTTTTTGGACCCTGAAAAGTCAGATAGAAAGATATATAGTAGTCTTTTACAATAGACAAACAATGTATCCTTTAAAACAATGGATAAAAATATACTTAGCAGGGGAATTTGAAGTGTTGTTTTCTCCATTCTAAGATTATATGGTCATATTGAGTACTTAGATTCATATTTGCTATTTAATATGAATTTTTTGTTTGAAGCTAAAGTCTCATAATAGTCTTAAAATAAAATGAAATTTATAATTTAGTAACAACTAAAGATTTTAATTTAATGTGGGCAGATGCAGATCTCTAGAGCCTTGCTTAGCAGAAATACTTGGTGATCTTTGTCCAAAGCTTGCCTCTTTTTTTCTTCACTAGTTCCAAATGGGTATGAGTTTTCTTAATTGGAGTAGGCGCCAAACATAAAAAGCTATGTTCACTCCATTTACCATGGATATCTAAAGATCTGACCTCTTACATTTTTTGAAATCATAGGTTAAGTTTCTTGCCTGGAGTAGAATTGCATCTGGGATTGGCATTTCCCTTTTCTAAAGTAAGATGACCAAAGACGTAGGACGAAAATGGCTCCTGACATTAACCTGTGACTCTCAAGGGGATAACATCATTTACTTGGTTTGATAAAAGAAAGAAACATGGTTTTCTTTTCAACTGACATGAAAGGAAAAGTGAGGTGTATGGACTGTTTCTTTCAAACGGCTCCTCAACACCTTTCCTCTGTAGACTGTGACAAGGCCAAGGTCATGGAAGTCATTTCTACTCTCTGTACTGTCAGTTGTTCAAAGTCATAATTCTGTTCCAGTAAAAATTACTTCTCTATTTCAATCAAATTAGAGGAAATGACAGTTAAGGGAAAAGCATTTTATTGAGCACTGTGATGTCTAAGGCAGTCGATGAACCAGCAAGTGCTTTGACCTTACATAACAGTTATCATTTTAGCAGCTTTAACCAATTTGGTTATAATTGCTGGGCAGATGCTTTTTTCAAATAAAGAATTCCTTGGCTCAGACTCTAAGCCTTTTATGACTTAGGTCTGTTGTGTCTAAAGCTTACGTTGTCATTGTCAAATCTTAAATATTTTTCTATATTGCATAGAAATTCTTATCCATATTTTAACCTTAAAAAAAAGGAAAGCTTGCAAAAGTTTTTTCCCATTTGAGAAAACAAATAGGGAAGAGAAACAGAAACTTATTTTTCTATTTATCTCTACAAATCCCAGTGAAGTCTATTTTTATTGTATCCTTCTTTATAACTTAAACTTTTAAATTTTACTTATTTACTACAAATCCCAAATGGTTACTACGTGAATTAATTGAGATAATGCAAGATGAGTGCAGAGTAGTAAACTTGATGAAATGCAGCCCAACCACTTCCTTGTCGCCTTCCTCCTCCACTACCTCCCACTTAAGATCTGCCTAACTACACCTCTTGTTACTCTCTTCTTGCTCCTACACCTCTACATGCATTTCCTCCTTCTTCTATTCAGAACATTTGCTCATGCTTTCCCCTTTACCTGAAATCTTCTGTTCTCGCCCCTTACAAAGCTGCTGGCTCTTCTTTTCGGTGTCTATTTAAATCTCTCTCTCAGAAACGTCACTCTGTGTATTCTGTTTGGGAAGTCTCTTTTCTGATCTAAAACAGTATCCTTTGTTCTCCCATGGCATCATCTCATATTGAACGTGTGGATAAGTGGTTGTATGCAGTGTTAATGTTCTCTCCATTAGACTGCAACCTAGTTAGTTTTAATCCAGGCTGCTCTTTACAATATCTGAGGAGCTTTAAAATAGTACTGATTCTTGGGTCCCATTAGCTAGAAATTCCCAGCATCTGGTCTTGGGTGAGGCCCAGACATTAGTACTATTTAGAAGCACCTCAGATGATTTGAACTCACGGCAGAGTTGAGACGCTCCCTCACTGAGCTGCATAATGGCTCTAGTTAGCTTCATTAGCCACGTGTGATCAGTGACTAGGACAGAGATTGGCCTGAATGACCATCTATAGGAAATGAATATTTGTCACTGGCATTCCAGTTTTCTTTGTTTGTCAAAATACTACTTGGAGATGACAGAAATATTCTCAAGTAACAACACTCTAAAATTTAAAATGAAAAAAGTGTTTGTAAGCCTAATAACTCTTCTGGACATAATAATAAAATACTATCCTGATTCCCTTTCCAGTAATAGAAGCAAGATTTTTTTCTTCAGTCTTCTGCTGAGAAGAATGTTTTAATGTGTGAAGGTTGTCTGAGCTCATATTTACAGAAGCCATGTGTGACAATAAGTTAGATGTGGGTGTATGTGTGTATGCATGTGTATTTCATTTTTCTTATCCATCAGAATCAATCCATAGATGACTAGTGACATAAACCAGTATCTGTCATAAGGCAGTCATTCTGACTTGTTACAAATAAAATGAATGACTTTAAACTGAACATGTAAATTTCTTCTTCTTAGTGATCAGCAAAATACATTTTATTTACTTACTATTTTATTTTAGTGCACATTTTTATTTGTCAAGACTGGTGATTCTGTCCTATATAAGGACCAGAACTAAGATGAGGCAAGTGAGGCATTCACCTCAGTGCAAATTTAATTGGGGGTGCCAAAAAAACTCAGTAGTCAAAGCTATAATGTTTGATGGAATATTTTTAGAAATCAAAATTAATGTAAAAAATTCTGAACAAAGTATCAAAATTTCTTTTTCCCATGTATGTATTTTTTATTCATTGAAAGGTATTTGGGTTTGTTTATTTTCCCCAATTTTCACTTTAGATTCAGCAGGTACATGCACAGGTGTGTTACCTGGATATATTGTATAATGCCAAAATTTGGGGTGTGAATGATGCTGTCACCCAGGTACTGAACATGGTACCCAATGGTTACATTTCTAACCCTTTCCCCCTTCTAGTGGCCTTCAGTTCCCATTGTTGCCATCTTTATGTCTTTGAGTACCCGATGTTTAGCTTCCACTTATAGGTTAGAATGTGCAGTATTTTGTTTTCCATTTCTGCATTGATTCGCTTAGATTTATGGCCTCCAGCTGCATTCATGTTGCTGCAAAGAGCATGATTCACTCTTTTTTGTGGCTGTGTAGTATGCCACAGTGTGTATGTGCCACCTTTTCTTTATGCATTCCACCATTCATGGACACTTAGGTTGATTTCATGTCTTTGTTATTGTGAATTGTGCTGTTATTAACATGCAAGTGCATGTCTCTTAAAGACCATTGGCAGGTTGAGCCATATCAAACTCTGAAGCAAAAAGTAAGATATGCACCCTCATATACACGTTATTATGTATCTTTTAATGAGCAATTTTCTCCATTACGTTATAGTTGATGAAAAGAATACTAAATAGCATTATTTTATGTTAAAAAATTTTTAGTAGCTTCTTTTATTAAAATTTTAGATTCAGGGGTACATGTGGGGGTTTCTTACAAGGCATATTAACAGTGGTGCTGATGTTTGGGCTCCTATTGATCCTGTCACCCAAATAGTGACTATAGTACCCAACAGTTAGTTTTTCAACCCTTATCCCTTCCTCTTCCTCCCCACCTTTGAGAGTCCCCAGAGTCTATTGTTCCCATGTTTATGACTGAATGTCCCAGTAGTTAGCTCTCACTTTTATAAATAAGAGCATAAGATATTTGGGTTTCTGTTTCTGTGTTAGTTTGCTAACACAGAAAGGATGATGGCCTCCAACTGTATCCATGTTGCTGCAAAGGACATGATTGCATTTTTATGGTTGTATAGTATTCCATGGAGTATATGTACATTTTCTTTATCCAGTACACCATTAATGAGCACCAAGGTTGGTCCCATGTATTTGATATTGTGAATACTTCTGTGATAAATGTGTAATAAACAAGTGTCTTTTTGGAAAAACAGTTTAGTTTCCTTTGGGTAATACCCAGTAATGGGATTGCTGGGTCAAATAGTAATTCTGTTTTCAGTTTTTTGAGAAATCTTCAAATTGCTTTCTCAAAAGGAATTTGAGAAAGGGGTTAATTTCGTTTACATTCCCACCAATAGGGTAAGCATTCCCTTTTCTCTACAACTTCATCAACATCAGTTATTTTGACTTTCTAATAATGGCCATCCTGACTGGTATGAGATGGTATATCACTGTGGTTTTGATTTGCATTTCTCTGATGATTAGTGATGATGAGCTCTTTTTCATATGTTTGCTGGCTGCTTATGTATCATCTTTTGTGAAGTGTCTAATTATGTTTTTTGCCTACTTTTTAATGGGGTTGTTTATTTCCTCTTGATTTGTTTAAGTTCCCTGCAGACTCTGGATATTAGGTGTTTGTCAGATGCATAGTTTGTCACTCTTTCTGTATGTTGTCTGTTTGCTCTGTTGATAGTTTCTTTTGCTGTGCAAAAGCTCCTTAGTTTAAGTAGGTCAGTTTGTGTTTTTGCTGCATTTCCTTCTGAGGACCAAGTCACACACTTTTCACCTCGGCCAAATTCCAGAAGACTATGTCCTAAGTTTTCTTACAGAATTTTTAAAGTTTGAGGTCTTACATTTGAGTCTTTAATTCATCTAAAAATAATTTTTGTATATGATGAGAGGTATAGGTCAAGTTTCATTCTGCTGCATATAGTTAACCAGTGTTTCTAGCAACTTTTATAAAGAGTGTTCTTGCCCTATTATTTATTTTTGTTGACTTTGTCAAGAATATTTTAGTTGGAAGTGTGCATCTTTATTTTATGTTCTCTGTTCTGTTCCACTGGTCTATGTGTCTGTTTTTCTACCAGTACCATTAAGTTTTGGTTACTATAGCTTTGCAGTATAATTTGAGGTTAGGTAATGTTATGCCTCCAGCTTTGTTCATTTTGTTTAGGATTAGCTGGGTTGTTTGGTCTCTTTTTTGGTTCCATATAAATTTTAGAATAGCTTTTCTATTTCTGTGAGGAATGGCATTAATAATTTGATAGGAATTGCATAGAATCTCTAGATTGCTTTGGACGTTATAGATATTTTAGCAATATTGATTCTTCCAATCCCTGAGCATAGAATGTTTTTCCATTTGTGTCATCTATTTCTTTCAGCAGTGTTTTGTAGTTCTCCTCGTAGAGATATTTCACCTCCTTGTCTACATGTATTTTTAGGTATTTTTGTATGGGCTAATGTAAATGGAATTGTATTCTTGATTTGGTTTCCAGGTTGCATGTTATGGGTGTATAGAAATGCTACTGATTTTTGTACATTGAGTTTGTATCCTGAAACGTTACTGAAGGCATTTATCACAACTAGGAGTCTTACAGTGGAATCTTTAGAATTTTCTAGGTATAGAATTATATTGTAAGCAAAGAGAGATGATTCTGTTTCCTTTTTTTTCTATTTCAATTTCTATTTCTTCTTTTCTGTGTGTGGCTCTTTGCTCTAGCTGTGATTTCTAGAACAACATTGACTAGGAGTCATGAGAACAAACATTCTTGTCCTGTTCCATTTCTTAGTGGGAACGCTTCCAACTTTTGCCTATTCAGTATGGTGTTTGCTGCTGTGGGTTTGTCACGGATGGGTCTTATAATTATGAGATATATTTGTTTGCTGCCTGGTTTGTTGAGGATTTTTAACATGAAGGAAGGCTGGGTTTTATTGAATTTATTTTCTGTGTCTTTTGAGATGATCATGGAGTTTTTTGTTTTTAATTCTGTTTATGTGGTGAATCACATTTATTGATTTGTGTATATTGGATCATCCTTGCATCCCAAGTATAAACCCACTTGATCATGATGGATAGTTTTTGTTGACGTGTTGCCAGATTCAGTTTGCTAATATTTTGTTGAGGACTTTTGCATCTATGTTAATCAGGAATATTGGCCTGAAGTATTTTTGTTGTTATTGTGTCTTTGCCAGATTTTAATGTCAGGATGATATTGATTTGTACAATGAGTTAGGGGGGGATTCCTCCTCCTCAATTTTTTGGAATCATTTCAGTAGGAGTGGTGCTGGCTCGTTTGTACATCTGGTAGAATTTGGCTGTGAATTCATCTGGTACAGGCCTTTTTCAGGTTGGTGGGTTTTTTTTATTATTCATTCAATTTCATAACTCATTATTGGCCTACTCGGGGTTCCTATTTCTTCCTGGTTCAATTTTGGGAGGTTGCGTGTTTCCAGGCATGTATCCGTTTCTTCTAGATTTTCTAGCTTGTCTGCATAGAGATGCTAATAGTAGTATCTGAAGACCTTTTATATTTCTTCGGGATTGGTTGTAATGTCATGTTTGTCATTTCTGACTGTATTTATTTGTATATTCTCTCTTTTTTCTTCTGTTAATGTGTTAACATTCTATTGATCTTGCTTATCTTTTCAAAAAAGTAACTTTGTTTCATTGATCTTTTGTATAGATTTTTGGTCTCAATTTTATTTGGTTCTGCTCTGATTCTAATTATTTCTTTTCTGCTAGCTTTGAGTTTGTCCTTGTTTTTTAGTTCCTTCAGATATGACATTAAATTGTTAATTTGTGATTAATTAGGTTTCATTGTTCACCAAAAAGTCATTCAGGAGCAAGTTGTTTAGTTTCCATGTATTTTTGTGGCTTTGAGAGCTCCTGCTGATATTTACTTCTATTCTTATTTCACTGTTTTCTAAGAAGATGTTTGGCATGGTTTTTTTGTTTTTTTGTTTTTTGGTTTTTTTTTTTTTTTTTGATATGGAGTCTTGCTCTGTCACCCAGGCTGGAGTGTAGTGGCACAATCTCGGCTTACTGCAACCTCTGCCTCCCAGGTTCAAGTGATTCTCCTGCCTCAGCCTCCTGAGTAGCTGGGATTACAGGCGTGTGCCACCACACTCGGCTAATTTTTTGTATTTTTACTAGAAATGGGGTTTCACTATGTTAGCTAGGATGGTCTCCATCTCCTGACCTCATGATCTGCCTGCCTCAGCCTCCCAAAGTGCTGGGATTACAGGCCTGAGCCATTGTGCCAGCCTGGCTTGATTTTTATTTATTTTATTTTATTATTATTATTATTATTATTTATTGTGGAGTCTCACTCTGTCACCCAGGCTAGAGTGCAGTGGCAAGATCTCGGCTCAGTGCAACCTCTGTCCCCTGAGTTCAAGCGATTCTCCAGCCTCGGCCTCCAAAGTAGTTGTGATTACAGGCACCTGACACCATGACTGGCTAATTTTGTATTTTTAGTAGAGGTGAGGTTTCACCATCTTGACCAGTCCAGTGTTGAACTCCTGACCTCATGATTCACCTGCCTCAGCGATTTTTTTTTAATTTGTTGAGACTTGTTTTATGACCAAACATGTGATCAATTGTAGAATATATTCTATATGCAGAGGAGAAAAATGTATATTTTGTAGTTGGGAGTGGAGTATTCTGTAGATGTCTATTAGGTCCAGTTGGTCAAGTGTCAAATTTAAGACCAGGATATCCTTCTTAGTTTTCTGCCTTGATGATACGTCTAGTGCTGTCAGTGAGATGTTGAAGTCCCCCAGTATTACTGTGTGACTGTCTGTGTCTATTCTTAGGTTTAGTAGTAATAGTTTTATAAAACTGAGTGCGCTAATGTTGTGTTTGTAAATATTTAAGGTAGTTCAATCCTTTTATCATTATGTAATATTTTTCATTGTGTGTGTGTGTGTGTGTGTGTGTGTGTTTAACCGTAGTTGGTTTAAGTCTGTTTCATCTGATACAAGAATAGTGACCTCTGCTTTTTTTAAATTTTCCATTTCCATGATAGGTCTTTCTTCACTTCTTTACCATGAGCCCATGGGCATCATTACATTTGAGATAGATCTCTTGAAGATAGTTGAAGGTTGACTTTTTTAAAATACAATTTAACATTCTGCATCTTATAAGTAGAGCATTGAGGCTGTTTACAGTCATAGTTAATATTGATATTAAAGGTGTTAGCTTTGTGGTGTTACTAGTTAGTTTCTTTGTACTCTTGATTATGTTGCTTTATAGGGTTTCCGGGTATGCACTTACAGGTACTTTTGTGGCAGCAAGTATGATTCTTTCGTTTCCATGTTTAGAACTCCCTTAAGCATCTCCTACAGGGCTGGTCTGATGGTGACAAATTCCCTTAGTGATGTCAGGAAACGACTTTATTTCCCCATATTTATGATGCTTACTTTGGTGAGTTATAAAATTCTTGGTTGGAATTTCTTTTTTTTAAGATTGCTAAAAATAGGCCCCAATCTCTTCTGGCTTGTAAGGTTTCTGCTGAGAAGTCTGCTGTTATTCTGATGTGATTCCCTTTTAGGAAATATGAACCCTTTCTCTAGCTGCCTTTAAGATTTTTTTTCATGTTGAAATTGGAAAGTCTGATGACTGTGTCCGGGGGATGGTTATCTTGCCTAGTAAATCACAGGACTTTAAATTTCTTTTATTCACTTGTCAACTTCTCTAGTGAGGTTGGGAAACTTTTCATGGATTATATCCTGAACAATGTTTTTGAAATTGTATACTTTCTCTTCTCTCTTGGAAATGTCAGTGAGTCATAGGCTTGCTCTCTTTGCAATCCTATGATCATCTCTTTGATCATCCTGTAGTTCTCAGAAACTGGTCTTTTTAAAAAAGTTATTCTGTCATTTTTCTGTGACTGAGATGATTCAAAGGACTGATCTTTGAGCACTGAAATTCTTTCTTCTGCTTGGCTTAGTTTATTGTTAGGGCTTCCATCTATATTCTGAAATCTCCATAGTAAATTTTTCCCTTCCATAAGTTCTGTATGATTCTTTCTTTCCTTTCTTTCTTTTTTTTAAATTTAATTTTAAGTTCTGGGATACATGTGCAGACTGTGCAGGTTTGTTACATAGATATACATGTGCCGTGGTGGTTTGCTGCATTCATCGCCCCATCATCTACATTAGGTATTTCTCCTAATGCTATCCTTCCACTTGCTCCCCAACTGCTGACTGCCCTGGTGTGTGATGTTTACCTCCCTGTGCCCATATGTTTTCATGTTCAACTCCCACTTATGAGTGAGACCATGCGGTGTTTGGTTTTCTGTTCCTGTGTTAGTTTGCTAGGAGTGATGGTTTCCAGCTTCATCCATGTCCCTGCAAAAGACATGAACTCATCCTTTCTTATGGCTGCATAGTATTCCATGGTATATATGTGCCACATTTTCTTTATCCGGTCTAACATTGATGGACATTTGGGTTGGTTCCAAGTCTTTGCTATTGTGAATAGTGCTGCAATCAATGTACATGTCCATGTGTCTTTATAATAGAATGATTTATAATCCTTTGGGTATATACCCAGTAATGGGATTGCTGGGTCAAATGGTATTTCTGGTTCTAGATCCTTGAGGAATCACCACACTGTCTTCCACAATGGTTGAACTAGTTTACACTCCCACCAACAGTGTAAAAGCATTCATATTTCTCCACATCCTCTCAAGCATCTGTTGTTTCCTGACTTTTGAATGATCCCCATTCTAACTGGCATGAGGTGGTATCTCATTGTGGTTTTGATTTGCATTTCTCTAATGACCAGTGGTGATGAGATTTTTTTTTACACACTGATTTATTTTAAAGGTTAATAGGCAATCACAAAGTATTTAATAAAAAATAATTTTAAATAAATTTTAAAAGTAAAATCTTAAGTAAAGTCTCTGTTTATAATCCTCCCACCTCTACCTCCCTACTAGCTGGGACTATAGGCACATGCTACCAAACCTAGCTTAAAAGTGCAATTTTAATAGCAGATTTCAGACTTCTTAAGCTACACAATGGCTAATAGCTTAAGGACTTAAAAAATATACATTTTTAAAATATTGAGGAAATCCACCAAAATGTTTTGTAAACATCATAAACAACCATCTACTGTATAATGTGGGAGAAAGTTTCATGATCAACTTGGAAAGGTTTAAATCTTGTATTTTATAATATTATTTTTCAAAGTTACTATTTCTATGAAATTTTCATTACACATTCTGGTTTCAACTTCCTTATTTGCCACATTCACTAATATCAAGGACAGGTTTGTAAACTATGCATATTAAACTATGTACATACATACACATGTATAGTTCTTTTTTCCCCTTGCATAATGCATCTTCATAAGAACATATGTGGTCTTTTAAGGAACAATCAGAGCATAGCAAAATGCTGCCTTGAGACTTTTTTACATATATTTGTTGTCCACATGAATGTCTTCTTTTGAGAGGTGTCTGTTCATAGCCTTTGCCCACTTTTTGATGGGGGTTGTTTGTTTTTTTCTCGTAAATTTGTTTAAGTTCCTTGTAGAATCCAAATATTAGCCCTTTTCAGGTGGATAGATTGAAAAATTTCTCCCATTCTGTAGGTTGCTTGTTCACTCTGATAATAGTTTATTTTGCTGTGCAAAAGCTCTTTGGTTTAATTAGATCCCATTTGTCAACTTTGGCTTTCATTGCCATTGCTTTTGGTGTATTAGTCATGAAATCTTTGCCCATGCCTATGTCCTGAATGGGATTGCCTAGGTTTTCTTCTAGGGTTTTTATGGTTTTAGGTCTTATGTTTAAGACTTTAATCCATCTTGAGTTAAAAGTGTAAGGAAGGGGCTCAGTTTCAGTTTTTGTATAAGGTGTAAGGAAGGGGTCCAGTTTCAGTTTTCTGCATATGGCTAGCCAGTTTTCCCAACACCATTTATTAAATAGGGAATCCTTTCCCCATTGCTTTTTTTTGTCAGGTTTGTCATGGTTGTAGATGTGTGGCATTATTTCTGAGGCCTCTATTCTGTTCCATTGGTCTATATACCTATTTTAGTACCAGTACCATGCTGTTTTAGTTACTGTAGCTTTGTAGTATAATTTGAAGACAGGTAGGGTGACACCGCCAGCTTTGTTTCTTGTTTGTTTGTTTGGAGGGGTTTGTTTGTTTGTTTTTGCTTAGGATTGTCTTGGCTATACAGGCTCTTTTTTGGTTCCATTTAAAATTTAAATTAGTTTTTTCTAATTCTATGAAGAAAATCAATGGTAGCTTGATGGGGATAGCATTGAATCTATAAATTACTTTGGGCAGTATAGCCATTTTCATGATATTGAGTCTTCCTATTCATGAGCATGGACTGTTTTGTCGTTTGTTTGTGTCCCATCTTATTTCCTTGAGCAGTGGTTTGTAGTTCTCCTTAAAGAGTTCTTTTATATCTCTTGTAAGTTGTATTCCTAGGTATTTTATTCTCTTTGTAGCAATTGTGAATGGGAGCTTGCTCATGATTTGCTTCTCTGTTTATCTGTTACTGGTGTATAGGAATGCTTGTGATTTTTGCACATTGATTTTATATCCTGAGACTGTTGAATTTGCTTATCAGCTTAAGGAGATTTGGGGCTGAGACAGTGGGGTTTTCTAAATATACAATCATGTCATCTGTAAACAGAGATAATTTGACTTCCTCTCTTCCTATTTGAATAATCTTTATTTCTTTCTCTTCCCTGAGAGCCCCGGCTAGAACTATCAATACTATCTTAAATAGGAGTGGTGAGAGAGGGCATCCTTGTCTGGGGATGGTTTTCAAAGGGAATGCTTCCAGCTTTTGCCCATTCAGTGTGATATTGCCTGTGGGTTTGTCATAAATAGCTCTTATTATTTTTGATATATGTTACATCAATACCTAGTTTATTGAGTGTTTTTGGCATGAAGGGCTGTTGAATTTTATCAAAGGCCTTTTCTGCATCTGTTGAGATAATCACATGGTTTTTGACATTGGTTCTTTTTATGTGATGCATTACATTTATTATTTTGTGTATGTTGAACAAAACTTGCATCCCAGGGATGAAGCTGACTTGATCGTGATGGAAAAGCTTTTACATGTGCTGCTGGATTCAGTTTGCCACTATTTTATTGAGGAGTTTTGCATAGATGTTCATCAGGGATATTGGCGTGAAATTTTTTGTTGTTGTTGTGTCTGCCAGGTTTTAGTATCAGGATGATGCTGGCCTTATTGAAAAGAGTTAGGGAGGAGTCTTTCTTTTTCTGTTGCTTGGAATCGTTTTAGAAGGAATGGTACCAGCTCCTCTTTGTACCCCTGGTAGAATTTGACTGTGAATCTGTCTGGTCCTGGGCTTCTTTTGGTTGGTAGGCTATTAATTACTGCCTCAATTTCAGAACTTGTCATTGGTCTATTCAAGGATTTGACGTCTTCCTGGTTTAGTTTTGGAAGGGTGTATGTGTCCAGGAATTTATCCATTTCCTATAGATTTTCTAGTTTATTTGCATAAAGGTGATTATAGTAGTCTCTGATGACAGTTTGTATTTCTGTGGGATCAGTGATGATATCCCCTTTGTCCTTTTTCATTGTGTCTATTTGATTCTTCTCTCTTTTGTTCTTTATTAGTCTGGCTAGTTGTCTATCTATTTTGTTAATCTTTTCAAAAAACCAGCTCCTGAATTCTTTGATTTTTTTGAAGGGTTTTCCATGTCTCTATCTCTTTTAGTTCTGCTCTGATCTTCATTATTTCTTGTCTTCTCCTAGCTTTTGAATTTGTTTGCTCTTGCTTCTCTAGTTCTTTTAATTGTGATGTTCAGGTATCAATTTTAGATTTTTCCTGCTTTCTCCTATGGGCAGTTAGTGCTACAAATTTCTCTCTAAACATTGCTTTAGCTGTGTGCCAGAGATTCTGGTACATTGTATCTTTGTTCTTACTGGTTTCAAAGAACTTATTTATTTCTGCCTTAATTTCATTATTTACCCAGTAGTTATTCAGGAGCAGGTTGTTCAGTTTCCATGTAGTTGTGCGGTTTTGAGTGAGTTTCTTAATCCTGAGTTCTCATTTGGTTGCACCATGGTCTGAGAAACTGTTTGGTATGTTATGATTTTTTGTTCTTTTGCATTTGCTGAGGAGTGTTTTACTTCCAAATATGTGGTTGATTTTATAATAAGTGCTATGTGATGCTGAGAAGAATGTGCATTCTGTTGATTTGGGGTGGAGAGTTCTGTAGATGTCTATTAGTTCTGCTTGGTCCAGAGCTGAGTTAAAGTCCTGAATATCCTTGTTAATTTTCTGTCTTGTTGATCTGGCTAATATTGACAGGGGGTTTTAAAATCTCACCCTTTTATTGTGTGGGAGTCTAAGTCTCTTTGTAGGTCATTAAGAACTTGCTTTATGAATCTGGGTGCTCCTGAATTGGGTGCATATATATTTGGGATAGTTAGCTCTTCTTGTTGCATTGATCTTTTTACCATTATGTAATGCCTTTCTTTGTCTCTTTTAATCTTTGATGGTTTAAAGTCTGTTTTCTCAGAGACTAGGATTGCAACACCTACTTTCTTTTTTCCTTTCCATTTGCTTGGTAAATCTTCCTCCATCCCTTTGTTTTGAGCTTATGTGTGTCTTTGCACATAAAATGATGGGTCTCCTGAGCACAGCACACCAATAGGTCTTTACTCTTTACCCAATTTGCCAGTCTGTGTCTTTTAATTGGGGCATTTAGCCCATTTACATTTAAAGTTAATATTATGTGTAAATTTGATTCTGTCATTATAATGCTAGCTAGCTGGTTATTTTGCCCATTAGTTGATGCAGTTTCTTCATAGTGTTGATGGTCTTTATATTTTGGTTTGTTTTTGCAGTGGCTGGTACCAGTTTTTCCTCTCCATATTTATTGTTTCCTTCAGGAGCTCTTGTAAGGCAGGCCTGGTGGTGACAAAATTCCTCAGCATTTGGTTGTCTGTAAAGGATTTTATTTCTCCTTCACTTATGAAGCTTAGCTTGGCTGGATAGGAAATTCTGGGATGAAAATTCTTTTCTTTAAGAATGTTGAATATGGCCCCCACTCTCTTTGGCTTGTAGGTTTTCTGCAGAAAGATCTGCTGTTAGTCTAATTGCCTTCCCTTTGTGGGTAACCCAACCTTTCTCTCTGGCTACCCTTAACCATTTTTCCTTCATTTCAATCTTGGTGAATCTGACAGTTATGTGTCTTGGGGTTGCTCTTCTCGAGGAGTATCTTTGTGGTGTTCTCTGTATTTCCTGAATTTGAATGTTGTCCTGTCTTGCTAGGTTGAAGAAATTCTCCTGGATAATATCCTGAAGTGTATTTTTCAACTTGGTTCCATTTTCCCCATCACTTTCATGTACACCAATCAAATGTAGGTTTGATCTTTTCACATAGTCCCATATTTCTTGGAGGATTTGTTTGTTCCTTTTTGTTTTTCTTTCTCTAATCTTGTCTTCACACTTTATTTCATCAAGTTGATCTTCAGTCTCTGATATCCTTTCTTCTGCTTGATCAATTTGGCTGTTGATACTTGTGTATTCTTCAAGAGTTCTCGTGCTGTTTCTCAGCTTCATCAGGTCATTTATGTTCTTCTCTAAACTGGTTATTTTAGTTAGCAATTTCTCTATCCTTTAATCAAGGTTCTTAGCTTCCTTGCATTGGGTTAGAACATGCTCCTTTAGCTCAGAGGAGTTTGTTATTACCCACCTTCTGAAGCCTGCTTCTGTCAATTCATCAAACTCATTCTCCATCCAGTTTTGTTCCCTTTCTGGCAAGAAGCTATGATCCTGTGGAGAAGGGGCATTCTGGTTTTTGGAATTTTCAGACTTTTTGTGCTGTTTTTTCCTCGTCTTTGTGGATTTATCTACCTTTGGTCTTTGATGTTGGTGATCTTTGTGTGGAGTTTTTACTTGGTCATTCTATTTTTTGCTATTGATGCTATTGCTTTCTGTTTGTTAGTTTTCCTTCTAGCATTCAGGCCCTCTTCTGCAGGTCTGCTGGAGTTTGCTGGAGGTCTACTCCAGACCGTGTTTGCCTGGGTGTCACCAGCAGAGACTGCAGAACAGCAAAGATTGCTGCCTGCACTTTCCTCTGGGAACTTTGTCCCAGAGGGGCACCTGCCAGGTAGCAGTTGGAGCTCTCCTGTATGAAATGTCTGTCAACTCCTGCTGAGAAGTGTCTGCCTGTCAGGAGGCTCAGTGGTCAGGGACCCACTTGAGGAGGCAGTCTGTCCCGTCGCAGAGCTCCACTGCTGTGCTGGGAGATCCTCTGCTCTCTTCCAAGCCAGCAGGCAGGGACGTTCAAGTGAACTGAAGCTGTGCCCACAGCTGCCCCTTCCCCCAGGTGCTCTGTAACAGAGAGATGGGAGTTTTGTCTATAAGCCCCTTACTGGGGCTGCTGCCTTTCTTTCAGAGATGCCCTGCTCAGAGAGGAGGAGTATAGAGAGGCAGTCTGGCTATAGTGGTTTTCCAGTGCTGAGATGGGCTCCACCCAGCCTGAACTTCCCAGTGGCTTTTTTTACACTGTGAGGAGAAACCGCGTACTCAAGCCTCAGTAATGGTGGACGCCCCTCTCCCCATCAAGCTCGAGCATACCAGGTTGACTTCAGACTGCTGTGCAGGCAGCAAGAATTTTAAGCCAGTGGGTCTTAGCCTGCTGGGCTCCATGGGGGTGGGATCCACTGAGCAAGACTGCTTGGCTTCCTGGCTTCAGCCCTCTTTATGGGGGAGTGAATGGTTCTGTCTTGCTGGGGTTCCAGGTGTCATTGGGGTATGAAAAAACTCCTGCAGCTAGCTTGGTGTCTGCCCAACTGGCGGCTGAGTTTTGTGCTTGAAACCCAGGTCCCTTGTGATGTAGGTACCTGAGGGAATCTCCTGGTCTGTGGGTTGTGAAGACCGTGGGAAAAGCATAGTGTCTGGGCTGGATAGCACTGTCCCTCACAGCAGAGTCCCTCATGGCTTCCCTTGGCTAGGGGAGGGAGTTCCCCAACCCCTTGCGCTTACGGGGTAAGGTGACACCCTACCTGCTTCTGCTCGCCCTCTGTGGACTGCACTCACTGTCTAACCAGTCCCAGTGAAAGGAACCCGGCTCCTCAGTTGGAAATGCAGAAATCAGCGGCATTGTTCTCACCGGGAGCTGTAGCTCGGAGCTGTAGACCAGAGCTGTTCCTACTGGGCCATCTTGCCCAGGAATTTGGTTCTTTCTTCACACAGTTATGTCATCTTTCAAATTGTGGATATATTTTATGGCTTCACTGGATTAGGTTTCAACTTCCTCTTGAATCTCATTGAGTTTCCTTTTTATCCAGATTCTCAATTCTATATCTGTTATTTCAGACATTTTAATCTGGTTAGAGTCCATTGCTAGGGAGCTAGTGCGATCCTTTGGAGGTGATTAAATCGAGATTTAAAAAATCCACACACGGGATTTTTTTGTATCTCGATTTCTTGCACTGATTCCTTCTCATCTGAGAGAGCTGGTGTTTCTTCTCCTTTTTTTGAATTTGTCATTACTTGGATGGGGTTTTTGATTTTTTTATTCTTGTGAGTGTGACTATGGTGTATGTTGTGTATAATCAGTTGGCTTTGTGTCTTAGTACTTTCAGAGGGCTGAGGTTCTGTACAGGTTCCTTTGCTGCAGATAGGCTTCTTGGGAGAGTTTCAGTTTGTGCTTTATGCAGCAGTTTTTGTTGTGTGTGTAATGAGGCTGAAGTCCAGTAGGTGGCACTTGAGACTAAGAGCCAGCAGATAGATGTGTTCATGTTGTGTTCACCCTCTGAGGCTACAGAGAAGGGTGAAAAGTGCCCTTCCCCAGCTCATGCTCATCTTCAGCCAGCGTGGACTGTCTGGAGAACTGCGAGAAGTGACCACTTCCAGTGCAGCTTACTTGACCCCAGCTAGAAGAGCTGCTCCCTATCTATGACATTGCACTGGGTAGAGGAGGCAGTGGGTGAGAGACAACTCCCTTTCCAAATCCATTCCTGGGCTTCGATGGTGCCCACTTCAGTGATTAGAGGTGCACCCACATTTCCTTTGTCCCAGGGGGAACTTTAGTGGGCCTCGCTCTACCCTACCTTAGGACCTCACTCTCCCCTACCTCCAGGTCAGAACATCAAGGGACCTGCAACTCCTGAGTGATCTGCCAGTGTCTAGTGCCTGTAGAGTCATTTTGTTGGGTATGTCTGCTGGTGGTCTGGTGATGCAGTGGCTCAGAGGTAGAAGATCCCTGGGCAGGGCAATGGCCACGTGTGTGCAACCAGTATGACTCCTGCAGCCTGGGGTTTTCAGCCTAGCAGGTGGCCATGGAGGCTGCTCAGCTCACGCTCCCCTGACCTGGTGTATCGCTTTCCAACGTCCACCCCGGCAGCAGGCGGGACTGCCTAGGCTTTTCCCAAGACTCTACTCAGATTGCTGAGCTATTCCAGGTGTTCCAAGAGTGGGACTCCTGAGGGAAAAGCCTTGACTATCAAGCCATGCCCTTCCCAGTCCAGTTTTGTGAAGGGAGGAGCACCCTGCTCCCATGCCAGCACGAGAACCTGCACTGCACTCTTCTGTGTGGGGCTGTGGGGCTGTGCTGTGGGCATCCTATCGCAGGAGTAGCCAGGCACGCAGTCTTAGGAGGGGCCTGGAGGCAAGGGGCATGTGGATCAGATGCACCTTGGTCCCATGGCAATGGTGGTGGGGCCTGTCCTGGGCACAAGAACATGTCCAGTCCCTGCCATTTCCAAGCCTGGCAGACAGCAGGAGCTGCAACCACTCTGTGCAAGATGGAGAGCCTTGGAAGAAGGGTACCTGTGGTTGCGTTTTGCTACAATGGCACAGCACAGAGAAGCCCTGGAGTCCATGAGGGTTCAAACCACACCCCTGCTTGTTCTCCACGTGTCTCTCCCTGCCAATCTAAATGTCTGCAGGGTGATGGTACCTCCTGTAGCTAGCATCTCAGGGGTCCATAACAGCAATGAGGTGCCCTGGAGTTCTTTCACTCACCTCTTCCTCACGTCCAGTCTGGGTGCAGGGGCCAGTCCAGGTGTACACTGACTCCAAGCAGGCTGCCATGCTTCCTCCTTCAACCATTGTGTCTGCGTCATCTAATTATTAGTCCTCTGTGTTTTCTCTCAAATGATCTGTTTGAAATGCAAAGGTTTTCTCAATATTTTGGTGCCTCTGTGGAAGAGGCACCAAAATATTGATGCTTCCAGTTGGCCATCTTGCCCCCAGAAACCTTATGTTAAATACTTAATTAGTCACAAAATAGAATTTAATCATAATTTTACTTCAGCTGAAGCTGATTAAAATTATTATTTCAGACTGTTTCTTGATCAAGAGAAATTGTCAAATGTCTCTGTTGGCTCATTTCAAAATGAGATAAACATGGAAGTAGACTTTTGAAAAAAACAACTGACTAACTGGCTTCTGTCAAAGCTAGAGTCCACATATTTCCTTATACATCCAGTTCCAACCTGGCCGCATAAAGCACCGTGATGCATATAAGAATGTTTTTATTAAGTGATTTAAGTGCTCCAAAAAAGTAAATGTGTGATACTATGAAATGAAATTAAAATTCTAGGCAAAATTTAAAAGTAAGATAAAGATGATTATATTATATTGATCATAAGGATTTGACATTTATGGGCTGTTAAATGTCACACAATATACCACCAATATAAATATGCAAAACATGTTCAAAATGCAAGAATAATAGAATGAATAATAACTATAAGATTAACACCTTTATATTAGTCTATTATAGAACATAATCCACTGAGATGGTTTTGATAATAGAGTGAAAGGTATATTTTAATGACTAGATATCAAATTAGCCAATTTTTTAATGCAGTCAATTTTAAATAGCAGTAATTGGACAAACTATTCTTTGATAGCAAACAATAAAAACAGAAATAATATATCAAGCAAAAAGTAAAATGAGAAATTACATTCTGAGTCAGCAAAAAAAAAATCTTATAAGGAGGTTAATGCTTCTCCGATAGAAGATCTGAAAGAATGGAGTAAGAGTGATGATTATCTAATTAGAAATGCATACAGCCAGTAAATGAGCACAACTTCAAAGCTGTGATGTCAACTGTGCCAGAAGTTTTGCAATATTTTATCAGCTTGTAACAAGAGCGAGTTTATAAAAGTTAATATTTAAATTGTCCCAAATTGTACTGAATGCCGTTCATAATAGTTGGCAGTATTTTATTTTAAAAAGTAAGAGAAATGAAGAAAGAAGCTGAGAGCAAAAAGAGAAAAAAAATAAATGTTATTTCTTAATATTTCTTAATTATCAGAATCTCAATATATTATTTATTTTAAACTCACATATTTGCTTTGGAAATCTACTAGATAATCACAGAATGAAAAAATGTAAATTGCTGTGGAAAATTTTAATCATCCTTGTTTGGATTACGTGTTTCCATTTGTAAGAGGAAATGTATATATCGTGTTTCATTGCTCTAGAAAGATTTCATGATAACCTGAAATATGTTCTTAATTGAACCTTCTGTATATGTTTTTAATACATTACGTTTTATATCTTTTAGCTCTCTACCTATAAATAAAGCTAGCATCTCAAATTAGAAAATAAAAATAACAACAAAGATGATTTTATGTAACCATCTTTTAAAGGGGGTATAAAACTCTAAATGGGTTTCACAATTCAGCAAACTGCAAATTACAATGAATAATAAATGAACACGAGGCCAGATCAACAGAATGTTTCTCAGCAAGAGGAATATCTTACAGAGTTCAAAATACACATGCCTATAAAATCGTTTAACTGCTATGCCTATCATTTAAATAATGAGGTGTTGGATTATTACCAATAAACAATTTATAGTCCTGAATTGTGCCTGGGACTGAAAAATAAACTTTTTTATCCTAGGAGTTTGGAATGTTTTAAAAAACAAAACCACACAAAGCCAGAGGCACAACCAGAAGCTATCAAAGGAGCTGGCCATTAGGTTTCTGTCTCACTTTGAAGATTGATTTCACTAGTGCTGGGAGCATCAGAAAAGCAACTAAAAGCATTTTCTACTTTCCATTTCCACTGTTTACCCTTGAAGGTCTATTAATGTTCTCTTGTAGCCTTCAGGTATTCCATGGACATGACAGGAGGGCTCTTCATTTTCTACTATTAGGCTCCAGAACTGCTCACAATAAAACTTCTCATCAAACTTGAAATACCAGCAGATTTGTAAAATCTTATGGAAAATAGCATTTCTTTACAGAAATCAAGGAGACTTGACATTCAAAACCAGTTGCTTTGCTGGTTGCTGATCTGTCAAGAAAATGTAAGCATTTAGCCAAAGGCGTTAGCTTAACGTCCTATCAGTAAAGAGGCAGAAATATTTGGAGATAATTTCAGCATTGAAACCTGTATTTTTATTAGATTAATATACTCTGGAAGCATCCTCAAAAAATAGGGTGAAATATCTTTGAATAGATTTACAGTAAACACTTTGAAATATGTGCTTATGCAGAATAAGTTAATACCATCTACAGTGCTGTGATCCCAATGGATCACTTTATTAAACCATCAGAATTCTGGAAACGTGCACATTAGCCATCATATATTTGTTAAAGTCTGTTTGTTTCCAGCAGGGCTAAGTTAATACAGTAGCAGACAGAGTGAAATATCAACTTATTACTACTCATTAACACTGGGTTGCATTTGTTTATCAGTTTATTTAGCTGCCTACCTGAGTCCTAAGGCGAACTCTTGAATACAAATATTCTACTGCTTTATGTATATGAAAATTCAGAACTCAGGCTCCAACCAGATTTTGTGATGCCAAATGCCTGGTTCATTCTTCCATTACAAAGCCACAGGCCCTTAAACCTTTGGCCTTTCCCCGACCATGGAAGATGGTGTAAAGGATCTCCGGTGACTACTCCATAGAACCTAAAGGTTAAACTCCTTACCCCAGCCTTCCAGGCTCTCCAGGATCTGGTGTAAAACTGGGTTTCCAATCTTATATCCCACTCTCTATCCCTCCATCATAGCCAAATTGAACTCTTCAGCATTAATCCAAAGATCTACTTTTTGCCTGTCTTTGTGTTATTTGCGTTATTTAGGGTCCTTTCTTCTGTTTTTTTTTTTTTTTTTTTTTTTTTTTTGCATACCTGTTGAATGTCACACATTGTAACATATTATATTTATTTATAGCACACACATATTTACAAGCACAAGCATGCACATACACACACACACACACACAAATGCAATAGACATGAAAACTTTGTGAGAGTTTTATTCGGGATGAAAATGGTTCATATGGCTTCAGTGAGGCAACAAAGCTCTGGAAGTCCAAGATGAAATTGTTAGGATACTGTTTACTCTTAGAGGAAGGATTATATATTTGGCAGGGACCATGTCTTTTTCTTAATGTCTGTGGAATTATATTGACAAGAAATAAACTTAGAAATATTGCATCTTGGAAACAAGATAATTAGATTCTGGTTATGACTCAGTAATTTATAAAAATTATTAATTAACTTAATAATTTAAATAATGTAATCTCCAGATATAACTTTTTTTTTTTTTTTTTGAGACGGAGTTTCGCTCTTGTTACCCAGGCTGGAGTGCAATGGCGCAATCTCGGCAGATATAACTTTTTAAAGCAAAAATTTGATATTTTTGAAAACCAATAAAAAGTTTTAAATTTTACAAAGAAACCACAAGCAAAAACTATAGTGGTCTGTGTTTTCTCTAACTCCCCAAACAGTGGTTATTCCTTTATTGGTGTTCTCTACACACTTTATACTCTCTTCAATAATAGCTATCTTCATACTGCAAAGTATCTGGAAAAGCTCTTACACCAGTTGGTGAGTTACTCAAAAAACAGGCCAAGCATCTTATTCTTTGTTTCTCTAGCATATGGTGTAATACAAGAAAAAAAAACATATATATATATATAATTAATGATTTAAATATTGATGTCTGGAAAAAAAGTATTTTTTTTACAATATGTGTCTATCACAATAAGAAATATTTCCTGTTGGGAGTGGCTAGAGATAAAGATCTTTTTCTCTCCTCTGGTGAGGTGAGTTTTCTGTGACGGTACCTGCAGAAATAATGATTTCCTTTATAAATGAATGAATTCATATTTTTATTCTGCTCTTTCACATTCCTTGTGGGGCATTTCTATAGCAGAGACCCACTCTATGTATATAATGGTATGTGGGTTAGAAAAATAAACATACTAAATAACAAATAGTTTAAACTGAGAAACTGACTCTATAGGCAACAATGCTGAGAGCCATACCATGTAATAGCCAACAGCACACTCAACTAGAAACACGATTCTAGTCTGCTCTTTTGAAACTGATAGTCTTGGGTTAATTAGGTAGAGAATTCAGTAGAGTGAGGGAAGACTACATAGCTACACCATATATACAATAACCAGTAACGCCCAGCCCCATTCTTTGACTTTAAAGGAATCGGTTATTCTTAATGAAATAACTTCACAGTTCTCAGGACAGAAAACTGGATTACATGAGATTTATTCTGTGCTCCCGCTATTCTTCATTCATACTTCTATTTTAGGACTTACATTTACTGTCCCCAAAAATTATAAGTCTTTCTTGGGCAGGCCCATTTACCCCTACTTGTTTCTTATGCATGTTCACTGTTTGTTTGATTCATTTATTTTTGCTTAATTATGCTTATTTATTGTAAAGCTTAAAAAACATAATGCTTCCATTACTTTCTTTCTCTTTTTTTTCTTTCTTTTTTTTTTTTTTTTGAAATGGAGTTTCACTCTTGTTGCCCAGTCCAGAGTACAATGGTCCAATCTTGGCTCACTGTAACCTCCACCTCCCTGGTTCAAGTGATTCTCCTGCCTCAGCCTCCAGAGTAGATGGGATTACAGGATACCGAAACTAGATCCAGCTAGTTTTTCTGTATTTTTAGTAGAGACAGGGTTTCACCACGTTGGCCAAGGCAGGTCTTGAACTCCTGACCTCAGGGATCCACGTGCCTCAGCCTCCCAATTATAGCCGTGAACCACCATGCCGGGCCTTCCATTTCTTTTGAGGAAAAAAATAATAGATTTCACATCCAGAGTAAAAAGAGCACTGTATTAGGCTTAAAAAGATACTTCTTGGCACAGTTTGTTATCAGAACTCACAGTCTAACCTTGGAAATACCACTTCAGCTCTCTGGTTCGCATGTACACAAAATGATGTGTTGAGTTCACTGGTCTCTAAAGCCTTTTTTTATCTGTTATTATTAACATTCCTGTGCATGTTGTTTTATGCTAATGCATATACTTTCATACTTGAAAACTTTTTTCTAAATCCTTTTAATAAAGCAGATGAGCAGTTCTTTTCCATTTTTTTTTTTTTTTGAGGTTTCTTAATACAACTTTTACAGGGCATTCTAAAAGAATCATGATAATCATATGTAACTCTCAATTTCTTACATTTATATATAGATCCATTATTAATAACAAAATATTTTTCTAGACATTAGCATGTATTGACCTTTAAACTGTGGGATCAGACGGAACCTCTCCTTCATCAGAAATCTATTTATTGTAATGTGGCCATAGTCGAGAAGCACTGTAATTGCTTTGCAGAGCACAGATGTTTTGCTTTTTTTCGCCTTGCTGTACTTTTTAATGGTAACTTAATATATATTATAATCACCAGTATTTCAAGGCTAAATTTTTGCTAGAAAGGAATATGTGATTTAAGATGACCATGAAATAAACAGGGAGTTTATAAAAAATAAAGTACAGACGTTTGTGTTGTAGGTTGAGGCAATACTGATTTCACAAGAAAATCTAAAAGAATTGTGAACAGACAAGAAGTGGTATAGTTGTAAACAATTGAATGAAAATCCAAACATCACATGTTCTCACTTATAAGCGGGAGCTAAGCTAGGATGCAAAGGCTTAAAAGTGATGTAACGGACTTCAGTTTTGGGAGAGGGCTGAGGCATAAAAGGCTACATATTGGGTCTAGTGTACACTACTCACATGAGGGGGCATTAAATGTCAGAGATCACCACCACTAAAGAACCTATTCACGTAATCAAAAACCACCTGTATCCCCAAAACTATTGAAATAAAATAAAAAGAATTGTGAACAAAGCTAAGGATGTTTTACCTTCAACGTTCAGTGAATAAACCTGAACAAATACAGTTAGTACTTGTTATAAGATCTGTTTAGGAAAAAAACTAAAAGAGTGCTGTTCAGATTTCACTGGATGAGAGTATACACTTTAGTTTTTTTGACTTACTTTAATATGTTCGCATTACATCAGGAAAATATTTAAATGCAGTGATCGTAATAAAATTTCAAATGCTTTAATGTCTCCTTTAGCTAAATTATGATCTGATTGCTGCTATAAAATGGAATGTCAGCCTTCATATTTTAAAAAGTCTTTATATGCTTTTAGATATGTTTTATAGCATGTATAAATACATTTTAAACAAAATGTATACTATATATTAGCATAACTTCTTAAGGAATCAAAAAACAGTTTTATCATCACTGAACAATTATACTGTATATTATTTGATTATGATAATATAATGTATTATTCTGATAATAAATTCATGTAAAATTTTATTAAATAAAGTGTTGGTGGTCTCCAATATCCATCACTGTAATAGGCAGTTACACAAAATAAATGAGTACAAGGTAACAACAAGGTAAATTATAATACAGGCCGAGCATCCTTAATCCAAAATGCTCCAAAATCCAAAACATTTTGCATGTTGACATAATGCCACAAGAAAAAAATTCCACATTTAACACCTCTGCTTTCTGATGGGTCAGGGTACACAAATGTAATTTTATGGAAAAAAAAATTCAAAACATTGTTTTAAATTACCTTCAGACTATGTATGTGAGGTGTATATGAAATATAAATGTATTTCATGTTTAGACATGGGTTCTACCACCAAGATATCTCACCATTCGTATGAAAGTTTTCCAAAATCCAACAATATCTGAAATTCAAAACACTTCTGGCTCCAAGCATTTTAGATAAGGAATATTCAACCTCTAATATTAATACCTGAAACGTATTGAACACCTGCAGGCACTGCCCGGGACAATTTCTAAAAATATTCTTTTTAAATTTATTTCTTACAACCTTTTGAGGTACAAACACTTAATTGAGAATCAATGTAGTAAATTACCTGTCGCTCCTAGTCAGCTAATTAGAGGAGAGTTTACCTTAAAGAGAATAAAGTCCCCCATTTCCACAGACACCTGCTAAAGCCATGGGTAGGGGAAGACTCTGTATTGCATACATTACTATGTGTTGTCTTTTTAAAAACTTGTAATTTGTGTCTATTTTTATCGTTCTATATACACATTCATTCTTGTTCCATATTTTTTATTAGTAACTTAGTGTTCTTTCTTCTTAGAGTGGGCCCGTAAATTGTACAAGCTTTTGGTCCCACACAACCTGGATCTGTTTTTGCGGCTAAAAGGTGACTAAGCCAGACTGCAATCTTCGTCAAAGACTGTGCTTTAACCACTGTGCCTCGCAATTTTAGAGAGCTCCCACTAGTAAAGGGTGTTTTATGTGTAAACAGCTAAAGATTACAAAAGGAGATAAGTGTTCCAAACCCCTTATTTCCCAATATGGTGGAGGGTAGTAATTGTCACACTGTAGAAACCTTCTTTGAGAATGGATGAGAACAGCTTTTGAGCGTGGCATATATGTGGCAGGCAGATGGAGTGAGGTTCAATTAAGGACACAATAAAAACCCAACTCACATTTGCCTTATTTTCCTCTGGGGTTTTAGGTCTCAACCTCACCACTTATTAGTTCTACTCGTACCATATTTATTGAATTTATATGCCTGAAAAGCTGTTCTACAGCTGGCAGGGTCTGAAAATTATTGGCAATTAACATTAATGGGCAGGAACATTTTCAGTGGAAATTAAAAAATCCTTTGGCGTCATAGCATAATAACTAGATCAGATAGTTGGCTCTTCCAATGTTCACATTTTCTCTTTAGAATTTTGCTTTGTCTCATGATCTTATTTATGCAGAAAGAACTGAGAATTTTTTTCTTTCTTTATTTGGATGAAAACATGTCTATGCCATCAGGAAGCAGTCAGGTAAACCCTGCTTGACATGACAGACAAAGCCTTTGATGCTGTGTTACCTGTGAATTGGTATTGATAGCTCCCGTCTTGTGAAATTCTGCTACAAGTAACAGGCCAGTCAATTTAATACCTAAGTCACCCTTTTCCTTTTCTTTGATTTGCATCCATCTTATTAGAAAGTGACACTGTCTTATTGATTCAATTCAACCCTTGAAAGAGAAGATAAGGAAAAACGAAAATGTGACAGAGATAGGAGGCTCTCAAGGTTATCCATGGATGGTGTCTAAAGGAAAGGATCGTCTGGGGTCTCAGTAAATGGTATTAAGGGACAGTATTCAGAGGTTGGAAAAAACATCTTAAGCTTACCATCATGTACTTGAGAATCTGTTCTTCTCCTCTTTCCTTGAGTAATATAAGTGCTTTGGAAAGCATGTAGCTCTCATCTTTTATGTTCCTATGTGCAAAGCTGATTACAATATTATAGTTGATAGCCATATACAAGCTTGCATCTGTTTCAATGGCTATTTGCTGCTCTTTACTGAATTCTTACAATGTCAAGTGTGATTTCTTATCTCTAGAATTTTCCCTTTTAGTAATAATATTACTAAGCATTTGATGTATTTATTATAATACACACAACATCCCTATGAGGTATGTTTTCCTTTCTTCTTCATGAAAATAAGGAAATTGGTGCTTACAGGAGTTATGTAAGCAAACCAAGGAAGTATAGTAAGAAAAAGACAAGTCCAGATCTATCTCGCACCAAGTCTGCTCTCAGCCCTCTCTTACTCTAATTGCTCTAGATTGTATTTTGTTATAAGCCGGCACAACACACATATGTTTCGAGGTATTTCAAGAACCCTATTAATTGTTCTAACACCTAATTTCTTGACCTTCCTGAAATATTTTCTATTAGAAAAACTTATTGAATCCTTCATAAAAGGCCCTGGGTAATAGGGACTGAGGAATATCAATATCGTGAAAAGCATAGATAAAAAGGCAAAGAAGAGGAGATATTCAGATTCTAGACATAATGTTACTCAGAAGTGAAAGATCCTAGCAAGCTGGAGCACTTCTATTTTCACTCTAACATGCTACAACTATTTTTTAAATGAATTTATCTTAACTCATTATTTTAAATTAAGGGGAAAATATCAAAATTGAAATTAAAATTAAAATTCACTACATTATGAGGCCAAAATATTTACCATTAGCACTTTTCAAAATGTCATTCCAGTTATGTTTTTGACCAAAAAAAAAAAAAAAATGAGATTCTTATATATATAGTCTTATATCCTGTACTTTTACCCAACAATATATGTTGAGGAGTTCTTATTTTACAACACTGATTTTTTTCAAGCATTAAAGCCAACCTTGCATTCTTTGAGAAATCTCCAGATGGTTGTGATGTTTTATACTTTTGATGTATTGTTGTATTGGTTTTATGACTGCATTAAAAAAATTTGCGGCCGGGCGCGGTGGCTCAAGCCTGTAATCCCAGCACTTTGGGAGGCCGAGGCGGGTGGATCACGAGGTCAAGAGATCGAGACCATCCTGGTCAACATTGTGAAACCCCGTCTCTACTAATACAAAAAAATTAGCTGGGCACGGTGGCGCGTGCCTGTAATCCCAGCTACTCAGGAAGCTGAGGCAGGAGAATTGCCTGAACCCAGGAGACGGAGGTTGCAGTGAGCCGAGATCGCGCCATTGCACTCCAGCCTGGGTAACGAGAGCGAAACTCCGTCTCAAAAAAAAAAAAAAAAAATTTGCATCCTTCTTTGCCAGAGAGACTGGCCTCTCATTTTCCTCTCCTTATAATGTGTTCTTCTCAGATATTGGGACAAGGTTATTTCTGACTCTACAAAATAAGCTAATAATGATTCCCTTTTTCTCGATGTTCTGGAATATTTTGAAGTTAAATTATCACAATGGCTTTGTTTTGGTTTCGGTTTTTGCTTTTTTCATCCTTTGGATTTTTGGATGAATTAACCAATTAAGTTATCAGGGCCAAACATTTTTCTTGAAGACATGTTTTTATTATAGGTTGAATAGACAGAGGAACATTTAAATTTTCTACATCTCCTAATGCCATTTTTGACAAGTCGTATTTGTCTAGGAATTTATTCCATTTACGTTTCAAACTTATTTGGGATAAGATTTGTCATAATATCCTCTGATTTTTTTGTGTCTGAAGAATAAATTAGAGAAGAATTTCCTTTTTATTTCTAATATTAGTCATTTGTTAATATTCTCTTTTTAAATTCATCAGTCTTGACTGAACTTTATTAATATTAGTAGATTATCAATTGGATTTATCAGTGTCAGTCTTTTAAAATAACAGCTTTGTTGTATATTTGATTTCCATTTCATTAATATCCACTTTTACTCTTATTATTTCTCTCTTTCTATTTTCTTTGGCTTCACTTTATTATTCTCTTCTAATCTCTTAAATTAATACTTATAGTTTTCACAGCCTTCTTTCTCAAGTACGTATAACTTAAGCATTTAAATTTATAATTTTTTTTATTCTAGCTATCTCACAAATTTTAATGTGGCACATTTCTATTTTCATATGCCACAAATATTTTTATATCAATTGTGATTCCTTCTTTGATCCATGTGTATTTAGATGTGTGCTGTTAATTTTAATCACTCAAAACATTTTCACTTGTCCCTTAGTTATTGATTTATAGCTTGATTCCAATGTGGTCAGAGAATATACTCTTTCTAATTTCAGTCCTTTGGGATTTGTTGAGATTTACTTTAAAGCCAGCAGACGACTAATCTTGGTCAATTTCATGTGCATCCAAAAGAAATGGTATTCATTATGCAATACTGAATGCAGTTTCGTAATTATATGTGTGTGCGTGTGCATGCCAATTATGTTATTTTGTTAATCATGTTGTTCAAATCTTCTAAATTGCTACTAATACCTTCTCTACTTCTATTAGTTAATGAGAGAGGTCTTACAGTATCTTGTCATAATTGCTGTATACCTCTCTGTATTTCTCGTAAATCTGTCCATTTTAAAATACATTTGATATCATTTGTTATTAGGTGCATACAAATTGTTTTATCCTACTGGTGAACTGATACTTTTATCAATTTTATTAAAATTTACCAATTTGTATCAAATGTCTGTCTTTAATGCTTTTTTTCTTAAAATATATTTTGATATTAATATATCTTTATTCTTAAATTTTTTATTCTTATAAGCAATATAGATTTAGATTTTGGTTTTATATTCAGTATGATCACCTTTATCTGATCACCTGGAATATTCATTTAACTTACATTTGATGTAAATTCATGTGTTTTGGTTTCAGTATATGTACTTTATATTTTTTCCATCTCTTCTATGTATCTTTTTCTCTCCTTTCTTTCTCTGGTTATTTTTATTAGCAACTATTTCTTCTGTAATAGCTCATCCTTTGATTATTCTTTTAATGGTTTGTATTTAGCTTTCCTTCTTACAGTCAGCTCTACATTAGTAGTTCTATCATATCCGAGAAAACACAGGGACCTTAAAACTCTGCCTCTATTTATCTTATCTTCCATTGATAATTCTCATAGTGTTGTGTGTTTTGATTCTATACACATTTAAACCTCAAGAGTCATATTATCATTGCTTTATGCATTCAATATTCACTGAGATTTACCTGTTCAGTCTTTATTTCTTTCTGAACACTATCTTCTTGGATATTTTTCTCTCTTTTTCCTCATTAACTCAATTGTATCTTAAAGATTTTTACTGTGTCCCATATGTTTTTTTTTTCAATCTTTGCATCGTTCTGGAGGTTTCTGAACTGAGTTTTCTCCTAGTCCTCCAATTCTCTTGGTGCTTAACCTATTTATTAAGTTTTTACTTCAGTTACAATGCTCTACAGTCATAGATTTTACATTTTTCTAATTTTAAAATAGATTACTGTTCTGTGCTTAAATTCTCCATCATGTTTACGATTTTTCTGGAAAATAGTCACAGTTACTTTAAAGTGCAGATCTGATAACTGCTGATATCCAGCTCTCCTATATCTTTGTATTCTTAGCATTTTAGCCAGAATTTGAGCCATTGTGATAAATAAGAATGCATTCTGTATAATTTATATAATCTTCCAGATAAAATTTATATTTGTGTTTGGTGTTTAGCTAAGTTAGAGAGAGATCACCTTAACCTATTCTGAAATTCAATTGATTAGAAGCTGAATTTTAGTCTTTATAAAAGATGATTTCTTTTCTTTATCCACAGGCATAGCCTTTTGAAACCTGTAACTGATAGCCTGGGTTACTTACCATGGTTTCTTCTCCCTGAAACAATTACATCATATTTCCTTTCAAGGTCCATCCTCTTGGTAAAAGTTCTGCTCATCTTGCTCACTTCTTGGCCATAGTTTGATAACTGGGAAGTACCTCCAGGGTAAAAGTTGAGACACATCACTCTTCTGCACTTCATTTTTGTCTGAGATCTTGGTTCTTCAAGTCCTTGTGCATTGATATGACTGGGGTTTTAAAATAGATTTTTAAAAATTTCTCCAGCTTTTCTAATTGTTCTCCTTGGGAGGGTTGGTCTCACACAAGCTGGTATGCCACAGTTAGAAATAAAAGACTTCTTTGTTTTAAAAACACATTCACTTATATTCTTCTGCCTTCTGGTTATGATAAGTTTGCATTTTTATATTTACCTATTTAATCCATACGTATTTTTTGTGGTATATGGGGCCAGCTAGAGACTTAACTTCTTTCAAACAAAAATTTATCAAGAATTTCAGTATCGTTATTTAATTTTTATTCAGTTTCATTTCATTGTTAATATAAAGTATCACTTTTATCATATATACATATATAAGTGTTTCTGGTTATTTCATTATGTTCTCTTAAACTATTTTTCTATTCTTTCTTGGGTGTTACATTTTTATTTCACATGACATCAAAATATGGCATAACATGAAATCATACAAGGTCCTATATTATTGGTTTGTTTATAATGTTTATCTTAGATATTCCAGAATTGTTTTATTACCATTTTTATTTAATTTATATCAATCTGAATTTTCTGCAAATCTTTGCTTTAATTGTTATTGCATAATAACTTTGTATTCTTTACTTAAGCTAATCTTCCAAATAGTTGGAATGCTGCACAAGGTCAGTAACCATATCTCTTTTGATCATCATAGCATATCCAGTGCCTAGCACAGTACTTGATATAGTTGTTACTCACCATTTGTTGAAAGCAGAAATGATTTTGTAAATTTTTCTAGGAGAAATTGGTTTTCTTGCTATGTTACTTCTTTACGTCTAGAAGCTTATATGTTTCCATTCATCTTGACATGAAGATCTTTTTTTATAAGTCAGTGTACATTAATTATTTGTGCTTCTTAAATTTTAACATGCATGTAATATTACTGAGGAGGCCCGTACAAAAATGTAGATTCTTAACCACTAGGTCTGAGGTTGGGCCTGAGATTCTGCATTTTAAATATGTTCTTGGGCATTGTCAATGTCCTGGTCACTGGATCACTCTTTGAATAGAAGGTTCCAGATTCTTAGAACATCTAGCAAAATTTATATTATAATTGAATTAAGGTAGTGTGCTCATCAGAAGAGATTTCACCTCACTAATGTATTAACAGTGACATATTTTTCTAATTAAACAGTTGGACATTTTACTATTTAACTCACTCATTAATAGTATTTATGGAATACCAATTAATAGGTGATCTGTAACATCCTAATCACTGGAAATGGAAAAATAGCAAGAATGTACCCACCTTCAAGGCACTAATAATCTAATTAATAAGAGACATAAACAGATAACTGCAACACAGTGTTATAACAAAATAATATATTTATAATTTTATGTATTTTATTTTATTATTTTATTATTTATTAAAATAATTATTTTAATAAAATAATTATTAATAAAATAATAAATATTAACAAAATAATTATTTTAATAAAAATAGCATTTATTTTTATTAAAATAATAAAATAAAATATATTAAATTATAAATATTTATTTTAAAATAATAAAATATATAAAATTATAATAATAGGGAAGAGATCTATTTGAGAGAAAAATGGCATAGAAGGCAATTACACCAAAACACAATATCCAGAGAGAATGAAATACAATATAAGCTTAGAGAGTGAAGTACAGGTCAGAACATGGTGGTATTTATAGGTCGTACTAACAAGGTTTCCTTTGACCTAAAAACAATGAGAAGGCATCAGAGTTCTAAGCAAGAAAGTGACATGAAGAAATTTGCATGTTGAAAAGATTTTTCTGACTGCTCAGTGCAGAGAACAGATTAGAAGTGGACAAAAGTGAATAGGTGGATTGCAGTTTTAGAAGTCTAGATGTGAGTATATTTTCTTCCAGTGCCTTTTAACGCATTAATAAACTACTATAACGAAATGTGTAACTGGGATCTAAGCCACTCATGGCTAAGCATTTACATAATAAGGGAATCAGTAACAAACAAGTAATAACTGGAAGAGTTGGAGATTAATGAAATATAACAGGGGGTGTGTGTGTGTGTGTCTATGTGTTTAAGTGAGCTAAAAATCTAAAATGTGTCATGTACTTTTCTTTCAGAAATACCTCTAAATGTGTAGTTCAAGTCAAAGAAATATACCCACAGTTGATGATTCCTTCCATTCTTTTCACTCACCCTTTTAAGCATATACTATATTTATTTTAAGTTCTGCTCTGAATCTTAAAATACAATCCATCTTACACGTGCTCATTTTCTTTTCGAGAGAGACAAAACTTACCACGTAATCCAGAAGCTACAGATATGTCAGAGACAAAGGAATTTCCACACTAGAAGTCTCTACTTTAGAATTCCTGAAGTCATGAAAACTGCAAGAAATGAAAGAACATAAAACTGGAATATTTAGGATATATAATTCTGAAAATCTGCTTATCTACATATAAAAATTCAGCCTTTAGAAATACAAGCAAAGAGTCCCCTAGGAGACTGAGATTTCTTGTGAGAGCTGTAAATTTCAAATCTTAGGGGTGGTGTTTATCACATAGAGAAGCCAGGATGCTTTAGGAGGATAAAAACTGTGAAAATGTAACACCCTCAGAGAGACATTGTGACACTGAAGAAAATGCCATTGAAATAATGAGTCAACCATTAACACCATCCAAGTGAAAAAAGGCCTATCTGAAGGAAATAATTTGTATTCCATCACTTCTTGCAGTCATCTTTGCAAGAGTATTAGCAAGTGACAAACACATCTATAATAAAATACACGTGATAGACATGCATCCTTCTGATGACAATCTCTGGGAAAAGAAACCAGTAGGAAAATCACATTAAAGTTTGCTGTTATGTTTTCATTTTCAACAATAATAGGTGACTCTCTTAAAGTAGTCATACATTATATCTGAATTGCCTGATGCCCTTTAGCAGCTGCTTGTGTCTTGGATTCGTTTTCAGGCACAAATTTCTTGCACCTATGTGTTCATTTTTCTCACTAATTAGCCCTGTGATGGATGTATTTTTGATGTTCAGCTCACTGACTGCTGGTCCCTTGTTGAAGCTAGCAGGATGGCATACCGTCTAGTACTTGACTCTGATTACTGTCAGTTTCTCAGTGTTATATAACCTTGACCTCCATAGCTCAGGTACTCTATTTTGTAGCCTCTTGATAATTCATACAGAAATGTAAAAATATTATTTTTGTGTGTTTTTTTATTTTTAATTCAGAATCTTTTCCTTTGAGTATTTCTAGAAACAGCTATCTTCTGCTTATTCTTATAGTTCACCATGTATTTATTAAGGAACAATACCACTTATGTCTTAAATGTGCTTTAAAAAGGGCTTTCATAACTATTTTTATTGTCAGTCTAGCACTATAGTGGGACTACAAAAGGAACGGGACAAAACTCCTGTCTGTGAATGGTTTAAACTCATAGAGAAATAGATTTGCATATGTGAAATACTTGGTGATCAATAGAGGACACAATATAACTGTGTCAAAACATTTGGGACAGATATATGAGAAATCCTCTTGAACCTACATAACGTCAGCAGAGTGTAGGTGAGCATAATTACAGCAGGTTACGGAAGGAGAGCAGGACATACTTATAGTCAGGCATTGAAGAGTACATTAGTCAAGGATTCACCCATAGAAATGGTTCCATGCCTTCTACAACCTGATTCCAGCGTCCCTGTTCCTTTCCCATACCTATGCTCCACTGCCTACTTACACAGCCTATACTTCCTGTTTTTGTTGATGTTCGTCCCTATTCCTGGAATTCTCTACCTTCAAAATTGTACCTAAACAACCTCAAGTCCTGTGCTTTTCATTCCTATCTATCGAACTCAAATCTTATTATTTCCACCAACTTGTGAGTTCCACTAAGGATTTAATGTCTTGTTCTCTAGGTTCTCAGTATACTCATTTTCCCCCATTCTGACTGGAATCACAAAGTTCACACTACTATGTATGCATTCAATATTAATAGGATATATGGCAAAGAGCTATAATTTAAAGCACATTTTTAAGGCTACCTTGCTAAGGCATATCTCTTCTTGTCCTCACTCTTCAAAAGCATGACTGTAGAACACAATGTAAAATTTAGTACATGACAGTCTAAACAATTTAGTACCGTGGAATTTACTTCAGAATTTGCTGTGAATAATCAATAGCTAACTGTTTTCTCTTCATCATATTTTTTAAAAGGAAAATAACAAATGTTTGCCCTTTGTTTTTCTATATTAAAAACAATTTTAGTTTTCTTACAATAATGACATATGTGGAAGAAAATTCCTCTACAAACCCACCATCCAGCTTCAGGTATTTCTCAACTCAGAAAGTTAATGAGTAAATGAAGAGAGAAGTAATTCTGACTGATTTGCTGGATGAGCAATGATACGTTGATGTTTAAAATTCTAGATACACATAATATTTATTAAATCAAATGGGATGGTTCAATTAACCAGATATTGTTATGAACGGGCCGTAGGTACTAATTCTTTTTATTTAAAGCCTGGTTTTTAAAAACAGAAGTGATCTAAACTAATGCCTAGAGTTAAGTTGTGTTTACCTGAAAGATAATCATTGAAACTAAATTTCAGTAGAGAACGCGATCCAGATAATCCAAATGCAGGCTTTCTCTGTCTCTCTGGTGTGTCCTAGTTAGCCTGGAGACCATCTGTGAACTGTGAGACCCTGTGACCTTTGTACCCTAGCAAATAATGAGCATTTGGTACTGAATGCCCACAACAATTTTAGCACTGGAATTGATTCCCTTAAAAATAATTTAACTCATTGTGACTGCAATTTTGGTTTAAATAATTTTCATTTGTTTCCACCAAGAGAATGCTGAATGGTGCAGATGAATATGTGAAGCATTTGTCATGCATTCACTCTTATTCCTTCATAGCATTGCGTACAACACCGTATCTAAGCATAAAAACATAATGGGCATTTATCTTCAAATCTAACCTAAATGCTGTCAATTCTGAACTATGAAGTGGAATATTATAGCCTCCTGAGGGGAAATCTTTGTGGGTGTGATAACAGTACATGGTGCCTCAAGAACCTGTATCAATGAAGGCTACTGATTAAGAAATCTGGAAGAATTCAGAGATGAAACGAAGACCTAGTTCCTCAAGTCAGCCTCTGAATAGGATTTGTTGAAGGAATAGGTACTCAGCCACAGGGTTTTTAATATGTGTCTTTGTCCTTATGTGGCTGAGTTGCCCAAGCAATTATGAAAAGAATGACCATGGTAAGTAAATTTACTACACAGCACAGTGTAAATCAAGGCATTGTGAACCTCAGTAGAATGTGCGATGACTTAGCAGAGTATTTAGAGATGTTTGGAGTGAGACTTACCATGCTGAGATGGATATGAGGATATTTGTCTTTTTCATTTCAAAAAGAATAAAAGATACATGGAGATGGTCAGGTATCTTATGCATTCATTGTCTGTCTATTCTGTTTTATTTTCTTTACTAGTTTTCAGGTTGTTCTATGATATTATTGTAAAATCTAACAGTGCCCCAGAAAAGCTACATGTCTAATGAATAGACAAGAAGTCTTATTAGGAATTAGGGACTAAAAGTACTTAGTTTGGAGGTTTTTAAGAGTTGAAAAGCTGTGAGGAATGGGGTTAGATTAGAATTCTTAGAGAAGATTTTATAGGCATCTGGGGAAAAAATCTCTAGTAGGTAAAACTGTCCAACGACAGAATCAGCCACTTTGGTAACAAGAAGCTCTGTTACCGGAAGTATTTCAGTCTGAAAGAACATCTTTCAGTGATACACAGAAAGACTGTGTGACAGCAGGCTGTGGATCCTTACAAATCACAGATTCTAAAATTAATAATAACTTTATCATAGTATACTTAATTCTTTATGGAACCCCAGGAGCACTTTGATAACTTACAAAATGCAGTCCCACTGTGAGCTATTCCTCTGAATTATAGGCTCCTAATGTTGAAGGAAAGACTGCTAAGCTGGGACGTCAGGACACCAGGGTTCTGACCCTGGCTTAGATAATGACTGTATTACCTGTAATTAACTTCTGCTGGTCAGAAGATCTTGGCTGTGAAATGTTGCACTATTCATCATCTAGACTTCTTTCAGGTTTAAATTTTACAATCTCCATGAATATGCAACTGTCAGCTTTCATATTCCTTACCTAAACACCTGCCTTAGTTAATTCTCTATTATATTCTTGGAACCAACTACTTAGTAAACCATGTGTATTAATGCCTGAGTTAAATTTCAGTTGATATATATCATAATTTAAATGCATCCTTACTGTAATTTTTTAATCAAGCAAAAGACAGATATTATGCATCTGCATGTGTCTTCAAAGAGCCTAATTATGTGTCTTGAAATATAGATTGACCACATAAACCAATATTAATATAATTTTTAAATTATAACTATTTAATACTTGTGGAATTTGTCAGCCTACACATAGTTCCTATACATACAAATTTAATATCTAAGGAGAAATGTATATCCATACACAAACTACACATACTACACACATTTATATTGTGTAGTGTAGAATGTGTGTGTAGAAACAAAAATAAAAAGATGGATGGTAATTACTGACTCCCTAATTTTGAATAAAATCTATTGCTTCAGGCTCAAAGGAGATTTTTCTAGTTAGGTCGGGGAGGGATAACATGGGGAGAAATGCCAGATGTAGGTGATGAGGGGATGGAGGCAGCAAACCACATTGCCATGTATGTACCTATGCAACAATCCTGCATGATCTGCACATGTACCCCAGAACCTAAAGTACAATTTAAAAAAAAGATAAAATGTAGTGTCCACAGTTATTATAGAACAAGTAACACAGTTATGTGCATCTTCAACACTGCTTTATTGGGTGGCATTCCTTTGAAGTTAAAATGGATTATCTGATTTTATTAATAGAGACCACATCTTTTCATCAGAATTAGAAATACTCAACATTGATCAAATCCAGTTATGGCCTTGTATTTTGAACTTAATATACGACTTTGAAAATATTTGCCATAGTTTCTAAGCTAAACTTATTGTGTGAAAAACACTGATCAAAGAACCTATTTCTTAAGAATCTTGCATGTTTATAGATTATATTTAATTATCAAGGTCCCAGAAATTCTTTATACAATCCGCAACCCTAGAATTCAGATTATTAATTATCAGAGATTTTTCTTTTAGAAGACAATATCTCTCAACCTTGAGTCCCTACACAGAATACCTTGGACTACTGAGCTCTCCTCAATATTCAGTGATTTAGCAAGAACACAGAAGACAATCTAACTATGATATTATATATTAGTGAGTATTTTTATACAATAATAATCAATAGGCTATTCAAGTGAAAGCAGAAAAAAACTCAATCTCATTGTATTTTTATATTAGCATTCTGAGAAGCAAACAGTAAAGTAAATGCATTAAGAATTTTTGATACTTATTTTAGAGCACATGACTGTGATGGGTTTTCTTAGCAAAAGACTAATATAAACTAGACTTTAGCTGATCCTGCTATTGTGCTTGTTGAAGAGGTTACTTTTCTCATTGTGTGCAGAAAACTGACTGGGGGCTGCCCTACTCAAAAACATAACTGAAGCTAGGTGTGATGACACATGCCTGTGGTTCCGGCTACTCAGGAGACCGGGACGGGAGGATTGCCTGAGCCTAAGACATCCAAGCTGTAGTGTGCAATGATTGCACCTGTGATTGCTCACTACACTACAGCCTGGGCAACATAACGAGACACACACACACACACACACACACACACACATCTGGGAGTGGATCTCAGTGTTCCTCTCTAAGCTTGGAAGCTTCAGAAGAGGAAACGATTTTGAACAAATTGGCTTGAGGACACAGCCCTGAAGTCAAGCAACTTGAGCTAGAAAACCTCCCTCTACTACTAAATAGTTGTGTGACATGGGGTCTATTTATGTGTTCACAATAAGCAGGGCCTCTTAAATTCTCAGATTTGGAATCAGCAAAATAATAAAGAATAAAATAATGAGAAAATACAATAACTATAAAATAATCAGTAAAATAACTATTAAAATAATGATAGAACCTGTATGGCAGGGTTGTTGAAAGATGCAGATGGTGAGAAATTTGTAGAAACTCAATACAGTGTCTTCTGTGGAACACATATACAATAAATGCCATATAAATCTCTCGCTTGTAGAAATAAGTTGGGAAGCGGTTACTAAAATAATTAAGATGTTCCTCAATTCACTTTTTTTTTGGAAATTAAACATTTCCATTTAGATTGTTAACTAATCATCTACTGATTATTTTTCCTGAAATCCTATGGTTTGGAGTTCATATTTAACCTAACAAAATTCACTTGACTTTTGCCAGTTATAGGAATAATCAAAGTTCTAATAAACATTTCCAAGTCACTAATGATGCAAATTATTACCCTAAGCCATATATTCAGTTTCTTCAGACACATGGAGTTTGCCTCACCCTCAGATGATGCATTTTGGAAGCAAAAACCACTTTTATTTTAAAAGCATATTTATAATTTCAACTTTATAAAAAATTTGCATTGCTATGGTATATTTGGTACAGTAAAGGAACCAATTTTGACACATTAAAGAATAAATATGTAGAAATATATTTATAAATATATACCTACCAACTCACATGTTGGAAATTTAGCATCAGGTGCCTGAATTACTCTTCTAATCCTTTCTTGTCTTTAGTAGGACAGAAATTATATGGAAATTAAAAATATATATAGCAATGCATAATCAATGCCATTGCATTAAGGCAGGCTTCAACTACCTACAGTGTCTTGTAAATAGGTCGTACATTTTAGTTTATCAACTGTATTACAGTAGTCTTTTCTAAAACCAAATTTATTCTTTTCCTTAATAATTATTTGTAATAATGCCAGTCCTGCTCCGGCCAGAAGGAAACAATTGACATTTTTTTCTCTCTCTTTTTTCTTTAGCCTGATTAAATGATATACAACTTTAGGATAAAGATTTGCTGGAGTGGTTTATGATATGCAAGGGAATACTAAAATTTAATATGTGTCTGTAAATAATTCTGATTAAAAAAGGAAAAGTATCAGACATGCAGACATTTGTTAACCAGCATATGGGCAAAAGTGTCCTAAAGAATTAAGGAATAAAATGTGCTTCTAGATGTGTAATAAAATCATTCTACAAGTCAAAAGATTAACTTCACTTTATTTTATGTTCCATTCTGAGAAGTTCATTTCCACAATTTATTATTTATTGGATAAAACTATATTGCAGTTCTTGAGGTATACAGTTGACAATATAATGATATCAGAAGATGAACTTAGAATATATTATTTCTAGTAACAACTATCATTTTAATATGCTAGGCACTAAAACTAAGATGATAATGGGCATTTCTGAGCTATGATTTCCTTCTTTCAGTGTTTAATAAGACAAGGAAAAGCTATCAGATCTATAATTGGCCCTTCACTTTTTGCTTGATGGTCTCAAATAAATTGCCTTTAGGTCTAAGGAGTTTAAAAGTTCCCCAAGGCTTTGAACTTGGCATTAACTCCTTAGAACCTTGAGGTAATGCTACTATATTTAGAAGTATTCTCTAAGTTTCAGAATATTATATATATGACTGAAAAAGGGTAGGCTAAAGTTCATTGTAGTGCCAGATAGAGCGGTAGAGAAAACATAAAATTTACCGTTTTGATAATTTTTCAGTGAACAATTCAGTGGCACTAAATGCATTCACATCGTTGTGCAACCATCATCACTGTCCATTTCTAGAATGTTTTTGTTATCCGAAACTGGAACTCTGCACCCATCAACCGGTAATTTCCCATATCCTTCTTCACCTATTCTTCTCATAACCACCACTCTATCTTCTGTCTCTATGAATCTGACCATTCTAGGTATTTCATGTAAGTGGGCAAACCTTTTGTGCCTTCCTTATGTCACTTAGCATAATGTTTCCAGGCTCTTCCCTGTTGTACCATCAGAATTTTGTTTTAAGACTAAAAAATCTTCCATTATATGTATATCACATTTTTTTATTATTAGACATGGATTGTTTCCACTTTTTGTAGCGCTTTCTTATCTTAATACATGTCAGCTTTGCTTGCTCATCACAGCATGTAGCACACTGTAGGCCCTCACTGTCTTTTGAGTAAGTAAGTAAATGTGATAAAAATGCAGACGTCTTTAACCTTTAGCAGTTTTCTTCCTAACATCTATCAGTTCGTAGAAAAACAAATGCTTTTCAGAAGAAAGCATTTTTAGAAAAAAACCAAACAAAACAAAACAAATACCTCTACCACAAGTTCCTTGTGTGATGCTACCTCTGCGCTATTTTACATCCTCTTGGCTTCACCTCCTCCTCTGCTCACTCTTGTGCCCTCCGGTTTCGCACAAGCTTCATCAGATTCACACAGGTGAGAACTGACTGCAACTGACCACAGGCCGAGCAACCTACTTTTCCAGAGTTTCTCTGCCATTGTAGTGCCAGACACCTGCAGAAACCCACTCAGCACTCACTCATGCACAATTTGAAATTGTGAGGGAATTAATGTTAATGATCCTGGGCTCATCATTGGTCAATGAGTAATAGAAGCAAGTGGATAAATGTTTTGCTTTCTCATCCACTGGGTAGAAATAGAGTAGTTTCCTGTGCAGAGTTACTAAGACTCTAGGAGTTTGGAATGCATTATAGATGGGAAGTGAGGCACATTGTCTTGTGCTCTAGCGTAACATATTTGGACAAATTCCAGAAATTACTGTTGCATCAAAAATTCAGAAGATGCAGGAGAGGTCATCACATTATATTCCTGTTCAACTGAACAGTCGGATCGTTCTGACCCAGGGTCTGTCATGATTGTATGGTCAAAACATTGGCCAGTTATGCGGTCCTTTTAAGATTTAACTTCTGCCAGAGTATCTGCTTGTATTTTCCCTGATAAAAGTGGAACAAAACTGGATGAGTCATGGAAGATGGCATCAGGCTACTATAAACTTAACCATGTGTGGCCCCAATTGCAGCTGTTATGAATGAGTTGTATCTAAACTAGAAGAAATCAACACAGCCTTTGACACTTGATATGCAGATACTAATCTAGCAAATATGGGGTTTTTTTCACAGCTCTCATTAGTAAGAAGCATCAGAAGCTGTTTGCTTTTAATAGAGAATATACAGCAGTACACATTTACTCCCTCAGGCCAGGGCCAAATTAACACATCCGCCATTTGTCAAATTATAGTTGTCAGAGATCTTGATTGCCTTGACATTCCTCAGAACATCACATTGGTCCACTATATGAATGACATCATACCAGTTGGATTTGGTGACTAGAAAGTGGCAAGTGTTAGAGATACCTAATAAGAAAGGTGGCATCCTTAACACTTTGCATGGAAATCTTAGCTAGATCACCCAGTTAATTAGATATAATTTCTACTTCCGCATTATTGTAGGTGACAGTATTGCTAAACTTCCTGCCATTATCTAACAAAAGTCTCCATTCCTCAAGTTTCCAATAACATCCTCCTCACTTATTTTAAGTCTTTACTGGCAGCCACGTTTGGGGCCATCAGGCTGCTTCAAGCTGCCTCTCAGAATACCTTTGGCTTTTGCTAAGATACTCCTCATTGTCCTTCTAGCTGCTGCCCACTGCCCAGTTTCAATATGCCACTCCCATGTTTTAGATTTTTGGGTATGGCAGCGTATCTCTTCCAGGTACTATAATCTGTATTAGTTATGTACTGCTGCATAAAATATTACCTCAAAATTTAGCAGCTTATAACCGATAAATATTCATTACTCCATAGTTGCTTTGCATTAAAAATTCAGGAACAGCTTAGCCACGTGGTTCTGACTCAGGGTCTATCATGATTTTATGGTCAAAATATTGGCCAGTCCCGCAGTACTCTTAAGATTCAACTGGTGCCAAGGCATCTGCTTCCAAGATTGTGGGTCACTCACATGGTTGCTGGCAGGAGGTCTCAGTTCCTTTTCAAAACACTGCTTGAGTATTTCCATGACATCATAGATGGCTTCCCCCAGAGTGAATGAACCAAGAGAGGGCATGTCAGAAGCCACGTATCTTTCATAATCTAGGCTTGTAAGTTATACACAAATATTTTTGCAATATTTCAGTGGTTACATAGGTCATCTCTATGCAATATCAGAGAGCACTATGAAAAGGCATGAATACCAGAAAGCAGGGACAATTGAGACCATCTTGGAGGCTGGCTACCCAACACAGCCTCTCTGCATTCTGACAGCATCAGACATGGCACTGGGGAATATTGCCACGGTCTATTTATTGGTTTTAGCAAGTGACTCAGTCACTGAGATCACAGTGGCCCAGAATATTTGATGTCATGAGATATATTTCAGATAAATAAAATGGCTATGAGGAATCGGAATCTCTGCCTACCCCTAATAGAAAATTGGCAGCCCAGACACTTAGGATATGGGAGTAAGGCTATGCTTTTAGCAAAAGAGAATTACTCACATCTAGGGGAAGAAAATGAAAGCATAATGCACACACACACACAAATAAACACCACAAAATAGATCCTGACAAGCTATCAGGTCCTAGTAGATATTGTATGCTGGACACCAGCTAACTTTTTAGCTGGAGTTGTCTATTCTAAGCTAGACATATGAAGCCCACCAAATAAAATTTTTGGTAAGACATAGCTAAAATCCATTGCACAACAGAAACAGAGCATTGGGGATCAGGCCCACACAGATCCCAAAAAAAAAAGTAAATTCCATAAACACATTGTCCAGATTCCCATGACACCTACTTCTTTTACATGGAGGACCTTTCCTCTACTCATGGTTCATAAGGGATTTCTTAAGACCAGCTTAAAAAAAAAAGAATAAAAACTTCAGGCTTGATAGGCTTCACACAATATTTTGGCGCTACTTGTAAAGGGACAGCTGCAACGCAACAGCCCATTTGTTATGGCTCTACAGGATAATAATGGAGGGGCATCCTCCTACAGGACAGAGCTGTGAGCTTACATTTAGTGTTTTACTGTTCACCAAGGGACAAGTAGCCTAAAATACAGATTTACATGGAATTCAAAGCAATGGCAAATGGCTTATCTAGTTGATGAGAAAAATAGAAGTCTGGAGAAATTGCATATGAGTGTTGAATGACAGTGGACCCAAAGGGCAGATCTTTGTGGACTTTGTTAATGCCCATCAGGCAACATCTGCATTAGAGGCAGAATTGAGTATCTAGGTAGGCAAGAAATTTTTACCTGCGGATGTCAGCAAACCTTTTGCTTCAGACTGGCCATTGTATCAGGGATGGGTGCTATGTATGGACACAGTAGTTCGTATAGGCTGCTTCTCACCAAGGCTGGTCAAACTACTTCAATTGCTAAGAACCAACCTGTAAGAAGCAGCCAGCCAAGTGTATATCACACACTTCCTACCACAAATGGTACAGTAATTCATTCTTATCAAAACTGACACTTACTCTGGATCTGCATTTGTCTTCTATGGCTACAGTGGCTTTAACCACACCATAATTAGAGGACTTGCAGATGTCTGGTCTCTTGGTCTTATATTCTAAGTATGTATGATATTGCTTCATTCAAAAGACTATATCTCATAGTAAAGGGACATGACAAGCAGCAATGACAGTGAAATCCACTGGACTTTCTACATACCTCATTACCCAAAAGCAGTTGTTCTCATTTGAATAGTAGTATTGCCCATTAAAGGCTGCAGTTGAAAAATAACAAATTGCATGACTGGAGAAACGTTTTCCACAATGAGCTAAGCCAGTAAGCAAAATGACATATGGGTTAAAACTCTCAGGCAAAATAGGATTGACCCGCTTTCTATTGTTTCCCATGAATCACTTCAGGAATTTGTGCTGTCTATATGCACAGTCTTAAACTCTGCTGAACTGGAGGATGTAGTTCTAGAGGGGAAAATCTATACTTGCAGACATTGAACTGGCCATAGTACTGAGAGAGAGAGTCTGTGATTCATTGGACTTAATGGTAGAGTGAGAGGATCTGAGTGGTGCAAAAGATAAACTGTATCAGGAACTGCCTATGTGCTACTTCAAGCAATTTTATGCAGTGAGGAACAGGAGTCAAAGAAGAAATGTTTAATCATTCTATTCTCTGGACTGACAGATCTGAGATGCATTTTTAAGTCTCCTCGGAAGGTCCCATGAAGTCAAAACCAGGCACCTATAGCAGTGAACAATTTTATTACATATCCTTGCACTGGCTTTCCCTTGATCTCTCTTTCGCTTACTCTTTTGTGCCTTAGCCCTGCTCCATAGAATTACTTCTAAAATAAACTAGACAAAAGAAGTAGAACTTTTGGGGTAATCCAAGATAAGATGGTATGATTTTAAATTGATTAAGATTTCACTTACTATTTTTATCAAACTTCCCTGAGATAGAGTGAGAATTGTGATAGGACTCCTTTCCCTCCAATACCTTAGCATCAGGTCAGACTGTTGAATATGTATTCTCCAAAGACAGCTCACTTTTGGACAATTGTAATGGAAGATCTGTAGTTCGATATGGGTAGAAAGTTTTGTGCATTTCATATTTTTGAGAGAAATGTTACGCAGTTCTTAGTGCTATGCTTTGACACCAATTTTAAGACAATCTATTTTAAACACTCACAAACACAGGCATTTACTAGATTTCCTAGTTGCTACCTTCAATCCATTCTCTAAAGCAGCCTATGAAGACTTGTCATATACACTGAGATATGTTTATTATGATCAACAATTTCTATCCTTATTTCATAAATACTCTGCTGCCAATCACATATATACTGAAATACTGTGTAACTCTCAAGTTTGCTTTCTGTTTTTTGGTTGTGGTAATTATTTGGGAAGTGGGTTAAGAAGAAAGTTTGTGTTGTTTTGAAGATTGATAGTACAACTGTTTAAATAGGTCTTTAAAAAATTTTCTTACGTATTAAGGCTGTTGGTATCACATGTTGCTATTTTGAAATCAAGACTCTAACAATCTCAAATTTTTCTGAGTTTATGAGTTTGAAAGGAAAACCTTGACTTAGCAATCTGCTAACTTGAAGAAGAATTTTCTCTAAGAAATTGTTTTTGCATCTCCTTATTTGCATGAGACTTTATTCAAAAGTTGGGAACTTTTCCTTATAGCACCATAAACTCTCTAAGTGGATTGCTCAAATACGGTTTATATAACTACTTTTTGCAGGGTGTTTAAATGCATCCAATGAAACCACAGAACTATTTGAGGATGTGATGGTTTTATATTTTCTTCAGATTTACAGAGATTGGACAGATTTACAGACTGGACAGAATAACAAATTTGATCTTGTTTATTTTTCATATCTACAACTTGATGAAAAGATGAAATCAGATAATATATGTGAAAATACACTTCTATATAAATAAGAAATAAAATATAGCAATAAAATAAAATATAGCAATGTAATCTAGGGATGTGGTATTTAATACACCTCTTATTGAGATGTTTTGAGGCTGTTTGAAAGGTACCTTTAAACCATAGGCATGTGTATTCCTGATAAAATTGCCTAACTCTGTAGAAAATAAAATAGAAGTTTGCCTTCTAACAAACTTGAAATAAACTTCTGATGGATTTAACATATTTAAATAAAATAAATCTATAAAGAAGATTAAACTTTTAATGTATGTGTATACTTATAAATCTCTGTATTTAAAAATATATTTCAGTCTTAAAAATCAATGAAAGTAATATACTACTGTGTTAGTGAAGGTCTGCATCTGAAAAACAGAAAATATTATACTCAAAATAACACAAAACACTGACAGAAAATACACTTTAATGGTCAGAGAAAATGTTAACAGTTCAAATAAATATATTGAGAAAAAAACATCCATGAGAATGCTGGAAATATAGAAACCAATTAAACAAATAATTTATAGGAGAGAAAATTGTTATGTTAAAAGTTGTATGTAATGAAGATTTAACTAAAACAACAGTGGATTTGGGCATATTCATCAAATTAACAAAAGAAAATATTATAAAAACCAATGCTGAGCAGGGTGTAGTGATAAAATACAGATTTCTACAAGTTTCTTTGAAAACTCAATTGGGCAACAGGTATTTTAAAACCTTAAAATTGTCAAATGCTTTGACTCAGGTTTTCACTTTAATGGAGTGTAACCTAAGGAAATTGTCACTGATACATGCAGACTTTAATATACTGTCACTTGAAAACGTGAATCTTTTTGTGTGACAGAAAGGCACTTCACAACTGTATCACAAACATTTCTCATAATATTGGTACTTAGCTTATGGTTCAGGTAGAGTTAGGAAATGATGGGAGCTAATGACATGGTTCATATTTCATTTCTAAAATGAGGAAACCAGAATGCAAAGAGGTTAAGTAATTTTAAAGGAATATTTAACATAATAGATCCTAAAAATAGATTCTTGTGTTTAGCATTGTAAAATCAGCTACCCTAGTCACTGAGTCCGCACTCATTTTCTCATCAGATTTAAACAGTCTGTTCTAATTTTGTACATGTAATTTGACATTCTTATATAATTTCTTATTAAAGTTTAATTAATTTTTGAAGATGAAAGCTCAGCTTGACAGCCACAGTGATCTCTCCTTATTCACCAAACTGATTTGTCATTTGAGAGTTATGTTTTAAATTAAAATTAAATTAAAACTCAAGTCAAAGAAGCCACAAGCTCTCCTCTTGTTTTTCCTCTGAAAGAAATTTAAATCAAATTTAGATAAAAAATATTCAAAATGTATTTTTGTATATTCACAAATCCATACAAAGGATTCTATGAGGCAGAGCACATATTTATAATTAAATCAATTCAATTAGTATAATTTTGAATGGGACAGTATGCTAGGCATTCAGATCACCAGTCTACGGCACTATTTTAAGGCAAACATTTAAGACCATATGTTTGCTTCTATCTACGGCAAAAAATCATTTAAAATGACCAAATGAATACAAAATAGGCAAAAAGATGTTTTGATGCTGAAAAACAGGGACGGATATTATGAACTCTTCAGAAGCTTTGACATCTTTCTGGAAACCACAATATACAAAAGAATTAAGGTAAAGAAATTAAGACTATTTTTTTAGCCAAATAATGGACTCTCCAAGAAAATAAGCACATAGGATTTCCCCAATAGGAGCTCGCACTTGGAGGAACGGCAATCCGCAAATATTAGAGGTTGAGAGATTTGTTCTCAGGAATTGCTGTTGGAAGGGCAACCTGGCATATTTTGGTGGGTGCTTTTGCAATGCTACATGTATCAAAAGCTTGAAAGTGTGCAAAAGCCTTTCACCAAATTATCTGACTGAGGTAGAACAATGGAGTTTAATTATAGCATTCTTTATAATATTGGAAATAATCAGGAAAGACCTACATGTCCACTGATAGAACATCAGTTAGAAAAAAATCATGGTAAATTGATAAAAACAAAGAACTATACAAACATAATATAGATCTAAATGGGAAAATATGAAGAGCAAAGGAGATTATATATCTGTCTAGAAGGTTCAATCTGTGTGTGTGTATGTGTGTGTGTGTGGTGTATCTATTGAAATTGAATTATTTGTGTAGCATATTGTGAGTTAAATGGCAAATTATAAAACAGCTAATTGATAGCACAATTCTACATTTACTTTTAAGTAAATTTATATTTTAATTGCTCAGAAGAATGACAGCAAAGTATGATGACTAAGATTAGTTATCTTTGGTTTATGAAATTTATCAGGAACTTTTCTTTCCTATTATTTAACAGTAATTTATCATCTTTTTACAGTGATCTTGTTGGGTAAAAGCAAATAGAAATTTTGTTTTAGTTTTTTCAATTGCAATTTTTAAATAGGACGTGTAGCATTCAAGAGACAGAATTTAGTATATTACTAAGCTGTTTGTGTACTCCTTGATCTTAGTAAAGTAGGACATGCCGTTCTGTAACCAAATCCAGGAGGGGAAAACACACTACCTCATTTGAAGGATGCAAACATATTTAGTCCAACAAGAAACTGGCTCATTTGAGAGTTTTATAGCAAACAAGAACAAAAAGTCGTTTGCATAATTTCTCATGCTCCTTTTATGGTGTTTCTCTTTTATAAGGCGCTTTGGAACAGTTGCTGGCCACCTGTCAATAATGTGGCCTTTTATAGACTCAACCTTTTATTGTTCTCATGCCCTTGACATATAAAAAGCAGTCTTAGAGAAGTCAGTGTTAAATATGGTGGGGAAATAGTAATTTTAAATTTAGAAGGCTGTCTTTTGTAGACTGAAATAAAGAGACAGTTTTGAATGGCATCAAGAGAATAGGCACGTTATAAAATCCTCTTTAACAGGAATAAAAATAAATTCATTATTTTATCAACAGTTTGGTGAAGTTAGTGCAGAATTATATTTAAAGCACTAGCCTAAGAAAAACTGAGCCAAGTAGCATTCATTTAAAGTTTTTACCACAATTTTGCATAATTTTACATTGATTCCAAGTGAAAATATTTGTATTGTGAGTCTATCAATTACACGCAAGTTTTGGATATATAAAACAGTTGCTTTAATTTCCTTTTAGTGAAATAAGACATCCAGTGTTTCCCTCTGGATTTACATAAAATCTGTCAAGCTAAGTGTTCTACACATATTTATCGACCCACATTATAGAAGTGCTTTGTGTGATACTGAGTAAACACCATCCAGCAAATCTATGTGCAGGAATACATTTCCATTCACGTGGGGTATTATCCATAGCCTCAAATAGAAAGCTGCCTATCCTTTATTTTGCTCAGTTAGATTCCAAATTCCTTCTAAATGATCATGAACAAGAACAATAAAAGAAGCAAGTTTTGAACCGATGATAATTCTTACTGTTCTTTTCAAAAACCAAACACTACTCCCCCAGATCTTCTACTACCACTACCTCCCACTCTTAGTAATGTAAGATGCAGAGCTGAATTTTAACATTTATGCAGAGACATTTGCTGCACACTGTCATATTTTAATTGGTAGAGGATTTCATGTTTTCCTTGATAGAGTTTACGTATTGGGTTTTCAAATTGTACTTTAAAACATTTGCGCCCCTTGAAACATGGTAGCTAATTGGGTTAACAATTCTCAGTTGTCAAGAGGAGTTTTAGATTGGTCCATTTCTATTCAATCTGGTCCCTTTTCAGTGTGTACTTGTGTCAAGACTGCTGGAGGGCAGAAGTAGACAGCCCTTCACTGTGTGTGCTGTGGGGAAGATCTGATCTTTCAAGGGGTTGGTTAATTGGACACACATGTGATACCCAAGGTGCAATGAAAAGATAAGAGCAGTTAAAGCCTACAAGGTGGATAATGGGTTTTTTTTTAGTTTCAATCATGATTATATTTCCTCTGCTTTTGCTGGTGCCTTCATGCATTTTATTGTTTTCCTTTAGCCTCAGTAGGTATTTTTATACATCTGCATGAAGTTTTCTCGGATATATTATCTGCTGGTTCTGTGTAAATAAAATTGGAATAAAATAAATTCCACAGTGTTATCTGTCAGTAGCTGGTTAATAAAAATCTGTGATAATACTATTAAAATGGGAATTTAAATATATTTGTATTTATAACATATGCTTTTCTGAGTTATCTAAGCAAACTTTAGCAATTATTATGCCTTATCTATATATAATAGTATTATTGAATTCAATCATTTATTCCTGCTGGCATTGACATTAAAAATATGCCTTGGATATTAAGATCTGTAAACTAATTTCTCTCCTTTCTGAACAAAATTATTGAGGCAATTTATCCAAAAGTAAGCTATGGAAATTAAGTGACATGTTCAAACTATGGAATGTAACTGGTTATTCCATTAAATTAGCAGAAGTGCAAAGCTTTTACAAATATAACTAGCTAATTAAGCATATGTAAAAGATATACACACACACATGCATGTGATATTCCTGGTATTCAGTAAGGAACATCTAAGTAAGAACTATCTTACTTTTATGATGAATTCTGAATTTGAATTTGTGATAACACTTGTCAATATTTCTATATATCAAATGGTAATTTTTATATTAATTGATCAAAAAACTATTTTCATTGACTAACCAGCCTCTGTAGTGGAATCAGCACTGTGAAAAATCAATAGAGAACTAGGTGATTAGAAATGTTCTTGGCTGATAAAATTTAGTTTCTCAAAACAAAAGAATGAAAATATACTCCCTGACCCCTTTAGGGAGTGCATTTTTATTTTGTATAAAGTGGGAAAAGAACATTTGATTCATGATGTTATAAATAAGATGCCAGTATTATTAAACTTTTATATGAGCTGTTTTATTTCTTAAGGCATTTATACATTTTGAGTAGAAATAAAATATCATATTTTTAGATGTAGCTGAAAATCATTGCAGAAGTATGTACTTTTAACTAGCTCTGAAGGCAAGAGAATAGTCTAGTAAGAAATACTGTAGTTGACACCCATGATCATCTGAAATCTGCCTCTAAGATAATGCTAATTTCAGAAAAACATTGTGTATATTTAGCTATTACTACCATGGGTAACGTGGAAAAATTAGAGGTTCTCAAGATTACTCTGTGGTTCTGACCGTAATTAAATATAGATTTGTATTTTTAAGTTATGTCACTAGTATCTGCTTGTGTTTTCAATAATTAGATAAAAATCAAAAATCTCTAGATAATGATATATTGGAAAGTCTTAAAGGAAAAGCACATTTTGTCTTTATCCACAATTAATTGTTCAAATGGCATCTGTTGAATCATAAATTGATTGGAATTATTTTCTTGATTTGGTTTCTGATTTTATTCATTCATTCAAAAATATTATTGAACTTGTTCTGTGTGTTCTGTCTACATTTGTTGAGGGTAAACAAGGGTCTGTCCTCAAGGGGCCATATATAGAGTCAGTCTAATGTGATAAACAGATACTAAATATTTGATAAACATTACTAATTATACTACCTTAAAGTGTGACTAACATTTAAACATTATGTGAGAAACACACATAGTGCTCTGGAAGTGTGTCAAAAGGGAGCTCTCCATAATTTGATGTAAGTAAACTATGAATCATTTTCAAAGCAACCATGTTCTACTTTTATTTTAGAATGAACTTAGAAGTAAGCCAGATTTTTTTACTAAATTTTCGTTTGTAAGAGTTTAATATCTTAACCAGTCCTTATCTTGTGAAGGGTAATTTTCAGACTTAAGAGTTGACTAGTGTAGCATAGTTCTGTTTCATAGTTGTTTTAGGGAAAAAAAGTTATTTTCAGTATGTTTGTTTTTCTTAGCAATTACATACAGACTTGAGGTCAGTTCACATTTTAAATACTCAGATTTCTGTAATAAAACATTAATTTACATTAATTAGCAAATCGCATCTATTAGTAATAGTGAAGCCTTCCCAAAAATGTACAATTATGTTTTTTAAGTGACAAGTCATAAGTCCATTATAAAAAATCATTTGTTTACACTTTGAGGATAAAAGGCTAATTTTTTTCTTAATAACCACGATCTGATTATTCAGTCTAACTTCGTAATTAATTTCAAAAATTAGAAAACAATAATATATCAGGAAGTTAAACTAAATTACATCTGGGATTTAGAGTCTGAGTTAGTACAAGACACTTATATTTTCAAATTCAGACTTAATGGCAGATAGTTTACTCCTAATTTGAGAGTCTGATATAAATATGTTTTTATATGCTGTCTTCAGGTGGAAAATAAGGACCAATGTTTTGTTCAAGCACAGTGAGGATGGGGAATAAATGCCAAGGATGTGTGGAATTAATTCTAAAATTTTATACATATTACTAGGTTCTCTTATTAAGAAGTGTCCTAGGTTCTGAGTATTTAGAAAATCTTTAAGAAAGAATCACCAGATTTGTGAACATATATTTTTCAACAAATTAAAAATAAGATTAAAGTATTATTAGGTGGATTGCATTTTGACAGATGCAACAAACCCACTGGCTTTCTAAGCCCATAAAGTTTCAGTATTAACACTTCAAGGAGACTGTTCCCCAATATCCTTGAGTATTTTATATCCCTCATAAGTATGTTACATTCCTTATAAGCATGAGTATTTTACATCCTTATAATTCTTTGTATACAAACTTCATAAAGGAATGATATGGGTATGCCAAGTATCTAATATTTACTTTCATGCAATAATGATTAGTTAGAACCATATTTACAGCAAGTCTCTATTCTATTTACAACTCCATAATGACATTTGTAAGGAAATTCTCAACGAATTTTAAACATCTTTCATATTAAACAAAATTAAATGTTTAGATTAACTATAATACGTACATTCTTTATTTTTTTTATTTGTATACTAACAGTTGTTTTGTATAGAAGAAGCTAACTGAGGCTACAGCTCTAACGTCCAAGATAAATCATATGACTAAAAGTTGGAACTGTAATCTAAAATACAGAATGGCTTTGTTATTCATTAAATATTTAAACTTGGCAAATTACTTTTTCTTCTTGATTCCTGTTTTCTCATCCATAGAATGAATCCATTGACCTACTTTAGTGGGTTACACTTTTCCACAATAGAAACCTCTTGCAGACATAATCTTATGCATAATCCCCACGTGAATAAAACTGAATACTACAAATAGAGTTCTTCTTACAAAAGCAGCAATGAGGGAGGATGGCACCAGTGTAAGGGTGTGAGGGGCACTAGAGCTCACCCCCCGTGTTGGTCCTCAGCTTCCCACACAACAGATAGAAAATGGCTCTAAGGCACATCAAAGAATTTCTCAAATTCATGGAATACTTTTCGAAAATCATGTAATCATATGATTTTTAAGTTTCTTTATGATTCCAAAATAATACAATTCTCAATTTCATAAATTGGGATCTGTCTGTTAAAGCACTAAAAATCATAGCATCTACCTTAGAAAAAAATAATATGTGCAAATATAAGGTTTAAATCTATTCTAAGAAGGATTTCACAGAAAAAAAACGGATTTCATATTAAAGCCACTGATATAAGTATTCCATAAAACAGCTCTATAACACCAAATCCTTCATGTTAAGAAATGAATAAATAAATAAGACCCCAAGTAACCACTCAATGATTAGAAAATTGCAAAAATATTTTAGTTAAATTTAAATTCCCTTACCCAGCTCTATACTTCACTGGGGAAATAGGAAAAAAAATAAATTTGGTAAATTTAAAGGCACATTTACACACCTAAATGAAGATTTTTGCCTCCTAGCTTTGGTAACCAGAAAGTGAACACTTTAAGGTCTACCAGCACTCATAATATACAACTATCAGACCCTTGCAGTCGTAGTCTACGAAAATAAAAAACGATGTAGAAGAGAGCAAGTTTCACAAAATAGTTAATTGTCCAGGAAGAGAAATGCCTGCAAGAAGTTCTTCACACACGGGGCCATTTTCTTTGCCAGTTACTGAAATCGATTTGATGATTGTGAGGCAGGAGTAATGAGTTTTCCCTGTGACTAATTTCTGATGTCCTTTATCAGCAAGGATTTCTAACTCCTAAAATAAAGGAAATGAACTAAACCAAACTTTTAGTAATTCCAAAAGGACCCAACGAGAAATTGTCCCAGCAGTTACCTTATATAGACTCTGTGACACAGTTCCCCTTTTGCAGAAATTCTTAGTACAGATCATTACTTTCCAACAGTCGTGTACAGAGACCTAACTTTATAACACCTCTGGGAAGTTAATGTACTAGGTCTTGAAAGGTCTTTCTGGAATGTGAAGTAACGTGTAGTTTTCTTCTAGTAGCACTGCTAATTTTTGTGTTGCAATTTTTGCAGGTCCATGGGGCCGATGCATGGGAGATGAATGTGGTCCAGGAGGCATCCAAACGAGGGCTGTGTGGTGCGCTCATGTGGAGGGATGGACGACGCTGCATACTAACTGTAAGCAGGCCGAGAGACCCAATAACCAGCAGAATTGTTTCAAAGTTTGCGACTGGCACAAGGAATTGTACGACTGGAGGCTGGGACCCTGGAATCAGTGTCAGCCCGTGATTTCAAAAAGCCTAGAGAAACCTCCTGAGTGCATTAAGGGGGAAGAAGGTATTCAGGTGCGGGAGATAGCGTGCATCCAGAAAGACAAAGATATTCCTGCGGAGGATATCATCTGTGAGTACTTTGAGCCCAAGCCTCTCCTGGAGCAGGCGTGCCTCATTCCTTGCCAGCAAGATTGCATTGTGTCTGAGTTCTCGGCCTGGTCCGAATGCTCCAAGACCTGCGGCAGCGGGCTCCAGCACCGGACGCGTCACGTGGTGGCGCCCCCGCAGTTTGGAGGCTCTGGCTGTCCAAACTTGACGGAGTTCCAGGTGTGCCAGTCCAGCCCCTGCGAGGCCGAAGAGCTCATGTACAGCCTGCATGTGGGGCCCTGGAGCGCCTGCTCAATGCCCCACTCCCGGCAAGTAAGACAAGCAAGGAGACGCGGGAAGAATAAAGAACGGGAAAAGGACCGCAGCAAAGGACTAAAAGATCCAGAAGCCCGCGAGCTTATTAAGAAAAAGAGAAACAGAAACAGACAGAACAGACAAGAGAATAAATATTGGGACATCCAGATTGGATATCAGACCAGAGAGGTTATGTGTATTAACAAGACGGGGAAAGCTGCTGATCTGAGGTAACGTTTTAATTTCTGTTAACTACACAGGCCTGTCAAGATCATGAGTACCTGTGACATCCTGTACTAGCTAATAACTTCTAGATTACATACAGGCACAACCTAGGCTGAGCTACTCCCAAATGTAAGGCTTCTGAGCTTGTGTGAGTTTCTCGGTGTTGTTTCTATTGTGCCCACGTTTAGGCCATGTACTACTTAAGTAATTTTGATCTTCCTTTCAAAGTCTGGAGCAGGAGCGATTCTTCATAAAAAGATACTGCTTCTTCTCTGTGAGTAGACGGTGCTGTTTCCCTATGATAGAAAATAATTTTGCTTAGAGGCTGGAGTATTGAGATTTTAAATTCAGATCCTTTTTTTAGTCAGTTAATAGAAAAAGGTATACTTATAATCTCTCCAAGTTAACAGCATTTTCAGAATTACCCTATAAACAAATCTGCTCTAAACAACAACCCAGGGAGCTATACCTGAGAATAATTTTCTTGTACATTGTATAATAATGGAATAACTTCCTTCAGAGAAGAAAACAGCAACCAGCCAAAAATAAGGTAAGTAGAGGGTATTGGATCATGAGTAGCCTCATTCAGGAAACGTGTAACTAATTAGCTTCATTTTCTAGACAGAAATTAATTGACAAATTATCTGGGTGCATAATGACTATATTATGAAAAACTATCTCATGTGTGATTTACGTGTTGTGAAAATGATTTTCATTGAGGATTATCTGAAAGACATGATGTTCTCTGGGTATTTTTAATTTTGCTCTTGGATAAACCAGACCATCTGGGAGTGGCTTATCTGGATATTTGCATAATTGCTTTTTCAGAAATATTTATGCAGTTATGATTTGGTTTGAACTGAAAGAATTTATAGAAACATCAGTAAGAACTGTATATCAGATTGATTGCAGAAATAGCATTGAAAGTGTCATCAACTCTATCACACAGTCTTTTCTCTTGATTGAAAACATATAAGATAAATTTCCCTGAAGTTTCAACCTCTCTGCTTTTGGTGAACAGCTGGATTGTTTTTCTTATGCCCTCTGGAAATCTTGTAACGGACAACATTTGCACGTTTACTTCCGCTAAGAACCTAAATAGGACTGTGTGGCATGCCTGTTGTTTATTAACATATCTTTAGCTTTATCTTTTTTCTCACCCTATTTTTTTTGACCTATTCTTATCTACTGATTTTGCTCTGTATAGATTTTGAAATCTGGTTTAAAGTGTTTTGGAAAATGATATAGTTTAAATAGATAAACAAAAATTGATTGGTCTAAGACAATAACTTTCTCCCGTCATAGAGTTCTGGTTACTGTTTTTAGAATTTTTGCTACTCTCTCCCCTCTTTGTATTGATACGATTGCAGTTTATTTCAGCTGTACAGTAATTTGCTCTTTTTCCATTCTAGTTCTGGTCCTGTGACCTTGAATGAAGGTTGTTTGTTCTGCCTTTGTTCTCTAGGTTTCCTACAACTCCTTAAATGTGTGTGTGTGTGTGTGTGTGTGTGTGTGTGTGTGTACCTCTGATTCAGTATCATGCATATTTTCAACTCAATTCCTGTTTAGTTCTTTTCTGACTATCCTTATTCTGGTGATTTCCTTATGCCTTTTCCCGAAGTATATTACAGTTATATTAGTTACTTGGCTCACATCAAATAATTGAATGAGCCTCCAAGGCAAGTTGACTTGTCTCCTGCTGTCACTGAGTTAGCATGCTGTAGACATTTAATTTAATGTTGACTACTCAATTAAAAGTGTAATGAGGATAGTAGTACTATTGCATAGAGCCTAATTCTCTTGACTAGCAACTTGTCGTATAAAGTATTCTTAACTGTAAAAGGTAGTTAACTACTAAAGGGATCACAAAGGGGTGACATTATGTTATAAGAAAGATATATCTGGGCTGGGTGCGGAGGCTCACACCTATAATCCCACTTTTGGGAGTGGGGATTATGAGTTATTTGAGTGAATAGCTCATAATGAGAATTCAGTTATTTGAATTAAACTAACATACTTAAAAATGCAGAACTTATTTGGCAGGAACTTATGTCCCATTAGAAATACCATACATAACTTTCAATAAATCGATAGTTGCATATATGTTCTGACTTATTACAGTATAGGTTAAACTTTATGTTAAATAAATTGGTTGTTAATATTCCTATTATATATGAATTATAATGTGTGATCAAGAAAGTCCTAGTGAAGAAAAGACAAAAATCAGGTATTTTGACCTGTGTCCTGCTCAGATATTATCCCATGATATCAGTGAAGCCAATAAAGTGAAGAGTGAATCAATGACATCACCAAACCTCAGGGCCACAGATCAAGAACTTAGTGATCAAATTTAAAATGTTTTAGCTTCTGTCCAATCCAGAAACAATTTTATCATGTAGGAGAATAAAAATAATTTAATATGGCTAAAAATTATATTGTAATAACTGCATTAAGTTTAACTGAATAAACCGAAGAATCTGGGGAAGCAGATCACAGACGAAAATAATTTTAGCAGAATTACTGCTAAAATGTTTAAGTTAACAATGATAGATGTGCCCTGCTTTCTGCTTTCCAAAAGACCAAAATCAATAAGAATGAAAAACACAAATAAAACTCTATTTTTTATGACAGCAGGAAACATTCAAAGTCCCAAACCACAATTGATGCAGAAATTGGGCTAATGTGGTGAAATTAGACATAACTTACGGAGGAAACTTAGAATGGCATTATATGTTATCAGCTTTCATAAACACTCAGAATCTTCGAGAGTAGCCTGAGCTTTCTGTGAGACAACCCAGTGATACTTCCTTACTATGACATGGTCTGTGTCAGTGAAAAGGGCTGCTGAAGCATACTTGAGCTCTGCTTAAGATCAGAATAGCATAATACACGAAGCCCACCATGCCATTATTGCTAACGAAAGACTATCAGCTTGACAGACTGAGGGGTTAAATTTTTGACAACCAGTGGAAGAGAATTCTAAATTATTACACACACACTAGGACACTGGAAGCGTCCCTGTAAACCACTGACTTCCAGCCAGGCTGGGTAGAATCTTACCATGACCAAGAGTTGGTATAAAAGTATACCAAGTATTTCTCCAGGAAACCAAAGATGTTAAGGGAAATATGGTTTTCTGAATTCAAAACAGAAGGAATTTCAGTATTCAAAAAAGAAATAAGAAAACAGAGTTTAAAAGTAATCTGTCAGAGTTCAAAAAAGAGATGGAGGAGAGATATAAAATAAGAACAGAAATGCAATTCACATTAGAAGCAATAAAAATGGAAAAATATTTGGTGGCAAAAAGAGTCAATGACATGGAGAACAGTTTGAGAACATCAAATAAACTAATTTTTTTAAAAAATGGTGGATATGCAAAGAAAGGAGATTATTATATGAAATGCTGATATTCCTGAAGATAGAACCAGAAAAATTAAAACAGAAAACAAAACAAAATACAAGGATAAGCCTTTCCTGAAATTAAAAGAAGACCTTGATTCACACATCGAAATTGTACAAGACTAATATTCTGCAAGGAGAAGTTGAAATAATGACCTGATGGGAGAACTAATATAGATCAATTTTTATGGAGAGAGATAGGCAAAGAGGCATCAAACTGAAAGCGAGACAGTGCTCAATTGTGAAACATTAGAAGCATCTCTTTAAAGTAAAAAATAAGACAGGATAGCACATTATCTCCCCTATTAGTTAACATTGATCAGCAAGTACCAGTCAATGTCCCTGCAAAGAGCAGGAAATGAAAATTGGGCAGCAAGTGGCAAAAATAAGACCTTTTCCCTCAGATATTATAGTTCTGGAATATTCCAGCTAATTGATTAAAATTATAAACAATAAAAAATTCAATAAGCTTGATGTAGACATGTATAATATCCAAAAATCAATATATTCCCTAGATGCTTAAAAATTAAGTATTATAATGGGGAAAAAGATTAAAGTATCACATTTGCAAAAGGAACACTTAAAACAAATCTGTAAATAAGCCTAACTATAAAAGTTCTGTGCTTAACACTAGACTTGGAAAAACAGAAAAAGATGTAGTTGTGCTTGTCTAGAACATTTAGTAAATATACCAACTGTCTGTCCATTGTCACTGTAAAATTCACAAGGAAAAATAGACATATAAGACCGGCCAGGAAAATACTGATAAATAAAGAGAGGGGAAAGGCTAACTCCACAAGGTAATTAAGTGCATTATACTCTATGGTAATAATGGTAACAAGTAATGTAATAAATTATATTTATACAAACAGATTAGGCATAGCCATTGTTATTATTTACAGGAAAATATATATTATATCCGTGTAAGGAACTGTTTACCAATTAGTTCCCAGATCCCAGCCAAGGGCAAACCCTTCAAGCAGGCCTATCTTTTTTTTTTTTTAATTTCTTTATTATACTTTAGGTACATACTATATCTGGCATTTCTCCCCATGTTATCCCTCCCCATCCTCCCCTCCCTCCCCACCCCTGACTGTCTCTCCCCTACCCCTGCCAACAGCCCCCAGTGTGTGATGCTCCTCTTCCTGAGTCCACATGTTTTCGTTGTTCAACACCCACCTATGAGTGAGAACATGCAGTGTTTGGCTTTCTGTTCTTGTGTCAGTTTGCTGAGAACCATGGTTTCTAGATTCATCCAAGTCCCTACAAAGGACACGAACTCATCATTTTTTATGGCTGTGTAGTATTCCATGGTGTATATGTACCACATTTTCTTTGTCCAGTCTATCATTGATGGGCATTTGGGTGGGTTCCAGGTCTTTACTATTGTACATAGGGCTGCGATGAACATACATGTGCATGTGTCTTTATAGTAGAATGATTTATAGTTCTTTGGGTATATACCCAGTAATGGGATTGCTGGATCAAATGGAATTTCTATTTCTAGATCCTTGAGAAATCACCACAGTGTCTTCCACAATGGTTGAACTAGTTTACTCTCCCACCAACTGTGTAAGAGTGTTCCTATTTCTCCACATCCTCTCCAGCATTTGTTGTCTCCTGAATTTTTAATGATCGCCATTCCAACTGGCATGAGATGATATCTCAGTGTGGTTTCAATTTGCATTTCTCTAATGACCAGTGATGATGAGCATTTTTTCATACATTTGTTGGCCTCCATATATTTCTTCTTTTTTCTAAGGATAGAAGTCTCAGCCTACTGTACTAACTTCTTATGAGTGTTAAATAAAATATATAGGAGGCCTTTGGTCTGGATTGAGCCTCATCTTCCTGCACCAGGTGCAACAGACCAAAACAAAATGGTGTTGCTTGTACAAAAGTTCCAGTCACCAAGCTGAAAGTAAGTTATTTATCTGACATTCTGAGAAAGCAAGAGAGAGGGAGATATAATAGGCCAGTCCTACAGACATGATAAGGGCTTTTTTTCTGCTGTAATCTTTACAAGAAAAGTAACTTTGAAATGACAAATCCATGTTTTGTTTTCTGTCTCAGCCCTTTACTATCTATAAAATCAACCTCCTCAGCTCAGCTCACGGGAATATTCATTCCACTTGTGGACTGAAGTGTTGCCAAGTTCTGTAATTGCAGATCAAACCTATTAACATATTGAAATGTGTTATAATCTTTTCTTTTGACATAGAGAAAATCATACAGTTATTACCACATTTGGAATTAAACATGAGGAAATAAAGGCAATTTTACTCTACTCCCCTGTCTTGAAATCAACCAGTAACCCCAATCAAGGAAATACTCAATCTACAGTTAAAAAAAAAAAAAGAAAAATGGAAAACTGAAAAAAAGGAAGTGTCCATATGACAAATATATGCTTCAAGGACAGAGGAAGCTAGTACCTGAAGCATGACAGAGAGTCCTCTAAAGCACCCAGTGGCACAATCCATGAAGCTCATTCACGGCTCTTTTTATTGTATAATCCAGTCTGGTTGGGGGAAAGAAAAGACACAGGGAATCTGGGGAAGGTCTCTTAAGAGCCGTTCCCCACCCTAGAATCACAGAAGTGTAGCTGTTGGAGAAATTAAGCAGAAATATTATTTTCTGGCCTTCTGGCTGAGGGAAGCTGTCAAAGGTGGAGTGGAGGAGGAATAGGGAGAGGAGGCAGCCATCTCCAGACTACAGCAAGCACAGCCTGTGATTGCCATTGCATCCCCACTCTAGAATGCTCTACCTGACCCAGCTCACCTTCTCCTCAGATAAAGAACCAAATGTGCGTATCAAAGAGCAAGGAACAAGGATGACATCTGCTCTAGGTAAAACTAGAAATGTTTAATGGATGTCATGCTTACTTTTGCAAATATCTTCCATTTGAACCCACCTTGTTTTGTCAAATTGTCTGACAAGGACAATTAATGGTAACCCTAATTCCAGGAGAAGCACTTCAAAAAAGTGTGGGAAATCCAGCCCAGTGAATTCCTGAGGGAATAAGACAGATTTAGGATTTAAAACAGATTTCTGTTGGCTAAGCCAAAAAAAGGTAGAACTATCCAGCTTCTAGATAATTCCATAAAGTGGATACTTCAGGCACAAATACATAGGATAAGCATAACTGAGTAAAACACGAAGGAGTGCGTAATCTAATAACCTGTAGAAATACTAACCAGCTGGTCTGGTCAAAATTATAATTCAAAAATAACTTGACTTCTATTTTGTTAAAGGTGAATTTTCATCTCATTTCTGTTTCATTTTTCATTTTAAGTCACTATACAAATTCAGCCTTAGCATTTCAGATAGTAATGAATAGTACTTCTTAAAGTGGCTTTCTGATTTTGTTTTCTAAGCCCAGCCTTATTTGGCATACCCTCTCGTCTTCAAATTTAAAACTGTTGAGCAGAAAATTGTATTTATTCTCAACACGACTTATCTCTTTATGCCTGGTTCTTATTTTACCTTAGAACACTAGTTGTTAATTACTCCAACCTTCTGTTTTAGGATTACTTTCCAGAATGGTGATATCAAACATGAATATAAAGCACTTACTTTATAACAGTTGCAGAGCTGGCTGAAGCAATAAGAATGGAATTTAAGTAATGGATAATTAGGAGAAATAAATAATAAATAAGAATAGTATACCTATGCACTCATGGCTACAGAGTATCGAACAAGTCATTTACACTTTCTGGGACCCAGCTTTCTCATCTGTAAACCATATGCGTTCTGGGAGAGGCAGTGAGGAGGGAGAGAGGGAGGGAGCCTAAATATAAATCTCTAAAAGGCTTTCAACTTTTGTGATTCTAATGAACCCTGAAGAAAAACTGTACCTAAAATTGCGGACATAAAATCCTATATATATTTGTTGGCAGAGAGTTAATTAATTTTCAACATGGTCTACAAATGTTTCATACTGAAACATCGGGGTGAAATCTAGTGCATATGGACTAAGACAGCTCTCAGCAGTCTTGGGAGTAACTGCAAGGTTATCACTCAGTTGATGAGCTATGCGGTTCCTGAGTGCCCATCCCCACGCTACAACTGACTTTGTGAATCAGTAAAATTGCAAATCTAATCCTAACCTTACCAAAGAGAAGGGAGAAAATTGCCCACTATTTAAAGTAACACTCCTTTTAGGTTGTTCAGAATCCATTTATAAAATTACTACTTCTAAATAGCAGGCTTTTAGATCTTCAAACTTTCTGTTATATCCAAAGTGTCGAGTTGCCTGCCAAATGCTCATCACCATGTCTTGCAAGCTTGCCTCAGCTGCCTGTTGGCCACACCCAACTAAACAGAGTCAATATGCCCATATTCTTTGGTAGACAGTAGATGACTAAAAAGAACATTTTAGTTTTCTCAAAATGTCAAGTTGACCAGGCAGTATGTTATGTTTGACCTTAGATAGAGTGCACTATTACCCCATCCCCATCTTGTTCATGTGTCCAGAGGCTGATCTCTGAGCAGTGTATTCATAGCCTTCTGAACCTTCTTTCTCTTTGGATTCTACTGATGGGAGAAAGCAGCAGTATATCAGAAGGTGGGAAGAGAGACTATCCCTGTCTGTTCCTGGCTGAATTCCCTTAGCAAAGCCTCCTGCCCCTGTCCAGCAGTCCTCTCCTCAGCAATAGGTGTATTTCAGATTCTAGTAAAACCCTTTCTCTTGATTCCTTTACTGCTATAGGGTAATAATCTCCCTATAGTTAATAGCCCCAAGGTGCTGTACCAATCCTTGATACCTACAATTTTATTAATAATCCTTTTACGAAACTCTTCTGAATTAACCCATGTAAGTTTACACTCTGTTTTCTGCTGGCTGTCACTGATAAATAATAGCTATGTTAGAGTATAGTGTCAGAACCAAAGAACTGCTCCTATATCGTTGTTAGTTTACTTATCAACTAATTAATTTACTATGCATTTATTTACTTATTTACTTTTTCATTCAACAAAACTAAAATCATCAAGACATTCTGGGCACTAGAATATACAGACAAAAAGACAAAACTAAGTCATACTCTCAAGGATCTACATTTTATTATGGAAATAATGTCACAAAAGGAACAATAAAATGTTAGAGGTGCTATGTTTTGTCTAGAGAGAGACAGAAAGTGCATGCAAATAACAATAGAGATAATAAGTTCTTTCTGGAAGGAGGTTGAAAGGATCAAGAATGGCCTTCTAGAGGCAATGCTGCTAGAGTTAAGGATTAGAAGTCATGCACCAGGTCTAGGATGGAGATGGCCAAGGAATATGGGTACAAAAAGAGCAAAGGCACTGAGATTTGAAGCAGTAATGATTCCTGGTGGAAAAATACTGTTTCTGTAGGTTGTTTACACCTCTCGAGGTTAGATTACAAAGGGAAGAAGAACTAGGCTAGAAGAGAATGGGGAAAACCTACAAAGGTCTTGGAAACCTGTAAATATCTTGGAGGTCAAGTTTAAATATTTGGTCTTTATATCCTGTGGGTCTAAATATTTCCTCAATTATTAGTAACAGGGTTTTTAGCACACCCCAATATATGTATATTTATTTATTTATAAGTTATATACATTTGCTATTATAAAAGTATGTTGTATACATTTTAAAATCACAATAATTAAAACTTTAACATAAAGAAATAAGGAAATAATATTTTCCTAATCACTATGGCTTTATATTATCTTTACCTAGAATTGTAAAGCAAATTATTCATGAGGAGGTACATTATTAATGATAGTGATTTTAGTTGATTTTATCTACAGTAGTTTATTTTTATTATATAAAAAAAATTCTCTTTTTACAATCAGTTAAAGGGAAGCACATATATTTTCTTGCTCCTACCAAAAGTATTTATATTTATTTCAAAGTGATAGAGCAACTGGACAGTCAGAACATATTCTTCACTAAACCAGCATTGAAACCCAAGACAGCTGGTCTGGCCAAAATTATAATTAAAAAATAACTAGACTTCTGTTTTGTTAAATTCCATTGAACATCTCTCATTAACTATGATGTCTTTATCTTCAAACTTATGCCTGAATTTATGCACATTCCCTATTCTGATCCATTCACCTGTTGTTACCCAAATTTGTTTCTATTTACTTCTGCTCCTTTCCTCAGTTTTATTCCTTAAAAAGGTACTTTGCATTTAAAAGACTGAATAACTCATTTATAGTATGTCAGTTCCAAGATTTCATGAAAAATTATTAAAGATTGAAGATTTTCTCAGGAAATTTGTGTTATATTATATAAGACTACATACCAACACATATATATTTATATGTATGCATTTATAATCTATGTGATAACAATAGATAAATAGCTAGACACACTCTTTTTTTAAGTAAATGTGATTTTTATTTATTTATTTATTTTACTTTAAGTTCTGGGATACATGTGCAAAATGCACAGGTTTGTTACACAGGTATACATGTGCCATGGTGGTTTGCTGCCCGTGTCAACGTGTCTAAGAAAGACACAACATTGACCTTAATAGCCTATGTTAGGTTAAGACAATGCCTAGAACATAATTAGCTCGAGTAAATGTTTGTTACAGTATTAAAATTTAAGGGAATCTTTAAGTTTTAAACTTGAGTCTTTTAATAACTAATAGGAATTCAACTGAAGCCAATGAGAAAATGGAATCTTCTAAGGTTAGGAAAAAAATAAATAACCAGAACATGTAAAAGAATATCCTCAAAAGATATGTTCTATTCAACTAAGAGAATATAGATTTATACTGATTCCATTCAGGAAACATCATTAAGAAAATTGTTTCAATATTATTGTTCCTGGTTAACACTAAATAATAGTTGTTGCCATTTTTTTTTGGTAAATGAGAAAATATACCATTTTTAATATAAATGTACTCCAGTAGTCTCTGAGAATTTTTAAATTTCGTGTTGTCTTTTGTCCATTTATAAGTGTCCTTACTTATGTCAGTCACTCCTGTTTTTACATCTTGAAGCCACAAAGTTCATCACTATCAATTAGTTGGTGTCAGTGATGGCAAATTAAAGGTTAATATTGTCCACGTCTGCTTGTAAACTTCTAACAAATTCAAACCACCAGGGTCACTTCTTACATCCTAAGGTATCATTATCTTATGATGGACAGGATGTCTTCACCTTTCCTTTTATTTTTCAGGAGTATTTTTAAAATCACATTATTGGGGTGTGCTTGATATGTGAAAAGTTGTACATATTAAAGGGATATAACTCAAGGAGTTTGGGAATGTGACTTTGAAAAAGTCACTAAATTTAAAAATCATCAATTGAAATACATTTGAATAGCTGATGAAGTCATCAAGGTTATAAATATATTCATCACCTCCAAAGGTTTCTTCCTGCCCCTTTTATTATTATTCCATAATTACTAATATTTTTATTATTTTGCATTGTAAGAACACCTAACATAAGACCTACCCTCTTAGGAAAATTAAGGTAGATAATCCACTATTGGATATTTCTGTTTTCAGTGAGTACAATTAAATAAAAGAGAGTCTTAGATAGTATTTTAAACCTTTGATGGATTTGGAGAAGGGACTATCCGTAAGTCATATAATAGACATCACTGCCTAATCATCCTCCACATGAACTTGAAATAAGGTTCATATCATTTTTATCACTTTTCCTGGGAGTTTTAGTAATATCTCCCATTTAATTGTTCTATTTAGCTCTCTTGCTTGAGACACTGTAAGAGCAAGTTTCCTATGGGAGCCTGGCTGCTGACTGGGGCAGTGACCTTGCATTTCCTTGGCAGCAACTGTGATCTTGCCCATTGTTTTCATTTATTTTTTGGAAGTCTACTGGCTTGATGTGGGTAGTATTGAATTTCCCTCTGACTTGAACAAGAATAGTTTTAAATAGGAGGAAATACTTTCAAAAGAAAATCCAAATTCCCATGAAAAAGAGAATTTAATAAATCATTCATGCATTGTTTGTATAATCTAATTAAGAACATGCTCACTCTTTTAGAGTCTGCTAACACATTATATTCGTAATTCCATGTGTTTTATCTTATTTTCTTCTTTTAGGCCTCTCCTCCTACTTTCACTTTGCTATATTCTTTATTTTTTTTAATCTCATATCATTGTATTATAAAGGGATTATCTAGCTTTTTCCCAAAAGTTGCCTTGAGAGATGCTTTCTTCTCTACTTAGTACAAATATGTGGTCACTGATACTAGATAAAAGATGTGATCAAAAATTTGTTTGGATAGTATTTACCAGTATAGCAATTGAATTGTAAGTGAACAAAATACTGCTGTGCTTAAGACAAGAAGCCATTGTTCTATAATGATCTTGGAATACTGACACAAGCATTTCCAGTGTAACATACTGGAATAAACAAAGCAAGTTTTTGAAAAAGAAAAATTACGGCTAAGTTTGAGATTACGCAACAACAACAATAATAAAATCATTTTAAGCTTTCAAAAGGCTACATGTAAGCTGGATCACAAACAAACCTACATAAATATGAATACACATATATATTCCCATTAACAGATGGGTAAGAACGGAGATAGATGTTGAAACAGAGATGCGCATCCTAACTCTGAAATAACAGATATGAATTTCTCAGAAATTATTTTCAATGGTATAGAATTGGAATATATTTGAATTTTATACAATATGTGATATACTGATACATGTTGGATTGTAAAAAGGTGTTCAAATGCTGTTATCAAAAATATACTTCTCTGGCTTTCTAATCTAACAAGGATCCCATAAAATGAAATTAAATACAAAATTGGTGAAGGAGAATACAGTAGGCACTGCATAGTTCTAACTCTGTAGAAAGCCTTATGCCTAACTTTGATGCCTTTAATTCTGTTTATGAAAGACAAGAGAAAAATAAATAAATACAATTACTTTAAATTACTGTAATTCTGGGTTGGCCCAGAGACTTTGTATCTTTTATGAGTTGAATAATGTAGAGTTCTTACTTGGTAAAAATAAATCATTGATGAAAGAATAAATCTTAGATAAAAATGACTAAAGTTTCTGAGAGAAAGATTGCACCTGTATTTATTAGAGTCATTTGATAAGGCAGTAGAATTTGACCGAGTTCCCCCCAAAAATGGGTAGAACTTACCTAAGTAGGGTATGGTGGAAAGACTGAGCATTCCAAGTCAAACCTCATTAAAAATAAAAATCTCAGAAGGAGAATGAGTAGATTATCTGTAAAAGGCAGTGAAGGGCCAGGCGCGGTGGCTCAAGCCTGGAATCCCAGCACTTTGGGAGGCTGAGGAGGGTGGATCACGAGGTCAAGAGATCGAGACCATCCTGGTCAACATGGTGAAACCCCGTCTCTACTAATTCAAAAAATTAGCTGGCCATGGTGGCGCATGCCTGTAATCCCAGCTACTCAGGAGGCTGAGGCAGGAGAATTGCCTGAACCCAGGAGGCGGAGGTTGCAGTGAGCCAAGATGGTGCCATTGCACTCCAGCCTGGGTAACAAGCAAAACTCCATCTCAAAAAAAAAAAAAAGACAGTGAAGATGCTGGTATGACTTGAATTAAAGGAGCAGGTGGCAAAAGAGCAGTAAATAACTTTTGAAAGGACCCTAATGACCTTGATGGTAATTACCGAGACAAAATTATGTTCATGATCAGGAGTGGTATGCAGAATGGATTGGAGGGTCAGATTTTAGAGTTTGGACAGCCAGAAGTAAGGTCATGGTTATAATCCAAGAATGGGGTGAGGAAGATCTGGATCAAAGTAGCAGCAGTGAGACATTGAGGCCAGACAGACAACGCAGGGTCAACTCGAGAGGAAATTCAACCCTGGCAGTTTTAATTTAACACTTTAATTATATCTTCTGATGTCTGCCTGTAACCAGCCTCCAACCTTTGGGGTTCTGATAAATAAATGGCGAAATGCTAGGATGATTCGGTTAGTGCTGGCAAATACTAGAAACAGAAGGGAAAGAAGTTGCCTTTTCTATTCTGTTGCTCTGTTATTTCATCTTTCTCAAATAATATGTATCAAATAACATACAGACTTTTTAAATTGGCTATTGTATTTTGAGTCCCACGTCGTCAATAGACCAAAGTCAGGGACACTCTGAGATGATTTTAAGTAATCAGAACACTAAAGCTGACCCCAGGCTGTGTTTGTTATAACCTTTCATGACGCTAACAAATGAGGTTTCCTTCTATTCCTTATTCAACATAGACACGTATTTCACTTTTTATGCTCATATCTGCTAGCCAAACTCTACATGTTCCAGGTTTGATTTTGCTGAAGAGGGAGAGATGAGTGAGAAAGAATATTTTTAAATAATCACTTCACTCTAGTTACCCCGACTCCCACATTTATTTATTTTCTCTAATCCTGAACTGAATAGAAGAGGAAGTCTGCCATGGGGTGTGGCGTAGCGTTCTTTTATTTTACAAGAGGAAATCTGCCGTGGGATTGTGGCATGGCAATTTTTTCTTTTAGATGATGAATAAGGAAGGAGGACTTCTAATCAAGGCATATTATGAATTAGTGGGGGTGGGAAAGGGTAAGAGGCTAGAGATGCCACTGAGATACAAACTATAATGAGGCACTCACCCCCAGGGTCATGCAAGTTCCTTCTTGAGTTTTGTTCCTAGGTACTTCTTTGCTTTTCCTAGTTCCACCCTGAGTGGGAAGCGGAGTGAGCTGGCTCAGCGACTGAGGAATCTCATGTTCTTTCCCTACAAAGATTTCATCATCTGTTTCTGTATATTTATTCAGCCAATTTTTAGTAATCATCTATTAGGTACTTAATTTTTCTTTCCTAAGTCCTAATAGCACTGACCTGGATGATTGCTACCTTCTAATTTAGATAGTCCATGAATCTAGCACTATTTTAGGTAGGTATAAAGCACTGAAGGGTGAATTTTGACCAGGTACAAAATTATGAATTACTTTTTCTTTGAGTTTAAACACCTTCCCTTGTGGGAAAATATTTAAGCCTTCAACTCTGTACCTTTATTTTCTCTCACAACTACGAAGATGTCTCTAAAACCTATCTGTGTTATAATATTTTGGAGCTTTTATTTAGTCAAAACTTAACTTGGCTTTTATTTTGTTCCTCTATGTTTACTGGTTATTTACTCTTAGAAAACAATTTATATAATCGATTCATGACAATAATACATGGCCCTTCACTGTGTTATTTTAGAAATTAATATTAAGCAGAACCATTTTAGACATTCTGCCAGGTTAGTAAGAAACAATAAGGCAAGTGAAACCCTGGTCGTCCTATTTAAGATAGATCTTTCGGGTAGTCTGAAGCAGTAGTGTACCCATCTGCCAGGAGCTTAGAAACTAAGTCATATTTGACACTGGAAGAATAGTTTTACACAACTCATATGACATAACACCAGCATCAGATTCAGATGGCCTGGATTAAAGGCTGAGCTTGACAACTTGTTTCTTAATTTTAAAGTAGGTATAAAAATCCCGGCCGGGCGCGGTGGCTCAAGCCTGTAATCCCAGCACTTTGGGAGGCCGAGGCGGGTGGATCACGAGGTCAAGAGATCGAGACCATCCTGGTCAACATTGTGAAACCCCGTCTCTACTAATACAAAAAAATTAGCTGGGCATGGTGGCGCGTGCCTGTAATCCCAGCTACTCAGGAAGCTGAGGCAGGAGAATTGCCTGAACCCAGGAGGCGGAGGTTGCGGTGAGCCGAGATCGCGCCATTGCACTCCAGCCTGGGTAACGAGAGCGAAACTCCGTCTCAAAAAAAAAAAAAAAATCCCTGCTTTACTTATGTGTCAGGATTATTGTAAAGATACAAAAAAATCATGAATGTAAAATTGCCGTGTAAATTGATAATGCCAAGAAAACATGAATTTTATTAATAATAAAAAATGGCTTTAAAATAATTAGATAATAAAGATAATTGAAAACAAAAAAAAGAGCAAAATTCTTACCTTCTTAAGTTCTTTAAATCTCTTTCAGAAAAGACAGCCTGTAACCAGCCTCCAACCTTTGTAGTTCTAATAAATAAATACACAGTAAAGAAAAATCAATGTATATGTGATATATATATATAAAAAATTTGGAAAATTAAACACCGTTTTTAGATCTATGTACCCTTCAAATTTTAAGACAAGACCAGTATTAAGAAGATAAATGTTTACTTTGTAAATATATACATTTTGCTATAACTACATCTTTCCACTAACCTTACAAAATCTTTTTCTACTCACACTAGCCAGAAAAAGTGCTTTAAATTCCGGAAGCATCCAAATATCACTAATATGATGTTATCTTTAACCACATCCAAAGCACAAAATAAAACTGTCCCTGTGTAGAAGCCATGTCATTATGACAAACATATTTGAAAATTAGCTTTGTATGATTTGTGGTATTCAACAAATCCAGTACAAGTCTGTGACAGCCAAGGTCATTGAGTATTTTGATCTTCCAAAAAATCATAGAGCTTTCTTTGGAGAGAAAATTATTGTTATCCTGGTTTTCCATTACAAAACCACTTATGGATGCAGAATTTTATAATTATTTTTATCCTTAATTATTAATAATTGATTTCCTAATTAGTAAGACACTGCATTCAGAATAATGCTAGATAGGAAGATGCTTTGTTTATGCTCTTCTTTCTTTAAGTGCCAAGGATTTGTGTCTACAGGAATCCTATAATAAAGACTGAACTCTGTGACTTAGTTCAGAATAATGTGAGGTTTTCCTATAATAAAAAAGATAAATCAAAGAAAGAGAAGTGAGGTAAACCAAATCTGCAATTTAAAAATAAAATATGAAAATGAGGATTGTGTTAGAAATTGTGGAGAAATAGTTACTAAAGGAATGTCATAATAAAAATCATATAAAGTTTGTAAGCTAGCTTATCAGAAAGAAAGGAAAAGGTAGAAAGTAGCTAAAAGAAATTAAAATCAATAGGAACTCGTTTAAACTGTAGATATTGTCATGAATGGGATACAATGTCATGATTTGGAAATGCAGTGTTGAGTGAAACAGACAGTGGTTTATGTCATGTAAGGTTAATTTTGACAACTGTAAATCAGACTCGGAAGCCTTGTGAAATCATGAATGATGCATGTGCTGTGCTGTGTCATCTTAATGTTAGACTTGCAAATTTGATTTCTGAATCTGCATTTGAACAACCAAAGCAATATGTTGTGAGATAAATCCATTTGAAAAGAAAACATTGCCTAATGTAATTTCGAAGTTTCTTGGTAAGAGTGCACTGGTGACATATCTATGCAAAGCTTCATTTTACCTCCCTTTTCATTATGAGTCTGGTAGTCTGGAACCAAGGGAGCCAGAGGAGCAAGTGAGGCTGAGAATAAATTGGGAGTGAGGGCAGTTGTCCTACATTCTGGCTATGGATAGAGCTGAATAGTCCATAGTGAGCTTTTATTGTCTATCAGGGACATTTACTGAGAGTTCCTGATAGAAAAGTACAGATTGAATAAAAAACAGTATAGTTCTACCCTGTTGGGGGTAAATGAAGTGCTTCAGTTGTGCTAGACTAATTTGATGGTGATAATAAGCATGTGTTTCATATCATTCATGTGTAGTATTTTGTTTAGACCTTGAACTTGAGATTGTTTCTCTAATTCCTGTGCCCTTTCCTCCACTGTTGAGAGGACTGTGAGGAGCGGCTCAGCCACTGCTGGTTACCAAGGATGAGAGGAGTGTTGTCATTCAATACCTAGAAAACACAGCCTGTGAAACTGTACCCATTGCTCTGCATTGGTCATCTCTATTAGAAATGATCATGTTGAGGATGTCTCTTTTTAAAGTTGGAATTTCAGTTATGTCTTTATACCTGTAATCCCCTCACATGCATTGCATTTATTATTTTATTAGTGAAAAATGAATGATAGTACTTCTACATATAATTAAATAAATTCATCTACAACAGTAACTGCAATGCCATAGATATATTAGTAATTTTTTTAACATTTTTTGTGAATTTTTTCCAGAAATGTTTTTAAAGGCAGGATAGATTAAAAGAAAATACCTTGGACTTATAAAAAATGCTTTAAAAAAATAGTAAGAGGCCAATTTACTTCAAAGAAAGAAAATGATTGTTGAACATTCAAAAAAATACAATTTAGTGTGTTTGTAGAGGAGCAAAGCTGTGAAGTAAGAATAAAATTATTAATTAATTACCTAGTTTATTGAGAAAATTTATCACATTATTGATCATGTTTGTCAACCCCATGGTTTATTATTGCCAACTTACTCTTTTTATCTGAGAAGTAGACTAGATACTAAGGAAATTTCAGACCTAACTAGAGCCTTGCTCTATGTTAAAGATGAACAGCACCTGATACAGACATGTTGTATCAGGAATTTTTAAGTGAAGTAAGGACAATAAAATAATTGTAAAATTGACATATTATTCTAGAGAGGTAGCGGAGTTAAACACCAACTGTAAAGATAAGATCATAAATATTTAAACCGATTTAGACAGTAGGACTACTTGATATCTATATTTCTTTCTACCTTTCTTCACACTTTCTATCATTTTAAAAGTACATGGGTTGGGCAAGTTGCAGTAGTTTATGCTTGTAATCCCAGCACTTTGGGAAACTGAGGCAATAGAATCATTCAACACCAAGAGTTAAAGTAAAAATTTTGCCACATTTGTATATGGTCCTTTGAATTTATTTTTAAAAATTTATTTTTAAAAGGTATTTCTAGACCAGCCTGGACAACATATTGAGACCTTTATCTCTACAAAATAATAATAATAAAAAAATATAAAAAGTTAGTTGGGCATACGAGCACATGCCTATAGTCCTAGCAACTCCAGAGGCTGAGCAGGAGGCTTTCTTGAGCCCGGGGTTTCAAGGCTGCAGTGAGCTATGATTGCACCTCATGAGTCCTGAGTCCAGCCTGGGAAACAGAGCAAGATGCTGTCTCTTAAAAAAAAAAAAAAAAGTACAATAAGAAAAGAAATTACTGTTTATTCATATGGCTATTTTAATTTAAAAGTTTAGATAAAACACGTAGATCATATCAAGATTTATCTTGGAAACCTAGTTGTTAGTGCTTAGAGACAAAGATCATAGTTAAATCACTTCCGAGTATTTCTTGCAGTCATTGATATACAAAATCACGTTGACATTTATATCTGAAAGCTTTGAAAATCCCGTGTATTTTAGTATTTAGTAACAAACGTAGCCAGTTTCTTTATGTTTCTTATTTGCTGATCATTCTTCATCCTTGTCATCTAGATTAGATATAAATATTGCCTAATGTAATTATGTTTAAAAATGTTTTTAAACATTGTGTACTCTTTATACACAATGGAAATAGACTTATTTTTTGAATTATTTAAATTTTGTATATTACTATCTTGATTATCTTTAAATTGAGAACAATTCATTAAAATATAAAGAAAATAAAAGCCATTTAAAATCCTACCACCCTGAAGTAACCACTATTAACATTAGTTGATTATGCATTACATTATGTATGTAAAGACATATAAGTGTACATAAATTGGATTGTATATTAATACTAAATTCATTTTTCTCCTTCTTACGTCATATTAAAACATCAAGCACATCCTTATTCCCCCATATAAGTTATGTTAATAAGCTGTATTCATATCAACCTACACACACTGATTATACACGTACATATAACTTTTCTTGCTCACTTTTTAAAAAAGAGTTTATATTGTATACAGTATGCATCTTATATATATATATATACAATAGATGTTTATACAGTATACATGTGTATGCAGTATACATCTCCATCTTATTTTTGGCTAAATTATACAGAATAGCTCTAATCCATTCTTCTTAAATTCTTTATTGATGGACATTAATTTATTTCTGCCTTATGATTACCATGAACAAGCCCACAATAAATATCCACATCTAAATGTCCATATTAATTGGCACTTTTATTTCTGCAGGACATATTCCTAGGTGTGAGAATTACTGGGTCAAATTTATTTTTAAAAGATAGTTCTAGATACTTTCACGAAAGGTTATAACACTTGACATTTTCATTACAAGCATTCAAGTACCCTTTTACTCTCGTTCCCCTAAACAAGAGCTTTTCATTGTTATCTGCCTCATGCATGTCAAGTGATGTTGTATTTTTATTTTAATTTCCATTTGTCCAAGAGCGAATCTGAGAATTTTACCACATTTGTATATGGTCCTTTGGATTTCTTTTTTAAACATCTGAATATATGATGAACAAAGATATGTATTTTCTTTTTTTATCAATTTATAATGCTTCTTATCCTTTTATAGAATGAAATATTTGTAATATTCATTAAAAACATCAAATTTGTCATTAATCTATTAACATAAGTTTAAAATTTTTTAGACATCAGATGTTTTCTTTCTTTTCTACCATGGCATCTACATTTTCAGTTGAGATTAAGGTGGTCTTCCTAGACATAAATTATATATTTAGCCTCCCAATTTTTTCTTGAAAGATTTATATTGTTTTTTTAATTTTCAATTTATGTCTTTAATCTATCTGGACTTTATTTTGTGCAAACGTAAGACAGAGCTTCATTTTTTATTGTATTTTTTGGCTATCTGGCTGCACTGGCACCATTTCAAATAGATCACATCTTCTCTATTTACTTACAATATCAATTTCTCAGATTTTTCAGAATCTAATTCTGAATTCTGTATACTACATGGCTCACCAATTTGTCTTTTCCTGTACAACACCATATGGATTTCTTTATAGTGACTATATGGTATATTTTCAGTGACCAGTGCTCCCCTCTGTGGTCTTCTTTGTTACAGTTTTATAGCTGTTATAACACAAATCTTTATATTTAATCCTAAGGAAAACTGTGTTTTGATTCTAAATGAAATAATTTATATTTAATATAAATAAATTCCCATCAAGAATCTTTACAGGTTTCTATTTCTTCTGCTCTTGTAATGTGTGTTGTGTTATTAAATAATATATTAAAGCTTTTACATAGATCCTGGATATTTCTTGCTGCATTTATTTCTAAATATTTTATAAGTATTTTTTTCTTGCTGACACAAAAAGAAAAATTTTTAACATTTTCAGGTCTAGGTGTTTATTATTAGGGTAAAGCTATTGAATTTTTTATATTTAACTAATATCCATCCACATTGCCAGTTCTCTTAATTCACAAATGTTTATTAGAGTCTCTTGAGTTTTCAGAATGTATAATAACAGTGCTAACAAAAGAAATTTCGACCTCACCTTTACATTGATCGATGTTTATATCAATTGTTTCATTTCTAGCATATGTTTACTTGGATGAACAAAGCAGTTTCAACAATGACCGGCAATCAATAAATTTTTTTTTCTCCCTGAATGATACTTTGAAGGTCAATGAAATAATTATTTTTAATAGTAATATAGTATTTGAGTTTTCTTTTATCTTCAGAAGCTTGCAAATAATTAGAAAACTTCAAATTTACTTTGTTTCAGACTGAGATTAATCTATTATTAAAATAATGAAAGATAAGGAGCTTTATAATATTGACTTTGTTATACAATCTACACAAATTAAATCCTGTTTAAGAAAGTGTAAAGCATTAATAGTTTAGACTTTGTGCTCCATTCATTCCCACTGGAGCCTATGTCTGGCAGTGAGACCTATTGGTTTTCAAATACAACAATACATATTCTTCCTCTCTGATTGCTAATTGAAGAGAGACTCTTGATAATAGCAATTTTCAATTAACTCTAGATCTCTTAAATAGCCTATTGCTTAAAGAAGAGTAAGTTAAGTATTTAATCAAATCATCGTGACTGACTTTCCTTTATCCTAGTCCATGTCCTAATTAGATGAGACATTAACATCTAATAAAAGGTAAATCTAACTAACAACAAAGGAATTGATGGTTGTTGATAACCTGTGTAAATAGAATGCTAAAGAGTGTGAAGTATAAGTGGTATTTGCCAGCAATAAAAACCTTAGAAATATATTTATCTATTCTAGGTTCCTGTTAGCATTCATGCAGTGTAGTTAAAACGTCTGTACTTCTAATAAGAATTTGGAGGTAGTTTACAACAATAAAGCTAAATGAATGAATGAAATAAAGAGTGATTCGTAGATGTATACATACATACATATATACATACAAATATAAATGCAATTAGTACAATGAAGGGAAAGAAGATATGAATAAGTTTTAGGAGCACTTTTGGAGGAGGGCTATAGTAATTAAAAACAAAAGTTTGATTGATATACCTGAGCAGCAAATAGAAAATATGAAGATTATTTGTCTTTAAAATGTGTATGTGTGTGTTATGCATATATTGTTTGTTTTCTGTCAGTTTCTGGTGAATGTTGAGGACATAAGCTTATATACTAGTTCTGTAAAACAATTCAAGAGGAGCCAAATAAAACGTTACTTTCAGTTTGAGGAAATCTTTGTTCCTAGACTATTATGCTTAGATATATTTGTGTATACAACTTACCGTAATTTTGTAAAGCACAAATATAGCATCACTGTGGTATTTTTGAAAATATTGCTTATGGCCTTTACTCACAAGTTTTCTTCTGTTTGTCCTTGAAGAATAAGATAATTACATTTTAAAAAATAAAAACATTAAATGAATGATTCTGTACAGAATAAACTAAAAAACTTGTGAGGATTGACAACCACCTTCTGCCCTTTGTACTAGTTAGTAATTTTCTCTGCTTTTTTTTTAACTATTTACCACTTTTTTTCTGAGTAGAATAAGGGGAAAAGCCACAGGATGTGCCCTTCCAAGAAAAACAACTGGAGCAACAAAAGAGCTGGACTTCTCAAAAGTCGCTGGGTTACGGTCAGACAAGACACTGGGGCGAGCCAAGGAAGGGCTGGGCAAAGTGAGAACAAGAGAGCACAAGGAACCAAGAAGAAAGGTTTAAAGGAATTTGAAAGTAAACTACTTCCTGGCAGTTAAGTGAGTAAGAGAAAACTCAATTTAGTCAGTGCTGCTAGGAAGCAAATTTTCCATTTTAGCTATGCATTTATCTATTAAATTATTCTTGATCTGGGTAAAGCAATTCACTGCAAAAAATCTCTTTCTGCCTCTCTAGATAGTTTTGGATCAAAATTGTCCGATCCTATTGCTGTTACAGGACATGTACTTTAATCAGTTAATGGTGTTCAAACCTGTGTCCTCTTAACTTGATTTTGTTATATGTTCAGCATAGGAAGAGGTCAAAGATGAAGTCAGCACAACAGTCTGAACGAAATTTTAGGTGCATTTTGTGAAGAGGTGTTTTCCTCCTGAAAGCAGAGAAATTGAGACCCTTAACAACTTTATAAAGAAAAGAGTAACAAATGCATCAAATGTCACAGAAACATTAATAATGTTGAAAATTTGCCGGGCGCGGTGGCTCACGCCTGTAATCCCAGTACTTTGGGAGGCCGAGGCGGGTGGATCACGAGGTCAAGAGATCGAGACCATCCCGGTCAACATGGTGAAACCCCGTCTCTACTAAAAATACAAAAAATTAGCTGGGCATGGTGGCCTGTGCCTGTAATCCCAGCTACTCAGGAGGCTGAGGCAGGAGAATTGCCTGAACCCAGGAGGCGGAGGTTGCGGTGAGCCGAGATCGCGCCATTGCACTCCAGCCTGGGTAACAAGAGCGAAACTCCGTCTCAAAAAAAAAAAAAAAGAAAATTTGCCTACACTGGTACAGAGCTGTATATAAAAATTAAGGGATTAGAAAATATTATCTACTTAAAACTTCAGTATATAACAAAGGAAGTATCATAAACCAGTAAATAAAGGAAAACTTATTCAATCAATAGTACCATGACATTAGCAATACACAATATTTTATACAAAATATATAAAATTTAGTGACAGAATTGTATATATTTAAAATAATGTATATAATATATAAAAATTTAGTGACAGAATTGGTTTTCAAAATTGCTTTAGAACCTTCCTCTGTACACAATAAAATAAAATGAGTACCAGTGAGATAACTTTTAAATGTAAAATAATGGAAGAAAATAGAAGACACAAATAAATACTATCTAAATCCGAGTGTTTCCTTCATTAAAACAAGACAATAGAGGAGATTACAGAGGGCAAAATCATGTAAACTTATAGATAAAATACACGGTGTGAGACCAGGCAGATCTGAATTAAATCAATGTTCTTCCACTTAGACATTTCACATGTACTACAATTGCACGTTGTCATTGGAAACTGGCAATTAAAAGTAAAAAAATAAAAAACATTGTATGCTCTTGTACTATAGAGGGGCTTGAGCCAAAAAGCTGACCACCGCTTATAAATAATAGAAAATGAGTACGCCATATATCAAAATATATAGTGTAGAATTTGGCCAAAGCAGTAATTATTGACATAAGTGAATTTACTAGAAAGCTTGTATATTGGTTAGTTTTCTTAGCTGCAAGCAATGGAATGCACAACAGCTAGTTTTAAAGCAGAATGGGGCTTATTACTGGGAATAGGCAGAGTGCAGAGTTCCTGGGCAAGGAAGGGAAACAAGTGTGGATGCCACATAGCCAGAAGAAATACAGCTGGGATAATTGCCCAGCTCTCCTAGGAGACAGCTCCAGCAGAGATCATATGCCTCTGCTCACCACTGACTGTTCAACATCTTTAGAATCAGAGGCTGCACTCTATCTGGTAAAGAATAGCCTGTACCTCTGTGGATGCTTGTCTTCACGTCAGGATGATCAAGTCCCTTGCTTGCATAAAGTTGTGTTTACATCCCTTCCAAGATGCATAAGTTGCATTCACCTTATGAAGTTGAGGCCACATGTGGAACTTAAGCTGCAAGGGAGCCAGAGATATGTGGTCTTCATCTTTCCAGCCTGTGATTCATAATAACACATGCTCCAAGGAGATTGAAATAGAATGCAATAAGACAGTCTATGAGATTTGCCATAATTGATTCCCTCCTTTGGATATTCAGTATTTATAAAGCGTTGGTTCCAATCCAATATTTCAAATATCAATAGCATCAACCTGCTATTGACATTTCACTTTCTTTTTTACAAAGGAATATATATTCACCTTCTCCCCAAAGTCTCACTAGTCACTGCATTTCATCTCTTCTCTTATTTTTCCTCTAACTTGGCCATAATCCAAAATTCATCTTAATATGCATTATTTATTCACCACAAACAGGCTCTATATAAAATATGATAGGAAATGGTGAGTAAAAAATAATGTAATTAATAAAAAATAATAAATACATGCTAGAACAAGAAAAGCTAGCACAGTCCCAATTTCTGTAATTGATAACAAGGCCATAGTTGTGATAAAACATAATTCTTTCAGTGTGTATTCAATTTTCCTCTAGCCTTCAGCTAGAATATCAGCTATTCAATATTCTTTATCTTGGGAAGTGACCCAAAACTTTAATGCCCTTTTGATTTGAGCTTGTAGATCTGCCTTCCTAACACCAGCTACGCAGTCCCAGGAGACACACACATTCTGGAGCAGCCACTCCATTTGCCTGTGATGATCTGCACCAATCACAACAGCCAAATGACTAAATCTCCCCTTTTCATTGCCATTCGATGTAGTGGCACAAAGAACCACAATCAGCCTGTTGGCTGCCTCAGCTTTCAAATTATTAGAAGTATTTTCTCCTAGTGGAAGCATTCATCATTTATGAATTAAAATCTCTTAAGCAGAATGTCCAGAGTAACAGTTATAGGCAACGAAGAATTTTCAAGAATTCAATCAAGAATTACAAGGTTAACTCCCTATCCTACCCTTTGATTCCTGGAAATATATCATTTGGCTCTGAGAAAAATAACACCATATATTTGCTGATGGTACAGTTAAAACATCCCTACTTCACTAATTATCTTGCAGCTGGCAGCGTAGCTGAAACTTATCACTCGATAGAGTTAGTTACTCCTGGATGATGGATTGTGTATTAAGACCAGTGAATTCCATTATGGTCATCCTATTGCTTTTGTTCATTTGCGAATAAGTTCTGTATTCGGAAGCAATACGACATCACGACTGAGAAAAAGCCTTAAAGAAGGGTGGCACTGGCAGAAGCAGTGACATAATAGGCAAATCCATAAGCAAAATAATTGTTCATTCAGATTAGACCAAACTACTACCCCTTCTAGGACAAAGGAGTTCAATGCTCAGTTTACTGCTGATCGTAGAATTGTTCACCCAGAGTGTGGTGTGTGGCAGAGTTCAAGGTTATCCTTTGCTGCTGATGGGGTTAACACCTAAAATGATTGTATCCAGTTGACTTGGGTAAAGGGAAGTGTATGTTTTGGGGCCCATACAAATCTTCATTCTTACTAGTCTGACTTTTTCCACGATCAAACACCGAAGTGAACAGAGAAAGAAACTGACTGACATTCATAGGAGTGAGGGATATAGTTCAGAAATAAAGAGAAGATATGACTTTGCACAAAAACCTGAAAGCACCACATGTGATTATCACATGACTGTGAGTTCCACTGCTCCATAACATCCAGGTTCAGAGATGCTGGTATTAAACACTAAATGAGCTGAATTTTGGGTTTAAATTCAGCTCTGATATTCATTCAAGACTGCCAATTTGTTTACTTTGTAAATGGATCAGATCAAAACAATTAAATGTTGTGTATGCCTCTCTAAAATTCAGAAAATTCCATTAAATTTTCTGTCTCTTTCTTAGTGTTAGGAAAAGCAAGGTATCACAGTTTGTCTTTTGCTTTGAATGTAGTAAGTCCAAGATTGTGGGATACGCAGAAACCTCAATGTGGTAAGAATCCCCTGAATATTCATCATATCTTTTTCTCACTTTTAACACTCAAGTATTTTGCCAAAGATTCTAGGGAACTTACTACTTCCTAGTTTTGAGATTTTATTGGCATACTGACATCTATGTAGATGTCCTGTGGAATAATGACATGGACAAAATCCCTGTAGATGAAACTGTGACAAAGAGAGCTGATGTAGACTGAAGGTAAGATAGTGAAACTGTCCTGCTCTCCTTACTATGTGAAAGCAAAGAGGAAATACGAAAGGCCAACTGGTTTATAATGAGATACTCATCCTTACTAATAATCAGAGAAATGCAAAGTAAGGCGATTAAGAGTGAACCACTTATCCTTCCAGTTTTAAAAGAACATATATATGTATTTATATACACATATGTATATATGTTTGATAGCATTAGGTTCTGGCTAGCATGTGATGAAATGAGACTCACACACTGCTGATCAGAATATAAACTAAGATTGCCATATTGGAAGATGATGTGGTAATACTGCTAAAAATATGCTATATTAAAATGTCTGACTCAATAACATCACTTCTGATGCTTTCCCATTAATACTTTGTATACATGCATTTAAATAAATATTAATGTCTAAGAATGTTTATTTTTGAAGATTTGCAATGTGTCTCAGGAAACACATATATAATTCAAAAGTAAGTATCTGGTCACTTGTGTGACTGATTTTGGTTGTCATATCCACTTCAAGAATATAAAAAGGAGGCAAAACGCTGAGAAAGGATTTGTGACATGATTTATTTGAAGAGAACTGTTTCTGCGTTCTTTACTTGTACCTAATGAGGAGACTTTCCATGAGACCTCTTCACCTCCTGAGTTCTGGGAACCTAGAGGATGAGAGTTGGGATAGTTACTTTGGTGGTGGGGGTGCCAGGTAAGCTTGCTGTGCCCTGGGAGGCCTGCAGCATGAGCCCTACACTGTCAGGGTCAGTCATGACTGGCAGAATCAGTTAGGCCATGCTATGGACAGGGAGAACTGCATGGGTCTTCATAGATGCTATTCAGTAGAAGCTTTAGAGGGACATGGAATCCCAGAAGCCAGAATCTGGACTCTTTGCCTTAGGCATTTCAGGGTATAATAGTTTGGAGTTGGGGCAATGTCATGAAGGGCTCAAGTCTCAGAGAGCTCCAAATGGAAGCAATTATAAAGCTAGAGGCCAGTAGCAGCAATTCTTGAGTTTGGACTATTGCCTGATGTTTCTAGATCTCAGTTACCTTGTCTTTCAGGGGAGCAGGAAATATATATATATATATATATATATAATTTGTATTTGTTTAGGGTACTTTATGGCCAGGTGTAGCAATGCATTCTGGATTAACCTACAACCTTCAAACCACTCCTATGTTTTTATATATTACTTAGTTTTATAAAAAGTTTAAAGCCTAGTAAATTATAATATTATGAAACATACAAATTTAAAATATAAATACATGAGTGTAAATACAGTATTCATAGTAGCTTTATTGGACTAATAATGAGGTTTAATGCCTAACAAACCATTAAATCAATGATGATGGGCATTATTAATATTAACAAAATTGACCATTAATATTTATTACTTTGTAAACATTTAATATAATTATTTTCACGGGTAATATACTAAATCTCTTGCCTTAGTACACAATTATCCATTAATATTAGAATTAGTATACTCTGAAGAATAGCCTTATTAAGCAGATACATAGCATATGTAGCATGATTTAAAAATACATTGTAATAGATCTTCCCTTCCCAAAGTGAAAATCCATATATTTAAAAGTGCCATCTGCATATGCTTAGTACATGGTTTCCCTCTTCTAAAATAATTGGATTCATTTATTTTATTGCACATTAAATGTTGATTTAGTTAGATCTTCCCTAATACTTGAGATAGATTTCCAACAAAAGAAAACTGTATTTTAACTGAAAAAAATCTTTCCAGATTATCATAGTATTGACAAATATGTAAAATAGTGGTTGAAGCAAGGTCTCTTAACATCTGTGGTTATTTCCCATTTATACCTTAATTTATAACTTGAACTCCTGCTTGTCTTAAAGCATGTCAAAAAGAATCTGGCTTTTCCTTTGTATTGATATCCCTTAAGCATCCTCTTCCTTATAAATTTAACAAAGAAGATTTCCACCATTAAAGAGAAATAGCTTTGAGTTTGTAAAGTACACATCTTGGAACATAGTGAAAAGTGTAATGAGATAAAAAATATAGCCAACAATGGATACTTTTCCATTAAGTTGAACAAATATTCTAGCAGAAATTCCATATAGTTGTAATGAGTTTTCATTTTTCCTATTTGTTGCAATTTATCTAAAGATGTTGATTTTTTAAAATGTATTTCTGAGTTTCTTTGTTTCTTCCCTGAGCCTTGAAGCCTTTGAAAATACATTGTGGAATAGTAAATAGAATTATCTTCTTTTAAATTATTTCGCTTTCCCATTTCTCTCAGTGCAGAAAGAACTAGGCAAATTGTGTTTGTCCTACATTCTGCATATTTCAAGAATTTATTCTAAGGGGTTATTGAGCAGTGGATAGGATCTTTTAAAGTACTAGTTCTCACTAACTCTTTAGGTCATTAATTGAGAGCTGCTTCTCTAGTTTTATTACACATAAAATGCTCTCCGCTAACTTTACCTACAACATTGATATTTTCTTCCTGTTTGGTTAACATCATGCTTATCAAATGAATGTATGTTGTATCTTTCTTGATCAGTATTGAGGCAAAATAAACAAATGAATAAGTAAGACAAAGCTCCAGTTTGGGGGAGCGAAAGTCTGATAGGGGACTAAATAGCATTACACATGCAAAAATTACAGAGGAACAAGAGTCACTGTATGATCGAGTGTCACTTCCTATGTCAGTATATGATCAAGTGTCGTTTTCTATGTCAGTTTCAGGATGTTAACAGTTTTGGTGACTTTCAGAGAGGAAAGTTACTACTAAAAAAGTTATTAAACCTTAAAATATTTATATTTTCTCATCTCAAACTTGCTATTATCTTCATATCAAACATTTGTAGGCATTAACCATTTTCAAGTTGTTTTTATGTCAGTTACTCAAATAATTTTCACAACCATGTTATAAAATGGAAAATTGAAATGCTGCTCACCCTAATTTAGAGATGTAGACAGGGTCAGTGATTTTCTCAAGATCATTTAACAAAGGACAGTTATGCAGGTCTTTTTACTCTCTCCAGGCCAATTATTTCTTTTTCTTCCACTGATTAAAAAAAAATGATTTTAGCAGCATAACATTTGATTCAGTAAAACTGAAAATTAACACCCCTCCCCCCCACACACACCAGTATATTTTTAAACAGATTAAATAAGCTTCTCTGCATGACCTGGGATGTGTATCTAGGAGTGCTGCTTACTAAAGTCTCTTCAGCCTTCCTGCTTGTGGTCAGGATACAGTATCCTGGTGAGTATTCACCTAGACCCTGCTACAGTTCTTCCAGACCTCGTTTCTTTTTAGGCAGCTCTTCTTATGTTGAGCAACAATAATATTTAGGAATTCTTTCATGTGAAACAGAATTGCCCTCAGTTCCATCTAAACTAAACCAGTTCACCACTCTTTGTCACCTTGGTAATCCTCTGTTCCCAAGGAACAGCTCTGCCTCTTGTCAAATAGAAGCTGTTAAACCGTGTCTTCCCAGTTCTGTGTGTGTCATTTCCTCATTCAAATTTAATATTTTAGATTTCCTTTTATTACATTCAGTGTCCCATGAAGGGACACTGGGCCGGGGCAGGCGTTTTAAAGATTTATATAGTCAAAGGGAAAGGGAGGGATCCAGGAGCTGTAAATTTAATGATGTTCTCGGCATGCCCTGTTTTCCTCTTTGTGAGAAGCTAAGGATGCTGTAAAGAACCTGAAAGTCAGGAGGAAGGGCTCCCACTGGGTGAAGTCGACTCTAAGCCTATCATTGTAGTTTCTTGAGCAGGAATGAATATAAATTTGTCCGCAACTTCATTCTGACCGAGCAATGTGAGATGGGATATTCAAGGGCAAATTAGAGAACGGTGGCAGTTTATCCTTCTAATCCTGTGATGAGACGTAGAATACTCGGAGCTATAAAAGTGGAATACTAGGTTTGGAGCTATAAAAGTGGAAATGGAGATCACCAGATGATTTGAAAAATGTTCTGTCTAATGATTTGTAAGCACTTGTTGCTAAATTACGTAGAGGAGAGTTGACAGTGAAGAATAGAGAGAAATAGGAAAGATGTGCAGCAAGTCATTTTGAGGGGAAGATGCTGAATTCTATTTGGGAACCATTTTATTGGATTTCAAATCAAAATAGGAATCACTTCTGTAGTTATTTTAGTGGAAGTCATGTTATGGATGTTTATCTAAGGGAATGAAAGGTTAGAAAAGAGAGAAGACCGGGGAATAGCCTAGAATTTGCTGATCAGGAGCAGGAAATGAGGGCATTATTTTATGATAACTGCATTGCTTTTTCTTATACTTTTATGAATTATAAATTACATTTTAAGATTAGGTTCTAAACTAATTGTAATAGAGTAATTACTGGGACCTCCAGGTTGTCCTGGAGCAATGCGGAGTTGGTCAGGTCAGGTGAATGTTAATGTAATCCAATGTTCTAGTCAGTATAGAGAAGAATTTCCAATCTTCATTACTGCCCCAGAATGTTCTTGCCTTTAACCTTTATCCCTTAATGCAGATACGTTAGACTTAGTTTCTCGTTCTCTCTCATTTTCAACAGAAGTATGTGACAGTTAATCAATTTTTGAATTGGTTCTTGGTAATTCTCCTTTTAAATTATTGATACCTAAAATATTGTTGGTTACTTTTTCCTAAGCTTCTTGTTTAATTCAAGTTTTAAAAACAGGGCTCTTAAAAGACAAAAATTCCATAATGCTGAAAAACACCTTTCATGAAAAGAATTACCAAAATCAATCACACAACTTCATCATTTTTGAAGTTTGGTGGATAGTTTTTACTCTATCTCATAAACCAATCTCGAATCTTCACTTGAGGTAGATTTGGGTTTGTGCCCTGAATTTTCACCATGGTTCAGTACCTGGAACAGCATGGGTGATAAGGAAGCAGCTCCATGCAAGCATGCGCTGTGACAAAGGATAGAAAATCTATGTACTGGCTCTTTCGGGGAGGCCTCATTACCGTAGCAGTTTATCCCATTACTAAATATGTGCCGTGCTGATATCCTTACATTCGGCTGCTGACCAGGAACGTGGCCCTCAGCTCTCACAGGGAGCATATGATCACTCCAGCTGGCAGGTGACACTGTTTGGCAACGTTCCCCAGCAGCTCAACAAAAGACTCAAATATCAAAGCAAGGGAAAAGACCTCTGTCTTTACAGGGAAAATGGCTTTAATATGTGTGTCCATTTTGCCTTCTTGCTTATAACTTGCTGAATTCTATGAAGGATTGGGCACACTTACAGAGTAAAATTCATTCAGGGAATTTGTAAAACTGCTCATTTGAGTTGATAAATAAATACGAGAAATTTAATTTTGTGTTCAGGAAAGGAGTGTGACTTGAACACAGTTAAAAATGGGTAAGTCTATTTTTTAAAAATTCAATCTGAAAACACAAGCCAATCAGAATTTAGACAGGTTAAGTTGTAGAAATTTAAAATGTTGTACAATTTTATTGAAGAAAGAGATACTGCTGATCTTTTAGTAAAATATCATTTTGTAAAATGGTATTTTAGCAATATTTACTAAATATTGCTAAAATATATTTTACAGTAATATCCCTTTCTTCAATAAAATCTGTGGTACAGAATGATCACTACCTACTCAGGGTCGTGTAATTCAAGGGCGACAGTTTAGGAATATTTTAGGTCTCTTGACTATGAGCACAGCAGTCACCACTCTCTGTCTCGCTATAAGTAAGGGACTCAGAAAAATTGAGAAATCCTCCTGCCCGATTCATTAGTATTAAAAAATCAAACAATAGATTTGTAGGAAAATGTGTATATTTCCTACTACCATTGTATTCTAGTACTAAATCTGAGTATAATTTTAAATATAATCATTTTACATGAAAGCATCAGAGTTGGGACTACAGACCTGACCGTCAATTGGCTGATGGCCGTCTCAGCATACGTGAAAAGTGCATCTACCTTGAAAAGCTTCTCATGTCTTTTTTCAGTTGGTCAATAGAGTGACAGTAATACTCTGCAGGCGGTTTAAGCCTCATTACTCTTATAGTTTGAAGGCCATTATTGGAACAGCCATTTTCATTCTTGGGACAAATTACCTAATTAAATGAATCTGTGGCCGTGCTGTCATTGCAAAGTATACAAGCCTACAAATATGTTTTGCTTTACACAAACAAAATGAGTATTTTACTCTACTCTGAACACTAAATTGTTTGTTTGCATTACAAACATTGGGGAGATTGGTTAATATCGTGAAGTGATGTCAGGTAATATCATTTATATAGAAAGTATTATTAAATTTACTTGCATCTTTACAGGAAGAAAACATTTTCCGTAACTCAGTAAGAATATTATAAGTGCTTATTAGAGACTAATTCTACAGAGACTAAAAATGAAATATTGCTATGGATCTTCTTTATAGATAACATATTCTTAAGTGCTAAAATGATTTATATTTACGAAAAGTCATACAAGCTGATCACAGTATAATAGGCCTCATAAAGGGACTGGGAATTGAACTGGGTTCAGGCGGGTCCCATAGGTAGGTTGGGATCATCGATCATCCAACTCCAGCAGTGCAGAGCCTCTCAAGCTCTCTGGGGCAAAGGGTCACATTTTTGATTGCTTGTTTTCATTTGATTTCCTACTCTTCCAGTAACGTGGTCTTACTGTGCATGTCTGTTATGCAGTTCATGCCACGTGCCTCTAAAAAGAGAATTCAACAGTAACAAAGCTGGCCTATACCCTGTCCATCGAGTTGAGTCCACTGATCATGCACGTGGATGTCACAGCAATTTCAAATTGCTGTAAAATTGCCTCCGTATTTATTCTCAATTCCTGTGCTTAGCTCATTGCACACCCAAACAAACAGTTGCCCTCATTCATGGATCACATTTTGACTAGCACTGCACTAGCGGGACTTCCTGAACTACAAAGACAGGAAACTAAAATTGATATTTCCCAAAGTTGCTTGCAGGCAGGTGCCTGGATGTGATTTCGATTCCAACAATTACATGTTCTGGATCTGGGCTCAGATTCTGAACTGAGGTCAATAGGGAGAGGCAGACTATCCATTTCATGGGGCAGTTTGTGCCAGCAGCAACGTAGCTTCCTGGAGCTTCAGAAAAGAGCTTTATGAAAAAGCTTTAGAGAAGCAGCAGTGCAGTTCTGAGGGCTGGAAGTGGCTCTGGAAACTTGGCTCAGGGCTATTTCCTCCAGCCTATCCAATTATTTGTTAAACTGCCTAATATCTGGTAATAAGTTCTATCTGTGTTGTATACTGAATCTCTGTTGTCAGTTAGTAGGGCTACATTGATGAAGATTAAGTGTAAATGTTGGCTGGCTGATATTTTTGGAGTGCTTGGGGGACTTAGCTGTAGACTAGTGTTTCTCAAACTTTATTGTGAGTATGGATCTTCTGGGAATGTTGGTAAAATCCGATTCTGATTTGTAGTATAGAGCGGGGGTCTGATAAGCTCACAGTTAATGCTGATGGTGTTAGTCCACAGCCCAGGCTTTGATTAGCAAAAGTTTAGATTAGACTAAGGCTCTAGGAGCAACTTCCACTCCAGTGCCCTGGACTGCAGATGTTAGGCTTCAGCAAGATGATGAGAAATTATTGGGATCATTTTCATGACTTCCCTTGGATTAGAAGCAGGGGGCCTATGGCGACATTCAACATACAACCATCATTTGTTTTTTTCTTTTTAAAAAGAAAAGTTTAAAAAGCCTTTTTTCACATATCTGTATCTATATCTATAGATAGAGAGATACGTAAATACATATACATATACAGAGAGAGGGGAGATACAGGAGAGAGGTTAAAAAGTCAATTCTAAGCAAAGAGTTTTCAAACATGATTTACAGGTGACAGTTTAGGTTTTGCCACGTTAGTGAAGATATACAGCATACCCATTTTCAGAATAAAAGAAGTGGACATCGCAGTACGCAGGGTCCCATCGAGGTCCACTTTAAGTCCATGTGTATATGATTCAGCCATAAAATGAGTCCCAGTGTGTGAGCATGAATCTACTCCTGTGGCCTTGGCTTTGACCTCTGATATGCTTGTGATTTCTAAGAAGTATATATGCCATCCTGAGCTTTCAGCTAAATTCCAGCCCTTAATTCTGCATCTGTCTACTCAACATTTCTGCCTACTCGATATATGCTTCATATATCCACATCAAGTCAAGATATTAATGTTAAACTCATTTATAAACTCCCAGAAATTTGCTTCTCATTCTGTGTTCTGCATTTCAGAGAACTGCATTGTTGATCACAAGATTGCCAAAGCTATAGACATACGGATTATTGAATGGCTGCTTGTTCTCTTTTCATTCTTTTATAACACCCGGTCTTATAGTCCCTCGTTCCTCTTCTCTTGTTGTTTACAGCTGCTTTCTGTTTCTACTACCGTTGCCTTCGTTGAAATGCTTATAAGCAGAAAATAGAGTTTGAATCCCATGCCTGCTAATTTCTAGCTGTATGACTTGCAGAAAACATTTAAATTACATATTTCCTTGTCTGTAAAAATAAATCATGTCTCAATAAATCTGGGAGAAAAAGACACATTATTTGTTTATTTATTTTTTATTGTACTTTGGGCTCTGGGATGCATGTGCACATCCTGCATCCTGCAGGATTGCTGCATAGGTACATACATGCCATGGTGTTTTGCTGTCTCCATCTGCCCCCGCCCCTCCCCCACACCTCCTACATCAGGCATTTCTCCCAGTGAATTATCCCTCCCCATCCTCCCCTCCCCCCCCCACTGTCCTCCTCCCTCCAGTCCCCCACCTAGCCCTGTGAGTGTTGTCCCCTTCTCTGTGCCCAAGTGTTCTCATTGTTCATCACCCGCCTATGAGTGAAAACATGTGGTGTCTTGTTTTCTGTTCTTGTGAAAAGACGCATTTTTTAAAAGATTGTAATGTTAAAGAAAGCTTTAATTATTAAAAATGTGTTTTTTAAAAATGATGCATTTAGAGAATAGTTCCTGGAAGGAACTATTAAAAATAAATAAATGGATAGAGTGAATCTCAGCTTTACCAAAGTAGTTTTGAGGATTATCTAAGATATTCTAGGTAAAACTCAACACAGTACCTGGTTCTTTGTAGACATTCAATGATGGATTACCTGTATTCATCAGCACACCTCACTCAGTTTGACTGCTTTCTAAACAAGACCTTGGGAAAACTTCTTAACCTCCTTGTGCCCAATTTCCTCATCAGTAAAGCTGAAATCATAATAATAATACCTACTTCATGAAACTGTTCTGAAGTAAATCTCAGATTAATAATTCAATGCATTTTATACACATAGATTAGAAGAGTGTCTGGCACACAGCAAGTGCTAATATATGTTTATTGAAATACTAATGTTATCATCATCATGAGAGTCGTATCTTCAATCTTGTACCCTAATAATTGATTCTCACACTTCACCACCAGAATCTATGTAAAATACAAATATCACCTTTTTTGTGCCACAGCTTTCAGTGGCATTCTCACCCAAAGGAGGTTTTTAATAATATTATTATTATTATTTTACTTAAGGTGCATACTATATCTGGCATTTCTCCCTATGTTATCCCTCCCCACCCTCTCCTCTCTCCCCACCCCCCACTGTCTCTCCCCTATCCCCCCCAACTGCCCCCAGTGTCTGATGCTCCTCTCTGATTCCACGTGTTCTCGTTGTTCAACACCCACCTATGAGTGAGAACATATGGTGTTTGGCTTTCTGTTCTTATGTCAGTTTGCTGAGAATGATGGTTTCCAGATTCATCCAAGTCCCTACAAAGGACACAAACTCATCGTTTTTTATGGCTGTGTAGTATTCCATGGTATATATGTGCCAGATTTTCCCTGTCCAGTCTATCATTGATGGGCATTTGGGTGGGTTTCAGGTCTTTGCTATTGTACACAGGGCTGCGATGAACATACGTGTGCATGTGTCTTTATAATAGAATGATTTATAGTTCTTTGGGTATATACCCAGTAGTGGGATTGCTGGGTCAAATGGAATTTCTATTTCTAGATCCTTGAGAAATCACCACACTGTCTTCCACAATGGTTGAACGAAGACCTACATGACAGCCTGGGATCAGACTTAGGCCTTCAGTTTCCATTCTTATTTTCAGTGCTCACCCAAAACTGTCTAAATTGAGTCTAAGGAAAAATCTATTTTCTCCCACCCACCAATAAATAAGCAAACAATAAAAAAGCTCTGTATTTGATATTTCCATTACTTACCTTCATCTCAACATGACTAATTCTAATACATAGTTTCAAATTCACCATAGTAACCTATAACTTTATGTAACATTCTGTGTCTCCCCTAGCAAAAATTGCATGCTTCCAACTTAATTGCTGTAATCTTGTCTTTGTACTTCTGAACCCAATAGTAAGTAGAGTTACTTAATACATATTTGTTGAAAGGATTGGGGTATTAAAAAATTTTAGAAAAGATAAACTACATATATATACATATAAACACACACACACACATGCACATACGTAATTATATGATCATATATCATATTTTTCTTGTTTTATGCTTCTCATTTCTCATATTTATTACCTGTGTTGAAAATTGCTAAGATTTATTTGAAAAAGTACTTGGTTTGGCTTTTCCGTAATTACTAAGTTCTCCTTTGGACAAGCAGCACATTTGCAAAGTGCATGGATAGTATGAAGCCTGTGTTTGTGAGACAGTGATACTAGTTGATCACAATGTATCAGTAACTTTGGCATTGATTGAAAGAGAAGTTGCTCTAACAAACTGGGATAATATATAGCCAGTTTAAACTGTGAAAAGTGGAGTTAAGAAAATGGGCCTCGCTTTTAGGAAATCCAAGTTCAAATTCCAGTCAGCTGCTTATGCTATGTGATCTTGACCAAGTTTTCTAACCCCCCGAAGGCTGCTACCCTATGAAATGGAACTAATAGTGATGTCCAGATAAAAAGATTATTAAGAGTATCAAACAAGGTATTGTGAGTTGTTTTAAACTTAGGCTCTGCCAAACACTAAAATTTTTAAGGCTCAGAAGTCTACCATAAGTCACAGAGGCACCAGTCCACTTAGAAGCATACAGCACAGGAACTGGAATTTGTAATTGTGGTATCACGTACTCCTCACCGGGTTGGAATTCTCCTAGATATCCATGCAGCACAGTTAAGATGCAAGATGAGTTCCACATCCGGTAGGTCCAGGAGCTATCCTGGCTTACAAATTTTATTTCCCACAAGAGCTGTATCTCTTGAAATGATCCTACAGTCATAGCCTACAAGGTCACCACGAGAGGCAAGGTCTGTTCTAAGAGTTGCCACACGCAGAGCAGCCCAAAACTGTGGCTGCTTACCAGGTATTCATAGCTTAAAATTTGTACTTGAATAAGTACAGTGCAGGTGCAATTTATCTCAGGAAACATTTTATCATGAACAATATAACTAACGAGTTGGCATTCTTTTAGCAGGTTACCAGAGTGACTAATAGGAGGCAGTTAACCAATGGTCATATTCTCTACAAATACCTGAGATTGTTAATCCTTTCTCTGCACATAGAATATGAGCTTAATAAGCATTAAAAAGAGAATAATATATGCATATGAATATGCAAAAATAATATCAGGAAGGGTAAATGTATCTAAGGGAAATGAAAATACGTATAATTTTGTAAGAAAGGAGTTATAGAAGGTGTCAGTCATTATTTTACATGATTTTTATTGATAAACTCTTAAGTATAAGAGTGAAATCTTGTTCATTGAAGAGAAAGTCTTGCTTCATGGTTAGCCCGTCAATACAGGACATTAAGTAGAAACAGGCTTTTGGTCTTCTCTGTTGTTGTACGGAAAACAGAGCTGACTCACAGACCCCTTTTACCACCACCCTAAAATGATATTCTTCCCAAACCTCTCAACTCAGACAAATTAACTGTGATGCTTTGAGCTGTAATTGTCTCCTAGGAAGGCAATTTTCGTACATATGCCAGTAGGATTAAGAAGATTGAATGTGAGTTGTTGCATTAAAATGGACCAACATCTCTATGGTTAATTACCACAGTTAAATATAGCACCTGAATGATGAGGCAGAATAGTCAGTGCATTTTCCCCTTGGATCAGATGGCTCTTCATAGTGAGAGCTGCCTGTGTCTTGTAAATATACACTATGAATTATCGAGAATGAGCGAGATTTAAACTAGGAATCGATGCAAGTTCATCCAACTCCAGGATCACTCTTCAAAGTATATGTACCACCAATTGATGACATCCATACCATCATCTTCGTCTTCACATGTAGATGTTATAATTCAGAATCCAACATCCCTTTAATTGAAGTACAAGTAGATAGATAAAAGTCTGAACATAAATACTGATAAAAGAAATATTAAAGGTGTATGTAGTTATCTCTACAGTTTATAGGTAAATAGATGTGTATTTCTAATACTTATGTTATATTTAATTAGGAAACCCACATGTATTCTACGTATCAGAGTTTGAATGGAAAAGTGGATGTACTTGAATAAGCATACATTATAATTATAAATCACATCTAAAGTTTCAAGTGATATTAAAAATAATGTTAAGGCATATATTAAATTATTTTTTCTATGAAAAACAATATTGTGTTAAGTTACTATATTAGTCAGGGTTCTCTAGAGGGACAGAACTAACAGGCTATATATATAAAGAAGAGTTTATTATTAACTCACACAATCACAAGATCTCACAATAGACCATCTGCAAGTCCAGGAGCTAGGAGAGCCAGTCGAAGTCCCAAAACTGAAAGATGGAGTCTGATGTTCGAGGGTAGGAAGCATCCATCACAGGAGAAAGATGCAGACTGAGAGGTTAGGCCAGTCTAGTCTTTTCATGTTTTTCTGACTGCTTTATATTCTAGCCTAGCTGGAAGCTGATTAGACGGTGCCCACCCAGACTAAGGGTGGATCTGCCTTTCCTAGCCCATTGAATCAAATGTTAATCTCCTTTGGCAACACCATCACAGATACACCCAGCATCAATACTGTGAATCCTTCAGTCCAATCAAGTTGACACTCAGTATTAACCCTCACAGGCCCACCCTTGTCAACTGGAACCCATACACATCTCCTGAGATGATACATAATTTTAAAATAAAGAAAATAGTAAGATCATAATTATGCCTAGTGTAATACAGCTATCCTTAGTACCACTGGAAACACCAATCCCCAAACCAAATGCTATTACGTAAAGTTAACAATACTTAAATACTGATATGAAGTCAGTAAATCTTATGTCATATAATAAAGCAAAAAGGATATAAAATGAAGATATTTTCTTAGTACAAGTGTTGCATAAACAAATATGTTTTTAAGAAGAGAGGAAGGAAATACTCATGACAATTGCAGACTTCGTTTCTGCACCTGTCCACATGGTTGTAGCTGGTATTGATGACTGCCTTCTTCTACTACCCATTGTGTTCTTTGCCTTTAGCAAGCACCTCAGCATGTTGTGGTTTTTTCCTGGTGGAGTGACCCATACCTTCATTCCTGAAGAGTCTGGGCCATTTGTAGTCCTGCCTGGATTGGGCTGTTGTAGTTTCCCATTGCCCTTAATCACAGGGCATGGTAATACCGAGGGATGCCCTAATGGATCTGCTGCATTCCATGCATACTTTCCCTTACCTCTGTTATGGAGTAGTAAACTGATTTCATCTTGTTAGTCCAGGTCAATCACTCCAGCCAACACTTAACTCCCTTCATAGCCTGTTGAGTTAAAGGTAGATGGAGCCCAGAGTATCCAGGTGGCAATCTTAACTTCCAGTTTAATGGAATCATTGTGTTTCCTGGTGGCAGCATTCCTTTCTCTGGAACTAAGACCTCTAGGCCAGCAGAATGTAATGTTGCAGGAACAGGAAGCAAAAATTTTGCCAGTGGATCCGTAGGGGTGACGGTGAGTGAGTCACTTCCACTTCCATCCCTGATTCCTGGACCCATGAGTCCTGGCTATGGGAGAAATAGTTCCATATATTGGATGCTAATTCAGAGCATACACGGCCTTGTGGAGAACTTTGCCCCAGCCCTGCAAACTATTGTCACCTAGTTTATGTTGTAATTATGATTTCAAAAGGCCATTCCACCATTTTATCAATCCAGCTGCTTCAGGATGATGGAGAACGTGGTAAGACCAGTGAATTCCATGAGCTTGAGCTCACTGCCACACTTATTTAGCTGTAAAGTGAGTGCCTTGGTCAGAGGCAATGCTGTGTGGAATACCATGACAGAATAAGGCATTCTGTCTTAGTGATAGTCTTGGCAGAAGCATTGTGTGCAGGATAGGCAAACCCATATCCGAATTAAGTGTCTGTTTCAGTGAGGACAAACTTCTACCTTTTCCATGTTGGAAGAGGTCCAGTATAATCAACCTTCCACCAGGTAGCTGACTGATTACCCTGAGGAATGGTGTCAGATCAAGGGCTCAGTGTTGGTCTCTGCTGCAGGCCCTAGTCTTCTCTTCTTCTGTCAACTGATCATCAGGAACTCCCCACGAGGCCATCGGTGCAGGCTAGGGAAGAGAAGGTAGGGTGACAGGAGTGGATACCATGAGTTGTGAGCCACTTCCTCACGTTCTTTACTTGTGCCTTCAGGACCTGCTCTAGCGCGATCACATATATACCACTTCCATTTGTTGATGGAATGCTGCTGTGCATGACCTACTTTATGGCTAGATGGATCAGAAAGCACCCAGTGCATGATAGGCAGTTTAGGACACATGGTGACTTGATGACCTATAACCAAATGTTCAGTTTCTACCAAAGCCCAGTAACAGGCCAACAGCTGTCTCTCAAAAGGAGAGTAGTTATCTGCAGAAGACGGCAGGGCCTTGCTCCAAGATCCAAGAGGCTTCCAATGTGATTCGCCTATGGGGTCCTGCCAAAGGTTCCAAAGAGCATCCCTATCTGCCACTGATATCTCAAGCACCATTGGATATGGGCGGTCATATGGCCCAGGTGGCAGAGCAGCTTGCACAGCAGCCTGAACTGGTTGCAGAGCATTTTCCTGTTCTGGACCCCACTCAAAACTGAGAGTCTTTCAGGTCCCTCGATATATACACCAGAGTCACACACCCAATTGAGGAATGTGTTACCTCCAAAATCCAAATAAGCCCACTAGGCATTGTGACTTTTTCTTGGTAGTAGGAGGGGCCAAATGCATCAACTTATCCTTCACCTTAGAAGGACTGTTTTGACAGGCTGCATACTACTGGACCCCTAGAAATTTTACTGAGGTAGAAGGTCCTTGAATTTTAGTCAGATTTATTTCCCACTATCTAACATGCAAATGTCTCACCAACAAGTCCAGTGTCTTTGCTACTTCTTGCTCACTGTATCCAATCAGCATAATGTCATCAATGTAATAGACCAGTGTGATACTTTGTGGAAGCAAAAAGCAATCAAGGTCTCTCTGAATGAGATTATGACACAAAGCTGGAGAGTTGATATACCCCTGAGGTAGGAGAGTAAAGGTATATTGCTGGCCTTACCAGCTGAAGGCAAATTGCTTCTGATGGGCCTTATAGACAGGAATGGAGAAAAGACATTTGCCGAGTCATATCGGGTATGAGTAGATGTGTTAATTTGCTCAAGCAATGAAACCACATCTGGTATAGCAGCTGCAATTGAAGTAACCACTTGGTTAAGCTTACAATAATCCACTGTCATTCTCCAAGATCCACTGTCTTCTGCAAAGGCCAAATGGAAGAGTTGAATGGGGATGTGGTGGAAATCACCACCCCTGCATCTTTCAAGTCCTTGATGATGGCACTAATCTCTGCAATCCCTCCAGGGATGAGATATTGTTCTTGATTTAATATTTTTCTAGGTAGAGGTGGCTCTAATGGCTTCCATTTGGCCTTTCCTACCATAGCAGCCCTCATCCTACCAGTCAGGGAGCCAATATGGGGGTTCTGCCCACTGCTAAGTATGTCTATGCCAATTATGCATTCTGGCACTGAGAAAATGACCACAGGATGAGTCCCAGGACCCACTGGACCCACTGTAAGTTGGACCCGAGCTAAAACTCCATTAGTTACCTGACCTCCATAAGCCCCTACTTTAACTGGAAGACAACAATGATGTTTTGGGTCCCCTGGAATCAGTGTCAGCCCAGAGACAGTGTCCAGTAGTTCCCGAAATATCTGATCATTTCCGTTTTTCCAGTGCACAGTTACATGGGTAAAAGGCCAGAGGCTTCCATGGGAAAAAATGTAAGAAAGACCAACAGCATAAATTGTCTATAATGTAGTCAGGTCCTTCCCCAAGGGGACGTGGCCTTCCTTTTATGCAAGAGGTTCTGGGTCTGTAAACTGGCCCAAGTCTGGAAGTTAATTGAGGGGCCATGATTCTCTGTTTTTATAATTCAAATTAGTCTTTTGTCCCTTTGACCTAAAAGTATTCTGCTTATATAAACAGTAGGACTGCAGTAGGCTTCCTATCAATTACACTTCTAGTGATACTATAATTAATTAACCAGCGCCAGAGCTCTACATGTGTCAGACTATTCTGATTGCTGCTTTGCCTCTGCTGTCCATTACGATAGCTATGCCCACCTTGCCTTTGATGGTTGAGTCCTGCCACTTGGCCCTTGCCACCTCAGGATCCAATTATTCCCATGGTATTTAAGTTTTGTCATTGAGTGACTGTGGTTTCCATTGTTTGATCTGACATACAAATAAGAGCAATTACAGGGCTTTTCAAAGATGCAGGTGCTGCCCTCACGAATCTGTTTTGCAAGGCATTGGTCAAGGGTATATCTTCTGGACCCTCCCAGCTGGGAAGAGTAGGTCTAAAGTGACTAATCCATTCCATCCCAATCTCCCTAAGCCTTTGGATCACTTCCTCTACATTAAACCAACGGAGATCAGGCATTTCCAGCTCGGTCACAGTGGGCCATCTTTTATCCATATTTTAACTAACCAAGCAAATAAACTAATAGAACCTCTTTTTTTAACTCCCCAAGCTGCAACATTAAACGCAGAGTTATGGGTTGATGGGTCCAAATCAATACATTCAGCCTGAGTTATGGGTTGATGGGTCCAAAAGGTTGATGGGTCCAAATCAATACATTCAGCCTGATCCAACTCTATGTTCCTTCCACCATTATCCCACAATCTTAGCATCCGTTCCCATGCCTGTTCTCCAGGTTTCTGTTTGTATTAATTAGAGAATTCAAGCAGTTCTTTTCAAGTGCAGCACACCTCTTCATGGGTCACACTCTCAACCTCACCTCTACGGGCCTGCCAGGACTTTAGTCTATTTATAGGTCTAGAAGTAAACAGGGGTGTTGTGGGTGGCTCCTGAGGAGAATCAACATTATCTTGCCTGGCAGCTGCCTCAGGGGAGGTCATCACTGTTGCCTCAGGCAGCACAGGGTTTAACTACTCAGACAAAGGTGGAAAGGCTGATGGCAGCATGGGTTGTGGAGAGGATGTTGCCACTACTGGGTATGGGGAAGCTGTTTCTTCTGGCAAAAAAGATTCATCAGAGTTTACAAACTCAGTGTCCCCAGCTTCAGCAGGGTCATCCCCCAGCTTCGTCTCCCCCATGTCCCCATTCTAATTTTCAGGATCCCATTCTTTTCCAATCAGCTCTCTAACTTTAATACTAGATATCTTGCAAGACTGTGCATGCACCTTTTTTCACAGGCCAGCCACTTGCATGTTAAGAGTTTGTGTGTATTTTTTCACAATTTCTGCTTTTTTTCAACAGAAGGTAAGTCTCTCACTCAGGACAATCTTAGCAGATTTGAGGCTCAGTATCTGATTCTGAAGCCAGGAATTAGAATCCCTGAGTTTATCATTTTCTTTCATCATTTTGTCCACTGAACTTAGGAGCAACCAACTGGCTTCATTATGTTCCTTGCTTCTCCACATACGGTCAAAGGTGTTATGTATAGAGTCACTACACTCCTTGCTTCTCATGAGTGATGAATCAGGAGTATCAAATGCATTTATTTTGCATAACACTCTAAATAGTTCATGCCAAGAACTATGAGTGTTCTCCATTCTATCAGAAGTAGAGTCCTTAGCATTTTGGGGTCTAATATTAAGCAGCCAACTCCAGAAACCCCAAAACCAATGAAAGAATTCCATCCTTAATATTCTGTTCCTTTAGAACCACTCTTGGTACCAAAAATTGTCTTAGGGTTCTCTAGAGGGACAGATTAATAGGATAAATAAATAAATAAATAAAACATAAAGTGAAACGTATTAAGTATTATCTCACATGATCACAAGGTCTCACAATAGGCCGTCTGCAAGCTGAGGAGCAAGGAAGCCAGTCTGAGTCTCACAACGGAGGAACTTGGAATCCAATGTTAGAGGGCAGGAAGCATCCAGCATGGGAGAAAGAGGCAGGCTGAGAGGTTAGGCCAGTCTAGTCTTTTCACGTTTTTCTGACTGCTTTATATTCTAGCCGTGCTGGCAGCTGATTAGATGGTGCCCACTCAGACTAAGGGTGGTCTGCCTTTCCCATCCCACTGACTCAAATGTTAATCTCCTTTGGCAACACCCTCACAGACATGCCCAGGATCAATACTTTGCATCCTTCAATCCAATCAAATTGACACTCAGTATTAACCATCCCAGATGTCTGGCCATGTTTATTTGATTCCTAAACAGAATGGAAATTAGCATATGTTAACAGTTCTTGATTTCTCATTTTCTAAATTAAAACAAGTCTGGAATGAGTAAAATAAACAATTTGGCAAACTTGGTTTTAGCTAATTTTACTTAATTCTCTTTATTTTCTATTTCCTATGAATGGTTTAACAACTCTTAGAAAATGGAAGAATATGCAAATGTTAGCTTTGAGTCTAACTGCTTTTCCACATCGTATAAGTGTTGATGTATTTTCAATGAAATTGGAAGCACACCTCCAAGTAGAAATAAAAATGCCCAAGCTGATTCACTCTTGAGTGTAGAAGACAAAGTTCATAACTGCCTGTGAGTCTGTAATGAGAATATCAATGCTGTTTTACAGCTTTTGCCAGCAAGAGAAGCTTCCAATGACCTTCCAGTCCTGTGTGATCACCAAAGAGTGCCAGGTTTCCGAATGGTCAGAGTGGAGCCCCTGCTCAAAAACATGCCACGACGTGGTGTCCCCCGCAGGCACTCGTGTAAGGACACGCACCATCAGGCAGTTTCCTATTGGCAGTGAAAAGGAGTGTCCAGAACTTGAGGAAAAAGAACCCTGTGTGTCTCAAGGAGATGGAGTCACCCCCTGCGCCACGTGAGTAAATAAAGAAGGGTTCAGTGTCTGCCCAAATGGCATTGGTTCAGCTATTTGATTTTGACTGAGCAGTATCCTGAGCAACAGTAATTTGACATAAAAAACATATCTCTTTACAAACAGTATCCTTTAAAAAAAAAAGATTTTACAGAATAAAAGTGTCTTTGACAAACTAAGCCTCCATGAAATTTTTAGCACCAATTCTATGTTTATGTATTTTCTGTAACAGGAGTGCCAAAATGTTTCTGTAAAGGGGTAGGTAGTTAAAGCATTAAGCTTTGCAGGCTACACAGGTCTCTGTTACAATGACTCAACACTGCTATTGGAGCTATAGGTAATATGTAAATAACTGAGTGTGACTGTGTTCCAATAAAATGTTATCAGTAAAGAAAGGTGGCAGGTTATTTGATCTTGGGCCACAGTTTGTCAACCTCCATTACACAAGGTAAAATAAACTTTCCAAATAATAGATTATTGTTAACTATTAAAATTTAGTATTGTGTATAACAAATTCTATTCGATAGGGTAAAATAATGCATCAAAATAACAAAACTTTAAGTTTCATGAGGACAAAGATTGTGCTTCCTAATATTGAGAAAGGGGTTGGGTTTTTTACTTGTTTTTTTTTGTTTAATTACTAGCATATATCACAATACCTTGTACAAAGTAAGTGTTCAGTAAATATTCATTGAATTCAGATTAGGTAAGACTCATTCTGAAAGATTTGGCAGTATAACAGTATTAAAATATCATTTCGAAGTTATTATTGTGAATTAAGTTGGTAATAGCAATATTTCAGCTTAATCTGCATATAGGATATTTATAAAGTAACTTATGTTAGTTTTGCAATAGAGATGTGTGAATTTCATTGAGAGCATCTCTAGATCATTACAAACATTTAAAGAACATGCACATAGCTAGATCTTAATGAACCAGTGAGGAGGCAAATCACTACTACTACTACTACTATAACAACAGCAACAAAATTAGTAATGTTTTATACCAGATATGTAATTCTGCAGCACTTTGGACCCAACCACTGTGCTCTAATGTAAAAAGTGACAAAACCTCCGCAGAGAATTTCCTCCCCAATGCCTCTGCCTACTCCACTGATGGTTCTGGTTCCTCTCCACATAATGGGCTCAAGGAAGTTGCCAGGATTTCCTGTGTTTTCTCTCCTATGAGTTTCTTCTATTTTTGTTGCAAACTAGGTCCTTTATTCTTTTTTTTCTCAGATATTCAAACACAATTGATGAAACAAATATATATATCCTTGAGTATCTTTCTCCATGCCTTTTTGGGGGGTAGTATTTTTCATAGAATGTGTAATCAGTTTACATTGTTCAAAGACTATTCCTCTCATTGGACTTTTTGGGGTGAGCTAAATTGGATCTCCGATTTATTTTTTAAAAAACTTGTGACTCCCTTGATAAATGATCTGTTTGGTTTTACTTCCTTCCCTGCAACCCCAAAACCAGGCATCAATTATCCGTGTTTCTAGAGTTGACCTGAGTGCTGTTCTTCCTTTATAAATTCACATCATGTGTTGTTTCTTCATGACCCAGTCGTACAATTCTGTCAAGCAACAGATACCCACTTAGAAAAATCAAAAACAGGCATGAAGTTCATCTTTACTGTCACGAAACCTTACCATTGACAGAGTGAAGCATATAGATCAGACATCTGAGGGCCGTTTAACCTTCTGCCTGATGCAGATGAACATTAGCACATCCATTTGCACCTACGTTGGCTGTTTATCTGATTACTAAGGAAGCATCTTGCTTAAAGTGACACAAAGTGCTACATGAGTCATTTTCTTTGTGCTTTTAGAATATCCATTTTCCTTGAGGTGGAGAAATGCCATCTCTTCCTATCTTCGGTGGCATCGGGAAATGGTTCCCTAGCTATCTCCTTCAATCACGTGTTGGACTGACAATCTCCTGACATTTCTCTCACATCATAATCTTGATTGGAGCTTTAATTGAGAATCATAGATCTTCTTTCCTGTGCTCCACTGATGAGAAGTGTCAGCTCTTTGCATCACACATCAGCACTCATTAGGGATGCTCCGTGCTCCAAAAAAAAAAAAAAATCTTACTCTTGACAATAAAGAGAAAACTCTGAATTATTCTCTTATAATTTTTTAACCCTAATACACAATTATAATTTTGCTACACTGTGCAGTTTTCATTCATTTTGATAAAGGGAAAGCAAATGTTTTTGTTCATCATCACTCAGAATGTTTTCCATTTTCATATTCAATCCTCCTTTTTTTTATAGGCAACAAGAAAGGGCAAGCTTGGGTTCAGCTTAATTGAACATAAAATTTCATGTTTTCAGCATTATGCTCTCTTTTCATAAAATATTTATAAGTAACTTCCAGTAATTGCAATTAAAGCAGGATCACCCTAAATTTAACCCCTCATTAAATGGAGCGCTACAGAGCATAAAGAAGGAGCTGAAACCAAATATGCACCGTAGATGTAGTCTATGACAGAGTCTATAGGAAAATGCTTTTGAGACTAATTTTCCTTAAAACAAAGTATGAGAGGTGTAGGTGAACATGGTATTCAATAAATATGGTTGCAGCTGCTGTGTTTCCTTTATTTAGGTATGGCTGGAGAACTACGGAGTGGACTGAGTGCCGTGTGGACCCTTTGCTAAGTCAGCAGGACAAGAGGCGTGGCAACCAGACAGCCCTCTGTGGCGGGGGCATCCAGACCCGAGAGGTGTACTGCGTGCAGGCCAACGAAAACCTTCTCTCACAGTTAAATACCCACAAGAACAAAGAAGGTAACCTTTGCTTTCTTCTCAAGGCTTCACTTATAAAGACTGTGTGATTGCTCTGAATGGATATATACACGGCCATCTGGGGCATGAGAGCTACATTTCTGTTCACATTGTGGTGGTATTCACTGTAGTAAACAGTAATCCACACTGTGCTTGTGAAGGTATTTAATACAACTCCATCTTTGGTCAGTTCTGGTTTACTAACAAACTTCTTTAAAATTTTGACTTAAACGCCTTCTCGATTCAAAGTCTGCATCAAACTCTAGCAGGAATAATTTTAAAACTAGAATAAAAAATTATCTGTAAGTATACACATATCATGCAAATGTATAGTCTGAATTCCAAGATTATATAAGAAGTAAAACCTGTTTGTCAAAAAAAAAAAATCTTATTTGGTTAAAATGTGGTTAAAAATAAGTTAATTATCCCAGCTACTTGGGAGGCTGAGGCAGGAGAATTGCCTGAACCCAGGAGGCGGAGGTTGTGGTGAGCCGAGATCGCGCCATTGCACTCCAGCCTGGGTAACGAGAGCGAAACTCTGTCTCAAAAAAAAAAAAAAAGTTAATTATGATAGCGAATAAAATTATCAATTAGAATTTAAATGAAATAAGTACAGAATAAAAACAGTGAAAGAAATCTTTAACTGAAAGGCATTTTTTTAAACTCTTTAATAATTTGGCAATCATATCTTTTTTTTTTAATTAAATCTTTTTCCAGACCAGATGTAGTAAGTGTACAAAAGAAAAAGTGCATCTAATATGGCCCAAGCTAAAAGCGTATGTTTTAGATATTAATATGACTCTAAAATTATCATCATTATTGGGTCAAGTGTACATTGAATTAGTAGATCTTAAGTTCTACTTTTAGATACATTAGATATCAATTAATATATCTAATACATTTATTTTAGATATTAATATGACTAAAATTATAATTATTGGATCAAGTGTACATTGAATTAGTAGATCTTAAGTTCACACACAAATAGGAACATTTTTAAGCAGTACTGTAAGCAGTCTTTATCCTCCTTCTGTCTGAGGAATAGCAGGACTTCTTTCGTTGGCCCGTTGAACATTTATCAACATATACAATTTGTTTAAGAGAGTGAGGATAAATATCAATACAGATTGCATGTCATGGACGTCCTCAAAGTCATCAGGAGAGCATGTAGACAAACCAGTAATTAAAATGCTATATGCTATGCCATACAACTAAGTTTCAGAATGAGCGTAGGGGAGTAGTGGAAACAGAGTCCTTTATAGTGGGAGTGACACTTAAGCTGAATGATGGCAGAGACACTACTTACAGGTAAGTATGGCAAGAGTGCATGATGAAGTTTATTTCGGGCAAGGGAACAGTGTGTATTAATGCACAATGCTAAAGAAAAGAAAAAACAAAGGACAAATCTTACCAGTAAAGATGAACGTGTTGTATTTGGCAAGTTGTAGAGATGGGAGGGGAGGAGAGGAGACGAAAGGAAAGGATTGTATTTCCATAGACAATACCTTGGTAGAAAAAGAACAAGAATAAAGGCCCTATTCAATACCACCAAATGAAACACCAAAAAAAGAGAAATATCGTGGGAAGGAACAGGAGCGAAAATGATCAGAAAATAAGGTAAAGAACCAAGAGAAACGAATGCCTTAAAAACCAAAAGAAGAGATGGCTTCTCTTTCCCTCCCAAAAAGGAGTGACACCAGTGACCAGTAATTCATGGAAGATAAAAACTAAAGTTTTGCAGTTGCAACTTTCAACATTTAATTGTTCTGTATCCACTAACTTTACACAGCATGTCAACTCATTTAGGAGTCTAACCTAGGGATACATTTTACTACTAATGTGTCTTGAGGTTATAAGGAAGTAGCATAAAACATGTAATGTTAGTACATTAATATTTGCTTGGCCACTTTAATGGCTGCATTTTAACACTCTCAAGTAGATTTATTATAGCAGTCTTTCCAGGGTAGTATCATTTCATTGCTAGAGGTAGATCAGATTTTCGTTTCGGAATGTCAATTATGTCCTGTAGGTTATTACTTTCCAAAGATCCTTCAGAATTCTGAATTGCAACTGGGTATTTTTTTAAAGCATTTTCTTTTGGAGTACCCCCAACCACTGCGAAACCACAGCAGACACCAAAAAGAAGTCACAGAAAAAGAACGAAAACTGAAAGAATATCGTTATTAAGATGTATTTGTTAGACTGAAGCAAATGCCAAAGCAAAGGTCAACAGAGATGGAAGTAATTAATTCACCTAAAATTAATATTTATTATGTAAATATGTAACATGAATAATTTAGGAATGTGTGTCCTCTCATACCAAGTACAAAGAATACTAATGAACTTCTTAAAGTCTTTGCAAAAACAGTTGATTCTCCCTAAAAATGTAGCTTTTGTTTCACCAAATTTAGACTCTTGTTAGTTTCTCTCTGGGAGCACTTAACATTTCCCAATAGGAAACATATTCGGTGTACCGGCATCCCAGGGGTGACATGCGAAGTCTATAAATGTGTGTGAAGGGAGAACAATTAGGCTGTGGGCTTGAGGATTATACACAGTGGATGTTCAGTCATCTTCATCTGAAAGAATGAAAGCTTATCTTATAAAAGAGAGAAAAATCTCTCAAAACAACTCCCCGAGCTAAGAGGAAGATACTCATTTCAAGAAATCGTTTCTGTGTAACCATGAAAAACCTGCACTATGACCATCTCATGTTGTACTTAATTTGAAGAACAATCTACACTGTTCTTTCTGCAGATTCACACCATATATTCTCTAGATGACTTCTCTTCACATATAACCAAGATGTGAAAAAGACCCTAACACAAAATAAAATACTTTAACTCAAAAATAAAATTGTTTAGTACAACAAATACTGAAAGCAAGGGATATGAAATTCATATAAACCTCCTTTACTAACTTGGTGCATTGTGCCACACAGGGGCTTGGTAATGACTACCTCAGCACAGAGGCAGGAGGCATTAATTCATTAGTATATTCCCTACTATTAACTGACACACACCGTAAGGGACAGAAAAATTCTTATCCTTAGAGTTAATATATTTAATTTCCAGAATATCAAAATGTATGTTATTAAAGTACTCACAAGGTCTTCAGTATAATATTCACAATTTGGTATGCTATTTTACTCAGTGGAATTATATCATCAGAATATATTCTAAGTTGGAGATAGCACCTGTAAACAACAGGAAAAATATATCTAATTGACACTGGAGAGTGTCTGTATTTTATTATTGCCCTGCTGTTAGCTAGGTAACCCTCCCAATTCTGACAACTATTCCCCCACAATATTCAGGTAAGCAGAATTTCCACTATATCATTTCCGTAGAAGAAAGGCTTGACAAGTTCCCTACTGAGAGTATCTGCAGTAAAACCCTTGGCGGGTTCTGTTCAGTCAGTTGATCAGATTTCCAGTAGGCTGTGAAGGATGTCCAGCTAATGCTGGCATGAAATCTACCCTTATCAGAATATGACAGGAAAAGGCCTTGCCTGTGGGGAGGTTATCTGTATGACTCCTAGAAAGCTGATGAACGTGTTGCTGATCATTGGATGCATGGAAGTAAAATGACTTTTTTTAGAGTTCAAAGTAAAACGAAAGTAGATTTTACCTACAGTAACTCAAGAAATTCTTTTATTTAGTACAGATTGAACATGTTTTTAAATGAGAGAAACTTAAAGTATTGGTTATAAGGCACCATTAAGCTTAGTGACTTATGGGAAACTTAAGAGCATTCCTCTGTAGAAAACATATTAAAAATCCACACTGAAATCTGTATATTGCCTGTGGGATTGGGGGTTATTAAAAAAGACAGCCTAGATAATAAGACTTTATGATGACACAGTGAGATATAGCAGCAGAAAGGATTGGAGGATCGATGGGAAGATAGAGGGATGGATGATTGAACTGTGAATGGATAGATGGAAGGATAAGTAAAGAACTCACATTCCCTCATGTTCAACATAGAAATCAGAAAATAAAATGGTCACACTATTGTAAATGGAAAATAAATTATTTATCACTGGATTTGATCCACAGTTTCCACAAATAAGACCACTCTAGAAAAAGCTTTTTGGAAAAAGAGAAAAGAAAAGAAAGGCTATGTTGACGGTGCCATTTCCCTGTTATTTTAGAAAGTAAATATCAGAGGCAGGGCACGATGGCTCACACCTGTAATCCCAGCACTTTGGGAGGCCAAGGCGGGCGGATCACGAGGTCAGGAGATCGAGACCATCCTGGCTAACACAGTGAAACCCTGTCTCTACTTTAAAAAATACAAAAAATTATCCGGGAGCAGTGGCATGCTTCTGTAGACCCAGCTACTCGGGAGACTGAGGCGGAAGAATTGCTTGAACCCGGGAGGCAGAGGTCGTGGTGAGCCGAGATCGCTCCACTGCACTCGAGCATGGGCGACAGAACGACACTCAGTCTCAAACAAAAAAAGAAAAAAGAAAATATCAGAGTACGTTGAAGTCTAGTGCTGCGTCTTTCCTATTCCTCACTTTTGAAACAAAAGGTAGGTAAGAATATTTTACATGATAGTTCCACCTGAAGTGTGTATCAGAGAACCGTGGGTCACTGATACCTAAGAGAGTCTCCATAGATTCCCAGATGCAATCCTTAAGCCATTTAGGAAAAGGATTGGTTTATTTTTACTTTCTATTTTGCTAGAAATGTATCAAACCTGTCCCATGAAGAAAAATGAACTAGAACATATGATGACTACAGATTGGAAACAGTGCATTGTAGATGCAGTGGAATATAAAAAGCAGTGGAAAATAATACGGGAGTTCTTCAAATAATGCTATTTTGTCCAACATTTTGTTATAACATTGATGAGAGGAAAAAAAAATCAATTCCCAGCTGAGCCCACTGTCTCTGTGGAGTTCAAATGTTCCTCCTATGTCTGCATGAGTTTTCTCTGGGTGTTTTGATTTCCTCCAGTGTCTCAGAGATCTCTGCATCAGGTGAATTGGCATGTCTACAGAGTCCCTGTCTGAGTGAGTGTGCATGTGTGTGTGAGTGCACCCTGAGGTGGAATGGCATGTTATCCAGCCACGGTTCCCACCATGCTCCCTACACTGATGGAATAGGCTCTGGCCACCCACAACCCTGGACTGAAATAATTAGGAATAATGATCTTACTTGTTTTTAGTATTTCTTAAGTGTATGTATAGCTTAGATTTATTTCAATGTTTAATATTAAAAGTGTTTTGGCTTTTATTTAGAAGTTTAGTGACGCTTTTGTGACCAGAAGCATGCCATGGGCATTTAACTCTTGTTTATATCAATTAGCCTATGGAGCAATAAAGTTTCCAAGAACCTATTGGTGATGTTAAGTGAGGACTTACTGGATATAATAATTAAAACGTAGGAATCCCCAAAGGAATCAGAGCCTCCTTGTTAGCCAGTCCTCTGGATATCTTGTGGGAGAGAGAACAGCTCTTACCTGTGAAATGGCTCTGTGATCAGTGGATTACAAAATGGAAAGTGAGATGTCAAGGGGTTCAGCCACTGGGGTAAAAGGTAATAAAAACTCATGCTGGGAATTAGATTAAGGTAGTTAGTGGTCCACCCAGAGGTAACATAAGAGTTTTTATCGGAGAAACAGCTTACTGATGAGAATTCAGGAAGTATTCAACCAAAAAGGCAATCAGAGAAACATATTATGAGGCAGCTCGGAAGTCAGATAAATATGAGTGCTGTGCTTTATACCTTTGACTTGGGAGGTTTTCAGTAAACATTTGCTGTTTGATATATTTACTGTCCCCTTTATAAAATGGTACAATCTCTTTCAATTTGTCTGAAAATTATCTCTTGAATATTTCAAATAACCACCCCCACCTCCTTAAATTATTTTTCACAAAGAGGCTACATTCACACTCACACTGCCTTTTATCTCTGAATATAGAACTGTTTACACCTCTGAATTTGAATAGAGGACACATGATCTAGTCGTTAGATCAAATGACATGAGTCAAGATCACACACTTTGTTTTCAGTTTGGATACTAATTTAAGAGAATACTTTTTATTTATATTATCTTTTCTAATTATGGTATATAGTTTAAAAGTCTTTGAACTTTTCATCTTATGGCTATTTTCAATAGAACCGCAGATAGAAATCAGGAAACCTGGTTTTCATTTCTGCTTGGCTGTGTATTCTTAGGCACATTACTTTCCTTTGTTTGCCTGAAGATACCTGTTTATAAATTACTCTTCTCTTCCTATTCAAGCTCTGTGACAGACTAGATTATGTAAGGAAACATCCTTTATATAACACCTAGTCAAGATTCATGCCCTTGGAATATATTGTTTGGGGAAAAAGGTAGAAACATTAAACACTCTTATATTTTATTAGCTCATTATGCATGTTAAAAATCTATGGGTAATTATGAAGTAAAATACATATTTTGGTTTAATAACTACTAACATATTTCTATAATTATGTATTATACAGTAATATAATCAAATACTATAATAATATATAATTACGTTGTATATACTTATAATGTATTTTGTAATATACATAATATAATTATATAATTTGTATATAATTATAATGTATTTTGTAACATAATTATAATGTATAAAAAGCTTTTATAGTTATTTATATAATTATGTATTATTATACAGTAATGTAATCAATCATATATATATTTTCCAGTGTTGTTTTAAATCTTCTTAAGGGTAGAACTGAGGTCTTGACTAACTAAATGATTTCCCAGAACAAACCAGCAAGGCTCAGCTGACGCTTTCTGTGGTTGCCCTTGGGTGGGGATGGTACAGGAAAAGGGTTAGACATTTTGAGAATCTAGGAGGAGTAAACCCAATAAAAAGCATGATACAGAAACTCCAGCCAAAGAAAGAGAATACAGGCAGAAATATGGCAATATTTCTTCAATCTCAAAGAAAGAAACTCAACTTACCTGTAGAGGGAGATAACAATGAAATAGGTGAGCCTCAGCTTTAATTTAGGAGAAAAATGAGACTCTCACTAAGAATTCCAATTATCGGCCTGTTTTCATATTGGTTTTAGTTTCAAATTTATGCTTACTTCCGTGAGTCCAAAAGCTGCAAAGCTGAGAAATTAATATAAGAAACTGTATCATTCCACTGGTCCTACTGGAATGCCTGAAATAAGCAAATGCGAAAACTCTCTAGATGTGAATACCTTAACCTAAGGCATGGGGTTTACCCCTGCAAACCACACCATCCACAATTATGAATTATGCAAGGGAAAAAAATCCATCATAAACAAAATTTAAAATGCCTAACAAACAGTAAGATTAGACTCCTAAGATTGGAAATACTGTATTAGAAATAGCAGATAGAGGCCAAGCATGGTGACTCACGCCTGTAATCCCACCACTTTGTGAGGCTGAGGCAGATGGATAGCTTGAGTCTGGGAATTCAAGACCAGACTGTGCAATGTGGTGAAACTTTGTCTCTACCAAAAACATACAAAAACTGCCAGGCATGATGACATGCACCTATAGTGCCATCTACATAGGAGGCTGAGGTAAGAGGATCTCTTGAGCCCAGGAGACAGAGATTGCAGTTAGCCATGATTGCTCCTCTGGACTCCAGCCTGGGTGACAGAGAAAGACTCTGTCTCAAAACAAACAAAACAACAGATAGAGACCATAACATACATATGTTAAAAACTTTTTAAAGATTTAAAGGAAAAACTTTGCAAGATTAAAAATAACTAGTCATAGTTAAAAAGACCATTTTTTTAAAATACTAGTTTTGGAACTGAAAAACACATTTGGAAATAAACAAATAAATGAGTATGTTGGACAGATTGAGCTAAAGAGCTATTAGTCAACTGAAGACAAACATAAGGAAATTATTCAGTAAACAACACTGAGAATAGAAGTTGAAAATAAAAGTGAGAATAATAGTCATGCAGAGTTGAACAGGAAGGTTCAGAATATAAGAATCAATAGAAAGGGAGAGAAAATGTTCCAGAAGTGGTAAAAAAAAAATCACAGATATACAGAATTAGGAAAAACAAACATTTTCAAGCAGGATAATAAAATACCCGCACCTAGAGACAACGTAGTGAGATTTCAGCTCAACAACTACAAAGATACGTTAAAAGGAATAGAGAGAAGAAAACGATGATTTACAAAGGAATTAACAATTTAACAGTGAAATTCTCAGCAGCTACAAAAAAGCAAAATTACACTAATTATATATTCAGAGTACTGAAAGGAAAATAAGTGTTAACTTATTTACCCAGCTATCTAATATTCAAAAGTATGGGCAAAATTTAGACAAAGGTGAAAGGGATCGCCTCTAATAAACCCTTTCTGAAAGATTGCCAAAGGATATTTAAGAAGAAGGAATCGAACCAAGAAACATTGATTGAAGTTGAGCAAAGAATTTGCTAAACACATGGATAGTCAAATTAAGCATGCCTATGTATGCAGCAGTACTAATATTGTAGTGTGCAATTCGTTGATGAACACAAATATGATAGCAGAAAGCAATAAGGAGTATATTGTTTAGGAAAATGGTAAATACTGAACACCCTTATATTTTATTAACTTGATGCATGTTAATCATTTAATCATAATTATTAAGTAATACATATTTTGGTTTTAATAACTAGTAATATGTTCCTGTATAATTATGTATTATTATACAATAATATAATCAAGTATTAATAATTAAGTAATGTGCATATATATTGTTCCAATCCAATAGAAGAAATAAAAGAGGCTGGGTAAAATTTAATGAATTTAATAGAAGTACTAAATAAGAAAAAAATATTACTGATTTTTTTACATGGATTATCTAATACCAAATAAAGACTAGAAGTGAAGCTTTAAAATGTCAGAGTAAAAGATTATTACAGGAAATTATTTTGTTTTGAATGTAAACTGCATCTGTGAGACAAATCGGCTTATTACAAATGTTTACAGTGACCAAACTAAGAGTGTGGACTATTCAGTCCACACAGTCACCACTGCTGGAAAATATGTAAGCAGACTAACAGATCACACAAGTGTATTAATATTTTCTAGTCAGTAATGCCACATTCATATACAAAGCACAGGTAAAAATCATATTTTATCAAGGAAATAACAAGATTAATTTACAATATGTGTACAGTGTCAAAACTATTCAGGAGAATAAGAGGTTAGATCAATTATATGGTATTTGATAGAACAATTTCTGAGATAATAAAAAATGCCCTGAATTTTCTCCAATATTTTTAGAGTGAAGGATTATGTTTACAAATGTAAAATCCAAGAAAAATCATGTTGCAAATTGATACTGTTCAATGAAGCATGAAAGCAATTGCCAACTTCTAAAATTGAAGGATAGAAACATGAAAATTTATAAGTATTTCAAACCTATCTCTCTTTTTATCGTTCTAGTTTTTCCCAGTTTGCTAATGGAAAAGACAAAAATGACATTGGCAAATAAATTATTACCCAGACAAGATAATAAAACTAATGGTGTATATTGGTGTCTTGTACAAAGTCATAGATGATGTACTAATAAACTATATGAGTAATATTAAGCTAATAATAAATCATTGGTTAATAATCTTGTGACACTGAAATGTTTTAATAGGCTACAAACAATAGAATATCTCTAACAATACAAAGTATAATGAGTACTTTTATAAGTACTTATATATAAGTACTTAATTTGCTAACAATACGAAGTACAATGAGTACTTATATAAGTTCTCATTATAAATACTCATTATAAGTACTTATATAAGTACTTATTGTACTTCGTATTGTTAGCAAATGCCACTGTTAAAAAGTAGTCATAATGATGATGATGATAATGACAATATTAATTACATTTATTAAGACAAAGATTAAATGTGTATGCCAGGAACACACATTTGCAAGGATTTAATGTTAAACTCATTCTGTGTTCATTCTCGCAAGTGTTATTTTTCTGAACATCAATTACAGTAAAGGAAGGGTTGCAAATTTCGGTATCTTACTTCAACAAACATTTATTGAACAATTATTAGGTTACATCACTGATTTAGATGTTGAAGATAGAATTTTTTTATGTTTTTTTAAAATTTTAAGTTCAGGGATACAAATGCAGGTTTGTTACACAGGTAAACTTGTGTCATGGGGGTTTGTTGTACAGATTGTTTTATCATCCAGATATTAAGCCTAGTACTTATTAGTTAATTATTTTTCCTGATCCTCTCCCTCATTCCACCCTCCACCTTTCAAAACACTCCAGTATGTGCTGTTCTCTCTATGTGTCCGCAAGTTCTCATCATTTAGCTCCCACCTGTAAGTAAGAACATGCAGTATTTGGTTTTCTGTTTCTGTCTTAGTTAACTAAGGATAATGGTCTCCAGCTCCATCCATGTCCTTGCAAAGGACATGATTTCATTCTTTTAATGGCTGCATAGTATTCCATGGTGATTTTTTAAGGAGTAGACTTGATACCTGTCATCAGGAAGCTTATAGCCTAATAACAGCCTTGCAGTTATAGCTTGGTGTACCTGAAGTTTAGACTGACCCTTCACAAGGCTGACATAGGGTGACTTCTGTGGATCTGTCAGTTTGGGGCTGTCTGATTAATCCCCTGAAGTGCACTACACCATGGTCTATCCTTAATAACAATCTGTGCCCTTATTCTTCAGGTGAATTTTTTTCTCTAAAGCATATATCCTCAAAATGTAGTTTAAGAATCACCTAGATGCTTTAAGTAAATGCAGACATTCCTGGATATTGCGCACTGGGGTTGTAGTTCTGTAGGTCTTGAATGAGGCAGGAATCTGTGTTTTATAAGGACTATAATTGATTATAATCAGGAGTTGATTTTATAATACAGCTGAGAGTCCTTTGGGACCCAAAGCTTATGTGTTTAGAGAACTCTAATTATTACAAAAAATAAGAATCAGACTGCAAAATTCCAAATTCAAAATCACTGACTAACATCTCTGCCAGGCCCTTAGAAGGGCCTCAAATCTTAAGCTTCATAGGCTTCTCAATAAATCTACCCCTAATTCTAACATAGATGTTTGGCGTCTATTATAGCCAATGAGAATGACTACTTTAAGATGAGAAACAGTAACACATGCATTTCTGACTTGAAAAGCCTTGTTTCCCTCATGGTTCCACAGGTACGATTGGGAAGAATGGAATGACTAGAAAAAAGTCACTATATATTTTCCAAAGTGAACTGGACCTTTCAGTTATATTAGTCTTTTCTGTATTCTTTGACCTCCTGTTATAGATCCCTGAGCTGTAAATCCCTAGAAACTCACAATACCTTGCTAGTATTTAAACTGGGAAATTAGAGAAGAGGACAGATACTGTTTCATCTTACTTCCTACCTGTAACCTGAGATGGAAAGAAGCCATAGCAGTTAATACAGGACCTTCCATTAATGAAAGGAAGGTGGTAGATAAGATGTCATCTAACCTGACGCTATCAAGTGATTGTAGTATGTGTGCTTTCTGTAACCCTTAAGCACTTATTTCATCGAGTTCGTTGCAGATGAATGATAGCACCAGGAGGAATTTTGAAATGAGCACTCAGGGATGTGCACTGGTGAATGAATAGTGTTTTTACAGAGGCACACTCCTGCTATCTAAAGATGTAAAAGAAATGGATTGTGGCTAGGGCTGGTTGTTCCCTGCCTTGCTGATGATTGCTCAGTAGGGAGTAGCTACTCTCTCCAGTGTTAACAGAGGAGTGCAAACTACATTGTAGAACTCATTAATATTTATTCCTTCTAAAAGCAATGGGCGATAAAAAGGGAAATAAACCAAGGAGAAAAGCAATGGGGAAAAAGGCCATAACAGATTCATTTCGGAAAGGTCTCATCATTTATTGCACAGAAAATATGCTCAAAATACAAGCATATAGCTCACATTATTAGTTTGAAATCCACTAAAAATGTCTCTTATTGGGGGAGCTAATTTAAGGGAAAAAAATCGCACGTTGAATGCAATTCAAGAACTCAAAGTAGTAATCTATATTTTTGTAATTATATGCACTGGTTGTACCTCTTTAGAATTTTACATTTTCTGTACTCAACAAAGCTACATGTCCTCAGTGTCAGAGGCTGTGTTGTATCTGTGGATACACAAGAACTCTCTCTAAGCTAAGGATCACCTATCCATTGCATCAAAAACCAGTGCTATTTCAGCTCCTTTTCTCTTGCTACTCTCTAGTTTCTGCCTTGAAATGCCTTCAACCATTGTCCCCATTATCCAAATATCTCCTCTTTTAAGGAACCTTTTTCAAATTGTAAGACCTTAATCATCTTCCTTTATCCAAAGTCCGTATAGCCTTCTTCTGCTGTATTTCATAATTTGCGGTTTCATTTTATATGATTCTATTCTATTCATGCCGATTTCCCAAGATTTTAAGCTTCTGAGAGAGGGCATAGTGTTTTCTCCTTTTCTAAACTTCTTTAGTACAACTTATCATTCTTAGCAGAGGTCTGGGTACATTCGCTAATTGTATCCTTTGGAAATATCTTTTACAAGGATAGAGAAAGGCCTTCAGTTAGAGGAAGTTGACTTCCTGGACATTTAATTTATAAGGTTTTGTTTTGAATTAACCCATCTTTTGCACTAATTCATTCTTTATCTCCTGTGCTTTTCTTTCCTCTTCAAAGGCTTAATGAGATGACATATGTAACATATGGAAATCATTTCCTAGCATAAGGCCTTGCATTTATTATATGCCAAATGAATATTAATTGCTTTTGTTTATGTGTTTACTTTTCTGGTTGAATTGAGAAAAGGGAATTTTTTAAATAACAGTTTCACTCCAAATCTTTAGCATGCAATAAAGGCTAATTGCATACTAGCTTGCTAGTTGAGAAACGTAATGGAGAGCAAATAATACTGTCTCTTTACAGTATGTTTTAAAGTCTTGCCACGAACTAACATTATATACAAAATTGTTCCTTTCTTGGAAAAAAAATAGACCTTTTCTAAAGCTTTCTTTGTATTATTTTAGAATAAGAATAAATGTAATTAATTTTACTTCTATAGTTATGGTAGTCAGAATAATTACAGCTTCCCTTCCTTTGTGATTCAGCAACCTTGAGAAATTTAAGCATTACTCCATTGCCGGAGAATTCTGAAGAAGATGCTTATAGTAACCCTCAGATTGTTAGGTTACTCTAAAAACACTTTCACCATTGTTCAACCTTGGAATACCACACTGACCCATCTGCTCCTTATATCCCACAGAATTTCTGGGGATCTAACATGCCCTTGGATAGGCAGCTTTATGCCTGGGAAAACTTAAGCCTTGTTAAAATAATAATTGTAGCAAATAGATACATAAAAAATAGGATTTAGAGGCTGGGCATGGTGGCTCATGCCTGTAATCCCAGCACTTTGGGAGGCTGAGGCAGGCAGATCACTTGAGGCCGAGAATTCGAGAACAACCTGGCCAACATGGTGAAACACCACCTCTACTAAAAATATAAAAATTAGTTGGGTGTGGTGGCACATGCCTGTAGTCCCAGCTACTCAGGAGGCTAAGGCACAAGAATTGCTTGCACCTGGGAGGCAGAGGCTGCAGTGAGCCAAGATCACACCACTGCCCTCCAGCCTGAGCGACAGAGCAGACTCTTTCTCAAAAAAAAAAAAAAAAAAAAATAGAGTTTAGCAAACACTTTTATTGTTTTATAGGTGCTCAGCTAGATCAGTTTAGAAAGCCTTGGACCAATTAAGTTTCTACTTCATTAGGAATCCCAGAAGTACTTTGAAAATACAGTTATGTTTTAACTAGGAAAGCTATTGACTTATTTCTCAAAGCCCTCTAAAAATCTATACCAAGGGGGTTAAAAAAGTGCCAAGCATATTGTGGTAGTTAGTGTTTTCCCATTGATGCGTGACTAACCTGAAAATTAGAGAATAATTTTCTCAGACATACTGATACAATTACTGACAAAGCACGGACTCAATGCCTTACTTTTGACTCTAAAGTCTAAACTAATTCCAGGCATACTCCCTTGTCCTGTGAATTTGCTTCAGAATAAATGCCCTGGGTATAGTAGCTGTCCACAAGTTTATCAAAATCATCAGAAGTGCATCATACTACCTGATGATGTTTCTGTTGCAAAAATAAACAGAAAGCCCTAGAGATCTGCTTCTCATAAAAAAAAATTGAAGGGAAAAATTAGCCCTTTATAGGAGCCAACACAATTAAGTTCATTCTGTGACATGATTCTATAAGGTCAATATGGAGTCTTGTTCAGAACCATATGATATTGCTGTATTGCTGTTTTTGTATGTCAAGAGCTGTCAATTAGGGGCAATTTCATATGGTTCATCTGCAAACATATCTTTGATGTATTGTATCAATTCACCTGGTATAAATTCCTCTCTATCCCAGACTTGGTATTATCAGAATCAAGCGCAGACCAGCTAGCTATGAATTGTAGTGACTCTTTCCCTGTGAACAATATGCATTTGTGCTATATGCAGCGTCCTCTAGATAGGGCGATGATTTCCTTCTGTGAAAATATGTAGATTTCCCCATAGTATATATTCTTTATGGGAAAATAACTCAAACTGATGGCTTCAGAGTGACTGGAATTCATCAAGCATTGTCTATGTGCCGTTAGAAAAGAAATCTCTTGCATTCAATGATGTGATTTTTAGTACTATGTCTCACTTTATTGTCTATAAATACCAACAATAAAGTGAGATAAAGTAATTTTAAGAATAAATGGATGAGGAGTGTGAGGCAAAAGAAAAATGCTAGTAGAAAGTGGATATCAATCAAATAATGAATATAATAAAGATGATAAGTAAAACGTGTATCATGAGATTCTGTGAATTTCTTGAAATCGACTACAACTTCTGGCTCTAAGCTTGTAATAACCAATGTAGAAAGGAGCGCTGCATTAATTATGAAATTTGTAGTGCCCATTAGACAATAGAAACCAGATGTGGAGAGGCATCACAGTTTCTGGTTCTAGAGCCGGAAAGAAAATTCCCCACTAGGCCTTCATAAAAAGGACACTGTAACTGTTGAATTACAACCTTATTCACATCTTTACAATAAACACCACAATGAATTTTATAAGGAAGCTTTTTCTTTAAGCAGCTTTCTTCTTTGTAGGCCACTAGTGTAAATATCAAAGTGTAATTCAGTAAAGGGAAATAAGTGGGGGTTGGTATGATATGGTACAGATTTATAGGTCTCCACTAAGCTGGATAACCCAAGGATAGACTTCGAAATGGATGTACTAAATGAATGGATGTACAGCTATTCCCTCAGGCAGTCTTCCTCTGAGCTTTGATAGAAGCAGAGAGTTCCCTTATATCCCCTGACACAAGTGTCTGGAGTACAGCTATTCTGGTTGCTACTTAGGTGCAGTTAAATGCAGAGACACATTTTCCAACCATCATCTCAATGAGGATAGGATTAGCATCCTCAAATGAAAACAGAAAGGCTTGACAAGACATAATCTTGAATAAAATATTATTCCACTTCTACAGAGGATCCAAGCCTAACTGGATGCAGGGCAAAGGAAAAGTTTATCTAGGCACAGATAAAGGAAAATCAAAGGTCCTTAAATCTACTCACTGGATTGTAACCCATAGCAAAAATCTGAAAAATATGCAAGAAAGACCCAGCATTAACAATAATGCCATCTCTTAGAAAAAGCAATTTTGCTTTCTAGTCTTTCCTTCAACAAAAATAATTACCAAGTTTATATATATAGAACCAAATGAGTTAATTTGAGGTAATAATGAGGCAGAGGATGAGGAGAATAATAGATGCTTACTGGAAGTG